>NC_050105.1:92093897-94593897 GCF_902167145.1 Zea mays
GTTGTTAAGCTTGATGTAGCAACCTCATGTGATGATTTCATTCAAGAAGAGCAAATTAGTCTACATGCTGAATTGACTGAAAAAGTTGAAGTCCTGACTTTAGACAACCAAAAATTGAAGAATTACTTGACTGATGCAACTACTAGAGGAAAAGTTGCTATTGAGAACAATGATTTGAACAATGAGTTGGCAGTGGATAATCAAAGGCTTAAGAATGAGGTCAAGAAACTAAAAAGTGAAAATGAACATCTTGCAACAAGTGTGCAAAAGTTCAACAAGGGTCAATACCTCCAAAATGAGCTGCTTATGAACACTGTTATGAAAAATAACAAGAGTGGTATTGGATACAATGCTTTTGTGCAAAAGAAAGCTATCACTCAATACAAGCCAAAGCAGACTCACAAGCCTATCAAATGCTTTGAGTGTGGAAATGAAGGTCATTTTGCCCACAACTGCAAAGCTAAACCACCAACTCCCTTGCCTAAGCACTCAAGACCATTTGCTTTCAATGCTCACTATGTTCTAAGAAAGGTTGCAAATGGAAAGATTAAGGTTACATTCCTAGGTCCACCAAATAAGAGTAGACCTAGACAAATCTGGGTGGCAAAGTCCTTAATTGAGAGAGTCACTGGTCCTATGCAATATAGGGCCCTCAAAACTCAAGCTTGAATTGTCTGTGAATGTAGGTGAACTACAAGACCGGTGGGAGCCATTGGGTTATTGACAGTGGATGCGCACAACATATGACAGGCAACCCACGGATGTTCACCTCACTAGATGAGAATGTTGATGGTCAAGATAAAATCACATTTGGAGACAACTCAAAAGGAAAAGTGCAAGGACTTGGCAAGGTGGCAATCTCAAATGATTTATCAATATCAAATGTTCTCTTAGTTGCACCTTTGAGCTTCAATTTATTATCAGTGGGACAACTCTGTGATCTTGGACTTCAATGTTTATTCACTCCATCAGAGGTTATTGTAACAAAAATGGATGATGAATCAATGGTATTCAAGGGATTTAGATACAACAACCTCTACTTAGTGGATTTCACTTCAGAAGATGCAGACTTAAGAACTTGCCTCTTCACCAAAGCTTCTCTTGGATGGCTTTGGCATAGGAGGCTTGCACATGTTGGGATGAGCACACTCAAGAAGGTATTAAAGAAAGATATGGTTAGAGGTTTAAAGGATGTGGTGTTTGAAAAAGACAAGCCATGCAGTGCATGTCAAGCTGGAAAGCAAGTTGCTAATACACATCCTACTAAAGCTTTCATGTCAACATCAAGGCCACTGGAACTACTTCACATGGATTTATTTGGACCTACAAATTATGTCAGTGCCGGTGGCAACCTCTACTGTCTAGTGATTGTTGATGACTTCTCAAGATACACTTGGGTGTTCTTTCTCCATGACAAATCTGAAGTTGCATCTATATTCAAGAAGTTTGCCAAGAAAGCACAAAATGAATTTGATTGCAAGATTAAGAAGATTAGAAGTGACAATGGCAAAGAATTTGACAACACCAACATTCATGAGTACTGTGATGAAATTGGGATCAAGCATGAAGTATCTGCCACATATACACCTCAACAAAATGGAGTTGTTGAAAGGAAAAATAGGACCTTGATCACCCTTGCAAGAACAATGATTGATGAGTATAACACACCGGAGAGGTTTTGGGCCGAAGCTGTCAACACTGCTTGTTATGCATCAAACAGGCTATTTCCTCACCGGCTACTTGCGAAGACTCCTTATGAACTGCTAAATGGGAAAAAGCCAGACGTCTCTTTCTTCCGGGTGTTTGGGTGCAAATGCTACATCTACAAAAAACGCCATCATCTAGGGAAGTTTCAAAGACGTTGTGATATTGGTTTTCTTTTGGGTTATTCATTAAAATCCAAAGCATATCGAGTATTCAACCATGCCACTGGCGTGGTAGAAGAAACATATGATGTGGAATTTGATGAGACTAATGGCTCCCAAGGAGCACTTGAAAATCTTGATGATGTAGGTGATGAGCCCCTTAGGGAAGCAATGAAGAACATGCCTATTGGAGCTATCAAACCAAAAGAAGATGAAGAAGAGGTACAAATCATTGACAGGCCTTCTTCATCAAATGTACCACAAGATGATGAAAAAGATGAGAGGCATGCAAATGAAGATACATTTGTCTCTCATGAACAAGCAAGGGTACAAGCCGAAGATGTTGATGCTCCAGGATCTTCTTCCCAAGTGGTTGACAGGAGAAACTCTGTAACACCCAAATTCTGAATTTGGAATTGGTAGAAGAAATCTGAACGAAGTATCATTGGGAAATAAGAAAATGAGGAGAAAAAGAATTTTTTTTTTAAAACCATTTATACATCTCATGAAATAAATGAACAAGGAGAATAAAACTAGTAATAATAAAATAATTTGGTTTATATTCACCTTTGGATTCCAATTGATACATTTGAAAATCTGACAACTAAAATAGAAGTATAAATTTGAATTTGGAATAGAAAATAGAAAATAAATGGGAAGGGAAGAACTAAGAAAAATACTACATAAAATAAAATAAAAATCAGGATAAACATCCTTCACACTTATATTATTAAATTATACCTTTCAAACTGAGGACAAGTTATTTCACAAAATTTGAATTTAAACTTGAACTCAAATTGGATTTGAAATTGAAGAAAAAAAATAGAAAGAAAAAGGAAAAAGAATAAAACCTGCTGTTGGGCCACAACCTGGAATTCGGCCCACTAACCCTTTCACACGCGCACGGCCCAGCTCCACTCTGCGGCGCTGACCTGTGGGACCCGCCTGTCGGCGCGCTCCAACCCGCGCGCGCGTTGGGTGTATGCCATCTGGGCCCTCCTCGTCAGCCTTTCACGCGCGCGCTCGCCTGCTTCTCCTCTCTCTGGTCCGCGGGGCCCGCTTCGTCAGTCCGGTCTTCAACCAACGGATCGCGCGAGCTCGCCGCCGAGGATCGCGCTCCTACCGGTCACCGCCTCCTCCTCGCTCGGACTTTGCTCCGGGTATAAAGCTCACCAAGCTCGCCTCCCCTCCCGTATTCACCTACGACGGCGACCACTGCCGTAACACCGAGATAGAGAAGAAGAATAGCGCCGCCGCGGGCTCAATTCGTGGTGTGCTCGCGACCGGTCAGGGTAGCTAGCCTGTGCACTCCCTCCCGATCCCTGCGAACCGTGCGTGGTCTCGGCTGGCCCGATTGGGGCGCAGGGGACCGGCAATTGCTCGCCGTGGTGAAGGCTCCGCCGCGGATCCGCTCGCACCGTGGGCAAGCATCTCTGCGCTACTATCTTGGGTACGTTTTGCCGTTAACATGTTCGCCCTTGTTCATACATCGTGTAGCTCAGTTTAATTGGAGATTGGAGCTCGGGAATGGCCAATTGAAATCCTCGCCGGCGTGCTCCGCCGTGCGGGGTGGGCGGCGCCGCCGTCGTCAGTATCGATTTGGGGAGAGACGTAGAGACCGTTGGATCTCAAACGTGTGGCCACGATTAGATGTGGATACCGATTCACCCAGAATAGTTATGGGCCGTTTGATCTCGATCGTGTGGCTCTGGGGGGATCTCGACTTCTTTAAATCCCTGCCCTTGATTTTAGATCCAACCGCGGGGATTGCATACCGGTTCAGGGATACCCAGTTCTAATCTGGGGCGCTCATGTTAGATCGGGCGGCTCAGATCGCGTGATACCCTTTCGGTCAGGAAATTTATTAAAGAGCCCCTGGGTTTTACAGAAATAGAACCCGCCGTCCCTCGGGCACTGTTCCCCGTGTCTCGGGTTTCTTGCGCTGAACCCCCTGCGGTTTTCTTATAATTGAGGCCCAGTCCAGAACTCGTTTAAATTGAATAAATAAAATAGAAAATGGATTTTTAATATGAAAATAATTGCTAGAACTTAGATAATTCATAGAAAATTCATTTTAACTCCAAATTGAACCATTCCAGTTTCTAAAATTTTGTAATAATATTCTTCATCATTTAGTGCCTCTGTTTTGTCATGAAAACAATTAGAAATTTACTCTCTCACTTAATTCATTTTAAACACATAAAACCTTTGAAAATTCATAACTTAAAATCTATAACTCCAAAATTAATGATTCCTGTTCCTATGATCTTATTTTAATATGTAGATTATTAATGTGTATTTTGTTCTTATGTTTGGTGTAATGTTAATTTTGCCTATACCATGTTTGTTTGAATTGCTACGACTAGCAGTGAGGTCACGTATCACCTGAAGATCATCCTGGTACCTGGATTCTCAAGGCCCAGGCAAGTTGTGCCCTTGATCACTTCTTTTTACCTACTCATGTTCTAATTAATCATAATGATCTGCATAGGTTAATTTTGATGGGACCCAATAGGTTACCCTAGTTTGTCTATCTTTATACCTTGTTTACCACTGAACTTTCTGGGTAGTACTTGCTAGTGCTATATGTGGTTTTGGGTATGAAGATTACACTATTCATGATTATACTTTTGTTATCAGTTGTTATTTATGGTTCATGTTAAGATCATTATGTTAATTGGAACATGGAGAACCACCCGGGAAAACAGTGCTACCACAGGGGTTTAATGGGACGCCCTTGGCTGATTAATTAGGAAAGCTAGTGGAAGACTACCTTACCCGAAAGGGGCAAGGGCAGTAGGGGAGAGGTCAGTGCGGGGAGGCCCTCGGGAGGATTTTGCTGCGATGGCGGTCCTGCAAGGGATTCCTGTACTGGATCTTCCTATAAACTGTAGCGGGTTTTCGGAAGCTAGTGGAACTTTGTAAAGGCCTCGTAGTGGATCCCTAGCCATTCACCTCGGAAGTGTCTTAGGGCCTTGCAAACCCTGGCGACATGGGATACACGACTTGTGGGTAAAGATGCGCAACCTCTGCAGAGTGTAAAACTGGTATACTAGCCGTGCTCACGGTCATGAGCGGCTCGGACACTCACATGATTAAATTATGGAACTAAATTCAATTTGTCATATGCATTGCATTGCAGGTGATGTGGTTACTTTTGTTCTATTACTTAATTGGGTTTGGTATTTACTTATACTTAGTAACTGCTAATAAAATTTTGACCAACTTTAAAAGCAATGCTCAGCTCTAACCATCTTCTTTGGTAAGCCTTACACTTCACGTGAGCTCCCTCCTTTGGCGAGTTCATGCACATTATTCCCCACAACTTGTTGAGCGATGAACGTATGTGAGCTCACTCTTGCTGTCTCACATACACCACAGGTCAAGACCAGGTACTGCAGGATGATGCTCATGGAGGATGCTGTGATGAGTTCGTGAGAGGTCTAGGCCGTCGTCTCCCAGTCAACTTTGGGTTGCTGGACCGTTGTCTCCTTATAATGTAATTATTTATTTTGTATAGAACTCCTGTGATATATAATGTTGTGACATTCGATCCTGTGCCACTATACATCATATGTGTGAGACTTGGTCCCAGCATACCTGGTGTTTATGTTAACCCCGGGTTTTGGACCCCTAAAATCCGGGTGTTACAGAAGTGGTATCAGAGGAATGTTGACTGTAGGACGAAACCTAGATAGAACTGGACAACCATTATCTACTCACCTTTGCTACTCTGATCCTTTCTAAACTTATCTTAATCTTTTCTCATCTATTTCCGCTTTACTCTGATTATTCTTATCTTTTCTTTCTGAAAGACAAATGTGGATTTCACACTTTGAAATCCTATGCCTAAAGTGACTTTTAGGAATAGGAGACCTAATCCTAGGAACAAAAACAAAACTATTTTTATGAGTGTTTATATATTTGAATGTTTGTTCTTATGATACCTGTCTGATTTGGATCTTTGATTGAGTGTGATGGGTTGTGGAGTAATGTCCACAATTGCATCTGTATATACACATAGGTATAAAAATATATTTATAAAGTAACTAGACAACCTAGATTATTCCCCATTGGAACATATCTAGCTTAAGAGATTTATCCTATCCTAAAAGATCTCATTCTAGCCAATTCATCTTATCTTAAAAGATTCTCCCTTGTCTTAATAGATCCATCTTATCTTAAATGATACTCATCTTATCTTGAAAAGATTGTATCTCATCCTAATAGATCTAACTGACCTCAAAAGATTTTATCTTATCTTTATGGATCCATCTTATCCTAATAGGCATACTTATCCACCCTAGTTTAACAACCATGATCTAATGCAAGATTAATTAGATCATATCTAGTCAAACTAGTCATACCAATCTAATCTAGATCACATCTAACCTACTATGATCTAATTTAAATGAGTTACTTAATGGACCAGTTAATACTTGTGAAATGGATTAGACCCTATTCACATGTTGTAATTTAGTCCACCCTACACTAAATAAAGACTGATAGACCAACCCAACCAATAGAGTCTTGATGGATTGCATAATCTGCCTATCCCCACCTAACAACAAACAAACTTTTGACCTATATCATGTAGTCTATCTCATCCATATCTATCTTAACCATATTCCCAACCGATGATATACACTAACCATGAATCAATGAGACCAAGACTGGAGAAGAAGATGATCAACTTCATCAAGTAAGGATGAGCACCAACTCAAGTCTTCAAGGATCAAGAAAGGTCACCAAGATGAGTCAAGATCCACAATCTTGGATGGAGTTTCTCTTATCCTACTCTTTCTTACCCAAACCTATATATGCCCTAAAGACATCTTCTATCCTACATAATAATGTGGACATACATATATACACCCATGCTTTCCTAACCACCAGTTCCACCAAGATACATAAACATATTTATATATTATTTGTAAAGATCTAAGTGTTACCTTAGTTAGTAGCTAGTATTTTACTATATTGAGAATAATAATAAGGTCTATCTGACCCCATGTGTTGCTAATAAATAATGCATCATGCTGAGATTTTGTTTGTGCATATGTTGGGGATAACATAAGTTATGCACCCTTTTCTTACAAATCTCGAGGACGAGATTATTTTTAAGGGGGGTAGGATTTGTAACACCCAAATTCTGAATTTGGAATTGGTAGAAGAAATCTGAACGAAGTATCATTGGGAAATAAGAAAATGAGGAGAAAAAGATTTTTTTTTTAAAACCATTTATACATCTCATGAAATAAATGAACAAGGAGAATAAAACTAGTAATAATAAAATAATTTGGTTTATATTCACCTTTGGATTCCAATTGATACATTTGAAAATCTGACAACTAAAATAGAAGTATAAATTTGAATTTGGAATAGAAAATAGAAAATAAATGGGAAGGGAAGAACTAAGAAAAATACTACATAAAATAAAATAAAAATCAGGATAAACATCCTTCACACTTATATTATTAAATTATACCTTTCAAACTGAGGACAAGTTATTTCACAAAATTTGAATTTAAACTTGAACTCAAATTGGATTTGAAATTGAAGAAAAAAAATAGAAAGAAAAAGGAAAAAGAATAAAACCTGCTGTTGGGCCACAACCTGGAATTCGGCCCACTAACCCTTTCACACGCGCACGGCCCAGCTCCACTCTGCGGCGCTGACCTGTGGGACCCGCCTGTCGGCGCGCTCCAACCCGCGCGCGCGTTGGGTGTATGCCATCTGGGCCCTCCTCGTCAGCCTTTCACGCGCGCGCTCGCCTGCTTCTCCTCTCTCTGGTCCGCGGGGCCCGCTTCGTCAGTCCGGTCTTCAACCAACGGATCGCGCGAGCTCGCCGCCGAGGATCGCGCTCCTACCGGTCACCGCCTCCTCCTCGCTCGGACTTTGCTCCGGGTATAAAGCTCACCAAGCTCGCCTCCCCTCCCGTATTCACCTACGACGGCGACCACTGCCGTAACACCGAGATAGAGAAGAAGAATAGCGCCGCCGCGGGCTCAATTCGTGGTGTGCTCGCGACCGGTCAGGGTAGCTAGCCTGTGCACTCCCTCCCGATCCCTGCGAACCGTGCGTGGTCTCGGCTGGCCCGATTGGGGCGCAGGGGACCGGCAATTGCTCGCCGTGGTGAAGGCTCCGCCGCGGATCCGCTCGCACCGTGGGCAAGCATCTCTGCGCTACTATCTTGGGTACGTTTTGCCGTTAACATGTTCGCCCTTGTTCATACATCGTGTAGCTCAGTTTAATTGGAGATTGGAGCTCGGGAATGGCCAATTGAAATCCTCGCCGGCGTGCTCCGCCGTGCGGGGTGGGCGGCGCCGCCGTCGTCAGTATCGATTTGGGGAGAGACGTAGAGACCGTTGGATCTCAAACGTGTGGCCACGATTAGATGTGGATACCGATTCACCCAGAATAGTTATGGGCCGTTTGATCTCGATCGTGTGGCTCTGGGGGGATCTCGACTTCTTTAAATCCCTGCCCTTGATTTTAGATCCAACCGCGGGGATTGCATACCGGTTCAGGGATACCCAGTTCTAATCTGGGGCGCTCATGTTAGATCGGGCGGCTCAGATCGCGTGATACCCTTTCGGTCAGGAAATTTATTAAAGAGCCCCTGGGTTTTACAGAAATAGAACCCGCCGTCCCTCGGGCACTGTTCCCCGTGTCTCGGGTTTCTTGCGCTGAACCCCCTGCGGTTTTCTTATAATTGAGGCCCAGTCCAGAACTCGTTTAAATTGAATAAATAAAATAGAAAATGGATTTTTAATATGAAAATAATTGCTAGAACTTAGATAATTCATAGAAAATTCATTTTAACTCCAAATTGAACCATTCCAGTTTCTAAAATTTTGTAATAATATTCTTCATCATTTAGTGCCTCTGTTTTGTCATGAAAACAATTAGAAATTTACTCTCTCACTTAATTCATTTTAAACACATAAAACCTTTGAAAATTCATAACTTAAAATCTATAACTCCAAAATTAATGATTCCTGTTCCTATGATCTTATTTTAATATGTAGATTATTAATGTGTATTTTGTTCTTATGTTTGGTGTAATGTTAATTTTGCCTATACCATGTTTGTTTGAATTGCTACGACTAGCAGTGAGGTCACGTATCACCTGAAGATCATCCTGGTACCTGGATTCTCAAGGCCCAGGCAAGTTGTGCCCTTGATCACTTCTTTTTACCTACTCATGTTCTAATTAATCATAATGATCTGCATAGGTTAATTTTGATGGGACCCAATAGGTTACCCTAGTTTGTCTATCTTTATACCTTGTTTACCACTGAACTTTCTGGGTAGTACTTGCTAGTGCTATATGTGGTTTTGGGTATGAAGATTACACTATTCATGATTATACTTTTGTTATCAGTTGTTATTTATGGTTCATGTTAAGATCATTATGTTAATTGGAACATGGAGAACCACCCGGGAAAACAGTGCTACCACAGGGGTTTAATGGGACGCCCTTGGCTGATTAATTAGGAAAGCTAGTGGAAGACTACCTTACCCGAAAGGGGCAAGGGCAGTAGGGGAGAGGTCAGTGCGGGGAGGCCCTCGGGAGGATTTTGCTGCGATGGCGGTCCTGCAAGGGATTCCTGTACTGGATCTTCCTATAAACTGTAGCGGGTTTTCGGAAGCTAGTGGAACTTTGTAAAGGCCTCGTAGTGGATCCCTAGCCATTCACCTCGGAAGTGTCTTAGGGCCTTGCAAACCCTGGCGACATGGGATACACGACTTGTGGGTAAAGATGCGCAACCTCTGCAGAGTGTAAAACTGGTATACTAGCCGTGCTCACGGTCATGAGCGGCTCGGACACTCACATGATTAAATTATGGAACTAAATTCAATTTGTCATATGCATTGCATTGCAGGTGATGTGGTTACTTTTGTTCTATTACTTAATTGGGTTTGGTATTTACTTATACTTAGTAACTGCTAATAAAATTTTGACCAACTTTAAAAGCAATGCTCAGCTCTAACCATCTTCTTTGGTAAGCCTTACACTTCACGTGAGCTCCCTCCTTTGGCGAGTTCATGCACATTATTCCCCACAACTTGTTGAGCGATGAACGTATGTGAGCTCACTCTTGCTGTCTCACATACACCACAGGTCAAGACCAGGTACTGCAGGATGATGCTCATGGAGGATGCTGTGATGAGTTCGTGAGAGGTCTAGGCCGTCGTCTCCCAGTCAACTTTGGGTTGCTGGACCGTTGTCTCCTTATAATGTAATTATTTATTTTGTATAGAACTCCTGTGATATATAATGTTGTGACATTCGATCCTGTGCCACTATACATCATATGTGTGAGACTTGGTCCCAGCATACCTGGTGTTTATGTTAACCCCGGGTTTTGGACCCCTAAAATCCGGGTGTTACAAACTCATCACTACTTCAAGCACATCCTCAAAACCAAATCATCGGGAGTCCTTCACAAGGGATTATTACTAGATCACATAGACATGCTAATTTTATTGAACATCACTCTTTTGTTTCTTGTGTTGAGCCTACTTGTATAGATGAGGCGCTACAGGATCCGGACTGGGTGAATGCCATGCATGAAGAACTTAACAACTTCACCCGTAACGAAGTTTGGACCCTGGAGAAGCCCCCACAAGATGCAAGAATCATTGGAACAAAGTGGGTGTTCAGAAACAAACAAGATGATCAAGGTGTGATTGTAAGAAACAAGGCAAGACTTGTCGCAAAGGGATTCTCTCAAGTTGAAGGCTTAGATTTTGGAGAGACCTTTGCACCGGTTGCTCGACTGGAAGCCATCCGTATCCTACTTGCATATGCATCATGTTATGATATAAAACTTTATCAAATGGATGTAAAAAGTGCATTTTAAATGGCTTCATAAATGAACTTGTATATGTTGAGCAACCGCCTGGATTTGAAGACCCTAGATATCCTAACCATGCTTACAGGTTGTCCAAGGCGCTTTATGGGCTAAAGCAAGCTCCAAGGGCTTGGTATGAGCGTCTTCGCGACTTCCTCATCGAAAAGGGCTTCAAAATCGGGACCGTCGACACAACTCTCTTCACAAAGAAACATAACGGTGATATTTTCATTTGTCAAGTATATGTTGATGATATAATCTTTGGCTCGACAAATGACTATCATTGCAAGGAATTTGGTGAGTTGATGTCGAAGGAGTTCGAGATGTCAATGATTGGTGAGCTAACATACTTCCTCGGCTTCCAAGTCAAGCAAATGAAAGATGGTAACTTTCTCTCACAAGAGAAGTATACCAAAGACTTGTTGAAAAGATTCAACATGGAGAAGTGCAAACCAATCAAGACCCCCATGCCTACAAATGGACATCTCGACTTAGATGAGGGAGGTAACCCGGTTAATCAAACTCTCTACCGTTCTATGATTGGTAGTTTATTGTACCTTACCGCATCTAGGCCCGATATTATGTTCAGTGTTTGCATGTGTGCTAGATTCCAATCTAATCCTAAGAAAGCTCATCTTCGCGCTGTTAAGAGAATTCTTAGGTATCTCAGGCACACCACAAGCGTTGGTCTGTGGTATCCCAAAGGAGCTACTTTTGATTTAATTGGCTATTCCGATTCGAATTATGCCGGTTGCAAAATTGATAGGAAAAGTACTTCTGGGGGATGCCATCTGCTTGGTAGATCACTAGTTTCATGGACATCCAAAAAGCAAAATAGTGTTGCCTTGTCAACTGCCGAAGCGGAATACATTGCCGCAGGTGCTTGTTGCACACAGATTTTATATATGAAACAAACTCTTCTAGACTATGGCGTAGTTCTAGAAAAGGTACCTTTGTTGGGTGATAATGAGAGTGCTGTTAAAATTGCTAATAATCCTGTACAACACTCTCGCACCAAGCACATTGATATCCGTCATCACTTCCTTAGAGATCATGTTGCTAAAGGAGATATCATTTTAGAAGGAGTGAGGTCGGAAGATCAATTAGCGGATATTTTCACTAAGCCACTTGATAAGACCCGCTTTTGCATGTTGAGAAATGAACTAAATATTCTTGATCTCAGAAATTTTAAGTGAAATGTCAAACGGTGTTGTCAAGCTTGCATTGCATATTTAAATTCCTTGTATTGCATCTAGGACTTGTCTAACCTAGTTGAGATAACCACCAACAAAGCGAGTGAAAAAGCTTAACTCGGGTCAAACCTGACAAGTCTTAGTTTTAAGCTTTTAGCACTTAAATTCTTACTTTCTATGCAATTATTGGTTCTTGAAATATGCATGAGGTACTGCACTTAGGGAGAGTATTCAAAACTCAAACCCCTCTTGATAATCCCTAGTGCAAACCAAAATGCAAATTTCACCATTTGCCTATTTTCTCTAAAAATTATCTAGCCTATGGCAAAATATTTTGAAAAGTATATGAGGGTGCCAATACCTGTCCCAACAAGTGTTATTTTGTGTGATTATAAGTTGGGATTTGGTTTGGTTAGGAGTTAGATAGAAAAATTCAAAATTTTCCAAACTCCCCTCTGTCTGGGCTCACCGGACAGTCCGGTGTGCACCGGACACTGCACTGTGCAATGTCCGGTGCACCGGCAGCCGCGCGCTTAAATCCAGTTTTCCTGTGCGCTGTCCGGTGGTTCACCGGACAGCTACTGTGCGCTGTCCGGTGTGCACCGAACAGGCACTGTAGACTGTCCGGTGCGCCCATACTCCGTTTTTAAAAAATCCCTCTCTGCCCGAGCCCGTGGCCTGGCTCAGTTTCTTCCTCTCCACCCGCGCTCTCTGTTCTCTGGCGATTCTCCTCTCCCCGCCGGCGAACTCCCTCCACCGGCGGCCACCGTCCCCGCTGGGCTCCGGCGACCTCGCCCGTGCTCTTCCCCTCGGTGAGCAGCTACTCTCCTTCCCTCTATCTCCCTGCTCTCGGTTTGAAAGTCTCTGTGGCATTCTATTCACCACCCCCTTGTGCAAAATTCAAATCCCTGTGAAATCTGGAGATTTCCTGTTGTGGAATGTGTTCCTTTGTATGCCTTAAACACCATTGCAGGTTTCTAGCTCCTTCGGGAGGGTTTTCCCACCCCAAATAAGCTTTTCACCGAAACCCTAGCTCCCCGCACGCCACATGCTCGGTGAAATGCCCAAACCAGCCAAACTTGCTCCAATTAAACCCAAATTTTTCAGGCACCTTCACAACACTTCCAGTAACCTACTTGCCAAATTTCACGCCAATCCGAGATCCCAGGCTTAAATTTCACCAAAATTCCCGTTTTGAGCGATCGTTTCTGAGCCGAGTGCCCTAATTCCTTTTTCTTCGCCTAAATTCAAACCAAGCACACACTTCACTCATATTCACCTATATAAACCTATTCGTGAAGTATCGGCTCAATTCCATATCATTTCGTGCCTCATTTCGAATTCCAAACCTCCTATGTCACTATTTGTCTGTCAAACGTCGTTTTCACGTCGTTTGACTTCTTGATCGTCCCGTCTCGTGCCATATCTCTCTGTGTATGTATTTATTCACATTTCATATGCTTATGACTATGTGACTAATACGTGCTCACCTCTTCTGTCATTTCAGTGACCTTGTGTGACCGTGTGCCGTCTCCCGTCTTGCCTGGATCGTCACCTCTCGTGTGAGCTTTCCAGGTAGATATCTCACTCTTTGCTAAATCTATCGGTCACTGTTGCTCTGTGCTTAGTCACTCTCTCTAATATGCAGACTTCAGATCAGGATACCGCGCATGAAGAATGCGTCGGCGTCAGGGGGTGGCGACGATGAGGACCCTCGTCGCCCCTTCAGGCAGGTGAAGGGCAAGACTGTGTATTTGGAGCAGCAAGAAGGCCGCAAGAAGCGGCGTACGGACAGAGAGGCTCGTGCAGCGGCAGCAGCTGCAGCAGCCGCTGCGCAGGCAGCACTTGGAGATCAGCCGCATGTTCCATCCGATCAGATTGCATTCCGTGCTCGTCGTCTCACCTCCCGGTCTCGCTCCTCCACTCATACCTCCGCTTCCACTCCGCCACCCACCCTACCTGCTCCCGTCACTCCTATTGCTCCATCCACCTCCACAGCCATACCCACTACCAGCACTACGCCAGCTTCCACTGCTACCCCTGCTCCCGCTCCCACTTCAGCTCCTCCTGTCCCTCCACCTCGCTTCCGGGAGCGTGATGAGACTGAGGTCCGTCCTCTGGTTTCAGATCCTCGTCTGTTTGATCTTCAGCGTGCTACTGCAGCTCGGGTACGTCGGTTCAGGTACGTACCCGTGGAGTCTTGGCTGCCTGCTCAGAGAGACCCAGCAGCAGGTGTTCTTTTCAGCACACGGATTCAGGAGTCTTTCTTCAGGGCTCAGATGTCTGCTCAGATAGCGCTGCGAGTGCACCGCCTCTTGGATCTTCCAGCTTTTCTGCTTGCAGCCGGTGCTGAGTCTGAGGCGCATCTCACCTATCTGCCTGGCCTCCTGTCCCTTCTGACTATCAGTGACAGATATGTTGAGGAGTGGGTCCGCGTCTTCTATGCCTCCGTTTGGATTGACCCGGATCATCATTGGATGAGGTTCCGCTTTGAGCGCGAGGATGTCACGATCACTGCCAGTCAGATCCGACAGCTATTTGGATTCCCTGAGTCGACGACTCGCCTTCACAGCCTCTGCTACGGCACTTCAGATCCTCCACGTCGCCCTCACGGTGGTGTGGCTCCAGGGACAGCTCACGTCGCGGCTCTGTTCCGCCCGCCTTTCACAGATGGGTCGCGACGTTCTCCAGCAGACTTTACTACAGCAGCGAAGTACTTATATGAGCTCGTCAGACGGACACTCCTGCCGCGGATGGGATACAGGGAGGCTACCACTCATATTCAGCTTTGGCTCCTTGGTGCCCTGGTATCCCACTCACAGTTTGATGTTGTGGACTTCCTGATCTGTGAGATCGAGGACACTGTTCTGGATGGGATTCGTGCTCGTCGGCAGCTACCTTATGCTCACTACTTATGCCACATCTTTGCGCAGCTGGTTCAGCCACCTCGATTTCAGAGCACCCTTGAGGCCTCACGCCTTGTGTTTGGATCTTACCGCCCTGCTCCTGAGATTCCGGTGCCAGCTTCTGCTTCTGTGTTTGACTCTCAGGCCGAGGATGCAGCTCTACGATAGTTTGACACTCAGGGTACAGCAGCTGATGATGATGATGATGATGATGATGATGATTTTGGGGTTCCTCCTCCGCCTCCGCCTCCTATGCCTCCACGCTCACATGATCATGAGGCTGGGAGTTCTAGTGCTGCCCCTCCTCATCCTCAGGCTATGGACCCTGCCCTTGCTTCGATTCTTCAGACTCTCACCCAGCAGCAGCAGACCCTCACCCAGCAGCAGGCTCTCCTGGCAGCCGAGCAGGCACGTTTATCCGACAGGATGCTCTCGATGTTTCAGAGCATGCAGGACAGGCAGGATGCTCTTCAGCAGCAGCTTATTCAGGATAGGGCAGAAAATAGGGCATTCATGGCTCTCATGCTCCAGCATTCTGGTATCTCAGCACCTCCGGTTCAGTCTGCTCCGCCTCCTCCGCTTCACGCTCCAGTGGTGCCTTCGATCTTGTCTGGACCCCCTGCTGGTACCTCTCCGCTCCGGCCGGTCACTTTGGCGTTCACCTCTCCGGCTCTCAGCTCTATCTGTCCGCAGCCGTCAGTGCGACCAGCATCTGCTGTTACCACTACCGCTGTGGCAGTATCTGTGACCGCTTCTGTTCCGGTAGCTCCTGCAGCGCGGCCTCCGTCCGAGTCAGTACCAGCTCCAGCTTCTCCCACAGATCCTGGATCCGAGACTGACTCTGACCCTCCGTCGGCGTTCGCTCTGCTACCTCGACCTCGACCGGATGCGCCCCCGCCACCTCCTCCTGCTTCAGATGTTTAGGTTTAGGTCCCTTTTGGTGTTTGACGCCAAAGGGGGAGAGAGATGAGTTGTGAGAGCTAGGGGGAGTTAGAGAGTTAGTAGAGAGTCAGAGTCATTTTGATGTAATATATGTGCCTGCTACTCTCTGTACTAGCTTGATGTTTTTTGGCTCACAAACTCGTCATATACTCTCATTGCGTATGATTGACTGTGTGTATTATGTTTTCACCTTGTATCATATCACCAGTCTTCTAGCTCTTGTTTCATTAATTTACCTTCTCTTTTATATGAACAAGAATCTTATGATGTGTATGCGCTCACTCTTATTATTATGATACACATTCTTTCTGTCAAAGATTACTGCGTATAACTAACCATTCTTTCTATTGACAAAATCTTCAAAACAAACTACTCTCACAAAACTTGTAGGGTTGTCATCAATCACCAAAAAGGGGGAGATTGAAAGCATCTAGGCCCCTGGTTGGTTTTAGTGATTAATGACAACGTAATATTATATGTGACTAACGTGTGTTTTGCAGAGACAAATGGTAAGTTAGGTCGCATGACAGGTAGAAGTACTACAACGGTGAAAACAATCCCGGAAATAAGAACTCGAAGCGACGGCTAAAACGACGGAACAAAAGGTGAAGGTCTACGGAGTCCGAGTGTCAAGGAGATGTGGACACTCGCGATTTAGTTAGGTCTTTTATTCTCTTTTAGCCGTACTATAAAGAGGGGTTGTCGATGAGTAGTTTGACCAAGAGAGTTCTAGTGTAGTGTTGGTGCACAATCACACTCATACACAGTGCTAGGTGTCACTCTAGAACTCACACACAAGTTAGAGCGAAAACCGATTTGAAAATCAGCTGAAAAACAAGAGATAGGGTTTCTGGCTTAGGGGCACCGGACTGTCCGGTGTGCACCGGACTGTCCGGTGCACCCTCTGCCAGGTGGGGCCAGGTTGGTCCACGGCGGTGTTTTTCCTTCGCAGAAACCCGAGAGCGCAGCGTTCAGAGTTGAATTTTAGTGGTGCACCGGACACCGCACCGAACTGTCCGGTGTGCACCGGACAGTGGACTGTTCACTGTCCGGTGCGCCATGAGCCCAACGGCTCTCTGTCAGAACTAGCCGTTGGAAGTGACCGTTGGCGCACCGGTGGCGCACCGGACTGTCCGGTGCGCCATCGCGCAGTGAATTGCCTGTAACGGCTAGTTGGTGGGTGAGGGCTATTTATACCCCCTCCACCCACCATATTCAATGTCTTGCACTCCACATTTATTCCAGCACCTTGGTAGAGCATTGCAAGCACCAAAAGCCTAGTGAGGAGATTAGAGAATCATAATCCGCGCTTGTTCCTCATTAGCGCTAGTGAGAGCCACCTAGAGCACACACCACTTGCATTAGGCTTCTCTTGGTCAAGCGAAAGTCTACGGCTTGTTACTCTTGGTGATCGGCATCACCTAGACGGCTTGGTGGCGTTGGGAGCTCGGTGATCACCGTGAAGATCTTGTTGGTGACCCGACTCAAGTTTGTAAGCGGTCTCGAGGGATCCACCGCACCGGAGTGGCAAAGGATCATCTCGTAGTGAGCACTTGGTTCTTGCGAGGACCAAGGGGGAGCGATACCCTTGCGCGGGTGCTCCAACGAGGACTAGTGGAGAGTGCCGACTCTTCGATACCTCGGGAAAAATTGGAGGAGTCTTCTAAACTTTGCTTTACATTCCGCACTTAATTCAAGCACTTTACATTGTGTATTTGTTTAGCAAGTATTTGAAGTATTATCTTAGCTTTGTTACATTTCTAGTATTATATTCTTAGTGCTAGTTGTTGGGGTGAAGTTGGGCTCTTGATTAGCTCTTGCTTAGGTTTTAATTAGTGTTGATTTTTAGAAAAGCCCAATTCACCCCCCCTCTTGGGCATCGTGATCCTTTCAGTTGCCAAGCCACGAGACACCCACTCGAGACAACACCGATTCTTCACCAGCAAGACTTCCAAAACCTTGATCCTCCGCCCCGCCTCCGTCACCAGCCTCATCTTCAAATAAAACCAGCCCACGAAGAAGGGGGGCTTGCCCCACGTCATCGTTGCCGAGCCACATCCCATAACATAGCAGTTTCGACTTCCCAATGCAAGCCCCCACCTCCATACGCAAACTAGGCTTGAAAGACAAAAGCAACCACCGAAAGACAGTGCTGGGGAACACGATGCCCTCAACAGGGGAAGCGGCGCCTAGGGGCGTCGCCATCATTAGGGCTTTTGCCCAAGAAAATCCCCAGCACAACACCCGGCTAGGACCCAGGGACAAAATGCGCCGCACATTGCACCTCCCGCTGGTCATCCCTAGCAGCAACCTCTGCGAGGCGCCAGATCCGCTGGCACGCGCACCACCACAGACGTCGACAGGCCACTGCTACCCACTTGCCGGCGCCACACACCACCACTAAAGAGCCAGATCCGATGGCCATAGGCCCAAAAAGCCACACCGACCATTGCTCACAGCACCTTGAGGCCACCATGGAGCTCGCTGGGGACCTCCACCATGGGGCACACCAGATCTGACCAAGGGCATACCGGATCCGGCCATGGGCTCACCGGATTTGGCCTCCGGCGACCCACAATGACGATCCAGTCACCAAGAACGGGAGCAAACCATGGGGAAGCCAACCACGTAGAGAGGATATGATGGCCCGCCGCTGTCCTTGCACCGGCGCGAGCTTTACAGCCGCATGCTAGTGCGGTGGCGAGGCGGAGTGAGGCCGAGAGGAGGCAAGTGGGAGCGGCGGTGTTTCCTCCCGAGCCACCCTTGGGGAGCAACACGGACGGTTGACGCTGTCCTAGCGCACGTATCACTGTAGAGTGAAGTTTGAAATAGGGGATATGATAGGAGATGAGATAGGGGAGCTACTGAAGACAACCTAATTAGTAACTAGATGACACAATACATAAAAGCTAATCAAACCACGTTACAAATTTTCATTGGGTCCACGGAACTGGCCCACTAGACCGGGAACGGATCCTATTAACTCACTTATTGGATCCGTGCAAGTCGATCCTGCTAGGGCGACAGTTCCCGTCATTTCTAGCAATTTTAGTCATTCCGTTACAATTTCAACCATTCCATTAGAGTCTCATCCATTCAATCGTTGAGCCATTCAATTACCATTTTAGTAATTGTGTTATTGTTTCAAGCATTCCATTACAACTTTTGTTATAGTTTCAGTTATCATGTTACCGTTACGGTTTTCAGTCATTCTGTTACAATCCCAGCCATTCGCTCATTCAACCATCTTATTACAGTTTCAGTCATTCCGTAACCGGTCGTCCGGTCGGAGCGGTCTAAGCGCTTTAAAATGGTAAGTGGCCGACTATTAGTCGGTCATTTTGTTGTTTCAAATAGGAGGAAAAAAATTAAGCAAATCATCATGTAATATTTAAATGGTGTTTGAATAGGCTCTCAAGGATCATTTAAACAACACTGTCATTGTACCGATGAAAAACTGTTTTAAAAAAAAAAGTAACCTCACATTTCATCTCACAACTAAGCTATAGGCCCTGGTTATATTAGAACCGATCCCTGAAGCTAATGGTTAGGCACGAGTGTTCTATACTTTTATGCTTAAAAAAATGGATTTTCGAGTATTCATCCGTGCAATCAAATGTTGAAGCTCATCCGGGTGGTTTCTTGCTCAGTAGTGCCCGGTGGTGTGTCCCTGACTCCCTGTCGCCTAATTATATTAATTTTTCCTTCGTATGAGCCGTTACAATATCAAAATATCTTAGACTTAATTAATTTCCTGATGTTTTGGGCCATCCGAAGGAAGGAAGGAAGGAAGGTTCTCTAGCTAGCAAGTTGTCAGAAGGAAGAAGGAAGGAGCCTGGGTTTCTTGGTGTTCTTCCGCATCCATGTCGGCTTCTTTCTGTCGCAAGAAAAATGTGGGGAAATTAAAACCGCGAGAAAGAGAGGTGCTTGCGATGCTGGAATTGGATACGTACGTCATGATCATTCACACGTCCTCCCGTCTGCGAATCTGGTCATCTGGACGTCACGGACCTGGACCAGTGGACTGAGGTTGTGTCTCGATTCCTTTCTTCAATCTTTACTAGGTGAGTAACTGTAAATTGCAACAGGAATATATAATATCACGATAACTTATATATAAAATATGTGTTATATTGTTATAAGAAAATGTTTCGTAATCTATTTGTGATCTTGGTCATACATAAATTTTGTTATTTTAATATATCTGTTTTACTACTACATTGCAACCATCAGTATCATGCGGACTTCGATATATGTCACAATTATAATCTATTTGTGATCCTGGTCATACATAAATTTTGTTATTTTAATCTATCTGTTTCACTACTACATTGCAACCATCAGTATCATGCGGACTTCGATATATGTCATAATTTGCATGGTCTCACCATTGGAGAGCACGTCCCACACCTGCCGGAAAAAGTTCTCTCGTACATCGTCAGTCATCAGCCAAGCACCACCATACGCGCTCGCTTAAACAAAAAGGCAAGTGTGTGTTCGCAAAGAGAATTAAAGGCATGCCTGCACAAAAGCTACACCGACAGTGGTGAGGATGACGAACTGGTCATTGCTGTCGGTCCTCCTCTGCGTCACCTCCGGCGCCGAGATGACGTCACAGTCTTTGATATAGTAGTTGTCGAACGTGCGCGACATGGCGAGTACCGATGACTTTTGGCTGGGCTGCCAGACGAAATGCACACCGGGCTCATCAGTGAGGTAGTACACCTGACCGTTGCTCCATCGGATGCGCTACTCCTCTACATACATCATGTTCGAGGACACTCACGCAACGTCAGCAACGACCATCGTCCCAGTGCACAAGAATTCATGGTCGGTCAGTAGCGACTTACGTGGCAGTTTGGGCTTCAGGTGGACGATGAGCTGGACGACGTGATGGTGCCGTCGTCGGATGCAGTGCCCAGAACAACCCGAGAGTCGCCGACGTTGGCGACGACCATGAGGTCCCCATGCTTGACGATGGACAGTGCGGTGCAGCCGCTCTGGACCACGTCCAAGCGTCGACTGCGCCGGAGCTTGTCGTACACAGCGGCGCATGTGGCCACATAGGACTGCTTCCAGAGGTCGAACTGGCAGTCGCCAAACTTCTTCTCGTCGTCGATGAGCGACGCCAACACGAGCGCCTCCTGCTAGTGATGTTTGTTCGGGGTTTCCAAGTAAGAAACATAGATTCATCCTTGACGTTAGTTTATAAAAAATGACTCACAAGTCAGATCCATGAAAAAGTATTACAGAGAATAAATGTCACGCATGCAAAAAAAGGAATTTAAGTTGAAACAGTATTCAAACAAAAGAAATTGCATGCAAGGCTCTTCTTTAAATAATACTCCCTCCATACAAAAATATAATTCAAGAATTTCGGTGATACTTATATACTATTACACATTGTGCAAGGGTAGCAGATGAGTTTGGGGAGAGATGTAGTTGATGTTTTTCCTATCATAGATATAGTTATAAACACACATGTGGTGTAGCGGTAGCTACTGCTCGCATTTGCCTGAGGGGTGCGGGTTTGAATCCCCTTGGGCCATTTGTGTTTTTAAATTTTAGCTAGATGTGGGCTGTACGGGAGAATGAGGATGGGAAAGAGCTTTACGGAGGGGGAATGAGAAAGACAGAACAAGGAATGTGAATGGTAGAATAGGGAATGATGATAGAACATGAGAATGATTTGTGCGGGGAAGGAAAATGAGAAAGATAGAACAAGGAATGAGAATGACAGTAATAATGACAGAACACAGAATATCAGACTATCTTACAATTTTAATAAATAGTAGAGATTGTTAGATCTAATTTTTATTAAAGCAAGCTTATATTCTAAACAAATGGTCTAAAATTTTATTAAAACTCAGCTTTAGTCCACCTTACATTGAAATTTTACATTAGAATTTTAGAGCTACAAAATGATTTAAAATACTCTAAAATTTAGAGAAGGGAATCTAAACGGATCCTAAGGACTTGTTCGTTTGTGTCGGATTGCACCTGGAATCGTTCCAGCTAATCAAAGTTTATATAAATTAGAGAATCACTCCGGTTAGTAATCGTTCCGACCCACAAATCCGGCACAACTAAACAAGGCCTAAATGTTTCTCAATCTCCCTGGATCTTTCCTTGTGTGTATTTCTCTGCAGGTGTGCCAAATAATCCGCTCCAGCCAAATATTAGGAATTATCGGTCGGCCATGCGATGTGTCGAATAAAGCGTCTAATTTTTGTTTCCATCCCCAAAATGTACGTACACCTATATTTATTTATTTTTTCTGTTGGGCAAACTAGTAATTTACCCGAATCTATCTCAACCATCTTAATATATATGGATTTTTCTATTTAAACTAGCACATATTTCGTGCTAACGGTACGACTAGGAAGTGGGGGGAGAGGTCGACGGAGACGACTGACGAGTGAGGGGGAGGGGCCGGCAGGGTTGCGAGGAGAGACCGAGGGCAACATGGTCGTGAGGGAGAGAGATTGATGAGAAATAATTCAAATAATATTGTTCATTAGATTTGAGTAAGATTATTTTTGATGAATCATGTAAAATAGGTGATGCGATACTGTAGATAATAACGTTTGACATTATTTATAGAGTGAAGTTTAAAATAATGGATAAGACGGGGAGCTGCTGGAGACATCCTTCAACAAAACCCTATCGAGTGACCCTATTTTCCCGCACGCATAAAAACACATCTCCCGTGCGGACGTTTGGCGTGGCAGGGACATGCGGCCCCATCGCGTGGCCGGGGACGAGGCGTGCTGCTGGTCACCCACGTTAGCCGCAGCCTGCAGGTCGTCCTTCTCATTCCGGTTAGGCGTAGCTGCTGATCTTGTCGTTCTTCAGCGGCGGGCGGGAGCACATGAATGTCTGAATGTGGACAAAATAGGTACGAAAATTTATTGCCCTCTAGTAAATGAGTACTCGTTGTACTTGCTGTAGAAATCTAGAAGCCAAGCAAATGATGCAAAAGCAGATCTTGATTTTTCTTTTCATGGCTATGTCCATAACTAAACACTACATAAACAGAGCTGTTGGAGTATACACTGTTTTTAAGGAGCAAAGTTTTTTAAGGACATTTGCAATATCAATTTACTGGGAGATATATTTTTAGCAGCTCTATTAGATATGCTCTAATGGAGAGGAAGTTATCTAGCGATCTGAAACCGTTGATTCTGATGGTGTGTTAAGTTTGGATGTAATTTATTTCACGGATTTAGTGGAGGTTAAGAGTGCGGAGGTCATTTGATAAGACGAGTTTTGCACGGTTTAGACGGATGAATTATATAGTGGTATAGATTTAATCCCAATATAATACGTGGATTCGGGTGGATAGATGTTATAGCTGTTAACTCTTGAGAAAAAAAATCAGATGCAAACAGTTTTCCTCGATAAAGTAATATTTTTTTACAACACCTGTACTAATGTGTTTTACTAATAGGCACATCTAATTACATCTCTACACTATAATGGACTAGGATGACAACGAAACGGATTTGGACCGGATATTGCAAATATCCGCCTGCAACCATATTCACGATTACCACCTGTTCGAACCAAAATTGAGCGCGGACGGTCCGGCCCTGAGGCCGGACGGTCCGCGGTCCGGACGGTCCGCGCCTGTGGGCCGGACGGTCCGCGCGTGCGCAGAACAGATTAGGGTTCCGAGTTTTGTGCTACGGTTGTTAGCTAAAATCATGGGATAAGCTCGGAAATTAGTTTGTAAAGGGTCCAGCCCCCCTCCTCTATAAATAGAGAGGTATACGGCCGATTTGTAATCATCAACAATCGAATCAATACAACTTTTACTCGCATTTTATCCTAGGAGTAGTTCTAGTCTAGTTTAGGTTTAGCCACTCGATCCCCAAATTCTCCGTCTCTCCTCGACTCTACGTCGATTAGAGGAGTCTAGGTCGGCCTGCCCGAGCCTAGACACCACCTAGGATCTCTACTCCCCGACGGGGTCCCTCCCGGGAGCGAGATCCAGGCGCCGTCGGCGATCTTCCGCCATCCCTGCGTACGTGCGGACCGTCCGGCCGTCAGGCAGAAGTCCCAGCAGCGCACCAGGCCGCGGACCGTCCGGCCCCAGGCCGCGGACAGTCCGCCCTTGCGCAGAGAGCACCACCGCGCCTCGCACCAGGCCGCGGACCGTCCGGCCCCTGCGCGCGGACCGTCCGCCCCTGTGCAAAGGGCACCGCCACGGTTCTTGTTGAGTGTTTGGCGCTCCGAAAAGGCGTCAACATACTTTTTGGCGACTCCGCTGGGGACAACACATATAGACCTATCAAATCGGCCCTCAATGGCCGGTTCAAAAGATAGCTCTGAGGTTTCCACCAGCAATATCATCACACCGACATGGGAAGCTTTGCCGGCTGAAGAACAACTTCTGTTCGAGGAGCGCCAGGAGCAGCTGATCCAAGAAGCAAAGGCGAAGTTCCTGGCTGACTTCAAAGTGGACAGGAACAACAAAGTCGTTCGGCAACGGGCGACAGATCTGGCTTCGCTCCGACCTACTACGATTACCCCAAATGTAAGTAGCACCAACGAACTCCAATCTCTTAAAGCTTACATAGACGAACAGCGAGAACAGATGCAAAATATCATAGGGGTTATGCAAAACGATTGTAGGAGACTAGTACGTGCATTTGATAAATCTAGTATAGCAAATTTTCCTTCACACGAGGTTGAATTAGGAGATAATACACGTAATACATCGGCTAAAGGTTGTCACGACCAGTCACAACCCCCTTATGGGATGCCGATGGACACATACCCTGAGCAAACGCAAATCGGCAGTAAACCAGCCGATCTACACATGTCCGGACCGTCCGCTCGCGAGCGCGGACCGTCCGGGTCAGCCACAGTCGGGCCCATTTTTAATGAGTTACCTAGACACACACCCGAGCCACCACATAGGGCACCGAATTTAAACTATCCAGTCGGACGGTCCGCATACAACGACGGACGGTCCGCATATAATCACGGACGGTCCGGGTACGTATCCGGACAGTCCGCGCATGAGTCTTTTGAGGGGGATTATTACCTAAATCCTCGCCCGTCCCAACAACACTTCCCATCACATTATGCAATGCACCAGCCCATTAATTCAGGATCCAGAGCCCAGGAAAGCTTCCCGGCCCCACCTAGAAGGCCGGAAAGAAACGATCAAACATATGAGCCATATAGCGCAAATGGAAATGCACCACGTAGCTCAAACCAATGGGGGGAACGACAACATACTAACATGCAACCACCCCCACCTATGTTTGACCAGAGAGCCGGTGGTCTTGCACCGGCTGCCATTGGTATAGTGAGGGAAGAAATAGCCGGGGCGTTCCGAGATAAGCTCGGAGTAAGCATGATCCCTGGAGGGCAATCATATCGGAAGCCTTATGACAGCCGATTTGATCACCACCCATACCCACAGGGAACTAGGATACCCGAGTTTGCAAAGTTTTCGGGTGACCAAGGAAAGAGCACGCGTGAGCACATAGGCCAGTTCCTAGCACAATTAGGAGAATTGGCTGACACCGAAGCATTCCGTGTGCGTTTATTTTCATTATCCTTAACAGGGACTGCATTCACATGGTATGCCACGCTCCCTCCTAATTCCATTTTATCATGGGGAGACTTAGAGCAAAAATTTCATGAACACTTCTTCTCTGGTGATTATGAGCTAGATTTAGTAGATTTAGTGACCCTACGACAAGAAAAGGATGAATCGGTTAGTGATTATATCCGGAGATTCCAGGATACGAGAAACCGATGCTTTCAAATTCATCTAACAGATAAACAACTGGCGGGAATAGCCTTTGATGGATTGCACTATTATTTAAAAGAGAGATTAGAAGGCATCCAGTTCTTTACTCTAGCACAATTACATCAGAGAGCTTCGGCTTGTGAAAGCCGAAGCAAAGAACTAGTCAGAACGGTTCATCATAATGTCCCTATAGTAGAACACAATCAAAGTAGTTCGGACGATGAACCAAAGAAAGTTTACACTGCCGAAATAGTTTGGCCCGAGCAGGCCAAATCTTCGGCTTGCTACTCCTTGCAGTCAGTTCAAAAGGAACGACAAGAGGAGGTTAAGTTTACATTTAATGTCGGCAAATGTGATAAGATATTCGATGAATTACTAAAAAATGGTAACATTAAAATTGATTATATCGTTCCACCTGCCGACGAACTGAAGCGTCGCGCATACTGCAAGTGGCACAACTCATTTTCACATGCCACTAATGATTGTAATGTGTTCCGACGACAAATTCAATCGGCCATTAATGAGGGACGATTGAAATTTCAGGAGGACACGGAGCCCTTCCCAATGAATGTGATCGACTTTAATGGCAAAAAGGTCCTAATTCGGCCCAACACAGCCGATAAGGGCAAAGACAAAGAAGTCATCATCGGCAACGCACGGGAGGCCGATGGAAACAACAAAATTTCTTGCAGGAAAGTGATGGCCGAAAAGACTCCTGATGGAGGGGAGACACTGAAGGTAACCATCACAAACTCCAGCACTGGGGGCAAGCACAGACAAGGGGATATGCGCGAGAACCCATACTACGCATCGCGGACGGTCCGGTGTCTAGGCGCGGACGGTCCGTAACATCACCGGACGGTCCGAAGCGTTCCGACGGACGGTCCGGCAACGTCAAAGAGCCGCGGCAACCACGTACCTTCAAACCACGACGACCAGAAATAGGTACGTGGAAAACTAACACATTCAAGGCAACTGGTCGGTTGGTAAAATCTAGCCCGACCTTTGATCAATTATTGTCTAAATATGTGAAAAAGAAGGCTGGCTCCAGTGACCGGCCACCAAAGGGACCTCGCTTACCCACCCAGGTGCGACGGCAGGTTAGGCCGATTGGACCACCACACCAATCGGAAAGGACGGAAGGTCATAATGTTCAATTAAGACCTAACGTACCTGCATGGACACCTCCACCACCATATCCACCTATGCCATATCCATACACATACATACCTCCACCATATGTCCCAAATCAAATGTGGGGCATGCCACCATATCCATTTGGGATGCCACAATATCCCGCTTGGGGGGCACCCCAAACATCTGTATTCAATAGGTTGACACCTCCAGTACAAGACCGATTGAGAGCCCCTCAATCTGGTCCACGAGCACAGGCCCAGCAAGATTGCCGAACAACTCAGCCCCAAAGGCTGACTAATCCGGCAGGGGGACATACAGCTATAACCTCCAACAGTACGAAAAAGGGAGAGGTCATTAAAATAGGAGCGACAGATGTCGTCGTACAACAAAATAACGAAGGGCCGATGATTTTTGGTGAATCGGCCAACACAAACAAAAAATAAAGTGCGACTGTCAATAAAATAGCCGATCCAAAATACTCCATGCCCCGATGGTGTCCATCGGGATTGACACGATCGCAAAAGCGAAAATTACAGCGCCTCAGAGCAAAGGAGAATCAGGAAAAAGAGGCAGAAAGAATATTCAATGACACGCATCCGCAGTATCCGCCACCGCAAAAGAGATGGAGACCAAAGGCCGTTGAGAAAAATCAAACGGCCACAAAGATAGTAAATAAAACAACAACTGTGCATCTCTCTGCAGGTATGGTAGACTGTCCGGCTATAAAGGCCGGATCATCTGCACAGGACGCGGACCATCCGACCCCTGAGGCCGAACCATCCGCACTACACCAAGACACCTCCGACGACGTACCGACGCCCATGGAGGAAGACGACCTGCAAGGAGAAGACCTGGTCGACTACGGAGCTACGCCAGAGCACTTAGAGAATTAGGAAGGCAAGGTGACGAATTGGTCAGGACCAGTATGACGCTCGGCGATGTTGGGACTGACAGTTCGATCAAATCTAAAGGGATCACGTCCGTTGAGTCAACCATCGAGACCAAGGCCATTGCGTACCATCCTAGTAAGTGGCAAGATGCCTAAGAAAACCGATGTGATAACATCGAGTTAGTTGCTTTTGGTTCGCTCAGCTCCACCAAAAGGCAGGGGCGCATATGTTCGAACCAAAATTGAGCGCGGACGGTCCGGCCCTGAGGCCGGACGGTCCGCGGTCCGGACGGTCCGCGCCTGTGGGCCGGACGGTCCGCGCGTGCGCAGAACAGATTAGGGTTCCGAGTTTTGTGCTACGGTTGTTAGCTAAAATCATGGGATAAGCTCGGAAATTAGTTTGTAAAGGGTCCAGCCCCCCTCCTCTATAAATAGAGAGGTATACGGCCGATTTGTAATCATCAACAATCGAATCAATACAACTTTTACTCGCATTTTATCCTAGGAGTAGTTCTAGTCTAGTTTAGGTTTAGCCACTCGATCCCCAAATTCTCCGTCTCTCCTCGACTCTACGTCGATTAGAGGAGTCTAGGTCGGCCTGCCCGAGCCTAGACACCACCTAGGATCTCTACTCCCCGACGGGGTCCCTCTCGGGAGCGAGATCCAGGTGCCGTCGGCGATCTTCCGCCATCCCTGCGTACGTGCGGACCGTCCGGCCCCAGGGCGCGGACCGTCCGGCCGTCAGGCAGAAGTCCCAGCAGCGCACCAGGCCGCGGACCGTCCGGCCCCAGGCCGCGGACAGTCCGCCCTTGCGCAGAGAGCACCACCGCGCCTCGCACCAGGCCGCGGACCGTCCGGCCCCTGCGCGCGGACCGTCCGCCCCTGTGCAGAGGGCACCGCCACGGTTCTTGTTGAGTGTTTGGCGCTCCGAAAAGGCGTCAACACCACCAATATCCGCCCGCGACAACCATACTCGCGGGTAGAAAGTTATATCTATGCCCGTGCCCATTGGATTTCGGACGGGTTTTGGATATCCGTCAGATATAACAAATACAATCGATTTTCAACAATTCAATAGCATGATTAATCAAAAAATTTATTCACCATCATACACAATAAAAAAAGCTTAATAAAAGAATTATTATAGACATTATGGTATACGGACAGGGGCACTTGAGCTTGAAAGGGCCAGTCGCCGGCCAGCCGCCAGTTGTGCTGCGGCCTATGGACTTAGGGGCACGATGCACCACGCAGAAAGTCAACAAGTCTAGAAGGGCGGTCAATGGTGGAGAATTGTTAGCATTAGGCGTGGGGTTCATGGATAGTATTTTCTCTTTGCTACGTAATATAGGTTAGGCCAAAAAAATGAGTCGATTTTGGATGTCCAACGGATAATCCACGGGTGGGAGGTAATATTCTAATCCGTGTTCGTTCGACTTTAGATCGGATACGGATTTAACCCAATGGTTAAAAAATATATCTGTCGGGGACCATAATTAGGGGTACCCTCAAGACGCCTAATTCTCAGCTGGTAACCCTCATCAGCATAAAGCTGCAGAGGCCTGATGGGTGCGATTAAGTCAGGTATCAGTCCGTACGAAGCGACTCGATCACGCCTCGCCCGAGCCTAGCCTCGGGCAAGGGCAGCCGACCCCTAGGGATTTCCGTCTCGCCCGAGGCCCCCCTTTAACGGCGGACACATCTCCGGCTCGCCCGAGGCCTTGCCTTCGCTAAGAAGCAACCCTGACTAAATCGCCGCACCGACCGACCAAGTCGCAGGAGCATTTAACGCAAAGGTGGCCTGACACCTTTATCCTGACGCGCGCGCCCCCCAGCAGAGCCGAAGTGACCGCCGTCACTTCGTCGCCCCACTGACCGGTCTGACAGAAGGACAGCGCCGCCTGCGCCACTCCGACTGCAGTGCCACTTGACAGAGTGGGACTGACAGGCAGTCAGGCCCTGCCAAAGGCGCCATAGGAAACTCCGCTCCGCCCGACCCAGGGCTCGGACTCGGGCTAAGCCCCAGAAGACGGCGAACTCCGCTCCGCCCGACCCAGGGCTCGGACTCGGGCTAAGCCCCGGAAGACGGCGAACTCCGCTCCGCCCGACCCAGGGCTCGGACTCGGGCTAAGACCCGGAAGACGACGATCTCCGCTCCGCCCGACCCAGGGCTCGGACTCGGGCTAAGCCCCGGAAGACGGCGAACTCCGCTCCGCCCGACCCAGGGCTCGGACTCGGGCTAAGCCCCGGAAGACGGCGAACTCCGCTCCGCCCGACCCAGGGCTCGGACTCGGGCTAAGCCCCGGAAGACGACGAACTCCGCTCCGCCCGACCCAGGGCTCGGACTCGGGCTAAGACCCGGAAGACGACGATCTCCGCTCCGCCCGACCCAGGGCTCGGACTCGGGCTAAGCCCCAGAAGATGACGAACTCCGCTTCGCCCGACCCCAGGGCTCGGACTCCGCCCTGGCCTCTGCCGAACAACCTCCGCCTCGCCCGACCCAGGGGCTCGGGCTCGGCCTCGGCCATGGAAGACAGACTCGACCTCGGCTTCGGAGGAGCCTCCACGTCGCCCGACCTAGGGCACAGGCCCGCCACGTCAACAGGGAGCGCCATCATCACCCTGCCCCGAGCCGACTCGGGCCGCAGAGAACAAGACCGGTGTCCCATCTGGCTAGCTCCGCCAGATAAGCAATGATGGCGCCCCGCGTGCCCTGTGACGACGGCGGCTTTCAGCTCCCTTACGGAAGCAGGGGGACGTCAGCAAGGACTCGACCGCTCCGACAGCTGTCCCTCCGCCAAGCTCCGTTGCTCCTCCGACAGCCACGACATCACACCAGCAGGATGCCAAGATCTCTCCGGCTGCCACATTGGCATGTACTTAGGGCGCTAGCTCTCCCTCCGCTAGACACGTAGCACTCTGCTACACCCCCATTATACACCTGGATCCTCTCCTTACGACTATAAAAGGAAGGACCAGGGCCTTCTTAGAGAAGGTTGGCCGCGCGGGGACGAGGACGGGACAGGCGCTCTCTTGGGGCCGCTCGCTTCCCTCACCCGCGTGGACGCTTGTAACCCCCTACTGCAAGCGCACCCGACCTGGGCGCGGGACGAACACGAAGGCCGCGGGATTTCCACCTCTCTCACGCCCGTCTCCGGCCACCTCGCTTTCCCCCCTTCGCGCTCGCCCACGCGCTCGACCCATCTGGGCTGGGGCACGCGGCACACTCACTCGTCGGCTTAGGGACCCCCCGGTTTCGAAACACCGATAGTTGGTGCGCCAGGTAGGGGCCTGCTGCGTGCTGACGAACAGCTTCCCGTCAAGCTCCAGATGGGCAGTCTCCAGCAACCTCTCCGGCCCGGGACGGTGCTCCGTTTCGGGAGTCTTGAGTTCATGTCCTTCGACGGCAGCTACGACATGATCCTCCTTCCACCGCCGCGCGACAACGACAATGGCGGCCGACAACCCGCCCGCCGGCGGCGAAATCGACGACATCTTCCCCGCATGGTGGGAGAACAACATTCGAGCTCGCCCCGTCCTCTCCCCCGCCAACGGAGGAGGAGGCGGGGCAACCAAGGCCAAGCAGGAGGCCGCGCTTCATCGGCTGTCGAGCGAATCGACGTCCCCAGCGCCCCAACGGAGGGCACGCTGGGCGTCGACCTCGCGTTGGAGACAAAGGCGAGCGCCGTCCCCCCGCGACACGCCAATCCTGAGCAAGTGGACGACGCCAGCGCACTCGCGAAGAGCTTGCAGGACGTCGCCCTCGTACCTGAGACGACGGTGCAACCAGTCCCCGACGTGACTATGTCGCTCCTCGTTGACCAAAAGGTACCGACTAATTCCCATCTTACATCATTTCGACTCGGCCTCAACCCGCCTAGCGACCTTGCTTTGGCGGGCGCTCTCGTTGAGGCGAGTGCAACCCCACTGGGGTTTCGTATGCGGTCGCCTTGGGACCGGTTGACGGACGTCTCGACCTACGGGCCCTCTAGGTCCGAGGAAGACGACGATCCCAGCATCTGTTGGGATTTCTCCGGATTTGGCAACCTCAATGCCATGCGGGACTTTATGACCGCATGTGACTACTGCCTCTCCGACTGTTCCGACGATAGCCACAGCCTTGACGACGAGGACTGCGACCCAAGCCGCGAATGTTTCCACGTCGAGCTAGGGGATCCCTCCGAAGGCAACCATCTCGGCATGCCGGAGGACGGTGATCTTCCTAGGCCGGTGCCTCGCGCCGACATCCCGCGGGAGCTAGCTGTGGTCCCCGTTCTGGCGGGGGGTCACGACCCACAGCTCGAGCAAGTCCGCGGGGCGCAGGCCAGGCTCGACGAGGGAGCAGGAGCGCTTGAGCCGATCCGTCGGGACGTCGGGCAGGTATGGGTGGGCCAACCCCCGGCCGGAGAAATGCGTCACCTGCCCCAAGGTTTCCAGCACCGCGTCGCCAACGACGTCAGGGTCAGGCCGCTGCCCGCATCCAGCGGGGTCGGTCAGAACCTGGCAGCCGCAGCGATGCTCCTCCGCGCGATGCCGGAGCCATCAACCACCGAGGGTCGGCGAATCCAGGGAGAGCTCAAGAATCTCCTGGAAGGCGCTGCGGCCTGACGGGCCGAGAGCTCTGCCTCCCGAAGGCAGGGGTACCCCTCGGAACCTCATGCCGCGACTTCCCGATTCATGCGGGAAGCCTCGGTCTACACCGGGCGCACGCGCAACACCGCGCCTGCGGCCCCGGGCCACCTCGGCAACGAGCACCATCGTCGTGACCGTCGGGCCCACCTCGACGAAAGGGTGCGCCGAGGCTACCACCCTAGGCGTGGGGGACGCTATGACAGCGGGGAGGATCGGAGTCCCTCGCTCGAACCACCCGATCCGCAGGCCTTCAGTTGGGCCATCCGACGGGCGCCGTTCCCGACCCGGTTCCGACCCCCGACCACTATCACAAAGTACTCTGGGGAAACGAGACCGGAACTGTGGCTCGCGGACTACCGCCTGGCCTGCCAACTGGGTGGAACGGACGACGACAACCTCATCATCCGTAACCTCCCCCTGTTCCCCTCCGACACCGCTCGCGCCTGGTTGGAGCACCTGCCTCCGGGGCAGATCTCCAACTGGGATGACTTGGTCCAAGCCTTCGCCGGCAATTTCCAGGGCACGTACGTGCGCCCCGGGAATTCCTGGGACCTCCAGAGCTGCCGGCAACAGCCGGGAGAGTCACTCCGGGACTACATCCGACGATTCTCGAAGCAGCGCACCGAGCTGCCCAACATCACCGACTCAGATGTCATCGGCGCGTTCCTTGCCGGCACCACCTGTCGTGACCTGGTGAGTAAGTTGGGTCACAAGACCCCCACCAGGGCGAGCGAGCTGATGGACATCGCCACCAAGTTCGCCTCTGGCCAGGAGGCGGTCGAGGCTATCTTCCGAAAGGACAAGCAGCCCCAGGGCCGCCCGTCGGAAGAGGCTCCCGAGGCATCTACTCAGCGCGGTGCCAAGAAGAAAGGCAAGAAGAAGTCGCAATCGAAACACGACGCCGCCGACGCGGACCTTGTCGCCGCCGCCGAGTACAAGAACCCTCGGAAGCCCCCCCGGAGGTGCTAACCTCTTCGACAAGATGCTCAAGGAGCCGTGCTCCTATCATCAGGGGCCCGTCAAGCACACCCTCGAGGAATGCGTCATGCTTTGGCGCCACTTCCACAGGGCCGGGCCACCCGCAGAGGGTGGCAGGGCCCACGACGACGACAAAAAGGAAGATCACCAAGCAGGAGAGTACCCCGAGGTCCGCGACTGCTTCATGATCTACGGTGGGCATGTGGCGAATGCCTCGGCTCGGCATCGCAAGCAAGAGCGCCGGGAGGTCTGCTCGGTGAAGGTGGCGGCGCCAGTCTACCTAGACTGGTCCGACAAGCCCATCACCTTCGACCAAGCTGACCACCCCGACCACGTGCCGAGCCCGGGGAAATACCCGCTCGTCGTCGACCCCATCGTCGGCGACGTCAGGCTCACCAAGGTCTTGATGGACGGGGGCAGCTGCCTCAACATCATCTACGCCGAGACCCTCAGGCTCCTGCGCGTCGATCTGTCCTCCGTCCGAGCAGGTGCTGCGCCCTTCCACGGGATCATCCCTGGGAAGCGCGTCCAGCCCCTCGGACGACTCGACCTTCCCGTCTGCTTCGGAACGCCCTCCAACTTCTGAAGGGAGACCTTGACGTTCGAGGTGGTCGGGTTCCGAGGAACCTACCACGCGTACTGGGGAGGCCATGCTACGCGAAGTTCATGGCCGTCCCCAACTACACCTACCTGAAGCTCAAGATGCCGGGCCCCAACGGGGTCATCACCGTCGGCCCCATGTACAAACACGCGTTCGAATGCGACGTGGAGTGCGTGGAGTACGCCGAGGCCCTCGCCGAGTCCGAGGCCCTCATCGCCGACCTGGAGAACCTCTCCAAAGAGGTGCCAGACGTGAAGCGTCATGCCGGCAACTTCGAGCCAGCGGAGACGGTTAAGGCCGTCCCTCTCGACCCCAGTGGCGACACCTCCAAGCAGATCCGGATCGGTTCCGGGCTCGACCCCAAATAGGAAGCAGTGCTCGTCGACTTTCTCCGCGCAAACGCCGACGTCTTTGCGTGGAGTCCCTCGGACATGCCCGGCATACCGAGGGATGTCGCCGAGCACTCGCTGGATATTCGGGCCGGAGCCCGACCCGTCAGGCAGCCTCTGCGCCGATTCGACGAGGAGAAGCGTAGAGTGATAGGCGAGGAGATCCACAAGCTAATTGCAGCAGGGTTCATCAAAGAGGTATTCCATCCCGAATGGCTTGCCAACCCTGTGCTTGTGAGGAAGAAAGGGGGGAAATGGCGGATGTGTGTAGACTACACTGGTCTCAACAAAGCATGTCCGAAGGTTCCCTACCCTCTACCTCGCATCGATCAGATCGTGGATTCCACTGCCGGGTGCGAAACCCTGTCCTTCCTCGATGCCTACTCAGGGTATCACCAAATCCGGATGAAAGAGTCCGACCAGCTCGCGACTTCTTTCATCACGCCCTTCGGCATGTACTGCTACGTCACCATGCCGTTCGGCTTGAGGAATGCGGGCGCGACGTACCAGCGGTGCATGAACCATGTGTTCGGCGAACACATCGGTCGCACGGTCGAGGCCTACATCGATGACATCGTAGTCAAGACAAGGAAGGCTTCCGACCTCCTCTCCGACCTTGAAGTGACATTCCGATGTCTCAAGGCGAAGGGCGTCAAGCTCAATCCCGAGAAGTGTGTCTTCGGGGTGCCCCGGGGCATGCTCTTGGGGTTCATCGTCTCCGAGCGAGGCATCGAAGCCAACCCGGAGAAGATCGCAGCTATCACCAGCATGGGGCCCATCAAGGACTTAAAAGGCGTACAGAAGGTCATGGGATGTCTCGCGGCCTTGAGCCGCTTCATCTCACGCCTCGGCGAAAGAGGTCTGCCTCTGTACCGCCTCTTGAGGAAGGCCGAGTGTTTCGCTTGGACCCCTGAGGCTGAGGAAGCTCTCGGGAACCTGAAGGCGCTCCTTACAAAGGCGCCTATCTTGGTGCCCCTAGCTGATGGAGAAGCCCTCTTGGTCTACGTCGCCGCGACCACTCAGGTGGTTAGCGCCGCGATTATGGTCGAGAGGCAAGAAGAAGGGCATGCATTGCCCGTTCAGAGGCCAGTCTACTTCGTCAGCGAGGTACTGTCCGAGACCAAGATCCGCTACCCACAAGTTCAGAAGCTACTGTATGCTGTGATTCTGACGAGGCGAAAGTTACGACATTACTTCGAGTCTCATCCGGTAACTGTGGTGTCATCCTTCCCCCTGGGGGAGATCATCCAGTGCCGAGAGGCCTCGGGCAGGATCGCAAAGTGGGCGGTGGAAATCATGGGCGAAACAATCTTGTTCGCCCCTCGGAAGGCCATCAAGTCCCAGGTGTTGGCGGACTTCGTAGCTGAATGGGTCGACACCCAGCTGCCGACGGCTCCGATCCAACCGGAGCTCTGGACCATGTTTTTCGACGGGTCGCTGATGAAGACGGGAGCCGGCGCGGGCCTGCTCTTCATCTCGCCCCTCGGGAAACACCTACGCTACGTGCTACGCCTCCATTTCCCGGCGTCCAACAATGTGGCTGAGTACGAGGCTCTGGTCAACGGGTTGCGGATCGCCATCGAGCTAGGGGTCAGACGCCTCGACGCCCGCGGTGACTCGCAGCTCGTCATCGACCAAGTCATGAAGAACTCCCACTGCCGCGACCCGAAGATGGAGGCCTACTGCTATGAGGTTCGGCGCCTGGAAGACAAGTTCTACGGGCTCGAGCTCAACCACATCGCTCGGCGCTACAACGAGACTGCGGACGAGCTGGCTAAAATAGCCTCGGGGCGAACAACGGTTCCCCCGGACGTCTTCTCCCGGGATCTGCACCAACCCTCCGTCAAGATCGACGACACGCCCGAGCCCGAGGCACCCTCGGCACAGCCCGAGGCACCCTTGGCTCGGCCCGAGGCGCCCTCGGTTCAGCCCGAGGTACCCTCGGCCCCCGAGGGTGAGGCATTGGACGTCGAGGAGGAGCAGAGCGGGGCCACGCCTGATCGAAATTGGCAGGCCCCGTACCTGCAATATCTCCGCCAAGGAGAGCTACCCCTCGACCAAGCCGAGGCTCGGCAGGTAGTGCGACGCGCCAAGTCGTTCGTCTTGCTGGGCGATGAGGAGGAGCTCTACCACCGCAGCCCCTCGGGCATCCTCCAGCGATGCATCTCCATCGCCGAAGGTCAGGAACTCCTGCAAGAAATACACTCGGGGGCTTGCGGCCATCATGCAGTGCCTCGAGCCCTTGTCGGGAATGCTTTCCGACAAGGCTTCTACTGGCCAACGGCGGTGGCTGACGCCACTAGAATTGTCGGCACCTGCGAAGGGTGCCAATTCTATGCGAAGCAGACCCACCTGCCCGCTCAGGCTCTGCAGACGATACCCATCACCTGGCCCTTTGCTGTATGGGGTCTGGACCTCGTCGGTCCCTTGCAGAAGGCGCCCGGGGGCTACACGCACCTGCTGGTCGCCATCGACAAATTCTCCAAGTGGATCGAGGTCCGACCCCTGAACAGCATCGGGTCCGAGCAGGCGGTGGCGTTCTTCACCAACATCATCCATCGCTTCGGGGTCCCAAACTCCATCATCACTGACAACGGTACCCAGTTCACCGGCAGAAAATTCTTGGATTTTTGCGAGGATCATCACATCCGGGTGGACTGGGCCGCTGTGGCTCATCCCATGTCGAATGGGCAAGTAGAGCGTGCCAACGGCATGATTCTACAAGGGCTCAAGCCCCGGATTTACAACGACCTCAACAAGTTCGGCAAGCGATGGATGAAGGAACTCCCCTCGGTGATCTGGAGCCTGAGGACAACGCCAAGCCGAGCCACAGGTTTCACGCCGTTCTTCCTGGTCTACGGGGCCGAGGCCATCTCTCCGGAAAAGATTTTGAGTTCTGTATGGCTTTTTTTTCTCTTCACTCGGACCAATCCACCTAGTCGACTTCTTGTATTTTTTGTGAGTTGTGTATCGACTCCAATAATACTATTGTCAAGTACCTTTAGGGATGAGGATCTCGGCAAGATATGCAGTTCTTGAAGAATGAAAAAAAACCGATCTACTTCTTTTTGGTATTTTAGACTAAATTCTTTTGTTCCTCGATGCTCAATAAAACCCTCTTTTTTTAAGATAGAATCTTCCTCCGGGCTCCCATATTCGTCTTCTGAGTCTTCCTCTGAGTCTTCTTCTGAGTCTTCTTCTAAAGTCCCATATTCCTTCTCTGAGCCATCTTCAGAGCTCCCATATTCTTCTTCTGATTCTTCCTCTAGGATTTCATATTCGCCCTCTCCCTCTCGAGTCCTATATTTGTTCTCTAGGCTCCCATATTCTTCCTCTGAGTCTTTCTCTAGAGTCCTATATTCGTCCTCTAGGATCCCATATTCATCTTCTAGGGTTTCATATTCGTCCTCTAGAGTCCTATATTCGTCTTCTAGGATTTTATATTCGCCCTCTCCCTCTCGGGTCCTATATTTGTTCTCTGGGCTCTCATATTCGTCTTCTGAGTCTTCCTCTCGAGTCCGATATTCTTCCTCTCGAGTCCTATACTCTTCCTCTTGGGTCCGATATTCTTCCTCCAGGGTCCTATATCTAAATTTAACAATTCCTGAACCCCTTTTATCTTTTCTGTATCGTGGATCGTCAAAATAAGCAAAAATAGTATTTCTACGTAAAACACCCATAAAGGGTATTTCCATTGAAATACCCAAACAGGATATTCGCTCTTTTTCTTGTTCTTGATGATATTGTAATGGAACGACGAGCCTATTTCTTCGCTTTTTCGCCAACAAATCTGAATTATCTTGAAGAATGGAAGGATAGAAACAATTCCAATGACCGTTGAACACGATTCGATCTGGCGTTAAATAATCAAGAATTTCTCTATCTTTTTTACCAAAAGTATCCAACAGTCTATGGCTTACTTGATCATTAGCCATTGAGAAGTCAAAGATATATCTTCCATCAACAGAAAAAGAATAAGTATTCATTTGATCTTGATCCTTGTGCAGCGAAAAAGATGCTATACTGGATCTGCACATACTTACTGACAATATCCATAAATGGCTTGTTTTTGGTAATCGACGAAGATTACCATATTGATATTCGGGCGCATGGTAAACATCAGTACTCCAGTGCATTTCCCCGTCTGATTCGGAATAAATATGCTTTTGTACCTTTTCTTTAAAATGCAAAGTGGACGTTCCGGCACGAATCTCCGCAATTACTTGTTCAGATTCTACATATTGATCATTTTGCACTAGAATCAAGCTTTTTAACGGAATATTCACACTATGTAGAATATCCTGACTCTGAATAGTTACATGCAAGTCTATATAGCATAGAAAAGCAGGCTGCCCATGACGGGTACGTGTGGGGTGAACCAAATCCTCATTGAATTGGATTTTTCCATTCGAGGGGGATCGTATAAGGTCGGCAGTACCCCCTGTGAATACTCCACCAGTATGAAAAGTTCTTAATGTTAATTGAGTCCCCGGCTCCCCAATTGATTGACCCGCAATAATACCTACAGCTTCCCCCAATTCGACCAGATCCCCATGAGTGGGACTCCGCCCATAACATAATTGACAGATCCAAGATGTGCTCCGGCAAGTAAAGGGGGTTCTAATATATATTGGTTGTGCTCGAAACGGTTGTGCTCGAAAGGCAGTTATGAATCGATTGACTAATCCAATTCCAATATCTTGATTTCGAGAAGCAATGCATCGTGAACCAATATATATATCGTCTGCTAATACACGACCAATTAGTGTTTGGACAAAAAGTTTTTCCGTCATCCCATTTTGAGGACTCACAGAAATACCTTGGATAGTACCACAATCTCTTCTACGCACAATAATATGTTGAACTACTTCAACAAGTCTACGTGTAAGATAGCCAGCATCCGCTGTTCGTACAGCAGTATCTACAACCCCTTTTCGGGCTCCGTAGCAGGAAATTATATATTCTGTCAAAGAAAGTCCCTCGCGTAAATTGCTTTGAATAGGTAAATCAATCATTTGTCCTTGAGGATCCGCCATTAACCCTCTCATACCTACTAATTGGTGTACCTGAGATGCATTTCCTCTGGCTCCTGAAAAAGACATTAGATAGACTGGATTAGAAGGATCCGTTATTCGAAAATTCGAATTCATTTCTTGTTTCAAATATTCACTTGTAGCATACCATATCTCAACGGATTGGCGTAATTTTTCTACCGCGTGTATAGCTCCATAATAATAGTGTTTCTCCAAAAGAAAACTCTGTTGTTCCGCGTCTTGGACTAACCATCCTTTAGAGGGTATTGTTAAAAGATCCTCGATTCCTAAAGAAATCGATGTAGTAGTGGCTTGATGGAAGCCCAGAGTCTTTATTTGATCCAGTATATGGGATGTATATCCCATTCCGAAATGATCTATTAATCTGCTAATAAGCCGTTTCATAGCAGTTCCGTCTATCTCTTTATTATGAAAGACCAGGTTGGCCCGTTCTGCCATACATAAGTACCCCCTTTTTTTGGCTGAGTAGGATTCGACAATTGCTGAGTAGGATTCGACAATGGGCCTGAGTCAGTGATTCGAAAACTTAATTTACTCCCTTTCCTCAATCTGGATCCTCCGATTACTATAGAGATGAACCCAATCCAGAATACGAACCGTAAAAGAAAACACCTATTAAACCAATCACAAGAATACCAGTTACAGTACCTATCAGCCAAAGAGGAATTCTTCCAGTAGTATCGGCCATTTCCCCTACTTTCCTCCACATTTTCTCAAGTGGTCATGCTAGAGACAAAAACAGTCATGGATAGTTATAAAGATGGTATCCTTCCAAATGGGATAAGAGAATTCTTACTACTCTCTTTCTTTCTCTCAATTGAAGAAGTAATTGGAAAATAAAACAGCAAGTACAAAAATGAGTAATAAACCCCAGTATAGACTGGTACGATTCAATTCAACATTTTGTTCATTCGGGTTTGATTGTGTCATAGTTCTATAGTTGGAATTTGGTTTATCGTTGGATGAACTGCATTGCTGATATTGATCCCAAGAAAAAAACCGTGGGTACAGCTAATCCGTGAACAGCCAGCCATCGCACTGTAAAAATAGGATAGGTTCGATCTATGGTCATTGGGGGCCTCCTAAAAGGATCTACTAAATTCATCTAGTTGTTCTAAAGAATCAAAACGGTCGGTTATTAATGGAATTCCTTGTCGGCTTTCCGTGAAATACTCGTTTGGTCGAGGACTTCCAAACACGTCATAAGCTAAACCCGTACTGACAAATAACCAACCCGCAATGAATAGGGAAGGTATAGTAATGCTATGAATAACCCAGTATCGAATACTGGTAATAATATCAGCAAAAGAACGTTCTCCCGTGCTTCCAGACATGCTGAGCTCCCAAAATTTTTATTCAAAAAAGGAATTGATTCCGTAAAAGATGGGATCCACCAGTAAATAGAAAATTATTGATATTTCATCCTTGTGAGATTGTCAATTTTGTACCAAAGGTGTATTTTGAGTATACCGAATTAGTATAGCTATCCTTCCTATGGCACAGCAATCCAGTTTTGCTTGGTCCCGAAACAGAATTCCTTTTTTCTCTTTTTTGTTCCTTGTCTATAGGAAAATTACATGTTATTCAAGGCATCAATAGAACCCCACAATTTTTTGGGTCCTACTTATTTTCATTGTCTTCGGAATAGTAGAATAATTTAATTTGGAATAGCGGCCAAGATCTTGGGAAAATCTAAGTTAATGATTAATAAGATAAAGAATTTAGGAAGGATATTCTCATATTGACGCAATACAAAGATAAGTATATGCAAAATCGATCCCTTTTTAGTTAAAGGAATTTAATTGGTTAGCATAAAATAATATCTAATAAATAGAAAATCGAATAGCGGATAATCCGTTATGAAAGAAACGGAATACATTCTTTGAAGAATCAAGATTCGTAATCAATCCTTGTCTTGTTTGTTGGATTAGGTCTAATTTTCTTGACCAAACAGCAAGCATGGAACTTTACAAGAAGAACTTAAAAGAAAAGGATAATTGAAGTAACTTTGAATCCACTTTTGTTGGGGTTCAAAAAACGAATAAAAATAAATAAAAAAAAGTAAATTTAAGGAATAGTTCCCTTTTTGAGGGGGCCCCTCGGGGGTCGTGGAATGCTTTTCTTCTCCTCTTATTCCATATGGAATACAATGAGTTAAAATTTGCTCCAAAAAGAGGATGAAATCCATCCTATTAAAAAAGAAATAATCCGAATCCGAAATAGAAAGAATTTTTTTTTTCAAATTCAATTCTTTATTTATCTTTTATTCCAAAATTCTCCCGAAAATCCAATTTCATTTTTCAATGGGGTTAGATGATCTAGTTCTTAATATTATTAGTTTACTTAACTGACAGATTCCACAACAAATCTCTTGATTCGGAATTAGGGACTCATGTTCCGTCTGATGAATCGATTTTCTCTTTTTTTTACACTTCTGTATCTCACTCTATCTTGTTTTTTAGTATTATCTAAAATAACCGATGAATTATGAATTTTCCATAACTTAAACTTAGGTAAGTGCTTTACCAACATATGTAGTGTAGTAAAAAAAATGGAATTGAACCCCTTCATGCTTACTATAACTAGTTATTTCGGTTTTCTACTGGCTGCTTTAACTATAACCCCAGCTCTATTTATTAGCTTGAACAAGATACGTCTTATTTGAAATGAATTGAATAGAAGAATCTTTCTTTTGGATTCTTGGTATTCTAGACTCTTTTCCACACTAATTACCAATTCTTTTCTTGGTCATTGAGATTCGTGGGTAGTTTAGACTATTATTTAGAGATAGATCGTACCTCTTTTTTTATCCCCTCGAACAAATCGAAATGATTGAAGTTTTTCTATTTGGAATCGTCTTAGGCCTAATTCCTATTACTTTAGCGGGATTATTCGTGACTGCGTATTTGCAATACAGGCGTGGGGATCAGTTGGATCTTTGATTGAGTAATATTTCTTTTTCACTGACCTGGAATACGGCTCCCCGAGGACGAGGGCCTACAACGATCAAAGCAACCAAGCTAGCCGAGAAGAATCGCTGGACCAGCTGGAAGAGGCTCGGGACAAGGCCTTACTACACTCGGCGCGGTACCAGCAGTCCCTGCGACGCTACCACGCCCGAGGGGTCCGGTCCCGAGACCTCCAGGTGGGCGACCTGGTGCTTCGGCTGCGGCAAGACGCCCGAGGGAGGCACAAGCTTACGCCCCCCTGGGAGGGGCCATTCGTCATCGCCAAAGTTCTGAAGCCCGGAACATACAAGCTGGCCAACAATCAAGGCGAGGTCTACGACAACGCTTGGAACATCAAACAGCTACGTCGCTTCTACCCTTAAGATGTTTTCAAGTTGTTCATATACCTCGCACCCACGCAAAGTTTAGTCATCAAGGAAGGGTCGACCTCGCCTCGGCAAAGCCCGACCCTCCCTCGGGGGCTAAAAGGGGGGAGACCCCCTTTGCGTCAAAATTTTCTCGAAAAAAGATCCCTTTTGGCAGAATATCTTTCGTGCTTTTTGACTACTTCGAAAAGCGGATCCTAAAAACGACGGAGTACACGTAAGCGGCCAAGGCTGACCGAGCCGAGGGACTCCTACGCCTCCGAGATACGGATACCTCACTCATCACCTTCTGCGATAAGTAACTCGCGTTCGGATAAAGTGATCCCGCGGACCGAACAAGTCTTTACGTTCGGAAGCTCTTCTGCCGAAGCAGTCCTTCAAGCCTTCTCGACTGAGTCGGTGACAGGGCCTCACGGACGGGTGGAAGTACGCGCAAGCGGCAAGGCCGACCGAGCCGAGGGACTCCCACGCCTCCGGGATACGGATACCTCACTCATCACCTTCCGCGAGAAGCAACTCTCGCTCGCACAAACATCCCTGTTACCAACAAAAAGTCCAGATGCTCGAAATAAGAGGAAAGGAGACGCAGCTTTACAACGCAGCAAGGGTGTGTTTTCTGGCCTCAGCGGCCGCAGAAGGCACACGCTACAAGACAATCTGATCCTGCAGGCTCGGGTCTTCACGCTGGAAGAGGGCTGTAGCACCCTCGGCATCGACAATACCTTCAGCGAGATCCGACCCAGCCTCGGACGGCGACGCGGTCCAGGGACTTCTCTGGGAATCCGGCCCGAGCAGGCGGCTCGGCCGGTCGCCTCGGGGGCCTCGGCCAACCATCTTCCAAGGGCGCCATCTCGGTCCGAGGCCTCGGTCGGCCAACTCCGGCGTCGGTCCCGCTGATGGACAACCCGGCTAGGCTCCGGCCAACCAGGTTCTCATCTTCGAGCCAACTCCGCCTCTGTTCGTGCTGATATCGCTACCCCTGGCCTCGGCTCATCGAAGAGCGGCCAAGGGGTCTCTTTAACTAAGCTAGAGGAGCCTCAGACAACAAGGCCGACTGAGCCGAGGGACTCCTACGCCTCCGGGATACGGATACCTCACTCGTCACCTTGACACGGGGCGACTCATGCTTGGTGAAGCGGTTCAGATAATCAACAGGCGAGACTTAGTGCTCGAAAATGAGGAAAAAACACGGCTCCGTGCCAAAACTACATACATGTTCAGGCCTCGACAGCCACGATGAACAAAGACACTGGCATCCAAAGTGCCATTACAAACGGAACTCCGGTTCCCCCTCCGCAGGAACGAACAACCCCACTCCGTGGGGGAAGGCCTGCGGAGCAACAGAAGACTGACGAGCGGCTCACCGCCGCCCGTTCTGACTACGACGACAACGACCCCCGCTCCGGATGGTCGAGCTGCAGCGGCGCAGGCCTCAGGGTGGGCGCTGCTGCAATCTTGCCCTCGCCCACACCGACGCTCGAGGGGCGAGGACAAGTGCGAAGAGCCGGAGGCCAGAGACGCGGATGGTGGCGGTGATCCCGTCGGTGACGGGGACTTCTCGAGCCGCCTCCGCCTCGGCACCGACGGCAGGGCCCACCGGCTCCCCGGCAGATCCCCACTCAAATCCTCCCGGGCGAGTGAGGCACCGACCTCCGCGTGAGGGCGCCATCCCGGTGCAAAGGCAGGACCACCCCAGAACACGAACGCCGCCCTAGCAGCGCGCGGCATCTTGGGTGGTCCTCCCGTGCACATGGCGCGGCAACCGCCCTCCGGCAGGAGGGGCCGCCGGGAGCCAAGCCGACGGGCCCGACATGCTGGAGGTGACGACGCCCGCCGTCGACCAGCCCCACGTTGTCGAAGTCCGGGCCGCCCGCAGGGCCAGTGAGCGCCCTCTCCCTCGGACACCGCGGGAAGGGGTGACCCGCGAACCCGCGTGGGAGGTAGAGCGCTGGCTCAGCCCGGCCCCCACCCCAGCGAGGATGATGAACATCCTTGAAGTTGAGGGTGGGACCAAGATCACAGCCCGGCTTGCTTCTCCCCACCCAGGAACTGGCGGTCACTGTCTTGGGTGACCACCAGCGGGGGGGAGCGACCGGGCTGCATGATGAAAATCCTTGAAGCCGAACGATGGCTGAAAGGTACCAACTCCCACGGAGTTGCGTTCCTCCAAAGATGAGGCGAAAATACGGCGGATACCCCCCATCCGGGGGCTTGGAAGGTGGAAAGACGCGACGCATAAGGGAGGAAGAAGACATGGTTGCCTTCCGAAAGGGGTCGCCCCCCTTTTAAAGGCAACTCTCCCTACGTGCGCCCCCAAACGCCACGGGCTGAGTCTTCTCCAACAAGCTCCAAGGCCCTCCCCTGCGGCGCAGGGGCTGGGTCCCGCATGTCATGCAAACCGGCTCAGAGCAGAAGAAGCCAAAGCGCCGCGCGTGGTGCACACAACCGCCCCGCGGTTACAAGCGACCCCCCACTTTTGCCCAGACCAACGGGCGGAAGGAGTGGGCAACCATGCAGGCGGCATGCAACCGCGCCAAGTGGGCACGCTTCTCCGACTCCCAACGCACCAGCATGGAGGCCCAGGCCCACGCGTCACGCAACCGGCGCGCCGGATGCTGCATGCAGGCAACTGCACCGCCACTTGCGCCACCGTCGCGCCTCTTCGGTTGCGGAACCAATGCCGCGACTCGAGGCGACCCAGCGCACGACCCAGCGGCGCCAGCCCGGTGCGACGGTCAATGCGGCCGAAAGTGGGCCGGCAGTAATGACGGTGGCAGGCGGGCGGGAGCAGCGGTCACGTCGTCAGCCAGGCTCACGTCCCATCCAGGGGCAGCAAGAGAGCCTCCTCTCACGGCGTGAAGACGGCGCGCCCGTGATCCGTCCCTCGAACGGCTCGCGCACGCGCAACGGCCGCCCCGCCAACCACTCGCCCCGTCGCATTAACTCCGCGGCGGGATAGGCGGCGCTTCTGGCAGGAGAAGCGGCCGACGCTTCGCCTTCGCCGTAATAACCACGCCAAAAAAAAGGTACGCCACGTCGTTCGATTTCGTATCCTTTTCCTTTTTTCCTCTTTCTCTATCTCTTGCAACAGGGACCGGGAAAGGGGGATACCCCGAAAAGGATCCTTCCCTGTGAAGGAACCGGGCTCCGTGCCCCCCTACTGATCAGAGGTTCGAAGGCTGGCCCTCCGAGGGGTTCAACAGTCGCCTCAGATCGCGTGGGCCCTACACCCACTACTGGTCAGAGGTTCGAAGGCCGGCCCCCCGAAGGGCTCCACGGCCGCCTCAGGCTACTCGGGCTCCGCGCCCATTACTGATCAGGGGTTCGAAGGCTGGCCCCCGAAGGGTTCACAGTCGCCTCAGACGCCGAGCGAGGGATGACCAGGGGTACGTTCGATACATAACCAAGGCTCGGGCTGCGCTCCCGAGGTACCCTAGGACATTTCCGAGACCAGCGGGAGCGATCTTGTAACGGAATCCCATCGGAGGGAGGCATCGAGCCCTCGGACCCCGTCGCCAGGGGACCGGGTCCGGCAGATCACCCGCAGGTACTTTTGGGCGTGCCTCTGGGCCCCTAGCCGACCCCCAACGAACTGGGCACGAACGTCCACTCGGATTACCCGCTTGCAGCTCATCGGAGACACCATGTTCGGTGCCCATCGAGGGTAACATGGCGCTCTCCCCCCTCCTCCTTGCGGAAAGGCGACGAAGGGGCGTATGTAAAAAAGCCGAGTCTGTCCCTGATCGCCCTCTCGCCCTGTGCGGAGGCTCAAGGGCTGCTCTCGCAAACCCGGCTCCGGCCGAACCGTTGACAGCGTCAACATACCAGCCCGAGAGCTTGGTCCTCGACCGTGCACCCGGGCTACGGCCAGTTCGCATGAGGGAACCACCAGACCAGCCAAAGCATTACACAAGGCATTAAGACCTCGAAGGAGTGAAACCACCCCTTCGAGGCCTCGGGGGCTACACCCGGCGGGTGCGCTTGCGCGCACCCACCGGAACAAAATGCAACCGAGAAAGGCTGGTCCCCTTGCAAAAAAGTGCGACGAAAGCCTCCAAGCGAGTGCTAACACTCCCTTCGAGGCTCGGGGGCTACTGTCGGGGACCATAATTAGGGGTACCCTCAAGACGCCTAATTCTCAGCTGGTAACCCCCATCAGCATAAAGCTGCAGAGGCCTGATGGGTGCGATTAAGTCAGGGATCAGTCCGTACGAAGCGAGTCGATCACGCCTCGCCCGAGCCTAGCCTCGGGCAAGGGCAGCCGACCCCTAGGGATTTCCGTCTCGCCCGAGGCCCCCCTTTAACGGCGGACACATCTCCGGCTCGCCCGAGGCCTTGCCTTCGCTAAGAAGCAACCCTGACTAAATCGCCGCACCGACCGACCAAGTCGCAGGAGCATTTAACGCAAAGGTGGCCTGACACCTTTATCCTGATGCGCGCGCCCCCCGGCAGAGCCGAAGTGACCGCCGTCACTTCGCCGCTCCACTGACCGGTCTGACAGAAGGACAGCGCCGCCTGCGCCACTCCGACTGCAGTGCCACTTGACAGAGTGGGACTGACAGGCAGTCAGGCCCTGCCAAAGGCGCCATAGGAAACTCCGCTCCGCCCGACCCAGGGCTCGGACTCGGGCTAAGCCCCGGAAGACGGCGAACTCCGCTCCGCCCGACCCAGGGCTCGGACTCGGGCTAAGCCCCGGAAGACGGCGAACTCCGCTCTGCCCGACCCAGGGCTCGGACTCGGGCTAAGACCCGGAAGACGACGAACTCCGCTCCGCCCGACCCAGGGCTCGGACTCGGGCTAAGACCCGGAAGACGACGATCTCCGCTCCGCCCGACCCAGGACTCGGACTCGGGCTAAGCCCTGGAAGACGGCGAACTCCGCTCCGCCCGACCTAGGGCTCGGACTCGGGCTAAGCCCCGGAAGACGGCGAACTCCGCTCCGCCCGACCCAGGGCTCGGACTCGGGCTAAGACCCGGAAGACGACGAACTCCGCTCCGGCCGACCCAGGGCTCGGACTCGGGCTAAGACCCGGAAGACGATGATCTCCGCTCCGCCCGACCCAGGGCTCGGACTCGGGCTAAGCCCTAGAAGACGATGAACTCCGCTTCGCCCGACCCCAGGGCTCGGACTCCGCCCTGGCCTCTGCCGAACAACCTCCGCCTCGCCCGACCCAGGGGCTCGGGCTCGGCCTCGACCATTGAAGACAGACTCGACCTCGGCTTCGGAGGAGCCTCCACGTCGCCCGACCTAGGGCACATGCCCGCCACGTCAACAGGGAGTGCCATCATCACCCTGCCCTGAGCCGACTCGGGCCGCAGAGAACAAGACCGGTGTCCCATCTGGCTAGCTCCGCCAGATAAGCAATGATGGCGCTGAAAGGGAAATGTGCCCTTGGGCCATTTCTAAGTATTTTGGTGATTGAGTGCCAACACAAGTGCTTAAATGTGAATCTATGGCCATGGATGGACAAAGAGCAAATCAAAAGTAAAGGTATGTTTCTAAGCCTTAGTACATTGGTTTTGTGTACTAATATACTTGTCTAAGTGTTAGAAACAGAAAGAAGAAGAAAAGAAAAGAGGTGCAAAAGGCTTGGCTGTGTACAGCCAAGACTCAGCTCAGTCTGGCACACCGGACTGTCCGGTGGTGCACCGGACAGTGTCCGGTGCGCCAGGCTGACTCGAAGTGAACTGGCCGCTCTCGGGAATTTCACCGGCGACGTACGACTATAATTCACCGGACTGTCCGGTGTGCACCAGACTGTCCGGTGAGCCAACGGTCGGCCGGGCCAACGGTCGGCCGCGGAATCCGCGCGCGACACGTGGCCGAGCCAACGGTCGGAAGGGGGCACCGGACTGTCCGGTGTGCACCGGACATGTCCGGTGCGCCAACGGCTCCCAGATCTGCAACGGTCGGCTGCGCCATTTTAGGAAGGAAATCAGGCACCGGACACTGTCCGGTGTGCACCGGACTGTCCGGTGCACCAGACGACAGAAGGCAAGAATGGCCTTCCAGATTTGCTCTCAACGGCTTCTAGCTGCCTTGGGGCTATAAAAGGGACCCCTAGGCGCATGGAGGAGAATACTAAGCAACCTTAGAGCATTCTTGATCATCCACACTCAGTCTTTGCGCATTCGTTTGTCATTCTCAGTGATTCGAGCTCCGTTCTAGTGAGAACTTTGAGATAGTCTTTTGAGCTCGATTCTTGGCCGTGTGTGTGCGCATTTTGCTGTGGATTTGTGTGTGTTGCTTCTCTCCCTTACTCCGTGCTTCTTTGTGAACTTCAAGTGTAAGGGTGAGAGACTCCAAGTTGTGGAGATTCCTCGCGAACGCGATAAGAAAAGAAAAGCATAACACTGTGGTATTCAAGTTGATCATTGGATCACTTGAGAGGAGTTGAGTGCAACTCTCATCCGTTGGGACGCCACAACGTGGAGTAGGCAAGTTTTGTACTTGGCCAAACCACGGGATAAACCACTGTGTCTTCTCTGTGTTGAACTCCTTGTGGTTATCGTATTGTGCAAGATCTTCTCTCTAGCCACTTGGCATTAATTGTGCTAACGCTTAATCAAAGTTTTGTGGCTTAAGTTTTTAAGTTTTACAGGATCACCTATTGACCCCCCCTCTAGGTGCTCTCAATTGGTATCAGAGCCGTTCTCTTCAAGAAAGGGACTAACCGCCCGAAGAGATGGATCCTAAGGGCAAGGGGATGGTGATCAACGATAAGGAGAAGGAGTCCTTCGTCAACGAGCCCAATGATGACAAGCCCACTGACTCAGGCTCGGGTCACAAAAGAAAAGACGGGAGGAAGAAGAAGACAAGGCGCATCAAGGAAATTGTCTACTACAGCGATGAATCTTCCTCCTCCCAAAAGGACGACGACGACGACTACGAGAAAAAGAAAACGGTCAATTCGAACTTTTCTTTTGATTACTCTCGTATTCCTCAAAGTGCTAATGCTCATTTATCCATTCCTCTCCGCAAGCCTCCTCACTTTGATGGAGAGGACTACGGATTTTGGAGTCACAAAATGCGTAGTCACTTGTTCTCTCTCCATCCAAGCATATGGGAGATTGTAGAGACTGGAATGAAATTTGATAGCTCGGATAGTCCCATGTTTATTAATGAACAAATTCATAAAAATGCACAAGCTACTACTGTGTTGTTAGCCTCTTTATGCAGGGACGAGTACCATAAGGTGAGCGGCTTGGACAATGCCAAGCAAATCTGGGAAACCCTCAAGATCTCTCATGAGGGGAACGATGTCACCTTGCTCACCAAGATGGAGTTGGTGGAGGGCGAGCTTGGACGATTCGCAATGATAAGGGGCGAGGAGCCAACTCAAACATACAAACGGCTCAAGACCCTTATCAACAAAATAAGGAGCTACGGAAGCACGCGATGGACGGATCACGACGTTGTCCGCCTAATGCTAAGGTCCTTTACCGTTCTTGATCCTCATTTGGTGAACAATATTCGTGAAAATCCTAGGTACACCAAGATGTCGCCCGAAGAAGTTCTGGGGAAGTTCGTAAGCGGGCGAATGATGATCAAGGAGGCAAGATATGTGGACGATGCGTTGAATGGTCCTATTCATGAGCCTCAACCCATTGCTCTCAAGGCAACGAGGAGCAAGGAGGCGCTACCAAGCAAGGTGGCGCAAGTTGAGGCGGCCGGGCTAAATAATGAGGAGATGGCCCTCATCATTAAGCGATTCAAGACGGCGCTTAAAGGTCGCAAGGGACAGCCAAGCAAGACCAAGACAAAGGAGAAGCGCTCGTGCTTCAAATGTGGTAAGATTGGTCATTTCATTGCTAACTGTCCCGATAATGAAAGTGACCAGGAAAAGGGGAACGAAAGGGAGAAGAAGAAGCATTACAAGAAGGCCAAGGGCGAGGCACATATCGGAAAGGAGTGGGATTCGGATTGCTCCTCCTCCGACAATGAAGGACTCGCCGCCACCGCCTTCAACAAGTCATCCCTCTTCCCCAACGAGCGTCACACTTGCCTCATGGCAAGGGAGAAGAAAGTAAGCACTCATGATACTAGTACTTATGCTTCTTCAAGTGAGGATGAGTCTAGTGATGATGATGAGATAGATTACTCATGCTTGTTCAAGGGATTAGATAGATCTAAAATTAATAAGATTAATGAGTTGATTGATGCTTTGAATGACAAGAATAGATTACTAGAAAAACAAGAGGATCTTTTATATGAGGAGCATGATAAATTTGTTAGTGCACAAAATTCTCTTGCTCTAGAAATTAAAAGGAATGAAATGCTCTCTAGTGAATTATCTACTTGTCATGAATCCATCTCTAAATTAAAAAGTGTTAATGACGATTTGAATGCTAAGTTAGAAATAGCTAGTAAATCAACATCTTGTGTAGAAATTGTTGAAACTTGCAATAGGTGTAAAGATTTTGACATTGATGCTTGTAGTGAACACCTAGTTTCAATTTCCAAACTTAATGATGAATTGGCTAGTCTTAATGCTCAACTTAAGACTAGCAAGAGTAATTTTGATAAGCTAAAATTTGCAAGGGATGCCTACACAATTGGTAGACACCCCTCAATTAAGGATGGACTTGGCTACAAGAAGGAAGCCAAGAACTTGACAAGCCATAAGGCTCCCATCTCCGCCAAGGAGAAAGGGAAGGCCCCTATGGCTAGTAGTGTGCAAAAGAACCATGCCTTTATGTACCATGATAGGAGACAATCTAGAAATGCTTATAGGAGATGTAACACATATGATGCTTTTGATTCTCATGACATGTTTGCTTCTAGTTCTTCTTATGTGCATGATAGAAATGTTGGTAGGAGAAATGTTGTTAATGTTCCTAGGAAAGTAATGAATGAACCCTCTACAATTTATCATGTTTTAAATGCTTCCTTTGCTATTTGTAGAAAGGATAGGAAAATAATTGCTAGGAAGTTAGGGGCAAAATGCAAGGGAGACAAATCTTGCATTTGGGTCCCTAAGGATATTTGCACTAACCTTGTAGGACCCAACATGAGTTGGGTACCTAAGACCCAAGCCTAAATTTGCCTTGCAGGTTTATGCATCCGGGGGTTCAAGCTGGATTATCGACAGCGGATGCACAAACCATATGACGGGGGAGAAGAAGATGTTCACCTCCTACGTCAAGAATAAGGATTCCCAAGATTCAATTATATTCGGTGATGGGAATCAAGGCAAGGTAAAAGGGTTAGGTAAAATTGCAATTTCTAATGAGCACTCTATCTCCAATGTGTTTTTAGTTGAGTCTCTTGGTTACAATTTGCTATCTGTGAGTCAACTATGCAATATGGGATATAATTGTCTTTTTACAAATGTAGATGTGTCTGTCTTTAGAAGAAATGATGGTTCACTAGCCTTTAAGGGTGTATTAGACGACAAGCTTTACTTAGTTGATTTTGCAAAAGAAGAGGCCGGTCTAGATGCATGCTTAATTGCTAAGACTAGCATGGGCTGGTTGTGGCATCGCCGCTTAGCACATGTGGGGATGAAGAACCTTCACAAGCTTCTAAAGGGAGAACACGTGATAGGTTTGACTAACGTACAATTCGAAAAAGATAGACCTTGTGCAGCTTGTCAGGCAGGTAAACAGGTGGGAGGAGCGCATCACAGCAAGAATGTGATGACCACATCAAGACCCCTGGAGCTGCTACATATGGACCTCTTCGGACCCGTCGCCTATCTAAGCATAGGAGGAAGTAAGTATGGTTTAGTTATTGTTGATGACTTTTCCCGCTTCACTTGGGTGTTCTTTTTGCAGGATAAGTCTGAAACCCAAGGGACCCTCAAGCGCTTCCTCAGGAGAGCTCAAAATGAGTTTGAGCTCAAGGTGAAGAAGATAAGGAGCGACAACGGGTCCGAGTTCAAGAACCTTCAAGTGGAGGAGTTCCTTGAGGAGGAAGGGACCAAGCACGAGTTCTCCGCTCCCTACACACCACAGCAAAATGGTGTGGTAGAGAGGAAGAACAGGACGCTAATCGATATGGCGAGGACGATGCTTGGAGAATTCAAGACCCCCGAACGCTTTTGGTCGGAAGCCGTGAACACGGCTTGCCACGCCATCAACAGGGTCTACCTTCACCGCCTCCTCAAGAAGACTTCATATGAGCTACTAACCGGTAACAAACCCAATGTATCTTACTTTCGTGTATTTGGGAGCAAGTGCTACATTCTAGTGAAGAAGGGTAGAAATTCCAAGTTTGCTCCCAAAGCTGTAGAAGGGTTTTTGTTAGGTTATGATTCAAATACAAAGGCGTATAGGGTCTTCAACAAATCATCGGGTTTGGTTGAAGTCTCTAGCGACGTTGTATTTGATGAGACTAATGGCTCTCCAAGAGAGCAAGTTGTTGATCTTGATGATGTAGATGAAGAAGACGTTCCAACGACCGCGATACGCACCATGGCGATTGGTGAAGTACGACCACAGGAACGAAAGGAGCAAGATCAACCTTCCTCCTCAACTATGATGCATCCCCCAACTCAAGACGATGAACAGGTTCATCAACAGGAGGCGTGTGATCAAGGGGGAGCACAAGATGATCATGTGATGGAGGAGGAAACACATCCGGCACCTCCAACCCAAGTTCGAGCGGTGATTCAAAGGGATCATCCCGTCGACCAAATTTTGGGTGACATAAGCAAGGGAGTAACTACTCGATCTCGATTAGTTAATTTTTGTGAGCATTACTCCTTTGTCTCTTCTATTGAGCCTTTCAGGGTAGAGGAGGCCTTGCTAGATCCGGACTGGGTGTTGGCCATGCAGGAGGAACTCAACAATTTCAAGCGCAATGAAGTTTGGACATTGGTGCCTCGTCCCAAGCAAAATGTTGTGGGAACCAAGTGGGTGTTCCGCAACAAACAGGACGAGCATGGGGTGGTGACAAGGAACAAGGCTCGGCTTGTGGCAAAAGGTTATGCCCAAGTCGCAGGTTTGGACTTTGAGGAGACATTCGCTCCTGTGGCTAGGCTAGAATCAATTCGTATCTTGCTAGCATATGCTGCTCACCATTCCTTCAGGTTGTTCCAAATGGATGTGAAGAGCGCTTTCCTCAACGGGCCGATCAAGGAGGAGGTGTACGTGGAGCAACCCCCTGGCTTCGAGGATGAACGGTACCCCGACCATGTGTGTAAGCTCTCTAAGGCGCTCTATGGACTTAAGCAAGCCCCAAGAGCATGGTATGAATGCCTTAGAGACTTTCTAATTGTTAATGCTTTCAAGGTTGGGAAAGCCGATCCAACTCTCTTTACTAAGACATGTGATGGTGATTTGTTTGTGTGCCAAATTTATGTCGATGACATAATATTTGGTTCTACTAACCAAAAGTCTTGTGAAGAGTTTAGCAGGGTAATGACGCAGAAATTCGAGATGTCGATGATGGGCGAGTTGAACTACTTCCTTGGGTTCCAAGTGAAGCAACTCAAGGACGGCACCTTCATCTCCCAAATGAAGTACACGCAAGATCTGCTAAAGCGGTTTGGGATGAAGGACGCCAAGCCCGCAAAGACTCCGATGGGAACCGACGGACACACCGACCTCAACAAAGGAGGTAAGTCCGTTGATCAAAAAGCATACCGGTCAATGATAGGGTCTTTACTTTATTTATGTGTTAGTAGACCGGATATTATGCTTAGCGTATGCATGTGTGCTAGATTTCAATCCGATCCTAAGGAGTGTCACTTAGTGGCGGTGAAGCGAATTCTAAGATATTTGGTTGCTACGCCTTGCTTCGGGCTCTGGTATCCAAAAGGGTCTACCTTTGACTTGGTTGGATACTCAGATTCCGACTATGCTGGATGTAAGGTCGATAGGAAGAGTACATCAGGGACGTGCCAATTCTTAGGAAGGTCCCTGGTGTCGTGGAACTCTAAGAAACAAACCTCCGTTGCCCTATCCACCGCTGAGGCCGAGTATGTTGCCGCAGGACAGTGTTGCGCGCAACTACTTTGGATGAGGCAAACCCTCCGGGACTTTGGCTACAATCTGAGCAAAGTCCCACTCCTATGTGATAATGAGAGTGCTATCCGCATGGCGGAAAATCCTGTTGAACACAGCCGCACAAAGCACATAGACATCCGGCATCACTTTTTGAGAGACCACCAGCAAAAGGAAGATATCGAAGTGTTTCATGTTAGCACCGAGAACCAGCTAGCCGATATCTTTACCAAGCCTCTAGATGAGAAGACCTTTTGCAGGTTGTGTAGTGAGCTAAATGTCTTAGATTCGCAGAACTTGGATTGAATTGTAGCATACATGTGTTTATGCCTTTGATCATGTTCCTTTTTGTATTTTGTTGTTTCGTATGGTGCTCAAGTTGTACAAACACTCCCTGGACCTCACAAGTCCGTTGCAAAGTGATGCACAGTTTTAGGGGGAGATGTGTTACAACTTGACCCTTTGAGACTAACCATATGCTTAAGTTTGCTTGATTTAGTCTCGAAGGAGAATTAAAAGGGAAAAGGTGGACTTGGACCATGCAAGACTTCCACTGCACTCCGATGAAAAGAGTAACTTTTCCAAGTTCATCTTTTAACTCTTATTGCCTATTTGCTCTTCATTGAAGATTTTGGTGAGGCAATGGGGTTAAAGGGCCAAGATTGATCCCGTTTTGGTGCTTGATGCCAAAGGGGGAGAAAATAAAGGCCAGAGCAATAGATGGATCAGCTACCACTTGAGAAACTTTGAAAATAGTAGAATAGAGCTTTTGGTTTGTCAAAACTCTTGAATTATCTCTTTTGTCAAAAGTCGGGGAGAAGTGTTGATTATGGAAAAAGGGGGAGTTTTTAAAATCTTTGATCAATCTCTTTTGGAATGACTCTCTTTATGCTTCAACATGTGTGTTTGACTTAGAGATAGAGATTTGAGTTTGATTTTCAAAAACAAATCAAGTGGTGGCAAAGGATGATCCATATATGCCAAAATTGAATCAAAATAAATTTGAGTTTTATTTGAAGTGATATTGCACTTGTTCTACTTGCTCTATGTTGTGTTGGCATAAATCACCAAAAAGGGGGAGATTGAAAGGGAAATGTGCCCTTGGGCCATTTCTAAGTATTTTGGTGATTGAGTGCCAACACAAGTGCTTAAATGTGAATCTATGCCCATGGATGGACAAAGTGCAAATCAAAAGTAAATGTATGTTTCTAAGCCTTAGTACATTGGTTTTGTGTACTAATATACTTGTCTAAGTGTTAGAAACAGAAAGAAGAAGAAAAGAAAAGAGGTGCAAAAGGCTTGGCTGTGTACAGCCAAGACTCAGCTCAGTCTGGCACACCGGACTGTCCGGTGGTGCACCGGACAGTGTCCGGTGCGCCAGGCTGACTCGAAGTGAACTGGCCGCTCTCGGGAATTTCACCGGCGACGTACGGCTATAATTCACCGGACTGTCCGGTGTGCACTGGACTGTCCGGTGAGCCAACGGTCGGCCGCGGAATCCGCGCGCGACACGTGGCCGAGCCAACGGTCGGAAGGGGGCACCGGACTGTCCGGTGTGCACCGGACATGTCCGGTGCGCCAACGGCTCCCAGATCTGCAACGGTCGGCTGCACCATTTTAGGAAGGAAATCGGGCACCGGACACTGTCCGGTGTGCACCGGACTGTCCGGTGCACCAGACGACAGAAGGCAAGAATGGCCTTCCAGATTTGCTCTCAACGGATCCTAGCTGCCTTGGGGCTATAAAAGGGACCCCTAGGCGCATGGAGGAGAATACTAAGCAACCTTAGAGCATTCTTGATCATCCACACTCAGTCTTTGCGCATTCGTTTGTCATTCTCAGTGATTCGAGCTCCGTTCTAGTGAGAACTTTGAGATAGTCTTTTGAGCTCGATTCTTGGCCGTGTGTGTGCGCATTTTGCTGTGGATTTGTGTGTGTTGCTTCTCTCCCTTACTCCGTGCTTCTTTGTGAACTTCAAGTGTAAGGGCGAGAGACTCCAAGTTGTGGAGATTCCTCGCGAACGCGATAAGAAAAGAAAAGCATAACACTGTGGTATTCAAGTTGATCATTGGATCACTTGAGAGGAGTTGAGTGCAACTCTCGTCCGTTGGGACGCCACAACGTGGAGTAGGCAAGTTTTGTACTTGGCCGAACCACGGGATAAACCACTGTGTCTTCTCTGTGTTGAACTCCTTGTGGTTATCGTATTGTGCAAGATCTTCTCTCTAGCCACTTGGCATTAACTGTGCTAACGCTTAATCAAAGTTTTGTGGCTTAAGTTTTTAAGTTTTACAGGATCACCTATTCACCCTCCTCTAGGTGCTCTCAGGCGCCCCGCGTGCCCTGTGACGACGGCGGCTCTCAGCTCCCTTACGGAAGCAGGGGGACGTCAGCAAGGACTCGACCGCTCCGACAGTTGTCCCTCCGCCAAGCTCCGTTGCTCCTCCGACAGCCACGACATCACACCAGCAGGATGTCAAGATCTCTCCGGCTGCCACATTGGCATGTACTTAGGGCGCTAGCTCTCCCTCCGCTAGACACGTAGCACTCTGCTACACCCTCATTGTACACCTGGATCCTCTCCTTACGACTATAAAAGGAAGGACCAGGGCCTTCTTAGAGAAGGTTGGCCGCGCGGGGACGAGGACGGGACAAGCGCTCTCTTGGGGCCGCTCGCTTCCCTCACCCGCGTGGACGCTTGTAACCCCCTACTGCAAGCGCACCCGACCTGGGCGCGGGACGAACACGAAGGCCGCGGGATTTCCACCTCTCTCACGCCCGTCTCCGGCCACCTCGCTTTCCCCCCTTCGCGCTCGCCCACGCGCTGGACCCATCTGGGCTGGGGCACGCGACACACTCACTCGTCGGCTTAGGGACCCCCGGTTTCGAAACGCCGACAATATCTATACTCGACTCCGTCGAATCCGATATCTAAATCCACGGATAAAATTGCCATCAATGTACCATGGCCATCTCCTCCACGCTGCAAAATTTGCATTTTCCCTCCCTGCTCAGGTCGTCGCATCACGTGTTCTAGAAGAGGCTAACCTGCACAGCGCTCTGTGCTATGTACTAAACGACAACTAAGCTAGATAGGACCAGTGAATTGAAATGTCTCAATCAAGTCCCCCCCCTGCATAGATGGCCATGTTGATTAATTAGGCAGTGATTAGGGATGATTAATATATAATCACTCCTCTGGTCACCAATAAGTCAGCTAGATATTTGAATTCCACGGCCCAAAACATATATAATTCTGACCACTACTCTTTTCCATACAATAGTATATATTAATTTGTTCCAGGGTTAGTCCTCTATATTAATTACGTAGAAAGAAGGGTTTTGGTAGACTAGCGGTTAATTTAAAAGAGTTTTGGTAGCATTCTAGCTGCTAGGTCCTGTGTTTGACTCCCTCCTCCTTGGCAAATCCTGGGCAAATCAAAAAACGCTAATTTCCTCACGTTGTTCTTGAGCATGACATGCATTGTCGTCTTACCGCTACTCGGTCAACGACGGTCAGCATCCTCCAGCATGCATCATATGAAATTCCTGGGCAAATCAGGTAACATGCATGCATGGTGTCACATCTCGCGTTTCTGTACAACGTACATACCTTGGTACTGTTTATATGTCTGGCATATACTGTATTAGCTACATGTATACGTAACGTTTATACGCACATTAATTGTATCACGTGTAAACCAAGAACTTGGTTTAAACCATGCAAGCCGTCCTGAATTTTTTTCTTCAAAATAACCCTTCCACCATGCATGCATCAGCTCTCAAAACCATTCCACCTGCCATGGTATATTTTTAAATACATCCCACCTCCAACAACACGTTAGTTTGCATGGTTTGCACTTAAGACCGTTACTAGGTAAGTGCCCGTGCGTTGCAACGGTAACATATAATACTAGCATAACTTAAGTACAGATATGTGTCATACTGTTATGAGAAAAGATTTTGTAACCCAGTTATGATTCTAGCCATACATAAATTTTGTTATCTTAATCTAGCTATTTCACGACTATATAGTACAGTGCCTATGTGTTGCGACGACATAATATTTGATGAGTGATTCTAGCAATCCATTATCATGGCATGGATATTATGCATAATATTCACATAAAAGTAAATTCAATTACAAGCATGAATAGAAAGTAACATATGAGCAATTCATGTATCTTTAATTGCCATACCACATGTTTCTGCAAGCTGGTCAGGTTAAGTTTATTTGGTCTCTACTGTAACTTAGCAACAAAAATACAATTTAGTACATGGTCACAATTAGGAACCTACCCTCTACAGCCTAAGCATTTGATACAAACTTCACGTTAATCTCAATATATCATAAATTCTTTGTCAGCAACCAATAACAAATGATGATGTGGTCCATGAATGACCCCATTCGTGTTGTGAGGTTCTTGATGTAGGTTGCCTCGTAGCTTCTTATCCCCACCTCGATGGCCTCGACACTTGACTTGCTCAATAAAATTATTAACAGTAGACGCAAGAGCACTGGACATGAGAACAAAATACTTTATTGAGTGAAAATAAGAACATAACTAAAAGCATAGTCGTAGTCAGCACCTCAAGAGCAACATAATTGGGAGTTCCACAGGTTTTATGCAGCAGGCCATCCTCCTGCAAGTCCACAAAAAGGTATTGAAAAACGTCTTATGAAGGTACTAAATTCTTCTAAGTAAAATGTATTATGTGATTTCATAATAAGTAGCTTTTAAATATATGATCCTGCAGAGTCCAGACAAGGAACCACTTCAGAAAAATCTTAGAGGGCGCACACTTTGATCAGTCTAGATTTACAGATTTACTATATACTTCTATCGTGTTCATAGTAGGAAATCACTGTCTAACATAAGCTTGAGTGGTGGAACTCTAAGCCAGAGCACACAATTGCGATGGACAATTGTAGTGGAACTCTAAGCCAGGGCACATAATAAAGGCTATTATGTTCATATGTTCAGTGAAATCTACAACTTGTCATTGTGTAACTGGCAATTTTTCACATGTGAAGGTTGCCATATTTCACGCAAGAAGTATAGTTTCAGTTAGTGAGACATGCCTTTTTCTAGCAGCTTTTTCGGGCTTCTTGGTCGTCGAGGAGCGAGCAAGCAATGCTTCATTGCCAGCAACCTGCTGGAAGGCACATGTGGCGAGTGTCCTGCTGAAGACTCCCCAAACAGTAACCTACAATGCAGCGGACATTACAACAAGCAACTGGTAAGGCACCAACGGGAAGAAAATATATACGACCATTGCTACAGGCTAAATAACAGAACCATTACGTATATGACTTTGACAAAATACAATATGTAGCAATGTCTCGCTTTCTTGTAAGCATACGGACTGTAACCACCATCTCAGCATCTAAGCGAGGCATCAACATGGATGCTAACGCACGTCTGCACCACTATGTAAGCACACTGCAATTAATTAAAAGTGTTCTTATGAGAAGTAATTAAAAGTGTTCTTGACAATGTATGGTTTACATAGTACAAGTACTCAAGCATTTGATTGTACTTATCACTCATTAGATGCACCAAACTGGTAAACCATACACCGATTAGTAACTTAAATGCAATTTTCTTACCTTGAGAAGGAGATCATTTCTTGTCATGAAGCCCTGGTTCTATGACAAACAAACAAAAAGGGAATTTCAAGCCTGGTAATAGTGTGGTTATTGTAGTGGGCTACAATGTTATTCTTTTCTCTTGAGATGAGCTAATCCTTTTTAGTAGAGCCTGAGATGAGATGAGCTGAGCTTGCCCAGGCTCCTGTGTGTCGCCACTTCACCTCACCTGGATGGCTTGCATATATCTATGATGAGGACAGACCTACTCCTCCTGTGCTTCTCATCCCTCATCACGCTTTTGTGTCCCAATCCCAGCCAACAACGTTGGCTAGAGTGCCTGTCTGTGCTCTCTACGACAGCTCAATGCAGAACTCCCTTCATAGCAAGTAGGTGAGCCATGAATTATCTGTTACTGTTTTCATCAGTTGAAAATTGGAGCGATAGAAGAATGGTCATACCTTGTACACTACTCCGTACTCACCCTGCCAAGTTCTCGTTCAGTTGAAAAATTGCATGTGATGGCTTTTCAAAAATTCTATTGGCAAACATATTGGTTCTGCAGCTGGATCCTGCAGCTTCTTCTCCAATTTTTCATGTTCAAGTAACTCCACTATCTGTTCTGATTGCTCAAGCACTTTTATAGAAAAAACAAAGAACATACTTATTTCAGACATGGATGAAGTTCCATTATATTATTAATATGGGAGCTCCAACTACAATTCTCATAAATGCATCTAGCAGAATACGGAGCGAGCTCTCTTGTGGGCTAGCAAATTGATATGAGCTGTTTTGAATGAATCAATATAAGATTATCAAAACAAATGAGGAATTTAAACAGAGAACTATTGCACTACTTCACAGAATGTTATGAGTCATTCCCTGCTGCCAAGCTACACTACCTGCAATTTTATTTTTCGAAGTTCACTTTATCTGTTTGCTGGCCTTAAAAAATTCAGCAATTATATCGCTAAGAAGTGCAGTATGAAATATTGTAAAGAGGGAGCAAGAAACAGGCCTTGAAACAGCGCACACATAACATGGTCATGTGTTGACCCAAATTCCACCCCAAGACCAGGTGCAGATAGACAAGTTGTATCTGCTTCGACGTAATCCACGATCTTGTAGGTTCAAGAGGAGACCAGCGACAATATCGTGGTCATCGACGGCCTGACCGATGGACTTGAGTTTATCGGAGGAGGCAGACGCGCTGGACTCCAACGCGCCAGGTAGCAAACAACACTGATCTGTATCCCACACCAAGGCATGTTATTTTTGTTGCGAAGACCAAGGAAATGCAAAGTGAAGAATTTATTGACACTACATCAGTATGTGGTTTCAACAGGTCCAAAACAAATACAAGAAAAATGTAGAACCGTAGGATAGACTCACCATCTGATCAGCAAGCATTAGTACTGTTTTAAGTGAGAACTTTCTGCTGCAGTAGTTAAATAAGTCCTTCAGACTTGGACCAAGCAGATCAATCACCATGACATTGTACTGCCCCTCCACCCCGAACCACTTAAGATGTGGAATCCCAGCTGCAAATCAGGGCAGAAAAGAAACAAATCAGTAAAATACCAGTGTAATTGGCTAACCAAATCCTACTGTGGTTGCACTTACTTCCACCCTGCAAAAGCATGTATAGTTTTGATTCATAGTGAAGCTGTGGATGCCGTGATGTGACTGATTCCTAATAACAAGTTATATACGCACAAAACATATGGTGAGCAAGCAGTCCAGAATTCCTAATAGCAACTATAGCAAACAATATCGACCATCTAGCAATTAGGAAGTTGCACTGGATATATCTGTGCCAAAAATATTGTTTGATATGCCACTGTTGATATTACAGCCTTGGAGCAACATTCATCATCAGCTAACACACTAATTCAAAATACTGGCAACACCACTAGACGAAATCGGGTCCACTATAACACAGACAACACTACCCCCCTTCTGTTCCAGAAGAACTGTTAATAGGGTCCCCTTCTATTCCTGCCATACAGAACCCAAAGAATTGTTAGGACAACTAAAAAAACTAATAACATGATAAGTGTTGTGCTCATAATTGCCTACCAAAAAGATGATGATAGCTCGATACAAACAAACAATCAAATAAAGAAAGAAATTTATTAACTAAGCGTTGAACTATGAGCTAACAAAATTTCATCATTGATTGATTGGGCATCCTCTTTTGGAATAAGTTGTTTGGACACCTTATCACTTGGGATGTCAATATAAACTCGATTTTCTCACAGAGATAAATTTGAGAAATCACGCCATGCTAGAACTATATTCTGCCTTTTGGAAAAGGAGGGAGCATATGCTCCCTTCTATATGAACTAAGATTACACGTGATGGTGTCATAGGCCAAGTGAGCCAACATCAATATCTACAAACTATGACCTGTGAGTATTAATATGGAATCTGGAAAGCATTCTCTAATACAAAATTGTGACATGGATAGCATATGCATTGGCAGAGTCTAGCAACAACAAACCTGATAGGTTTAATAGTCAACACTATTAAGAGATTTATCCTAATTCATTTCATCTAAACTACAACACAAATATGAAAAATTTTAGAGCTTCTCTAGAAACTTCACTTAGCTATCTCGTCCTGGAGTTTGTGGAGGTGGATGCTGAGGCAGCCGAAACGGTCGATGTTCTGATGGTCCTTCAACATCACTCGTGCCCCGTGCAGTCACCCTACAGTGTGGAACCAATCCCCACAGCCTTCTTTTCGTCTGCACGCAAACACCCATACCGCACACCAAAAATAAATTAACTGCACACAATTGTATCTTTCTCTTCATTTTACTTTTTATGCCACATAGGAACATATTTTAGAATTACTTGTCTCTACTCAAACAAAAAAACAACAATAAAATGTGATTGACCAACCAGGAGAAGCATTGCTGTCAAACAGTGCCCACCAGTTTAAGAAATATCGTCTTCACATTTCAGATTTCACAACATAAGGAATCACTCAACATTCAACAAGGTTAAAAACACAATAAAGTTACTCGAACAACAGGTGGCAATAGTAATCAAGATTCACATTGATACTATTTGCAACGAAGATCACTATTTCATTTCAGAACTTAGATATGAAAATATGGACTCCTAGTTTACAGATTGTAACACATTATAAACAATTTTCATGTCCAAAAGGTACTAAGAGTAAGGGATGAGTATCAGAAATCAAGACAGGTGAGTATCTAAAATCAAGACATGTCTGGTAATGAGAAGCTAACCAGATTTGGAATCCCACAATGTTCTAAACACAAATGAATATCAGACGATGCTTTGCTGCTACAACAAATTTTGAAAAATCGCAAATTTATAACAGAGTGGTTAGAATCATATTTGGAAGTCTAAACAATTACAGATCCTTGGCAACAAAGTTAGATCAGATCCCTGTTCTCTAAACCAAGGAGGTAACACACAGATGCAGAATCAGACATGGGACTCGATCCGTGAGCTTTGGTGTTACCTGAGCGGGAACAGATGAGAGCAGTTGCGAGTATCTGCGAACCACCACCACGTAGCAATGAAGCAGTCAAGCCGCCATTTCCGCTCTTATTTCTGAGACCACAGATGGCGAAGGAAGGAGCAAGCGGCTGCAGGAAGCGCGGAGGGAGGCGAGCGCGGATGGCGGCGGATGGAGCGCGGAGGGAGATGGCAGGCTCGGCGCGCGACGACAGAACCGTAGAATTGTGGACGCCTATGATAGGCACATAATTAGTAGTAGAGATTACAGAAATAACTAAAAGACTCTAAGAAGGCATGTAAGTAATATGCCATGTGGCTTCCAGCAAAGCTATGACACTGAACAATTGAGTTTAAGTAGATGTAGTGTAGAATAAAATGAGCAACACAGTTCGTAGGGTAAAAAACAGTAGAGGAGAAATAGTTATAGCATAGTAGAATGAGAAGGCAAACAATATACTTTTGGCATCTTTAGTCCCTAACGGGTTCAAACCTTTTCGAGGTCATAAGGTATTGAGTCAAAGATAAGCGATTGCCAAATCCTATAAAGTGAACAATTTTGTTTATCAGTAAAATTGACAGTATTTTTTTCATGTCAAATACTCAAATCTGAATACCAGATTTCAGATATTTGATAAAATATTCCTCAAGATATATATCACCAAACTGACTGAGAGGTTGAATTCAATTTATTATTTATGGAGAATATAATAACCAGTTATTGAAATAAGTGATATAAAACATTAAACATAAGAAAGAGCTATGTTTTTGTAAAAAGAAGTATACCTTTTGGCCAGCCAAACATTACTGCACAAAAAATTGGGAGGACAAGAGTTGCATTGAACAACTGCATTACAAATTTGTTAAACAGAAGGGAAAAAGATTGATATCAATGGCATTTATAGGCCTTGTCTCTGCCTAGGTAATTAGCATTCCACATTCTATCATTACCAATGACATATTTCAATGCGCATGTATGTGCAATATATGGCCAATCTAGAATATGTAAAGTGCATTTACATGCATTTATGAATGTTACATTTGCCAAAGCATGGCCGGCCAAAGTAAGCAATCGAGTGAGCATGTTATTCATGTGAGGAGGTTGACCAGCATATGCACAACATACTAAAACAACCAGCTGGCGGTTGAGGTTGCTATGAATTGTTAGGTAATGTACTCAAAACAGACCCTGTGCAAGGAACTGACGGAGCATTGGTCTATCGTGTGGGTAGCCAAGGAGCATTGTATGATTGGTAATGAAGTAGATACGACTGTGAAGTGGTATTCCGCTCCAGTTGCACAATAACTGGAACTGGGAACTGGATCCTTGGAGGTAACTGCCAAAGGAACAATAACATTTGTTGAAGTAATTGTCGACTTTACCTAAGGTCCAAATGAACCCATGGTCAGTCGATAACAAACTGATTTTGAGGGGGAAGAACAGGGTTACGTATATTACTACATGACGTATATTACCGGAACAAACATAGTTCCATCGGTGTAGGCATGAGGATTGATGGCCTTGGTCGTACGCTGCCCACATACGCTGCAGGCGAAGGCCACCCGCATGCGCCACCGTGGTGATTTTGTGAAGAGGGACCAAGCCAGTGTCAACACCTCGGGCCTGCCCGCAGGCTCAGCTTGCCATCGGTGGTCCCTCCATTCCCAACACCATCGTCCAGCCGCTCCTCATGGCGGCGCTCACCACCAGCCCTATAACCGCGTCCTGTCCATGCAACACAGAAGCCAGGTCAGCCAACGTCACATCAACAATCAGCCCCAGACGCGCCCCATTGGAGGAGTGTGGACAGCGCAGCGGCCATAGGAGAGGGAGCAGCAAGCATGGGAAGGAGTGGGACGGGAATGGAAGCCAACCTAGACCCACCAGATCCAAGACTTCGAAGACATGGGCGCTGTCTCCGGAACCGATCCGGCCCTCGCCGCTATGGCTGGAGCGGGGAGAGTGCGAGGCGCGATGAGATTCAGGAGAATGAAGAATGGGCCCTCATGCTCTCCATTCCCGCTTTAGCGTTGACTTCAATGGCCTACAAGATATGGACGAGGTCGATGGAGGAAAATGTGCCCATCAGCCCCTCACCCGAGGTGATGTCGAAGTGATAGAGGCGACCCTTTTGCGGCATTGAGGTTGTACTCGCAGTCCACCACCACGCCGCTAGCCACGGCGAGCGCTAGTGACGCGACGGTGTAGATCGTCCCCATCCGCCTGGGCTCCTCTAGCACTGCCCCGTTGGGCCCATCAACGACGACCACGCTTCCTCTCCCTTCCCCTTCCTTGCAGCATCCGGCGACGCCATTGGCAGCAGTGGAGCCACGGAGGGGGCAGAGCTAGAGAGCGTGAGGCAGAGATTACCTAGGCTTGGAGGTTGAGGGGGTAGTGGGTGAGCGGAGACTGGGTGGACCCAGGCCTCGCACGATCTGGGGGGAAGACAGCGAGGCGGACCAGGTCGCGAGCGCGGCGGCGGGCATGGTTCTGCGGCAGACGGACGCTCGAACATGGGGCCCACCTATCGGGCGAGGGCAGAACCGCAGAACCAGCCGATGGTAGAACAGGGCGTGGGCAGACTACTCTTACTGCCTTAATAAGTATTCATATATCAAATAAAATTTCAGAATTGTTCCACTTCTGCCATACTCTAGAAGAAAATATGATGCACAAGGTATCTTAAGAAAAACATCATGCTTCAAGCTCATAAATGATGCATATTCCGATTCATGTATGAGGCAAAGAAATACCAGAGTTGTAAGTAGATATTTAGATTTCTTACTGTCAACTCATAAGTGCTAGCATGTCAGATTATTATGACAGAAGTAACTGCCTATCTTGTGAAACAGAAACTTTAGTGAAAATAACATAAAGGGGAAAACCTTGTCCTCTACAGAAGTTGTAGTTGAATTCCATGGTAGCCGAAAGAATAAACAAAACCTGCAAAGAAAAATAGGCTATCCAATTATCAACATGGCAAACTTATTTAGATAATGCAGTAAAGGTAAATGGTTTTGTATAGGCACTAAAAAGGAAAAAAATTAGCTGCAGAATTTACCTCACTTGCTTAAGGTTTCCTTCGCGTTTCTTTCAACTTCTACAACTACAGAGATCAGGACAGACACCTGAGATCACAGAAGACCCTAATGCATGTTCCACTTTTAGAATTAGCTATGTAATGCAAAATAATTTCACAAAAGTTGTGATAAGTGGCTATAGCCTCTATGGAGGCAAAGGTTGATTATGTTTTCTCACCATCTAAAAAATTATTTTGATCAAGCGACGATTAAAACTAAATTACATTGTACAAATCAAAACAGGACAGCATACTACTGCTTGACCCTTGATCCAATGAAAAGTGCTACATTAACCCTCCAGCTGATGTAAACCACTATTAGTGGAGTCACGTAACTACAAATGTTAGTCTGTTGTTGCTGTTGATCCTAAAATAACGAGGGAGTTTGAGTCATTTTTTTCCTACTGCTGGGCTACAAGACTGGGATGAAAATACAGCCCTTGGGGACTGTTGGCGTTCAGTGAGGAGCCGCAGCTGGCCGCTTGGGCGAAGGGGCAGAGAGGGATCGTTGGGGCATGGTGGGGTCGAGTCGAAGCATGAGCGTGAGAGAGGGAGAGGGATGGGACCTTGATGTGCCGCATCATCGACGACCCTCTCCACGGTGATCCTCAATAGTGGTTGCTCCCCGTCGCCACCGCCTCTGCCAGGCTGCACCATGGGCACGACGCATGAGAATCAGTTGGAGCACCACACCTACAATCACCGGACGCGGAGCGGGTTAAAACGACATAGTTTCACAAGCAATTCCTGATAGATTCCCACATCTTAGGCAGAAACTAAGAGATTCCTAAAGATATAGACGTCTGAATTACGTATTAAACTCCAACTTATTGGCCTATCACGAATGTAGCTAGACCGACTCCCTAACAGTAATGGGTATCCAAAGTCTCTCCCTCAACCTTGTTGAGTACACTCGGATTAGGATGGAAGCCACCTGATTAGAGCAGCAGAACAAGAGCAAAAAGCAGACGGACAAAGGAGAAAAACAAAGAAAACAAGAGAGACGTCATTTTCTGATCCACTAGATTAACAGTAATCATTTATTGGGGGTGTCCAGAAATCCAAGCAGATTTGGTGTGGCAGCAACGTTTTGAGAACAATTATGGCCACCATAAATCGTGGTCCAGAGAAGAAATAGGCAGTCTTGCCAAGTGCCTGCCTGGAATAATCACTGGGTGACGCATGATCGTGGCCCCAGCAAACATCGCATCCGATCCGACGACCACGTTCACCCACCAAACAGGCAGTCAAAAAAAGGTAAGATGATAAATTAACGGTGCCTCATGTCACGCAGTTCACGTTCTCCAGACTCTAGGGCTTTGTTCCCAGGTATCAGCTACGCCATGCAAAAAAATCCTGGACCCTGATATATGCATATCTGTTTACCTGCTCGCCTTCGCCAACTCCACAAAGGCATCGACGGCCTTGGCCACACAGATCTTGGGGTTGGCCACCATCACCGGCATCCCAAATCGGCAGCGTGCATGGCAGCATGTCGAACCGACGGCGATCTCGGGCAAAATCGGAGGTGTGCACGATAGCATCTCAGATCGGCGGCGATCTCGGCGCGGTGGTTGAGGGGAGGCGCGGGTGCGGAGGGGGCATGGGTGGGCGCAACAGGGAGGGGAGCTCAGATCGGCGGCGATCTCGGTGCGGTGGTTGAGGGGAGGCGTGGGCGTGGAGGGGGCATGGGTGGGCGCAACGGGGAGGGGAGGGGCGAGGACTATCGGCGTTGGGGCGGACGCATCAGAAGTGGGGGTGGGCGCGGCGGGGGTTGTGGGTGCGGAGGGGAACTGACTCGGAGAAGGCGGAGAAGTGGAGGCCGTGGTGAGGGATGCCGCGGGAGTGGAGCTGACTGAGCGATTGGGCCTTAGCGGTGTACAATTGAATTGATAGATGGGCCTCATATCGGCCAGCCAAATAAATTCGACACATGTTCTCTACCGCGGCGCAAATAAATGGTACCATATCGGCCAGCAAAAGAGTGTGGTAGCAACTTATAAACGTGCCTGCTACAGAGAAAGCAGTCAGCTCGTGTAATCAGTTAGTGGTATTAATAAACGTTCCTGCTACAGTCGAATTTTTGCGCGCGCGGATGGATGATCCAGATTGAACAACAGCGATGCGGATGAACGATCCAGATTGAACAACAGCGATGGACGATCCAGATTGAATGAAGGCAGAACGGCAGGCTACCCTTAGAGCCTTAATAAGTAGTAGAGATATATGTTAGAAATATGTCCTATATATAATCATAAAGATAAAGATGACTACATTTATTTATATCCATGATATATATATATATATATATATATTATTGCTTAATTGGATATCCATGAAATACACCTTGTATTGATTAGCAATTATTATGTGAATTGTTTGTGAGATTCTTTACTTGTATGGTTATTCTAAGTGATGTCCCTAGTCAGAGTCGATGACTAGCACATGTATTAGTTGATGACTACATTTCACAATTCATGGACATCAAGATGTTAAACTAATAATGTGGGCGCATGTATGACATGAGGCTGGACCGACCCAACGTGAGATATTGTAATCTAGTTCTCTTTTTTGTAACATGTATATTGTATCCTTAGACTTGAGATTGTCGCATGTTCTCAAGATGTGAATTGACTTACTTAGGGACTATCAAATGCTACTCCGTAACTGGGTAGTTATAAAGATAGTTTGGGTTTGTCAGAAAGCATGATGTGAGGCCGTGTCAATCAAGATGGAATTTGTCCCTCTCTTCTTGAGAGAGATATCTCTGGCCCCTCGAGTAATTGGATCAAGAAATGCATGGCCATGCTAGGGTTAAGTGTTAACCAATGAAAGGATTCTAATTCACAGTATCGAAAAAGAGAGGTCAGCTTAGAGCTAGAACAAATATCCTGAGATAAAGGGAACAACATGTACGTAATGTTACAATGGTTCGTCTGATATGATCTTTACGTGCGCATATGAGTTGGCATGTCTTGCTAGAGGTCGTTGTCAATTATTGGGCCAAATAAGAGTACTTGGGCCATGTCTATATGTACGTGAACCTATAGGGTCACACACTTCATGGGAAGGAAGCCTAACTCGTATTAGATCCAAAATTAGACAGGGTTTTAGGGTTTCTGATGGGCCTCGGAGTTAGAAGCCCACCAGAACACCTATAAAATGAGGGACAGGGGCATGGTTAAGAGAATCCTAATTCGCCACCAGTAAACGAGCAGCCGCCCGTCTCTCATCTAGCCGCCGTCGCGAACCTAGCAGTTCGGAACACGACGCTTCCTCCCTGTACTTGTGGATACATCGAAGGTGCTGCATTTAGAGCACTAGGACGAACCGCGCAAGGATGTGAAGGTCGCCGACGACTACACAGCACTGCTCGACACGTTCGTCTACGTCGAGACGTCTTCCACTGCCCTGCGCGTCTAGTGGTAATTCAATAATCTATAACACAGTAGTTCCTGGTTTTATAGGATCGAAAATTTCATTTTGTGTTAGTGTAGCCTCCCCATAATCCATCAATATATATATATATACTAGTTAGTTGCTCTTGCGTTGCGACGGTACACGAACACCGCTGATAAAAGCATTAGTGGTAATTAATTTTGGATCACTTCATGAGATGTGCTCTCCCGACAGGAGGAAAAGGAGGAAAGACCCATTCATTTTTTATTCATCGATTAGAACAAAGTAGAATAAGCAACTAAACACCATACATGTTCATATATCAAACCCATATATTGTCTAATAGCTACATCTGTGATCAACAAGATGTTATTAATCAATTACGAAACTTTCTATGGATACACGATGTGTCAATACTAATACACCATTTTTTCCTCAAAAACAATGATATATGGATATGCTATTTTGTAAAAATTAGTAAAGATTTGTAAATAGTTTATATTGGCTAATTATTGATAATAGTTGTCTTCGGATATTCTGCATCGTGCCCCTGACATAGTAGTGAGAGCACCTAGAGGGAGGGGTGAATAGGTGATCCTGTAAAAACTTAAGACTTAAAGCCACAAAACTTGATTAAGTGTTAGCACAATGAAATCAAGTGGCTAAGGACCGAGCTCTTGTGAAACACAATAGTCACAGTGAGAACAAGCACAAGAGACACGATGGTTTATCCCGTGGTTCGGTCAAGTACAACACTTGCCTACTCCACGTTGTGGCGTCCCAATGGACGAGGGTTGCACTCAACCCCTTTCAAGTGATCCAAAGATCCACTTGAATACCATGGTGTTTTTCTTTCTTTCACTATATCCCGTTTGCGAGGAATCTCCACACTTTGGAGCCTCTCGCCCTTACAAATGATGGTCACAAAGAAACACGGGTGTAAGGGAGGGAAAAGCAACACACACAAATCCCAACAATACGCACACACACAAGCCAAGACTTGAGCTCAAATGACACACAACAAGTTCACCACTAGAACGGAGCTCAAATCACTAAGAATGTCAATCGAGTGTGCAAAGATGGAGTGCGGGAGTCTTAGAATGTTCAGAGTATGCTTGGTGTACTCCTCCATGCGCCTAGGGGTCCCTTTTATAGCCCCAAGGCAGCTAGGAGCCGTTGAGAACAATCCAGGAAGGCAATTCTTGCCTTCTGTCGGGTGGCGCACCGGACAGTCCGGTGTGCCACCGGACAGGCACTGTACAGCGTCCGGTGCAGATTGCTTTCCTAAATTGGTGCAGCCGACCGTTGAAGATTTGGAGCCGTTGGCGCACCGGACACTCTCCGGTGCACACCGGACAGTCCGATATCCCCATCAGACCGTTGGCTCGGCCACTCGTCACGCGCGGATTGCGCGGCCGACCGTTGGCTCACCGGAGAGTCCGGTGCACCACCGGACAGTCCGGTGAATTTTAGCCGTACGCCGGTGATGAATTCCCGAGAGCGGCCAGTTGACCAGACGCCAGCCTGACGCACCGGACACTGTCCGGTGCACCACCGGACAATCCGGTGCACCCAGACTGCGTAGAGTCTTAGCAGCTCCAGCCAAGTCTTTTTCCTTTTGTGTTTTCTCTGATTCTAGCACATAGACAAATATGTTAGTACACAAAAACCAATGTACTAAGTCTAGAATCATACCTTTGTGTTGATTTTCACTTCATCCTCCATTTGGCACTTATTAATACTTAAGGCATTTGTGTTGGACACTTAATCATCAAAATCCTTAGATATGGTCCAAGGGCACATTTCCCTTTCAATCTCCCCCTTTTTGGTGATTTATGCCAACACAACACAAAGCAACTAAAATAGGTGCAACATCAATGCAATTTAGAACAAGAATTTGTTTTGATTCAAATTTGGCATATTTGGATCATTCTTTGCCACCACTTGGTTTGTTTTTGCAAATCAACTTCAATTTCCTATCTCTAAGTCAAACACACTTGTTGAGGCATAAAGAGAGGTATTCCAAGAGAAATTGACAAATGATTCAAGAACTCCCCCTTTTTTCTCATAATAAAACATTCTCCCTACAAGAGACCAATTTTTGACAATAAGAGACACTAAGAGAATTTTGACAAAACAAAAGTTCTAACTCTACTATTTTCAAAATTCTCAAGTGGTAGCTGATCCATTTCTTGCTTTGGCCTTAATTTCTCCCCCTTTGGCATTAAGCACCAAAACGGGATCATTTTTGGCCCTTTAACCTCATTGCCTCACCAAAATTTTCAATTAGGAGTAAAAAGGCAATAAGAGCATGGAGATGAACTTGGAGTGAGTTACCCTCTCATCGGAGTGCAGTGGAAGTCTTTCATGGTCCAAGTCTACCTTTCCCTTTCAATCCACTTTTGAGACTAAAACAAGTAAACTCAAGCACAAGGTTAGTCTCAAAGTGTCAAGTTGTAGCATGCCTCCCCCTAAATAAGTGCATCACTTGCAAATGGACTTGTGAGGTCCGGGGATCATGTGTACAACTTGAGCACCATAAACAAGCAACAATATGCATAAAAGAACATGATCAAAGGCATAAACACATGTATGCTATAAATCAATCCAAGTTACGCGAATCTAAGACATTTAGCTCACTACGCAGCCTGCAAAAGGTTTTCTCATCTAAAGGCTTGGTAAAGATATCGACTAGCTGGTTCTCGGTGCTAACATAAAACACTTCGATATCTCCCTTTTGCTGGTGGTCTCTCAAAATGTGATGCCGGATGTCTATGTGCTTTGTGCGGCTATGTTCAACAGGATTATCCGCCATGCGGATTGCACTCTCATTGTCACATAGGAGTGGGACTTTGCTCAGATTGTAGCCAAAGTCCCGGAGGGTTTGCCTCATCCAAAGTAGTTGCGTGCAACATTGTCCTGCGGCAACATACTCGGCCTCAGCGGTGGATAGGGCAACAGAAGTTTGTTTCTTAGAACTCCAAGACACCAGGGACCTTCTTAAGAATTGGCACTGTAACACTCCAGGTTCCACAAACAACCCGGAATGCTACTGTACTACACTTCCGACGTCCATATATAAAATTTCGGCAGCATCCCCTTTGCAAGATAGCATAAAAGAGGGGGCAACAGAGTATAAACATATATCATAACTAAAACATACTAAGTATTATTAATCGGCTAGCAAGGAAAGATAAACATACGACCTGAACTGAATTAACCAGTGCGCACGACCATATAAAAAAAATAAACAAACTTCCTTTGACAATAAGTTTCTAATTAAATCATGGCTGCGCCTGGGCAGCGTTATTGTGAGAGTGAAAGTGGACGTGCTGCTACTCCCCTCATTCCCAACATGTATCAAGTACCTGCATTGAGTAATGCAAGAGTGAGATGACACATCTCAGCAAGTAAAATAATATCAAACAGTTTAACCACATAAGAACATTGTTTTACCACCACTTGATTCCACAACCTTCCTATTACGAAGGTGCAACACGTATACAACGTACAACGCACCTAGTTACCACACCTCGCAGATAGAAACCACAATAGTAACATAGTAATGTCACACTTCATATATTCCTCATGAGTGCAAATGTCTGCAAATGCAAGGATGACTTCTGCCTTCATACCTCTAAGGATATGAAGCCGCATCGTACCCCTCCTCGGGCAACGTACGATGCTAAAAATGTACCGGTACGGTCGGACCATAAGATCACGACATAACTTCAAAATGCAAGATGGATGATGCGATGTGCATGTCATGCCTACAACACTTCATATAACATGATTCAAAAGACACTTCAACTTCATCCAGATGGGAATCAACCACATATATCATTACCAAATTATGATCATCCACAATATTAGACAATTGAGAATTAATACTTCCAAACAAATAAACTTCATCATAGAATTCAATGATTAACATAATTAAAACTTATGCATACTCAATGACAGGGAATAGGATGCAAACCAAACGGTAGCAACCACCACTGTATTTACTTGCCTTTACCGGAAGTTCGGGCAAATCCCTAAGTACGATCCGGAAGTCCACCACCTGTTTTTTGACACCCAACTTAGTACACCAATTTCACATAATCAGGCTCATAAGCGACGCCGCACCTACGCACAAACTCAAACCCCGCCGCGGGTTACATCTCTCCCTACACCCACCAAACTGCAGCGACGCTGCTTAATAATTTCATAACTTTAAAATTATGACAGCAGTGGTAACAAACAAAAACTCCAGAGGCATCTACATAAAATTCCCACAAGTTTTGTATACAATTTATAATTAAATTCCAATATCTAATTAGCCCAAAACAGTCCACAAGATGAACCCTGTAATCTGTTTTTCTTTGTCTTTTGGACAGCGACATACCCAGATTCAAACAGCGATATCTTTTAAAATATAATTCCAAATCAATCGCATAAGTACTCATTGGAAAGATAAGACAAATCCCTACATGATTATCATACTGGTTAACACTAATTACCCACGAAAAATTCCCAGAAACTGCTAATACCACTGCTGTTCACCCACCTGAAAAATCTGTTTTATTGGACAGCAACATAACCGGATTCAAACAACGATATCTCCTGAATTATAACTCTGAATCGAGCGCATAAGTACTTGTTGGAAAGATAACATAAAGCCCTACATGATTCTAATACTGATTAACACTAATTACTCCCGAAAAGTTCCCAGAAACTGCTAATACTGCTGCTGTTCATCCCCCTGAAAATCTGTTTTTTTGGACAGCCACATACCCGGATTCAAACGGTGATAACTTTCAATTTATAACTCCAAATTGAGCGCATAAATACTCGTTGGAAAGGTAAGGTAAAGTTCTACATGATCCCCAAACTGATTTCCCTTAATTCCTCACGAAAAAACACAGAAACTGCTAGACTACTGCTGTTCACCCACCACCTAAAATTCTGGACAGCCACATACCCGGATTCAAACGGTGATAACTTTCAATTTATAACTCCAAATTGAGCGTATAAATACTCGTTGGAAAGGTAAGGTAAAGTTCTACATGATCCCCAAACTGATTTCCCTTAATTCCTCACGAAAAAACACAGAAACTGCTAGACTACTGCTGTTCACCCACCACCTAAAATTCTGGACAACCCCCTCTACCCAATCGCAAACGCAACCTCTAATCAATTAAATTGCAGCACAAATGAACAAGGAATGAACACAAAAATCACCTTGGATTCTCCCCCTTTCCTTCCTCCCTTCTTCCCTCCACCAAAACGATTGAAGACTCGCACCACGACGACGATGATCCGAGCGGCAAGGATTGGCACCTTGGGAGGAGGGGATTGGGGGGGGGGGGGGCGGCTAGGGTTTGGTGGCTGCAAAAATTGAGAGAGGAAGAGATGGGCAGGGGGGCGGCGGCCAAGGGGAGGAGGAGAAGTGGGGGGGGGGGGGCGGCTGCACATGGGGGGGAGGGGTTAGGAGAGAGGCGGCTAGGGTTTGGGAGGGTTAATGGGCCGAAACTCCAATTGCGGCCCAACTAACCCACGCGACAGCTCCCGACCGCAACGCAAGCGTCAAACCAAATAAATTCTACTGCCCTAGTTGTGAATGTTTTCCACAAAATCCCAAATCCCCAAAACAACAACCGGATGAGGAAAAAAACAAAAAGAACAACCCCCAACTTCTCTTCTTTGCAAACCGGGTATCACACTCTACCCCTCTTAAAAAGAATTCGACCTCGAATTCTGACGCTTCTATCGGAACAACAAAAGAAAGGTTAATGAATCAACAAAACTCACACATAAAGAAAAGTTCGAGTACTTCTGCCGCATCAGCTCCTCAAGCTCCTAGGATTCTAAGATACGCAGTAGACGACACTCTAGAGTCTGCTCTTGCTACAGAGGAATCGGCTCTAGCTCGATTTGATGGTCTGGATTCCGCAAATACTTCGTCAACAAAAAGACATGGAATACTTGGTGTACTCTGATCACAGATTCCGACAATTACATGTGCTAAGCCCAGCTGCCAACTCGGCCAAGATAGCAGACGGTCCTATATACCTTGGACCAAGCTTTCCTGACACCAAATCAATCATTGACATATGCAAGTACTTCAAGGAATGTATATATGAATGCAAGGCATATAATGTTCCTATAGGCTAAACCAAACTTAGCCACACAAGAGCAACTTCAAGAGAGCAACTTAATGCTTGCATATTTCTAGATAGCAGCACAGTGGTTGATTGTTTTGCTCCTAACTCACAAAATATGCATCGAAAATTAGTAAACTAGGACTTTATGGAAAACTTATAAAGTCCACTATACCCTTGGTATTATCATCACAACAAGATTTGACACTTAGAAAGGTCAAACAGTGCTAAACGTAAATTCTGTCCAGACTTGGACATAACTCAACTACTCAATTCAAAAATCCATAATTGGAGTCTCAATCATCCAATTCAGGTGCTCCCAGACTTTTTAGAAAGCTAGTAGAATTGTCTATAATTCATTTATAAACATATCAAGTTAATTCAATGCATATTAAGGTCAAAAGACACGAGAAAGGCTCTGCTGTCCAAATTTGGACAGATTCAGAGATCACACTTAAATCAGCTGTAACTTAACTTATAGATCTCCAAAAAAAATTAATCCAAAATTTGTTGTAACGATTAAGAAAAAGTACTACAACTTCTTTATAATTTATAATAAGTTATTCGAAGTTTAAATTGGGCAAACAAGGTCAGCTTCGAAATCTGTATAGAATCTGCACATATTTCAAGACTGGACTTGAGAAAATCATAACTCCCAAACTACTAGACCTATGGTCATGAAATTTTTACACAAGTAAGATAAAGAAGTTGGCTACAACTTTTATATATAACATCTCGACAGAAAAGATGGTTTACTTCACTGAACTAGCTGCATAACTACAACTGGTCATGCAGTCCCAATAGCAAGCAATAGATTTTATCAGGTTCATTACTCTTCTAAGATTAAGCGTTCATTGAAAGACTAATAACTTTAGGTTCTTCATTACGAGACACCTAGAACAAATATAAGTATAGAAGTAATATGATAACTTTTTAAATCATTTAAGCCTAATCTCACATCATGCAAACAAGAATCAATTTAAGCATGTTATGTCTGCCCACATATTCATCCAAGCACATTCTATACATGATATCATAACTCCCTGCAGCTAACAAAATTTTGCAAATATAAACTCACTGAAAAGATTATAACATTCCCTAGAACTTTTATTATAATGAGTGTCTCGGAATTGGTTTCCAAACCGATAAAACAATGCAACTCTTTTGTTTCAAAACTGATAAGATTGAAACAATGGACAACTAAAATTCAAAAACCTATAACTCCTGCTATACTCAACTTAAACTACAACGAACCCGCGTTGGAAAAGTTTTGAAAATTGTCCACGACTTTTGCAATAAAGTTGCACCCAAATTTATCCTTATAGCCCACAACTCTGCATGACCTACAGCTAAACTCAGCCTGAGATACTGCACATTAGAGATTCGACTTATATCCGGGCAACCACCTCACCAAATCTATTTAACAGACAGTTATAAGTAAATACCCATTAAAAAGGTACTGAAAAGACCTACAAGTTTTGCTTAAAGAGAATTCGCAAATTTGAGCTCTGCAACTATCAAAACGCGGTCGATTTATTGGTGATAATAACGACGCCTAAAGTTCAGACACAACAGTGCAACACTTCAGAGCAACCTAACTCCAATTATATGCAATGAGAATTAGAAACCCATACTCTTTGAAAAGATCATGAAATTACTAAAACTTTCATAATCCACAAAGACCAAATTATACTGTCTTCAATGTCTACCCTTCCGTACAAAATTAAAGACCCACTCTGCTAGAGACACCAACAAAGATATTTTAAGAAACCCATATCTCTCAAATGTTTAGACCAAACATGGTGATTAAGCATCCTATGGAAAGATGCAGAAACATACTACAAAACATTCTAGATAAGTGAAGCCTGATTCAGCCTCCAACTAATTTAAAATGCCTCCCGAAACCAAACAACACATTATCAACAATAAAAAAAAACAAGATAAAATCAAAACCCAAGTCATTGGCAGGTGCCATCAACACTAGGATTTTCCACTACCAAACTGGGATGCAACTCCACAAAGTCTTTAAATAACACTCTACCAAATAGGTTAGAACACTAAGCACAACAATCAATGAATTCAACAACCTCATTTGTTAATGCCACTAAGGTCAAACATCCATGTATCGACAATGTATGAAACACCTGACATACCCGTCTCCAGCACTATAAAACATGGTTGTTATTACACTAGAATCCAACTACTAGAAATCTCCAAAACTATTCTGTTGATGTGAAGCAAATGGTGCTCATGTCATATAACATCTTTTCCCCCTCTCAAAAGAGATAAAATTTGCAATACTCATAAAGCAATGGAGGGATAACAACAAGAAAAATTAATGTACTTCTTGACACAGACTCATACAAAAGCTTCATAAATATTACTTTCAACACTAAAATAATAACACGATACTATGCTCAACAGGAGTAATTGGACTTCAATAAGATAATCCACCTAACCCAACTACTTTGATTAACCTCACATACAACAATACCTCCTATTATTGCACTTGAACAATTTGTACCTAGTGATGTCATAGGATGAATCCAAAGTAGTAGACATACATGATCTATCAAACCATCATTCATATAATAAAAATCTCCATCTAATGCAACAACCACATCATTATAGAGATAGATGACTAACAAACATAAGCAACTTCCAGTTAAACATTGACTTTGTTTAAGATAAAGCGGTCCAAATAATAATTCCACAAGCATGCATAGAGAACTGATCATATAAAAAAAACTACCATGTATCATCGGCGATTAAAAACAATATAAAACGGGTTGTCCATATCGTCCGCATGACTAGCCTCCAACAAATAAAAATTATGCATAACCTTTTTGGCTATAGAAACAAACCATAGAAGGAAGACATGCATGCCTCTTCAACTATAATATAGACATAAAATCCACTTGAAATCACCCTATTTATTATTAAGGATAAGGTTGCACACAATAAGAAAACCTATCATGTAAACATGGTTGAACTTATCTATCCACGTCATCTTGCAAATTCACTTGAGTTCTTCTAGTCTCAAGATTTCATAGACAGTACAACATTGCCTTTGCTCTATGGAGACAAACCTATTGTACTCTAAGATCAAGTTGACAAGTAGCCACACTAGCCAAAAAAAAGGTGAGGTGTAAAGCACTGCACCCATGGAAATATCACATTGATAAGTTGGGTTGTAACCCAACAGTCAATCAAACTCAACAACACCATAAAACTTCATTGTATAGTGTTTTCACACTACACCAAGTCGGATTAGATCCTCTATACACAAGCTCAATAAACAATCGGTCCTACAAGTACTAGAACCCAAGAATCCTTTTGGGGAAAAAAACATCCACAGTCAAGCATATAGAAATATATGATGGTAATAGCTCAGAGATTAGTAAACATTGCATCCAAAAAACATCATGACGATATGTATATAAAACAAGTACATTAGTAGCTTCACTCGCATAATAATTTCAATAACAACCACATCCAGAAACCAATATTAAATAGAAGTAACATTTCATATCAAGCATTACGTCGCTAACGACATACCTCATCAAACCATAAAGGGGTTTGGAGTAAGGAAATTCTAGTCATTTATACAATAAAATACTAATATGAAAGATATATGAACCCATACCCTTCCTATATGTGCAAGTGTGTCAAATTTATCTTCAAATTGCGTAGAATCTAAAGCCTATCCTCTGATACCAACTGTAACACTCCAGGTTCCACAAACAACCCGGAATGCTACTGTACTACACTTCCGACGTCCATATATAAAATTTCGGCAGCATCCCCTTTGCAAGATAGCATAAAAGAGGGGGCAACATAGTATAAACATATATCATAACTAAAACATACTAAGTATTATTAATCGACTAGCAAGGAAAGATAAACATACGACCTGAACTGAATTAACCAGTGCGCACGACCATATAAAAAAAATAAACAAACTTCCTTTGACAATAAGTTTCTAATTAAATCATGGCTGCGCCTGGGCAGCGTTATTGTGAGAGTGAAAGTGGACGTGCTGCTACTCCCCTCATTCCCAACATGTATCAAGTACCTGCATTGAGTAATGCAAGAGTGAGATGACACATCTCAGCAAGTAAAATAATATCAAACAGTTTAACCACATAAGAACATTGTTTTACCACCACTTGATTCCACAACCTTCCTATTACGAAGGTGCAACACGTATACAACGTACAACGCACCTAGTTACCACACCTTGCAGGTAGAAACCACAATAGTAACATAGTAATGTCACACTTTATATATTCCTCATGAGTGCAAATGTCTGCAAATGCAAGGATGACTTCTGCCTTCATACCTCTAAGGATATGAAGCCGCATCGTACCCTCCTCGGGCAACGTACGATGCTAAAAATGTACCGGTACGGTCGGACCATAAGATCACGACATAACTTCAAAATGCAAGATGGATGATGCGATGTGCATGTCATGCCTACAACACTTCATATAACATGATTCAAAAGACACTTCAACTTCATCCAGATGGGAATCAACCACATATATCATTACCAAATTATGATCATCCACAATATTAGACAATTGAGAATTAATACTTCCAAACAAATAAACTTCATCATAGAATTCAATGATTAACATAATTAAAACTTATGCATACTCAATGACAGGGAATAGGATGCAAACCAAACGGTAGCAACCACCACTGTATTTACTTGCCTTTACCGGAAGTTCGGGCAAATCCCTAAGTACGATCCGGAAGTCCACCACCTGTTTTTGACACCCAACTTAGTACACCAATTTCACATAATCAGGCTCATAAGCGACGCCGCACCTACGCACAAACTCAAACCCCGCCGCGGGTTACATCTCTCCCTACACCCACCAAACTGCAGCGACGCTGCTTAATAATTTCATAACTTTAAAATTATGACAGCAGTGGTAACAAACAAAAACTCCAGAGGCATCTACATAAAATTCCCCACAAGTTTTGTATACAATTTATAATTAAATTCCAATATCTAATTAGCCCAAAACAGTCCACAAGATGAACCCTGTAATCTGTTTTTCTTTGTCTTTTGGACAGCGACATACCCAGATTCAAACAGCGATATCTTTTAAAATATAATTCCAAATCAATCGCATAAGTACTCATTGGAAAGATAAGACAAATCCCTACATGATTATCATACTGGTTAACACTAATTACCCACGAAAAATTCCCAGAAACTGCTAATACCACTGCTGTTCACCCACCTGAAAAATCTGTTTTATTGGACAGCAACATAACCGGATTCAAACAACGATATCTCCTGAATTATAACTCCGAATCGAGCGCATAAGTACTTGTTGGAAAGATAACATAAAGCCCTATATGATTCTCATACTGATTAACACTAATTACTCCCGAAAAGTTCCCAGAAACTGCTAATACTGCTGTTGTTCATCCCCCTGAAAATCTGTTTTTTTTGGACAGCCACATACCCGGATTCAAACGGTGATAACTTTCAATTTATAACTCTAAATTGAGCGCATAAATACTCGTTGGAAAGGTAAGGTAAAGTTCTACATGATCCCCAAACTGATTTCCCTTAATTCCTCACGAAAAAACACAGAAACGGCTAGACTACTGCTGTTCACCCACCACCTAAAATTCTGGACAGCCACATACCCGGATTCAAACGGTGATAACTTTCAATTTATAACTCTAAATTGAGCGCATAAATACTCGTTGGAAAGGTAAGGTAAAGTTCTACATGATCCCCAAACTGATTTCCCTTAATTCCTCACGAAAAAACACAGAAACTGCTAGACTACTGCTGTTCACCCACCACCTAAAATTCTGGACAACCCCCTCTACCCAATCGCAAACGCAACCTCTAATCAATTAAATTGCAGCGCAAATGAACAAGGAATGAACACAAAAATCACCTTGGATTCTCCCCCTTTCCTTCCTTCTTCCCTCCACCAAAACGATTGAAGACTCGCACCACGACGACGATGATCAGAGCGGCAAGGATTGGCACCTTGGGAGGAGGGGATTGGGGGGGGGGGGGCGGCTAGGGTTTGGTGGCTGCAAAAATTGAGAGAGGAAGAGATGGGCAGGGGGGCGGCGGCCAAGGGGAGGAGGAGAAGTGGGGGGGGGGCGGCTGCACATGGGGGGGAGGGGTTAGGAGAGAGGCGGCTAGGGTTTGGGAGGGTTAATGGGCCGAAACTCCAATTGCGGCCCAACTAACCCACGCGACAGCTCCCGACCGCAACGCAAGCGTCAAACCAAATAAATTCTACTGCCCTAGTTGTGAATGTTTTCCACAAAATCCCAAATCCCCAAAACAACAACCGGATGAGGAAAAAAAACAAAAAGAACAACCCCCAACTTCTCTTCTTTGCAAACCGGGTATCACAGGCACGTCCCTGATGTACTCTTCCTATCAACCTTGCATCCAGCATAATTGGAGTCTGAATATCCAATCAAGTCAAAGGTAGACCCCTTTGGATACCAGATCCCGAAGCAAGGTGTAGCAACTAAATATCTAAGAATTCGCTTAACGGCCACAAGGTGGCACTCCCTTGGATCGGATTGAAATCTAGCACACATGCATACACTTAGCATAATATCCGGTCTACTAGCACATAAGTAAAGCAAAGAACCTATCATAGACCGGTATGCCTTTTGATCAACAGACTTACCTCCTTTGTTGAGGTCGACGTGTCCGTCGGTTCCCATTGGAGTTTTTGCGGGCTTGGCGTCCTTCATCCCAAACCGCTTGATCAAATCTTGTGTGTACTTTGTTTGGGAGATGAAGGTGCCGTCCTTGAGTTGCTTCACTTGGAACCCAAGGAAGTAGTTCTACTCGCCCATCATCGACATCTCAAATTTGTGAATCATCACCCTACTAAACTCTTCACAAGACTTTTGGTTAGTAGAACCAAATATTATGTCATCGACATAAATTTGGCACACAAATAAGTCACCATCACAAGTCTTAGTGAATAAAGTTGGATCGGCTTTCCCAACCTTGAAAGCATTAGCAATTAGAAAGTCTCTAAAGCATTCATACCATGCTCTTGGGGCTTGCTTAAGTCCATAGAGCGCCTTAGAGAGCTTACACACATGGTCGGGGTACCGTTCATCCTCAAAGCCAGGGGGTTGCTCTACGTACACCTCCTCCTTGATTGGCCCATTGAGGAAAGCGCTCTTCACATCCATTTGGAACAACCTGAAAGAATGGTGAGCGGCATAGGCTAACAAAATACGAATAGACTCTAGCCTAGCCACAGGAGCAAAAGTCTCCTCAAAGTCCAAACCTACGACTTGGGCATAACCTTTTGCCACAAGTCTCGCCTTGTTCCTTGTCACCACCCCATGCTCATCCTGTTTGTTGCGGAACACCCACTTGGTTCCCACAATGTTTTGCTTGGGACGTGGCACCAGTGTCCAAACTTCATTTCGCTTGAAGTTATTAAGCTCTTCCTGCATGGCCAACACCCAGTCTGGATCTAGCAAGGCCTCTTCTACCCTGAAAGGCTCAATAGAAGAGACAAAAGAGTAATGCTCACAAAAATTAACTAATCCAGAGCGAGTAGTTACTCCTTTGCTTATATCACCCAAAATCTGGTCGACGGGATGATTCCTTTGAATCGTCGCTCGAACTTGAGTTGGAGGGGCCTGTGGTGCTTCTTCCTCCATAACATGATCATCTTGTGCTCCCCCTTGATCACACGCCTCTTCTTGATGAACCTGTTCATCGTCTTGAGTTGGGGGTGCACCATTGTTGAGGAAGAAGGTTGATCTTGCTCTTGGTGTTCCTGTGGTCGCACATCTCCAATCGCCATGGTGCGAATTGCGTCCGTTGGAACATCATATTCATCTACATCATTAAGATCAACTTGCTCTCTTGGAGAGCCATCAGTCTCATCAAATACAACGTCGCTAGAGACTTCAACCAAACCCGATGATTTGTTGAAGACTCTATACGCCTTTGTATTTGAGTCATAACCTAACAAAAACCCTTCTACAGCTTTGGGAGCAAATTTAGAATTCCTACCTTTCTTCACTAGAATGTAGCATTTACTCCCAAATACATGAAAATATGAAACGTTGGGTTTGTTACCGGTTAGGAGTTCGTACGACGTCTTCTTGAGGAGATGATGAAGGTAGACCCGGTTTATGGCGTGGCAAGCCGTGTTCACGGCTTCCGACCAAAACCGCTCGGGCGTCTTGAACTCTCCAAGCATCGTTCTCGCCATGTCTATGAGCGTCCTGTTCTTCCTCTCTACCACACCGTTTTGCTGTGGTGTGTAGGGAGCGGAGAACTCGTGCTTGATTCCTTCCTCCTCAAGGTACTCCTCCACTTGAAGATTCTTGAACTCGGACCCATTGTCGCTCCTTATCTTCTTCACCTTGAGCTCAAATTCATTTTGAGCTCTCCTTAGGAAGCGCTTGAGGGTCCCTTGGGTTTCAGATTTATCCTGCAAAAAGAATACCCAAGTGAAGCGGGAAAAATCATCAACTATAACAAGACCATACTTACTTCCCCCGATGTTGAGGTAGACGACGGGTCCGAAGAGGTCCATATGCAGCAGCTCCAGGGGTCTTGATGTGGTCATCACGTTCTTGCTGTGATAGGCATTTCCCACTTGTTTACCCGCTTGACAAGCTGCACAAGGTCTATCTTTTTCGAAAGTTACATTTGTTAGACCTAACACATGTTCCCCCTTTAGAAGCTTATGAAGGTTCTTCATCCCAACATGTGCTAGACGGCGATGCCACAACCAGCCCATGCTAGTCTTAGCAATTAAGCGTGCATCTAGACCGGCCTCTTCCTTCGAAAAATCAACTAAATAAAGTTTGTCGTCTAGTACACCCTTAAAAGCTAGTGAACCATCACTCCTTCTAAAGACAGACACATCTACATTTGTAAATAAGCAATTATACCCCATATTACATAATTGACTAACAGACAACAAGTTATACCCGAGCGATTCAACCAAAAACACATTTGATATGGAATGCTCGGATGAAATAGCTATCTTTCCTAGTCCTTTAACCTTGCCTTGATTCCCGCCACCGAATATGATTGAATCTTGGGAATCTTTGTTCTTGACGTAGGAGGTGAACATCTTCTTCTCCCCCGTCATGTGGTTTGTGCATCCGCTGTCGATAATCCAGCTTGAGCCCCGGGATGCATAAACCTGCAAGGCAAATTAGGCTTGGGTTTTAGGTACCCAACTCTTGTTGGGTCCTACAAGGTTAGTTACAATAGCCTTAGGGACCCAAATGCAAGTCTTGTCTCCCTTGCATTTGGCCCCCACATTTTTAGCAATCACCTTTTCATTTATGCATGAGAGAACAAATTTAGCATTGCAAGCATGAAAGACAGTGGTAGATCCATTACACACTTTCCTAGGAGCATGAGACACAAAGTTTCTCCTATGATGAATAATATTCTTCTTAGGCATATCTCTACCATGCACAAAGGAAGAACTCGAAGCAATCATGGTATTTGAAGCATAAGCATTACAACTCCTATTATGATAAGCATTTCTAGAAAATTTTCTATCATAAATAAATGCATGATTCTTTTGACTATTACTAGTCATAGGAGCCTTCCCTTTTTCCTTGTTGAAAATGGGAGCCCCTTGACTTGTTAAGTTCTTGGCTTCCCTCTTAAAGCCAAGCCCATCCTTAATTGAGGGATGTCTACCAATAGTGTAGGCATCCCTTGCAAATTTTAGTTTATCAAGGTCATTCTTGCTAGTCTTAAGTTGGGCATTAAGACTAGCCACTTCATCATTTAATTTGGAAATGGAAATTAAGTGTTCACTACAAGCATAAACATTGACATCCTTACACCTATTGCAAATCATAACATGTTCTACACAAGAGCTTGATTTATTAGCTATTTCTAACTTAGTATTCAAGTCATCATTAATACTCTTTAAGCTAGAAATAGATTCATGGCATGTAGATAATTCACATGAAAGCATTTCATTTCTTTTAACTTCTAAAGCAAGAGAATTTTGCGCACTTACAAATTTATCATGCTCTTCATATAAAAGATCCTCTTGCTTCTCTAACAATCTATTCTTCTCATTCAAAGCATCAATTAATTCATTGATCTTATCAATTTTAGTTCTATCTAAACCTTTGAATAAGCTTGCGTAGTCTACTTCATCATCACTAGACTCATCATCACTTGAAGAAGCATACGTAATAGTACTTCGAGTACTTACCTTCTTCTCCTTTGCCATGAGGCAGGTGTGACGCTCGTTGGGGAAGAGAGACGATTTGTTGAAGGCCGTGGCGGCGAGTCCTTCGTCGTCGGAGTCAGACGAAGAACAATCCGAGTCCCATTCTTTTCCAAGGTGTGCCTCGCCCTTAGCCTTCTTGTAAACCTTCTTGTTCTCTCTCTTCCCATTCTTTCCTTGTTCCTGGTCACTATCATTATTGGGACAGTTAGCAATAAAGTGACCAATCTTACCACACTTGAAGCAGGAGCGCTTTCCCTTCGTCTTGCTCTTGTTGGGATGCTCCTTGCGACCTTTGAGCGCCGTCTTGAAGCGCTTGATGAGATGAGGGCCATTTCATCCTCATTTAGCCCGACCGCCTCAACTTGTGCCACCTTGCTAGGTAGCCCCTCCCTGCTGTTTGTTGCTTTGAGAGCAACGGTTTGAGGCTTGTGGATTGGGATTGGGCCATTCAACGCCTCATCAACATATCTTGTGAAAGGGAATTAGGCGTACACCTAGTCCCTAAATAATTTTGGTGGTTGAATTGCCCAACACAAATAATTGGACTAACTAGTTTGCCCTAGTGTATAAGTTTTACAGGTGCCAAAGGTTCACACTTAGCCAATAAAAAGACCAAGTATTGGGTTCAACGAAAGAGCAAAGGGCCAACCGAAGGCACCTCTGGTCTGGCGCACCGGACTATCCGGTGCACCAGAGGACTCCAACTTCAAACTCGTCGCCTTCAGGAAATTCCAGAGGCAACTCTGCTATAATTCACCGGACTGTCCGGTGTACACCGGACATGTCCGGTGCTCCAAGGAAGAGCGGCCTCAGGAACTCGTCAGCCTTGGAAATTCACTTCGGCTGCTCCGCTATAATTCACCGGACTGTCCGGTGTAACAGCGGGGCAACGACTACTTCTGGCGCCAACGGCTACCTGCGGCGCATTAAATGCGCGCCAGCACGCGCAGAAGTCAGGCACGCCCATGCTGGCGCACCGGACACTCTACAGTACATGTCCGGTGCGCCACCGGACATCCAGGCGGGCCCAGAAGTCAGAGCTCCAACGGTCGGAACCCAACGGCTTTGGTGACGTGGCTGTCGCACCGGACTGTCCGGTGTGCCATCGAACAGACAGCCTCCACCAAACGGCTAGTTTGGTGGTTGGGGCTATAAATACCCCCAACCACCTCACATTCAAGTCATCCAAGTTTTCCACTTCTCAACTACTTACAAGAGCTCTAGCATTCAATTCTAGACACACCAAAGTGATCAAATCCTCTCCAAACTCCACACAACGCCCTAGTGACTAGTGAGAGAAGATTTGCTTGTGTTCTTTCGAGCTCTTGCGCTTGGATTGCTTTCTTCTTTCTTTGATTCTTCATTGCGATCATACTCACTTGTAATTGAGGCAAGAGACACCAATCTTGTGGTGGTCCTTGTGGGAACTTTGTGTTCCAAGTGATTGAGAAGAGAAAGCTCACTCGGTCCGAGGGATCGTTTGAGAGAGGGTAAGGGTTGAAAGAGACCCGGCCTTTGTGGCCTCCTCAACGGGGAGTAGGTTTGAGAGAACCGAACCTCGGTAAAACAAATCCGCGTGTCTCACTTCATTATTCGCTTGCGATTTGTTTTGCACCCTCTCTCGCGGACTCTATTATATTTCTAACCCTAACCCGGCTTGTAGTTGTGATTATTTTTGAGAATTTCAGTTTCGCCCTATTCACCCCCCTCTAGGCGACTTTCATCTTGCCTCCTTGATCATCATTCGCCCGCTTACAAATTTTCCGAGTATTTCCTCGGGCGTCATCTTGGTGTACCTAGGATTTTCACGGATAGAGTTAACAAGATGAGGATCAAGGACAGTGAAGGACCTTAGCATAAGCCGGACGACGTCGTGGTCCGTCCATCTCGTGCTTCCATAGCTCCTGATTTTGTTGACCAGGGTCTTGAGCCTGTTGTACGCTTGAGTTGGCTCCTCCCCCCTGATCATTGCGAACCTTCCTAGTTCGCCTTCCACCAACTCCATCTTGGTGATCATGGTGGCGTCGTTCCCCTCATGTGAGATCTTGAGGGTGTCCCAAATTTGCTTGGCATTATCCAAGCCGCCCACCTTATGATACTCTTCCCTGCACAAGGATGCTAAAAGAACAGTGGTAGCTTGTGCTTTTTTGTGAATTTGTTCATTGATAAACATGGGATTATCCATACTATCAAATTGCATTCCATTTTCTACTATCTCCCATATACTTGGATGAAGAGAGAACAAGTGGCTACGCATTTTGTGACTCCAAAATCCGTAGTCCTCTCCATCAAAAGTGTGGAGGTTTACCAAGAGGAATGGAAAGCAAATGAGCATTGGAATTTTGCGGAATACGAGAACAATCAAAAGAAAAGTTTGAGTTGACCGTTTTCTTTTTCTCGTCGTCGTCGTCCTTTTTGGAAGAAGAGGACTCGTCGCTGCGTAGTAGACTATCTTCTTGATGCGCCACTTCTTCTTCCCATCCTTCTCCTTATGACTTGAGCCCGAGTCAATGGGCTTGTCGTCTTTTGGCTCATTGATGAAGGACTCCTTCTCCTTGTCGTTGATCACCATCCCCTTTCCCTTCGGATCCATCCCTTCGGGCGATTAGTCCCTTTTGTGAAGAGAACGACTTTGATACCAATTGAGAGCACCTAGAGGGGGGGCCGGGGTGAATAGGTGATCCTGTAAAAACTTAAGACTTAAAGCCACAAAACTTGATTAAGTGTTAGCACAATGAAATCAAGTGGCTAAGGACCGAGCTCTTGTGAAACACAATAGTCACAGTGAGAACAAGCACAAGAGACACGATGGTTTATCCCGTGGTTCGGTCAAGTACAACACTTGCCTACTCCATGTTGTGGCGTCCCAATGGACGAGGGTTGCACTCAACCCCTTTCAAGTGATCCAAAGATCCACTTGAATACCATGGTGTTTTTCTTTCTTTCACTATATCCCGTTTGCGAGGAATCTCCACACTTTGGAGCCTCTCGCCCTTACAAATGATGGTCACAAAGAAACATGGGTGTAAGGGAGGGAAAAGCAACACACACAAATCCCAGCAACACGCACACACACAAGCCAAGACTTGAGCTCAAATGACACACAACAAGTTCACCACTGGAACGGAGCTCAAATCACTAAGAATGTCAATCGAGTGTGCAAAGATGGAGTGCGGGAGTCTTAGAATGTTCAGAGTATGCTTGGTGTACTCCTCCATGCGCCTAGGGGTCCCTTTTATAGCCCCAAGGCAGCTAGGAGCCGTTGAGAGCAATCCAGGAAGGCAATTCTTGCCTTCTGTCGGGTGGCGCACCGGACAGTCCGGTGTGCCACCGGACAGGCACTGTACAGCGTCCGGTGCAGATTGCTTTCCTAAATTGGCGTAGCCGACCGTTGAAGATTTGAAGCTATTGGCGCACCGGACTGTCCGGTGCCCCCATCAAACCGTTGGCTCGGCCACGCGTCACGCGCGGATTGCGCGGCCGACCGTTGGCTCACCGGACAATCCGGTGCACCACCGGACAGTCAGGTAAATTTTAGCCGTACGCCGCCGGCGAATTCCCGAGAGCGGCCAGTTAACCAGACGCCAGCCTGACGCAACGAACACTGTCCGGTGCACCACCGGACAGTCCGGTGCACCCAGACTGCGCAGAGTCTTGGCAGCTCCAGCCAAGTCTTTATCCTTTTGTGTTTTCTCTGATTCTAGCACTTAGACAAATATGTTAGTACAAAAACCAATGTACTAAGTCTAGAATCATACCTTTGTGTTGATTTTCACTTCATCCTCCATTTGACACTTATTAATACTTAAGGCATTTGTGTTGGACACTTAATCACCAAAATCCTTAGAAATGGCCCAAGGGCACATTTCCCTTTCAAGTAGTCGACGGCCTGCTGCATGGGCAGACCCTTGTACTCCATGATAGTGGCCATGTCCCACTTGAGCATGCACGACATGGTGCACGCGCCGCATGTGTATGTGCCGAACCTGATCAGCTATGAATCCCCAATGCGCCCGAGCATCTTGCTCATCAATCGTCTGTGGACATTGTCGTCGCACACCCCAACGTCTCCGATGCGTACACACTGATGGGCAACCCGTTCATCACCATGCCCGCCTTGTGTACGTTGTCGCTGTCCACGCTGTTCGCGCTACACTTATCCATTCGCGCTGCACTTGTCCATCCCCATCGGTGGGATGAGGTAGTCGAACTGCGCGAGCGTGAAAAGTAGGAAAAAAGAACAACCATGGTTAGTTCACTGTTGAATCGATTCTTCTTTTTTTTTGGTAAGCATACAACTGAGATAAGAAATAAAAATAGTGATGCATGAAACGGGTGAACAAGAAGAAACCAGGATGTTGCCGCCTGCTGGCCTCCTTGGTGAGCTTGAGCATGCTGATGGTAGTCCAACTGCACGAGGGCAAACAAAAGGAAAAAAGAACCATGGTTAGTTTTTTGCTGGATCGATTCTTCATTTTTTGGTAAACATGCAACTAATATAAGAAACAAATGGAATAATGTATGAGATGGGTGAACAAGAACGAACCATGATTCAATAAAATAGTTAGTTGCCCCTGTGTTACTATGTTTCTATATTCACAATATTTATAATATCTATCCTTTATAGAACATACACAAATATGAGCTCTTATGGTTTCAGGATCACTCAAGTCTCCCAAGTGTATATCGAAGAAGTTTGAGAAAAGTCCCAATGATGAAGGTGGAGAGAGCTCATAGATTATGCGGTACAGTGACATTGGTGGGACTAACTCCATCAACGTAATCAAGCTTCCTGAAGCACAAGAAGAAAAGGAAAATTAAGTCAATGTAGTTTTATTTTCCAATTTGTACAACAACAACCATCTTAAAAAGCCTTTCTCAATAAAACTGTGGGTGGTACCGTCTTACCAACAATGGTGCCAAATGTAACCAACAAGAACTGTTTCAGGCCTAGATTTAGTGCATCCGACTCTTTCGCTCTTTCTAGTCCAGAATTAATCCAATTGGAACACTTTTGCCTAGAACGCTTCTTCTCCTTGCTCGGCAGCCTAGGATTGGAAAAGGTTGTTTGAGAAAAATATGAGTTACAGGCTTACAACTTCAGACATGTGATAGCCAAACCTGAATCAACTAAAAGCATGTATGAACAAATGCAAAGAACCATCTTGATAGCGAACTTACAAACACAAAGAATAATCAACCAAAGGCATGTCTTACTGCTTCTTTATAAGCTTTCTCAAATTACAGTCTTGCTACCAAAATAAGAACCATTCACTGTATACAATAAGAAGCTCTAGTAAATGGCAGAGTAGTAGTAGTAGTCAAAACTGACCGATTGCGCTGATTCAAACACTACTCTGGATACCTGCAGAGTAAAACATGCACTGCTAGTATAGCAGTAGCTGTCATTCTTCCCTAACCTCATAGTCAAGCCCCTTTCTGCATATTATTCAGATAACACAATATTTATCACTCAATTGGTAACCATCAGTGTGTATAACACAATATTTACCAAAATAAGAACCAACGTCGCCGGTATGGGGCCGGTGAGGCCGGGGTTGGACTTGAGCACAATCTGCTCGAGCGAGGACGACGACGTGAACAGCGCGGTCGACGTCGAAGCAGACGAAGACGGAGAGCATCCGGAGGTGCGGCAGGCCGCGCAGCGAGGCGGGGTCGAGCCTGGCCCCGGGCCTGCAGGGCGGGGTGGTGACGTCGGGGGCCAGGTGGAGGCGGGTGGTGTGGAGCACGCGTGCGTCGTCGGGCGCGAGCTCGCACTGCAGGCCCGGCAAAGGCGTGTCGGTGTAGGGTCGCGGGTGGAGCTGCGGCCACGCCGGGTCGCCGAGGAGGTCCGCCATCAACCGGAAGATGGCCGCCAGCTCCGCCCCCGGCAGCTCTGGCGCCGGCGCGTCCCATCCAGGGATTGCGGGTGATGGGGATCGCAGCTAGGAGGGTGAGGAGGGCGCGATGGGGAGCGAAGCAGAGGGGGAGGATGTCGGGGGTGTGGGGGGAGAGGGCAGAACCGTGCACCGTGAACGCCTACACTATAGTCTTAAGTAGTAGTAGAGATTTGTCACCTATTGTGGAGCTTCACCCGAACCATCAGACCAGCCCCCCGTGCGCCCTCTTACCAGGCATATACACCCCACGCACGTGACCCATGTCAGACTAAAATGCACGTGATCCTCCTAAGACCGGCTCCAACGGAGCCCCCTTCTTCCTCCCCTAACAAAACGGCGTGTATGACTCCTCCCCTCCTTGTTGCAACCTAACTCCCTCCCTCCCCCTCATTTGGGTGTGTGAGGGATTTCACCGTGTGGAGAGGGGGAGCTCTAATCTCCCCCACTTCATTAATCAGTAAAATTAAATGTAGAATTAATTGTTTTCAATTTTAAGTACCAGATAACAATGTGTAGTATGATATTATAAATATTCTATAAATTTTAAAACTCCAAAAACTGATATATAAAAGTAAAATATTTCACATAAAGTGTAAAGGGTGGGCCTGATAGGGAGAATGGATTGAGAGGATGAGAAAGAGAGGGAGAAATGAAAGATGGGGATATATTTAAAAATGAATAAAAGTACGAATAGGGGAAAAGTGAGGGGGAATGGTTGGAATCAGTATAAACAGATTTGATTATGATTTTACATCGAAACCAGTAATAAAACCGGCGGCTCCGATCCCAAAAAAGACCTAACAACCTCGATCATAATATGCGCAACCATTTTCGCTTCTTCCTTCTGTGCCTCTACCGAAAAGATCGCCTTAACTACCTGCAAATAACATATTCTCCCATATAGGGCTGGATAATGAGCCAGCTCGGCTCGTTTTGGTTCGTCTCGTTCTAGCTTGTTAGTGTAACGAGCCAGCTCGGCTCGACTCATTATAATAACGAGCTAAATGTCTAGCTCGACTCGACACGTTAGCCAGCTCGAGCTGGCTCGATAAGCTCGTGAGCCATACTAACAAAAAAACACGAATTCATGAATATACAAGCATAGAAGTGTATAAACATGTATATAACAATAGCATATATTGTAAAATAAGAAAATAAATATTTAAACCACTTCCATAATACATAGTTTAATACTTCCATTCCATATCTCCATATCTAATCTAGGCTAATCTAGGAAGCACTCTATCAATCCAAAATATTAATATGCAATACGAGTATGCAGCCACATGTGACATGCCCACATATCAACTTGCACATCAAATACAACAATCCATCATAGGCTCATAATATATGGACTTAACCACATCAATTTCCACTCTCTAGTTAAAAAGGTCACCAAGAGATAATTTTAAAGCTAGCATGAAAATAGACACAAAGACAAAATCTATTTGTCCTCCACTCTAGGTATCCAATGGTACATTCTCTTAAACCTGATATGTAAGCACCAACATCAAATGAGTACATCTTTAATTGAAATTCAATATACAGTTCTGCAATAAACAAGTAAAATGTTGAATACATAGTAGCTACTTGCCACCACACATTGTTTCAACGATGATTTGTTAGGGCTCGGGACTCAAGAGCCACAAGGTCGAAGACTCACAACGCAGGCCGTCGACCGTAGAATCACGGTCCACTGACTCACCGTTTTGTAGGGTGAAAATGATTTGTCCATCTAGATGTCTTAGGGTTTCTTCTTGGGCTTTTTAAGCTGTGTGTGCTATTGGGTTGTTGACTTAGCTCGTCTAGCTCACGAGCCAGCTCGAGCCAACTCATTAACGAACCGAGCTAAAACACTGGCTCAGCTGGTTACAAAATTCAAACGAGCCGAGTCGAGCCGAGCCACTAACGAGCCGAGTTAAGCCGAGTCACTAACAAGCCAAGTCGAGCCGAGTTATCGTGCTTCGAGTTTTTTGTCCAGCTCTACTCCCGTGTCGATGTCTCGCATGCTAGATCGAGGGTCGCGGTCTGCTACATAGGACCACATGTCCACATCGTCGTCATCGATCGTTCTTCTTTGATCTGCCCACTCCGTGCCGACATCCTTTGAGAACTTCGTCAGTTATTTCTAGTTACCGTGATTCGTCGGTTAGTTTTCGAGACTGAGAACTAGTTATTTCTGAATTATATCACGTAATAACCGTGTAATGAGATCAGGCAACTAACAAATAATTGCGTGATCCCTATAAAATAACTGAGTAGTTTCTATAAAATTATTGAGTGATTACTATGAAATTACTTAGTGATTATTTAATTGTTGCGTATGTTCTAGTATATTATTGTGGTAAGCTAGAAATTACTGACTGAATAATTATTGAGTGATTGCTGAAAAAGGTACTGAGTATTTATTGTAAAAATTACTGAGTTACTAGACAATTACTATGTAAATGTCGATGTTTTATTTTGAAGCGCTAGAAATTAACGAGTAAAATGGTTACTAAGTGTTTGCTGAAAAATTACCGAGTGTTTATTGTAAAAGTTACTGAGTAGTTAGATAATTATTGCAAAACGGTGTTGTTATTATATTACGAAATGCTATAGATTACTGATAAAATAATTACTGAGTGGGTGCTCTAAAACTTCTTAGTGGGTGCTATAGAATTTCTGATTGATTACTCTAAAATTATTGAGCGGTTATTGTAAATTTACTGATTGATCACTGTAAATTACTGAGTGATTAGTGTAAAAATACTGTGTATGATAGGGGAAAGGATTGTTGAAGCCTTATGCAAATTGTTTTTCGCACCTTCTTACAAACGTGATGGCGTTGTTTTTGCAATTGGTTCCACCATCACCTATGATCCCAATTGTGTCGATAATGACCGGGACGATACTTCTGAGCCCATTGGTTCCAGCGACGAATATTACATGTTTTCATCTACATGGTTACAAGATAATATTACACGTTTTCATCTTCATGGTTACAAGATAATATTACACGTTTTCATCTTCATGGTTACAAGATAATATTACATGTTAGCTCCACGATGCACTTAGAGTGTTCAAAGGTAGAAAAGCTTGGATGTCTTCGAAGACAGAGCTCTGTGAGGCGATGTGAGCACGTGAATCGCAAAAAAAACCTCCGCTCTACATGGGCAGTGTGTTGGGGGCGAAGGCAAAGACGCCACATTTCGCTTGATGCCTTCGTCAACCTCACTGCACCAACGGAGACAAGACGACTGGAAGACTTACCCTTCGTCCCACGCGTCGCCGGTCGAATTGAAACCTTGTTCACGTTGCTCTCACTCCCCCGTTGGATCAACTTGCTCGGGAGAGCAAGTTCCAACAGTGTTCACCTATTTTTAGGGATACAAGGCCTATACACCTTCATATGAATTGTCGTTTATATCATTAGATAAATTGAGAAGGTTGAGAGAGACAAGTCCTGTGGGACTCAATGGGGACGTAGGTTCTCTGAAGTCAAACCTCAGAAAACAAATTGTTGTCTCTTGCTCTTTACTTTTGTGCAGTTCTCTCTCATTCACTCTGAAGGCCTTGCTATAATCTTTACTTGTGATATTGCTCTTGTAAATTTTGAGCTAACATTAATTTTGAGATTCAAAATTATTATTTTTTTAAAAAAAATAGTTAACCAAGGCAGACAATTAAGAAGCAACCAACTCCATTAAAAGTGTTAACCAAGGCGGTCACGGTTAAAGTATTAACAGAGGCTATCGTGTTAAGGCAACCGCCTCGTTATACCAATTAACCGAGGCCATTTATTTATAGTGCCTGTCTTGGTTAACACAATAACAGAGGCGGCTAGGGTAACCACCTCTGTTGCAATGCCCGCCTCCTATAATAGTTTTTGCCTCCTCTATTAAAGTTTCTGTACTAGTAGGTATCGGGTTACATGATCTCAGGCTCCTCCATCTCTAACGCCGGTGTGACAACGACAATGAGCAGAGTAATGTCTCTAAAAACTTGTTCCGATGATAAATTCGCACGCACATGATTGAGGAAATTAGGTTTTTGGGCCGTGATCGTCGGCTTGTTGATGTTTATTGAGTCTCTATGGACTTCAACTATATATAGGGTGAACTCGTCTTTGATTAGACTCCAGCAATCCCCACTGAGTAATTATGAGTTCATTCAAAATAATTTTAATCTACTATATGAACATGCTTTTATTTGTTATGTATGGTTTATCTACTATAGTACTCGCTTTAAAAAATAAATTAACATTAAAATATATAATTATTGAAATTAAATTTCCTTGGTTTTGTGTGGAACTAAAGGCCAAATATATAAACAGCACCGGGGCACGTCGTATGTCACACCATGTTACCTGGGACAAAGATTTGCATTTGCCCAGGAATTTCATATGCTGGATCAGCGATAGATGCACACGTTACGATGCTGACTGCTGACTGCTGACCGTTGATCGAGTACTATATATGACGTACATGCATGCATGTTTTGCTCAAGAACAATGTGAGGAAACTAGTGTTTTGCGTGCCTCAAACTGTTGCCTCGAAAGACTAGAATTCGATCCGTCCTTGTGTTGCTTCTAAATCGTCCATGTTTTATTTTAAAAAATTGCGTATGTTCTTCATATATAACCTTTCACATCCGAAGCCATCTATATACGTCGCATGACTGCCCATTTTAAAATTGCTGCTAGTTCTTCAACAGGTTGGTCCACCGCTAGCTAGCTAAAATTCCTGGGACTGTATATACATCAATGACCAGTAGTCATAAACAGTGCTAACTAACACATCCACGTGATTTCTGTAAGCATAGGTATTTCCTCCTTTTCTTTCTTATATATTATCATATTTGTTCTAAGACAAATTGTTGACATTTAAATTGAACTCATGTTAGTTTTGGTCCGGTCTAAGAAAAACTCTATAAAATGACGTAATGATAATACCATAACTATATATATACTAGATGAGTGCCCGTGCGTTACAACGGGAACATATAATACCACGGTAACATATATATAAAATGTGTGTTATACTGTTATGAGAAAAAATGTTTCATAATCCATTTGTGATCCTGGCCATACATATATTTCGTTATTTTAATCTAGTTGTTTCACCACTACATTACAACCATCAATATCATGCCGACTTCGATATATGACACGATTTTCATGGTCTCATCATTGGAGAGCACGCCCCACGCCTGCCGGAAAAAGTTCCCTCGTACATCGTCAGTCATCAGGCACGCACCACCATACACGCTTGCTCAAATAAAAAGGCAATTGTGTGTGTTTGCGAAGAGAATCAAAGGCAGACCAGCACAAAAAGTTATCCCCGACGGTGGGGAGGATGACAAACTGATCATTGCTGTCGGTCCTCCTCTGTGTCACCTCCGGCGCCGAGATGACGCCACAGTCCACGATGTAGTAGTCGTCGAACGCGCGCGACATGACGAGTACCGATGACTCTTGGTTGGGCTGCCAGACGAAGTCCACCTCGGGCTCATCAGCAAGGTAGTACATCTGCCCGTTGCACCACCGGATGCGCTACTCCTCTACATACATCATATTCGAGGACACTCACACAACGTCAGCAACGATCATTGTCCCAACACACAAGAATTCATGGCCGGTCAGTAGCGACTTACATGGCAGGTTGGGCTTCATATGGATGATGAGCTGGATGACGTGATGGCGTCGTTGTTGGATGCGGTGCCCAGAACAACCCGAGAGTTGTCGAAGTTGGCAACGACCATGAGGTCCCTTTGCTTGACAATGGACAACGCGGTGCAGCCGCTCTGAACCGTGTCCAAGCGATGGCTGCGTCGGAGCTTGTCATACACAGCGGCTCATGCGGCCATGTAGGACTGCTTCCAGAGGTCGAACTGCGGTCGTCAAGCTTCTTCTCGTCGTCGATGAGCGACGCCAAAGTGAGCGCCTCCTGCTAGTGGTGTTTGTTCGGGGTTTCCAAGCAAGAAACATGGATTCATCCTTGGCGTTGGTTTATGAAAATGACTCACAAGTCAGATCCATGGAAAAAATATTGTGGAGAATAAATGCCACGCATGCAAAAAAGGAATTTAAGTTGAAAACATTATTCAAACAAAAGAAATTGCATGCAAGGTTCTTCTTTAAATATTATTCCTTCCATCAAAAATATAATTCAAGAATCTCGGTGATAGTTATCTACTACTACACATTGTGCAAGGGTAATACGGGTAGGCTTGGGGAGAGATGTAGTAAATGTTTTTCCTGTCATAGATGTAGACATAAACACACATGTGGTGTAGCGGTAGTTAATGTTCGGATTTGTCTGAGAGGTCGCGGGTTCGAATTCCCTTGGGGTCATTTATGTTTTTAAATTTTAGCTAGACGTGGGCTGTACGTGGGAATGAGAATGGGAATGAGCTTTGCGGGGAGGGATGAATGAGAAAGACAGAACAGAGAATGGAAATGGCAGAACATGGGAATGAGCTATGCGGGGAGAAGGGAATGAGAGGCAGAACAATGAATGGGAATGGCAGAACAGGGAATGATAGACTACTATTGCAGCCTTAATAAGTAGTAGAGATATATATATATGGAGAGCGACCCCTAGGCTGCAAATATAATTATTGTTTATTCCTAAACACTAAATAAAGTACATGTGGTCTGGTGGTTAGTACCAAATTTCTGAGTAGAGGGGTGTCGGTTCGAGTGCACGCATTGCACTATTTTTTGCGGGTGCTAGGGGTGAGGAGGGTGAAGCCGTGGTAGCACAAGGTGCCCACATATTAGGTTCTTAATAGATTAGTGTGTGTGTGTGTATGTAGGAATGAGATAATGGAAGCCCTAGGCTTTGATTAGTAGGGGGAGCCCTAGCCAGGACGCGGATAGGGCCATGATCCGTATAATTGCTGTTGGGGGTCTGCTTCGTCGCCGAAGGTCCCATAAGAAGAAACACCTTCGAAATACTGGCACAAAGCCGAAGCTATCAATCAAAGAGCTTCGGAGTACATTTCCAAATGCACCGACTTAAAGATGAAATGATCAATCGGCCCGTGATAACTTGTATTATGATTGTAAACCTTTGTAAATGACATAAATGTTATTTCTCACAGGCTGTGTCCTGTGCCTATAAATAGAGGAATAGTACCCCTGTACTGTTCACGTTGTCCTGTATTCACTCGTGCGCAACACTTGGATTTTTGCCTTCTATCAAGCCGAAGGTATAAATGTAATTAATATTGTATTTAAATATCCAAGTTTATATAATGAAGACATGTGAATGATATTATATGTTTATTCATATTATCTTTCATGTTTCATATGTTTTATCTTCCATTATCATATATCATGATGATGAAGGTATGTCCTTCATGACCTTCGTCCGAGGATCGTTATATCCTAAGGGAAATAATGCTTCGAAGGACGAAGGACATTAACATTTAATATTTTGTGTTGCCTTGTTCCTGAATCATAGCATTTGAGAACAAGTCCCCAACATTAGCGCCCACCTCCGGTGAACTCACTTCCACTGTCGAGCTGATGGCTTCGTTCAACAATGAAGCTGAAGTAGCTTCGGCTACGAAGATGATGCTCCCGATAATAGGCGGTTCATGTTCAGAGCCGGCCAACAAGAAGCAGAAGAAGGAGGCTCAGAGAAGGGTGCAACATGTTGGGGTGCAAGGACCCTTCATCAATTCAAAATGGTCCCACATCCCAATCACCTTCTCCCAGGAGGACCTTCAGCTCAAGGATTACCCTCACAATGATGCTATGGTTATATCTTGTGTCATCAAGGGATTTCTGGTCCACAATGTTCTGGTTGATACAGGCAGTGCAGCGGATATCATATTTGCTAAGGCCTTCAGACAGATGCAAGAGCCAGAGGACAAGATTCATGATGCTACACAACCTCTTTGTGGCTTTGGAGGAAGGCAGATCGTAGCACTTGGCAAGATCACAATGCCAGTGACCTTCGGATTTGTCCACAACACAAGGACTGAACATGTTGTGTTTGATATTGTTGATATGGAATACCCCTACAATGCAATCATTGGTCGTAGGACACTTAATGCTTTCGAAGCAATTCTTCACCCAGCATATCTATGCATGAAGATACCTTCGGAACAGGGGCCTATTGCTATTCATGGAAGCTAGGAAGCTGCCAAAAAGGCTGAGGGAAATTGGACAGACTCAAAAGCCATCCACAATATAGATGGAGCTGAAACTTGTGAGCAGTATAAGTACAGAAGAGAGAAGGCTGCTTCGGCTGATCAGCCGAAGCCCATGCTTCTATGTGAAGACATAGCAGAGCAGAAGGTACTGGTGGGGTCTCAATTATCTGAAGCAGGAAAAAAACTTTGATAAGGTTTCTATTCAACAACAAAGATGTTTTTGCATGGTTGGCCAATGATCTCTTTGGTGTCAACAGGGACGTCATTGAACATTCACTCAATGTCGATCCATCCTTCAGGCCCAGAAAACAAAGGCTTCGGAAAATGTCTAATGATAAAGTCGAATGTGCTCGGAATGAAGTAAAAAGGCTTCTCAGTGCTGGTGTTATTAGAGAGGTAAAATATCTAGAGTGACTAGCCAATACTGTTATGGTGAAGAAGGCCAATAGCAAATGGAGAATGTGTATTGATTTCACGGATCTCAACAAGGCCTGTCCGAAGGACGAATTTCCATTACCAAGGATAAACTCTCTTGTGGATGCAACAGCTTCTTCAGAACTTATGAGTCTGCTGGATTGCTACTCAGGATATCACCAAATATGGATGAAGAAGGAGGATGAGCCGAAGACTAGCTTCATAACTCCTAGTGGCACCTATTGTTATCTTTGGATGCCTGAGGGACTCAAGAATGCTAGAGGCAGTTTCAGCAGGATGACAGCCAAGGTCCTTCATTCCCAGATAGGCAGAAATGTGCTAACATACATTGATGATATCATAGTAAAAATCACGAAGCAAGAAAATCATATCACTGATCTGCAAGAAACATTCGCTAATTTCAGACAAGCTGGCCTGAAATTGAATCCTGAAAAGTGTGTCTTTGGAGTGAAGAAGGGTAAGTTCTTTGGCTGTCTGGTTTCAACGAAGGGGATTGAAGCTAACCCAAGCAAGATCGAAGCCATCCTTCGAATGGAACCGTCAAGCACAAAGAAGGGGGCCCAACGGTTGGCAAGAAGTCTGGCTTCATTGAATAGATTTATATCTAGATCAGCAGAAAGAAACTTGCCATTCTTTGAAATACTAAAGTCAGACGAAGTCTTTCAATGGGGCCCAGCTCAACAGAAAGCCTTCGAAGAGCTGAAGCAATACTTGATTGATATAACAACATTAACTCCACCCACGCCAGGGGCTCCGTTGCTATTGTATGTAGCAACTTCACACTCTGCAGTGAGTGCGGCGCTTGTGCAGGAGAAATTGGAAGGACAAATCAAAAAGCAAGCCCCAGTATATTTTGTCTCCGAAGTTCTAAGCTTATCAAAGAAAAATTATACAGAATTGGAGAAGGTGTTGTATGCTGTCTTAATGGCCTCCAGGAAGCTTCGGCATTATTTTCAAGCATTCCATATAATTGTTCCTTCATCACAGCCTCTGAAGGATATCATGAGGAACAGAGAAGCTACCGGAAGGATTGGAAAGTGGGCTACGGAACTCAACAAATTCAGCATTGATTATGTGCATAGATCCTCAATTTAGTCCCAGGCGTTAGCAAACTTCATCGCTGACTGGATGCCAGGGGCTAAGGAAGAAGAAGTAAATAAAGATGCTGAAGCTTGGACAGTATTCTGCGATGGTTCCTGGGGAACCTTCGGGGCAAGTGCGGCTGCTGTCTTAGTTGCACCTCCAAAGTCAGAACATGCTATGCAATAAAGCTTGATTTCAGCTGCATAAATAATATTGTTGAATACGAAGCTTTGCTTTTGGGGCTTCGGAAGTTAAAGGCGATGGGGATAAGAAGGGCGGTCCTTAAAACCGATTCCCAAGTTATTTCTGGTCATGTTGACAAGAGTTGCAGGGCAAGAGACCCAAAGCTTGAGAAATACCTAGACACAGTTCGAAGGCTTGAAGCTTCTTTCGAAGGGTTTTCTGTCAAGAACATTCCACGAGGAGAAAACGAGCACGCTGATCTGCTAGCCAAGTCAACGGCACAGGGGCTGCCTCTACCTTCGGAAGTATTCTTTGAGACAATAAGAGCACCTTCGGTGGAACTTCTCTAAAGAGCAGTGCTCAATATATCTCCTGTTCATAGTGAAGATTGGAGGACTGAGATTATATCTTTCCTCCAAGGTAATTGCCTTTCAGATGACGAAGCTTATAATAAGAGAATGGAGGCAAGAACAAGACCATATGTAATAATAGAAGGGGAGTTATACAAACATGGAGTCTGCTCTCCACTTCTCAAGTGTCTATCTAGAACCGAAGGTATAGAGCTGATGAAGGAAATACATGCAGGCTTGTGTGGATCTCACATTGGATCTAGACCTTTGCTGGGGAAGGTCTTCAGACAAAGATTTTATTGGCCGAAGGCAGCTTTGGATGCAACGGATCTGGTTCAAAAGTGCGAAAATTGTCAAAAATGTGCAAGAGACCAGAAACAACCTTCATCGTTAACCCAACTAATACAACCAACCTGGCCATTGCAAAGATGGGGCCTGGATTTGTTAGGTCCACTTCCACCAGCACAAGGCAATTTAAGATATGTTGTGGTGGCTGTAGAATATTATTCCAAATGGATTGAAGCGAAACCTTTGGCCACAATAACTTCGGTCACAGTCCAGAAATTCTTTTGGCAAAACATTGTTTGTTGCTTCGGCGTACCAAAGGCTATAACTGTGGACAACGGAACACAGTTTGATGCCGAAGCTTTCAAGGAATTATGTGATCAAATCGGCACGAAGATTCATTTTGGGTCAGTCAGACATCCAGAGTCAAATGGACTTGTCGAAAGAGCAAATGGTATTATAATGACAGGAATAATGAAGTTAATTTTTAATCAACCTAGAGGAAAGTGGCCAGAAGAGTTGATTAAAGTGGTGTGGAGCCACAATACAACCGTATCAAGATCAACAAGTTTTACGCCATTCAAGTTATTATTTGGTGACGAAGCTATAACCCCAGAAGAAGCTAAAACGGGGTCAACAAGAACAACAGCTTTGACTGAAGACGAAGCTGATTATCATGTGGCAAAAGACACTATAGAAGGGGTCAGACTTCAGGCTGTGGAAAATATAAATAAATATCAAGCCGAAACAATAAAATGGCGTGACAGAAAAGTCTGACTGAAAAATATCAAGCCAGTGCATTTGGTGCTTCGGAGAGTGGCTAATCCGGACACAGTAGGCAAACTACAGCTGAAGTGGGAAGGACCTTTTCTGGTAGTATCTTCGTCAAGGCCCGATTCTTACAGATTAAAGGATATGGATGGCAATGACATTCCTAGATCTTGGAACGCGGATGAGCTTCGACGATATTATGTATAGATTGATGTAATCTTTTTCATTTTTCTATGGCACCCTTTTCTTTTCCAAAGGGGGAGAAATGTTTTTAATGGGGCCATAGTTTGTAATTTTTCCTTTCTTATTCAGCTCCATGATAGCAAAATCCCCCAAAATATGTAAATGTAAAATCTGAGCATGCACCATCGAGTGCTGAGAAAAAGAAAAAACAGGGAGAAGCTCGAAAAGTTGTCCCTAAGGGGATGTAGAGCATGACGAAGCTACAAAAAGTCGTTCCTAAGGGAGTGCAGTGTAAGTTTTCTGCTCAAAAGTCGTTCCTAAGGGAATGCAGAGCCAAATACCATCGAAATATAAGGCGAAGCGCGAAAAGTCAACGCGAATACCGCTGAAATAGAAGGCGAAGAAGTTCAAAAGACGTTCCTAAGGGGATGCAGAACTTACACCAAAAAATAAGCGGTGTAGCCGAAAAATAAACACCAAAGAGATTTCAGTCATTCCCAAGGGAATGAAGGTTATGGATGAGGCTTCGTATGCGTGTGTGTTTGGGCATTCATTTGCACGATACATTACATCATACAGTGCATTCATAAACATTCATTTAGACATACATAGGATCATCATCATACCATACAGATACAGATAGTTGCTTCGGCTATAAGGATACAGTTTTAAAAGCAGATTTATGCTTCGTTGTGTACGAAAAGAAGGGAAGGTGTTTTTCGCCTTCGGCTCAAAAAATACAAGTTTCGTCCACATCAAAGCACTTCATACATTGATGGAAAGGTAAAAATATATTACAAGGTATGGACAAATTTATAGAGTAGAATCTAATTCTTAGTTACAATATTCTTTATAAAGGTTAATACAAGAGTTTTCTTAGAATTTTTCCACAGCTAGGTATTCGAGCTTCATCACATCTGTTGAGCTTCGGATCGTCTGCTAAGCCTCGGCTCTGTGTTCTTCATCTTCGTCATCCTGTACATATCAAAGCATTATAAGAAAAATTCAAGTTTCGAGGAAAAGGTAAGCACAAGGTATGATTATATTACCGGCTTGAGGTGACTTCGGGCTTCGTCACCAGCTAGGCTTCGCCCACCCTTCGTCCAGATTTGCTTTATAAATCTGTTTCCTATGCTTCGAGCAAGGCTGGGATATCAATCAAATCTGCTGGTGATAAGCTGAAGTTTGGTCTATTAACAATCTTCCCATGCATGCAACTAGACTTCATGAAGGCAACAGCTGTGCCCCGAGAAGCTAGCAGGGCACAGAAATCACCGTGTCCGGCTATAACTTCATAAAGAGCATCAACTTCGCCCTCAATGTGTTTGAAGGTCCCTGGCAAGTCTTCAACCGAAGGACTAAATTTCTCAGAGCTGGCTCCAACCGAGTTGAAGACCTATTTTAGCCACTGCACGCATCGGTTGCTGAACTCTAAACATTTATCTTGAAGCTCTTTCAATGATTTTTGCAAATTTGAACTTTTTCGACCTTAGCCTCAAACTTCGTATCAAATCTCTGCTTTTCTTGTTCCAAGCTTTCTGATTTTGAGAGAAGCTCTTTATCCAACTTTGCAATTTTGGCTTCAGCTTTTGCCAGTAAACCTTCCATTGTCTGAAGTTTGAAATCTTTCTTTTCAAGAGCAACTGCTTGATCTTTTATTTTGCTTTCTAAGCCTTCAATTATAACTTCATGCTTTTTATCTTCAAGGTCCTGTTGCATCCTCAAAGCTTTACTCAATAACATACTCTGTACAGAAGCAACCTTCGTTAGAAAACACCTTCGTTATTAAAAACAATGAAAAGTCGAAGAAAAGTTTTACCTTGAAGTTAGAATAGAATAAACTACCGACGATATGCTGTCGTCGGTAGCGGCTGATATCGGTCTCAAGCTTCGGGAAACCAATACTCTTCGACAGAGTACCGACGACCTTCGCTCCAGTTCGGTCTCGGAGACAACCTAAGCTTTCATCGTCAATTCCGCCGAAGAGTAGAGCCCCTGGCTGATACCTGCAGGATATGACATAGTCTCTCAACTCTTCTTTCTCAGCCTTTGTCAATTCTTGTCCAGTTAAGTTTTGAAAGTTGAAGTTTTCCTCTTCTGAAGTATCTTCGGCTATCTCCTTCTCTTTCCCAGGCACTATGGCCATGGTCTCTTCGGCGGTTGTAGCAGCTTCTTTTGCGGCCATATCCAGAAGTATTTTATCTATATCAGAGAGTGTACTTTCTAAGTTTGCATCCTCGGCCGTTGCAGCTTCGGCAATTGTGGCTTCAGTAGGTGCAGCTTCGGTAGCTGTAGCGCTCTCGACAGCTGGTGCCTTTGGACGCCGAAGCTGCTGGTGGTGTTTCTTCAATAGCTTCAGTCACAGTAATAATTCTTCGGTTTTTTTGGCCCAGCAGACTTCTTCATTGCCGAGGGCTCCTTCTTCTTTTGTAAAAGCTTCATCAGATGTTGCCCCAGTGGACTTAGCTTGTTAAGTAAGGATTCAGTCATTACCTTTAGAATTTCTTCCATGTTGGCAGCAGAAAGTGTTGAAGGGGTTTCTTCTTCCATATCAGTCGCCTTCTGCTTCGGAGCCGCAACTTTCCTTTTCTTCGGAGCAACTGCCTTTGGCTCAGGGCTCAATTTTCTCTTCTTCAGGATTTCTTCATCTTCTTTCACCATTCTAGCAGCCTGTCTGCCCACAACGCTAACAGTTCTTTTCTTTTTTGCCCTTCAGCGCCCTTGTTCAATCGCTCATAGTCTGGATATTCAAAATTCAGGGCATCCATTACCCGATTCAATCTTTGCTTCGGTCGGGCGCCGAAGGCTGCAGTCATCAACTGATCTTCTTTTCTCGTATAATTGCCCAAAATCTCGTTGCACATAACTTCAATTGTATCCAACCATTCTTCGCAGGGTTCTTTGAAGTGTTTCTTGAACTTGAAATGATAGGGCAGTCGAACGAGTTCATTCTTCTTCTTCTCTCTTTCAAGCTTCGGCATACTCCATTCCCTCAGCGTTGGGAATACTCGGTTGGCCAAGTATTCTTGAACTAAATCCCTAGTTCCAATGTGTTCAGATACAACTCTAAACTCATACATAGCATCTGGGCATGGTGCCCCCGGCGTCATATTGCAATGAGGCCTAGTCAGCCCGAAGGTTAGCTCCAGCGGGCTCTGAACTAGCTTCTCCTTTTTCTCATCAATCTTAACATAAAACCATTCAGATTTCCAACCAGTCAGCCATTTAGAGCGATAGCTGACCACCAGTGTCTTCATGTCTTTGCGATAAGCAAAATTATAGCAGCTGAAGTTCTCATGCAGTCCGTCTTCCCTAGCCTTCATCTGATAGTGAAGTTCATGTACTCAGCAGAAGGCTTCGGCGAGCGGCTCCACCCCTTGACTTCGGAGAGCCCAGATATACACGCTGAGCCTAACAATGGCGTTAGGGGTCAGCTGATGAAGGTAAATCTCAAACTTTTCCAAGACATCTGCAATCATCCCGTGCAGAGGAAATCTCAACCCTGCTTTGAAGAAGCTCTTAAAAACCACTACTCATCATTTTCTGGTTTCGGGATAGTCTCTTCCCTGCCAAAACGAATCAACCCCTTATCGGCTTCTCTGAAGTAGCCTAACTTCGTCATCATAGCCATATCAGCTTCAGACACAATTGACTTCCCAAAATCCAAATGGCTGGGCTTCGATGACATAGCGGTGTTATAATCAATCTCTTCTTCACCAATATCGCCCTCTTCAATATTTGCCTGCTCCGCTTCAGTAGCAAGGGCGCCTTCGTCAGGGGCGCCCTCTGTCACAACTAGTCCCGACCGCCTCATAACCTCGGAGATCGGAGCAGTTTAAGTAGCTTCGGTTTCCTCTCCGTCGTGTGTAACCCTAGCTGTTGAGCGCACCCTGGCCATTTGATGTTGAATTTCTTGCGTTTTGATGAAGTTGATTATTTTTTACGAAGCTCCCTCTTGTCACAAAGCTAGAGCAAAGTGATCCTTTGATTTGGAATTCGATGAACAAGCTTTGGCGGTGGTCAAATTTTTTGGCAGCACAACAATGCAATAGCAGTAAATGCTGTGGTAACTTCATAACTACCCGTCTGTTTATATAGTGCTGCAGGTGGGAAGGTGAATCGTCAAGTCGCTCGCACCCACTGAACAGTCACCCGCACTCGCTGAACGGTGGACCATAGTGCCCAAGAAGCTGAATCACCAGATCGCGTGTACCCGTTGTATGGTGGGACCACCCTTCACTCGGAATATTTAAATCGTTTCTGAGCAACGAGCTAAGGGAAGGTGTTTTTTGGACCTTCAACATTCTGAAGCCTGAGAGAATTTTTCACGGGTTGAGCTCGTTACGAAAAACGATCTGGCACCGTGAAGGGGCTACTGTTGGGGGTCTGCTTCGTTGCCGAAGGTCCCATAAGAAGAAACACCTTCGGAAGACTGGCACAAAACCGAAGCTATCAATCAAAGAGCTTCGGAGTACATTTCCAAATGCACCGACTTAAAGATGAAATGACCAATCGACCCGTGATAACTTGTATTATGATTGTAAACCTTTGTAAAGGACATAAATGTAATTTCTCACAGGCTGTGTCCTATGCCTATAAATAGATGAACAGTACCCCTGTACTGTTCACGCTGTCGTGTATTCACTCGTGCACAACACTTGGATTTTTTCCTTCTGTCAAGCCGAAGGTATAAATGTAATTAATATTGTATTTAAATATCCAAGTTTATATAATGAAGACATGTGAATGATATTATATGTTTATTCATATTATCTTTCATGTTTCATATGTTTTATCTTCCATTATCATATATCATGATGATGAAGGTACGTCCTTCATGACCTTCGTCCGAGGATCGTTATATCCTAAGGGAAATAATGCTTCGAAGGACAAAGGACATTAACATTTAATATTTTGTGTTGCCTTGTTCCTGAATCATAGCATTTGAGAACAAGTCCCCAACAATTGCGGATGCATTTATGACGGAATAACCCAATTATACAATTTGCATAGACCATGCAATGAATCTGGTGGGGCATATCCCCCAAGATTGTGTCGGCATTTATACCAGGATAAACAGAGAGCATGATGTGCATAACCCATGCAAAAGGAATCTGGCTGACGCACAAATCACGTGGAGCGACTTTTAAGTTTGTTCGGTATTTACGACTGCATACGCACATGAAGAATAAGAGCATAAACCATGCATTATTACAACGTCAGAACATTTATGCTATTGTAAATATGTGACTAGTGTGTGCATAAATCTGAGTTGGTTTGATATTTGGAAAGTTATGCTGGAAAATCGCATTGAATGTTGGACAGTTACCGCTTTATTCTCGTGTTGCGGTTTGAGGAACACTAAAATAAGGAACGACATATTCTATTGTAATGAATGCTTTGTACAATTTTGTTAGTTGTAATGAACATGTATATTAGTATACTGACATATTCAGATGGAGTCTGGTCAAAACATGGACCGCTGTCGGGGAGATATGCTTCTGCCGCCGGCTGGACACTTTAAAATGATGGTAGTTATGGATTAGTTGTTTACTACACTACTTATTATATAAAAATACTGCAAGTGGTACTGATCAAACATTTATTTGCGGCATCGCATCAAATATCGGCGAGCGAGAATCCGTATGTGGTATGTTGATTGTGCATTCTGATGTTACTTGAGGAGTGACGTATATGTTGCTCAGCGTGTTCTTGCCAACATCAGAGTAGTGACCCTGACGCAATATAATGGGTTAATTATATGCTCATTCGGAAAAACAATAAATAGAAACCTTCAAGGAAAAAACATGCAATTAAAAATTACCATTCCCACTGGGATTGTAGGTGTTTTTGGTTGTTCCGTTTTATTCGTATGCACCGTTATATCAATGTCAACATCATCAGGGCAACTTTGTAATCCTACACGAATATGTTGTTGCCTTAACAGTAATTCGTCTACCTGGGTGTCTGTCAACTACGTCTCGGGCTGCGATGCTGGAGTAGACATCTTCGGTGCAGGTTGGGTGCCCGGACTTCTGCATGCTTCTGTATGTAACATATTGTAGAAATATCTTAGTCTAGGCAATAAGAGAGAAAAAATATTAACATTACTATGTCAAGGAAGTCAAAACATTTGAGGCTATACGATGTGCATACACGGACTATGGTAATATAAAAACAAATAATGTAATAATATACATAATTTCTAAATAGATGTATATTTGTGTGCAAAGATTGTATGTGTAACAGTGAAGCAACAGAAACACATGATTTAATAATGACATCATAACCATTTTGAGTGGTTTGTATAACTATCTGCAGTCACATAAAAAACACTAAACTGATGTACATAAGAAATGAATGTGACATTGGCTGACTGACCTACTGGATGATGATGAATACCATCTGATTATTTGGGTGCTTGTGACACATCATAACCATTTTCAGTCTCCTCTGACTTAGCACAGAGGACCTCATCAATTAACTCGGCAAAGTTGTCGACATATCGTACTGTTTCTCAACAATCTAAAGAGTCTATTTTATCACTGAACAAGCCTTGCCAACCTCCGTGTCATAATACGCCAACTTCTCTATGAATCTAGGTCGGTGGCGGGGTGGAAGCAGGTTGATCTTGCTTGAAATCAATTCTCTGGTCAATGGGAGTTGGATGTGAATGGTGTGATGACCACAAGGGTCGGGGCGTGGGGCATCAAATGTGTTTGTCTTACTCTTATGCTGTTGTAAAATGAATATTATTAAGTAATTGGATACAGTGTAGCTGAACATTATAGTAAAAGTTTCAAAAAAAAGTTATAGTTAAAAGCTTGCCTTAAATTGGGATTGAATAGGTGGTACCGTTCTGTAACATGTCTTTGTGCTGCTTCGGAACTAATAAAAATGACGTGTAAGATACTGAATCAAATTTAACTATGTTATGTTGAGATGTGTTCAAAACTATGGATTATTCTTCTATTACAGCATAGTACATAATGATATAAAAAATATGGAGTTCAATTGTACAATAAAACGATAATGCTTCTAGCCGTATACCGTATATAAGCCGAATAAATTGTCCAAAAAATATAATAGAAGTAAATTACTGCATAATGTCCAAATGGTTCCTCCCCTTGGCGTGACTTGCCCTTGTCAGCTCTTATTAATGCTTGAATAATATTCTTATCAAAATATTTTATGCGCGGTGTTTCACACTTGTTCTAAGGGGCAGCCACGTCATGAAGATGATCCAAATAGTACAACTACATAGCAAAAAAATTTATGTAACTCTTGAGTACATGCTTCGTTTTTTGACACATAACAAAGCATAATATAATGTTAATGAGAGTTGAATATGTAAAAATGGCTACATAATACAGACAAGGGATCATCATATGCTTACAAGAATGACGATGGAGCACTCGTATATGGTTGTAGAAACATTGGTGATGCTTCTAGTGTGCCACTTCTTGCCGCTTGGCATATGTCATTGAGTATGAGCTAGCACCAGTCCATCTCGTGGAAACGATGCATTTCTTCAGTCAAAATAACCTCATGGTTAGTTATTCCCCAACTTACGGTAGGGAACAAAAGCCGATTGAACAGTATCAGAAAGAAAGATCTGATGCTTAGGTCGTCGTCGCCTCCTTTACTTAGTGGATCTTGCAGGGCTGCAACACCGAAGTCTTCTTTGGATAAACCAAGCTCAGCCCTTAAATTATTAGCCGCAACAGCTTCGTCAATGCCTAATGGCTTTCCACCACCGGCATTTGGTAGCCCAAGTATAAGATGCACTATGTCCTTTGTAATTTTCAGCACCTTTCCTGGACCGGCTCGAATTGTCATATTCTTATGATCAAGCTTTCCATCAACCAGCATAAATGTGATCTACTGCCAAGCGCATCAACTCTCATATCAAGTATATTAGAGAACCCCTTCCATGCAATAGCTTGACGTTGTCTGTCATTTAAAATCTGAATGCTTACAATAACATCTTATGGATATCATCTAACATTAAGCCTCTGCGGTAAATTGTAAAAATAAATATGTTATACCTCTGTAACGTATACCAATAACATATACATTTACATCTGCATAGTCCCAAATCAGTTTTGGGCATGAAAAACAAATAATCCTCGTTACAAATATATCTAGACAAACCAATAAACATGTTTTAAAAACCATTAACAATATAATAGACATTATTTCAGCCTTGTGAACATAAATTAATCATAATTAGTGTGTTGTTCTCCATTTGACACGTGTGTCCAACAGTGAAATGATATAGCATATATGGTGTTTTCATGATTTAATAACATTATGTTGTCGTATTTGCACGCATGAAGTGATACAAATAAATGATATATTGGCATTGAACATAAATACTAACCTGTCGGGGGGTTCCACTTCTTTCATCTGCTTTGTAACCGTCTTCTTCATCAATTTTGAAGGACTGCCATCAAGGTTACACTTCTTCATGACTAGCATAAAGTCGTCGTCATCGTTAGTTCGTCACCGTGCCCTGATTGCTCTGTGGTAACCAGCGGAATCCGGACATTTTCATGATCTCCATCGGCGTGCCTTGGTTTGTGACTGTCTGACATCGCCGACACACGTAGTATGTCAAACTAAAACAATCCTGACTAGACTGAATTATTATGCGCTTTGGATTAGACGGAGGTTGATCCACATTCTTCATGTTTGTTTTTCCTGCCAAAACAAACAACATAAAAAACATATATCTATATAGATATGTCTTTTGGACCAAATATTTTTTCTGTACATATGTGTCGGCGTTTCGAGACCGGGGGGTCCCTGGGCCGACGAGTGAAATGTCGCCGCGTGCCCCAGCCCAGATGGGTCGGCGCGAGGCCGAGCGCGAAGGGGGGAAGAAGGCAGCCGGAGACGGGCGTGAGAGAGGTGGAAATCCCGCGGCCTTCGTGTTCGTCCCGCGCCCAGGTCGGGTGCGCTTGCAGTAGGGGGTTACAAGCGTTCCACGCGGGAGGGAGCGAGCGGCCTCACGCGAGCGCCAGTCCCGTCCTCTTCCCCGCGCGGCCAACCCTCTCTAAGAGGGCCCTGGTCCTTCCTTTTATAGGAGTAAGGAGAGGATCCAGGTGTACAATGGGGGTGTAGTAGAGTGCTAACGTGTCTAGCGGAGGAGAGCTAGCGCCCTAAGTACATGCCATCGTGGCAGCCGGAGAGGTTTTGGCACCCAGTTCGTGTGGTGTCGTGGCCGTCGGAGGAGCGCTGGAGCCTGGTGGAAGGACAGCTGTCGGGGCTGTTGAGTCCTTGCTGACGTCCTTTTGCTTCCGTAAGGGGGCTGAGAGCCACCGTCGTGAGAGAGCGTGCGGGGTGCCATCATTACTTGTCTGGCGGAGCGAGCTAGATGGGACACCGGTCTTGTTCCTCGTAGCCTGAGTCAGCTTGGGGTAGGGTAATGATGGTGCCTCCTGTTGACGTGGTCGGTCCGCGCCCTAGGTTGGGCGATGTGGAGGCTCCTCCGAGGTTGAGGTCGAGTCTGTCTTCCGTGGCCGAGGTCGAGTCCGAGCCCTTGGGTCGGGCGAGGCGGAGACCGTCGGCTGAGGCCAGGGCTGAGTCCGAGCCCTGGGGTCGGGCGAAGCGGAGTTCGTCGTCTTCCGGGGCTGAGCCCGAGTCCGAGCCCTGGGGTCGGGCGGAGCGGAGTTCGTCGTCTTCCGGGGCTGAGCCCGAGTCCGAGCCCTGGGGTCGGGCGGAGCGGAGTTTGTCGTCTTCCGGGGCTGAGCCCGAGTCCGAGCCCTGGGGTCGGGCGGAGCAGAGTTCGTCGTCTTCCGGGGCTGAGCCCGAGTCCGAGCCCTGGGGTCGGGCGGAGCGGAGTTCGTCGTCTTCTGGGGCTGAGCCCGAGTCCGAGCCCTGGGTCGGGCGGAGCGGAGTTCGCCGTCTTCCGAGGCTGAGCCCGAGTCCGAGCCCTGGGGTCGGGCGGAGCGGAGTTCGTCGTCTTCCGGGGCTGAGCCCGAGTCCGAGCCCTAGGGTCGGGCGGAGCGGAATTTCCTATGGTGCCTGAGGTCGGGCCTGACTGCCTGTCAGCCTCACTCTGTCGAGTGGCGCAGTAGTTGGAGCAGCGCAGGCGGCGCTGTCCTTCTGTCAGGCCGGTCAGTGGAGCGGCGAAGTGACTGCGGTCACTTCGGCTCTGTCGACTGGAGGACGCGCGTCAGGATAAAGGTGTCAGGCCACCTTTGCATTAAATGCCCCTGCGATTTGGTCGGTTGGCGTGGCGATTTGGCCAGGGTTGCTTCTTGGCGAAGACTGGGCCTCGGGCGAGCCGGAAGTATGTTCGTCGCTGGAGGGGGCCTCGGGCGAGACGGAGATCCTCCGGGGTCGGCTGCCCTTGCCCGAGGCTAGGCTCGGGCGAGGCGTGATTGAGTCCCTCGAATGGACCGATCCCTGACTTAGTCGCACCCATCAGGCCTTTGCAGCTTTATGCTGATGGGGGTTACCAGCTGAGAATTAGGAGCCTTGAGGGTACCCCTAATTATGGTCCCCGACAGTAGCCCCCGAGCCTCGAAGGGAGTGTTAACACTCGCTTGGAGGCTTTTGTCGCACTTTTTTGCAAGGGGACCAGCCTTTCTTGGTTGCGTTTTGTTCCGGTGGGTGCGCGCGAGCGCACCCGCCGGGTGTAGCCCCCGAGGCCTCGGAGGAGTGGTTTGACTCCTCCGAGGCCTTAATGCCTCGCGCAATGCTTCGGCTGGCCTGGTCGTTCCCTCATGCGAGCTGGTCGTAGCCCGGGTGCACGGTCGGGTCCCAAGTTCTCGGGCTGGTATGTTGACGCTGTCAACGGTTTGGCCGGAGCTGGGTTTGCGAGAGCAACCCCGAGCCTCCGCACAGGGCGAGAGGACGGTCAAGGACAGACTCGACTTTTTTACATACGCACCTGTGTCGCCTTTCCGCAAGGAGGAGGGGGGAAAGCGCCATGTTGCCCTCGGGGGGCGCCGAACATGGTGTCTCCGGTGAGCTGCTGGCGGGTAATCCGAGCGGACGTCTGTGCCCCATTTGTTAGTGTTCGGCTAGAGGCCCAGAGGCGCGCCCAAAAGTACCTGCGGGTGATCTGCTAGACCCGGTCCCCTGTCGACGGGGTCCGAGGGCTCGATGCCTCCCTCTGATGGGATTCCGTTACAAGATCGTTCCCGCTGGTCTCGGAAATGTCCTAGGGTACCTCGGGAGCGTAGCCCGAGCCTTGGTTATGTATCGAATGTACCCATGGTCATCCCTCGCTCCGTGTCTGAGGCGGCTGTGAACCTTTCGAGGGCCAGCCTACGAACCCCTGATCAGTAGTGGGCGCGGAGCCCGAGTAGCCTGAGGCGGTCGTTGAACCCTTCCGAGGGGCCGGCCTTCGAACCTCTGACCAGTAGTGGGTGTGGAGCCCACGCGCTCTGAGGCGGCTGTTAAACCCCTCCGAGGGGCCAGCCTTCGAACCTCTGATCAGTAGGGTGGCTCGGAGCCTGTTCCCTTCACGGAGAAGGATCCTTTTCGGGGTATCCCCCTTTCCCGGTCCCTGTTGTAAGAGAGAGAAAGAGGAAAAGGAAAAGGATACGAAATCGAATGACGTGGCGTACCTTTTTTGACGTGGTCATTATGGCGAAGGCGAAGCGTCGCTCGCTTCTCCTGCTAGAGGCGCTGGCTGTCGCGCCGCGGAGTTAATGCGACGGAGCGGGCGGTTCGCGAGGTGGTCGTTGCGCGTGCGCGAGCCGTTCGAGGAACGGAACACGGGCGCGCTGTCTTCACGCCGTGAGAGAGGGTTCTCTTGCTGCCCCCGGATGGGACGTAAGCTTGGCTGACGACGTGACCGCTGCTCCTGCCCGCCTGCCACCGCCATTACTGCCGTCCCATTTTTGGCTGTATTGACCGTCGCGCCAGGCTGGCGCTGCTGGGTCGTGCGCTGGGTCGCCTCGAGTCGCGGTACTGGTTCCGCAGTCGAGGAGGCGCGGTAGTGGTGCGAGTGGCGGTGCAGTTGCTTGCACGTAGCGACCGACGCGTCGGTTGCATGACGCATGGGCGTGTTGGAAGTCGGAGAGGTGCGCCCACTTGGCGCGGTTGCATGCCACCTGTATGGCTGCCCGCCCTTTCATCCGCTGGTCTGGGCGAAAGTGGAGGGGCGCTTGTAACCGCTGGGCGGTTGCATGCACCGCGCGCGTCGGTTTGGCTTCTTCTGCTCTGGGCCAGTTTGCATGACGTGTGGGACCCAGCCCCCGCGCCGTAGGGGGAGGACCTTGGAGCGTGTTGGAGAAGACTCAGCCCACGACGGCTGGGGACGCAGGTAGGGAGAGTCGCCTTTAAAAGGAGGGTGACCCCCTTGAAAGGCGACCATGTCTTCGCGCTCCCTTATGCATCGTGTCTTTCCACCTTCCGAGCCCCCGGATGGGGGACACCCGCGGTCCTTCCACCTTGCCGTTGGAGGAACGCAACTCCGTGGGAGTTGGTACCTTTGAGCCATCATTCGGCTTCAAGGATTTTCATCATGCAGCCCGGCTGCACCCCTCCGCCGGCGGTCACCCAAGACGGTGACCTCCAGTTCGATGGCGGGGGAAAGCAAGCCGGGCTGCGGCCTCTGCCCCTCCCTCAGCCTCAAGGATTTTCATCATCAGTGCTGGGGAGGGGAGTGTGCCGAGTTGGGGTCATTGTCGCTGCTGCTGGAGCGGGCGACAGTGAGCCGTCCGTCGGTCTTCTGTTGCTCCACAGGCCCCCCGATCGAGTGGGGTTGTCCGTACCTGCGGAGGTGGAACCGGAGTTCCGTTTGTAATGGCACCTTGAATGCTAGTGTTTTTGTTCATTGTGGCTGTCGAGGCCTGAACATGTATGTATTTTTGGCACGGAGCCGTGTTTTTTCCTCATTTTCGAGCACCAAGACTCGCCTGTTGGTTGTCTGAACCACTTCACCAAGCGTGAGTCACCCCGTGCAAAGGTGACGAGTGAGGTATCCGTATCCTGGAGGCGTAGGAGTCCCTCGGCTCGGTCGGCCTTGCTATCCGAGGCTTCTCTTGCTTAGTTAAAGGGACCCCTCGGCCGCTCTTCGATGAGCCGAAGCCAGGGGTAGCGGTGTCAGCATGGACAGAGGCAGAGTTGGCTCGAAAAGAAGACTTGGTCAGCCGGAGCCTGGCCGGGTCGTCCGTTAGCAGGACCGACGCCGGAGTTGACCTGCCGAGGCCTCGGGCCGGGCTGATGTCTTCGAGGGACAGCTGGCCGAGGCCTCGGGGTGACCAGCCGAGCCGCCTGCTCGAGCCGGATTCTTGGAGGAGACCCTGGCGGCGATGGCCCGGGCGAGATGATGACGTCGTCCTTCAGAGTGGAGATCCTCGGACTGCGTCGCCGTCCGAGGCTAGGTCGGACCTCGCCAAAGGTGTAGTCGACGCCGAGGGTGCTGCTGCTCCCTTCAGCCGTCAAGATCCGAGCCTGCAGGATCGGATTATCTTGTAGCGTGTGTTTTCTGTGGCCGCTGAGGCCCAAACACACCCTCGCCATGTTGTAAAGCTGCGCTTCTTTTCCTCTCATTTCGAGTATCTGGACTTTTTCGTCGGTAACAGAATTGTCTGTGCGAGCGAGAGTTGCTTTTCACGGAAGGTGATGAGTGAGGTATCCGTATCCCGGAGGCGTAGGAATCCCTCGGCTCGGTCGGCCTTGCCGCTTACGCGCACTCTTGCCCGTCCATAGGGTTCTGTCACCGACGCAGTCGAGAAGGCTCGAAGAATCGCTTCGGCAGAGGAGCTTTCAAACGTGAAGACTTGTTCGGTCCGCGGAATCACTTATCCGAACGTGAGTTACTTATCGCAGAAGGTGATGAGTGAGGTATCCGTATCCCGGAGGCGTAGGAGTCCCTCGGCTCGGTCAGCCTTGGCTGCTTACGTGTACTCCGTCGTTTTCAGGATCCACTTTCGAAGTAGTCGAAAAGCACGAAAGACATTCTGGCAGAAAGGATCTTTTTTTGAGGAAAATTTCGACGCAGAGGGGGTTCCCCCCTTTTAGCCCTCGAGGGAGGGTCGGGCTTTGCCAAGGCAAGGCTGACCCTTCCTTGATGACTAAACTTTGCGTGGGAGCGAGGTATATGAACAACTTGAAAGCATCTTAAGGGTAGAAGCGACGTAGTTGTTGGATGTTCCAAGCGTTGCTGTAGACCTCACCTTGACTGTTGGCCAGCTTGTACGTTCTGGGCTTCAGAACTTTGGCGATGACGAACGGCCCTTCCCAGGGAGGCGTGAGCTTGTGCCGCCCTCAGGCGTCCTGTCGCAGCCGAAGCACCAGGTCGCCCACCTGGAGGTCTCGGGACCGGACCCCTCGGGCGTGGTAGCGTCGCAGGGACTGCTGGTACCGCGCCGTGTGTAGTAAGACCATGTCCCGAGCCTCTTCCAGCTGGTCCAGCGAGTCTTCTCGACTAGCTTGGTTGCTTTGGTCGGCGTAGGCCCTCGTCCTCGGGGAACCGTATTCTAAGTCTGTGGGCAAGATGGCCTCGGCCCCATAGACTAGAAAGAACGGTGTGAAGCCCGTGGCTCGGCTCGGCGTTGTCCTCAGGCTCCAGACCACCGAGGGGAGTTCCTTCATCCATCGCTTGCCGAACTTGTTGAGGTCGTTGTAGATCCGAGGCTTGAGCCCTTGTAGAATCATGCCGTTGGCACGCTCTACTTGCCCATTCGTCATGGGGTGAGCCACGGCTACCCAGTCCACCCAGATGTGGTGATCCTCGCAGAAGTCCAGGAACTTTCTGCCGGTGAACTGGGTGTCGTTGTCGGTGATGATGGAGTTCGAGACCCCAAAGCGATGGATGATGTTGGTGAAGAACGCCACCGCCTGTTCGGACCTGATGCTGTTTAGGGGTCGGACCTCGATCCACTTGGAGAATTTGTCGATGGCGACCAACAGGTGCGTGTAGCCCCCGGGTGCCTTCTGCAAGGGGCCAACGAGGTCCAGACCCCACACAGCGAAAGGCCAGGTGATGGGTATCGTCTGCAGAGCCTGAGCGGGCAGGTAGGTCTGCCTCGCGTAGAACTGACACCCTTCGCAGGTGCGGATAATTCTAGTGGCGTCGGCCACCGCCGTCGGCCAGTAGAAACCTTGTCGGAAGGCGTTTCTGATGAGGGCTCGAGGTGCTGCGTGATGGCCGCAAGCCCCCGAGTGTATCTCTTGTAGGAGCTCCTGGCCTTCGGCGATGGAGATGCATCGCTGGAGGATGCCTGAGGGGCTGCGGTGGTAGAGCTCCTTCCCGTCCCCCACCAAGACAAACGACTTGGCGCGCCGCTCCAACCGCCGAGCTTCGGCTCGGTCGAGGGGTAGCTCTCCTCGGTGGAGATATTGCAGGTACGGGGTCTGCCAGTTTCGATTAGGCGTGACCCCGCTTCGCTCCTCCTCGACGCGCAGTGTCTCACCCTCGGGGACCGAGGGTACCTCGGGCTGAACCGAGGGTGCCTCAGGCCGAGCTGAGGGTGCCTCGGGCCAAGCCGGGGGGTGCCTCGGACTGAGCCGAGGGTACCTCGGGCTGGGCCGAGGGTGCCTTGGGCTCGGGCATGTCGTCGATCTTGACGGAGGGTTGATGCAGGTCTCGGGAGAAGATGTCCGGGGGAACCGTTGTTCGCCCCGAGGCTATTTGAGCCAGCTCGTCCGCAGTCTCGTTGTAGCGTCGGGCGATGTGGTTGAGCTCAAGCCCGTAGAACTTGTCTTCCAGGCGCCGAACCTCATCGCAGTAGGCTTCCACCTTCGGGTCGCGGCAGTGGGAGTTCTTCATGACTTGGTCGATGACGAGCTGCGAGTCACCGCGAGCGTCGTGGCGTCGGACCCCTACCTCGATGGCGATGCGCAACCCGTTGACCAGAGCCTCGTATTCAGCCACATTGTTGGACGCCGGGAAGTGGAGGCGTAGCACGTAGCGTAGATGCTTTCCGAGGGGCGAGATGAAGAGTAGGCCTGCGCCGGCCCCTGTCTTCATCAGCGACCCGTCAAAGAACATGGTCCAGAGTTCCGGCTGGATCGGAACCGTTCGGAGCTGGGTGTCGACCCATTCAGCCACGAAGTCCGCCAAGACTTGGGACTTGATGGCCTTCTGAGGGGCGAACGAGATTGTTTCGCCCATGAATTCCACCGCCCACTTTGCGATTCTACCCGAGGCCTCTCGGCACTGGATGATCTCCCCCAGGGGGAAGGATGACACCATAGTTACCGGATGAGACTCGAAGTAGTGTCGCAACTTCCGCCGCGTCAGGATCACCGTGTAGAGTAGCTTCTGAATTTGTGGGTAGCGGATTTTGGTCTCGGACAGTACCTCGCTGATGAAGTAGACTGGCCTCTGGACGGGCAATGTGTGCCCCTCTTCTCGTCTCTCAACCACAATCGCGGCGCTAACCACCTGAGTGGTCGCGGCGACGTAGATCAAGAGGGCTTCTCCGGCAGCGGGGGGCACCAAGATAGGCGCATTCGTGAGGAGCGCCTTCAGGTTCCCGAGGGCTTCCTCGGCCTCAGGGGTCCAAGTTGAGCACTCGGCCTTCCTTAAGAGGCGGTACAGAGGCAGGCCTCTTTCGCCGAGGCGTGAGATGAAGCGGCTCAGAGCCGCAAGACATCCCATGACTCTCTGTACGCCTTTCAAGTCCTTGATGGGCCCCATGCTAGTGATGGCCGCGATCTTCCTTGGGTTGGCTTCGATGCCCCACTCGGAGACGATGAACCCCAAGAGCATGCCTCGGGGTACCCCCGAAGACACACTTCTCGGGATTAAGCTTCACGCCTTTCGCCTTAAGACATCGGAATGTCACTTCAAGGTCGGAAAGGAGGTCGAAGGCTTTCCTCGTCTTGACTACGATGTCATCAACGTAGGCCTCGACCGTCCGGCCAATGTGTTCGCCGAACACATGGTTCATGCACCGCTGGTACGTCGCACCCGCATTCCTCAAGCCGAACGGCATGGTGACATAGCAGTACATGACGAAGGGTGTGATGAAAGAAGTCGCGAGCTGGTCGGACTCTTTCATCCTGATTTGGTGATACCCTGAGTAGGCATCGAGGAAAGAAAGGGTTTCGCACCCAGCAGTGGAATCCACGATTTGATCGATGTGAGGCAGAGGGTAGGGAACCTTCAGACATGCTTTGTTTAGACTAGTGTAGTCTACACACATCCGCCATTTCCCTCCTTTCTTTCTCACAAGCACAGGGTTGGCAAGCCATTCGGGATGGAATACCTCTTTGATGAACTCTGCTGCCATTAGCTTGTGAATCTCCTCGCCTATGGCTCTGCGCTTTTCTTCGTCGAACCGGCGCAGAGGCTGCTAGACGGGTCGGGCTCCAGCTCGGATATCCAGCGAGTGCTCGGCGACATCCCTCGGTATGCCGGGCATATTCGAGGGACTCCACGCGAAAACGTCGGCGTTCGCGCGGAGAAAGTCGACGAGCATTGCTTCCTATTTGGGATCGAGCTCGGAGCCGATCCGGATCTGCTTGGAGGCGTCGCTGCTGGGGTCGAGGAGGACGGACTTAACCGTCTCTGCTGGCTCGAAGTTGTCGGCGTGACGCTTCACGTCTGGCACCTCCTTAGAGAGGCTCTCCAGGTCGGCGATGAGGGCCTCGGATTCGGCGAGGGCCTCGGCGTACTCCACGCACTCCACGTCGCATTCGAACGCGCGTTTGTACGTGGGGCCGACGGTGATGACCCCGTTGGGGCCCGGCACCTTGAGCTTGAGGTAGGTGTAGTTGGGGACGGCCATGAACTTCGCATAGCATGGCCTCCCCAATACTGCGTGGTAGGTTCCTCGGAACCCGACCACCTCGAACGTGAGGGTCTCCCTTCGGAAGTTGGAGGGTGTTCCGAAGCAGACAGGAAGGTCGAGTCATTCGAGGGGCTGGACGCGCTTCCCGGGGATGATCCCGTGGAAAGGCGCAGCGCCTGCCCGGACCGAGGATAGATCAACACGCAGGAGCCCGAGGGTCTCGGCGTAGATGATGTTGAGGCTGCTGCCTCTGTCCATGAGGACCTTGGTGAGCCTGACGTCGCCGATGACGGGGTCGACAACGAGCGGGTATTTCCCCGGGCTCGGCACGTGGTCGGGGTGGTCGGCTTGGTCGAAGGTGATGGGCTTGTCGGACCAGTCTAGGTAGACTGGCGCCGCCACCTTCACCGAACAGACCTCCCGACGCTCTTGTTTGCGGTGCCGAGCCGAGGTGTTTGCCGCTTGCCCACCGTAGATCATGAAGCAGTCGTGGACCTCAGGGAACTCTCCTACCTGGTGATCTTCCTTCTTGTCATCGTCGCGGGCCCTGCCACCTTTCGCGGGTGGCCCGGCCCTGTGGAAGTGGCGCCGAAGCATAGCGCACTCTTCAAGGGTGTGCTTGACGGGCCCCTGATGATAGGGGCACGGCTCCTTGAGCATCTTGTCGAAGAGGTTGGCACCTCCGGGGGGTTTCCGAGGGTTCTTGTACTCGGCGGCGGCGACAAGGTCAGCGTCGGCGGTGTCGCGTTTCGCTTGCGACTTCTTCTTGCCCTTCTTCTTGGCGCCGCACTGAGTTGACGCCTCGGGGGCATCTTCCGGTGGGCGGCCCTGGGGCTGCTTGTCCTTCCGGAAGATAGCCTCAACCGCCTCCAGGCCAGAGGCGAACTTGGTGGCGATGTCCATCAGCTCGCTCGCCCTGGTGGGGGTCTTTCGACCCAGCTTGCTGACCAGGTCGCGGCAAGTGGTGTCGGCGAGGAACGCGTCGATGACATCTGAATCGGTGATGTTGGGCAGCTCGGTGCGCTGCTTCGAGAATCGCTGGATGTAGTCCCAGAGAGACTCTCCCGGCTGCTGTCGGCAGCTTCGGAGGTCCCAGGAGTTTCCGGGGCGCACGTACGTGCCCTGGAAATTGCCGGCGAAGGCTTGGACCAGGTCGTCCCAGTTGGAGATCTGCCCCGGAGGCAGGTGCTCCAACCAGGCGCGAGCGGTGTCGGAGAGGAACAGGGGGAGGTTGCGGATGATGAGGTTGTCATCGTCCGTTCCACCCAGTTGGCAGGCCAGCCGGTAGTCTGCGAGCCACAGTTCCGGTCTCGTCTCCCCCGAGTACTTTGTGATAGTAGTCGGGGGTCGGAACCGGGTCGGGAACGGCGCCCGTCGTATGGCGCGGCTGAAAGCCTGCGGACCGGGTGGTTCGGGCGAGGGACTCCGATCCTCCCCGCTGTCGTAGCGTCCCCCACGCCTGGGTGGTAGCCTCGGCGCACCCTCTCGTCAAGGTGGGCCCGACGGTCGCGGTGATGGTGCTCGTTGCCGAGGCGACCCAGGGCCGCAGGCGCTGTGTTGCGCGTGCGCCCGGTGTGGACCGAGGCTTCCCGCATGAATCGGGAAGTCGCGGCGCGATGTTCCGAGGGGTACCCCTGCCTTCGGGAGGCGGAGCTCTCGGCCCGTCGGACCGCGGCGCCCTCCAGGAGATTCTTGAGCTCTCCCTGGATTCACCGCCCCTCGGTGGTTGATGGCTCCGGCATCACGCGGAGAAGCATTGCTGCTGCAGCCAGGTTCTGGCCGACCCCACTGGAAGCGGGTGGCGGCCTCACCCTTACATCGTCGGCGATGCAGTGCTGGATACCCTGGGGTAGATGGCGCACTTCTCCGGCCGGAGGTTGGCCCGCCCATTCCTGTCCGATGTTCCGGAGGATCGGCTCAAGTGCTCCTGCTCCCTCGTCGAGCCTGGCCGGCACCCCGCGGATTTGCTCGAGCTGTGGGTCATGACCCCCGCCGGAACGGGGACCACAGCTAGCTCCCGTAGGATGTCAACGTGTGGCACAGGCCTAGGGAGATCACTGTTCTCCGGCATACCGAGATGGTTGCCTTCGGAGGGACCCCCTAGATCGATGTGGAAACATTCACGACTTGGGCCACAGTCCTCGTCGCCGAGGCTGCGGCTACCGTCAGAACAGTCAGAAAGGCAGTAGTCGCATGCGGTCATGAAGTCCCGCACGGCACTAGGGTTACCAAGTCCGGAGAAGTCCCAACAGAAGTCGGGCTCGTCATCTTCCTCGGACCCCGAGGGCCCGTAGGTCGAGACGTCCGTCAGCCGGTCCCAGGGTGACCGCATACTATACCCCAGAGGGTTTGGACTCGCCTCTACGAGAGCGTCCACCAAAGCAAAGTCGCTTGGCGGGTCGAGGCTGAATCCAAAGGGCGTGAGATGGGAACCGGTGGGTACCTCTTGGTCGACGGGCGGTGACGAAGTCACGTCAGGGACTGACTGCACCGTCGTCTCAGGTACGAGGGTGACGCCCAGCAAGCCTTTCGCGAGCGTGCTGGCGTCGTCCGTTTGCTCGGAATCGGCGTGTTGCGGGGAGACGGCGCTCGTCTTCGTCTCAAACGCGAGGTCGATGCCCGACGCGCCCCCCGTTGGGGCGCCGGCGCCGTCGACTCGCTCGACAGCCGACGAGGTGCCGCCTCCTGCTTGGCCTTGGTTGCCCCGCCTCCTCCTCCGTCGGCGGGGGAGACGGCGGGGTGAGCTCGAATGTTGCTCTTCCTCCACGCGGGGAAGACGTCGTCGATTCCGCCGCCGACGGGCGGGCTGTCGGCCGCCATTGTTGCTGTCGCACGGCGGGGGAAGGAGTATCATGTCGTAGCTGCCGTCGAGGGACATGAACTCAAGACTCCCGAAACGGAGCACCATCCCGGGCTGGAAAGGTTGCTGGAGACTGCCCATCTGGAGCTTGACGGGAAGCTGTTCGTCAACACGCAGCAGGCCCCTACCTGGCGCGCCAACTGTCGGCGTTTCGAGACCGGGGGGTCTCTGGGCCGACGAGTGAAATGTCGCCGTGTGCCCCAGCCTAGATGGGTTGGCGCGAGGCCGAGCGCGAAGGGGGGAAGAAGGCAGCCGGAGACGGGCGTGAGAGAGGTGGAAATCTCGCGGCCTTCGTGTTCGTCCCGCGCCCAGGTCGGGTGCGCTTGCAGTAGGGGGTTACAAGCGTTCCACGCGGGAGGGAGCGAGCGGCCTCACGCGAGCGCCAGTCCCGTCCTCTTCCCCGCGCGGCCAACCCTCTCTAAGAGGGCCCTGGTCCTTCCTTTTATAGGCGTAAGGAGAGGATCCAGGTGTACAATGGGGGTGTAGTAGAGTGCTAACGTGTCTAGCGGAGGAGAGCTAGCGCCCTAAGTACATGCCATCGTGGCAGCCGGAGAGGTTTTGGCACCCAGTTCGTGTGGTGTCGTGGCCGTCGGAGGAGCGCTAGAGCCTGGCGGAAGGACAGCTGTCGGGGCTGTTGAGTCCTTGCTGACGTCCTTTTGCTTCCGTAAGGGGGCTGAGAGCCGCCGTCGTCAGAGAGCGTGCGGGGTGCCATCATTACTTGTCTGGCGGAGCGAGCAAGATGGGACGCCGGTCTTGTTCCCCATAGCCTGAGTCAGCTTGGGGTAGGGTAATGATGGCGCCTCCTGTTGACGTGGTCGGTCCGCGCCCTAGGTTGGGCGATGTGGAGGCTCCTCCGAGGTCGAGGTCGAGTCTGTCTTCCGTGGCCGAGGTCGAGTCCGAGCCCCTGGGTCGGGCGAGGCGGAGACCGTCGGCTGAGGCCAGGGCTGAGTCTGAGCCCTGGGGTCAGGCGAAGCGGAGTTCGTCGTCTTCTGGGGCTGAGCCCGAGTCTGAGCCCTGGGGTCGGGCGGAGCAGAGTTCGTCGTCTTCTGGGGCTGAGCCCGAGTCCGAGCCCTGGGGTCGGGCGGAGCGGAGTTCGTCGTCTTCCTGGGCTGAGCCCGAGTCCGAGCCCTAGGGTCGGGCGGAGCGGAGTTCGTCGTCTTCCGAGGCTGAGCCCGAGTCCGAGCCCTGGGGTCGGGCGGAGCGGAGTTCGTCGTCTTCCGGGGCTGAGCCCGAGTCCGAGCCCTGGGTCGGGCGGAGCGGAGTTCGCCGTCTTCCGGGGCTGAGCCCGAGTCCGAGCCCTGGGTCGGGCGGAGCGGAGTTCGCCGTCTTCCGGGGCTGAGCTCGAGTCCGAGCCCTGGGGTCGGGCGGAGCGGAGTTCGTCGTCTTCTGGGGCTGAGCCCGAGTCCGAGCCCTGGGGTCGGGCGGAGCGGAGTTTCCTATGGTGCCTGAGGCCGGGCCTGACTGCCTGTCAGCCTCACTCTGTCGAGTGGCGCAGTAGTCGGAGCGGCGCAGGCGGCGCTGTCCTTCTGTCAGGCCGGTCAGTGGAGCGGCGAAGTGACTGCGGTCACTTCGGCTCTGTCGACTGGAGGACACGCGTCAGGATAAAGGTGCCAGGCCACCTTTGCATTAAATGCCCCTGCGATTTGGTCGGTTGGCGTGGCGAATTGGCCAGGGTTGCTTCTTGGCGAAGACTGGGCCTCGGGCGAGCCGGAAGTATGTTCGTCGCTGGAGGGGGCCTCGGGCGAGACGGAGATCCTCCGGGGTCGGCTGCCCTTGCCCGAGGCTGGGCTCGGGCGAGGCGTGATTGAGTCCCTCGAATGGACCGATCCCTGACTTAGTCGCACCCATCAGGCCTTTGCAGCTTTATGCTGATGGGGGTTACCAGCTGAGAATTAGGAGCCTTGAGGGTACCCCTAATTATGGTCCCCGACAATATGCAACAATACATTAATATAGTAAGCCCCGACCACCTACCGACCGGGAAGGCTGATCAGGTGTGCATACCGCACCTGGGCTCTTTTGGCGTACTGGCGTCAGATGGCTTATGGCAAATTAACATTGGAGTTACGATGAGATGTGTTTCAGTTTATGAAACTATATTTGAGTTAAGATTATGTGTCTTTCAATTTATGTAACATTTGAGTTACAAGAAGGTTTGCTTCGGCAATCAGGGCATAAAATAAAATTATATAATGCAAACTATACAGATTGACTGATAATGTTCTTTAATTAATGAGCAGCATAATTGCAACAAAGAAAACTATATAATGGCTACACACAGCACATATTTACCACAAAAAATTTGTTTGTTCCTCTAATTAATGAGTAGCATAATCGCACTGGTGATACTGGTGACTAAAAATTTGAGTGTATATGCCAAAATCGGTCATCTATTATCGGCAATTTGACCAACTGGATGCAAAAATCAACTATATACTAACCACAAACTAACGAACTAAATGTAGAAAAATCAGTGTGTTAATAACGAACCAAGAAAAAATTAATGAACAAAATAGAATGTTGGTGATTTAGAGCTTACTGGTTACCATGGATCCAATGCGAGTATTTGTTCTACGGCTGGTGCTTCCTTCAAATGTTAGTGGGCGTACGAACAAACTGACTCAGCAAAACAAATGCGCCTCGGATGATCATTGTGCTGCTGTCGCTGAGCAAATCCACCGATGAATGGAGGGGAAGGAGGACTGGCCGATTTCGGAAGGGGTGCGGTGGAGGAGATTAAGGCGACGACGGCGGATTTGTCTAGGGTTCCGTCGCCGCGTGCGTGCGGGTGAGAGAACCTAGGAAGGCTGCGTGTGTGCGGGTGAGATAGTGGGCCCGATGCACCTATTGCGGAACCAAATCTTCTCGAGGGCCCATTGACCGACACGTGCAATAATGTTGCGTAAACTGAAACATAAAAAACGTAACTCCAATATTATGTGGGGACTAGTACGGATGCCCAGATTGCGGGAGCAAAATCTTCTCGTGGGCCCAGAATGCCGAAGCGTGCAAAAATATATTTGCACAAACTGAAACACACATCATTGTAACACAAATGTTAATTTGGCGTAAGCCATCGGGCGTCAGTACACCAAAAGAGTCCCAATGCGGTCTGCATACCTGGTCGGCCGGCCTGGTCGGTAGGTGGTCGGGGCTTCCTGTAGTTAAATAGAGCCCAGGGCTCTAAATACATATACTATATATATAATAGAGAGGGTATATGACCAATTGTGGGTCTAATATCTAATAGATGAAAAAATTCATCTATTATCACGTTTACCTTTATTTCTTTATCTTTTGTACGTCACATCATCTGATGAGATTTGACGGTGTTCTAGGTGACCTTACCGATACTAGGACAATATCCACGTGCGTGCTCCGCTCCATCATTTTTTTCGGAGATGTTTTGTGTCTACCTGACAGCGAAGAATAAGATCAACATCGGTTTAACTAGTCTCTAGTTTGGTTTTACGATCCCTATGCTCGGTTGCGTCAAAACTGATCTCTAGTTTGGTTTTACGATCTCTAGTTTGGTTTTAACTAAGAATGGATTTAATCCTCTCCAATCTCCTTTGATTTAAACACAACTGAACAAGCCCTTAGGGATTATGGACTAAAGCAGTTTAATCCTTGTTTTAGTCCAACTTTTTGGCAATTTAGGGACTAAATTTGACTAAAAAGGAGGGACTAACTTTTTCTACGTAACCAAACATGCCCATCTCCAAGATCTCCCTTAAAGTTTGCCCTAACTTAAAATTCTAAAAAAACCAAAAAAGTAGCCTCCAACAACTTCCCTAAGTCCCTCCCAACTTTTTGATTGCCTCAAAACTCCTCTCATTTATAGTTACGAATAGGGAGATTCTTGGTTCTCTCAATACTTGCATTTTATAAATTTTAATTTTATTAATTGTTGGAAATTTTTATTGTTAAGTTAAAGCTCTTCTCCTTATTTCAATTTTTAGATTCCTTAATGTGACTATAATCATCCAGAAAAAATTTAGGACCAGTTTGGTTTCTTTAGTCCAGAGACTAAAGTTTAGTCTCTACCCTATTTGGTTACATGGACTAAGGCTGTATCTAGAAGTACCCCTATTCCATCCCCTATATCATCACCTATTTCAAACTTCACTATGCAAACAGTGTCATCTACAGTGTCGCATTCCCATATTAAATGATCCACCAAAGACAATCTAAAGCCTCCTTTGGAACAAATAAAAAGTGAAGGAATTTTGAAAGATTGAAACCCTATAGAAAATTTTCATATGTGGCTCTTTGGAATAAAAGATTGAGTTCCAAAAAATCGTATAAATTCTTATGGAATGAACCATTGTAGTGAGATTTTGGAGGATTTCTAACATGAGGTCCAAACTCTTGGAAATTTTCCTATGAAATTGCAAGTGTCATTCAACTCTATTCCTACATTTTTCTGTCCCTATGTTTTACTAATCCTGCATTCCAAAGGAGGCCTAAAAGTATCCAAAACATATTAAATGATTTATAACAAAAGTAAATGATCGTTACCATTCTCCCGCTATTAGTGCAACTGAAATAAATAAGGAACAACAGGTGGAATAAATAGGGATTATGGACTAAAGCAGTTTAGTTTTTATTTTAGTTCCACTGTTTGCAATTTAGGGACTAAATGAGACTAAAAATGAGGGACTATTCTTTAATGAGAAAATCACTTCAATGTCATCCAAACTTATACCAATCCCTTCAATGCCAGAATTTATAGTTTCGCTTCAATGCCATTAAATTTAAATTTTAATCGCTCAAATGTCATCGACGTTAGTTTGAAGCTAACGTCGTTAGTTCCATTTAAAGCAAACACCTCCAATGCCATCAAAATCTATACCGATCCCTTTAATGCCACTAGAAATCGGTTCGATCTATTTAGGGTTTAAAAATTCTAGAATAAAAAATATAGACCAAAGTTTAGTCCATACTTTTTGAAACCCCAAAATTACTCTGATGTATTAGTTCGATCTATTTGCTTCCTAATAATTTTGAAAAAATAATATAAAATCTGAATAGATCGAATCGATATAAATGAATAACCACAGAGTTTTTTGGGTTCTAAAAATATGGACAGAAATTATAAAAAATTATATAAGAGTCTCTTGGAGTTGCTCTCCTCCAATGCATAAATTTGCATATGCATTATCTATTAGCGAAACAAAATTTTATTTGTCACACGTATATGTTGTTCATTATACAAATAGCTAAATAACCCTCAAAAATTATTTTCTTGTTAGAGCTAGGACCGGAGAAACACATGTGCATGTTTTTTTTATTCTGGAATTTTTAGAACCCAAATAAATCGAACCAATTTCAAGTGACGTTGGAGGAATCAATATAAATTTTGATGGCATTGGAGGGATTTGCTTTAAATGAAACTAGCGGCGTTAACTTCAAACTAACGACGATGACATTCAAGGGATTTAAATTTAAATTTGATGACACTGAAGGGAAACTATAAATTCTAATGGCATTGAAGGGATTTTCTCATCTTTAATCCCTAGAACAAACAAGCCCTTAGAGTATATAGGTTGATCCTTGTTGGGGATGCGATCCCCGGTCCCTAGGGCTCATAGGTCAGTGAGCACACTGGGGAAAGGCCTCTGGCAACTGTGGCCTGATGGTCAGTCGGAGGAGATAGGAAATGTCTACCCTGTAAGAACCCGCTCTCGAACGAACCCTGCGGCACCGAGCCCAGAGTTGGGCGTGGCGTAACCGGACATTAGGGCGGGTGTATCGAAGGGAAACCAATCGAGTGGATCCCGCGATTGGCCCGAGACCGACCCATTATAAATGACCGACCGCATTAACTGCGTTTGGCGCAGCACCACAATGGAGGCGTCGGTCTGCCTCCCACTCATGATCTATGAACCCCTCGGGGTGTAGAGCACTCATGACCTTCAAGCCCCTCAAACTACAACACATCTATGGCCCGCACATCCCTCGGCCAGCGGCACATTCACGACCTATCGGGACTAGGCCTGAGTGCGAAGGCCGCTAGTAGGGCACAATATGACGAGCTGCGTTGAGCCCTAGGCTAAGAAGGCCAAGGGTCGACATAGCCCAAATGATGGCGCTTGAGCCCACTATGTCCACGCCGTCCATAATAAAGAATACGGGACAGTCAAGCGACAGCGAGCACGTGTGGCTCTAGCCCATGGTAAGACACCCAGTTTTACCAATGCCCGGTGGCTCCTTCCCAAGGAAGCAACCATGGGTTGACCCCCTCCTTAGCCTATTAAAGGAGGTGGCCACCCCCCAACACTGGAGGTTCTTTTCTCTCTATCGATACCCTAAACATGGGGTACCCACTCTTGCTAGGTCAATATGAGACGCCATTGGCCGCCGTCAGGGGTTAACGGATGGCCAGTCCAACACGGGGTTAAGGCCTTCCATATGAAGTTGTGGCCCAGCATGGGCTCATTTCCTGAGCTAGACCACCACCACCACAAGTACCCATAAAGGGAGAAATCGACAACTTCAGCTATAGACCTGGGTTCCTGCGAATGGAACTCGAACGTCCTTGTGGGCCCATCGGATCCCTAGAGAAAGGGGTCTAGAGGGTCTCCTCTACCCTGGGAAGTAGACGCCCTCTCGCTGCAGCACCGAACCTCCGGGTTGGCTTCGGGCCTAGTATATGCTATCTAGACCTCAAGCCAAGTGGGGTCCCATGAAGTCACGTGTCCAGACAGGTGCGGATGGGCCTAGGATCCCTCGTGCATGGTCCAGGTCTTTAGTTAGAGAGGGCCTGGGAATGTCGTGTCCCCACATATTCTCGGGCCTACCCCTAGTCCAAAACAAAAGTCTGGTGCCAATGCATGGCCAGACACGCCTGGTATAAGCCATTGGACGGTGCCTGACGTATGCCTATAACATGGGTTCTGCCTGCATTTGGTGCATATGGGATGCATACTTACCCATGCCAGCGGCGGGTAGCAGTATCCCCGGGAGGATAGGATGTTGAGAGCCAGCACAATGACCAAGAGGAGATACTCACTCAGGAAGATCTAGCTTCGTCGGGCTTATCCGATGCCCCTTGTCCTACTTTGTAAATTGCTCCTAGGCCCACCTATCGAGGCCCTAGATCCCTTGTAATGTGTCTCCCCTTGGACTATAAAAGGGGTAGCACTTGCGATGTAGGGGAAGGTCAATTCACACTTAGACCAACAACTCACAAACTTTTAGCCAATACAACTCATAGTGGATGTAGGGTTTTACGCTCCGGTGGCCTGAGCCATTCTATACCCTTCTGTTCTTGTGTTAATCTATCAAGCCAGGAAAATCCAACCCTGCCCTCGTCAAGGGGGCTAGGGGCGAGTGCGCTCCACCACCTGGCTAGAGAGTTTTTCGCCTCCTACTGACCAACCGCCCTCTAGGATGCAACTGAGTTGGTAAGGTATTGCAAAGCATGCATTTCCATGCCAAGCAAATACACACTCTGGCTCAGGCTCTAAAAATAATTCCACCCTCATAGGTCGTTTGTTGTATGGGGGGTCGAAATCCCAGAGAGACCTCGTTCTTCCTAGCCTATGGGGCCGAAGACTGCCTTCCCCTAAAAAACCTCATGGGCTCACCACGGGTGTAGGCTTTTGATGAACGCATGCAGGAACAACTGCAGCATGAAGACGTGGATCTCGTCGATGAGCGAAGATCCATGGAACCTGGAGCATCTCCATAAGCTTTATCTGTAACGGCAGGACAAGGAATGAGTTTCTTCCTTTATAACTAGGCAGCACCTATGTGAGGTTCAGTCCGGTGGGGTCCATCCTCATCAACTTGGTCTCTGGCATACATCGCACAACTCAAGCCTCTAAAGTTATAAAAGAAATATTTACCCCCAGTTCTGTCTTTGCGGTAATTTTATTTCCCATTTCAACTTACAAGCATTATTTCTTCTAACCCCCATGTGGTTCCCTACTCTTGTTGCTATGATGATATTCGAATCGAGTTAGTTGGCTAGTGGCTTAGTTTTGTGGCCCCTTACTGCTGAAAGGGGTTTAGAACACAGGAAGCCAGATCCAAAGAAAAGGTACCTATTTACTGGGGTGGTCCGGAGTACCTGCATCCGCTTAGCCTGGTCCTATACCCTAATCTTGTATACTTCACCACTCTGCAACAAGTGCTCTAGTACCTAGAAATGCACACTGTGGGTCTCAAACCTCTTTGTAGCTTAAAGGTCGACTTCCTAAACTCTATCCATCGAGTCCAGTTGCTTGTGACTTAATTTGGAACCTCCTTTTACTATTGAAAGAGGTTTGGATCGCCGGGGGCTGGATCCAGAGAAAAGGTGCTTGTTTCCTAGGGTAGTCCGGAGTCATGTAGTCGCTTAGCCTAGTCCTGTACCCTAAGCTTACATACTCCACCACTCTGCAATAGGTGCCCAAGTACCTAGAACTGCGCACCTGATGTCCCAGTCCTCATTCTAGCTTAAAGGCTAGCTTCCCAAGCTCTACTCGTCACAGTTGCACGTCTCAAAGGATTGAGTGCAGCAGAGTGTGGGCCCCATGGGTCCACTACTAAACATCAATCTTGAGTCGTGTGCAGAACTAATCCATGGTTTGGTGATAACTAGCCTCAATAGCGTTAGAGGAAGGAAATAAGGAAGTCCCTTTTTACCCCTACCACGGTGGTATCAAGAGTTATGCGCATGACCGGACGTACCACTAGGGGTGGGGCCGTAGGTCAGTGAGTCACAAAACACACCATCGTTTGCCACTCGCAACTAGGTTGCTTGAAACAAGATCACAATTGTGGCCCCATCTGCGAGTTCGTAACCTCTCCCGAGGTGGTCCTTAGGGCTACTATCAGTACCCTAAAATTGGGGTACCTTCTCCTACTGTGCCAAAGGCAGATACCCATGTCGTTGCCTATAACCGTGTACTAAGGAACTGAGCATTCGGGCCCATGGGTCCGAACCCATGTGATGAGATAATTAGCCTCGGGACCCGCTCCTCACTCGGGTACATGTTCAGTGCCACCATGTGTCCTAGGAGTGGAATTGCTCGGTGACTACTGCTATAAGTGCGGACCCCCTCAGGAAGACCCCGAGCCTCCACGTATGTTGTTTGGACCTCCGCATGCGGGTCCCAGACTGCAACGTGTGCCATTTGGACTCCTGGCAAGGGGCCTAGGTCTTCAAGCTAGCATGCGCTCTTGGCCCCCACTCTCCACTTAGGCAGAGGTTCGAAGCCACCACGTGGCCCATCGGCACGTGGCACAAGCCTTCGGCTGGAAGCAAGCTCTCACGTCCGCATTTAATGTAGACGGCTAAGGCATGCCCTGTTGTGCATAGGGCATGGACAGACTTTTGTAAAGCTGCACAGGACTAAATGACCGCTCTGCACGTTACCAAGACAAATAGTGTCGTCAGTGTGCCATGCGCGGACAGATCGCACAATAAGCCACACGTTACCAGGGCAGGTCGTTGTGCCTCTACGCCACGGGCATGGGTAGTGCCATCATGAGCAGTTTGCCCTAAACAGGGCGCGCACGGGTCATACGCATTAACTCCGCCGCACATCAGCGTGGCTAGCCCCTACATATGTCAACATACCAGACTCCACTCTAAGGCTGTCACAAGCCGGTAAAGGGGCATGCCTGGTCTGAAGATCCACACGGCGGTCGAGAAGAAGATCTTCGCCTGGTGTAGTACTTGCTACTCCATGTAGTGTATGTTAAATACTAGTTCGTTGAGGCCCACCTGTCGGGGCAGCTCAACACCCTTGTGAGTGCATCCCTTGGACTATAAAAGCGAAGGCACATGTGGTACTAGGAGGACATGGACAAGCCCTCTCAAACTCATCTACACCCACGCTCAAGCACTCAAGCAATATAACTCATAGTGGATGTAGGGTATTACACTCCGGTGGCCTGAACCACTCTAAACCCTTGAGTTATTGTGTTCATCTCTTAAGCCAGGCAAATCCAAAACCACCCCTGTTAAGGGGGGCTGGGGTGGGTGCGCTCCTCCACCCGGTCGGAGCGTTTTTGCTCCGAAATTTGGCACGCTAGGTAGGGACAGGCTCTAGAGCCTAGCTCCTTGATTGATATGACATCTCGCTCGCCTTCCGGCAAGCTTGGCCAAGGCGAGTTTGATGACGTCTGGCGCAAGTTGGAGAAGAGAAACCTTAAACGATTCACCATTGATCTTAGGCAGTGCCTTAATAGGGGTGCTACTACTATTAGCGATGGGCGATTGAGGCATCAATAATGACCTTTGATGTTGCCTCTATCAGCACTCCTCTAGGTTCCATTGCACCTGAGGTCGCCACCATCGACATCCAAGCCTCACCCATGGCGTTTGAGGTTTCCTTCATCAGCACCCTACCAGGCTCCACTGCGCCTGAGGTCGCCACCATCGACCTCTAGCCTCACAAAGTGGCATTCAAGGTTGTTATTGTTGGCTAGCAGCCGAACACAAAGGTTGACCCCACCGGTCGGCCACTGTGTTCCATTGTACGTGGAGTCGTCACTCCCAATCCGAGGGTGCCTTCTCCTACCTGCCACTGGGTTTTGGGAATCCATGAAAACAAGGGTTATGCCTTTGTAAACATGGCTTATTCCCTAGAATTCATTGGTAGGGTGGGTCACAGAAAGGGAAATGTGCCCTTGGGCAATTTCTATTATGTTTTGGTGATTATGTGCTCAACACATTTAATTAAGTTCTTATGTGCTAAATGAAGAAAAAAGTGCAAATCAAGACATGAGGTATGTTTCTAGACTTAGTACATTGTTTTGAGTACTAACATATTATGTCTAAGTGCTAGAAATAGGAAAAGAAAGAATTGCAAAAGACTTGGCTGTGGGCAGCCAAAGTCCAGCTCGGCCTGGCACACCGGACTGTCCGGTGGTGCACCGGACAGTGTCCGGTGCGCCAGGCTGGACTCCGGTGAAAAGGCCGCTCTCAGGAAAAACCAGCGGCGTACGGCTATAATTCACCGGACTGTCCGGTGGTGCATCGGACTGTCTGGTGAGCCAACAGTCGCCAGCGCAATGGTCGGCCGCGCAATCCGCGGGCGACGCGTGGCCCGCACCAACGGTCGGCAGGAGGCACCGGACTGTCCGGTGTGCACCGGACAGTGTCCGGTGCGCCAACTGACCGGAGGTGCAACGGTCGTCTGCGCTAGAAAAGGAAGGAGATCAGCACCGGACCGTCTACAGTGACTGTCCGGTGGCGCACCGGACTGTCCGTGAGCCACTCGACAGAAGGCAAGGATAGCCTTCCTTGTTGATCTTCAACGGCTCCTAGCTGCCTTGGGGCTATAAAAGGGACCCCTAGGCGCATGGAGGAGTCACCCAAGCTTACAAGAAACATTCTAAGACTCCAAGACTCCAACTTCATGCATTCGATTCTTTGAGATAGTGACTTGAGCTCCATTTGAGTTGTGAACTCCGTGCGTTGTGTTTTGAGCTCAAGTTGTGACTTGTGTGCGTGATTGTGCTGTGGATTTGAGTCTTGTGTGTGTTGCTCTCCCCTCCCTTACTTATGCGCTTCTTTTGTGATCATCATTGTAAGGGCGAGAGGCTCCAAGTTGTGGAGATTCCTCACAAACGGGAGAAAGACTAAGAAAGGAAAAACCATGGTATTCAAGTTGATCATCGGATCACTTGAAAGGGGTTGAGTGCAACCCTCGTCCATTGGGACACCACAATGTGGAAGTAGGCAAGTGTTACTTGGCCGAACCACGGGATAAAATCGCGTGTCTCTTGTGTGCTTTCTCTTTGATTGTCTATGTTCACAAGAGCTTGTTTCAAGCTACTTAGCCGTTCTAACTTTCATAACTAAGTTTCATGGCTATTAGTGTTGAATTTTATAGGATCACCTATTCACCCCCCCCCCTCTAGGTGCTCTCAATTGGTATCAGAGCCGTTCTCTTCACTTAAGGGACTAACCACCCGAAGACATGGATCTGAAGGAAAAGGGGATAGTGGTCAACGACAAGGAAAAGGAGTCCCTCTTCAACGAGCCAAGAGACGACAAGCCCACTGGCTCTGACTCGAGTCACAAGAAGAAGGACGGGAAGAAGAAGAGGTGCATCAAGAAGATCATCTACTACGACAGTGATGCCTCGTCTTCTTCACCACACGACGACTACGATGACTCCTCATCAAAGAAGAAACCGGTGAATCAAAACTATTCATTTGATTATTCTCGTATTCCATTTAATTCTAATGCTCATTTGCTATCAATTCCACTTGAGAAACCTCCACACTTTGATGGAGAAGACAACTCTTTTTGGAGTCACAAAATGCGTAGTCACTTATTTTCTCTCCATCCTAGTATTTGGGAGATTGTTGAAAACAGAATGCATTTTGATAGTACTGACAATCCTGTTTTCATAAATGAGCAAATTCATAAGAATGCACAAGCTACTACTGTTTTGCTAGCATCCTTGTGCATGGATGAATACAAAAAGGTGAGCAGCTTGGACAACGCCAAGCAAATATGGGACACCCTCAAGATATTGCATGAGGGAAACGACGCCACCATGATCACCAAAATGGAGTTGGTGGAAGGCGAACTGGGAAGATTTGCGATGATCAGGGGAGAGGAGCCAACACAAACCTATAACAGGCTCAAGACCCTCATCAACAAGATTAGAAGCTAGGGAAGCACAAGATGGACGGACCACGATGTCGTCCGACTTATGCTAAGGTCATTTACGGTAATTGACCCCCATCTTGTCAATCTCATTCGTGAAAACCCTAGGTACACCAAGATGACGCCCAAGGAGATACTCGGAAAATTCATAAGCGGTCGTATGATGGTAAAGGAAGCGCGATACGTGGATGATGCTCTCAATGGCCCTCTACCCATCTACGAGCCTCAACCCATTGCTCTCAAAGCAACAAGCAGTAGGGAGGCGCTACCAAGCAAGGTGGCATAAGTTGAGGCTGCCGGGCTAAACGAAGATGAGATGGCCCTCGTCATCAAGCGCTTCAAGACCGCACTGAAAGGACGCAAGGAGTACCCCAACAAAAACAAAGCAAGGGGAAAGTGCTCCTGTTTCAAATGCGGTAAGACTGGTCATTTCATAGCACAATGCCCCGATAATGATAATGACCAGGAACAAGAAAAGCATGGGAAGAGGAAGAAGAAGAAGGTGTACAAGAAGGCGAAGGGCGAGGCGCACCTTGGCAAAGAATGGGATTCGGACTGCTCTTCATCCGACTCCGACGATGAAGGACTGGCAGCCTCGGCCTTCAACAAATCTTCGCTCTTCCCCAACGAACGCCACACTTGCCTCATGGCCAAGGAGAAGATGGTAAGCGTTCGAGATACCTCTAAGTATACTACTTCTAGCGATGATGATTCTAGTGATGATGAAGTAGATTACTCTAGCTTATTCAAAGGTTTATATAGAGCTAAGGTAGAAAAGATCAATGAATTAATTGATGCTCTAAATGAAAAGGATAGATTGTTAGAAAAACAAGAGGATATTTTATATGAGGAGCATGATAAATTTGTTAGTGTGCAAAAATCTCTTGCTTTAGAGATTAAAAGGAATGAAATGCTATCCTCTTAATTGTCTATTTGTCATGAATCCGTCTCTAGTTTAAAGATATTGAATGATGGTTTAAATGCTAAGCTAGAGGAAGCCAATAAATCTAGTTCTTGTGAAGAGCATGTTGTTTTTTGTGATAGATGTAAGGATTTTAATGTTGATGCTTGTGATGAACACCTTATTTCTATCACCAAATTAAATGATGAGGTGGCAAGTCTTAATGCTCAACTTAAGACTTGCAAAACTAATTTTGATCAATTAAAATTTGCTAGGAATGCCTACACCGTTGGTAGACACCCCTCAATTAAGGATGGGCTTGGTTTTCGAAAGGAAGCCAAGAACTTAACAAGCCAAAGGACTCCCATTCCCAACAAGAAGAATGGGAAGGCCCCTATGGCTAGTAGTAATCAAAAGAATCATGCTTTCATTTATAATAGGAAATTTGCTAGTCATTCCAATTATAATAGGGGTTATGATCATGATGCTTTTGATTCACATGCTATGTTTGCCTCTAGCTCTACTTTTGTGCATGGTAGAAGTAGGCCTAGGAGAAGTAATGTTGTGCATCATGTGCCTAGGAGAGTATGTAATGAACCTTCTACCATTTACCATGCTTGCAATACTTCATTTGCGCTCTTATGTAAGAATGAAAAAGTAGTTGCTAGAAAGTTGGGGTCCAAATGCAAGGGAGACAAGACTTGTATTTGGGTTCCAAAGGCTATTATGACTAACCTTGTAGGACCCAACAAGAGTTGGGTACCTAAAACCCAAGCTTAAATTACCTTGCAGGTTTATGCATCCGAGGGATCTAGCTGGATAATCGACAGCGGATGCACAAACCACATGACGGGGGAGAAGAAGATGTTCACCTCCTACGTTAAGAACAAGGATTCCCAGGATACGATTATTTTTGGAGATGGGAACCAAGGCAAGGTCAAAGGTTTGGGAAAGATAGCCATCACAAGCGAGCACTCTATTTCAAATGTATTTTTAGTAGAGTCATTAGGATATAACCTCCTGTCTGTAAGTCAATTGTGCCACATGAGCTACAATTGTTTATTTACAAATGTTGATGTTTTTGTCTTTAGAAGGAATGATGGTTCATTAGCATTTAAGGGTGTATTAGACGGCAAACTCTACTTAGTTGATTTTTTGAAAGAGGAGGCCGATCTAGATGCATGCTTAATAGCTAAGACTAGTATGGGCTGGCTGTGGCATCGCCGTCTAGCACATGTTGGGATGAAGAACCTTCACAAACTTCTAAAGGGAGAACATGTGTTAGGACTAACAAATGTATGTTTCGAGAAAGATAGACCTTGTGCAGCTTGTCAGGCAGGGAAACAGGTGGGAAGCACTCATCACAGCAAGAATGTGATGACAACATCAAGACCACTAGAGCTTCTTCACATGGACCTCTTCGGACCCGTTGCCTACCTTAGCATCGGGGGAAGTAAGTATGGTCTTGTAATTGTTGATGATTTTTCCCGCTTCACTTGGGTGTTCTTTTTGCAGGATAAATCAGAAACCCAAGGGACCCTAAAGCGCTTTCTAAAGAGGGCTCAAAACGAATTTGAGCTCAAGGTGAAAAAGATAAGAAGCGACAACGGGACCGAGTTCAAGAATATGCAAGTGGAGGAGTATCTTGATGAAGAAGGCGTCAAGCATGAGTTCTCCGCCCCCTACACACCACAGCAAAACGGTGTGGTAGAGAGGAAGAACAGGACGCTCATCGACATGGCGAGGACGATGCTTGGAGAGTTCAAGACACCCGAGCGGTTTTGGTCAGAAGCTATGAACATAGCTTGCCACACCATAAACTGGCTCTATCTGCATCGCCTTCTCAAGAAGACCTCCTACGAACTCCTTACCGGTAACAAACCCAATGTTTCTTACTTTCGTGTATTTGGGAGCAAATGCTACATTTTGGTGAAGAAAGGTAGACATTCTAAATTTGCTCCCAAAGTTGTAGAAGGGATTTTACTAGGATATGACTCAAATACAAATGTGTATAGGGTCTTCAACAAATCATTGGGTTTGGTTGAAGTCTCTAGCAACGTTGTATTTGATGAGACTAATGGCTCTCCAAGAGAGCAAGTTGATATTGATGACATAGATGAAGATAGTGTTCCAACGACCGCAATACGCACCATAGCGATTGAAGATGTACGACCACAGCAAGATCAACCTTCTTCCTCAACGATGGTGCATTCCCCAACTCAAGATGATGGACAGGTTCCTCAAGAAGAGGCGTGTGATCAAGGGGGAGCACAAGAAGAACAAGTTATAGAGGAAGAAGCACCACCGGCCCCTCCAACTTAAGTCCGAGCGACGATTCAAAGAAATCACCCCGTCGATCAGATTCTGGGTGACATAAGCAAGGGTGTAACAACTCGCTCACGTCTAGCTAATTTTTGTGAGCATTAATCGTTTGTCTCTTCTATTGAGCCTTTCAGGGTAGAAGAGGCCTTACAAGATCCGGACTGGGCGTTGGCCATGCAGGAAGAGCTCAACAACTTCAAGAGGAATGAAGTTTGGAGCCTGGTGCCACATCCAAAGCAAAATGTTGTGGGAACCAAGTGGGTGTTCCGCAACAAGCAAGACGAGCACGGGGTGGTGAAAAGAAACAAGGCTCGACTTGTGGCAAAAGGATATGCCCAAGTCGCAGGTTTGGATTTCGAGGAGACTTTTGCTCCCGTGGCTAGGCTAGAGTCTATTCGAATATTATTAGCCTATGCCGCTCACCACTCTTTCAGGTTGTTTCAAATGGATGTGAAGAGCGCTTTCCTCAATGGGCCAATCAAGGAGGAGGTGTATGTGGAACAACCCCCTGGCTTTGAGGATGACAGGTACCCCGACCATGTGTTCAAGCTCTCTAAGGCGCTCTATGGACTTAAGCAAACCCCAAGAGCATGGTATGAATGCCTTAGAGATTTCTTAATTGCTAATGCTTTCAAGGTTGGGAAAGCCGATCCCACTCTTTTCACTAAGACTTGTGATGGTGACCTCTTTGTGTGCCAAATTTATGTCGATGACATAATATTTGGTTCTACTAACCAAAAGTCTTGTGAGGAGTTTAGCAGGGTGATGACTCAAAAGTTTGAGATGTCAATGATGGGCGAGTTGAATTATTTCCTTGGGTTCCAAGTGAAGTAACTCAAGGACGGCACCTTCATCTCCCAAACGAAGTACACTCAAGATCTTCTCAAGCGGTTTGGGATGAAGGACGCCAAGCCCGCGAAGACACCTATGGGAACCGACGGGCATGTCGATCTCAACAAAGGAGGTAAGTCCGTTGATCAAAAGGCATATCGGTCTATGATAGGGTCATTACTTTATTTATGTGCTAGTAGACCGGATATTATGCTTAGCGTATGCATGTGTGCTAGATAGCAATCCGACCCAAGGGATTGTCACCTTGTGGCCGTTAAGCGAATTCTTAGATATTTAGTTGCTACGCCTTGCTTCGGGATCTCGTATCCAAAGGGGCCTACCTTTGACTTGATTGAATATTCAGACTCCAATTATGCTGGATGCAAGATTGATAGGAAGAGCACATCAGGGACGTGCCAATTCCTAGGAAGGTCCCTGGTGTCTTGGAGCTCAAAGAAACAAACTTATGTTGTCCTATCCACCGCTGAGGCCAAGTATGTTGTCGCAGGACAGTGTTGCGCGCAACTACTTTGGATGAGGCAAACCCTCCGGGACTTTGGCAACAATCTGAGCAAAGTCCCACTCCTATGTGACAATGAGAGTGCAATCCGCATGGCGGATAATCCTGTTGAACACAGCCGCACTAAGCACATAGACATGCGGCATCACTCTCTGAGAGACCACCAGCAAAAGGGAGATATCGAGGTGTACCATATTAACACCGAGAACCAGCTAGCCGATATCTTTACCAAGCCGTTGGATGAGAAAACCTTTTGCAGGTTGCATAGTGAGCTAAATGTCTTAGATTCGCGTAACTTGGATTGATCTATAGCATACATGTGTTCTATGCCTTTGATCATGTTACTTATGCATTTATGTAATTTGTTGCTTACTTATGGTGTTCAAGTTGTGCAAGGGATCCCCGGACCTCACAAGTCCATGTGTGAATGATGCACATATTTAGGGGGAGAAGTGTTATAACTTGACCCTTTGAGACTAACCCTTGTGTTTGAGTAAACTTGATGTAGTCTCAAAGGTGAATTGAAAGGGAAAGGTGAACTTGGACCATGCAAAGACTTCCACTGCACTCTGGTATTAGTGTACTCACCTCCAAGTTCATTCTTATGCTCTAGTTGCATTTCTGCTCTTAATTGACATTTTTTGGTAAGGCAATGGGGTTAAAGGGCCAAGAGTGATCCCGTTTTGGTGCTTAATGCCAAAGGGGGAGAAATTAAGGTCAAAGCAAATGGATTAGCTACCACTTGAGAATTTTAAAAAAAGTAGAGTTAGAATTTTTGATTTGTCCAAAATATTCCTATTGCAAAATTTGGCCTCTTGTGGGGGGAGAATTTTTTTATTATGGCAAAAAGGGGGAGTTTTTGGTACTTGATCAATTTTTCCATTGGAACATCTCTCTTTGTGCCTAAACAAGTGTGTTTGACTTAGAGATAGGAAAATGAATTTGATTTGCAAAAGCAAACCAAGTGGTGGCAAAGAATGATCCAAATATGTCAAAACTTGTGCAAAGACAATTTTGTTCTCAATTGCATTGATGTTGCACTTATTTTGGTTGCTTTTGGACGTGTTGGCATAAATCACCAAAAGGGGGGAGATTGAAAGGGAAATGTGCCCTTGGGCAATTTCTATTATGTTTTGGTGATTAAGTGCCCAACACATTTAATTAAGTTCTTATGTGCTAAATGAAGAGAAAAGTGCAAATCAAGACATGAGGTATGTTTCTAGACTTAGTACATTGTTTTGAGTACTAACATATTCTGTCTAAGTGCTAGAAACAGGAAAAGAAAGAATTGCAAAAGACTTGGATGTGGGCAGCCAAAGTCCAGCTCGGCCTGGCACACTGAACTGTCCGGTGGTGCACCGGACAGTGTCCGGTGCGCCAGGCTGGACTCCGGTGAAAATGCCGCTCTCGTGAAAAACCAGCGACGTATGGCTATAATTTACCGGACTGTCCGGTGAGCCAACGGTCGCCAGCGCAACGGTCGGCCGCGCAATCCGTGGGCGACGCGTGGCCCGCACCAACGGTCGGCAGGAGGCACCGGACAGTGTCCGGTGCGCCAACTGACCCGGAGGTGCAACGGTCGTCTGCGCCAGAAAAGGAAGGAGATCAGCACCGGACTGTCTACAGTGACTGTCCAGTGGCGCACCGGACACTCGACAGAAGGCAAGGATAGCCTTCCTTATTGATCTTCAACGGCTCCTAGCTGCCTTGGGGCTATAAAAGGGACCCTTAGGCGCATGGAGGAGTCACCCAAGCTTACAAGAAACATTCTAAGACTCCAACTTCACGCATTCGATTCTTTGAGATAGTGACTTGAGCTTCATTTGAGTTGTGAACTCTGTGCGTTGTGTTTTGAGCTCAAGTTGTGACTTGTGTTCGTGATTGTGCTGTGGATTTGAGTCTTGTGTGTGTTGCTCTCCCCTCCCTTACTTCTGCGCTTCTTTTGTGATCATCATTTTAAGGGCGAGAGGCTCTAAGTTGTGGAGATTCCTCGCAAACGGGAGAAAGACTAAGAAAGGAAAAACTGTGGTATTCAAGTTGATCATCGGATCACTTGAAAGGGGTTGAGTGCAACCCTCATCCATTGGGACACCACAATGTGGAAGTAGGCAAGTGTTACTTGGCCGAACCACGGGATAAAATCGCGTGTCTCTTGTGTGCTTTCTCTTTGATTGTCTGTGTTCACAAGAGCTTGTTTCAAGCTACTTAGCCGTTCTAACTTTCATAACTAAGTTTCGTGGCTATTAGTGTTGAATTTTATAGGATCACCTATTCACCCCCCCCCTCTAGGTGCTCTTAGTCGCGCCAAAGGCTACATGGCTTGTTGCGTCGGCCTACGCCCTCACCCTCTTGCGGACGAAGCGGTCCTCCTCACTAGCCACTAACCAAGTCCCATGGCATGCTCAGGCTCCAACCACACTAGTGGAGCCCAGCAAACAAGCCAGTAAGGGCTAAGCCTTTGTCAACCTCATCATGGCGAAGGTGGTCTATCGGCTACGGTGAGCACTGCCACTTGCCTAGGGGTCTCACAAAGGCAAGGCCAAGACCTGCGCTGGCTCGTAGTAGAGCCGTCGTCTTCAACCAAGCTCTATCGATGACCTCGCCAGTGGCAGCCACCGGTCGCGAGGTCCCCTTCGGTGGGCCACCACTCGCACTGTTAGTGTTCCAAGGACAGGGCAGCACCAAGACCTGCACAGTCCACTACGTCGGCCTACTACTAGGCCTAGCTCATCGACTACAGCACAAGCTCATGGCGTCTAGGAAGGACAAGGCAACCAGTGGCCCCAAGCTCATGGCGTTTGGGGAAACCATCGGCGACACCCTCCAAGCTTTGTCGTCGGCTATCACCAAGACAGAAAGGGGTTGTTGCTTACCCTTCGAGTCTGATGGATGGTAGTGGCTCCAACAGGGCATGAGGAGTGCCAAACAGCTATGCCCGCATCAATCAAGCGATTGCCGCCTCCAACCAAAGCCCTAACCTCAACCATCACCAGGACAGCACAAGCTGCTTCTTACCTTTTGAATCCAAAGGGTAGAGCAGCATCAAAGCTTATGCAGCCCACCACATTGACCTCCTACATGGCTCGACATCAACCTTAACACGACAAAGGTAGTCCATCAGCCGTGGGAGACCCTCACAGGGACATTCCATGCGCTCCGAAGGTGTTCAATATTGGCAACAAGACCCAACTTCTCTGCCACAAGTTCCATGGCGTTCAAGGTAGCGGCCAATGACTTCTGTCAAGCTCTACCTTTGGCCATCACCTAGACAAGATGGGACGATGCTTACCCTTTGAGTCAGACGCACAACGGAGCTCAATCGATTTAGGTCAGCCTTGTACCTTCCATCTATAAGGTAGCATGGGAATGAACTATTCCTTTGTAATAGGATAGCTTTTGTCTGTGGTCCAACCCGGTAAGGCTCGCCCACGTAAACCCGACCTCTGGCACCACCTATTGTCTAGTCAGGTGTGGGCCACCCTAATAAACCCGGTCTCTGACATTCATTACATAGATATCTTATACCCAGTTATGAAGGAAGAATACATTCTTGTTGGGGGCCTTCGTCTTCCGAAGGTCCTCAAAAACACGACTTAACAAAGTCTTTTAAGTGTGACATGTGAACAGGCACCTTCGGACTCGGGTTAAAAGTATGCACAATGTGAAGAGCATGGTCGTGACGAAGGCTGGTGTTGCTCTGAAGCTATGAGCAAAGGAGCTTCGGCTAAATGGTGGAACAAGGAACCGACTTAAAGGGAAAAAGGCTATTTAGTCCTCGTATAGTTGTCCATAAGTCAATAATAAATATGAAGGGCATGAATGTAATTTCTGACAGGCTGCATCCTGTGCCTATAAATAGATGAACAGTACCCCTATACTGTTCACGCTGACTTGTATTCGCTTTTGCATCACGCTTGTACTTTTACCGTCTGTCAAGCCGAAGGTACATTTGTAATTCAATATTGTTCCTGTCTTTCCAGGATAGTATAATGAGAATGAATTAATAATGTTATATGATTGTTTATGTTGCTTCTCATATTTCATATGCTTCTTCTTTTATTAACATATATTGCATTGATGAAGGTATGTCCTTCATAACCTTCGTCTGAAGATCATTATATCCTAAGGGAAATAATGCTTCAAAGGATGAAGGATATTAACATTTAACATTTTGTGTTGCCTTGTTCTTAACTCATAGCATTTGAGAACAAGTCCCCAACAATTCTCATCCATCAGTTTCTTTTCATTTTTACTAGTCATGTACCCCTACGGATCTAAGCTTGTGTTATAATCATGAAAACTGAGTTACGTAGCTTGCCTTGCACCTAGTTTGGGGCCTCGCTTGATGATGAATGAAGAATGGATTCCTAAGGGTTTGGTCTAAGGGAGGAGTCCACGTTCTCCACGGTGGTCCGAAGCTAGGTAGTCGCTTAGTCGGTCCCATACCATAAGCCTACACCTTCCACCAACCTAGAATAGCTGACATAGTACTTTCTGGACTAAGTACCTGGGGATCCAGACTTCATTTAGATTCAAGGGGTCGGCTCCAAAGCTAGGCTCGACAAGGTAAGACTAATATTGACAACAACAAAGTAAGGGCCCTAAGGGAACACTGCTAAGCACCGGTCCTAGACCACATTCAGATCGGTCTCTGGTAGCCTCGAACAACCGAAGCTACCAGAGCTCTAGGGAGAAGAAGTCAGCGGCCTCAGCTGGAGGCGCTTACATAAGAAACAGTCTAGTAGGGGTCCAGCCTATAAACCTAATCTACTAAGATACGACAAATAGTCTGGTAGGGGTCCGACCTCGTAAACCTGGTCTACTAATAAACGACCCACAGTCTGGTAGGGGTTCGGCCCCATAAACCTGGTCTGCTAATAAACGACCCACATTTCGGTAAGGTCGCTCACATAAACCCAATCTCTAGTGCACTATGTGGTCCAGCCCAGTAAGAGCAACCCTTATAAACCCAGTCCCTCCTGATCTTCATGCAAGATCTCACATATCCAGCAATGGGGAAAGGTTTTGCTCTTAGTGCAGTCCCAGTGAATCAGCTTCGTCATCATACCCTTAGCCGAGGTATGTTTCTCTTTTTGTCCCCTCTTAAGATTCTTAACTTTGTTGTTGTCATGAAATCTAGGTTATACAACTGGCATTACCGCTTAGTTTATGTCCCCACTTAAAACTAAATAAGGCACAAGCTGACATACACCTAGTCTAAAGGAAAAGTCCACATTCTCAGGGGTGGTGTAGAGCTGGGTAGCCACTTAGCCTGGTACCATATCGTAAGCATACACCTTCCACTTCACAAGAATAGCTAACTTAGTACTTTCTGGACTAGGTACCTAAAGGCCTATGCCTCATTCAAAATTAAGGGTCGGATCTCATAAACTCTGCTCGGCAAGAGCCCGGTTGCATAATTTGATAGATTAAGTACAACAAAGTAAGGATCCCAAGAGTATGTTGCTAGGCATTATTCCTAAACCATACTCGGGGGTAGCTCCCTGGTCTAAAGTGTTACACCCGGGTTTTAGGGACCCGGGCGCGAACATAATCCCTAGGTGTGCTAGGACCAAGTCTCACACATATGATGAATTATGGTACAGAAATGAACAACTTTACTATATAATAGGAGTTTCTGTAGAAAATAAATAAATAATTACATCGTAAGGAGACAATGATCCAGCAACCTAAAGTTGACTGGGAGACGACGACCTAGACCTCTCACGAACACATCGCAGCATCCTCCATGCGCCTCATCCTGTGGTACATGTTCTTGACCTGTGGGGGTGTGAGACAGCAAGGGTGAGCTTTTATATGTTCATCGCTCAACAAGTTGTGGGGAATAATGTGCATGAACTCACCAAAAGGTGGGAGTTCATGTGATGTGTAAGGCTGATCAATAATAGGGGTTAAAGCTGAGCATTGCTTTTAATAAGTTGGTCAAATTTTTATTAGCAGTTACTAAATGTAAGTAAATATCAAACCATAATAATAATAGAACAAAATTAATAATAAATCCCATGCAATGCAAATGACAAATTGAATTTAGTTCTATAATTTAATCATGCGAGAGTCCTGAGCTGCTCATGACCGCGGGCACGGCTAGTATACCAGTTTTACACTCTATAGAGGTTGTACCATGTACCCACAAGTCATGTATCCCATGACGCCAGGGTTTGCAAGGCCCTTAGATACTTCCGAGGTGAATAGCTAGGGATCCACTACGAGGCCTTTACAAAGTTCCACTAGCTTCAGAAAACCTGCTACAGTTTCTAGGAAGAGCAATGCAGGAATCCCCTGTCTGACCGCCAACGCAGCAAAATCAACCCGAGAACCTCCCTACACACCTACTCCCCTACTGCCCTAGTGCCCTTGCCCCTATCGGGTAAGGTAGTCCTCCACTAGCTTTCCTAGTTAGTCAGCCAAGGGCGTCCCATTCCACCCTTGTGGTGGCACGTGTTTCTCAAGTTAAGCTCCATGTTCCAATTAAAAATACTGATCTTGACATGAATAATAAATAAACAACAGAATAATTGGAACATGGACATAATGTAATATTAATCCCAAAACATATAGAGCAATAGCAAAACTATCCAAATGATTCAAGGGTGAACAAGGTAAAAGGATAACCAGTCTAGGGTGATCTATTGGGTCCCATCAAAATAAACCTATGCATGATAAAATGATTATAAAGAACATTATTGGGTAATAAAAGTGGTCAAGGCCACAACTTGCTTTTATTTTATTATATTGCTTATGCAAAGGCTTCTATAATTCATACACATACACAAAGGAAATATTTTTAGAGGCATAATTTCTAATGTGTAATATTTATTTAAAGGTATTTTAACCCAGATCTTTTTAGAGAATATTTCCCAAATATTTTATTCAAACGAGTAATTTGGCTTATATAAAGATCTTTTCATTTAGTCTCTTTAATCCCTTAACATATGAACTTTAAATCTAGGAAGAACTTTTCTTTAATTCTCTAAAATATGATTTTGGGGTGTTACAAATTATACACCCTTAAAAATAATCTCGTCCCGAGAATACTAAGAAGAGGAACATAGTTAGTTGGGTTTGCTTTGAATTGGTTACAGTACCCATTTTTTCAAGTTCTTTAATGGGTATCTCCTATGTCTAGCCCTCTATTTAGCAAGATGAGAGATGGTTATGGTAAGAAAGACTAGGTGGAAGAAAGACTCCATTCTTCTTGTCAATGTTGATCTCCTTCTTCTTCAGTGTTTGTGTCTCCATCAAGGGTTTGGAAGGTTTAGTTAGGTAGATGATTATGAAACATGAGATAGGTCAAACAACCTCCTTCTTGAGTGTGATTTAGGAATCATCGGTCTAGGTGTTAGATACTTTCGTCCAAGTTGGGATAACAATTGTGGGTACATGGGGTAGGTAGGTTAAACAGAGTTTTTCTTTGCTTTTGGGATAAATGTATTAGGCATCCTATGATGTAGGTTAGGTTATTGTTCACAGACGACTTGGTGTAAGGCACTAATTTAGGTTCATGTTTTATCGGAGTGGGGTCTAATATATTTCACCAGGATTAACTCACTGGTTAAGTAACTTACTTTGGATTAGATCATAGTAGCTTAGATGGGATCTAGTTTAGATTGGTATGATTAGATTAGACTGATAATATCTAATTGCTTTGGATTAGATCATGGTTGTTACACTAGTGTGGGGTAAATATGCTTATTAGGGCAAGATGAATCCATAAGGATAAGGTAGAATCTTTTGAGATCAGTTAGATTTATTAGGATAAGATAAAATATTTTCAAGGTTAGATGAATTAATTTGGGTTGAATCATGATCATGGTGGGATAAGACAAGTGGTTTGGATAATATGAACCCTTCAAGATAAGATGAATATATTGAGATAAAAGAGAGTCTTTTAAGATAAGATGGATCTATTAGGCTTGATATATTCTAGTGGGGGTATTCTTGGTTGGTCTAGTTTATCTTATAAACAATTTATGAGGATAAGATAGATTTTTTTAACATAAGATGAACCTATTAGGATAAGATAGAATGCTTTAAGTTAAGAGGGAAAAATAGATACACTTTAATGGAGGATAATCTAGGTTATTTAGTTATCTTATGAATTTTATTTATGTTTATGCCTATATGTATATGCAGATGTAATTGTGGACATTACTCCACAACTCATCACACTCAATCAAAGATCCAAATCAGACATGTATCACAAGAACAAACATTCTAGCATAAAAATATTTACAAAAATAGTTTTAATTTTGTTCCTAAGTGTAGGTCTCCTCCACTTTTGTCTTTAGAAAGAAAAAGGTAAGAATAATCAGAGTAAAGCGGAAATAGATGAGAAAAGTTTAGAAAAGAATCAGAGTACCAAAGGTTAGTAAGTATTGGTTGTCCAGTTCTATCTAGGTTTCGTCCTATAGTCAACATTCCTCTGATACCACTTCTGTCACACCCGGGTTTTAGGGACCCGAGCGCGAACATAATCCCCAGGTGTGCTAGGACCAAGTCTCACACATATGATGAATCATGGTACAGAAATGAATGTTACAACTTTACTATATAATAGGAGTTTCTGTACAAAATAAATAAATAATTACATCGTAAGGAGACAACGATTCAGCAACCCAAAGTTGACTAGGAGACGACGACCTAGACCTCTCACGAACACATCGCAGCATCCTCCATGCGCCTCATCCTATGGTACCTGTTCTTGACCTGTGGGGGTGTGAGACAGCAAGGGTGAGCTCAGATATGTTCATCGCCCAACAAGTTATGGGGAATAATGTGCATGAACTCACCAAAGGTGGGAATTCATGTGATGTGTAAGGCTGATCAATAATAGGGGTTAAAGCTGAGCATTGCTTTTAATAAGTTGGTCAAATTTTTATTAGCAGTTACTAAATGTAAGTAAATACCAAACCATAATAATAATAGAATAAAATTAATAATAAATCCCTTAACATATGAACTTTAAATCTAGGAAGAACTTTTCTTAAATTCTGCAAAATATGATTTTGGGGTGTTACATAAAGGTAACCCTCCACGTGTAGGACAACCTCCAGTGAGCCCTTAAGGCTGGGTGCCCAGAAAGAGAAACACTTTACTTCATACCAAACTGGATAAACTCGAGAGCAATACAATTCTTTGTCTTATGCAGCAACAGCAGTATGTCGACAAGCAACCCACTTAGCATGGAGGCGGCAGGCACGGTGCTACTGCATAGGACTAGCATTTCTGGGTCAAGACGCAGGTATGGCCCCACCAACGGGTTCGCCACCTTACCCGAGGTGGGCTCGAGGTCCTCTGTTGGTGCCCTAAACATGGGGTACCCACTCCTACTATGTCAAGGTGAGACCCCAATGGCCACCATCGAGAATTTACGGATGGCCGAGCCAACACGGGGTTAAGGTCTACCATATGAAGTTGTGGCCCAACCTGAGCTTATTTCCTGGGTTGGACCGCCACCACCACAAGTACCAATGAAGGGAAGAATCGACAACTTCAGCTATAGACCTGGGTTCCTGCGAATGGAACCTGAACCTCCTTGTGGGCCCATCGGATACCTGGAGAAGGGGGTCCAGAGAGGCTCCATGACCCTGGAAAGTAGACACCCTCTAGCTGCAGCACCGAACATCCAGGTTGGCTTCGGGCCTAGTAAATGTCGTCCGGGCCTCAAGCCAAGTGGTGTTCGGTGAAGCCACATGTCCGAATCGGTGCGGATTGGGCCCAGGGCCACCTCGGGCACGGTCCAGGTCTCTACTCAGAGAGGGTTAGGGAATGACGTGTCCCCACATATTGCCGGGCCTACCCTCAGTCCAAGACAGAGGTCTAGTGCCAATGCGTGGGCAGACATGCCTGGTATAAGCCACTGGATGATGCCTGACGTATGCCTCTAACATGGGGTCCGCCTGCAATTAGTGTGGATGGGATGCATACTTTCCTATGCCAGTGACGGGTAGCGTATCCCCAGCATTAAATGTGTGCGACGCGCCAGGTCAGCAACGTGCAGGATTTCATTGTTGCACGCATGTTACCAAGGCAAGACTATTGACTTAATGTGCCGCTTAGGCGCCTTTCTTTATGACTTCACTATTCCTTGTGCCTTACCGAGGCATGAAGAGATAGGTGGAGAAGGACGAAATCGTACACCCCTACACATGGTAGAATATCAGACTACGCCGCAACCTACTCCATGGGTTACGCCTTAGCCCTTATTAGATGAGACGGGAGGATAGGATATCGAGAGCCAGCACAACGACCAATAGGAGATACACGCTCAGGAAGATCTAGCATCGTCGGGCTTATCCGACGCCTCTAGTCCTACTTTGTAACTTGCTCCTAGGCTCACCTGTCGGGGCCCTAGCTCCATTGTAACGTGTCTCCCCTTGGACTATAAAATGGGTGGCACTAGCGATGCAGGGGGATGTGAATTCACACTCAGATCGACGACTCCCAGGCTTTCAGCCAATACAACTCATAGTGGATGTAAGGTATTACGCTCTGTTGGCCTGAATCACTCTAAACCCTTGTGTTCTTGTGTTCATGTATCAGGCCAGGCAAATCCAAAACCGCCCCCATCAAGGGGGCCAGTGGCGGGTGCGCTCTACCACCCGGTCGGAGGGTTTTTCGCCTTCGACACTCTCAGGCAGACTCAGAGATTCCTTTTGCCTGGACGGACAACGCAAGGACGGACCCCAGATGAGACGACACCTAGAAAAACGATGAACAAGAGGAGAACCCGGACGCCGGAGCCCCGCCGCCATGTCAAGACTTAGCTAGGAATACACCTTGTAACCACCTCCACCATGAACAAGAGACTTGAGAGTCTCTTTTGACTCACTCGTCCAGCTTGTAAACCCTACTACGAGCTTTGATCATCAATGGTGTCGGTAGCGCAAGCCGCCGATGACTGGATATAAGAACATTTTGGCTGAACCAGTATAAATCTTATGCCCACCTCGCACACCGTCTTGAGCCCGGAACACGCACAAAAAATTAATTGTCAGAGCGAGGTTTGAAACTTCGACAATCCTAGCTTAAGAAATTATAATCATGGCCTTCTTTGATAAAATTTTCTGGACAAAAGAGGTAAAATAATCCAATATATGTCATTGAACACGAGGAACAAGAGTATTAGGATTACATTTTCAGGCTCAACACGATGAAACAAAATAGCAACTCAAATAATTTTACCATCCTGTATTGAGTTTGTGTCCTTAAGCGGCAACACTATTGGAGAAAAGTTCTTTGTCCAATACTCGTTAAACTTTGTCTTTATCGAGTGCCCAACATTTAACTCTCCGCAAACGTTTTAGCACTAGATAAAGAAGTTGTCTAGTGCAAGTTTTAGGCCGCCGGAGATGACTTGGGCGCCGCGGCCTTGACGGCTTCGAATCTGGGCTCCTTGGCTTGGAACTTCTGCTTGACATACACGTCCATGTAATCACCGAACACGTACTTGGGGTACGTCTCACCACCGCTGCTGCCCTGCACCGCCGCCGGCGAGATGGTGGCCTCGTTAGCCGGGTTGTAGAAGGAGGCAATGGAGCGGCGGTTGCCGTCGCGCATGGGCAGCACGCGGTGCCAGGCGCTGCGGTACCGCCCGTTGCTGAGCACCTCGATCTGATCGCCGGTGTTGATGACGATGGCGCCCGCGAGCGGCTGCACGTCGATCCACTGGCCGTCCTTGAGCACCTCCAGGCCACCGACTCTGTCATCCTGGAACAGCAGGATGACTCCGCCAGCGTCGGTGTGCGCACGCAGGCCCGTGATGAGGTCCGGGCGCGGGCACGGCGGGTAGTGGCTGACCTTGGTGCCGAAGAAGGGCTCGTGCCGGCCGCCGCCGGAGAAGGCATCCTTGATGGTGCCCTTGGTGAGGCCGAGGTTCTCGTCCATGGCCTCCATGACGCGCTCGGCGAGCTTCCTCAGCTCGGCGCGGTACTCGCGTATGGTCTTCTTGAACGCCGACGGGTCGGACGGCCACTGGCAGCCGTCGTGGATGAAGAATATGTCCTCCCAGTCCAGGTCATCCACAGGCGCCACCTCCTCGCCGCGCCGCTCCGCGTCGACGAGCGCCTCCAACGTGCGCACTGGCTCCGACACCTTGAACCCGGCCTCCCGGAGGCGGTAGCAGTCGGAGCATACCTTCTTGACGCGCTCAAGAAGCTCCAGCGGGATGCCATGGTTCACAAGCTGGAAGAATCCCCATTCCTCGCAGCCATTGGCGATCTGCGCCAGAGTCTCGGTCCTCTCAGCGCCGTCCAGCTTGGAGAAGTCGATCACGGGAACCACCATGGCTGATGAAGCTGAAGAGAAACGAGAAATACTCAAATAGCAGATCTTTAGGTGTTTGTTTGCTTGCTTCAGTGAAAGCTTAGTTGCATGCAGCTGATCATGTGTTGTGGTCGGAGGCCATGGTTGAGGTTTTATAGGGCACCAGCCACCAGGTGTACACAGGTCGACGGTCAGCAAGTTTGAGCATGTGGCAAACGGGGAGAGAAGTTTCTTGGAGGCAGCTACGGGTTCATTTCATTGGCAGCTTATGCTGAAGCTGGACTGGATTCGGCAGCTAGCTTAGCTAAGGAGGCAAGACTGATTGCTAGTGCGTGACTTCTTCTAACCTGGACAATTCTGTCCTTGCCTAGTAGGTGCATCACTCCCTATAGTCCCTAGATATTAATTTTTGGACTAGTTTGAGAACCCTATTTTTCCACGGGATTTTTATTTTTCTAAGAGAATTAGTTTATTTTTTCTTAAAAATAGAAATCCTTTGGAAAAAATATTTTTTGCCGAGTGCCAGATCGCGGGCACTCGGCAAAGAAGGCTTTGGCGAGTGTCAACTGACAAGTACTCGGCAAAGATCTATTCTAGTTTCTTTGCCGAGTGCCAAGGGGATGGCACTCGGCATAGCTTTCTTTGCCGAGTGTCAACCGGCTGGCACTCGGCAAAATACATTTTAATTTTTTTAATTTTGGCAACCAAATTTTTTGTGGTATGTTCCTATATTATATAGACCTACATGTACCATTTTGGGACAATTAGAAAAGTGTTTTCTATAGCTAGTAGATTTAGTTCGTTTATTTAACTTTCTTCAGAAAATTCACATTTAACTGTAAAAGACTCGAAACTTGGAAAATCGTGCGTGCAAACATAATATCAATGCTATTTAGCACAAGTTACGATCGACTTCAGCAGCGGACCGGAAACTTCGAGCACCATGCTCACTCAACATAGTCGTGAACTTGTCATCCAGCTGTTTAAAAATTGTATAAAACACAAACAAAGTCAGAAAATCATTAAACTTGTCCACATGTCATAATATCATATGTAGAGGCTGTGATAAAAATTTGAGAAAGTTTCGAGAAAGCTGTGACGTACTATATGTAGAAACCTAGGAGAACTACATTGAAACTCTACGATTTCATGTGTAGTTCTCCTAGGTTTCTACACATAGTACGTCTCAACTTTCTCGAAACTTTCTCAAATTTTTATCACAGCATCTATATATGATATCATTACACGTGGACAAGTTTCATGATTTTCTGACTTTGTTTGTATTTTATACCATTTTTAAACATGTGGATGGCAAGTTCACGGCCATGTTTAGTGAGCATGTTGCTCGAAGTTTCCGGTCCGCTCCTGGAATCGGTCGTAACTTATGCTAAGTAGCATGGATATAATTTTTACATGCACGGTTTTTCAAGTTTCGAGTGACCTGCAGTTCAAATCTGAATTTTCCGAAGAAATTGAAATAAACGAACTAAATCTACTACCGATTGAAAACTCTGTTATAATTGTCCACAAATGATACATGTAGGTCTACATAGTGTAGTAATATACCACAAAAGTTTGGTGGACAAACTTAAAAAAATAAAAATATGCTTTGCCGAGTGTCCACAGAAGACACTCGGTAAAGATTTCTTTGCCGAGTGCCAAGCATTTGGCACTCGGCAAAGAAACCACTTTGCCGAGTGCCGAACCTCGGCCCTCGGCAAAGGCTGACGGCCGTCAGCTTTAGAACGGCCGCTGACGGCCCTTTGCCGAGAGCCGCCTTTGTCGAGTGTTTGTCACTCGGCAAAATTGTCTTTACCAAGAGTTTTCCTATGCCGAGTGTCCTGCACTCGGTAAACTAGCTCGTTACCGAGAGCGGGACTTTACCGAGTGCGGCTCTCGGCAAAGCAACCTTTGCCGAGTGCCCAACAAAAAGCACTCGGCAAAGAAGCCGGCACTCGGCAAAGACCCGGATTCCGGTAGTGCTTGTGCCTTACCGAGGCATGAAGAGACAGGTTGAAAGTCGCCTAGAGGGGGGTGAATAGGGCGAATCTGAAATTTATAAACTTAAGCACAACTACAAGCCGGGTTAGCGTTAGAAATATAAATGAGTCCGCGAGAGAGGGTGAAAACAAATCGCAAGCAAATAAGGAGTGAGACGCGAGGATTTGTTTTACCGAGGTTCGGTTTTCGCAAACCTACTCCCCGTTGAGGTGGTCACGAAGACCGGGTCTCTTTCAACCCTTTCCCTCTCTCAAACGGTCACCTATTCCGAGTGAGCTTCTCTTCTCAATCAAACGGAACACAAAGTTCCCGCAAGGACCACCACACAATTGGTGTCTCTTGCCTTGGTTACAATTGAGTTTGATCACAAGAAGAATGAGAAAGAAAAGAAGCGATCCAAGCGCAAGAGCTCAAATGAACACAAATGTCGCTCTCTCTAGTCACTATTTGATTTGGAGTGATTCCGGACTTGGGAGAGGATTTGATCTCTTTGGAGTGTCTTAGAATTGAATACTATAGCTCTTGTAGTGTGTTGAAGGTGGAAAACTTGGATACCATTGAATGTGGGGTGGTTGGGGATTTATAGCCCCAACCACCACAAAGTGGTCGTTGGAAGGCTGATGTCGCATGGCGCACCAGACAGTCCGGTGCGCCAGCCACGTCAGCCAGCCGTTGGGGTTCGACCAATGGAGCTCTGACAGGTGGGGCCTCTGGGCTGTCCGGTGGTGCACTGGACAGGTCATGTAGACTGTTCGGTGCGCCAACTGCGCGTGCTCTGTCCTCTGCGCGCGCAGACGCGCATTAAATGTGTTGCAGTCGACTGTTGCGCGTGAAGTAGCTGTTGTTCCGCTGGCACACCGGACAGTCCGGTGCTTCACCGGACAGTCCGGTGAATTATAGCGGAGTGGCCTCCCATTTTCCCGAAGGTAGTGAGTTCAGCGTCGAGTGCCCTGGTGCACCGGACAGTCCGGTGCGCCAGACCTGGGTGCCTTTGGGTTGTCTTTTGCTCTCTTTGTTTGAACCCTTTCTTGGTCTTTTTATTGGCTTATTGTGAACCTTTGGCACCTGTAAAACTTATAGACTAGAGCAAACTAGTTAGTCCAATTATTTGTGTTGGGCAATTCAACCACCAAAATCAATTAGGAAAAAGGTGTAAGCCTAATTCCCTTTCAATCTCCCCCTTTTTGGTGATTGATGCCAACACAAACCAAAGCAAATATAGAAGTGCATAATTGAACTAGTTTGCGAAATGTAAGTGCAAAGGTTACTTAGAATTGAACCAATATAATTCTCATAAGATATGCATGGATTGTTTCTTTATATTTTTTATCATTTTGGACCACGCTTGCACCACATGTTTTGTTTTTGCAAATTCTTTTGTAAATTCTTTTCAAAGACCTTTTGCAAATAGTCAAAGGTAAGTGAATGAGATTTTGAGAAGCATTATCAAGATTTGAAATTTTCTCCCCCTGTTTCAAATGCTTTTCCTTTGACTAAACAAAACTCCCCCTCAATAAAATCCTCCTCTTAGTGTTCAAGAGGGTTTTAAGATACCAATTTTGAAAATACTACTTTCTCCCCCTTTTGAATATAATAAGATATCAATTGAAAAATTCATCATTTCAAAAATCTTTTCTTAACTCAAATTTTGAAAATTGGTGGTGGTGCGGTCCTTTTGCTTTGGGCTAATACTTTCTCCCCCTTTGGCATGAATCGCCAAAAACGGATACTTGAGTGAAATATAAGCCTTTTTTACTAATTTCTCCCCCTTTGGTGAACAAAATATGAGTGAAGATTATACCAAAGTTGGAGAGTTGCTCGGAGCGACGGCGAAGGGTGAGTGACTCGATGGAGTGGAGTGGAAGCCTTTGTCTTCGCCGAAGACTCCAAATCCCTTTCAATCTATGACTTGGTTTGAAATTCACTTGAAAGCACATTAGTCATAGCATATAAAAGAGATATGATCAAAGGTATATTAATGAGCTATGTGTGCAAAACATCAAAAGAAGTTCCGAGAATCAAGAATATTTAGCTCATGCCTAAGTTTGTTAAAAGTTTGTTCATCTAGTGGCTTGGTAAAGATATCGGCTAATTGTTCCTTAGTGTTAATATATGCAATCTCGATATCTCCCTTTTGTTGGTGATCCCTTAAGAAATGATACTGAATGGCTATGTGTTTAGTGCGGCTATGCTCAACGGGATTATCCGCCATGCGGATTGCACTCTCATTATCACATAGAAGAGGAACTTTGGTTAATTTGTAACCATAGTCCCTAAGGGTTTGCCTCATCCAAAGTAGTTGCGCGCAACAATGGCCTGCGGCAATATACTCGGCTTCGGCGGTAGAAAGAGCTACGGAATTTTGTTTCTTTGAAGCCCAAGACACCAGAGATCTTCCCAAGAACTGGCAAGTCCCCGATATGATCTTTCTATTAATTTTACACCCTGCCCAATCGGCATCCGAATAACCAATTAAATCAAATGTGGATCCCCGAGGGTACCAAAGCCCAAACTTAGGAGTATAAACTAAATATCTCAAGATTCGTTTTACGGCCGTAAGGTGAGCTTCCTTAGGGTCGGCTTGGAATCTTGCACACATGCATACGGAAAGCATAATGTCCGGTCGAGATGCACATAAATAGAGTAAAGAGCCTATCATCAACCGGTATACCTTTTGATCGACGGATTTACCTCCCGTGTCGAGGTCAAGATGCCCATTGGTTCCCATGGGTGTCTTGATGGGTTTGGCATCCTTCATCCCAAACATGTTTAGAATGTCTTGAATATACTTCGATTGGCTAATGAAGGTGCCCTCTTGGAGTTGCTTCACTTGAAATCCCAAGAAGTACTTCAACTCCCCCATCATCGACATCTCGAATTTCTGTGTCATGATCCTACTAAATTCCTCACATGTAGATTCGTTAGTAGACCCAAATATAATATCATCAACATAAATTTGGCATACAAACAAATCATTGTCAAGAGTTTTAGTAAATAAAGTAGGATCGGCCTTTCCGACTTTGAAGCCATTAGTGATAAGAAAATCTCTTAGGCATTCATACCATGCTCTTGGGGCTTGCTTGAGCCCATAAAGCGCCTTAGAGAGTTTATATACGTGATTAGGGTACTTACTATCTTCAAAGCCGGGAGGTTGCTCAACATAGACCTCTTCCTTGATTGGTCCATTGAGGAGGCACTTTTCACGTCCATTTGATAAAGCTTAAAGCCATGGTAAGTAGCATAGGCAAGTAAAATGCGAATTGATTCAAGCCTAGCTACGGGTGCGTAGGTTTCACCGAAATCCAAACCTTCGACTTGTGAATACCCCTTGGCCACAAGTCGGTCTTTGTTCCTTATCACCACACCATGCTCATCTTGCTTGTTGCAGAAGACCCACTTGGTTCCTACAACATTTTGGTTAGGACGTGGAACTAGATGTCATACCTCGTTCCTAGTGAAGTTGTTGAGCTCCTCTTGCATCGCCACCACCCAATCCGAATCTTGTAGTGCTTCCTCTACCCTTTGTGGCTCAATAGAGGAAACAAAAGAGTAATGTTCACAAAAATGAGCAACCCGAGGAAACAAAAGAGTAATGTTCACAAAGATCAAGTAGTTACCCCCTTTTGAATATCGCCGAGGATGGTGTTCACGGGGTGATCTCGTTGAATTGCTTGGTGGACTCTTGGGTGTGGCGGTCTTGGAACTTGTTCATCTTCCTCATCTTGATCACGGGCATCTCCCCCTTGATCATTGCTCTCCTCTTGAGGTGGCTCATCTTCTTGATTTTCTCCTTCATCATCTTGAGCCTCATCCTCATCTTGAGTTGGTGGAGATGCTTGTGTGGAGGAAGATGGTTGATTTTTGTGCATGTGGTGGCTCTTCGGATTCCTTAGGACACACATCCCTAATGGACATGTTCCTTAGTGCAACACATGGAGCCTCTTCATCACCTATCTCATCAAGATCAACTTGCTCTACCTGAGAGACGTTAGTCTCATCAAACACAATATCACAAGAAACTTCAACTTGTCCGGAGGACTTGTTAAAGACTCTATATGCCCTTGTGTTTGAATCATATCCTAGTAAAAAGCCTTCTACAGTCTTAGGAGCAAATTTGAATTTTCTACCTCTTTTAACAAGAATAAAGCATTTGCTACCAAAGACTCTAAAATATGAAACACTGGGCTTTTTACCGGTTAGGAGTTCATACAATGTCTTCTTGAGGATTCGGTGTAGATATAACCGGTTGATGGCGTAGTAGGCGGTGTTGACCGCCTCGGCCCAAAACTGATCTGAAGTCTTGTACTCATCAAGCATGGTCCTTGCCATGTCCAATAGAGTTCTATTCTTCCTCTCCACTACACCATTTTGTTGTGGCGTGTAGGGAGAAGAGAACTCATGCTTGATGCCCTCCTCCTCAAGGAAGCCTTCAATGTGAGAGTTCTTGAACTCCATCCCGTTGTCGCTTCTTATTTTCTTGATCCTTAAGCCGAACTCGTTTTGAGCCCGTCTCAAGAATCCCTTTAAGGTCTCTTGGGTATGAGATTTTTCCTACAAAAAGAACACCCAAGTGAAGCGAGAATAGTCATCCACAATAACTAGACAGTACTTACTCCCGCCGATGCTTATGTAAGCTATCGGGCCGAATAGATCCATGTGTAGGAGCTCGAGTGGCCTGTCAGTCGTCATGATGTTCTTGTGTGGATGATGAACACCAACTTGCTTCCCTGCCTGACATGCGCTAAAAATCCTATCTTTCTCAAAATGAACATTTGTTAGTCCCAAAATGTGTTCTCCCTTTAGAAGCTTGTGAAGATTCTTCATTCCAACATGTGTGTTGGGGACTTGTTCTCAAATGCTATAAGAACAAGGCAACATAGAAAATGTTAATCGGTTAAATCCTTCGTCCTACGAAGCATTATTCCCCTTAGGATATAATGGTTTTCGAACGAAGGTTATGAAGGGCGTACCTTCATAAATACATTATATAGCGACGAAGAATGAATTGTAAGGAATATAAAGGATAACATAGATAATTGTATATTATTATTATATATAAACAGAAATAACATTGAATTACAGATGTACCTTCAACTTGAAGGAAATGAAAGTACAAGCGTGACGCAAAAGTGAATGCCAAGTCAGCGTGAACAGTACGGGGGTACTGTTCACCTATTTATAGGCACGGGGCACAACCCATACAAAATTACATTCATGCCCTTTACACTTGATAATGATTCTATAGTAATCTATCGAGGTCTAAATAGCCTTTTCATCTTTAAGTCGGTTTCGCTTTTTGTTGCCACGCCGAAGCTTTCCTGCTCACACCTTCGGCGCTGTATCAACCTTCGTATTATTCTGGTCTACTGTGATGCCGACTTGTGTCCGAAGATACCTGTTCACACATTATACTCCAGAAATACTGTTAAATCCTGTTTTTGAGGACCTTCGGAAGCCGAAGGCCCCCAACAGTAGCCCCTCGCAATATTAATTTGTTTAAAATAATAAATTTAGATTGCGACATGGACGAAGGCTTTACGCCGAAGGTCCGAAAAAACACCTTCCCTTTGCTAGAATAGCAACATTCACTGACAAGCGGGGTCTGTCAATTTTCAACGCATTTGGCGTATAAATACGGTCATACCGCAAACTCATTTGACACGCTCTCTGGCCATCTGCTCCCGCTCACTCAATTTTTAGCTCTTGTGCACTAAGATTTGCTAAGCTTTTAGTTTTGAAGCTTCGGCTTTGAAAATAGTTTTTTAGTGTCTCCGAAGATGTCTGAAGATAAGAAGGCTGCTGCTGAGATGAAGCTGAGCCTCGACGAAGAGAAAAACTTGGGGTTTCTTATAGCGATGTCAAAGACCAATACAGAAAAAATCACCAAGGAGATTCTGGAAGGTTTGTCTGAAGATACTGGTGACAGTGACAGTTATGATGTGGACAGTGGTGGTGAAGACTCCGAAGATCGTCCCTGGCGACCAAGCCATTCAGTTTATGGTAAATCAACTATCAAAGAGAATCATCTGGTCAACATGAGAGGAAGGTATTTCCGGGATTTGTCCATTGTGAGGGCCGACGAAGGGGAAAAAACTTGTCCACACCCTGAAGAGAATGAAGTCGTAGTGTACCGAAGCTTTTTGAAAGCTGGACTGCGATTTCCCTTGAGCAGCTTCGTCGTGGAGGTGCTGAAAATCTTCGAAGTCTATCTTCATCAACTTACCCCCGAGGCAATCATAAGGCTGAATATCTTCGTGTGGGCCGTGAGAAGCCAAGGTCTGAAGCCTGATGCAAAAAGCTTCTGCAATATACACGAATTATCATACGAAACAAAACCTTGGGGTAAGGAACAGTATCACAATAATTTTGGCTGCTACAGTTTCGTTTCTCGGTCCGGGTCAAGCTGTCCCATGCCAACTTTTCGGAAGAGATGGCCCGGAGACTGGATGACAGAATGGTTTTATGTGAAGAATGACCTGTCAGCACGAGAAGATATCAAGGGTGTAATTATGCGCCCTATTTGGCAAAGCTTCGGCCTTCGGAGGCCGAAGGTTGAAATGAATGAAGCTGCCGAAAAATGCCAAAGAGCCTTCGGCGTTATCTGTTCTTTTATTGGAACTAGAGATTTAGTACAAGAGCACATTGCCTTCAGGGTATGGCCGCTCGCGGAGAAATGGGAAATGCCGCAGGAAACCATAAAGGAGGCCGACGAAGGTGGACTTATCAGGCTGAAGTACACTTTTAAGTTCGAAGATAAATTCGTTGAGCCAGATGATGACTGGTTAAAGAGTATTGAAAATTTAAGTGATGAACTGCTTGGGGCTTATTCGAAGGCCGAAGATACTGCAATGTCAGCAGCCTTCGGAGGCCGAAAAAAGAAGAGGCTGAATCGGGTATTTGATGCAATCGGGTTTGTCTACCCTGACTATTGCTATCCCATTCAAAGGCAGAAGAGAAAAAACACAACCTCTGCAAAAGAAGAAGCTGCAACTGCTCCTAGCGAGCCAGAACCGAAAAGAAAGAAGATAAAGGTCCTCACACATCGGCCGCGCTATATTGAACCAGCTTCGGTGCCTGAGTTTACCGGAGAAACTTCTTCGGCCACCGAGGCTAAAAAGCCAACCAAACCAACCTTGCTGCCAGAAGTTGCAGAAATGGCCGAAGCGCCAACGAGGATAGAATTGGAAGAACCGAAGATTTTGCTACCAAAAACCGAAGAAATGGCCGAAGCGCTATCCACAGAAAAAATGGAAAAAGTGAAAAAACCAACTGAAGAAAAAACATCTGAAGTTGCGAGTCCTGCAGCAAATGTTGAGACAGTAAAAAATCAAAAAGTGCCAGCAGTGACTCCGAAAAGAAAGAGAATGGCTAATGTGCTAGATGTACTGGAAACAATCAAATCTTCAAGCACACCTCCGAAGAAGGCTGCTGCCATTCCTGAAACAACAACTGAAATTTCTGATACTAAAGCTCCAGAGCAAGAAACTGAAGCCGAAGCTGGGTCCTCAGAGCCCGCGAAGATAAAATCCTTGGAAACTGAGGAAGAAAAAATAACAAAGCCAACTTTTGCTGAAGAAATCAGCGTCATTGCCCCCGAAGCATCCTCCAAAGTTCGTGATTATATTATTCGTCATGCTTCGGGGAAAAAACTATCAGAAAAAGAAGAGCAAGAGGCCCAGCGCTACGCCCAAAAACTGAAGTATCCAAAGGGGGCGTTAATATTCAATGGCAGTGGAGAAGAAGACTTTTTGTATTGTCTCCCTGACAGCAAGGAGATTTCTGTCTGTCGGGAGATGAGCAAGAGCTTCGGATTCCCAACTTTAGAAGACGGGCTCTCGGTGCTGTCGAAGAACGATCTGGCCGACAGCCTGGCCTATAATAGCTTAAAGGTACGACAAATGAGATCCTTGTATTTTTGTTGAGACCAAAATTTTTCGTTTGTTTAAATCTATTGACACACACATATTTCTCTTTGCAGGGCCTGATACTTAGCAATGCCCTCAGGGCACAGAAGGATGCTGAAGACGAAGGGTGTGCTATAGCCCTGAGCAACCTTCGTTCCGAAGTAATCGAACTGAGGAACGAAGGTCTCGAAAAAGATAAAATATTACACTCATTGATAAATAAAATAAAGGAAGACGAAGCTGCTTTTAAAGGTCAAGCTGAAGCTCAGAAGCGCGAAATTGAAGATCTTCGGAAACAACTGGCCAGAGCCAAGGAAGAACGCATACTTGAGGAAACAAAGCGAGAACTCAGCGACCAATGGGCAGATCACTTAGAAGGAACTGTTGAAGAGCTTCGTTCGTCCAAGAAGAGATGTTATAACAAATCTATAGAGTGTGTTAAGAAGTTAAAAGCTAGCTTCGCCAAAGTCGGCGCATTCTCAAGCGAAGAGAACTTTACAAGAGGCAATCCCGAGGGTCCCATCGAATGGATCGACCACGAAGCTGAGGCCTTCGAGGAAATTTTAAATAGCCGTGGAGATATATGTGCTTTCTCAGGTGCCAGAGGGATTGCCACAATTTTAGAGAAAAAGGGTTGCGAACACGTAAAGATTCTAGCGCAATCCGAAGATGCTCTGCCCTTCGAAGATGCAAGGGATCCTTCGCCCGAAGCTAGCATGGCTGGTGGAAAATTTTTCACCGATATCTGGGATAATGGTGGCCGAGAGATGGCCCGAGAAATCATTCGAAAAAGTGAAAAGGGCATCCACGACGCTAGAGAAGTAGCTGAGACTGCTGAGAAGAGCGCAGAGCCCGAAGGGCAATTAGGTATTAACTAATAGTTTTTATTGTGTTGTAATTTTTGGTTTTAAGCTTCGTTTGCCATTTGTAATAGCAATGTAGCCGTATCCTGTCCTACTTCAGATCCTGCCAAAGCGTCTCCGGGCCCTCAGCCGAAAGGAGACGACGAAATTAAAAAGATGGCTGAAGCCATTATGGACGAAGTCGTCAATCGGCTCCTGAATGAGGCTGCAGAAGTTGTTCTGAGAGAAGATTAAATACTATTGTAAATTAAACTTCTGAAATGTAATATGTGTGACATCTTGTAGCCCTGAATGTAATATACCTGCTTTTATCATTTAATTCTTTACGATGCATGAAATTTTACATACGTACCGTTTTTGAGTCTTTGACGAAAAAACACCTTCCCTTCTTTTCATGCTTCGTGAAGAATAATTTCCATTTGTCACAACAATATTCGTGGTGCTCTGATGAATAATATCCAAGCTTCGTGAAAATGTTCTCCGAAGCTACTTAGCATGATTTTCCCCTTTCAAAACATTCTTCCGAAGATCGATGTCATGTCCCCTTCTTGTGCCATATGCAACATGATGTATGATGCTTATGCTATGTGAAATGATGCGATGATGTTATGCTGTGTAAGATGGTGTTTATTCCGAAGATGCACACATTCCTGCGACAAAACACATAATTTTTTGAATCAGCATTGTCTTTTTACTATAAGCCTCCCTTAGGAGCTTCTTCGCCTTTTACTTCAGCGGAATCAGCGTTTATTTTTCGCTGTAAGCCTCCCTTAGGAGCTTCTTCGCCTTTTACTTTCAGCGGTATTCGCGTTGACTTTTCGCGCTTCGCCTTTTACTTAGGCGGTATCAGCGTTGACTTTTCGCTGTATGCTCTGCATTCCCTTTGGAACGACTTTGGAGCAGAAAACTTACACTGCGCTCCCTTTGGAACGACTTTTTTGTGACTTCGGCAAACTTACTCTGTGTTCCTTAGAACGACTTTTTGTTGCTTCGAAGAATTTTCGATAGTTCGAAGATCCTCTTTGTTATCACAAGTCTTTAAACTTCAACAATTTAAGCCTGTGAAGAAAATATATTTTCCTTGTGGGAATCAACGAAACTATTTACATGAAACCTAAACAATGTCCTTTATTACAGAAAATAAAACTGAATGAAAAAGATTGCTATTAAGGTAGGATATTTGTCAATAGATGTGCTTTGACTCTGGCACAGTGCTGTTAACTGTACGAGCTTCGGACTGCTCTCTGAAGTCCCTTTGGTGTGGAGCATACTGGCTCCCTTCTGGCTGCTGGCCTTGTTGCAGCGGAGGTGGAGGCGGAGGCTGTTGCCAGGAAGCTTGAGGTTGACTCGCCGAAGCAACAGAAACTGCAGGGTGGTTGCCCACATATTCTGGGATGTAGGGCGAATGATACGAAGCTGTATGCATGACCTGCTTCGGCTGAGCTTGTTGTGCTGCGGCTTCGGCTATTTCCTTTTGCTTCTGGATTGTAACATGGCACATCCTGGTGGTATGGCCTTTGTTCTCACCGCAAAACAAGCAAAAGATTCTTCTTGGTTGATCTCCAAATCTTCCGCCGAAGCCCCTGGCGCCTCTGCCTCTTGGAGCTGGTGGTCGGAAGGAGCCTTGCTGTTGCCCCGAAGCCTGTGAGGAATACTGCGGCCATTGTTGTTGGCTCCCTCGATCATCATTTTGGGTAGAGTTATGAATTGATCTAACGTGCCTCGGATAGAACCTTCCTCCGAAGCCCCTGGTCATTTCAGAAAACCTGAAAGCCTCCTCCCTTCTTTGGCGAAAATCATTATCGGCCCGAATGTACTCGTCCATCTTCTGGAGCAGCTTCTCCAAAGTTTGAGGAGGCTTCCTAGCGAAGTACTAAGCTGACGGTCCTGGCCGAAGCCCCTTGATCATGGCCTCAATGACAATTTCATTGGGTACCGTTGGTGCCTGTGCCCTCAAATGCAAGAACCTCCGGACATACGCCTGAAGGTATTCTTCATGATCTTGGGTGCACTGGAACAGAGCTTGAGCAATAACCGGCTTCGTCTGAAACCCTTGGAAGCTAGTTAACAACAAGTCCTTCAGCTTCTGCCATGAAGTGATCGTTCCTGGTCGAAGGGAGGAATACCAGGTTTGAGCAACACTCATGACAGCCATAACAAAAGATTTGGCCATGACTGCAGCATTGCCACCATACGAAGATACTGTTGCTTCGTAGCTCATCAAAAACTGCTTCGGGTCTGAATGGCCATCGAATACGGGAAGCTGAGGCGGCTTGTAGGACGGAGGCCAAGGTGTAGCCTGCAGCTCAGCGGACAGAGGAGAGGCATCATCAAAAACAAAATTCTCGTGATGGAAATTGTCATACCAGTCATCTTCGTTGGGAAAACCCTCCTGATGAAGGTCTTGGTGGTGAGGCCTTCGGTGTTGCTCATCCTGGGCAAGATGACGAACTTCTTCAGAGGCTTCGTCTATCTGCCTCTGCAGTTCAGCTAGCCTGGCCATCTTTTCTTTCTTCCTCTGCACTTGTTGATGAAGCATCTCCATATCTCTGATTTCTTGATCTATCTCGTCCTCTGGTGGTGTCGGGCTAACAGCCTTTCTTTTCTGGCTTTGGGCCTCCCGAAGGGAGACTGTTTCCTGATTATGGTCCAGCGGTTGCAGAGCTGCAGCCCCAGTCGCTGAAGCTTTCTTCGGCGCCATAACGAAGGTTTATGATCGCCGAAGGTGTTCAAAAAACTCAAAGAGTGGAAGTGAGTTCACCGGAGGTGGGCGCCAATGTTGGGGACTTGTTCTCAAATGCTATAAGAACAAGGCAACATAGAAAATGTTAATCGGTTAAATCCTTCGTCCTACGAAGCATTATTCCCCTTAGGATATAATGGTTTTCGGACGAAGGTTATGAAGGGCGTACCTTCATAAATACATTATATAGCGACGAAGAATGAATTGTAAGGAATATAAAGGATAACATAGATAATTGTATATTATTATTATATATAAACAGAAATAACATTGAATTACAGATGTACCTTCAACTTGAAGGAAATGAAAGTACAAGCGTGACGCAAAAGTGAATGCCAAGTCAGCGTGAACAGTACGGGGGTACTGTTCACCTATTTATAGGCACGGGGCACAACCCATACAAAATTACATTCATGCCCTTTACACTTGATAATGATTCTATAGTAATCTATCGAGGTCTAAATAGCCTTTTCATCTTTAAGTCGGTTTCGCTTTTTGTTGCCACGCCAAAGCTTTCCTGCTCACACCTTCGGCGCTGTATCAACCTTCGTATTATTCTGGTCTACTGTGATGCCGACTTGTGTCCGAAGATACCTGTTCACACATTATACTCCAGAAATACTGTTAAATCCTGTTTTTGAGGACCTTCGGAAGCCGAAGGCCCCCAACAATGTGCTAGTCGGTGATGATTATGAAACATGAGATAGGTCAAACAACCTCCTTCTTGAGTGTGATTTAGGAATCATCGGTCTAGGTGTTAGATACTTTCATCCAAGTTGGGATAACAATTGTGGGTACATGGGGTAGGTAGGTTAAACAGAGTTTTTCTTTGCTTTTGGGATAAATGTATTAGGCATCCTATGATGTAGGTTAGGTTATTGTTCACAGACGACTTGGTGTAAGGCACTAATTTAGGTTCATGTTTTATCGGAGTGGGGTCTAATATATTTCACCAGGATTAACTCACTGGTTAAGTAACTTACTTTGGATTAGATCATAGTAGCTTAGATGGGATCTAGTTTAGATTGGTATGATTAGATTAGACTGATAATATCTAATTGCTTTGGATTAGATCATGGTTGTTACACTAGTGTGGGGTAAATATGCTTATTAGGGCAAGATGAATCCATAAGGATAAGGTAGAATCTTTTGAGATCAGTAAGATTTATTAGGATAAGATAAAATCTTTTCAAGGTTAGATGAATTAATTTGGGTTGGATCATGATCATGGTGGGATAAGACAAGTGGTTTGGATAATATGAACCCTTCAAGATAAGATGAATATATTGAGATAAAAGAGAGTCTTTTAAGATAAGATGGATCTATTAGGCTTGATATATTCTAGTGGGGGTATTCTTGGTTGGTCTAGTTTATCTTATAAACAATTTATGAGGATAAGATAGATTTTTTTAACATAAGATGAACCTATTAGGATAAGATAGAATGCTTTAAGTTAAGAGGGAAAAATAGATACACTTTAATGGAGGATAATCTAGGTTATTTAGTTATCTTATGAATTTTATTTATGTTTATGCCTATATGTATATGCAGATGTAATTGTGGATATTACTCCACAACTCATCACACTCAATCAAAGATCCAAATCAGACATGTATCACAAGAACAAACATTCTAGCATAAAAATATTTACAAAAATAGTTTTAATTTTGTTCCTAAGTGTAGGTCTCCTCCACATTTGTCTTTAGAAAGAAAAAGGTAAGAATAATCAGAGTAAAGCGGAAATAGATGAGAAAAGTTTAGAAAAGAATCAGAGTACCAAAGGTTAGTAAGTATTGGTTGTCCAGTTCTATCTAGGTTTCGTCCTATAGTCAACATTCCTCTGATACCACTTCTGTCACACCCGGGTTTTAGGGACCCGAGCGCGAACATAATCCCCAGGTGTGCTAGGACCAAGTCTCACACATATGATGAATCATGGTACAGAAACGAATGTTACAACTTTACTATATAATAGGAGTTTCTGTACAAAATAAATAAATAATTACATCGTAAGGAGACAACGATTCAGCAACCCAAAGTTGACTAGGAGACGACGACCTAGACCTCTCACGAACACATCGCAGCATCCTCCATGCGCCTCATCCTATGGTACCTGTTCTTGACCTGTGGGGGTGTGAGACAGCAAGGGTGAGCTCAGATATGTTCATCGCCCAACAGGTTATGGGGAATAATGTGCATGAACTCACCAAAGGTGGGAATTCATGTGATGTGTAAGGCTGATCAATAATAGGGGTTAAAGCTGAGCATTGCTTTTAATAAGTTGGTCAAATTTTATTAGCAGTTACTAAATGTAAGTAAATACCAAACCATAATAATAATAGAACAAAATTAATAATAAATCCCTTAACATATGAACTTTAAATCTAGGAAGAACTTTTCTTAAATTCTCCAAAATATGATTTTGGGGTGTTACATAAAGGTAACCCTCCACGTGTAGGACAACCTCCAGTGAGCCCTTAAGGCTGGGTGCCCGGAAAGAGAAACACTTGACTTCATACCAAACTGGATAAACTCGAGAGCAATACAATTCTTTGTCTTATGCAGCAACAGCAGTATGTCGACAAGCAACCCACTTAGCATGGAGGCGGCAGGCACGGTGCTACTGCATAGGACTAGCATTTCTGGGTCAAGACGCAGGTATGGCCCCACCAACGGGTTCGCCACCTTACCCGAGGTGGGCTCGAGGTCCTCTGTTGGTGCCCTAAACATGGGGTACCCACTCCTACTATGTCAAGGTGAGACCCCAATGGCCACCATCGAGAATTTACGGATGGCCGAGCCAACACGGGGTTAAGGTCTACCATATGAAGTTGTGGCCCAACCTGAGCTTATTTCCTGGGTTGGACCGCCACCACCACAAGTACCAATGAAGGGAAGAATCGACAACTTCAGCTATAGACCTGGGTTCCTGCGAATGGAACCCGAACCTCCTTGTGGGCCCATCGGATACCTGGAGAAGGGGGTCCAGAGAGGCTCCATGACCCTGGAAAGTAGACACCCTCTAGCTGCAGCACCGAACATCCAGGTTGGCTTCGGGCCTAGTAAATGTCGTCCGGGCCTCAAGCCAAGTGGTGTTCGGTGAAGCCACATGTCCGAATCGGTGCGGATTGGGCCCAGGGCCACCTCGGGCACGGTCCAGGTCTCTACTCAGAGAGGGTTAGGGAATGACGTGTCCCCACATATTGCCGGGCCTACCCTCAGTCCAAGACAGAGGTCTAGTGCCAATGCGTGGGCAGACATGCCTGGTATAAGCCACTGGATGATGCCTGACGTATGCCTCTAACATGGGGTCCGCCTGCAATTAGTGTGGATGGGATGCATACTTTCCTATGCCAGTGACGGGTAGCGTATCCCCAGCATTAAATGTGTGCGACGCGCCAGGTCAGCAACGTGCAGGATTTCATTGTTGCACGCATGTTACCAAGGCAAGACTATTGACTTAATGTGCCGCTTAGGCGCCTTTCTTTATGACTTCACTATTCCTTGTGCCTTACCGAGGCATGAAGAGATAGGTGGAGAAGGACGAAATCGTACACCCCTACACATGGTAGAATATCAGACTACGCCGCAACCTACTCCATGGGTTACGCCTTAGCCCTTATTAGATGAGACGGGAGGATAGGATATCGAGAGCCAGCACAACGACCAATAGGAGATACACGCTCAGGAAGATCTAGCATCGTCGGGCTTATCCGACGCCTCTAGTCCTACTTTGTAACTTGCTCCTAGGCTCACCTGTCGGGGCCCTAGCTCCATTGTAACGTGTCTCCCCTTGGACTATAAAATGGGTGGCACTAGCGATGCAGGGGGATGTGAATTCACACTCAGATCGACGACTCCCAAGCTTTCAGCCAATACAACTCATAGTGGATGTAAGGTATTACGCTCTGTTGGCCTGAATCACTCTAAACCCTTGTGTTCTTGTGTTCATGTATCAGGCCAGGCAAATCCAAAACCGCCCCCATCAAGGGGGCCAGTGGCGGGTGCGCTCTACCACCCGGTCGGAGGGTTTTTCGCCTTCGACACTCTCAGGCAGACTCAGAGATTCCTTTTGCCTGGACGGACAACGCAAGGACGGACCCCAGATGAGACGACACCTAGAAAAACGATGAACAAGAGGAGAACCCGGACGCCGGAGCCCCGCCGCCATGTCAAGACTTAGCTAGGAATACACCTTGTAACCACCTCCACCATGAACAAGAGACTTGAGAGTCTCTTTTGACTCACTCGTCCAGCTTGTAAACCCTACTACGAGCTTTGATCATCAATGGTGTCGGTAGCGCAAGCCGCCGATGACTGGATATAAGAACATTTTGGCTGAACCAGTATAAATCTTATGCCCACCTCGCACACCGTCTTGAGCCCGGAACACGCACAAAAAATTAATTGTCAGAGCGAGGTTTGAAACTTCGACAATCCTAGCTTAAGAAATTATAATCATGGCCTTCTTTGATAAAATTTTCTGGACAAAAGAGGTAAAATAATCCAATATATGTCATTGAACACGAGGAACAAGAGTATTAGGATTACATTTTCAGGCTCAACACGATGAAACAAAATAGCAACTCAAATAATTTTACCATCCTGTATTGAGTTTGTGTCCTTAAGCGGCAACACTATTGGAGAAAAGTTCTTTGTCCAATACTCGTTAAACTTTGTCTTTATCGAGTGCCCAACATTTAACTCTCCGCAAACGTTTTAGCACTAGATAAAGAAGTTGTCTAGTGCAAGTTTTAGGCCGCCGGAGATGACTTGGGCGCCGCGGCCTTGACGGCTTCGAATCTGGGCTCCTTGGCTTGGAACTTCTGCTTGACATACACGTCCATGTAATCACCGAACACGTACTTGGGGTACGTCTCACCACCGCTGCTGCCCTGCACCGCCGCCGGCGAGATGGTGGCCTCGTTAGCCGGGTTGTAGAAGGAGGCAATGGAGCGGCGGTTGCCGTCGCGCATGGGCAGCACGCGGTGCCAGGCGCTGCGGTACCGCCCGTTGCTGAGCACCTCGATCTGATCGCCGGTGTTGATGACGATGGCGCCCGCGAGCGGCTGCACGTCGATCCACTGGCCGTCCTTGAGCACCTCCAGGCCACCGACTCTGTCATCCTGGAACAGCAGGATGACTCCGCCAGCGTCGGTGTGCGCACGCAGGCCCGTGATGAGGTCCGGGCGCGGGCACGGCGGGTAGTGGCTGACCTTGGTGCCGAAGAAGGGCTCGTGCCGGCCGCCGCCGGAGAAGGCATCCTTGATGGTGCCCTTGGTGAGGCCGAGGTTCTCGTCCATGGCCTCCATGACGCGCTCGGCGAGCTTCCTCAGCTCGGCGCGGTACTCGCGTATGGTCTTCTTGAACGCCGACGGGTCGGACGGCCACTGGCAGCCGTCGTGGATGAAGAATATGTCCTCCCAGTCCAGGTCATCCACAGGCGCCACCTCCTCGCCGCGCCGCTCCGCGTCGACGAGCGCCTCCAACGTGCGCACTGGCTCCGACACCTTGAACCCGGCCTCCCGGAGGCGGTAGCAGTCGGAGCATACCTTCTTGACGCGCTCAAGAAGCTCCAGCGGGATGCCATGGTTCACAAGCTGGAAGAATCCCCATTCCTCGCAGCCATTGGCGATCTGCGCCAGAGTCTCGGTCCTCTCAGCGCCGTCCAGCTTGGAGAAGTCGATCACGGGAACCACCATGGCTGATGAAGCTGAAGAGAAACGAGAAATACTCAAATAGCAGATCTTTAGGTGTTTGTTTGCTTGCTTCAGTGAAAGCTTAGTTGCATGCAGCTGATCATGTGTTGTGGTCGGAGGCCATGGTTGAGGTTTTATAGGGCACCAGCCACCAGGTGTACACAGGTCGACGGTCAGCAAGTTTGAGCATGTGGCAAACGGGGAGAGAAGTTTCTTGGAGGCAGCTACGGGTTCATTTCATTGGCAGCTTAGACCAACTCCAGCAGACTCCCTCTCCGTATCCGTATTTAGCACGGCCAACAGTTTCTCTCTTCTCTCCGTATCTGTCCCCGTTTCCAGCAGACTCCGTATTTGCACTCCGCATGCAGTCTATGACAGCTGGGGCCCGCGAGCAGGAGGTGGCGCATGTAGTCTTGTGCGGAGAGGAGAGAGAAACCGTGGAAAAGGGGAGTGCAGGTACACGGCGTCTGTTTTGCGGAGACGGATGCGGAGGCTGCTGGAGAGCGAAATAGTGACTCAGAGCGTGTATAATGCGGATGCGGAGTGGGATGGGGAGTGTTGCTGGAGTTGGTCTTATGCTGAAGCTGGACTGGATTCGGCAGCTAGCTTAGCTAAGGAGGCAAGACTGATTGCTAGTGCGTGACTTCTCCTAACCTGGACAATTCTGTCCTTGCCTAGTAGGTGCATCACTCCCTATAGTCCCTAGATATTAATTTTTGGACTAGTTTGAGAACCCTATTTTTCCACGGGATTTTTATTTTTCTAAGAGAATTAGTTTATTTTTCCTTAAAAAATAGAAATCCTTTGGAAAAAATATTCTTTGCCGAGTGCCAGATCGCGGGCACTCGGCAAAGAAGGCTTTGGCGAGTGTCAACTGACAAGTACTCGGCAAAGATCTATTCTAGTTTCTTTGCCGAGTGCCAAGGGGATGGCACTCGGCAAAGCTTTCTTTGCCGAGTGTCAACCGGCTGGCACTCGGCAAAATACATTTTAATTTTTTTAATTTTGGCAACCAAATTTTTTGTGGTATGTTCCTATACTATATAGACCTACATGTACCATTTTGGGACAATTAGAAAAGTGTTTTCTATAGCTAGTAGATTTAGTTCGTTTATTTAAATTTTTTCGGAAAATTCACATTTGAACTGTAAAACACTCGAAACTTGGAAAACCGTGCGTGCAAACATAATATCAATGCTATTTAGCATAAGTTACGATCGACTTCAGCAGCGGACCGGAAACTTCGAGCACCATGCTCACTCAACATGGTCGTGAACTTGTCGTCCAGCTGTTTAAAAATTGTATAAAACACAAACAAAGTCAGAAAATCATTAAACTTGTCCACATGTCATAATATCATATGTAGAGGCTGTGATAAAAATTTGAGAAAGTTTCGAGAAAGCTGTGACATACTATATGTAGAAACCTAGGAGAACTACATTGAAACTCTACGATTTCATGTGTAGTTCTCCTAGGTTTCTACACATAGTACGTCTCAACTTTCTCGAAACTTTCTCAAATTTTTATCACAGCATCTATATATGATATCATTACACGTGGACAAGTTTCATGATTTTCTGACTTTGTTTGTATTTTATACCATTTTTAAACATGTGGATGGCAAGTTCACGGCCATGTTTAGTGAGCATGTTGCTCGAAGTTTCCGGTCCGCTCCTGGAATCGGTCGTAACTTATGCTAAGTAGCATGGATATCATTTTTACATGCACGGTTTTTCAAGTTTCGAGTGACCTGCAGTTCAAATCTGAATTTTCCGAAGAAATTAAAATAAACGAACTAAATCTACTACCGATTGAAAACTCTGCTATAATTGTCCACAAATGATACATGTAGGTCTACATAGTGTAGTAATATACCACAAAAGTTTGGTGGACAAACTTAAAAAAATAAAAATATGCTTTGCCGAGTGTCCACAGAAGACACTCGGTAAAGAGTTCTTTGCCGAGTGCCAAGCATTTGGCACTCGGCAAAGAAACCACTTTGCCGAGTGCCGAACCTCGGCCCTCGGCAAAGGCTGACGGCCGTCAGCTTTAGAACGGCCGCTGACGGCCCTTTGCCGAGAGCCGCCTTTGTCGAGTGTTTGTCACTCGGCAAAATTGTCTTTCCCAAGAGTTTTCCTGTGCCGAGTGTCCTGCACTCGGTAAACTAGCTCGTTACCGAGAGCGGGACTTTACCGAGTGCGGCTCTCAGCAAAGCAACCTTTGCCGAGTGCCCAACAAAAAGCACTCGGCAAAGAAGCCGGCACTCGACAAAGACCCGGATTCCGGTAGTGCTTGTGCCTTACCGAGGCATGAAGAGACAGGTTGAAAGTCGCCTAGAGGGGGGTGAATAGGGCGAATCTGAAATTTATAAACTTAAGCACAACTACAAGCTGGGTTAGCGTTAGAAATATAAACGAGTCCGCGAGTGAGAGCACCTAGAGGGGGGTGAATAGGTGATCCTGTAAAACTTAAACTTATAGACACAAAAACTTGTTAAGTGTTAGCACAATAAATGCCAAGTGGCTAGAAAGGAGTCTCAACAAAACACAATACCACAAGAGATCAATCACAGAGACGACACAGTGGTTTATCCCGTGGTTCGGCCAAGACCAATGCTTGCCTACTCCACGTTGTGGCGTCCCAACGGACGAGGGTTGCAATCAACCCCTCTCAAGCGGTCCAAAGACCCACTTGAATACCACGGTGTTTTGCTTGCTTTTTCTCAATCCCGTTTGCGAGGAATCTCCACAACTTGGAGCCTCTCGCCCTTACAATTGAAGTTCACAAAGAACACAGAGCAAAGGGGGAATGAGCAACGCACACAAGACTTCAAAAGATCAGAGCAACAACACGCACACAAGTCGCAACAAGAGCTCGCAACACAACTCAAAGAGTTCGCAACTCAACAAGAGCTCTAGATGCTATCACAATGAAACGAATGCGTGAGATCGATGTCTTGGTGCTTAAGAATGTTGTAGGAATGCTTGGTTTTCTCCTCCATGCGCCTAGGGGTCCCTTTTATAGCCCCAAGGCAGCTAGGAGCCGTTGAGAACAAATCTGGAAGGCCATCCTTGCCTTCTGTCATCGGGCGCACCGGACAGTCCGGTGCACACCGGACAGTGTCCGGTGCCCCATTCCTTTCCTTAAATGGCGAAGCCGACCGTTGCAGATCTGGGAGCCGTTGGCGCACCGGACATGTCCGGTGCACACCGGACAGTCCGGTGCCCCCTTCCGACCGTTGGCTTGGCCACGTGTCGCGCGCAGAATCCGCGGCGGACCGTTGGCCCGGCCGACCGTTGGCTCACCGGACAGTCCGGTGCACACCGGACAGTCCGGTGAATTTTAGCCGTACGCCGTCAGCAAATTCCCGAGAGCGGCCTCTTCGGCCGAGGCAGCCTGGCGCACCGGACACTGTCCGGTGCACCACCGGACAGTCCGGTGCTCCAGACCGAAGCAGCCTTCTGGCTGTACACAGCCAATTCTTTTCTTTTCTTTTTCTTCCTGTTTCCAATACTTAGACAAGTATATTAGTACACAAAACCAATGTACTAAGACTTAGAAACATACCTTTGCTCTTGATTTGCACTTTATTCATCCATGGCATAAACTCACATTTAAGCACTTGAGTTGGCACTCAATCACCAAAATACTTAGAAATGGCCCAAGGGCATATTTCCCTTTCAATCTCCCCCTTTTTGGTGATTTATGCCAACACAACATAAAGCAACTAGAACAAGTGCAAAATCACTTCAAATAAAAACTCAAATTTATTTTGATTCAATTTGGCATATATGGATCATCCTTTGCCACCACTTGGTTTGTTTTTCAAATCAACCTCAAAATCCTATCTCTAAGTCAAATCCACTTGTAGAGACATCAAGAGAGGTTTTTCCAAAGAAAAATGATTCAAGATTCCAAAAACTCCCCCTATTTCCCATAATCAATACTTCTCCCCACAAGAAGTCAACTTTTGACAAGAGAGACAACAAAAGAGATTTGACAAACCAAAAGCTAACCAAAAGCTCTATCCTACTGTTTTCAAAATCTCTCAAGTGGTAGCTGATCCATTTATTACTTTGGCCTTTATTTTCTCCCCCTTTGGCATCAAGCACCAAAATGGGATCAATCTTGGCCCTTTAATCCCATTGCCTCACCAAAATCTTCAATTAAGAGTACAAAGGCAATAAGATCATAGAGATGAACTTGGAATAAGTTACCCTCTCATCGGAGTGCAGTGGAAGTCTTGCATGGTCCAAGTTCACCTTTCCCTTTCAATTTCCACCTTCGAGACTAAATCAAGCAAACTCAAGCAAATGGTTAGTCTCAAAGGGTCAAGTTGTAGCACATCTCCCCCTAAATGTGTGCATCACTTGCAAAAAGGACTATGAGGTCCAGGGAGTGTTTGTACAACTTGAGCACCACACTAAGCAACAAAATGCATAAGAAATATGATCAAAGGCATAAACACATGTATGCTACAATTCAATCCAAGTTCCGCGAATCTAAGACATTTAGCTCACTACGCAACCTGCAAAAGGTCTTCTCATCTAGAGGCTTGGTAAAGATATCGGCTAGCTGGTTCTCGGTGCTAACATGAAACACTTCGATATCTCCCTTTTGCTGGTGGTCTCTCAAAAAGTGATGCCGGATGTCTATGTGCTTTGTGCGGCTGTGCTCAACAGGATTTTCCGCCATGCGGATAGCACTCTCATTGTCACATAGGAGTGGGACTTTGCTCAGATTGCAGCCAAAGTCCCGGAGGGTTTGCCTCATCCAAAGTAGTTGCGCGCAACACTGTCCTGCGGCAACATACTCGGCCTCAGCGGTGGATAGGGCAACGGAGGTTTGTTTCTTAGAGTTCCACGACACCAGGGACCTTCCTAAGAATTGGCACGTCCCTGATGTACTCTTCCTATCGACCTTACATCCAGCATAGTTGGAATCTGAGTATCCAACCAAGTCAAAGGTAGACCCCTTTGGATACCAGAGCCCGAAGCAAGGCGTAGCAACCAAATATCTTAGAATTCGCTTCACCGCCACTAAGTGACACTCCTTAGGATCGGATTGAAATCTAGCACACATGCACACGCTAAGCATAATATCCGGTCTACTAGCACATAAATAAAGTAAAGACCCTATCATTGACCGGTATGCTTTTTGATCAACGGACTTACCTCCTTTGTTGAGGTCAGTGTGTCCGTCGGTCCCCATCGGAGTCTTTGCGGGCTTGGCGTCCTTCATCCCAAACCGCTTTAGCAGATCTTGCGTGTACTTCGTTTGGGAGATGAAGGTGCCGTCCTTGCGTTGCTTCACTTGGAACCCAAGGAAGTAGTTCAACTCGCCCATCATCGACATCTCGAATTTCTGCGTCATCACCCTGCTAAACTCTTCACAAGACCTTTGGTTAGTAGAACCAAATATTATGTCATCGACATAAATTTGGCACACAAACAAATCACCATCACATGTCTTAGTAAAAAGAGTTGGATCGGCTTTCCCAACCTTGAAAGAATTAACAATTAGAAAGTCTCTAAGGCATTCATACCATGCTCTTGGGGCTTGCTTAAGTCCATAGAGCGCCTTAGAGAGCTTACACACGTGGTCGGGGTACCGTTCATCCTCGAAGCCAGGGGGTTGCTCTACGTACACCTCCTCCTTGATCGGCCCGTTGAGGAACGCGATCTTCACATCCATTTGGTACAACCTGAAAGAATGGTGAGCGGCATATGCTAGCAAGATACGAATTGATTCTAGCCTAGCCACAGGAGCAAAAGTCTCCTCAAAGTCCAAACCTGCGACTTGGGCATAACCTTTTGCCACAAGTCGAGCCTTGTTCCTCGTCACCACCCCGTGCTCGTCCTGTTTGTTGCGGAACACCCACTTGGTTCCCACAACATTTTGCTTAGGACGAGGCACCAATGTCCAAACTTCATTGCGCTTGAAATTGTTGAGTTCCTCCTGCATGGCCAACACCCAGTCCGGATCTAGCAAGGCCTCTTCTACCCTGAAAGGCTCAATAGAAGAGACAAAAGAGTAGTGCTCACAAAAATTAACTAATCGAGATCGAGTAGTTACTCCCTTGCTGATATCACCCAGAATTTGGTCGACGGGATGATCCCTTTGAATCATCGCTCGAACTTGGGTTGGAGGTGCCGGTTGCGCTTCTTCCTCCATCACGTGATCATCTTGTGCTTCCCCTTGATCACACGCCTCCTGTTGATGAACCTGTTCATCGTCTTGAGTTGGGGGATGCACCGTTGTTGAGGAAGAAGGTTGATCTCGTTCATCTTGTTTCTGTGGCCGCACTTCTCCAATCGCCATGGTTCGTATAGCGGCCGTCGGAACATCTTCTTCATCTACTTCATCACAATCAACAACTTGCTCTCTTGGAGAGCCATTAGTCTCATCAAATACAACGTCGCTAGAGACTTCAACCAAACCCGATGATTTGTTGAAGACTCTATACGCCTTTGTATTTGAGTCATAACCTAACAAAAACCCTTCTACAGCTTTGGGAGCAAACTTAGAATTTCTACCCTTCTTCACTAGAATGTAGCATTTGCTCCCAAATACACGAAAGTAAGATACATTGGGTTTGTTACCGGTTAGAAGCTCATACGAAGTCTTTTTGAGAAGGCGATGAAGGTAGACCCTGTTGATGGCGTGGCAAGCTGTGTTCACGGCTTCCGACCAGAAACATTCGGGGGTCTTGAACTCTCCAAGCATCGTCCTCGCCATATCGATTAGTGTCCTGTTCTTCCTCTCTACCACACCATTTTGCTGAGGTGTGTAGGGAGCGGAGAACTCGTGCTTGATCCCTTCCTCCTCAAGGAACTCCTCCACCTAAAGGTTCTTGAACTCGGACCCGTTGTCGCTCCTTATCTTCTTCACCTTGAGCTCAAACTCATTTTGAGCTCTCCTGAGGAAGCGCTTGAGGGTCCCTTGGGTTTCAGACTTATCCTGCAAAAAGAACACCCAAGTGAAGCGGGAAAAGTCATCAACAATAACTAGACCATACTTACTTCCTCCTATGCTTAGATAGGCGACGGGTCCGAAGAGGTCCATATGTAGCAGCTCCAGGGGTCTTGATGTGGTCATCACATTCTTGCTGTGATGCGCTCCTCCCACCTGTTTACCTGCCTGACAAGCTGCACAAGGTCTATCTTTTTCGAATTGAACGTTAGTCAAACCTATCACGTGTTCTCCCTTTAGAAGCTTGTGAAGGTTCTTCATCCCCACATGTGCTAAGCGGCGATGCCACAGCCAGCCCATGCTAGTCTTAGCTATTAAGCATGCATCTAGACCGGCCTCTTCTTTTGCAAAATCAACTAAATAAAGTTTGTCGTCTAATACACCCTTAAAAGCTAGTGAACCATCACTTCTTCTAAAGACAGACACATCTACATTTGTAAATAGACAGTTATATCCCATATGACATAATTGACTAACAGATAGCAAATTATATCCAAGACTCTCCACTAAAAACACATTAGAGATAGAATGCTCATTAGAAATTGCAATTTTACCTAACCCTTTTACCTTGCCTTGATTCCCATCACCGAATATAATTGAATCTTGGGAATCCTTATTCTTGACGTAGGAGGTGAACATCTTCTTCTCCCCCGTCATATGGTTTGTGCATCCGCTGTCGATAATCCAACTTGAACCCCCGGATGCATAAACCTGCAAGGCAAATTTAGGCTTGGGTCTTAGGTACCCAACTCATGTTGGGTCCTACAAGGTTAGTGCAAATATCCTTAGGGACCCAAATGCAAGTTTTGTCTCCCTTGCATTTTGCCCCTAACTTCCTAGCAACTATTTTCCTATCCTTTCTACAAATAGCAAAGGAAGCATTTAAAGCACAATAAATTGTAGAAGGTTCATTCACTACTTTCCTAGGAGCATGAATAATATTCTTTCTACCACCATTTCTATCATGCGCATATGAAGAACTAGAAGCAAACATAGCATGAGAAAAATCATTGTAAGCATTATAACTCTTATAGGCATTTCTAGTTTGTCTCCTATCATGATACAAAAAGGCATGGTTCTTTTTAGCACTAGTAGCCATAGGGGCCTTCCCTTTCTCCTTAGCGGGAATGGGAGCCTTATGGCTTGTTAAGTTCTTGGCTTCCCTTTTGAAGCCAAGTCCATCCTTAATTGAGGGGTGTCTACCAATCGTGTAGGCATCCCTTGCAAATTTTAGCTTATCAAATTCGCTTTTGCTAGCCTTAAGTTGAGCATTAAGACTAGCCACTTCATCATTCAATTTAGAAATTGAAACTAGATGTTCACTACAAGCATCAACATTAAGATCTTTACACCTAGTGCACGTTTCAACAATTTCTACACAAGATGTTGATTTACTAGCTACTTCTAGTTTAGCATTTAAGTCATCATTAACACTCTTTAAAGTAGCAATGTTTTCATGACAAGAAGATAATTCACTAGAAAGCACTTCATTTCTTTTAACTTCTAAAGCATAGGATTTTTGTGCCTCTATAAACTTATCATGTTCATCATACAACAAATCCTCTTGCTTTTCTAAAAGCCTATCCTTTTCATTCAAGGCATCAATCAATTCATTGATTTTATCAATTTTATTTCTATCCAATCCCTTGAACAAACTAGAGTAATCTATTTCATCATCACTAGACTCATCGTCACTAGAAGAATCATAAGTGACATCATTACGAGTGATTACCTTCTTCTCTCTTGCCATGAGGCAAGTGTGACGCTCGTTGGGGAAGAGGGATGACTTGTTGAATGCAGTGGCGGCGAGTCCCTCATTGTCGGAGTCAGACGAGGAGCAGTCTGAATCCCACTCCTTGCCAAGATGAGCCTCGCCCTTTGCCTTCTTATAATTCTTCTTCTTCTCCCTCTTGTTCCCTTGGTCCTGATCACTATCATTGTCGGGACAGTTAGCAATAAAATGACCAAGCTTACCGCATTTGAAGCACGAACGCTTCCCCTTGGCTTTGGTCTTGCTTGGCTGTCCCTTGCGACCTTTAAGCGCCGTCTTGAATCTTTTGATGATGAGGGCCATCTCTTCATCATTAAGTCTGGCCGCCTCAATTTGTGCCACCCTGCTAGGTAGCGCCTCCTTGCTGCTTGTTGCCTTGAGAGCAAGGGGTTGAGGCTCGTTGATCGGTCCATTCAAGGCATCGTCCACGTATCTTGCTTCCTTGATCATCATCCGCCCGCTTACGAATTTTCCGAGTACCTCCTCGGGCGTCATCTTCGTGTACCTGGGATTCTCACGAATATTGTTCACGAGATGAGGATCAAGAACGGTAAATGACCTTAGCATTAGGCGGACGACGTCGTGATCCGTCCATCGCGTGCTTCCGTAGCTCCTTATTTTGTTGATAAGGATCTTGAGCCGGTTGTATGTTTGCGTCGGCTCCTCGCCCCTTATCATCGCGAATCGTCCGAGCTCGCCCTCCACCAACTCCATCTTGGTGAGTAAGGTGACATCATTCCCCTCATGAGAGATCTTGAGGGTGTCCCAAATTTGCTTGGCATTGTCCAAGCCGCTCACCTTGTGATACTCGTCCCTGCACAAAGAGGCTAGCAACACAGTAGTAGCTTGTGCATTTTTATGGATCTGTTCATTAATAAACGAAGGACTATCCGAGCTATCAAATTTCATTCCACTTTCCACAATCTCCCAAATGCTTGGATGGAGAGAAAATAGGTGTGTACGCATTTTGTGACTCCAAAATCCGTAGTCCTCTCCATCAAAGTGAGGAGGCTTGACAAGTGGAATGGGGAGCAAATGAGCATTTGAGCTGTGCGGAATGCGCGAATAATCAAAAGAAAAGTTTGAGTTAACCGTCTTTTGTTTGTCGTAGTCGTCGTCCTTGTGGGAAGAAGTAGACTCGTCGCTGTCGTAGTAGACGATCTCCTTGATACGTCTTGTCTTCTTCTTCTTCCCATCTTTACGTCTGTGGCCCGAGCCAGAGTCGTTGGATTTGTCATCTTTTGGCTCGTTGACGAAGGACTCCTTTTCCTTGTCGTTGATCACGATTCCCTTCCCCTTAGGATCCATCTCTTCGGGCGGTTAGTCCCTTCTTTGAAGAGAACGGCTCTGATACCAATTGAGAGCACCTAGAGGGGGGGGTGAATAGGTGATCCTGTAAAACTTAAACTTATAGCCACAAAAACTTGTTAAGTGTTAGCACAATAAATGCCAAGTGGCTAGAAAGGAGTCTCAACAAAACACAATACCACAAGAGATCAATCACAGAGACGACACAGTGGTTTATCCCGTGGTTCGGCCAAGACCAATGCTTGCCTACTCCACGTTGTGGCGTCCCAACGGACGAGGGTTGCAATCAACCCCTCTCAAGCGGTCCAAAGACCCACTTGAATACCATGGTGTTTTGCTTGCTTTTTCTCAATCCCGTTTGCGAGGAATCTCCACAACTTGGAGCCTCTCGCCCTTACAATTGAAGTTCACAAAGAACACAGAGCAAAGGGGGAATGAGCAACGCACACAAGACTTCAAAAGATCAGAGCAACAACACGCACACAAGTCGCAACAAGAGCTCGCAACACAACTCAAAGAGTTCGCAACTCAACAAGAGCTCTAGATGCTATCACAATGAAACGAATGCGTGAGATCGATGTCTTGGTGCTTAAGAATGTTGTAGGAATGCTTGGTTTTCTCCTCCATGCGCCTAGGGGTCCCTTTTATAGCCCCAAGGCAGCTAGGAGCCGTTGAGAACAAATCTGGAAGGCCATCCTTGCCTTCTGTCATCGGGCGCACCGGACAGTCCGGTGCACACCGGACAGTGTCCGGTGCCCGATTCCTTTCCTTAAATGGCGAAGCCGACCGTTGCAGATCTGGGAGCCGTTGGCGCACCGGACATGTCCGGTGCACACCGGACAGTCCGGTGCCCCCTTCCGACCGTTGGCTTGGCCACGTGTCGCGCGCAGAATCCGCGGCGGACCGTTGGCCCGGCCGACCGTTGGCTCACCGGATAGTCCGATGCACACCGGACAGTCCGGTGAATTTTAGCCGTACGCCGTCAGCAAATTCCCGAGAGCGGCCTCTTCGGCCGAGGCAGCCTGGCGCACCGGACACTGTCCGGTGCACCACCGGACAGTCCGGTACTCCAGACCGAAGCAGCCTTCTGGCTGTACACAGCCAATTCTTTTCTTTTCTTTTTCTTCCTGTTTCCAATACTTAGACAAGTATATTAGTACACAAAACCAATGTACTAAGACTTAGAAACATACCTTTGCTCTTGATTTGCACTTTATTCATCCATGGCATAAACTCACATTTAAGCACTTGAGTTGGCACTCAATCACCAAAATACTTAGAAATGGCCCAAGGGCATATTTCCCTTTCAGCGAGAGAGGGTGAAAACAAATCGCAAGCAAATAAGGAGTGAGACGCGAGGATTTGTTTTACCGAGGTTCGGTTTTCGCAAACCTACTCCCCATTGAGGTGGTCACGAAGACCGGGTCTCTTTCAACCCTTTCCCTCTCTCAAACGGTCACCTATTCCGAGTGAGCTTCTCTTCTCAATCAAACGGAACACAAAGTTCCCGCAAGGACCACCACACAATTGGTGTCTCTTGCCTTGGTTACAATTGAGTTTGATCACAAGAAGAATGAGAAAGAAAAGAAGCGATCCAAGCGCAAGAGCTCAAATGAACACAAATGTCGCTCTCTCTAGTCACTATTTGATTTGGAGTGATTCCGGACTTGGGAGAGGATTTGATCTCTTTGGAGTGTCTTAGAATTGAATACTATAGCTCTTGTAGTGTGTTGAAGGTGGAAAACTTGGATACCATTGAATGTGGGTGGTTGGGGTATTTATAGCCCCAACCACCACAAAGTGGTCGTTGGAAGGCTGCTATCGCATGGCGCACCAGACAGTCCGGTGCGCCAGCCACGTCAGCCAGCCGTTGGGGTTCGACCATTGGAGCTCTGACAGGTGGGGCCTCTGGGCAGTCCGGTGGTGCACTGGACAGGTCCTGTAGACTGTTCGGTGCGCCAACTGCGCGTGCTCTGTCCTCTGCGCGCGCAGACGCGCATTAAATGTGTTGCAGTCGACCGTTGCGCGTGAAGTAGCTGTTGTTCCGCTGGCACACCGGACAGTCTGGTGCTTCACCGGACAGTCCGGTGAATTATAGCGGAGTGGCCTCCCATTTTCCCGAAGGTAGCGAGTTCAGCGTCGAGTGCCCTGGTGCACCGGACAGTCCGGTGCGCTAGACCAGGGTGCCTTTGGGTTGTCTTTTGCTCTCTTTGTTTGAACCCTTTCTTGGTCTTTTTATTGGCTTATTGTGAACCTTTGGCACCTGTAAAACTTATAGACTAGAGCAAACTAGTTAGTCCAATTATTTGTGTTGGGCAATTCAACCACCAAAATCAATTAGGAAAAAGGTGTAAGCCTAATTCCCTTTCAATCTCCCCCTTTTTGGTGATTGATGCCAACACAAACCAAAGCAAATATAGAAGTGCATAATTGAACTAGTTTGCGAAATGTAAGTGCAAAGGTTACTTAGAATTGAACCAATATAATTCTCATAAGATATGCATGGATTGTTTCTTTATATTTTTTATCATTTTGGACCACGCTTGCACCACATGTTTTGTTTTTGCAAATTCTTTTGTAAATTCTTTTCAAAGACCTTTTGCAAATAGTCAAAGGTAAGTGAATGAGATTTTGAGAAGCATTATCAAGATTTGAAATTTTCTCCCCCTGTTTCAAATGCTTTTCCTTTGACTAAACAAAACTCCCCCTCAATAAAATCCTCCTCTTAGTGTTCAAGAGGGTTTTAAGATACCAATTTTGAAAATACTACTTTCTCCCCCTTTTGAATATAATAAGATATCAATTGAAAAAATCATCATTTCAAAAATCTTTTCTTAACTCAAATTTTGAAAATTGGTGGTGGTGCGGTCCTTTTGCTTTGGGCTAATACTTTCTCCCCCTTTGGCATGAATCGCCAAAAACGGATACTTGAGTGAAATATAAGCCCTTTTTACTAATTTCTCCCCCTTTGGTGAACAAAATATGAGTGAAGATTATACCAAAGTTGGAGAGTTGCTCGGAGCGACGGCGAAGGGTGAGTGACTCGATGGAGTGGAGTGGAAGCCTTTGTCTTCGCCGAAGACTCCAAATCCCTTTCAATCTATGACTTGGTTTGAAATTCACTTGAAAGCACATTAGTCATAGCATATAAAAGAGATATGATCAAAGGTATATTAATGAGCTATGTGTGCAAAACATCAAAAGAAGTTCCGAGAATCAAGAATATTTAGCTCATGCCTAAGTTTGTTAAAAGTTTGTTCATCTAGTGGCTTGGTAAAGATATCGGCTAATTGTTCCTTAGTGTTAATATATGCAATCTCGATATCTCCCTTTTGTTGGTGATCCCTTAAGAAATGATACTGAATGGCTATGTGTTTAGTGCGGCTATGCTCAACGGGATTATCCGCCATGCGGATTGCACTCTCATTATCACATAGAAGAGGAACTTTGGTTAATTTGTAACCATAGTCCCTAAGGGTTTGCCTCATCCAAAGTAGTTGCGTGCAACAATGGCCTGCGGCAATATACTCGGCTTCGGCGGTAGAAAGAGCTACGGAATTTTGTTTCTTTGAAGCCCAAGACACCAGAGATCTTCCCAAGAACTGGCAAGTCCCCGATATGCTCTTTCTATTAATTTTACACCCTGCCCAATCGGCATCCGAATAACCAATTAAATCAAATGTGGATCCCCGAGGGTACCAAAGCCCAAACTTAGGAGTATAAACTAAATATCTCAAGATTCGTTTTACGGCCGTAAGGTGAGCTTCCTTAGGGTCGGCTTGGAATCTTGCACACATGCATACGGAAAGCATAATGTCCGGTCGAGATGCACATAAATAGAGTAAAGAGCCTATCATCAACCGGTATACCTTTTGATCGACGGATTTACCTCCCGTGTCGAGGTCGAGATGCCCATTGGTTCCCATGGGTGTCTTGATGGGTTTGGCATCCTTCATCCCAAACATGTTTAGAATGTCTTGAATATACTTCGTTTGGCTAATGAAGGTGCCCTCTTGGAGTTGCTTCACTTGAAATCCCAAGAAGTACTTCAACTCCCCCATCATCGACATCTCGAATTTCTGTGTCATGATCCTACTAAATTCCTCACATGTAGATTTGTTAGTATACCCAAATATAATATCATCAACATAAATTTGGCATACAAACAAATCATTGTCAAGAGTTTTAGTAAATAAAGTAGGATCGGCCTTTCCGACTTTGAAGCCATTAGTGATGAGAAAATCTCTTAGGCATTCATACCATGCTCTTGGGGCTTGCTTGAGCCCATAAAGCACCTTAGAGAGTTTATATACGTGATTAGGGTACTTACTATCTTCAAAGCCGGGAGGTTGCTCAACATAGACCTCTTCCTTGATTGGTCCATTGAGGAGGCACTTTTCACGTCCATTTGATAAAGCTTAAAGCCATGGTAAGTAGCATAGGCAAGTAAAATGCGAATTGATTCAAGCCTAGCTACGGGTGCGTAGGTTTCACCGAAATCCAAACCTTCGACTTGTGAATACCCCTTGGCCACAAGTCGGGCTTTGTTCCTTGTCACCACACCATGCTCATCTTGCTTGTTGCAGAAGACCCACTTGGTTCCTACAACATTTTGGTTAGGACGTGGAACTAGATGTCATACCTCGTTCCTAGTGAAGTTGTTGAGCTCCTCTTGCATCGCCACCACCCAATCCGAATCTTGTAGTGCTTCCTCTACCCTGTGTGGCTCAATAGAGGAAACAAAAGAGTAATGTTTACAAAAATGAGCAACCCGAGATCGAGTAGTTACCCCCTTTTGAATATCGCCGAGGATGGTGTTCACGGGGTGATCTCGTTGAATTGCTTGGTGGACTCTTGGGTGTGGCGGTCTTGGAACTTGTTCATCTTCCTCATCTTGATCACGGGCATCTCCCCCTTGATCATTGCTCTCCTCTTGAGGTGGCTCATCTTCTTGATTTTCTCCTTCATCATCTTGAGCCTCATCCTCATCTTGAGTTGGTGGAGATGCTTGCGTGGAGGAAGATGGTTGATTTTTGTGCATGTGGTGGCTCTTCGGATTCCTTAGGACACACATCCCTAATGGACATGTTCCTTAGTGCAACACACGGAGCCTCTTCATCACCTATCTCATCAAGATCAACTTGCTCTACCTGAGAGACGTTAGTCTCATCAAACACAATATCACAAGAAACTTCAACTTGTCCGGAGGACTTGTTAAAGACTCTATATGCCCTTGTGTTTGAATCATATCCTAGTAAAAAGCCTTCTACAGTCTTAGGAGCAAATTTGAATTTTCTACCTCTTTTAACAAGAATAAAGCATTTGCTACCAAAGACTCTAAAATATGAAACACTGGGCTTTTTACCGGTTAGGAGTTCATACAATGTCTTCTTGAGGATTCGGTGTAGATATAACCGGTTGATGGCGTAGTAGGCGGTGTTGACCGCCTCGGCCCAAAACCGATCTGAAGTCTTGTACTCATCAAGCATGGTCCTTGCCATGTCCAATAGAGTTCTATTCTTCCTCTCCACTACACCATTTTGTTGTGGCGTGTAGGGAGAAGAGAACTCATGCTTGATGCCCTCCTCCTCAAGGAAGCCTTCAATTTGAGAGTTCTTGAACTCCATCCCGTTGTCGCTTCTTATTTTCTTGATCCTTAAGCCGAACTCGTTTTGAGCCTGTCTCAAGAATCCCTTTAAGGTCTCTTGGGTATGAGATTTTTCCTACAAAAAGAACACCCAAGTGAAGCGAGAATAGTCATCCACAATAACTAGACAGTACTTACTCCCGCCGATGCTTATGTAAGCTATCGGGCCGAATAGATCCATGTGTAGGAGCTCGAGTGGCCTGTCAGTCGTCATGATGTTCTTGTGTGGATGATGAACACCAACTTGCTTCCCTGCCTGACATGCGCTAAAAATCCTGTCTTTCTCAAAATGAACATTTGTTAGTCCCAAAATGTGTTCTCCCTTTAGAAGCTTGTGAAGATTCTTCATTCCAACATGTGCTAGTCGGTGATGCCAGAGCCAGCCCATGTTAGTCTTAACGATTAAGCAAGTGTCGAGTTCAGCTCTATCAAAATCTACTAAGTATAGCTGACCCTCTAACACTCCCTTAAATGCTATTGAATCATCACTTCTTCTAAAGACAGTAACACATGTATCCGTAAAAAGACAGTTGTAACCCATTTTACATAATTGCGAAACTGAAAGCAAGTTGTAATCTAAAGAATCTACAAGAAAAACATTGGAAATGGAATGGTCAGGAGATATAGCAATTTTACCCAATCATTTGATCAAACCTTGATTTCCATCCCCGAATGTGATAGCTCGTTGGGGATCTTGGTTTTTCTCATAGGAGGAGAACATCTTTTTTCCCTTGTCATATGGTTTGTGCACCCGCTATCGATGATCCAACTTGAGCCCCCGGATGCATAAACCTACAAAACAAGTTTAGTTCTTGACTTTAGGTACCCAAATGGTTTTGGGTCCTTTGACATTAGATACCAGAACTTTGGGTACCCAAACACAAGTCTTTGATCCCTTGTGTTTGCCCCCAACATACTTGGCAACTATCTTGCCGGATTTGTTAGTTAAAACATAAGATGCATCAAAAGTTTTAAATGAAATATTATGATCATTTGATGCAGTAGGAGTTTTCTTCTTAGGCAATTTAGCACGAGTTGATTGCCTAGAGCTAGATGTCTCACCCTTATACATAAAAGCATGATTAGGGCTAGAGTGAGATTTCCTAGAATGAATTCTCCTAATTTTGCTCTCGGGATAACCGGCAGGGTACAAAATGTAACCCTCGTTATCCTGAGGCATGGGAGTCTTGCCCTTAACAAAGTTTGACAATCTTTTAGGAGGGGCATTAAGTTTGACATTGTCCCCCTTTTGGAAGCCAATGCCATCCTTGATGCCAGGGCGTCTCCCACTATAGAGCATGCTTCTAGCAAATTTAAATTTTTCATTTTCTAAGTCATGCTCGGTAATTTTAGCATCTAATTTTGCTATATGATCATTTTGTTGTTTAATTAAAGCCATATGATCATGAATAGCATCAATGTTATTATCTCTACATCTAGTACAAATAGTAACATGCTCAATGGTAGATGTAGAGGGTTTGCAAGAATTAAGTTCAACAATCTTAGCACGTAAAATATCACTGTTATCTCTAAGATCGGAAATTGTAACATTGCAAACATCTAAATTTTTAGCCTTAGCAATAAAATTTTCATTTTCAATCTTAAGGCTAGTAAGAGAATCATTCAATTTTTCAATCCTAGCAAGCAAATTAGCATTATCATCTCTAAGATTGGAAATTGAATCATCACACACATTTGAATCAACCTTAGCAATTAAACTAGCATTCTCATTTCTAAGGTTGGTAATGACATCATGGCAAGTGCTTAGCTCACTAGATAATTTTTCATATTTTTCTACTTCTAGAGCATAAGCATTCTTAACCTTAACATGCTTCTTATTCTCCTTAATTAGGAAGTCCTCTTGAGAGTCCAAGAGATCATCCTTCTCATGAATAGCACTAATTAATTCATTTAGTTTTTCCTTTTGTTGCATGTTTAGGTTGGCAAAAAGAGTGCGCAAATTATCCTCCTCATCACTAGCATTATCCTCATCACTAGAGGTTTCATATTTAGTGGAGGATTTTGTTTTTACCTTCTTCCTTTTGCCGTCCTTTGCCATGAGGCACTTGTGGCCGACATTGGGGAAGAGGAGTCCCTTGGTGACGGCGATGTTGGCGGCGTCCTCGTCGGAGGAGGAGTCGCTAGAGCTCTCGTCGAAGTCCCATTCGCGGCATACATGGGCATCGCCGCCCCTCTTCTTGTGGTACCTCTTCTTTTTCTCTCCTCTTTCCCTTCTTGTCGTCGCCCCTGTCACTGTCACTAGATAGTGGACATTTAGCAATGAAATGACCGGGCTTACCACATTTGTAGCACACTTTCTTGGAGCGGGGCTTGTAATCCTTCCCCCTCCTTTGCTTGAGGATTTGGCGGAAACTCTTGATGATGAGCGCCATCTCCTCATTGTCGAGCTTAGAGGCGTCGATGGGTTGTCTACTTGATGTAGACTCCTCCTTTTTCTCCTCCGTTGCCTTGAATGCCACCGGTTGTGCTTCGGGCGTGGAGGGGCCATCTAGCTCGATAATTTTCTTTGAGACTTTGATCATCAACTCAAAGCTCACAAAATTTCCTATTACTTCCTCGGGAGACATTAGTGTATATCTAGGATTACCTCGAATTAATTGAACTTGTGTAGGATTAAGAAAAACGAGGGATCTTAGAATAACCTTGACCATCTCATGGTCATCCCATTTTGTGCTCCCGAGGTTGCGCACTTGGTTCACCAAGGTTTTGAGCCGGTTGTACATGTCTTGTGGCTCCTCTCCTTGGCAAAGCCGGAAGCGACCGAGCTCCCCCTCGATCGTCTCCCGCTTGGTGATTTTGGTCACCTCATCTCCTTCGTGCGCGGTCTTGAGTACGTCCCAAATTTATTTGGCACTTTTCAATCCTTGCACCTTGTTATACTCCTCTCGACTTAGAGAGACGAGGAGTATAGTGGTGGCTTGAGAGTTGAAGTGCCGGATTTGGGCGACCTCGTCCGAATCATAGTCTTCATCCCCCGGTGATGGTACCTGTACTCCAATCTCAACAACATCCCAAATGCTAGTTTGGAGTGAGGTTAGATGATGCCTCATTTTATCACTCCACATATTATAATCTTCACCATCAAACATAGGTGGTTTGCCTAATGGGACGGAAAGTAATGGAGTACGTTTGGAAATGCGAGGGTAGCGTAGGGGAATCTTACTAAACTTCTTGCGCTCATGGCGCTTACAAGTTACGGACGGCGTGTCGGAGCCGGAGGTGGATGGCGACGAAGAGTCGGTCTCGTAGTAGACCACCTTCCTCATCTTCTTCTTGTCACCACTCCGACGCGACTTATTGTGTGAAGGGGATCCCTTCACCTTGTTGGCGGACTCCCCGGATGGAGCCTTCCCATGGCTTGTGGCGGGCTTCTCACCGGTCCCGAACTCCCTCTTGGCGGATGCTCCCGACATCACTTCGAGCGGTTAGGCTCTAATGAAGCACCGAGCTCTGATACCAATTGAAAGTCGCCTAGAGGGGGGTGAATAGGGGGAATCTTAAATTTATAAACTTAAGCACAACTACAAGCCGGGTTAGCGTTAGAAATATAAACGAGTCCGCGAGAGAGGGTGAAAACAAATCGCAAGCAAATAAGGAGTGAGACGCGAGGATTTGTTTTACCGAGGTTCGGTTTTTACAAACCTACTCCCCGTTGAGGTGGTCACGAAGACCGGGTCTTTTTCAACCCTTTCCCTCTCTCAAACGGTCACCTAGACCGAATGAGCTTCTCTTCTCAATCAAACGGAACACAAAGTTCCCGCAAGGACCACCACACAATTGGTGTCTCTTGCCTTGGTTACAATTGAGTTTGATCACAAGAAGAATGAGAAAGAAAAGAAGTGATCCAAGCGCAAGAGCTCAAATGAACAAAAATGTCGCTCTCTCTAGTCACTATTTGATTTGGAGTGATTACGGACTTGGGAGAGGATTTGATCTCTTTGGGGTGTCTTAGAATTGAATACTATAGCTCTTGTAATGTGTTGAAGGTGGAAAACTTGGATACCATTGAATGTGGGGTGGTTGGGGTATTTATAGCCCCAACCACCACAAAGTGGTCGTTGGAAGGCTGCTGTCGCATGGCGCACCGGACAGTCCGGTGCGCCACCGGACACTGTCCGGTGCGCCAGCCACGTCAGCCAGCCATTGGGGTTCGACCGTTGGAGCTCTAACAGGTGGAGCCTCTGGACTGTCCGGTGGTGCACCGGATAGGTCCTGTAGACTGTCCGGTGCGCCAACTACGCGTGCTCTGTCCTCTGCGCACGCAGGCGCGCATTAAATGTGTTGCAGTCGACCGTTGCGCGCGAAGTAGCCGTTGCTCCGCTGGCACACCGGACAGTCCGGTGTGACACCGGACACTGTCCGGTGCTTCACCGGACAGTCCGGTGAATTATAGCGGAGCGACCTCCCATTTTCCCGAAGGTAGCGAGTTCAGCGTCGAGTGCCCTGGTGCACCGGACACTGTCCGGTGCGCCAGACCAGGGTGCCTTTGGGTTGTCTTTTGCTCTCTTTGTTTGAACCCTTTCTTGGTCTTTTTATTGGCTTATTGTGAACCTTTGACACATGTAAAACTTATAGACTAGAGCAAACTAGTTAGTCCAATTATTTGTGTTGGGCAATTCAACCACCAAAATCAATTAGGAAAAAGGTGTAAGCCTAATTCCCTTTCACAGGTGGAGAAGACAAGATGACACCGTACACCCCTACACATGGTAGAATATCAGACTACGCCACAACCTACTCTATGGGTTACGCCTTAGCCCTGATTAGATGAGACGGGAGGATAGGATATCGAGAGCCAGCACAACGACCAATAGGAGATACACGCTCAGGAAGATCTAGCATCGTCGGGCTTATCTGACGCCTCTAGTCCTACTTTGTAACTTGCTCCTAGGCCCACCTGTCGGGGCCCTAGCTCCATTGTAACGTGTCTCCCCTTGGACTATAAAATGGGTGGCACTAGCGATGCAGGGGGAAGTGAATTCACACTCGGATCGATGACTCCCAAGCTTTCAGCCAATACAACTCACAGTGGATGTAAGGTATTACGCTCTGGTGGCCTGAACTACTCTAAACCCTTGTGTTCTTGTGTTCATGTATCAGGCCAGGCAAATCCAAAACTGCCCCCATCAAGGGGGCCAGTGGCGGGTGCGCTCTGCCATCCGGTCGGAGGGTTTTTCGCCTTCGACACTCTCGGGCAGACTTAGAGATTCCTTTTGCCTGTACGGACAACGCAAGGACGGACCCCAGATGAGACGACACCTAGAAAAACGACGAACAAGAGGAGAACCCGGACGTCGGAGCCCCGCCGCCATGTCAAGACTTAGCTAGGAATACACCTTGCAACCACCTCCACCATGAACAAGATACTTGAGAGTCTCTTTTGCTTCTCTCGTCCAGCTTGTAAACTCTACTACGAGCTTTGATCATCAATGGTGTCGGTAGCGCAAGCCGCCAATGACTGGATATAGGAACATTTTGGCTGAACCAGTATAAATCTTACGCGCACCTCGCATACCGTTTGGAGCCCGGAACACGCACAACAAATTAATTGTCAGAGCGAGGTTCGAAACTTCGATAATCCTAGATTAAGAAATTATAATCATGGCCTTCTTTGATAAAATTTTCTGGACAAAAGAGGTAAAATAATCCAATATATGTCATTGAACACGAGGAACAAGAATATTAGGATTACATTTTCACGCTCAACACGATGAAACAAAATAGCAACCCAAATAATTTTACCATCCTGTATTGAGTTTGTGTCCTTAAGCGGCAACACTATTGGAGAAGAGTTCTTTGTCGAATACTCGGTAAATTTTGTCTTTATCAGAGTGCCCGACATTTAACTCTCCGCAAACGTTTTAGCACTAGATAAAGAAGTTGTCTAGTGCAAGTTTTAGGCCGCCGGAGATGACTTGGGCGCCGCGGCCTTGACGGCTTCGAATCTGGGCTCCTTGGCTTGGAACTTCTGCTTGACATACACGTCCATGTAATCACCGAACACGTACTTGGGGTACGTCTCACCACCGCCGCTGCCCTGCACCGCCGCCGGCGAGATGGTGGCCTCGTTGGCCGGGTTGTAGAAGGAGGCGATGGAGCGGCGGTTGCCGTCGCGCATGGGCAGCACGCGGTGCCAGGCGCTGCGGTACCGCCCGTTGCTGAGCACCTCGATCTGATCGCCGGTGTTGATGACGATGGCGCCCGCGAGCGGCTGCACGTCGATCCACTGGCCGTCCTTGAGCACCTCCAGGCCACCGACTCTGTCATCCTGGAACAGCAGGATGACTCCGCCAGCGTCGGTGTGCGCGCGCAGGCCCGTGATGAGGTCCGGGCGCGGGCACGGCGGGTAGTGGCTGACCTTGGTGCCGAAGAAGGGCTCGTGCCGGCCGCCGGCGGAGAAGGCATCCTTGATGGTGCCCTTGGTGAGGCCAAGGTTCTCGTCCATGGCCTCCATGACGCGCTCGGCGAGCTTCCTCAGCTCGGCGCGGTACTCGCGCATGGTCTCCTTGAACGCCGACGGGTCGGACGGCCACTGGCAGCCGTCGTGGATGAAGAATATGTCCTCCCAGTCCAGGTCATCCACAGGCGCCACCTCCTCGCCGCGCCGCTCCGCGTCGACGAGCGCCTCCAACGTGCGCACTGGCTCCGACGCCTTGAACCCGGCCTCTCGGAGGCGGTAGCAGTCGGAGCACACCTTCTTGACGCGCTCAAGAAGCTCCAGCGGGATGCCATGGTTCACAAGCTGGAAGAATCCCCATTCCTCGCAGCCATTGGCGATCTGCGCCAGAGTCTCGGTCCTCTCAGCGCCGTCCAGCTTGGAGAAGTCGATCACGGGAACCACCATGGCTGATGAAGCTGAAGAGAAACAAGAAATACTCAAATAGCAGATCTTTAGGTGTTTGTTTGCTTGCTTCAGTGAAAGCTTAGTTGCATGCAGCTGATCATGTGTTGTGGTCGGAGGCCATGGTTGAGGTTTTATAGGGCACCAGCCACCAGGTGTACACAGGTCGACGGTCAGCAAGTTTGAGCATGTGGCAAACGGGGAGAGAAGTTTCTTGGAGGCAGCTACGGGTTCATTTCATTGGCAGCTTAGACCAACTCCAGCAGACTCTCTCTCCGTATCCGTATTTAGCACGGCCAACAGTTTCTCTCTTCTCTCCGTATCTGTCCCCGTTTCCAGCAGACTTCGTATTTGCACTCCGCATGCAGTCTATGGCCCGCGAGCAGGAGGTGGCGCATGCAGTCTTGTGCGGAGAGGAGAGAGAAACCGTGGAAAAGGGGAGTGCAGGTACACGGCGTCTGTTTTGCGGAGACGGATGCGGAGGCTGCTGGAGAGCGAAATAGTGACTCAGAGCGTGTATAATGCGGATGCGGAGTGGGATGGGGAGTGTTGCTGGAGTTGGTCTTATGCTGAAGCTGGACTGGATTCGGCAGCTAGCTTAGCTAAGGAGGCAAGACTGATTGCTAGTGCGTGACTTCTCCTAACCTGGACAATTCTGTCCTTGCCTAGTAGGTGCATCACTCCCTATAGTCCCTAGATATCAATATTGGCTAGTTTAGAAACCCTATTTTTTTACGGGATTTTTATTTTTCCAAGAGAATTAGTTTATTTTTCCTTAAAAAATAAAAATCTTTTAGAAAAATGGAGTTTCCAAACTAGCCCTTGACTAGAGAAATGTTGCTCTATATACTTTTGATATGTTAGGTGTTAACATTTTTTTATTTATATCTCGTCGCTTACATCTTTAAAGCATGAGTTTCGTCGTGCGTCATCGTGCGTTGTTCTTCAACGAACCTTTTGTGAGTTCAAACCATGTTCACTCACCTAGGGACAAAGAGTATATTGTAGCCACGCACGAGCAACTAACTAGTTTTTACTCTATATGTGAGTATGCTTTTGTTGCTTCTTGGGATAAATAAAGGAATTATAAGAAGTAACAAAAGCATACTCACATGTACAAATAACCGATTCTTGGTTCTCCGTAGAGAATTCATCTATTAGAAGATTGATATGAGGTTAATTTACTGTAGGAATTATAATGGCGGTAGATTTAGTCCATTTGGTTTCATGATCTATTTCCCTCATATACTTGCCCTGCCAAACGCTCTTTGCACCCTTGGTTTGCTAAAATTCCATCAAAACCTCAAAGCATAAACTAGTATAAATAGCAAATTAAACTAAATCCTAAATAATATGTTTCTTGCATATTCAATTCAAATTAAATTGACACCAGATTTTCTTTTACTCTTTAAATGACGCATTTCATAGTGGTGTCGTCGCGAGAACCTGCTCTCTGCTAGGGTCACTTTGGCAGCCGACACTAGAAGTCGAGAGGTGTGCTTACCGCTGTGGTCGTATCTCTTAACCACGACTGCGGTACAGGGGTTCTGGGCATGTCACCTTCTTGACCTACAACCAGAAAGGTCGTATCTCTTCCATTCCATTGTTCAGTTGTGGTTAAGTGTAGTCTATGCTTTAGGTGAATGATCAACTTAACAGTCTCCATCAAAACACCAGTATATCAAATGTTAGAGATGATGAGAGCATTTTCGTGTGACATAGCATTTGGTCGGGATTGTTGGATAAATGTGGGCTTGGCCCATTTAATATTCAATAATAGTCAATGCTAATGACCCGCTTTAAATGCTATGGTGTACTAATAAATTAGCATTGTATTGGAAGTTCAAGAAACAAATCAATCAGCTTAAATAGGTGGACTGTTGGTGCATCTATTGAGAAGTTGAGAAAAAGATGAAAGACTGCCACACGTGCGCGCGCCGCCGCCGCCACCGGCCAGGCCGTTTCATGGCTCGTGGTAGATTGGACCTTGGCCCAAATATTTCTTTCAAATGGTTGCGCATTTTGCCTGATGTGATGACCGTATGTTTCCTATCTTCTGGCTGGTAACGGACGTCAGTTACTGTCGTCGGTTTCCAGTTCTAATGTGCGACCGTTTCTGTCCGTTGTCCTTCTCCCTCCTTCTAACTGCCTATAAGAATGGAGAGGGAGGACTCTTCCGGGTACGCGTGAAATCTCTCACACAAATTGCAAACAACACATCTCTGTCCCATCTTCTGCTAACACTGAGAGAGCGGGAGAGATGGCCTCCGAAATCGTCGTCCGCAGAGATACACTTGCACGGGTGTGTGGGCGATCAAATTTTTGGGGAGCGTATTCGTGACTGCTCGCTTGATCCGTTCGACCTAGCGCTGCTTCGTCTACATCCTGTTCTTCGTCGTCTTCCCCGGGCGACGTGTGTTGTTGTTCTTCTTCTAGCGACCGTTCGAGGGACTGCATGGCGTACATCTTCCTGCATCGACTTAGTACGACTACATCGAACATACACACAAGATATCTCATGTGAATGGAGCCATTGATGCCTTGAGCATCGGTACATTATGTTCTTTATATGTGTGCATGTTTTATTGTTGTTTACTGCTTATGCGAGTAGTTATATAACACATGCACATACATGTCATCACATATATCACACTGTTTTTCTGAATTAAATTAAAACTGAAAATTCCTAAATTTCTAACAACCCTCGGGAGGGACCCTATCAAGGAGGAAAGATGTAGGGTTGTCTTGCAAGCCACTCAAGTTGCCTCAAGACGACAAGGAATCGAAGCGAGGTGAAGATTGAGGTAGGGAAATTGTGACTAGAGCTACACTATATCTGCTCCTAAGGCATGACCGATAAAGAAGGTAAATAGAGTCGTACTCCTTTATATTTATAGGGGGTGTAGACCAGTTTATAGGCGAGATCCAATAGATTTATGGATAAGTTAGGATAACCACGTGTAGGATAAGTAATCTCGTCAGAATTAATCAGGTCGCGAACCATCTATGTCCGGACCACATGTGTCAATGTAGTGCTCAACACTTAAATACATGAAGCTAAATGCCAAACATATATAAACAGTACCAGGCCGGGTACACTTAAACACGAGATGTGACACCATGCATGCATGCATGTTACCTGGAACAAAGATTTGCCCAGGAATTTCATATGATGCATGTTTGGAGGATGCTGACCGTCGTCGTTGATCGAGCTGAGTAGTACCGGCAAGACATGACGTACGTACGGCACATGTTATTATTATGCTCAAGAACAACGTGAGAAAAATATAATAGCGTTTTTTGCGTGCTTCAAACTGTTGTCGTCGTCTCTGTACAAATTAAGACTAGTATTTGGTTCGTCATTGTGTTGCTTCTAAATCAGACCATGCATGCATACGTGTTTTATTTGTCTGCAGGTGCCACGTGGTAGACAGCTGGACATAATTCTTAATTAACTGTAGATGATTAACTATAATCGTACGTCTAAGATTTAATCGATGACCAGTAGTGTCACACAATATATAATTCATGCATGCCGATGGCTTGTTCAAAGCACAGGAGCACGCACATACGCATCTCAATTCCTTAATCTGGTCGTCCAGCATGCATACTATGATCGCATGGACAGAAGAAGAAGAAGAAGAAGAAGGAGGCAGAGAATTCCAAATAAATTATTTTAATTTAGAGGACTAACAAAGATATATTACTATATGGAAATGAGTAGTGGTCAGAATTATGTTCTTGGACCGGGCAATAAAATTAAATATCTAGCTGACTTATTTGTAATCATCCCTAATTAATCAGTGCCTAATTAATCAACGTGATCATCTATGCAAAAAATAAATAAAACCACTTGCATTGATTGAGACATTTGCCAGCCTTTCAATTCCCTGCTAGCTAGCTGGTCCAAGCTAGCTAGCTAGCTTGTTGGCATTTTCTTGATTGTGACGACCTGAGCAGGGAGGAAAAACGCAAATTTTGCAGCGCGTGGAGGAGAGATCGAGATGTCATTATTAGATGTGCCTGTGGCGTTGTAATAAATTGATCGATTAGTTTGTCCTGGGAAACTGCTTTGCATCTGATTAGCTGCAGCTGTAGTTGTTATTTGGCGCAGCTAAAAGGGGAAAAAACTCGAGAAACATTTAAGGTCTGTTTGATTTTAGATCATTTATTTGTTTCAAACTTGAGCTTTAATAAAATTTAGATCTAGCTGCAGGTAATAAAGATTGAAGAAAGGAAGAATCAACCTCAGTCCAGATTCGCAGGCGGGAGGACGTATGTGGTGTGCATGGTTCATGACGAATCCAATTCCAGCCACATTTTCCTTGCGGGAAAAACAAGAAACCCACCAGGACAAATTAAGCCAGTTTCCAAGCAAGCTTTAATTTGGCTTTCTCGATCGGGCGGCGACGGTTTGCAAATTCCATGGACCCTTTTTCATTGCGTTAATTTGGCAACTAGCGAACCTTCCTACCATGCATGTTGGAGTAGCAGCTGGCCACGATTTGCTGACGGAAGGTTTTTTTTTCCAAGGAAGATGATGACCCAAAACATCAGGAAATTCCATGGACAAGAAACTAGCTAGGGTTGAAGGTCTGGGTGAGCTTCATTCAACTTTTTGGATTGCACTGATGATCGAATAATGCAATGGCTGGAAAATTCCAGTTTTTAAGCATATAAAAGTATTTAAACACTCGAGCATGGGCTGGACAAACCCTAACATATATAAGAGAGTGATATATATCCAACAAGCTGCATTATTGTTGGTTTCTAATAATGCACTCATCGATGCTCCTATCGTATTAAATATTTTCTTCATTCTAAATTGTAAGTTGTTTTAGTGTTTTTAGATATCATATGTATACGCTAGGTTTAAATATATAGATACATCTTTTTTTCGAAAAGGTGGCATGCATGAGAATTGTCTCTAATTCATTTAGAGAAGGAAGAGGACTACAAACAACAGTTACAAAGCACTGCCCCGCTCCATATTGTAAAACCTTCTCTATGATAAGATGGGCGACCACAGGCTGATTTTCCCCCAAAGTTTTGGAAGATCCTCCTATTTCTTTCTTTTCAGATATTCCACCAAAAATAGTCTACCAACCCATAGAAAATCATTCGTCTATGTTTATCAACACGGAGTCTACACCTTCTCCACCATCTATGGATAGAGTCATCGTGGTTAAGAGATGTTCTTAGGGCTAAAAAAAATTCGAGGCTCGCGAGGCGGCTTAAACTTAGGTCGGCTCGGAGTGGCTCATGAGCCTCGAGCGAGCAGAGACGAACCGAGCCAAGTTGTAGAGCTCATTGGTATAACAAGCCGAGTCAGTTTGCAAGTTATGCCAAATTAATGAATCTATAAAATAATAATAGATATTGGATAATTTTATAGATATTCGACTCGTTCCTTATCATTTAATGATGGATTTATGATAATTTAAAATTTAGATTACTTATAATGTTAAATGATGGTCATATTTCATATCTATATACAATAATAGTCATTGTATAATGCAATATTATTTATCAAGGTGTAGCTCGCGAGTTGAGTCGAGCCTCCTTCTTAATCTTATTGAGTGGACGAACCAAGCTGAGCCGAGTCGAGCTTGGTCACCCAGCGAGTCGAGCCTCCTTCTTAAACTCGTTGAATGAGACTCAGCTCATTTCTAGCCCTAAAAAATCGCATCATCATCGGCATAAAGCGAGCAATGCAGACATTTTTGGTAGTACAAGCTTCGGATGACCGGCTGCAGACGCTTTCTCAATAACCTTCTGTAGGGGATCAATGGCCAAGATGAAAGAGGGTCACCTTGATGAAGACTTCAGGCGTGTTTAAATTTTTTGCTTGGGCGATCATTCACTAGCACTTTGGAAGATGATGTAGCCAAGATGCTAGTCTCTCTATTTTTGACTGAAACCTAGCTAGAGCTTTTAAAACATCCCGGAGATAGTTAAGGGAATCAAAGGCTTTTGAAATGTCCAATAGATACCATTTTTTTTCTTGTGGAGGAGGCTATGAATAACATTTTGTTCATATAGAAAATTATCACATTATGTGACAAGCAAGGGAAAATAACTTATATATAGTTAATAGTGGAGGGAGTGTCTGATATAAAAAGCTACATATTTTTGCTGGTTAGTTGTTAGTTAGGTCTTTACCTGCCCTCTCTCTACGAACGAGCTGATGCCAGTTCTGACTTTGTCAAAGCATGGCTGGCAATGTGATTGAATGCCTGATGTTAGCTCGTCACCTTGACAGGGACATCCGATCCTGAATTTCCGATTGGGGTGGCAAAGGTCAAGTTGCCACCACAAGCATCCAGTCCAATGGCTCTGCCACTGCCCAGAAGCTTCATCACACCTAGAGGTAGCCATGACAGGACCCAAAAAAAGGTCCAGTCCAGGTCCGTACCAGCTGCGACGACGCTTGTCAGTAGGTAGGTTGAGCTAGCTGCTTGTTGATCACTGCTATATATACGGGTGCCATGGATCCATGCCTTCTCCATCCTCAAGTCATCAGCTAGCTAGCCTTCCCTACAGCAACTGCTTACATACAACACTTCCATCTTCCCGAGCTCGTCTTCGATCAATTCCCAAGTCAAATAATAATATAACAACAATGGTGGTTCCCGTCATCGACTTCTCCAAGCTGGACGGCGCTGAGAGGGCCGAAACCCTGGCGCAGATCGCCAATGGCTGCGAGGAGTGGGGATTCTTCCAGCTCGTGAACCACGGCATCCCGCTGGAGCTTCTTGAGCGCGTCAAGAAGGTGAGCTCCGACTGCTACCGCCTCCGGGAGGCCGGGTTCAAGGCGTCGGAGCCGGTGCGCACGCTGGAGGCGCTCGTCGACGCGGAGCGGCGCGGCGAGGTTGTGGCGCCGGTGGATGACCTGGACTGGGAGGACATCTTCTACATCCACGACGGATGCCAGTGGCCGTCCGAGCCGCCGGCGTTCAAGGAGACCATGCGCGAGTACCGCGCCGAGCTGAGGAAGCTCGCCGAGCGCGTCATGGAGGCCATGGACGAGAACCTCGGCCTCGCCAGGGGCACCATCAAGGACGCCTTCTCCAGCGGCGGCCGGCACGAGCCCTTCTTCGGCACCAAGGTCAGCCACTACCCGCCGTGCCCGCGCCCGGACCTCATCACGGGCCTGCGCGCGCACACCGACGCCGGCGGCGTCATCCTGCTGTTCCAGGACGACAGGGTCGGCGGCCTGGAGGTGCTCAAGGACGGCCAGTGGACCGACGTGCAGCCGCTCGCGGGCGCCATCGTCGTCAACACTGGCGACCAGATTGAGGTGCTCAGCAACGGGCGCTACCGCAGCGCCTGGCACCGCGTGCTGCCCATGCGCGACGGCAACCGCCGCTCCATCGCTTCCTTCTACAACCCGGCCAACGAGGCCACCATCTCGCCGGCGGCGGTGCAGGCCAGCGGCGGCGACGCATACCCCAAGTACGTGTTCGGCGACTACATGGACGTGTACGCCAAGCACAAGTTCCAGGCCAAGGAGCCCAGGTTCGAAGCCGTCAAGGTTGCAGCGCCCAAGTCATCTCCAGCGGCATAAATAAATGGAGGGGACCAATTATTAAATGCATTATAATTTATTTGTTGAATAAAACAGCCGGAGAAATAATGATAATGTAAAGTATATATGATAAACACCGGTTAGGATTTAAGGTGTTTAACTTTAGTTGCATGGTATAATATGATATATTGTTGTAGCAATAAGTTTATTAAGTATTCATAAGTGTTCTAAATAGTGGGCTAAGGCACTTATCCATCGCCTTTCTCAAACAGAAAATAGTGATTTAATTCGGGCTATAGCGACTAATAGTTGCTATATATATTAGGCGTAGTAGCAAACAATTTCACCCTTTGGAAACAGTTATATCTAGAAATAACTATAGCCAGAGATTTAGAACCTTGTTAATCATGTAGAAATTAAAGGTTCGTCAAGTCAGAGCGGCACCGAACAAGATAAAAATGTGACCTCCCCTATATGCAAATGTCTGCCAACTTATTACATTGGTGGGTGCCATCTTACTATGTACAAATATATCGCGGAAACCATATTATCAGCGTCGAGAATTGGCCATACCCCTGGATATTGATAATATGCCTTGCGAGATCTATTGAGCTGAAGAAAACTCGTAGTGGGTCTAGCTAGTGCCATACCTAAACTACTGGGTCTCGTGCCCTGAGGAGTTATAACATGTTTCTACTAAATCTTAGGGTCCTCCTGGCCTCTAGGGCCCAGGGGCCAAATCTCAGAGCATTTCGGAGTTTAGGGTCCTCCAGACTAGGGATGAAAACGGTCGGAAACAGTATTTATTCGGTAATCAGTTTTTTCTTTGATTGTGAATAAATAGGATATAGAATATACAATACAAATTTGTATTCTTGTTTTTAACATCCAGCTTGTTAAGATTCATAAAAGGTAAACCTCAAATTCATCCTACATTTTCTCAAATAATAGATATAAACTTCGGTATGGATTCGGAAACAAATTCGGTAATTTTTTCAACTTTTTGTGTTGTAGGGAGCAAATAATACATAAAACAACTTATATAATATTTTATTCATATTTGTACTAATGTGCTTGATAACATAAGAAAAGATCAATATTAAATTTTATACATATCTATTTTAAAATATTAAATTTGTTCTAACAGTTTGGATTACCACTTTCATCCCTACTCCAGACCTCGATCTAGGGCCCTCCAGTCCTCCATGGCCCTTCCAAATATATATGGTCAATTAGTACTAACACGATGGGCCAGCCCATGCACGACATGAAAAAACACAGTCTAGACACGACTCGATCCAGCTAGTATAGTGTCAGTGTCTGGCACGGCACGGCTATAGTGTCATGTCTGGGCCACCATCTCGACCCAAAGTGTTGGCACAGGCACGACACGGTTACATTTTTTATTTTAAAATTAATAGTTTACATACATTAAGTATAATAATTCAACATATAACACAATAAAACTACAGTTGCACTGGCTAGGTGGGTGTGTATAAGTCTCTCATACACTTGGGTGCTTGTTCGAGCCCTCATAGCTACACATTTTTTTGCTGAATTATATAATATACTCATATGGGCCAACGTGCTACTGGGCCGGGCCCGGCATGGCTAGCAGGCCGACGGGTCCTGCCTGGACCGCTACCGCGGCACATGGGCCCGTCCGGCACGGCACTTTTCACTAGCCGGGCCTGGTGGGTCGTGCCTAAAACGGGTCGGGTCGGGTCGGCCCGTTTAGCCATCTATACTTCCAAATCCCCCTGCTTGGCCAAGTTTGGGGGATCCTACATGCAAGGGCCAATGACCATATGCCCCCCTAGGTGGGATGGTCCACATGAAGACACCTTTGGAGTAGGATAGCTCCAGTGCCACATGCCAACCACTTAGAGATGGCTAGAACGTGCATACATACCCGCAAACGTTATAAGATATACACAACTGTACCATTTACCAACTATATCGTATTCAACGACGTAGACTCCAGTATATGCCACTATGTAATAAGATAGGAGTAATTGAAACTTTGTTGGGCATGACCCAGTGACCCACTATCCAGTATACATGTAACTTTCTCCTCCATTGTGCTATAAAGGGGAGGAGTAGAGCAACGTAGAAGGTGGCACATCTAGATTCAATTCGAACGCAACTCATGGGGAGAAAACGAAAGATGAACCAAAGATCAGATAGTCTAGAGCTCTCACTAGAATCAAAGTAGAGGGAGAGCTAGTATGTCCTTTAGTTCAGTTAACATTTGAGTGTGTAATCTTCTTGACATCCGCTTTCATCAATCCACCTGCCATAAAGAGAATATAGGGAATTACGCTTCCACGGATCGAACCTCTATAAAACTCATAGTGTGCATGTAGTCATAATAGCATTCTAATCCAACAAGCCTCCTGCCTACGCCCCTCGTTTTCTTCCTAACTCTTCTAAATTCTCAAGTACTAAAGGACTCTAGTGTCATTACACCATGACACATACCTTCCATGCAAACATAAAAATTAACTCATAAGAGTATAATTTTAAGCTTTAGTATATCCATAATGCATTCACAGTTCCACATATATAGTCATATGTAAAAGTTGAGATGCAAAGTCAACTTAGAAAAACGAATACTAAAATGATGAATGTCATGTGTGTTGGAGACAAAAAACAAATCTACGATTTTTAGTGCACATGTGTGGAATTTATCATTTTCCATATAAATTTGTCAGAAGTGTGTTTACATCCTGCCTTTTGCATATGAGTATTAATGAAAGTTGTTTCTCTAAATTTATTTCCTTGGATCTCATCCATCTACCGGTCTTATTAGGTATATTGTTATGGTAAGGAACATGAAGCGTAATGTGCATTCTTGCTAAGAGAGTTATCATTTTTGGCGTTTGATAAGAGGATAAGTGAGGTTACTTTTAGGGTGTTCGGATCTCTCGGACTAAAGTTTAGTGTAGGTTTTGGTTGTCAATTAAGAAGACAAAACATAAGTTAATTATAAAAATAGTTTGTATAAATCATGGTTAATTTTTAGACGAATCTATTAATCTTAATTAGTCTATGTGTTGCTACAGTAAATATGTGCTAGTTGTAGATTAATTATGCTAAGTAGATTTGTCTCGTGTATTTGTTGGGGCTTATACAATTAATTTCGTAATTAGCTTATATTTAGGTCTTGTTTGAGATAGCTTTAGATCATTAGGTTGCTCTAGAAAATTATAAAGTTGGAGCTGTAAGTCTTTAGAAGACAAGTCATTTTATTTATTATTTATATTAAAAAATATTTTTAGAACTATTTAAATTGATATTATAAACTATAGCTCCACAATAGAGTTGGAACCTAGAGTCATCTCAAACACCACATTAATCCTTATAATTGACATATAAAGTCTGAACTAAACTACGGTCCAAGGTACCCAAAAAAGACACCTTTGAGTGGAGTAGCTTCTAAGCGATGATATGACTGGACCAGCATGTCAACTCTACATGGACCACCATTCCATTTGTGCATGTCCAGCTCATTCCGTGTGGCGCTGGGCAGCCACTCTGTCACATGCCCACACATCTCACTCTCATGGAGCTAGCCAAAAAAGGCCTGCATTTGGGTCCACAGGATGCGGCTAGTAAAGAGAGTTTTATCCATATTATTCATTTAATCTGATGAGCACTTTGCTTTGCAAATGGCTGACAAGTTTATGCTGAGGAAAATATGGTGGACGAATAAATACCAATGCTCACAAATAAATGCACGTAGTTTCAGCATCTCTGTTGTCCCCCTCTTGAGAGAGGGAAAAAAGTATTCTTCCCTCCCAAGGACTAGTATCCAATCAAAAGAATCAATACCTTCTCATTTCTTTATATATAAAAAAATATATCACATCTTCTTTTCATCACAAAAAGATAGAATTGGTGATAGTTGTGTCTAGTTCTTAAAAAAATAATATTCCCTCTATCCTAAAATATAGTTTTTTCTTGCCTATTTTTTCCATTCACAATCGTTTAAATGATAATAAATATAAACGTACATGTAAACTACATTCATATATTATTTAATAAATATATTATTAGTCTAAGACGAATTCTATTTTGGGATAGAGGGAGTAATGTTTATAATATTCTTCTCGAAGTATATATACCAAATCTTGTGTTGAAAATATTGACACCCTTCTATCAAACTTTAAAAGATAAGAATAGAGCAGAAGTAGAATTGTTTCTTCTTTTTTCAGACGGGAGTAGAATCCTGCGGATCAGATAGATCATAGGAATAGCTAGCTAGTAAACAAATAAAAAGTAGACAGAGCTCTGCGGACACCAATATTCAGGAACAAACGAATAGTACGTGAGATTGCACGGTAATTAACTCATCCTCGTCCTCCGCTAGTCCGCCGGGTGAGTGCTCGGCGTCCATGGGCCATGGCCATGCAGGTCAGCATGCACGCAGACGGTTGCCGGTTGTCAGATCCGAATATTGAGGACACGTACTACTTTTGAAAGTGCACGGATTTATTCTTTTGGTTGGTTTGATACATTCGTGCGCGTGTTTTACTTTTAGTGCGGCCCCTGTGCAGTGGTCCATATTCTGGGCGGCGATCCGCAGGCGGGCTACACACACATACATGGCGGCGGAGGGCGCCGGAGGCCGGGGACGAGCCATGCGGTACCCGCCTCTGTCGGCGCTCGTGGTCTCCGCCATCGCGGCCTTCTCGGCCGTGATCGTCCTCGCCGTCGTCCACTCGGTACAGGATTTAAGCGGTTGACCGCGTGCTTGTTGCGGTTTGTTTGATTTTGTTTCGTCGGCGCAGGCGTACGACGACGCCATGTCGCGGACGCGGACGCTGCTGGGCCACAACCTGGAGCCGACGCCGTGGCACCCGTTCCCGCACGACAAGGGCCGGCCGCCGGCGCGCGCGGCGCTGCGGTGCGCGCCCTCCATCGCCTGCCTGCCGCCGCTATCGTCGTCGTCGTCGTCGCCGCAGCCGCAAGGTAACAAGAAGAAGAAGCAAAAGCAGTGCCCTGCCTACTTCGCTGCCATCCACCGGGACCTGGCTCCGTGGCGCGGGCAGGGCCGGGGCGTGACGCGCGCGCTCCTGGACGAGGCGCGGCGGCGCGCGTCCATGCGCGTCACCATCACGGGCGGCGGGCGGCGGCTGCACGTGGACCTCTACTACGCCTGCGTGCAGAGCCGCGCCCTGTTCACGGTGTGGAGCCTGCTGCAGCTGATGCGGCGGTACCCCGGGCGCGTGCCCGACGTGGACCTCATGTTCGACTGCATGGACCGCCCCGCCATCAACCGGACCGAGCACGGGGACGGCGCTCTGCCGCCGCCGCCGCTCTTCCGCTACTGCACCACCAGGGACCACTTCGACATCCCCTTCCCTGACTGGTCCTTCTGGGGCTGGCCGGAGACGAACATCGAGCCATGGAACCACGAGTTCAAGAACATCAGGGCGGGCGCCAGGGCAACGAGATGGGCGGACAGGGTGCCGACGGCGTACTGGAAGGGCAACCCGGACGTGGCGTCGCCGCTGCGGGAGGCGCTGCTGGGCTGCAACGACACGGCCCTGTGGCGCGCCGAGATCATGCGCCAGAACTGGGACGACGAGGCCAGGTCCGGCTACCAGCACTCGAGGCTCTCGGCGCAGTGCACGCACCGCTACAAGATCTACGCCGAGGGCTTCGCGTGGTCGGTCAGCCTCAAGTACATCCTCTCCTGCGGCTCCATGGCGCTGCTCATCGAGCCGCGCTACCAGGACTTCTTCAGCCGCGGGCTGGAGCCCCGGGTGAACTACTGGCCGGTCGCCGCCCTGGGCATGTGCGAGTCCATCCGGGACGCCGTCGACTGGGGCAACGCCAACCCGGACGAGGCCGAGCGCGTCGGCAGGCGCGGGCAGAGGCTCGTGCAGGACCTCCGCATGCACGCCGTCTACGACTACATGCTGCACCTGCTCACCGAGTATGCGCGCCTCCTCATAGACCAGGACCACGGCTTGAGCCCGCCGCCCCACGCGCAGGAGGCATGCGAGGCATCCCTGCTCTGCCTCGCAGACGACAAGCAGCGGAGGTTCCTCCACGCATCCAAGGCAGACCCCGCGCCGGGCGACCCGTGCGTGCTCCCGCCGCCGTGATCCCTCCCCCTCCCTCTCTCTCTAGGATTTCTTTCTTTCTTTATTTATTTATTTATTAGACTCAACAGACAGATCAGAACGAGTTGGGAGGATTTCAATGATGGTTCTAAAGCTTCTGACAAAAGCATGTTCAGATTTCATTTTTAGGTCAATTGCAATTTCCTTGAATTTAAATTGTATTATGTATCCTGCCGTCCTGCCTCTTACAAAACTAGATGCCTTCAACTATGCAAAATGCTAATATGAATGACGCTATAATTAATTAGTGAAGAAAAAAGGAGCTGCAAGATTTTTTAAAAAAAAATAGATGTCATTTACACAAGAATCAATATTTCGACTGATGGCTGGACGTTAAGAGAGAGAGAACATTTATAACGAGCTAAAATGAACTTAAGTATACTGGTATGGTTTCTATATACATACGTCTATTTGACTCGGTAAATGTGAAATGATCGCATATCAGAGCGTGACTGTCCTTAGGCAACAGAGAAAGGCATTTGATTGCGCAAAATTTAATTTTAAAGAAACTATTCATAATTACGAAACATGGTTTCAACGTATGACATATATTTGACTCAGTAAGTACAAAACCACTTAATAGCTTCTAGTGAGTCAGTGACTTCCGTCAGCTAGCTGACCAATCCACTCTGCCTCCACAAACCAACAGGTGACAACGGAGCCAGAATACGCATCTACCTATAAAACAAAAGCAGGTGCATTCAGATACAAACGGATGCTGCAAATTCCCATTGTATCCGTCACTTCATATAGCAAAACGACTCCAAGCATCATCTCATATCAATTGACTGGAACACTGATACAGCTATATAGATAAAGCATTGGCATAGAAGACACATACAAGTACTTGAATGCCTCTCCTATTCCTCATATCATCAATCATCATTATATCTAATGTAGGCCAACACGCTTATCCTATTTAACGACCAATGTACAAAATGTGAGCAGCCCGTGCTGTGGCAGGGCAAATCACCAAAACGTGCTGCAAATCATGGTAGAAGTGGACGCACCACGACATTGCAGGAAGATTGCCATCCCAGTGGTATCGCATAGTCCCGGAGCTGTTTTGGACTTTGTCACTAACCACCAATCAGGCAAGGTATTTGTACGTATTGGCGTTGTCCTTGTCGCGCTCCAAATAGTCCCTTGTGATGAGATCCTCAATCCTCTTCTTTATGGCTTTGAAGTCCGGCTGAGGTATCACACAGGCCCAAGTAAGAAAAATGGACAGAACACAACACAAGTAACAAAAACAATTTTTTCCTACATGATTATCCTAGATTATGTGACCATGGACAGAGTTAACAGTTATCATTGTAGATTGAACCTAACAACCTAGGTCCTTGGTTTGAGACATGTGGCAATATGACATTCATATGTACCTTAACATGATATCAAATGCAATCCAAAAGGGTACGTAATTACTTCTGATGCAACAACAGGATGCCCCAATGTACCATAAGCAGAAAATTGTAACTGAATTAATGATACACTTATTGCAAGAACTAAATAAAAATTGTAACTGGCAGCAGAAAACAAGTTCAGTAATGTGGCCATGTGGGTATTGTAACAGGGACTAAGCTATGAAGAACTTCTCAAATAGGTACCTTAAACATGCGGCTAAGCTGCTCAACACATTCAGCAACCAGCTGTTGATGACCCATAACTTTGCGGCTCTTCATAATGCGCACAATTGATGCATCAATTGCATACCTCCTGTCTTTGTCAACATCTTCAACAACCTTTTTCTTCTCATCAACGGGAGGCAGTGGAATCTGAAAAGAGTGACAACGAAATAAAAATATTAGTATAACAGCAATTGACCTCTAAGTCTACCAAACAGCAAAAGAACAGTGGAACAGGAAATACCTTAATTCTTCTCATTCTGTCAGTAAATTTTGAATTGAACTCAAAAACATCATTGGGCGAGATGGATCTATTTGCTGGTTCCTTGTTAAGGATCTTGTATTTTGCACAAGAAAGTGAATGGAGCAAACGCACTACATCATCATCTGACAGGTTTAATTGTGTTGCAATTTCAGAATAACTAAGCCTTTCGGATCCATTGAACAGTAGTAGTAATGCAGCCTGTCAAAAAACGTCAGACATGTTAATATAGCACCATTTTTTGTGATGCAGAAATGATCCAAGATTACCTGATATGTCGTAACAATGAGCTCAATAGGTTTAGCATCAAACTTAGCATTGATGTTGCAGGTTCCCAAGGAATAAATCCATGTCAGCTTCCTGTGCTTCGTTCTTGTTTGATAGAATTCCTTGAAAACCTCTACACATTTCACCTAAAAGCGAGACATATAAAGTCATTTACAAGAACATAAACATCGACCTAACATGCTATTTTGAAATGAACTAACATGCTCCATGATATGAGTGCAGTGGTTTATGCCCTTGAAGTGATCGAACAGTTAACTTACCATCTCCGCAGGAAGGTTTATGTCAAAAGTTTTGTAGCTTGGCCAGAATCCCGTTGTCAAAACAGTAACAGCCAAATCTATGCCAGGATTCAACTCTGGATGCCCAGCTACAAACTCTTCAAACTTAGTTTGGTGATCTCTAGCGACAGTAAGGTCCGTAACCATGCCCTCCATTTTGGAAGTAAACTGCCCCCCGCACTGTTGCTTGAGCTTTGTCAGAATACTTCTCTCATGCTCATCATTAGCACTTTTGTCGAAAAGTAATCTTCTGGCAAGTTTCTTCCTATAAGTTGGTTCACATATTGAAAAACATAACCAAGTTCCAAAGAGCACTAGTTCCTTACACTTGACACAAGCATTTTTTTAAATTAGACAAGCATTAATAATACCATGTAGGATAACAAGCACTCACCTATAGAACTCGGCAAACAGGTCTTTATCACTGATGTATGCCAGCAATCTCACAACCTGGAAACCAGTCACGATCAAATGTAAAGCTCAGGCACATAATTTATCAATAGCAGCAAAAGTAAAAACAGAAGTACCTTCTCAAGGGCATCTTCAATGGCTTCATCACTGAGCTTTTCACTGCAGCCTTTCTTCAGAATATTGTCGCAGAAGGTAGCCAACAACTCAGCATTCGAACTGCCAGAGACACCTTTGTTACAGAAGACCTCAAAGGCTTCTTTAAGTGCCTACGATAAGAATTATATGAGAATGAGACACCATTTCCAATTTTATGACAACAGCAAAATGAAAATGAGATATTTTAGTTGAAGACCTTATGGAAGAGTGTATGTCCCTGGAAACATTCTGTCACATAAGCTACATATTTGTCATGCAGCTCGATGATTTTCCACACAAAGACCTAAAAAACAAGAATGGATGTCAGGTAACATAACACACATCAAAAGCAGAGTGCACTCAAGATACACACCTGTTCCTGCATGCCAACCATATCCTTCTTCTCTGGCTGTAAAAGTAACGAATTGTAAAAAAATAACTTAGGGAATATAAATCAGAAAATTAATCAGAAGTAGCAAGAAAAATCAAACGGCTAGGTGGCAGAATATCAAGTATACAAAGTGGCAATGTAAAGAAAAGGAATGGGAAATGTGAACTACTTAGCAACCTGACATGTGACATCCAAGGTAAGATGCGGGTTGTCACAAACAATGAAACAATGTTATCTGATCGGTTGATTAATCATGATTAATCAGACTCTGAGCCTCGATCAGGCACCTCATGGCAATCAGGTCTATCAAATATCTGATCGGGATTAATCGTGTCTAATCGCGATTAGTTGGCCCATGATACAAAGGAGATTTTGAGCAGGCCTTTACTCCCTTATTTCCAGCCCATTACCCATCTCATTCTCGTGTCTCATCTCATTCTCTCCTATTCCGATTCACCGCCTTCCTTCGTCACTCCTCTGGTCCTCACGCCGCCGCCTGGAGAGAGCTTTTCTCGTACAGCCACCAGGAGGAACCATCCTCAAGCAGCCGCCTGAAGAAGCACCGCTGCCTGTACCAGATCCATTCAGCAAGGCTCAAGCTGCCGCCAAATTCTGCTGTGTCGTCAGGATGAGCAATGTTGGAACCGGACCGCCGACACATTGTGTGTCCGTCGGGCCGCCCGCACACACGACGCGCCAACCCAGGCCGTTGGGCCGTGACACACGCGCCCGCACGCATAGCAGCGGGCTTTAGGTCTCTTGGGCCAACACTCCCCCCAAGAAGCTAGCCCATTAGGGGGTTGCACCCTCAACCATATAAACCATGCTTGCTCCTCCACAACACACAATGTGGGACTATTCCCAACAAGCAACCCCTCAACATTGTGAGCCGATATCTGTCTGAGAATGCACTAGGTCAACCTGCTTCTGATACCAATTGTTGGAACCGGACCGTCGACACATGGTGTGTCCGTCGGGCCGACCACACACACGGCGCGCCCACCCAGGCCGTCGAGCCACGACACATGCATGTGCCTGCACGCATAGCGGCGGGCTTTAGGTCTCTTGGGCCAACACTCCCCCCCCCCCAAAAAAAACTAGCCCATTAGGGGGTTGCACCCTCAATCATATAAACCATGCTTGCTCCTCAACAACACACAATGTGGGACTATTCCCAACAAGCAACTCCTCATCATCCACTGATAGTTAGTACACATACTTCGTTCTTCCTCCTTGTTAGTCTTGATAGCTGCTGCTAAATGAATGCTTGAATACTCTTTGCTCTAGTAGTCCAGTTGACTCTTTGGCTCTTTGCTTGTGCTGCACAAGGTGCAGAATGTGTACTTGGCACTAATAGTAGCAGCGCTGCAGCAATAGCCAAGTTGCCTCCACAAATGCAGGAACTAGCTAAGATTGTAAGAGGTAGGCTAATTCCACAGATCCTGGATGGAAATATGGGTTTTGGCCAGATGTAGGGAAGAAAGATAGTGTGTGATGCATGTTTTGCAAAAAGGTAGTCCCTGCAGGAACTGAGCGCTTCAAACAACACCTTGCTGGAGGTTTTGTTGATGCAGGGAAATGCCCTAGTGCACATGCCATGGTTAGAGGGTTGATATGCATGCTTATATAAAGAAAAAATCAAGGACTGCAGTACCTCCAAGCACAGAACCAAAGATGGATGAGGGTGATGAGTCTGCAGAAATAGAAGCTGCAGAGTCTATCTGTTGGGGTCTTAGTGGATTATCTCCATCTTGGAATTTGATTTCAGATTTTGTGTTGCAGCCCGATGTGGAAAATAAACATATATTCAATATTGCTGCTAATGGGGTTTATTCAGCTAAAGCTGCCTATGAAGGATTGTTCACTGGTTATGTTTCCTTCGGTCACAATGAAAAGAGTCTGGGGGAACTTGGACCCCCTCCAAATGACACTTCTTCCTTTGGCTCACGGCCTGGACAGCTGATAGGTTGGCCACCAGAGAGGTGTCCTCTACGTGATCAGGCTTCTGAAACCTTGGATCACATTCTTGTATCCTGTGTTTTCGCAAGGGAATTTTGGTTCCTGCTGCTGCACAGTCTTGCCCCTACCCCTGGTGCAGTTTCATTTTTGGGATGGTGAGAGCAGGCTGTGAAAGTCACTGGAGATCTTGCTAATGAAGGGTCTTAATTCGCTCATTGCCCTGGGTGCCTGGATTCTTTGGAACCATCGGAATAGAAGTGTCTTTGATGGATTATCTCCTAGTGTTCCTGCAGCTCTCAGTCAGGCAAGAGAAGAACGGCATTTGTAGGAAATGACTGGACCTAAAGGACTCTCCTTTCTTGCAGCCACCAACCTTGTTTCTTAGCTATGCTAGATGAAGTGGTGTATTTGTTCTTAGCTAAGTTTATGGATAGTTTCTTGTATCTATGTTTTAGACCTCCTTAGGAGGGATTTCTTGCAATCTGGGTCCATTTTGGACCACCCCTATTTTCTTCTTAATATAATGATGCGCACCTCTCCTGCGCGTTCGAGAAAAAAGTTCTGGGACAAAGAGGGCAAGCACTGGGACAAAGTCAAAGAAGGGGAAAAAACCCAATCATCCATGAGCAACTGTGTGGTTTCAGCTCCACCAAAACCATAAACACAAAAGCATTGCAAGTCTGTGAGTTTCATGCTTTGCAAGTCACCTGGATAAGTAGTGGCAGAAAGGCACAAATGCAAACGTTCTCAGGTCACTCTTGAATACTCCACAAAGACTAAGCCAAACAAACAATTGATGATCATGTTGCTGATTTCTTTTATCAGAATGATTACCATTCAATGTGATTAATTCAAGAAGTTGGGAGATCCTGGTTGTCTATTGGGCAGTATGGTACTGGGTACTGCTCAGCTACATATAATGAACTTAGGAACCTCTTCTTGAAAGGGCAGTAGACAAGACAGGACAATTGAGAAAGAAGCATGAGGTTGGAAGGAATATGGTTGCACAATCATGCCTGATGAATGGACTGACACAAGCCATCCACATCTCATCAACTCTTGCAAACAGTCCAGCAGGAATATTCATTGCCTCTGTTGACGCATCAAATGAGATAGCTAATGCAAATAAGTTAGCTGACTTAGTGGTGCTAGAATATGAGCTGCCAGATATTGGATTGATGATAGAGATACAAGGGGTGTACAATATATAGGCAAGGATCATCTAAGGTTTATAGAAAGCACCCAATCAATGGAGATCCTTGCCTAATATATGATCAACTACCATAAACACAAAAACACATATGGCAGGCATATGTGACCCCGATGGACACGCAGGCAAAGGTCTCCGACGACGATGCCCCTGTCAACGACCCCACTGTCTATCGCAGCCTTGTCAGCACTCTTCAGTATCTCATCTTCACCAGGCCCGACATTGCATATGTGGCCTACATGCATGACCCCCAAAAGCCGCACCTGAGCATGGTCAAGCGCATCCTACGATACCTTCAGGATTCTGTCAACTATGGGCTTCGTCTTCGGTGCCACTCCACACAGGCCAGTTGTCTACACTAACGCTGACTGTGCTAGGTGCTCGAACACCCACCGGTCTACCTCATGTTGTGTTATGCAGTGTTCCTTGGGGACAACCTCATCTCTTGGTCCTCCAAGTGTCAATCGGTTGTCTCTCACTCCAGTGCTACGGCTGAGTATTGCTAATGGAGTGCCTGAAACGAGCTGGCTGCGCCAGCCCAAGGAGCTTCACAGCCCCCTCACTAGGAGTACACTTGTCTACTACTACAACGTCAGTGTCGTCTACCTCTCTGTCAACCCCATCCAACACCAGCGCACGAAGCATGTTGAGATCAGTCTTCACTTCTTCTGTGAGTGTGTTGCTATCGGGGACGTCTGTGCTCATCGTGTTCCGATGAGCTTGCAGTTTGTCAACATCTTCACTAAGGGTCTTCCCTCCTCATTCTCGAAGATTCGGCCCAATCTCAACATCTGTCGTAGCTAAAGTTTCCACTGCGGAGGAGTGTTAGACTGTTTGTATGAGTGTTATGGGCCTAGAGCCAGCCCCTGTAACCCACTAGGGTTGGGTATATGTAATATTGTAGCCCACTATCAATGAATTATGGTTTTCACTCTCCAACACTAATTCCTATTTTGCTTTGAGTATTTGACTGTTGGTTGCTTACTTGCTGTACCATTACCACTAGTCCACTACAGTTCAAAGTTCACCGTTATTAATATCTTTCCTAAGTTCTTTCAGCAACTTAGATGCTGCTGCAGCAGATATGGAGATCAGGACACTGGACAGGTAAGTAGTCATTACTAATTCTCAATTTATGGTATTGTATTCAGTCCAAAAAACTGTGAGATATTGCAATTATGCATACTATGATACTATATAAGTATGTACATATATAGTAGAGTGTATAGGCATATAGGCAGGACGATTAACTGCTGAGTGCTGAACAGCCGATTACTAATCAATTAATCAGAACTGGTCGACGACTAATCGTGATTAGTCGCCTGATCGGTCCTCATACAGTCATATGATTAAATCAGATCAGCCGATCTGGTTCTGGTAACATTGATCACAAACTATTAATGTGGAGTTTTGCTGTTGCCATATATATGAATCAGAAAGTGCAAAGATAACATAAATAAGTTAACAGCTAAAGAAACACTGCACCTTCTTATTACTAGCAGAATCTTCTGCTTGCTTGACCAAGGCTGTACCCTCACTTGTGACATGCTGCAGACAAACAATTCAATCAGAAATGCACATCATGGCTCAAAGGAATAAAATGAGTGAGCTAAAAGAGAACTGAGGCACCCTGCAAGGGAAATAAATACCGTTTTGAACATGTTTGAAATAGGCTCCAGACCACGGGAGATTTTGGAGAAGAGTCTGTACATCCTAGAAAGATCCTCAACCTGCAGTAATAGAGGGGTGCAGTGAATATTCAATACTGTTAGGAAGTCATGCATTCATTAGATAAAAATAATAAGGTTTTCAATCCAACCTTGTCATCGCGAAGCAAAGCAGAACATCCAGAATGCTCCTTCTCTAACAGCGGGGTTGCATACTGAGCAAGCAATTCATTTTGCACTTTCTGTTGAAATTCAAGATTATAACAATGTAAGGGCCATATGGAGAAATATGTCGAGCACTATTCAAGAAAGTTGTGTTTTCAAGTTGTCCGACTAATCGCGATTAGTCGCGATGGTCGGTTTTGGGTGGCCGATCAGGGCAGGCGACCCGATTAGGACACCTGATCGCCCTGGTCGTCCGACTAGTCGCCGACCAGCTACGATTAGTCGCTCGATCAGAAGATCATGTCCGACCAGAGTCCGGTGTGCCTCAAACTTTCATGGGCTTTTTTCTGGCGGGCGGCATTATTAAATGTTTCTTTGCTGTTTTGAACACCTGCATGACTTTAGGGTCATTGGGGAGCTACTGCTTTTCAGTTGGATGAACAAATATGTTCTCTTAAATCAGTATTACAGAATTCATGTCATGTTTACTCTTTATATATACCATTACCATATGTCCTGGATGGACAGGTGGACGACCAGGGTCGACCAGAGGTCAATTAGTCGACCTAGTCGTCGACTAATCACGAATAGTCGCCTGGTCGGACCCCTAGGTCGACCAACTGGTCGCTCAACCAGAAAACATAGCAAGAAAGACATAGCAAGTTAGCAACATTCTGAATTCAAAACTAATATATTTGCTGCAAATACAATATTAATTGAGAAATACTACAAAACTGGAAAAAAGTTTCCACATACCTCCAATAACTTCTGTTCGCTGCTAATATGCAAATAGTGACCAACTCGCTCCTTCTCCCGCTTTAAACACTCCTCAGCCTTTTGAAAGAAGCATCGGCCATTAAGAAATAGCCACACGTAAATACAGATGGAAACAGACAGAAACCTTCTCAATTCTAGGTACCTTAATCATGTAATCTGGGCATGAGTCCTCAAGAATCCAGCTTTGAGCTTTGACAGAGTAGTACTCTGTAGTATCCTTGAGCAAGAAATCTTCAAAGTCATTCTCATAACACTCCATTTGACCCAACCCAATTTCAACAAAAATATCCAAAACATTCTTCAACAGAGCCCGGTCAATCTGTTCACCCTCACGTTCTTTGTCTATCTGTTAAAAGTAAAAATACCAGTTCTCAAATAGATGAATCTTAGGGGTGTATGCAATCAAACAATTGGCCACTAATGCACACAAAAAATGAAGATTTGCCACATGGAAGAGATAAACCAGTTTGGTCCTTACTATATTTCAATATACTCCAATATGTATACCTTAGAAAAAACATATGGTCAAAAACATATGTTGGAGATCATATTAATGTCCGAACATCAATCAATCAAATAAAGAATGGAAGCTAGTATATGTTAACCAACCATTTTACTACCACTAACTCATAAAGAGATGGAAGGCCTCACCAGAGCTATCACTGCATCTTTAACTTGTCCTTTAATCTCTTGATAGATCTGTTACCACCATTAGATTGATTAGGGCATAAGCGCTGAAAAAGCACGAGTGAAAAAGAAGCTGGAAATAAGTAGCTGTTGTTTTACCAACTCTCGGAAGCAAGTAAGGCCCACTTCTTTAAGTGGTGTAAGTGACCTCCTTGATATGAAGTATCGGTCAAGGTAATAAAAGAAGCGTGACAGCCAGCGAACCATGACTTTATGGTTTGACCACCTTTGCACTAGCTCCCTCAGCATAAACTCGTCATGTTTCTCCCTTAATGAAGGTAGTACCTGCATGAAATTAAAATATAGTGCAAAAGTTCTCAGAAGCGAACATACAAATACAGTGAAGAGGATGATATTATAGTTAGATCCAAGTGTCACACAAAATCAGGCCATGACTCATGGATTCAATCTCTAGTCATAGAAACACCTACAGCTAAAGGGAGGTATATAAGTTTATTTTACAAAATAAAGATGTTCATCAAATAATAAACTAGCAAGCTACAGAAAAGCTCCTGCAAATTGAAACTAGCATCCATGTGTACGCAATTATGAAACCATTATTTATCTCCCTGTCATAGACGTTTAATTCATGTCCATTAAAAGGTGCTGCAAGAATACAAAAAGGTATTCTCTACATCATCTATAAGAAATGAGCTGCGGTGTACAAAGAATGGGCACAGAATTGTTTGACAAGTAGGTGGGCCAATTGTTTCACCAAATCAAGATGCTTACAATTAAACTGAAGAGATTAACTTGTCCTGTAGAAATCAAGAGATGGACAAAAGGAAATGAGAAAATCCCCATATACACCAAGGCCAAAAATGAGAACACCCCCATATACACCAAGGTCGTTCATGTCCCAGCCTATCGATCAACCAAGCGCTAATCCACCAAAGCTAAAAAAACATCCACTCGAAGTAGGAAATTTGATCCTAATACCACGCCGCAGATACAAAAACAATCTAGGTCGATTCACATGAGCAAGAGGGATATGATGAAGCGGCTCACCATGGAGGCGATGTACTCCTCGAACGACTCCCGATACTTGTCGTAGAGCTGCTGTGAGTAGTCCTGCGGCGGCTTCTGCGTGCACATGTTGTATATCGTCCTGCGACAACAAGACCAAAACCCTAGATCAGAACCGGATCGAAGCGGATCGAGGTGGGAAACCCTAGCGGCAGCCGAGAAGGAGACAGCGGCGGCGGTGGCGACGAGGGAGATGAGAGGGAGGCGTACGTGTAGAGCATCATGTAGTCCTCGGAACTGAACTGCGGCTCGGGCTTGCCCTCGAGGATGTTCTTCAGCTTGGTGATGCCCTTCTGCATGAACGCCCATCCCTCCTCCAGATCGATTGTCCTACGCTCCTGCCCCGCCATCGCCGCAGGTGACGGTGCCGACGCGCCGAGGCGCGAACCCTAGCGCCGCTGCTGGGGGTTTGGTGGTGCGCTTGGGCAGGATGGCGAGGGTCCTCCAGAGGCGAGCGAGGGAGGGAAGGAGGGAGGGAGGATGGAAGGAAGGAGAGAGACGAGCGCGTGGAGCGTCAGGAAGGGTTGGGCTTGTGTCGCATATCGGCTTGACGGCTTCCAGGCCTTCGGAAATCCCGTGATTCATTCAGTCTCCGTCCTCATCGTCGCATCGGGGTTGGACGGCCCAGACGACGAGCCTTGCGCCAGATGTGGATCATTGTGTCAGTCAAAACGAACTCCAGATAAGAGAGGTTTATAGTTCACCACTAAAGTTTAGTTTCGTGTCACATTAAATATAAATATCAATTAATACTACTACAATATTTAACCCCGTGCTCTAGATAAGGTTTTATTCAGTTACAAAGAAATTAATTTCATCATAGATTTAGGGCCTGTTTGTTTACCCCCATAGATTATATAATCTGGATTATTTTTGGATGATTATATAATCTGGATTATATAATTTGAGTAGTCCTGTTTGTTTACCCAGATTATTTGAGTTGTTAATATGATTCTTTTGTATGAGGAAGACAAGAATGCCCTCTATATTTGTACTAGGTTGAAACTCATATATATAAAAAAAATAATTCAATTGACATTGGCAAATATTGCATTAGCAATATTATCACGGAAGGCATTCATGTCACCTTCTTCATCCCCAAATTGACTAGTACTAGGCGCAAAAACGATTCGGTGGATTATAATGGCAATGGTGGGTAATTTCTAGGAAACTTGAAAGGGTAGTGGGGAAGTGGGAAAAAATAATCTGAAATAAGCACCTCCTCACTTGCTTATGGATTATCATAATGCAAGGGGTTAGATTATATAATCTGGACAAATAAGCTGGACTGTTTGTTTGCCTCTTAGGATTATTTAATCCAGATTATATAATCTGGGGGGTAAACAAACAGGCCCTTAATCTGAGTCTAGATTGGGTGAATCCATAACTCACACTCAATCTCATGATGGGATTAAATCCATCATTTAATCTATATATAACTCAAAGCTAGTTAATTTTTTTGATCCATGTATTCTAATATAAACGTTTGCAATATCTTCATGAATTTGTTCCACACCTGATGAGCTCCTTTCATAGTTTAAAAATTTTCCAAACCATTGGTTTATAATTCATAATGGGTTTAACTGAATAAAAAAATTTGAGTAGGCTTGGATTATTTTGGAACATGGATCGTGACATGGATTTAATTCCAATCCATGCTAATTTAGAGTTGGATTGGTGTAAATGAACATGGATTTAATTCCAATACATGATAATTGGTGCCGACCCTTTTTCTATGCCCAGCAAAATCCGCCTACTTTATCTGCCGTTTGCCATGAGGTATATCACACCGTGGACACAATCGTATGTACTTTTCCTTTGATGCCACTAGGGAGAAGAGGGCAAGGAGAGAGATTGGAGGCACTCAACTATTGGAAACTGTTTTTGTCTTTTAGTGTTGCATGTTGTTGTGTTGTTTAGTTGGAGCGGGAGTATAGGGCCTAGAGAGAAACATAGAGAGGTGTCCAAACAAAACGTGACGCGTACTAGAGTGTATATAATCAAATCTTTTTCACACTTAACTAAATATAATAAATACTAAAAAATATAGTATAGTTATTTTGATATGTGAAAGATTGATATCGATGTTTTTCATATCGCTAGTTAAATTTGAGACGGAGATATCACGTGCACATGTTTGTTGGCGTCGATCCGGGCGCCAATCACTGCATTGAGAACCGGCGGCGGTGCTCCCTATGGAGACGCGGATGGTCCGCAACCTACCTGACGGGTCAGACGATCACCTCATCAATATTGTCCACCATTGAATTATAATAATCACCGACAGTTAGATCATTTTGCTTGACGAACCTGACAACATTTAAACTTATCTCCACAGGTAATATTGCTTCTTGCCCATAGACAAGCTCAAACGGAGATACTTTAGTAGCATGATGTTTAGATATTCTATAAGCCCACAAAGCTTCGGACAAAATCTTATGTCAATACTTAGTATGATCAGATATCTTCTTTTTTATCAGGCTAATCAGCGTCCTGTTACTAGACTCGGTCTGCCCATTGGCCTGAACATAATATGGAGATAAATTAAGCAATTTAATTCTATATAATTCAGCAAACTCACATACCTCCTTTGACATAAAAAAAAAGCTCCATAGTCTGTAGTCAGAGTCTGGGAAATGTCGAATATATGAATAATACGCTCAGTTATGAACTCAATTACATCCATGTGTGTCATGTTCTTCAGAGCAACGACTTCAGTCCATTTGGTAAAGTAGTCAGTGGCAACTAACACGAACTGATGCCCTTTTGATGATGAAGGATGAATCTTTCCTAAAAAGTCCAATCACCATCCTCCGAAAGGCCAAGGCTCAATGATGGGATGTAATTCAGCTGCGAGGACCACCTGTAAGTCACCGAATTTCTAACATACTTGGCATCCTTTATAGTACTTGAAACAATCGGCTATCATGTTAGGCCAATACAAGCCACATCTTCGCAATAATCACTTCATCTTTGGAGCCGATTAATGGGTACCACAAATCCCTTCATGTACTTCGGCCATGGCTAATATAGCATCACCTGGGCCCAAGCATTTAAGCAGAACATCGTTGACTATTCGGCGGTAGAGTTCATCACTCATTAAAACATACTTCAAAGTTGTACGCCGAACATTCCTATCCCTCCTAACACTGAGATTTCGTAGGTAATTAATTATGGGTGTTCTCCAATCAATTGCATCGGCTTCGTTGTTGGTCGAATCAACCAGGAGAACTTTCTTGGCCCTGGTTATCAGATTTTCGGTGTTGTGAAACCTCCCTTGCTTTATCCGATAACCTGATGCATCCTACGCCAGATTATTAGCTCTGCAATTCTCAACTCAGGATATATGTTGAATGTTGAATTCGTCAAAAGAATGAATTATGTCCCAACATTTTTCAAGGTACCCATTTACAGTACCATCTAAACATTGATACTCTCCCAATACCTGTTGGACAACCAGCTGAGCATCACTAAATGCCTTTGCATGCTTTACTCCCATACAACTTAAAAGTCCCAAGCAGAACAAAAGGGCCTCATATTAAGCTTGATTATTAGTGCAATAAGTTTCTAATCGGCTAGCGAAGTCAAAGTAGGCATTACTTGGTGAAACAAGCATGATGCCAATCCCTTGTCCTTCATTGCAAACCGATCCATTAAAATATATGGTCCAAGGAGTAACAGTGAGGTATGATATATCTAGTTTATAAGTATCCTCAATCTGATGTTCTATAATAAAATCTGCTACGACCTGGCCTTTCATAGATTTCAATGGTTCATAGGCCAAGTCATATTCTATGAGTGCATAAGCCCATTTACCAATTCTACCACTCATAATCGGGTTTTGCAACATGTATTTGTTCACATCGATTTGACCATAAACAATGCAACGATTAGATTGCAAATAACACCTACATTTGGTGCATGCATAAAACAGGCATAGACATAACTTCTCAATGAAGGTGTACCTTGTTTCAGTGTCCATCAGCCTCCGACTTAGGTAGGTTACCACATGCTCCTTTCCTTTAGTCTCTTGTGTCAGAACAGCTCCAATAACTTTATCCTCGGCTGCAATATACAATCTGAACGGCACTCCTATGTCACACCCGATTTTCGAAGGTAAACCGAATGCGAACCATGTACGTGCCAGGATCAGAACTCACGTACACAGCTGTTGACACCTTTTCGGAGGCGCCAATCACTTAAAAGAACCAGCGGCGGTGCTCTCTGGTCAGGCGCGGACGGTCTGCGGCCTGGGGCCGGACGGTCCGCGACCTGGCGCGAGGCGGCGGTGCTTTCTGGTCAGACGCGGACGGTCCACGGCACAGGGTCGGACGGTCCGCGACCTGGTGCAGGAGCTCGGGTTCCCTGCCTGACGGTCGGACGGTCCGCGCTCTAGGGCCGGACGGTCCGCGCGTGCGCAGGGGCGGCGGAGGATCGCCAGTGGCGCCTGGATCTCGCTCCCGGGAGGGACCCCGTCGGGGAGGAGAGATCCTAGGAGTTGTCTAGGCTCGGGCCGGCCGACCTAGACTCCTCTAATCGACGTAGAGTCGAGGAGAGACAGAGAATTTGGGGATTGGAATACTAAACTAGGGCTAAACTAGAACTAGACTAGAACTACTCCTAATTATGCTGAAAATAAATGCGAGATAGAAGTTGTATTGGTTCGATTGTTGGGGGTTCAATCGGTCGTAGCCCTTCATCTATATAAAGGGGGAGGTCTGGATCCGTTTCCAACTGTTTCCCGAGTTAATCCCGCGGTTTTAGGTAACAAATCCCGCGAGAAACTAGGAACCCTAACTGACTCTGCGCGCGCGCGGACCGTCCGCGCCACCACCGCGGACAGTCCGGACCGCGGATCGTCCGGCCTCGGGGCCGGACCGTCCGCACTGCTCTTTTTAGAGCTCAACATATGCCCCCCTGCCTTTTGGTGAAGGTTGACGAACCAAAAGCATATGAACTAAACCTGATGTAGGTCACCGGCTTTTCGATATGGAGATTATTCAATAAAGCACCAATATAAAGGCCGTTTCGGATTGTATCTTTCTCGGCCATGACCATTTGATCAATGGATCAAAAGGAATAGAATGGAGGTGCCCCCCAGTCTGGATAGACGAAGGGACTATACATGTACCATGGATTCATCATCGTACCATTCCATGTTTGAACAGGATAATATACCGACGATGAGTAAATAGGTGGAAAGTACCCTGGTCTCATAGAATGAATAGGCGATGCTTGTTGTGTCGCCTTTCGGGTCGTTTTGTTTGACCGTTTTGTTTTAGCAGGTGACTGGGGTTTCTTTGTTGACCGATCACGTGGAACAGTCTTTTTGCTAGTATTTTTGGAGAGCAACTGATCAAAAGTAGGATCTGCTTTGATCAGCCGATTATATGTGCTTTGACATTGCGTCTTTTTCCTTGCTTTGTGTAGAGGTTGACGCCTTTGGTCATAGGTGGACTGTCCGGCTGAGTTAGCCGGACCGTTTGTCTGAGCACCGGATTGTCCGCACGTAGGTGTCGGACCATCTACGATGCTGGGGCTAGGATGATGTGTTTGGTTTATTAACTGTGCCTGCCCCCCGGCGTCTTCGGACCTTTTAGCCTTCTCGTCCGAAGCCTTTCGAGTAATCTCCTTTTGTGATATATCTGACATGCGAGGATTGCTGATGACGATGCCCTTGCCTTTGCCTTTATCGGCCATTTCGGGCCGAACCAAGACCTTTTTGCATGTGAGTTCTATTGTATTAACAGGAAAGGGTTGTGTGTCTACTTGCATCTCCTGAAAAGCCAATCGACCCTCATTTATGGCCGATTGTATCTGTCGACGAAAAACATTACAATCATTGGTGGCATGAGAAAAGGAATTATGCCACTTACAATAAGCACGCCTCTTTAATTCATCAGGAGGAGGAATAGTATGAGTTAATTTACTGTTGCCGTTTTTCAGTAACTCGTCAAATATTTTATCGCATTTGGCAACATTAAAAGTAAACTTAACTTCCTCTTGTCGATTCTTTCGAATCGACTGTAAAGCAGAACACGTTGAAGGTTTAGCCTGTCCCGGCCAAACCAGTTCGGCGGTGTATACATCCGTGGATTCATCGTCCGAATTATCATATCCCACTAGATGCATCTTATGGCTAGCCGATTTTGATGTTTCCTTACTTCGGCTTTCACAGGTCATAGCCCGCTGGTGTAAGTGCACTAGTGAAAAGAATTGGGTGCCATCTAATTTTTCTTTTAAGTAGGGTCGCAACCCATTGAAAGCTAGCCCTGTCAGTTGTTTTTCTGCGACATTAATCTGGAAGCATCGGTTTCTAGTGTCCCGGAATCTCCGGATATAGTCATTAACCGATTCTTCAGGCCCCTGTCGGACTGAAGCTAAGTCAGCCAATTCTAACTCATGTTCTCCTGAGAAGAAGTGTTCATGAAATTTCTGCTCTAATTCTTCCCAAGAGTTAATAGAATTTGGTGGCAAAGCTGCGTACCATGCAAATGCAGTATCAGTAAGGGACAACGAGAATAAACGAACGCGGTAGGCTTCCCCGTCAGCCAATTCTCCCAGGTGTGCTATGAATTGGCTTATATGTTCGTGTGTGCTTTTCCCACTTTCACCAGAAAACTTAGAGAAGTCTGGTATTCTAGTTCCCTGTGGGTATGGCACGGTGTCGAATCGGTGGCTATAAGGCTTTCGATACGATTGCCCTGTACCTGACACACTAACACCAAGTTTGTCCCTGAACATCCCGGCTACCTCGTCTCTGACCCTCTCTGCCATGTCTGGCGACCATCCATTGAGTTTGTGGGTGGAGATTTCAGGTTGCCTGACATTACTCTGTCGGCTTTCCTCCCAGGTATGTTTGAGGTGTGTGTTAGGTGTCCTATTAATGTCACCAGCTCCTGCCCTATACCCCTCAGGCTCTCTTGTGGCCGAATAGTATTCAGCCCTATGTCCATGAGGTGGTATGGCATGATTATAATGTGTTGCTGGTGGGGCACCATAATGTTGCTGCGATGAATGTGGGAACTGTGCGTATTGCGCAGCTCTCGGCTCTGCGTATGCATATCCGGACGGTCCGGCGTAAGAGGCCGAATGGTCTGCGACCTGGCCAAATGGTCTGAAGGTATATCCGGATTGTCCAGCCGTATATGGTGCTACGTGGGTAGTCTCGTACCCAGACCGTCTGTCGTAAAGAACTGGACGGTCCGCGATCAGGCCGAATGGTCCAGGGCTGTACCCGGATGGATCGGCCATATATGGCGTGACTTGGGCAGTCTGCGCATGGACTCGTGTAGAGTCGGATGGTCCAGCGTAATACGTCGGCCGGTTCATGCCATATCCGGACGGTCCGGCGTAAGATGGCGGACGGTCCGCAACATATCCGACGGTCCGGCGTGATGCACCGGACGGTCCGTGATGGGGCCGAAGTGTTCAGGGTTGTATCCTGATGGTCCGGCCATGTACGGTGCGATCTGAGTGTTTTGTGTGCGGGTCTGCATCTGGTCGGACGGTCCGGCGAAATACGCCAGACGGTCCGCGGTATAACCGGACTGTCTGAGATGATGCTCGGACGGTCCGGTCGCGTCCAGTACCTGCCGCGTGCCTAGTGGTTGCGGCTGTGATGGTGACACGAAAGCGTGCATCGGCATACCATATGATGGCTGGGTCAAAGGTGACCCGTTTACAGCCGATGTGTTTGACGTGGGTGGCACTGTATTAGACTCTCGCGATGGAAAATTAGGAGCAGCTGATTTCTTGTATGCACGTAAATGCATTTTAATAGATTCATCTACATATTGCTTTAACTGATCTCCTCGTTGATCCATGAAAGTCGTAAGAGATAGATCTGGAGTACTTACAGCGGGACCCTGCAGTGGAGGTAGGAGAGATTCCATATCGATCTCCCCTTGACGGACGATCTTCTGGTGGCGATCCACCGTGAAGTGTGACAAGTACTTGTCCGCCGCCTCCTTGCGCCGTTCGGAGAGTTTATGCAGCAGTTCCGCCTCTTCCTTGTCGCGTTGTTCGTTCCATTGCCGCATCACCTCCTTCTCATTGCGCATTACGAGGTCTTCAAAGGGCCTTTGGTCATCAGCCGGGAGCGCCTCCATGGCCGGCTTGATGATGTTGGTAGTGGAGATCTTGGTGTGATCCTTAAAACCGACCATTTATGGGCCGATTTTTAGTAGATCTAGACACCTATTCCCCAGCGGAGTCGCCAAAAAGTATGTTGACACCTTTTCGGAGGCGCCAATCACTTAAAAGAACCAGCGGCGGTGCTCTCTGGTCAGGCGCGGACGGTCTGCGGCCTGGGGCCGGACGGCCCGCGACCTGGCGCGAGGCGGCGGTGCTTTCTGGTCAGACGCGGGCGGTCCGCGGCACAGGGCCGGACGGTCCGCGACCTGGTGCAGGAGCTCGGGTTCCCTGCCTGACGGCCGGACGGTCCGCGCTCTAGGGCCGGACGGTCCGCGCGTGCGCAGGGGCGGCGGAAGATCGCCGGTGGCGCCTGGATCTCGCTCCCGGGAGGGACCCCGTCGGGGAGGAGAGATCCTAGGAGTTGTCTAGGCTCGGGCCGGCCGACCTAGACTCCTCTAATCGACGTAGAGTCGAGGAGAGGCAGAGAATTTGGGGATTGGAATACTAAACTAGGGCTAAACTAGAACTAGACTAGAACTACTCCTAATTATGCTGAAAATAAATGCGAGATAGAAGTTGTATTGGTTCGATTGTTGGGGGTTCAATCGGCCGTAGCCCTTCATCTATATAAAGGGGGAGGTCTGGATCCGTTTCCAACTGTTTCCCGAGTTAATCCCGCGGTTTTAGGTAACAAATCCCGCGAGAAACTAGGAACCCTAACTGACTCTGCGCGCGCGGACCATCCGCGCCACCACCGCGGACAGTCCGGACCGCGGACCGTCCGGCCTCGGGGCCGGACCATCCGCACTGCTCTTTTTAGAGCTCAACAACAGCGATTACATAATTGGACATCATCACACAATGCTTGAATTAAATGGCGGAAAGGTACTTAGTTACATCAAGATGTCTGAGACATCCATAGAGTCTATTAGATAAACATAGTGTTCAACAATAATATCAAAGTGCGGAGAAACGAAACGTAGAAGATAAGCCTACACAGGCAGCTGACTGATGGTTTGCCACTAAAATAAACTAGAACTCATCGTAGTCCTGGAACTCCTCAAAGTCCTCCATGTTACCAGCTTCACCTCCTGAGCACTTAGTACAGTGGGGACAACCTGGGGTGGGGGTGGTTTGTAAAGCAAGGGTGAGTACACATCAACGTACTAAGCAAATGTCCCGTTTGGCTAAAGTGGACTAACTGTATGTGGAGTTAAGGTTAAGCAGTGTCACACCGGTTTTAAGGAACAAAGTCGAGTGCATCTCATACATGCGCCAAGAAGACAACATATACAATAACAGAGTGTATAGAGATAAATGTCATAAAACATCAGAGTATTTATTACATAGCGGAAGACTTGTTACAAAATAAAATAATGAATATAAAACGAACTAAGGATCGTCGGCGCAAATGTCAACTGAGAAACGCCACCTAGATCAGATCATACTCCTCGCCTTGTGGCTCCTCCTGAACCACCTGCTCTTCTCCTGTGGGGGTGTGTGAGACAGCAAGAGTGAGCTCACACATGTTCATCGCTCAACAAGTTGTGGGGAATAATGTGGCATGAACTCACCAAAGGTGGGAGTTCATGAAGTGTAAGGCTGATCAATGAAATAAAGGCTGAAGCTGAGCATTGCTTTTATAAGTTGGTCAAAATTTTATTAGCAGTTACTAAGTGCAAGTAAATACCGAACCATTATAATAATAAGTAAAAGTAATAATAAAATAATCCCAAATGCAACAAAATGACAGATTAAGTTTAAGTTCCATAAATTAATCATGTGAGTGTCCGATCCACTCATGACCGTGAGCACGGCTAGTATACCAGTTTTACACTCTGCAGAGGTTGCACATCTTTACCCACAAGTCGTGTTACCCATTTGCCACGGAGTTGATCAGACTCCATACACCTCTACCGAGGAAGCGAGGCAGGGTACCACTACGAGGCCTTTACAAAGTTCCACTAGCTTCAGACTACCCGCTACAGTTTATAGGAAGCTCCAGTACAGGGTTCTTGCCTGACCGCCATCGCAGCAAAATCAACCAAGGACCTCCCTACACTGACCACTCCCCTACTGCCCTTGCCCCTTTCGGGTAAGGTAGCCGTCCACTAGCTTTCCTAGTTAATCAGCCAAGGGCGTCCCATTAAACCCTTGTGGTAGCACTGTTTTCCCGGGTGGTTCTCCATGTTCCCATTAACATAATGATCTTATCATGAATATAAAATAATGAACAGATAATACAAAGTGTAATCATGAGTCATAAATATCTTTATACCCAAATCCACATAAAGCAATAGCATGTACTACCCAAAAATTTAGTAGTAAAACCAGTGGTGAAACAAGGTATAAAGATAGTCAAATCTAGGGTAACCTATTGGGTCCCAGCAAAATTAACCTATGCAGATCCTTATGATTAATAAGAACATGAATGGGTAAAAGAAGTGATCAAGGGCACAACTTGCCTTCAACGAGCTCCTGCTCAGCAGTCTCTACTTGCTGAACCCCAGGATCCCCCGGTGCTTGCTCGTCTACTCGCATCAACACAATACATACATAGTATAGCAAAAATTAACATTACACCAAACATATGAATAAAATACACAGTAAAAATCTACACATTAAAATGAAAACCTAGGAACAAGAATCATTATTTTTGGAGTTATATATTTTAAGTTATGAATTTTCCAAGGTTTTATGCATTTAATATAGGGTTAAGTGAGAAATAAATTTTAATGTGCATTTCATGCAGAAACAGTGGTACAAATGGATAGACAATAATATTATGAAAATTTGGGAACTGGAATGGACCAATTTGGAGTTTATATGCATTTTCTATGAATTAATTAAGTTCTAGCATTTATTTCTACACTAAAATTCCATTTCTAATAAAATTTCCTTATTCAAATACTCTCTGGACCGCGCCTCATTTACCAGGAAGGACAGGGGCCAAAACAGAAGAATTCCTAAGACTCCGAATACTTCTGCCAGGACTGCGGGTTTGTTTCCTAGAAAGCTAGGGTCTTTTATGTAAAACTGTCAGCGCGAAGGGGTATCGCCAAGTTCTGGTCGCCCGATCTGAAATGGACGGACCAGATTAAGTACGTGCACTTAAGTGATCAATCTGCAACGCGAGCCCTTGGATCGGGATCCAACGGCCCAGCACTGACCAATCCCCACCGCCCATTAGAGATCCAATGGCCCAGGTACCATCTCCTACCCCCAGCACCGGACCACGGCGGCGCCACCCATCTGCTACGATGGTTTATCGCCGGCGCATGGCGATTGCATCCATTACACCCTAATTCGACATCTAAAAGGGGCCTACTCTATGCGGAAGACTACAGGAACCGAATGGGCAGGCACATACCGACGATCGAAGTACGGTGGGCGCCGTTCGCGGCGCAGCATCACACGGCGTGGCTACGTCGACGATGAGGATTTCACCAGAGCACCATGTTTTCCCCGCCGTGATTCCTCCGCTGTTGTGACGCACGGACTCAAGCGCGAAGCCCAGACCTCACGGGAACCCCGGAGCGGCGGTGCAAGCGTGAGGCTACGGCGGCGATCAGCGGTGGCGGGTGATCTCCGTGCGGAGTACGACGACGCGGCTGGAAGAGGCGTAGCAGCGGCAACGAAGGAAAATAAGATGGGGCACGAGAGAGGCGTGGTCAAGGAAGGAAGATCCGCTTTTATCCCTAGAGGCGCGGACCCGTGGAGCGTCAGCTCACGCCGAGGTGGAGCAAAACCCGCCGCGCGACTCGCACAGGAGGTTATCGACGCGATGGACGGGATGACAGGTAGGGCCTAGGTCGCAGTGTCACGTGAGAATGCGGGAGCGAGCGCGTGGAGCTGAGACGGAATGGTGGGGCCCGGTCGCCAGTGCTTGAAGTCTCTCCCAAGCGATCAGGGTCACTTGGCCAGGGGGCCCACACGTCAGTGTCGCGGTGGAAAAAGAAAAAGGGGGAGGGAATAGAGTGGGCCGCGTGAGGGGGATCGGGGAAGATGGGCCAAACAGATTGGGCCCGGACGCTATGGTGTTCCCCCTTTTCTTTTATTCTTTTTACTTTCTATTTTCTTTTCTACTCTTCTCTTTTGTATTTGAATTTCCAATTTGAATCTCTGTGTGAAATTCAAATTCAGGTTACATGTCTATAACAATATGAACCGAATTTTAGTTCATTTATATTTTTATTTTATCCTATTTGTTTAGTGTTTTCTTCTCTTTTTTTCCTCCCTTCTAGGATTTCTTTTAAATTCTAAAATTCCACTTTGGGATTTTATTATTTTTCTTGTCACCTTATCTTTATGTTGTCATAAAATGCACACAAAAATGAAAATCCCAGCATGATGCATACTTTAATAGTATATCTTTTTATTAATTATTTATTTTTGAATATGGTGTTCACATGTGATGATGCCTAAAGGTCAAACTCACATAAGGAGAATTTTTTCTCTATTTATATTATTTCTAACAAAGTACAAATTGGGTATTACAAATCCTACCCCCCTTAGATTAGAAAGAATCTCGTCCTCGAGATTTAGGGAGGACTAGGTAAAAGATGGGGAAAATCTATACGAAGCTCTTCTTCTCTTTTCCAAGTAGCTTCACCTTCTCCATGGTGACTCGATTGCACTTTGCACATTTTTATCACTTTATTCCTGTAACTCGAGTCAAAGTGTCAATACTCTTAATAGGATATTCCATGTAAGTAAAATCACCCTGAACGCTGAGCTCTTCCGTTGGTAACTGTTCCTTAGGGACACGGGGACACTTCTTAAATTGAGACACATGGAATACATTATGCATATCAGATAGATTATCAGGTAGCTCGAGTTAATAGGCCATCTTTCCAACTTGCCTAAAAACTCCGAATGGTCCAATAAAGAGAGGGGACAATTTGCCCGTGACTTTGAATCTCCTCATTCCACGAAGTGGTGACCCCTTGAGGTACACATGATCACCTTCCTCAAATTCCAGTGGTCTCCTTCTATTATCAGCAACACACTCAGGACATGATAGGTCTGAGGACACTTGCCTTCACCAGGTTATTGCTCAGAGGGATCTTCGGCAACACACTCAGGAACCACACTGCTCGTTGTCTAAGTAAAGCGAGCATACATTCAATACATTTGGAAGGTAAAAATGAACATCACATCAAACATGTACAAACATTGGCACACAACTCAAAAAGGTATAGTATTAAGTACAGGGGAATGAGGTCAAGTTATAAAATGGACCAATCCTAGTTAGGGATTAATTACTTTTTAAGTGTTGGAAACATAGCTCAAAAAGGTTAAGTAGTGATTAAACAAAGAAAAGATAAAATTATAAGATGAACTACTCTTATTTAGGAATTTGATTATCCTTTAAGTGTTATCCATAATTACATACGTAATTCTATTTATGTCATTAAGGCCTAAGGGTTAAGCCAAAAGTAAATCTATGAAATGCATAACATTAATCTCACAAGATTAAATATACTTTACTCTTAAGATTCTCCTTTTATTTATTTCATTAAATAAATAAATCAACATATACTTTAATTCTATATTCTAAGTGTAAAAATTAGAGTATATAGATTACAATTGGGCATATTTTATTTGAACAGAGAACAATCTTGTGAACATTTTGCAATTTGAACCACTAAATTTGGAGTTCATATGAAAAAGATATGAAATAAACAAGTTTTAAAGTTTGAACTATGAAATTAGGGCTAAATCTGTGATTAAATAAAAGTCCAGGGGGCTATTCAAAAGAAACGAGGGACCTATGCGCTAAAACAGAGGACGACGGGTTGATTTCCTAAAACCAGGGGGTTCTTAAGCAAAACTCACACGCGAAGGGGTACGGGTAATCTCAGCCGTCGGATCGAAGATCAACGGCCCAGATTAGATCACGCGGGCGCAGCTGACAAGCGGGGCCAGGGCGCCAGCGAGCCAGGGCGGGCTGACCGGCCGGGCCCAGGGGCAGAGGAGTGGGTCAGGGGGAAGAGAGAGGGGCGGTCAGATCCCGATCTAAGGGCTAGGATTAGATCTACTCGGGTTAAGACTAAACCATCCGATCTCGGACGGACGACCGAGATCTAACGGCCAGGGGCTAACTTGGGTGCGGTGGCGCCGCTCGGTCCCGCGGCAAGGGTTCGCCGGAGACGACCAGACCGGCCACGGCGGGGAACTAGAGGCTCGGGGACTAACCTAGGCACAATCAGGGAGGTCTGGCGAACTCGGCCATGGCCTACACGCTGGCACAGGGGCACCAGAGGGCGCAGACCACGGCGGAGCGGGCCAACGGCGGCGCTGGATTGCTCCGGCGAGCAATCGCGCGAGCTATAGAGCGAGGATAACTAAATTAAGGACACGAGCAGGTTGCTCACCTCGAACAGAAGTGTTGGCGTCGCGAAACGACAGCGGAGGCGTAGGGGCTCGACAGGGCGACGGTGGCGGACTCTGGCTGCGCAAGAAAACGCTCCGGTGAGCGCGGACCGGACGAGACAGAGAGGGAGAGGGCACACCGAAGGGTGTCCCGAGTAGCTAACGGTAAGGCGAAGCTCACCGTGCCACTGAATGGGGCACGGGCACAACGGCAGCCACGGAACAGGCGGTGGCAGAGCTCTCGATTCGTGCAGGCAGAGCAAGAGAGAGGGCAAGGGAGTTGGGCAGAGTGCGCAAATGGGAGAGGGGAGGTCGGCGAGCAGGGCGCGGGGCTCGGACGTGGCCGGAGAACGCGCGGTCGTGGGCATGTCCACGACGGGGAGATCGTGGGCGAGAGGTTAGAGACGAGATGACAGGTGGGGACGGCGGGTCAGAGAGAGAGAGGGCGGGGGGGGGGGGGAGAACGGCCTCGACAGCTCTGGTCTACAGGGCAGAGGGAGAGGGAGAGGAGTGAGCGCGCTGGTTGGCGCCGACAGGCGGGACTCGCCTGTCAGACACAGAGGGCGCGCGCGCAGGCTAGGCTAAATGGACCGACCTAGGTTGAATTGGCCTTTTCTATTTTCCTGGAATTTCTATTGCCTTTTCTATTTATTTTCTCTAGGGTTTTCAATTCAAATTCAATTCAAGTTTCAAATTCAAACCAAATCAAATATGTGCAAGAATTCAAAGAATATTTAGGCTCAATATGATGCAACATTCCATGACTCATATGTTGAAAGGGAAATGTGCCCTTGGGCCATTTCTAAGTATTTTGGTGATTTAGTGTCTAACACAAGTGCTAAAATGTAAAATGGTAGACAAAGTACAAACCAAGGATAAAGGTATGTTTCTCAGACTTAGTACATTGTTTTATAGACTAATTTATTGTGTCTAAGTGCTGGAAACAGGAAAAATCCAATTGGAATTGTCTTGGTTCGAGCAGCCAAGACTCTGCTTAGTCTAGGAGCACCGGACTGTCCGGTGCGCCAGGCTGGTGCGAGCGAAGTGGCCGCTCTCGGGAATTCCCGGCAACGTACGGCTATAATTCACCAGATTGTCCGGTGTGCACCGGACTGTCCGGTGAGCCAACAGTCGGCCGAGCCAACGGTCGGCCGTGCGATCTGCGCGGGACACGTGGCCGAGCCAACGGCTAGAAGGGGGCACCAGACTGTCCGGTGTGCACCGGACATGTCCGGTGCGCCAACGGCTCTCTGGCGGCCAACGGTCAGCTGCGCCAGTTAAGGAAAGAAATCGGGCACCGGACAGTGTCCGGTGTGCACCGGACTGTCCGGTGCGCCACTCGACAGAAGGCAAGAATTGCCTTCCCAGATTGCTCTCAACGGCTCCTAGCTGCCTTGGGGCTATAAAAGGGACCCCTAGGCGCATGGAGGAGAAGAACAAGCATCTCCTAAGCATTCCTAAGCACCAAGACATCGATTCCGCGCCCTTGATTCTTTGTGATAGCGATTAGAGCTCTAGTTGAGTGGTGAACTCATTGAGTTGTGTTGTGAGCTCTCGTTGCGACTTGTGTGCGTGGTGTTGCTGTGATTTCTGTCTTGAGTGCGTTGCTAATCCCTCCCTTGCTCCGTGCTTCTTGTGAATTTCAAGTGTAAGGGCGAGAGGCTCCAAGTTGTGGAGATTCCTCGCAAACGGGATTGAGAAAAAGTAAGCAAAACACCGTGGTATTCAAGTGGGTCTTTGGACCGCTTGAGAGGGGTTGATTGCAACCCTCGTCCGTTGGGACGCCACAACATGGAGTAGGCAAGCGTTGGTCTTGGCCGAACCACGGGATAACCACCGTGCCATCTCTGTGATTGATCCTTGTTGGTTATTGTGTTTTGTTGAGGATTCCTCTCTAGCCACTTGGCAATTATTGTGCTAACGATTAACCAAGTTTTGTGGCTTAAGTTTTCAAGTTTCCCAGGATCACCTATTCACCCCCCTCTAGGTGCTCTCAATTGGTATCAGAACCGTTTTCTTCACAAAGGGACTAACCGCCCGAAGAGATGGATCCTAAGGGGAAGGGAATCGTGATCAACGACAAAGAGAAGGAATCCTTCGTCAACGAGCCGAAGGACGACAAGCCTACCGACTCCGGCTCGGGCCATAGACGGAAGGAAGGGAAGAAGAAGAAGACGAGGCGCATCAAGGAGATCGTCTATTACGACGACAGCGATGAGTCTACTTCTTCCCAAAAGGACGACGACCACAACGACTACGAGAGAAGGAAACCGGTTAATTCGAACTTTTCTTTTGACTACTCTCGTATTCCGCAAAGTTCAAATACACATTTGCTCTCCATTCCACTCGGCAAGCCCCCACACTTTGATGGGGAGGACTACGGATTTTGGAGCCACAAAATGCGTAGTCACCTATTCTCTCTCCATCCTAGTATATGGGAGATTGTAGAGAGTGGAATGCACTTTGATAGTTCGGATAGTCCCATGTTCATTAATGAACAAATTCATAAGAATGCACAAGCTACTACTGTTCTTCTAGCTTCATTGTGCAGGGATGAATACCACAAAGTGAGCGGCTTGGATAACGCCAAGCAGATCTGGGACACCCTCAAGATTTCTCATGAGGGGAACGACGTCACCTTGCTCACCAAGATGGAGTTGGTGGAGGGCGAGCTTGGGCGGTTCGCGATGATAAGGGGCGAGGAGCCAACTCAAACATACAACCGGCTCAAGACCCTTATCAACAAAATAAGGAGCTACGGAAGCACGCGATGGACGGACCACGACGTCGTCCGACTGATGCTAAGGTCCTTTACCGTTCTTGATCCTCATTTGGTGAATAATATTCGTGAGAATCCCAGGTACACCAAAATGTCGCCCGAAGAAGTCCTTGGAAAATTCGTTAGCGGGCGAATGATGATCAAGGAGGCGAGGTATGTGGACGACGCCTTGAATGGTCCAATCAACGAGCCGCAACCCCTTGCTCTCAAGGCAACAAGAAGCAAGGAGGCACTACCTAGTAAGGTGGCACAAATTGAGGCAGCCGGACTTAATGATGAAGAGATGGCCCTCATCATCAAAAGATTCAAGACGGCGCTTAAAGGTCGAAAGGGACAGCCAAGCAAGACCAAAGCCAAAGGGAAACGCTCATGCTTCAAATGTGGTAAGCTTGGTCATTTTATTGCTAACTGTCCCGACAATGATAGTGATCAGGACCAAGGGGACAAGAGGGAGAAGAAGAAGAATTATAAGAAGGCAAAGGGCGAGGCTCATCTTGGCAAGGAGTGGGATTCGGACTGCTCCTCGTCCGACTCCGACAATGAAGGACTCGCCGCCACCGCCTTCAACAAGTCATCCCTCTTCCGCAACGAGCGTCACACATGCCTTATGGCAAGGGAGAAGAAGGTATGTACTCGAGACTCTACTTATGCTTCTTCAAGTGAGGATGAATCTAGTGATGAGGATGAAATAGATTATTCATGTCTATTTAAGGGCCTAGATAGAATCAAGGTAGATAAAATTAATGAATTAATTGATGCCTTGAATGATAAGAATAGGCTTCTAGAAAAACAAGAAGATTTGTTGTATGAAGAACATGACAAATTTATAGAAGCACAAAAATCTCATGCTTTAGAAGTTAAAAGAAATGAAATGCTTTCATGTGAATTATCTTCGTGCCATGAGACAATTTCTAGCTTAAGGAGCATTAATGATGATTTGAATGCTAAGTTAGAAATAGCTAGTAAATCAACAACTTGTGTAGAAAATGTTGTTATTTGCAATAGATGTAAAGATTTTGATATTGATGCTTGTAGTGAACACGTAGCTTCTATTGCAAAGTTAAACGATGAATTGGCTAGTCTTAATACCCAACTTAAGGCTAGCAAAAGTGATTTTGATAAACTGAAATTTGCTAGGGATGCCTACATGATTGGTAGACACCCCTCAATTAAGGATGGGCTTGGCTTCAAGAGGGAAGCCAAGAACTTAACAAGCCATAAGGCTCCCATCTCCGCCAAGGAGAAAGGGAAGGCCCCTATGGCAAGTAGTACTAAAAGGAACCATGCTTTTATGTACAATGATAGAAGACAGTCTCATAGGAGTTGTAATGCTTTTGATTCACATGCCTATGATTCTTATGCCATGTATGCTTCTAGTTCTTCCTATATGCATGATAGATATATGCCTAGGAAAAGTATTCATCATGTGCCTAGAAAGAATTTTGTTCATGCTCCTAGGAAGGTTATGAATGGTCCCTCTACAATTTATCATGCTTTGAATGCTTTCTTTGCTATTTGTAGAAAGGATAGGAAGATAGTTGCTAGGAAATTAGGGGCAAAATGCAAGGGTGATAAAACTTGCATTTGGGTCCCTAAGGAAATTGTGACTAACCTTGTAGGACCCAACAAGAGTTGGGTACCTAAGACCCAAGCCTAAATCTGCCTTGCAGGGTTATGCATCCGGGGGTTCAAGCTGGATTATCGACAGCGGATGCACAAACCATATGACGGGGGAGAAGAAGATGTTCACCTCCTACGTCAAGAATAAGGATTCCCAAGATTCAATCATATTCGGTGATGGGAACCAAGGCAAGGTGAAAGGCTTAGGCAAGATTGCAATATCCAATGAGCACTCTATCTCTAATGTGTTTTTAGTTGAGTCTCTTGGATATAATTTACTATCTGTCAGTCAATTATGTAATATGGGATATAATTGTCTATTTACAAATGTAGATGTGTCTGTCTTTAGAAGATGTGATGGTTCACTTGCTTTTAAGGGTGTACTAGACGACAAACTTTATTTGGTTGATTTTGCAAAAGAAGAGGCCGGTCTAGATGCATGCTTAATGGCTAAGACTTGCATGGGCTGGTTGTGGCATCGCCGCTTAGCACATGTGGGGATGAAGAACCTCCACAAGCTTCTAAAGGGAGAACACGTGATAGGTCTAACCAATGTTCATTTCGAAAAAGATAGACCTTGTGCAGCTTGTCAAGCAGGTAAACAGGTGGGAGGCTCTCATCACACCAAAAATGTGATGACAACATCAAGACCCCTAGAGCTGCTACATATGGACCTCTTTGGACCCGTCGCCTATCTGAGCATAGGAGGAAGTAAGTATGGTCTAGTTATTGTTGATGACTTTTCCCGCTTCACTTGGGTGTTCTTTTTGCAGGATAAGTCTGAAACCCAAGGGACCCTCAAGCGCTTCCTTAGGAGAGCTCAAAATGAGTTTGAGCTCAAGGTGAAGAAGATAAGGAGCGACAACGGGTCCGAATTCAAGAATCTTCAAGTGGAGGAGTTCCTTGAGGAGGAGGGGATCAAGCACGAGTTCTCCGCTCCCTACACACCTCAGCAAAATGGTGTGGTAGAGAGGAAGAATAGGACACTCATAGATATGGCGAGGACTATGCTTGGAGAGTTCAAGACCCCCGAGTGCTTTTGGTCGGAAGCCGTGAACACGGCTTGCCACGCCATCAACAGGGTCTACCTTCACCGCCTCCTCAAGAAGACTTCATATGAGCTGCTGACTGGTAACAAACCTAATGTATCGTACTTTCGTGTATTTGGGAGTAAATGCTACATTCTAGTGAAGAAGGGTAGGGATTCCAAATTTGCTCCCAAAGCCGTAGAAGGGTTTTTATTAGGCTATGATTCAAATACAAAGGCGTATAGGGTCTTCAACAAATCATCGGGCTTGGGTGAAGTCTCTAGCGACGTTGTATTTGATGAGACTAATGGCTCTCCAAGAGAGCAAGTTGTTGATCTTGATGATATAGATGAAGAAGACGTTCCAACGGTCGCGATACGCACCATGACGATTGGAGATGTTCGGCCTCAGGAACAATTGGAGCAAGATCAACCGTCTTCCTCAACTATGGTGCAACCCCCAACCCAAGATGACGAACAGGTACCTCAAGTGGAGGCGCATGATCAAGGGGGAGCACAGGATGTTCAAGTTGAAGAGGAAGAAGCACCTCAGGCACCTCCAACCCAAGTTCGAGCGACGATTCAAAGGGATCATCCCGTCGACCAGATATTGGGTGATATTAGCAAGGGAGTAACTACTCGTTCAAGATTAGTTAATTTTTGTGAGCATTACTCTTTTGTCTCTTCTATTGAGCCTTTCAGGGTAGAAGAGGCCTTGCTAGATCCGGACTGGGTGTTGGCCATGCAGGAGGAACTCAACAATTTCAAGCGCAATGAAGTTTGGACACTGGTGCCTCGCCCCAAGCAAAATGTTGTGGGAACCAAGTGGGTGTTCCGCAACAAACAAGACGAGCACGGAGTGGTGACAAGGAACAAGGCTCGACTTGTGGCAAAAGGTTATGCCCAAGTCGCAGGTTTGGACTTTGAGGAGACTTTTGCTCCTGTGGCTAGGCTAGAGTCCATTCGTATTTTGCTAGCATATGCTGCTCACCATTCTTTCAGATTGTTCCAAATGAATGTGAAGAGCGCTTTCCTCAACGGGCCAATCAAGGAGGAGGTGTACGTAGAGCAACCCCCTGGCTTCGAAGATGAACGGTACCCCGACCACGTGTGTAAGCTCTCTAAGGCGCTCTATGGACTTAAGCAAGCCCCAAGAGCATGGTATGAATGCCTTAGAGATTTCTTAATTGCTAATGCTTTCAAGGTTGGGAAAGCCGATCCAACTCTTTTCACTAAGACTTGTGACGGTGATCTTTTTGTGTGCCAAATTTATGTCGATGACATAATATTTGGTTCTACTAATAAAAAGTCTTGTGAAGAGTTTAGCAGGGTGATGACGCAGAAATTCGAGATGTCAATGATGGGCGAGTTGAACTACTTCCTTGGGTTCCAAGTGAAGCAACTCAAGGACGACACCTTCATCTCTCAAACGAAGTACACGCAAGACTTGCTGAAGCGGTTTGGGATGAAGGACGCCAAGCCCGTAAAGACGCCGATGGGAACCGACGGACACACCGACCTCAACAAAGGTGGTAAGTCCATTGATCAAAAAGCATACCGGTCCATGATAGGTTCTTTGCTTTATTTATGTGCTAGTAGACCGGATATTATGCTTAGCGTATGCATGTGTGCTAGATTTCAATCCGATCCTAAGGAGTGTCACCTAGTGGCAGTGAAGCGAATCCTTAGATATTTAGTTGCTATGCCTTGCTTCGGGCTCTGGTATCCAAAGGGGTCTACCTTTGATCTAATTGGATACTCAGATTCCGACTATGCTGGATGTAAGGTCGATAGGAAGAGTACATCGGGGACGTGCCAATTCTTAGGAAGGTCCCTGGTGTCATGGAATTCTAAGAAACAAACCTCCGTTGCCCTATCCACCGCTGAGGCCGAGTATGTTGCCGCAGGACAGTGTTGCGCGCAACTACTTTGGATGAGGCAAACCCTCAGGGACTTTGGCTATAGTCTGAGCAAAGTCCCACTCCTATGTGATAATGAGAGTGCTATCCGCATGGCGGAAAATCCTGTTGAACACAGCCGCACAAAGCACATAGACATCCGGCATCACTTTTTGAGAGACCACCAGCAAAAGGGAGATATCGAAGTGTTTCATGTTAGCACCGAGAACCAGCTAGCCGATATCTTCACTAAGCCTTTAGATGAAAAGACCTTTTGCAGGCTGCGTAGTGAGCTAAATGTCCTAGATTCGCGGAACTTGGATTGTATTGTAGCATACATGTGTTTATGCCTTTGATCATGTTCATTCTGCATTTTGTTGCTTATTGTGGTGCTCAAGTTGTACAAACACTCCCTGGACCTCACAAGTCCTTTTTGCAAGTGATGCACATATTTAGGGGGAGCTGTGCTACAACTTGACCCTTTGAGACTAAACATGTACTTGAGTTTGGTTGTTTTAGCCTCAAAGGAGGATTGAAAGGGAAAAGGTGGACTTGGACCATGAAAGACTTCCACTGCACTCCGATGAAAAGAGTAACTTTTCCAAGTTCATCTTTATACTCCTATTGCCTTTGTGTTCTCATTTGATGATTTTGGTGAGGCAATGGGGTTAAAGGGCCAAGATTGATCCCGTTTTGGTGCTTGATGCCAAAGGGGGAGAAAATAAAGGCCAAAGCAATAGATGGATCAGCTACCACTTGAGAAATCTTGAAAATAGTAGATTAGAGCTTTTGGTTTGTCCTTATGTCAAAAGTTGGCCTCTTGTGGGGAGAAGTGTTGATTATGGGAAAAAGGGGGAGTTTTTGGAATCCTTGATCAAATTTCTTTGGAAAACCCTTCTTTATGTCTCTACAAGTGGTTTTGACTTAGAGATAGGAATTTGAGTTTGATTTGCAAAAACAAACCAAGTGGTGGCATAGAGTGATCCATATATATCAAATTTGAATCAAAATAATTTGAGTTCTTATTTGAAGTGATTTTGTACTTGTTCTACTTGCATTATGTTGTGTTGGCATAAATCACCAAAAAGGGGGAGATTGAAAGGGAAATGTGCCCTTGGGCCATTTCTAAGTATTTTGGTGATTTAGTGTCTAACACAAGTGCTAAAATGTAAAATGGTAGACAAAGTACAAACCAAGGATAAAGGTATGTTTCTCAGACTTAGTACATTGTTTTATGGACTAATTTATTGTGTCTAAGTGCTGGAAACAGGAAAAATCCAATTGGAATTGTCTTGGCTCGAGCAGCCAAGACTCTGCTCAGTCTGGGAGCACCGGACTGTCCGGTGGTGCACCAGACAGTGTCCGGTGCGCCAGGCTGGTGCGAGCGAAGTGGCCGCTCTCGGGAATTCCCGGCGACGTACGACTATAATTCACCGGACTGTCCGGTGAGCCAACAGTCGGCCGAGCCAACGGTCGGCCGCGCGATCTGCGCGGGACACGTGGCCGAGCCAACGGCTAGAAGGGGGCACCGGACTGTCCGGTGTGCACCGGACATGTCCGGTGCGCCAACGGCTCTCTGGCGGCCAACGGTCGGCTGCGCCAGTTAAGGAAAGAAATCGGGCACCAGACAGTGTCCGGTGTGCACCGGACTGTCCGGTGCGCCACTCGACAGAAGGCAAGAATTGCCTTCCCAGATTGCTCTCAACGGCTCCTAGCTGCCTTGGGGCTATAAAAGGGACCCCTAGGCGCATGGAGGAGAAGAACAAGCATCTCCTAAGCATTCCTAAGCACCAAGACATCGATTCCGCGCCCTTGATTCTTTGCGATAGCGATTAGAGCTCTAGTTGAGTGGTGAACTCATTGAGTTGTGTTGTGAGCTCTCGTTGCGACTTGTGTGCATGGTGTTGCTGTGATTTCTGTCTTGAGTGCGTTGCTAATCCCCCCCTTGCTCCGTGCTTCTTGTGAATTTCAAGTGTAAGAGCGAGAGGCTCCAAGTTGTGGAGATTCCTCGCAAACGGGATTGAGAAAAAGTAAGCAAAACACCGTGGTATTCAAGTGGGTCTTTGGACCGCTTGAGAGGGGTTGATTGCAACCCTCGTCCGTTGGGACGCCACAACGTGGAGTAGGCAAGCGTTGGTCTTGGCCGAACCACGGGATAACCACCGTGCCATCTCTGTGATTGATCCTTGTTGGTTATTGTGTTTTGTTGAGGATTCCTCTCTAGCCACTTGACAATTATTGTGCTAACGATTAACCAAGTTTTGTGGCTTAAGTTTTCAAGTTTCCCAGGATCACCTATTCACCCCCCCTCTAGGTGCTCTCATATGTTTTGGGCAAAATAAAATAAATAATTCCTTACTAATACAACTAATTCTAATTAAAAGAGAAAGATAAAGAGAAACCTAGAGAGAGAGAAACTAGAGTGAGATAGAGAGGAGTAACACCTGAATTTGGATGATCATAAGAAAGAAATTTTATACCCCCAAATTCAGGGTGTTGCAAACCTATCCCCCTTAAAAGAATCTCGCCCTCGAGATTCAAGGCTGGCTAGCAAAGAGTTCAGGGTACTTGGCTCTCAGATCATCTTCTCTTTCCCAGGTTGCTTCTTCTTCTGAGTGATGGCCCAATTTGACTTTGCACATTCTGATGGTGTTCCTCCGGGTGACCCGATCTGCTGTCTCTAGAATTTGCGTTGGCTTCTCAATATAAGTCAGGTCTTCTTGAACTTCAAGATCTTCCGCTGGCAACGGCTCTTCTGGCACTCTCAAGCATTTCTTCAATTGCGACACGTGAAACACATCATGCACTACAGACAGGTTCTCTGGTAAGCTGAGTTGATAAGCCACTTCTCCACGCCTTGCTTGAATTTGATACAGTCCGATATAGCGAGGGGCTAACTTGCCCTTCACTCCAAACCTTTTGGTTCCTCTGATGGGTGACACTTTTAAATAGACGTAGTCTCCCACTTCAAAATTGAGTTCCCTCCTCCTGGTGTCAGCATAGCTTCGCTGCCTAGACTGTGCTGCCTTCATATTTTCCCGGACCATCCTGATATTCTCTTCAGCTTCAAGCAAAATCTCTGGACCGAACACCTGCCTTTTGCCGGGTTGGTCCCAATGCAATGGAGTTCTGCAATTCGTCCCATAAAGTGCTTTGAATGGTGACATCTTCAGACTGGCCTGATAGCTGTTGTTGTAGGAGAATTCTGCATACGGTAGCCTCTTGTCCCAACCTAACTGGTCTTGCAAAGCACAAGCTCTCAATATATCCTCAAGAATCTGGTTGGTTCTCTCAGTCTGGCCATCTGTCTACGGGTGATAAGCTGAACTGAATTTCAAGTGTGTACCCAAAGCTTCATGTAGCTACTGCCAAAAGTGAGAAGTAAACTGGGTGCCTCTATCCGATATTATCTTCGTTGGAATACCATGCAACCACACAATCCGAGACATGTATAACTCTGGCAACACTACACTATTATAGGTGGTCTTGACTGGTATGAAGTGGGCCGTCTTTGTTAAATGGTCCACTACTACCCAGATGGAGTCATAACTAGCTCGAGTGTGGGACAGACCAACTATAAAGTCCATCCAATCTCATCCCATTTCCACTGCGGAATCTGCAACGGCTGCAACAATCCTATGATGATCTGCCTTGATCCTCTGACAAATGTCGCATCTAGCCACATATTCTGCTATCTCTCTTTTCATACCGTACCACCAGAATCTCTTCTTCAGGTCTTGGTACATTTTCTCGCTACCAGGGTGTATAGAATATGTTGTTTCATGAGCCTCCTTGAGAATCAGTTCCCGGATCGAGGTGATGTCGGGAACCATACCACTCCTTCTGCATCTTCACGGAAATCTGGACCTTTCCCATCTATGATTAGCTACCGGATCTCGTTGATCTTCTCGTCATCTTTCTAACCTTTCCTGATGTCTTGCTCTAGAGTGGGCTCTAGCTCAATTGTCACCCCTTGAGTGTTGTTCAGAAATCCGAGACTCAACTTGTTGAATTCCTTCGCTTGCTCAAAAGACATTGGGTGAGCAACCAACATATTGACTTGACTCTTCCTGCTAAGAGCATCTGCAACCACATTTGCTTTGCCTGGATGATAATGAATCTCTAGCTCATAGTCTTTAATGAATTCTAGCCATCTTCACTGCCTCATGTTTAACTCTGACTGAGTGAATATGTACTTAAGGCTCTTGTGGTCCGTGTAGATATCACACTTCTGCCCATAAAGATAATGTCTCCAGGTCTTCAATGCATGAACCACTGCTGCTAGCTCCAAATCATGAGTGGGGTAATTCTTCTCATGAACTTTCAATTGTCGGGATGAGTATGCCACTACTTTTCCTTCCTGCATTAACACACATCCTAGTCCGGTGTACGAAGCATCACAATATACCGAGAATGACTTGTGAACATCTGGCAGAACCAACACCGGTGTTGTTGTCAACTTCTGTGTCAACATTTCAAATGATTCTTGGCACGCTGGGGTCCACTTGAACTCAACCTTCTTTGCTAGCAAGGCTGTCATTGGTCTGGCAATCTTGGAGAAACCTTCAATGAAACGTTGATAGTAATCGACCATTCCAATGAAACTCTTGATTCCTCGGACAACTTTTGGCGCTTTCCAGTCCAGAATCACTGCTACCTTCTTTGGATCCACAGCTAGTCCATCTCGGTTTATAATATGACCCAAGAATAGACTTCGCTGATCTAGAACTCGCACTTGCTAAGCTTGGCATACAACTGGCAATCTCGTAGCCTCTAAAGTACCTTCCTCAAATGTTCCTCATGCTCTTGCTCATTCTGGGAATATACAAGAATATCATCAATGAACACCACTACAAATTTATCAAGGTAGTCCATGAACACACTGTTCATCAGGTACATGAAGTAAGCTGGCGCGTTCGTCAATCAGAATGACATAACCATGATCATATAGTCCATACTTGGTGATGAATGTTGTCTTCGGTATATCTGAGGGTCGGATTCTGAGCCGATGATAACCTGACCTCAGATCTATCTTTGAGAACACACTGGCTCCTCTCAACTGATCAAATAGGTCTTCAATTCGAGGCAGGGGGTACTTGTTCTTGACAGTGACTTCGTTCAAAGCTCTGTAATCGATGCACATCATTTTCGTGCCATCCTTCTTCTCCACAAATAATACTGGGACTGCCCAAGGTGTGGTACTTGGTCTAATGTATCCTTTCTCTAGCACCTCATCAATCTGCTTCTTAAGTTCCACCAACTCTGGTCTGGACACTCGATAGGCTCTCTTAGAAATAGGGGCGGTGCCTGGGATAAGCTCTATGGCAAATTCAACTTTCCTTTCAGGTGGCATGCCTGGTAACTCTTCAGGGAATACATCGGGGAATTCTGACACAATCCTAATTGCCTCAATCGGATTAGACTCTTTGTCATCTACTGATAAATGGTGACAGGCTCCTTCTTCTAGTTCAGGTAAGTACAGCTTGGTTACTACTTCCTTTCCGGATGGGGACACCAATTTGACTGTTCTCTTGTCACAACTGACAGTGGCTTGATTTCTGTGTAGCCAATTCATCCCTAGGATGACATCTAACCCTTGAGTTCCCATTACTACTAGGCTAGCGGGGAAGTCTGCCCCCCTTATTTCAATTCTTAGATTCGGACAAATCCTATCGGACTGAACTTTTCCCCCAACTGAATTAACTCTTAAAGGTGGAATCATTGGTTCTATGTGGGTGTTATGTGATTTTACCCAAGATGTAGAAACAAAAAATGCGTGGCACCAGTATCAAATAGTACTTTTGATGGGTAGGATTCGACTGGAAACATACCTACTGCCATGTCCTAAGCATCCTGGATTGCTTTGGCCTCCAGGTGATTCACCTTTCCACGGTTGTAGGCTTGACCACGGACTTTTGGTCCTTGCTATGGTGCTCCTTGTCTTGCTGGGACATTGACTGCTGGCGGCTGCTGAGCTGCTTTCTTAGGACAGTTCTTCGCCCAGTGATTTTGTTCTCCACAGTAGAAGCATGCACGACCTCCTACTTGTGTTGGGGCTGCTTGGCCATTCGGGTTGGTTGCTGGGGCAGGAAGACGAGTTGTCTGGTTGTTCTGACGCTGGTACTGATTTCCTCTCGGTTGAGTGTTCTGACGGTACTGTTGCTGCTGCTGAGGAAACTACCTCTGGTACTGGTGTTGGTGCTGACGCTGATGCTGGTGCTGGTGACCTTGCTTGAATTGCTGGGGCGAGTTGCCTCAGTAGCGGGGACGACTGCTACTCCCGGCCTGAGGCCCACCAATCTTGCGCTTCCTATCATCCATCTCCCGACGCTTCCTTTCAGCCATGATTGCTCTGTCTATCAAATGTTGGAAGGTGGGGAAAGTGTGGTTCATAAGTTGGTAGTGGAGGGGATCAACCAATCCTCTCAGAAAGTGGTACTGCCTCTTAGCATCCGTGTTGATGTCTTCTAGGGCATAACGGGACAGCTACAAAAACTTATCCCTGTACTCACTAACGGACAGGGGACCTTGCTTCAGGGCGAGAAACTCCTCCTTCCTCACTATCACCAGTCCCTCGGGCACATGGTAGCGACAGAAGTTGTCCCTGAATTCTTCCCAAGTAATGGCTTCAGGGTTGGCATGGGTGGCGAGGTAAGACTCCCACTAAGACTGGGCTGCTCCCCTAAGCTGTCGGGGACCATACAACACCTTCTCACGGTCGTTGCACTGGGCAGTGTGCAACTCACGCTCCACGGTACGCAGCCAATCTTCCACGTCCATGGGATCAGTAGAATTGGCAAAGACAGGGGATGGCCCCTCATGAACTCTGCCCGCTTGTCTCTGGGCACTTGTGGCATCTGGACTTGCACTGGAGGCTGAGGTGGGGGAGGCTGGTGCTGAATCTGCTGCATCGCTGCTAATGTTTGACCAATTGCTTGAACTGCTTGGGTCTACATCAAGAACATCTTGAGAACACCTAGAGGGGGGGGGTGAATAGGTGATCCTATAAAACTTAAAACTTAACACCACAAACTTGATTAAGAGTTAGAACACTGAAATCAAGTGAGTAGAGAGGAGAGCTCTTGTGAATCACAATAGACACAATAAAGACAAGCACAAGAGACACGAGGATTTATCCCGTGGTTCGGCCAAGTACAAAACTTGCCTACTCCACATTGTGGCGTCCCAACGGACGAGAGTTGCACTCAACTCCTCTCAAGTGATCCAATGATCAACTTGAATACCACGGTGTTCTTCTTTACTTTACTCTTTTCCCGTTTGCGAGGAATCTCCACAACTTGGAGTCTCTCGCCCTTACAATAAGAATCTCAATGAAGCACTAGAGTAAGGGAGGGAAGCAACACACTCAAAACCACAGCAAATACGCACACACAAGATCAAGACTTGAGCTCAAGACAATATCTCGAGGTTCTCACTAGAACAGAGCTCAAATCACTAAGAATGTTGAACAAGTGAGCAAGAATGAAGTGTGAGTGATCAACAATGCTTAAGGAATGCTTGGTGTACTCCTCCATGCGCCTAGGGGTCCCTTTTATAGCCCCAAGGCAGCTAGGAGCCGTTGAGAGCATTTCAAGAAGGCAATTCTTGCCTTCTGTCGCCTGGCGCACCGGACACTGTCCGGTGCGGATTTCTTTCCTTCTTTGGCGAAGCCGACCGTTGGCGCTTGGGAGCTGTTGGCGCATCGGACACTGTCCGGTGCCCCTTCTAACCGTTGGCTCTTGCCACGCGTCGCATGCGGATTACGCGGCCGACCGTTGGCCCGGCCGACTGTTGGCTCACCGGACAGTCCGGTGCACCACTGGACAGTCCGGTGATTTATAGCCGTACGCCGTTAATTGCTTCCCGAGAGCAGCCAGTTGACAGACGCCGGCCTGGCGCACCGGACACTGTCCGGTGCACCACCGGACAGTCCGGTGCACCCAGACTGAGCAGTCTATGGCTGAACAAAGCCATCTCTTTTCCAACTTGATTTCTCCTGTTTCTAGCACTTAGACACAATACATTAGTCTCAAAAACAATGTACTAAGTCTTAGAAACATACCTTTTTACTTGATTTGCACTTTGTCCATCACTTTGCATAAGTCCACTTGTGTTGGCACTCAATCACCAAAATACTTAGAAATGGCCCAAGGGCACATTTCCCTTTCAATCTCCCCCTTTTTGGTGATTTATGCCAACACAATAAAAAGCAACTGAATGAAGTGCAACATCAATACAAATGAGAACTCAAAATTGATTTGATTCAATTTTGGCATATATGGATCATTCTTTGCCACCATTTGGTTTTGTTTTTGCAAATCAAACTCAATTCCCTATCTCTAAGTCAAACACACTTGTTGAGGCATAAAGAGAGTTGTTAAAGACAAATTGATTCAAAGATTTCAAAAACTCCCCCTACTTCCCATAATCAAATATTCTTCCCACAAGAGACCAACTTTTGACAATAAGAGACAAACACGAGTATTTTGACAAACAAAAACTCTAACTTTACTTTTTCAAAATTCTCAAGTGGTAGCTGATCCATTTCTTGCTTTGGCCTTATTTTCTCCCCCTTTGGCATCAAGCACCAAAACGGGATCAATTTTGGCCCTTTAACCCCATTGCCTCACCAAAATCTTCAACTAAGAGTAAAAAGGCAATAAGAGTACATAGATGAACTTGGAGTGAGTTACTCTCTCATCGGAGTGCAGTGGAAGTCTTGCATGGTTCAAGTCCACCTTTTCCCTTTCAAACCTCCTTTGAGACTAAATTAAGTAAACTCAAGCACACAGTTAGTCTCAAAGGGTCAAGTTGTAGCACATCTCCCCCTAAATATGTGCATCACTTGCAAAAGGACTTGTGAGGTCCGGGGAGTGCTTGTATAACTTGAGCACCATAAATAAACAACGAAATGCATTAAGGAACATGATCAAGGCATAAAACACATGTATGCTATAAGTCAATCCAGGTTCCGCGAATCTAAGACATTTAGCTCACTACGCAGCTTGCAAAAGGTCGACTCATCTAGAGGCTTGGTAAAGATATCGGCTAGCTGGTTCTCGGTGCTAACATGAAACACTTCGATATCTCCCTTTTGCTGGTGGTCTCTCAAAAAGTGATGCCGGATGTCAATGTGCTTTGTGCGGCTGTGTTCAACAGGATTATCCGCCATGCGGATAGCACTCTCATTATCACATAGGAGTGGGACTTTGCTCAGATTGTAGCCAAAGTCCCTGAGGGTTTGCCTCATCCAAAGTAGTTGCGCGCAACACTGTCCTGCGGCAACATACTCGGCCTCAGCAGTGGATAGGGCAACAGATGTTTGTTTCTTAGAACTCCACGACACCAGGGACCTTCCTAAGAATTGGCACGTCCCCGATGTACTCTTCCTATCGACCTTACATCCAGCATAGTCGGAGTCTGAATATCCAATCAAGTCAAAGGAAGACCCCTTTGGATACCAGATCCCGAAGCAAGGCATAGCGACTAAATATCTAAGAATTCGCTTCACGGCCACCAAGTGACACTCCCTTGGATCGGATTGAAATCTAGCACACATGCATACACTAAGCATAATATCCGGTTTACTAGCACATAAATAAAGTAAAGACCCTATCATAGATCGGTATGCCTTTTGATCAACGGACTTACCTTCTTTGTTGAGGTCGGTGTGTCCGTCGGTTCCCATTGGAGTCTTTGCGGGCTTGGCGTCCTTCATCCCAAACCGCTTGATCAAGTCTTGCGTGTACTTCGTTTGGGAGATGAAGGTTCCATCCTTGAGTTGCTTCACTTGGAACCCAAGGAAATAGCTTAACTCGCCCATCATCGACATCTCAAACTTTTGAGTCATCACCCTGCTAAACTCTTCACAAGACTTTTGGTTAGTAGAACCAAATATTATGTCATCGACATAAATTTGGCACACAAAAAGATCACCATCACAAGTCTTAGTGAAAAGAGTTGGATCGGCTTTCCCAACCTTAAAAGCATTAGCAATTAAAAAGTCTCTAAGGCATTCATACCATGCTCTTGGGGCTTGCTTAAGTCCATAGAGCGCCTTAGAGAGCTTACACACGTGGTCGGGGTACCGTTCATCCTCGAAGCCAGGGGGTTGCTCCACGTACACCTCCTCCTTGATTGGCCCGTTGAGGAAAGCGCTCTTCACATCCATTTGGAACAACATGAAAGAATGGTGAGTAGCATAGGCTAACAGTATGCGAATTGACTCTAGCCTAGCCACAGGAGCAAAAGTCTCCTCAAAGTCCAAACCTGCGACTTGGGCATAACCTTTTGCCAAGTCGTGCCTTGTTCGTTGTCACCACCCCGTGCTCGTCTTGTTTGTTGCGGAACACCCACTTGGTTCCCACAACATTTTGCTTGGGACGAGGCACCAGTGTCCAAACTTCATTTCTCTTGAAGTTGTTGAGCTCTTCCTGCATGGCCAACACCCAGTCTGGATCTAGCAAGGCCTCTTCTACCCTGAAAGGCTCAATAGAAGAGACAAAGGAGTAATGCTCACAAAAATTAACTAATCTAGAATGAGTAGTTACTCCCTTGCTTATGTCACCCAATATTTGGTCGACGGGATGATTCCTTTGAATCGTCGCTCGAACTTGGGTTGGAGGTGCCGGTTGTGCTTCTTCCTCCATTAAATGATCATCTTGTGCTCCCCCTTGATCACACGCCTCTTCTTGATGAACCTGTTCATCATCTTGAGTTGGGGGATGCACCATTGTTGAGGAAGAAGGTTGATCTTGCTCCTTTTGTTCCAGTGGCCTCACATCTCCAATCGCCATGGTGCACATTGTGACCGTTGGAACGTTTTCTTCATCTACATCATCAAGATCAACAACTTGCTCTCTTGGAGAGCCATTAGTCTCATCAAATACAACATCGCTAGAGACTTCAACCAAACCCGATGATTTGTTGAAGACTCTATACGCCTTTGTATTTGAGTCATAACCTAACAAAAACCCTTCTACAGCTTTGGGAGCAAATTTAGAATTCCTACCTTTCTTCACTAGAATGTAACATTTGCTCCCAAATACACGAAAGTAAGACACATTGGGTTTGTTACCGGTTAGAAGCTCATATGAAGTCTTCTTGAGGAGGCAATGAAGATAGACCCGATTTATGGCGTGGCAAGCCGTGCTCATGGCTTCCGTCCAAAACCGTTCGGGCGTCTTGAATTCACCAAGCATCGTCCTTGCCATGTCTAGTAGCGTCCTGTTCTTCCTCTCTACCACACCATTTTGCTGTGGTGTGTAGGGAGCGGAGAACTCATGCTTGATTCCTTCCTCCTCAAGATACTCCTCTACTTGAAGGTTCTTGAACTCGGACCCATTGTCGCTCCTTATCTTCTTCACTTTGAGCTCAAACTCGTTTTGGGCTCTCCTTAGGAAGCGCTTGAGGGTCCCTTGGGTTTCAGATTTATCCTGCAAAAAGAATACCCAAGCGAAGCGGGAAAAATCATCAACTATAACAAGACCATACTTACTTCCTCCTATGCTTAGATAGGCGACGGGTCCAAAGAGGTCCATATGAAGTAGCTCCAGGGGTCTTGATGTTGTCATCACATTTTTGGCATGATGAGAGCTTCCCACCTGTTTACCTGCTTGACAAGCTGCACAAGGTCTATCTTTTTCGAAAGTTACATTAGTTAGACCTATCACGTGTTCTCCCTTTAGAGGCTTGTGAAGGTTCTTCATCCCCACATGTGCTAAACGGCGATGCCACAGCCAGCCCATGCTAGTCTTAGCAATTAAGCATGCATCTAGACCGGCCTCCTCTTTTGCAAAATCAACTAAATAAAGTTTGCCGTCTAGTACACCCTTAAAAGCTAATGAACCATCACTTCTTCTAAAGACAGACACATCTATATTTGTGAACAAACAGTTATATCCCATATTACACAGTTGACTCACAGACAACAAGTTATATCCAAGCGACTCAACTAAGAACACATTAGAAATAGAGTGCTCGGATGAAATAGTAATTTTACCTAACCCTTTCACCTTGCCTTGGTTCCCATCACCGAATATGATTGAATCTTGGGGATCCTTGTTCTTGACGTAGGAAGAGAACATCCTCTTCTCCCTCGTCATGTGGTTTGTGCATCCGCTGTCGATAATCCAGCTTGAGCCCCCGGATGCATAAACCTGCAAGGCAATTTAGGTTTGGGTCTTAGGTACCCAACTCATGTTGGGTCCTACAAGGTTAGTTACAATAGTTTTAGGGACCCAAATGCAAGTCTTGTCTCCCTTACATTTGGCCCCTAATTTCCTAGCAATTACCTTCTTATCCTTTCTACAAATAGCAAAGGAAGCATTGCAAGCATAATAAATTGTAGAAGGTTCATTCATTACTTTCCTAGGAACATGAACAATATTTCTTCTAGGCATATGATGAACAACATTTTTCCTAGCCACATTTCTGTCATGCATAATAGAACTAGAAGCAATCATGGCATGAGAATCAGAAGCATCATAACTTCTATAAACATCCCTAGAATGTCTCCTATCATGATACATGAAAACATGGTTCTTTTGAGCGCTATTAGCCATAGGGGCCTTCCCTTTCTCCTTGGCGGAGATGGAAGCCTTATGGCTTGTTAAGTTCTTGACTTCCCTCTTGAAGCCAAGACCATCCTTAATTGAGGGGTGTCTACCAACCGTGTAGGCATCCCTTGCAAATTTTAGTTTATCAAAATCACTCTTGCTAGTCTTAAGTTGGGCATTAAGACTAGTCACTTCATCATTCAATTTAGAAATTGAAACTAGGTGTTCACTACAAGCATCAACATTAAAATCTTTACACCTATTGCAAACTACAACATGTTCTACACAAGATGTTGATTTATTAGCTATTTCTAACTTAGCACTCAAATCATCATTTATGCTCTTTAAGCTAGAAATAGAGTCATGACATGTAGACAATTCACAAGAAAGTATTTCATTCCTTTTAATTTCTAAAGCAAGGGATTTTTGTGCCTCTACAAACTTATCATGTTCTTCATACAAAAGGTCCTCTTGCTTTTCTAATAACCTATTTTTATCATTCAAGGCATCAATTAATTCATTAATCTTATCAACCTTAGTTCTATCTAGCCCCTTAAATAAACATGAATAGTCTATTTCATCATCGCTAGATTCTTCATCACTTGAGGAAGCGTAAGTACTAGTATTACGAGTGCTTACCTTCTTTTCCCTTGCCATGAGGCAGGTGTGATGCTCATTGGGGAAGAGGGCCGACTTGTTGAAGGCGGTGGCGGCGAGTCCTTCGTTGTCGGAGTCGGACGACGAACAATCCGAGTCCCACTCCTTTCCAAGGTGTGCCTCGCCCTTAGCTTTCTTGTAAGCCTTCTTCTTTTCCCTCTTGTTCCCTTGTTCCTGGTCACTGTCATTATCGGGACAATTAGCGATCAATCTTACCACATTTGAAGCATGAGCGCTTCCCCTTTGTCTTGGTCTTGTTGGGATGCTCCTTGCGACCCCTTAGCGCCGTCTTGAAGCGCTTGATGATGAGGGCCATTTCTTCATCATTAAGTCCGACCGCCTCAACTTATGCTACCTTGCTAGGTAGCGCCTCCTTGCTCCTTGTTGCTTTGAGAGCAACGGTTTGAGGCTCGTGGATTGGACCGTTCAACGCATCGTCAACGTATCTTGCCTCCTTGATCATCATCCGCCCGCTTACAAACTTTCCAAGTATCTCCTCGAGCGTCATCTTGGTGTACCTAGGATTCTCACGAATATTAAGATGCGGATCAAGGATAGTAAAGGACCTTAGCATTAGGCGGACGACGTCGTGGTCCGTCCATCGCGTGCTTCCATAGCTCCTTATTTTGTTGACGAGGGTCTTGAGCCGGTTGTACGTTTGGGTTGGCTCCTCGCCTCTGATCATTGCGAATCTCCCAAGTTCGCCCTCCACCAACTCCATCTTGGTGAGCATGGTGACGTCGTTCCCCTCATGTGAGATTTTGAGGGTGTCCCAAATCTGCTTGGCGTTATCCAAGCCGCTCACCTTATGGTATTCATCCCTGCACAATGAAGCTAGAAGAACAGTAGTAGCTTGTGCATTTTTGTGAATTTGCTCATTGATAAATGTGGGACTATCAGTACTATCAAATTGCATTCCACTCTCTACTATCTCCCATATGCTTGGATGGAGGGAGAACAAGTGACTACGCATTTTGTGACTCCAAAATCCGTAGTCCTCTCCATCAAAGTGAGGAGGTTTACCAAGTGGAATGGAGAGTAAATGAGCATTTGTATTTTGCGGAATACGAGAATAATCAAAAGAAAAGTTTGAATTGACCGTTTTCTTTTTCTCGTAGTTGTCGTCATCCTTTTGGGAAGAAGAGGACTCGTCGTTGTCGTCGTAGTAGACGATCTCCTTGATGCGCCTTGTTTTCTTCTTCTTCCCGTCTTTTCTTTTGTGGCTTGAGCCCGAGTCAGTAGGCTTGTCATCTTTTGGATCATTGACGAAGGACTCCTTCTCCTTATCATTGACCACCATCCCCTTGCCCCTAGGATCCATCTCTTCGGGCGATTAGTCCCTTTCTTGAAGAGAACGGCTCCGATACCAATCGAGAACACATAGAGGGGGGGTGGGTGAATAGGTGATCCTGTAAAACTTAAAACTTAACACCACAAACTTGATTAAGAGTTAGAACACTGAAATCAAGTGAGTAGAGAGGAGAGCTCTTGTGAATCACAATAGACACAATAAAGACAAGCACAAGAGACACGAGGATTTATCCCGTGGTTCGGCCAAGTACAAAACTTGCCTACTCCACGTTGTGGCGTCCCAACGGACGAGAGTTGCACTCAACTCCTCTCAAGTGATCCAATGATCAACTTGAATACCACGGTGTTCTTCTTTACTTTACTCTTTTCCCGTTTGCGAGGAATCTCCACAACTTGGAGTCTCTCGCCCTTACAATAAGAATCTCAATGAAGCACTAGAGTAAGGGAGGGAAGCAACACACTCAAAACCACAGCAAATACGCACACACAAGATCAAGACTTGAGCTCAAGACAATATCTCGAGGTTCTCACTAGAACAGAGCTCAAATCACTAAGAATGTCGAACAAGTGCGCAAGAATGAAGTGTGAGTGATCAACAATGCTTAATGAATGCTTGGTGTACTCCTCCATGCGCCTAGGGGTCCCTTTTATAGCCCCAAGGCAGCTAGGAGCCGTTGAGAGCATTTCAAGAAGGCAATTCTTGCCTTCTGTCGCCTGGCGCACCGGACAGTCCGGTGCACCACCGGACACTGTCCGGTACGGATTTCTTTCCTTCTTTGGCGAAGCCGACCGTTGGCGCTTGGGAGCCGTTGGCGCACCGGACATTGTCCGGTGCCCCTTCTGACCGTTGGCTCTTGCCACGCGTCGCATGCGGATTACGCGGCCGACCGTTGGCTCGGCCGACTGTTGGCTCACCGGACAGTCCGGTGCACCACCAGACAGTCCGGTGATTTATAGCCGTACGCCGTTAATTGCTTCCCGAGAGCAGCCAGTTGAGAGACGCCGGCCTGGCGCACCGGACACTGTCCGGTGCACCACCGGACAGTCCGGTGCACCCAGACCGAGCAGTCTTTGGCTGAACAAAGCCATCTCTTTTCCAACTTGATTTCTCCTGTTTCCAGCACTTAGACACAATACATTAGTCTAAAAAACAATGTACTAAGTCTTAGAAACATACCTTTTTACTTGATTTGCACTTTGTCCATCACTTTGCATAAGTCCACTTGTGTTGGCACTCAATCACCAAAATACTTAGAAATGGCCCAAGGGCACATTTCCCTTTCACATCTGCTCGATGGTCATCGGGGGGTGGCGGTGGCAAAATGCTGCTGCAGGGCTGCCTCCTCCTGGGGTGCCTACTAGGGTTGAAAACGGATGGAAAAAATCTCGTCCCGATCCGTACCGTTTTTTATATTTGACCCGACCGTTTTCGTATTTACGGAAAAATATGGAAACGGGACGAAAACGGGAGAGGGCTTATTCCGTCCGTTTTTGCGGGATCCCGTGTTTTTGGATTGAACCCATATTTATTCCGTATTTGACAAATATGGGACGTGCCTAATATGCATTAGTATATAAACTAAATCCTCGTGTATTTAGGTGACAAATTATAGCATAATTGGCAATTGTAACCACCGGCTCTTTTCAAATGACAAGTGATCTAAAGTCTTAAACAACATCGGATGTAGCTAAATAAACACATTTAGCAACCAAACAACAATAGAATGTTGCCTCTCTATATCTATTTGTTTTATGTTATTGTTCTGCCAATCAATCACTAGTCAAACATCAATAACATTTCTATTTGTATTAAACTATGAGTTTCCGTTAGTATTTCTGTTTCCTTTCGTTTTCGCAATTCCGTTTATCTCGCTCCCGTTTCCGTTCCCGACCATTCCGGACCCGATCCCGTTTTCGATGATAAAATGCGGATACGAAAACGGGAGAGGGGTTTTTCTGTCCGTTTTTGTCTGTTTTCATCCCTAGTGCCTACTGTTCTAGCCGAGCACGCCTTGCACCTCTGCGCCTGTTCTCAGACATCTGTAGAAACCACACACATATCATATCTGACTCTGCAGTCTTTCAGCATAAGAAAAGATATACGGAAATCTTCATAGCACTGAATAATTGATCATCTTCACTGACAACTTCTCAGATAAAGAGGAAAGTGGAAATAAATGGATTACCCAACTAACAATAGACTTTATTAATAACTACACCAAGTTGCAGGGGATACCCACACCTTGGTGATAATCATTACAAAGATCCAACTTCATTACATGTTCATCATGACAAGCATCGAACAAAAATAAACAAACTAACTCTAACTAAGACTGACTAGACTAAGACTCTGAATTAAGCATTATTACAGGCTCCGACTCCACCGATCTATAGATCTAAATCTATGCGGGTCCTGAAGTCTGGGGTACCATAGTCGAAGCGACCACGGGGCGGTGAACGGTAAGGGTGTTGAATCCCGACAGGGGCGGGAGAACCACCATCAAGATAGTGGCGTGCCGCGCATTCAGCATGCAATTCCACAACCTCCGCCCGAACCTTGCCCAACTCGTCAAGGGCGTGGTCCAACTCTATGTTGAGCACAGCAGCCAGGTTGACCATGCTGCTCAGCCTAGGATTGCCCTCACCTACTGGCGAGACAATCACACCTTCGGCACTACCAGTCGAATGGCGAGGGTAGTACTTCAGGTCAAGGTCGTCAGCTACCCCGCTGAACAACGAGCAATACTGAGAAAGTGTCCGTCATGCTGCATCCTGCATGGCTGTCTCGACAGTGTCCCTCTTAGTGATAGAATAATGCTCTGAGAAGGCCTCTACACCCCAAAGATCATCGTCCGGACGACGCACCAAGCAAGTAGCCTCCCACTGGTCCGGGTATAACCCACGACGATGCTGGTAGACTACACAACGATACTCGATAGACCAGGTGTGTCGGTCGAATGCCCGACGCAACAAGGTATCGAGTGCGTCGTGGAAGTGACACCCGCGAGCAACATCATGAGTGATGGGTCTAGCGATCCACCCCTCCGGCTCCGGCTCCTTCAAGAGCTCGGTGCCGTGGCTCGAAGTGCCACCGGCGTCGTCGTCGTCTCTGTCTCCGTCTGGGTCTCCTCCAGCAGCCGGGATGCCCTGTGGTGGTGCAGGGGGCATCTCTGGCTGAGGTGGAGGGAAGACGGCCTCTCAGACTCCACATCCCGCTGAGGCGAGGGGGAATAGTCCTGCTGCTCCTGCTCCTGCTCCTGGCGTCGGCGCTCCAACTCCTCGTGCAGGCGACGATGCAGTCTCTCCAGGTGACTGGACTGACCTGACACCGTGCGACGCAGGGGATGCTCCGCCAGTCGAGAAGGCAAAAAATGGATCACAGACTTATGTGCAGTGCACCTGATACGGGCTATCTACAAAGGACATCGTAAGCACAAGAGTAAGAGTAGAACTATGAGACCAGAAAGTAAACAGAAAGAAAAGTGAGATGAAACTTTTTGAGATAAGTAAATAACATAGGGTTGATCAGGATGACCAACTTTTGAAAAGACACTAAGGTCAAGGTGAGAGTAGGGGTCTATAGTCCTTAGGTCGACCATTCTAGTCTAGGTTAGCGATCCTACAGTCAGCAAGGCTTTGATACCACTTATGTCACACCCGGTTTTGGAAGGTAAACCGAATGCGAACCATGTATGTGCCAGGATCAGAACTCACGTACATAACGATTACATAATTGGACATCATCACACAATGCTTGAATTAAAATGCGGAAAGGTACTAAGTTACATCAAGATGTCCGAGACATCCACAGAGTCTATTACATAAACATAGTGTTCAACAATAATATCAAAGTGCGGAGAAACGAAACGTAGAAGATAAGCCTACACAAGCAGCTGACTGGGGGTTTGCCACTAAAATAAACTAGAACTCATCGTAGTCCTAGAACTCCTCAAAGTACTCCATGTTACCAGCTTCACCTCCTGAGCACTGAGTACAGTGGGGACAACCTGGGGTGGGGGTGGTTTGTAAATCAAGGGTGAGTACACATCAACGTACTCAGCAAATGTCCCGTTTAGCTAAAGTGGACTAGCTGTATGTGGAGTTAAGGTTAAGCAATTGCTTTTAGTTGGTCAAGTTTTATTACTATAAGTATAACCAAATTTTAGTAATAACCCGTTTATTACCTAGAGGCACTCCCTCCCAGAGGAAATACCAGAGATCAGAATTATAATCATCATTGCTAATCATCATCATAAAAGTAACCAAAGTTCTTCTAATCGAAGAGGATCCCAAGGCTGCTCTTAACCATGAGCATGGCTGATATACCAGTTTCTAACACTCTGCAGAGGTTGCACACTTTACCCACAAGCCATGATTCCCATTCTGCCCTGGGTTCTAGCCTCCCCATTGATCACTACCAAGGTGACCTAGCAGGGTCTCACTATGTAGCATTTACAAAGATTTCCCAGAGGTCATAGCCGCCCGTTAGGTTTCTCTAGTTTGATAAACACAGTACATCTCCCCAGAGGAAGGGTGACTAACAAAACCAAATCAAAGAACCTCTGCAACCAGCCTCGGCAGAGCAAGTACTGTGCCCGGACCCCATTGACGGCCCTACGGCGCAGCCAACTACTCCTCTGGTTCCTCTAATTAATCAGCTAAGGGTGTCCCATTCCACCCTCATGGTTGCACTGTTATCCCGGGTTGTCACTCCCCAAACAGGTCCTTATGGAGAGGTACTCAGGAAACAGCCTGAGCCCCCTAAAGTAATCACAAGAACCTTATCGGGATAACATCATCGTATCATAAAAGATCACATCATGTTCATTGATTAAGTTAAAGCAATAGCATAAGCTAACCATGATTAACCTAAAAAGGTGAACAAGGGTAAGGTAAATACAGACTAGTCAGTCCTTAAGTTTCAATAATGTAATGCAGGACAATGAATTATAAAGTAAAGTAGGACATGATAGGTCTGAGGACACTTGCCTTCACCAGGTTGTTGCTTAGAGGGATCTTCGGCAACACACTCAGGAACCACGAGCTGCTCGTTGTCTAAGTAAAGCGAGCATACATTCAATACATTTGGAAGGTAAAAATGAACATCACATCAAACATGTACAAACATTGGGACACAACTCAAAAAGGTATAGTATTAAGTACAGGGGAATGAGGTCAAGTTATAAAATGGACTAATCCTAGTTGGGGATTAATTACTTTCTAAGTGTTGGAAACATAGCTCAAAAGGTTAAGTAGTGATTAAACAAAGAAAAGCTAAAATTATAAGATGAACTACTCTTATTTAGGAATTTGATTATCCTTTAAGTGTTATCCATAATTACATACTTAATTCTATTTATGTCATTAAGGCCTAAGGGTTAAGCCAAAAGTAAATCCATGAAATGCATAACATTAATCTCACAAGATTAAATATACTTTACTCCTAAGATTCTCCTTTTATTTATTTTATTAAATTAATAAATCAACATATACTTTAATTCTATATTCTAAGTGTAAAAATTAGAGTACACAGATTACAGTTGGGCATATTTTATTTGAACAGAGAATAATCTTGTGAACATTTTGCAATTTGAAGCACTAAATTTGGAGTTCATATGAAAAAGATATGAAATAAACAAGTTTTAAAGTTTGAAATATGAAATTAGGGCTAAATCTGTGATTAAATAAAAGTCCAGGGGGCTATTCAAAAGAAACCAGAGACCTATGCGCTAAAACAGAGGACAACAGGTTGATTTCCTAAAACGAGGGGGGTTCTTAAGCAAAACTCACACGCGAAGGGGTACGGGGTAATCTCAGCCGTCAGATCGGAGATCAACGACCCAGATTAGATCGCGCGGGCGTGCCCGCGGGCGCGGCTGACAAGCGAGGCCAGGGTGCCAGCGAGCCAGGGCCGGGCCCAGGGGCAGAGGCGCGGGTGAGGGGGAAGAGAGAGGGGCGGTCAGATCCCGATCGAAGGGCTAGGATTAAATCTACTCGGGTTAAGACTAAACCATCCGATCTCGGACGGACGACCGAGATCTAACGGCCAGGGCTGACTTGGGTGCGGTGGCGTCGCTCGGTCCCGCGGCGAGGGTTCGCTGGAGACGAGCATACCGGACACGGCGGGGCACTAGAGGCTCGGGGACTAACCTAGGCGCAATCAGGGAGGTCTGGCGAACTCGGCCATGGCCTATACGCTGGCGCAGGGGCACCACAGCACACAGACCACGGTGGAGCGGGCTAACGGCGGCGCTGGATTGCTCCTGCGAGCAATCGCACAAGCTATAGAGCAAGGATAACCAAATTAATGGCACAGGCTGGTTGCTCACCTCGAGCAGAAGTGCTGGCGTCGCGAAACAACGGTTGAGGCGCAGGGGCTCGATAGGGCGACGGTGGCGGACTCCGGCTGCGCAAGAAAACGCTCCGGTGAGCGCGGATCAGACGAGATAGAGAGGGAGAGGGCACACCGAAGGGTGTCCCGAGTAGCTGACGATAAGGTGAAGCTCACCGTGGCACTGAACGGGGCACAGGCACAACGACGACCACGGAATAGGCGGTGGGCATCGGCGGGCGGTGGCGGAGCTCTCGATTCGTGTGGGTAGAGTGAGAGAGAGGGCGAGGGAGCTAGGCAGAGGGCGCAAATGAGAGAGGGGAGGTGGGCGAGCAGGGCGCGAGGCTCAAAAGTTGCGCGGGGCTCGGACGTGGCCGGAGAACGCGCGGTCGTGGGCGCGTCCACGGCGGGGAGATCGTGGGCGAGAGGCTAGAGACGGCCTGACAGGTGGGGACGGCGGGTCAGAGAGAGAGAGAGAGCGCGGGGGGGGGGGGGGGGGGTGAAGAACGGCGCTGACAGCTCTGGCCCACGTGGCAGAGAGAGGGAGAGGAGTGATCGCGCTGGTTAGCGCCGATAGGCGGGACCCGCCTATCAGACACAGAGGGCGCGCGCGGGGGGCTGGGCTAAATGGGTCGACCTGGGCTAAATTGGCCTTTTCTATTTTCCTGGAATTTCTATTGCCTTTTCTATTTATTTTCTCTAGGGTTTTCAATTCAAGTTTCAAATTCAAACCAAATCAAATATGTGCAACAATTCAAAGAATATTTAGGCTCAATATGATGCAACATTCCATGACTCATATGTTTTGGACAAAATAAAATAAATAATCCCTCACTAATGCAACTAATTCTAATTAAAAGAGAAAGAGAAAGAGAAACCTAGAGAGAGAGAGAGAAACTAGAGTGAGATAGAGAGGAGTAACACCTGAATTTGGATGATCATAAGAAAGAAATTTTATACCCCCAAATTCAGGGTGTTACATCCTACCTGTGGCGCTTTTAACACGGGAGCCGGAGACAAATATTTTCTAATGAGATCAAATGCTTCCTAGTGTTCTACCCCCAGGTGAATTGGCATCATTTTAAAGCCGAAGAATAGGAGTGAAGGCATTGATCTTCCTGGCTAGATTAGAAATAAACCTTCGTAAATAATTTATCTTGCCGAGGAACTTCTGCATTTCAAACTTACATGTCAGAGGTTCCATATTCCGAATGAATTTAATTTGGTCAGGGTCTATCTATATACCATGTTCATGAATGATAAATTCTAAGAACTTACCAGCCGACACTCCAAAAGCACATTTACGTGGGTTCATTTTTAAACCATACCGACACATTTATCAAATTTTTTGCGCAAATCAGCTATATGAGACCTAAACTCAGCCGATTTGACTACAATATCATCAATTTAGACTTCCACAGTGTTTGCCAAAAGCTCGTGAAAGATCAAATTCATAGCTCTCTGATAAGTAGCGCCAGCATTTTTCAGACCAAACGTCATGACAATCCACTCAAATAAAACCAATAAAGCTTGGACATATAAAGGTCATTTTAGACACATCTTCTTCGACCATGAAAATCTGATTATACCTAACATTACCATCGAGAGAGGTAATAATTCTATTTCCCGACGCATTATTAATCAACGTGACAGCTATAGGCATAAGATATTCATCTTTAGGAGTTGTGAAAGGGAAATAGGGTCAAACCTTTTCCTAAATGATTTTGGTGGTTGAAATGCCCAACATAAAAAAATTGGACTAACTAGTTTACTCTAGATTAGATGTTCTGCCAAAGGTTCAACACAAACCAATAAAAAGATCTAAGTTAGGGTTCAAAAGAAAGGAGCAAAAGAAACCGAAGAGAACCCTGGTCTGGCGCACCGGACTGTCAGGTGTGCCACCAGACAGTGTCCGGTGCACCAGGGACCGTACAGGCTGAACTCTTCACCTTCGGGTTTCTGGAGAGCCGCTCCACTATAATTCACCGGACTGTCCGGTGGGTCACTGGACTATCCGTTGTGCCTGCTGTCGGTGTTTTAGGTCCGACCGCACACCCGGGGTTGCCCCTCAAGGTGTTTTTAGGAGTAGGACGGTGTCGACGATTGTAGCAAAATGGTTCGTGCCAGATGCACGAGGGATAATGGACAATGTTTACAGGTTCGGGCCGCTTAGAGACGCGTAACACCCTACGTCCTGGTGAGTAGGCTTGGTGAATGAGGTTACAAGAGAGCTCTCTGAGTTGAGAATGCAGAGAGTTGGAGTGGATGGCTAAGTAATAGGGTCGATCGTTCTGAAGGGGTGCCCCCTAGGCCTTATATACTCGACCGTGGGGCGATACATGTGGATATGATAACTATGTGTAGCTAAAAGATAGTGAACTGTTTGAGTTTATCTCCCTGTAGTTCTGCCGACCTATCCTCGCATGGCTCCGTTGCATGGGGGCTCCAGCGCGGGAAAGTCGGATCTCTGTTGTGGTCGCTCGCTCGACGTTGTGGGTCGTCCGGGTTTGCACCAATCCAGCCTTGTGTCAAACTGCTTTGCTGATTGTTCCTCCCCAGGCCCACGAAAGAATGACCTTACGATTTATTGGGCCCTTGGGCCTTTCGTGAGGTCTTTTACTCTTTTAGTGGACCCGGGGGATATCTATCCCCCACAAGCCCCCGATCTTTGGGTTAATTTAGAGGTAATCAGCCCAAAGATCCCAGGTCCAGCTTGCAGGTGATTTGAAAAGAATGACTTCTTGCTGTCTCCTCCTGCTTTGATCACTCGTAAACCAAAGCTTTGTTTCGTGCTTGTGCCTTAGAGGTCGGCATTTTGTTTTGTAAAACCCTGAACTTCATTGGGTGCACCGGAGGTGCACCCAATGGGTGTAGCCCCCGAGCTTCGAGTAGATTTTAGAAGATAATCTACTCGAAGGTCTTCACCAGAAATTTTTTCCATTTTTACTTCTGCATTTTGGTTGAGGGCCAGCCTTGTCTTTAATCTTGTCCCATGCCTTAGAAGTCGGCACTATCTTGGCTTGGAATGATGATCCATGGGGTGCACCGAAGGTGCACCCAATGGGTGTAGCCCCCGACCTTCAAGTGGATTTTTGAGGATAATCCATTCGAATGTCTTCCTTTTGTGTCTTTTTGCTGAAGATTGTCCTTTCTGCTTGTAAAAATCGGCCCGATGCTATCCGCATTATGCTTTGGAGGTCAGCATTATGTCATCAATATTATGCTTCAGAGGTCAGCATGTATTTTGTCTTTAGCAGCCGAGTTCGCAATCCATCCACATCTTGCTAGGTAGTGCAATTTATTTGCTCTGCGACTGATTGGACGTTTGATGGACGTTCTCTGTCTAGTCTTCACGTCGCTTCTGTCGGCCATATTTTGTACTTCACTGGCTATATTTGGCTTTCCTCTGATCCTTACTGATATCTCATTTTTGTCTTGAGGTATTCACTGCGTGCCCTGCACAGATGTGACCGTTTTGAAAAATATACTGATAATTCCTGGGCGTCCCCCCCAATGGGTGTGGGCAAGGGACGGCTTGGTACGCTGAGTGTTTTAGCCGGCTGCTTCTGAGTAGTAATGTGATGTGACGGCGGGTGTAATCATATTCTCCGCGGTGTTGACTGGAGTCCCAATGGGTGTTGTGTTGCGTGAAACGGCGTCAGCCGCCTGACGTGTCTTCAGACGGGTTGAAGTGCTTATTGAATGCTTTACGACTGTTCAGTGACCGCGGTTGGAGGTGAGCGGTTGCCTTCTCCTTCTATAAATAATGCCGTTGTCTCTCCGGCTTTTCCACATCTCTTGCTGTTCTCTGTTGCTTGCTTTTCTTCTCTCCCTTTCGCTTCCACCATGGGCAAGAACAACAAGCGCAAGCGTGAGCCAACTCCTCCATCGGAGGATTTTGGTGACTCGGAGTACTCAGAGGAGGAGTTCTCCTCTGAGTCTGAGGGGTCTCTGGCTCCCATCCCCCTGCGTGAATCGTCTAGTGACTCAGACGACTCCCAGGGGCTCGCGGCGGAGGTCTGGACGTACATCCGGGCCGTCGAGCGCTCCGGGCTCGAGGGCTCGGATGAGTCGGAGTACTCCTCGGATGAGGAGGACTCGGACGGTGGCGGCGAGGACGAGGATGACGACGACGACGACGAAGGCGGTGGCGGCGGTGACGGTGACGGTGACGGCAGCGGCAGGGGCGGCAGCAGCAGGGGCAACAACAGGGGCGGCAGCGGCGGCGGCAGCAACAGGGGCGGTAGCGGCGGCGGCAGCAACAGGGCCAGTGGCTAGATGCCACTGGTCCTTTAGATGTTAGTATAGTATAGTTAGACTAATGTAGTAGTATTTAGTAGTGTAGAGTAGTATAGTGTAGTGTAGTAGTAGTAGTAGTAATGTAATGTAATGTAGCAGTAGTAATAGGGAAGTATCAACTCATAATGAGTTGATTTGTAAGTATGATATCTTCCCTTTAATGAAGAAATGATGTTAGCTTCCCTGTGATAATTGCTCGTCGATATTCATAACTCAAAGCTCTTGAATCATTACTCTTCCCACCTTTTTCGTGAAGTTGATTCCCTTGGAATAGTAAGTGAATAACTCGGGCATCATATCGACGCTTTTAGAAGTAGCTGCCGAGCGACTTGTAGACGATGTTAGAGTTTTAGAGATAACTGCCGAGTAACTTGAAGACGATGTCGGCGTCTTAGAGGTAACTGCCGAGCGACTGAACACGATGTCAGAGTTTTAGAGTTAACTGCCGAGTGACTTGAAGACAACGTCGGCGTTTTAGAGGTAACGCCGAGCGACTGAACACGATGTCGGAGTTTTAGAGTTAACTGCCGAGTGACTTGAAGACAACGTCAGCGTTTTAGAGGTAACGCCGAGCGACTGAACACGATGTCAGAGTTTTAGAGTCAACTGTCGAGCAACTTGAGGGCGACATCAGCATTTTAGAGGTAATGCCGAGCGACATAATACTATGTCAGAGTTTTAGAGTCAACTGCCGAGCGACCTGAGGGCGACGTCGGTGTTTTAGAAGTAACGCCGAGTGACCTGAGGGCGACGTCAGCGTTTTAGAGGTAACGCCGAGCGACTTGAAGACGACGTCAGCGTTTTAGAGGTAACGCCGAGTGATAGCGGGCTGCGTGGGCCACTTTGAGGATAATAGCCGAGTGATGATGTGGCGCACCGGTGTTCTGGAAATAACTGCCGGGTGATCACGTGGCACGCCGGTGTTTTGGAAATAACCGCCGGGTGCTGACTGGGCGCTTTTTGAAACGGTATCTGGCTCGGGAATATCCCATAAGTGCTGCGCTTTTAGCCGCCTCTGCTTTCCGTGCCCTAGTTCTTGCTTTCTTGCTTCCGAATCCCTTCCGCAATTCGCCTTCCACTCTGCTCGCCGATAGAATCGAGATGGCGCCCAAGAGGAAAACCTCGAGCTCGTCTGCCGTGGTGATTCCTCCAATCGACCCCAACAGCCAGTTGCCTTTCGCAGGTAACCACATGTCCGTCATTTCTGACCCTGAACTTCTCCACCTCGTGTCCATCGGGGTTCTTCCTCCGCGGGAACTCTGTTCTTGGCGGATTTGTCATGGGTTTACTGTTCCAACTGAGGATACCCATGAGTCCGTTGTTTATGCCCCTTTCCTTCTCCGTGGCCTTGGCCTTCCCATTTCTCCCTTTTTCCGCGGCCTCCTTGATTTCTACCATCTTAACTTGACCCATTTGAACCCCAACTCTATCCCGCAAATCTCTATTTTCGTTCATTTATGCGAAGCTTTTCTCGGCGTGCTGCCACATTTCGGGTTGTGGAAATACTTGTATCATTGTCGCCCTGGGATGGCCGGGGGACAACATCAGTTGGTTGGGGGTGCCAGCTTGGAGATGCGCCGTGGGAGGAAGACTGAGTATCTTGAAATCCCCCTCAAAGACAGCATCAAGGGATGGCGCTTGGAGTGGTTCATAGTTGAGAATTATGGAAACTCTCTCCCCCCTCGGTCGCGAAGACAGCCGGACGTTCGCACCCCAAGCTGGACCGAGTCTCCCACAGATCAGGAGGTAGCTGAGGCAGGTGCGTTGCTAGCTGAAGTTGGACTGCTGAAAGAGAGGGGTCTGACTGCTGAAGCTGTGGTTACTGATTTTGTTTTCAAGAATATTCAGCCGTTGAAGGACAGGGCACACCCAGCTTATCTGTATCGAGGCCTAGCCGACTCAACTCGGGTTACCAACAGAAAAATTCCCTCTGCAGACTTGGTAAGCCGACTTGAGATGATCCTTAGAGGCAAAGTGTCAAATGTTGGTGCTCCAGTGGCATACTCGGCCTGGAACCTGCCTCCTCCCAAAGCCTTCACCCTTTTGTGTCGAATCCACCTGTCACTGATGGCAGTTTGGGCCTTAGAGTGCGACCCTCTGCTGAAGAAGTTAGTGCCTTGGTTGCCTCGCTTGGGGAGATTCCTGATGATGAACGACAGGTCCATTTTGAGGTGCCCCTGAACCCTAGTGATGCAGAGATAAGCGCTATGCTTGATTTGCTGGCTGAGGATTCTTCTGATGCTGCTCCTGCTGGGGCACTGGTAGTGGCGCCCCTCCCAGAGGCTGATACAACTTTGGATACTCAGAAACCTGCCAGTACTCGCCCGAGGCGCCCTTGCCGAGCCAGTCAGCCTGATCCTTCTGCTGATGAGCAGAAGAAGAAAAGAAGACGCCTCCGGCGAGTATCCAGTTTGGATCGGGACGCTGGTACTTCGGTTCCTGCTGTTGAAAAAATGCCTGTGACTGAATTTACTGATGCTGACCCCAATGGGTGTACCCAATCCGCTGTTGATCCCAATGTGGGTGCTCCATCTGTTGTTGATCCCAATGGGGGTGCTGCTTGTGTTGCCAATGTGGACGACGAGGAGGAGGAAGATGAAGCTCCTTTGACTCGGAAAAACAATCGACAGTTCATCGCCAGCGGTGAAAGTAGTGGAGTTCCCTCTCCTGCTTTGTCTGCTCTCATTGGCCTGCAAGAACTATCCCTGGCCAATTTTGATCAAACTCTTGAGGATATGGTTCTAGAGGATTTGTTATCGGAGCCAGTGGATGATGGTGTGATGGAGGATTGTGCTGATGTGCTTGATGCTGGGTTGAGGTCATCCCGTGCCTCGTCGACCTTGGAGCGCGATCTCGAGGGTCAGAAGACTGAATTGGATCGTTCTGGTCCCATGGAAGTAACTGAGGGCCCATCAGCCTTAGAAGTGGCTACCGCGGAGAACCTGGACCCCCAGGGTGGTGTTGACACATGCCCAGCCCCCGAGGATGTCGCCGGGGATGACTTGGCTCGGGTGGGAAGTGTAAGCCACTGCCCAGCCCCCGAGGGTGCTGCCGGGGATGATCCGGCTCAAGTGGGCAGTGCAAACTATGACCCAGCCCCCGAGGGTGTCCGAGCGGGGTCTCCCTCCTGTACTTCCATGGACGTTCATGCGGGATCGCCTCCACACTCCGGCTGTATGGTGGTAGCCCAAGCCTTGGACCAGGGAGTCGCTTTAGAGGGCAGCGTCCCCGCTGACCGAGTGTTGGGCTCTGTTGATGGCACCGAGTTGATTCCTGCTGGTTCGTTGCAAGCTGCTTCGGGTGGTGGCCTTACGCCCGGTTATCAATTGATCTCTCCTGATTTGGGGATCCCTTCGTTCTTTTCCAACCTCCAGGTACTGTGATGTATTTTAGCTTGGTTTTTACATTGCACGAACTGCTGTCATTACACTCATCTGTTCTCCTCATCAGGCTTTGGTGGATGGGATGGCTAGCCAGCTGAGGTTACAGGGTGCTTCTGTCCCAGAAGTAGCTTCGTCACTTGCATGTTGGAATCCGGTGTCACTTCAGCATCGTGTCTCTGAATTGGAGGCGACCAACGCTGGTTAGTGCTTTTTTGCTTCTCCTTGTCTTCACTGTAGACTGCTTTACATTCTGACCCCTTCTTGTTTGATTGTCTCTTGCTAGGTATGACTCGGCAGATCTCCACTCTTGAGGAGAAATATTCCCGAGATCAGGCTGAATTGGTCCAGCGGTGCGCTGACTTTGAGGAAAAGTACTCTCAGAGCCAGACTGAACTGGGTCAGGTCTCCGCTGCCTTAGATGACGCCAATGCGCTGAGTTCTTCTCTTCACGCTCAGCTCAATTCTGAAAAGGTGATTTGTGAAACTGTGCTTTGCCTTGTTGTGTTCCTATTACTTGATTGGTTTTTGAGGGAGTTGACTTTTGCTTGCAGGAAGAAAAACGTATCCTTGCTGCTTCTCGTGACAGTCTTGACAGATTGTATCGTGATTCTAGCAACTCGCTGACGATCTTGGAGAGGAGTCATCGCTTTACTATGGAAGAATTGGACAATCAACGCTGTAAACTGCAGGAATCCACGGATGAGGTGACCCGACTCAAGCAATTGATATCAGCGAAGGACGCTACTATCAAAGAACTCCGAGCTTCCAAGAAATCCATCGCCCAAGAATTAGAAACTGCACAGTTGGCTGCCAAGGTTGCCGAAGAAACTTCTGTTACTCTTAGAGCCCAGCGCGATAGAGCCATGGACAAGGCTATTCGGGCGGGGCGAATCTTGATGAGGAGACCCGGCGTGGTTGTTCCCGAAGATATAAGGGCTAATGTGAATGCTGCCCCTGATTCCTCGAGTCGTCCTTCCTCATCGATCGCTCCTGAGAAAAATATCACCAAGTAGAGAAACATTTTTGCATGCTCTGAGCGCGCGGTTAGCATGGTCAGGCATTTGTTAGAGGACGTCATTTCAGTACTTAAACGACATTGTTATTCTCGTATTGTTTCAGAATTCATCAGTCTGTAAATTTGCAGTAGTAAAACGATGCGCGATGGTTATGAAATTTGTTTGCGGGATATAGAAGTCATCCTTATATGAGTAATTGTAATCACGTCAGATCGCCTTAAGTCGCTGCTGACTTAAGTCGATTGCTTTTGTTAATAGGGCGTAGTGGTCACCCTGAATTGCGTAGGCGTGAGCATGTTGCACCGGCTTAAGTCACCACTGACTTTAGCCGATTGCTCCGTTAGCAGGGCATAGTGGTCACCCCGAGTTAAGTAAGCGTGAGCATGTTGCACCGCCTTAAGTCGTTGCCGACTTAAGTCGATTGCTCCGTTAGCAGGGCATAGTGGTCACCCCGAGTTAAGTAAGCGTGAGCATGTTGCACCGCCTTAAGTCGTTGCCGACTTAAGTCGATTGCTCCGTTAGCAGGGCATAGTGGTCACCCCGAGTTAAGTAAGCGTGAGCATGTTGCACCGCCTTAAGTCGTTGCCGACTTAAGTCGATTGCTCCGTTAGCAGGGCATAGTGGTCACCCCGAGTTAAGTAAGCGTGAGCATGTTGCACCGCCTTAAGTCGTTGCCGACTTAAGTCGATTGCTCCGTTAGCAGGGCATAGTGGTCACCCCGAGTTAAGTAAGCGTGAGCATGTTGCACCGCCTTAAGTCGTTGCCGACTTAAGTCGATTGCTCCGTTAGCAGGGCATAGTGGTCACCCCGAGTTAAGTAAGAATGCAAGTCAATCGTGAACAAACTGAGTATCTTTGAAACCCCCTTTTTTATTGATGACATATTTCCACTTTACAGAGTACATCGTCGTCCCGATAGCTTTTTGAAATACAGCTAGGGATAAAACTTCCTGAGGTGTTCTATGTTCCAGGAGTTCCCGACTTCTGTGCCATCCATCTGAGTGAGGCGATATGATCCGGGCCGAGTGACTTCTGCTACTATGAAGGGTCCTTCCCAGAAGGGCGATAACTTGTGCCGTCCCTCCCCCGTTAGAATTCGGCGGAGGACGAGATCTCCTACTGAGAAGGATCGCTGTCGCACAGCCTTGTCGTGATAGCGCCTTAGAGTCTGCTGGTACCGTGCTGATTGGATTACCGCATTCAGCCGTTCCTCTTCAAGTATATCAATGTCCTCCAGCCTGGTGGTCTCGACTTCTGCTATGTTTTCGAAGATCAACCTTGGCGCCCCGAACTTGAGATCGGCGGGTAGCACTGCCTCTGACCCATAGACCATGAAGAAAGGAGTGTTTCCATGCAAAGCTCGGCTGGGTTGGGTTCTTAGGCTCCAAACGACATAGGGCAATTCCCTTATCCACTTTCCTGCGAATTTTTCATTCTTATCGAAGACCTTTTTCCTGAGTGCCTCCAGTATCATCCTGTTGGCTCGCTCAACCTGCCCGTTGGCTCTTGGATGTGCTACAGATGCATACTTGATCTGAATGCTCTTTTGCTCGCAGAAGGCAAAGAACTCTGAACTTGTGAAGTTGGATCCTAAGTCAGTTATGATGCTGTTTGGTATCCCGAATCTGAATATTATGTCTTGTATGAATTCCACGACCTTAGTTGAGGTTAAAGAAGCGATGGTCTTGAACTCTATCCATTTAGTGAATTTGTCGATTGCCACCAATACATGAGTGTATCCTCCTTGAGCTTTCTTGAAAGGTCCAATCATATCCAGTCCCCAGCATGCGAAAGGCCAAGTTACTGGTATGGTCTGCAGTTGCTGTGCTGGTAGATGTTGTTGTTTTGACAAGTATTGGCAAGCTTCGCACCTCTGAACTAACTCGGCTGCGTCACTCTTCGCTGTCGGCCAATAAAATCCTGACCTGAATACCTTCCCGACTAGTGTTCTGGATGCTGCATGTATTCCACATTGCCCAGCATGGACCTCCTCCAGAAGTCGCTTCCCAGCAGATGAGAGAATGCACTTCATGAGGACGCCCGATGCACCCCTTCTGTACAATGTCTCCCCAATGAGTGTGTAGTGAGCCGACTGTCTGGCAATGCGCTCGGCTGAGTTCTTGTCATCTGGTTCTTCTTCATTCCTTATATACTTGATGATTGGCCTTCTCCAGTCATCAGAGTCTGACTCGGGTTGATCTATAATGTTGCACTCTTCTGTTTGATCCATTGAGATGCTCGGCTGTAGTATTTCTTGCACAAAGACTCCGGGTGGGACCTGAGTTTGACTGGATCCTAGCTTGGACAGTACATCGGCTGCTGTGTTCCGATCTCTTTCTACATGATGAAATTCCAGACCCTCAAATTTATCTTCCAGCTTTCGGACGGCAGTGCAGTATTTTCCCATTGAATCGCTTGAACAATCCCACTCTTTGTTTATCTGGCTAATGACTACCAGAGAGTCTCCGTATACCATCAATCTCTTGATGCCCAAGGATATGGCGATGTTCAATCCATGGATCAGAGCTTCATACTCGGCTGCATTGTTGGAGGCCGGAAACAGCAACTGGAGGGCATATTTGAGATGCTCGCCTCCAGGTGCGGTGAAGAGAATCCCTGCTCCTGCTCCCTGCAGCTTTAGCGAGCCATCAAAATACATTCGCCATACTTCTGGAGTCTCTGGGTTATCTGGTACTTGATGTTCAGTCCACTCTGATATGAAATCAACCAATGCTTGAGTTTTGATGGCAGTGCGAGGTCGGAACTCGATGTCATGAGATCCCAGCTCACAAGCCCACTTGGCTATTCGGCCAATGGCTTCCTTGTTGTGAAGAATATCCCCTATCGGAAAACCAGTGACTACTATGACTTTGTGGTCATCAAAGTAGTGACGTAGCTTGCGGGCAGTTAGAAGTACTGCATATAATAGCTTCTAAACTTGAGGATACTTTTTCTTTGAGGGGCCTAGAACTTCACTGATGAAGTAAACAGGATGTTGCACTGGATAGGCATGTCCTTCTTCTGCTCGCTCGACTACCAACGCAGTGCTTACCACGTGAGTCGTGCAAGAGATATATAGTAGCAGATCTTCGGCTGGTTGAGTTGACGTAGCCCGTCGGGGTGGCTTCAGCACTGGTGGTGTTGCCAAGAATTTCTTCAGTGCATCTAGAGCTTCCTGTGCCTCTGAAGTCCACTGAAACTTATCTACCTTCTTGAGTAGCTTGTAAAACGGTAAACCTTTTTCCCCTAGCCTGGATATAAATCTGCTCAGAGCTGCCATACATCCAGTAAGTCGCTGAACCTTCTTTTGTGATCGAGGTGCTTCCATCTTCATGATAGCTTCAATCTTATCCGGGTTAGCCTCAATTCCCCGGTGGCTGACAATAAACCCGAGTAACTTTCCTGCTGGTACCCCGAAAACACATTTTTCGGGATTAAGCTTCCATCTATACCGTCTCAAACTGTTGAAAACCAGCTGTAAGTCTTCGATGAAGTTTTCTGAGTTCTCTGTTTTGATTACCACATCATCTACGTAGACCTCCACACGCTTGCCCCAGTGATCGGCTAAGCACGTTTGAATGGCTCTCTGATAAGTCGCTCCAGCGTTTTTGAGGCCGAACGACATGGAGGTATAACAGAAAGCACCAAACGGAGTGATGAACGCTGTTTTTTCCTCGTCTTCCTTCGCCAAACTGATCTGATGGTATCCGGAATAGCAATCCAAGAAAGACAGCACAGAACATCCAGCGGTGGAATCCACCACCTGATCTATCCTCGGGAGCCCGAAGGGATCCTTCGGACAGTGTTTGTTGAGATCAGTATAGTCGACGCACATGCGCCAATCCACTTTATTCTTTTTGAGTACAAGAACAGGGTTGGCTAACCACTCGGGGTGTAACACTTCTCTAATGAATCCAGCCGCGACCAAGCGGGCTAACTCGGCACGAATGGCCTCTCTCTTGTCGGGCGTGAAACGGCGTAGTTTTTGCCCGGATCAGCCTTGCCTGGGGATAGACCTTCAATTTGTGCTCGGCCAGTTCTCTTGGGACTCCCGGCATATCCGCAGGTTGCCATGCGAATACGTCTCGGTTATCTTGCAGAAACTGGACGAGCGCGCTTTCCTATTTGTCGCCTAGGCTGGAGCTGATGATGGCGGTCTTGCGTTCATCAGCGAACCCCAGGTTGATTCTCTTAGTTTCTTCAGTCGGCCGCATAGAGGTCGCGGCCTGAGCTTCATTTGCCGGTACCGCAAGGTCCTCCTCAGGCTTAGAGTTCGCCTGTGTTGAAGAGACCGTCGACGGCTTGGTGGTGAGGGCTGCTTGGATGGCCACTCGGAAACATTCTGCGGCGCCTTGGAAGTCGGCGCGCACAGTTATGATCCCTTGCGGTCCTGGCATCTTCAGTATCATGTACGTGTAATGTGGAATGGCCATGAATTTGGCCAATCCCGGCCTCCCGATGATGGCGTTGTACCCGCAGTCGAAGTTCGCCACCTCGAACCTTAGGAACTCGGTTCTGTAGTTCTCTGGAGTTCCAAAGGTGACGAGCATGTAGATGTGGCCCAGCGGGTATTCCCCTTCCGTCGGCACGATGCCGAAGAAAGGAGTGTCCGACTCATGGAGCTCTTTGAGTTGAACTCCCAAGCCTTGGAGTGTCCGGGGGAAGGTGACGTTGATGCTGCTCCCCCCGTCCACTAGCACCTTCTTCACCCGGCTCTCTCGGATCACCGGATCGACGAGGAGCGGGTATTTGCCTGGATGGTCGAAGTTGAGCCATTGATCCTCCCGAGTGAAAGTGATCGGGTGCTCCGACCACCGGTATGGGGCGGGTGGACCGGTGGTCGCCACCAGTATCTGGCGGTCGTTGAGCTTTTGTTGTCTTTTGTTCTCCTGCGACCCGTGCCCACCGAAGATGACGTTGACCTCCCTGTCAACGCGCGGGAAAGCTCCTCCTCCTCCCTCCTCCTGCTGATGGGGTTGTCGTGGTTCATTTGGTCCTCCCCTTGGCGGAGGAGGAGGTAGAGGTTGGAAGGGTCGGCCGTGCCCGACGGAGTGCTTGAAGTCCCGACAGTTACGAAGAGTGTGGCACATGTCCTTGTGGTACGGGCACTGGGCGTCGAGGATGTCGTCCAGCGTGCGCTCGCCTCCGCGAGGTCCTCCTCGGGCACGAGATGAAGGTGGTCCGGCGGCGTGCACTTCTTCGCGAGGCCTCTTCTCCTAGCGCTTGTTGGGTTGCTGGTTCGCGTCGCACCATGGTGCTGCCGGTGCAGGCTTTGCTCCTCCGATGAGGTCCTGGGCCCGCTCGTCGGCGGTGATGTAGAGATCGGCTTCCCGGAACAGCTCCTCGGAGGTAGTCGGCGCCTTTTGTAATATGGCTCGGACGAAAGCCGAGTCGTTGGATCCTCTATAGAAGTCCTCGATCACGGCCGCCTCCGTGACCTCGGGGATACGATTTCTCATGGTCTGGAACCTTTTGAGGTATGACCGGAGAGTTTCGTCCCCCCGGCGCTTGATGGATTTGAGGTCCCATGGTTGCGCCGGTTTGTCGGAGAGGGACTGGAAATTGGCGGTGAAGCGCCGACTGAAGTCGCCCCAGTCGTCGATGCAATGTCGGGGTAGATGTCGCAGCCATTACAACGCGTCTTGCCCAAGGACAATGGGTAAGTACGCGGTCATCACGTCTTCGGACGCCTCGGCAGCTCGAGCAGCGGTGGTGTAGACGGCTAGCCAACCCCCTGGATCCTGCTTAGGTTCATATTTGTCGACATTGGATACCTTGAAGTTGGGAGGCCATTGGATGGCCCTAAGGCGCGGAGTAAGAGCAGACACTCCGCAGGTGTCCTCCTATCGTCGGGGATGATGTCTGTCCCGGGGAGGGGAGTGATTGTTGTGGTTCCTCGACCGTCCCCGGGTTGTACCGCCAGTTGAGGCTGTTGCCGACTCAGTTCTGGTGGCCTGGCTCCGAGCTGGGACGCCATGATCCCTGTCGTACTCCTCCCGGCGGCGGATCTCGTTCTCATGCCGCCGTTCACGCGAAGCATTGATGGAGCTTCGCGCGTCTCAGCGACTGTTGATGGCGTGTCGTAGATCGTTCGGCGGGTGAGCAAGCGGTAGAAGATGGTTGGCCGCATGGGTGAACAGTCGCCGGTAGCCCTCGGCGTCGGGAGTCCGAGGGAGTCCATCAGCTATCCGAGCTAGTACTCCTCCGACTTCGCTCGGCGTGTTCATGGCTCGGGCGAAGTCGGGGTTCAGGTTGCGCCTGAAGAATGGATTCTCCCGGCGTTGTCTTGCATCTTGTTCGGCTTGTTCCTGAGCCCGGCGGCGATCACGTCGTCGGGAGTTCCTTCGTTCTCTGAAGACGCGTTCCTCCGGAGTTTCCCCTATCTCCGAGACCTCGTCGCGCGAGACAGGTTGCTCCGGATCCCGTTCTCCGGCCGCGTGATGTCGTCGAACGTTCCTGCGCCGGTTCCTCCGTCGGCGAGATTCTCGTTGAGGCGGTTCTTCTCCGGGTGCGGTCGGCTCGTCGTCGGAGACGGTGGGCGACTCCGCTCTCCCGATGAAGAGGACGTCAGGATAGAATGGTGCTGCTGTCGTGGCGACCTTCTTTCCGTTCTCCTTTGAGGGCGAAGGAACGGAAAGAACAACTTGCTTCCCCTTGGTTTCCTTCTTCCTCGCGATCTGTGTCCATTCTCTTGTCGGGGAAGTAGACAGTGGAGTTCTCCGGGTCAGCGGGCCCTCGGCCCCCGACTTTCCGGAGATGATCTTTTCCCGGAGAGCTGGAGGTTGCGCTTCTCTGGCATTCTCGGAGTTTGTTGGAGGAGACTTCTTTTCCGGCGGATCCGCAATGCGGTGTAGAGTTCCCTCTTCATCTGCTACGGATGAAATTGTTCCGAAGCAGAATACGGATCCGGGACGAAGGGTGATCTTGCTGTGAAAGGTGACGACCATTGAGCTAGCTTGGATCGTCGACACACCCCCTACCTGGCGCGCCAGCTGTCGGTGTTTTAGGTCCGACCGCACACCCGGGGTTGCCCCTCAAGGTGTTTTTAGGAGTAGGACGGTGTCGACGATTGTAGCAAAATGGTTCGTGCCAGATGCACGAGGGACAGTGGACAATGTTTACAGGTTCGGGCCGCTTAGAGACGCGTAACACCCTACGTCCTGGTGAGTAGGCTTGGTGAATGAGGTTACAAGAGAGCTCTCTGAGTTGAGAATGCGGCGAGTTGGAGTGGATGGCTAAGTAATATGGTCGATCGTTCTGAAGGGGTGCCCCCTAGGCCTTATATACTCGACCGTGGGGCGATACATGTGGATATGATAACTATGTGTAGCTAAAAGATAGTGAACTGTTTGAGTTTATCTCCCTGTAGTTCTGCCGACCTATCCTCGCATGGCTCCGTTGCATGGGGGCTCCAGCACGGGAAAGTCGGATCTCTGTTGTGGTCGCTCGCTCGACGTTGTGGGTCGTCCGGGTTTGCACCAATCCGGCCTTGTGTCAAACTGCTTTGCTGATTGTTCCTCCCCAGGCCCACGAAAGAATGACCTTACGATTTATTGGGCCCCTGGCCTTTCGTGAGGTCTTTTACTCTTTTAGTGGACCCGGGGGATATCTATCCCCCACACCAGCGGAGAAGCACAACGATCGACTCCAACGGTCGCCTGCAAACATGAACAGTGCGCGGATAGTTCGTGCAGAGTTAGAGCAGCGCCAGAAGGCGCACCGAACAGTGAACAGTACCTGTCCAGTGCGGCACCGGACTGTCCGGTGCCCCAAGTTGTCAGAGCTCCAACGGTCAAAACCGTCAGAACCCTAACAGTTGGGTGACGTGACTGGCGCACCGGACAGTGTCCGATGGCGCACCGGACTGTCCGGTGCGCCCATCGATAGACAACCTCCCCAACGGTTGGTTTGGTGGTTGGGGCTATAAATACCCCCAACCACCACCACTCCAAGCATCCAAGTTTTTCAGACATCTCATTCAATACAAGAGCTAGTGCATTCAATACAAGATACAATTCAATAGAATCAAAGCCTCTCCAAGTCCCAAATACACTCCAAACAAATAGTGACCAAAGAGAGAGTTTTGCTCGTGTTCTTTGAGCTCTTATTCTTGGATCGCTTTCTTCTTCCCCATTCTTGTTCTTCAAGCACTTGTAATCAAAGAAAGAGACACCAAGTTGTGGTGGTCCTTGTGAAGGGTCTAAGTGACCCATTTGATTAAGGAGAAAGCTCAGTCGGTCTAGGTGACCGTTTGAGAGAGGGAAAGGGTTGAAAGAGACCCGGTCTTTGTGACCACCTCAACGGGGAGTAGGTTTGCAAGAACCAAACCTTGGTAAAACAAATCACCGTGTCACTCGCTTTATTTCTTGGTTGATTTGTTATCACCCTCTCTTTTGGACTCGATTTTATTTCTAACGCTAACCCCGACTTGTAGTTGTGCTTAAAGTTTGTAAATTTCAGTTTCCGCCTATTCACCCCCCTCTAGGCGACTTTCAATTGGTATTAGAGTCCGGTACTTCATTAGAGTCTAACAACTCAAAGTGATGTCGGGAGGATCCACCAAGAGGGAGATGGAAACGGCCACAAGCCACGGGAAGGCTCAATCAAAGGAGTCCGGTGCCAAAGGAAGGGAGGAATCACCTCCCCGCGTCAAGTCGCATCGGAGTGGCGACAAGAAGAAGAAAATAAAGAAAGTGGTCTACTACGAGACCAATTCTTCGTCGCCCTCCACCTCCGGTTCCAACGCTCCGTTCATCACTTCTAAGTGCCATGAGCGCAAGAAGTTTAGTAAGATTCCCCTACGCTATCCCCGCATTTCTAAACGCACTCCTTTACTTTCCGTTCCATTAGGCAAACCACCGGTTTTTGACGGTGAAGATTATTATATGTGGAGTGATAAAATGAGGCATCATCTAACCTCACTCCACGCTAGCATTTGGGACATTATTGAGTTTGGAGCGCAGGTACCATCTGTGGGGGATGAAGGATATGATTCGCACGAGGTCACCCAAATCCGGCATTTTGACTCCCAAGCCACGACTATACTCCTCGCCTCTCTATGTTGAGAGAAGTATAACAAGGTGCAAGGGCTAAAAAGTTCCAAGGAGATTTGGGATGTGCTAAAGACCGCACATGAAGGGGATGAGGTGACCAAGATCACCAAACAGGAAACGATCGAGGGGGAGCTCGGTCGATTCATCCTCAACCAAGGAGAAGAGCCACAAGCAATGTACAACCGGCTCAAAACCTTGGTCAACCAAGTGCGCAACCTCGGGAGCACCAAATGCGATGACCATGAAATGGTCAAGGTTATTCTAAGATCACTCGTTTTTCGTAATCCTATGCAAGTTCAATTCATTCGTGGTGATCCTAGATATAAGCTAATGTCTCCCGAGGAGGTTATAGGAAAGTTTGTGAGCTTTGAGTTGATGGTCAAAGGCTCCAAACAAATCGTCGAGCAAGGCGGCACCTCCACACCCGAGGTGCAACCCGTCGCATTTAAAGCAACGAAAGAAAAGAAAGAAGAGTCTACATCAAGTAGGCTCCCCATCGACGCCTCCAAGCTCGACAACGAGGAAATGGCGCTCATCATCAAGAGCTTCCGCCAAATCCTCAAGCAAAGGAGGGGGAAGGATTATAAACCCCGCTCCAAAAAAGTGTGCTACAAATGTGGTAAGCCCAGTCATTTTATTGCTAAATGTCCATTATCTAGTGATAGTGACAGGGGCGATGACAAGAAGGGAAAGAGGAAGGAAAAGAAAAGATACTACAAGAAGAAGGGCGGCGATGCCCATGTATGTCGGGAATGGGACTCCGATGAGAGCTCCACCGACTCCTCCTCCGACGAGGACGCCACCAACATCGCCGTCAACAAGGGCCTCCTCTTCCCAATGTCGGCCACAAGTGCCTCATGGCAAAGGATGGCAAAAAGAAGAAGGTAAAATCTAGAGCCTCCACTAAATATACGACATCTAGTGATGAGGGAAGCTCTAGTGATGATGAAGATGATTTGCTTGCTCTTTTTGCCAACCTAAACATGCAACAAAAAGAAAAATTGAATGAATTGATAGGTGTTATTCATGAGAAGGATGAACTCTTGGATAGTCAAGAGGAATTCCTTATTAAGGAAAACAAAAAGCATGTTAAGGTGAAAAATGCTTATGCTCAGGAATTAGAGAAATGTGAAAAATTAACTAGTGAGCTTAGCATTTGCCATGACACTATCTCCAACCTTAGAATTGAAAATGCTAATTTGATCACTAAGGTTGAAAAGAGAAATGTTTGTGATGATTCAATTGCCAATCTTGAGAATGATAATGCTAGTTTAATTGCTAAGATTGACAAATTGAATGAATCAATTTCTAGCCTTAAGATTGAGAATGATAAATTAATTGCTAAGGCCAAGGATTTAAATGTTTGCAATGATTCTATTTCCTGTCTTAGAAATGAGAATGCTACTTTATATGCTAAGATAGAGGAATTAAGATCTTGCAAACCCTCTACTTCTACTGTCGAACATATTTCTATTTGCACTAGATGTAGAGATGTTAATGTTGATGCTATCCATGATCACCTAGCTTTAATTAAATAACAAAATGATCACATAGCACAACTAACTATTAAAATCAATGAGCATGAGATAGAGAATGAAAAATTTAAATTTGCTAGAAGCATGCTCTATAATGGGAGATGCCCTGGCATTAAGGATGGCATTGGCTTCCAACAGGGAGACAATGTCAAGCTTAATACCCCTAAGAAATTGTCCAATTTTGTTAAGGGCAAGGCTCCCATGGCACAGGATAACGAGGGTTACATCCTATATCCTGCTAGTTATCCTGAGCACAAAATTCGGAGAATTCATTCTAGGAAGTCTCATTCTGGATCTCATCATGCTTTTATGTATAAGAATGAGACATCTAGTTCTAGGCATTCTACCCATGTTAAAATGCCTAAAAAGAAATCTCCTGTTGCATCAAATGATCATAACATTTCATTTAAGACTTTTGATGCTGCTTATGTTTTAACTAACAAATCAGGCAAAGTAGTTGCCAAATATGTTGGGGCCAAACACAAGGGCTCAAAGACCTGTGTTTGGGTACCCAAGGTGCTTGTTTCTAATGTGAAAGGACCCAAGACCGTTTGGGTACCTAAGAATAAGGCCTAAATTTGTTTTGTAGGTTTATGCATCCGGGGGCTCAAGTTGGATCATTGATAGTGGATGCACAAACCACATGACTGGGGAGAAAAAGATGTTCTCCTCCTACGAGAAAAATGAAGATCCCCAAAGAGCTATCACATTCGGGGATGGAAATCAAGGTTTGGTCAAAGGACTTGGTAAAATTGCTATATCTCCTGACCATTCCATTTCCAATGTTTTTCTTGTAGATTCTTTAGATTACAATTTGCTTTCTATCTCTCAATTATGCAAAATGGGTTACAACTGTCTTTTTACAGATATAGGTGTTACTGTCTTTAGAAGAAGTGATGATTCAGTAGCATTTAAGGGAGTATTAGAGGGTCAGCTATACCTAGTTGATTTTAATAGAGCTGAACTCGATACTTGCCTAATTGCTAAGACTAATATGGGTTGGCTCTGGCATCGCCGACTAGCCCATGTTGGGATGAAGAATCTTCACAAGCTTCTAAAGGGAGAACACATTTTGGGACTAACAAATGTTCATTTTGAGAAAGACAGGGTTTGTAGCGCATGTTAAGCAGGGAAGCAAGTTGGTACCCACCATCCACACAAGAACATCATGACGACCGACAGGCCACTTGAGCTACTCCACATGGATTTATTCGGCCCGATTGCTTACATAAGCATCGACGGGAGTAAGTATTGTCATGTAACTATGGATGATTACTCTCGCTTCACTTGGGTATTCTTTTTACAGGAAAAATCTTAGACCCAAGAGACCTTAAAGGGATTCTTGAGACGGGCTCAAAATGAGTTCGGATTAAGGATCAAGAAAATAAGAAGCAACAACGGGACGGAGTTCAAGAACTCACAAATAGAAGGCTTTCTTGAGGATGAGGGCATCAAGCATGAGTTCTCTTCTCCCTACACACCACAACAAAATGGTGTAGTGGAGAGGAAGAATAGAACACTACTTGACATGGCGAGGACCATGCTTGATGAGTACAATACTCCGGACCGATTTTGGGCCGAGGCAATTAACACCGCCTGCTACTCCATCAACCGGCTCTACCTTCACCAAATCCTCAAGAAGACATCATATGAACTCCTCACCGGTAAAAAGCCGAATGTTTCATATTTTAGAGTCTTTGGAAGCAAATGTTTTATTCTTGTCAAAAGAGGTAGAAAATCTAAATTTGCTCCTAAGGCTGTAGAAGGCTTTTTACTTGGTTATGACTCAAACACAAGGGCATATAGAGTCTTCAACAAATCCACTAGATTAGTTGAGGTTTCTTGTGACATTGTGTTTGATGAGACTAATGGCTCCCAAATGGAGCAAGTTGATCTTGATGAACTAGATGATGAAGAGGCTCCATGCGTCGCGCTAAGGAACATGTCCATTGGGGATGTGTGTCCTAAGGAATCCGAAGAGCCTCCACAAGCACAAGATCAACCATCATCTTCAAATCAAGCATCTCCACCAACCCAAGATGAGGATCAAGCTCAAGACAATGAAGAAGAAGATCAAGAAGATGAGCCACCTCAAGAGAAGGACAATGATCAAGGGGGATATGACAATGATCAAGACAAAGAAGATGATCAAGAAGTACAGGATCAAAGACCGCCACACCCAAGAGTCCACCAAGAGATTCAAAGAGATCACCCCGTGAACTCTATCCTCAGCGATATTCATATGTGGGTAACCACTCGATCTCGTGTTGCTCATTTTTGTGAACATTACTCTTTTGTGTCTTCTATTGAGCCATACAGGGTGGAAGATGCATTAAGAGATTCAGATTAGGTGTTGGCGATGCAAGAGGAGCTCAACAACTTCACGAGGAATGAGGTATGTCATTTAGTTCCACGTCCTAATCAAAATGTTGTAGGAACCAAATGGGTTTTCCACAACAAGCAAGATGAGCATGGTGTGGTGACAAGGAACAAAGCCCGACTTGTGGCCAAGGGCTATTCACAAGTCGAAGGTTTGGATTTCGGTGAAACCTATGCACCCGTAGCTAGGCTTGAGTCAATTCGTATATTACTTGCCTATGCTACTTACCATGGCTTTAAGCTATCAAATGGACGTGGAAAGTGCCTTCCTCAATAGACCAATCAAGGAAGAGGTCTATGTTGAGCAACATCCCGGCTTTGAAGATAGGGAGTACCCTAATCACGTTTATAAACTCTCTAAGGCGCTTTATGGGCTCAAGCAAGCCTCAAGAGCATGATATGAATGCCTAAGAGATTTCCTAATCACTAATGGCTTCAAAGTCGGAAAAGCCGATCCTACACTCTTTACTAAAACTGTTGGGGACTTGTTCTCAAATGCTATGAATCAAGAACAAGGCAACACAAAGTATTAAATGTTAAAGTCCTTCATCCATCGAAACATTATTTCCCTTAGGATATAATGATCTTCGGACGAAGGTCATGAAGGACGTACCTTCATCATCACGGTTATAAGATAATAAAAGGTGAAACATATGAAACATGAAAGATAACACAAATAAACACATTATGTCATTCATATGTTTCATTATGCAAACTTTAATATTTAAACACGATGTTTAATCATATTTATACCTTCGGCTTGACAGAAGGCAAAAATACAAGTGTTGCGTGTGAGCGATTACAGGATAGCCTGAACAGTACTGGGTACTGTTCATCTATTTATAGGCACAGGACGCAACATGTTGGGAATTACATTCATGCCCTTTACAAAGGTTTACAATCATAATACAAATTATCATGGGCCGATTGGTCATTTCATCTTTATGTCGGTGCCTTTGGAAATGTACTCCGAAGCCTTCTGATTGATAGCTTTGGCTTTGTGTCAATCTTCCGAAGGTGTTTCTTCTTATGGGACCTTCGGCGACGAAGCAGACCCCAACAATAGCCCCTTCAAGGTACTAGATCGTTTTTCGTGACGAGCTTGATCCGTGAAAAACTCTCTTAGGCTTCGGAATGTCGAAGGTCCGAAAAACACCTTCCCTGAGCTCGTTGCCGAGAAACGATTAAAATACTCCCAGCGTCGGGTGGTCCACCGTTCAGTGTATACGAGCGTTCTGGCGATTCACCTTCCATGCGCCGAGTGGTCCACCGTTCAGCGGGTGCGGGTGACTGTTCAGCGGGTGCGAGTGACTTGACGATTCACCTTCCCACCTGCAGCACTATATAAACAGACGGGTAGTTGTGAAGTTACCACAACATTTACTGCTATTACACTGTTGTGCTGCCAAAAAATTTGACCACCGCCGAAGCTTGTTCACTGCATTCTCAACCGAAGGATCATTTTGCTCTAGCTTTGTGACAAGAAAGAGCTTCGACAAAAGATAAAAAATTCTCAACTTCGTCAAAATGCAAGAAATTCAACATCAGATGGCCAGGGTGCGCTCAACATCCAGGGTTACACGCGACGGTGAGGAAACCGAAGCTGCTGAAACTACCCCGATCTCCGAAGTTATGAGGCGGTCGGGATTGGTTGTGACTGAAGGCGTTGCTGACGAAGAATCACCCGCTGCTGAAACCGAGCAGGCAGATATTGAAGAGGGTGATGCTAATGAAGGAGAGATTGATTACAACATCATTATGCCATCAAAGCCCAGCCATCTGGATTTTGGGAAATCGACTGTGTCTGAAGCTGATATGATTATGATGACGAAGCTAGGCTACTTCAGAGAAGCCGAGAAGGGGTTGGTTCGCATTGGCGGGGAAGAGACTATCCCGAAACCAGAAGATGATGAAGTTGTAGTTTTTAAGAGTTTCTTCAAAGCAGGGTTGAGATTTCCTCTGCACGGAATGATTGCAGAAGTCTTGGAAAATTTTGGGATTTACCTTCATCAACTGACCCCTAACGCCATTGTTAGGCTCAGCGTGTACATCTGGGCTCTCCGAAGTCAAGGGGTAGAGCCGCTCGCCGAAGCATTCTGCCGAATACATGAACTTCATTATCAGACAAAGGCTAGAGAAGACGGATTGCATGAGAACTTCGGCTGTTATAATTTTGCTTATCGGAAGGATATGAAGACACCGGTGGTCAGCTATCATACTAAATGGCCGACTGGTTGGAAATCTGAATGGTTTTATGTTAAAATTGATAATGAAAAGGAGAAGCTAGTTCAGAGCCCGCTGGAGCTAATCTTCGGACTAACTAGGCCTCAATGCAACATGACACCAGGGGATCCATGCCAAGATGTTGTGTATGAGTTTAGAATTGTGTCTAAACATATTGGGACTAGGGATCTAGGCCAGGAATACTTAGCCAACAGAGTATTCCCAACGCTGAGGAAGTGGGGTATGCCGAAGCTTGAAGAAGAGAAAAAAGAGGGTGAACTTGTTCGACTGCCTTATCACTTTAAGTTCAAAAAACACTTCAAGGAACCTTGCCAAGAATGGTTGGACACAATCGAAGTTATGTGTAATGAGATTTTAGGGAACTATACGAAAAAGAAGATCAGTTGCTAACTGCAGCCTTCGGCGCTCGTCCGAAGCGAAGATTGAATCGGGTAATGGATGCACTAAATTTTGAATATCCTGATTATGAGCGTTTGAACAAAGTTGCTGAAGGGCAAAAAAGAAAAAGAGTTGTTAGTGTTGTGGGCAGACAGGCCGCTAGAATGGTCAAAGAAGATGAAGAAAACCCGAAGAAGAAAAAGTTGAGCCCTGAGCCGAAGGCAGTTGCTTCGAAGAAGAGAAAAGCTACGGCTCCAAAGCAGAAGGTGACTGATATAGAAGAAGAAGCTCCTGCAACATCTTCTGCTACCTCTCACACCCGGTTTTAGAAGGCAAACCGAATGCGAACCATGTACGTGCCAGGATCAGCAATTCACGTACACAACAGTTACATAACTGGACATCATCACACAGTGCTCAAAACATAATATAAAAGGGGAATAATAGTCGATTACATCATATGTCTGAGACATCCACATAGTCTTTACAATAATCAAAGTGCGAAAAAGAAACGTAGATACACGCGGCCTTCACAAGCACCCGACTGGGGGTTGCCGCTAACCCACGCCTAGAACTCGTCGTAATCTTGGAACTCCTGGTGGTCTCCTTCCATGGCTTCTTCTTCTTCTGAGCAGTGGTTGCAATGCTGACAACCTAGGGATGGGGGGGGGGTTGGTGTGTAGAGCAAGGGTGAGTACACATCAACATACTCAGCAAGTATCCTGTCTGGCTGTAGTGGACTAGCTTTATGTGGGGGTAAGTCAAGCAGTTGCTTTTAGTTGGTCAGGTTATTATTACTAGTAGAGAAAGCCAAGTTTTAGAATTAACCCATGTTATTAACCCAAGCGTACTCCTTTCCAAACGGAAAGAGTACCACTTACCATTACCAGAGTCAATATCCAAAACCATCATTCTCATTGCCACCTGTAGTCCGAACATCTCTGATCAAGTAACACTAATCAATGGAGCTCCCTTGGCTGCTCATAACCGCGAGCACGACTGATATATCAGTTTTCATACACTCTGCAGAGGTTGCACACTTTACCCACAAGCCGTGATTCCCTTTCTGCACGGAGATCATGACTCTCCATTGATCACTACCAAGGTGACCCAGCAGGGTATCACTACGTAGCCTTTACAAAGATTCTCCAGGGTTGTAGCCGCCCATTAGGTTTCCTAAATGCACCGCACTCCTCCCCAAGGGGGCGAACCCAAACTTGGCAGAGCGAGCCGCATACATCGAGCCCCATTAACGGCACGACGACGAAGCGAACTACACCCCGGTTCCTCTAATTATTCAGCTAAGGGCATCCCATTCCACCCTCATGGTTGCACTATTTTCCCGGGTGGTCATCCAACGAACAGGTCCTTACGGAGAGGCACTCGAGAAACCGCTCGAGCCCCCTTGAGTGACACAAGTATAACATCATAATAAAGAAGGGAAACAACGTATCATTGATAAATCTCATCATGTTCATTGATTAGAGTTGAGCAATAGCATAAAGCTAAACAATAATAATCCAACCCAAATAGGTAAACAAGGACATGGTTAACAAAAGCTAGTCAATCCTTAGGTATAACTGTGTAAATGCGGGAAGTGAATTATAGAATGTATAGGACAAAGATAGGTCAAGGGACACTTGCCTCCACCAACCAGCTTCTGCTCAAGGGCCTCTCTTGTGAGTTCCTTAGGCTCTTCAACCAGATCGTTCTCTATACGAGTTCAAACTTACATTCCACACATTTAATACAAAAGAACAATACACCATACAATGGAATGCAATAATCAAACAGACGTTCCACGCGGGGCTCGCAATTATGGTTAAGAGAGAAAGAGGAGAAGACAGTCTCGTCTACGGTTGAGAAGCGATCACGTTACATAATTATAAATTAAACCACTCGTTTATCAGAAGGGCATTAATTTGGACACTGCGTTAATCATAAAGTAAAGTCATGTTCCACATTTAATCATTATAAATAGATAAAGATGAATGAAAGGGAGTGGCCGCACGACGAGACATACGACACAACATTTAGATTGAATTAAGAAGTAAACGACTCGCCGCGCGACAGAGCGCGCAACGAGGTTCTTGCATTAATTAAACACAAACGTTAAGCGTTGCGCGATGAAACGCACGATGGCTTACGTCAACTGAACTGCATTTACACGAATCGTCGCGCGACGAAGCGCGCAACGCTGCACTTTAATAAATATAAATTAAAAGAATCATCGCGCCATGAAGCGCACCACGCAGCATATTAATAAAGACGAATTTAGAATGAACCGTCGCGCGGTGAAGCGCGCGACGCAGCACATCGACTAAACCAAAATTAAAATAGATTAGAACGAGGGTTAAACGCAGCGCGACAACGGTCGCACGCACGAGAGCACGCTGCGCGTGCCGAGGGCACGCGAACCGTGCAGGCTCGCAGGGCGCGAGGCCGGGGCACAGGCTCAGACAGGGGCGTGCGAGGGCGCAGCCGAGGGCACGGACGAGGGCGTGGCGCAGGGACCGGGGCGCGGCCACCGGCGCGCGTGGCCGAGGCGCGGGACGCGGGGCGCACGGCACGGCCGCCAGCGCGCGGCTAGGGTGCGGGGGCGCGCGGGCTCGCCGGGGGCGGGGCTCACCGGGGCCGGGGAGGGCGCGGCGCGGGGAGGGCTTGCCGGGGGCGCGAGCGCGCGGGGAGGGGAGGGGCGCTGGTGGCCGAGCTCGCCGGGGGCGGGGAGGGCGCGGCCCGAGGGCGGCGTGGGTGCGGCCGCGGGACGACACGAGCGTGGGGGCCGAGGGTGGCGCGGGGCGCGCGCGGGGGGGGGGGGGGGGGGGGGGGGGGGAGGGGAGGGGGAGGAGAGAGAGAAGGGGAGGGGAAAACTCACCTTCGGGGATCCAAATTCCGGCGATCTCGACTCCAAACCCTAAGGCACCACGAGGAGAGAGAGAGAGGTGGAAGAAAGAGAGGGAGGTTACTGCGCGGGAGAAATCAAATGAGACAAATGGATCAGGGGGAGGGAGGGGCGCGCGCATGGGGAGGGCAGGGGGTGCCAGGGGCGCGCGGGCCGGACCAGGCTGGGCCAGGCTGCGACGCATCGCGGATCGAAACCCACGACACGCACGACCACTAAACGGAATCCGATCGCGAACCAAAAATCCGAAACGGGGTGAGACGAACACGCGACATCAGACAAAGAAAGGTGCTTTGGCATGATGCAACACCCATGACACTTAGGTTTTGTTTATACATGACACGGACACCCGTCATTATACTGGTTTGAAATTGGGAAGAAGGAGCGAAACGGGAAAAGAAAAGAGAGTAACACCCGAATTTGGTGAGTGAAAAGAAGAAAAAATTCTACCCCCAAATTCAGGGCGTTACAAACCTATCCCCCTTAAAAGAATCTCGCCCTCGAGATTCAAGGTTGGCTAGCAAAGAGCTCAGGGTATTTAGCCATCAGATCATCTTCACGCTCCCAGGTTGCTTCTTCCTCAGCGTGGTGACCCCATCTAACTTTGCACATTTTGATAGTCTTCCTCCGGGTGACTCTGTCTACAGTCTCAAGAATCTGCGCTGGCTTCTCTATGTAGGTCAAGTCCTCCTAGACTTCAAGACCTTCCACTGGCAACTGCTCTTCTGGAACACGCAGACACTTCTTCAACTGAGATACATGAAAGACATCATGCACTGCGGACAAACCTTCTGGCAAACTGAGCTGATAGGCCACTTCTCCACACCTTGCGAGAATCTGATACGGACCGATGTAGTGGGGTGCTAGCTTGCCTTTGACTCCAAATCTTCTGACTCCTCTGATCGGTGACACTTTCAGATAGACAAAATCTCTGACTTCGAAACTCAGCTCTCTTCTTCTTGTGTCTGCATAGCTTCGCTGCCTTGATTGCGCTATCTTCATATTCTCCCGGACCATCTTGATGTTCTCTTCGGCTTCAAGCAGAATGTCTGGCCCAAACACTTGCTTTTCTCCAGGCTGATCCCATTGCAACGGAGTTCTACAACTCCTCCCATAAAGCGCCTGAAATGGTGACATCTTCAAGCTGGCCTGGTAACTGTTGTTATAGGAGAACTCTGCGTAAGGCAACCTCTTGTCCCATCCGGACTGATCTTGCAACGCACAGGCCCTCAACATGTCTTCAAGGATTTGATTAGTTCTTTCAGTCTGACCGTCTGTCTGTGGATGATAGGCTGAACTGAAATTCAGATGTGTACCCAAGGCTTCATGCAACTGCTGCCAGAAATGAGAGGTGAACTGCGTTCCTCGATCTGACACTATCTTCTTTGGCACACCATGAAGACAAACGATTCGAGACATGTACAACTCTGCCAATACTGCACTGCTGTAGTTGGTCTTGACTAGTATGAAGTGGGCTGACTTGGTTAAGCTGTCCACCACTACCCAAATGGAATTGTAGCCGGCTCGAGTGCGAGGCAGTCCGACTATGAAATCCATACCGATTTCATCCCATTTCCACTAAGGAATTTGCAACGGTTGCAACAATCCAGCTGGCCTTTGATGCTCTGCCTTGATCCTTCGACAACTATCACACATAGCCACATGCTCTGCGATTTCCATCTTCATTCCGTACCACCAGAATTTCTTCTTTAGATCCTGATACATCTTCTCACTTCCAGGGTGTATAGAATAAGCTGTCTCATGAGCTTCCTTGAGGATCAACTCCCGAATAGACTGGACATTGGGAACACACAAGCGGTCTTTGAACCATATCACACCTTCTGCATCTTCCCGAAAATCTTTGCCTCTGCCATCTAGAATCAGTCGCCGGATTTCGCTGATCTTCTCATCATTCTTCTGCGCTTCTTTGATTTCCCGCTCCAATGTGGGTTCTAACTCAACAGTTACTCCTTGCATATTATTCAGAAATCCGAGGCTCAACCTATCAAACTCTTTGGCCAACTCATAAGGCGTTGGACGAGCGACCATCAGATTGACCTGACTCTTCCTGCTCAAAGCATCTACCACTACGTTCGCTTTGCCTGGATGGTAATGAATCTCCAACTCATAGTCTTTGATCAGCTCTAACCATCTTCATTGCCTCATATTCAACTCTGATTGAGTGAATATGTACTTCAGACTCTTGTGGTCTGTGTAAACATCACATTTCTACCCATACAGATAGTACCTCCATGTCTTTAGTGCGTGAACCACTGCTGCCAACTCTAGGTCATGGATTGGATAATTCTTCTCATGAACCTTCAGCTGTCGGGACGAGTAGGCCACAACTCTTCCCTCCTGCATCAACATGCATCCCAAACCAGTGTAACAAGCATCACAATACACCGAGAAGGGCTTGTCCACATCAGGCAAGGCTAAGACAGGCGCTGTAGTCAACTTTTCTTTCAGCGCTTTGAAGGCCTCTTGACATTTCTTGGTCCACTTGAACTCAACTTTGTTGCCTAGCAAAACTATCATTGGTTTCACAATCTTCGAGAATCCTTCAATGAATCGCCGATAATATCCAGTCATTCCAATGAAGCTCTTGATTCCTCAAGCATCTGTTAGCGCTTTCCAGTTCAGAATGTCTGCCACTTTCTTTGGATCCATAGCCAATCCTTCTTTGTTAATTATATGACCCAAGAACAGGACTTCACTGATCCAGAACTCACACATGCTCAACTTTGCATACAGCTGGTGCTCTCGCAATCTTTGCAAAACCATCCTCAAATGATCTGCATGCTCTTCTTCGCTTTGAGAATATATAAGAATATCATCAATAAATACCACCACAAACTTGTCAAGATAATCCATGAATACACTGTTCATCAGATTCCTAAAGAAGGCTGGTGCATTTGTTAGACCGAAAGACATCACAGTGAACTCATACAACCCGTACTTGGTAATGAATGCTGTCTTCGGAATGTCTGAAGGTCGAATCCTGAGCTGGTGATAACCTGACCTCAGATCTATCTTTGAGAACACGCTGGCTCCTCTCAACTGGTTGAACAGATCTTCTATTCTGGGCAAGGGGTACTTGTTCTTGATCGTGACCTCATTCAGAGCTCGATAATCAATACACATCCTTCTGGTGCCATCTTTCTTCTCCACAAATAGGACAGGGGCGACCCAAGGTGAGGTGTTTGGCCGGATGTATCCTTTCTCTGATAGCTCATCGACCTGCTTCTTAAGCTCAACCAACTCTGGTCCAGATACTCTATAAGCTCTCTTAAAGATGGGGGCGGTTCCATGAAGAAGCTCTATAGCAAACTCAACTTTGCACTCTGGTGGCATACCTGGTAGGTCCTTTAGAAACACATCTGGGAACTCAGACACAACCTTGATAATCTCAAGTGGATCTGATTCACTACTATTAACAGTCATCTGATAACAACTTCCTTTCTTTGGCTCAGGCGAGACTAACTCGGTCACCACTTCCTTTCCTAATGGGGACACCAACTTGATTGTCCTCTTATCACAACTGATAACTGCCTGATACTTGTCTAGCCAGTTCATCCCTAGGATGACATCTATTCCCTGAGTACCCATTACTATGAGGTTAGCGGGAAACACTATCCCCCTTATTTCCACACTTACATTCAAGCAAATGCTATTGGCTCGAATTCTACCACCGGCTGAGTCAATTTGAATGGGGGTTGACATGGTAGTAATTGGAAGATTATGTGCTTCTACCCATGATGCAGTAATGAATGAATGCGTTGCTCCAGTATCAAATAACACTTTTGCAATATGGGAGTCGACTGGAAACATACCTACTATCATGCCGGGGGTCTCCTGAACTGCTTCAGCCTCCAAGTGGTTCAGTCTCCCATGGTTATAGCGCGGCTGAGAGCGGTTGCCTGCTCGAGGCTGAGACACATTCTGCTTTGCTGGGGCATTGGGTCCTGACTGCTGCTGGGCTGCCTTCTTCAGGCATTGCATCACCCAATGGCCTTGCTCTCCACAGTGGAAACACGCTCTGTTTCCACCCTGAACTGGTGCGGCTTGATTGTTCTGCTGGTTTGCTAGGGCAGGAAGACGAGGTGCCTGCTGATTCTGCCTCTGGAACTGACCTCCTCCTGACTGATTGTTCTAGCGATTCTGATGCTGATGCTGAGGATACTGCCTTTGAAACTGCTACTGAGGTGGACGCTGGTTCTGCCTGAACTGCTGAGGTGGATTGCCTGAGAAACGAGGACGATTGCTGCTTCCAGGCTGGGGTCCACTGATCTTGTGCTTGCGATCCTCCATCTCTTTACACTTCTTCTCTGTCATGATTGCCCTATCAATCAGGTGCTGAAATGTCGGGAAGGTATGATTCATCAGCTGATACTGCAGAGGGTCAACCAAGCCTCTAAGAAAGCGGTACTGTCTCTTGGCGTCGATGTTGACATCAGGGGCATAGCGAGATAGTTGCAGAAACCTGTCTCGGTACTCACTAACCGACAATGACCCTTGCTTGAGTGCTAGGAACTCCTCCTTCTTCACTATCATCAGACCTGCAGGAACATGGTACTGACGAAAGCTACCTCTGAACTCTTCCCAAGTGATGGTGTCGGGGTTGGCATGGGTGGCGAGATAAGACTCCCACCAAGACTGAGCTGCTCCTCTCAATAGACGGGGACCATACAGAACTTTCTCCCTATCGTCGCACTGAGCGGTGTGCAACTCTTGCTCCACAGTGCGTAGCCAGTCTTCAGCATCCATGGGATCAGAAGAATGAGCGAACGTTGGGGGATGACCTCTCATGAATTCAGCACGCTTGTCCCTGGGCATCTGAGGCATCTGAGGCTGAGGTGGTGGCTGCTACTGCTGCTAAATGGCGGCCAGAGTCTGACCGATGGCTTGAACTTCCTGAGTCTGCATCATGAACATCTGCTCGATGGACATTGGGGGCGGTGGTGACAGCTGCTGTTGCTGGGGTGCATCATCCCGCTGAGCTGGCCGCTCCGGTTGAGCACGCCTTCCTCCTCTGCGCCTGTTTTCTGACATCTGCAGAATGCAACCACACATCATAACTGATCTGGCAAATCTTGTAGCATAAGAAAAGAGTATAGAATTCTTCCACAACACTGAACAGATGAACATCTTCACTGATCTCCAACACAGACCAACACAGCTTCTCAGATAAAGAGGAAAGTGGAATGAAAGGCTTCCCAACTAGATAACTAACTTAATTAACATATAACAGGTAAACCAAAATGCAGGGGATACCCACACTCTGGTGACAGTCATTACAAAGATCCAAATCAAACATAGTTCATCATGACAAACATAAATGCACAGGATAAGCAAACTACCCTGTCTAACTAAGACTAACTAAAAGTAAGACTAACGCTAAGACTATGGCTTCTATGTATATATATTTTCGTATTAATTACAAGATCCGACGCTGATGATCTATGGTTCTAAATTTATCTTGGTCTTGCAGTCGGGGTTGCCATAAGACTGGTGTCCACGCCGAGGTGAGCGGTACGGGTGCTGAGTCCCGACGGGAGCGGGGGAGCCATCATCCAGGTGACGACGCTCCGCGCGCTCAACCCGCAGCTGGGCAATCTCAGCACGAGCCCTACTCAGCTCATCTAGCGCATGGTTCAGCTTCGTGTTTAGCACGACGGCTAGGTTGACTATGCTGCTCAATCTAGGATTGTCCTCATCAACAGGTGAGACAATCACGCCTCCTGTGCTGCCAGATGGACGGCGGGGGTAATACTTCAGGTTGAGACCATCAGCTACCCCACTGAGCAGTAGTGCGAAAGCGCACGCCGTGCGGCATCTTGCATGGCCGCCTCAGCTGAGTCCCGCTCAGAGATGGAATAGTGCTCTGAGCAGACCTTAGCACCCCAGAGACTGTTCTCCGGACGACGCACCAAGCAGGTCGCCTCCCAGCGGTCCGGGTAGACCCCGCGACTGTGCTGGAAGACCACACAGCGATACTCGATGGACCAAGTACGTCGGTCAAGTGCCCGACGTAGCAGGGTGTCGAGCGCATCGTGGAAGTGACACCCGCGAGCAGCGTCGCGAGTGATGGGTCGAGCAACCCATCCTTCCGGCTCCTGGTCGGCGGAAAGGTCGGTGTCGTGGCTCGAGCTACTGTCGCCACCTCCATCGTCTAGGTCTCCTCCAGCAGCTACTCCAGGGGCTGGGGCGCTCAGTGGTGGTGCAGGGGGCGCCTCCAGCGGGAGCACAGGGGAGCAGCTCCTCACAGACTCTATCTCCTGCTGGAGCGAGAAAGAAGAGCCCTGCTGCTCCTGCTCCTGTCGTCGACGCTCCTGCTCCTCACGCAGGCGGTGGTGCAGTCTCTCCAAGTGGCTGGACTGACCGGTCACTGGACGACGAAGCGGACGCTCCGCGAGACGGGAGGGTAAGAAGGGGATGACAGACTTCCATGCAGTGTGTCTAAGACGAGCCATCTACAAAAGACACCGACGCATAAGAGTGAGAACAAAACTAATATGACCAGCAAGTAAACCTTGAATAAATAAATAAGGAATGAGAATAACCAAAGTTTTAGCAAGGTATAGTATATAGTAGAACATAGGTTTGGTCGATATGACCAACTTTTGAAGGGATATCAAAGTCAAGGTGAGAATAGGGGTCTATAATCCTTAGAACGACCATTTTACTCTAGGTTAGTGGTCCTACCATCAGCATTGCTTTGATACCACCTATGTCACACCCGGTTTTAGAAGGCAAACCGAATGCGAACCATGTACGTGCCAGGATCAGCAATTCACGTACACAGCAGTTACATAACTGGACATCATCACACAGTGCTCAAAACATAATATAAAAGGGAAATAATAGTCGATTACATCATATGTCTGAGACATCCACATAGTCTTTACAATAATCAAAGTGCGGAAAAGAAACATAGATACACGCGGCCTTCACAGGCAGCCGACTGGGGGTTGCCGCTAACCCACGCCTAGAACTCGTCGTAATCTTGGAACTCCTGGTGGTCTCCTTCCACGGCTTCATCTTCTTCTGAGCAGTGGTTGCAATGCTGACAACCTGGGGATGGGGGGGAGTTTGGTGTGTAGAGCAAGGGTGAGTACACATCAACATACTCAGCAAGTATCCTGTCTGGCTGTAGTGGACTAGCTTTATGTGGGGGTAAGTCAAGCAGTTGCTTTTAGTTGGTCAGGTTATTATTACTAGTAGAGAAAGCCAAGTTTTAGAATTAACCCACATTATTAACCCAAGCGTACTCCTTTCCAAACAGAAAGAGTACCACTTACCATTACCAGAGTCAATACCCAAAACCATCATTCTCATTGCCACATGTAGTCCGAACATCTCTGATCAAGTAACACTAATCAATGGAGCTCCCTTGGCCGCTCATAACCGCAAGCATGACTGATATATTAGTTTTCATACACTCTGCAGAGGTTGCACACTTTACCCACAAGCCGTGATTCCCTTTCTGCCCGAAGATCATGACTCTCCATTAATCACTACCAAGGTGACCCAGCAGGGTATCACTATGTAGCCTTTACAAAGATTCCCCGGGGCTGTAGCCGCCCGTTAGGTTTCCTAAATGCACCGCACTCCTCCCCAAGGGGGCGAACCCAAACTTGGCAGAGCAAGCCGCATACACCGAGCCCCATTAACGGCACGACAGCGAAGCGAACTACACCCCGGTTCCTCTAATTATTCAGCTAAGGGCATCCCATTCCACCCTCATGGTTGCACTGTTTTCCCGAGCGGTCATCCAACGAACAGGTCCTTACAGACAGGCACTCAAGAAATCGCTTGAGCCCCCTTGAATGACACAAGTATAACATCATAATAAAGAAGGGAAACAACGTATCATTGATAAATCTCATCATGTTCATTGATTAAAGTTGAGCAATAGCATAAAGCTAAACAATAATAATCCAACCCAAATAGGTAAACAAGGACATGGATAACAAAAGCTAGTCAATCCTTAGGTATAACTGTGTAAATGCGAAAAGTGAATTATAGAATGTATAGGACAAAGATAAGTCAAGGGACACTTGCCTCCACCAACCAGTTGCTGCTCAGGGGCCTCTCCTATGAGTTCCTTGGGCTCTTCAACCAGATCATTCTCTATACGAGTTCAAACATAATTCCACACATTTAATACAAAAGAACAGTACACCATACAATGGAATACAATAATCAAACAGACGTTCCACGTGGGGCTCGCAATTATGGTTAAGAGAGAAAGAGGAGAAGACAGTCGCGTCTACGGTCGAGAAGCGATCACGTTACATAATTATAAATTAAATCACTCGTTTATCAGAAGGGCATTAATTTGGACACTGCGTTAATCATAAAGTAAAGTCATGTTCCACATTTAATCATTATAAATAGATAAAGATGAATGAAAGGGAGTGGTCGCACGACGAGACATACGACACAACATTTAGATTGAATTAAGAAGTAAACGACTCGCCGCGCGACAGAGCGCGCAACGAGGTTCTTGCATTAATTAAAGGCAAACGTTAAGCGTTGCGCGACGAAACGCACGATGACTTACGTCAACTTAACTGCATTTACACGAATCGTCGCGCGACGAAGCGCGCAATGCCGCACTTTAATAAATATAAATTAAAAGAATTGTCGCACGACGAAGCGCGCGACGCAACATATTAATAAAGACAAATTTAGAATGAACCGTCGCGCGGCGAAGCGCGCGACGCAGCACATCGACTAAACCAAAATTAAAATAGATTAGAACGAGGGTTAAACGCAGCGCGACAACGGTCGCACGCACGAGAGAACGCTGCGCGTGTCGAGGGCACGCGAACCGGCAGGCTCGCGGGGCGCGAGGCCTGTAACACCCCAGGTGTTACCTTGGCTAGAGCCACCTTGGCACTAGAAGCTGTGATCACAAGGAGTAAAGGCTTAGGGCAACACTTGAGAACTTGGAGACCAAGTGCTAATAAAGTTGCCAATGACATAAGAAGCATTACTCTAATCCTTGCACACTTACTACCTTGGATCAGGGGGGAGAAGAACCCTAGACCTCTCCTAAACCCTATCTTCCAAAACCCTAGGCAAGGGGGGGGGGAAGAGAGTGAGCAAGTGGGCAAGCATGTGTAACTTTTACCCAAACCCTAACTAACTTGGTAACCATCAATTAGGGGAGGAAAATGTTGCAAAAAGACCCCTGGAGAAACCCCAATTCAAATCTCCAAGTGGAGAGAGAGCTAGAGCTCTCTATTTCCCTCTAAGTCAATTTTTAACCCTAACCCAAAGATCAACCGTGTTCACTTTGAAGATGGCGCCAAAACCACTTGGGTTCTATACCAAAAATGTGGTATACCACCTAAGGCACCCCCTGGAAAAGTGGAGACCGAGACTCGGACGTTTGACAGCTCTTGACATCAGTTTTGTCGCAATGTGGGCAGTGAGACAAGCCAGATTTGGCACCCGTCTATCTCCTGATCTAGGGCGTATCCTCCATTGGAACTCACACATGTGAGATAGCCCTAGGTGCCAGGAAGAGGCCTGCGCCGGATTCATGGCGAGATTCGCACGTTTGCGATCTCTAGAGACGTTTGAACACTGGAAGAAAAACACCTCCACGTGTTCGACGCCTTCTGCCCGCGCCAGAGCACGCTCGCGCGCGCCCCCGCACGCCCAGCGCCGCGCCCGAGCCAAGCCAGCACCATGGCCCGCGCCCGCGCTTATAAAACCCTCCCAGACTTAGATTGTACCCTTCTGCGCACCCTCAAACCTCACCGGAGTCGAGCTCGTCGCCGTTTGCCCGTGTGCAGCGAGTCCGCGGCCGCCCACTCCCTCTGCCACCGTAGACCAGCCAGTGGAGCCATTCCCAACTCCGTCCAGCCCTCGGAGAAGATTGTGCACACCTCCGTGAGGCTCCCCGAGCGAGGAATCGGAGTTTACTTCGCCGGAGAGGCCAGTCCACGCTCGCCGGAGCTCTCAACCCCGCCGGAGTACGTGGACCGGGTAAACCACTCCACCATCCTTCGATTCCTTGTGCACACGGTCGCTATGTTACCCCGTGAAGCTCACCATGCCCTCGGATTGAACCAGTTCGCCGTGGTTTGGCCGGTATACTCGCCGCCGACGAGGACACCCGCCTGCACGCGTGGACCGGGCGATTCCGGCCATCCCCGACGTCAAGCCGTACCTCGACGTGACCGCCAGAGTCTCCCCGAGCCAACCCCACCCTTCGCCGGACCTCCCTCGCCGCCGGTAAGCTGCGCCACCCTTTTCTTTCCGCGGTTACTGTTTGCATAAGGGGAAGGACTGCGGGTGAGAGGGAGAGAAGGTCAGGGGGTTTTGTGTAATGTCAGAGACACAGGGGAATAGTGGCGCGAGGGTAGATTTGCGAAGGTGGATTTAGTTTAAACCTAGGGACCTCGGTGTAAACTGTTTTTCCAGAAAACCTTTATTAAATCTATTTTTAAATTGGACAGAAACTTTGAAAATGCATAACTTCTGTTTAAATCATCCAAATTTGGTCAAACCAATTTTGTCAGATTCTAAATAATGTAACCTACTTAAGAAAAATATAAAACCCCCTGTGTACTGTAGAAAACTTTAAAGCTCTGATTTAATTATAGTTTTGACCAAAAGCTTAATAATAGGGCCAAAATTAGTTGCACTATTTGACTGGGGTTAGAAAATTTTTGAGAAGTTTATATATACCTACTAAACCAAATAAAAATGTTAAACCTCTCTGTCCACTCCATTTAAATTAGTTTTACCCCTTATTCTATAATATGCTTAAGGATAAGGAAAATAGAAAATGTAATTTAATTAATGAACCAGAGAGTACCTCTATTTTTGTTAGGTTACTTATTCAATATAGTTCACTGGAAAAATATATCATACCCTGTCTTAGTGTAAAATAAGTAAGATCCCTTTTGTTTTGATAAAACAAGTGAAACTTAGAAAAACTCTACAAAAATAACCCCAAGGTAAAAACACCCCCACCCTTGGGATAACTAATGTTTTATTAATGAGAACTTAGGAAAAATATGAAATCTGCTGTTTGACATTTTTCAAATAATAATGTAGTAGAAAGTGCCTTTTTGACATTAAACTTAAGAAAATCATAACTAAATAACCACCCCTTAGTTTTTTGTGATTTTTAGCACAGAAGCCTATTATTACTATTGGATGCCAGCAAAATATAACCTTTAGGACAGAACCCACCCCTAACTAAGAGATGTAGTGTAAAGTGGCCCATTTTTGCATAACTCTTGTCATTTTTGTTTAAAGCATAGCTTTTGTACTTTAAGCCTCAAATCCTTAAAACAAGTTAGAGTAGCAAATGACAACCCACTGTAATTTTTACAGAATTTTTGTAAATTATTAAAACACTGTCGTAGTTCAAACCTACACTAGAAACCCTAAATGGAAATTAGAGAAAGGAAAAGGAATAATGGAAATTAATGTCGTCCTAAAACCTTTATAAAATTGTCCACTGAAATCTATAAAGACAATACCAATCCACTATGTTATCCTAAAAGAAAACCTAAGCCTAAAAGGTAATAAGTCTATGTATATATATACCACTAGAAGCCCCACATAACCAGGAAACCCTAAGTTAATTCTTGACTTAGTTTCTTTAGCTTAATGTTCTTAAATCTTGCATAATCATGACATACATGTTCATTGCATTTCGATAGACTGTAATATTGCTGACGGAGAGTACATCCTCGTGCCGGAGCAAGGAGCTGCTCAGGAGGTAGCCCCCGATCCAGCACCCGAGCCTGCACCAGAGGACCTGTCTGCCACTGCTTTGGAAGGCAAGCCCCGGTTTTATGCATAACCTGTTATTTATGCTATTTTACTTCACTTAATGATTGTAGGATTGATTGTGCACTTAGGTGTAGGAATTGTTTGAAACCCTAGTTGCATGATCTCAGGAATCCTTTTGAGATGAATACTAGTATGACAGGTCGAGTAGTTGCTTTATTTAATTAGGATCTCGGTAGAAGACGAGTGATTTTTCTAGCACTCGGGCGAGATCAGGAAATTGATTGTACCCACTTTCACACTGTCATGATACTAATTGGTGGATAACAATCCATGGGGATTGGTTGTTCACGAGACGAAAAATGGAATAAGGATTAACGTGCGGATACCTGTGTCAAGCGTTTGAACGTACTAAACACATACCGAGAAATATGGTAAATCGGTAAGCCTAGTACCTGAGTGAACCTGCCCGCAGACATATCCCCTCACGCGACCTGAGACGAGGTCTCCCATTCCGGTTATGGTGGGTACAAGTGCGGTCACTGCACGACGGCCAGTCGGGGTCAGTGGGGCATTGTACGCCAAGGCGGTGAGCCCTGATCTGTTGCCAGGGAATCGATGGGGACAGTTGATGTGTGTGGGGACGGAGTGCCCCTACATGTCGTGTGTTTAGGTTTACCTTGCAAGGATAAAAACTCGATTCGAATCGTCTGCTTCTCACAGCTAATGAGACTGCTTGATCCATTGTACTGCATTGAGTAATAAGTGGAAGTATGATGAGTTGAGATAAGATGTTGATTGCTAATAATGCTTGCTACCATGTATGAGTAGATAGTCCACATTTAGCCTTAAGAGAGTCACACTTAATTTTGACTAAGTTAAACTCTTGATTTAGAAACTCAGCTAGTGCTTTTGGCAACCAAACCCCACAGCCAAACAGCTGCATGTCTAGAGGTAGAGGAGTAGACTCCTCACACCGGGTAAGTCTAGCTGAGTATTAGTATACTCAGCCTTGCTTGTGGCACAATTTTTTACAGGTTCTCTGGAGGAAATGGTTGCTGGGATAACTTGGCCGTCCACCTTGCCACCGGGTTGGACTGTCGAGTGGGACCCTGCCTCGGCTGAGGAGGAGCATGAGGAGTGATGGGACAGGCTTCCCCATACCTCTATTTATTTACCGTTAGTTTATTTCCGCTGCACTTCGAACAATGATGGTTACTTTTGCCAAAAACTCCGATGATGATGATGATGATGTAATAACTTAATACTCTGACATGTATGGTTTTATGCCTTATTGTATTTGCTCTGTGACTCACCTTCGAGTGAGAATGTGGTACTTGATCCTGTCAGTGGCCGTGTCGGACTAGATCCGAGGGATTGACGGGTTATTCCCATTTAAGTATGGTCTAGCCTCTGAGGCGGGGCTTAGGCACTTAAGTTGGAATAATTCGGGCAGTTCCGCCACAGCTGGTATCGGAGCTTGTACCACCACAGAGGAATCAATAAAATGTAAATACCATCAATTTTCCAAGTAAAACTTGATAGAAACCAGGTTGGATAGATAGTAGGACGAGCAGGAAAGACCTAGGACGTGAAGCCTTAGGGTAATAGAAGGGTAGCTAGGTGGCTAAGTAACTAGGCCCTACATGCCACTTTTACAGGATGGGAGTTCATCCCTATTCCTTTTATCTTGTTGTAAGGTCGTTCAGGACGAGCATGCATGCATTCATAATTAAGCAAAAGGATAACTGAGTAAAGGACTTCAAAACAAGATAACAACCAATTAGGTCCCCAGTGCCTTTTTCATTTAACTAGAGAAGGGCTGAGTTTTATTTTTCCTTGTTCTTTTTATAATTCTTCTTCTTTTACTTACGCTTAACCGTACACAGATGACTTCCCACGGATCCTCCGATGACGGAAATGCACTCACCCACACTGACGGACTTGCACGAGAGGGCTTTCCCCGCATTCTGTGGGAGATACTTCAGGGGGCCGGATACACGACACCCCTCAGTACGTGGTGCAGCAGTTCGAGAAGCACCGAGTGCCTCGCTGTAGGGTGAGGATGACTTTGGAGCCTCATCCCCTGCAGCCAGGCTGGCGCTCTTTGGACTTCGAGTCTTTCGGGTACCGAGCAGAGGACACGATCGAGGCGATCGCTCTGCATGGATTGACTACCTTCTGCGGATTCCATCCTTTGGAGCTGGCCACCCACCCTATTGGCTTGTTCCCCGCTGAAAGGGAGGACGACCCAATGTGGAAGAATCGGGTGGAGCATGCCAAGGATATCTGGGCCATCTACCCAGGACAGACTGCGCACTTGACAGTACGGTGCATGAATGCTCTGTACCGTCTGCAGGTGATGCGCGGTGAGGCAATGTCCCATCTGATGGCGCTGCTGGAGGCAACAAAGATTACACTGGATAACAGAGAGGAGCTCGTGGTTGACTTGTCTCAAGAAATGGTGGAGAAGGACTTGCAGGTGGAGCAGCTATCCACTGATATTCAGGAGTTGGAGGAGCTGGTAGGCACTAGGGAGAACACCATCGAGGTTCTAGAGGATCAGCTCCTTAACACTCAGCAGCAGCTTGCTGAGGCTAACGAGCACCTGGACATGCACCACCAGGAGATCCAGGACCAGGAGGCCAACGAGGACGTCGACATCGAGGGAGGAGATGAGCCTGCCTCAAGTGTGGACACTGCCGGCTCGGGAAGACCACCTTCCCCCGAGTCGAGTGTTGCTTCGTTCGCTCACTAGGTGTTCAGGATAGGCTTAGAAGTTGGATAGTCAGACTCCTCGCAGCGAGCTTAGCTTTTGCACCCTTGGGGTACTAGGCTAGATAGAGTTGAGTCATTTTGGACAATTGATGTAATCGTGCTAAACTCTCTTGGAAGCTTGTTTGATGGATGCTGTCATCAGTTTAAATTTGGAAGGAAGAATTTATGCCTCTTTAACATCCTTTTGTTGAAATCGGAGTCTATCATGTTGTTTTAACTTTTTCTCCGTGATAAAATCTTGAACTTGGAACTGTGGTGTTAAGTATGTATGTGGTTTTTCAGATGGCCGGGAGGCAGCGTCGTGGCCAGAACGAGCGCGTTCCTCCACCGCCGCCACCACCTCCCACTCTACAGGAGCTCATGGCTCAGCAGAATGAGATCCTGAGGCAGCTGGCTCAACGTCAGCCACCACCTCAGCATTATGGTGGTGGAGACCATCAGCGTCACCCTGCAGCGGCTAGATACCAGGAATTCCTTAGCACCCAGCCTCCATTGTTCACAAGGGCGGAGGACCCACTTGACGCAGATGTGTGGCTGCGAGTGGTGGAATCCAAATTCCCACTGCTCCATGGAGTTTGCTCAAAGGTCACCAAAGTCAGGTTCGCCACCCAGCAGCTTCACGGACCTGCAAGGACTTGGTGGGATCATTTTCTTGCTATGCAGCCAGAGGACCGAGAGGTGGAGTGGAGGGAGTTCAAGGCAGCTTTTAGAGGACACCATATACCAGCCGGGATCATGGACAGGAAGCTCAATGAGTTTTTGGCACTCACTCAGGGCAACAGGACAGTGTTGCAGTATGCCCAGGCTTTTAATGATTTGTGCCAGTATGCGGGATATCATGCGGATACAGATGAGAAGAAGAGGGATAGGTTCAGGAGGGGGCTCAGCACTAAACTCCGTGACCGTCTCAACACCGTCAGGGCCAACAGTTACAATGAGTTGGTCAACATGGCGATCTCCCAAGAAGACTGCATTACAGCTAGACAGGCAGAGAAGAAGAGGAAGACCCCTGTGGCAGGACCCTCAGCTCAGCCACAGCGCTTCAGGATTGTGTCCGACACCCAGGGCAGGGGACCCCAGTTGCAGCAAGGGCGATGGGTGATCCGACCGCAGCAGCAGCAGCAGCAGGCACCCAACCGCACCCAATTTCCAGCTCAGAGGAGCAATCAGCAGCAGCAGCAGTACCGCCAGGCAAATGACAACAGATGCTTCACATGTGGCAACACTGGGCATTATGCCAAGAATTGCCCCAGGAACCAGCAGAGGCAGGGGCAAAATGTCAATCAGAACCAAGGCAAGAGACAGAGGGTGCAAGTGAGGCAGGGCAGGCTGAACTTCACCACCATGACTGACATTCCAGAGGGAGCACCCGTCATGACTGGTATCTTTACAGTTTTGAATTATCCTGCTATTATTCTATTTGATTCTGGTGCATCGCATAGTTTTATCAGTGCAAAATTTAGTGCCAAGTGCCAATTGCCTTTTCACCACACCAATGGAGGTATCACCATTTCAACCCCAGGAGGCAGGGTTGCCACCTACCAAATTAACAAGAATGTGCCTATAAAGTTTGGTAGTCTGATAATTAAAGCCAACCTCCTCATTTTGGGTTTGGAGAGTGTGGATATTATATTGGGAACTGACTGGTTGACCAGAAATCAGGCTGTGATGGATATTGCGGCTAGAGACATTGAGGTGCACTCACCAACTTGTGGTGAGACCACACTGTATTTGCCTGACCAGGGTTGTACCTGATCTTGTGCTTTTGTTATGTTAGAATCCCCAGTGGAAAAGATCCCAGTGGTCCGTGACTACCCGGATGTTTTTCCGGAGGAATTGCCAGGGATGCCACCTGACCGAGATATTGAGTTCGCCATCGAATTGCAACCCGGGACTGCTCCTATCTCCAAGAGACCCTATAGGATGCCTCCCGCGGAATTGGCAGAATTGAAGAAGCAATTGCAAGAGTTGTTGGACAAGGGGTTCATTCGTCCAAGCACTTCACCATGGGGATGTCCAGCACTATTTGTGAAGAAAAAGGATGAGAGTTTGAGGATGTGTGTTGACTACCGTCCTCTCAATGCGGTGACTATCAAGAACAAATACCCACTGCCCCGCATTGATGTTCTGTTTGATCAGTTGGTAGGAGCCAAGGTATTCTCCAAGATAGACCTTCGCTCAGGATACCATCAGATCAAGATCCGTGCCAGCGGTATTCCCAAGACGGCTTTCTCTACCAGATATGGACTGTATGAGTTTCTGGTGATGTCTTTTGGGCTGACCAATGCCCCGGCTTATTTTATGTACTTGATGAACTCAGTATTCATGCCAGAGCTAGACAAATTCGTGGTCGTTTTCATTGATGACATTCTGGTTTATTCCAAGAATGAAGCCGAGCACACCAAACACTTGCATACTGTACTTCAGAGACTGCGTGATCATCAGTTGTATGCTAAGTTGAGTAAGTGTGAATTCTGGCTGAAGGAGATTAAATTCTTGGGTCACACAATTTCTCAGGATGGGATATCAGTTGATCCTGAGAAGGTGCAAGAGGTAATGGATTGGAAACCCCCGACTACAGTGAAGCAAATTCGGAGTTTTCTGGGATTGGCAGGGTATTATCGATGATTTATTCCGGATTTCTCCAGAATTGCCAAACCAATGACTGAACTGTTGAAGAAGGGAGTCAAATTTGAGTGGGGCCAAAAGTGTGAAGATGCCTTTCATACCTTGAGGCAACATTTGACAACAGCCCCAGTGCTGGCCCAACCTGACAACACCAAGCCATTTGAAGTTTATTGTGATGCTTCTGGTACCGGATTGGGATGTGTCTTGATGCAAGAGAACAGAGTGATTGCTTATGCTTCCCGAGCACTCAGGCCCCATGAGCAGAACTACCCCACTCATGATCTGGAATTGGCAGCTGTGGTGCATGCTCTTAAGATATGGAGACACTACTTGATGGGGGCTCACTGTAACATCTATACTGATCACAAGAGTCTCAAATACATCTTCACTCAGGCAGATCTGAACATGAGGCAAAGGAGATGGTTAGAGTTGATCAAGGACTATGATTTGGAGGTGCATTACCACCCAGGGAAGGCCAATGTTGTGGCAGATGCCTTAAGCAGAAAGGCCCAGTGCAATTGCATGAGCATGGATGTGGGAGTTACCACCCTGTGTGATGAGTTGTGCAGATTGAACCTAGAAGTTGTTTCTTCGGGTGACCTAAGCTATATCTCGGTGGAGCCCACGTTGCAAGAGCAGATCATCAGGGCACAGGTTGAGGATAAGGGTGTTCAGGTTATCAAGGATATGATCAAGCAAAAGGAAGAAAAATACAAGTGTTTCCGACAGGACAGCAAGGGAATTCTATAGTTTGGAGATCGATTGGTTGTTCCCAAGGACCCTGAGCTTAGAAAGAAGATACTAGATGAAGCTCACCTTTCCAAATTCTCTATGCACCCTGGTAGCAACAAGATGTACCATGATCTCAGATCTCTATATTGGTGGACTAGAATGAAAAGGGAAATTGCCAAGTACATATCCGAATGTGACACCTACCGGAGAATTAAAGCCAGTCACTTGAAGGCAGCAAACCCTTTGCAACCCCTTCCCATACCATCTTGGAAATGGGAGGACATTTGCATGGACTTCATAGTGGGATTACCCAATACCTCCAGACACCATGATTCTATTTGGGTTATCGTGGACAGATTGACCAAGACTGCTCATTTCTTACCAGTGCACACCACCCACAAGACAGAGAAGTACGCTGAAATTTATGTTGATCAGATAGTGAGATTGCATGGTATTCCAAAGACCATTATATCTGACAGAGGAGCACTATTTGTGGCACGCTTTTGGGAGAAACTGCAAGAATCACTTGGGACCCAAGTAATCCGAAGCTCAGCATATCACCCTCAAACGGATGGCCAGACAGAAAGGGTGAATCAGATTTTGGAAGACATGTTGCGAGCATGTGCACTACATTATGGAAAGGATTGGGACAAGTGTCTGTCTTTGGCAGAGTTTTCTTACAATAACAGCTATCAGTCCAGTCTGAAGATGGCACCTTTTGAGGCATTGTATGGGAGAAGGTGTAGGACCCCACTAAATTGGTCTCAAGCAGGAGAAAGGGAAATTTTTGGGCCAGATTTGGTACTTGAGGCAGAGGCAAAGGTCAGGATCATCAAGAAGAACTTGCAAGCTGCTCAGGCTAGGCAAAAGAGCTATCATGACAAGAGGCGGAAGCCTCTACAGTTTGAGGTGGGAGATCATGTCTATCTTAAGGTATCACCCACCAAGGGTGTTCAGAGATTCGGGATCAAGGGCAAGTTAGCTCCTCGCTACATTGGACCCTATGAGATCAAGGCAAGTTGTGGAACTGTAGCTTACCAATTGGAATTGCCACCCCACATGTCAGCAGTTCACAATGTGTTCCATGTATCTCAGCTGCGGAAATGTGTTCGCCTACCCACGGAAGTACTGCCGGAACCAGACATTGAGATAGAACCAGACTTATCCTACCAAGAGTACCCCGTCAAGGTGCTAGAACAGAAGGAAAGATCAACTCGGGCAAGGTCGGTCAGAATGTATAAGATTCAGTGGAGTCACCATTCAGCAGAAGAAGCTACATGGGAGACTGAGGATTTTCTACGCTCTCGCTTCCCCGACTTTCTACCCAAAGGAGTCGGTATGTAACCCCAAAACCCCACCCCCACCTGCCCTTTGAGTTCAATTATAAGAAAAACTTAGATAACAAGGATAGTCTAAGTTGTGGAATTAACTTAAAAAGGGCTTCCTTCTGAAGTTGCAAAGAGGATGACATTCGAAGAGCAGTTAATAAGAGAAACTTAAGTGTAAAGGAAAAACAACACCAGCACACCTTCAAGCACCCTCCAAGGGACTCTACCTAAATCTCGGGACGAGATTTCCTTTAAGAGGGGAGGGCTATAACACCCCAGGTGTTACCTTGGCTAGAGCCACCTTGGCACTAGAAGCTGTGATCACAAGGAGTAAAGGCTTAGGGCAACACTTGAGAACTTGGAGACCAAGTGCTAATAAAGTTGCCAATGACATAAGAAGCATTACTCTAATCCTTGCACACTTACTACCTTGGATCAGGGGGGAGAAGAACCCTAGACCTCTCCTAAACCCTATCTTCCAAAACCCTAGGCAAGGGGGGGGAAGAGAGTGAGCAAGTGGGCAAGCATGTGTAACTTTTACCCAAACCCTAACTAACTTGGTAACCATCAATTAGGGGAGGAAAATGTTGCAAAAAGACCCCTGGAGAAACCCCAATTCAAATCTCCAAGTGGAGAGAGAGCTAGAGCTCTCTATTTCCCTCTAAGTCAATTTTTAACCCTAACCCAAAGATCAACCGTGTTCACTTTGAAGATGGCGCCAAAACCACTTGGGTTCTATACCAAAAATGTGGTATACCACCTAAGGCACCCCCTGGAAAAAGTGGAGACCGAGACTCGGACGTTTGACAGCTCTTGACATCAGTTTTGTCGCAATGTGGGCAGTGAGACAAGCCAGATTTGGCGCCCATCTATCTCCTGATCTAGGGCGTATCCTCCATTGGAACTCACACATGTGAGATAGCCCTAGGTGCCAGGAAGAGGCCTGCGCCGGATTCATGGCGAGATTCGCACGTTTGCGATCTCTGGAGACGTTTGAACACTGGAAGAAAAACACCTCCACGTGTTCGACGCCTTCTGCCCGCGCCAGAGCACGCTCGCGCGCGCCCCCGCACGCCCAGCGCCGCGCCCGAGCCAAGCCAGCGCCATGGCCCGCACCCGCACTTATAAAACCCTCCCAGACTTAGATTGTACCCTTCCGCGCACCCTCAAACCTCACCGGAGTCGAGCTCGTCGCCGTTTGCCCGTGCGCAGCGAGTCCGCGGCCGCCCACTCCCTCTGCCACCGCAGACCGGCCAGTGGAGCCATTCCCAACTCCGTCCAGCCCTCGGAGAAGATTGTGCACACCTCCGTGAGGCTCCCTGAGCGAGGAATCGGAGTTTACTTCGCCGGAGAGGCCAGTCCACGCTCGCCGGAGCTCTCAACCCCGCCGGAGTACATGGACCGGGTAAACCACTCCACCATCCTTCGATTCCTTGTGCACACGGTCGCTATGTTACCCCGTGAAGCTCACCATGCCCTCGGATTGAACCAGTTCGCCGTGGTTTGGCCGGTATACTCACCGCCGACGAGGACACCCGCCTGCACGCGTGGACCGGGCGATTCCGGCCATCCCCGACGTCAAGCCGTACCTCAACGTGACCGCCAGAGTCTCCCCGAGCCAACCCCACCCTTCGCCGGACCTCCCTCGCCGCCGGTAAGCCGCGCCACCCTTTTCTTTCCGCGGTTACTGTTTGCATAAGGGGAAGGACTGCGGGTGAGAGGGAGAGAAGGTCAGGGGGTTTTGTGTAATGTCAGAGACACAGGGGAATAGTGGCGCGAGGGTAGATTTGCGAAGGTGGATTTAGTTTAAACCTAGGGACCTCGGTGTAAACTGTTTTTCCAGAAAACCTTTATTAAATCTATTTTTAAATTGGACAGAAACTTTGAAAATGCATAACTTCTGTTTAAATCATCCAAATTTGGTCAAACCAATTTTGTCAGATTCTAAATAATGTAACCTACTTAAGAAAAATATAAAACCCCCTGTGTACTGTAGAAAACTTTAAAGCTCTGATTTAATTATAGTTTTGACCAAAAGCTTAATAATAGGGCCAAAATTAGTTGCACTATTTGACTGGGGTTAGAAAATTTTTGAGAAGTTTATATATACCTACTAAACCAAATAAAAATGTTAAACCTCTCTGTCCACTCCATTTAAATTAGTTTTACCCCTTATTCTATAATATGCTTAAGGATAAGGAAAATAGAAAATGTAATTTAATTAATGAACCAGAGAGTACCTCTATTTTTGTTAGGTTACTTATTCAATATAGTTCACTGGAAAAATATATCATACCCTGTCTTAGTGTAAAATAAGTAAGATCCCTTTTGTTTTGATAAAACAAGTGAAACTTAGAAAAACTCTACAAAAATAACCCCAAGGTAAAAACACCCCCACCCTTGGGATAACTAATGTTTTATTAATGAAAACTTAGGAAAAATATGAAATCTGCTGTTTGACATTTTTCAAATAATAATGTAGTAGAAAGTGCCTTTTTGACATTAAACTTAAGAAAATCATAACTAAATAACCACCCCTTAGTTTTCTGTGATTTTTAGCACAGAAGCCTATTATTACTATTGGATGCCAGCAAAAAAATAACCTTTAGGACAGAACCCACCCCTAACTAAGAGATGTAGTGTAAAGTGGCCCATTTTTGCATAACTCTTGTCATTTTTGTTTAAAGCATAGCTTTTGTACTTTAAGCCTCAAATCCTTAAAACAAGTTAGAGTAGCAAATGACAACCCACTGTAATTTTTACAAAATTTTTGGAAATTATTAAAACACTGTCGTAGTTCAAACCTACACTAGAAACCCTAAATGGAAATTAGAGAAAGGAAAAGGAATAATGGAAATTAATGTCGTCCTAAAACCTTTATAAAATTGTCCACTGAAATCTATAAAGACAATACCAATCCACTATGTTATCCTAAAAGAAAACCTAAGCCTAAAAGGTAATAAGTCTATGTATATATATATATATATATACCACTAGAAGCCCCACATAACCAGGAAACCCTAAGTTAATTCTTGACTTAGTTTCTTTAGCTTAATGTTCTTAAATCTTGCATAATCATGACATACATGTTCATTGCATTTTGATAGACTCTAATATTGCTGACGGAGAGTACATCCTCGTGCCGGAGCAAGCAGCTGCTCAGGAGGTAGCCCCCGATCCAGCACCCGAGCCTACACTAGAGGACCTGTCTGCCACTGCTTTGGAAGGCAAGCCCCGGTTTTATGCATAACCTGTTATTTATGCTATTTTACTTCACTTAATGATTGTAGGATTGATTGTGCACTTAGGTGTAGGAATTGTTTGAAACCCTAGTTGCATGATCTCAGGAATCCTTTTGAGATGAATACTAGTATGACAGGTCGAGTAGTTGCTTTATTTAATTAGGATCTCGGTAGAAGACGAGTGATTTTTCTAGCACTCGCGCGAGATCAGGAAATTGATTGTACCCACTTTCACACTGTCATGATACTAATTGGTGGATAACAATCCATGGGGATTGGTTGTTCACGAGACGAAAAATGGAATAAGGATTAACGTGCGGATACGTGTGTCAAGCGTTTGAACGTACTAAACACATACCGAGAAATATGGTAAATCGGTAAGCCTAGTACCTGAGTGAACCTGCCCGCAGACATATCCCCTCACGCGACCTGAGACGAGGTCTCCCATTCCGGTTATGGTGGGTACAAGTGCGGTCACTGCACGATGGCCAGTCGGGGTCAGTGGGGCATTGTACGCCAAGGCGGTGAGCCCTGATCTGTTGCCAGGGAATCGATGGGGACGGTTGATGTGTGTGGGGACGGAGTGCCCCTACATGTCGTGTGTTTAGGTTTACCTTGCAAGGATAAAAACTCGATTCGAATCGTCTGCTTCTCGCAGCTAATGAGACTGCTTGATCCATTGTACTGCATTGAGTAATAAGTGGAAGTATGATGAGTTGAGATAAGATGTTGATTGCTAATAATGCTTGCTACCATGTATGAGTAGATAGTCCACATTTAGCCTTAAGAGAGTCACACTTAATTTTGACTAAGTTAAACTCTTGATTTAGAAACTCAGCTAGTGCTTTTGGCAACCAAACCCCACAGCCAAACAGCTGCATGTCTAGAGGTAGAGGAGTAGACTCCTCACACCGGGTAAGTCTAGCTGAGTATTAGTATACTCAGCCTTGCTTGTGGCACAATTTTTTACAGGTTCTCTGGAGGAAATGGTTGCTGGGATAACTTGGCCGTCCACCTTGCCACCGGGTTGGACTGTCGAGTGGGACCCTGCCTCGGCTGAGGAGGAGCATGAGGAGTGATGGGACAGGCTTCCCCATACCTCTATTTATTTACCGTTAGTTTATTTCCGCTGCACTTCGAACAATGATGGTTACTTTTGCCAAAAACTCCGATGATGATGATGATGATGTAATAACTTAATACTCTGACATGTATGGTTTTATGCCTTATTGTATTTGCTCTGTGACTCACCTTCGAGTGAGAATGTGGTACTTGATCCTGTCAGTGGCCGTGTCGGACTAGATCCGAGGGATTGACGGGTTATTCCCATTTAAGTGTGGTCTAGCCTCTGAGGCGGGGCTTAGGCACTTAAGTTGGAATAATTCGGGCAGTTCCGCCACAAGGCCGGGGCACGGGCTCAGGCAGGGGCGTGCGAGGGCGCAGCCGAGGGCACAACCGAGGGCGCGGCGCGGGGACTGGGGCGCAGCTACCGGCACGCGGGGCCGAGGCGCGGGACACAGGGCGCGCGGCGTGGCTGCCAGCGCGCGGCATGGCCGCCAGCGTGCGGCTAGGGCGCGGGGGCGCGCAGGCTCATCGGGGCAGGGGCTCGCCGGGGGCGGGGCTCGCCGAGGCCGGGGAGGGCGCGACGCGTGGAGGTGCTCGCCGGGGCCGGGGAGGGCGCGACACGGGGAGGGCTCGACGGGGACGCGAGCGCGCGGGGAGGGGAGGGGCGCGGGCGGCCAAGCTCGCCGGGGGCGGGGAGGGCGCGGGCCGAGGGCGGCGCGGGCGCGGCCGCGGGACGACATGGGCATGGGGCCGAGGGCGGCACGGGGCGCGCGGGCAGGGAGGCCGCACGGGGGGGGGGGGGGGAGAGGAAGGGGAGGGGGAGGAGAGAGAGAGAGAAGGGAAGGGGAGGGGAAAACTCACCTCCGAGGATCCAAATTCCGGCGATCTCGACTCCAAACCCTAAGGCACCACGGGGAGAGAGAGAGAGGTGGAAGAGGGAGAGGGAGGTTACTGCGCGGGAGAAATCAAATGAGACAAATGGATCAGGGGGAGGGAGGGGCGCACGCATGGGGAGGGCAGAGGGCGCCAGGGGCGCGCGGGCCGGACCGGGCCGGGCTAGGCCAGGCTGCGACGCATCGCGGATCGAAACCCACGACACGCACGACCACTAAACGGAATCCAATCGCGAACCAAAAATCCAAAACAGGGCGAGACGAACACACGACATCAGACAAAGAAATGTGCTTCGACATGATGCAACACCCATGACACTTAGGTTTTGTTTATACATGACACGGACACTCGTCACTATACTGGTTTGAAATTGGGAAGAAGGAGCGAAACGGGAAAAGAAAAGAGAGTAACGCCCGAATTTGGTGAGTGAAAAGAAGAAAAAATTCTACCCCCAAATTCAGGGCGTTACACTACCGATGCGGAAGAAATTTTAAAGGTAATGACTGAATCCTTGCCTATCAAGCTAAGTCCACTGGCGCCACATCTGACGAAGCTTTTTCAGAAGAAGAAGGAGCCTTCAATAGCGAAGAAGGCTGTTGGGCCAAAAAAACGAAGAATTATTACTGTGACAGAAGCTATTGAAGAGACACCACGACCAGCTTCGGCTTCAAAGGCAGCAGCTGTTGAGAGCGCTATAGCTACCGAAGCTGCACCTACTGAAGCTGCAACTGCCGAAGCTGAACCAGCCGAAGATGCAAATATAGAAAGCACACTTTCTAATATTGATAAGATACTTCTTGACATGGCCACAGAAGAAGCTGCTACAGCTGCCGAATAGGCCGTGGCCACAGTGCCTGAGAAAGAGAAGGAAGTAGCCGAAGATGCTTCGGAAGAAGAAAATTTCAATTTTCAAAACTTAATTGGACAAGAATTGTCGAAGGCTGAGAAGAAGAGTTGAGAGACTATGCCATATCATGTGGATATGAACCAGGGGCACTACTCTTCGGCGGTGTTGACGACGAAAGCTTAGGCTGTCTCGGAGACCGAACCGGAGCGAAGGTTATCAGTACTCTAGCGAAGTGTATTGGTTTCCCGAAGCTTGAGACAGACATTAGCCGCTACCGACGACAGCATATCGTGAGTAGTTTATTCTATTCTAATTTCAAGGTAAAAAACTTTTCTTCAGCTTTTTACTGTTTTTAACAACGAAGGTGTTTTCTAATGAAGGTTGTTCCTGCACAGAGTATGCTATTGAGTAAAGCTTTGAGGATGCAACAAGATCTTGAAGATAAAAAGTGTTGGAGAGTTGTTCTCAAATGCTATGAGTTAAGAACAAGGCAACACAAAAAATGTTAAATGTTAATACCCTTCGTCCTTCGAGACATTATTTCCCTTAGGATATAATGATCTTCAGACGAAGGTCATGAAGGACATACCTTCTTCATTGCAGCATACGATAATAAAAGGAGAATCATATGGAATGTAAGTGATAACATGAACAATTACGTAGCATTATCATATCATTTCTATTTTATTATCATGGAAAAATAGAAATGATATCAAATTACACGTGTACCTTCGGCTTGAAAGAAGGTAAAGGTACGAGCGTGACGCAAAAGCAAATGCCTAGTCATCATGAACAATACGGGAGCACTGTTCATCTATTTATAGGCACGGGACGTAGCCCATGTAAAATTACACCCATGCCCTTTACATTTGCTAATGACTCTATAATGATCCATCGAGGTCTAAATAGCCTTTTCCCTTTTAAGTCGGTTCCCTTTTCTGCTATCATGCCGAAGCTCCCTTGCACATAGCTTCGACACTGCGTCAACCTTTGTATTCTTTGTGCTTCTCACACTGTGGTTCTGATCCGAGTCCGAAGGTACTTGTTCATGTATTACACTCCAGAAACGTTGTTAAATCATGTTTTTGAGGACCTTCGGAAGACGAAGGCCCCTAACAGTAGCCCCTCGCAATATTAATTTGTTAGAATAACGAATTCAGATTGCGATATGGACGAAGGCCCTAAGCCGAAGGTCAAAAAAAACACCTTCCCTTTGCTAGAATAGCAACAATCAATGACAGACGTGGCCCTCCAATTTGGAGCGCACTGGGCGTATAAATAAGAACTCACCCCGAGCACATTTGGTACGCTACTTGCCGCCTGCTTTGTCTGCTCAATTTTTTTTAACCCTTGCTTACCAGCGCTTGCTTAGTTTTTTAGACTTTCTAAGCTTCGGCTTTAAGGACACATTTTCGCTATTTCCGAAGAAAAGATGTCTCAAGACAAAAAGGTGGTTGCTGAGACGAAGCTGAGCGAAGAGGAGAAGCTCCTTGAGGAAAAAACTGCTGGATTTGTTGAATCAGTAGCAAAGACAAATACAGAAAAGATTACTAAGGAGATTCTAGAAGGCTTATCTGAAGATACTGATGACAGCGACAATTATGATGCGGAAAGTGGAGGCGAAGACTCTGAAGATCGGCCCTGGCGACCAAGTCATGCAGTCTTCGGGAAATCGACTATCAAACAGAGTCATCTTGATAATATGAGAGGAAGGTATTTTCAAGATATGTCTATTGTGAGGGCTGACGCAGACAGGGCTGTTCCTGCTCCCGAAGAAAACGAAGTTGTAATCTACCGAAGCTTCTTCAAAGCTGGACTTCGGTTCCCCTTAAGCAGATTTGTGGTTGAATATCTAAAGATATATCAGATTTTCCTTCACCAGATTACTCTCGAAGCAATTATCAGAATGGGGATCTTCGTCTGGGCCATGAGGAGTCAAGGTTTAGAGCCAAGCGCAAGATGTTTTTGAAGTATGCACGAGCTTTTGTATGAGACAAAGCCCTGGGGTAAGGAACAATATCATAACAATTTCGGATGTTATAGCTTCGTTGCTCGCTCTGGCACAAGCTAACTAGTGCCAACGTTTCGGAAGAGGTGGCCCGGGGCCTGAATGGAAGAATGGTTTTACGTGAAGAATGATTTAGAAGCAAGAGAAGATATTAAAGAAATCATCATGCGACCCATTTGGTCCCGCTTCGGTCTCCGAAAGCCGAAGTTAGAAATTGATGAGGTAGCCAAAGCATGCCGAAGGGCCTTCAACACAGTTTGCTCTTTCATTGGGACAAGAGACTTAGTTCAAGAACATGTAGCCTATAGGATATGGCCACTGATAGACAGCTGGGAAATGCCAAAGGAAACCATCACTAACCTTAACGAAGGTGGTCTGGTTCGATTGAAATATGCCTTCAGATTTGGTGACCAGTTTGTTGAACCAGATGACGACTGGCTGAAGTGTGTTGAAAATACTAGTGATGAACTACTTGGAGCATACTCCAAGTCTGAAGATAATGCTCTATCTGCGGCCTTTGGGAGCCAAAAAAAGAAAAGGTTAAATAGGGTTTTTGATGCTATTGGGTTTGTGTACCCTGACTATCGCTACCCGCCGCGGGGGCAGAAAAGAAAGGGTGCAACTTCTGGAAAGGCTGCTGCTTCGGCTGCTTCAAGCGAGCCCGCACCGAAGAGGAAAAAGTTGAAGGTCCTTACTCATCGACCGCGCTACATTGAACCGGCCATAGTGCCTGAATTTGGCGGTGAGACTTCTTCAGCTATTGAAGCCAAAGGACCTGCTCCTACGTAGAGGATTGAAGAGCCAGTTGCAATGCCAAAGACTGACAAAATTGAAGAACCGAGAATTGAAGGGACGAAAACATTAGAAGTTCTAAGCCCTTCGGCAGGAGTGGAGGTGCCGAAGACACAAAAAGGTCTAGCAGCGACCCCAAGAGAAAAAGGATGGCTAGTGTACTAGATGTGTTGGAGACAATAAAAACTTCAAGCTCTACTCTAGGGAAAGTTGCCAAGGCTTCGAAGGCACAGATTGAAACCGAGACAAAGCTGACTGAAGCCGAAGCTACAATGAGCCGGGTTAACGCCGAAGCTATAGCCAAGGAGAAATCTTTGGAAATTGGAGAAAAGGCAGCGGAGGAAGAAGCTATAGAACAGATCTTGCCTGAAAAAGCTGCCGCTCCTACTCCCAAAGCGCCTTCCGAAGTCCTTGATTATATTATTCGACACGCTTCGGGAAAAAGATTATCTGAAGAAGAAATTTTTGAAGCTAAACACTACGCCCGAGAACTGAAGTACCCGAAAGGGGCCTTAGTGTTTAATGACACAGATGAAGATGACTTCTTGTATTGCCTCCGAGACAACAAAGAATTATCTGTCTACCGGGAGATGGCCAGAAGTATGGGCTTTCCGAAGCTCGAAGTTGGCCTTTGTGCCATGACGAAGGACGATCTTGTGGATAGCCTTGCATACAACAGTCTGAAGGTACGAAAATTGTGAATTTGAAAATTTATGAATTTTGAATTAGTCTTTTGTTGTTATATTAATCCATTCATTCTTTCGTGTAGGGCTTAATACTTAGCAACGCCTTAAGGGCGCAAAAGAATGCTGAAGACGAGAGCTGCACTATTGCTCTTAACAACCTTCGATCAGAGGTTATTAGGTTGAGAAACGAAGCCACGGAAAAGACAAAATTCTACTCTCATTGGTGGATAAAGTAAAAGAAGATGAAGCTAACTTCAAAACCCAATCTGAAGCCCAAAAAATTGAGATTGAAGACCTTCGGAAGCAACTAGCCGAAGCTAAAGAGAAATGCGTAGTCGCAGAAGCTAAACGAGGAATTAGCGAAAACTGGACAAATCAATTAGAGAAAAACGTTGAAGAATTTCGCACATCCAAGGAAAGATGCTTTGAAAAATCTATGGACTGTGTGAAGAAAATAAAAACCAGTTTTGCCAACATGGGCGCCTATTCTTCCGAAGAAAACTTCATACAAAGCGACCCCGAAGGCGTTATTGAATGGTTAAGTGGGGAGGCCGAAGCCTTTGAAGAAATTCTAAGTGACCGCGGGGATGTATGCGCATTCTCTGGTGCGAGAGGAGTTGCAGCTATTTTGGAGAAAGCAGGGTGCAAACATGTTAAAACTTTGGCCCAGACCAAAGTTGCCTTCTCCATCGATGATATAAAGGACCCCTCGGCCGAAGCAAACTCAATAGGTAAATTTTTTTTCACTGATATCTGGGAAAATGGTGGCTGAGGGATGGCCCATGAAATAATAAAGAAAAACGAGAAAGATATTCACAACACTCGAGAGTCAATAAAAGCAGCTAAAAAGGCTGTGGAGCTTGAGAGACGAATATGTATTACTTAATGTTTTTTAACTTTGTTGTTTATTTTTGTGACTTCGAATTGATTTACGTTTTCTACCGCAGCTGAACTATCTCCTCCCCTAGAGCCCTTCGAGTCATTGGCCGACCCAGAGGCAAAGAAATCAGCAGAAATTATTAACATGGCCGAAACTATTGTAGACGAAGTCGTTACCCAACTGCTGACCGAAGCTGCAGATAAAGTTTTGAAGGAAGAAGAGTAGCTATTGTAAAAACATGGCTAGAATATTAATGTAACATTTGCTGGACTATGCTTGTAATATTTGGTGCTCCTAGGTTTTGAATGTAATATATGAATGGTTTTGTAATTCATTTCTTTGCGATGCATGAAACTTTTATGTACATACCGTTTTTGAGCCTTCGGCGAAAAAACACCTTTCCTTCTTTTCATGCTTCGTAAAGAAGAGCTTTTATGCTTCGTAAAAAATCCTCCAATCGTCGCAAAAACATTAATGCTTCGTCAACAATAGATTTTTTCCTCCACATCAGAGCTGATGAAGCTGTATTTCTTCAAAACTTATTTTGTGCCTTAGCACAATTTCACTTTTTCGAAGTATTCTTCGAAGGTCAACATTGTATCCCCTTCTTATGCCATTGATGCAATATGATGTATGATGTTATGTTATGCGAAATGATGTGATGATGTTATGTTATGCAAAATGATGTTTATGCCGAAGACACACACTCACACCCCCATAGTGGAATACACAATCTCTTTGCCGCTTATTTTTTGGCTTCACCGCTTATTTTTCGGTGTATCAGCGCTGACTTTTCGCTGTAAGTTCTGCATTCCCTTAGGAACGTCTTTTGAACTTCTTCGCCTTCTATTTCGACGGTATTCGCATTGACTTTTCGTGCTTCGCCTTATATTTCGGCGGTATTTGACTCTGCATTCCCTTTGGAACGACTTTTGAGCAGAAAACTTACACTGCGCTCCCTTAGGAACGACTTTTTGTATCTTCGGCAAACTTACGCTGCGTTCCGTAGAACGACTTTTTGTACCTTCGGAGATACTTGTAATGTGATTTGTAGCCACGCGTTCCCTTAGGAACGACTTTTGTGCTTCAGCGACTTTTTTGGACTTCGTGAGTCTGTGGAGAAGATATATTTCACTTATGGCAAAAACGAAGCTATTACAAGAAATTGAAAATGACAAGAAAACTAGGTTTTCAATAATTGTTCCTTAGTAAAAAAGAAAATGACAATGAATGTAAAAACTGTTTCAGGGGTAGGATATCTCTCAATAGATATGCTTCGATTCTGGCACAGTACTGTTGACTGTGCGAGCTTCGGACTCCTCCCTGAAATCTCGCTGCTGATGGGTCTGTTGGCTCCCTTCTGGCTGCTGGCCTCGTGAATATACAGGTTGTAGTGGTGGCGGAGGTGGGGGCTGTGGCCAGGATGCATGTGGCTGACTAGCCGAAACAACAGACGCTGCAGGATGGTTACCCACATACTCTGGTATGTAGGGTTAGTGATACGAAGCAGTATGCATGACCTGCTTCGGCTGGTTCTACTGAGCTGCGGCTTCTGCTATTTCCTTTTGTTTCTAAATGGTGACATGGCACATCCTTGTAGTATGACCCTTGTCCTCACCACAGAATAAGCAATAAATTTTTCTAGGCTGATCCCCAAACCTTCCTCCGAAGCCCCTGGCGCTTCTGCCTCTTGGAGCTGGCGGCCGGAAAGAGCTTTGTTGCTGCCCCGAAGCTTGCGAGGAATATTGTGGCCTCTGTTGTTGACTTCCTCTGTCGTCACTCTGAGTGAAATGGATTGACCTGACATGCCTTGGGTGGATTCTTCCTCCGAAGCCCCTGGCCATCTCAGAGAACCTGTAGGCATCCTCCCTTCTTTGGCGAAAGTCATTGTCAGCCCGGATGTATTCATCCATCTTTTGAAGCAACTTCTCCAAAGTCTGTGGAGGCTTTCTAGCAAAATACTGGGCAGTAGGTCCTAGACGAAGCTCCTTAATTATGGCCTCAATGACAATTTCATTGGGCACCATAGGCGCTTGTGCTCTCAGGCGCAAGAACCTTCGGACGTATGCTTGAAGATACTCCTCATGATCTTGCGTGCATTGAAAGAGAGCCTGAGCTGTGACTGGCTTTGTCTGAAAGCCCTGGAAACTTGTCACCAGCATATCCTTGAGCTTCTGCCATGAAGTAATAGTTCCTGGCCAAAGAGAAGAATACCACGTTTGGGCTACATTCTTAACTGCCATGACGAAGGACTTGGCCATGACAGCTGCATTGCCTCCGTATGAAGATATAGTTGCTTCATAACTCATCAAAAACTGCTTCGAATCTAAATGTCCATCATACATGGGGAGCTGAGGTGGCTTGTATGATGGAGGCCATGGGATAGCCTGCAGTTCTGCTGCCAAGGAAGAAGCATCGTCAAAGGTAAAGGTATCATGATTAAAATCATCATACCATCCATCCTCGTTGAAGAATCCTTCTTGATGAAGCTCCCTATGTTGGGGGCTTCGCTCTTGTTCGTCTTGGGCAAGATGACGTACTTCTTCAGTGGCTTCGTCAATCTGCCTTTGAAGATCGGCTAGTCGGGCCATCTTCTCCTTCTTCCTTTGTACTTGTTGATGAAGCATCTCCATGTTTCTGATTTCATGGTCCAACTCCTCCTCCTAGAGTGTTGGACTAGTGGCCTTCCTCTTATGGCTTCGGGCCTCTCGAAGAGAAAGGGTCTCCTGGTTTGGGTCCAGTGGCTGCAGAGCGGCAACCCCTGTCGCTAAAGCTTTCTTCGGTGGCATGACGAAGATCAGTTCTTGCCGAAGGTGGTCGAAAAGGATTCACCGGAGGTGGGCGCCAATGTTGGAGACTTGTTCTCAAATGCTATGAGTTAAGAACAAGGCAACACAGAAAATGTTAAATGTTAATGCCCTTCGTCCTTCGAGACATTATTTCCCTTAGGATATAATGATCTTCAGACGAAGGTCATGAAGGACATACCTTCTTCATTGCAGAATACGATAATAAAAGGAGAATCATATGGAATGTAAGAGATAACATGAACAATTATGTAGCATTTTCAGATCATTTCTATTTTATTATCATGGGAAAATAGAAATGATATCAAATTACAAGTGTACCTTCGGCTTGAAAGAAGGTAAAGGTACGAGCGTGACGCAAAAGCAAATGCCCAATCAGCGTGAACAGTACGGGAGCACCGTTCATCTATTTATAGGCACGGGACACAGCCCATGTAAAATTACACCCATGCCCTTTACATTTGCTAATGACTCTATAGTGATCCATCGAGGTCTAAATAGTCTTTTCCCTTTTAAGTTGGTTCCCTTTTCTGCTATCATGCCGAAGCTCCCTTGCGCATAGCTTCGGCACTGCGTCAACCTTCGTATTCTTTGTGCTTCTCACACTATGGTTCTGATCCGAGTCCGAAGGTACCTGTTTATGTATTACACTCTAGAAACATTGTTAAATCATGTTTTTGAGGACTTCGGAAGACGAAGGCCCCCAACAAAAAGCATGAAGTTATAATTGAAGGTTTAGAAGGCAAAATAAAAGATCAAGCAGCTGCTCTTGAAAAGAAGGATCTCGAACTTCAGACAGCAGAGGGTTTATTGGCAGAAGCTGAAGCTAAAATTGCAAAGTTGAATACAGAGTTTCTCTTAAAGTCAGAAAGCTTCGAACAAGAAAAGCAGAAGTTTGATGCAAAATTTGAGGCTGAGGTCGAGAAAAGTTCAAATTTGCAAAAATCATTAACAGAGCTTCAAAACAAATGTCTGGAGTTCAGTAACCGATGTGTGCAACAGCCGAAACAGATCTTTAATTCGGTTGGAGCCGGCTATGAAAAATTTAGTCCTTCAATTGAAGACATGTAGGGATGGCAATTTTACCCGCGGGTTCGGATATCCACGGATATCCGACCCGTCGGATTCGGGTTCGGGTAAGAAATTTAACCCGCGGGTCTCACCCATACCCGACCCGTGATTAAATCGGGTCGGGTACGGGTTTTATCTTGTGCCCGCGGGTCTTGGCGGATATCCGAAATAATTTGAGTTTTCACTTTTGGCCCACAAGAAACCGGCGGCCCAATGTCCAGAAACCCTACTACCCTAGTCACACACACGCAGCCACGCAGGACTGCAGGAGTAAGGACGCATCACGCATCGCAGCCCCAGCCGGCCAGCCCCCAGGCGACCGCCGACCGCCGGCCAGGCCCCCAGCCACTCCGCCCCCAGCCCCCAGGCGTCTCTCACCTCACGTCTCAACATCTCTCTGCTCTCTCTGTCTCTCAGCCGGTCAAGCCGCCACCGCCCACCGGCCACTCCGCCCCGGCGACCGGCGTCTGGTACTCGTGGGACAGGCGGACAGCGCTAGATCCGCCCCGTCGTCTGGTACTTTGGTTGCCCCGGCCGTCCATCGCAAGACCGGTTGCCCTGGTCCCTGCGACCCTGCCGTCGTCGAGCAAGACTGGTTGCCCCGGCCGTCCAGCGAAGCAGCGAACAGCGTGGCAGCGAGCCAGGTAGCGTCTCTGTCTCTCTGAGCTAGTGAGTTAGCACTCCGAGTCCGAGGTATATTTTACAGTTGATGTCTCACTGATCTCAAATAGGTGGAGGTGGTTCTCAAATCTAAAGTAGTAAAGTTCATCCATGGCGCCTACAAGTGGATCTGGCTCCGGGACGCAAGCTAATCGTCCACCGTTGTCTTCACGTGGTGCTGCAACGAGGAGGGGGAGAGTGACCTTAAACCGATCAACTATCAATCGGGCTGGCGATGCTGGTACACCTACATCGACGCCGACGCTAAGTGCAGACCCATCAAGTGCTGGTGATACTACTGCTAGTGGCACACCATCATCAAGTACTAATGCTCCACCTGCAGCAGCAGCACCACAATCAGGTATAGATAATGTCATTGTGGAAGATGATGATACTGTTATTGTTGGGACAAAGAGGAAGCTGAAATCTGATGTTTGGCTAGAGTTTGAACAAGTAACTGTTGGTGGTAAATTAAAAGCTCAATGTAATTGGTGTAAAAAGCAATTAGTTGGAGATAGTAAAGCTGGTACAACTCATTTGCGTAGTCACCTTGGAAGTTGTCAATCACGGCAAGTTAGAAAAGGATTAAAACAAGCAACCTTGAAGTTGAGTAAGGATGAACGTGGAGCAATAATAGTTGATAAGTATGTTTTTGATCAACAAGTTGCTAGGAAAGAACTCGCAATAATGATATGTGTCCACGAGTATCCACTTTCAATGGTTGACCATGTTGGTTTTAGGAGATTTTGTGCAGCTCTACAACCTCTTTTCAAAACAATGTCTAGGAACACTATTAAAAAGGACATTTTAGATATGTATGAGGTGCAGAGGAGTTCTATGATCAATTTCTTCCAAAAGTGTCAATCTCGGATTGCTGTAACTACTGATATGTGGACAGCAAATCATCAAAAAAAAGGATATATGTCGGTTACAGTACATTTCATTGATGAAGAATGGAAGCTGAAATCATTTCTTTTGAGGTAACTGTTACTTGTAGAAGTAGAATGTAGTTCATCTTTGTGGTTGAATTCTAGTTTCTTTGGTGCTTACATTTATTACTGCTGTTGTAGGTTCATATATGTGCCCGCTCCACATACAGGAGAAATTATAAGTGATGTTCTTTACGAAGTCTTACAAGATTGGCAAATTGAGAAGAAAGTCTCGACAGTGACTCTTGACAACTGCACCACTAATGATAATTTGATGTGTTGCATGCAAGATAAGTTACCCCTTTCCTCTCTCATGCTAGATGGCAAATTGTTACAAATGCGTTGTGCTGCACACATCATAAATCTTATAGTCAAAGATGGAATGAGTGTTATGGATGAGGGTATTGAAAGGGTGCGTGATAGTGTTGGATTTTGGTGTGCCACGCCAAAAAGACATGAGCGTTTTGAACGCACAGCAACACAAATGAATGTTAAATATGAGAGAAGGATAGCTCTCGATTGTAAGACTAGATGGAATTCAACCTACATTATGCTTAACACCGCACTTGATTATCAAGTAGTGTTTGATCGCCTAGCAAGTAAAGAAAAGCTTTGTGCTCCTTTTAAGCCAACCATAGAGGATTGGGAATTTGCTAAAGAGCTTTGTGGTAGGCTTAAGATGTTCTTTGATGCGACTGAGCTATTATCAGGAACCAATTATGTGACAGCAAATTTGTTTTTTCCGAAAATATGTGGAATTTATTTGGCTATTGAGAAATGGAGAACTAGTGCTATCCCAAAGGTAGAACAAATGTCTTCCTTGATGAAAGATAAATTCAAAAAGTATTGGTCAGATGTGCATGGCCTTATGGAATTAGCTACAGTTTTGGATCCTAGGTTTAAATTGAAATTCATGAAAGCTTTCTTTACCACCATTTATGGGGAAGAGAGTCCAATCACAAGTAGTGAGTTGTCTAGGGTTCGGAGTTTGTTGTATGAGCTTGTCTTGGAGTACCAAGATCCTAAGGAGGGTGTGGCAACAACTGATGGTGTAGTTACTAAGAATGTTGCCGTTAATGAAGGTGATGACCTTATGCTTGGCATATTTGATAAGTTCATGTCAGAGGAACCAGAAACATCTTCAACCTATATGCGCACTGAGTTAGATTTGTATTTGGAAGAGCCAACACTTCCAAGAACTCAAGAGCTTGACATTATTTCTTGGTGGCAACACGCTGGAATTAAATACCCAACGCTTAGAAAAATTGCTCGGGATATCATGGCAATTCCGGTTACAACAGTGGCATCAGAATCTGTTTTTAGTACTGGAGGGAGGGTAATTAGCCCACATCGAAGTAGACTTGCTCCAAAAACAGTTGAAGGCTTGATGTGTATGCAAGCTTGGTCTCGTGCAGACATGTTAGGTGATCAATCTTGTTTTATAAATGCACTAACAACTTGTTTGGAGGATGAAGACGAACAAATGGTAATAGTGGTTTTGTTAACATTTTTTTTTCTATGCTTTGATTGACTGAATACTTATATTTACTTGTACATTTCAATATTTGTTAGGATGAACCAAATGATGCTCTATAGGTTGATGACTTGATGTTAAACAAAGGTAAATACTTATATTTTTGAATCATTTTCTTTGCTTTGATTAACTAAATACTTATATTGTCTTGGGCTCTTGGCTTTAACCTTCAAGTATTGGACTGTTGGACTTGAACAGTAAGCACATGCTGCATTGCTGCACTATTATTGGCTTTAACCTTCAATACTTATATTGTCTTATGCTTTGATTAACCAGCAAGCAGCAGCAGGCCAGCAGCACTATTATTGGCGTTGGACTTGGACAGCAAGCACTCCAACTCCAACTCCAAGCAGCAAGCCCGCCAGGCGCCAGTGCCCACTGCCCAGCCCAGTGCACACGCTGCACTGCTGCAGTGCTGCACGCCATGTCGCCATGTGGTGCTGTGCTGTCCAACAGCAACAGCCAACGCCCAACAGTCCAAGTCTCCAACTCCAAGACGTGTTGCTGTCCAAGAGACCAAGACTTGCTGTTTTGTTTTGTTATTTGCTGTTTTTGTTCTTTGCTCAGTCCAAGACTCCAAGTTCATGTCCAACTGTCCAAGACTCTAAGAGACCTTTGCTGTTTTGTTTTGTTGAATTGAATAATTTGAACACTTTGAAGTTTGGTTCAAGTGTAAACACTATGTACTCATATATTGCTTGCTTATGTAACAAATCAGATTTATTATGTCTTGTTTTTTTACCTTGTCATTTGTCAACCATGTGGTTTATTTGTGTGGAGTGTAATTATACCCGCGGGTATCCGATACCCGCCCGATACCCGATGGATACGGGTACGGGTACAAAATCCTACCCGCGGGTATAGTCGCGGGCGGGTATGAGTAATACCCGCGGGTATTGTCGCGGGCGGGTATTTACCATACCCGATCCGAACCCGACCCATTGCCATCCCTAAAGACATGTCAGGGGCCTTCGAACATATCGAGGGTGAAATTGATGCTCTTGATGAAATTATAGCTGGACACGACGATTTCTGTGCCCTGGTAGCTTCTCGGGGCACCGCTGTTGCCTTCCTGAAATCTAGTTGCACACATGGGAAGATTGTCAATAGACCCAACTTTAGCTTATCACCAGCAGATCTGATTGATATTCCCAGTCTTGCCCGAAGCATAGGAAATAGATTCATAAAGCTAGTATGGACGAAGGGTGGACGAAGCTTAGCTGGTGACGAAGCTCGAAGTCATCTTAAGCTGGTAACAAAATCATACCTTGTGCTTACCTTTTCCTTTAAACTTGAATTTTCCTTATAACACTTTAATATGTACAGGATGACGAAGCTGAAGAGCATGATGACGAAGCTGAAGAGCACAAAGCCGAAGCTTAACAGACGATAATGATGAAGCTTGAATAGATAGCTGTGGAAAAAAACTCTAAGAACTCTTGTATTAACCTTTGTAAAGAATATTGTAATTTAAGAATTAGATTCTAGTCTGTAAATTTTGTGTGGCAGAACCACACGAATTATTCCAGCTTAAGTGCCTAAGTCACGCCTCAGGGGCCGTAACACACTTAAATCGGAATAACCCGTCAGTCCCTCAGATCTAGTCTGATAGAGCCACTTAACCAGGATCAAATTCCACAATCTCACTCGAAGGTGAGTCATAGAAGACATACAATAAAACAGGAAACCTCAAATTAAGTGCTGAATTATTACATAGATCGGAGTTTTTGAGTAGCAAATAAGAGTTCTCAAAATAAAATACAACGGATAATCGATGTCGTCGGTAATGAGGAAATGGGCAAGGCCTAGCCCACTACTCCTCGTGCTCCTCTCCTGCCGAAGCAACGTCCCACTCGACCGTTCAACCCGGTGGCAGGGTGGTAGGCCAAGTCACACCATCAACCATTTCCTGAATCGCACCTGCAAAAATTATGCCACAAGCAAGACTGAGTATACTAATACTCAGCTAGACTTACCCGGTGTGAGGAGTCTACTCCTCTACCTCTAGACTATGCACCTGTTTGGCTGAGGGGTTTGGTTTGCCAAAAGCACTAGCTGTTTCTAAAATCATTTTTTAGATTTTCAAATTCTAGCATCATTATCTTAGCTAGGTTCGCTCCTTCTAAGCATACATAGTAACAAGCATTTAGTTCAATCAACAAATTATCTCATGTAACCTCATTTCACTTCTTACTCGATGCAGTACAAGGGGTCAAGCAGTCTCATTAGCTGCGAGAAGCAGACGATTTGAATCGAGTTTTATCCTTGCAAGGTAAACCTAAACACACGACATGTCAGGGTACTCCGACCCCACACATGTCAAACGTCCCCATTGATTCCCCGTTCGCGTCCAGGCCTCACCGCCTTGGCATACAATGCTCCACTGACCCCGGCTGCCGCCGTGCAGTGATCGCACTTGTACCCACCATAGCTAGCATGGGAGACCCAGTCTCAGGTCGCATGAGGGATAAAGTCCGCGCCCGGCTTCACTCAGGTACTAGGTTTATCGGTAACCATTTTTTCCGACATGTGCTTAGTACGTTCAAAAGCTTGACTCAGGTATCCACACATTAATCCTTAATTCCTTTTTCCTGTCTCATGGTCAAGGCATCCTCCTTGGATCCAAGTCCATAGACTAAACATAGATCCCGTTATCAAGATGAATACAATCAATTCCTGACCTCGCGCGAGTGCTAGAAAAATCACTCGACTTCTACCGAGATCCTGATTAGCAAGCAGCTACTCGACTTAGCATACTAGTATTCATCTCAAAAAGGAATCCTAAGTTCATGCAACTAGAGGTTTCAAGCAACTCCGACACTTAAGTGCACATTACAATCCTACAAGCATTAAGTGTAGTAAAGTAGCATATAATAATACGGTTATGCATATAAACTGAGGCTTGCCTTCAATAGCTGGGGCTGCAGGGAGATCCTCAATAGCAGCCTCGGGAGCTTGCTCCTGGTCCTCCTCTTAGATAGAGTTAAACCTTACTTATGTGAGACTTTTGGGTGGTATACTTGGTAAATTGGATCAAACTTAGCTAACGTAAGTGGTAGGTTTATTTTTGGGTTTCCACTGAATTCTTTTTAAAGTCTTAGTGAGAATTGACAAGAATTCAAGTTGGACTTATTGGAGTGAGGTTTATTTCTTCTTTCTTTTTCTTTATTCCCCTTAAGTTTTTGGAGTGGGTTTGAACTACATGTTACCTTAATAAATTTCCAAAAATTCTGCAACAATTACAGTGGCTTATTACTGGTGTATAGTTCTCTGTTTCAAAATTTGGGGTCCAAAAAGTGAATAGTTTTCTCTGGACAAAATTACCAAATTTTAGGGCAGGAGGGGTGATTTGAACTACAACTATCATTTAATAGTAGGTAATTCTCTAAGACTTATTTTTGCTGGCATTTAGAAGTTATTTTACTAAGATTTTCTAAAGTTTTTAGCCAAAGGGGTGCTTTCTACTACCACTATATTTGAAAAATATCAAACAACAAATTTCTAATTTTTTTCTAGCTTCTATTTGCGCAAGAGCAATCATTCTGAAGGTTGTCATCTTTTTGCTTAAGGGAAGGGGTGATATGCATTAATTGGATTAAATGACCTTTCTTATAAAATATTAGCAATAGGTATTATTTTGCATCTTTTTAATGGGTTTGCATTTTTCTCTGGTGGCCTATCTCATCATTGACCTAGCAAAATTTTATTTGCCCATTATTGTATTATTATGGGTTATTCATGATTTATTTAGAAAATGACTCATTATCATATTATATTTATTTACCCTACTTAAAATGATGGGCTGGGGTGTTTATTATTTTTGAAGTGGGGTTCTAGTGGTTACAAGTCCACTGGATTTTTATTATCTATTTTGGGTCTGGTTTTGTAATTCTAATAATTGATTTCTAGTTGGAATAATGCTAAATAAAACATTTCACTTTAAAACTGATCTGGACTAGAGGTCCCTTTATTTTTCCTAGGTTCTCTATTACTTAAGCAAACTAGGAAAAATAATTTCACTCACTGTTCATTAATTTCTAATGCCTTTCTGATTTTCCTAAGGTTTGGGCAGAAATGGCTTTTAATCGATATCTACACTAATTTGTTCAATATTGGGGTTCTCACTATTTTTAAACAGTGCTTAAATGGGGTTTGAACATCCACAAATTTTCTTAGGTTCAGCACAGAAACAAAACTAATTTTCCTTAATTAAACAAGGTTTGATAAGTTTCTGTTTTTAATTTTAAACTCTAAAAATTAAAACAGAAAGCATAGGGTTCATTTTTTTAAATGGTAGCTCATATTATTCAGGATCTAGCAAAATTAGTTTGACAACTTTTGCTTAAGAATTCATCAAGTTATGAATTTTCTAAGTTCTCTGTTTATTAAAAAGGTTAAACAGAAATGATTAAATGGAAAACTACTTTGCAACAGGGTCCCTGGCGGGTGTTTTAAGTTTTCCTCACAGACTAGTCCCTGGGCTACTATTCAAATGAGTCACTGACATCTCAGAAAACCCCCTGGGTTCTTCTAATCCTAACCCGAGGTCCTTTCCCCAAATTAAACAGTACCCGCGGCGGAAGAAAGGGCGGAGGGGCTTACCGGCGGCGAGATTGCTCCGGTGAGGTGGCCGAGGGTGTAGGGGAGGTCCTGACGGCCACGACGATGTGCGGGTCGCCGTCGGGGATGGTCGGAGTCGGCCGGTCTGCGTGCGCAGGCGGGGGAGCTCGTAGGCGACGAGGAGTCCAGCCTATCCAGGGCGAAATTGACCAATCAAACGGGTCAGAGAGCTTCACCAGGGATCAAGGAAGGGGTGCACACGAGGAATTGAAGAATGGCTCACCGAAGAGCTCGATCCACGGGCAGGGGCGGGCGACCGAAGTCCGGCGAGGGTGATCTTCGCCTTCCGATGAAGTTCTGCCAGGTCCGAGGGCTTGGAAAGCTTCACGGGTGTGGGGGATAGATATCCCCCAGGTCCACTAAAAGAGTAAAAGACCTCACGAAAGGCCCAGGGGCCCAATAAATCGTAAGGTCATTCTTTCGTGGGCCTGGGGAGGAACAATCAGCAAAGCAGTTTGACACAAGGCCAGATTGGTGCAAACCCGGACGACCCACAACGTCGAGCGAGCGACCACAACAGAGATCCGACTTTCCCGCGCTGGAGCCCCCATGCAACGGAGCCATGCGAGGATAGGTCGGCAGAACTACAGGGAGATAAACTCAAACGGTTCACTATCTTTTAGCTACACATAGTTATCATATCCACATGTATCGCCCCACGGTCGAGTATATAAGGCCTAGGGGGCACCCCTTCAGAACGATCGACCCTATTACTTAGCCATCCACTCCAACTCTCTGCATTCTCAACTCAGAGAGCTCTCTTGTAACCTCATTCACCAAGCCTACTCACCAGGACGTAGGGTGTTACGCGTCTCTAAGCGGCCCGAACCTGTAAACATTGTCCACTATCCCTCGTGCATCTGGCACGAACCATTTTGCTACAATCGTCGACACCGTCCTACTCCTAAAAACACCTTGAGGGGCAACCCCGGGTGTGCGGTCGGACCTAAAACACCGACAGCTGGCGCGCCAGGTAGGGGGTGTGTCGACGATCCAAGCTAGCTCAATGGCCGTCACCTTTCACAGCAAGATCACCCTTCGTCCCGGATCCGTATTCTGCTTCAGAACAATTTCATCCGTAGCAGATGAAGAGGGAACTCTACACCGCATTGTGGATCCGCCGGAAAAGAAGTCTCCTCCAACAAACTCCGAGAATGCCGGAGAAGCGCAACCTCCAGCTCTCCGGGAAAAGATCATCTCCGGAAAGTCGGGGGCCGAGGGCCCGCTGACCCGGAGAACTCCACTGTCTACTTCCCCGACAAGAGAATGGACACAGATCGCGAGGAAGAAGGAAACCAAGGGGAAGCAAGTTGTTCTTTCCGTTCCTCCACCCTCAAAGGAGAACGGAAAGAAGGTCGCCACGACAGCAACACCATTCTATCCCGACGTCCTCTTCATCGGGAGAGCGGAGTCGCCCACCGTCTCCAACGACGAGCCGACCGCACCCGGAGAAGAACCGCCTCAACAAGAATCTCGCCGACGGAGGAACCGGCGCAGGAACGTTCGACGACATCACGCGGCCGGAGAACGGGATCCGGAGCAACCTGTCTCGCGCGACGAGGTCTCAGAGATAGGGGAAACTCCGGAGGAACGCGTCTTCAGAGAACGAAGGAACTCCCGACGACGTGATCGCCGCCGGGCTCAGGAACAAGCCGAACAAGACGTAAGACAACGCCGGGAGAATCCATTCTTCGGGCGCAACCTGAACCCCGACTTCGCCCGAGCCATGAACACGCCGAGCGAAGTCGGAGGAGTACTAGCTCGGATAGCTGATGGACTCACTCGGACTCCCGACACCGAGGGCTACCGGCGACTGTTCACCCAGGTAGCCAACCATCTTCTACCGCTTGCTCACCCGCCGAACGATCTACGACACGCCATCAACAGTCGCCGAGACGCGCGAAGCTCCATCAATGCTTCGCGTGAACGGCGGCATGAGAACGAGATCCGCCGCCGGGAGGAGTACGACAGGGATCATGGCGTCCCAGCTCGGAGCCAGGCCACCAGAACTGAGTCGGCAACAGCCTCAACTGGCGGTACAACCCGGGGACGGTCGAGGAACCACAACAATCACTCCCCTCCCCGGGACAGACATCATCCCCGATGATAGGAGGACACCTGCGGAGTGTCTGCTCTTACTCCGCGCCTTAGGGCCATCCAATGGCCTCCCAACTTCAAGGTATCCAATGTCGACAAATATGAACCTAAGCAGGATCCAGGGGGTTGGCTAGCCGTCTACACCACCGCTGCTCGAGATGCCGGGGCGTCCGAAGACGTGATGACCGCGTACTTACCCATTGTCCTTGGGCAAGACGCGCTGCAATGGCTGCGACATCTACCCCGACATTGCATCGACGACTGGGGCGACTTCAGTCGGCGCTTCACCGCCAATTTCCAGTCCCTCTCCGACAAACCGGCGCAACCATGGGACCTCAAATCTATCAAGCGCCGGGGGGACGAAACTCTCCGGTCATACCTCAAAAGGTTCCGGACCATGAGAAATCGTATCCCCGAGGTCACGGAGGCGGCCGTGATCGAGGACTTCCACAGAGGATCCAACGACTCGGCTTTCGTCCGAGCCATATTACAAAAGGCGCCGACTACCTCCGAGGAGCTGTTCCGGGAAGCCGATCTCTACATCACCGCCGACGAGCGGACCTAGGACCTCATCGGAGGAGCAAAGCCTGCACCGACAGCACCACTGCGCGACGCGAACCAGCAACCCGACAAGCGCTGGGAGAAGAGGCCTCGCGAAGAAGTGCATGCCGCCGGACCACCTGCATCTCGCGCCCGAGGAGGACCTCGCGGAGGCGAGCGCACGCTGGATGACATCCTCGACGCCCAGTGCCCGTACCACAAGGACATGCGCCACACTCTTCGTAACTGCCGGGACTTCAAGCACTCCGTCGGGCACGGCCGACCCTTCCAACCTCTACCTCCTCCTCCGCCAAGGGGAGGACCAAATGAACCACGACAACCCCATCAGCAGGAGGAGGGAGGAGGAGGAGCTTTCCCGCGCGTTGACAGGGAGGTCAACGTCATCTTCGGCGGGCACGGGTCACAGGAGAACAAAAGACAACAAAAGCTCAATGACCGCCAGATACTGGTGGCGACCACCGGTCCACCCGCCCCATACCGGTGGTCGGAGCACCCGATCACTTTCACTCGGGAGGATCAATGGCTCAACTTCGACCATCCAGGCAAATACCCGCTCCTCGTCGATCCGGTGATCCGAGAGAGCCGGGTGAAGAAGGTGCTAGTGGACGGGGGGAGCAGCATCAACGTCACCTTCCCCTGGACACTCCAAGGCTTGGGAGTTCAACTCAAAGAGCTCCATGAGTCGGACACTCCTTTCTTCGGCATCGTGCCGATGGAAGGGGAATACCCGCTGGGCCACATCTACATGCCCGTCACCTTTGGAACTCCGGAGAACTACAGAACCGAGTTCCTAAGGTTCGAGGTGGCGAACTTCGACTGCGGGTACAATGCCATCATCGGGAGGCCGGGATTGGCCAAATTCATGGCCATTCCACATTACACGTACATGATACTGAAGATGCCAGGACCGCAAGGGATCATAACTGTGCACGCCGACTTCCAAGGCGCCGCAGAATGTTTCCAAGTGGCCATCCAAGCAGCCCTCACCACCAAGCCGTCGACGGTCTCTTCAACACAGGCAAACTCTAAGCCTGAGGAGGACCTTGCGGTACCGGCAAATGAAGCTCAGGTCGCGACCTCTATGCGGCCGACTGAAGAAACTAAGAGAATCAACCTGGGGTTCGCTGATGAACGCAAGACCGCCATCATCAGCTCCAGCCTAGGCGACAAATAGGAAAGCGCGCTCGTCCAGTTTCTGCAAGATAACCGAGACGTATTCGCATGGCAACCTGCGGATATGCCAGGAGTCCCAAGAGAACTGGCCGAGCACAAATTGAAGGTCTATCCCCAGGCGAGGCCGATCCGGCAAAAACTACGTCGTTTCACGCCCAACAAGAGAGAGGCCATTCGTGCCGAGTTAGCCCGCTTGGTCGTGGCTGGATTCATTAGAGAAGTGTTACACCCCGAGTGGTTAGCCAACCCTGTTCTTGTACTCAAAAAGAATAAAGTGGATTGGCGCATGTGTGTCGACTATACTGATCTCAACAAACACTGTCCGAAGGATCCCTTCGGGCTCCCGAGGATAGATCAGGTGGTGGATTCCACCGCTGGATGTTCTATGCTGTCTTTCTTGGATTGCTCTTCCGGATACCATCAGATCAGTTTGGCGAAGGAAGACGAGGAAAAAACAGCTTTCATCACTCCGTTTGGTGCTTTCTGTTATACCTCCATGTCGTTCGGCCTCAAAAACGCTGGAGCGACTTATCAGAGAGCCATTCAAACGTGCTTAGCCGATCACTGGGGCAAGCGTGTGGAGGCCTACGTAGATGATGTGGTAATCAAAACGGAGAACTCAGAAAACTTCATCGAAGACTTACAGCTGGTTTTCAACAGTTTGAGACGGTATAGACGGAAGCTTAATCCCGAAAAATGTGTTTTTGGGGTACCAGCAGGAAAGTTACTCGGGTTTATTGTCAGCCACCGGGGAATTGAGGCTAATCCGGATAAGATTGAAGCTATCATGAAGATAGAAGCACCTCGATCACAAAAGAAGGTTCAACGACTTACTCGATGTATGGCAGCTCTGAGCAGATTTATATCCAGGCTAGGGGAAAAAGGTTTACCGTTTTACAAGCTACTCAAGAAGGTAGATAAGTTTTAGTGGACTTCAGAGGCACAGGAAGCTCTAGATGCACTGAAGAAATTCTTGACAACACCACCAGTGCTAAAGCCACCCTGACGGGCTACGTCAACTCAACCAGCCGAAGATCTGCTACTGTATATCTCTTGCACGACTCACGTGGTAAGCACCGCGTTGGTAGTCGAGCGAGCAGAAGAAGGACATGCCTATCCAGTGCAACATCCTGTTTACTTCATTAGTGAAGTTCTAGGCCCCTCAAAGAAAAAGTATCCTCAAGTTCAGAAGCTATTATATGCAGTACTTCTAACTGCCCGCAAGCTACGTCACTACTTTGATGACCACAAAGTCATAGTAGTCACTGGTTTTCCGATAGGGGATATTCTTCACAACAAGGAAGCCATTGGCCGAATAGCCAAGTGGGCTTGTGAGCTGGGATCTCATGACATCGAGTTCCGACCTCGCACTGCCATCAAAACTCAAGCACTGGTTGATTTCATATCAGAGTGGACTGAACAGCAAGTACCAGATAACCCAGAGACTGCAGAAGTATGGCGAATGTATTTTGATGGCTCACTGAAGCTGCAGGGAGCAGGAGCAGGGATTCTCTTCACCGCACCTGGAGGCGAGCATCTCAAATATGCCCTCCAGTTGCTGTTTCCGGCCTCCAACAATGCAGCCGAGTATGAAGCTCTGATCCATGGATTGAACATCGCCATATCCTTGGGCATCAAGAGATTGATGGTATACGGAGACTCTCTGGTAGTCATTAGCCAGATAAACAAAGAGTGGGATTGTTCAAGCGATTCAATGGGAAAATACTGCACTGCCGTCCGAAAGCTGGAAGATAAATTTGAGGGTCTGGAATTTCATCATGTAGAAAGAGATCGGAACACAGCAGCCGATGTACTGTCCAAGCTAGGATCCAGTCGAACTCAGGTCCCACCCGGAGTCTTTGTGCAAGAAATACTACATCCGAGCATCTCAATGGATCAAACAGAAGAGTGCAACATTATAGATCAACCCGAGTCAGACTCTGATGACTGGAGAAGGCCAATCATCAAGTATATAAGGAATGAAGAAGAACCAGATAACAAGAACTCAGCCGAGCGCATTGCCAGACAGTCGGCTCACTACACACTCATTGGGGAGACATTGTACAGAAGGGGTGCATCGGGCGTCCTCATGAAGTGCATTCTCTCATCTGCTGGGAAGCGACTTCTGGAGGAGGTCCATGCTAGGCAATGTGGAATACATGCAACATCCAGAACACTAGTCGGGAAGGTATTCAGGTCAGGATTTTATTGGCCGACAGCGAAGAGTGACGCAGCCAAGTTAGTTCAGAGGTGCGAAGCTTGCCAATACTTGTCAAAACAACAACATCTACCAGCACAGCAACTGCAGACCATACCAGTAACTTGGCCTTTCGCATGCTGGGGACTAGATATGATTGGACCTTTCAAGAAAGCTCAAGGAGGATACACTCATGTATTGGTGGCAATCGACAAATTCACTAAATGGATAGAGTTCAAGACCATCACTTCTTTAACCTCAGCTAAGGCCGTGGAATTCATACAAGACATAATATTCAGATTCGGGATACCAAACAACATCATAACTGACTTAGGATCCAACTTCACAAGTTCAGAGTTCTTCGACTTCTGCGAGCAAAAGAGCATTCAGATCAAGTATGCATCTGTAGCACATCCAAGAGCCAACGGGCAGGTTGAGCAAGCCAACGGGATGATACTGGAGGCACTCAGGAAAAAGGTCTTCGATAAGAATGAAAAATTCGCAGGAAAGTGGATAAGGGAATTGCCCTATGTCGTTTGGAGCCTAAGAACCCAACCCAGCCGAGCTTTGCATGGAAACACTCCTTTCTTCATGGTCTATGGGTCAGAGGCAGTGCTACCCGCCGATCTCAAGTTCGGGGCACCAAGGTTGATCTTCGAAAACATAGCAGAAGTCGAGACCACTAGGCTGGAGGACATTGATATACTTGAAGAGGAACGGCTGAATGCGGTAATCCAATCAGCACGGTACCAGCAGACTCTAAGGCGCTATCACGACAAGGCTGTGCGACAGCGATCCTTCTCAGTAGGAGATCTCGTCCTCCGCCGAATTCTAACGGGGGAGGGACGGCACAAGTTATCGCCCTTATGGGAAGGACCCTTCATAGTAGCAGAAGTCACTCGGCCCGGATCATATCGCCTCACTCAGATGGATGGCACAGAAGTCGGGAACTCCTGGAACATAGAACACCTCAGGAAGTTTTATCCCTAGCTGTATTTCAAAAAGCTATCGGGACGACGATGTACTCTGTAAAGTGGAAATATGTCATCAATAAAAAAGGGGTTTCAAAGATACTCAGTTTGTTCACGATTGACTTGCATTCTTAATTAACTCGGGGTGACCACTATGCCCTGCTAACGGAGCAATCGACTTAAGTCGACAACGACTTAAGGCGGTGCAACATGCTCACGCTTACTTAACTCGGGGTGACCACTATGCCCTGCTAACGGAGCAATCGACTTAAGTCGGCAACGACTTAAGGCGGTGCAACATGCTCACGCTTACTTAACTCGGGGTGACCACTATGCCCTGCTAACGGAGCAATCGACTTAAGTCGGCAACGACTTAAGGCGGTGCAACATGCTCACGCTTACTTAACTCGGGGTGACCACTATGCCCTGCTAACGGAGCAATCGACTTAAGTCGGCAACGACTTAAGGCGGTGCAACATGCTCACGCTTACTTAACTCGGGGTGACCACTATGCCCTGCTAACGGAGCAATCAACTTAAGTCGACAATGACTTAAGGCGGTGCAACATGCTCACGCTTACTTAACTCGGGGTGACCACTATGCCCTGCTAACGGAGCAATCGGCTAAAGTCAGTGGTGACTTAAGCCGGTGCAACATGCTCACGCCTACGCAATTCAGGGTGACCACTACGCCCTATTAACGAAAGCAATCGACTTAAGTCAGCAGCGACTTAAGGCGATCTGACATGATTACAATTACTCATATAAGGATGACTTCTATATCCCGCAAACAAATTTCATAACCATCGCACATCGTTTTACTACTGCAAATTTACAGACTGATGAATTCTGAAACAATACGAGAATAACAATGTCGTTTAAGTACTAAAATGACGTCCTCTAACAAATGCCTGACCATGCTAACCGCGCGCTCAGAGCACGCAAAATGTTTCTCTACTTGGTGATATTTTTCTCAGGAGCGATCGATGAGGAAGGACGACTCGAGGAATCAGGGGCAGCATTCACATCAGCCCTTATATCTTCGGGAACAACCACGCCGGGTCTCCTCATTAAGATTCGCCCCGCCCGAATAGCCTTGTCCATGGCTCTATCGCGCTGGGCTCTAAGAGTAACAGAAGTTTCTTCGGCAACCTTGGCAGCCAACTGTGCAGTTTCTAATTCTTGGGCGATGGATTTCTTGGAAGCTCGGAGTTCTTTGATAGTAGCGTCCTTCGCTGATATCAATTGCTTGAGCCGGGTCACCTCATCCGTGGATTCCTGCAGCTTACAGCGTTGATTGTCCAATTCTTCCATAGTAAAGCGATGACTCCTCTCCAAGATCGTCAGCGAGTTGCTAGAATCACGATACAATCTGTCAAGACTGTCACGAGAAGCAGCAAGGATACATTTTTCTTCCTGCAAGCAAAAGTCAACTCCCTCAAAAACCAATCAAGTAATAGGAACACAACAAGGCAAAGCACAGTTTCACAAATCACCTTTTCAGAATTGAGCTGAGCGTGAAGAGAAGAACTCAGCGCATTGGCGTCATCTAAGGCAGCGGAGACCTGACCCAGTTCAGTCTGGCTCTGAGAGTACTTTTCCTCAAAGTCAGCGCACCGCTGGACCAATTCAGCCTGATCTCGGCAATGTTTCTCCTCAAGAGTGGAGATCTGCCGAGTCATACCTAGCAAGAGACAATCAAACAAGAAGGGGTCAGAATGTAAAGCAGTCTACAGTGAAGACAAGGAGAAGCAAAAAAGCACTAACCAGCGTTGGTCGCCTCCAATTCAGAGACACGATGCTGAAGTGACACCGGATTCCAACATGCAAGTGACGAAGCTACTTCTGGGACAGAAGCACCCTGTAACCTCAGCTGGCTAGCCATCCCATCCACCAAAGCCTGATGAGGAGAACAGATGAGTGTAATGACAGCATTCGTGCAATGTAAAAACCAAGCTAAAATACATCACAGTACCTGGAGGTTGGAAAAGAACGAAGGGATCCCCAAATCAGGAGAGATCAATTGATAACCGGGCGTAAGGCCACCACCCGAAGCAGCTTGCAACGAACCAGCAGGAATCAACTCGGTGCCATCAACAGAGCCCAACACTCGGTCAGCGGGGACGCTGCCCTCTAAAGCGACTCTCTGGTCCAAGGCTTGGGCTACCACCATACAGCCGGAGTGTGGAGGCGATCCCGCATGAACGTCCATGGAAGTACAGGAGGGAGACCCCGCTCGGACACCCTCGGGGGCTGGGTCATAGTTTGCACTGCCCACTTGAGCCGGATCATCCCCGACAGCACCCTCGGGGGCTGGGCAGTGGCTTACACTTCCCACCCGAGCCAAGTCATCCCCGGCGACATCCTCGGGGGCTAGGCATGTGTCAACACCACCCTGGGGGTCCAGGTTCTCCGCGGTAGCCACTTCTAAGGCTGATGGGCCCTCAGTTACTTCCATGGGACCAGAACGATCCAATTCAGTCTCCCGACCCTCGAGATCGCGCTCCAAGGTCGACGAGGCACAGGATGACCTCAACCCAGCATCAAGCACATCAGCACAATCCTCCATCACACCATCATCCACTGGCTCCGATAACAAATCCTCTGGAACCATATCCTCAAGAGTTTGATCAAAATTGGCCAGGGACAGTTCTTGCAGGCCAATGAGAGCAGACAAAGTAGGAGAGGGAACTCCACTACTTTCACCGCTGGCGATGAACTGCCGACTGTTTTTCCGAGTCAAAGGAACTTCATCTTCCTCCTCCTCGTCGTCCACATTTGCAACACAAGCAGCACCCCCATTGGGATCAACAACAGATGGAGCACCCACATTGGGATCAGCAGCGGATTGGGTACACCCATTGGGGTCAGCATCAGTAAATTCAGTCACAAACATTTTTTCAACAGCAGGAACCGAAGTACCAGCGTCCCGATCCAAACTGGATACTCGCCGGAGGTGTCTTCTTTTCTTCTTCTGCTCATCAGCAGAAGGATCAGGCTGACTGGCTCGGCAAGGGCGCCTCGGGCGAGTACTGACAGGTTTCTGAGTATCCAAAGTTGTATCAGCCTCTGGGAGGGGCGCCACTACCAGTGCCCCAGCAGGAGCAGCATCAGAAGAATCCTCAGCCAGCAAATCAAGCATAGCGCTTATCTCTGCATCACTAGGGTTCAGGGGCACCTCAAAATGGACCTGCCGTTCATCATCAGGAATCTCCCCAAGCGAGGCAACCAAGGCACTACCTTCTTCAGCAGAGGGTCGCACTCTAAGGCCCAAACTGCCATCAGTGACAGGTGGATTCGACACAAAAAGGGTGAAGGCTTTGGGAGGAGGCAGGTTCCAGGCCGAGTATGCCACTGGAGCACCAACATTTGACACTTTGCCTCTAAGGATCATCTCAAGTCGGCTCACCAAGTCTGCAGAGGGAATTTTTCTGTTGGTAACCCGAGTTGAGTCGGCTAGGCCTCGATACAGATAAGCTGGGTGTGCCCTGTCCTTCAACGGCTGAATATTCTTGAAAAGAAAATCAGTAACCACAACTTCAGCAGTCAGACCCCTCTCTTTCAGCAGTCCAACTTCAGCTAGCAACGCACCTGCCTCAGCTACCTCCTGATCTGTGGGAGACTCGGTCCAGCTTGGGGTGCGAACGTCCGGCTGTCTTCCCGACCGAGGGGGGAGAGAGTTTCCATAATTCTCAACTACGAACCACTCCAAGCGCCATCCCTTGATGCTGTCTTTGAGGGGGATTTCAAGATACTCAGTCTTCCTCCCGCAGCGCATCTCCAAGCTGGCACCCCCAACCAACTGATGTTGTCCCTCGGCCATCCCAGGGCGACAATGATACAAGTATTTCCACAACCCGAAATGTGGCAGCACGCCGAGAAAAGCTTCACATAAATGAACGAAAATAGAGATTTGCAGGATAGAATTGGGGTTCAAATGAGTCAAGTTAAGATGGTAGAAATCAAGGAGGCCACGGAAAAAGGGAGAAATGGGAAGGCCAAGGCCGCGGAGAAGGAAAGGGGCATAAACAACGGACTCATGGGTATCCTCAGTTGGAACAGTAAACCCATGACAAATCCACCAAGAACAGAGTTCCCGTGGAGGAAGAACCCCGATGGACACGAGGTGGAGAAGTTCAGGGTCAGAAATGACGGACATGTGGTTACCTGCGAAAGGCAACTAGCTGTTGGGGTCGATTGGAGGAATCACCACGGCAGACGAGCTCGAGGTTTTCCTCTTGGGCGCCATCTCGATTCTATCGGCGAGCAGAGTGGAAGGCGAATTGCGGAAGGGATTCGGAAGCAAGAAAGCAAGAACTAGGGCACGGAAAGCAGAGGCGGCTAAAAGCGCAGCACTTATGGGATATTCCCGAGCCAGATACCGTTTCAAAAAGCGCCCAGTCAGCACCCGGCGGTTATTTCCAAAACACCGGCGTGCCACGTGACCACCCGACAGTTATTTTCAGAACACCGGTGCGCCACATCATCACTCGGCTATTATCCTCAAAGTGGCCCATGCAGCCCGCTATCACTCGGCGTTACCTCTAAAACGCTGACGTCGCCCTCAGGTCACTCGGCGTTACTTCTAAAACGCCGACGTCGCCCTCAGGTCGCTCGGCAGTTGACTCTAAAACTCTGACATAGTATTATGTCGCTCGGCATTACCTCTAAAATGCTGACGTCGCCCTCAAGTTGCTCGGCAGTTGACTCAAACTCCGACATCGTGTTCAGTCGCTCGGCGTTACCTCTAAAACGCCGACGTTGTCTTCAAGTCACTCGGCAGTTAACTCTAAAACTCCGACATCGTGTTCAGTTGCTCGACGTTACCTCTAAAACGCCGACGTTGTCTTCAAGTCACTCGGCAGTTAACTCTAAAACTCCGACATCGTGTTCAGTCGCTCGGCAGTTACCTCTAAGACACCGACATCGTCTTCAAGTTACTCGACAGTTATCTCTAAAACTCTGACATCGTCTACAAGTCGCTCGGCAGCTACTTCTAAAAGCGTCGATATGATGCCCGAGTTATTCACTTACTATTCCAAGGGAATCAACTTCACGAAAAAGGCGGGAAGAGTAATGATTCAAGAGCTTTGAGTTATGAATATCGACGAGCAATTATCACAGAGAAGCTAACATCATTTCTTCATTAAAGGGAAGATATCATACTTACAAATCAACTCATTATGAGTTGATACTTCCCTATTACTACTGCTACATTACATTACATTACTACTACTACTACACTACACTATACTACTCTACACTACTAAATACTACTACATTAGTCTAACTATACTATACTAACATCTAAAGGACCAGTGGCATCTAGCCACTGGCCCTGTTGCTGCCGCCGCCGCTGCCGCCCCTGTTGCTGCCCCTGTTGCTGCTGCCGCCGCTACCGCCCCTGTTGCTGCCCCTGCTGCTGCCGCCACCGCCGCTGCCGTTACCGTCCTTGCTGCCGCTGCTGCTGCCCCTGCCGCTGCCGTCACCGTCACCGCCGCCACCGCCTTCGTCGTCGTCGTCCTCGTCCTCGCCGCCACCGTCCGAGTCCTCCTCATCCGAGGAGTACTCCGACTCATCCGAGCCCTCGAGCCCGGAGCGCTCGACGGCCCGGATGTACGTCCAGACCTTCGCTGCGAGCCCCTGGGAGTCGTCTGAGTCACCAGACGACTCACGCAGGGGGATGGGAGCCGGAGACCCCTCAGACTCAGAGGAGAACTCCTCCTCTGAGTACTCCGAGTCACCAAAATCCTCCGATGGAGGAGTTGGCTCACGCTTGCGCTTGTTGTTCTTGCCCATGGTGGAAGCGAAAGGGAGAGAAGAAAAGCAAGCAACAGAGAACAGCAAGAGATGTGGAAAAGCCGGAGAGATAACGACATTATTTATAGAAGGAGAAGGCAACCGCTCACCTCCAACCGCGGTCACTGAACAGTCACAAAGCATTCAATAAGCACTTCAACCCGTCTGAAGACACGTCAGGCGGCTGACGCCGTTTCACGCAACACAACACCCATTGGGACTCTAGTCAACAGCGCGGAGGATATGATTACACCCGCCGTCACATCACATTACTACTCAGAAGCAGCCGGCTAAAACACTCAGCGTACCAAGTCGTCCCTTGCCCACACCCATTGGGGGGACGCCCAGGAATTATCAGTATATTTTTCAAAACGGTCACATCTGTGCAGGGCACGCAGTGAATACCTCAAGACAAAAATGAGATATCAGTAAGGATCAGAGGAAAGCCAAATATAGCCAGTGAAGTACAAAATATGGCCGACAGAAGCGACGTGAAGACTAGACAGAGAACGTCCATCAAACGTCCAATCAATCACAGAGCAAATAAATTGCACTACCTAGCAAGATGTGGATGGATTGCGAACTCGGCTGCTAAAGACAAAATACATGCTGACCTCTGAAGCATAATATTGATGACATAATGCTGACCTCCAAAGCATAATGCGGATAGCATCGGGCCAATTTTTACAAGCAGAAAGGACAATCTTCAGCAAAAAGACACAAAAGGAAGACCTTCGAATGGATTATCCTCAAAAATCCACTTGAAGGTCGGGGGCTACACCCATTGGGTGCACCTTCGGTGCACCCCATGGATCATCATTCCAAGCCAAGATAGTGCCGACTTCTAAGGCATGGGACAAGATTAAAGACAAGGCTGGCCCTCAACCAAAATGCAGAAGTAAAAATGGAAAAAATTTCTGGTGAAGACCTTCGAGTAGATTATCTTCTAAAATCTACTCGAAGCTCGGGGGCTACACCCATTGGGTGCACCTCTGGTGCACCCAATGAAGTTCAGGGTTTTACAAAACAAAATGCCGACCTCTAAGGCACAAGCACGAAACAAAGCTTTGGTTTACGAGTGATCAAAGCAGGAGGAGACAGCAAGAAGTCATTCTTTTCAAATCACCTGCAAGCTGGACCTGGGATCTTTGGGCTGATTACCTCTAAATTAACCCAAAGATCGAGGGCTTGTGGGGGATAGATATCCCCCGGGTCCACTAAAAGAGTAAAAGACCTCACGAAAGGCCCAGGGGCCCAATAAATCGTAAGGTCATTCTTTCGTGGGCCTGGGGAGGAACAATCAGCAAAGCAGTTTGACACAAGGCCGGATTGGTGCAAACCCGGACGACCCACAACGTCGAGCGAGCGACCACAACAGAGATCCGACTTTCCCGCGCTGGAGCCCCCATGCAATGGGGCCATGCGAGGATAGGTCGGCAGAACTACAGGGAGATAAACTCAAACAGTTCACTATCTTTTAGCTACACATAGTTATCATATCCATATGTATCGCCCCACGGTCGAGTATATAAGGCCTAGGGGCAGCCCTTCAGAACGATCGACCCTATTACTTAGCCATCCACTCCAACTCTCTGCATTCTCAACTCAGAGAGCTCTCTTGTAACCTCATTCACCAAGCCTACTCACCAGGACATAGGGTGTTACGCGTCTCTAAGCGGCCCGAACCTGTAAACATTGTCCACTGTCCCTCGTGCATCTGGCACGAACCATTTTGCTACAATCGTCGACACCGTCCTACTCCTAAAAACACCTTGAGGGGCAACCCCGGGTGTGCGGTCGGACCTAAAACACCGACAACGGGCCTATGGCGGAGCTAACCGAAGCGCTAGTGCGACTTGGGGGTGACTGGAGTGGGCTGGCCACGGTGGTCGAGGCTCTGGCGGCAATGGCGGGCGGAAAAGAGCTCGCCGAAGCTAAGGAGGGGCGTCTAGCCGGCGAAGGTGAGCGCGGGGTGAAGTGAGGCGCGCCCGAGGAGGCTTTATAGGCGCGGGCGGGCACGACCGAGGGCAAGGGCGCGCGGCGGACTTGACTGAACGCTGGGGCGAGCGCGCGCGCGGGTTGGGCGAGCGTCGGCGTGCCGACCAGCGTCGAACACGTGTGCCCGTTCGTTCTGCCCAAGTTCTGGCGTGTGTGGTCACTCATCCGAGCCTGCTCTCGCCTTGGTCAGTGCACAAAACCTCTTATCCTCCCTACAAGCTACCGATCTTGTGTGGGGGTCATAGGATTTTGCCTACTGGTTGCAGAGATTTGGAGCCCGGAAATCCGGTCTGTCTCTCTGCTCAAACCCGAGGCAAATCCAGGGTTTTGTCGTGTCTAGGGCTCGCCTCCCAATGCCATATTCTGGCATGCGACAGAGGGGTTAGTTATGCACATTTTTGTTAATAGGGCCATTAGGATTTGAGTTAGGGATCAAGGTGAACACGCTTGATCTTTGGCTCAAGGTCTGAAATTCAGAATTCTGAAATTCAGAATTTCCTATTGAGTCCCCACATGAGAAGCTTGCTTGGGGTTTTATTTAAATTATTTTGGCCAAGCTTCCTCAATCTTTATTGTTGCATATTAAATATACTTCAATGTTTATAATTATCCCAAGCCATGATTCTAAATTTTTCATACTCTTTTCCCCATTTTCTTGAATTTTGTTCATAGGGCTCAATTAGGGTTTTTTTAGGGTTGCACATTTTGCCTTTTTGAAAAACCCATTTGTTTTGATCATGATGCTTTTATGTATAAGCTTAGTGGGTTCTTTTATTGTTAAATCAACTTGATAATCATGCTCAACTTTGCTCACATAAAATGATGGTTCTTGGGTTATCACTTGAGAGAAACCCTAGGTGACACTGGGGTGTCACAGCCTTCCCCCCTTAAAGGAATCTCGTCCCGAGATTTGGGCCAGAGTCCTCCCGGGGTGAAGCGAAGGGTGAGACTTATATGAAGTGGGTGATTATTGTTATTATTAGAGCAAACTGCTCTTCGAATGTCATTCTCTTTGCAACTTCAGAAGGAAGTCCTTTTTAAATTTTGTTTCATGAGTACTTCATTCTGAGTTAAGATTATATTTCTGAATTTTAGATTCGAAGGGAAGGAGGAGGGGTTGGGTGTGATTACGTACCAGCTTCCTTAGGTAGGCAATCGGGGAAGTTGGATCTCAAGAATTCCTCGGTTTCCCAAGTAGCTTCTTCCTCTGAGTGATTACTCCACTGGACCTTGTACATCTTGATCGATTTAGCCCGAGTTGATCTTTCTTTGCAATTCAGAATCTTGGAAGGGTTCTCTTGGTATGATAGATCTAGTTCTATCTCCAATTTTGGCTCTGCTATGATCTCGGTCGGCAATCGAACACACTTCTTCAGCTGAGATACATGGAACACACTGTGAATGGCAGACATTTTTGAAGGTAACTTCAACTTATATGCCACGGGTCCACATGCTTCGATGATCTGATAAGGTCCAATGTAACGAGGGGCTAGCTTGCCTTTGATCCCAAACCTCTGCACTCCCTTGGTGGGTGATACCTTGAGGTACACGAAATCTCCCACCTTGAACTGGAGAGGTTTCCTTCTTTTATCATGGTAACTCTTCTGCCTGGCCTGAGCAGCTTCTAGATTCTTCCTGATTAGTTTGACCTTCCTTTCAGCTTCAGTCACTAAGTCAGGTCCAAAAACTCCTCTTTCTCCAGGTTGAGACCAATTGAGTGGTGTCCTACACCTTCTTCCATAGAGACCTTCGAAAGGTGCCATCCTTAGGCTGGATTGATAACTGTTGTTATAAGCAAACTCTGCCAAGGAGAGGTGCTTATCCCAGTTCTTGCCACAATCGATTGCACAAGCTCTCAGCATATCCTCTACTATTTGGTTTACCCTTTCCGTCTGACCATCTGTCTATGGGTGGTAAGCTAAACTTCTGATTATCTTGGTTCCCAAAGACTCCTGCAATTGTTCCAAAATCTGGCAACAAATTGGGCTCCTCGGCCAGAAACAATGGTCCGAGGTAATCTGTGCAAACACACGATCCGGTCAATGTACAACTCTGCATACTTTTGAGCCTTATCAGTGGTGTGCACAGGGAGAAAATGTGCCACTTTCGTCAAACGGTCCACAATAACCCAAATTGAATCATGATGATGAGAGGTGTTGGACAGACCCACAATGAAATCCATGCTGATGTCATCCCATTTCCACGAAGGTATAGATAGGGGTTGCAAAGCTCCAGCTGATTTCAAGTGGCTTGCCTTTATCCTCTGACAAGTGTCACATTCCGATACATACTGGGCTATCTCCCTCTTCATTCTGGTCCACCAATACAAAGGCTTCAGATCATGGTACATTTTGGTGCTTCCCGGATGCATAGAGAATTTGGAGAGATGAGCCTCGTCCAAGATTTTCCTCTTGAGGTCCTGGTTTTAGGAATCACCAATCTGCTTTTGAACCATAACACACCCTTTTCATCTTGGCGGAAACATTTATACTTCTCAACCTTCTGATGGAGATTCTTCTTGATAATCTGCACTCCCTTGTCACTGAGCTGGGCCATGATGATCTGGTCTTGCAAAGCTGGCTCAACAGAAATGTGAGACAGAGCACCAGAAGGAATCACTTCTATTTGCATCTTGCTCAACTCATCACACAAGGTGTTGATGCGAGAATCCATCAGAATACAATTGCATTGCAACTTCCGACTCAAGGCATCTGCTACCACATTGGCTTTTCCTGGGTGATAATGTACCTCCAGGTCATAATCCTTGATTAGCTCTAGCCATCTTCTCTGCCTCATGTTGAGATCAGCCTGAGTAAAGATGTACTTAAGGCTCTTATGATCAGTGAAGATGTTGCAGTGGGTTCCCATTAAATAGTGCCTCCACATTTTTAATGCATGAACCACTGCTGCCAACTCAAGGTCATGAGTGGGATAATTTTGCTCATGAGGCCTGAGTGCTCTTGAGGCATAAACAATGACTCGGTTGTCTTGCATCAAGACACAACCTAGTCCAGTACCAGAGGCATCACAATATACATCAAAAGGCTTGCTGTTGTCGGGTTGCGCTAACACTGGTGTTGTGGTCAGATGCTGCCTTAATGCATGGAAGGCATCTTCGCACTTCGGACTCCAAACAAACTTGGCTTCTTTCTTCAGCAACTCAGTTATAGGCTTCGCAATTCGAGAGAAATCCGGAATAAATCTTCGGTAATAACCAGCTAATCCCAGAAAACTCCAAATCTGACGGACAGTCGTTGGTGGCTTCCAGTTCATCACCTCTTGCACCTTATCAGGATCAATAGCTATTCCTGCCTGAGAGATAGTGTGACCCAAGAATTTGATTTCCTTTAGCCAAAAATCACACTTGGACAACTTGGCATAAAGGTGGTGCTCTCGCAGACGTTGAAGCACTACATGCAAATGCCCGACATGTTCTTCTTTGTTCTTCGAGTACACCAAAATATCATCGATGAACACCACTATGAATTTATCCAATTCAGGCATGAAAACAGAATTCAACAGATACATGAAATATGCTGGTGCATTTGTCAGCCTGAATGACATCACCAAAAATTCATATAGCCCATATCTGGTTGAGAAAGTCGTCTTCGGAATATCGCTTGCTCGTATCTTGATCTGATGGTAGCCAGAGCGAAGGTCTATTTTGGAAAACACCTTGGCCTCGACCAACTGGTCAAAAAGAACATCAATACGAGGCAAAGGATACTTGTTCTTGATAGTTACCACATTAAGAGGGCGGTAATCTATACACAGCCTCAAGCTTTCATCCTTCTTCTTCACAAACAGTGCTGGACATCCCCAAGGCGAAGTACTTGGGCGAATAAATCCCTTATCCAGCAACTCCTACAATTGCTTCTTTAATTCTGCCAACTTAGCGGGTGGCATTCGGTAGGACCTCTTGGAAATTGGTGATGTTCTAGGTTGCAACTCGATGGCAAATTCAATATCCTGGTCTGGTGGCATTCCTGGCAATTCATCAGGAAAGACATCTGCATACTCGCAGACCACTGGGATCTTCTTCAGAGGTAACTCCGTCATAGAGAAAGCGCATGACTGAGTAGAACCCTGACTAGGCAGAATTAGGGTGAAGTTCCTGCAGAACGGAGAATTAATTTCCACGGTACGGCTGGATACATCAAGCACAACTTGGTGCAAGGTCATCCAATTAGCTCCTAGAATAATGTCCACATTTTCCAAACCCAAAACAAGAAGGGTGGTTTTGACAATGTGGCTTCCCAGTTTAATAGGCACACTTTGGTTTAATTGATTAGTTGAAATTTTACCCCCAGGTGTGACTATCATAAATGACCCTTTTGAGTGAGAGAGTGATAGTTCATATTTAGCACTGAACTTTTGGCTAATGAAACTATGAGATGCACCAGAATCAAACAGAATTAAAGGAGGTTGATTATAAACTGAAAAGATACTGGTCATGATAGGAGCTCCCTCAGGTACTTCCTCCAGAGTAGTGAAGTTGAGCTTCCCTTGCCTGACTTGTACCTTCTGCTTTCTTCCCTTGTCTTGATTTGGTGCTGGCACCTGCCTCTGCTGGTTCCTAGGACAGTTCTTGGCATAGTGGCCCCACATTGCCATAAGTGAAACACTTGTTCCCATTGCCCTGGCGGAACTGCTGCTGCTGCGGAGGCTGATTGTTCCTTGGAGCGGGAGCTGGAAAGCGGTTGGGTGTCGGCTGCTGCTGCTGAGGTGGCCTGATCACCCATCTGCCTGCCTGCTGCTGGAACCCCTGCTCTGATTGTGAGAAACAATCCGGAACCTATGGGCCTGAGCGGATGGTGCTGCCATTGGTGCCTTTCTCTTCTTCTCTACCCGGTGAGCTACAATGCAATCCTCCTGGGAGATGGCCAGGTTGACCAACTCAATGAAGCTATCGGCCCGAACAATGTTGAGTCGTTCCCGCAGCTTGGTGTTAAGACCCCTGCGGAAGCGGTCTCTCTTCTTTTCATCAGAATCAGCATGGTACCCTGCATACTAGCATAGGTCGTTGAAGGCTTGCACATACTGAAGTACCGTGCAAGTTCCTTGATTAAGCGCCATAAACTCATTCAGCTTGCGATCCAGAATGCCAGCTGGGATGTGGTGTCCTCTGAAAGCAGTCTTGAATTCCTCCCAAGACACTTCACGATCAGCGGGGAGCATGGCACGGAAGTGGTCCCAACTAGTCCGAGCAGGGCCGCGAAGCTGCTGCGCGGCGAAGCGAGCCTTGGCTTCATCAGGGCATCTCCCGTGAGGAGGGGAAACTTGGACTCAACGACGCGGAGCCACACGTCGGCGTCCAATGGATCCTCTGTCTTGGTGAACAAGGGTGGCTGCGTACTCAGAAACTCCTGGTAGGTTGCCGCTGTCGGAGGTCGCTGATGCTGGCCTCCACCATGCTGCTGAGGGTGGGGCTGGCGCTGCAAGAGCTGTCACAGAATCTCGTTCTGCTGGGCCATCAACTCCTGCACTGTGGGAGTTGGAGGAGGTGGCGGGGGAACCTGCTCGTTATGCCCGCGATGCTGCCTAGCTGCCATCAGAAAACAGAGATTGGCGCCATTGTTATCCCAATTCACCATTCCGGACGACAAGGTATTATCTCATATGGAAGGAAAAATGCCATAATCATAATATTATGTTTGAAATGAAGATAACATGGTGACAAACATCCCACATATTTCCAAAAGTTCACAGGGTTACATTAGGGGAAAAGGTACCCGTAAGCCTAGTCCAAAATCTGACATTAACTAAGCTCGCATAGGTTTCTATCCGCCTAAAAGTGTCGAAGTGACTGATTAACCCTGAGCGGTGGAAGCGACACTGGATACGGGTGAAGGAGGCATCACAGAGGTAGTCCCATTGGCACCAGGGGCTGGTCCTAACTCCTCGGGAGCCTCTTCTCCCTCGCTTCCGGCTTCATTGGCCTCCATCTCCAAGTGGTGCATGTCCAGGTGGTCATTCGCTTCTTCGAGTTCCCTCTGCACATCGTGAAGCTAGTTCTCCAAGACATCAATAGTGTTGTCTCGGATCTCCACCTGCTTCTCCAAGGTGGTAATGCGCTGGCTCAGCCTTTCCACCTGCAGATCCTTCTCTACCAACTCAGTGGATAAATCGACCACAAAATCTTCCCGACTGTCGAGAGTGAGCTTGGCGGTTTGAGCGATGTTAGCAAGGTGTGCCATAGCGTCGCTCTGAAGGGCCTGAAGGCGGTACAGCGCACTCATGCACTGAACGGTGACCCTCCTAACCAAGTCAGAATACATTGCCCACACATCCTTCACATGGCTCACACGGTTACACCACATGGGATCATCCTTCTTCTCAGCAGGGAAGAGTCCCAAGGGGTGCATCATCATCTCCAGGGGATGGTAGCCACAGAAAGTCGTCAGAGTCTTCATGGCTGCCGCTTCAATGGTGTCGTCCGTCCTGAGTCCAATTGTCTCAGAATCAAGAGAACGCCAACCTGGCTGAAGGGGATGAGCTTCCAAAGTCAGCCAAACCCAACAACGAGGTACCCGATGCTCCTCATACAACTGCACCGTGTACAAAGGGGGCGTAGATTAACCAGCGGAGTTAAGCACTTCCCACAAGATGGAAGGAAAGCCATCGCGAGAAAGGAAGTCAGAACTGAAACGAGTGTCTCCTCCACTGGCGGGGGTGGGTGAACTCATCTGCGGAAGGGAATCAAAGGTAAGATTATGGTGGATGGAAAAAAAGAGAAAGAGAGCCCGAATGGTTTTTAAAGGAAGTGGGTTAGCTCAAGTTTTAATTCCTCTTTGTGTTTACAATGCATGCATGCTGAAAGTAACGTCTCCTCTCCAAACAATAGGGTGCTCTTAGGGCATCCTTAAAAAGTCTAAGTACTGGCCCACATGGCCTAATTAATTAGCGACCTATTTCTCCCTCTATGCCTAAGACCTTTCGTCCTAGGTCTAGCGGTCTAGTCCTGACGATCCGTAGCAGTTTCTAGGCAAGTTTTAATTTTTGAAAATGGTATCCATGGTTTATTGTCTTTCTCTGTGGTGGAATTTGCTCCGATACCAGCTGTGGCAGAACCACCCGAATTATTCCAGCTTAAGTGCCTAAGTCACGCCTCAGGGGCCGTAACACACTTAAATCGGAATAACCCGTCAGTCCCTCAGATCTAGTCTGATAGAGCCACTTAACCAGGATCAAATTCCACAATCTCACTCGAAGGTGAGTCACAGAAGAAATACAATAAAATAGGAAACCTCAAATTAAGTGCTGAATTATTACATAGATCGGAGTTTTTGAGTAGCAAATAAGAGTTCTCAAAATAAAATGCAGCGGATAATCGATGTCGTCGGTAATGAGGAAATGGGCAAGGCCTAGCCCACTACTCCTCGTGCTCCTCTCCTGCCAGAGCAACATCCCACTCGACCGTCCAACCCGGTGGCAGGGTGGTAGGCCAAGTCACACCATCAACCATTTCCTGAATCGCACCTGCAAAAATTATGCCACAAGCAAGGCTGAGTATACTAATACTCAGCTAGACTTACGCGGTGTGAGGAGTCTACTCCTCTACCTCTAGACTATGCAGTTGTTTGGCTGAGGGGTTTGGTTTGCCAAAAGCACTAGCTGTTTCTAAAATCATTTTTTAGCTTTTGAAATTCTAGCATCATTATCTTAGCTAGGTTCGCTCCTTCTAAGCATACATAGTAACAAGCATTTAGTTCAATCAACAAATTATCTCATGTAACCTCATTTCACTTCTTACTCGATGCAGTACAAGGGGTCAAGCAGTCTCATTAGCTGCGAGAAGCAGACGATTCAAATCGAGTTTTATCCTTGCAAGGTAAACCTAAACACACGACATGTCAGGGTACTCCGACTCCAAACATGTCAACCGTCCCCATTGATTCCCCGTTCGCGTCTAGGCCCCACCGCCTTGGCATACAATGCTCCACTGACCCCGGCTGCCGCCGTGCAGTGACCGCACTTGTACCCACCATAGCTAGCATGGGAGACCCAGTCTCAGGTCGCATGAGGGATAAAGTCCGCGCCCAGCTTCACTCAGGTACTAGGTTTATCGGTTACCATTTTTCCCGACATGTGCTTAGTACGTTCAAAAGCTTGACTCAGGTATCCACACATTAATCCTTAATTCCTTTTTCCCGTCTCATGGTCAAGGCATCCTCTCTGGATCCAAGTCCATAGACTAAACATAGATCACGTTATCAAGATGAATACAATCAATTCCTGACCTCGCGTGAGTACTAGAAAAATCACTCGACTTCTACTGAGATCCTGATTAGCAAGCAGCTACTCGACCTAGCATACTAGTATTCATCTCAAAAAGGAATCCTAAGTTCATGCAACTAGAGGTTTCAAGCAACTCATACACTTAAGTGCACATTACAACCCTACAAGCATTAACTGTAGTAAAGTAGCATATAATAATACAGTTATGCATATAAACCGGGGCTTGCCTTCAATAGCTGGGGCTGCAGGGAGATCCTCGATAGCAGCCTCGGGAGCTTGCTCCTGGTCCTCCTCTTGGATAGTTCCTTGCTCGGGGATGAGCACGTAATCTCCGTCGGCGAGATTACAATCTAATGAATGCAATGCGTAAGATATATGCATGATATGATATGTGCTTTAGTAATTTCAACTTTTGATGGTGTATGATCTACTCGAGTTAGATAGAGTTAAACCTTACTTATGTGAGACTTTTGGGTGGTATACTTGGTAAATTGGATCAAACTTAGCTAAGGTAAGTGGTAGGTTTATTTTTGGGGTTCCACTGAATTCTTTTTAAAGTCTTAGTGAGAATTGACAAGAATTCAAGTTGGACTTATTGGAGTGAGGTTTATTTCTTCTTTCTTTTTCTTTATTCCCCTTAAGTTTTTGGAGTGGGTTTGAACTACATGTTACCTTAATAAATTTTCAAAAATTCTGCAACAATTACAGTGGCTTATTACTGGTGTATAGTTCTCTGTTTCAAAATTTGGGGTCCAAAAAGTGAATAGTTTTCTCTGGACAAAATTACCAAATTTTAGGGCAGGAGGGGTGATTTGAACTACAACTATCATTTAATAGTAGGTAATTCTCTAAGACTTATTTTTGCTGGTATTTAGATGTTATAACATGACTTGGCACAAAATTCTAGCCATTAATTCTTATTAGTTATTTTACTTGGATTTTCTAAAATTTCTAGCCAAAGGGGTGCTTTCTACTACCACTATATTTGAAAAATATCAAACAACAGATTTCTGATTTTTTTTTCTAGCTTCTATTTGCGCAAGAGCAATCATTCTAAAGTTTGGCATCTTTTTGCTTAAGGGAAGGGGTGGTATACATTAATTGGATTAAATGGCCTTTCTTATAAAATATTAGCAATAGGTATTATTTTGCATCTTTTTAATGAGTTTGCATTTTTCTCTGGTGGCCTATCTCATCATTGACCTAGCAAAATTTTATTTGTCCATTATTGTATTATTATGGGTTATTCATGATTTATTTGGAAAATGACTCATTATCATATTATATTTATTTACCCTACTGGGGTGTTTATTATTTTTGCAGTGGGTTTCTGGTGATTACAAGTCCACTGGATTTTTATTATTCATTTTGGGTCTGGTTTTGTAATTCTAATAATTGATTTTTAGTTGGAATAATGCTAAATAAAACATTTCACTTTAAAACTGATCTGGACTAGAGGTCCCTTTATTTTTCCTAGGTTCTCTATTACTTAAGCAAATTAGGAAAAATAATTTCACTCACTATTCATTAATTTCTAATACCTTTCTGATTTTTCTAAGGTTTGGACAGAAATGGCTTTTAATGAATATCTACACTAATTTGTTCAATACTGGGGTTCTCACTATTTTTAAACAGTGCTTAAATGGGGTTTGAACATCCACAAATTTTCTTAGGTTCAGCACAGAAACAAACTAATTTTCCTTAATTAAACAAGGTTTGGTTAGTTTCTGTTTTTAATTTTAAACACTAAAAATTAAAACAGAAAGCATAGAGTTCATTATTTTTAAATGATAGCTCATATTATTCAGGATCTAGCAAAATTAGTTTGACAACTTTTGCTTAAGAATTCATCAAGTTATGAATTTTCTAAGTTCTCTGTTTATTAAAAAGGTTAAACAAAAATGATTAAATGGAAAACTACTTTGCAACGGGGTCTCTGGCGGGTGTTTTAAGTTTTCCTCACAGACTAGTCCCTGGGCTACTATTCAAATGAGTCACTGACATCTCAGAAAACCCCCTGGGTTCTTCTAATCCTAACCCGAGGTCCTTTCCCTAAATTAAACAGTACCCGCGGCGGAAGAAAGGGCGGAGGGGCTTACCCGCGGCGAGATTGCTCCGGTGAGGTGGCCGAGGGTGTAGGGGAGGTCCTGACGGTCACGACGATGTGCGGGTCGCCGTCGGGGATGGTCGGAGTCGGCCGGTCCGCGTGCGCAGGCGGGGGAGCTCGTCGGCGGCGAGGATTCCGGCCTATCCAGGGCGAAATTGACCAATCAAACGGGGCAGAGAGCTTCACCAGGGATCAAGGAAGGGGTGCGCACGAGGAATTGAAGAATGGCTCACCGGAGAGCTCGGTCCACGCGCGGGGGCGGGCGACCGAAGTCCGGCGAGGGTGATCTTCGCCTTCCGATGAAGTTCTGCCAGGTCCGAGGGCTTGGAAAGGTTCACGGGCCTATGGCGGAGCTAACCGAAGAGCTAGCGCGACTTGGGGGTGGCTGGAGTGGGCTGGCCACGGTGGCCGAGGCTCTGGCGGCAATGGCGGGCGGAAAAGAGCTCGCCGGAGATAAGGAGGGGCGTCTGGCCGGCGAAGGTGAGCGCGGGGTGAAGTGAGGCGCGCCCAGGGAGGCTTTATAGGCGCGGGCAGGCACAACCGAGGGCAAGGGCGCGCGGCAGACTTGACTGAACGCTGAGGCGAGCGTGCGCGCGGGTTGGGCGAGCGCCGGCGTGCCGACCAGGGTCAAACACGTGTGCCCGTTCGTTCTGCCCAAGTTCTGGCGCGTGTGGTCACTCATCCGAGCCTGCTCTCACCTTGGTCAGTGCACAAAACCTCTTCTCCTACCTACAAGCTACCGATCTTGTGTTGGGGTCATAGGATTTTCTCTACTGGTTGCAGAGATTTGGAGCCCGGAAATCCGATCTGTCTCTCTGCTCAAACCCGAGGCAAATTCAGGGTTTTGTCGTGTCTAGGGCTCGCGTCCCAATGCCATCTTCTGGCATGCGACAGAGGGGTTAGTTATGCACATTTTTGTTAATGGGGCCATTAGGATTTGAGTTAGGGATCAAGGTGAACACACTTGATCTTTGGCTCAAGGTCTGAAATTAAGAATTCTAAAATTCAGAATTTCCTATTGAGTCCCCACATGAGAAGCTTGCTTAGGGTTTTATTTAAATTATTTTGGCCAAGCTTCTTCAATCTTTATTGTTGCTTATTAAATATACTTCAATGTTTATAATTGGCCCAAGCCATGATTCTAAATTTTCATACTCTTTTCCCCATTTTCTTGAATTTTGTTCATAGGGCTCAATTAGGGTTTTTGTTGGTGTTGCACATTTTGCCTTTTTAAAAAACCCATTTGTTTTGATCATGATGCTTTTATGTATAAGCTTAGTGGGTTCTTTTATTCTTAAATCAACTTGATAATCATGCTCAACTTTGCTCACATAAAATGATGGTTCTTGGGTTAGCACTTGAGAGAAACCCTAGGTGACACTGGGGTGTCACATTTTGTCCATACCTTGTAATATATTTTTACCTTTCCATCAATGTGTGAAGTGCTTAGACGTGAACGAAACTTGTACTTTTTGAGCCAAAGGCGAAAAACACCTTACCTTCTTTTCGTACACAATGAAGCATGATTCTGCTTTCGAAGCTGCATTCTTAGAGCCGAAGCAACTGTTTGTATCTGTATGGTATGATGATGATGATGATCCTATGTATGTCTAAATGAATGTTTATGTATGCAATGTATGATGTAATGTATCGTGCAAATGAATGCTCAAACACACACATCCGAAGCTCCATCCACAACCTTCATTCCCTAAGGAATGACTGAAATCTCTTTGCCGTTTATTTTTTGGCTGCACTGTTTATTTTTCGGTGTAAGTTCTGCATTCCCTAAGGAACGTCTTTTGAACTTCTTCGCCTTCTATTTCGGCGGTATTCGCGTTGACTTTTCGCGCTTCGCCTTATATTTCAGTGGTATTTGGCTCTGCATTCCCTAAGGAATGACTTTTGAGCAGAAAACTTACTCTGCGCTCCCTTAGGAACGACTTTTTGTAGCTTCGTCATGCTCTGCATCCCCTTAGGGACGACTTTCGAGCTTCTCCCTGTTTTTTCTTTTTCTCTGCACTCGATGGTGCATGCTCAGATTTTACATTTACATATTTGGGGGATTTTGCTCTCGTGGAGCTGAATAAGAAAGGAAAAGATTACAAACTATGGCCCCATTAAAAACCTTTCTCCCCCTTCAGAAAGGAAAAGGGTGCCATAGAAAAATAGAAAAAAGATTACATGAATCTATACATAATACCGCCGAAGCTCATCCGCATTCCAAGACCTAGGAATATCATTGTCGTCCATATCTTTTAGTCTGTAAGAACTGGGCCTTGATGAAGATACGACCAGAAAAGGTCCGTCCCACTTCAGCTGTAGCTTGCCTACTGTGTCCGGATTAGCCACTCTCCGAAGCACCAGATGCCCTGGCTTGATATTTTTCAGCCGGACTTTTTTGTCGCGCTATTTTATTGTTTCAGCTTGATATTTATTAATATTTTCCACAGCCTGAAGTCTGACCCCTTCTATAGTGTCTTTTGCTACATGATAATCAGCTTCATCCTCAGTCGAAGTTGTTGTTCTTATTGACCCTGTTTTAGCTTCTTCTGGGGTTATGGCTTCGTCACCAAATAATAGCTTGAATGGCGTAAAACCTGTTGATCTTGATACAGTCGTGTTGTGACTCCACACCACTTTAATCAACTCTTCCGGCCACTTTCCTTTGGGCTGATTAAAAATTAACTTCATTATTCCTGTCATTATAATACCATTTGCTCTTTCGACAAGTCCATTTGATTCTGGATGTCTGACTGATGCAAAATGGATCTTCGTGCCGATTTGACCACAAAATTCCTTGAAGGTTTCGGCATCAAACTGTGTACCATTGTCCACAGTTATAGCCTTTGGTACGCCGAAGCGACACACAATGTTTTGCCAAAAGAATTTCTAGACTATGACCGAAGTTATTGTGGCTAAAGGCTTCGCTTCAATCCACTTAGAAAAATATTCTACAACCACCACAACATATTTTAAATTGCCTTGTGCTGGTGGAAGTGGACCTAACAAATCCAGGCCCCATCTTTGCAATGGCGAGGTTGGTTGTATCAGTTGGGTTAACGACGAAGGTTGTTTCTGGTCTCTTGCGCATTTTTGGCAATTTTCACATTTTTGAACCAGATCCGCTGCATCCAAAGCTGCCTTCGGCCAATAAAATCCTTGTCTGAAGACTTTCCCCAACAAAGGTCTAGATCCAATGTGAGATCCACACAATCATGCATGTATTTCCTTCATCAATTCTATACCTTCAGCTCTGGATAGACACTTGAGCAGTGGAGAGCAGACTCCATGTTTGTATAACTCCCCTTCTATTATTACATATGGTCGAGCTCTTGCCTCTATCCTCTTATTATAAGCTTCATCATCTGAAAGGCAGTTGCCTTGGAGAAAAGATATAATCTCGGTTCTCCAATCTTCACTATGAACAGGAGATATATTGAGCACTGCTCTTTCAAGAAGTTCCACCGAAGGTGCTCTTATTGTCTCAAAGAATACTTCCGAAGGTAAAGGCAATCCTTGTGCCGCTGACTTGGCTAACAGATCAACGTGCTCATTTTCTCCTCGTGGAATATTCTTGACAGAAAACCCTTCGAAAGAAGCTTCAAGCCTTCGAACTGTATCCAGGTATTTCTTAAGCTTCGGGTCTCTTGCTCTACAACTCTTGTCAACATGACCAGAAATAACTTGGGAATCGGTTTTAAGGACCACCCTTCTTATCCCCATTGCCTTTAACTTTCGAAGCCCCAAAAGCAAAGCTTCGTATTCAGCAATATTATTTGTGCAGCTGAAATCAAGCCTTATTGCATAGCATGTTCTGACTTTGGAAGGTGCAACCAAGACAACAGCTGCACCTGCCCCGAAGGTTCCCCAGGAACCGTCGTAGAATACTGTCCAAGCTTCGACATCTTTATTTGCTTCTTCTTCCTGAGCCCCTGGCGTCCAGTCAGCGATGAAGTCTGCTAGCGCCTGGGACTGAATCGAGGATCTATGCACATAATCAATGCTGAATTCGTTGAGTTCCGCATCCCACTTTCCAATCCTTCCAGTAGCTTCTCTGTTCCTCATGATATCCTTCAGAGGCTGTGACGAAGGAACAATTATATGAAATGCTTGAAAATAATGCCGAAGCTTCCTGGAGGCCATTAAGACAGCATACAACACCTTCTCCAATTCTGTTTAATTTTTCTTTGATAAGCTTAGAACTTCGGAGACAAAATATACTGGGGCTTGCTTTTTGATTTGTCCTTCCAATTTTTCCTGCACAAGCGCCGCACTCACTGCAGAGTGCGAAGCTGCCACATATAATAGTAACGGAGCCCCTGGCGCAGGTGGAGTTAATGTTGTTAGATCAATCAGGTATTTGCTTCAGCTCTTCGAAGGCTTTCTGTTGAGCTGAGCCCCACTGAAAGACTTCGGCTGACTTTAGTATTTCAAAGAATGACAAGTTTTTTTTCTGCTGATCTAGATATGAATCTGTTCAATGAAGCCAATCTTCCTGCCAACCGTTGTGCCCCCTTCTTTGTACTTGGTGGTTCCATTCGAAGTATGGCTTCGATCTTGCTTGGATTAGCTTTGATCCCCTTTGTTGAAACTAGGCAACCAAGGAATTTACCCTTCTTTACTCCAAAGACACATTTTCTAGGATTTAATTTCAGGCCAGCTTGCCTGAAATTAGCAAATGTTTCTTGCAGATCAGTGATATGATTTTCTTGCTTCATGCTTTTTACTATGATATCATCAACATATGTTAGCACATTTCTGCCTATCTGAGAATGAAGAACCTTGGCTGTCATTCTGCTGAAGCTTCCTCCAGCATTCTTGAGCCCCTCAGGCATCCGAAGATAGCAATATGTACCACTATGGGTTATGAAGCTGGTCTTCGGCTCATCTTCCTTCTTCATCCAGATTTGGTGGTAGCCTGAGTAACAATCTAGTAAACTCATAAGCTCTAATGAAGCCGCTGCATCTAGTAGAGAATCTATTCTTGGCAATGGAAACTCATCCTTTGGACAAGCCTTGTTAAGATCTGTAAAATCGATGCACATTCTCCATTTACCATTTGCCTTCTTCACCATAACAGTGTTAGCTAGCCACTCTGGGTATTTGACCTCTCTGATAACGCCAGCACAAAGAAGCCTCTTCACTTCATTTCGAGCACCTTCAGCTTTGTCATCGGACATTTTCCGAAGCCTTTGTTTTCTTGGCCTGAAAGATGGATCCACATTGAGTGAATGCTCAATGACATCTCTATTGACACCGTAAAGATCATTAGCTGACCAAGCAAACACATCTTTGTTGTTGAATAAAAACCTTATCAAGGTTTTCTCCTGCTCTTCAGATAACTGAGAACCCAACAATACCTTCTGCTTTGCTATATCTTCACATAGAAGCATAGGCTTCGGCTGATCAGCCGAGGCAGCCTTCTCTCTTTTGTACTTGTACTGTTCACAAGCTTCATTTCCATCTATGTTGTGGATTGCTTTTGAATCTGTCCAGTTTCCTTCAGCTTTTCTAGCAGCTTCCTGACTGCCATGAACATCAATGGGTCCTTGTTCCGAAGGTATCTTCATGCATGGATATGCGGGATGAAGTATTGCTTCGAAAGCATTGAGTGTCCCACGGCCAATGATTGCATTGTATGGGTATTCCATGTCAACAATATCGAACACAACCTGTTCAGTCCTTGTATTATGAACGAAGCCGAAAGTCACTGACATCGTGATTTTGCCGAGCGCTGCAATCTGCCTTCCTCCGAAGCCACAAAGAGGGTGTGTAGCATCATGAATCTTGTCGTCTGGCTCTTGCATCTGTCTGAAGGCCTTAGCAAATATGATGTCAGCTGCACTGCCTATATCAACCAAAACATTGTGGACCAAAAATCCCTTGATGACACAAGATATGACCATAACATCATTATGAGGATAATCCTTGAGCTGAAGGTCCTCCTGGGAGAAGGTGATTGGGATGTGGGACCATTTTGACTTGATGAAGGGTCCCTGCACCCCAACATGCAGTACCCTTCTCTGAGCCTCCTTCTTTTGCTTCTTGTTGACTGGTTCTGAGCATGAACCGCCTGTTATTGGGAGCACCAGCTTCGTAGCCGAAGCAGCTTCAGCTTGGATGTTGGACGAAGCCATCAGCTCAATACTGGAAGTGAGTTCACTGGAGGTGGGCCCCAATGTTGGGGACTTGTTCTCAAATGCTATGAATCAAGAACAAGGCAACACAAAGTATTAAATGTTAAAGTCCTTCGTCCATCGAAACATTATTTCCTTTAGGATATAATGATCTTCGGATGGAGGTCATGAAGGACGTACCTTCATCATCACGGTTATAAGATAATAAAAGGTGAAACATATGAAACATGAAAGATAACACGAATAAACACATTATGTCATTCATATGTTTCATTATGCAAACTTGAATATTTAAACACGATGTTTAATCATATTTATACCTTCAGCTTGATAGAAGGCAAAAATCCAAGTGTTGCACGCGAGCAATTACAGGATAGCCTGAACAGTACTGGGGTACTGTTCATCTATTTTTAGGCATAGGACGCAACGTGTTGGGAATTACATTCATTCCCTTTACAAAGGTTTACAATCATAATACAAATTATCATGGGCCGATTGGTCATTTCATCTTTAAGTCGGTGCCTTTGGAAATGTACTCCGAAGCCTTTTGATTGATAGCTTCGGCTTTGTGTCAATATTCCGAAGGTGTTTCTTCTTATGGGACCTTCGACGACAAAGCAGACCCCAACAAAAACCATTGCGAATGATTTGTTTGTGTGCCAAATTTATGTTGATGATATCATATTTGGGTCTACTAACAAATCTACATGTGAAGAGTTTAGTAGGATCATGATTAAAAAATTCGAGATGTCTATGATGGGGGAGTTGAAGTATTTTCTAGGATTTCAAGTGAAGCAACTCCATGAGGGCACCTTCATCAGCCAAACTAAGTACATTCAAGACATACTCACCAAGTTTGGAATGAAGGATGCCAAACCCATCAAGACACCCATGGGAACTAATGGGCATCTCGACCTTGACACGTGAGGTAAATCCGTAGATCAAAAGGTATATCGGTCGATGATAGGATCTTTACTCTATTTATGTGCATCTCGACCTGATATTATGCTTTCCATATGCATGTGTGCAAGGTTCCAAGCCGATCCTAAGGACGTTCACCTTAGGGCCGTGAAAAGAATCATGAGATACTTAGTTCATACACCTAAGTTTGGTCTTTGGTACCCCAAGGGATCCACTTTTGATTTAACAGGATATTTAGATGCTGATTGGGTAGGGTGTAAAATTGATAGGAAGAGCACATCAGAGACTTGTCAGTTTTTGGGAAGATCCCTGATGTCTTGGGCTTCAAAGAAACAAAATTCAGTAGCTCTTTCTACCGCCGAAGCCAAGTATATTGCCGCAGGTCATTGTTGCGCGCAATTGCTTTGGATGAGGCAAACCATCAGGGACTATGGCTACAAATTGAGCAAAGCCCCTCTCCTATGTGATAATGAGAGTGCAATCCGCATGGCGGATAATCCTGTTGAACACAGCCGCACTAAGCACATAATCATTCGGTATCACTTCTTGAGGGATCACCAACAAAGGGGGGATATCGAGATTGCCTATGTTAGCACCAAAGAACAATTAGCCGATATCTTTACCAAACCATTAGATGAGAAAACCTTTACCAAACTTAGGAATGAGCTAAACATTCTTGATTCTCAGAACTTTGATTGATACTTTGCACACATAGCTAATTTATGTACCTTTGATCATATCTCTTTTATGTCTACGACTAATGTATTTTCAAGAGAATTTCTACTAAGTCATAGATTGAAAGGGAAATGGAGTCCTTGGCGAAGACAAGGCTTCCACTCCACTCTATTGGTATTATTTATCCTTCGCCGTCACTCCGCATCGCTCTCCACTTTGGTATAATCTTCACTCTTATTACTAGTACCATTGGGGAGAAAGTAAAATAGGGCTCTCAAAAGACTCCGTTTTTGGCGATTAATGCCAAAGGGGGAGAAATATTAGTCCAAAGCAAAAGGACTGCACCACCACCAATTTCAAAGTTTTATAAAAAGAAGTTTTCAATTGGCATCTTATGATGAAAATTTTTAATACACATATTTCAAATTGATATCTAAAATATTTGATCTTCTTTCAATTGGTAAAACCCTCTTGAACACTAAGAGGAAAATTTCATCCAGGGGGAGTTTTGTTTAAGTCAAAAGAAAAGCATTTGAAACAGGGGGAGAAAATTTCAAATCTCAAAAATGCTTCTCACAATCTTATTCATATACCTTTGACTATTTGCAAAAAGACTTTGAAAAGATTTTCCAAAAGAATTTGCAAAAACAAAACAAGTGGTGCAAGCGTGGTCCAAAATGTTAAAAGAAAGAAAGCAATCCATGCATATCTAATGAAAGTATAAATTGGTTTAATTCCAAGCAACATTTGCACTTGCCTTAGGCAAACTAGTTCAATTCTGCACTCATATATTTGCTTTGGTTTGTGTTGGCATCAATCACCAAAAAGGGGGAGATTGAAAGGGAAATAGGGTCAAACCTTTTCCTAAATGATTTTGGTGGTTGAAATGCCCAACACAAATAATTGGACTAACTAGTTTGCTCTAGATTAGATGTTCTACACGTGCCAAAGGTTCAACACAAACCAATGAAAAGATCTAAGTTAGGGTTCAAAAGAAAGGAGCAAAAGAAACCGAAGAGAACCCTAGTCTGGCGCACCGGACTGTCTGGTGTGCCACCGGACAGTGTCCAGTGCACCAGGGACCGTACAGGCTAAACTCTTCACCTTCGGGTTTCTGGAGAGCCGCTCCGCTATAATTCACCAGACTGTCCGGTGTGCCAGCGGAGAAGCGCAACGGTCGCCTACAAACGTGAACAGTGCGCGGATAGTTCGTACATAGTCAGAGCAGCGCCAGAAGGCGCACCAGACAGTGAACAGTACCTGTCCGGTGTGGCACCGGACTATCCGGTGCCCCAAGTTGTCAGAGCTCCAACGGTCGAAACCATCAGACCCCTAACGGTTGGGTGACGTGGCTGGCGCACCGGACAGTGTTCGGTGGCGCACCGAACTGTCCGGTGCGTCCATCGACAGACAGCCTCCCCAACGGTTGGTTTGGTGGTTGGGGCTATAAATACCCCCCAACCACCACCACTCCAAGCATCCAAGTTTTTCAGACATCTCATTCAATACAAGAGCTAGTGCATTCAATACAAGACACAATTCAATAGAATCAAAGCCTCTCCAAGTCCCAAATACACTCCAAACAAATAGTGACTAGAGAGAGAGTTTTGCTCGTGTTCTTTGAGCTCTTATTCTTGGATCACTTTCTTCTTCCCCATTCTTGTTCTTCAAGCACTTGTAATCAAAGCAAGAGACACCAAGTTGTGGTGGTCCTTGTGAAGGGTCTAAGTGACCCGTTTGATTAATGAGAAAGCTCACTCGGTCTAGGTGACCGTTCGAGAGAGGGAAAGGGTTGAAAGAGACCTAGTCTTTGTGACCACCTCAACGGGGAGTAGGTTTGCAAGAACCGAACCTCGGTAAAACAAATCACCGTGTCACTCGCTTTATTTCTTGGTTGATTTGTTATCGCCCTCTCTTTTGGACTCGATTTTATTTCTAACGCTAACCCCGGCTTGTAGTTGTGCTTAAAGTTTGTAAATTTCAGTTTCCGCCTAATCACCCCCCTTTAGGCGACTTTCAAGTTGCTCTATTTAAATTGTGGAAATCGATGCATACTCTGAGCTTACCTGATTCCTTCTTTTCCACATGCACAATATTGGAGACCAACTCTGCGTATCTGCAAGGTCTAATAAAGTTCTGGGTTTCTGCTTGAAAAGGTATGAAACCAGACTTAATAGACAGTTGATGCTCTACTGTCTATCGGCTTAATCCTGGCATCTTAGTGTAATTCCAAGCAAAGCAATCCAAGGTCCTGATTACAAAAGTCGGCCTTGGAGTTTTACCATCTCCTATGTCGATCTTCTCCAAAGGATCGACCGATGTAAACTCCTATCCTAACTTGTTGAGATTCCTGAATTCTTCTATTATGCCTCCCTCAAAATAATTAGGTGGTCTCTACATCACTGTAGACCGTCCGTCTCGAAGGCCGGACCGTCTGCGACGCTGGGTCCGTGCCGCAACGGCTGCCCGGCCTTAAGGGCCAAACTACTCTGTGAAAGACCGGACCGTCCGGCCTCAGGGGCCAGACTGTCCGCGCCCTAGGACTTGTTCCTTATGTGTGTACTCATCATTTAAACTTTATTTATGATTCAGTCGATTCTCCATAGGCTCTAGCATCACAGGAATGAAACCTTTTTTTTATCTATACTTATGAACTGATAATCAGAAAAATCTACTCCTGTAAGACATGTAGCAGTTTCATAGGTCCAAAGTACAGGGGCATCGGTCACGGCGATGCAGGTCGATGCATCAACATGCACTTGTTCTACATCATCGCCTACCCATTATAGCAACATTTGATTTAAAGTAGAAGGTACACATTGATTAGCATGAATTCAATCTCTATCTAAGATTAGACTATAATTTCCTTGTACATCAGCAACGAAGGAGGCAACAATAAGGGTTTTGGTCCCGATGGTTAACTCAACGAATGTGACTCCCTTGTCTTTGATCGAACTATCAGTCCCAACACTGCTGAGCATCATGTTGGTCTTGACAAGTTCATCGTCTTGCTTTCCAATTTTTTTGTACAATGAGTAAGACATTTAATTTACGGTCGCCCCTCCATCTACCAACATCTTAGCAATCGGTATTCCATCAATATGGCCACGCACGAAGAGCGGCTTTAGATGGTTGACCGATTCTTTTGGCTTAGTGAAGGCGGGCTCTTTAGGACCAAAATCGAATTGAGCGACGACGGTTCATCGTCACCGATAATAGTACAATCGGCGGAGAACATAATAACATTTACTTCCATACCTGAGTGTTCCGGCGTAGCCCCGTAGTCGACCAAGTCTTCTTCCAGCAGGTTGTCCTCCTCCATAGGTATTGGCTCGTTCTTGGAGGTGTCCTGGCGTAGAGCGAACGGTTCTGACTCGAGAGTCAGCCGGTCCGTGTCATCTGCGGACGGTCCGGCCTTTATAGCCGGACTGTCCACCGTACCTGTAGAGAGCTGTGAAGTTGGTATCTCATTTTCTGTCTTCGTGACCGTTTAATTTATTTGAATGGCCTTTGACCTCCACCTCTTTTTGCGGTGGTGGGTACTGCGGATGTGTGTCATTAAATATTTTTCTACTTCCTTTTCCTTGCTCTCATTTGCTCTCAAGCGTTGCAATTTTCGCTTTTGACCCGATGGGCACCATCAGAGCATGGAGTATTTTGGGTCGACTGTTTTGATGGCAGTCATGTCTCCTTCTTTGCCTGTATTGGTCGATTTACCAAAAAATATCGACCCTTCATTTTTTCCTATATGACGATATCTGTTGTACCTATTTTGATGATGTCCCCTTTTGTCGTCCTCTTGGTCGCTGTAGGTATATGCCCCCCTGCCAGATTGGTTGGCCTTTGCGGCCGAGTGGTCTGGCAACTTGTTGTGCCTGTGCCTGGTGACCAGATTGAGTGGTGCTCAATCGGTATTGTACTGGAGGTGCCAACATGTTGAATACAGATGTTTGGAGTGCCCCCAAGCGGGGTACTGTGACATCCCAAATGAGTATGGTGGCATGCTCCACATTTTATTTAGGACATATGTGGTGGTATGTATGTATATTGATATGGCACAGGTGGATATGGGGGTGGGGGTGTCCATGCAGGCACGCTATGTCTTAACCGGATAGTATGACCTTCCGTCTTTCCTGATTGGTGAGGTGGTCCAACCGGTCTTACCTGCTGTCGCTCCTAAGGGGGTGAGCGAGGTCGCTTTGCTGGCTGGTAACTTGGGCCAGCCTTCTTTTTTGCATATTTAGACAATAATTGGTCAAAGGTTGGGCTAGATCTAACCAGTCGACGAGTTGTCTTTACTGTGTTAGTTTTTCATGTACCTATTTCTGGTCGTCGTGGTTTGAAGGTACGTGGTCGTTGTGGTTCCTAGGCGTTGCTGGACCATCCACTGGAATGATCCGGACTGTCCAGCGGTGTCCTGGATTGTCCGCGTCTGTGCGTCGGACCGTCCGCGATGCGCAGAACATGTGCTCGCGCCTGGTTTCCTGCCTGCGCCTGCCCCCTAGCGTTGGAGGTAGTAATGGTAATCTTTAGAGTCTCACCTCCATCGGGAGTCCTCTCCGCCACCACCTTCCTGCGAGAGTTTTTATCATTTTCTTCGGCCTTGTGCGCATCGCCGATGATGACCTCCTTGCCTTTGCCCTTATCGGTTGCATTAGACCCAATCAGGATTTTTTGCCTTCGAAGTCGATCATATTTATTAGGAAGAGCTCCGTGTACACCTGCATTTCCTGAAATTTCAATCGTCCCTCGTTAATGGCTGATTGAATCATGTCACACCCGGGTTTTGTGACGGAACCTCCCAAGTAATTAGGCCCACCTACAGTTGTCCTTGTCCAACAGACATCAGACACCCTGTAGATGTTCCTAAGTCACTTGACAAGTTCGGTATCTTTCCTTACCTTACCAGGAACGTTTCACCCGTCTTGCAGACATTACAGAACATCGGAGATAAAGAATTGCGGAAGTGATTACATAACTTACATTTATTTAAAAAGCTAGCTCAAGTTGTTTTATTACAGACCAGAACTAAAAAGGCGAGTGCTGAGTAGTAATATTATACAAACCAAGGGAGGCACAAACTCCTCCCGAGAAGTTTTAAGCAAAAGATCCTATGTGGAGGACCAAGTCCTCCCGCACTTCAGTCTTGTTTTTCATCATGGGGAACCACCTTTGCACAGAAGCAACAGAAATCTGCTACTTCCTCACCTAAAAACAACGAAGGGATAAACCCTGAGTATGGAATTACTCAGCAAGTCTTACTCGACTAAAGAAAAGACTCTCAAGAGTATGCTGGTTATATGGGAGTCAAGGTAAGGCTTTTCAATGATCAAAGACTCTGTTTTGCAGAAATGCTTACTAAAGTGGATCCTTAAAAATCCAATTTTATTTGTCAAGTTAAGTACAATTACCTGCAACCAGAGTTCTTTCTACCCTAGTTCAATCACTGGTCCTGCACTAGCCAATTTCTTAACAAAAACCCGTCATCTTTAGTGGGATGCTACGTGTAGGTCAGTGACCAAGTCTTCATAACCGCGAAGGTACGGCGATCCGAATCGATTATACTCAGCTGAGGATCTCCAATCACACGACATATGTAGCACTTAACCCTTGCATATGTCAACCCGCCACCGGGGTTCTTAAGACCAGATCAGGTTCACGCAAACCGAGAGCACAGATACACCACCGTCCAGCCTCTTGCCACGGAGGGTACACGCTACTCTCGCCACCGCTCCACGCCCATTTCGTGTTATCTTATTCTGGCCTTAGTCTGCCCGAGGCAAGGCTTACCCATGACGAGGCATGTGACCAGTTAAAGGGTCCTCGATCATCAAGCCTACATCGACAAGGTCCTTAATCGACTCAGACGGAGACACTACACCGAGACTCTCTTCTCGTGCAAGTCACCCGCCCGGTCTCAGCTTAATCTTTTAACCCAAAAACTTGGTACCTGGCAGAGGTACATCTTTTCCGATGTTGAATCCATCATGGCCATGATGGATTCACCATCAAGTTTTATTTTTGAAAACAACCCTCCCACTTTGCCAATCATCTTTTGAAAAACAAAACCTTTTGTTTTTGCTAAAGCAATACTAAGCAAAGTAAAACCTTTTGTAAAAACAGGGTTTCAAGGAGGGTAATCAAGATCAAGGAAGGTAGTGCAAGAATTGTTTTATCAAGCAACTCCTATCACCTAATGCAGCAAGCAAGTGAGAAAGATTTTAAAAACATCAAGGGAGGTGGCAAATGCACCGGGGCTTGCCTTCGTTCACAGGTGAGTCGGGTTCGGATCCGCAAATATCGAAGTAGAAGCAGTTGCCTGCTTGAGAATCCGAAGGTGGTGGTGTCCTTTCCTTGGTGACTTCTATTTCTTCTTCACGTTCTAACATAATCATATATATACATATATAAGAATGAATGTCATGTAATGCGCATGAGAGTGCGAAGATAATAAAGATTTATTATCTAAGTCTTGAATACAACTTTCCTTCATGGAACTCCGAGAACTTAGGGTTTCCGGAGTCGGTAAAGGAGTTCATAGGGCAGGGGGGATGGTTTTGGGTTCTAGTTATCACACATGGTCCAAATCAATTCAAATCCTACCCAAGGCTTCTAAATATTGTTTTAAGTTCCCATAAAAAGTTTGGGCATTTTTGGACTTACCACTTATTTTTTAAAAAATCCATAACTATTACTCTTAACCACTTTAAATACCCTAAAATTTCTTATTTCCACTAAAAATCACAAAATTATTTTTATTAAATTCTAGGGAAAATAACAAGCCTAGGAAAATTGGTTTCATAATTTTATCATTTTTCTACTATTTTCTAAAATTGTTTTGGCTCTGGAAATAAAAGAAAAAGGAAACCAGTGAATAGTACTGGGCCGAATCCAGCCTAGGACGGCCCACGACCAGAAGAAATGCGCGCGCCCGCGCCCGCTGTGGAGTTTTTGCAACAGGGCCCTTGGGGTTTTAACTAATTGGAGATGGGTTTGATTACTATTTTACTGTGTCGCTGACAACTTGCAGATAAGCCCTTCATGTTCTATTTCTTCGCAGTGGGAGGTCCACGACAACGGCCGCGTGGAGGATGAACTCCGGTGAGGTTGTGCCGGCGGATTTAAGCAACGGCCAGTGCTCCCGAGCGGTGTACACCGGATTAAACCCTTCCCGAACGATTCCCCTAACTTAATTTCACGATTGGTAAGCTATCACGCCCTGTCCACGTGAACCGCGAATGATGAGGACAATGGTACGTGTTCCCGGTGATCCCTGGCGGTCCGGTTCAATTAAAGGGTTCGAGGGGTTTGCGGGGTACCTAAGGAGGCTAGAACAAGTGGCAGAGGGACTTGAGCTCACCTGAATTGAGCTGGCCACGGTGAGGTCTTCTTTGCGGTGGCGGAAACCGAATTGGGGGAAGTGAGCGATTCTCTGGCTATGGGGGCTAATCGGAGACGGGAGTGGTGGCTATGGCTTCGGTATGACCTAGCGCAGCTGGCTGGGGGCTCAATTTATAGGCGGAGCGAGCGGTGGCACTTGAATTGATGATGGCGCGGTGGCGGCCGGAGAGGAGGAAGAACCTTGGCGCGCGTGGTTACGTGTCCTATGGCGTGGCAGTAACTCCGGTGATCGATAGACAGTTAGAGGGGGTCACGGTGATGCGGTGGCGCGGTTAAGACACGCGGCGCATGGTCGGACGGCGGCGGTTCACCGGTGAGCCTATCGCTCCAGTCGCAAAGCAGAGGGGAAGGCAGGGGAGGCCGTCGGAGTGGTGTCCAGCTCACCGGCGGTGAGGATCTTTACCGAGCTATGTTTATCCGATGGCCACGACGCACGAATCACGGCGAGCGGTGATCAACGGTGATGGACCACCGGCGACGAGTAGAGGGATAGGATCTTCTTCAGTTACCCTTTACTGTACCATGGGACATTCAGTTTATGACGCCTGACAGTCATAGTTTAGGCTCGATTTTCTCACAAATTTTCATGGCAACATACCCAATGATCTGTAGCAAAGTTGTAGATCTACAATCCATCTATAACTTTACTACAATGTGCTCCCCCAAAAAGTCACTGGATCTTGCTTAAAATCAAGCCCTAAGTTCATGTCATCCTTAATCTGAATTTCAGACATCAAGCAGTCTGACAGTCCAACTTCAGGCTCAATTATCTCCCAACTTTTCACAAGAACATGGCTTGCACTCTTAAGCAAACTTGTTGTCCTATAATTGGGCTATAATTTTGATGTGGTGACCTAATATGAATTCTCATTATTTTGAAAGCTACACAGCTCTAAAGTTGGGCCTATAACCCTGATCTCAGGCTTAGCACAAGAATCACAATTGAGGTCCTTTTGCAAATAGGTCCAAACCTTAGGGTTTAACTTGCAAACTCACATATTTGTGACCCAAATGACTTAAGATACTTATTTACTTGGTTTTTGCACTTTAACCCAAAAGTGGACTAAATTTGCACATAGGCCCCTAGGGTTTAGTTCCAGGGTTCCAATTAGGGTTTCTGGTATCCGAGGGGTATAAATGTGACTCCACTTTGTTTTTGGGGATATTTTATGACTCTTTCCCTAAAGTCTTTAGGTTTTCTCATCTTAGATTAAGTTTTACCCCTTTAACCTCTATTTAGGGTTAAGTTCCTTAACCAGGGTTCCATTTGCAAAAACATTAAAACAATACAACTTGTTTGAAATTTTTGCCTAGTGAATGCATTCTAGGTGTATCAAACATATGCAATGCCAATGCTTATGATGCCACGCTCAAGTTTTAGTTATAGTAACACCAGGGGTGTTACAGGTTTCAGGGCACCAAGACCCGGGCGCGAACATAAACACCAGGTGTGCTGGGACCAAGTCTCACACATATGATGCATAGTAGCACAGGATCGAATGTCACATCTTTACTATATAACAGGAGTTCTATACAAAATAATTAAATAATTACATCATATGAGGAAACGATCCAGCAACCCAAAGTTGACTAGGAGATGACGGCCTAGACCACTTACGAACTCATCACAGCATCCTCCACGCGCCTCATCCTGTGGTACATGCTCTTGACCTGTGGGGGGGTGTGAGACAGCAAGAGTGAGCTCACATACGTTCATCGCTCAACAAGTTGTGGCGAATAATGTGAATGAACTCGCCAAAGGTGGGAGTTCATGTGAAGTGTAAGGCTTACCAAAGAGGATGGTTAGAGCTGAGCATTGCTTTTAAAGTTGGTCAAAATTTTATTAGCAATTACTAAGTATAAGTAAATACCAACCCAATTAAATAGTAGAACAGAAGTAACAACATCACCTGCGATGCAATGCATATGACAAATTGAATTTAAGTTCCATAAATTAATCATGTGAGTGTCCGAGCTGCTCATGACCGTGAGCACGGCTAGTATACCAGTTTTACACTCTGCAGAGGTTGCGCATCTTTACCCACAAGTCATGTTACCCATCTGCCAAGGGATCGCGACTTCCCATACACCTCTACCGAGGAGGCGAGGCAGGGTAACACTACGAGGCCTTTACAAAGTTCCACTAGCTTCAGAAAACCCGCTACAGTTTATAGGAAGCTCCAATGCAGGGTTCTTGTCTGACCGCCATCGCAGCAAAATCAACCAAGGACCTCCCTACAGTGACCACTCCCCTACTGCCCTTGCCCCTTTCGGGTAAGGTAGTCTTCCACTAGCTTTCCTAATTAGTTAGCCAAGGGCGTCCATAAACCCTTGTGGTAGCACTATTTTCCCATGTGGTTCTCCATGTTCCAATTAACATAATGATCTTATCATGAACAATAAATAATAACTGATAATAAAAGATAATCATGAATAAAATGTATCTCTATACCCAAAACCACATAAAGCAATAGCAGGTACTACCCGAAAATCCAGTGGTGAACAAGGTATAAAGATAGTCAAACTAGGGTAACCTATTGGGTCCCATCAAAATTAACCTATGCATATCATTATGATTAATTAGAACATGAGTGGGTAAAAGAAGTGATCAAGGGCACAACTTGCCTGGGATTTGAGATTCCAGGTACCAGGATGATCTTCAGATGACTCGTGACCTCACTGCTAGTCGAAGCAATACAAACAAACATTGTATAGGCAAAATTAACATCACACCAAACATGAGAAAATTGCGTAATAATAATCTACACGTTGCTATGATACTAACGCAACTTGAACGGATCAAATCGGAGTTAAAACGGAGGAGTTATGATTTTCTGAAGATTCTATGTGTTTTGTACAAGATTAAATGGGATATAAATTTTAATGTGATTTTCATGTCAAAACAGTGGTACAAAAGTAGAAACAATAATATTACAAAATTATTAGAATTTGAATGGATTAATTTGGACTACATATGAATTTTCTATGGATTATACAAGTTCTAGCATTTATTTTTGCATTAAAAAGTATTTTCCAAATGAATTTATTTGATTTTCTTGTTATCTGGACCAAGAGCATCATTACCAGAGAGTCCAGGGGCTAAACCATAAGTTTTACGCAGACACAGAACTCCCCTGAGTGGACTGCGGGTTTATTTATACTAAATACGGGGGCTCATTTGAAAAATAGACACCGCAAAGGGTCATCGGGTGTTTCAGTCCGCCCGATCCACAATCTACGGCCCCGATTATATCTAACACAGATCGAACCGGTACGCGCTGCTGACCGCAAGATCTAAAACCTACGGCCAGATCATTCCCTAGCGAAACGTTATGCGCGAGTTGATCCAGACCGCCGATCAGAACATGAACGGCCCAGACACACTCGCCATGCCGACTAACCTGAACCGTTTGATGCATATCGCACGCTCCACGGTCGTCTTCCTCTCGCGCTACCCAAACACCGCACGCCGGTCACCCATGCGGCGGCGCACTCACCGCCGTGAGGCAAACCCGAGAAGGACGACGCCGAGCCCAAATCCCTATTGCACGAACCATGCAGAGCCTATGGCGGACACGATGAGGGCACTGAGAGCAGGCGAAAGGCAATGGACGAGACAGGCTACGCGAAGCGGCGGGGATGGGCGGAGTTGGAACTCAGGCGAGCAATTCCACGACCCAGGGGACCAAATTCGAAGCGCGGTTGAATGATACGCGATCATGAAGTAAGGATGGGCACGTGGAAGGGCATCATACCGGTGATCGAGGGACGGCGAGGTAGGTCCACGGCGCGGTGCGATTCCACGGCGGCAGGAGGAGCACGGCAAGGAATTGCCGGTGCGCAGATGGGCAATCTCGAGCCGCGTGACCAAATTAAGCTCTCCCCCAAACCAAGGAAGCTATAGGGCAAAGCTTAGCTAGCGCGGCCGGTAGGAGGCTGAGGTTCCCAGGCGGCGACCCCGACTCCCCCACGGCGGCGAGAAAATCTAGTGTACGCGGAAGAGGAGGCGAGTGGATTAAGCAGACGGACGAGCTCTTTATGCATACCCGGCGCGGTCAATGCGGTCCGAGATTGGTGGGCGAGCATCAGGCATCGGAGCTCCGAGTTCCGCGGGCGCACTCCGCCATGGCCGCACTCCGTTGAGGCGAATCCGCGGAGCGGTTGAAGCAACTGACAACGGGGCCGATTTGTCAGCGACACATCGCAACCGCACACGCCAGAGGGACAGACAACTGGGCCCCACGCGACAGTGCGCGGTCATCGCCGAGCTCGGAGGAATCCGTTGAGGAAGGTGGGAACGGGCTGACTTGCGGGCCCCGCGGACCAGAGGAAGGGAGGGAGGAGCGAGTGCGGTGGAGATCGACGAGTAGGGCCCACGCGTAAGTGAGCGCCCGCGGTGGGACTTGAGCTGGCGCGAGTTAGATTTCCTTCAGTGGGCCGAATTGTTAGTCTGGGCCCAACCGCGCACAGTTCACTTCTCTATTTTTTTTTCTCTATTTCCACATTTAGATTTGAATTCAAACTTAAATTCAAACTTCTATGGCTCATCACTGCAACTTATATTTGTGAAATTAGGGGTATTAATTCTGGATATATATTTATTTATATATATATTGTTTATATTTTCATAGCCTTTATCTTTTGCTTATTTCCAACCATAATTTCAATTTAGGGTTAACTCTAACTTCTAGTAATTATTATCTTATATTTTTTTATCCTTACTATTTTATTTAATGTGCAAACATATAAACTCCAATATGATGCATTTTCTTTTTATTTTAATATCATTGGTTTTAATTAATCACTCTCAATTATATGTGTGTTCTTTTTATGATGCAAATATGGCACATGACATGAAGAGACCTCTCTATATTCTTTGTATACAAAATTGAGTATTACAAATCCTACCCCCTTTAAAAATAATCTCGTCCTCGAGATTTGTAAGAAAAGGGATGTAGCTTTTTTTCAACACATATGCACAAACAAAATCTCAACATGATGCATAATTTATTAGCAAAACATACGGTCAAATAGACCTTATTATTCCTTCTTAAAATCATATCATCTACTAACTAAAGTAACATCTAGATCTTACAAATGGTAGTAATTTATATATATGTTTATGTAGCTTGGTGGAGCTGGTGGTGGTGGTGGAGGTTGTTGTTGTTGTTGTCTCTCCAACCGCGCTTGCCTTATTTCTTGGCGGACCTGACGTATTTCCTCGCGTTCTTGTCTTATCTGATTTTGCATCTCGATCACCAGGTCTGTTAATTGTTGTATTACCAGTCTTTGGGCAGCAACCACTTGATCGGTTTCAACAGGTGGAGGATTTGGGGAATTCATTTCTGTTTGTTGTTGCGTGATAATCTTTCCTTTCCTGGTATTGACCATGAAAGTTAGAAACATATGATAATAGTTTTGCAAAGGAAATTATTCAATAGGCGGAATGAATAAGTTAGTAGCTGGTTATAATCTGAAGATTCTTTAGTAGGGCTTAATCTTTGTTTTATGTCCAGATTGGGGTAACCAGTCGTATAAGGTGAATATCCAAGGGTAAGATAGAATCTGTCAAGATGAGAGATATATATGGGTGAGATAGACTACAAGATGTAGGTTAAAAGTTTGTTTGTTGTTAGGTGGGAATATATCATATTCGTTAGAAGGTTATGATATAAGCCAAGTGGTTGGGATAAGTATGCTTGTTAGAACAAGACAAGTCTCTACGAATAAGACATAATCTTTTGAGATTAGTTAGATCTATTAAGATGAGATAAAATCTTTTTAAGATAAGATGAATCTATTAAGATAAGAGAGAATCTTATTAAGATAAGATGGATCTATGAGGCTTGATATATTCTAGTGGTGGTATTCTTAATTTGTACAATCATCTTATGATTTTTTTATTTATTTATATTTATGTCTATATGTATATGCAGATGTAATTGTGGACATTACTCCACAATTCATCACACTCAATCAAAGATCCAAACCAGGCAAGTATCATAAGAACAATCATTCAAGCATATAGAAAAAAAAGTTTTGTTTTTGTTCCTAAGATTAGGTCTCCTATTCCTAAAGTTTACTTTAGGTACAGGATTTCAAAGTGTGAAATCCACATTTGTCTTTTAGAAAGAAAAGGTAAGAATAATCAGAGTAAAGCGGAAATAGATGAGAAAATATTAAGATAAGTTTAGAAAAGAATCAGAGTAGCAGAGGTATGTAAGTAAATAATGGTTGTCCAGTTCTATCTAGGTTTCGTCCTACAGTCAACATTCCTCTGATACCACTTCTGTCACACCCGGGTTTCAGGGCACCAAGACCCGGGCGCGAACATAAACACCAGGTGTGCTGGGACCAAGTCTCACACATATGATGCATAGTGGCACAGGATCGAATGTCACATCTTTACTATATAACAGGAGTTCTATACAAAATAATTAAATAATTACATCATATGAGGAAACGATCCAGCAACCCAAAGTTGACTGGGAGACGACGGCCTAGACCACTCACGAACTCATCACAGCATCCTCCACGTGCCTCATCCTGTGGTACATGCTCTTGACCTGTGGGGGGTGTGAGACAGCAAGAGTGAGCTCACATACGTTCATCGCTCAACAAGTTGTGGGGAATAATGTGAATGAACTCGCCAAAGGTGGGAGTTCATGTGAAGTGTAAGGCTTACCAAAGAGGATGGTTAGAGCTGAGCATTGCTTTTAAAGTTGGTCAAAATTTTATTAGCAATTACTAAGTATAAGTAAATACCAACCCAATTAAATAGTAGAACAGAAGTAACAACATCACCTGCGATGCAATGCATATGACAAATTGAATTTAAGTTCCATAAATTAATCATGTGAGTGTCCGAGCTGCTCATGACCGTGAGCACGGCTAGTATACCAGTTTTACACTCTGTAGAGGTTGCGCATCTTTACCCACAAGTCATGTTACCCATCTGCCAAGGGATCGCGACTTTCCATACACCTCTACCGAGGAGGCGAGGCAGGGTAACACTACGAGGCCTTTACAAAGTTCCACTAGCTTCAGAAAACCCGCTACAGTTTATAGGAAGCTCCAATGCAGGGTTCTTGTCTGACCGCCATCGCAGCAAAATCAACCAAGGACCTCCCTACACTGACCACTCCCCTACTGCCCTTGCCCCTTTCGGGTAAGGTAGTCTTCCACTAGCTTTCCTAATTAGTTAGCCAAGGGCGTCCATAAACCCTTGTGGTAGCACTGTTTTCCCGGGTGGTTCTCCATGTTCCAATTAACATAATGATCTTATCATGAACAATAAATAATAACTGATAATAAAAGATAATCATGAATAAAATGTATCTCTATACCCAAAACCACATAAAGTAATAGCAGGTACTACCCGAAAATCCAGTGGTGAACAAGGTATAAAGATAGTCAAACTAGGGTAACCTATTGGGTCCCATCAAAATTAACCTATGCAGATCATTATGATTAATTAGAACATGAGTGGGTAAAAGAAGTGATCAAGGGCACAACTTGCTTGGGATTTGAGATTCCAGGTACCAGGATGATCTTCAGATGACTCGTGACCTCACTGCTAGTCGTAGCAATACAAACAAACATTGTATAGGCAAAATTAACATCACACCAAACATTAGAAAACTGCGTAATAATAATCTACGCGTTGCTATGAGACTAACGCAACTTGAACGGATCAAATCGGAGTTAAAACGGAGGAGTTATGATTTTCTGAAGATTCTATGTGTTTTGTACAAGATTAAATGGGATATAAATTTTAATGTGATTTTCATGTCAAAACAGTGGTACAAAAGTAGAAACAATAATGTTACAAAATTATTAGAATTTGAATGGATTAATTTGGACTACATATGAATTTTCTATGGATTATACAAGTTCTAGCATTTATTTTTGCATTAAAAAGTATTTTCCAAATGAATTTATTTGATTTTCTTGTTATCTGGACCAAGCGCATCATTACCAGAGAGTCCAGGGGTTAAACCATAAGTTTTACGCAGACACAGAACTCCCCTGAGTGGACTGCGGGTTTATTTATACTAAATACGGGGGCTCATTTGAAAAATAGACACCGCAAAGGGTCATCGGGTGTTTCAGTCCGCCCGATCCACAATCTACGGCCCCGATTATATCTAACACAGATCGAACCGGTACGCGCTGCTGACCGCAAGATCTAAAACCTACGGCCAGATCATTCCCTAGCGAAACGTTATGCGCGAGTTGATCCAGACCGCCGATCAGAACATGAACGGCCCAGACACACTCGCCATGCCGACTAACCTGAACCATTTGATGCAGATCGCACGCTCCACGGTCGTCTTCCTCTCGCGCTACCCAAACACCGCACGCCGGTCACCCATGCGGCGGCGCACTCACCGCCGTGAGGCAAACCCGAGAAGGACGACGCCGAGCCCAAATCCCTATTGCACGAACCAAGCAGAGCCTATGGCGGACACGATGAGGGCACTGAGAGCAGGCGAAAGGCAATGGACGAGACAGGCTACACGAAGCGGCGGGGATGGGCGGAGTTGGAACTCAGGCGAGCAATTCCGCGACCCAGGGGACCAAATTCGAAGCGCGGTTGAATGATACGCGATCATGAAGTAAGGATGGGCACGTGGAAGGGCATCATACCGGCGATCGAGGGACGGCGAGGTAGGTCCACGACGCGGTGCGATTCCGCGGCGGCAGGAGGAGCACGGCAAGGAATTGCCGGTGCGCAGATGGGCAATCCTGAGTCGCGTGACCAAATTAAGCTCTCCCCCAAACCAAGGAAGCTATAGGGCAAAGCTTAGCTGGCGCAGCCGGTAGGAGGCTGAGGTTCCCAGGCGGCGACCCTGACTCCCCCACGGCGGCGAGAAAATCTTGTGTACGAGGAAGAGGAGGCGAGTGGATTAAGCAGACGGACGAGCTCTTTATGCATACCTGGCACGGTCAATGCGGTCCGAGATTGGTGGGCGAGCATCAGGCATCGGAGCTCCGAGTTCCGCGGGCGCACTCCGCCATGGCCGGACTCCGTTGAGGCGAATCCGCGGAGCGGTTGAAGCAACTAACAACGGGGCCGATTTGTCAGCGACACATCGCAACCGCACGCGCCAGAGGGACAGACAACTGGGCCCCACGCGACAGTGCGCGGTCATCGCCGAGCTCGGAGGAATCCGTTGAGGAAGGTGGGAACGGGCTGACTTGCGGGCCCCGCGGACCAGAGGAAGGGAGGGAGGAGCGAGTGCGGTGGAGACCGACGAGTAGGGCCCACGCGTAAGTGAGCGCCCGCGGTGGGACTTGGGCTGGCGCGAGTTAGATTTCCTTCAGTGGGCCAAATTGTTAGTCTGGGCCCAACCGCGCACAGTTCACTTCTCTATTTTTTTCTCTATTTCCACATTTAGATTTGAATTCAAACTTAAATTCAAACTTCTATGGCTCATCACTGCAACTTATATTTGTGAAATTAGGGGTATTAATTCTGGATATATATTTATTTATATATATATTGTTTATATTTTCATAGCCTTTATCTTTTGCTTATTTCCAACCATAATTTCAATTTAGGGTTAACTCTAACTTCTAGTAATTATTATCTTATATTTTTTTATCCTTACTATTTTATTTAATGTGCAAACATATAAACTCCAATATGATGCATTTTCTTTTTATTTTAATATCATTGGTTTTAATTAATCACTCTCAATTATATGTGTGTTCTTTTTATTATGCAAATATGGCACATGACATGAAGAGACCTCTCTATATTCTTTGTATACAAAATTGAGTATTACAAATCCGTTGTCGAAATACATTACAATCATTAGTGGCGTGAGAAAATGAGTTGTGCCACTTGCAGTATGCACGATATTTAGTTCGTCGGGGGGGGTGGAACAATATGATTTATTTTAATGTTGCCATTTTGAGTAATTCATCGAATATCTTGTCATATTTGCCAACATTAAATGTAAATTTAACTTCCTCCTGTCGTTTCTTTTGAATCGACTGCAAGGAGGAACAAGCCGAAGATTTGGCCTGCTTGGGCCAAACCATTTCAGCAGCGTAAACCTCTTTTGACTCGTCGTCCGAGCTACTCTGGTCGCATTCTACTATGTGGACGTTGTTACGAATCATTTTGGCAGTCTCTTTGCTTTGGCTTTCACAAGCCAAAGCTCTCTAATGTAACTGTGCTAGCGTAAAAAATTGGATGCCTTCCAATCTTTTTTTAAATAATAGCGCAATCCATTAAAGGCTAACCCCGCTAGCTGTTTTTCTGCCAACTGAATTTGAAAACATCGGTTTCTTGTATTCTAAAATCTCTGGATGTAATCATTAACCGATTCGTCTTTCCCTTGTCATAGGGCCACTAAGTCTACCAAATCTAACTCATAGTCACCGAAAAAGAAGTGATCATGGAATTTTTGTTCTAACCTCCCCATGACAAAATAGAATTAGTAGGTAATGTGGCATACCATACGAATGTGATTCCTGTTAAAAACAATGAAAATAAACGACTATGAAATGCCTCTCTTTCGGCCAATTGTCCTAATTGCATTAAAAACTGGCCTATGTGTTCGCGTGTGCTCTTTCCTTGGTCACCCAAAATTTTTGCGAATTCGGGTATCCTGGTTCCCTGTGGGTATGGATGATGGTCAAATCGGCTGTCATAAGGTCTATGATATGACTGCCCCCAGGGACCATGCTTACTCCGAGTTTATCTCGGAATGCGTCGGCTATCTCGTCCCTTACTATATTGATAGCAGCCGGTGGGAGACCGCCAACTCTTTGGTCCATTATGGGCAAGGTTGTTTGGATACTGGCACATTGTCTTCCCCCCATTGGTTTTGAGTTTTGTGGCATATTAATATTTGCCCTATGTGGTTCATAGGACTGTCCGTCTCTTTTCGGCCTTCTATGGATTGGAAAGTGCCCACCCCCATGTGTCTGGAATGCTATATTATGGTGTTGGGGTGTTGTAGGATGCGTGGGAAGTTTTGCTGGACGGATGAGGATTTAGATAACAATCCTCCTAAAAAACTCTACGTCGGACCGTCCGGTTGGATATGCGGATCATCTGTTGTTGTATGGTCGGACCGTCCGGTTGTGCGCGGAGTGCCCGGCCATATGGCCAGACCGTCCGTTGTTGTATGCGGACCGTCCGTCGCTGTATGCGGACCGTCCGACTAGGTAGTTTAGGGTTTGCGCAGTACGTGGCGGCTCGAGCGCGTGTCTCGGTAATTCATTAAAAATGGGATCGGTCGCCGCTGGCCCAGACGACCCGCCCTCACGTGCGGACGACCTGGACATGCGCAGATCGGTAAATTTATCGCCTATGTGCATAGGAGGATGCGGTTGCCCAGGGTACGTGTCTATCGGCATCCCATAAAGGGGTTGTGACTGGTCGTGACAACCTGTAGCCGATGAATCATGCGTGTTTTCCCCCAATTCAATCTCGTGCGAAGGAAAATTTGCAATGGTAGATTTATCAAACGCATGTACTAGCCTTCTATAATCATTTTGCATACCCCATATAATATTTTGCATTTGGTCTCGCTGCTCATCTATATAATTTGTAAGAGACTGGAGTTTGTTTGTGTCGCTTACCATAGGGGTAGCTGCAGTGGGTCAGAGCGAAGCCAGACCAGTCGCCCGTTGCCGAACGACGTTGTTGTTCCAGTCCACCTTGAAGTTGGACAAGAACTTTGCCTTTTCTTCCTAGATCAGCTGCTCCTTGTGCTTCGTGAAATGGAGCTATTCTTCAGCTGGTAAGGTTTCACAAGTCGGCTTGATGATATTTCTAGGGAGACGTCAGAGTTATCCCTTGAACTGGCCATTGAGGGCCGATCTGATAGGTCTATATGTGATCTTCCCCAGCGGAGTCGCCAAAAAGTGTGTTGGCGTCGATCCGATCGCCAATCACTGCGATGAGAACCGACAGCGGTGCTCTCTACGGAGGCGCGGGTGGTCCGTGATCTGGCGCAGAGATTGGTTCCCTGCCTGATGGGTCGAACGGTCCACGCCTGTAGGCCAGACGGTCCACGTGTGCGCGGGGGCGGTGGAGTTCGCCGACAACGCCTGGATCTCGCTCCCGGAAGGGACCCCATCGGGGAGGAGAGGTCATAGGCCTTGTCTAGGGTCGGCAGGCCACCCTAGACAACTCTAATTGATATAGAGCCGAAGAGAAGTGGAGAATTTGGGGTTGAGGAAGGCTAATCTTGAACTAAACTAGAACTAGTCCTAATGCCTAAGGTAAAAACGAGATGTAAACTGATTATTGATTCGATTGTTGATGATTCAATCGGTCGTAGCCCTCCATATATATAGAGGGGGAGATATGGACCTATTACACGCGATCTCCCAAGCTAACTCCACGGATCTAGCTAACCAATCCCGCAAGAAACTCGGAACCCTAACTGATCCTGTGCGCGTGCGGACTGTCCGCGCCACCAGTCTGGACTACGGACCGTCCGACCTCAGGGCTGGGCTGTCCGCCTAGTTGATTTGGCGCCCAACAATGTTCATGGATACGTGAGAGATGATGGGATAGAAATGGATATGGATGGAACAGATGGTCGGGGAGGGACGAGACGATCCAGCCCAGCCTTTGCCTTTCTTGCGTTATCCCTGTGACACACACAGTTGCATGAAGTGATGTCATTTAAAGCCAAGAAATGTATAATTCTCAGATAAATCCCTAGGAAAATATTTTTCCTTCCAATCATCTAATTGTGAGAAAGATAAAAAGTACAGGCGGCTGGCCGTTCGCTAGCTGTTGTGCGAGTGATAGTGTCGTACGCTAGCAACATGGTGATCTTTTTCTGTGATGGACTTGACAGCCATCACTACCACCAATATAGCCCTACACTACAGAAAAATGGCAAAGGTCCGACGACCGCCTTATGTCTGACGGCCTCCAAGGCATCCGTCGGACATAGGGTTATCTCCGATGACAACATCTGGCCGTCGGACATAAGTTCTTGTCTCCGACGGCTGTCAAAGGAGCCATCGGACATAAGAGTTTTTAATCCGGTCCGCACGTGTCAGTTCGTTTCATTTTGTTCCTGCAGCTGCCATTCCTTGCCACCGCCGGAGTGCTCCATCCTCGCCGCCGCCGGAGTGCTCCACGCCCCAGCCGCACCGGCCCGCGCCGCCGGCCTTGCCCCAGCCGCACCGGCGTGCACCGCCACGACCAAGCCGCCGGTGTCGCCACCGCCCACGATGCCGTCGGGGTCGCCCCTACGCCGTCCGCGCCCACCCCTGACGTCGCTAAGTAAGTAATTTTGTAAATGTTAGTATAATTTTGTATATGCATTTAGGTTGTTTACTAGTAGTAATGTTTAGTGTGTTATGTCCGACGGTCTAAGTTTATTATATAATTTAAACTTTTAATTTTCGAGGGTAATTATTATGCCCTCGGAAATAAGGTCATTTTATACGATTTAGGGTGCCGTGAAATGATTTTTCTATAGTGTGGTTTATTAGTTTAACTTGGTGATATTTACGATGGTTCTAGTTATTCGTAGTCTATCCTAGTGTCAACAAATGAAACCTAGACGTCACTCATTTCAGGCCTACACACCTCACATGCGACGCATGTGATGTGTGTTGGACTGGAATTGTCCTTTTATTGGATAGCCTCGGGGTGAACGATATAGCCCGTGTTTATGACAAAGTTATGTGTTCATGTGTAGTTTTGATAGCATAACCCCTCTGTTCTCTAATTGCACAATTTTCAGGCGTGCTAGTGGAGAACTGCGGGGTTAAAACATGATGTCAAAGAAAATTAGGTCTTTTGTTCGTAGTTTGCTTGGGACGAGGAGCAGCTCGAGTAGTGAGGATTCAGCTTTTCAGGGCACAAGTTCTACCATGAGCAGATGCAGAGCTCTAGGAGAACATTTGCCTCCAGACGATGTAAGTTAGTTGTTAAATTACATTATGTTGTATGATGTAAGTTACTTGTTTCATAGGATGCTGAAATCGAGCGACGGTTGAGAGAAGATGCTACAATTAGGGCGGTGGTAGAGGACCATGCGAGAGATGATGATGAAGATGCTGGTGGAGATGATGTGGGAGATGATGGTGGAGACGATGCTGTTGGATATTCTGCAGGTGTGGATTCTGGTGCTGGTGGAGATTATGCAGCTGGGTCTGGAACTTCTCGAGTTAGGAGAATGAGGAAGCTGCATTTTGTTGGACCACCTCCAGAGCTTCCACCCGAATCTCGGGTTTTGATAAATCCAAGTGGAAAGTGAGTGACATAGTCTTTGCTTAATTGTTATCGAAAGTTATGTTTTTATTTCTACATTGTTTTCTGCTTGCAGCACTTGGATCGACGACTCGATCACAGGCACAGGACACAACAGGCAGGTGAACATGGTCCTTGGTAATCTTGTTTGTCTCCACTAGATTTGAATTCAAACTTAAATTCAAACTTCTATGGCTCATCACTGCAACTTATATTTGTGAAATTAGGGGTATTAATTCTGGATATATATTTATTTATATATATATTGTTTATATTTTCATAGCCTTTATCTTTTGCTTATTTCCAACCATAATTTCAATTTAGGGTTAACTCTAACTTCTAGTAATTATTATCTTATATTTTTTTATCCTTACTATTTTATTTAATGTGCAAACATATAAACTCCAATATGATGCATTTTCTTTTTATTTTAATATCATTGGTTTTAATTAATCACTCTCAATTATATGTGTGTTCTTTTTATGATGCAAATATGGCACATGACATGAAGAGACCTCTCTATATTCTTTGTATACAAAATTGAGTATTACAAATCCGTTGTCGAAATACATTACAATCATTAGTGGCGTGAGAAAATGAGTTGTGCCACTTGCAGTATGCACGATATTTAGTTCGTCGGGGGGGTGGAACAATATGATTTATTTTAATGTTGCCATTTTGAGTAATTCATCGAATATCTTGTCATATTTGCCAACATTAAATGTAAATTTAACTTCCTCCTGTCGTTTCTTTTGAATCGACTGCAAGGAGGAACAAGCCGAAGATTTGGCCTGCTTGGGCCAAACCATTTCAGCAGCGTAAACCTCTTTTGACTCGTCGTCCGAGCTACTCTGGTCGCATTCTACTATGTGGACGTTGTTACGAATCATTTTGGCAGTCTCTTTGCTTTGGCTTTCACAAGCCAAAGCTCTCTAATGTAACTGTGCTAGCGTAAAAAATTGGATGCCTTCCAATCTTTTTTTAAATAATAGCGCAATCCATTAAAGGCTAACCCCGCTAGCTGTTTTTCTGCCAACTGAATTTGAAAACATCGGTTTCTTGTATTCTAAAATCTCTGGATGTAATCATTAACCGATTCGTCTTTCCCTTGTCATAGGGCCACTAAGTCTACCAAATCTAACTCATAGTCACCGAAAAAGAAGTGATCATGGAATTTTTGTTCTAACCTCCCCATGACAAAATAGAATTAGTAGGTAATGTGGCATACCATACGAATGTGATTCCTGTTAAAAACAATGAAAATAAACGACTATGAAATGCCTCTCTTTCGGCCAATTGTCCTAATTGCATTAAAAACTGGCCTATGTGTTCGCGTGTGCTCTTTCCTTGGTCACCCAAAATTTTTGCGAATTCGGGTATCCTGGTTCCCTGTGGGTATGGATGATGGTCAAATCGGCTGTCATAAGGTCTATGATATGACTGCCCCCAGGGACCATGCTTACTCCGAGTTTATCTCGGAATGCGTCGGCTATCTCGTCCCTTACTATATTGATAGCAGCCGGTGGGAGACCGCCAACTCTTTGGTCCATTATGGGCAAGGTTGTTTGGATACTGGCACATTGTCTTCCCCCCATTGGTTTTGAGTTTTGTGGCATATTAATATTTGCCCTATGTGGTTCATAGGACTGTCCGTCTCTTTCCGGCCTTCTATGGATTGGAAAGTGCCCACCCCCATGTGTCTGGAATGCTATATTATGGTGTTGGGGTGTTGTAGGATGCGTGGGAAGTTTTGCTGGACGGATGAGGATTTAGATAACAATCCTCCTAAAAAACTCTACGTCGGACCGTCCGGTTGGATATGCGGATCATCTGTTGTTGTATGGTCGGACCGTCCGGTTGTGCGCGGAGTGCCCGGCCATATGGCCAGACCGTCCGTTGTTATATGCGGACCGTCCGTCGCTGTATGCGGACCGTCCGACTAGGTAGTTTAGGGTTTGCGCAGTACGTGGCGGCTCGAGCGCGTGTCTCGGTAATTCATTAAAAATGGGATCGGTCGCCGCTGGCCCAGACGACCCGCCCTCACGTGCGGACGACCTGGACATGCGCAGATCGGTAAATTTATCGCCTATGTGCATAGGAGGATGCGGTTGCCCAGGGTACGTGTCTATCGGCATCCCATAAAGGGGTTGTGACTGGTCGTGACAACCTGTAGCCGATGAATCATGCGTGTTTTCCCCCAATTCAATCTCGTGCGAAGGAAAATTTGCAATGGTAGATTTATCAAACGCATGTACTAGCCTTCTATAATCATTTTGCATACCCCATATAATATTTTGCATTTGGTCTCGCTGCTCATCTATATAATTTGTAAGAGACTGGAGTTTGTTTGTGTTGCTTACCATAGGGGTAGCTGCAGTGGGTCAGAGCGAAGCCAGACCAGTCGCCCGTTGCCGAACGACGTTGTTGTTCCAGTCCACCTTGAAGTTGGACAAGAACTTTGCCTTTTCTTCCTAGATCAGCTGCTCCTTGTGCTTCGTGAAATGGAGCTATTCTTCAGCTGGTAAGGTTTCACAAGTCGGCTTGATGATATTTCTAGGGAGACGTCAGAGTTATCCCTTGAACTGGCCATTGAGGGCCGATCTGATAGGTCTATATGTGATCTTCCCCAGCGGAGTCGCCAAAAAGTGTGTTGGCGTCGATCCGAGCGCCAATCACTGCGATGAGAACCGACAGCGGTGCTCTCTACGGAGGCGCGGGTGGTCCGTGATCTGGCGCAGAGATTGGTTCCCTGCCTGATGGGTCGAACGGTCCACGCCTGTAGGCCAGACGGTCCACGTGTGCGCGGGGGCGGTGGAGTTCACCGACAACGCCTGGATCTCGCTCCCAGAAGGGACCCCATCGGGGAGGAGAGGTCATAGGCCTTGTCTAGGGTCGGCAGGCCACCCTAGACAACTCTAATTGATATAGAGCCGAAGAGAAGTGGAGAATTTGGGGTTGAGGAAGGCTAATCTTGAACTAAACTAGAACTAGTCCTAATGCCTAAGGTAAAAGCGAGATGTAAACTGATTATTGATTCGATTGTTGATGATTCAATCGGTCGTAGCCCTCCATATATATAGAGGGGGAGATATGGACCTATTACACGCGATCTCCCAAGCTAACTCCACGGATCTAGCTAACCAATCCCGCAAGAAACTCAGAACCCTAACTGATCCTGTGCGCGTGCGGACTGTCCGCGCCACCAGTCTGGACTACGGACCGTCCGGCCTCAGGGCTGGGCTGTCCGCCTAGTTGATTTGGCGCCCAACAATGTTCATGGATACGTGAGAGATGATGGGATAGAAATGGATATGGATGGAACAGATGGTCGGGGAGGGACGAGACGATCCAGCCCAGCCTTTGCCTTTCTTGCGTTATCCCTGTGACACACACAGTTGCATGGAGTGATGTCATTTAAAGCCAAGAAATGTATAATTCTCAGATAAATCCCTAGGAAAATATTTTTCCTTCCAATCATCTAATTGTGAGAAAGATAAAAAGTACAGGCGGCTGGCCGTTCGCTAGCTGTTGTGCGAGTGATAGTGTCGTACGCTAGCAACATGGTGATCTTTTTCTGTGATGGAGTTGACAGCCATCACTACCACCAATATAGCCCTACACTACAGAAAAATGGCAAAGGTCCGACGACCGCCTTATGTCTGACGGCCTCCAAGGCATCCGTCGGACATAGGGTTATCTCCGATGACAACATCTAGCCGTCGGACATAAGTTCTTGTCTCCGACGGCTGTCAAAGGAGCCATCGGACATAAGAGTTTTTAATCCGGTGCGCACGTGTCAGTTCGTTTCATTTTGTTCCTGCAGCTGCCATTCCTTGCCACCGCCGGAGTGCTCCATCCTCGCCGCCGCCGGAGTGCTCCACGCCCCAGCCGCACCGGCCCGCGCCGCCGGCCTTGCCCCAGCCGCACCGGCGTGCACCGCCACGACCAAGCCGCCGGTGTCGCCACCGCCCACGATGCCGTCGGGGTCGCCCCTACGCCGTCCGCGCCCACCCCTGACGTCGCTAAGTAAGTAATTTTGTAAATGTTAGTATAATTTTGTATATGCATTTAGGTTGTTTACCAGTAGTAATGTTTAGTGTGTTATGTCCGACGGTCTAAGTTTATTATATAATTTAAACTTTTAATTTTCGAGGGTAATTATTATGCCCTCGGAAATAAGGTCATTTTATACGATTTAGGGTGCCGTGAAATGATTTTTCTATAGTGTGGTTTATTAGTTTAACTTGGTGATATTTACGATGGTTCTAGTTATTCGTAGTCTATCCTAGTGTCAACAAATGAAACCTAGACGTCACTCATTTCAGGCCTACACACCTCACATGCGACGCATGTGATGTGTGTTGGACTGGAATTGTCCTTTTATTGGATAGCCTCGGGGTGAACGATATAGCCCGTGTTTATGACAAAGTTATGTGTTCATGTGTAGTTTTGATAGCATAACCCCTCTGTTCTCTAATTGCACAATTTTCAGGCGTGCTAGTGGAGAACAGCGGGGTTAAAACATGATGTCAAAGAAAATTAGGTCTTTTGTTCGTAGTTTGCTTGGGACGAGGAGCAGCTCGAGTAGTGAGGATTCAGCTTTTCAGGGCACAGGTTCTACCATGAGCAGATGCAGAGCTCTAGGAGAACATTTGCCTCCAGACGATGTAAGTTAGTTGTTAAATTACATTATGTTGTATGATGTAAGTTACTTGTTTCATAGGATGCTGAAATCGAGCGACGGTTGAGAGAAGATGCTACAATTAGGGCGGTGGTAGAGGACCATGCGAGAGATGATGATGAAGATGCTGGTGGAGATGATGTGGGAGATGATGGTGGAGACGATGTTGTTGGATATTCTGCAGGCGTGGATTCTGGTGCTGGTGGAGATTATGCAGCTGGGTCTGGAACTTCTCGAGTTAGGAGAATGAGGAAGCTGCATTTTGTTGGACCACCTCCAGAGCTTCCACCCGAATCTCGGGTTTTGATAAATCCAAGTGGAAAGTGAGTGACATAGTCTTTGCTTAATTGTTATCGAAAGTTATGTTTTTATTTCTACATTGTTTTCTGCTTGCAGCACTTGGATCGACGACTCGATCACAGGCACAGGACACTACAGGCAGGTGAACATGGTCCTTGGTAATCTTGTTTGTCTCCACTAGCCTGGTCTTGTGACTTTGCCTAGTGGCGAGTCTGTCCCCGCCACCACTTGTGAGCATTATCGCTATGGTGTTTGTAGAACGTTTGGCAACACACAAGCACTAGTTTGGGAATGAATTGTTTTTACTAATTTTGTTATCCCATATATGGTTGCTTGTATGATAACACTAGTTTTTGCACAAACGTACAAGTTGCCGGAAGATGGGTCATATGATATGAACGCTCGTTACGTGTTTGAGTAAAACGCGAACGATGTCGTTGCAGATGCAATGTACTATGCACGAATTCAGGCTATAAAGGCATGGTACAGAGCAAGTGCTGATGATCGGCCGATGCCGAATACCAAGGCAGAGTGGTCATCAATTTACCTTACGGAGGAGCAATACCTTGAGGTAAACAAGTTGTTGCATCTCATATCATTTTTTGCTGATTCTTGTTTTGGGTACATGTTAATCCATCTATTTGCTTGATTGAAAAACATTTCATGTAGGTGTATGTGCCTTGGATGGCCAACCGATCAGAGGGTTATCGGGCCTTTGTGCAGGTGGTGGGCTTCCCCTAAGTTTCATGCCATTTCTGAAAGGAACAGGGGAAACTGTGGCACTCAGTCGTTCCACAACTACGTCGGCGATGGACATGTGCGCTTGGCTAAGCAAATGGTATGTCACAGTATGTTGTTACTTCGAATTACATAGAAATGTGTCATTCTAACTTGTATGTACAGGAAGTCAAATCCGGTCGTACGCCCACGGATGTGGAGGTGTATATTCAAGGGCATAGGGGTTCTGATCCTCAGAATCCTGATGTTTTATACACTCAGACAGCCACCAATTGCCTAGTGAATTTTTGGTACTCTATTATGTGTTTGTGCATCAACTTGGTGATGCACTTATATTTGGTATGTTTGCCTCCAGGCTTCATATGGACAGGAGATGGTTCAGCGCCATGGGCAGGACTACGATTGGAGGAGCCAGCCAATCGACCCTCAGGCAGCATATACTAGCGCAGGAGGACAAGCCCATGGACGATGTGTGTATTTGATTTGTATTTCAAAATTATTCTTGTATGCTTGCGATTGAACTGAGTTCATGGTTTACTCTACTAAGTGCATGGTTCACTCTTGTAGGTTGGTATTTTTGATTCTACGATTGATTCTAGGGAGCTGAGACGTCGTGGACGACGATCCACATCCTAGTCTTCGCAGTCGTCCCGTTCTCAATCATCCACCCAAGAGATAGAGATTGCAGTGGTGCGTCAGCATGCAGAGTATCATCAATCAGCTTTGAGGGAACAAATGTAGTACCAGAGGCAGCAAGCTGAGTACCAGAAGAAGGACGAGTATTATTCAAACCTCCAGGCTCATAATCAAGCTCTACTCTTAGTAAGTTGAAGTAACATTTTATTCGTAACAACTAAAAACACATGATGTGTACCTTATTTTCTCAACAATGGCTTATATCTAATTTGTAGCAACTGGCACAACAAGCAGGCATCCCGATGCCGACATATGGGATGCCGCCTCCGAACTTTGCACTGTCGATGCCAATGATGTCGCCTCCGCCTCCACCTCCACCACAATTCGCTGTGGTATGTACACATATGCGTGTGTGACATGTTCATAGATGGCTTATGTGTTAAAATGAAAAACTTAATGGTTAATATTTCATGTGCGTGTGTTATAGGGATTTCGGACACCTTCCGCTTCAGTTGCCGCACCTGAAGATGTGTCTGGTCAAGATGACACATCGAATTCTTGGGTGAACAACCTTTTCAACACCCAGAGTTCAGCCGGAGGAAGTGGCTATAACTCGAACCAACTAGGTGACGTATATGAGTGATAGTTCATCAAATGTGTTTGATTTGGAACTATGTCAGTGTTCATGTCAAAGACTATGTGTCGAACTATGTCAGTGTTTAATTTGGAACTATATGTTGATGTAAAAGACTTGTTGCAACTATTTGGAACTATATGTTTGTGAATGTGAGGTGATGTCTGTGAATGGGAATACTTATGTGAATTGATGTTTGTGAATGCAATTGTGAATGTGAATATTAGGTTGTATATGAAGTCTATGTATATATATATATATATATATGAAATCTGTGAATGTGAATATGTGATTTTTCTGTAAATGTCAGAAATTGACAAAAATAGGATTTTTTGCAACCGCTGAAATTCTTTATGTCTGATGGCTTAACACAATCTCTTGGACATAAGACTCCCTTATGTCCGACGGCTTAGCGGGGTCGTCGGACATTACAAATGTGGGCCCACCGATACCCGTTAAAACCATTACCGGGGATAAACCCTGACGACCGAAAGTGACCGTCGGATATAGCCTATGTCCGACGACCGCCGTCAGAAATAAGGGTATTTTTGATCCTTTACGGCCGAGGGACAGGAACCGTCGGTAAAAAGCCTTCGGTCGTCAGAAATAGCTTATTTCCGACGGCCTAGGGCTTATGTCCGACGACTTTGGCCATCGAAAATGTCCTGTTTTACTGTAGTGCTAGACCCTAATACTGGTAGTGAGAGAGAACCTTAGGTGTAGCGAAAATTAGCACCACCATCTCCTTTCTTTCTTTTATCCCGAGAGCAGCAGACGAGTCGTACGTATGTGAGCCTGGTATGTATATATATAGTTAGTTCTGGCATTGTTATTCTCGACGGATCCATGTTAGTTGCTAGCATCTAGTAGCGCGTACAGCTGGTAGCTCATCTGACAATACTGGACAACCTTAGCTTGCTACACACACCACAACACCTCTCACAGCACCTGTCATAGCACACATGTCACAGTACATAGATCGGACATGCTTGTCACAGCACGACACCATGGGCTGGTCGGTGCCAATTACCATATAACGCACAACAGGTCGTGGCTTTCACCTCCTTACGATGAACCAAGTGCGCCGGTTGAAATGGAGGCTGACGCCAATTACCACAGCACCGACCCCTACCACGTAGACTACAAATCAGCACAGGAGAGCGAGATCTCAGCGTAATCTACAAACTTTTTTGCCTGGGTCTCCACCCAGTTCCGTCACCCGGTCCGTGTACTGCAGTGCGACAATGGACGCGATGTAACACCCCATGTGTTACCAAGGGCTGGCTTCCTAATGATACATATACCTATTATCACATGTGGTTAAGACTTGGAGGAGAGGGAGCACTTAAGACCTTGGAAGCATGAGTGAATTAAGAAATGCTAAGGACCAAAGCATGACCCAAGCTTTTAGGCAATATCACCTTGGGAAAGGTAGGATTTAACTTTGGGTTCTCTCTCTTAAAGCCTTTAGTTGAGAGAAAGATCAAGCAAATGCACATTTTATAATTTACAACTTAACCAAAGTTTAAGAGTACCAAAATGTTTACAAAAGACAGCAAAGGAACTTTACAAAAAGACCCCTAAATCAGCCCCAAGTGGAGAACACTATGGAATCACCCCCCCATTCCCTCTAAGTCCAAAATCAGCCCTAATCTAGAGATCAGGGGTGTTTACCTAGCTAATGGCACCAAAACCCCAGGGTCTAAATAACAAAAAGGAGCCAAATTATCTAAGGAACCCCCTGGAAGAGTTTGAACCCAAGCCAAGACTGTTTGACACGAGTTAGCACCTGTTTTCTCTCGGGTTGAACAGTGCAGACAGACAAGACTTGGCGCCACCATATCTTCTCAACCAGACCCGATCATCCCTTGGAACTCGCCAGAGCAACGACCACGTGTTCGACGCACTCTGGACTCGCCAGAGCACGCCCGACGCGCGCCCCGCGTGCCCCGTGACGCGCCAAAGACCAGCCGGCGCCATGGCCCACGCCCGTGCCTATAAAGCACCCAGGGGCCTTGACCGTACCCCTCCGCACGCGCTCGACCTCACCGGAGCTCTAACCCACTGGCGTCACCCCGTGAAGCTCACTGTGCCATTGGATTGAACTAGGTCGCCGTGGTTTGGCCGGCACACCCGCCTGCGCACGTGGACCGGGCGATTCCGGCCACCCCCGCTGTCGAGCCGTACACCGTTGTGACCGCCAGAGCCTCCCAGAGCCAACCCCGCCCCTCGCCGGACCTCTCTCGCCGCCGGTAAGCCGCGCCACCCTTTTCTTTCTCGCGGGTATTGTTTAAACCTAGGGAGGGACCGCGGGGGAGAAGAAGAGAAAGCTAGGGGGTTTTGTACAATGTCAGTGACTCGGATGAATAGTAGCGCGGGGGTATAACTGAGAAAGTAGGTTTGGAAATAACCCGAGGACTTCGGTGCAAAGTGGTTTTCCAGGAAACCTTTAATTAAATCTGATTTAAAATTTAAACAGCACTTGAATAATTCATATCTTCTGTTTTATTCACCCAAATTGAGTCAAACCAATTTTGTCAGATCTTAAATAATATAAACTACTGAAGAAAAATATAAAACCCTTATGTGCTACAGAAAACTTTAGAGTTCTGAATTAAATACTGTTTTGGCCAAAAGCTAAATAATAGGGAGAAAAATAGTTGCACTATTTAACTGAGGCTAAGAAAATTTAGAGAAGTACTTGACCACCTACTGACCTATTTAAAAATAACAAACCCCTCTGTCCACCCCATTAAGGTAGAGTTTGCCATTTATTTCACATTGTGTTTAAAGTTAAAGAAAATAAGAAAGGTGATTTAATTAAGAAACCAGGGGGCACCCCTATTTTTGTTAGTCTGCTTATTCAGTATAGTTCACTAGAAAAATCTAATATACTCTGGTTTAGTACAAAATAATTGGGATACCTTTTATTTTAAGAAAACAAGGAAAACTTAGAAAAACCCTACAAAAATAACCCCAAGTCAAAAACACCCCAACTCTTGGGATAAGTAATGTTTTGTTATGAAGAACATAGGAAAAATATGAAATCTGCTGTTTGACATTTTTCAAATAACAAGGCAGTAGAAAGTGCCTTTTTGGCATTAAACTTTGGAAAATCACAACTAAATAACCATCCCTTCACTTTCTGTGATTTTTGGCACAGAAGCATGTTATTACTGTTAGATACTAGCAAAAATAACCTTTGGTACAGAACCCACATCTAGATAAGGGTTGTAGTGCAAAGTAACCCCTCTTCCCCAACTTTTGTTATTTTTGTCCAGGGCATGTTCTGTTTGTTTTTGACCTCAAAATTTTAGGACAGACTTCAGAGCCCAATATTCACCCACTGTAATTTTTACAAGATTTTTGAAAATTTTGAAATCACCTACATAAGGATTCATAAATAGAAAATAAAGAAGGGGAAAATAAGTAATGGAAATTAGTGCCATCCTAAAACCCTTTGTAAATTGCCCACTGAAATATATAAAGGGAATACCAATCCACTATGCTTATCCTTAACAAAACCTAAACCTAGAGTGATAAGCATAAACCACTAAAAGCCACGTATGACCAAGAAACCCTAAGTTACTAACTAACTTAGTTTTTCCTCCTTTAGCATAATGTTGTTAAATCCTGCATGATCATGACATACATATTCATTGCATTCGATAGATTGCAACCTCACTGACGGAGAGTACGTCCTCGTGCCGGAGCAAGGAGCTGCTCAGGAGGTAGCCCCGGATCAAGCACCAGAGCCTGCACCAGAGGATCTGCCTGCCACAGCTTTGGAAGGCAAGCCCCGGTTTATGCATAACCTGTTATTTATGCTATTTTACTATACTTAATGATTGTAGGATTGATTGTGCACTTAGGTGTAGGAGTTGTTTGAAACCCTAGTTGCATGATCTCAGGAATCCCATTGAGATGAATACTAGTATGCTAGGTCGAGTAGCTGCTTTACTAATTAGGGATCTCGGTAGAAGTCGAGTGATTTTTCTAGCACTCGCGCGAGGTTAGGAATTGATTGTATCCACTTTCCTATTATAATGATGTTGGTTTGTGGACAACAATCCATGGGGATTGGTTGTCTACGAGATAAAAATTGGAATAAGGATTAAGGTGTGGTACCGTGAGTCAAGCGTTTGAACGTACTAAGCACATACCGAGAAATATGGTAAATCGGTAAGCCTTGTACCTGATTGAACCTGGCAGTGGACTTTACCCCTCACGCGACCTGAGACGTGGTCTCCCATTCCGGTTATGGTGGGTACAAGTGCGGTCACTGCACGACGACAGTCGGGGTCAGTGAGGCATTGTACGCCAAGGCGGTGAGCCCTGATCTGCTGACGGGGAATCGATGGGGACGGTTGATGTGTGTGGGGATGGAGTGCCCCTACATGTCGTGTGTTTAGGTTTACCTTGCAAGGATAAAAACTCGATTCGAATCGTCTGCTTCTCGCAGCTAATGAGACTGCTTGATCCATGCTGCTACATTGAGTAACAAGTGGAAATGTGATGAGTTGACATAAGATGTTGATTGCTAAATATGTTTGATACCATGTATGAGTAGATAGTACACATTTAGCCTTAAGAGAGTCACACTTAAATTTGCAAAGTTAAAACTTGATTTAGAAACTCAGCTAGTGCTTTTGGCGACCAAACCCCACAGCCAAACAGCTGCATGTCTAGAGGTAGAGGAGTAGACTCCTCACACCGGGTAAGTCTAGCTGAGTATTAGTATACTCAGCCTTGCTTGTGGCATAATTTTTACAGGTTCTCTGGAGGACATGGTTGCTGGAGTGACTTGGCCGTCCATCTTGCCACCGGGTTGGACTGTCGAGTGGGACCCTGCCTCGGCTGAGGAGGAGCATGAGGAGTGATGGGACAGGCTTCCCCATCCCTCCATTTCTTTATCGTTAGTTTTATTTCGCTGCACTTCGAACAATGATGACTACTTTTGCAAAACTCCGATGGTGATGTAATAATTTAATACTCCTTAATGTATGGTTTTATGCTTTATTGTATTTGCTCTGTGACTCACCTTCGAGTGAGATTGTGGTACTTGATCCTGTCAGTGGCCTCGTCGGACTAGATCCGAGGGATTGACGGGTTATTCCCATTTAAGTGTGGTCTAGCCTCTAAGGCGGGACTTAGGCACTTAAGTCGGAATAATTCGGGCAGTTCCGCCACACGCGAGTTCGACAACCACGCCTCCCGATCGTTCTTCCTCACCAGTGGTGTTTAGTTGCGTCTATCGTTCCCCTACACCTCTGCCCAGAACGGTCGGGCCGAGCGCATGATTCGCACCACCACCAACGTGATTTGTTGCCTTCTCTTCCAGTTGTCTCCCTGCCAGCTACTATGCATAGGCGCTGCACACCTCCACCCACCTTCTAAATCGCCTCGCATCGAATGCGGTGAGCCACCCCACACTTCGCCCTGTATGGCACAACCCCCTCGTACGACCACCTCCGCATGTTCGGCTGTGCCTGCTATCCCAACACTTCCGCTACTGCTCCTCATAAGCTGTCTCACCGCTCCACTCGTTGTCTCTTCCTTGGGTACTCCCTAGACCACAAGGGGTATCGTTGTCTTGACCTCACCTCCCATTGCATCATCATCTCCTGTCATGTCATATTCGATGAAGATGTGTTTCCCTTGTTGGCTCCTCCCCATCCACCGATCTCGACTCCCTCCTTGAGTTTGATCCGAGTACCCACACCCCCAGGAACCTTGCTTGACACCGTTGCCCACGCCTCGCGCGGCTTCACCACCCTCACTCGTGGCCCAGTCGACCCCGTCCGCGCCACACATGGCCTCGACGCCCCCGCACTTCTACCCACCCCACACGCGGCCCCATCGACGAGCGGGGCTCGCTTCGCTGACCCCACCCTCATCTACCACCGTCACAGGAGCGCTCCTCCCTCGACACACATGGACCTGGGTCCTTGAGGAGTGTGGTCTGATTCGTCGACCCCGCTGTCGTCTACCATCGCCGTGTGCCGGCCACGCCCGCGGCACCCATCGTCCCAGCGCCTCGCTCTGAGCCATCGGTGTACCACTCGGTCGCCATTCACCGTGACACCGGGCACATCCACCCGATGGTGACTCGATGCACCATAGGTGTCCTTCGACCCACTGTCAGGCTGATTCTGACCGCTGATATGACCACTTCTCCACTGAACGCCTCCCCGGTCCACTCCTCCGTTCCCACCGCCCCCACTGACCCACACTGGTGTCGAGCCATGGAGGAGGAGTACACAGCCCTGCTAGCCAACCACACCTGGGACCTGGTGCCGCGTCCTCCTGGCACCAATGTGGTCACAGTCAAGTGGCTCTTTCACCACAAGCCGACTTCCGATGGCTCCCTCGACCGCTACAAGGCCCATTGGATCCTTCGGGGCTTCACCCAGCGCCTAGGAGTAGACTACGGCGAGACCTTCAGCCCCATCATCAAGTTCGCCACCGTTCCAACCGTCCTCTCCCTCGCTCTCTCTTCGGAATGGGTGATCCATCAGCTCGACATCAAAAATGCCTTCCTCCATGGCACTCTGACGGAGATTGTCTGCTGCAGCCAGCCCATCGGCTTTGTCGACACAACTCACTCGAATCTAGTCTGCCGGCTGAATCGCTCCCTCTACGGCCTCAAGTTGGCGTTGCGACCCTGGTACAGCCGCTTCGCCTCCTATTTGGCCTCCATCGGCTTCGTCGAGGCCAAGTCGGATACAACACTCTTCATCTACCGGCGTGGCGAGGACACTGTCTACCTCCTCCTCTACATCGACGACATTGTGCTCACGGCATCCACCACCGATCTCCTACTGCGCACGATCATCGCCCTTGAGCGGGAGTTTGCGATGAAGGACCTAGGGCCTCTACATCACTGTAACACCCTGAATTTGGGGTATAAAAATTTCTTTTCTCTATACTCAAAATCCAGGTGTTACCATCTATTTTCTCTTCGTTTCTACTTCTTTTATTTTAAATAATGGAGAGTTATTTTGCATATGCATGATTGTGTTAAGCTTAATAAAATAAAGCATAGAGATCTAGCTTTGATTATTGCACTCATGGTGTTGCATAGTGTTTATGAGTGCAAAGAGTTCTCGAAACATGTTGATTTATCTCGAGAATATTTTTGTGAACTTTTGAAACCTTTGGAAAGATTTTTTAGTATTAAATGTGGATTTCAGATTTTCAGTTATTATTTTAATTATTTTATTTCTAAAATTTAATATTTGCGGAAACCGAAATATTCTAAAAATCTGATTATATATATATATGAGCTCGTTCTAGATCTCGTTCCCTTTTAGTGAGACCCACCATGGCCTCTCCTCGTGAATGACATACCACTCACGTCTATTAATCATGTGTACCCCCTCCATCTAACCTTCTCTACCCCCGACGTCTAACTTCATTACCCCTATCAACCCCATCTTGCCTAGTTTTGTCGCTCAATGTCCCATGCACTGTACACGACCTTTCCCTCCAACATGTTTCTCTCGCTATCACCCTAGGCCTGCGTGTCAGCTTCATCTTCTCAAATCGTCGCCTTTTTCGCGCGCGTGCGTCTGACTCCGACATAGCCGTAACTACCTTGCCTCTGTGCTAGAATCATCTCGCCCACGTTCTCCCACAAAACTATTTTGCATGCATCCGATCCATCAACAATCGCCTCTCGTGCCCTCTACTTTCTATATAAGTACACCCCTCCTCCCGCACGTTCTAGTTACCCATTCTCCATCTCCTCTTCCTCGCTACACATCGTTCCTACCTACGCAAAGATCATCGTCGTTCGCAGCGTCCGTCACCACGGTAAGCAAACTCCCTGTCTCCTTCGTTGTTCTTATTTTTCTCTTTGTGGTCGCAACCGCCCAGCCTCGACCGACGCTTCGTCAGTTTCTCTCCAGCCGGCGAGCAGCAGCCCCGTCGCACGCATGCGCTGGCCAGTGTCGTCCCAACTCCGCCTCGGCTCCCGTTTGGTGGCACGTCATAAGTGGGTCCATCTCCTCGCGACATGTGGCTGGTCGTGTGTCCACCGTGTCGCCTCTCTGGCCGCGGTCGAGCCCCGCCGGCGTCCAGCCCCACATCGACTCCTCCCCTGCGCTCCTGCGTGCAGCGCCCGAGCGGTGATGCCCGCCCTCGCCGGCAAGATCGCCCTGCGTCGCTCTCGCCATGGATGTGCCTTGCCCTCCCCATGACTAGTGCTGGAATTGGGCCGGGCTGGCCGGCCGGCTCAAGCCCATCGTGCTTCGTATCAAACGGGTTTGGGCCATGAAAGCCCGAAAAAATTTTGGGTCGTGTCGTGCCAGCCTGAAGTGCAAAAACAGTGGCCTTGCTCGGCCCTAAACCACGTCGTGGCTTCGTTGGGCCGTGCCGGCCCAAGCCCGGCCCGTATCTTTGAACGCATAATATCAAAATATTACAACCACATAAAGTCCATAGCTTACTAAATTAAAGATATTAAACAATCCTAGCATCATCAGACCACATAAACTCTAAATATCACAATAATATAAAGTCGATATCTTACTAAATTAAAGAAATTAAATAAATTGGGCTTAATTGAGTCGTGCTGGCCCAAGTCAGACCCATCTGTGTGGGCCGTGCTGGGGGCCTGACGGGCCGGGATTTGAGGCCTGGCCCAGTCCCGCCTTTGAGCCGTGCTAGCCCGGTCCATATTATTTTGTGTCGGGCCGTGCTTTAGACTCCTGTTTTTGGGCCATGCACGCGGCCTGAAAAGCCCAGACCATATTTGTAGCACTACCCATGACACTCACGCCTGGCCGTTCCTATCGTTTGCCCTTGTGTGATCTCCTTTTTTCTGTTGACAACGTGAGTGCAGTTTCAGAAGGAGAGAAGCATCTATTTTGTGGGTCCCACCATGATGTGCATTATAGATGTCAAAACAATGTGGGCCACCCGTTTGGCCCATGACCCGGCACGATTCTAGCCCGGTCCAAGCACGACCCGACACAGTTGGTAACGGGTTCGGGTCGGCACGACCCATTAAGCGAGCCGGGTATGGGCGGCTATGGAGGCCCGCGTGTTATGGCCCGGCCCGACACGAGTTGCAGGCCGGCACGGCAGCGGCCCGTATGCCAGCCACAGCCCACATGGCCACATGCCCACACATATGACATATCCCCCAGCCCAGCCCACTCCCCCAAAGCCCCGTCGGCCACACAACCCTAAGTCCCTAATCCGCGACCGCGACTCCGCGCTTCTCAGGCGATTCGGTGGCGGCGGCGCCTTCTCATCTTGGCATCTTGCTTCGTCCTCTCGACATCGGACCATCACTACCGGCTCTGGTGCTCCGTCCTCCTCCCTCGTCCCTCCCTCCATCTGTGTCTGCTACTCCGGTACTCCCTAACCCTAACCCTAACCCCTCCGGTCTCTGGATCCGGTGGTTCTAGATTTGGTGTAGTAGCTTGAAGCTGTGCAGAACATATCTTGGTGCTCGACTGCTCGTCTATGTCTGTTCACTTGCTGGTCGTTTATCTCGCTTAATCCCATCTAGATTTGGTGTAGTACCTGTGTAGCTGGTGGCTGCCTGGTCGCTGTTCGCTTAATCCCATCTGTTCTCTTGCTGGTCGTTTATCTCGCTTAATCCCATATGTTCGCTTGCTGGTCGCTGTGGTTGTGTTATGCCTGTTCGCTTGCTGTTCGTCGGTGTTAGTGTGATTCACTGATGGGTGATGGTTCACTGTCGTGGCCTCCTCACCGTTGCTTGTTTGGACATCTATACTCATAACTAATAACTCATCCTCCTCCTGACCTCCTCACTCGCCCTCCTAATTCCTATTCCCATCTAGCTGTCTCCCAGTCCCAGACTCCTAGCACCTAGAATCCAGCCTCTTTGTTGTCGTCTCTGGTGCTCCGGCTTTCAAAGGTATGTCTTTAGTCTTTACTCGTCTCTGGTGAATCTAGCCTATTTGTAGAATTTAGTTTAATTGCAGTTTTGGTACATTGCAGTCGTTGAGGAACCGGAGGCGACAGTTCACAGGTCTAGCTGGTTTAGCTCCTCGGGCTTGTGGTCGAAGTCGGGGTCATGGACCTTGACGCGGCTGCAGAGGAGGAGGAGCGCCGGCTTGAGGATCACAATGAGGCGCATGATGCTAGGTACTTTCTAGGGTTCGGTGACACCCATGGAGATCCTATTGAAGTTGATATTGTTGTCAGCTCTCAAATTGGTACTGGCACTGGATCCACAAGCCCACCAGTCCCTGATCCAAGTCAGGCTAATCCTGATGCTAGTGGTACCAACATGAAGAAAAGGTCCAAGTGCTGGAATGACTTCGACGAATTGACTAAGACTGTCAATGGTAAGAAAGTCAGGTATGCTGCTCGTTGCAAGCATTGTAAGCAAATACTAAGTGCTCGATCTAGTTCTGGTACTGGCCATTTGTTGTGACATAATTGTCCTTCTAAGAAAGCACATGAACGCTTAGGCCAAGTCCAATCTGTGCTTAAGTACAATGCTGATCGTACTTTGCAGCGTCTGGTGTCTACTATCCTACTGAATTATTTTATGAATCAACTATTGCATTGTCTGGCGTCTACTATCCTACTGCTACTTTAATGTTGCATCACATTTTGAGGATAGCTAGACATCTAAATGCATTTGAGGACAACTCCATATAATTTATTTCATTTGCATATTTGTGTCTGCGAGTGATCTATTCTAACTTGTGTAATCTATTTTCTCTGTGTGTAATATGTTTTGTATGTAATCTGTGGAATCCTATGATCTGTTGTAAATTGTAACCTATGCAATATTATATATTTTGTGTAATCTGTGGCAGCATGTTGTAACTTGTAATCTATGCAATATTATATATTTTGTGTAATCTGTGGCAACATGTGATTTATTTATTTTTAATCTATGTAATCTATATAATTTATAATTTGTCTGTTATGTATTGAGTTTTTTGTGCGGGCCAGTGTTTGGCATGGTCCGTTTAGGCACGGTGGGCTATCGGGCTGGTCCGGCACGATCTGGACATGGCCGTGCCGTGCCTGGGCAGATGGCTGAGCACGTGGGCCGGCACGGCCCGACCCGATCCATTAACGGGTCATGCCTGGCCCGGCACTATTTAGACCGGGCCGAATCGGGTTCGGGTCGTGCCCATGTCGGGTGGCCCGTTTGGACATCTATAATGTGCATGCACGCATGCAACTAGAAAATGAAATCATCCCCGCTTTGGGCATATGGGAAGTGGGAACTGCCACCCCCACATCCGTGGCCATGTGCAATTTTCTATTTGTCATTGGTTGGGAAGGATTCTTTGTGGCTAATCTCCACGTGGCAAGCCCCTCGACCAATCAGAACGTGTCACATCATTTAATCCGATGTTTATTAAATATTTATTATCTTTTACGTCAAAAATCCATTTTGATCTATTCTAATTGTGTTAGCTTCATAATAATGTCGTCTGCGTGTTAATAACATTGTTTTTCATGGCACATGTTTTAATTAATTAATTGTTTGTTTTTATGGTTATTAAAGCTAATTTATAGTTTTAACTTGCGCTTTTATAAATACATGTTAATGTGATTAATGCCTACTCAAATGTGTTGAGTTATTACTTCTTTAGTATAAACCCGAAAATCGATTCCCTGCACCTTGCGTCGTTCGCGCTTGTCGGGCGCTTTCACGCGTTGTTGTGCATGTTGTTCGCGCGCCGTTCGCGTGTGTCACGCATGCTGTTTTCGCCTATCACACACTATCCTTGCGCGAAATTAAATCATTTCTCTTATAATCGCCCATGTTAATTAATTACTTGTTTAACCGATAACTATTAGAATAGCAAATTAACCGAAACTAAATAATAGTTTTAATTTACATTTTATAAATGCCTATTAATATGATTATGCCAAATTAAATGTTCTAATTAATATTCGTGTAGCATAAACACGATATCTTCTCGATTGTAGCCCCGACTATCGCGTTTCTTTTGCTCTCGTGACTGTAGTAACGAGCTCTATTTTGCATTGCATGTTTTTATTTTCCTTTGCATGGTGTAATGTTCTTATGAATATATATGTTTGTTTGCTTGTGTCTGTTCATCTTCGCTGCGTGTCGCGAATAGATTTTGATCTATTCCCAAGGTTCGAGGAATTGATGATCAGGCTTTGGTGATTGAGAGATCGAGCTCCTCGAGTTCTACAAGGTTGATGACTCTGAGCATCTATTTGGTGAAGACAAATGTCCTCTGATCTATTTATGTCCTATTCACATGATAATATAGTTCCTCACATTAGATAATTGAAACCTAAGGATTAACTAGCATTTTATTTACCTTGTCCTTGATTAACTTTTGGGTTATTTTGGTTAGCTTTATGCTAGCGCTCTACTTTAATAAATGAACATGATGAGATACAATTATGATACGATATGATGCTTTACATTTTGATTATGATTATGAACTTTTGATACTAAAGGAGGCTTGTGATGTTTCCCGAGTACTTCTTGAAAGTCACCTAGAGGGGGTGAATAGGCGAGACCTGAAAGTTATAAACTTTGAACACGAACTTCACCCGGGATTAGGATTAGAAATAAGTAATAACAAAATCAGAGTGCGGAAGAGAGTTCTTCTTGCTATGAGTTGCTCAATCAATGCGGATAACTTTGGGAGCTAACTCAAAAGATTGTGAGCAAGAGAACTTAGAGAGAGGGGAGAGGAAGAATATAATCGTAAGGTAACGATCAACACAAATGAACACAACGATTTGTTTTCCGAGGTTCGGTTCCAATGAACCTACTCCCCGTTGAGGAGGCCACAAAGACCGGGTCGTTTTCCAACCCTTTCCCTCTCTCAATCGATCACTTAGACCGATTGAGTGCTTTTTCTTAATCTCAAGGATCACTAAGACCCTCGCAAGTACCACCACAAACTTAGGTGTATTTTGCTAGCTTTACAAGTCAGTAGAGAGTTTAGAAGGAGATCAAGAAAGAACGATTAAAAATCAAGCAACAAGAGCAACAAGAATAGATACAAAATCACACTCTCTCAAGACACTAATCACTAATGATCACTAGTCACAATTATGGCACTTGTAGAGATTTGGAAGCTTGAATGTGTCTTTGGGTGAAATGCTTGCTCTTGTATTGAATGGGAGTGAATGAGAGGCTTGGATGAAATGGATGGAGGTGGTTGGGGTTGTATTTATAGCCACCAACCACTTTTAAAGGGAAATAAGGTTAACCTTTTCCTATAATTAATTTTGGTGGTTGATTGTCAATACAAACACATGGACTAACTAGTTTGTCAAGAATTCATGTATTACAGGTGCATAAAGGTTCAACACAAACCAATAAATATTCAAGTTAGGGACCCAATTCAAAGGAGCAAAAGGAACCAAAGTGTGCTGTGGTCTGGCGCACCAGGCTGTCCGGTGTGCCACCGGACAGTGTCCGGTGCACCAGGACCGTACAAGGTCCAAGCAGCCACTCTCGGGTTTTCGCAGGCGCGCTCCACTATATTTCACTGGACTATCGGTGTACCACCAGACTGTCCGGTGAGCCAGCGCGCAACAGCTATTTGCACGCAACCGTCGACTGCAAAAGTACCTGACGCGTGAACACTGCAGCGGCAGAAGTTAGAGCCGCAAAGTCAGAGGGCACCGGACTGTCCAGTGCCGCAAGGAGACAAAGCTCCAACAGTCGACTTCGCTTTGAACCCTAACGGTTGGGTGACGTGGCGGCGCACTGGACATTGAACAGTGAGTGTCCGGTGGCGCACCGAACTGTCTGGTGCGCCCATCGACAGCAGCCTCCCCAACGGCTACTTTGGTGGTTGAGGGCTATAAATACCCCCAACCACCACAAATCCAAGCATCCAAGATTTCTAAGCATCCCATTCAATACAAGAGCTCTAGCATTCACTTCTAGACACAATTCAAAAGATCAAAGCCTCCCCAAGTCCCAAATTCATCTCAAATACTTAGTGACTTGTGAGAGAGTGATTTCATGTTCTTTTGAGCTCTTGCCTCTTGGATTGCCTTTCTTCTTTCTCATTCTTGTCCTCAAATGACTTGTAATCAAAGCAAGAGACACCTAAGAGTGTGGTGGTCCTTGCGGGGTCTTAGTGACCCATTTGATTAAGGGAATGGCTCACTCGGTCTAAGTGACCGTTTAAGAGAGGGAAAGGGTTGGAATAGACCCGGTCTTTGTGACCTCCTCAACGGGGACTAAGTTCTTTGGAACCAAACCTCGGTAAAACAAATCACCGTGTTCATTCCCTTAATTCTCATTTGATTTGTTTTCCCCCCTCTCCTAGACTTGTTATTTGCTTTAACGCTAACCCTGGCTTGTAGTGTGTGTTTAAAGTTGTAAATTTCAGATTACGCCTATTCACCCCCCCTCTCTAGGCGACTTTCAATTGGTATCAGAGCCCGGTGTTTCATTAGAGTCTAACAACTCGAAGTGATGTCAGGAGATCACGCCAAGAGGGAGGTCGTGACCAGCGACAAGCCTGCAAGCTCGAGGAGAACCCTCTCAAGGGAGTCCGTCCACAAGCATAAGGTTCCTCCAACAAGACGCATCAGATGGGTGACAAGAAGAACAAGATGAAGAAGGTGGTCTACTACGAGACCGACTCTTCGTCACCCTCCACGTCATCAAGCTTCGACTCATCTGTCGCTTCTAAGCGCCATGAGTGCAAGAAGTATAGGAAGATGCCCCTACTCTATCCTCGCATTTCAAAACGCGCTCCATTACTTTCCATTCCCTTAGGCAAACCACCATATTTTGATGGTGAAGATTATTGTATGTGGAGTGATAAAATGAGGCATCATCTAACCTCACTCCACGAAAGCATATGGGACATAGTTGAATTTGGAGCGCAGGTACCACAGGTAGGGGACAAAGACTATGATTTGGACGAAGTCGCCCAAATCCGGCACTTTAGCTCCCAAGCAACTTCAATACTCCTTGCCTCTTTATGTTGAGAGGAGTATAACAAGTTGCAAGGGTTAAAGAGTGTCAAAGAAATTTGGGACGTTCTCAAGACCGCGCACGAAGGGGACGAGGTAACCAAGATCACCAAGCGCGAGACAATCAAGGGCGAACTCGGTCGATTCGTCCTCAACAATGGAGAAGAGCCGCAAGCAATGTACAACCGGCTAAATACCATGGTCACTCAAGTGCGCAACCTCAAGAGCACCAAATGGGATGACCGTGAAATGGTCAAGGTTATTCTAAAATCCCTTGTTTTTCGTAATCCTACTCAAGTTCAACTAATACGTGGGGTCCTAGATACAAACTAATGTCTCCCGAGGAAGTGATTGGCAAGTTTGTGAGCTTTGAGCTAATGATCAAAGACTCCAAACACATCGTCAACTTGGAGCAAGGTGCCACCTCCATACCCGAGGTGCAACCCGTCGCATTCAAAGCGACGGAAGAAGAAAAGAAGGAATCTACACCAAGTAGGCTTCCCATCGACGCCTCCAAGCTCGACAACGAGGAAATGGCGCTTATAATCAAGAGCTTCCGCCAAATCCTCAAGCAAAGGAGGGGGAAGGACTACAAACCCCGCTCCAAAAGGGTGTGCTACAAATGTGGTAAGCCCGGTCATTTTATTGCAAAATGTCCAATGTCAAGTGAAAGTGACAGTGATGATGAAAAGATGGGGAAGAAGAAGGAGAAGAAGAGGTACTAAAAGAAGAAGGGCAGCAATGCCCACGTATGTCGGGAATGGGACTTCGACGAGAGCTCCACCGACTCCTCCTCCGACGAGGACGCCGTCAATAAATGCCTCCACTTCCCCAACGTCGGCCACAAATGTTTCATGGCTAAGGACGACAAGAAAAAGAAGGTACACTCTAGAGCCACCCCCAAATATACAACATGTAGTGATGAGGGTAGCTCTAGTGAAAATGAAGATGATTTACTTCCTTTTTTTGCCAACCTCAGCATGGAACAAAAGGAAAATTTAAATGAATTAATAGAAGCTATTCATGAGAAGGATGAACTCTTGGATAGCAAAGAGGACTTCCTTATTAAAGAAAACAAAAAACATGTTAAATTGAAAAATGCTTTTGCTCAGGAAGTTGAGAAATATGAAAATTTATCTAAGGAGCTTAACATTTGTTATGATTCAATTTCTAGCCTTAGAAATGAAAATGCTAGTTTAGTTTCTAAGGTTAAAGATTTAAATGTTTGCAATGATTCTATTTCCTGTCTTAAAGATGAGAATGTTAGATTAAATACTAAGATAGAAGAATTAGAAACCTACAAACCCTCTACATCTACTATTGAGCATGTGTCTATTTGCACTAGATGTAGAGACATTAATGTTGAAGATATTGATGAACACATTGCCATGATTAAACAACAAAATGATCACATAGCTAAATTGACTGCTAAAATTAATGAGCATGAACTTGAAAATGAAAAGTTTAAATTTGCTAGAAGCATGCTCTATAATGGGAGACGCCCTGACATTAAGGATGTCATTGGTTTCCAACGGGGGAGCAATGTCAAGCTTAATGCCACCAAGAGATTGTCCAACTTTGTTAAGGGTAAGGCTCCCACGGTTCAGGATAGTGAGGGTTACATTTTATATCCTGCAAACTATCATGAGCACAAAATTAGGAGAATTCATGCTAGAAAACCTCACATGAAGGTTAAGAACAAGGCAACACAAATGTTAATGGTTAAAGACCTTCGTCTTTCGAAGCATTATCATCCTTGGGATATAATGATCTTCAGACGAAGGTTATGAAGGACATACCTTCATCATTTCAGTATGTAATAATGAAAGCAGAGACATATAAAACATAGAAAAGAACATGATTAATCACATTAAATCATTAGATTATTTGTGTTCCTTATTATATAATCATGAACAAGTATTAATGACATTAGTTACAATTGTACCTTCGGTTTGGCAGAAGGTGAGAATCCGAGAGCGAGGTGCAAGTGATTACAAGTCATCGTGAACATTACGGTGTTACTGTTCATCTATTTATAGGCACATGATATAGCCTGGGTAAAATTACATCCATGTCCTTGACACCTACTACTGACTAAGGAGTAATCAGTCGAGGACTTGACAGTATATTCCCCTTTAGGTCGGTTCCATCCTCCATCACCGCCCTTGCTAAGCCGAATCTTCTTCATTCGTAGCTTCAGAATTGATTCATCCTTCTCCCAGATCGCGCCCTTCATGTCGTGCACACCTTCATCTCAAAGCCGAAGGTTCCTGTGACAGTATATTATACTTGGAAAGCATGTTAGTCTTGTTTTTGAGGACCTTCGGAAGATGAAGGCCCACAATAGTAGCCCCTCGCAGTATTAATTTGTTCTTGTAACAACAAATTCAGTCTGCGACGTGAAAGAAGGCCTTAAGCTGAAGGTCCGAAAAAACACCTTCCCATCGCTAGAATAGCGAAAGTCAATGACAAATGGGGCCCACCAAGTTGCAAAGCACTAGGCGTATAAATAGAAACCCACAGCGGCAACATTTGGTACGCCATTTCTGATGCTTGTGTTATTTTCTCAAATTTTTAACTCTTGCTTATCAGCCCTCGCCTGATTTTCGAGCTTCGGCTTAAAGACGTGCTTGCTCCATGTCTGAAGAGAAGAAGATGACTAAGGAGAAGAAGATGTCTGAGGAGAAGAAGATATCCGAGGAGGAGAAGCTGTATGAGGAGAAGAAAGTTGCGGACCCTTTTCTTGCTGGGTTTTACGAATCTATGGCAAAGACAAACACATAAAAGATCACAAAGGAAATAATGGCGGATTTGTCTGAAGATTCTAACGACAATGATGATTATGATGTGGAAAGTGGAGATGAAGATTCTGAGGACTAGCCCTGGCGGCCAAGCCATACCATCTTCGGAAAGTCGACCATTAAGCAAAGTCATATTGACACCATGAGAGGAAGATACTTTCGTGACATGTCTATTGTGAGGGTTGGAGGAGACAGCACCGCCTTCGGTTCCCATTGAGCAAATTTGTGGTTGAAGTGTTGAAGATATTCCAGATCTTTCTTCATCAAATTACTCTCGAAGCTATAATTAGGATGAGGATGTTTGTTTGGGCTGTAAGAAGCCAAGGGCTGGAACCGAGCGCAAAGTGTTTCTGCAATATGCACGAACTTTTGTACGAGACGAAGGCTACTGGCAAAGAACAATATCACAACAACTTTAGTTGTTATGGATTTATTGCTCGTCCCAATGCAAGCTACCCAGTTCCAACATTTCGGAAGAGGTGGCCCAGAGCCTGGATGGAGGAATGATTTTATGTTAAGAATAATCTAATTGAGAGGGAGGATATTAAGGAAATTATCCAGCGCCCCATCTGGTCTTGCTTCAGCCTTTGGAGGCCGAGGGTGACGATTGAAAATGATGCTGAAGCATGCCAAAAGGCTTTCAGCAACGTTTGTGCTTTCATTGGTACAAGAGACATAATCCAAGAGCACATAGCCTATAGAGTGTGGCCACTTGTAGATAGCTGGGAGATGTCGAAGGATACTGCTGCCGGGTCCACCGAAGGTGGATTAGTTCGATTGAAATATACCTTCAGATTCAGGGACCGGTTTGACGAGCCAAATGACGATTGGCTGAAAAGTATTGTGGCTATTAGCGACGAGTTACTTGGGGCATATACTAGAGCCGAAGATGATGCTTTATCCTCGGCCTTCGGGGATCGGGGAAAGAAAAGATTGAACAGGGTTTTTGATGCAATTGGCTTCATATACCCTAATTACTGCTACCCATTGCGAAGGCAAGGAAAAAAGAGAAGAAACTGTCGCTTTGGCCACCACTGCTACGCCGAAGGGCAAGAAAATGAAGGTTTTGACCCACCGGCCACGATATATTGAAACGACTGTAGTGCCTGAATTTGGTGAAGGGACCTCCTCCGCTGTCGAAGCGAAACAAGCTGCTCCCGCCGAGGCTGAAGCCGAAGGTTCGACTGCAGCGCCGAAGGTGCCTATAGTCGGGTTAGCCGAAGTCAAAGATGGTGTGGCCAAAGTGCTAGAGTTAGAAAAAACAGTGGTGTTGCCGAAAATTCTGAGCCCACCGGTAGAGGCAGAATTGCCGAAGGTGACAAAGGCTCCTGCCACAACTCCTAAGAGAAGGAGAATGGCCAGCGTGCTAGACGCTATCATAGAAACCCCAAAAGCATTAACTCCTTCTCCCGCGAAGAAAGTTGCTGAAGCTGCTACGGCCGGGGCTGAAACCGAAGTTGTGCCTTCAGTGTCTGTTGAGATGAAGCCCACTGCAACTGAGGAAGGGGCTGAACAAGAATCTCTAGGGTTTGGCATAACTACGGAGAAAGAAATAGTCGAAGAAGCTAAATCTCCTAGTCCTGAAGCTCTATCCGAGAATTTTGATTTTATTATTCGTCATGCTTCGGGAAAGAGGTTATCTGAAGGAGAGATTGTAGAGGCCAATCATTATGCCCAAAAACTGAAATACACAAAAGGGGCTTTGGTGTTCAATGGTACAGACGAAGATGATTTCTTATACTGTCTCCCGGACAACAAAGAGATATCTATCTGCCGGGAGATGGCTAAAAGTATGGGATTTCCAAAGCTCAAGGTTGGCCTTTCCGCCATGTCAAAGGATGACCTCGCGGACAGCCTTGCATACAATAGCCTGAAGGTACAGAAATTATAAACTTAAAGTTTAAGAATTTGGGAATAAATTTTTTATTCTCATGCTAAACCTTTATCCTTATTTTTCGCAGGGTTTAATTCTGAGCAACGCCCTGAGGGCTCAAAAGAATGCGGAGGATGAAAGCTGCACGATAGCTCTTGGCAACCTTCGATCAGAGGTAATTCAGCTGAGAAACGAAGCCCTGGAGAAGGACAAAATTCTAATTTCATTAGTGAGTAAAGTGAAGGAAGATGAGGCGAAATACAACGCCCAGGCCGAAGCTCATAAAGTCGATGTTGAAGACCTTCGGAAAAAACTTGCCGAAGCTAATGAAATTGTACGGTTGCAAAGGCTAGCCAAGAATTTAGTGAATGGTGGAAGACCAAGCTAGAGAAAAATATTGAGGAGCTTCGCGAATTCAAGGAAAGATGTTTCGAAAAATCCTTGGATTGTGTGAAGAAATTAAAAACTAGCTTTTCCAAAGTGGGTGCTTATTCCTCTGAGGAAAATTTTATCCGAGGCGACACTGAGGGCGTTATTGAGTGGATAAGCGGGGAAGCCGAAGCTTTCAAGGAAATCCTGAGCGATCGTGGCGATATTTGTGCTTTCTCCGGCGCTCGGGGAATTGCGGCTATTCTGGAGAAGACTAGATGCGATCACGTCAAAGCTATAGCCCAGGCCGAAGCCGCCTTCTCCATAGACGACACAAAAGACCCTTCAGCCAAAGCGACTTTGGTGGGTGGAAAGTTCTATTCTGATGTCTGGGTGAACGGTGGCCGAGAATTGGCCAACGGAATTATAAAGAAGAATGAAAAAGACACCCATGACGCCCGAGAAGAAGCTAGGCGAGCTGAAGAAGTGCTGAACGTGAAAGGCGCATAGGTATTGTTTTTGAACTTTAGCTTCGGTACTTACTTTGTGGCTTCGAACTAACAGTTTACCTACTACAGCTGAACTGTCACCGCTGCTGGAGCCGTACAACCCCTTGCTGATCCGGACATGAAGGAAGCACTGGATGTAATAAGCATTGCTAGCTCCATTATCGACGAAGTCGTCGATAAACTATTGAACGAAGCTGCAGAAAAAATTCTTAGGGAAGATTAGACTTTATTGTAATAATACTTTGTAATATTTTATGTATGAAACAATTAATCAGACATGTAAATTTCTGTAATATATTTCTTTTCGATGCATGAAATTTACGCACGTACCATTTTTTAGCCTTTGGCGAAAAAACACCTTCCCTTCTTTTCATGCTTCATAAAGAAAGAAACCCCTCCTTTAGTAAGTCCGATAAAAACGTATCTCTCGAAGTTCGCTTCGTGCCTCAGCACATTTTCTTTCTATCAAAGTATTACTGAAGATTTGCTTCGTATTCAATCCTTTTTTGTTGTTGATGTGATATGATGTATGATGTAATGTTATGCGGAATGATATGATGATATGATGCAAAAATGATGGTGATGCCGAAGACACACACACGCCCACACTAGAACACACAAGACTCTGCATCCCCTTAGGAACGTCTTTTGAGTCTTTTAAGCTCCGCATCCCCTTAGGAACGACTTTTGAGCTTCTTCACCTTGTATTTCGGTGGCATTTAAGCTATTCCCCTTAGGAACGACTTTTGAGCTTCTTCACCTTATATTTCGGTGGTATTTGGATCTGCATTCCCTTAGGAATGACTTTTGAGCAGAAAACTTACGCTGCGCTTCCTTAGGAACGACTTTTTTGTAGCTTCGGAATTTACTCTGTGCTCACTTAGGAACGATTTTTTGTAGCTTCGGAACTTACTCCGCTCCCTTAAGATCAATTTTTGAGCTTCAGAAAACTGTGAGTAAGGCATATTTTACTCATTGATGCAAGCACAATTATTACAAGAAATCGAAATTTACTCCTTCGCTACTTGTTTCTTACAAAAAATAAAATGGTTTAAAAGATAAAGGTATATTAAGAGTAGGATATTCTTCAGTAGATATGCTTCGATTCTGGCACAGTACTGTTGATTGTACGAGCTTTGGACTCCTCTCGGAAGTCACACTGTTGTGGGGCGTGCTGGTGCCCTTCTGGCTGCTGGCTTCGGGTGTGAGTAGGTGGCAATGGTTGATGAGGACATCACTATGAGTACGACTACACCAGCAGCACCTCCACATCAAGCGCCACTTCCTTCATTAGCTGGGCCAATCACTCGGGCCCGTGCTAGAGATCTTAACTTCGTCATGCTACTGAAGAATGAGGGCCCAGAAGAATAGACGACCAGCCCAACTGCGACCCATAGTGGACGACCTAGGGTTGGCCGCCCCTAGGGGCTGCGCCCCTCTCTATTTATCCAGGAGTTGCGCCTCCTTTGTTTTCGAGTTTTGTTTTACGTTAGCTTTAGCTACTCTCGAACACGCGCAAATCTGCGTTGTCTTCGTGTATTCAGAACTCCACCCTCGAGTAATAGATTAGATTGCTCGCATCTTTTTCTTGTTCGTTCTTCGATTGCGCACAAGAAACGATCTTCGTGATCAGGCCGATCTCGCATCAGCAAGGTCGGTAACCACAGGGAGTTGGTTCAGCGATTGCATTGGCGCCTCGGGCTTGCTCGTCGTAGTCGGATCACAAGGGTCATCTTCCGCCAAATCGGAATTATCTCTACTCGCCGAAAGATCGGGCACCTCAGCTACATCAATTGGTATCAAATTTTCAGGTTGATCGGTGAGTTTATCGAGTGTTTTTTTCTCCTACAGTCCACAAAACCACATAAAAATTCAGGTTAGACCTTATACCAGCACCCTTTTGAGCCTCGTACCTTCTTTCAATAATCTGTATTGTTGAATTTGTGTGCTTTCGCGTCATTTGTTGTTGGTCGCATTGTGTTTTTTTTCTCACCATCCTTCTTCTTCCTTGTTTTTCTCCTTCGGTTACATCAAACCCTAGCGCGTCGCAACCATCTTCCTTGTTTTTCTCCTTCGGTTACATCAAACCCTAGCGTGTCGCAACCATCTTCCTTGTTTCTCTCCTTCGGTTACATCAAACCGATTCAACGCCACAAACCGAGTCAACGCCGCTTCCTTGTTTTTCTCCTTCGGTTACGTCAAAAAAAAACAGAAACAAAAAAAGAAAAAAAGAAAAAGAAAGAGAAAGGATAGAACCAGAGAACAAACAAAAAATAGGGAAAGGAAACAAAGCGGTTGTCTCATCTCGGTCGGTTTAACCATAACTTGAGGTGCCTTCCTTAAACCGGGCATAACTTTTCGCTCGATTGTCCAAAAAATCTGAAATTTTTACAGAAGCTAGTTGACACCATTCTGAGGCCGGCCAAACGCACCTATGGTCTGTTTGGGTTTCGACAAAATTGTCAAAAAAATTCAGGAAAATAAAGAAAAAAATTCGTCAAAGTTCTCGCACGCTTTTCAGAGAACTTCCTAATTTTCTGTAGACCACATCTGAACTCTGTTTTAGGTGAAACTTCGTGTAGCTCCTATTTTGTTGCTTCTTGTGCTGAGAAAAATATCAAAAAATCATACAAAAAAGAAAAAAATCACCTGTGATTCCTACTAGTGCCTTTTTGGCATCACTAGTACAATATTTACGGTACTGCCATTCTGCTAGTTCCATCTGTCCTTTGCACCTGTGGCCAGCAATATAGTTTCGTGTTTTGCACTATAATTCAACTTTGCATTATTGTTAGATCGTGCTAATCCTTGACTTGAGTGCAGCCTACCCAGAACTCCACATATTTTTACGACGAGCAGGTTTCTGTTTCTCCACGCAATCGCTCATCCAATCTTTCACCGGTTCCACCTGTTGATTGCAGTTCACCACTGTGGCTTGGTAAGAACGTATACGAACTTGATAACAGCATTCCATCGAGCGAGCAAGTTGTCACCACCATTCCCCTGTTGTCGTCGGTTTTTCTCCTTTTGGTGTTTTGGTGTTTGCGCTAACTATGGCAGGAGCACACGACATGGTGGATGCCCAGTTGCAGGAAGTAAGGGGACAAGTTGATGGACTTGCTGCTGACATTAGGATGATGCATGAACGGCTTGATTCAACGATCACTTCGACGACCGAGCGTTTCAACCAACTTGACCTTGCTCAAACGGCGACTCGCACCACACTCGACACCATCCTGGCACGCCTTGATGCATTGACCACAAAGATGGAGCAGGAATACGGCGGTGACACTGAGCAGGACGATGGAGATCGTCGTGGTCGTGCACGTCGTGTGGTTCGTCATCCCCCTAATGACTTATTTTCTAAGATTAAATTTAAAATTCCATCTTTTAATGGTAAATATGATCATGCTGCATATCTTGATTGGGAATTAGAGGTAGAACAGAAATTTCCATGCCATGATATTCCTGCTAATAGCCAAGTGAAGGCTGCCATTAGTGAATTTACTGATTTTGCTTTAATTTGGTGGCGTGAGTATAAACAAAAACTTCCCATTAACAGTGTCATTACTTGGACCCAATTAAAAACTGCCATGCGCCACAGATTTGTTCCTTCCTATTATGCTCGTGATTTGCTTAACAAAATGCAGCGTTTTCAACAAGGTTCACAATCTGTTGAGGAATATTACCAGGAGTTACAAAAGGGTATGCTTCGTTGTGGTTTGGTTGAGTCGGATGACGCTGCTATGACGCGTTTTCGTGGTGGTTTGAACAGGGAAATTCAGGATATACTTGATTATAAGGATTATTTTGATATAACCACATTGTTTGAATATGCTTGCAAAGCTGAACGTGAAGTGCAGGGACGACGATCAAAGACATATACTAACTCTTTTGCAGGCCGGGGTCCAACACACAGCTCAACTCCTTCCAGCCCTGCACCTTCTACGCCTAGCACTACATCGCGCACAGGGACGACCAAGCCAGTGGCGCCCCCTGCCAAAGGCGCCGCTTCTTCCACAGGACGTACACGGGATATTCAGTGCCATCGTTGCAGAGGGTTTGGGCACATGATTCGGGACTGCCCAAACAAGCGTACCTTGCTTATACGTGACAATGGTGAGTACTCTTCAGCCAGTGATTCTAAGGAAACTAGTCATGCTATGATTGCCACTAACCATGCAGAAAATGAGGAAGTCCACGTTGATCCCATCGACGCCGATAGGTATGAGAGTCTTGTTGTGCAGCGTGTTCTCAGCACACAGGTTGCCCAGGCCGAAAAAAATCAGTGACACACTCTATTCCATACCAAGGGCGTTGTGCACGAACGGTCGATTCGCATCATCATCAATAGTGGCAGCTGCAACAATTTGGCAAGTACAGCGTTGGTAGAGAAATTATCCTTGCCCACTCGCACACACCCACATCCGTATCACATTCAATGGCTTAATGATGGTGGTAAAATAAAGGTAACACGTTCGGTACGTGTCCCCTTTTCGCTGGGTTCTTATTCTGATTATGTTGATTGCGATGTTATTCCTATGGAAGCATGCTCTTTGTTATTGGGTCGACCTTGGCAATATGCTACTGATAGTTTACATCATGGTCGTTCAAATCATTATTCTTTCATGTTTAAAGGCCAGAAAATAATTATACATCCAATGACCCCTGACCAAATTTTGAAAGATGTTCTTACTAGGGCTGCTAAAACTGCACAACAAGTCAAATCGACATCAGTCGCACCTATTAAATCTGAAATCAAGTTGCACTCTCCTGTTTTACTTGCTACACGTGCTGATTTTGATGATCTCCATGAAGCTCATATGCCCTGTTATGCACTTGTATGCTCGCGCATGCTTGTTCCGCTTGATGATGCACCGTCTTTGGATATACCCCCTACTGTTGTTAACCTTTTGCAGGAGTATGCTGATGTTTATCCTACGGACTTACCACCGGGTCTTCCTTCCCTCCGTGGCATTGAGCATCAGATCGATCTCATCCCCGGCGCTTCTCTTCCGAACCGCGCCCCGTACCGTACAAATCCAGATGAGACGAAGGAGATCCAGCGCCAGGTGCAGACACTGCTTGATAAAGGTTACATTCGTGAGTCTCTTAGCCCTTGCTCGGTTCCTGTTTTACTCGTTCCAAAGAAAGATGGGTCATGGCGTATGTGCGTAGATTGTCGTGCTATTAATAACATCACAGTTCGTTATCGATATCCTATTCCACGCCTTGATGATATGTTAGATGAGCTTAGTGGTGCCGTTATTTTCTCTAAGGTTGATTTGCGTAGCGGTTACCATCAGATTAGAATGAAACTCGGTGATGAATGGAAAACGGCTTTTAAAACGAAATTTGGTTTATATGAATGGTTGGTTATGCCATTTGGATTGACTAATGCTCCCAGCACCTTTATGCGTTTAATGAACGAAGTTTTACGGGCCTTCATAGGTTTGTTTGTTGTTGTTTATTTCGATGATATCCTTATTTACAGCAAGTCTATAGAGGAGCATTTAGAACATTTGTGTGCTGTTTTTGATGCTTTGCGTGCTGCTCGCTTGTTTGGTAACATGGAAAAGTGCACATTTTTGCACGCAACGTGTCTTGTTTCTTGGTTATGTGGTTACTCCGCAGGGCATTGAGGTGGATAGCAGCAAGATTGCTGCCATTCGGGAGTGGCCTACACCGACGACGGTCACACAAATTCGGAGCTTTCTTGGACTTGCCGGTTTCTACCGCAGATTTGTTCGTGATTTTAGCTCCATTGCAGCGCCTCTACATGAGCTTACAAAGAAAGATGTGTCGTTTGCTTGGAGTGATTCGCAGGAGGTAGCGTTCAGCACTTTGAAAGATAAGTTAACCCAAGCTCCCCTCTTGCAATTGCCTGATTTTAATAAAGTTTTTGAGCTTGAATGCGATGCTAGCGGTATTGGGCTAGGTGCTGTTTTGTTACAAGAAGGAAAACCAGTTGCTTATTTTAGTGAAAAATTAAGCGGTGCTAGTCTGAAATATTCTACTTATGATATGGAGCTTTACGCTTTAGTGCGCACTTTGCATACTTGGCAGCACTATCTTTGGCATCGTGAGTTCATAATTCATTCTGATCATGAGGCTTTAAAACATATTCGTACCCAAACAAATCTGAACCGTCGTCATGCTAAATGGGTCGAATTCATTGAGTCCTTTCCTTACATTATTAAACACAAGAACGGGAAGGACAATGTTATTGCTGATGCTTTGTCTCGTCGCTATACCATGCTGTCACAATTAGATTTTAAAATCTTTGGTTTGGACACTGTGAAGGATCAATATGTTGACGATGCTGATTTTAAAGATGCTTTCGGCCATTGTATTAATGGGATACCATGGGGCAAATTTCACATACAGGATGGGTTCCTGTTTCGCGCTAACAAGCTGTGTGTTCCAGCTAGCTCGGTTCGTCTTTTGTTGTTACAGGAAGCGCATGGAGGCGGTCTCATGGGGCATTTTGGCGTCTACAAAACGCATGAGGTGTTGGATGCCCACTTCTTTTGGCCTCGGATGCGCGCTGATGTTGAGCGCCTTGTTGCACGCTGCACTACTTGTCAGAAAGCTAAGTCACGGTTGAATAACCATGGTTTGTATATGCCTTTGCATGTCCCTTCTTCTCCTTGGCTTGATATCTCTATGGACTTTGTTTTGGGCTTGCCTAGAACTAAGAAGGGGAGGGATAGTATTTTTGTGGTTGTTGATAGATTCTCTAAAATGGCTCACTTTATACCTTGTCATAAAACTGATGATGCTAGCATTGTTGCTGAATTGTTCTTTAGAGAAATTATTCGTTTACATGGTATTCCAAAAACAATAGTCTCTGATCGCGATGCTAAGTTTCTAAGCCATTTTTGGAGATCTCTTTGGAATAAATTGGGAACTAAATTGTTGTTTAGCACTACTTGTCACCCTCAGACTGATGGACAAACTGAGGTAGTAAATAGAACTTTATCTACCATGCTTAGGGCTGTTTTAGACAAGAATTTGAGACGTTGGGAGGATTGCTTGCCTCATGTTGAATTTGCTTACAATCATGCCACGCATTCTTCTACAAAGATGCGCCTTTCCAGATTGTTTATGGTTACATCCCTAGGGCACCTATTGATTTGATTTCACTTAATGCTGCGAACGCCCCACATGTAGATGCTGTTGCACATGTTGAACAAATGATTACCATACATGAACAAACGAAACAGAACATTGCTGCTACTAATGCAAAAAATCAGGTTGCTGGTAGTAAAGGAAGAAAACATGTTACTTTTGAGCCAGGTGATATGGTTTGGTTGCACTTGAGAAAGGATCGGTTTCCTACTTTGCGCCGTTCTAAATTAATGTCTCGTGCTGCTGGTCCTTTTAAGGTGCTAACAAAGATTAATGATAATGCTTATATCCTTGACCTGCCTGCGGAATTTGGTGTTTCCACTAGTTTTAATGTTGCAGATTTGAAACCATATATGGCTGAGGATGAGGAGTTGTCGTCGAGGATGACTTCACTTCAAGAAGGGGAGGATGATGAGGACATCACTATGAGTACGACTACACCAGCAGCACCTCCACATCAAGCGCCACTTCCTTCATTAGCTGGGCCAATCACTCGGGCTCGTGCCAGAGATCTTAACTTCGTCATGCTACTGAAGAATGAGGGCCCAGAAGAATAGACGACCAGCCCAACTGTGGCCCATAGTGGATGACCTAGGGTTGGTCGCCCCTAGGGGTTGCGCCCCTCTCTATTTATCCAGGAGTTGCGCCTCCTTTGTTTTCGAGTTTTGTTTTACATTAGCTTTAGCTACTCTCGAACACGCGCAAATATGCGCTGTCTTCGTGTATTCAGAACTCCACCCTCGAGTGATAGATTAGATTGCTCGCATCTTTTCTTGTTCGTTCTTCGATTGTGCACAGGAAACGATCTTCGTGGTCAGGCCGATCTCGCATCAGCAAGGTCGGTAACCACAGGGAGTTGGTTCAGCGATTGCATTGGCGCCTCGGGCTTGCTCGTCGTAGTCGGATCGCAAGGGTCATCTTCCGCCAAATCGGAATTATCTCTACTCGCCGAAAGATCGGGCACCTCAGCTACATCAATGGTGGTGGTAATGGGAGCTGGGCCTAGGAAGCTTGTGAATGACTTGCCGAAGCAACATAAGCCGCAGGTTGATTACCTACGTATTCTGGTACATAGGGAGAATAGCATGAAGCAGTATGTAAGACCTGCTTCGGTTGATTCTGTTGTGCCTATGCTTCGGCAATCTCCTTTTGCTTCTGAATGGTGACCTAGCATGTTCTTGTAGTGTGGCCCTTGTCTTCACCACAGAATAAGCAATAGAGCTTTCTGGGCTGATCCCCATACCTTCCTTCGAAGCCCCTGCCCCTTGGGGCTGGTGGCCTGAAAGAGCTTTGTTGTTGTCCTGAGGATTGGGAGCTGTGTTGTGGCCTTTGAAGTTGACTTCCTCTGTCATCACTCTGGCTTGAGTTATGGATTGATCTGACATGCCTAGGGTGGATTCTTCCTTCGAAGCTCCTAGTCATTTCAGAAAACCTATAGGCTTGTTCCCTTCTCTGGCAGAAATCATTATCAGCCTGGATGTACTCATCCATCTTCTGAAGAAGCTTGTCTAGGGTCTGAGGGGGTTTTCTGGCAAAGTATTGAGTCGTAGGTCCTGGCCGAAGCCCTTTGATCATGGCCTCAATGACAATTTCATTGGGCACTGTGGGTGCTTGTGCTCTCAGACGCAAGAACCTCCGGACATACGTCTGAAGGTATTCCTCGTGGTCCTGCGTACATTGGAACAGAGCCTGAGCAGTGTTGGCTTCGTCTGAAATCCTTGGAAACTGGTGATCAGCATATCCTTCAACTTCTGCCATGATGTGATTGTTCCTGGCCGAAGAGAAGAGTACCAAGTTTGTGCGACATTCTTGACTGCCATGACGAAGGATTTCGCCATGAATGCGGTGTTGCCCCCTTATGAAGATATGGTTGCTTTGTAGCTCATTAGAAACTGCTTCGAGTCTGAATGCCCATCATACATAGGGAGCTGAGGTGGCTTGTATGATAGGGGCCATGGGGTAGCCTGCAGTTCTGCTGACAGAGGAGAAGCATCATCAAAAGCAAAATTTCCATGATGGAAATCATCATACCATTCGTCATCATCGTAGGAATTATCCTGACGAAGCTCCCTACGTTGAGGTCTTCGGTCCTGGTCATCTTGGGTGAGATGACGCATTTCCTCAACGGCCTCATCGATCTTCTGCTGAAGGTCGGCAAGACGAAACATCTTCTCCTTCTTTCTCTAGACCTGTTGATGGATGACTTCAAGGTCCCTGATTTCTTGGTCCAACTCCTCCTCCTGAGGCATTGGACTTGTAGCCTTCCTTTTTTGGCTTCTAGCTTCGCATAGTGTTTCTTGGTTGACATCCAGTGGCTGCAATGCAGCCCCAGTGCTGAAGATTTCTTTGTCGGCATGACGAAGGTCACAGCTTGCCGAAGGTGGTCGAATGAGTTCATCGGAGGTGGGCGCCAATGTTGGGGACTTGTTCTCAAATGTTATGAGTTAAGAACAAGGCAACACAAATGTTAATGGTTAAAGACCTTCGTCTTTCGAAGCATTATCTCCCTTGGGATATAATGATCTTCATACGAAGGTTATGAAGGACATACCTTCATCATTTCAGTATGTAATAATGAAAGCTGAGACATATAAAACATAGAAAAGAACATGATTAATCACATTAAATCATTAGATTATTTGTGTTCCTTATTATATAATCATGAACAAGTATTAATGACATTAATTACAATTGTACCTTCGGTTTGGCAGAAGGTGAGAATCCGAGAGCGACGTGCAAGTGATTACAAGTCAGCGTGAACAGTACGGTGTTACTGTTCATCTATTTATAGGCACAGGACGCATCCTGGGTAAAATTACATCCATGTCCTTGACACCTACTACTGACTAAGGAGTAATCAGTCGAGGACTTGACAGTATATTCCCCTTTAGGTCGGTTCCATCATCCATCACTGCCCTTGCTAAGCCGAATCTTCTTCATTCGTAGCTTCGGAATTGATTCATCCTTCTCCCAGATCGCGCCCTTCATGTCGTGCACACCTTCATCTCAAAGCCGAAGGTTCCTATGACAGTATATTATACTTGGAAAGCATGTTAGTCTTGTTTTTGAGGACCTTTGGAAGACGAAGGCCCCCAACACCCAACGAGCTATCACATTCGGAGATGGAAATCAAGGTTTGGTCAAAGGCTTGGGTAAAATTGCTATATCCCCTGACCATTCTATTTCCAATGTTTTCTTGTAGATTCTTTATATTACAACTTGCTTTCTGTTTCTCAATTATGCAAAATGGGCTACTACTGTCTATTTACACATGTAGGTGTTACTGTCTTTAGAAGGAGAGATGATTCAGTAGCATTTAAGGGAGTGCTAAAGGGTCAGCTATACTTAGTTGATTTTAATCAAGCTAAACTAGACACTTGCTTAATTGCTAAGACTAATATGGGTTGGCTCTGGCATCGCCGACTAGCCCATGTTGGGATGAAGAATCTCCACAAACTTCTCAAGGGAGAACACATTTTAGGACTGACAAATGTCCATTTTGAGAAAGACAGGGTTTGTAGCGCATGCCAAGCAGGAAAGCAAGTTGGCGCTCATCATCCACACAAGAACATAATGACGACTGACAGGCCGCTCGAGCTACTCCACTTGGATCTATTCGGCCCGATCGCTTACATAAGCATCGGCGGGAGTAAGTACTGTCTAGTTATTGTGGATGATTATTCTCGCTTCACTTGGGTATTCATTTTGCAGGAAAAATCACAAACCTAAGAGACCTTAAAGGGATTCTTAAGACGAGCTCAAAACGAGTTCGGATTAAGAATCAAAAAGATAAGAAGCGATAATGGGACGGAGTTCAAGAATTCACAAATTGAAGGCTTTCTTGAGGATGAGGACATCAAGCATGAGTTCTCTTCTCCCTACACACCTCAACAAAATGGTGTAGTGGAGAGGAAGAATAGAACTCTACTGGATATGGCAAGAACCATGCTTGATGAGTACAAGACACCGGACCGGTTTTGGGCCGAGGCGAATAACACCGCCTGCTACTCCATCAACCGGTTATATCTTCACCGAATCCTCAAGAAGACATCATACGAACTCCTCACCGGTAAAAAGCCTAATGTTTCATATTTTAGAGTCTTTGTAAGCAAATGTTTTATTCTTATTAAAAGAGGTAGAAAATCTAAATTTGCTCCTAAAGCTGTAGAAGGCTTTTTACTAGGATATGACTCAAACACAAGGGCATATAGATTCTTCAACAAATCCACTGATTAGTTGAGGTTTCTTGTGGCATTGTGTTTGATGAGACTAATGGCTCCCAAGTGGAGCAAGTTGATCTTGATGAATTAGATGATGAAGAGGCCCCGTGCGTCGCACTAAGGAACATGTCCATTGGGGATGTGTGTCCTAAGGAATCCGAAGAGCCCACACAAGCACAAGGTCAATTGTCATCTTCCATGCAAGCATCTCTGCCCACTCATGATGAGGAACAGGCTCAAGATGATGGAAATGAAGATCAAGAGGATGAGCCACCTCAAGAAGACGGCAATGGTCAAGGGGGAGATAAAGATAATGAAGACAAGGAAGATGATCAAGAAGTTCAGGGTCAAAGACCACCACACCCAAGAGTCCACCAAGCAATTCAACGAGATCACCCCGTTAACTCCATCCTCGGTGATATTCATAAGGGGGTAACCACTAGATCTCGAGTTGCTCATTTCTATGAACATTACTCCTTTGTGTCCTCTATTGAGCCTTACAGGGTGGAGGATGCACTAAGAGATCCAGATTGGGTGCTGGCAATGCAAGAGGAGCTCAACAACTTCACAAGGAATGATGTATGGCATTTAGTTCCACGTCCTAACCAAAATGTTGTAGGTATCAAATGGGTATTCTGCAACAAGCAAGATGAGCATGGTGTGGTGACAAGAAACAAAGCCTGACTTGTGGCCAAAGGTTATTCACAAGTCGAAGGTTTGGACTTTGATGAAACTTATGCACCCGTAGCTAGGCTTGAGTCAATTTGTATATTACTTGCCTATGCTACTTACCATGGCTTTAAGCTTTATCAAATGGACGTGAAAAGTGTCTTCCTCAATGGACCAATCAAGGAAGAGGTCTATGTTGAGCAACCTCCTGGCTTTGAAGATAGTGAGTTTCCTAACCACGTGTATAAACTCTCAAAGGCGCTTTATGGGCTCAAGCAAGCCCCAAGAACATGGTATGAATGCCTGTGAGATTTTCTTATCACTAATGGCTTCAAAGTTAGAAAAGTCGATCCTACACTCTTTACCAAAACTATTGCAAAAGATTTGTTTGTATGCAAAATTTATGTTGATGATATTATATTTGGGTCTACTAACAAATCAACTTGTGAAGAGTTTAGTAGGATCATGATTCAAAAATTCGAGATGTCTATGATGGGGGAGTTGAAGTATGTCTTAGGATTTCAAATCAAGCAACTCCAAGAGGGCACCCACTACACCAAAATCATACACTTCCTATGGTTTTTAACTTCCTACAGTTTTTATAAGAAACCGTAGGAAATACATAACTTCCGAGAGGCGACTGGTAGCTCTAGGAAATAAACAACTTCCTACAATATTATATAAAAGTTGTCGAAAGTTAAAAAAACCGTAGGAAGTTAGCAAACTTCCTATGGCCTCCTCTAGGAAGTTAGGTGTCAGCTATTGACCAGTCAAACGAAAAGCTAACTTCCTACGGCTGGCTCTAGAAAGTTAGCTACCCAGCTAACTTCCTACGGCCTCCTCTAGGAAGTTAGGTGTCAGCTGTTGACCAGTCAAATGAAAAGCTAACTTCCTACGGCTGGCTCCTTCCTACGACCTCCTTTAGGAAGTTAGGTTTCAGCTGTTGACTAGTCAAACAAAAAGCTAACTTCCTACGACCGGCTCTAGGAAGTTAGCTGCCCACATAACTTCCTACGGCCTCCTCTAGGAAGTTAGGTTTCAGTTGTTGACCAATCAAACGAAAAGCTAACTTCCTACAGCCGGCTCTAGGAAGTTACTTAACTTCCTAGAGTAAATGTACAAACTCTAGGAAGTTACGTAACTTCCTACGCCTTTACTCTAGGAAGTTAGTTTTTTTATTTTAAACCTCTTCTCAACCTTATCTTTCTCTCACCTTTCTCAACCCGCCGCGGCTGTCTCTCTCGCGTCTATCTAGAGCCGCCCGCCGCCCACCGCCAGCCACCCCCGCCCGCCCACGCCGCGGCCGCTCCCGGCCCCGTCAGCCGCGGACGCCCTCGCCCACCGCCCCCGGCCCCGCCCGCCAGCCCTGGCCACCCCCACAGCACTGATGATTCTGGCTTGCCTTCATCTCTTCACGAAACCATGCTGCCCCTTGGAGACTGTCGCCACTGTTGTTCGTCTTGCCGTGGCTTCGATCTGTTCAGACTCCAGGAAGAGTCGGGGACCCAGTCCATGCTATGCTTCCATGGATGTTTCTATGCTGCCTTGAAATGCTCAATCGTGTCAAGAGTGAATGCTGCTACTGGGATTGTGGGAGTGTCTTTCTTATTTAGATTGTTGTCTTGTCCTAGGTAGCAATTTGTGCTCATTCCATAGTTTGTTGTGGAAATCTACAATGTTGCGTTCATCTGAAATATCGTCAGTGCCATTTGTAGCCACCTAGATACTAGGCAAAGTTATCTAGATCCTTCACAGGCATGGGTTAGGAATGGCATCAGTTTGTCCCATGTTCCCGTGGGTGGAACAGAGATAACATTTTTCTTAGTTTAAAATACTGGTACCACCTACAAATGAACGGGGATAACATTTCTTAGTTTAAAACTCAGGCAGATTAATTCATGGACTGGAAAATAGAAAAAAAACGTAATGCCTTTCTTATTCAGTAATGAGAGGCTGGAAACTGATAGCTCTACTTTCTGTTTACTCAATGAAACTGATCACTTAGGGATAATGACCATCACCTCAGGCTTCCATGTGCACATCTAGGTGTGAGCCCTGCCATGTTTGTTTTGTGGATCCCAGATACTTAATAATAGTATTAAATTGAGTGGTCTCATTGCTGGACATTGACAAGTACATTTTTGGTTGTGAGTTCGCGGCATCTTGCTTCAATCCTCAAGTTTTGATCAATGTGGGGTACCTTGTATTGTCCATTCTTCTTTTCTATGTTTCAGTTCATTCCCAGTTCATTGAATCTAGTTCCCTGACCCACCTAACCCCTCTAGAGCTCTAGTTGCAGCTTCTTTTGCACTTGGACTTGTCAATTGTGATAAACAAGTCTGAGTCCTTTCATAATGTAAACAAATGATCGTTATACAAGGTCTGATCAACTTCATTCTCATCAATTTCTAAATGTCCCAATATACATGTATAATCTTTTTTCCTGACAAAACTGCTCAGAAAGCATGAAAATATTTGTGGTGGGCCCTCTCTTATGTTAATCCTGATATATAATGTATATTTTCTCCAAAATCAGATTGCACATTTTATCTATTTTCAGATGTCTTCTTAAAATAGTATGTTCCTTTCAGGAAGAGAAAGGGTCATTGTCATTCAATCCTTGTATGCTACTTTTTTTGGATAGCAGATTATTACTTGTCGTGGGCTTTATGACAGCGATGCTGATAAGATCATAATGAAATGATGCCTTGCCTCTTCTTGGTAGCCATTACGTGACATTTTTCGTGTCCCTGGCATGCATCAGAATTCTAGTCCTGTTGCCTGCCATCCTTATTTCTGGGATAAGGCTTCTCTTATCTCAAATAATTTATTACTAATTGCCATGTTGTATAGAGCAGGCAAGATTGACTCTGTTGGCTAGAGTATTGCATATATTTATTTTGTTTGTACATGTAAGTTGTAGTTACTTAATCAAAACTAAAATTAAGACCATTACTTGTTATGGGTCTCTGGCAGCAGTTACACATTTCTGTATTTTAAAGATTTTTAGTAATTTTTCGCTTTCTTTCATTAATTACATTATTATAACTACTGGAACGATTTAGTAGACTATTTTAAGTTTCTTATAGGTTACATGGGGTTCTATTGCTCCTGCACTTGCAGCCTTCTTAATAAGGCTAGTCATGTTGCTTGCATCATGCACACCATTTTTAACTGCTCACTGTTCCTTTTGAATCTCAATTAGCTCTGTATATCAGAGGAGATTTTCTTATATTTTGGTGAAGATGAAGAGAAAGGTGCACTCAGGAAAATCCCGCTCATGGTGGTGGAACAGTCATATTAGTCCACAAAATTCTAAGTGTCTCTCTGAAAATCTAGAAGGTAAGGACTATGATCCTCTATGTTCACCAAACAACCTGACATGTTATTCTTTGCTGCACAAGATGGTTCATAGTGCCTCAGTGCTTTTTATTCTTAGGCAGTTCACTAAGGGACTTGCGAAGAGAGCGTCCTATGTTATGAGAAAGGAGGACTTAGTGTTTAAGGGCACTAGTTCCAGCTCGAGTAGGCGTAGAGCTTTGTTGGAGCATGTTCCAGAGTTGCAGGGTCAGACAGTCAGTGTTCAGAGGAATGAGGTAACCAATATTTGTTTTGCAATGTAATGTTTGTATGAGTTCGCATAACTAAATTATTAATGTAATATTTGTTTTGCAATGCAATGTAATGTTTGTAGGATGAGTCTGAAGATGAGGTAGAGACAAAGGAGGGGAGACAGGTGGGAGATGTTGAAGATGAGGTAGAGACAGAGGAGGCGGAGACAGGGTGGGGATGCCATGATACTGGTGGTTTTGGACATGATAGCCATAGTGGATGGCGTGAATGGCCTGAGGATGCAAGTGGATGGCCAAGAGATGGAGGGTCAGGAGTTGGGGATCACTTTCGTGGAACCGAGTCGTATCACAGGTATGGAGGTGATGATCACTTTCGTTTGGCAAAACGAATGGTAAGTACAATTTAAGCCATTTTCGTTTATTGTAGTTGAGTTGTTGTAATTTCTGGTTACAATGTTTGTCAAATATACATACAGGAAGCTAGCACTGGTGCAGTGCCCAGTGATGTTCAAATATACCTTAGGGGGCACAGAGGACCAGATCCTGCAAATCCAGATGTGTTGTGCAGCCAAAAGGCAACAGATCGTGTGGTGAGTGTTTTGAAATGTTTGGTAGGTTCTGTTTATATGGATTTTTATATGTAAGATTGCATTGTTCTTTTGTATGAGGCTGCATATGGCGAGGCGATGTCTAGTCAGCACGGACCAGACTATGACTGGAGGACCTCACCTATTGATCCTCAGGCTGTGTATGCAAGTGGTGGAAAAGCTCATGGAAGGTGAGGACTCTACATATCTTATATTGTTTCATTGGTTGAGTGCAATACATGTATTCTTAATTTGTCGTGATGTTACTTGTTTTGTAGGTACACAATGTTTGCTAACGTCATCGACTCGAGCAAGGTGAGGGTTCAGCGTGGAGGTTCATCGAGGTCTGCTGCTCGTAGCTCTCGTCGCTCCACTCAAGATCCAGCAGAAGTGGAGCAACTGCGAGAAGAACTTAGGCGACATCAGGATTACTTGAAGCAACAAGCTGTGCAACATTAATATTATGCTACATAGATTCAACAACAGCAAACACTCATACAAGTAAGTTCAAAAGATAATAGCTTTCACTTTAAGATATGTATTGATTTAAAATGCTGATGTGAATGAGTTTGACAAATTTGTAGCAACTAGCACAGGCCCAAGGGATACACGTCCCGGTGCCCCCCACCTCTCGTTCATTATCCTTGGTCTTCACCTCCACCTATACCTACATCTCCATCTACTGAACATCAGGTATGCAAATTCATCATCATTTACTTGTTGTTAGTTATATTATGATGTAACTCAACAAATGTCATTTGTACATGTATATTAGACCCCTCCAGCTACCTTGCCGACGCATGAACAAGAAGACGGGTTAGACTTTGTCGAAACCCTCTTCACTAGTGGAGGTATCGACCATCACTCGTCACTGTAACCCGATGGTGATCGGCGACCGTGAGCTTCCATGTTATTGTGTTCTGATACTTGAGACTTTTATTATGACTATGTATGAGATATTGTCTCTTATTAGTACTGGATGATGAGATGTGTCTTATTATGACTATGGATGAGACTTTTGTGATGTAATTGATGAGACTTTAGTGATATAATTGATGAGACTATGGATGAGACTTTTGTGATGTAATTGATGAGACTATGGATTTAAATATTTTTATGTGATTGTGTGTGATATGTTTTATGTGAAAATATGTTGTGCTATATAGCTGTTGATATATTTGTTATGTTGTGGAATGTGGTGTAAAATAAAAATAAACAGCATTTGTAATGCTGGTCAAATTAACTTTCTAGAGGCTTATTAAGTCATAGGAAGTTAGCTAGCTAACTTCCTAGGGGCTACAGTCAGCCGTAGGAAATTAGCCAGCTAACTTCCTAAGGGCTACGGCCAGCCGTAGTAAGTTAGTCGTAGGAAGTTAGTCAGCTGACAGCGCTGACGGCGTGAAGCTACTAACTTCCGAGAGGCTTTTTTGGCTGTAGGAAGTTAGCTAACTTCCTAGAGGTCTCTAGGAAGTTAAGCTAACGTCCGACAAAAAATTTCTGAGAGCCAAACTTCCGACGGGATGGCTTAACTTCCGAGAGTTTAGCTAACTTCCTAGAATTTAGGCCTAACTTCCTAGGCTTTAGGCTCTATGAAGTTTACTATTTTGGTGTAGTGACCTTCATCTGTCAAATAAAGTACATTCAAGACATACTTAAAAAGTTTGGGATGAAGGATGACAAACCCATCAAGACACCCATGGGAACAAATGGGCATCTCGACCTCGACATGGGAGGTAAATCCGTAGATCAAAAGGTATATCGGTCGATGATAGGATCTTTACTCTATTTATGTGCATCTCGACCGGATATTATGCTTTCTGTATGCATTTGTGCAAGGTTCCAGGCCGATCCTAAGGAAGTTCACCTTAGGGTCGTGAAGAGAATCATGAGGTATTTAGTTTACACTCCTAAGTTTGGACTTTGGTACCCCAAGGGATCCACTTTTGATTTAATAGGATATTCCGATGCCGATTGGGCAGGGTGTAAATTGATAGAAAGAGCACATCAGGGACTTGTCAGTTTCTGGGAAGATCCCTGGTGTCATGGGCTTCAAAGAAACAAAACTCAGTAGCTCTTTCCATCGCCGAAGCCGAGTATATTGTCACAGGCCATTATTGTGCGCAATTACTTTGGATGAGGCAAACCCTTAGGGACTATGGCTACAAATTGAGCAAAGTCCCTCTCCTATGTGATAATGAGAGTGCAATCCGCATGGCGGATAATCCCATTGAACACGGCCTCACTAAGCACATAAACATTCAGTATCACTTTTTGAGAGATCACCAACAAAGGGGGATATCGAAATAGCTTGTGTAAACACTAAGAATCAATTAGCTGATATCTTTACCAAGCCATTAGATGAGAAAACATTTAGCAAACTTAGGAATGTGCTAAATATACTTGATTCTCGGAATTTTGAATGAAACATTGCAAACATAGCTTATTTTATATACCTTTGATCATTTCTTTCATATGGACTAATGTGCTTTCAAGCATATTTCTATCCTTAGTCTTAGATTGAAAGGGAAATGGAGTTTTCGGCAAAGAACAAGGCTTCCACTCCACAACTCTGACGGTATCATTTACCCTTTGCCGTTGTCACTCCAATCTCAATTGGTATAATCCTTCACTCTTATTTACTTGTACCAATGGGGAGAAAATTCCAAAGGGCTCCAACGTTCTCCGTTTTTGGCGATTAATGCCAAAGGGGGAGAAAATATTAAGCCCAAAGCAAAAGGACCGCACCACCATCATTTCAAAAAATTTCTAAATAAAGTGTTAATTGATATTTTTTAAATCAGTATTCCTCGAGAAATAATATCTCAATTGGTATCTATATTTCAAATTGATATATATCTCAAAACCCTCTTGAAAGCTAAGAGGAGAATTTCATTCAGGGGGAGTTTTGTTCAGTCAAAGGAAAAGCATTTGAAACAAGGGGGAGAAATTTCAAATCTTGAAAATGCTTCTTGCAATCTTATTTATATACCTTTGACTATTTGCAAAAACACTTTGAAAAGATTTTCCAAAAGAATTTGCAAAAACAAAACAAGTGGTGCAAAAGTGGTCCAAAATGTTAAATAAAAGAAAAGCAATCCATTCATATCTAGTGAGATTATCAATTGGTTTAACTCCAAGCAACCTATGCACATTCCAAAATGCAAACTAGTTCATTTCTGCACTTTATATATTTGCTTTGGTTTGTGTTGGCATCAATCACCAAAAAGGGGGAGATTGAAAGGGAAATAGGGTTAACCTTTTCCTATAATTAATTTTGGTGGTTGACCGTCAACACAAACACAAGGACAAATTAGTTTGTCAAGAATTCATGTATTACATGTGCATAAAGGTTCAACACAAACCAATAAATATTCAAGTTAGGGACCCAATTCAAAGGAGCAAAAGGAACCAAAGTGTGTTGTGGTCTAGCGCACCGGACTGTCCGGTGCACCAGGACCGTACAAGGTCCAATCAGCCACTCTCGGGTTTTCGCATGCGCGCTCCACTATAATTCACCGGACTGTCCGGTGAGCCAGCGGGCAACGATTATTTGCGCGCAACGGTCGACTGCAAAAGTACCTAACGCGTGAACAGTGCAGCGGTAGAAGTCAGAGTCGCGAAGTCAGAGGGCACCGGACTGTCTGGTGTGGCACTGGACTGTCTGATGCCGCAAGGAGACAAAGCTCCAACGGTCGACTTCGCTCTGAACCCTAAAAGTTGGGTGACATAGCGGCGCACCGGACACTGAACAGTGAGTGTATGGTGGCGCACCGGACTGTCTGGTGCGTCCATCGACAGCAGCCTCCCCAACGACTACTTTGGTGGTTGAGGGCTATAAATACCCCCCAACCACCATAACTCCAAGCATCCAAGATTTCTGAGCATTCCATTCAATACAAGAGCTCTAACATTCACTTCTAGACACAATTCAAAAGATCAAAGCCTCTCTAAGTCCCAAATTCATCTCAAATACTTAGTGACTTGTGAGAGAGTGATTTCTTATTCTTTTGAACTCTTGTCTCTTGGATTGTCTTTCTAGTTTCTCATTCTTGTTCTCAAGTGACTTGTAATCAAAGCAAGAGACACCTAAGAGTGTGGTGGTCCTTGCGGGGTCTTAGTGACCCATTTGATTAAGGGAAAGGCTCACTCGGTCTAAGTGACCGTTTGAGAGAGGGAAAGGGTTAGAATAGACCCGGTCTTTGTGACCTCCTCAACGGGGACTAGGTTCTTTGGAACCGAACCTCCGTAAAACAAATCACCATGTTCATTCGCTCAATTCTCATTTGATTTGTTTTCCCCCTCTCTCCCGGGCTTATTATTTGCTCTAACGCTAACCCCAGCTTGTAGTGTGTGTTTAAACTTGTAAATTTCAGATTATGCCTATTCACCCCTCCTCTAGGCGATTTTCACACTTCCTAGTCGTTGCCCTTGTTCTGCCAACCGCGGACGGTCCGCGCCCCTGGTCCAGACGGTCCGTCCCTACACATCAACGACTGAAATCGCAATGGTCAACAATAACGGCTATAGGTGCATTTAATGCGTCATCAGATGTCAGATAAATCAGTCGTGGACAGTCTGGACGTGCACCCGGGTGATCTGCGAGGACGCTAAAAATACATTTTACCGAACCCATCACCTTCGGGTTTTCTGGTTTTTCAACGATCGAACGGTCCGTGCCTGAGGTCGGACGGTCCGAGCTTGGTACCGGACGGTGCTCTCTTCTCCTCCGGACAATCCGCAGTGTAAACGCGTGTTTTGCATAGTTTCTGTCTGAGGCACACCTTGGTGTCGCGGATGGTTTGCGCACAGGTGAATTTCCAAAAAACTTCTCCTGTCCGGAATAATCTACGGTATTCCGGACAGTTGACTTAGAATTGATATAGATTAACTTTATGCACCTGGGAAATGATCAACTAGGAAAACTGGTTAGTCCATAAGATTTGTGATGGGCGTCAAGCACCAAAATCGATTATAGAAAATGGCTATGACCATTTCTCTTTCAATCTCTCCCTTTTTGGTGATTGATGCCAACACAAATCAAAGCAAATATAAAGTGGGAAATATAGCTAGTTTGCTTTTTGACAGATGTGCATAAGGTACTTTGAATTGAAGACAGTTATAAGTATATATGAATGTTTTGATATAGTTAAAAATTTGGACCACATTTGCACAACTTAGCTTGTTTTTGAAATCTTTTGGAGACAACTTTTCAAATTATTTTGCAATCATCCAATGGTATAAGAATATAATTTCTAAAGGCGTTTTCAAGTTTTGAAAGATTCTCCCCCCTTTTCAAATGCTTTTCCTTTGGCTAAATAAAGGCTCCCCCTAAAAGAGTTCTCCCCTTAGCTGTTAAGATGGTTTTTGCAAACGCAATAGTTCTAATTTGGAAGAAAAGGTTTTCAGAAAACAGGGTGGTGGTGCGGTCCTTTTGCTTTGGCCTATTAATTTCTCCCTCTTTGGCATTGAGCGCCAAAAATGAAAAAATCTAGGGGTCTTTATCAAGAAAGATATGAATGTAAATACATGAGTAGAGCAAAGGGTATACGGTACTAATGAAAATGTAGTGGAAGCCTTGCCTTTGCCTACAACTTGATTTCCCTTTCAATCTAAGACTAAGGATAGAAATACACTTGGAAGCACATTAGTCTTAGCCTTGGCACAAGAAGAATACGAAATATACATTTGTATCAAATAAAAGAGACATGCCATGATCAAAGATATAAAATGAGCAATGTGTGCAAGATTTCAATCAAAGTTCCGAGAATCTAAGACATTTGGTTCATTCCTAAGCTTGTTAAAAGTCTTTTCATCTAAGGGCTTGGTGAAGATATCAGCTAACTGTTTGTGGGTGCTTACATAATTAATTGCAATATCTCCCCATTGTTGGTGATCTCTCAGGAAGTGATACCGGATGTCTATGTGCTTTATACGGCTGTGTTCAACAGGATTGTCCACCATGCGGATTGCACTCTCATTGTCACATAGAAGAGGGACTTTTCTTAATTTGTAGCCATAGTCCTTAAGAGTTTGCCTCGTTTAGAGTACTTGTGCACAACAGTGTCTTGCAGCAATATACTCAACTTCGGCGGTGGATAGAGCTACTGAATTCTGTTTCTTTGAAGCCCAAGATACCAGGGATCTCCCTAGAAACTAACAAGTACCTGATGTGCTCTTTCTATAAATCTTACATCTGGCATAATCAACAACAGAATACCTGATTAGATCAAAGCTAGATCCCTTAGGGTACCAATGTACCATAGCCCAAACTTAAGAGTGTAAACTAAATATATCATGATTATTTTCACGGCCATTTGATGGATTTCCTTAGGGTCGACTTGGAATCATGCACACATGCATGTTGAAAGCATAATATCTGGTCGTGAAGCACATAAGTAGAGTAAAGATCCTATCATCGACTAGTATACCTTTCGATCTACATATTTATGTCGCAGAACCTCCCAAGTTATCGGGCCCACATGCACCTGTCCCTATCTCAAAGACCTAAGACAGTTATGCATGTGCACCAAACAACTTAACAGGATCTGTCCGAATGTCCCAAGGACCCCGGATAAACACTTACCGCCAAGATCGCAGGATTAAGTAAACACAACTCACATACAAACATTTGCAGCGGAAATTCTTTATTACAAAATGGTTACAAGTTACAACATTTACAAGTTATAACAAGATTACAATATATATCATCGGAGTTTATTATAAAAGAAATTGATTCAAAAAAATATTACAATTTGAATGTATAAAACATTTGTACGTTTTAAAATACATGCTAGCTTAAGTGACAATCCTGAATAAAGAAGCTAAAGATGGGATACACCTATACAAGAAGGTCGAGCCCACCGACACTTAGCACCATCCACAACAGAACAAAATTATAACCTGAAAACAATAGGGAATAAAACCCTGAGTACGCAATTACTCAGCAAGACTTACCTGACTAAAGAAAAGACTCTCAAGGGTATGCTGGGTTGTTGGGAATCAAGGTAAAGCTTATCAACTTTCAAAGACTCATTTTTGCAGAAAAAGCTTACTAGTAGTGGATCCTTATGCCAAACTTTTACTTTAGAAGTTAAGTACTTTTCCTGAATCTAGATTTGACTAATCTATAGCATTCACTTGTCCTACACTAGCTTCATTTTAGCAGCTTTAGTTTCACTTGTTAACTATGATGCAGGGCAGTGATCCAATCTTCATATCCGAGAAGTAACGGCGATCCGAATCGATTCATACCCAGCTAGGGATCTCCAACCACACGACATATGTAGCACTTAACCCTTGCATATGTCAACTCGCACCCGGGTTTCTCAAGACCAGCACGGGTTCACGTGACCCGAGAGCATAGTACCCCACCATCCAGCCACTTGCTAGGTGGGCACATGTTACTCCCGCCATCTCTCCACTCCCAGTGTGTGCGAGCTATTCTGGTATTGGTCCGGTCAAGGCTAAGCTTACCATGACGAGGCATGTGGCCAGTTAAAGGGTCCTAGATTAGCAAGCCTACTTTCGTTGTGGTCCTTAATCGACACAGACGGGCGACCTTTCCTGCTCAACGTTTGGTCTCATCTTATTATTTTCCTTCCCAAAACCATGTACCGGACAGAGGTACCATACTTGAATGGTGAATTCATGCTATCACCATTACAAGTCTTTTTTCATAAAACAAACCCCTACCCAGTGTTAAACAACATTCTTTTAAAAAGAAACAAGTTTTAATTCTCTAGGCAGGGCTAAGCCTCATTAGTTCTCTTTATAAAATAGGTAGCAAGGAGGATAATCAAATTCCAAGGAATGGTAATGCATCAATTGTTTATTCACACAACTCCTATCACCTAATGCAACAGATAAGTGATAAAAGTTTTTAAAACAGAAGGAGGTGGCAAATGCACCAGGGCTTGCCTGGGATAAACACTATTAAGTTAGTGCTTGTTAGACAATACTCGCTTGGCGAGCACCTCCCATTCCAGCACGATCAGATCATTCATCTTTGGGTTTATTCATCAGTCCCACCTTGAGATCATTCCAGTTGTTGTCATCCACATTACGTGATCAATGAACGCACCTATGCGATATGCAAGATGCACATGAATGAGCATGAGTATAAATAGCACGAGCTAGATAATGCTACTCGAAGTAGATTAAGCACTTAAAGCAAGACATTTCAACTTTATTAGATGTTTTTGACTTTACACAAACATGATCTTCAAGTCAAATGGACCTAACCCAAACATCTAGGAACATGTTTTACTTGGGTTCTATATTCTCCTAGGATTAAGCATTCATCGAAAAATGAATAACCTTAGGTTCTTCACTAACAGACATCTAGAACAAAATATGGATAGAAGCAATCTATTAACTTTCTAAACCACCATGTCCAAATAACTTGAATCATACACTAGCTAAGACATCATAATTGTGAGCTAGCAGGTAAAGCATCCATCACATACATATTCACTCAAACAACTAAATCATCACAGTAACCTCGACACCACTTACATGCAAAATATTCAAATTACTAACTTACCACTCTACACAAAATTGGCATTTCAACCTAAACTCCTCATGCGCATCTAGTATCACATAGATTTCATACTTTACTTGGATTAGACTTATCGGTGCTACTTGATCCCACATACTCGAGATGAAAATCAACAACCATTCATGACTTATTAACGCCAGTGATTACATAGAAGACAATACTTCCTAAGACAAGGCATCAATATCACTAATTCAAATGCACTCACCAAAGTATTTACTTCATTCCCAATTACTAAAGTCTAGATCAAACAGTAAGAAGGAAATGAATTACTCCAATATAACAAGGCATTTCGATAAACACTTCATATGCAACAAAAATTGTCATCAATCAAGGATCAAGAATGGACTAATCCTACCTAGCCAAACAAGAATGACTCCAAGCAATCAATTTAACACATGCAGATTTTCTGGACAGCAGCACAGTAGTCAGTTCTTTTAATCATAACTCCATAGTTATTTATCCAAAAATAGTAAACTAGGACTTTATAGAAAGCTTATAAAGTCCTCTATAACTTTTGTATTACCATCACAACAAGATTCGACCTTTAAAAAGGTCAAACCGTGCTAAACATAAATTCTATCTTGATTTGGACAGAATTCGACTACTCACTTCAAAAATACATAACTTCAAAAATTCTGTCCAGATTTGGACAGAATTCACCCGTTCCAGCCCTCACCGCCGACCCCAGACCCCCAGCGACCGCGCCTGCCCTGTCTTCGACGACTTCGCTACCGCGGAGGAAGCAACGCCGGTCACCGAGCTACAAAACCTCGTGCACCCCATCGCAACTGTCCGTCCCCGATCCAACGGTTTGAATTTGCGGATATCGACTGCGTCCGCGCGCCCTGCCTCTGGGCCCCGCCTATCAATGCTTGCACCCCATGGCGCTGGGCCTGACTGGTCAGCCCGTCCCCCTCCCCAGTCGTTGACACCCATGGCCTGCTTGTCAGCACTTGCCCCCGTGCCCGCGCGCGCTCGCGCTCAGATCTAATCCTGGCCGTTGATTTGCGATCGCACAATCAAAAGCAGCCGATACCTGTTCACAGGGAAAACTTGTTAAAAACCCCTGGCTTTCTGGATATCAATCTGATGTCCCTAGTTTTCGCGTTCAGGCCCCTAAGTATTTGCAGAAAAGCCCATCCCTTTTGTTTTATCGCAGAATTGGACCTAGTTTTGTATTTTGAATTCCAAAACTTGTTTATTTCATACCTTTTGCATATGAACTCCAAATTGAGTGATTCAAATTGCAAAATGTTCATAAGATTATTATATATCTATTTAAATTATAATCTTTCATTGTCTGCATGTATTATCACTACAAAACAAACCCCCCTATAGCAACATATACCTGGCAACGTATAGTTATATGTGTTGGAAGTGATTAGGTCCAACGCTTGTTATGCGTTGCAACCTACATCCGTTGAATTACAATGATACTGACAACGTTTAACATGCGTTGCAAACCGTATGCGTAGAGTAAATATGATCATATCAACATTTACCATGTGTTGCAATCGTATGCGTATAGTAACTAGAATGCTTGTAACGTTTACCTACATTGCAAACCGTATCTGTAGATTAATTTTGGTACTTAAGCAATTTTGCAATTGTGTTTTTTATTTTTAACTAAAGCATAGTAGTTGGGATGATAAATTACGCAAAAAATGTAAAGTAAGGAATTGAACAGCAATACAAAGTCTTTTAGTCCACTTTGTATCGTTTTATTTATTAAAAAATTATTGTATCTTGTTGTCACTATGTTGCACTTATTAAAATATTTATTATATATCTCTATTTATGTGCCAAAAACATGCAAAATATACTTTTCGTATGTCTCCCCTCCACGCGACGCTCGCTCGCAAGTCGCTACACACCTACCCGACTTCCTCCCCTCTCCCTCGTCACCTCCCTTACCTTGCCCTAATCCCTAACCTCTCCGCTCGCAGCCGCCTCCGCCGGATGAGCAGGGCGTCGCGTGGAAGCCGGCGGCCTCGCTCAAGCCGCCAGCGCGCTCCCTCCGGCAATAACCCGTGTGTGTAGCCCCGACTCTCCTCCCGCTGGGTTAATGTGCGTGCAATGAGTGCCATGGCTGTGGCACTAAAGATCTCTAGGGAGTTGGGGTCGGAGGCATCGAGGTTGTTGGACTCACGGTCCATGAGGCCGTCGATGTGGGCCTGGGGCAGGTGTGGTTCTCCATCACCACCACCACCGTCCTCGTCGCGCGGGCCATGAGCGCCTTCGCCGCGCACCGCGACGCCTCCTTCTTCACTCCGCCTACTCTTCCTCAGTCTTGCTGGCAGCCTCCGCAGGAGTCACCACAAGCTGTCCGTGTCCAGACCGTCCCAGGTATGCCTCGCCGTGCCTGTCTGTCGCTTATTCCCTCTATGTTTTTGCCTCCTGGTCAGCGACCAACACAACGAAGGGGATCCTCGTAATTCTTGATTGGTAGTTGGGTCTGGCGAGGGATCATCTCTCTTCCGCTTGGTTCCGTGCGAGGATGAAGGCTAATCTATGGTCCCCTCATCATCATCGTCGACTTATTCTATGTCTTCATCAATATCATCAGGGTCAGATCCATCTAATTCACTTCCAACAGTACTGGCTTGAGGCTGAGCGATTGGTTACACAAGGTATTCGATATCTTCATCCTGAAGATGATTTTTGTAATAAACTGTATTTCTTACTCCAAGCCATGAAAGAAATCACTCAAAAACTCAAATAAAAAATATTATTAGAATGGACTGGAAGTGGCATGTAGATGACCATAAATATAGACCAGATTCCTTTGTACAGAACTCCCAACAACTCATGTTTTAGCAAACATATAGATAATCAATTATAATACAAAAATACTAGATACCATGAAGAAAACAGAATACTAACATTCAATCTTACCTTATATACAGTATAGTTTAGGAATACTTGTTCAACATGTACAAAAGAACCGCCATTGTAAGTTTGCAGGAAATCCAAGATTAAGGCAACAAAATACTAAACATAAACCATTGCAAGAATGATCGCATGGAATATTTTGGAGAAACAAAAAACTTGATAACAAGCAGTATATGGCTTGTTCGTTGCAGCTGCTCCAACAGATGCTTATACGGGAATCTGACAATCTTTAAAGATGATGACAAGAAGGTAGTTAATCGTAGCATTTATTTTAAAAACAATCGTTCATGGCAGAGGCACCATTTTAAGGAGCAAAGCAGCCATAAAATCTTTTCATTGCACTTATTAACATATTTCAAAGAAACATGTTATGGTAAAATGCATGGCAGGAAGAACAGATATGTTCAGGCACATCTTCATCAGAAGTTCATCTGCTATCTGAAGATGGCATATGCACAACACAAAGTGCCCATGTTCATCAAGAACTCATTAATGTTGTCATCACTACAAATCACAAAGAATAAAATACCTTAAACAGTAATATGAACGAGAGTGCCAAGCAGAGGCCACAAAGAGGGTAAGTCTACTACTGTTTATTTTACGGTATTGCCTGATTATTGGTGTCTGTTTTGTTTGTGGCATCATGAAGAGCACCCATTTTATGCAAAATTATAACTCCTAATACATTGGAAATTATAACTGCATTCTTATAAGTACTGGAATCATAATTTTGGACTAATTTTGTTTAACCTACCCTTTTCCTTCACATTTGCGGTATAAATATTTTGAACTTCATTGAGCTCACCTTTTTACATGAGTTATATTTTGTCTCTGACTTACGAAATACTATTTGTTTGAGGTTTTTGGAAATGATCAGTGCAAAAAGTTTTATTATATCCATCTTGCTTGGTTAGTGCGATAAAATGCAAGAAACAAGACAAGTTAGGATATGCTTGAAGCCTTGAAATGAAGTTTTCTGAAGGTTTGTCATTCTTTTAGTCCATTTTCCTTCTTGTGTTCTATAATAGGATTTAAAGATACATCAGGGGAGGGACCCAATGTAAAGATGCTGGTGATTGCAGGCCCTGCTCTTCTGAGAATGTTTGTAGACTCATGCTTGTGTTAATTGCAGGCCCTACTCTTGTGACTACAAAAGATGCTGGTGATGCAGTTGCCCTTTTGCAGATTTTATCTGGTTGCACTTTTGACAGCAGCCAACTTGTCTTGACATCTCGCGTGGGATACCAATCCGTAAATGAAACAATATTGCAAGAACTGAGTAATAAACACTACCCACCTATTATATCTGCGATAGAAGAAAGAGCAAAATGTCTAGGTGTTTAGACTGGTACCAATGATCTTGCATCAAAACTGTATAACTTTAAACATGACCCCAAACAACTAGTTTCTTTAAGTGATTCAACAGACTAGTTGAGTGATGTGGGGGAGGGGACACCAATCAAAAAAGTGACCCTAGAAACATGGATGATGAGTATGGTGGTGTAATAGTGAATTCTGAGATTAATTCTTTGCTTGATCAAAAGGACCAGGTAACCTTGTCAATCATAGTCTCTAAATCCTATTATCTACATACTCGAAGGATTGTAATCTTTGCCATTGCCATCTTCATTTCCATGTGCTTGATCAAGCCAAGAATTTCTATCATCCCATGGTGAGCTGTGATGACTCAGAGAGCAGAGAAGATCAGTTCTCAGGTCTGTTTATTTCTTTCCAAGTTTCCATCGCCCCTTTGTTTGGTGACGAATCTGGTTGGTTCATCGATATGTTTTTGCAATTATATTACTACAATTTAAGTTTAATTTATGATCTTTATGACTTCATCTATTTGCTTATTTAGACAATTTTGGAGAATCAGGTGTTATATGAGGAAGGGGGGACTGTCTAGCCAAATTTATCTTTCATATGTTACAACAGCAGTAAAAAAATCAGTAGTAAAATAGTTTTTTTGTCACTTATAAGTTCTAAGATTGAACATCATTTGCCTTCTCATTCGCCCATTACCTATGCTTGTATTGGAAGCTTCATTTTTAATAGTTGCTCTCAACAAACATATCTAACCATATTTTCCTACTGCTGCTGCTTCTCTTGTTATTATCAATTAGAGCTCCTAGAGGTCATGTGAAAACAAAAGGCACAATTTACCTGTCCAATATAAGGATGGTGTTTGTTGCCAGCAAACCTGTTGGCAAATTCTTTGCTTTTGATATGCCACTGGTAAGTAATGCCATTCTGAAAGTTGGTTCTTTGTTTCTGCTCTCAGTCTTATATAATTTGAACAAAATGCAAGGGCAACAGCACAAAACAAAAAAAGGATAGGAAAAAATTGCAATGTCACCAACACCGCTGACAGACCATGATACGATAATCACTAATAATCATCATAAAAATTCTACTCGTGTTTTTGTTAGCTTGTAATTTTGCACATGTGGAGGTTCACCCTTGTCTAGTATGTAATGCTGTTATAGTAAAAGGTCCCCAGCATATGCTAATCCCACCATATTATCTTTGTGTCATGATGACTTGTATTGACCCATTTCTTAAGGTTTACTGCATTTTTCTTAAAAAACTGTTTGATCTATGTTATTACAAAGAAAAATAGTCTCTCCGATCCTGTCCAAAGTGCCTGGAGGCAAAGCAAAACCTACAAGACAGATGCTTATGTGTGCTCAATCAGAATTTAGGTGAACGTAGTATCTTGCTAGCCAATCGAACTGAATAAATGGAATGAGCTAAAAGAGTAAAAACTACAAAGAAAGACAGTCTAGTTCAAAGCATTTCTTAGCTATAAAGGGCTTTTCGTTAAAAAGAGGTGTCTGCTAATATCACATATTGTATTGTTATGCATGGTTAATCTCATTACTGAGATCCAAAAGACATTCGAGAATATTGTAGCGATCAAGCATTCATCAAGTGGTGCTCAAGCAATATGATGTTTCTTGAATGCTTGATGTGTTCTATTAGCAAAAATTGTTTATATATCAGTGGAATGTGGGATTTCAGCACATGCTTTTCTAAATGAAATTGCAACCGGTATGACACTTTTGTAAATTATGTTATCCTCAAATTTGAAGTTGAGGGGCATTGACCAAATAAAAGCTATCAGTATTTGGCTACTATGATTTCTGGTCTGAACTTTTATCCTCAATTTTGTAGTCCAGCAGGAAATGTTTGAGCGGGTGATTGGTCGCCTCTGATCACTATATCTGTAGCAACAATAGCAGCCATCACTGGCTCCTATTCTTGGTCCTGTATTTCTCGGTAGGCTCGTTCATATACTTGCACTCTCCTTTGATCTTTGTTTCTCAGTTCGTTCATTCCTGTGCTCTCCTATCGCACTATTGTATTCTTTTGCACATATGTTTCTTTTTCTGAAATGCTTTCTTGTTGTTCATCAGATTCAGTACCTAGGATGAAGTTTCAGGGCTGTCAGATTTTAGTTTCAGAGCTGCAAGATTTATGCAGAATTTGAAGACTATGCTACCAAAAAAGCTTTCCTAATTTACCTATGATGCAGTTCAGTATTGTTTAGGATGAGTCATATGTTTATATCTGTATCCAAAAATATTTGTACACGCATGAAGTGGTTATTATTTTAAGTTGTGCTACTCTGTATATTGACTATTTTATTTCAATGAGAAATGGTTTGTCCATTGCAATCGTGTTTATGCCTAGGATGAATTGGACCTTCTCATTTTATTAATGGCAAATGTTGTTGTATATCAATTTCTATTCAATAAATGGTTTATTTCTTGCAACACATATATGTGCTCTCACAAATCCGATCTAAATGTTGCCATTGTTATATGGTTCAACAACATTGCAACACATAAATGTGCTGCCATAAATCTAAGCAAAATATTACCAAATCCAATACGGGTCAACTCGTCTTTGCCGGTACAAACACATGTAAGCGTTGCAGTAGGCAATAAATATCCGTTGCGGCCCAGCAACGCTTATAGCCATGGCTTACCAACATATAAATAAGTGTTGCAGTAGACCCTAGCAACGCCAGCATAGGCAACATATAATTATGTGTTGGTATAAGCCTTAGCAACACTTATTTCAACTTCTAGCAACGCATAAATGCGTTGCAATAGGGGGGGTATTTTTGTAGTGTATGTCTAGATTGTAGATTAGTTTAAGTGATGGTTTATTTATTAAAAGGAAAACCCTAATGGTAATTAGGTAATCAACTTTGTGAAAGTAATATCATGTAAAGTATGAACATATCCCTAGTATAATTTTTGTGTCTCATTACGATAAATGAAGTTAAGTTATGTAATCTATTGAGATAAGCAGTACTTAGAGAACCACAAATCTCTAGGTGTAATCGCTCACCCTAGAACCTAGATTTACCCTCTTGTGTTTTACGAGCTTGTGTTCACTTGATTGTACATGTTTGGTGTATTGTTTCTTTGTCATTTTCTAAATGTGTTGAATGCATGATCGCTTTGCGTAGACAACGAGCAGTCCACGGTTCCTGAGTGTGTTGCCGAAGACTTCCTTGAGCAGCAACCTGGTGAAGACAAGTGTCCTCTAACCCATTATGTCCTACTTACTTTATAATTCACTGTCCCGCATTACTTAATTGAAACCTAAGGACGGGCTAGTCTGTATTCATCTTGTCCTTGATTACCTTTTGGGTTATTATAGTTAGTTCCATGCTATTGCTCCACTTTAATCAACGAGCATGATGTGAATATTTATGATATTGGTATTATGATTATGATGATGTCCTTATGGCACTTTAGAGGACTCAGGTTGTTTTCCTGAGTACCTCTCCGTAAGGACCTGTTCGTTGAGTGACCACCCGGGATAACAGTACAACCATGAGGGTGGAATGGGACACCCTTAGCTGATTAATTAGATAAACCTGGGGGTGTAGTTGGCTTTGCCGGAGGGCCGTCAATGGGGGCCGGGGCATGGTGCTCACTCTACTAAGGGTGGGTGTCGAGGTTCATTCGATTTGGTTTTGTTAGTCACCCACCTTAGGGAGAAGTATTGTGTTTGTACGATTGGTACAACCTAACGAGCAGCTATGCACTAGGGGAGTCTTTATAAAAGCTACGTAGTGAATCCCTAGCCATTCACCTTGGTAGTGAAGATTGGGTCTGGACAACCTGGGCTGGAAAGGGAATCAAGACTCATGGGTAAAGTGTGCAACCTCTGCAGAGTGTTAGAAATTGGTATATCGATTGTGCTCATGGTTAAGAGCAGCCTTGGGATCCTCTTTGATTAGAAGAACTTTGGATACTTTATGACGATGGCTAATATTGATGGTTATAACTCTGACTGCTGGTATTTTCTCTTAGAGGGAGTACTTTTGGGTAATAACTGGGTTTATTACTAAAACTTGGCTTACTACTAGTAATATATACCTGACCAACTAAAAGCAATTGTTTTAACCCTAACTCCACATACAACTAGTCCACTTTAGCCAAACAGGACATTTGATGAGTATGTTGATGTGTACTCACCCTTGCTTTTAAAACCACTCCACCCCAGGTTGTCCCCCATTGCAATTAGTGCTCAGGACGAGATGTAGGCAACATGGAGGACTTCGAAGAGTTTCAGGACTACGATGGGTTCTAGTTGTGTTAGTGGCAAACCCCCAGTCAGCTGCCTGTGAATGTCTTATCTCTACGTTTCGCATTCCGCACTTTGATCACGTTAATGACTATGTTATGTTAATGACTCTGTTGATGTCTTGGACATCTTGATGTAATAAAGTACCTTTTTCGCTACTATTTTGAGCAATGTGTGATGATGTCCAACTATGTAATCGTTGTGTACGTGAGTTTCTGATCCTGACACGTACATGGTTCACATTCGGTTTGCCTTCCAAAACCATGTATGACAACGACATGGCCATTGAACTCCTTGGCCCATTCATCACTTTGCAAGGTAATAAAAGTGCATAGGTGGTTAGTTGTTGCCAGATTGAGTCTAGATTTGAAGGATCCTAATCTCTAGTCTTTCTAACATAAAAGGAACCAAAGATCTTCAACCACCTTACTATATCACTCAATTAATATACTGCATTATAAGTCTATAGGAGTTAGGATCTAATTTTGTGAGATTAAAAATGTTCACTTTTTCAGTGATGCTCGTGATTTTTTCCTAATATCTTAGTAAAGCACAAAATGCTTAATAGTTGGCTTGGCATTCATGCATACCCTCTATGTTCAGTGTTCTGAAGATGGAATTTCAGTACCCTACTTTTTGTGGGATTTGTGATTGAGTTTAGGCATTTGGATTCTCTGCAATGGGTATGTAGGAGCAATGGATAAAATTTTATTTTCTTTGATAAATAAAACCGCAGACCATGTGCAATTGCCTTCTTCTGCGCTAAACTTATATTGCTCTATATGATGGATAAAAGCTACGTGTAGGTGTTTAGCTGCTGCATTAATTCTAGATTGTTCAATAGTTAGCTTGGCATTCATGCATACCCTGTGTATTCAGTGTTCTGAAGGTAGAATTTCAGTATCCTATTTTTTTAGGATTTGTGATTGAGTTTGGGCATTTGGATATTCTGCAATGGGTAGGTAGGAGCAAGGGATAAAACTTTATTTTCTTTGAACATAAAGAAAACCGCAGAACATGTGCAATTGCCTTCTTCTGCGCTAAGCTGATAGTGATAAGCTATAGCATAGGTGTTTAGCTGCTGCTGCATTAAGTCCAGATTTTAAGGATCCTAATATCTAATCATTCTGACAGAAGCAACCGCAAGTCTTCAAACATCTTACTATGTCGCTTAGTTAGTATACTGTAATATATAGGTGTCGGTAGAAATTAGGATATAATTTTGTGAGATTTCTGATAATATGTTCAGTTGCCGAAATGCAATTTGATTTCTTTATTTTCAATAAGTGGTATATAAGTTATGCTATGTTTCTTCCATGATGGGCAACTCCAATTGATAGGAATACACATTCTAATAAAGTATTACTTTTTTATTTATATGTTTTTTGATAGGAAAACAAGCACAAAACTATGCACACTTATTCTAGTGTGAATGGAGGTCGCCAAGATGGATTTGGGAAACTTGATGGTGGATACTAGAGACATACACCAAGAAGAAACTCACGTCTTGCAGGTTTGTAACTTCTTGTAATTGTACCTATATGATGCCCTAGCTTAATGTTCTCAAACTAAGTGAACAACTTGTTATCTTGCTTATCCAGGCTCAACAAAGTCTTTGTCGCAAGGTGCTGCTATGGATAGCTTCTATTCCACGTTTCACACTAACCTAGAGAGGAGGAAATTCTCAAAAGAGGAATACGCAACATTCGCAAGATTGGAGATGAAGGAAGCTATGAAGCAACTGTTGTCATCACCGGATTTTAACAGGTGGGCGTTGGCTAACGCGAACAAGATATCGTGTGGCTCTGATAGGAGGAAACTTCAGCATCAACAACAACCAACAACGACATCGTTTCTTGGGACTATTTTGATATGTGTTTGGCACCAAAAAGAGCCAAGCGGACGGTCCGGCCCTGGAGCCGGACGGTCCGCGGTCCGGACAGTCCGCGCCTGTGGGCCGAACGGTCCGTGCCTGCGCAGAATAGGTTAGGGTTCCGAGTTTTATGCAATGTTTGTTAGCTATATTCGCGGATTTAGCTCGGAATCCGGTTGTGTAAAGGGTCCAGCCCCCCTCCTCTATAAAAAGAGAGGTCTACGGCCGATTTGTAATCATCAATCGAATCAATACAACTTCTATTTCGCATTTTATCATAGAAGTAGTTCTAGTTTAGCCCTAGTTTAGCCTTCCAATCCCCAAATTCTCTGTCTCTCTTCGACTCTACGTCGATTAGAAGAGTCTAGGTCGGTCTACCCGAGCCTAGACAACTCCTAGGATCTCTCCTCCCCGACAGGGTCCCTCCCGGGAGCGAGATCCAGGCGCCGCCAGCGATCTTCCGCCGCCCCTGCGCACGCGCGGACCGTCCGGCCCTAGGGCGCGGACCGTCCGGCCGTCAGGCAGGGAACCCGAGCTCCTGCACCAGGTCACGGACCGTCCGGCCCTGTGCCGCGGACCGTTCGCGCCTGACTAGAGAGCACCGCCGCCTCGCGCCAGGTCGCGGACCGTTCGGCCCTGGCCGCGGACCGTCCGCGCCTGACCAGAGAGCACCGCCGCTGGTTCTCTTGAGTAATTGACGCCTCCAAAAGGTGTCAACATACTTTTTGGCGACTCCACTGGGGACATACATATCTAAGCTCATCAAATCGGCCCTCAATGGCCGGTTCAAGGGATAGCTCTGATATTTCTCCAAGCAACATCATAGAGCCGACTTGGGAAACCTTGCCGGCTGACGAGCAGCTCCAGTTCGAGGAGCACAAGGAGCGGATGATCCAAGAGGCGAAAGCAAAGTTCTTGGCCAACTTCAAAGTGGACAGGAACAACAAGGTCGTCCGACATCGGGCGACGGATCCGGCTTCGCTCCAACCCACGCCAGATATCCCCAATGTAAGTAATACCAACGATCTGCAATCTCTTAGAAATTATGTAGAAGATCAGCGTGAACAAATGCAGAACATCATAGGGGGTATGCAAAGCGATCTTAAGAGACTAGTACGTGCATTTGATAAATCTAGTATCACAAATTTTCCTTCGCACGAGGTTGAGTTAGGAGGTAACACGCGTAACACATCGGCTACAGGTTGTCACGACCAGTCACAACCCCTTTATGGGATGCCGATGGACACATACCCTGAGCAACCGCAAATCGGCAGCAAATCAGCCGATCTGCACATGCCCGGACCGTCCGCACGTGAGCGCGGACCGTCCGGACCAACAACAGTCGGGCCGATTTTTAATGAGTTACCTAGATATGTGCCCGAACCACCACACACGACACAGAATCTAAACTACCCAGTCGGACCGTCCGCGTACAACAACGGACGGTCCGCACATAATCACGGATGGTCCGGGCCAATGTCCGGACAGTCCGCACATGACCTTTTTGAGGAGGATTGTTACCGGAATCCTCACCCGTCCCAGCAGCACTTCCCATCACACTATACAATGCATCAACCCATTAATTCAAGATCCAGAGCCCAGGAAAGCTTTCCGGCCCCACCCAGGAGGCCGGAAAGAAACGATCAAACCTATGACCCATATAGGGCAAATGAAAATGCACCACGTAACTCAAACCAATGGGGGGAAAGACAACATGCTAATATCCAGCCAACCCCACCTATGTTTGACCAGAGAGCCGGTGGTCTCGCACCGGCTGCCATTGATATAGTAAGGGAAGAAATAGCCGGGGCGTTCCGAGATAAGCTCGGAGTAAGCATGGTCCCTAGGGGGCAATCATATCGGAAACCTTATGACAGTCGATTTGATCACCACCATACCCACAGGGAACCAGGATACCCGAATTCGCAAAATTTTCGGGTGATCAAGGGAAAAACACACGCGAACATGTAGGCCAGTTCTTAGCACAATTGGGAGAATTGGCCGACACAGAGGCATTTCGCGTACGTTTATTTTCATTATCGCTAACAGGAACCGCGTTTGCATGGTATGCCACTTTACCTCCTAATTCCATTTCATCATGGGGGGATCTAGAACAAAAATTTCATGATCATTTTTTCTCCGGAGACTATGAGTTGGATTTGGTAGATTTAGTGTCGTTGCGACAGACAAAAGATGAATCGGTTAATGATTACATCCGGAGATTCCGAGATACAAGAAACCGATGCTTTCAAATTCATTTAGCAGAGAAACAGCTAGTAGGATTAGCCTTTAATGGTCTGCGATATTATTTAAAAGAAAGATTAGAAGGCATCCAATTTTTTACACTAGCACAGTTACAACAGAGAGCTTTGGCTTGCGAAAGCCGGAGCAAAGAAACTGCTAAAACAATGCGTCACAACGTACACATAGTAGAATGCGACCAAAGTAGCTCAGATGACGAATCAGCAGAAGTGTACGCTGCTGAAATGGTTTGGCCAAAGCAGGCCAAATCTTCGGCTTGTGCTTCCTTACAGCCGGTTCAAAAGAAACGGCAAGAGGAGGTAAAGTTTACATTTAATGTTGGTAAATGTGATAAAATATTTGATGAGTTACTTAAAAATGGCAATATTAAAATAAATCACATTGTTCCATCCGCCGACGAGCTAAAACGTCGTGCGTACTGCAAGTGGCATAACTCATTTTCTCATGCCACTAATGATTGTAATGTATTTCGGCGACAGATTCAATCGGCCATTAACGAAGGATGATTGAAATTTCAGGAAATGCAGGTGGATACAGAGCCCTTTCCGATGAACATGATTGACTTCGAGGGCAAGAAAGTCCTGGTTCGGCCAAATACAGCCGATAAAGGCAAAGGCAAGGAAACAATCATCGGCAATGCTAAAAAGGCCGATGGGGATTGTAAAGTTTCTTGCAGGAAAGTGGTGGCTGAGAAGACTCCCGATGGAGGGGAGACCCTGAAGGTGACCATCACAGCCTCTAGCACTGGGGGGCAAGCGCAGACAGGGAGACAGTTGCGGGAACCCGTGCTGCGCATCACGGACAGTCCGCCGTCCCGACGCGGACGGTCTGACGCTTCTCCGGACGGTCCGGAGGACTCTGGCGGACGGTCCGGCCATGCTCAAGACTCGCAGCGACCACGTACCTTCAAACCACGACGACCAGAGATAGGTACGTGGAAAACAAATACATTTAAAGCAGCTGGTCGGCTGATCAAGCCTGGCCCGACTTTCGATCAATTGTTGTCTAAATATGTGAAAAAGAAGGCCGGCCCCAGTGACCGGCCACCGAAGCGACCCCGCTCACCCATTCATGAGCAACGTCAGGTCAGGCCGATTGGACCACCTCACCAATCGAAAGAAATGAAAGGTCCTATTGTACAATTGAGACCTAACATACCGACATGGACCCCTCCACCTCCTTATCCATCTATGCCATATTCATACACATACTTACCTCCACCATATGTCCCAAATCAAATGTGGGGCATGCCACCATATCCATTTGGAATGCCACAGTACCCCGCCTGGGGGGCACCCCAAACATCCGTTTTTTGATAGGTTGGCGCCGCCAGTGCAAGACCGATTGAGCGCTGCTGAATCCGGTCACCAGGCACAGGCCCAACAAGATTGCCGGACTACTCGGCCTCCTAGGCCGACCAATCCGGCAGGGGGGCATATGCCTGCAGCAACTCAAAAAACAACAAAAAAGGACATCATCAAAATAGGCACTGCAGATGTTGTCATACAAGAAGATAATAAAGGGCCGATGATTTTCGGCAAATCGGCCAACACAACCGAAAAGGATACGGCTACCATCAAAACAGCCGATCCAAAATACTCCATGCATCGATGGTGCCCAGCGGGATTGACACGATCCCAAAAGAGAAAATTACAGCGCCTAAGAGCAAAGGAGAGCCAGGAGAAGGAGGCGGAAAAGACATTTAATGACACACATCCACTATACCCGCCACCGCAAAAGAAATGGAGACCGAAGGCCGTTGAGAAAAAACAAACGGCCATAGAAATAGAAAGTCAACCTGCACCAGGCGCGGACCGTCCAGCCCCCGCGAACGGACCGTCCGCCGTTCACCAGGAAGCCTCTGGACAACATGCACCAGGCGCGGACCGTCCGGCCCCCGCGTGCGGACCGTCCGCCGTTCACCAGGAGGCCTCCAACGACACGACAACATCAATGGAAGAGGACGACCTGCTGGGAGAAGACCTGGTCGACTACGAGGCTTCTCCAGAACGCCCAGGTATGGATGTAAATATTATTACATTTTCCGCCGATTGTACTATCATCAACGACGATGAACCTGTTGTTGCCCAGTTTGATTTTGGTCCTAAAGAAGCCGCCTTTACTAAACCAAAGGAATCGGTAAATCATTTAAAGCCGCTCTTAGTGCGCGGTCACATTGATGGGATACCGATTGCTAAGATGTTGGTAGACGGAGGGGCGGCTGTAAATCTAATGCCTTATTCATTATACAGAAAATTAGGTAAACAAGATGACGAACTTGTCAAGACCAACATGACCCTCAGCGGTGTTGGAACTGATAGTTCGATCAAAGCCAGGGGAGTCACGTCCGTTGAATTAACCATCAGGACTAAGACCCTTGCTGCTGCATTCTTCGTTGCTGATGTAGAAGGAAATTACAGTTTAATTCTAGGCAGAGATTGGATTCACGCCAATCAATGTATACCTTCTACATTACATCAAATGCTAATACAATGGGTAGGCGATGACATAGAACAAGTACATGCTGATGTATCGGCCTGCATCGCTGTGGCCGATGCCCCTGTACTCTGGACTTATGAGACTGCTACATGTCTCACAGGAGTAGATTTTTCTGATTATCAATTCATAAGTATCGATAAGAAAGGCTTCATTCCTGTAATGCTAGAGCCGATGGAGAATCGACTAAATACTAAATGAAGTTTAAATGATGAATACACACAAAATTCATGAGTCTCTAGCCACGGACAGTTAGGCTTCCAAGGCCGGATGGTCTGGTCTTTCACAAAAGGGTTCGGGCTTTAAGACCGAACATATATCACAGCAAAAGGACAGTATCACGGATGATCCGGTCCCCGAAACCGGAGAGTCCGTCGTCACACAAAGATCTTCTAATTCCTCTGTGGGGAACATGATATAGGAATTCAGAGATCTTGATAAACTAGGACAGGGGTTTACATCGGCCGATCCTTTGGAGGAGATTGACATAGGAGATGGTAAAACTCCAAGGCCGACTTTTGTAAACAAGACCCTGGAGACCGATCCTAGAGATGAGATGATCGGTCTATTAAAGGAATATTCAGATTGCTTTGCTTGGAACTATACTGAGATGCCTGGATTGAGTCGAGAGATCGTAGAGCATCGGCTGCCTATTAAATCTGGTTTCAGACCTTTCAAGTAAAGAGCTAGAACATTTTGTCCAGATCTTCTCCCACGCATCAAGGACGAAATCCACCGGCTGCTAGAAGCTGATTTTATCAGACCTTGCAGATACGCAGAGTGGGTCTCCAATATTGTGCCGGTGGAGAAGAAGGAGTCAGGTAAACTTAGAGTATGCATTGATTTCGCAATTTAAATAGAGCAACTCCTAAAGACGAATACCCCATGCCCATAGCCGACACATTAATCAATAATGCATCAGGAAATAGAATTATTAGCTTCCTTGATGGTAATGCCGGATATAATCAGATTTTCATGGCCGAAGAGGATGCGTCTAAAACGGCCTTTATATGTCCAGGCTTCATTGGTTTATTTGAGTGGGTTGTCATGACATTTGGTCTGAAAAATGCTGGTGCTACTTATCAGAGGGCTATGAATTTGATCTTCCATGAATTATTAGGAAACACTGTGGAAGTTTACATTGATGATATTGTAGTCAAATCGGTTGAGTTTAGTTCTCATATAGCTGATTTGCGCAAAGCCTTTGATAAAATGTGTCAGTATGGTTTGAAAATGAACCCACGTAAATGTGCTTTTGGAGTGTCGGCTGGTAAGTTTTTAGGATTCGTCATACATGAACATGGTATAGAGATAGACCCTGACCGAATCAAGTCTATTCGGAATGTGGGACCTCCGACCTATAAGGTCGAGGTACAGAGGTTTCTCGGCAAGGTGAATTATTTACGAAGGTTTATTTCTAACCTAGCCGGGAAGATTGATGCGTTCACCCCTATTCTTCGGCTTAAGAATGATGCCGAATTTGCTTGGGGGCAGAACAGCAAGAAGCATTTGATCTCATAAAAAAATACTTATCTTCGGCTCCCGTATTAAAAGCACCACGAGCAGGAGTACCATTCCGATTATACATTGCAGCTGAGGATAAGGTCGTTGGGGCTGTTCTGACACAAGAAACTGAGGGGAAGGAGCATGTGGTGACATATCTAAGCCGAAGGTTGGTGGATGCTGAAACAAGGTACACTTTTATTGAAAAGTTATGCTTATGCTTGTTTTTTGCATGCACCAAATGTAGATGTTATTTACTTTCTAGTTGTTGCACTGTTTCTGGTCAAGCCGATGTGATCAAATATATGTTGCATAACCCAATTATGAGTGGTAGAATTGGTAAGTGGGCTTATGCACTCATAGAATATGACTTGGCCTATGAACCATTGAAATCTATGAAAGGCCAAGTCATAGCGGATTTCATTGTAGAACATCGGGTTAATGATATCCATGAACTAGACATGTCATACCTCACTATTACTCCTTGGACTTTATATTTTGATGGATCGGTTTGCAATGAAGGGCAAGGAATTGGCATTGTGCTTGTTTCACCAAGTAATGTCTCCTTTGACTTCTCTAGCCGATTGAAAACTTATTGCACTAATAATCAAGCTGAATATGAGGCCCTCCTATTCGGCTTAGAACTTTTAAATGGTATGGGAGTAAAACATGTGAAGGTATTTGGTGATTCTCAGCTGGTTGTCCAACAAGTGTTAGAAGAATATCAATGTTTTGATGGTACTCTAAATAGTTACCTTGAGAAATGTTGGAGCATAATTTATTCTTTTGACGAATTCAGTATTCGGCATATCTCTAGAGTCGAGAATCATAGAGCTAACGATTTGGCACAAGATGCATCAGGTTATCGGATAAAGAGAGGGAAGTTTCACAAAACTAAAAATCTGATAACCAGTGCAGAGCCAAATTCCTAGGTCGCGGACCGTCCGCGTGATGGCGCCGGACCGTCCGGGGTTACCAGAAATGTTCTCTTAATCGATTCGGCTGACAATGAAGCCGATGCAAGAGATTGGAGGACACCTATACTTAATTATTTACAAAATCCCAATATCAAAACAGATAAGAACATTCGGCGAACAGCTTTCAAGTATGTTTTGATGAGTGACGAACTTTACCGCCGAACAGTCAATGACATCCTGCTTAAGTGCTTGGGCCCAGATGATGCTATATTAGCCATGGCCGAAGTACATGAAGGGATTTGTGGTACTCATCAATCAGCTCCAAAAATGAAGTGGTTGTTGCGAAGGTCCGGTTTTTATTGGCCTAGTATGATAGCTGATTGTTTCAAGTACTACAAGGGTTGCCAAGTGTGTCAAAAATTCGGTGACCTACAGTTGGTCCCTGCAGCTGAATTACATCCTATCATCAAGCCTTGGCCGTTCAGAGGATGGGGATTAGACTTTATTGGAGAAATTCATCCTTCATCATCAAAAGGGCATCGGTTCGTGTTAGTGGCCACTGACTACTTTACCAAATGGACTGAAGTCGTTGCTCTGAAGAACATGACACACAAGGAGGTAATTGAGTTCATAACTGAGCATATTATTCATAGATTCGGCATTCCCCAGACCTTGACTATAGATCAAGGGACTTCTTTTATGTCAAAGGAGGTACGTGAATTTGCTGAATTATATAGAATTAAGTTGCTTAATTCATCTCCATATTATGCTCAGGCCAATGGACAGGCCGAGTCTAGTAATAGGACATTGATCAACTTGATAAAAAAGAATATATCTGATAATCCTAAGCATTGGCATAAGATTTTGTCCGAAGCTTTATGGGCTCACAGGATATCTAAACATAGTGCTACTAAAGTGTCTCCTTTTGAGCTTGTCTATGGGCAGGAAGCAGTGTTGCCTGTGGAAATAAGTTTGAATGTTGTCAGGTTCGCCAGACAAAATGATCTAGCCATCACTGATTATTACAATTCGATGATGGATAATATTGATGAGGTGACCGACAAGAGGGTGATAGCTTTGGGAGCAATAGAAAAGGACAAGATCATGGTAGCCAGGGCCTACAGCAAGAAGGTCAAAGCAAAGTCATTTCAAGTAGGGGATCTGGTGTGGAAGACCATCCTGCCTCTAAGGAATAAAGACCGGAAGTTTGGAAAATGGTCGCCAAGCTGGGAAGGTCCTTATAAAGTAAAACAGGTTATATCTGGTAACGCCTATTTGCTACAAACATTACAAGGCAAGGATTTACCCAAAGCTTTGAATGGGCGTTTCCTCAAGCAGTACCATCCTAGTATGTGGCAAGATGCTTAAAGAAAACCGATGTGATCACATCGAGTTAAGATGCTTTTGGTTAGCCTAGCCCCACCAAAAGGCAGGGGGGCATATGTTTGGCACCAAAAAGAGCCAAGCGGACGGTCCGGCCCTGGAGCCGGACGGTCCGCGGTCCGGACAGTCCGCGCCTGTGGGCCGGACGGTCCGCGCCTGCGCAGAATAGGTTAGGGTTCCGAGTTTTATGCTATGTTTGTTAGCTATATTCGCGGATTTAGCTCAGAATCCGGTTGTGTAAAGGGTCCAGCCCCCCTCCTCTATAAAAAGAGAGGTCTACGGCCGATTTGTAATCATCAATCGAATCAATACAACTTCTATTTCGCATTTTATCTTAGGAGTAGTTCTAGTTTAGCCCTAGTTTAGCCTTCCAATCCCCAAATTCTTTGTCTCTCTTCGACTCTACGTCGATTAGAGGAGTCTAGGTCGGTCTACCCGAGCCTAGACAACTCCTAGGATCTCTCCTCCCCGACGGGGTCCCTCCCGGGAGCGAGATCCAGGCGCCGCCGGCGATCTTCCGCCGCCCCTGCGCACGCGCGGACCGTCCGGCCCTAGGGCGCGGACCGTCCGACCGTCAGGCAGGGAACCCGAGCTCCTGCACCAGGTCGCGGACCGTCCGGCCCTGTGCCGCGGACCGTCCGCGCCTGACCAGAGAGCACCACCGCCTCGCGCCAGGTCGCGGACCATCCGGCCCTGGCCGCGGACCGTCCGCGCCTGACCAGAGAGCACCGCCGCTGGTTCTCTTGAGTAATTGACGCCTCCAAAAAGGTGTCTACAATATGCAAGTGTGTAGTGTGCTTTCTTAGCAACAATAGGTCTGCTCATTGCTCAGTCATTTCTTGTGAGTTGATTAGCAAGGGTAGGATAATATCTGTGTGTTCCACATTGAAAGTCGCCTAGAGGGGGGTGAATAGGCGAAACCTGGAAATTATAACTCTAAACACAAACTAGATCCCTTGATTAGTGATTGGAACAAGATGCACAATTATCGGAGTGTAAAACTAAGTCCCTTGCTTGTAAAGAGTGTTGCTTTCAAAGAAAGCGGAATTAGCAAATCAATACAACTAATAAGTTTATGGAATATAAAGCAAGAGGGCTTAGGTAAAAGGAGGAATAATGCAAATTCTTTCTTGCAAGGCGTTGCTTCTCTAAATGAAAATTTAACTTGAACCAACACAAAATAATATTAGCAAGGAATAGTGCAAGAGAACTTAGAGAGGAAGAAAACAAACAAATCAAAAGCAATAAGCACAAGAGACACGGGTGATTTGTTTTACCGAGGTTCGGTTCTCGAGAACCTAATCCCCATTGAGGAGTCCACTAAGGACGGGTCTTTTTCAACCCTTTCCCTCTCTCCACCGATCACCAAGACCGGCGAGCTCTTCTTCTTTGTCAACAAGAGACCGAAGTCTCTGCAAGGCCAACCACAAAGATAAGGGGCTCTTGCTAGCTTTACAATAAATGGGAGTCAAAACTCCACGCTCAAATGATCACAAGAGGTAGCACACACTTTCTCTCAATAATTCTCACAAGGCACTATCACTAAACGCACACGAATAGCTCTTTCTTGCTTGATCTCTCTTTTGTGGCACTTGTGAGGCTTTGATGTGTATAGAAGTGTTGCTCTAGTAGATAGGAGTGAATACCCAACTCTTGTGTATGAAATGGATCAATGAATGCTTGTGAATGGGCTGGTTGGGGTGGCTTTTATAGCCCTCAACCACCCATATAGTCGTCGGGGCGCATCTGCCAGAAATTGCACTCGCGGACGGTCCGAGGCTAGGGCCCGGACGGTCCACGACCCTCCAACGGTCGATTCTGACATCTTCAACGGATACGCCTCACAGGTCAACGGCTAGATCGACGATTATATGCCTCGGTGACACCATGCGGACGGTCCACCCTTGGTCCTGGACGGTCCGCGTCAGCTCTATAATTCCTTTGGCTCAACTTGTCACCTTCGGGCTGAACCAGGTCTTCACATGCGGACGGTCCGTGAATTATAGTCAAACGGTCCGCACTATATAGCCGGACAGTCCGTGGTTTAGTGAGACTATCCATGATTTTTAGTTCCTGGCCGAAGTCGAAACGGTGTCACGGACGGTCCGCCAGAAGGGGTCGGACGGTCCGCGCTAGGCAAATTCAGAACTTGAGTTCCTGACTTCCCGTTGATCTTTGAACAATCTTGTCCAATTTGCTTTGGCTAAACTTGAGAGAGATCCTATGACTTAGAAAAATATCTCAAGTGGTTTTCCATCTAGTCTAAGTCATGGATCATGAACATTTTGATCCTTTCACTCATATTTCTTCTTTTGCTCAAACTGGCTCCAAAATAGCGATATGTTGATTTTGAGCTTCCCAACCTTTCTAGAAGTGTTGAATACGTTCCTCGGGGTATTTTGAACTTATCCAAAGAGTAGAATTATTGGTAGTTCATCTATTCCATGTTTTACCCCTATTTGGTTGAGTCTGAGCTGATTCTGACTAAGAAACTGAACTGTTGAATCTTATGAACCTGTGAATCAAAGACTAGGCAAACTAGTTAGTCTGAATGGTTGTGATGGTCATCAAGCACCAAAATATAAGAAATGGTTTAAGGCCATTTCCCTTTCAATCTCCTCCTTTTTGGTGATTGATGCCAACACAAACCAAAGCAAATATGAAGTATAAAAATGTAACTAGTTTGCAATTGGTCAAGTGTTCATAAGCTACTAAAATAAAAGTGGTATTAAGTGCATATGAGTGATATTGATATGATTGTAGCTTTGGACCACTTTTGCACCACATGTGATGGTTTTTGCAAACTTTTGATAAATCTTTTTCAAAGTTATTTGCGTATGGCCCAAGGTACAAGAATGAAATTTTAAGAGCATTTCTAAGATTTAAAGATTTTTCCTTTTTCCAAATGCTTTTCCTTTGGCCATTTCCAAAACTCTTCTTGAATAAGTTCTCCCCTTTGTTATAAAATAGTTTAAAACGTTTTCAAAAAATAGGGTGGTGGTACAGTCCTTTTGCTTTGGACTAATACTCTCTCCCCCTTTGCATTAATCGCCAAAAACGGAGACTTTGTGAGCCCTTTTATCTTTTCTCCCCCATTGATAAAAGAAATATAAGTGAAAGATTATACCAATTGGAGAGATGGCGAAGTACCGACAAAGGGTAAATAATACCGATGGAGTTGAGTGGAAGCGTTGTCTTTGCCGAATACTCCATTTTCCTTTCAATCTAAGACTAATACAAGAAATACTCATGGAAGCTTATTAGTCTTAGCCTTGGCACATGAAGAATAAGAAATATGGATGTGTATCAAATGAAAGAGATATGATCAAAAGATATGTCAATTAAGGTTTATCATAGTTCTATATAATATAGATTGCTCCCCCTAAATATGTGCCTTGAGAGGAATACATATTTTGGCCTTAAATGCCAAATGCACAAAATGAGGTTAATGAGAACATATCTATATCATAGACAATGTGAAGTGCATTGTGTCATAATATAAGTGTGATGCTCACGACAGACTTTGCACTTATGAAAGCATTTTATAAACATTTTAAGCATTTACCTTAAGGATTTCAAAGAGGCTTAAGGAGCTTCCACCTTTGGAACAAAGGTAGCTTATCCTCGTTACAAGGTTAAGCTTTAAGCTCTTTGACAATAAAATCACTTCACCCAGTTTTAACAAAAATGCATTAATGCAGGAATGAAATTTTTGAGAGGTTAAACTAGGTATGAAGCAGGGATAATGCATAGACATGCTTTCTCTTCCTTTTATACAAGATATGCAAGGAATGTATAGGAAGATTTAGGTACATGTGTAAATGAGAGGAAGTAGTTTACCCTTATGTACCTTCATATAGAGATGCTCTCTTCATTGTGTTTTGTCCTTAGTCTTGGTTACTTAAGACCTATATTCAAGACAATGTATGGAAATATTTTGCATAAGAGAGAGTTCTACAACTAGTGATCCTTTTCTAAGTTATAGCTATCATATATCAAGTAGATCACAAATTGCATAAATTTATCCTGAATTCTCCTTTTAACTTAGTGCATATCAAGAGAGATATTGATTGATAGTATATGAGGCACTAAGCAACATAAGTGTCAATTGAAGTTATTCAATGAATAACAGATGCGATCAAAAGAACAACATAAGAATATCAAATATGCTTAAAATATGAGAATCCAGTAAATATGCTACTTTAACAATAAAAGCTACAATCCTTGATTAAAAGTGATATTACTTTACCAAATTGGATTGAATTGAAGCAGCATACTTCATGAGAAACTTATTCTCATACTTGAGACTTTATGAAATTACTAAGAGAAAATGTTAGTTTCAATATGATCAAGATATAGAAATGGAGCTCCCCCTAAAGGTATGCATCAAGAGTTTGAATGCACTTCTCTTTTAACGAAAAATAGGGGAATTCTATGAACATCTTGATCAAGGCATGTAATATTTCCAATAATCAACTTATGTCTGGTATTCTTAACAGTCAAAAGGTTTAGAATACTTACAACCACACCATTGATCATTTGATGATTTTACTGTCTAAGTAGGTGTTGTTGTTCTTGATGTCTTCTTTTTCATTTGAGTGTCCTCCCTTTGTAGTTGTCCCCTTATTTTCAAGCTTATTAAAAAAATACTCAAAAAGGGATATTAGCAGCACAAGGGAGATAAATGATGATTTCTTTAGATAAGAGATATAAACAATTCATCATCCACAAGTCACACAGACATGAAGTAAAATCCTTAATATTAGTGCACATCATTAGAAAAGGGGAATATGCACCTTTTAACATTTCTAATCAATCATAGGAATTTTACTTCTTCATATTGAATTTATTAACATAACTTAGAAGCATATCAATGTGAGAACAGGTATAGCAAAGGCATGAATTATATTCTAATGGACTAATGCATTTATGAAAACAGAATTGAATGCACTTCTAGCTGATTTTAGTCCAATAAGAAATCTATTCTTTTCCTAGGTGGAATATGATAATATAGAACAAATATCAATTGATGGGAACTATTGTTGATTAAGAAGATGAGTTCCCATACCTTTGCTTTTACCTTTCTTCTTTTAGGTGAAGATCAACCCTTGAGGCTTGTGTCTTTTAATAAATTGAACATGCGCTTATTCTCTCGTAGATTTTCATAAATATGCTCAAGAGATATGTCATTAGTAACACAAGCACTTGTTTCCCTTTTTGTAATATTTTTTGAGAAGGAATGAAAGGTAGATTACTAAAGCATGGAAACTTTATATCATGAACTAGATTATCATGTCATGCTCAGTTTAAACTCATAAGCATAGCCAATTTCTTAAGATTATGGGAACAAATCTAATTCATGACATGGAGAGCGATGAAAGTAGAAGAATCATATCCAATTTAAGCAAGAGGAAATATATCATAAATCATTGGATTGATTTTTTTTCATATTAGATTACGCATTTCCATAAAGAAACTTATTCTCTATAAGTGAGACTATTTAGATCAATTAGACAAGAAACGTTAGTCTCATTATTCTAGTCATAGAGAGAACTTTCCTTTTATAAGTGTCCTAAGGATTCGAATTCCTTACATGACACCTTATTTTTAGGAACTTGGAGTATCTCTCTATGTCTAGAACATGGTAATAATAGGATGATTAGTGTAAAACATGCCATGAGGTACAATAATTTTAAATCATGTAGATTGCCATAATATAGAAATGATGAAAATGCAATCTACCATGTGAGAGGAACTTTCTAGAATGGTGACATAATTTAAAGATATTTTAAGTGCTTCCTTTTTCTATGTGACTACACAAGACACAAGAGAAATGATAACCAATTGAAAATACTTGCACTTAAAGGTATAAGTGTTACCATCCTTTGGCTTTCCTCCATGTTGTAGGCTTTTGATTTCCCACACAGAATAATCCTTTACTCCCTACAACATCAAAATCTTGCTCGAGATGATATGAGTTGTAGATATAATAACTCAAAATAACTTTGGGTCAATCTTAAAGACATAGATTATTGTAAGATTGATAGCTTGAGTCATTATGAATTGAATTGATCCTCTCAAGTACTTCCAAATCTTCATATCATCTCCTTCCCCAGCAAAGCTTGTCAAGTATATTTTGGTTCCCATCTCTTGATGGGTCCGTCAAGGTTAGTTAATAAAGATCTAGGGACCCAAATGTCCTTTGTGCTAGCACTTGGTAAACTCATTACCTTTCTAGCACAAGTTGCAATTTTGGATTGCCTGGTTACATATGAATCAATTGACAAGTTGGGGGCAAGATAGTTACCAATAGGACAATCCTTACATTGATGTCCTTTCTTTCGGCAAATGTAGCAAAGGCGATCTTCTTGTCTTGAAGATTTCTTCTTTCCTTGTTCTTGCTTGCTACATGGTTAGTAAATATTTTCTATTCTAAAACTATGCCTTTTTTGTTTTACATAGGGACATGACTTAACTAAATGTCCCTTCTTAGAGCATCTAAAACAATGTTTATCATCCTTATTAATAATCAAGCCATTCTCTTTAATACAGGGACATGACCTAATCAAGTGCTCATTTTCAAAGCATACACTACATGTTGGGGACTTGTTCTCAAATGCTATGAGTTAAGAACAAGGCAACACAGAAAATGTTAAGCATTAAAGTCCTTCGTCCTTCGAAGCATTATTTCCCTTGAGAGATAATGATTTTCGAACGAAGGTTATGGAGGACGTACCTTCGTCAATATAACATATAAATAATGGAAGAGACATATGAAATACAAAAAGTAACATAAACAGTTATGTATTACCATCAACTCATTTCTATTTCATTATTATGGAAAAATAGAAATGACAATAAGTTACAAAGGTACCTTCGGCTTGAAAGAAGGTAAAAGTACAAGCGTGACGCAAAAGCAAATGCCAAGTCAGCGTGAACAGTACGGGAGCATTGTTCATCTATTTATAGGCACGGGCCGCAGCCCATGTAAAATTACACCCATGCCCTTTACATTTGCTAATAACTCTATAATAATCCATCAGGGTCTAAATAGCCTTTTCCTCTTTAAGTCGGTTTCCTTTTCTGCTAACATGCCGAAGCTCCTCTGCGCATAGCTTCGGCTATGCGCCATCCTTCGTATTCTTTATGCTTCTTCACACTGTGGTTTTGACATAAATCCGAAGGTACCTGTTCATGTATCATACTCCAGAAACATTGTTAAATCATGTTTTTGAGGACCTTCGGAAGACGAAGGCCCCCAACAGTAGCCCCTCGCAATATTAATTTGTTAGAATGATAAATTCAGATTGCAATATGGACGAAGGCCTTAAGCCGAAGGTCCGAAAAAACACCTTCCCTTTGCTAGAATAGCAACAGTCAATGACAAGCGGGGCCCTCCCACTTGCAACGCACTAGGCGTATAAATAAGAGCACACCACGAGCACAATTGACACGCCTTCTTGCCATCTGCTCTTGCTTTCCCAATTTTTAGCTCTTGCGCACCAACACTTGCTTGGTTTTTAAATTTTCTAAGCTTCAGCCTTGAGAGTACTTTTTCAACATTTCCGAAGATGTCTGAAGATAAAAAAGCTGTTGCCACAACGAAGCTGAGCCTTTCTGAGGAGAAAAATCTTGGGTTTCTTGAATCAATAGCAAAGACAAATACAGAGAAGATCACTAGGGACATTTTAGAAGGTTTATCTGAAGACACTGGTGATAGTGACAGTTATGATGTTGAAAGTGGGGGTGAGGACTCTGAAGATCGACCGTGGCGACCAAGTCACGCAGTCTTCGGAAAATCAACTATTAAGCAGAGTCATCTTGACAATATGAGGGGAAGATATTTTCGAGATATGTCTCTGGTGAGGGCTGACAATGGAGACAAGACTGCTCCTACTCCCGAAGATAATGAAGTCATAATCTTCCGAAGCTTTTTCAAAGCTAGGCTTCGGTTCCCTTTAAGCGGATTTGTGGTTGAAGTTTTAAAGATATTCCAAATTTTTCTTCACCAAATTACTCCCGAAGCAATCATAAGAATGGGAATCTTCGTCTGGGCTGTGAGGAGCCAGGGCTTGGAGCCAAATGCAAAAGGCTTATGTAGTATGCACGAACTGCTATATGAGACGAAGCCCTGGGGTAAAGAGCAGTATCATAATAATTTTGGCTGCTATAGCTTCGTTGCCCGCTCCGGCTCAAGCTCCCCAGTACCGACTTTTCGGAAGAGGTGGCCCAGAGACTGGATGAAGGAATGGTTCTATGTGAAAAATGATTTAAAGGCATGAGAAGACATTAAAGAAATAATCATGTGCCCTATCTGGCAGCGCTTCGGCCTTCGAAAACCGAAGGTAGAGATTGACGAGGCGGCCGAAGGATGCCGAAGAGCCTTCGGCATAGTTTGTTCTTTCATCAGGACAAGGGACCTGATCCAGGAGCATATAGCTTTTAGAGTATGGCCACTTGTAGAAAAGTGGGAAATGCCGAAGGAGACTGTCGATAAGGCTGTCGAAGGAGAGCTAGTTCGGTTAAAGTACACATTCAGATATGAAGGTAAGTTTGTTGAGCCGGATGATGACTGGTTGAAATGTATCGAAGCTACAAGTGATGAATTGGTTGGGCCGTACTCCAGAGCAGAAGATAACGCATTGTCTGTGGCCTTCGGGAACCAGAAAAAGAAGAGACTAAACAGAGTTTTTGATGCTATTGGGTTCATGTACCCTGACTACCGCTACCCACTACAGGGTCAGAAAAGAAAAGGTGCGGCTCCTGTGAAGGATGTTGCTTCGGCTGCTTCTAGTGAGCCTGCGCCGAAGAGGAAAATGTGAAGGTTCTCACACACCGACCATGCTACATTGAAACGGCCACAGTGCCCGAATTTGGCGGTGAGACCTCTTCGGCTAGCAAATCCAAAGAAATTGCGCTTATGCAGAAGTCTGAAGAGCCGGCTGCAACGCCGAAGGCACTGTTGGCCAAATTGGGTGAGCTGAAGGTCGATAATGTTAAAGAGACAGAGGTCGAGAGAACGAAGATATCAAAAGTTACAAGTCCTTCGGCAGAGGTGACAGTGCTGAAGGCACAAAAAGATCTTACAGTTACCCCGAAGAGGAAAAGGATGGTCCACGTACTAGATGTACTGGAGGAAATAAAGACTACAAGCTCTACTCCAAGAAAAACAGCCGAAGTTTCAAAAACGCGAATTGAAACAAAACAAACTGAAGCCAAAGCTGCAAAAAGTCATGCCGAAACCGAAGCTGGGCCCTCAGAGCCCGCCAAGAAGAAATCCCTGGAAAAAGAAGCTTCAGAACAGACTCTGTCAGAACAAGCTGCCACTCCTACTCCCGAAGCATCTTCCGAAATTGTCGATTATATTGTACGACATGCTTCGGGAAAAAGGTTGTCTGAAAAAGAAAAGCGAGAAGCTCAATTTTATGCCCAAAAATTGAAATACCCAAAGGGGGCATTGATTTTTAATGGCAGCGGAGAAGAAAATTTCTTGTATTGTCTCCCAGATAGTAAGGAAATTTCTGTCTGCCGGGAGATGGGCAAAAGCTTCGGATTCCCGACGCTAGAAGATGGACTTTCGGTGCTATCGAAAGATGAACTGGCGGACAACTTAGCATATAATAGCCTAAAGGTATCAGAATGAAATTTTTTTATATTAAAAAATCAAGATTTATTTTATTTGCTTATACTTAATTTCACACTTCGTTCGCAGGGCCTCATTCTTAGCAACGCCCTCAGGGCACAAAAAGTGCCGAAGATGAAGGATGCACTATAGCTTTGAACAACCTTCGTTCCGAAGTAATTGAACTAAGGAACGAAGGTCTTGAAAAAGATAAGATTTTAAACTCATTGTTGAACAAAATAAAAGAAGATGAAGCTACTTCCAAAGCCCAAGCTGAAGCCCAGAGAAGCGAAATTGAGGATCTCCGGAAACAGCTGGCAGAGGCAAAATTAAAATGTGCTATTACCGAAGCTGACCGAGACGCCAGTGACTACTGGAAAAATTACTGGGAAAAACAGTTGTAGAGCTTCGCTCTTCAAAATAAAGATGCTATGAAAAATCTGTAGCATGTGTACAAAAGATAAAAACTAGCTTCGCCAATATTGGCGCATATTCAAATGAAGACAACTTCGTACTGGGCGATCCCGAAGGTCCAATTGAATGGATTAGCGGCGAAGCCGAAGCTTTTGAGGAAGTTTTGAGTGGTCGTGGGGACGTCTATGCCTTTTCTGGTGCAAGAGGAGTCGCATCCATTTTGGAGAAAGCAGGATGCGAACATGTGAAGATTCTGGCCCAAACCGAAGCTGCTTTCTCTATTGACGACACGAAGGATCCCTCGGCCGAAGCAAGCTTAGTTGGCAGAAAATTCTTTACTGACATTTGGGAAAATGGCGGCCGAGGGATGGCCCATGAGATAATAAAAAAGAGCGAAAAAGATACGATACGAGAGAAGCAGCGAAGGTGGCTGAAAAAGCTGCGGAACTTGAGAGGCGGATAGGTATTGCCTAATTGTTTTTAACTTTATGTTTTATTTTTGTGACTTCGAACTTATTCATATTTTGTATTGCAGCTGAACTATCTCCTCCCTCGGAGCCCTTCGAGTCATTGGCCGACCCCGAAGCAAAAAAGGAAGATGAAATTACTAAGATGACCGAAGCTATTATGGATGAAGTTGTGACTCAACTACTAAACGAAGCTGCGGAAGCAGTTTTAAAAAAAGAATAGCTATTGTTGTAAAAACATTCGGAATATTCATGTAATATTTGCTGAACAAAGTGTGTAATATTTTATAGTTTTGAATGTAATATATAAGTTGTTTGTAATTCAGTTCTTTACGATGCATGAAACTTTACGTACATACCGTTTTTGAGCCTTCGGCGAAAAAACACCTTCCCTTCTTTTCACGCTTCGTGAAGAATATCCATATTCCGCGAAAATATTATGCTTCGTAAGCAATAGATCTCCTTTGATATTGAAGTTGATAAAGTTGTACTAGTTCAAAACTTATTTTGTGCCTTGGCACAGCATCTTCGAAACAATTTCCGAAGATCAACATTGTAACCCCTTCTTGTGCCATTGATGCAATATGATGTATGATGTCATGTTATGCGAATGATGTAATGATGTTATGGTATGCGAATGATGTTTGTGCCGAAGATACACACACATTCCCACAGTAGAACACACAATCTCATTGTCGTTTATTTTTCGGCTTCACCGCTTATTTTTCGATGTATCAGCGCTGACTTTTCGCTGTAAGCCTCCCTTAGGAGCTTCTTCGCCTTCTATTTCGATGGTATTCGCGTTGACTTTTCGCGCTTTGCCTTATACTTCGGCGGAATCAGCGTTTATTTTTCGTTGTAAGCTCTGCATTTCCTTTGGAACAACTTTTGAGCAGAAAACTTACGCTGCGCTCCCTTAGGAACGACTTTTTGTTTGTTTCGGCAAACTTACACTGCGTTCCTCAGAACGACTTTTTGTTGCTTTGGCAAAACTTACACTGCGTTCCTTAGAACGACTTTTTGTTGCTTCGGTAAAACTTGTAATAAAATTATGAACCCCGCGTTCTCTTGAGAACAACTTTCGTGTTTTACTGACTTTTGAAACTTCGTGAGTCTGTGAAGAAGGTATATTATATCATGACAATGACGAAGCTATTACAAGAAATTGAAAACAACAAAAGAACTAGGCTTTCAATGATTGCTCTTTATTGAAAAGGAAAATGATGACGAATGAAAAAACTGTTTCAGAGGTAGGATATCTCTTAGTAGATGTGCTTCGATTCTGGCACAGTACTGTTGACTGTGCGAGCTTCGGACTGCTCCCTGAAGTCTCGCTGCTGGCTCCCTTCTGGCTGCTGGCTCCCTTCTGGCTGCTGGCCTTGGGGATATGCGGGTTGCATTGGTGGTGGAGGTGGAGGTTGTTGCCAAGATGCCTGAGGTTGGCTTGCCGAAGCAACAGAAATTGCAGGATGGTTACCCACGTACTCTGGTATGTACGGTGAATGATACGAAGCAGTATGCATAACTTGCTTCGGCTGGTTCTGTTGGGCTGCAGCTTCTGCTATCTCTTTCTGTTTCTGGATGGTGCCATGGCACATCCTTGTAGTATGGCCCTTGTCCTCACCGCAGAATAGACAATAAATTTTCCTGGGCTGATCCCCAAACCTTCCACCGAAGCCCCTGTCGTCTCTGCCCCTTGGAGCTGGAGGCCGAGGATAGCTTTGTTGCTGCCCCGAAGCCTGGGAGGAATATTGCGGCCTCTGCTGCTGACCTCCTCTGTCGTCATTTTGAGTAGAGTGGATTGATCTGACGTGCCTTGGGTGAATCCTCCCTCCGAAGCCCCTGGTCATCTCGGAGAATCTGTAAGCTTCCTCCCTTCTTTGACGAAAGTCATTATCAGCGCGGATGTATTCATCCATCTTCTGAAGCAATTTTTCCAAGGTATGAGGGGGTTTCCTGGCGAAGTATTGGGCCGAAGGTCCTGGCCGAAACCCCTTGATCATGGCCTCAATGACAATTTCATTGGGCACTGTTGGCGCTTGTGCCCTCAGTCGCAAGAACCTTCGGACATACGCCTGAAGGTATTCCTCGTGATCCTGCGTGCACTGGAACAAAGCTTGAGCAGTAACCGGCTTCGTCTGAAACCCTTGGAAACTGGTGATCAGCATGTCCTTCAGCTTCTGCCATGATGTGATTGTTCCTGGCCGAAGAGAGGAGTACTAGGTTTGTGCAACATTCTTGACTGCCATGACAAAAGATTTCGCCATGACTGCAGTATTGCCTCCATATGAAGATATGGTAGCTTCGTAGCTCATCAGAAACTGCTTCGGATCTGAGTGCCTGTCGTACATGGGAAGCTAAGGTGGTTTGTAAGATGGAGGCCAAGGTGTAACCTGCAGTTCTGTTGACAGAGGAGAAGCATCATCAAAAGCAAAATTTCCATGATGGGAATCATCATACCATCCATCACATTAAACAATCCTTCTTGATGAAGCTCCCTGTGCTGGGGCCTTCGTTCTTGCTCATCTTGAGCAAGATGGCATACTTCTTCAATGGCTTCGTCAATCTGCCTTTGCAGGTCAGCTAGCCGAGCCATTTTTTCCTTCTTCTTTTGCACTTGCTGATGAAGCATCTCCATATTCCTGATCTCTTGGTCCAACTCGTCCTCCTGGGGCGTTCGACTGGTGGCCTTCCTCTTCTGGCTCCGGGCCTCTCAAAGAGAAAGGGTCTCCTGGTTCGGATCCAGCGGCTGCAGAGCGGCAGCTCCTATCGCCGAAGCTTTCTTCGGTGGCATGACGAAGGTCAATGCTTTCCGAAGGTGGTCGATAAGAGTTCACCGGAGGTGGGCGCCAATGTTGGGGACTTGTTCTCAAATGCTATGAGTTAAGAACAAGGCAACACAGAAAATGTTAAGCATTAAAGTCCTTCGTCCTTCGAAGCATTATTTCCCTTGAGAGATAATGATTTTCGGACGAAGGTTATGGAGGACGTACCTTCGTCAATATAACATATAAATAACGGAAGAGACATGAAATACAAAAAGTAACATAAACAGTTATGTATTACCATCAACTCATTTCTATTTCATTATTATGGAAAAATAGAAATGACAATAAGTTACAAAGGTACCTTCGGCTTGAAAGAAGGTAAAAGTACAAGCGTGACGCAAAAGCAAATGCCAAGTCAGCGTGAACAGTACAGGAGCACTGTTCATCTATTTATAGGCACGGGACACAGCCCATGTAAAATTACACCCATGCCCTTTACATTTGCTAATAACTCTATAATAATCCATCAGGGTCTAAATAGCCTTTTCCTCTTTAAGTCGGTTTCCTTTTCTGCTAACATGCCGAAGCTCCTCTGCGCATAGCTTCGGCTATGCGCCATCCTTCGTATTCTTTATGCTTCTTCACACTGTGGTTTTGACATAAGTTCGAAGGTACCTGTTCATGTATCATACTCCAGAAACATTGTTAAATCATGTTTTTGAGGACCTTCGGATGCCGAAGGCCCCCAACACTACACTTTTTCTTAGTGTTAAGTGTGGCTTGATCATTACCTTGGATGTTACCTTGCATGGAGGCATGGTTGAGGCTTTTGGTAGAGGTATTGATTTTCTTCTTTTGTTCCTTCCTCTTGACAATCCTCAAATCCTTGACTTTTTCTTCAAGGGATTTTGTGCATGCCACGGTTGTTCCCATCTCAAGCTTTTTCACCATGTAATCATGGTTATCTTGAGAAGGTTGGGTAGTCCACTTCCCTTTTAGTTGTGTCAAGCTCGTTCTTAGCCTCTCATTTTCTTCCTTGAGCTTTTGACAGGTATCATCTTTTGTTCTTGGAAATTCTAGCTCAAAGGAGGAATTGCTTTGTAACGCCCCGAATTTTGCAGTTGAATTTTTTCTTTTCTTTACTCGCCAAAATTCGGGCGTTACCTTTCCCTTTTCTTTTTCCCCTCGCTAAACCTTGACCTTTTTCAAAGTTTAGCGGGATTCGGTTTGGAATTCCCGTAGGTATAAAAAAACCCTAAATACTTTATGTTGTTTGATGCACCATGCCGCCCTTGCATTTTTGGTTGTTTGAAAGTGCAATCGCATTCATCTAAAAGATCGGATTTCGAGAACAAGCGGAAAATCTTTTATCTTTCTTTCTCTCTCTTTCTCTCTCCCCTTTCTCTCTCTCCCGCGCCCTGGGCCGACCCCGGCCGGCCCAGCCGCCCCCTGGCGCCCCCCCCTTGGGCCCAATTGGCCCAAGCCGCCCCCCCCCCCCCACCCCCTCTATTTTTCCCAATCCTCTCTCCCTCCCTCTCATTTTCTCTCATTTTCTCTCCCCTACCCTAAGCCGCCGCCGCCCCTGCCCCCTACCCTAGGCCGCCGCGCCGCCCCCTGCCGCCGGCCGCCCCTCGCCGTCGATCCCCGCCGGTGAGCCCCCCTCCCCCTCCTCCCTCTCCCCCCTCCCCTCTTCTCTCCCCACCCCCGCGCGCCCCCTGGCCGCGCCGGCAGCCGCCCCAGCCCCGGCCGCTCCCCTGGCCGCCCTGGCCCGGCCGCTGGCCGCCCCCAGCCGCGCCCCGCCCGGCCGCCAGCCGCCCCTAGCCCGCGCCCCGGCCGCCTGGCCCCCTGGCCGCGCCCCCCTGTCCCGGGCCGGTTCAGCCGGCCTCGGCCCCGGCTCAGCCGCCCCCGGCCCCAGCTCGGCCGCCCCTCGCGCTCGGCCGCCCCAGCTCGGCCGCCTGCCCCCGGGCCGGTTCAACCGCCCCTAGGGCCGGTTCAACCGCCCCCCCCCCCTCTGTTTTTTTATTTTTTTTTTATTATTTTATTTTATTTACTTTCTGTGATCATAATTACCGTATTTTAAGTAGGCTAATCACTGTTCATGCTATGGGAAAATAGGAAGTTTAATTTAAAATTCCGTTATGTTATTGATTCACGTAATTAATTGTTTACCCTGTGCAATGTTGATCAACTAAAAGTGATTAGGTTTCCATTAGTATATATAAATATATATAACAGAATTATTTTGTTAAAAACCAATTGTGTCATTAGTGCATAAGATTTAACCCCCTGCGAGACCTTTCCCGTTTCTTTCTAACCATAACAAATGCGTTATCGAATGTCATACTTGGTGCATATTCACTTTATTTGTTATCTTGTATGGTGTACTGTTCTTTTGTATTAAATATGTGGATGGATGTATGTATGTTTGCGCTCGCATAGAGAACGATCCGGTCGAAGAGCCCGAGGAATTCGCAGGAGAAGCCCCTGAGCAGCAGTCGGTTGGTGGAGGCAAGTGTCCTTTGACCTATCTCTGTCCTAATCATTCTTTAATTCACCTCCCGCATTACACATTTATACCTAAGGATTGACTAGCTTTTGTTATCCATGTCCTTGTTTACCTATTTGGGTCGGATTATTACTACTTAGTCTGATGCTATTGCTCAACTCTAATCAATGAACATGATGTGATTATCTATGATACGCTGTTTTCCCGTTCTTCTTTATGATTATACTTGTGGTTTTCAAGGGGACTCGAGCGGTTTCTCGAGTGCCTCTCCGTAAGGACCTGTTCTATGGATGACCGCCCGGGAAAACAGTGCAACCATGAGGGTGGAATGGGGTGCCCTTAGCTGAATAATTAGAGGATCCGGGATGTAGTTCACTTAGCCGTCGTGCCGTCAATGGGGCTCGGTGTATGCGGCTCGCTCTGCCAAGTTTGGGTTCGCCCCTTGGGGAGGAGTGTGGTGCATTTAGGAAACCTAACGGGTGGCTACAGCCCCGGGGAATCTTTGTAAAGGCTACGTAGTGAAACCCTGCCTATTCACCTTGGTAGTGTTTAAGGGTTTGATCGGTCCGAGGCAAGAGGGAATCACGGCTTGTGGGTAAAGTGCACAACCTCTGCAGAGTGTTATGAAACTGATATATCAGCCGTGCTCACGGTTATGAGCGGCCAAGGGAGCTCCAGTGATTAGTGGTACTTGATCAGAGACATTGTGGTACAGGTGGCAATGAGATTGATGGTTCTGGTTATGATTATGGTATTGGTAAGTGGTATTCTTTCCGTTTGGAAAGGATACATTGGGTTAATAACTTGGGTTAATGTTAAAACCTGGCTTTCTACTAGTAAGTAATAACCTGACCAACTAAAAGCAACTGCTTGACTTATCCCCACATAAAGCTAGTCCACTACAGCCAAACAGGATACTTGCTGAGTATGTTGATGTGTACTCACCCTTGCTCTACACACCAAACCCCCCCCCCCTCCAGGTTGTCAGCATTGCAACCACTGCTCAGGAGAAGATGAAGCTGTGGAAGGAGACTTCCAGGAGTTCCAAGACTACGACGAGTTCTAGGTGTGGGTTAGCGGCAACCCCCAGTCGGCTGCCTGTGAAGGCCGTGTTATCTACGTTTCGTTTTCGCACTTTGATTTATTGTAAGAACTATATGGACGTCTCAGACGTATGATGTAATCGACTATTATTTCCCCTTTTAATACTATTTGAGCACTGTGTGATGATGTCCATGTTATGTAACTGCTGTGTACGTGAATAACTGATCCTAGCACGTACATGGTTCGCATTCGGTTTACCTTCTAAAAACCGGGTGTGACATAAGTGGTATCAAAGCCGTGCTGACTGTAGGACCGCTAACCTAGAGTAGAATGGTCGTTCTAAGGATTACAGACCTCTGTCTCTGCCTTGACTTTGATATCCCTTCAAAAGTTGGTCATACCGACCAAACCTATGTTCTACTATATATTATACCTTGCTGAAAATCATGTTTTATTCCAATCCTTCATTTATTTATGATTCATTACTTGCTGGTCATATTAATTCTGTTCTCACCCTTTTGCTTGCGATGTCTTTTGTAGATGGCTCGACTTAGACACACTGCACGAAAGTCAGTCATCCCCTTCTTACCCTCCCGCCTTGCTGAGCGTCCGCTTCGCCGTCCTGTGGCCGGACAGTCCAGCCACTTGGAGAGACTACACCACCGCCTGCGTGAGGAGCAGGAACGTCGACGACAGGAGCAGCAGAGCTCTTCCTTCTTGCTCCACCAGGAGATAGAGTCTGTGAGGAGCTGCTCTCCTGTGCTTCCCCTGGAGGCGCCCCCTGCACCACCACTGGGCGTCCCAGCTTCTGGAGTAGCTGCTGGAGGAGACCCAGACGACGGAGATGGCGACGACAGCTCGAGCCACGACACCGACTTCTCTGCTAACCCTGAGCCGGAAGGATGGGTTGCTCGACCCATCACTCGCGACGCTGCTCGCGGGTGTCACTTCCATGATGCGCTCGACACCCTGCTACGTCGGGCATTTGACCGACATACTTGGTCCGTCGAGTATCGCTGTGTGGTCTACCAGCACAGTCGCGGGGTCTACCCGGATCGCTGGGAGGCAACTTGCTTGGTGCGCTGCCCGGAGAACAGTCTCCAGGGAGCGGAGGCTTGCTCAGAGCACTATTCTATCTCTGAGCGGGACTCAGCTGAGGCAGCCATGCAAGATGCTGCACGGCGTGCGCTTTCGCACTACTGCTCGGTTTTCGGTGGGGCAGCTGACGGCCTTGACCTGAAGTATTACCCCCGCCGTTCATCTGGCAGCACAGGAGGCGTGATTGTCTCACCTGTCGGTGAGGGCAATCCTAGGTTGAGCAGCACAGTCAACCTAGCCGCCGTGCTAAACACGGAGCTGGACCATGCATTAGACGAGCTGAGTAGGGCTCGTGCTGAGATCGCCCTGCTGCGGGCTGAGCGCGCGGAACGTCGTCACCTGGACGGTGGTTCCCCCGCTCCCGTTGGGACTCAGCACCCGTACCGCTCACCTCAGCGTGGACACCAGTCTTATGGCAATCCCGCCTGCAAGACCAAGATAAATCTAGAACCATAGATCGTTAGAGTTGGATCTTGTAATTAATACGAAATAAATATATACATGGAAGCTTCAGTCTTAGCGTTAGTCTCGGTCTTAGTTAGTTTTAGTTAGACAGGGTAGTTTGCTATATCCTGTGCATTTATGTTTGTCATGATGAACTATGTTTGGTTTGGATCTTTGTAATGATTGTCACCAGAGTGTGGGTATCCCCTGCATTTTGGTTTACATACTATGTTAATAAAGTTAGTTATATAGTTGGGAAAACCTTTATTCTACTTTCCTCTTTATCTGAGAAGCTGTGTGGTCTGTGTTGGAGATCAGTGAAGATGCTCATCTGTTCAGTGCTGTTGGAGAATTCTATACTCTTTTCTTATGCTGCAAGCTTTGCCAGATCAGTTCTGATGTGTGGTTGCGTTCTGCAGATGTCAGAGAACAGGCGCAGAGGAGGAAGGCGTGCTCAGCAGGAGCAAGCCGGTCAGCAAGATGAGGCGCCCCAGCAGCAGCAGCTGCCGCCCCCGCCCCCGATGTCGATTGAGCAGATGTTTCTGATGCAGACTCAGGCAGTTCAAGCCATCGGTCAGACTCTGGCCGCCATTCAGCAGCAGCAGCAGCAGCAGGCTCCACCCCAGCCTCAGATGCCTCAGATGCCTAGAGATAAGCGTGCTGAATTCATGAGAGGTCATCCACCAACGTTCGCTCATTCTTCTGACCCCATGGATGCTGAAGATTGGCTGCGCACTGTGGAGCGGGAGTTGCATACCGCTCAGTGCGATGACCGGGAGAAAGTTCTGTATGGTCCCCGTCTGTTGAGAGGAGCAGCCCAGTCATGGTGGGAGTCTTACCTCGCCACCCATGCCAACCCCGACACCATCACCTGGGAAGAGTTCAGAGGTAGCTTTCGTCAGTACCATGTGCCTGCAGGTCTGATGACAGTGAAGAAGGAGGAGTTCCTGGCCCTTAAGCAAGGGTCATCGTCTGTCAGTGAGTATCGGGACAGGTTTCTGCAGTTGTCTCGCTACGCTCCCGAAGATGTCAACACCGACGCCAAGCGACAATACCGTTTTCTGAGAGGCTTGGTTGACCCTCTGCAGTATCAGCTGATGAATCACACCTTCCCGACATTCCAGCACCTGATTGACAGAGCAATCATGACAGAAAGGAAGCGTAAGGAGATGGAAGATCGTAAGCGCAAGATCAGTGGACCCCAGCCTGGAAGCAGCAGCCGTCCCCGTTTCTCAGGCAATCAACCTCAGCAGTTCAGGCAGAACCAGCGTCCACCTCAGCAGCATCAGCAGCGTCAGCAGTATCAGCAGTTCCAAAGGCAGTATCCTCAGCATCAGTACCAGAATCGTCAGAGCAATCAGTCAGGAGGAGGTCAGTTTCAGAGGCAGAATCAGCAGACACCTCGTCTTCCTGCCCCAGCAAATCAGCAGAACAGTCAGGCAGCACCAGCTCAGGTTGGAAACAGGGCATGTTTCCACTGTGGAGAGCAAGGCCATTGGGTGATGCAATGTCCGAAGAAGGCAGCCCAGCAGCAGTCAGGCCCCAATGCCCCAGCAAAGCAGAATGTGTCTCGGCCTGGAGCAGGCAATCGCCCTCAGCCGCGCTATAATCATGGAAGGCTGAACCACTTGGAGGCTGAAGCAGTTCAGGAGACCCCCGACATGATAGTAGGTATGTTCCCAGTCGACTCCCATATTGCAGAAGTGTTATTTGATACTGGAGCAACACATTCTTTCATTACTGCATCATGGGTAGAAGCACATAATCTTCCAATTACTACCATGTCAACCCCCATTCAAATTGACTCAGCTGGTGGTAGAATTCGAGCTGATAGCATTTGTTTAAATGTAAGTGTGGAAATAAGGGGGATAGCGTTTCCCGCCAACCTTATAGTAATGGGTACTCAGGGAATAGATGTCATCCTAGGGATGAATTGGTTAGATAAGTATCAGGCAGTTATCAGTTGTGATAAAAGGACAATCAAGTTGGTGTCCCCACTAGGAGAGGAAGTGGTGACCGAGTTAGTCCCGCCTGAGCCAAAGAAAGGAAGTTGTTATCAGATGGCTGTCGATAGCAGTGAAGCAGACCCAATTGAGAGTATCAAGGTTGTGTCTGAATTCCCAGATGTGTTTCCAAAGGATTTACCGGGTATGCCACCAGAGCGGAAAGTTGAATTTGCTATAGAGCTTCTTCCTGGAACCGCCCCCATCTCTAAGAGAGCTTACAGAATATCTGGACCAGAGTTGGTTGAGCTTAAGAAGCAGATTGATGAGCTGTCAGAGAAAGGTTACATCCGGCCAAGCACCTCGCCTTGGGCCGCCCCTGTCTTGTTTGTGGAGAAGAAAGATGGCACCAAGAGGATGTGTATCGATTATCGAGCTTTGAATGAAGTCACGATCAAGAACAAGTATCCTTTGCCCAGAATAGAAGATCTGTTCGACCAGTTGAGAGGAGCCAGTGTGTTCTCCAAGATCGATCTGAGGTCAGGTTATCATCAGCTCAGGATCCGACCTTCGGACATTCCGAAGACGGCATTCATTACCAAGTATGGTTTATATGAGTTCACAGTGATGTCTTTTGGTTTGACCAATGCGCCAGCATTCTTCATGAACTTGATGAACAGTGTATTCATGGATTACCTTGATAAGTTTGTGGTGGTATTCATTGATGACATTCTGGTTTATTCTCAAAGCGAAGAAGAGCACGCAGATCATTTGAGGATGGTATTGCAGAGATTGCGAGAGCACCAGTTGTATGCAAAGTTGAGCAAGTGTGAGTTCTGGATCAGTGAAGTCCTGTTCTTGGGTCACATAATCAACAAAGAAGGATTGGCTGTGGATCCGAAGAAAGTGGCAGACATTCTAAACTGGAAAGCGCCAACGGATGCTCGAGGAATCAAGAGCTTCATTGGAATGGCCGGATATTATCGGCGATTCATTGAAGGGTTTTCGAAGATTGCGAAGCCAATGACAGCGTTGCTAGGCAACAAGGTTGAGTTCAAGTGGACCCAGAAATGCCAAGAGGCCTTTGAAGCGCTGAAAGAGAAGTTGACAACAGCGCCTGTCCTAGTCTTGCCTGATGTGCACAAGTCCTTCTCGGTGTATTGCGATGCTTGTTACACAGGTTTGGGATGTGTGTTGATGCAAGAGGGAAGAGTTGTGGCTTACTCGTCCCGACAGCTGAAGGTTCATGAGAAGAACTACCCAATCCATGATCTAGAGTTGGCAGCAGTGGTTCACGCACTGAAGACATGGAGGCACTATCTGTATGGACAGAAATGCGATGTTTACACAGACCACAAGAGTCTGAAGTACATATTCACTCAGTCAGAATTGAACATGAGGCAACGAAGATGGTTAGAATTGATCAAAGACTATGAGTTGGAGATTCATTACCATCCAGGAAAAGCGAACGTAGTGGCAGATGCTTTGAGCAGAAAGAGTCAAGTCAATCTGATGGTCGCTCGTCCGATGCCTTATGAGTTGGCCAAAGAGTTTGACAGGTTGAGTCTCGGGTTTCTGAACAATTCGCGAGGAGTCACAGTTGAATTGGAACCTACCTTGGAGCGCGAAATCAAAGAAGCGCAGAAAAATGATGAGAAGATCAGTGAGATTCGGCGATTGATTCTAGATGGCAGAGGCAAAGACTTTCGAGAAGATGCAGAAGGTGTGGTATGGTTCAAAGACCGCTTGTGTGTTCCCAATGTCCAGTCTATTCGGGAGTTGATTCTTAAGGAAGCTCATGAGACAGCTTATTTGATTCACCCTGGCAGTGAGAAGATGTATCAGGATCTGAAGAAGAAATTCTGGTGGTACGGAATGAAAAGAGAAATCGCAGAGCATGTGGCTATGTGCGATAGTTGTCGAAGAATTAAGGCAGAACACCAGAGACCAGCTGGATTGTTGCAACCGTTGCAGATCCCTCAGTGGAAATGGGATGAAATTGGTATGGATTTCATAGTCGGATTGCCTCGCACTCGAGCCGGCTACGATTCCATTTGGGTAGTAGTGGACCGCTTGACCAAGTCAGCCCACTTCATACCTGTCAAGACCAACTACAACAGTGCAGTATTGGCAGAATTGTATATGTCTCGGATCGTTTGTCTTCATGGTGTGCCAAAGAAGATAGTGTCAGACAGAGGAACGCAGTTCACCTCTCATTTCTGGCAGCAGTTGCATGAAGCCTTGGGCACGCATCTGAATTTCAGTTCAGCTTATCACCCGCAGACAGATGGTCAGACTGAAAGAACCAATCAAATTCTTGAAGATATGTTGAGAGCCTGTGCGTTGCAAGATCAGTCCGGATGGGACAAGCGATTGCCTTATGCGGAGTTTTCCTATAACAACAGTTACCAGGCCAGTTTGAAGATGTCACCGTTTCAAGCGCTGTATGGAAGGAGTTGCAGAACTCCGTTGCAATGGGATCAGCCTGGAGAGAAGCAGGTGTTTGGGCCAGATATTTTGCTTGAAGCCGAAGAGAACATCAAGATGGTCCGAGAGAATCTGAAGATAGCGCAATCAAGGCAGCGAAGCTATGCAGACACAAGAAGAAGAGAGCTGAGTTTCGAAGTCGGAGACTTTGTCTATCTGAAAGTGTCACCGATCAGAGGAGTCAGAAGATTCGGAGTCAAAGGCAAGCTGGCACCCCGCTACATTGGTCCGTATCAAATTCTCTCAAAGCGTGGAGAAGTGGCTTATCAGCTCAGCCTGCCAGAGAATTTGTCTGCTGTGCATGATGTCTTTCATGTGTCTCAATTGAAGAAGTGTTTGCGTGTGCCAGAAGAGCAGTTGCCAGTGGAAGGTCTTGAAGTCCAGGAGGACTTGACCTATATTGAGAAGCCAGCTCAGATCCTTGAGGTTGCAGATAGAGTCACCCGAAGGAAGACCGTCAGAATGTGCAAAGTCAGATGGAGTCACCACTCTGAGGAAGAAGCAACCTGGGAGCGTGAAGATGATCTGATGGCCAAGTACCCGGAGCTCTTTGCTAGCCAGCCCTGAATCTCGAGGGCGAGATTCTTTTAAGGGGGATAGGTTTGTAACGCCCCGAATTTTGCAGTTGAATTTTTTCTTTTCTTTACTCGCCAAAATTCGGGCGTTACCTTTCCCTTTTCTTTTTCCCCTCGCTAAACCTTGACCTTTTTCAAAGTTTAGCGGGATTCGGTTTGGAATTCCCGTAGGTATAAAAAAAACCCTAAATACTTTATGTTGTTTGATGCACCATGCCGCCCTTGCATTTTTGGTTGTTTGAAAGTGCAATCGCATTCATCTAAAAGATCGGATTTCGAGAACAAGCGGAAAATCTTTTATCTTTCTTTCTCTCTCTTTCTCTCTCCCCTTTCTCTCTCTCCCGCGCCCTGGGCCGACCCCGGCCGGCCCAGCCGCCCCCTGGCGCCCCCCCCTTGGGCCCAATTGGCCCAAGCCGCCCCCCCACCCCCTCTATTTTTCCCAATCCTCTCTCCCTCCCTCTCATTTTCTCTCATTTTCTCTCCCCTACCCTAAGCCGCCGCCGCCCCTGCCCCCTACCCTAGGCCGCCGCGCCGCCCCCTGCCGCCGGCCGCCCCTCGCCGTCGATCCCCACCGGTGAGCCCCCCTCCCCCTCCTCCCTCTCCCCCCTCCCCTCTTCTCTCCCCACCCCCGCGCGCCCCCTGGCCGCGCCGGCAGCCGCCCCAGCCCCGGCCGCTCCCCTGGCCGCCCTGGCCCGGCCGCTGGCCGCCCCCAGCCGCGCCCCGCCCGGCCGCCAGCCGCCCCTAGCCCGCGCCCCGGCCGCCTGGCCCCCTGGCCGCGCCCCCCTGTCCCGGGCCGGTTCAGCCGGCCTCGGCCCCGGCTCAGCCGCCCCCGGCCCCAGCTCGGCCGCCCCTCGCGCTCGGCCGCCCCAGCTCGGCCGCCTGCCCCCGGGCCGGTTCAACCGCCCCTAGGGCCGGTTCAACCGCCCCCCCCCCCTCTGTTTTTTTTATTTTTTTTATTATTTTATTTTATTTACTTTCTGTGATCATAATTACCGTATTTTAAGTAGGCTAATCACTGTTCATGCTATGGGAAAATAGGAAGTTTAATTTAAAATTCCGTTATGTTATTGATTCACGTAATTAATTGTTTACCCTGTGCAATGTTGATCAACTAAAAGTGATTAGGTTTCCATTAGTATATATAAATATATATAACAGAATTATTTTGTTAAAAACCAATTGTGTCATTAGTGCATAAGATTTAACCCCCTGCGAGACCTTTCCCGTTTCTTTCTAACCATAACAAATGCGTTATCGAATGTCATACTTGGTGCATATTCACTTTATTTGTTATCTTGTATGGTGTACTGTTCTTTTGTATTAAATATGTGGATGGATGTATGTATGTTTGCGCTCGCATAGAGAACGATCCGGTCGAAGAGCCCGAGGAATTCGCAGGAGAAGCCCCTGAGCAGCAGTCGGTTGGTGGAGGCAAGTGTCCTTTGACCTATCTCTGTCCTAATCATTCTTTAATTCACCTCCCGCATTACACATTTATACCTAAGGATTGACTAGCTTTTGTTATCCATGTCCTTGTTTACCTATTTGGGTCGGATTATTACTACTTAGTCTGATGCTATTGCTCAACTCTAATCAATGAACATGATGTGATTATCTATGATACGCTGTTTTCCCGTTCTTCTTTATGATTATACTTGTGGTTTTCAAGGGGACTCGAGCGGTTTCTCGAGTGCCTCTCCGTAAGGACCTGTTCTATGGATGACCGCCCGGGAAAACAATGCAACCATGAGGGTGGAATGGGGTGCCCTTAGCTGAATAATTAGAGGATCCGGGATGTAGTTCACTTAGCCGTCGTGCCGTCAATGGGGCTCGGTGTATGCGGCTCGCTCTGCCAAGTTTGGGTTTGCCCCTTGGGGAGGAGTGCGGTGCATTTAGGAAACCTAACGGGTGGCTACAGCCCCGGGGAATCTTTGTAAAGGCTACGTAGTGAAACCCTGCCTATTCACCTTGGTAGTGTTTAAGGGTTTGATCGGCCCGAGGCAAGAGGGAATCACGGCTTGTGGGTAAAGTGCACAACCTCTGCAGAGTGTTATGAAACTGATATATCAGCCGTGCTCACGGTTATGAGCGGCCAAGGGAGCTCCAGTGATTAGTGGTACTTGATCAGAGACATTGTGGTACAGGTGGCAATGAGATTGATGGTTCTGGTTATGATTATGGTATTGGTAAGTGGTATTCTTTCCGTTTGGAAAGGATACATTGGGTTAATAACTTGGGTTAATGTTAAAACCTGGCTTTCTACTAGTAAGTAATAACCTGACCAACTAAAAGCAACTGCTTGACTTATCCCCACATAAAGCTAGTCCACTACAGCCAAACAGGATACTTGCTGAGTATGTTGATGTGTACTCACCCTTGCTCTACACACCAAACCCCCCCCCCCCCCAGGTTGTCAGCATTGCAACCACTGCTCAGGAGAAGATGAAGCTGTGGAAGGAGACTTCCAGGAGTTCCAAGACTACGACGAGTTCTAGGTGTGGGTTAGCGGCAACCCCCAGTCGGCTGCCTGTGAAGGCCGTGTTATCTACGTTTCGTTTTCGCACTTTGATTTATTGTAAGAACTATATGGACGTCTCAGACGTATGATGTAATCGACTATTATTTTCCCTTTTAATACTATTTGAGCACTGTGTGATGATGTCCATGTTATGTAACTGCTGTGTACGTGAATAACTGATCCTGGCACGTACATGGTTCGCATTCGGTTTACCTTCTAAAAACCGGGTGTGACATGCTTGTTGACAAGCAACAAGCATTAGCACATGGTAATATAGTTTCAATTTGAATACATGTGCATGAGTGAGATTGTTGGGATTTTAAGTTCTCTATCACAACCTCATGAGCAATGTTTAACATGATATGATTATCCATAAGTATTTTATGAGAGCATAGAAGCATATCATGTTTTTCTTGAAAGGCTAGATTTTCAATTTTTAGCCTTTCTATTTGGTCCTTAAGCAAGGCATTCCTATTTACTAATTGAGTGACACAAAATAAGGAGTTATCTTGCTCAATTGAAATAGATTCATACCTTTGGACTAAATCAACATGAGAGCATTTTAGCTCCTCATGTTCTTCAGTCAACTCTTCAAAGCATTGCATTTTTATGGAGAGAATATCTTCTGGCATTTGAAGAGCTTCGCTTTGCTCTCTCGCTCTTTTTAGAAGTTTGAGCATGACCGCCTTATCTTTTTGGCTTAGATGAGCGTAGAGTTGTGTAAAGCTTCTTTCATCCTCCTCATCCTCATTTGTGCTTCCACTATCATTTTAATTAGCAACACAACATGTGTGGGAATTGGAATGGGAATACAAACCTTTTGGAGAGGTGGATTCATTGTTTGGTCTCCAACGTTCATTTTCTTCTTCTTCCTTCAAAGGGTTAGTTTCACATGGACTAAAGGAAGTACAAGCATCATATGAACTAATATGTTTGGACCCATTAAATTTACTTTTAATTCTAGTCCAAATATCATGTGCATCATGAATATGTTCATCATATCTAATTATGAAGGCATGATAATCTTCTTTGCTAAGAGAATTACCTAGGATGTCAAAAGCAAGATAGTTTAAGCGTATACATCTTTGATCTTCCTCGGAAGCATTTTTCTTATCATAATTAGAAGGTATAATACTCTTATCTAAAATTTGTTCCAATCATGAGTCTATGGTTCTAAAAGCATTTACTACTCTAGTAGACCATGAAGCATAATTAGAACAATCAGAAAGTAATATCTCAAGAGTTACCTCATTGTTTTCCTTCGGAGGTGTCTTCTTGTTCTTTTGGGATCTTCTTCGATCCATCACTTCGAGTGGTTAGACTCAATATGAAGTGCCTAGCTCTGATACCAATTGAAAGTCGCCTAGAGGGGGGTGAATAGGCGAAACCTGAAATTTATAACTCTAAACAAACTAGATCCCTTGATTAGTGATTGGAACAAGATGCACAATTATCGGAGTGTAAAACTAAGTCCCTTGCTTGTAAAGAGTGTTGCTTTCAAAGAATGCGGAATTAGCAAATCAATACAACTAATAAGTTTATGGAATATAGAGCAATAGGGCTTAGGTAAAAGGAGGAATAACGCAAGTTCTTTCTTGCAAGGCGTTGCTTCTCTAAATGAGAATTTAACTTGAAGCAACACAAAATAATATTAGCAAGGAATAGTGCAAGAGAACTTAGAGAGGAAGAAAACAAACAAATCAAAAGCAATAAGCACAAGAGACACGAGTGATTTGTTTTACCGAGGTTCGGTTCTCAAGAACCTAATCCCCGTTGAGGAGTCCACTAAGGACGGGTCTTTTTAACCCTTTCCCTCTCTCCACCGATCACCAAGACCGGCGAGCTCTTCTTCTTCTTTGTCAACAAGAGACCGAAGTCTCCGCAAGGCCAACCACAAAGATAAGGGGCTCTTGCTAGCTTTACAATGAATGGGAGTCAAAACTCCATGCTCAAATGATCACAAGAGGTAGCACACACTTTCTCTCAATAATTCTCACAACGCATTATCACTAAACGCGCACGAGTAGCTCTTTCTTGCTTGATCTCTCTTTTGTGGCACTTGTGAGGCTTTGATGTGTATAGAAGTGTTGCTCTAGTAGATAGGAGTGAATACCCAACTCTTGTGTATGAAATGGATCAATGAATGCTTGTGAATGGGCTGGTTGGGTGGCTTTTATAGCCCTCAACCACCCATATAGCCGTTGGGGCGCATCTGCCATAAATTGCACTGGCAGACGGTCCGAGGCTAGGGCCTGGACGGTCCGCGACCCTCCAACAGTCGATTCTGACATCTTCAACGGATACGCCTGACAGGTCAACGACTAGATCAACGGTTATCTGCCTCGGTGACACCATGCGGACGGTTCGCCCTTGGTCCCGGACGGTCCGCCCTTGGTCCCGGACGGTCCGCGTCAGCTCTATAATTCCTTTGGCTCAACTTGTCACCTTCGGGATGAACCAGGTCTTCACATGCGGACGGTCCGTGAATTATAGTCGGACAGTCCGCACTATATGGCCTGACAGTCCGTGGTTTAGTCGGACTATCCACGATTTTTAGTTCCTGGCCGAAGTCGAAACGGTGTCGCGGACGGTCCGCCAGAAGGGGCCGGACGGTCCGCGCTAGGCAAATTCAGAACTTGAGTTCCTGACTTCCCGTTGATCTTTGAACAATCTTGTCCAATTTGCTTTGGCTAAACTTGAGAGAGATCCTATGACTTAGAAAAATATCTCAAGTGGTTTTCCATCTAGTCTAAGTCATGGATCATGAACATTTTGATCCTTTCACTCATATTTCTTCTTTTGCTCAAACTGGCTCCAAAATAGCGATATGTTGATTTTGAGCTTCCCAACCTTTCTAGAAGTGTTGAATACGTTCCTCGGGGTATTTTGAACTTATCCAAAGAGTAGAATTATTGGTAGTTCATCTATTCCATGTTTTACCCCTATTTGGTTGAGTCTGAGCTGATTCTGACTAAGAAACTGAACTGTTGAATCTTATGAACCTGTGAATCAAAGACTAGGCAAACTAGTTAGTCTGAATGGTTGTGATGGTCATCAAGCACCAAAATATAAGAAATGGTTTAAGGTCATTTCCCGTCCACACATTTTGAAGTGGCAGCAAATATGTAGAATATTGTAGTTTAGTGAGTCACATCTTAGGTCCAAAAAGTCCAAACGACATTTGTATATTGTAGTATTCAGTGCTAAGGTGAGTGAAACTCAACTTTGTTGAGTTGTATATCATGCTTGATCATCATGAAGATAGAATGAAAGTATTCAAGTGTTTCTAGGCCACCATGTGAAACAAGTTGTGCTGAAGTGTTGTGTGTAGTAATTTGTGTTTGCAGTTGGGTCATGCGATGGATACTATTCTCATTTCTGTCAGTAAACTAATGTAATATATTCTTGTCTCTAGGTTCCCGCTCCATTGTGAATCTGTAGTTTATAATATCAATTTAATTAGCTTCAAAAATATTTTTAATCTAAGTAATAAACAAAATTACATGTCTAAATGTCTTTTAAAGTTTTTTAGAGCACCTATTGACATGTTCCACCAACTCTACCAAATTTCTTAGAACTGAAGCTATCCTAAACATGGTATTAATATGGATGAGTGATCTGATACAGACCAAGTTGCCTTGCTAGCCAATGAGTCCAGTAACTGATCTTTGACACTTGCTCGACAGCAAGCCTAATAAGAGCTAAGTGTATAAGTGTTGTTGTAAGAGTCAAACTATATAATAGTAGTATATTATTTTATATAAATAATCTATATTATTATTATTATTTACCTGCTTTTTATCTTCTCTTTCCTAATCACTCTAGACATAGATCTCTGTATATGTTTAAAACGTGTTTGAATAACTGTCCTATTTAAACAATGTATATTAGTAGCAACGCACTAACTAGTCTATACTATACTTAAAGCACCAGTTTCAACGGTCGTCTCGCGTCATATTTTTACAAATAACCTCTTATAACTATTTCAAATTAATCCGCTACACGCCTATAGATGGTCAAACGGTGGCCCGGCACAGGCCAGACGCCCCGCGGGCCATAACTCTGGCCCAGGCACGTCATGCTGGCCTGTTGACTGTGCCGGACCAGCCCGTTAGCCCGTCGGCCTATTTGATTAAATCAGCGTAAAATGTTAAAAAACGGTGCAGGAGGTGGGTTCAAACCCATGCCCTGATGGAAGAAGGGGCGGGAGACAATGGGTAAAGTTGTCTAACCAGTAGAACATCATGCTCAGATGTTTTTAATATTGAATATAAATTATATATATGTATATACATTTTTTTGTAAAATAAAAAAATATAATTGTGTCGGGCCGGACCAGCACTTCGGACCGAGGCTACAGCCCAAACACGACACGACGTTCTTGGCTCTTGCAAGCATTAGGTCGTTTATGAGACCACATTGGCGCAATGGACTCCATAGTGTTTGAGGTTGCTGAATTGGATGGAGCAACAATGATTTTGCCACACTAACAGTAAATTGAAAGGTTATTTGTTTGTTTTAAACGTCAGTAATTGCTATGAAGTAGCATAATTTATATGAAGTGCGTCCAGTTTTTATTGATGGCTGACTTTAGCAATCACTCCATATTTTGATCTATCTTTTTTATAAGTTTGAGTTCATGTGAATTATTTTAGAAACTTGAGCTCACAAACTTTCTCTTATTTGGTCTCTGTATGGTGGAATTATGTCATTTTATAATCTTTGTTCGTTCAGTCAGTCGTTGTGAACTCTCTTCTAATCGCTCACTTCATTGATCGTGTTGTACAAAGACATATTGGATGGAGTAAATAATAACATCAGTTGGCCAAATTAAAAAATTATACGGAGAACGGAGACAATCAATAAAAAATCTTGTTTTTTTGTGGTTACATGTGTATTGTTGTAAGCTGTCGCAACGCACAGGCAACCGACTAGTAAATCTTAATATCTCACAAACCAATATACTAAACAATATTTTAGCAAATAATGATGATAATAATAATGAAATCAGCTATCTCACATGACCTAAAGATGTGTCTAGCGACAACGACTAATATGCAAGCAGATACTAGATGCAACCACGCAAGCAGACATTTTGATCCGTTAGATCTAGATCCAACATAATGTCATATTTAGCACTTAAACCCCTTCGACCACCACCTGATATAGCTTTATAAAAAAAACCTAAGCCCTAACAAACTACAATTGTATCTACAGTTGAATAAAGATCTAATCTAACGGAATAAAAAGTCTGCTTGCACGTAGTACCTGCTTGCATATTAGTCGTTGCCGTCTCTAGCAGCTTCCCTGTTCTGTCCCATATTTCATCCTCTATTTTAAATATCATACTGCCACGTCCCCAATTTTACACTATATATGGAAGGCAACTAATGTTCATGGAAATTTGTCGCATTTCAAGCCTATGTAGTTACTTTTCTTTATCTTTATTATATTAAAGCATCAGTTTCAATAGTCGTTCCGCGTCATATTTTTACAAATAACCCTCACATATATCTTAAATTAACTCGATGCATCGCTCCATGCACACAAACTCGGCCCGTTAGCCGATCGAGCCATTTGATTAAATTAGCGTAAAATGTTAAAAAAAGTGGTGCAGGAGGTGGGGTTCAAACCCAAGCCCTTATGGAAGAAGGGCGGGAGACACTAAGTGAATACGTCTAACCACTCGAACATCATGGTCAAGTGTTTTTAATATTGAATATAAATTATACATATGTATATACGATTTTTTGTAAAATAAAAAATATAATCGTGTCGGGTCGGGTCAGCACTACGGGCAAAGACTACGATCCAAGCACGACACAACGCTCATATCGGGCTGGCCCATGCACTATTAAATGGGTCGTGCCCCGGACTAGCCTGCTAGACATGATCCATCAGTTGCCGCCATCTTGTTCGCTATTCTGCTTCTTTTCTCTCCCCTCATGCCTCCGTCTCCGCGCCACCCATTCTCGGTAGAGGGTGTGGGAGTAGGCGTCTCCTCCCCGTATTCATGCGACACCATCCTCGACACCGGCCCGCGTAGTAGCTATTGCACGCCCATGAGGATGTTTCACAACATGCACACACCATCGTTTTCGCCCGTCGTCAGACATCCCGTTCGTCTTCCCTGTCTTCACCCTGTTCTTCCTCCCCAACCTGCTGCCCCACCCACGGTCGCAGTCATGAGCCGACCGACGCTCGTCGACGCGGGTACAAGCGAGTCGTCTTGCTCCTGGCTTTTCTTCGTGCGTGCTGACGAGGAGGACACAATGACGCCTGCCACGTTTAGGTTATCTTGGCGATGACGAGTCTAGATCTGAGATATTGGACAATCAAGGCCCGTAGCGTGGCATCAGTCGACATATGCTACGGAGTTGGTGGTGGTGTTGTGTAGCCTCGACGGGTCCAGGGCTGGAAAGGCACTCACGTTCTCTCACCCTTTTCGGCCTGACGCTGGTTGTGTGGGTGCCTCTCGGTTTGGAGCTGCTTCAGCTGGGCTTCTTTCTCCGTTTGCGTGCTCTCTCCTATATGTATTTAGCAGTATACTACCTATGTCGTCTCCATATGTCAAGGTCTTCGTCGTGTCCTTCACCGTTAATGAATAGGTATGAGTGCCTCTTTCATTCTCTTCCTACTCTATGAAACCTTGGAAGTGGGGGAGATGAGTGATGGGGTCCCTGATTTACTGCATATGATATCTATTCGTTGGCTTGGCATCGCCTGTCTACATGGTCTTTCCTTTACACGATGTCGACTCGGTTAGTCAGATCAAAAAAAATATGCGAAGAACGATGACAATCAATAAAAAATCTTGAGATCTTTTTGATGGATAGTTTAGGTGAGTATTGTTGTGAGCCGTCAAAACGCACAGGGCAATCAATTAGTTAGTGTTTGGTTGAAGAGCCAAGTAGAACGGAGTCGTTCTGTCCCAGTTTTGTTGTTATTTGGTTAAAAAGTAACTAGAACGGAGTGACTCCAATTAGGGAATATTCTCCTCACATCCAGAACCATCCCACTCCAAAAATTCAACCGGACGAAGCCGCTCCGTTCCCAGTGAAAGTCGCCTAGAGGGGGGTGAATAGGCAAATCTGAATTTTATAAACTTTAAGCACAACTACAAGCCGGGGTTAGCGTTAGAAATAAAGTCGAGTCCGAAAGAAAGGGCGAAAACAAATCGCAAGCGAATGAAAGCGAATGACACGGTGATTTGTTTTACCGAGGTTCGGTTCTTGCAAACCTACTCCCCGTTGAGGTGGTCACAAAGACCGGGTCTCTTTCAACCTTTCCCTCTCTCAAATGGTCACCTAGACCGAGTGAGCTTTTCTACTCAATCAATTGGGTCACTTAGACCACACAAGGACCACCACAACTTGGTGTCTCTTGCTTTGATTACAAAGGTGTTGAGAACAAGAAATGGGGAAGAAGAAAAGCGATCCAAGAACAAGCTCAAAGAACACGAGCAAAAACTCTATCTCTAGTCACTATTTGCTTGGAGTGGAAATGGGACTTGGAGAGGCTTTGATTCTATTTGATTTGTGTCTTGTATTGATTGCACTAGCTCTTGTATTGAATGTGAAGTCTGAAAACTTGGATGCCTTGAAGTGTGGTGGTTGGGGGGTATTTATAGCCCCAACCACCAAAGTGGCCGTTGGGAGAGGCTGCTGTCGATGGGCGCACCAGACAGTCCGGTGCGCCAGCCACGTCACCCAACCGTTAGGGTTCGACCGTTGGAGCTCTGACAATATGGCCCACCGGACAGTCGGGTGGTGCACCGGACAGTCACTGTTGACTGTCCGGTGCGCCTTCTGGCGCCTGCTCTAACTCTGTGCGCACTGTAGCACTTTTACAGGTTTCCGTTGGAGTCGACCGTTGCGCTGTAGTCGTTGCTCCGCTGGCACACCGGACAGTCCGGTGCCACACCGGACAGTCTGGTGAATTATAGCGGAGTGGCATTTCCAGAAACCCGAAGGTGGCAAGTTCGAGTTGATCCACCCTGGTGCACCGGACACTGTCCGGTGGCACACCGGACAGTCCGGTGCGCCAGACCAGGGCATCCTTCGGTTTTCTTTTGCTCCTTTCTTTTGAACCCAATCTTGGACTTTTTATTGGTTTGTGTTGAACCTTTGCCACCTATAGAACTTATAATCTAGAGCAAACTAGTTAGTCCAATTATTTGTGTTGGGCAATTCAACCACCAAAATCATTTGGGAAAAGGTTTGACCCTATTTCCCTTTCAATCTCCCCCTTTTTGGTGATTGTTGCCAACACAAACCAAAGCAAATATATAAGTGCAGAATTGAACTAGTTTGCATATTGTAAGTGCAAAGGTTACTTGGAATTAAACCAATTTACATTTTCATAAGATATGCATGGATTGCTTTCTTCATTTTAACATTTTGGACCACGCTTGCACCACTTGTTTTGTTTTTGCAAATTTTTTTGGAAAATCTTTTCAAAGTCTTTTTGCAAATAGTCAAAAGGTATATGAATAAGATTTCGAGATGCATTTTTAAGATTTGAAATTTTCTCCCCCTGTTTCAAATGCTTTTTCCTTTGACTAAACAAAACTCCCCCTTAATGAAATTCTCTCCTTAGTGTTCAAGAGGGTTTTTCAAATTGAAAGGTATCAAATATTTTTAGATACCAATTTTGAAAACTCCTCCTTAAGATATAGATATCAAATGAGATATAATTTCTTAGAGGACTACAAATTTGAAGAATACCAATTGAAAAATAACTTTTAACACTTAAACTTGTTTCAAAATTTTTTGAAATTGGTGTGGTGGTGCGGTCCTTTTGCTTTGGGCTAATACTCTCTCCCCCTTTGGCATTAATCGCCAAAAACGGAGTCTTTAGAGCCCTTTTGAAATTCTCTCCCCCTTTGGCAAACAATATATGAGTGAAGGATTATACCAATGTGGAGAGCGATGTGGAGTGACGGCAAAGGGTAAATAATACGATGGAGTGGAGTGGAAGCCTTGTCTTCGCCGAGGACTTCATTTCCCTTTCAATCTATGACATAGCATGAAATATACTTGAAAACACATTAGTCATAGCAAATGAAAGAGATATGATCAAAGGTACATAAATGAGCTATGTGTGCAAGGGATCAATCAAAGTTCCTAGAATCAAGAATGTTTAGCTCATGCCTAAGTTTGGTAAAGGTTTTCTCATCTAGTGGTTTGGTAAAGATATCGGCTAATTGTTCTTTAGTGCTAACATAAGCAATCTCGATATCCCCCCGTTGTTGGTGATCCCTCAAAAAGTGATACCGAATGGCTATGTGCTTAGTGCGGCTGTGCTCAACGGGATTATCCGCCATGCGGATTGCACTCTCATTATCACATAGGAGAGGGACTTTGGTTAATTTGTAACCATAGTCCCTAAGGGTTTGCCTCATTCAAAGTAATTATGCGCAACAATGGCCTGCAGCAATGTACTCGGCTTCAGCGGTAGAAAGAGCTACTGAATTTTGTTTCTTTGAAGCTCAAGACACCAGGGATCTTCCCAAGAACTGACAAGTCCCTGATGTGCTCTTTCTATCAATTTTACACCCTGCCCAATCAGCTTCTGAATAACCTATTAAATCAAAGGTGGATCCCTTGGGGTACCAAAGACCAAACTTAGGTTTATGAACTAGATATCTCAAGATTCTTTTCACGGCCCTAATGTGAACCTCCTTAGGATCGGCTTGGAATCTTGCACACATGCATACAGAAAGCATAATATCCGGTCGAGATGCACATAAATAGAGTAAAGATCCTATCATCGACTAGTATACCTTTTGATCTACGAATTTACCTCCTGTGTCAAGGTCGAGATGCCCATTAGTTCCCATGGGTGTCTTGATGGGCTTGGCATCCTTCATTCCAAACTTGGTAAGTATATCTTGAGTGTACTTGGTTTGGCTGATGAAGGTGCCCTCTTAGAGTAGCTTAACTTAAAATCCTAGAAAATACTTCAACTCCCCCATCATAGACATCTCGAATTTTTGAATCATAATCCTACTAAACTCTTCACAAGTAGATTTGTTAGTAGACCCAAATATGATATCATCAACATAAATTTGGCATACAAACAAATCATTTGCAATTGTTTTAGTAAAGAGTGTAGGATCGGTTTTACCGACTTTGAAGCCACTAGTAATAAGGAAATCTCTTAGGCATTCATATCATGCTCTTGGGGCTTGCTTGAGCCCATAAAGCGCCTTAGAGAGTTTATACACATGGTTAGGGTACTCACTATCTTCAAAGTCGGGAGGTTGCTCAACATAGACATGTTCCTTGATTGGTCCATTGAGGAAGGCACTTTTCACGTCCATTTGATAGAGCTTAAAGCCATGGTAAGTAGCATAGGCAAGTAATATACGAATTGACTCAAGCCTAGCTACGGGTGCATAGGTTTCACCGAAATCCAAACCTTTGACTTGTAAATATCCCTTGGCCACAAGTCGGGCTTTATTCCTTGTCACTACACCATGCTCATCTTGCTTGTTGTGGAAGACCCACTTGGTTACTACAACATTTTGATTAGGACATGGAACAAGATGCCATACCTCATTCCTCGTGAACTTATTGAGCTCCTCTTGCATTGCCAACACCCAATCTGAATCCCTTAATGCATCTTCCACCCTGTATGGCTCAATAGAAGACACAAAGGAGTAATGTTCACAAAAATGTGCGACACGAGATCGAGTGGTTACCCCCTTATGAATATCGCCGAGGATGGAGTTCACGGGGTGATCCCGTTGTATCGCTTGGTGGACTCTTGGGTGTGGCGGTCTTGGACCCTGATCATCTTCCTTGTCTTGATCATTGGCATATCCCCCTTGATCATTGTCCTCCTCTTGAGGTGGCTCTTCTTGATCTTCATTTTCATCATCTTGAGCTTGATCCTCATCTTGGGTTGGTGGAGATGCTTGCATGGAAGATGACGGTTGATCTTGTGCTTGTGGAGGCTCTTCAGATTCCTTAGGACACACATCCCCAATGGACATGTTCCTTAGCGCGACGCATGGAGCCTCTTCATCATCTAGCTCATCAAGATCAACTTGCTCTACTTGAGAGCCATTAGTCTCATCAAACACAATGTCACAAGAAACTTCAACTAGTCCAATGGACTTGTTAAAGACTCTATATGCCCTTGTGTTTGAATCATATCCTAGTAAAAAGCCGTCTACAGCCTTAGGAGCAAATTTTGATTTTCTACCTCTTTTAACAAGAATAAAACTTTGCTACCAAAGACTCTAAAATATGAAACATTGGGCTTTTTACCGGTGAGAAGTTCATAAAATGTCTTCTTGAGGATTTGGTGAAGGTAGAGTCGGTTGATGGCGTAGCAAGCGATGTTGATTGCTTCCGCCCAAAACTGGTCCGAAGTCTTGTACTCATCAAGCATGGTCCTCGCCATGTCAAGTAGAGTTCTATTATTCCTCTCCACTACACCATTTTGTTGTGGTGTGTAGGGAGAAGATAACTCATGTTTGATGCCCTCCTCCTCAAGGAAGCCTTCAATTTGAGAGTTCTTGAACTTTGTTCCATTGTCGCTTCTAATCTTTTTAATCCTTAAGCCGAACTCATTTTGAACCCGTCTCAAGAATCCCTTTAAGGTCTCTTGGGTTTGAGATTTATCCTGCAAAAAGAACACCCAAGTGAAGCAAGAATAATCATCCATAATAACTAGACAGTACTTACTCCCGCCGATGCTTATGTAAGCTATCAGGCCGAATAGGTCCATGTGGAGTAGCTCAAGTGGCCTGTCGGTCGTCATGATGTTTTTGTGTGGATGATGAACACCAACTTGCTTCCCTGCTTGACATGCGCTACAAACTCTGTCTTTCTCAAAATGAACATTGGTTAGTCCCAAAATGTGTTCTCCCATTAGAAGCTTGTGAAGATTCTTCATCCCAATGTGGGCTAGTCGGCGGTGCCAGAGCCAACCCATATTAGTCTTAGCAATTAAGCAAGTATCGAGTTCAGCTCTGTTAAAATCAACTAAGTATAACTAACCCTCTAATACTCCCTTAAATGCTACCGAATCATCACTTCTTCTAAAGACAGTAACACCTATATCCGTAAAAAGACAGTTGTAACCCATTTTGCATAATTGAGAAACAGAAAGCAAGTTGTAATCTAAAGAATCTACAAGAAAAACATTGGAAATAGAATGGTCAGGAGATATAGCAATTTTACCAAGTCCTTTGACCAAACCTTGATTTACATCCCCGAATGTGATAGCTCTTTGGGGATCATTGTTTTTCTCATATGAGGAGAACATCCTTTTCTCCCCAGTCATGTGGTTTGTGCACCCGCTATCAATAATCCAACTTGAGCCCCCGGATGCTTAAACCTACAAAACAAGTTTAGGCCTTGTTCTTAGGTACCCAAACGGTCTTGGGTCCTTTCACATTAGAAACAAGCACCTTGGGTACCCAAACACAAGTCTTGGAGCCCTTGTGTTTGCCCCCAACATATTTGGCAACTACTTTGCCTGATTTGTTAGTGAGCACATAAGAAGCATCAAAAGTTTTAAATGAAACATTAGGTTCATTTGATGCAATAGGAGATTTCTTTTTAGACAATTTTATATGAGTGGATTGCCTAGAACTAGATGCCTCACTCTTATACATAAAAGCATGATGAGAGCCAGAGTAAGACTTCATAGAATGAATTCTCCTAATTTTGTGCTCGGGATAACCAGCAGTATATAGAATGTAACCCTTGTTATCCTGAGCCATGGGAGCCTTGCACTTAACAAAATTAGACAATCTTTTAGGGGTTTTAAGCTTGGCATTGTCTCCCTGTTGGAAGCCAATGCCATCCTTAATCCCCGGGCGTCTCCCATTATAGAGCATGCTTCTAGCAAATTTAATTTTTTCATTTTCTAAGTCATGCTCATTAATTTTAGCACTAAGTTGAGCTATGTGATCATTTTGTTGTTTAATTAAAGCTAGGTGATCATGGATAGCATCAACATTAATGTCTCTACATCTAGTATAAATAGTAGCATGCTCAATGGTGGATGTAGAGGGTTTGCAAACAGTTAATTCATCAATCTTAGCATGTAACATGATATTTTCATTTCTAAGATTGGAAAAAATATCATTGCAAACATTTAAATTCTTAGCCTTAGTAACCAATTTATCATTTTCTATCTTAAGGCTAGCAATTGATTCATTCAACTTGTCAATCTTAGCAATCAAATTAGCATTATCATTTTTAAGTTTGACAGGAGAATCATCACAAACATTTAATTTCTCAACCTTATCAATTAATTTAGCATTCTCATTTCTAAGGTTGGAAATAGTATCATGGCAAGTGCTTAGCTCACTAGTTATTTTTTCACATTTTTGTACTTCCTGAGCATAAGCATTTTTAACCTTAACATGCTTCTTATTTTCCTTAATAAGGAAGTCCTCTTGGCTATCCAAGAGTTCATCCTTCTCATGAATAGCACCTATCAATTTATTTAATTTTTCTTTTTGTTGCATGTTTAGGTTGGCAAAAAGGGCAATCAAATTATCTTCATCATCGCTAGAGTTATCCTCATCACTAGATATTGCTTATTTAGTGGAGGCTCTCGATTTTACCTTCTTTTTGCCGTCCTTTGCCATGAGGCACTTGTGGCCGACGTTGGGGAAGATGAGGCCTTTGTTGACGACGATGTTGGCGGCGTCCTCGTCGGAGGAGTCGGTGGAGCTCTCATCGGAGTCCCATTCCCGACACAAGTGGGCATCGCCGCCCTTCTTCTTGTAGTATCTCTTCTTTTCCTTCCTCTTTCCCTTCTTGTCGTCGCCCCTGTCACTATCACTAGACAATGGACACTTAGCAATAAAATGACCAGGCTTACCACATTTGTAGCAAACTTTCTTGGAGCGGGACTTTAATCTTTCCCCCTCCTTTGCTTGAGGATTTGATGAAAGCTTTTGATGATTAGCGCCATCTCCTTGTTGTCGAGCTTGGAGGCGTCGATGGGGAGCCTATTTGACGTATACTCTTCTTTTTTCTCCTCCGTCGCTTTGAATGCGACGGGTTGCACCTCGGGTGTGGAGGTGGCGCCTCGCTCGATGATTTGTTTGGAGCCTTTGATCATCAACTCAAAGCTCACGAACTTTCCTATAACCTCCTCAGGAGACATTAGCTTATATCTAGGATCACCACGAATTAATTGAGCTTGTGTAGGGTTAAGAAAAACGAGTGATCTTAGAATAACCTTGACCATTTCATGGTCATCCCATTTTGTGCTCCCGTGATTGCACACTTGATTCACCAAGGTCTTGAGCCGGTTGTACATGGCTTGTGGCTCCTCCCCTTGGTTGAGCATGAATCGACCGAGCTCCCCCTCGATCGTTTCCCGTTTGGTGATCTTGGTCACCTCATCTCCTTCGTGTGTGGTCTTGAGCACGTCCCAAATCTCTTTGGCACTCTTCAACCCTTGCACCTTATTATACTCCTCTCGACTTAGAGAGGCAAGGAGTATAGTGGTGGCTTGGGAGTTGAAGTGCCGAATTTGGGCTACTTCGTCCGAATCATAGCCTTCATCCCCCACGGATGGTTCCTGCGTTCCAAACTCAACAATGTCCCAAATGCTAGCGTGGAGTGAGGTTAGATGGTGCCTCATTTTATCACTCCGCATACATTAATCTTCACCGTAAAAAAACTGGTGGTTTGCCTAGTGGGACGAAAAGTAAAGGAGTGTGTTGGGTCTATGCTTCGTCGCCGAAGGTCTTCAAGGGAGAAGCGGCTTTATAATGTGTGAACAGGTATCTTCGGACTTGTATCAGAAAGGGAGAAGCTCAAAAGATACAAAGGTTGACACAGCGCCGAAGCTGTGAAGCAGGAAAGCTTCGGCATGTTTGCAGAAAAGGGAACCGACTTAAGGATGAAAAGGCCATTTAGACCTCGATAGAGTGCTATAGAATTATCACCAAATGTAAAGGGCATGTATGTAATTTTGTATGGGTTGTACCCCGTGCCTATAAATAGGTGAACAGTACCCCCGTACTGTTCACGCTGACTTGGCATTTTGCTTTTGCGTCATCCTTGTATTTTCATCTCCTTCCAAGCCGAAGGTACATTTATAATTTGATATTGTTCTTATTTCTCTATGATGATATAATAAAGTTAAATGAATAATGTTATATGATTGTTCATACTATCTTTTATGTTTCATATGCTTCGTCTTTCATTAATATATACTGTGATGATGAAGGTTCGTCCTTCATGACCTTCGTCCGAAGATCGTTATATCCTAAGGGAAATAATGCTTCAAAGGACGAAGGACTTTATCGTTTAACATTCTCTGTGTTGCCTTGTTCTTAACTCATAGCATTTGAGAACAAGTCCCCAACATTGGCGCCCACCTCCGGTGAACTCACTTCCACTTTTTGAGCTGATGGCTTCGTTCAACGACCAAGCTGGAGCTGCTTCGGACCCGAAGCTGGTGCTCCCAATCACAGGTGGCTCGTCCTCAGAGCCAGCTAACAAGAAACAGAAGAAGGAAGCACAGAGAAGGGTACAGCATGTTGGGGTGCAAGGACCCTTCATCAAATCAAGATGGTCTCATATTCCTATTACCTTCTCCCAAGAGGACCTTCAGCTCAAAGATTACCCACACAACGATGCCATGGTTATCTCTTGTGTTATCAAAGGATTTCTGGTCCACAATGTCTTGGTTGACACAGGCAGTGCAGCTGACATCATATTTGCTAAAGCCTTCAGACAAATGCAAGAGCCAGAAGATAAGATTCATGATGCTACACATCCTCTCTGTGGTTTCGGAGGAAGACAGATTGTAGCACTGGGCAAGATCACCATGTCAGTGACCTTCGGATTCATCAACAACACTAGAACTGAGCAAGTTGTGTTTGACATTGTTGACATGGAATATCCTTACAATGCAATTATTGGTCGTGGTACTCTTAATGCCTTCGAAGCAATCCTTCATCCTGCTTATCTTTGCATGAAGATACCTTCGGATCAGGGACCCATTGCTATCCATGGAAGTCAGGAAGCTGCAAGAAGGGCCGAAGGTAATTGGACTGATTCAAAAGCAATCCATAATATAGATGGAGCTGAAGCTTGTGAACAGTACAAATTCAGAAGGGAGAAAGCAGCTTCAGCAGATCAGCCGAAGCCTATGCTCTTATGTGAGAACATAGCAGAGCAGAAGGTGCTGTTAGGCTCTCAGTTATCCGAAGAGCAGGAGAAAACCTTGATAAGGTTTTTGTTCAATAACAAGGATGTTTTTGCATGGTCAGCCAATGATCTCTGCGGAGTTAATAGAGATGTTATCGAGCACTCACTCAATGTCGATCCATCCTTCAGACCCAGAAAGCAAAGGCTTCGGAAAATGTCAGATGATAAGGCCGAAGGTGCTCGCAACGAAGTCAAAAGACTCCTCAGTGCAGGAGTTATCAGAGAAGTGAAGTACCCAGAATGGCTGGCTAACACTGTTATGGTAAAAAAGGCCAATGGCAAGTGGCGAATGTGCATCGATTTTACAGATCTTAACAAGGCTTGTCCGAAGGATGAATTCCCACTACCAAGGATAGATTCTTTAGTTGATGCAGCAGCTTCATCAGAGCTCATGAGTCTGTTAGACTGTTATTCAGGCTATCACCAAATTTGGATGAAGAAGGAAGATGAGCCGAAGACTAGCTTCATCACTCCAAGTGGCACATATTGCTATCTTCGGATGCCTGAGGGGCTCAAAAACGCTGGAGGAAGTTTCAGCCGAATGACTGCGAAGGTTCTTCAATCTCAAATAGGCAGAAATGTGTTAACTTATGTTGATGACATCATTGTCAAAAGCACGAAGCAGGAGAATCATATTGCTGATCTGCAGGAGACCTTCGCCAGTTTCAGGCAAGCTGGCTTAAAGTTAAATCCAGAAAAATGTGTCTTCGGAGTGAAGAAGGGAAAATTTCTTGGATGCTTGGTTTCAACAAAGGGCATTGAAGCCAATCCAAGTAAAATTGAAGCTATACTTCGGATGGAGCCACCAACTACAAAGAAGGGGGCTCAAAGATTGACAGGAAGGTTGGCATCTCTCAATAGATTCATATCCAGATCGGCAGAGAGAAATTTACCATTCTTCGAAGTGCTGAAGTCGGCCGAAGTCTTTCAATGGGGACCAATCCAGCAGAAGGCTTTCGAAGAACTGAAACAGTATTTGATAGATCTAACAACATTGACTCCACCAATGCCAGGGGCTCCTTTATTGTTATATGTGGCAGCTTCGCACTCAGCGGTAAGTGCAGCGCTTGTTCAGGAGAAGCTTGATGGTCAAGTCAAAAGGCAGGCCCCAATATATTTTGTTTCCGAGGTCCTTAGTTTATCAAAGAAAAATTATACAGAGTTGGAGAAGATACTGTATGCTGTCTTGATGGCCTCCAGGAAGCTTCGGCACTATTTCCAAGCTTACAACATAATTGTTCCTTCATCACAACCTCTGAAGGATATTATGAGGAACAGAGAAGCTACTGGAAGGATTGGAAAATGGGCTGCAGAGCTCAATGAATTTTGTATTGAATATGTTCATAGATCTTCAATTCAGTCGCAGGCACTGGCAGACTTTATTGCTGATTGGACACCAGGGGCTCAGGAGGAGGAAACAAATAAAGACAACGAAGCCTGGATAGTGTTTTGTGATGGATCTTGGGGAACCTTCGGAGCAGGAGCGGCTGCTGTGTTGGTTTCACCTTCCAAAGTCAAAACCTGTTATGCGGTAAAACTTGATTTTAATTGCACAAATAACATTGCTGAGTACGAAGCATTGATTTTAGGTCTTCGAAAGTTAAAAGCAATGGGAATCAGAAGGGCCATACTTAAAACTGATTCCCAGGTTGTTTCGGGTCATATTGACAAAAGTTGTAAGGCTAAGGATCCGAAGCTTGAAAAATATCTGGATATGGTTCGAAGAGTCGAAGCTTCCTTCGAAGGGTTTTCTGTCAAGAATATCCCTCGAGGACAAAATGAGCATGCTGATCTGCTAGCTAAGTCAGCAGCACAGGGGCTGCCTTTACCTTCGGATGTGTTCTTTGAAACAATAAAAGCACCTTCGGTGGAACTCCTTGAAAGAGCAGTTCTTAATATATCTCCTGTTTTTAGTGAAGATTGGAGAACTGAGATCATCTCTTACCTTCAGGGTAAATTTCTTTCAGATGACGAAGCTTATAACAAGAGAATGGAGGCAAGAGCTCGTCCATATGTCATGATAGAAGGGGAGTTGTACAAACATGGAGTTTGTGCTCCGTTACTCAAATGCTTATCCAGAACCGAAGGTATAGAGTTAATGAAAGAAATACATGCAGGCCTGTGTGGATCTCACATCGGATCCAGGCCGTTACTTGGAAAAATTTTCCGTCAAGGATTTTATTGGCCGAAGGCAGCTTCGGATGCAGCAGAATTGGTTCAAAAGTGCGAAGGTTGTCAGAAATGTGCAAGAGATCAGAAACAACCTTCGTCCTTGACACAACTCATACAACCCACTTGGCCATTGCAAAGGTGGGGCCTTGACTTGTTAGGTCCGTTACCACCGGCCCAAGGGAACTTGAGATATGTTGTGGTAGCTGTGGAATATTTTTCTAAATGGATTGAGGCGAAGCCTTTAGCCACAATAACTTCGGCTACCGTCCAAAAGTTTTTCTGGCAGAATATTGTTTGTCGTTTCGGGGTGCCAAAGGCTATCACTGTGGACAATGGAACACAGTTTGACTCCGAAGCTTTCAGGGATTTCTGTGACCAAATTGGTACGAAGATCCATTTTGCATCAGTCAGGCACCCGGAGTCAAATGGACTCGTTGAAAGAGCCAACGACATTATAATGACAGGAATAATGAAGCTAATCTTCAATCAGCCTAGAGGAAAATGGCCAGATCAGCTAACCAAAGTGGTGTGGAGCCACAACACGACAATATCAAGGTCCACAGGCTTCACTCCATTTAAGTTATTATTCGGTGACGAAGCAATAACTCCAGAGGAAGCTAAAGCCGGATCAATAAGGATAGTAGCTTCGGCAGAATCAGATTCCGAAGCTGCTTATTCTATAGAAAAAGATGCTTTAGAAGGGATCAGACTGCAAGTCGTGGAGAATATTAATAAATATCAAGCTGAAACAGTCAAATGGCGGGATAGAAAGGTTCGGCTAAAAAATATTGAGCCAGGGCACTTGGTACTTCGGAGGGTGGCCAACCCGGAAACAGTGGGCAAATTGCAGTTGAAATGGGACGGGCCTTTCTTAGTAGCATCTTCGTCAAGGCCCGGGTCATACAGATTGAAAGATATGGACGGCAATGACATTCCAAGGTCTTGGAATGCGGATGAGCTTCGGCGATATTATGTATAATTCGATGTAATTTTTCACATTTTTATTTTTTCTTTCATGGCACCCTTTTCCTTTCCAAAGGGGGAGAAAGGTTTTTAATGGGGCCAGCATATATAATTTCCTTTTTTAGTCTTATAAGAGCAAAATCCCCCAAAGAATGTAAATGTAAAAGCTGAGAGCGCACCATCGAGTGCCGAAAAGTAAAAACGACGAAGCTCCAAAGACGTTCCTAAGGGAATGCAGAGCTTATACCGCCTAAGTAAAAGGCGAAGAAGCTCCAAAGACGTTCCTAAGGGAATGCAGAGCTTATACCGCCTAAGTAAAAGGCGAAGAAGCTCCAAAGACGTTCCTAAGGGAATGCAGAGCTTACAGCGAAAAGTCAACGCTGATTCCGCCAAAAGTAAAGGCGAAGAAGCTCCAAAGTCGTTCCTAAGGGAATGCAGAGCTAAGGTGTGATTGTTTTTAAGAAAATAATGGCTATGAATATAGCTTCGGATACGTGTTTGGCCATTCATTTGCACAACACATTACATCATAGCATTTGCATTCATAAACATTCATCTAGGCATATGTAGGATAATCATCTTCATAGCATAAAATGATTGCTTCGGCAAGAAGAGAAAAAAGAAAGGGAAAAAGAGCTTCGTGCACAAAAAAGAGGGGAAACTATTGTTTTTATGGAGAGCTTCGGAAAAAAGGAAAATGATGTTTTCTATGCTTCGTTGCGTACGAAAAGAAGGGAAGGTGTTTTTTTCGCCTTCGGCTCAAAAAAGGAAATTTCGTCCACATCAAAGCATTTCTCATACATCAGTGAGAGATTAAGGATATATTACAAGGTATGAACAGTATACATGAAAGTTTTTGTTTACATTTACAAGAGTTATCTCAAAAGTTTTTCAAGTACTGTCTGCAGTCTACTATCTAAATCTCCAAGGAGCTTCGGCTTCGGCGTTATTTTTGATCATCAGCTTCGGCTTCGTCATCCTACATGAATAAGGCCATTGGAAGTCAGAATCAAGTTTATAGGAAAAGGTAAGCACAAGGTATGATTTCTTACTGGATCAAGGTGGCTACGAGCTTCGTCTCCAGCTTTCTCTCGACCACCTTTTGTCCATATCATTTTTACAAATCGATTTGAGATGCTTCGGGCGAGATCAGGGATGTCATCCAGGATTGATGGTGACAAAGTAAAATTTGGCCTATTGACAATTTTCCCATGATCACAGCCAGCCTTCATGAAGGCTGCAGCAGTCCCTCGAGAAGCCACCCAGGCACAAAAGTCACCATGCCCAGCTATGACTTCGTCGAGTTCGTCAATCTCCCCCTCAATGTGTTCGAAGGTTTTTGGCAGATCTTCAGCTGAGGGGGTAAATTTTCCACTACTGGCTCCAACCGAGTAAAAAATCTTTCTTAGTCGTTGAATGCACTTGTTGCTAAACTCCAGGCATTTTTCTTGAAGATTTGTCAGTAGTTTTCTCAAATCCGAATTTTGCTGAGCTTCGGCTTCAAGTTTTGCATTGAGATCTTGTTTTTCCCGTTCGAACTGCTCAGACTGGCGGAGAAGCTTCGAGTTTAGTTCTGATATTTTTGCTTCAGCTTCCGCTAGTAAGCCTTCGGCTGCCTGGAGCTCAAAGTTCTTTTTCTCAAAAGCATCTGATTGCTCTTTTATTTTGTTTTCCAAGTTTCCGATTATAATTTCATGCTTTTTATCTTCGAGATCTTGCTGCATTTGCAAAGCTTTGCTCAATAGCATGCTCTACATAAACACAACCTTCGTCAGACATGTTTTTATTAGAAACAATAAAAGTTAAGGGACAAGTCATTTACCTTGAAGTTGGAGTAAAACAAACTACCAACGACATGCTGTCGTCGGTAGCGGCTGATATCTGCTTCTAGCTTCGGGAATCCAATACTCTTGGACAGAGTACTGATAACTTTGGCCCCTGTTTGGTCCCGAATACACTCTAATTTCTCATCATCAACGCCTCCGAAGAGGAGTGCCCCAGGTTTGTATCCACAGGATTGGGCATACTCTTTAAGCTCTTCTATTTCAGCTTTTGTTAGATGTTCTCCAACTAAGTTTTGGAACGAGAAGGCTTCGTTTTCTGAAGCTTCATCAGCAATTTCTTTTCCTTTCTTTGACGCTACGGTCACAGTCTCTTCGGCAACAGTGGCAGCTTCTTCTGCAGCCATGTCTAGCAGCATTTGGTCAATATGTTTAATTGTGCTCTCTAAATTCAAATCTTCAGCTGAGGCAACTTCGGCGGTTGCGGCCTCCGAAGGTGCAATTTCAATATCTGCCTCCTCTGCAGCTGCTCGTGTTTTTTGGGCCGAAGCTCTTGGCGGCGTTTTGTCAATTACCTCTGTTACGGTAATGATTCTTTGTTTCTTTGCCTTGATTGTTTTCCTCGATTTCTCAGGCTCCTTGTCCTTCTGAAAAAACTTTGTCAGTTGTGGACCCAGTGGACTTAGCTTCGCAGGTAAGGATTCAGTCATTACCTTCAGAATTTCCTCAACAACAGCAGCAGAAGGTGATGCGGGAGTTTCTTCTGCTTCGGATATTTGTTGCTTCGGAGAAGAAGCCTTCCTTTTCTTTGGAATTTTCTTCTTTATTGGCTCTTTTTCGCCTTCATCTAAGGCTTCAGTCCCCCTTTTCCTTTTTTGGCCTCCGGCACCTTTATTCAGATCTTCGTAGTCTGGGTACTCGAAACCCAAGGCGTCCAATACTCGATTTAGCCTTCGTTTCGGTCGAGTGCCGAAGGCTGCGGTCATCAATTGATCTTCTTTTTTCGAATAATTGCCAAGTATCTCGTTGCACATCACTTCAATCATATCCAGCCACTCTCGGCAAGGAGTTTTAAAGTATTTCTTAAATTTGAAGTAGTAAGGCAAGCGTACAAGTTCACCCTTTTTCTTTTCCCCCTCCAGCTTCGGCATCTCCCACTCTTTTACACTAGGGAAAACCTTGAAAGCCAAGAATTCCTGAACCAGGTCCCTTGTACTGATATTCTCTGCAATTATTTTGAATTCATACATTGCTTTTTGAGTTGGACCCTCTGGTAGCATGTGGCACTGGGGGCGGGTTTCTCCGAAGGTCAGTTCCAGTGGACTCTGCACAAGCTTTTCTTTATCATCATCAACCTTAACATAGAACCATTCCGATTTCCACCCTGCTGCCCATTTGCTTCGGTAGCTGATCACAGGATACTTCGTAGTTTTCCAATACGCAAAATTATAGCAACCAAAATTGTCATGTAATCCATCCTTTCTAGCCTTTGTCTGATAGTGCAGTTCATGAACTCGGCAAAAGCTGTCCGCAAACGGTTCCACCGCCTGGCTTCGGAGTGCCCAGATATAAACATTGAGCCTAACGATAGCGTTGGGGGTCAGCTGGTGAAAATAGATTCCAAAATTCTTTAATATCTCTGCAATAATCCCATGAAGGGGGAATCTTAATCCAGCTTTTAGGAAGCTCTTAAAAATAACAATTTCATCTTTTTCCGGCTTTGGGGTAGTCTCTTCTCCCCCGAAGCGTAATAGCTTCTTTTGATTTTCAGTAAAATAGCCTGACTTTATCATCTTGGACAAATCAGCCTTCGAAACAGTAGATTTCCCGAAGTCTAAATGGCTGGGTTTGCTTGGTGTGGCAAGGTGATAATCATCTTCGGAGTCAGTTTCCTCAGCATCTTCTCCTTCTGCTTCAGCGATTGCTTGTTCTGCATCATCAATAGGCATTTTTTCCGAAATCACTAGCCCGGATCGTTGCATGGCTTCGGAGATAGGGACGGTCTCCGAAGCTTCAGTCTCCTCCCCTTCGCGCTCAACCCTGGCGGTAGAGCGGACTCTGGCCATTTATCTATGAACTTGTGAAACTTTAATACTTTTTTCTCCGAAGCAGGCTTCAAGAAGGAGCTTCGTTCAATTCTGACAAACAAGCTTCGGCGATGGTTAAGAATTTTGGCAGCAAAACAGTGCAAATAGCAGTAAATGCTGTGGTAACTTCACACCTACTCGTCTGTTTATATAGTGCCGCAGGTAAGAAGGCGAAGCGCCAGAAGTTTTACACCAGGCGGACACCCGCTCGCACTCGCTGAATGGTGGACCACAGAGACCGAACAGTAACTCTACAAGGTGGGGCCGCTACGCGCAGGGGGAGTGAATCGTTTCTCGGCAACGAGCTCAGGGAAGGTGTTTTTTGGACCTTCGGCTCCCCGAAGCTTAAGAGACTTTTTTCACGGATCAAGCTCGTTACGAAAAACGATCTAGCACCGCGAAAGGGGCTACTGTTGGGTCTATGCTTCGTCGCTGAAGGTCTTCAAGGGAGAAGCGGCTTTATAATGTGTGAACAGGTATCTTCGGACTTGTATCAGAAAGGGAGAAGCTCAAAAGATACAAAGGTTGACACAGCGCCGAAGCTGTGAAGCAGGAAAGCTTCGGCATGTTTGCAGAAAAGGGAACCGACTTAAGGATGAAAAGGCCATTTAGACCTCGATAGAGTGCTATAGAATTATCACCAAATGTAAAGGGCATGTATGTAATTTTGTATGGGTTGTACCCCGTGCCTATAAATAGGTGAACAGTACCCCCGTACTGTTCACGCTGACTTGGCATTTTGCTTTTGCGTCATCCTTGTATTTTCATCTCCTTCCAAGCCGAAGGTACATTTATAATTTGATATTGTTCTTATTTCTCTATGATGATATAATAAAGTTAAATGAATAATGTTATATGATTGTTCATACTATCTTTTATGTTTCATATGCTTCGTCTTTCATTAATATATACTGTGATGATGAAGGTTCGTCCTTCATGACCTTCGTCCGAAGATCGTTATATCCTAAGGGAAATAATGCTTCAAAGGACGAAGGACTTTATCGTTTAACATTCTCTGTGTTGCCTTGTTCTTAACTCATAGCATTTGAGAACAAGTCCCCAACAGAGTGCGTTTGGAAATGCGAGGATACTGTAAGGGGATCTTACTAAACTTCTTGCGCTCATGGCGCTTAGAAATGATAGACAGCATGTCGGAACCGGAGGTGGAAGGCGACGAAGAATCGGTCTCGTAGTAGACCACTTTCTTCATTTTCTTCTTCTTGTCGCCACTCCGGTGAGACTTGACGCGGGAGGTGATTCCTCCCTCTTCTTGTTGCTGGACTCCCCCGATGGAGCTTTCCCGTGGCTTGTGGTGGGCTTCTCGCCGGTCAACATCTCCTTCTTGGCGTGAGCTCCCGACATCACTTCGAGCGGTTAGGCTCTAATGAAGTAATGGGCTCCAATACCAATTGAAAGTTGCCTAGAGGGGGGTGAATAGGCAAATCTGAATTTTATAAACTTTAAGCACAACTACAAGCCAGGGTTAGCGTTAGAAATAAAGTCGAGTCCGAAAGAGAGGGCAAAAACAAATCACAAGCGAATGAAAGCGGATGACATGGTGATTTGTTTTACCGAGGTTCGGTTCTTGCAAACCTACTCCCCGTTGAGGTGGTCACAAAGATCGGGTCTCTTTCAACCCTTTCCCTCTCTCAAACGGTCACCTAGACCGAGTGAGCTTTTCTCCTCAATCAATTGGGTCACTTAGACCACACAAGGACCACCACAACTTGGTGTCTCTTGCTTTTATTACAAAGGTGTTGAGAACAAGAAATGGGGAAGAAGAAAAGCGATCCAAGAACAAGAGCTCAAAGAACACGAGCAAAAGCTCTCTCTCTAGCCACTATTTGCTTGAAGTGGAAATGGGATTTGGAGAGGCTTTGATTCTATTTGATTTGTGTCTTGTATTGGTTGCACTAGCTCTTGTATTGAATGTGAAGTCTAAAAACTTGGATGCCTTGAAGTGTGGTGGTTGGGGGGGGGGTATTTATAGCCCCAACCACCAAAGTGGCCGTTGGGAGGGGCTGCTGTCGATGGGCGTACCGGACACTATCCGGTGCGCCAGCCATGTCACCCAACCGTTAGGGTTCGACCGTTGGAGCTCTGACAATCTGGCCCACCGGACAGTCCGGTGGTGCACCGAACAGTCACTGTTCACTGTCCGGTGCGCCTGCTGACTCTGCGCGCACTGTAGCACTTTTACAGGTTTCCGTTGGAGTCGACCGTTGCGCTGTAGCCGTTGCTCCGCTGGCACACCGGACAGTCCGGTGAATTATAGCAGAGTGGCATTTCCAGAAACCCGAAGGTGGCGAGTTCGAGTTGATCCACCCTGGTGCATCGGACACCGGTGGCACACCGGACAGTCCGGTGCGCCAGACCAGGGCATCCTTCGGTTTTCTTTTGCTCCTTTCTTTTGAACCCAATCTTGGACTTTTTATTGGTTTGTGTTGAACCTTTAGCACCTGTAGAACTTATAATCTAGAGCAAACTAGTTAGTCCAATTATTTGTGTTGGACAATTCAACCACCAAAATCATTTGGGAAAAGGTTTGACCCTATTTCCCTTTCACCCAGCCCGCTCACAGTCACGCGACTCAGTGACTCTTCAACCAAACAAATGATTGGGCCGCTCTGTTCCAGTTCACTCTGCAACCAAACAAAAAACAGAGCCACTCTGTTCCAGCTTACCAAACATAGAACAGAGCGACTCCGTTCCTAGAATCAGGGATTAAACAGCTCCGTTCTACTTGGCTTCTCAACCAAACACTACCTTAGGGTGCGTTTGGTTGGAGAAATAGAATAGAGTGGCTCCATTCCAGTATTTGAGAATGGAGCCGTTCTATTCCGTGTTTGACAAAAAGAACAGAGCCGTTCCATTTTTTGTTTGGTTGAAGAGTAAAATAGAGCGGAGCCATTCCATTCTTTGTTTGATTCGAGAGCCATATAGTTGTAGAGGGGAGGAGAGGAAGGAGAGCGCTCACGTCCAGGAGAGCGCTCGTATCCGATCGTTTTTATGGAGCGGGAGCGTTCCAACTACTTAAGACAATGTTTGGTTGAAGAGCCAAGTAGAACGGAGCTGTTCTGTCCCAGTTTTGTTGTTGTTTGGTTACAAAGTAATTAGAACGGAGTGGTTCCAATTAAGAAATATTCTCCTCAGATCCGGATGTTGCACAATCCTAATGTTGCACAAGGGTTTGTGGATGTGCCGTTGCTGTACAAGCTTAATATGCTTACTGAGTTCATTAATGCTAATATGTAGGCTTGCTAGGAATACTTCATTTTGGGTGACATGAACTTGTATGTCATGCTTCTATGTATCCATAAACAAGGCACTTCGGGAATACTTCATTTTAGGTGATATGAACTTGTATGTCATGCTAATTGTATTCATGAACATGACACTTTGGATTATATGCGTGTTGTGATGACTTGTGGTTTATATGTTATGATGTCAAATATATGCATGTTGTGATGAGCTTGTATGTCATGCTAATTTCTACTTCAGTGACTCTTCAATCAAACAAAGGATGGAGCCGCTCTGTTCCAGTTTACTCTACAACCAAACAAAAAACAGAGCCGCTCCGTTCCAGCTTACCAAACACAGAACAGAGCGACTACGTTCCTAGAATCAGGGATGGAACAACTCCGTTCTACTTGGCTCCTCAACCAAATACTACATAAATTTCTATATGGAGATCTAGAAGCCACTTCACTCTTATTTTATTGGAAACCAAATATCCAGAAAATTAAATAAAACCATTCTATTCTTCTCCACGTATCAACCAAACGCACACCGGTTATCAGTAACGTATTGGACCATACTCACACCAGACCCACGACTCACACCACAAAGCAATCGAGTGCTTCCAAACCGGGCTGACCCGCGTCGGGACGTTCCGGTCCGTTTCACTCGCTGTTCCACCACGCGCTCGCCCCTGATCCACCACCGCGGCCGCGATGAGCACCGCCTCTGGCGACGGCGCGGACGCAGGCGGCGACGGGGCCGCCGCATCGGCGCCCGCCGGGAGGCGGATCCCGCCCGCCTCGTCCATGCCGTGGGTCCGCAATCTCCGCCGCTTCGTCGGCACGGGCGCCGGCCTCGGATCGGAGGCCCTCATGGGTCAGTGCCTCTCGCCTCTGTTCCTCCCTTAGCCCCCGACCTCCGCTCTAGGCTCGGTCGGAGTTGCACGCTTTGGATTTCGAGGTGGTGGTTAGGTGATAGGATTAGGGTTTACGTGCGCCCCAGTTTGGAATGCGTGCGGTAGGAGGATGAGATCTGTGCACCATAGGGTGTATGGTGATGTAATGCAGCCCTACGGGTACCTGAAAAAGTTGGATGCTGATTTGCAGCTGTTGATTTTGGTGGAGATTCACTTGGGAAGAAAATGGTGATTTCTGAAGAGGTAGGGATGTTTAGGAAGGCTATAGATTTTGGATGTGTGCTGTTTGAGTTTTTTTACTCGTAATTTCATGATAGGGTGATATCTGGTCTCAGGACAGTGGGCTAAGTGCTAGTACTTCTCTGTCACTGCACCTGTACGGAGAGCTAGGGCCCTTTTTCTTTTGTAATTTGTCACAATTATTGAATTATAGTTGTTTGGTGGTTCCTTGCATGTTCTGGGTGATGAAAGTAATACAAAAAAAACCTAGCATGTTCTCTTTGGAAACAAGCTTAAAATAAAATGCTAGACTGCTGTGGTTGCTTTGTTGATCAACATACACATTTCATACCACATTCATGATTTGTTCTATACGCACAATTTGCAGAACTGGAGACTAAAAGGATATTGCTTGAGATTTTCAAGGAGCGGCAGCGGAAGAGTGCCGAGGCTGGTTCCATCCCAAGTTTTTACAAGAAGGTGCATGATTCAGTTTCCTGACTGCTCTTGTTCTTTTTTATTTGTACTCTTTAGATGAAACTTACAGTTTAACTAGAATAGAACAGTAGCAGCTCTAGCTACCTCAATAGAGGGTAGAAATTTCTTTTGGGCCCCCTCAGTAATTACAATTGGTTCTATTTTGTAGAATCTAGCACCTTAGTTGTGGATACTAAACTAATCTCCAATTCTCCATCTTGTGTCCAGAAACCTGAAGAAGGATCCATTAGCTCTAGAGTTCAAAGGTTGGCCAAGTACAGGTTTCTAAAGGTAACATCAGGCTTTTCTTTTGATTTGGTGGCACACTAAGCTTTATTTTGTTGGCATTTTTCTCTGAATGACTTGTGTCTTATGGGAGCTATTCGATACCAATTACAGAAACAATCAGAGCTTCTGCTGAATGCTGATGATCTTGATGCCATGTGGGTTTGTCTCAGAGAAAATTGTGTTATTGATGATGCTACTGGTGCTGAAAAGGTAAGATTCCTTTTTGATGTATTTTACACCACATCAGCTAGTTTTGTTCTGGGCTCAATGGCTCACTGCTGATATCAACGACTCAGAACTCACCGCTAGCAGCTACATGTGTGGTCTCCATTTATGTTTCTTTAGCCGTATATGTAGCACCCTTTTTATTATTTATCTCCCTTTATTATTTCTTTCTGGAATACTGCAGATGAATTATGAAGATTTCTGCCATATCGCCACAGTCTGCACGGAGCAGATTGGTCAGAAATGCAAACGATTTTTCAGCCCTTCAAACTTCATGAAGTTTGAGAAGGATGATTCTGGGAGGATTGCTATCCTACCATTTTATCTTTATGTCATGCGAACAGTGAGTTGTTTTCTGCAAGAGAAGTTGTTAAAATTGCCAGCTAGTTTTGTCCCACATGCTTCATTTTGTGTCTAATAAATTGTGGGTTGGTTAAAAGTTAAAACCCACATTGTTAGCGATTCCGTTCTCTATTCTTATCTGAGTATAATTTTTACTCCATTAATAATTATTTGTACCAAGTTTGTCTAAATGGTTAGGCTACACTGTAGATTCTAACTGTGCAAATTATGGTGCTATATACTGATCATTTGCTTACTGGTGCTTCTGCAGGTTTCTCTTACTCAAGCAAGAATTGATATGAGTGAGCTTGATGAGGATTCTGATGGTTTCCTTCAGCCTCATGTGAGGACGCTCCCAGACATGTTGATGATACTTTGCACCTTAGAAATGTTTTTATGTTTTAATTGTTCGCGTTGGAAATGGAAGCATGTATAAGAGGACTCACTCATTTATTTTCATAGGAAATGGAAGCATATATTAGAGGACTCATCCCCAATTTGGCGCAATTGCGCGATATGCCCACTGCATTTGTTCAGATGTACTGCCGCATAGCTGCACGCAAGTTCTTTTTCTTCTGTGATCCACACAGACGGGGTATAAGAAAAAAGAACTAAACTTAATAACTTACACAGTGGATTTATATCCAAAACAACATTGCGAAATTAACTTCTTATGCTGTATTATACTGTTTATGCTTGCAGGGAAAGCATGCATAAAGAAAGTGTTGCTGAGCAATTGTCTTCAGGAGCTAATGGAACTACATCAGGTACCTTTTAATATATTTTTTGCACTGTTTAATGTGGTGACCTGGAGAATATCGGTACTTTTGTGGTGAAATGTTGCTGCTTACTTGAATTCCACACGGTTTTGGGGATTTGTGCATTTTGATGATTATCGTCGCTTGTATTTCAGGAGAGTGAGGAAGAGGTAACCGATACCGAGCAGGCAGAAAACTGGTTTTCCTTAACTTCAGCTCAGCGCATATGTGGTATGCCAGCTGGAATTATTGTTAATAGTTGTTTTTCCTCGTGGATTTGAAAATTATCATCTACACACCATTCTACTGTGGTGTATGGTTAGTGTTTGATTTTTACCTCATGCTTGTGCAGACATGTTTCTTGCACTAGATAAGGATACGAACGGTACACTGAGCAAACAAGAGCTCAAGGAATATGCAGATGGCACGTTGACTGAGATTTTCATTGAAAGAGGTTAAACTCTTCCACTGTTTTTTACTTTGTTTGTTGTCCCAAAGCTAGTGCCTTCAGGCATAGATCATGAACTGCCATTTAGAGCTTGTTCATGAATACATAACAACAATGGGGTTGTGTTTTTCAGTTTTCGATGAGCATGTTCGCCGGAGCAAAGTTGGAGGTGGAAACAGTCGTGAGATGGACTTTGAAAGCTTTCTTGATTTTGTTTTGGCTCTAGAAAACAAAGATACCCCTGAAGGCTTGACATATTTATTTAGGTGCCTTGATCTCAATGGAAGGGGTTTCCTTACAACTGCAGATATTCATACTCTATTTAGGTATGTAATTATGTATGGACTAATTAACACTGTACTAGTAGGATGATAAACCTTCTTCTCATAGTCATGGACATGCAGATGCAGCCTCCCCCCCTTTTCTGGCCGAATTAAAGTGTTTTAGCATGCCATTTCAAACTTAAGTTTGAAAATTGATACCAAGCGAAGTTTGGTTTTACTTGCTTCATTGCAATGCTCTACTCTGTTATTTGTATTTTACGGAAATTTACCTGTAAGTGAAAGTGGGGATAAAGGACTGACTCTTAAACTACATGAGGTTGGCTTGAAACTTTTGCCGATTCAGTTGTACTGCCTATTTCTGTTATTTCAAGTTGCCTAGAGTCAGACTGTCATCATCATGGATTTACATGTATGAGAAAAAAAATTGTGTTCAACAGTACTGTGAAGTACAAAGCTTGGGTTCTGTTCAATTCTTATTTTGGGAGGCACCTGTACTATGGAAGAACAGAAAGGAAGCTGTTAGAGTTAACGTTCCTACCTGATGTCATCTTCCTAGATTGAATCTGTCATTTTTGTGCTTGCTGAACTTTTAGTTTGTTCTGCTGGCCTTAGCAGGCAGTATATCAGTTTCTTCGATAGTTAATCTTTAACCACTAGACGCTGTTATGTATTTTTTTTGTTCTCCTTTTACACCGACATCCACAAGGCATCCTCTATTTTTTTCTTTTTAATTTGATTTGAATCACCAGTTGCAATGTTGTTGGGCCACACGTGAGATGTGACTGACAACTATTATCCCAGAAGGCTTGAGTTCGGTTGCTGTGTAGCTTTTATGCAATCTAACTGCTAACCAGCTAAATGTGTATTTACTAAATCTAGTAATATTTTACTGTAATTTGTTGATTAAAAATAGTTCCAACTATTCTAGCTGATACTAGAAAATGCTTAATACAACAAGTTGATCAACTCAGATATTTGACCTCATTTTGTGATACTTTCTCATTTCTCAACAGTCTTCAAAATATGTTTTCAAGTAGTGCTATAAATTCTTACAACATCATGCTAGTGGAATCTTATGTATTGAACTTATTATATGATGTTCCCCATGACATCAGTATGATGCTTTCTGTTTTCATGATTTCAGAGACGTACACCAGAAATGGATTGAGGGAGGGAACTATGAGCTTTGCATAGAAGACGTGAGGGATGAAATCTGGGACATGGTGAAACCCGCAGATCCTCTCAGGATCTCGCTATCAGACCTTCTTTCTTGCAAGCAAGGTGGGACTGTCGCCAGCATGCTTATAGATGTGCGTGGCTTCTGGGCCCACGACAACAGGGAGAACCTTCTCCAGGAAGAGGAAGAGCAAGTGGAAGAGGCATGAGTTCTCCAGCTGCCAAGTAACCGTACCTGGTGCCTCAAAATTGCAACATCCTCGGAACTGCCTGTACCGCAGTATCAGTCATTGTAACCTAGATAGTGTATTAAATCTGTCACCACCAGTTTCCTGAAGCTGAAGCTTGTTCTTAAGTGTGCCATAGTGGTCTTCGAAACTTGTTGAGGCTAGCTAGCGCCGTTTGGCCATATTGACATCTATCCGTGAGGGCCTGATTCCTCGGCAGCCTGTATGTACATCTAGATTTGCACCAAGCGCGCAATCCTCAATCCTGACTACGGCATCACGCCTGTAAGCATATACTCCGTATGTAATACATTGTGTTTAGTTCGTACATGGCTTGTGGGTCGTTACTTGAATGCCTGGTTTATGCCATTTTTGCTGCATAGCAGAACCTTGCTATGTATCAGTGGGGACTGTGTGATCTTGAACGCCCAACTTCCATCCCATTGTCCTTTTTTTTTGTTCTTGGGCGTCATTGTTTCCAAGTACTCCCTCCGTTTTCTTATTTGATGTTTTTTAGTTGTATTAGCCATCGTCAAATAAAAAAGAGGTCCGGTTTGGATCCTTTTGAATTTAAATTCATTTTAATAATCATAATCTAGACAAAAATTAATTAAGTTAATACGGTTGTACTATAATTGTGTACTGTTGAATCCTGATGGTCATATAAGTGAGATATTTATGTGTTGCATTTTTTTACTATATAAATCAGTTTCCACAATCGTTTTTCCCACTTTATGCAAAATAGGGTAAAATCTCTTCTCTACTAATATAAAACAAGTGTTTCTCGCTTTGTGGGTCCTCCCCTCACCACGTCCCGCGTGCGATACCTCTCCCCCTCCTCTCATGCCCGAAATACAAAAGAAAACATACATGGGGAGATTCAAACATGCAACCTTTAGAAGCTAGAGTTCAAACATGGATGGGGAATATTTTAAGCCGCAACCTTCAGAAGCTAGAATCCGTTATTCACCACTACATCGTGCATCTGTTTGCGTTATACAAATGAACGATATTTTAAATATATATACTAATAATTTAAAAGTAAAAAATATAATCATATTTGAATAAATATCTTATTTAAGCAAATTCTATCTACATGATGTATAAAAACATAGCAATGTATATACAACTAAGAGCATCTCCAAGAGAGGCTCTAAACATGATCTTATTTTAAATATAAGACTTAAAAACATAAAATACCCTTTCAACAACGGCTTTATTTTATAAAATTTCATCAAATGATTATAGGGCTCGGTCTCTCGGGTCCTAAATATAATACCCCCATATACTAGAGCTCTATCCTTATTTCCACTTAATCTCCAACCATTTATTTCATAATAACATAATTTATTTCCTAAATAACATTATTTAAGGCCTGACTATTGGATTAAACATTTCTTTTGAGACCCTAAACATTCTAAACATAATCCTATTTTAAATTTTAGGACTCTATTTTAGGGTTTGTTGTTGGAGATGCTCTAAGTAGTTGTATAAAAATGGAGGTTTAAACCTTGATTGTGGATTTTGAATTTTATATTGTACGCTCAAGCATAATATAAAATAAAGTTTACCTATGTGATATATAAAAACCATAGCAAAATACATGTATCTAACTAGTTTCTTAAGGAGTTAAGGGAGAGCTGGATAGCGATGCTATAAGTTGTATACTAGAAAAATACAGTATAATGATTTATAGAATTAACTTTTAAGTCCTACACTATAAATTTGAGATACTTATATGTGAATTTGAATAAGTTATGGAACGTTAATTTCTAGACCAAATAACGCAGTTCATTATGCAAATAAAAGATCCAAATAACCTCTCAAATTAAAATTTAGATCAAAACTGCTATGCTTCTCGCTCGGAGAGGATTTTATATCTGTTGTTCTGGGCGTGAGGGGAAAAACCGAAAAAGAGAACATGTTGGGCCTAAATTGGTCTAGAAAGAGCACAAGCCCAGCTACTCTTCCATGGCTTTCATTTCAAATCCCCTTTCTCTCTCTACTCCCGTCTCTAGTAATCAATTCCACTGCGACTGTTGTTGAAAGAGCAAATCAAACCAACCCATCGAAAACCAAAATCCCCGCACGAGCTCCGGTTTCAAATTCCCTCGGCAGAGCTCGCCGCCGGGCATGGATGCGGCGCGGGAGTCCATGGCGGCGCTCCTCGACGCCGGCCTCTTCGGCCCCGCCCAAACGCTGGTACGTGCGGCGATCCTGCACCCCCTTCCATCCTCTCTGCGTTTGAATCTATAGGGTTTCGGGGCGAGCAGAAGCGGTTTCGGGGTTCGCCGGGCGCGTGTGGGGCAGGCCTAAACCTCTTGCCTGCGACGTGTGCGAGCGGGTTTGGGTTGCTGCACTGGGTGATGGCCGACTTTTCCGTCGCAGACTCGCAGTGATTACTCAGTTTTACTCTTCTCCTACACTTGCAGGGGTGTTTCCTTGTGTCGTCAGCTGGTGCGGGCAACGATGCTGGTATGTCCATGAAGGTGGAAAGCCTGGTAAGCTCAAGGTTTCCTGAGCAGCAGCTCCGCACGCGGTGCTAATCTGGTCTAACTTTTTGTTATGATTCTGTCAACTCCACTTCCTGCCTACATCTGATGCCACATTGCGGAAACTAAACCGGTTGATTTGTTTCTTGGCAGTCAATGCACAGATTAGTTTCTTGATAGTCAATGCACGGATTATCCTGCACAACTGCATTTCCCAATTCCAGTTCTGTTCTTTACAGGGCCCATTATTATTATTTCTTATTGGTGGGGAGAGCTGATTTGCTTGTTGGACTACCGTGTAGGTCCAGCATGGGGATGCTTTGTATGGAGAGAAAGAATTCCGCAGGGCACTGGTAATATTTCCAAAAAAAACAACAACCCATGATTGGCCTACAAGTTTCAGAAGTAAACACATCGATTGCTGATATATCTGTTTCTAATTTCTCTATCTTCCATGGCAGAATGCGTACAAGCAAGCTATGCAATATAGTAGAAGTATCCCTAGGCAAGCAACAAGTAACACCAGAAGTTCAGTATCCGTCACAGGCCGGTCACCTTCTCCAAACTCTTCAAATCTCTTATCATTCAATGAAAATGAGGTGTGAATGGCTGAACATGGCACTCTTGCATTTTAATGTTGACATCTATTTAATATTTACATCACAGGTAACAAGTATCTCATTCAGTTTTGCTGTGCTGTTGCAGGTGAAGTTCAAGATTGCTCTTTGCCATTCTGCTCTATGTGAGCACCGTGAAGCACTTCATGAGGTTACTGTTCTTCGTTTAGTTATTTCTAATCTTCATTTTCCATTGTATTATCCTGTTTTACGAATACGGATGATGTGATATATATGCTTTATACAGATGGAAGGTATTCCTTCAAAAGTGAGAACACTGAAAATGAATATGATGTTAGGGAAGCTTTATCGAATATCAAGAAATAGCCGTACAGCTGTAGTCTGTTATAAGGAGTGCTTGAGGTATGACATATCAAAGAAACTGCTTCCTTGGAGATCGTGCTCTCCAACTTCATCGACATGAGTCACCCATTTTATTCTTCTATAGCAAGTTCTTTCTAAACTTGGTTAGAGAAACCACTCATTTTTTCTGTGCTCTCAAAACTGTCTACATCTCCATACCTCTCTGGCAGGCAATGCCCTTATGTTTTCGAAGCTATCACAGCTTTGGCGGAAATGGGGCTTTCAGCAAAGGAATTTTCTTTATTATTTTCACAAGTAAGTGTATGTTTTGTTTGCTTATAAGCTGTAAAAAGGAAGTTCTGAGGGCAGATAAGTTTTAACTTCACATGGTTGAATTCAGGACTTCTCTGTGCTTCATTGGTAGATGTCCTGATCGTCAACTTTATCGTTTGTTTGGTCTACCGGAATCTGTTCATGCTGTATATGCTTGCTAGATTTGCAACAAAAATCGATATGTTCCTGTTTCGTCTAACCTATTGTACAACATTTGAGCTATCAGAGTCTATTCATGCTCTACATTCTTGCCAGATTTGCACTAAAAATTGATAGGCTATTGTTTCTTCTAATCTAGTATACAACAGACAACCATCCCTATGCATTTTGTACCAAAAGATGTTGATATTGTCAATCCTGTGAGCAAGTTCTTACTTTTTGCATTGCTGAATGCTGAAATTTTCTTCTCATTTTGTACACAGTACCTTAGCGTGATCTGACAATCACAGAACCATATCCCATAAACCTTATATATATATTATATTCGTTTATTCTGTATCTGTACATGTAGTCCATATGGACTGTCGGGTTTCATGTTTGTTTGAACACCCAATATGACATGTGTAATCTTTATAGAAACAATACACATACATTAGTATATTGAACAAGTTCTTCTCTGTAAATTTGTCATTAGTCACTCAAATTTTCTTGCAGGCACCAAATAGAGGAGGCAAGCTATCGGGTGACTTCGTAGACACACAACGTTGGTGGAGTGTAAGTGAACAGTGTTGAGGCAATCTTAAACATCCTTCTCTATTAAGTAACTAGATTCACGATGTTGGAGTGTAAGTGAACAATGTTGAGGCATAAACACTCATAGCACAATGTTTAATCTTAAACATCTTACTCTATCAAGTAACTAGATTCGTGGTTGCCATCTTATTTTTGATTTGCTATTAATTCTCATAAACTACTGGACTCCAAAGCCACGTTTTGCATATTAAATGCTAAACTCTGTTAAATTGAAACTATATGCCGATGAAGTCATCACCTTTTTAGCTCCATGTTTTGATCAGTGTCTGACACTTTTGTGTGTGTGTGTGTGTGTTGGGGGTGGGGACTGGGGAATGCTTCTGGCATCTTTCTGATTATGTAGAATTGTAGATCAATGATTTCAAGTCGCCGACTAGCTAGTCGATACACCTTGGTGACCAGGCGACTAATCGTGATTAGGACGACGATTAGGTCGACTAATCGAGTCCTAGTCGACCTGGTCGTCCCTACATCCCTTCTGCATATTTACAGGAACATGACCTATATAGGATATATATAATATTGATATATATAGCAATATAGCATATGGGAGGCAATACCAAACATAACAAATATGAATACTGGAACTGGACGGTGGACAATTCAGATTTCAGATTTTAGAACATGAACATCAGTCACTAACTCAATTATATATAGCAATATAGCATATAGGAGGCAATACCAATTACCAAACATAGCAAATATGAATACTGAAACTGTCACAGACTCACATTCCAGAATTCAGATTTCAGAACATGAATTGAACATCAGTCTCTACTCACTAACTCACTACTTCATATGTTGCAGAGTTGCAGACTTACTAGTTACTATATAAATGCCAAGTAGGCAAGTACAGACTTACTAAGTTACTATTGACCTAAAGTAACAGATCCTCATCCAATTGAAAAGCAGCATCACTAGTGGGCCTTAATTAGCTAAAACCCTAAGGTATTACACTAATGGGCGTTATTACCAGCCGTCCAGCCCACATCCAAAACAGGCCAAAACCAACTAATCGTCCCCACCCAAACTGGATGACTAATCGCGTTTAGTCGATGACTAATCGGACGACCGGACGATTAGTCGACCTGATCGGGTCGGACTCCCTAGTCGCATCACCACAACCGACCTGATCGTGATTATCATCAATTCTGCAACTTATGTGCATGTTTATGTGTACCTTTTTTTCTTTTCACGAACATGCAGGAGTGTGTAACTGTGTATCATTATATTAAGAAGGAAAATGGGGAGGAGTCCTTACAAACACACACACCAACACCATAAAAATCATGCTACTAACAACCTGACTTGCCTCAGTTGCCTGTGACAAGGTTGAAACAACCCAACCAAAGTAAACACACTACACCGGCTCAAGGGTGAGGAGGTAGGAGATATTTCTAGCCCTGGCCAAGCCCCCCAAAATAACTCCTCCCTAGCGAGCAGTAAGGCTCTAGCCAACTCTGGAGAAACTCCATCAAACGCACACTTATTACTATGAATCCACAAGATCCAAGCACCAAGGGTGACAAGGGAGTTGAGGCCTTTCTGTAACTGGTGCCGAACGATTACATTGATTCTTTCCCACCAAACATCAAAGAACTCATCGATCTGCAGGGCAAGGAACTGTAGGACAACTCATGTTTATCTCTGCCTCGTTGCACCATCATTGATGACATGTGATAGATATGTTTCTTTCAGAACAGTCCTTGTTATTGCAATTTTAAATTTAGTTATGGTTTTCAAGAAACTGTCAACTCATACAGACATATCATCATACTGCACTGTTCTTTTTATTAGATTGGTTCAGATAGATTATTCACTTAAATTATTATTTTCTTGACAGCGGTATGTTGAGGCGCAGTGTTGCATTGCTTCACATGATTATAAAGGTAACATATGTGTCCTTGTGAAAGATTTTATCTGAGGGTTCCAACATAAGTGCATAGTTGAATTTTGTCGAACTTTTGAAGTAACAATTTGCGTTCTTATGGAGGGAGTTATTATTCTTAGATGATAAATGATCTAGAAACAACATTGACTCTTGGCCACTGAGTGTAACTTTGTAGTCAACACTTCCTAACTTGTATCTGTTGAGCATAAACTCATAGCTATGAAAGTATTTTTGCAGAGATGTTTCTTTATATTTATCAGTATCGGATACTCCTTGATCCAACATCTAAAGACATTTTAGGATCAGTGACGGTCAAACTTCTGTATCTTTGACCATCAATAGATAAAAGAATCATGTTCACTGAAAATGTATGGTTGGTGTTATTAGATTCACAAAAAAAACTACTTTCATAATATCAGATACTCCTTTTTTATCTGAGGTAGATTATTACATAATATTCCTTTTCGTAGACTCCACTTGTATATGTTGGACAAAAGGTTGCAGATTATAAATATAGTAGCAATGGCTTGTTTCTTGCGATGACAGCGAAAGGGCCTCTAGCTGAGTTGGTTAGGTGGTTTGAGTAGCACTCCTCAGGTCCTGGGTTCGACTCCCCGTGGGAGCGAATTTCAGGCTGTGGTTAAAAAAATCCCCTCGTCTGTCCCACGCCAAAGCACAGGTCTAAGGCTTAGCCCCGGTCGCGGTCGTTCTCACATGGGCTTCGATGCCGCTGTGTATGGGTGAGACAGGGGTTCGGGGGTTTTCTTGACCTGTGTGAGAAGGTCTTCTTCTTAATACAATACCCGGGGGCTGTCTTACCCCCCCCGCAGGTCAAGTTTTTTTTTCTTGCGATGACATGGTAAATAGGCTTACTGACACTTGCTTTTTATAGGTGGCCTTGACATATATCTAGAACTAATGCAACGATTCCCCAATAATGTGCATATCTTGTTGGAAATTGCTAAGGTTTGTCTTTCTTCACTTCTATTCTCTTCTATTGTCTTCCCTATTTGGAAGTTTTCTATATTACAAATTATGGGGTGTCAAGTTCTCTCAGTTTTTTCTTAGATCATATATTCCTTCAACTTCGATGTCAGTGTGCTTGTCACTGTCTAGAGAACATGCAAAGTAATTATTCATTTCCTACTTTACTACAAAGCGAACTGTAAATGTAGCAAATGGTAGGACGTCGTACAAGGATCTCCAATGTTTCAGTACGAAGGAAGGAGAGAAGGGCATATGTAGGATGGCTAGGGTTCGTGAGAGAAAGACAAGAGACTTCAACCAACTTAAATGCATTCAAGATGAAATGGAATACCTCTTGGTGAAGGAAGATGAGATCAGACATAGATGGCGAAAGTATTTTTAGTTCTTGACAAATTGTTCAATAGGTAGAATGTGGTCACAATCTTTCAATTGAAGGACTCTTGCGATGGCAAAAGTAGGTGCTTTGTGCTTAGGATCCAAGAATCTGAGGTTAGGAAGCATTGGAAAGGATGAAGAGTGTAAGACGATGGGCCCTGATGGTATCCCAATTGAGGCATGGAGATGCCTCGAGGACATAGCTATATTATGGTTAACCAAGTTGCTCAACCTAATCTTTTGGTGAACAAGATGCCTGACGAGTGGAGAAGTAACGATCTACAAGAATGAGGGAGATATTTAAAGTTGTACTTATTGCTGGGGAATTAAGTTGATGAGCCGTATTATGAAGCTACAGGAGAGTTATCGAGCATCGTCTAAGAGGAATAATGAGGATCTCTATGAACCAATTTGGTTTCATGCTCGAGAAGTCAACCATAGAAGCCATTTTCTTAATAATACAAGTGATGGAGGAGTATAGGGACTAGAAAGACTTGCACATGGTTACAGATGGATGCAAGAAAAACAAGCATAAAATATCAAGAGATTTTATATGGTGGGCTTCGGAGAAACATAAAGTTCCAACGAAGTATGTTGAACTCATTAAAGACATACAATAATGTTGGACATAACAAAGGCTTTTGACTCTGTCTCTTGACCCTTCCTAATTGAAGTAATGCAGCATATGGGTTTTGGACATATCTGGCGAGACATTGTCTGTGGTTTATTAGCCTCTTCCAATACTCAGGTGTTGCTCAATGGTGTCCAGGGTAAACTGATTATGCATAGAAGAGGACTTAGGCAGGGAGATCCTCTCTCCCCGATGCTATTTATCCTTGCTATGGATGTTCTTGGCCTTCTTTATTCCAAAGCTCAGGGAGCAAGCTTACTCCAACAACTGTCAAGAAGGAAATGGCTTCACAGAGTCTTGATGCATGCAGATGATGTGGCGCTGTTCTTGCACCCTACAGCTACAAATATTTCAATTTATCTGGATATCCTCCATCTTTTTGGTGATGCGTCAGGCCTTTGCTATCATGGGTTTTAAAGCGGTAAGGCGAGACAAGGTGTTGGACCACCGCCTGGACGCCTAGGCGGGCAAGGCGCCTAGGCGTTGGACCTCCGCCTGGACGCCTAGACGACACCTTAAAAACAATGTTTGCTATAATCCACAGAAATCAAATGTGTACCCTATCAAATGCCCCGAGGAGACTATTGAGGAAATTCAGAGCTGGCTGCCTTGTGAGATTGCAACCTTTCCTTGCAGATATCTGGGTCTCCCCTTGTCTTTACATAAATTATCCAGGAATCAGTCTCAACAGTTTGTGCCTTTGTGGACAAAATTGCAGACCGCCTACCAAACTGGAAGGCTGACTTGATGAGTAGAGCAGGGAGAAGAATTCTAGTGCAGCTTGTCCTCACTAGCATGACGGTTTATATGGCAATGGCAATCGATTTCCCTCATTGGGCCATTGAAGCAATTGATAAAATAAGAAAAGGTTTTCTCTAGTGAGGTAGAAAGGAGGTGAAATGGGGGCATTGCTTGGTGGCATGGGGAAAAGTGTGTCGTCCTTTGCAACTTGGAGGTCTGGGTATTGCTAGCTTTCCTGAGCTCTACTGGGCCCTCCACATGCGATGACTTTGGTTGCAAAAAACTGACCCAAGACACCCTTGGTCTAGCCTATCCATTCAAGTTCCTAGCACAACCCGATCCTTCTTCTCCAAGGTGCTGATCTCTGAGGTGGGGAATGGGACCAACACCATGTTTTGGACAGATAAATGGATCCATGGCAAAAGGGTCTCAAATATTGCTCCCAGATTGTTCAGCATTATCCCAAAAAGAATTATTAACAGAAGGACTATGCAGCAGGCTCTATTGAACAGACGATGGATTGCATACATCAAAGGGGCTCTTACAGTTGGAGCCATTGTAGATTATCTACACTTCTGGAATATCCTCGCAGTTTTTGTGCTGCAGCCTAACACTGAGGATAGACACATTTTCAGCTTATCAGCGAATGGCATATACTCTGCAAAGTCAGCTTATATGGTTTTTTCCTTGGGTCTACCACCTTTGGGCACTATAAAAGGGTTTGGAGATCTTGGGCTCCACCGAAGGGCTGTTTTTTTATTTGGTTGGTGGCACATAATAGATGTTGGACAGCTGATCGCTTGGCAAAAAGGGGATTGAATCACCCTATCAGATGTCTTTTATGTGACCAGCAAGGTGAAACCCTGAACCATTTGCTCGTGAATTGTGTCTTCTCAAGAGTTTTCTGGTACAACCTGCTAAGAAAGTTTGGGCTGCATAGTTTAGCTCCACAGCCAGATACATTTTCCTTTATGGATTGGTGGGAGATGGTATCAGAGATAGCAAATGGTTTGGTCAGGGAAGGTCTTGACTCCCTCATCATTTTAGGACCGTGGATGATTTGGAAGCATCACAATAGAGTCATTTTTTATGGAGGGTCTCCCAACCTTCCTCTGATTATGGAGCATGCAGATGAGGAAAGAAGAAGCTGGGAAATTGCAGGAGCCAAAGGGCTCTCCTTCTTGGTTGCCCCCTTGCATATGTTGCTGTAGGGAGTGTGTGTGTGTGTTTTTTCTATGGATCCTTTCATGTACGAGTGTTACTGGCCTCCATAAGGAGTGCGTTGTTTTTTTGGATCTCTTTAGACCTTTGTCTCTCTCTTCTTAATATATATCGAAAACACAGTCCTCCTGCGTTTTTCGAGAAAAAAAATATTGTGACTAGTGTTCGAATAGATGACTTCTAGATTATAATGGAACTACATCAAAGATCAACTTCGAGACCTTACCTTTTCGCCTTGGTGGTGGATGATGTCATAAGAGACATACAAGTGGATATCCCTTGGTGTATGCTTTTTGCAGATGATATAGTGCTAGCTAATGAAAGCCGGACATGAGTAAATTGGAAGCTAGAGCTATGGCGGGAGATTCTAGAGTCCAAATGTTTTAGACTCAATAGAATTAAAACCAAATATATGAGATGTGACTTCGACACTACTATACATGAGAGAGATGTTAGTTTGGAAGGTCAAGTGGTGCTTAAAAAGGATCTCTTTCAGTATTTAGGATCAATACTACAAGGAGACGGGGATATTGATGAAGATGTTAGCTATAGAATCAAAATAATGTGGATGAAGTGATGTCAAGCATCTGACAAGAGGGTATCATAGAAACTAAAAGGCAAGTTTTATAGGGCGGTGATTAGACCTATTATGTTATATGATGCAGAACGTTGGCACACAAAAAACGATATGTTCAGCTATAGAAATACGTAGGTTGTGTGGAATTTATGGCCATACAAGAAGGGATCAAGTTCGAAACAATGATATAAGTGATAGGTTAGGAGTAGCACCAATTGAAGAAAGTTTGTTCAAAATCGGTTGAGATTGTTTGGACATGTCTAACAAAGATCTCTAGAGGCACCAACAAACTGCTAGACTATTTCATCAACAAAAAAGGCCACGTCTTCTCCTAAAGCTTGATATTACTAAGGCTTTTGACTCAGTTTCTTGGCCTTTTCTCATCGAGGTTATGGAGCATCTTGGCTATGGAAAGTTTGGAGGGACATCATTTGTGGGCTTCTATCCTCATCTAGCACTCAAGTGCTTCTGAATGGCATTCTGGGAGGACCTATTGAGCATAGGAGAGGACTCCGACAAGGGGATCCTCTCTCCCCATGCTTTTTCTTCTAGTAATGGATGTTCTTGGCCTGCTGTTTTCTAGAGCTGAACATGCAGGTTTGCTCATGGATCTTTCTCCCATAACCCATCTCCATCAGGTACCTATATATGCAGACGATGTGGTGCTTTTCTTGCATCCATTTGCTGCGGATATTACTATTTCTCTAGATATATTACATCTTTTTGGTGAAGCTTCAGGTCTCCGAAACAACGAACAAAAGTCTAGTGTTTATCCCATTCAATGTGGGGATGTGGAGTTGGAAGTGGTTCAGGGCCTCCTCCCATATGACATCTCAACTTTTCCTTGTAGATACCTGGGACTGCCGTTCTCCCTGAAAAATCTCACCAAGGATCAGGTGGAGCCTATTCTGGATAGAATTGCCGATCAACTTCCAGGATGGAAATCAGATTTGATGACAAGAACTGGCAGAAAAGTGCAAGTTCAGTATGTGCTTACTGGAATGCTTATATATCTTGCTATATGGCGGTAAATATCCCCCCTTGGGCTATCAAGGCTATCGACAAAATTAGAAGAGGTTTCTTATGGAGGGGGCACAAGGAGGTCAGAGGAGGGCACTGCCTGGTTGCTTGGGGCAGAGTAGGGTTGGAAAAAGAGCTCGAGCTCGACGAGCTAGCTTGGGCTCGCAACAGCTCGGCTCGACTTGGACCGGCTCGACGCTCAGAACGAGCCCGAGCCGAGCCTGTTTTTGTGGCTCGTGAAAAGAGCGAGCCAGCTCGGCTCGGCTCGGCTCGGTGTAGCTCGCGAGCTGGCTCGTGGCTCGACCCAACAACAATTTATTGCATAAAATCTTAATTAGCATATAATATTAGTACCGAGTAGACAATTAATTTATGTTATTTGAGATTACTATAAAAATAATCTATTTTCTATATTATATTAGTGATATATCTATTTTACTAATTTAAAATATGTTATTTAAAATATTTTTAAGATTTTATATTATAATTTAGAGAGCATATTTACGTTTATGGCTAGGCTCGTTGGCTCGGCGAGCCGGCTCGCGAGCCAGGAGCGAGCCGAGCCGAGCCGCTTTTCCGAGCTCGTCACATGGGCGAGCCGAGCCGAGCTCGGCTCAGCTCGTTTCCACTCCTTGGGCAGAGTTTGTAGACCCCTCCAGCTGGGCGGTCTTGGCATTTCTAATCTTAAGGAGCTCAACTGGGCCCTGCGCATGCGGTGGCTTTGGCTCCAAAAGACTAAGCCTAGCCGACCCTGGTGCAGCCTACCAATCCAGGTGCCGGACAAAGCAAGGGCTTTTTTCTCGATGGTGTTGACTTCAGAGGTTGGTGATGGGGCTAATATTTTGTTTTGGACTGATAAATGGATTCATGGGCATAAAATTACAGATCTAGTACCTAGATTATTTGATGTCATTCCGAAAAGAATAAGTAACAGAAGAACAGTTTAGGAGGCGTTGACAAATAGAAGATGGATTTCAGATATCACAGGAACTCTTTCTGTGGGGGTCTTAGTGGATTATCTTCATCTCTGGAATCTGATTTCAGATTTTGAGCTGCTACCAGATGTGGAAGATAAACATATATTCAGTATTGCTGCAAATGGGGCTTATTTGGCTAAGACTGCATATGAAGGGTTGTTCACTGGGCCTGTTCATTTCAGTCACTATGAAAGAGTTTGGAAAACTTGGGCCCCCTCCAAATGCCACTTCTTCCTTTGGTTGACGACGCTAAATAGGTGCTGGATAGTTGATAGGTTGGCAAAGAGAGGACTGGACCACCCAGAGAGGTGTCCTTTATATGATCAGGATTCTGAAACTTTGGATCACATTATGGTTTACTGTGTTTTCGCGAGGGAATTTTGGTTCCTGTTGATGCACCAATTTAGATTGCATAGTCTTGCTTCTATACCTGGTACTGAATCTTTTATGGGATGGTGGGAGAAGATTGACAAAAGTTTTGGAGATATGGCTATGGGGGGGGGGGGGTCTCAATTCTCTTATTGCCTTGGGTGCCTGGATTCTTTGGAATCACCGGAATAGAATTGTCTTTGATGGATTATCTCCTAGTGTCTTCGCAGCTCTCTGTCTGGCAAGGGAGGAACACCAGTTGTGGGAAATGGCGGGAGCTAAGGGTCTTCTTTCTTGCAGCCACCACCCATGTCTCTTAGCTGCTCGTTGTAGGGTTGTAATTGTTTCTTCTAAGATCATGGATAGTTTCCTATTTCTTTGTTTTAAACCTCCTTAGGAGGGTATTCTTGTACCGGGGTCCATTTTCGACCATTTTTCTTAATATAATGATGCGCAGTTCTCCTGTGCGTTCGAGAAAAACAACAAGTGCGTGGTGAGATCCTATTCGCGATAGGCCGATAGCAGCGGAAAGAGACAGAAGAAGACTGAAGTTGACATGGAAAGAGACAACAAAATAAGACTTCTCACAGATTTAGCCTTGAATAGGAGTGCATAAAAAACATATATCCATGTGTCTAAACCTTGACTTGTTTTCGTTAAGGTTTTAACTCTGGCCTATCCCAACATGGTTAGTACTAAAAGGCTCTGTTGTTCTTTTATGACCTTTCTTCGTGTGTTGATCCTGAATTTTGAAGTTCTTGTTTGAAGGTTGAAGCCATCATAGGCAGGAATGATGAAGCGATAATGAACTTTGAGAAGGTAAATTGAAATTTATACGAAGCTATAGCCCATGATTCGGAAATCACGTGAACAAGTAACACGCTTGTATGAACATTTGCTATATTCGCTGTTTTTTCTTTCCTTTTTTTTGCAGGTCCGGCTGATTGATCCAAACATTATGACATATATGGATGAATATGCAATTCTTCTAAAGTCAAAATCTGACTACATCAGACTGAATAAGTTGGTACATGATATGCTACATATTGACCCTGCAAGACCAGAGACATGTGTTGCTCTTGCAGCAATGTGGGAAAGAAAGGATGAAAGAAAAGCTTTGACATATGCAGAAAAGGTAAATTCCTTGTAGGGTTTTTGGAAACTCACCTTCCATCTAATGTTCCTTATGATGTCTTCCTTTTCAGAGCCTTCGAGTTGATGACAGACATATAACTGGCTATATAATGAAGGTAATACTGCAAGATATTGCGTATGCAACTGGATTTACATTATTATGGTAATTTCTCTTGCATTACAATTTGCAAAGCACAGGCATGGTTGTTGCTTATTTTCTCTGGGAAGTTCATGTTTAGATTCTGTGTTCTGCTACCATCTTTGTTTTTTTGGATCACCATCTTCCATTGCTAGGGCATATCATAATTTTTTCTCATTGGTTTGTCATTGTTTGCCTACTGTTCTTTCAAGGGCAATCTGCATCTTTCATTGAATCGACCAGATTTGGCAGTGACAGACTTCAGGGGGGCTCAAGAATTGAGGGCTGATCTTCGTTCTTATCAAGGTTGGTAGGCTTGGTGCACCTGATATTAAAAAACTATTGTCATATTGCCAGTCTAAATACAGTTATTCTCCAGGATTGGTGCGTGCTTATCTAGCACTTTCTAAATGCAAAGATGCATTATTCACTGCACGCGAGGCGATGAAGGTTATGCATCAGTCTGCAAAAGCTCTTAAGCTAGTTGGTGATGTTCATGCAATTAGTTCCAGTGGGAGGGAGAAGGTAATCTTACTTTGCCATGGATCACTGATTCAAGGATTGTATATATTTTGGGGTTCTGTAACAATCATGCCACTAGATATCTACTGTGTTTAATCAGCTGAATGATTGATGTCACCTATATGAATAAACTTTATTCCTTTCTTAAAGAATCTTTCTAATGAATGGGTATACTTCGTATGTTGGTCAAGTGTTACCCATGTAGCATATACTTTTAGTTTTTGACCATGTAATTCCATAGTTGGTAACAAGATATGTATTCATTAATTGCCATCGTAGCTAGCAGCTCTTTATTTTTTTACCTTCCCTCCTGCGCTGCCAGGGAAAAGGTTGGTCAATTTTTTTTATATTCAATTCATGTTTCTTTGTAACCTGCTTTCTTTTCTCAAAGTTACTGTGACTTTATTGAAACAGACTTATATATATCTTATCAAATGGACTTCTTGTGATTCAACTCTGTACACTATTATTAAATGATAGTACTTGGTCGATTGTGCTGATATAGATATCATTGCATCATTTACAGGCAAGAAAGTTCTATGAATCAGCCATTCGTCTTGAACCTGGATTTCTTGGAGCTGCACTGGCTCTGGCTGATCTGCATGTTGCGGAAGGACGGAATAAGGAGGCTGTTATGCTACTGGAAAGATATATACAACAATGGTCAGATGATTCTCTACACATAAAGGTGGCTCAAGTACATGCGGCAACAAATATGCTTTCGGATGCACTTTCCCATTATCAATCTGCACTAAGGTGCGTATTTTCTTGGATATTTAGAATAGCAATTCTGCAGTAGCAATCTATTAACCTTTTCTTTGCTGTTGGTTTGAATCCTGATGACCTGGTACATAAGTAGCCAGAATTTAGTATGTAGGAGTAAATCTGATTAGTGAGGTAAGGTTTTAGTGATAGTTCCTGGAGCTGGGTTTACGAAATGTAAATAAATAACTAAAATTGTGGAAGTTTTGTATTAATCATGTTTCTCCTTCAATTTTAAATTGAAACTTGGCTCTTGATACTAATGCGGTAATGCCATGGTTTTGCTTCCGACCACTGCCTGAAATAGCCATGACAGCATTGGTTGGGTAAGCTCAATAATTTGTATTTTCATTTAATATTTGTAACGTTATTGATTATTCTGCTGATTTGGGGGAGAATTGAACTATTCTGAATTGAAAATCAGATAATTCCCTTCCATCCTTACCCTGCAAGGCCCAAACTGCATGTTTGCAGCTCAAACCTCAAAAGCTACCCAAGAAGCATCAGAATTTTCTAATTGATGTATAAGTGTGAATAGCTACTTAATGTGTTCCGATAAACTTTGTTCCAGTTTATTTTAATTTAATCCCAACTTTGTGGTACAAGATCAACTGGTCTGATATTGTCCCTGCGCCTAGTATTCTGCCTTGTGCCTTGTTTCTCTTTGTTGGTATATTAACTTGTAGTTCATGAAAAGGAACTCAATTGTGTTTCAGAATAAACCCACAAAATGAAGCTGCAAAGAATGGATTGGAGCGCTTGGAGAAACAAATGAAGGTTTGTGCAGTTCATAACTTGTCATACAATAAAATATCCTACTGTTGCAAACATAACTAGCATTGCCCGCACTTGTTTTTCACGTGAAGGGAGTGGACCCAGATGCTCCAGAAGACGATGAAGAGAACGAGGAGGAGGACGTCGATGTTGATCGAGATGACTTTATTTGAAGCTGGCTCATTACAGGTCTCTTATACCTGTGGAAGCTGGCGCTGATTGATCACGACCATCTTTGTATAGCGGTGGTAGCAGTGGTTTTGTGCTATTTGTGACTGAATAGCAGGTGTTCTAGCAGAACCCCAGTTGTTTTAGCTTGTAAAAATGCCGCCCGAAACGAATTTTGCACGTGTTGTATGCCATTTCCTTTCAGTTCTTCTTTGTGTATTCTTTTGCACCAAATATGGTTGACCCAACTCTTCTCTCCACTCAGATCACAGTATTTCCCTTACCGCCTGTTCAAAGTCAGCTGACATGCCCGCCCATAATACCTCTCTGTCATCATCTGCTTTATCAGCTGAGTTGCATGTCTTTGAAGAGCCATAGAACTGACCCTTTATTCTATCGAGGTATTCTGTGACAGTGTCACACTCTGGAATTGAGCCCGCAATAGAAGGCTCAACTGTATTCTTTAGCACTGCCATGCACTTTTTGTTGGCAATAACCTACTTTCTATGTTCAAGGTCATAAGCCATCTGTTTGGGAGCATGGTCCCTCTGTCTGTTCTGCCAAGCAGACTCAGCCTCATCTGTCTCTCTCACTGGTGCCACAGGCTCAGTGGGACATTTATCCAACGTTTCTGTTCTTTCTTTGATTGGATAAATGTAGCCAAAACGAGAGTAACCTGCCTTTGATACCAATGTTAAAATTTACAGGATCTCTAGGAGTAGATCAGTGGGGTAATCTATATTCTATTGAGTAATTTCGGGTTCCTAATTTCTAGAACAGAACAGTAGTTAGATTGTTACCGTCATTGGGAAGTGCAGGCGTGTTGGAGGATGTAGATCCGTCCGCCATCAGGTTCGTTGATGAAGGTTGATGCAGCGAGGTTGTCGACGGCGATGAACGGCGGTGTCTTCCCGTCACTGGCTGCGCACCCTCTCAGATCGGTGTTAGGGTTTTGTCGGTGGGGAGTACGGCTCTAGTGAAACACGTCATATGAGCCGCCGGCCCCCACCCTTTTATTTATAGCGCAATGTGACAGGGGCCCACCAACCATATAGGGTTGGGCGCCCCCGATCAGGGCGCGATCAAAGGCCCAAGATGTCCGTTGGGCCCATCTTGGTGGAGATCAATCCAACATTCTCCCCCTTGATCTCATCGTTCACTTTAAACTTTAAACTTTAACTTCAACACTTTTCACTTTACTCGTTCCATCACAGATAAGTGCATAGAGCATGTTTCATCGTCACGATCAATCGTCGATAGATTTGACAGCTACAATACACATCTCCGGTCTGAAACAGTTACTTTAACTTTAGGCCCTATTTATAGTCCAGGAATCATAGGCTTTCCCTTAAACCCATGCCGGCTACATGTTCTTTGAACACTTTGGGTGGTAAGCCTTTTGTAAGCGGATCCGCGAGCATCTTTTCACTTCTTATATGCTCAAGACTTATTATTTGATCCCGGACTTTATCCTTCACAACGTAGTACTTTATGTCAATGTGTTTGGCAGCACCACTTGACCTATTGTTGTGAGCATACTGTACTGCTGGAGCATTATCGCAGTATAACTTTAGTGGTTTATGTATGCTGTCGACCACCTTTAAACCGGGTATGAACTTCTTTAACCAGTTCACCTGCCCCGAAGCCTCAAAACACGCTACAAACTCGGCATACTCTGTGGACGATGTAGTGACGGTTTGTTTCGAGCTTTTCCATGAAATAGCTCCACCTGCGAGAGTGAACACATATCCCGATGTGGATTTTCTATCATCTCCCGCATAATCAGAATCTGTGTACCCCACTATTTGGAGTGAATCTGTTCTTCTATACGTCATCATGAGGCCTTTCGTGCCTTGCAAATATCGCAAGACTTTCTTTACCAATTTCCAGTGCTCAATCCCTGGATTACATTGAAATCTGCCAAGCAACCCGGTAACAAAAGCTAAGTCAGGGCGCGTACACACTTGAGCATACTGCAGGCTTCCGACAGCAGAAGCATATGGAACCAATTTCATTTGGTCGAGCTCGTACTGGTTCCTAGGGCATTGAAAATCCCCATATTTGTCGCCCTTGACTATTGGTGCAGGTGATGCACTACATTTGTGCATATTAAATCTCTTTAAAATCTTTTCTATATATAACTTTTGGGACAGTCCCAATACCCCTTTTGTTCTATCTCGGTGAATCTCTATGCCCAAAACAAAAGACGCTTCACCAAGATCTTTCATGTCAAATTTTGAGGACAAAAACTTCTTTGTCTCCAGCAGTAGACTGACATCACTACTAGCAAGTAAGATATCATCCACATATAGGATTAGGAAGATGTACTCCAAGCTCCTTGCGCACCTCTTCCCGGCAGTTCTATTTCCTATGCTGCATACCAACTACCAATCAATGCTTAAAGCGAGAACTTTCATGCTTTCAGTATCACTAGATCAGGCGGCGCCCATATCCAGTACTGCAAAAATATGAATAAACAAATATATATGCTATACGCAAATTAAGTTTAGGCGACTAAATCTCCAACAAAATTGTTTAGTTCGGCAAGCAAGAAAGCAGGTACTTAACAAAACATAGGTAGCTTGAAAATAATCCACATTAAAGTTACAACACCACACTAAAACACGCACCATAGCATTGACGCTAAGGCTTGCTTCAACTAGAAATCCAGAAGAAGATTACATTGTCCAAGTCTACGTTTAGTCGATACGGTAGGAAACAGTGACACCTAATCAACTTATTTTGCAAATGTTTCACATTTTTCTAGCAAACATTTATAATGATTTTGAGAGCTAATCAACTTATTTTTTAAAGTTTTAAGTTGAACCTTTTGTTTAGTGAAGACATCCTAAAAAATTTAACGTCATGCACAAGTTCATCTAAGTAGGGTTTTCCCTCATTATCACATTCATCATCACTAAAGGATGGGATACTTGTTTTACCTCTTGCCATAAGACATTTATGTGATGACCATGAAGAGCGTGATGAAGAGCGGTGGCTGCGTGTCCTTTGGAGGTTCATCTTCGCTTGAAGAGTCATCCCAAGTTTTGACACTTGTAAGCGTCTTGCCTTTGCTCCTCTTTGTGGGTTCGACCATATTTGGAAAGTTGTCTCTGAAGTGGCCCTTCTCCCCACATGCGAAGCATCATCTATTTCTTTGCTTTTTCATGATAATGTTAAACAGAAGATCCTCGACCTGCAGGGACACACCCATTAGATTAATCTTGCGAATCATCCCCATTACCTTTCCGATGCGCTAGATTGTTTCTTCGTCCTCGGAGGATGATGTTGAGGGTTGATCATCTTCATCATCATCATCACATTCTTCTTTTTCCTCTTCTTCACTTGAGTAGCTTGGAGTGGGAGCCTTCTTGCCTTTCTTTTCATCACATGCAAAAGTATATGGCCTTGAAGAAGATGGCTCCTGTTGACCCATCTTTCGTGACATTTCAAATGCCACGATCTTTCCGATCACAATTGTCGGGGTCATTGTACTCAAGTCCTCCACGTTGTGAAGAATGATGATGATGCTCCTATATCTTTGTTGTGGCAGTAGGGGGATAATCTTCCTCATAATATCCGCATCACCTAGCTTATTAATTCAAATAAAATTGGCTCACTGATGATTAGATTCAAATGAGAATACATGTTTCTAACAAGCTCATTATCTTTCATAGCAAAAGAATTGTAATCATTTAAGACTAGGTAATGTTTTTGCTCACGGACATTAGATGTGCCGTCATGAAACTCATGCAATTTTAGCCAATTCTCGTTAGCAGTTTTTAATGTAAAAACTTGATTGAAAACTTCCATGCTAAGAGATTCATACAAGCAATTTTTGGCTTTAGCATTCAAATGAATTTCTTTTTCCTCACTCGTGGTGAGCTTCTCGGGATTTTTAGGTGGTTTCATCCCGTCACGAGTGACTCTCCAAACACCTAGATCAACAACCTCTAAGTAACAAGCCATTCTAGCACTATAATATGAGAAGTTAGTGCCGTCGAAGTGTGGTGGCCTATGGGTATCCATCCCCTTTCTCTAAAAAGTGTCGGCTCGATTAGCGATGAAGCTAAAACATTTCAAATGAGCCAAATCAAACTCTGATACTACTTGTAGGAAACAATGATGCCTAAGAGGGGGGGTGAATTAGTACTTATAAAAACTATTTCTAAACTAGGCCACAATTAAATCCCTAGAGCAAAACCTATGCAAATAAACAATTTAGAATGTGCAAACTAGGTTTTATCTAAGTGTTGCTATCTCTACCGTAAAGCCTAAGTTTCAATCCTAAATAATCTAACTAGAAAGGAGAGATTGAAACTTAAATACTTAATGTAAGTGCAAAATGTAAAGAGCAATGTAGAGATGCAAACTCTCGTAGATGACACCGATAATTTTACCGAGGTATCCGGAACCACGCAAGGTTCTGACTAATCCTCGTTGGTGCCCCTATGCAAAGGGTAGACCACACGAGGGCTAAGCACCTCAATCGAGTAACTCCGTAGAGAGCCGCGTTCCTTCTCCACGCGCAAGTGGTGCTCCTCTTCCGACTCCTCTCGGACTCTCCCCGCCGTCTCCACTATCGAGCTTCGTACCGAAATGCCGCGGGCCTCGTTCCCTCCGGTACACGGTGGCGGCCGTGACATAAACTCGGTTGTCACGTTCTCACAAGACTCTCGCCCCACTTAGTACAATTACAGCGACTCGTGCAAGAGTCGAGGGGTTGTGTGGTTTTTCTAAACTCACTCAACTAACTAGTATTTACCTAGAGCAAGCGCATAAGTGGTCTAACTAACCTAAGCACTTCACAAAACACCTACGCTAATCACCGAGTGATTCTATTAAGCACTTGGGTGTATGAGCATTTGAAAATGTCTACAATATATCTTGGTATGTTGCTTGAGCTCCCACACCTCCAAATGGCCGGTTGGTGGGGTATTTATAGCCTCCCCTCACAATTCGTCGGGTCTGTAGCAGTCGACCATTTGATCTGACCATTATCCATACAGTCCAATGCACACCGGACAGTCCGGTGCTACAGCCCGAGAGCTCCTAATTACGAGCCTCTCTGCGCAAACTGCCCGTTGTCTCACCGGACAGTTCGGTGCACACCGAACAGGTACTGTTCACTGTCCGATGCGCCACCAGTGCGCTAGATGACTGCCCACTTCATGGATTTATTCGCTGTTTCCTTGGACTTCTTTTGTTCTCGAGTCTTGGACTTCTACACATCTTTTATGTCTTCTTTTGAGGTGTTGCATCCTCAGTGCCTTAGTCCAATCCTCTTCGCATCATGTGAACTATAAATACAAACACTAGCAAACACATTAGTCCACGGGTTATGTTGATCATTAAACACCAAAATCACTTAGCTAAATGGCCCGATGTCCATTTTCCTTACAGACACAGCGGGGGACAGGCAACTAAACCAGAGGTGTATATGGTACTGGTAGCCATCTCTTGGTCGACACAATCCAGACAACTAGGCACATAAACATTACACAACTACAAGTGCAGAGTCATTCCATCTACAAAAGCCAGTTGGACAATCCATCCACAAAAGCAATAAAGATGTCCATCTGTAGAGGCGTCCAAGATGTACATCCACAAAAGGTAAGCCATCATCTGTCACTTGTTCAGAAAGCAGGTTTATCAAGGCTGCAATCAAATATAAGAATATGAGTATAAAGTTCCACATATATTTTCTGTGTCATGTCTTTGACGCTAATGTTATATCAAAGCAGGATATTAAACACATGTATATAATCTCGAGGCTAAACAAACAAGGTCTTGATCGCAAACCAACAACCTCAGGCAGTTTACTGAGCAATGGGCCTGATGCTCCTCTGTATTATGTATATATAATACCCAAGCAATAAACAATACCCAAAGAACACCTATTTCCAATAGGATTTGGAGATATCTTCTTAGGAAAAAATGTTGTGTCATGTCTCCTTCAGTCCAAGGACCTAGCTCCTGTAGTGGATCGTGCTGGATGATGTAAAGCTCCATCTATAACAGGAGCGTGAACCTATACACATTTGGTACTTGTTTTAAATTCACATCAGCTAAAATGAGCGGGTCGCACACCCTATAGCGCGTCCTCGAGGACGAGCAGCACATCGACTGAAATGAGCGGGGGCGCGGGGCTATAGGCATTGCTTTTGACTAGGGTTGAAAACGGTTTCGGAATTTTTCGGAATTCCCGAAATCGATTTCGAAATTTTTCGATCGGATTCAGCGGTAACGGTATTTTTCGAAAATGGAATCGGTTTTCGGAATTTTCTATCGGAATCGGTATCAGAATCGGCGTGGTGTTTTACCGACCGTTTCCTTCGGTTACCGGTTTTTGTCGGAAATTACCGGATTTGTGTCTCGATTTTTTTTTCGGAATTTTGCAGCATGTAATTTTTTCGCATCGCATGTACGTCTCCGGATAAGGATTACTTATTTTTGTATTTTTTGAACGTTTTAAGATTTTTTTGGGGATAGATGGTGTTAGAAGGCAGTTGAGATTAACGATTTGGTCTCTCGAACGAATCCACCATTTTCTATGCACATGTTATGTATTAATAATATATAATGATAGAGAGTCGACAGTCTGTCTTTTCTACACATTAGATTTTAGGGTTTTCCTGTGAGGCTGTGAAAAAAACCCTTTATGTGAGAAAAAAAATATTTCATGAGTAAGCATGCCATGTCAACTAAATCGAGTGGATATTGTAAATTGTGAACTTTGAGTCTGTGAACTTGTGATCTTTATGAACTTATTATACTGTGAACTTGTTATATTGTGAACTTGTGATCTTTGTAAACTTAAATTTGTGATCCTTGTGAACTTGTTATATTGTAAACTTGTTATATCATGAATTGTGAACTTGTGGTCTTTGTGATGTTTTGTCAATTTTGTTTTATTGTGAAGTTTGATATGTTTACCGATCGAATTTAAGATTTCGACCGTTACCGGTGTATTTTCCGCACCGAACTTTCGTTTCTGATGTTTCCGAAATACCGATATCGTTTTCGTTTCCGGAGTTACCGTTTTCGATTTTATTTCTGATAAAAAATATGAAAACGGTAATGGTTTTAGTGTTTACCGACCGTTTCTTGACTGAGGAGCGCTGGTTGGTTCTAAATGATTCGGATGCCTTTTCTGCAAGATGGGCTGAGACATGGCCATACACGGAAGGTAGGTAGCATGAGCCAGCCCAAAATGCCCTCCACCCTATAAATAACAATGTAAAACTTGTGGTATCCTATTTTAGTTCCCTAGTTAAAAGTTGGGTTTTGACAAAATTTTGGTGAAGTATAAAAATTGTACTACATAAGTACAGGTTGTTGTCTGATACAAGGAGCTTTAATAGTGGTCCTCCTTGAAGAATGCATTTTGAAAGAATTAAAAAAGGAGAGATCAAGAGTGTGCTGGCAACAAATGGTCGATCTATTCAGTTCTTTTCACTCTCTAAAATTGGCAAACTTGACAACTTGTGTGCAGTGTCATGTCTCGTTTTTTGTTTTGATTATTTTATTAAAAAAATATGTACACCAAGTGAAACTTGTAGAGGATTATTTTGCCGACAGAGCATGATGCAATGTAACATGCATTAGTACTAATTAGTGGTTTTGATTTAAATCATGATCGAGTGATCCATCTTCTTATCCAAGTCTACATCATCTGAATGACCACATCGGTCGCTTTTGGCTGGCAGTTCAATCTCATGAAGAGCTATTAACCCTTTGCCAAATATAAAAATCCCCCCGGTGTGCTACCAACTGAAATTCAGAAAACAATAATTCAGAGGCACATAGGTCACCTGTAATAACACTATGCTACTTTAGGTGTAATATTGCAGATCATGGTCAACCAAAATCCCCAGCTCAGCTCCAAGTCCCTAATTGCAAAACAAAGTGTAGCTTAAAAAATCTCATCTAGATTTGTAGAGCTTAAAAATTTCATAGTAGTAACTTTTTTTCAAACCAAACTACAAGATAAAGTCGTGGTAACAAAGCGTAGGATTGATCCTAGCCACATACTGTATAGTGCACAAACACTGCCTCTGCCATGTTCTCCATGCATGCCAAGCCATCCTCAACCTATCGAACCTTTTTTAGATGAATAGCTCACTGAACTGCTTATATTGGCAAAGGAGAACATAGGGCCGCAGAGTACACGTTTTGGAGATCGAGTGTTGCAAATTTTAGCCAAGTTTGTTGAAATTTAGGTTCAGTTAAGAACTTAAGGTGCATGGTAGCACATCTAGAGTATAAATGGGCCATATTTTTTTGGTACTGCAGCTAAGACTATCGCACTAACAAGAATCAAAGCCTTAGATTTAGACTATGTTGTAAACACCAAGATGGCACAAAGAGCTGAGGATGTACCTAGAATCAGCAGCGACGGAAGCGGAGCCGCCACCAACACCAGTCTTATCAGTTGAGTCTCCAATATCTTCCTCGCAACCTTCCTGGTAGCTATGGACCCACCTTTTGCTGGTGGCGTCGGCAACCTTGCACGCTACATCGAAGTGCATACAATCTGTAAGGTGGCCTAAGTTGGTGGCAACAACGAATTTATCGGTTGGTCGAAAGCATGAGTTACCTTATCCTTGTTGTAGGTTTTGGTGCTCTGTGGTGTTTGAGAAGAGGTACCTTCAGTTGGGACAAATTCTGCTGATGTAGACTTGGATGCAACCCGCGTAGACGAAATTGATGAAGGCTGGGATCCACTGGGTGAAATTGGAACCCAACCTCCATCACTAATCTCGGTGACAAATGTGTTAACCTGGAAACACACATTGCCTAAAAGCAATGGTACTGTCTGTGAAGCTCACGTTGAATGTGTACACGTTTTCCCGTAGCCTAGTGATTTCATCGAGAATAAATCTGGCTGGATTATCCGCGATCAAGATGTCAAGCGGTCTCTTAACAATGCGTTGCGCCATATGACCAAATAGAATGAAATCAGTCTCGCCTGTCTCGTCTCCGACTGTGATGAGCATCCTGTACCTGCACATAAAGTAGCAAACAGAGATGTATATTAAGGAGTCAACATGCGTAGATGTTGTACGGTACACATTTGTAACAAACCAAGAAACATCACAGACCTTGGATTAGGTGGGCCAACATGGCCACATTTGTAACAGACCAAGAAACATCGCACATGTATGATTAAGGAGTCATCAGACGCATATGTATGATTAAGGTGTCAACACGATCGTTGTAACACCCTGAATTTGAGGGTATCAAATTTATTTATAATTTTTTCTCTAATATATACCAAATTTAGGTGTTACCTCTTGTTTCTCTCTCTAGACTTCTCCTCTCTCTCTTTTATTAGAGCTTTGTCTAGTTTATACGGGATTAATTATTTCATATAGCAAAACCTATGTGAGTCATGAAATGTTGCATCATGCTGAGACTAAATTATTCTTTTGTTTGATGCACATGTTTGGATTAGTTTAAATTTGGTTTTAATTTGATTTGAATTCCATAAAGAAAATAAAAAGAAAAGCAATTAGAAAATCCAGAAAAATAGAAAACTCTATTTCGGCCCGAGTAGCCCGGCCAAGCCTAGCCAGGCCGCGCGTGCGCGCGCCTGCATCGCATGACAGGTGGGTCCCACCTGTCAGTGACGGCCCACATCCGCACTCACTCCCTCACTCCCTCCCGCTGCCCAGTGGGACCGACCTATCGGCACCGTTTTCCTTACGCGCGTGCCCGTTTTCTCTCGCAGCTTGGTGGGTCCGCTCAGCGCTGACCGCTCGTTCGCGAGTTCGCTCTCGCTGGCCTGCGGACCCCACCTGTCAGCCACCTCCCCTTCCCTAACCTCCCGCCCGCGCTCTCCAGCATGGACGCGCCCACGACGCGCGTTTCCCAGCCACTCCCCCACGCGCCCGACCCCTTTTTTGGAGCCCGCGCCCACTCGCTCACTCCCCTCGCTCAGTTGCACCCCCAGCAGACCCCCTCGCTCCTCTCTCTCGCACCGCACACATACCCATGGAGCTCCGCCGTGGTCCGCCGTTCGTTTCATGGCCGCCGTCGAGCTTCAGTCGCGTCTGTTGCCTTGGTGAGTTTCGCCTCCTCGCCAGCAACACGAGACACCCTCTGGTTTGGCCCCAGCTAGCCCCTCTGTTTCGCCCGGTCCACGCTCACCGACCTTTTCATCGTGCAGCCGGAGCTCCACCGCCGTCAACACAAGGCCTCCCTACGTCCTCGCCGTTGCTCAAGCGCTCCAGAGTCCCCTCTCGAGGTGAGCAAACTCCCCATGCCCTTAATTTCCTGTTTATGCCTTGTTGTCCGCGCAATCGCTCGCTAGAGTGAACTGCGCCGTCGTTGGGCTGCTCTGCCGCAGACCGCGCCCTCTGGTGCCTCTGCGCCGATGTCGTGACCATGGTTGAGTCCGCCGTGTCACCCCGAGCTCGCCCGAGTCCTTCCCTAGCGCCCTAGACCCTCGCCGTGGCCGTGCCCTCGCCTCCGGCAAAACATCGCCGTGGAGCCGGGCGACGCCGCCGCGAGCAGGCCAGCAACCCAACCCGAGCTCGCCATCAGATCTCAGGCGTCCATCTAGGATCTGACGACCTGGCTTCTATTAAACCTGACCCGATCTCAACCATCCGATTCAGATCTGGCCACTCAGATTCGCGCCCTCGCTCGCGCTCTGCAGCTGGGCCCGGCCGGTCAGTTTGTCTCACCCTTGGTCGCTGACACCCCTAGCCCGCCTGTCAGCCGCGCTCGCCCGTCCACGCGTGTGCTTGGATCTAATCATGGTAGTTTTTTCATGATCGTGTGGTCGAGTTCAGCCGATACCCCTATACGCGGTAGATTTGCTAAGAAGCCCCTCGGGTTTCTGAGATTCAACCCGCCGTCCCCCAGTTTCACGCGCAGGCCCCTGTAATTTTGCAGAAAGAACCCTAGCCTTTTAGTTAATCACAAAATTAGACCTAGTTTTGTATTTTGAATTCCAAAACTTGTTTATTTCATATATTTTGCATATGAACTCCAAATTGAGTGATTCAAATTGCAAAATGTTCATAAGATTATTCTCCATCTGTTTAAATTATAATCATTCACTATCTGCATGTAGTAATTTTATGTCTGGGCTATAGGTGCATTTAGAGTAGTGACTCATTTATTAAAAGGGAAAACCATAATGGTAATTAGATGTTTAACTTTGTGAGATTTATAAAATGTAATGCATGAATCTATCCCTGGTATAATTTTGGTAATCCATTAAGCTAAACGAATTTAAGTTATGTGATCCTCGAAATAGACAATATTTAGAGAACCACGAACCCCTAGGCGTATTAGTCCACCCTAGACTCTAGACTTCACTTTTGAGTTTGTTACTTTCTTTTGTATTAGTGTTCACTTGATTGTACATGTTTGGTGTATTGTTTTGTTGTCATTATCCAAATGTGTTGAATGCATGATCGCTTTGAGTAGATAACGAGCAACCCGTGGTTCCTGAGTGTGTTGCCGAATATCTTCCTGAGCAATAACCTGGTGAAAGCAAGTGTCCTCTAACCCATTATGTTCTACTTACTTTATAATTCACCGTCCGTATTACTCTATTGAAACCTAAGGATGGACTAGTCTGTATTTATCTTGTCCTTGTTTACCTTTTTGGGTCATTATGGTTAGCTTTATGCTATTGCTTTACTTTAATCAACGAACATGATGTGAATATTTATGATACGATGATGATCTTGTGATACTTTAGGGGACTCAGGCTGTTTCCCGAGTACCTCTCCGTAAGGACCTGTTCGTTGAGTGACCGCCCGGGATAACAGTACAACCATGAGGGTGGAATGGGACGCCCTTAGCTGATTAATTAGAGGAACTTGAGGTGTAGTTGGCTTCGCCGTAGGGCTGTCAATGGGGTCCGGGCACGGTACTTGCTCTGTCGAGGTTCTTTCGATTTGGTTTTGTTAGTCACCCTTCCTGTGGGTAGAAGTACTGTGTTTATCAAACCGGAGAAACCTAACGAGCAGCTATGACCTCTAGGGAATCTTTGTAAAAGCTACGTAGTGAGACCCTGATAGGTCACCTTGGGAGTGATCAATGGGGAGTCATGATCCCCGGGCAGAACGGGAATCACGACTCATGGGTAAAGTGTGCCACCTCTGCAGAGTGTTAGAAACTGGTATATCAGCCGTGCTCACGGTTAAGAGCAGCCTTGGGATCCTCTTTTATTAGAAGAACTTTGGATACTTTTTATGATGATGGTTATTGATGATGAATATAACTGTGGTTTCTGGTATTTCCTCTTGGAGGGAGTACTTTTGGGTAATAACTGGGTTTATTACTAAAACTTGGCTTACTACTAGTAATAAATACTTGACCAACTAAAAGCCACTGCTTTAACCTTAACTCCACATACAACTAGTCAACTTTAGCCAAACGAGACATTTGCTAAGTACGTTGATGTGTACTCACTCTTGCTTTAAAAACCACCCCAGCCCAGGTTGTTCCCATTGCAATCAGTGCTCAGGAGGAGTTGCAGGCAACATGGAGGACTGTTGGGGCCTTCCTCTTCCGAAGGTCCTCAAAACATGACTAACCTTTTGTTTCTAGTATATTATTAAATATTACAGGAGCTTCGTAATGAGAAAAGCTCCGTGATAAGTATCTTTTTCCTGTCAAAGACCCTCAAGACGAAGACATTGTGTGAAAATGATAACAACGAATGCGAAGCTACAACTGAAGGATGACAACTTTGGCTTAGGATGGCAATGAAGGTCAAGCATAATGCCGAGCCAAAGAAGAAAAGACTAGTTAATCCCTGATGATTTATGTTACGATTATGTGTACATATTAAGATCATAAATGTATTTTTACCCGGGCTACGTTCAGTGCCTATAAATAGGTGAATAGTACCCACGTTCATGTCGGATTGTAATCACTCTCACGCCAACATCTTCGAACAAGTCGAAGATATCAATGTAATATAAATCCTATTAATATTCATATGTTTATCTTGAAATAAATATATGAATCGGTATATGAATGAATAATGTTTATGATCTCTATGAATTATTATTCTTGTGAATGATGAAGGTGCGTCCTTCACGACCTTCGTTTGAAGATTATTATATCCAAAAGGAGATGATGCTTCGGAGGACGAAAGTACCTAATTTTTAACAATTGCGTTGCCTTGTTCTTGATTCACAACATTTGAGAACAAGAGACCAACAAGGACTTTGAGGAGGTCCAGGACTACGATGAGTTCTAGTTGTGTTAGTGGGAAACCCCCAGTCAGCTGCGTGTGAAGGCCTTATCTCTACATTTCGTATTCTGCACTTTGATCACGTTAAATGACTATGTTATGTTAATGACTCTGTGGATGTCTTGGACATCTTGATGTAATAAAGTACCTTTTCCACTATTATTTTGAGCAATGTGTGATGATGTTCAATTATGTAATCGCTGTGTACGTGAGTTTCTGATCCTGGCACGTACATGGTTCGCATTCGGTTTGCCTTCTAAAACCGGGTGTGACAATCGTGAACTGTGAACTATAGAAGTAGGAAAATAGCAGAACCTTTGTGATGAACAGAGCAAGAATAACAACCTGACAATCAAATGGAACAAATGTAGGAAAAAATGGGAACATGTTTAGGCCAGGTGTACACCTAGAGAGCAGGGAGGGGGGTGAATAGGTGATCCTGCAAAAATCAACTCTAAAGAACACAAACTTGGTTTATAATAAGTGTTAGTGAAAGCTAAAACCAAGTTGGTATGAATAGAGATGGAGAAACGAGAACTCTTCACTTGATTGCTCCTTTGAGATGTGTATCAAACTTAGGAGCAATAATACAAGTGAATATGAGAACTCAAGAAGACGATAACCGCAATAAAGTAAATGGACAAGAGACACGACAATTTTATCCCGTGGTTTGGCCAATGACTACTCCACACTGTGGTGACCTCCTTCGATCAAGTGATCCAAAGATCAAACTTGAGTACCACGGTTGTCTTCCTTATATCAATTTCCGATTGTGAGGAATCTCCACAAATTGGAGTCTCTCACGCCTTACACAAATGTTTACAATCAAAACGGGGTAAGGATGGGAGTAGAAACACACACAAGAACACAATCGCAGCAACAACACGCACATAAGTCAAGGAGAGAGCGCGGGAATCAAAACGATAGAGTCACAGCTCAAGAACGTGCTCAAATCTCTATCTATTGAATTAACAGCGTGGTCGCGGAGTCTCAGAGTTGTAGAGTGCTCAAGGTATGCTTGTGTTCTGCTCCATGGCACCTAGGGTGTCCTTTTGTAGCCCCAAGGGACTTAGGAGTTGTTGGAACTCCATTTGGAAGGCCCTGGTTGCCTTCTGTCCGCGGGTGCACCAGACTGTTCGGTGCACACCGGACACTGCACAGTGCGTGATTCCCTTCCATAAACGGCCGAGCTGACCGTTGAGTCAGCCATTGGAGCCTTCGGTCGCCTGGCACACTGGACTATCTGGTGCACATCAGACTGTCCGGTGGTGCCTCTCGACTATTGGTCCACAAGACGTGGCCGCCATATGGTCGCCGTTGATTGCACATCGACCGCTGGCGTGGGCAGAGCTTCTGGTCTCCTGACGCACCAGACATATTTGGTGCACACTGGACTGTCCGGTGAAGGCGTCTTCTCGAGAGTGGCATGTTCGGCCAGCCAAAGACCAGCCGAGGACCAACTAACCAGCCTCGGCACCAGACTGTCCGGTGCACATCAGATTGTCTAGTGATTCCCAGACTGGCCCAACTTTGGCCAAACTTTGCCAAACTTATCCACTTCAATTTGTCTCAACTTGGAGAGATTCTAGCACTTAGATGAACATTGTTAGCCAATTAAAGAATTTACTAAATGTTAGAATCATACCTTTGTTCCTTCCATATAATAGGATTTGCAATTTACACACATATGCGTTTTCCCATGTTTCTCAATTTGCCTTTCAAATATATGTGCTTATGCTCATACATCAAAATTTTAGTCCAAGACAATATGTTGAGCTTTTAATCATCAAAACAAAATAGAAATGACCTAAGGGCATATTTCCCTTTCACCATGGTATCACTGAAAAGCACCAATCTTCACACACTAAAACCGATGAAAAACACCACATGTTACTAATAGACTATGGAAGCAGGAAAATAGCAGGGCTGCTACGATGAGCAAAGAAAAACTAACAACATCACAACATAATGGAACATACACATAATTAAAAGCATAGCAACGTGGCCGCTGTGATTGCGCGCCGACCGTTGGCGTGGGTAGAGCTGCTGGTCTCCTGGCGCACTAGACATATCCGGTTCACACCGGACTGTCCCGTGAATTATAGCCAGTGAGCCTCGGCGTCTTCCCGAGAGTGGCCTATTCGGTCAGCCGAAGACCAGCCGAGGACCAGCCAACCAGCTTGGGCACCGGATTGTCCGGTGCACACCAGACTGTTTGGTGAGGTCCAGACTGGCACAACTTTGGCCAAACTTAGCCAAACTTCATTTCAATTTGTCTCGACTTGGAGAGATTCCTAGCACTTAGAGATGAATATTGTTACCCACTTAAATAATTTACTAAATGCTAGAATTATACCTTTGTTCCTTCCATATAATTTGATTTGCAATTTACACACATGCATTTTCCCCATGTTTTTCAATTTTCCTTTCAAATATATGTGGTTATGCTCATACATCAAGATGTTAGTCCAAAACAACGTGTTGAGCATTTAGTCACCGAAACAAAATAGAAATGGCTCAAGGGCACATTACCCTTCCAATTCCCCCCTTTTTGGTGATTTATGCCAACACACCTAAAAGCAACACAAGAGATACTAACATGATCAAAGATGAGTCAACTTTTGCAATATGAAGTCAAATGAAACATCAATAGAATAAGTCTAGGATTTGGCATATTTGGATCATTTTGCCATCACTTGGTTTGTTTTCGCAACACAAATTCATTTTCTTACTTCTATGCCAATAACACTTTGTTTTAGCAAATCAAAACAATTTTCAAGACTAGTTTTGATCAAAAGCAAAAAACTTTCCCTTTTCCCCATAATAAAGATTTCTCCCCCACTAGAGAGTAGTTTTGTAATAAGAGAGTTTTGATCATAAGACAAGTACTAACACAATAGGTTTTGAAATTCACAAGTGGTAGTTGATCCAATCGCTTTTACCTTAATTTCTCCCCTTTGGCATTAAGCACTAAAACAGAGAAGCTAATGGCCTTTAAACCTTATTGCTCACCAAAAATTGCGAATTAAGAGCAAGAAGGCAATGAACACCAAGGACAACTTGAACATGATTCCGTTATGCAGTGGAAGTCTTGTTCATTGTTCAAGTTTGCCATTTCCCTTTCCATTCACGCTTGATACTACACCAAAACCACTTAAGCGAACATGTTAGTCTCAAAGGGTCAAGTTGTAGCATATCCCCCCCTTAAACATATGCATCGGTTGCATAAGGACTTGTGAGGTCTAGGGATATATGCTATAGATCAATCCAAGTTTCGTGAATCTAAGACATTTAGCTCACTACGCAAATTACAAAATCTTTTCTCATATAAAGGCTTGGTAAAGATATCGGCTAGCTGGTGATCAATGCTAATATGACAAACATCGATATCTCCCTTTTGCTAGTGATCTCTCAAAAAGTGATGCCGGATGTCTGTGTTTAGTGCGTCTATGTTCAACGAGATTACCCGCCAAGCGGATTGCACTCTCATTATCACAAAGGGGTAGGACTTTGCTCAGATTGTAGCCAAAGTCCCGGATGGTTTGCCTCATCCAAAGTAGTTGTGCGTAACACTGACCTGCGGCAACATACTCGGTCTCGGCGGTGGATAGGGCAATAGATGTTTGTTTCTTTGAACTCCAAGACACCAGAGAACTTTTCAGAAACTGACAAGTCCATGATATGCTCTTCCTATCAACCTTGCACCCGACATAATCGAAGTCTGAATATCCAATCAAGTCAAAGGTCCCTTAGGATACCAGAGCCCGATGTGAGGTGTTTGAACTAAATATCTAAGAATACACTTCACAACCACAAGTTGACATTCCTTGGGATCGGATTGAAATCTAGCACATATGCAAACTAAAAGCATAATGTTTGGTATACTTGCACGAAGATAAAGCAAGGATCCTATCATAGATCGGATACCTTTTGATCTACGGACTTACGTCCCGTGTTGAGGTCCAAGTGTTCGTCAGTTCCCATTGGCGTCTTAGGAGGCTTTACATCCTTCATCCCAAACTTCTTTAGTATATCTTGTATGTACTTCGTTTGAGGGAGGAATGTTCCTTCCTTGAGTTGCTTTACTTGAAATCCGAGGAAGTAAGTCAACTCTCCCATCATGGACATCTCGAATTTCTATGTCATCATCCTACTAAACTCTTCACATGACTTTTGATTAGTAGAACCAAATATTATGTCATCGACATATATTTAGCATATAAACAAATCACCATTGCAAGTCTCATTGAAAATAGTAGGATAAACTTTCTCTACCTTGAAAGCATTAGAAAGAAGGAAATCTCTAAGGCATTCAAACCATGCTCTTGGAGCTTGCTTAGGTCGATAGAGCGCCTTAGAGAGCTTGTACACATGGTCGGGGTACCTGTCATCCTCGAAGCTAGGGAGTTGCTCCTCGTACACCTCCTTCTTGATTGGCCCATTAAGGAAAGCGCTCTTCACGTACATTTGGTAGAACTTAAAAGAATGGTCAGCAGCATAGGATAATAATATACGAATAGAGTCAAGCCTAGCTACAGGAGCAAAAGTCTCCTCAAAATCCAAACCTGTCACTTGGGCATAACCTTTTGCCACAAGCCTCGCCTTGTTTCTTGTCACCACTCCGTATTCATCTTGTTTGTTGTGAAACACCCACTTGGTGCTCACAACATTTTTCTTTGGATGTGACACCAGAGTCCACACTTCATTTCTTTTGAAGTTGTTGAGCTCATCTTGCATGGCCAACACCCAGTATGGATCCTGCAAGACTTCTTCTACCCTAAAAGGCTCAATAGAAGAAACAAAACCGTGCTCACAAAAATTTGCAATACGTGAACAAGTAGTAACTCCCTTGCTAATGTCACCAAGAATTTGATCCACCGGATGATCCCTTTGAATGTTGGCGCGGACTTGGGTTGGAGGTGCCTGTGGTACTTTTTCCTCCTCCCTTCTTTCTTGTTCTTGTGCTCAACCTTGATCCATGCCATCACCCTAATGTACTTGTTCCTCATCTTGAGTTAGGGGCTGCACCATTATTGAGGAAGAAGGTTGATCATGCACTTGTTGTTCCTATGGTCGCACATTGTCTATCGCCATAGTCCTCATCGCGGCCATTAGAGCCTCATGTTCATCTATGTCATCAAGATCAACTTGCTCCCTTGGAGGGACATTAGTCTCATCAAATACAATGTCACTAGAGACTTCAACTAAACCCGAAGATTTGTTGAAGACTCTATATGCCTTTGTATTTGAGTCATAACCAAGTAAAACCCCTTCAACGACTTTGGGAGCAAACTTTGAATGCCTACCTTTCTTGATCAAGATGTAGCATTTGCTCTCAAATACACAAAAGAAAGAAACATTGGGTTTGTTATCGGTGAGTAGCTCATATGATGTCTTCTTGAGGAGGCGATGAAGATAGAGACGGTTTATGGCATGGCAAGCCGTGCTTATAGCTTCTGACCAAAACCGTTCTGGTGTCTTGTATTCTCCCAGCATCGTCCTTGCCATGTCAATGAGCGTCCTGTTCTTCCTCTCCACTACACCATTTTTCTTGTGGCGTGTAGGGAGTGGAGAACTCATGCTTGATGCCTTCCTCCTCAAGATATTCCTCTACTTGAAGATTTTTTAATTTAGATCCATTGTTGCTCCTAATCTTCTTCACTTTTAGCTTAAACTCATTTTGAGACCGTCTTAGAAAGTGCTTGAGAGTTTCTTGGGTTTTAGATTTATCCTGTAAAAAGAATACCCAAGTGAAGCGGGAATAGTCATCAACAATTACTAGACCATACTTAATCCCATTGATGCTAAGATAAGCAACGAGACCGAAGAAATCCATATGGAGAAGTTCCAAAGGTCTTGATGTCATCATCACGTTATTTCTTGGATGACTTGTTCCCACCTGTTTCCTAGCTTGACATGCTGCACAAGGTCTATCTTTCTCAAACAAGACATCGGTTAGTCCTAACACATGTTCTCCCTTTAGAAGCTTATTAAGGTTTTTCATCCCAACATGTGCTAGACGACGATGCCAAAGCCAACCCATATTGGTCTTAGAAAGTAAACATGCATCTAGATCGACATTTTCTTTAGTAAAATGTACTAAAAGCTTGCCGTCAGATACACCTTTAAATGTTAATGAGCTATCACTTCTTCTAAAGACAGTTACATCAAAATTTGTAAATAAACAATTATAACCCATGTGACATAACTGACTAACAGAAAGCAAATTAAATATCCAAGCGATTCTACCAAAAAGACATTAGAAACGAAATGCTCAGCAATAATCGCTATTTTACCTATTCCCTTTACATTGCCTTGGTTCCCATCTCCAAAGATGATAGTGTCATGGGAATCCCTATTCTTGACATAGGAGGTGAACATGTTCTTCTCCCCTGTCATGTGGTTTGTGCATCCGCTATCAATGGTCCAGCTTGAGCCCCTGGATGCATAAACCTGCAAGGAATTTAGGCTTGGGATTTAGGTCCCCAACTTGTGTTGGGTCCTGTCAGGTTATACATAGGTTTTTGGAACCCAAATGCAAGTCTTACCTTTCTTGCATTTTGGTCCCACATTTGTAGCAACAATTCTATCATTCTTACAATGAATTACATAGGATGCATCAAATGTGCTGAATAGAATGGAAGATCCATGAGATGCATTCATATCTTTAGATGCATGAGAAACAACATGAGAAGCATGACACCTAGTTCTACTCCTATTAGAATCACTAGATGAAGCGAACATAGTGTGAGGAGTAAAACTATCATTGCAAGTATCATGATAAGCATTATGAGAAGCATTCTTGACATGAGAATACAAATGAGTATGGTTTTTCTTTTCATGAACATAATGCAAGCTATTAGCCATAGGTGCCTTTCCCTTCTCCTTTGTGAAGTTAAGGACCTTTTGGCTCTTAGTGTTCTTGGTTCTCTTTTGGAAACAAAGTCCATCCTTAATGGAGGGATGTCTACCGATGGTGAAGGCATCCCTAGCAAATTTAACTTTTTCTACTTCATTTTTGCAAGTTTTAATTTAAACATTTAATTGAGCAATTTCATCATTTAATTTTGCAATAGTATAGGCATGATTACTGCAAGCATTAAAATCATGATCTTTACATTTAGCACAAATGGAAACATGCTCAATGGGTGAACTAGCAACACTTAGTTTCTCTATTCTAGCATTCAAATTATCATTTAAACTCTTAAGGCTAGTAATAGAGGAATGGCAAGAAGACAATTCAAAAACAAGCATTTCATTCTTCTTTATTTCTAAAACAAGAGATTTTTCTACTTCTACTACTTTATCATGTTCCTCATAAAGCAGGTCCTCTTGTTTTTCTAGCAATTTATCCTTTTCATTAAGAGCATCAATTAATTCATTAATTTTATTTACCTTAGATCTATCTAAGCCATTAAAAAGATTGCTATAGTCTATGTCATCATCATCATCATAGTCTTCATCACTAGAAAAGGTATACTTAGGAGTATCATGGGTACATACCTTCTTCTCTTTTGCCATGAGGCAAGTGTGATACTCGTTGGGGAAGAGGGGGGATTTGTTGAAGGCGGAGGAAGTAAGACCTTTATCGTCAGAGTTGGATGAAGAGTAGTCCGAGTCCCATTCCTTGCCGATGTGCGCCTCGCCCTTCGTCTTTCTATAGAACTTCCTTTTCTCCTTCTTCCCTTTCTTGTCTTGTACCTGGTCATTCTCATTATCGGGACATTGAGCAATAAAATGACCAGTCTTACCGCACTTGAAGCATGAACACTTTCCCCTTGATTTGTTCTTGTTGGGGGTAGTCCTTGCGTTCTTTCAATGCGTTCTTGATGCGCTTTATTACAAGTGTCATTTCCTCCTCATTAAGTGCAGCTGCCTCCACTTGCACCACCTTGTTTGGGAGTGTCTCCGTGCTGCCCGTTTCTTTGAGTGCAACAGGTTTCTTAGAGAGGAAGAGATTCGTTGGCGATGTCGTTGACGTACCTTGCTTTTTTACCATCATGCGCCCGCTTACAAGCTTACCAATGATTTCCTTGATCGATATTTTGGTATACCTAGGATTTTCACGAATAAGATTAACAAGATGGGTACCAATTACAGTAAATGGCCTTAACATGAGGCGCATGACGTCATGATCCATCCATTTTGTGCTTCCATAGCTTCGAATCTTGTTCACCAGAGTATTAAGCCTATTGTACGTTTTAGTTGGCCCCTCTCCCATTTTCATGGCGAATATCCCCAATTTGCCTTCCACCAACTCCATCTTGGTGATTATCGTAGTATCATTACCCTCATGAGAGATCTTGAGGGTGTCTCATGTTTGCTTGGTGTTGTCCAAACCACTAACCTTGTTGTATTCATCCCTGCATAGAGATGTTAAAAGAACAGCAGTAGCTTGGGCATTTTTATGAATTAGCTCATTAATAAATATGTTACTATCACTACTATCAAAATTCATTTCATTTTCTACTACTTCCCGAATGCTAGGACGAAGAGAAATTAAATGACTACGCATTTTATGACTCCAAAAAGAATAATCTTCCCCATCAAAGTGAGGGGGCTTGCCAAGAGGTATAGATAATAAATGAGCATTGGAGTTGTATGGAATACGAGAATAATCAAAATAATAATTTTGATTAACCGTCTTTTTCTTTGAAGTGGAATCATGATTGTCATCTTCCTTTTGTGAAGATGAGAAGGCGTCGTTGTCGTAGTAGATAATCTTCTTGATGCACCTCTTCTTCCCGTCCTTTCTCTTGTTGTTTGAGCCTAAGTTGATGGGCTTATCTCCTTTTGGCTCGTTGTTGTTGAGGGTTTATTTCTCCTTGTTGTTGATCACAATCTCCTTGCCCTTAGGATCAATATCTTCGGGTGGTTAGTCCCTTGATGAAGAAAATAACTTTGATACCAATAATTGAGAGCACCTAGAGGAGGGGTGAATAGGTGATCCTGCAAAAATCAACTCTAAACAACATAAACTTGGTTTATAATAAGTGTTAGTGAAAGCTAAAACCAAGTTGGTATGAATAGAGATGGAGAAAGGAGAAATCTTCACTTGATTGCTCCTTTAAGATGTGTATCAAACTTAGGAGCAATAATACAATTGAATATTAGAACTCAAGAAGACGATAATCGCAATAAAGTAAATGGACAAGAGACACGACGATTTTATCCTATGGTTCGTTCAATGCCTACTCCACGTTGTGGTGACCTCCTTCAGTCAAGTGATCTAAAGATCAAACTTGAGTACCATGGTTGTCTTCCTTATATCAATTCCCAGTTGTGAGGAATCTCCACAAATTGAAGTCTCTCATGCCTTACACAAATGTTTACAATCAAAACGGAGTAAGGATGGGAGCAGAAACACACACAAGAACACAATCGCGGCAACAACACGCACACAAGTCAAGAAGAGAGCGCAAGAATCAAAACAACAGTCACAACTCAAAAACACGTTCAAATCTGTATATAATGAATTAACAGCGTGGTCGCGGAGTCTCGGAGTTGTAGAGTGCTCAAGGTATGCTTGTGTTCTGCTCCATGGCGCCTAGGGGTCCTTTTGTAGCCCCAAGGGACTTAGGAGTTATTGGAACTCCATTAGGAAGGCCCTGGTTACCTTTTGTCCGCTGGTGCACCGGACTGTTCGGTGCACACTGGACACTACACAGTGCGTGATTCCCTTCCATAAACGGCTGAGCTGATCGTTGAGTCAGTCGTTCGAGCCTTCGGTCGCCTAGCACATCGGACTGTCCGGTGCACACCAGATTGTCCGATGGTGCTTCTCGCCCGTTGGCCCACCAGATGTGCCCACCATGCTGGTCTCCTGGCGCACCAGACATGTCCGGTGCACACCGGACTGTTCAATGAGTTAGAGCCAGCGAGCCTTGTTGTCTTCCCGAGAGTGGCCTGTTCGGCCAGCCGAAAACCAGCCAACCAGCTTCGGCACAGGATTGTCTGGTGCACACCGGACTGTCCAGTAAGGCCAAGACTGGCTCAACTTTGGCCAAACTTAGCCAAACTTCTCCACTTCAATTTGTCTCGACTTGGAGAGATTCCTACCACTTAGATGAACATTGTTAGCCACTTAAAGAATTTACTAAATGTTAGAATCATACTTTTGTTCCTTCCATATAATAGGATTTGCAATTTACACACATATGCATTTTCCCATGTTTCTCAATTCTCTACTCTCTACTATACTTAAAGCACCAGTTTCAACGGTCGTCCTGCGTCATCTTTTTACAAAAAAGTCCCTATATTTCTTCCAAATCAACTCAGCGTAAAATGTTAAAAAGCAATGCAGGAAGTGGGGTTTGAACCCACACCCTGATGGAAAAAGGGTGGGAGACATTGGGTGAAGCTATCTAACCAATAAAACATCATGCTCAAATGTTTATAATATTGAATATAAATTGTACATATGTATATATGATTGTTTGTAAAATAAAAAAAATCGTGTCGGGTCGGGCCAGCACTACGGGCCGAGGCTACGACCCAAGCACCGCACGACGCTCGTGCCGGGTTGGCCCAAGCACTATTAAATGGGTCGTGCCTCGGGCCGGCTTGCCAAACATGACCCATTTGACCATCCATACCTCCGCACGATAATGATGGTCCTCGCCTCAGTTGCCACCACCTCGTTTGCCATTCTACTTCTTTTCTCTCTCCCCTCATGCCTCCACCTCCGCCCCGCCCCATTCTCGACAGAGAGCGTAGGAGCATGCGCCTTCTCCCCATATTCGTTCAACACCAGCCCTGACACCGACTCGCGCAGTGACTATTGCACGTCCACGAGAACGTTTCACATCATGCGCGCACCATCGTTTTCGCCGTCGTCGGACGTCCCGTTCGTCTTCCCGGCCTTCGCCCTATTCTTCCTCCCCAACATGATGCCCCCGCCCACGGTCGCAGCCGCGAGCCGACCGACGCTCATCGACGCGGGTACAGCGCGAGTTGGTCATGCTCCTGGCCTTTCTCCGTGCGTGCCGTCGAGGAGGCCATGGTGGCCGCGTGCCACACTTAGGTTATCTTGGCGATGAGGAGTCCAGGTCTGAGATATTGGACAACCAAGGCCCGTATCATGGCAACAATCGGCATATGCTACGAAGTAGATGGTGGTGTTGTGTCGCTTCGGTGGGTCCAGGGCTGGGAAGACACTCGCATTCTCTCGCCCTTCTCGGATTGACGCATGGTGTGGGTGCCTCTCAGTTTGGAGCTGCTCTGACTGGGCTTCTTTCTCCGCTTGCGTGCTCTCTCCCTATATATCTAGTGATATACTACTTATGTCGCATCTAGATGCCTAGGTCTTCGTCGTGTCCTTCTCCGGCAACGAACATGTATGTCCGCCTCTTCCCTTCGTGCTCTACGAAACCTTGGAAATGGGGGAAGCGAGGGATGGGGGTCTCTGATTTGCTGCCTATGGTACCCGTGTGTTCATAAAAAATATTGTGTGAAGAGCGGAGACAATCAATAAAAAATCTTGAGATCATTTTGGTGGATAATTTACGTGGGTATTGTTGTGCGCCGTCGCAACACACGGATAACCGACTAGTTGCCTTTTAAATATCTGTGCTTATGCTCATACATCAAGATGTTAGTCCAAGATAATATGTTGAGTATTTAATCACCAAAACAAAATAGAAATGGCCTAATGGCACATTTCCCTTTCACTATGGCATCGCTAAAAAGCACCAATCTTCACACACTAAAACCGATGAAAAATACCACATGTTACTAATAGACTAACCCTGCAGATCTAACAATAACAATTCAGCTAATACCACAAACGAAACGAACGTGAACTATGGAAGCAGGAAAATAGCAGGGCTGCTGTGATGAGCAAAGCAAAACTAACAACATCACAACACAATGGCACATACGCATAAATAAAAGCATAGCAACGTGATCGTAACCTGTCAACTACTTCTTTCATTTCTTGGCTAAATGAATACATTTCAATCCTTAATGAGAAGATTCTTTCGTTTCTTGGCGAAATGAATACATTTCAAATATTACAAGCTTTCTCGTATGGCATTGCATAAGGGATGTGGGCTCCACCTGCGACCGTTAAAACGGTTGACATGCATTATGTCCGACGGGTGGTTGTGGCCGTCGAAGATAGTGTATGTCCGACGGCGGCCGTCGGAGATAGTGTATGTCCGACGGCGGCCGTCGGAGATAGTGTATGTCCGACGGCGGCCGTCGGAAATACTGCTATTTCCGACCTCTTATGTCCGACGGCCAGCTGCCGTCGGAGATAAACGGATGTCGTCAGACATAGCTTATCTCCAACGGTTTAATGCTTATGTCCGATGGCTTTGGCCGTCGGAAGTTTTGTGATTTACTGTAGTGGGTCATTTTGGGTACTTTCTTTGCACTTAACAATTTATTTATATGGCCACATCTGAGATTGCATGGTCATTTTGGGTACTTTCTTTGCACTTAACAATTTATTTATATGGCCACATCTGAGATGAAATACCTGTCCTAGTGACATGACCCCATATGTAATAGATCTCTAAAATTGTGCCGTTTTTCATAGTCTAGCACTGTGTTCCAAGTGTTTGGAACTAATGCAGATCTTCTGTTGAGCATCTCGATTATTTTTTCATAACCACTTCTTAGGCATCTTGTAGGTATCTTCTTTTGTCGTGGTATTTTTGTATTTCTGAGTGCTTTTGTTCACACATATGTAAGGCACTGTTAGCTGGCAACCTTTAGAATTCATTTACCTTATGCAAGACTGCAAAAATAAATCTTGATGGTGGTTTCAATTTTTATCGATAAGAACTAATGCACAAAAAATGTCGGATCAAATAAGCAGGTGATATGATTTTCGTATAGCAGTGAGCTCATGATGTTGGCCATATATTACTATTACTACTGACACTACTATGTTTTGCCTACTAAATCCATGGCGTGGTGTTGCCTTGTAGGGAATTGCTCAAGGATGTATATCTGGGATTATTTTTTCTGCAAGCATATTAAGTCCCCACATCTTTACTTCATTAACTGGTAAGCGTTTGGTATAGGAATATAGGATTAGGGAGGGAACAATATCATTCACGCTTTATTATGCCAACCTGTTGGTATTGTTAGGGTCCCTATGGGCTACTTCATTTTGATTAGATGGTTTGTTTAGATGTTGGAATCTGGAGTAATCCAAAACATGTATGGATGGTTAGCTTCTATTTCGTTAGCTTAAAGTGCTAAGTTCTGTAATAAGTAGCTTTCTGATGGAGTCTGTCAAACTATGTTCCTATTTCTTAATGAAATAGGGGGGTATCCCCTCTCTGTTAAAAAAATTATGCCAACGTGTTTTCTTCCTGAAACAGAGTCCCTCAATTTCGAAGGGTTCAGCATTTTGGGTGCTAGCTTTCTGAAACAGCCCCGTTTCAGTATTTGTTTCAGAAATAGTGGCCCTCTAAAACAGAGCCCCTCAACAGTATTAGTTCAGTGGGAATACTTTGCAATTTTGTTTCATCTAAATCTGACATGCACCACTAATAGCCTGGCATATTCTGTAGCTCATTGCTGCCAAAGTTACCATCTAAAAGCAGCAAAGAACACTGTACAGGCATTTGTCATCGACTACGGCCTTGACAAAAGTTTCGGGATCTCCAAACTCATAAGCACAAACTATCATTTACAAGCATGAAATATTGAGGAGCTATACAGAGCTAAGAAGTCCCAAGCACAGCTTAGTTAGAAACACGAGATACTCAGGGAAGCTTTGAGCAAATGTTTGGAGGATGAGACGGATGTACACACAACAGGAGAACATCATCTACAAAGCCAACCACATAGGCAGCTGATACGACATGAACTGGACCAATAGTGTAGAAAAAATGCAAAGCCAGCTAGCAGCACCTATAGAGCATCACACCCAACACCTGGTTGCCTCTTTAGTGTGGTTCTTATGATGCCTTTATTATGGACTTGGCGTGTGATGCCAATTAACGCGTGAACCACCTATTTTGGATTCGCTATAACAAGCATGTAGGTTCCCGATAAATAACCAGACCTCTGTGAAATATCTTGTGCCATCTTTTGCCACGTGTGGTTTGCATTATAATTTATATGGACCTGTTTAGTTCTCAGCTAACTGTGCCCCAAATTGAAGAACTAATCTTGGACAAAAAAATTAGACAAATTGTGACAAGTTAGGCATTGAACCAAACAATCTCTATATTTTCTCTTGCAATCACATTTATCTTTGTGTTGTACATTATTTATTCGAACTAGTCTTGTGTAGATTGTAAGTAGTAATAATTACTTTTGTTCAATATCACTTGCTAATAAATAGTTTGTTTTATCCAATATAAAATAAAGACCAAATTACTAGAATTGTTTAGGGGGATTGCATTGAGTAAATTGGAGCCAGAGCAAGTATGCAGTTCCATGGTACCTTTATTTTAATCAACTTTGCTCTTGCGATTATTGTGTGTGGTATAGGATAATTTTATAGGCTATTCACCCTCCATCAAGCCATCTACTCCCTTCATCTCCTAACTTACGTAACGAGGGTTTCCGAATTCCGATAAGTCCATAGCGTCATGAGCAACAACGTTAGATGGAAGAGGCTGCTTTTGGATATTTTTTTTTTCTGTTTGGCAACGTGGGAGAAGCCTGTCGTGACTAGCTATTGTTTTTAAGAAGGCAAATAGTTTAGCATCTCTTTAGTTATCTCAATTTCCTCAAGGTTGGTACTTAATGAGGGGTATTGTGATATTTTTGTTTGAATACTAATCTATCATGAAAACAATTAGATCTTGTTCGGTTATTTTAATTTCATATAGGTCGGGTAAGATTGAGATGTATTTTGACTTGTTATGAATTTAAAACGACTCAATTCTACCAAATTCACATGGTTTAGCATCAAAACGAATAAGCCTTTAGGGCTTGTTCATTTCACTGTAAATACACGTGGATTGAGTGGTATTGAGTCATTTTAAATCACCGTAAGTCAAAATTCATCTCAATCTATTATAATACACTTCAATTCACATGGAACTGAAATAACCGAACATAACCTTAGTTGGCTATATTTGGATATTCTAGTATTGATCCTGATATACATGGCTTGAAGTAGATTGGGATGTAAATTATTTTAATTTATACCACAATCCCCCTTAACCCATGTGTATTCTCTACTATACTTAAAGCATCAGTTTCAACGGTCGTCCCGCATCATCTTTTTACAAAAAAGTCCCTACATTTCTTTCAAATTAACTCAGTGTAAAATATTAAAAAGCAGTGCAGGTGGTGGAGTTTGAACCCACACCCTAATGGAATAAGGATGAAAGACACTTGACGAAACTATATAACCAATAGAACATCATGCTCAGGTGTTAATAATATTGAATATAAATTGTACATATGTATATATATTTTTTGTAAAATAAAAAAATAATCGTGTCGGGCCGGGCCAGCACTACGGGCCGAGGCTACGGCCCAATCACCGCACGGCGCTCGTGCTAGGTTGTCCCAGACACTATTAAATGGGTCGTGCCTATAGGTGTACATTCGGGCGGCCCGGCCCAAGCCCGAAAACGCTCGTATTGTTTGAATTTCGGGCCGGCCCGGCCCGTTTGAATTTTGGGTCGTGCCGGGCCGGCCCGTAATTACTTAAACGTGTCGGGCTCATTTCGGCCGGCCCGAAATTATAAAAGCCCGAAATTCAATTTTTAGCCCGAAATTCACATTAAGGCCCGAAATTCAATTTTTCGCCTGAAATTCAGTTTTTGGCCCAAAATTCACACTAGAGCCCTAAATTCAAAATAATAATAAAACAAATAAAAGATAACAAAAATAAATTTGAACAAAATCAAACTTAATATTTGTATTAAAGTTACCACAACTATGCAATGACTACCTCGTTTATAAATCATTTTGTTAGAAGGAAAAAAGAGTATAATCAGCTCTATACAAAGTTCGTAAGTTCAGTTTATTGTCTAATGTTCATAACAAAAGTAAAATTACATCACACACTCTAATTCAAAGCTACAAAAAACATCTAACTAGCATTATTTCTAGCTTTGTGTTCTTTATCAAGTATATGAAAGTGTGAAATGAAGTGTGGTTTTAATAAATATATGGGCCTTTTCGTGCCTCTATATCAGCCATTTCGTGCCTGCCTTAAACGGGCCGTGCTCGTGCCCGCCCATGGGCCGTGACCTCGGCCCAAACCCGGCCCGATATAACGGGCCGTGCCGGCCCGGCACTAAATTATTTCGGGCCGTGTCGTGCCTGGGCCGTGCTATTTTTTCGTGCTTCGGGCCGGTCCATCAGGCCCGGCCCAAATGTACACCTATAGTCGTGCCTTGGGCCGGCTCACCAGACACGACCCATTTGACCATCTATATCTTTGCACGATAATGATGATACTCGCCTCAGTTGCCACCATATCGTTCTTCATTCTACTTCTTTTCTCTCTCCCCTCATGCCTTCACCTTCGTGCCACCCCATTCTCGACAGAGGGTGTAGGAGCAGACGCCTCATCCCCGTATTCGTCTGACACCAACCCCGACACCGACTCGCGCAGTGGCTATTGCACGTCCACGAGGACGTTTCACATCATGCGTGCACCATCGTTTTCGCCGTCGTCGGACGTCCCGTTCGTCTTCCCGGTCTTCGCCCTGTTCTTCCTCCCCAACCTGCTGCCCCTGCCCATGGTCGTAGCCGCGAGCTGACCGACGCTCATCGACGCGGGTACGAGGCATGTCGGGCATGCTCTTGGCCTTTCTACGTGCGTGCCGTCGAGGAGGACATGGTGGCGCCTGCCACGCTTAGGTTATCTTAGCGATGAGGAGTCTAGGTATGAGATATTATACAACTAAGGCCCGTAGCGTAGCGTGGCAGCAGTCGGCATATGCTACGGAGTTGGTGGTGGTCTTGTGTCGCTTTGGCGGGTCCAGGGCTGGGAAGACACTCGCATTCTCTTGCCCTTCTCTGACGCCTGGTGCGGGTGCCTCTCGGTTTGGAGCTGTTCCGGATGGGCTTTTTTCTTCGCTTGCGTGCTCTCTCCCTATATATCTAGCAGTATACTACATATGTCGTCTCCAGATGGCTAGGTCTTCGTCGTGTCCTTCTCCGGCAACGAACATGTATGTCCGCCTCTTCCCTTTCTCTCCTGCTCTACGAAACTTGGAAGTGAGGGAGGCGAGGGATGTGGGTCTCTGATTTGCTGCCTATAGTACCTGTGCGTTCATAAAAAATATTACGCGAAGAACAGAGACAATTAATAAAAAATCTTGAGATCTTTTTGTGGATAATTTATATGGGTATTGTTGTGAGCCGTCGCAACGCACAGGTAACCGACCAATAGAGTTAATAAGTACTTAAACAATCTATCAAGATAAGTGAAAGAGGGTGCAGGTCTTAACACCGGCGGTTGCTTCCAACAACTATATTCTAGGAGCCGGTTGAGAGGAGGGAGTTGAAGTATACTAAGGGCCCGTTTGGTTTGGGGTGACTAAAGTTTAGTGACTAAAGTTTAGTCACTTTTAGTCTCTAAATAAACAAACATGGTGACTAAAGTGGGGTGACTAAACTTTAGTTCTTTAGTCACCAAGGGGTGACTAAAAGGGACTAAAGTAGTATTTTTACCTTATTTGCCCTCTCCACTTCCTTCTTATAGCAAACATCCATTAATTAATAAGGGTAAAATAGTCATTATTCACAGCAATTAATGCTCTGTAGTCCGGTTTATTCACTGGAACCAAACAGGCTATTTTAGCGATTAAACTTTAGTCACTAAAATTTAGTCTAGTGACTAAAGGAACTAAACAGGGCCTAAGATTACAGGAGTGTTGACTAACTTCACTAAATTCTCTAACCACCACAAGAAGACCATGTTACACTGACAGAGTGAGATTTGAATATAAGAATATAGAACCCAAGTACAGTGTAAAAGCTATGTCTCTGCGCTCGATTGCATTGGCTGTGACTACAGCTGCCGAAAGCTCAGCAGCCAGGCGGTTGTACCATACACTGCTGGAACTACATCGATTGCATACTGAAACTGAATTCAAATCGCATGAGAAAGGCCTCTGCATTTTTTATATTACAGTTCTCGTCCATTTATCTTCAGAAGGAACTGGACATCTGGTAAATGTAAAATGAAAACCTAAGAGCCTATCTGGTATATCTAACTAAAAAATAAACCTCAAGCCAAGAAGCAAACAAAACTGAGATGAAAAGCTCAGCAGAACCAAAACCGCAGCTCAAATTTGGAGTTTATTGAATCCAGAACTCGCTGCTGCGGCGCTGTTCAGATCTCTCTCTCCATCATGGCTCTGGGCAGCAGGTCTTATTCCAGTGGTAGAATTCACCACGTTTGGCCTGGCTGAGCAGACAGGAACAGCGGTTCGAACTGTGACGGGTGCAGCCAACCAAGGTCGCTGCTGGAACACCCAACTTGGTGATCCAAATCTGGGCAGAGCTTGCGAGCGGGAAGACCACACATCAGGCAATGCAGGCGAACTAGTATGAGGAGGATTCCTTCTATGTATAGACTCATCATGCTGGATGGAGCTAGCGTAATGCGAGCTCTGTGCCACAACTGAAGAACTAACACAAGACGAGGATGACATCAGCTGCTGTTCATGGGTCTGCTTCAAACCTGCCTGCACTGTTTGCTTACCTTCATTTGCTTCCAACTTTTGCGACGACGCTTGTGCGGTAGAGCTTGAGACGGCAAGAGTGTCAAGTTCTTTCTCAGGGGACCCAATACAGCCTTCTTTCCGATTTTTGGTTGGTTCTTGAACCTTGAGTGGTGGACCGCCACATTCTGATGTCCTAAAGGAATCTAGGGTCGTGCATTGGGAGAACACCACAGCATCAGGAAGCTCAACTGTTTCAGTATGGTCATGCCTTCTCTCATGAACATTGTGAACAGTAACCGGCAGAGGACTTCTTGGCACATAGGAGACAGGGTAAGGTGAGAAGTGCCGTAGCATGGCAGGAGAAGCATCAGGAAAACATGGAAGAAGGCCTAGAGCATCCTGGTTAGCCGGATTGGAGAATTGCCCTTGAGGTGAAGGAGGGTACATGGGGAGCATAGCTGCTGGTGGGCAAAAACTTGTATTGCCCATAGCTGGTACCACTGGAAAGCGAGGCGTTGGCTGTCACTTGCATCCGATGCCACAGATGGTACATAGCTTGATCTGGTGGAACGCTAGGATAAGCCTGATTTTGCATAAATGGTCGGTAGAATGGTGTATTTGGTTTAGGATAACATCTCCGTGATGATGGGCGGTTATTGCTTTGCTGTTTTTCCTTCTGATGTGGCACCTTGCCACTATTTGCCTGGTTCAAGCTTGCAAGAGTCCGAGTAACTACGACCTGTTCCTGCACTTCATCATCCTGATCAGGTGGACAAGATGAGGATGACGGCTCACCTACCCTGGGCACTGCAAATTAATTAGTCAGCAAACAAATTAATTCACAAAAAAATTAAAAGATGTCGCTAAACACAATTTACGGATCAAATATTAGAGCACATAAACTTTTGTGAAGATATGATAGTTTTTCTTATATTCTTGCATCCAAGAATAACTTAGCAACTATTCCTACCAAATGTGTTGCACTAAAAAACAAAGGAAGGCACAACCAAAGCAACAAAATCAACAATCATGCATCAAGAAACTCAAGTTGGTACCGAATGAAAAGGTACTCACGTTTCTTCAATTCAGACCAGGCAGCCATTGCAGCATTCTTTTGAGCTTGCTTCTTGGTCTTGCCAGGATTGCCAGTAAATGCCTTTCCTGCCAACTCCACTGTGCATGCGAACACAGGCGTATGACCTGGCCCAGATCTAATAGTAGTATAGATGGGGAGTTTTAGACCAGCTCGATGAGCAGTTTCTTGAAGAAGATTCTTGTATATCCCGGTTTCATCCTGTGGAATAAACAGAGTTAGCCTCTCTGCTTCAACAACATTCCTCAAGCTGTTACATTGTAACTAGGGGTGATAATGGATCACGATTCAAATGTTTCTTCACGATTTGTTTGAGCCCTTAATTAATTTTAGTTCAAAAATAAATAGAAATACAGTCCGATCCTAATATGATCCGATCCTTAAATTTTATAGTGTAAAATTTAGTGCCCATTACCATCCCTAATTGTAACTCACTGTAATTGAAATATAAAGAAACATATTTAGTAAGCACAAATTCTCTCTGATCACCAATAAAAATACTGAATAGATAACATAAATGACATAAGTATTGACTATTTGTGTACATGGGAAGAAAAAGTTCACAAACATGCCACCTTGAAATTTCAACCACTTGCAACTGCAAAAACAGGTAATGAGGATGGGACAGTAAGCAAGTCAACATCAGACATCATAAAAGACGAACACCTTCCCAACCAATCTATTAATGAATAATACCACTTTAGTTTGACTTATTGCAGTAGGAATTGTCAGGAACAGCGAAATATCAATATATACTCTGCCACTGGGATTTGGCAGTGTCTGACACATCCACAAACCAGATGATATTTATTGTTCTTTGACTCCAGGAAAAGGATGGCTTGCAACTAATATCCGTGACACTTCATCATAATGTCAATTGGCAATGCAAGTAATCTTGTATATGGAAAATATAAAGGCTGAGATAGTAATTTTCAGCAAGTTTGGCTTAGTTAACATTAAAAAAACTTCATAGAAGAAACAGAGACGATATTTACCAATTAGTCTACCATGCTATGTAGTCAAATATTCAGCGTATGCCAAGAAACTAATCAGCTGGATATGATTTATGCCATGGATAATTATTCTACATGATCACAATGCTCATCGGAAACATCCATTTTCTGTCTTATAACCAGGCACGAAAAATCAACTGTAACCATTGTAAAGATTGCAGGAAGAAGCATATGCGTAGTGAACCAGTAGACTGGGAAAACACATAGGTGACTGAACTTCTCAAACATGTAACACTTGATTATGAATAACCTGCAGAAACATGACTTCCTGAAATCAAGAAGTGGTAATGTTTCTGTTTTGATCTCCAGTGCCTTAAAGAGGGAAAGAAAAGGAATCTCTAGGATGTTTGTAAGATTATTAAGCTTGTGATAGTTATCAACAGATGGCCAGCAAAGATGAAAGATGAGATCGTCTGTTCGCTGCTATACTTATGGTCGAAACCGAGGAAGGATATTATTTAACATATCCTACAATAAAATTACTGAGTTATCTAAGGTGAGTACACTGTCCTGGTAGTCAACTAATGTCTCTAGGTAGAATGTTCAAAAGGAGATTCTCCACACAAGCAACATGCTTCCAGAGGTATCAACAAAACTAACCAGAACTTTGGCAGCCAGCGTCGACGAAGGCCCCCTCTTTGATAACTCATTGAGTGCTACCTCAGCTGCCGCATGCTCCGCCTGCCGCAGAGTGGAACAAAACACTGGGCTCTCGAACATCTCCCCGTTGAAATTAACTGTAGCCTTAAACCGGGGTGCATGATCTGGTCCCTCCCGGATGCAGGAATAGGACGGCAGATTGAAGCAGCTCCTCTGAGCAAGCTCCTGGAGTTGGTTCTTATACATCTCTGCACCGAAACACACGCATATGTAATTACTAAACGTGTGACCATAATATTTTCACAAGGTGGAACGATATGAAGAAAGCATCTCCTGGCACAGAGACATATATTTCATAAATAAAAGGATGAACAGCACGAAAGGGAACATCTCCATGGTAGAAAGAAACACATACCTCCAGTGCTGGTGTGCCAAGCAAAGCTTCAGATTCGATAGCAGCTTCTGCCCATTCTTCCCCAGCTCCTTGTAAAAGCCTCGGCCTCCAGTTGCTGCAGCAAAGATAAGGAAGGTGAAGCAATAACTAGCGCTGTACCCGCTGTCCTGTAGAAGAACAAGTCCGGGGTTAAGGTTGAGCAATAAACCAAGTGTTGGGCCAGAAACAACAAGACGAGATCAATGCAGCCTTGCAGGAAGGTTCTCTGCTGACGCCTCAGTTGTACCGGCGCGAACGGGGACGGAGACGGACCAACCAAGTGAAAGGACATGGGGGTGTACACATGTATGATGGTGTATACACCCAATAATTTTTTCAAACAAACAAATAAACAAAAAAAACGAAACTTTTAGGCATGTATACACAGATGAGATCAAATCCATAGCCAAATAGCTAAAGCTAGGGTTCGGGCGCTCGCGGTTAGGGAAGAGAAGAGGGTGCGCGTACCTTGGTGGGTGCTCGTCGCCGGCGAAGGAGAAGGACCCACGAAGACCTGCCGAAGGGACTGACAAAGAACTGGCATACGGCGGCGCCGGCGGGGCAGCGACGCAGCCTCCGGCCTGCAAGACGAGACGAGCCCTCTTCTTCTTCTCTTCCCTTTCCTCGTGCTTACTTGTAATAATCATCTCTCGTCCGGCGGGGCAGCCATGTGCGCATCATAATTTTCGCTCGGGATTAATTAAGCTTTGATTATCACGAGGTAGCTGCCTGCCTGATGTTGTTATAAACAAAATCGAGTCAAATCCGCTTCGACCACGCACACCTTCTCACACACGCTCTCAGCGTCCTCTAAATTCATCATTTATATTCATATTTTATGGTCTTCTCTAAAATATTCTCTTCTTTATATCTCCTTCTACTTCAACAAATTTCTCTATATCTCATTTTCTATACGTAAATATCTGTGATATGTAAATATCAATGATAGATACATATTTTACTTTAATTTATGTACGTACTATAAAATATACTGTATATATTTTAATTTTGTTAAATATGTTGTTTTAAATATTAAAATGAATAGAGAAGATCACAGAAAAACTCTCTATATATATAGAGGATCTAACAACATTCTCTATATTTAGAGAACCGTTTAGAGAACGATACTAGAGACAATGAGGACAATCTTCTCTAAAATTTAGATTAGAGGACGCTTTAAAGGAAATGCTCGAGAGTCTCATGATGCTTCTAACACTGTTTTTCAGCCGTCCAATTTTAAGATCCATGTTTTTTGGGATAATAATAGCTTTGGTTAGCTAACGCCGAGCTGATACCAAGGGTACGTTTGGTTCCTTATCAACTCCAACAATTCTCTAAACAACTCTCTAAATTTTACATTTAAAAATAAACAAAAAATGTTTCTTCAATAGTTCTTTAATTAGACTTGCTAAATTTTGTTACTTGCTATTCAATCCTATTTACTCTCTAGATTTGACAATTCGATATACACTTTCTAAATACAGTTGGCTTGGATGGCGGCGGCGCTGCTGCGAGGTTATAGAGAAGATGAATCTATGATGAATGGCTTGAGATGTTATGGTGGCATGTATTTATATAGACTCGGAGTGACTACATGACAGATCTAATCTGGTATTTATCTGTTACAATCCTATCATATCTGTTAGGAACTCTAACAAACTCAAAGCCAAATCCGTTACATAACATATCTAATATGGTACTTATCTGTTACAATCCTGTCGGGGACCATAATTAGGGGTACCCTCAAGACTCCTAAATCTCAGCTGGTAACCCCCATCAGCACAAAGTGCAAAGGCCTGATGGGTGCGATTAAGTCAAGGATCGATCCATTCGAGGGACGCGATCACGCCTCGCCCGAGCCCAGCCTCGGGCAAGGGCAGCCGACCCCGGAGGATTTACGTCTCGCCCGAGGACCCCCCTCCAGCAACGGACACACCTTTGGCTCGCCCGAGGCCCAATCTTCACCAAGAGGCAACCTTGGCCAAATCGCCACGCCAACCGACCGAATCGCAGGGACATTTAATGCAAAGGTGGCCTGACACCTTTATCCTGACGCGCGCCCTCCAGTCGACAGAGCCGAAGTGACCGTAGTCACTTCGCCGCTCCACTGACCGGCCTGACAAGAGGACAGCGCCGCCTGCGCCGCTCCGACTCTTGTGCCACTCGACAGAGTGAGGCTGACAGCAGCCAAGTCCGGCTTCAGGCGCCATAGTAAACTCTGCATCGCCCGATCCCAGGGCTCGGACTCGGGCTCAGCCCCGGAAGACGACGAACTCCGCTTCGCCCGACCCCAGGGCTCGGACTCGGGCTCAGCCCCGGAAGACGACGAACTCCGCTTCGCCCGACCCCAGGGCTCGGACTCGGGCTCAGCCCCGGAAGACGACGAACTCCGCTTCGCCCGACCCCAAGGCTCGGACTCGGGCTCAGCCCCGGAAGACGACGAACTCCGCTTCGCCCGACCCCAGGGCTCGGACTCGGGCTTAGCCCCGGAAGACGACGAACTCCGCTTCGCCCGACCCCAGGGCTCGGACTCGGGCTCAGCCCTGGAAGACGACGAACTCCGCTTCGCCCGACCCCAGGGCTCGGACTCAGCCCTGGCCTCAGCCGACGGTCTCCGCCTCGCCTGACCCAAGGGCTCGGACTCGACCTCGGCCTTGGAAGACAGACTCGACCTTGACCTCGGAGGAGCCTCCACCTCGCCCTACCCAGGGCTCGGACCGACCACGTCACAGGAGGCGCCATCATTACCCTACCCCAAGCTGACTCAGGCTACGGGGAACAAGACCGGCGTCCCATCTGGCTCGCTCCGCCAAACAAGTAATGATGGCGCCCCGCATGCTCCATGATGACGGCGGCTCTCAGCCCCCTTACGGAAGCAAGAGGACGTCAGCAAGGACCCGACAGCCCCGACAGCTGTCCTTCCGCCAGGCTCCAGCGCTCCTCCGACGGCCACGACACCACACGAACCGGGTGCCAAAACCTCTCCGGCTGCCACGATGGCATGTACTTAGGGCACTAGCTCTCCTCCGCTAGACACGTTAGCACACTGCTACACCCCCATTGTACACCTGGATCCTTTCCTTACGCCTATAAAAGGAAGGTGCAGGGCCCTCTTACAGAGGGTTGGTCGCGCGGAGAAGGACGGGACGGCGCACGCGTAGGGCCGCTCGCTCCCTCCCGCGTGGACGCTTGTAACCCCCTACTGCAAGCGCACCCGACCTGGGCGCGGGACAAACACGAAGGCCGCGGGTTTCACCTCTCACGCTTGTCTCCCTCCGGCTTCTCTTCCCCCCTTCGCGCTCCGTCTCGCGCCGACCCATCTGGGCTGGGGCACGCGACGACAATTTACTCGTCGGTCCAGGGACCCCCCGGGTTCGAAATGCCGACAGTTGGCGCGCCAGGTAGGGGCCTACTGCGTGTTGACGAACAGCTTCCCGTCAAGCTCCAGATGGGCAGTCTCCAGCAACCTTTCCAGTCCGGGACGGTGCTCCGTTTCGGGAGTCTCGAGTTCATGTCTCGCGACGACAGCTACGACATGATACTCCTTCCCCCGCTGCGCGACAGCGACAATGGCGACCGATAACCCGCCCGCCGGCGGCGGAATCGATGACGTCTTCCCCACGTGGTGGAAGAACAACATTCGGGCTTGTCCCGTCCCCTCCCCCGCCAACGGAGGAGGAGGCGGGGCAACCAAGGCCAAGCAGGAGGCGGCACCTCGTCGGCTGTCGAGCGAGTCGACGGCGCCGGCGCCCTAACGGGGGGCACGTCGGGCATCAACCTCGCGTCTGAGACGAAGACGAGCGTCGTCTCCCCGCAACACGCCAACCCCAAGCAAATGGACGATGCCAGCGCGCTCGCAAAGGACTTGCTGGGCGTCACCCTCGTACCTGAGACGACGGTGCAGTCAGCCCCTGACATGACTTCATCACCGCCCGTCGACCAAGAGGTACCGACCGATTCCCATCTCACACCTTTTGGATTCAGCCTCGACCCACCAAGCGACTTCGCTTTGGTGGACGCTCTCATAGAGGCGAGTCCAAACCCTCTGGGGTATCGTATGCGGTCACCCTGGGACCGGTTAACGGCCGTCTCGACCTACGGGCCCTCGGGGTCCGAGGAAGATGACGAGCCTGACTTTAGTTGGGATTTCTCTGGACTTGGTAACCTCAGTGCCATGCGGGACTTTATGACCGCGTGCGACTACTGCCTTTCTGACTGTTCCGACGGTAGCCGCAACCTCGGCGACGAGGACTGCGGCCCAAGTCGTGAATGTTTCCACGTCGATCTAGGGGGTCCCGACGAAGGCAACCATCTTGGTATGCCGGAGAACGGTGACCTCCCTAGGCCTGTGCCTCGCATTGACATCCTTCGGGAGCTAGCTATGGTCCCCGTCCCGGCGGGGGGTCATGACCCACAGCTCGAGCAAATCAGCGAGACGCAGGCCAGGCTCGACGAGGGAGCAGGAACACTTGAGTCGTTCCGCTGGGACAATGGGCAGGAATGGGCGGGCCAACCTCTGGCCGGAGAAGTGCGTCATCTACCCCAGGGCATGCAGCACCGCGTCGCCGACGATGTCAGGGTAAGGCCGCCACCGGTTTCCAGCGGGGTCGGCCAGAACCTGGCTGCAGCGGCAATACTTCTTCGTGCGATGCCGGAGCCATCTACCACCGAGGGGCGGCGTATCCAGGGAGAGCTCAAGAATCTCCTGGAGGACGCCGCGGTCCAACGGGCCGAAAGCTCCGCCTCCCGAAGGCAGGGGTACCCCTCGGAACATCGCGCCGCGACTTCCCGATTCATGCGGGAAGCCTCGGTCCACACCGGGCGCACGCGCAACACAGCGCCTGCGGCCCCGGGTCGCCTCGGCAACGAGCACCATCACCGCAAACCATCGGGCCTACCTCGACAAGAGAGTGTGCCGAGGCTACCACCCCAGGCGTGGGGGACGCTACGACAGCGGGGAGGATCGGAGTCCCTCGCCCGAACCACCCGGTCCGCAGGCTTTCAGCCGCGCCATACGACGGGCGCCGTTCCCGACTCGGTTCTGAACCCCGACTACTATCACAAAGTACTCGGGGGAGACGAGACCGGAACTGTGGCTCGCGGACTACCGGCTGGCCTGCCAACTGGGTGGAACGGACGATGACAACCTCATCATCCGCAACCTCCCCCTGTTCCTTTCTGACATCGCTCGCGCCTGGCTGGAGCACCTGCCTCCGGGGCAGATCTCCAACTGGGACGACCTGGTCCAAGCCTTCGCCGGTAATTTCCAGGGCACGTACGTGCGCCCTGGAAACTCCTGGGATCTCCGAAGCTGCCGCCAGCAGCCGGGAGAGTCTCTCCGGGACTACATCCGATGATTCTTGAAGCAGCGCACCGAGCTGCCCAACGTCACCGATTCGGATGTCATCGGCGCGTTCCTCGCCGGCACCACCTGCCGCGCGACCTGGTGAGCAAGCTGGGTCGCAAGACCCCCACCAGGGCGAGCGAGCTGATGGACATCGCCACCAAGTTCGCCTCTGGCCAGGAGGCGGTTGAGGCCATCTTCCGGAAGGACAAGCAGCCCCAGGGCCGCCCACCGGAAGATGTCCCCGAGGCGTCAACTCAGCGTGGCGCCAAGAAGAAAGGCAAGAAGAAGTTGCAAGCGAAACGCGACGCCACCGACGCGGACCTTGTCGCCGCCGCCGAGTACAAGAACCCTCGGAAACCTCCCGGAGGTGCCAACCTTTTCGACAAGATGCTCAAGGAGCCGTGCCCCTATCATCAGGGGCCCGTCAAGCACACCCTTGAGGAGTGCGCCATGCTTCGGCGCCACTTTCACAAGGCCGGGCCACCTGCGGAGGGTGGCAGGGCTCGCAACGATGATAAGAAGGAAGATCACCAGGCCGGAGAGTTCCCCGAGGTCCACGACTACTTCATGATCTACGGTGGGCAAGTGGCGAACGCCTCGGCTCGGCACCGCAAGCAAGAGCGTCGGGAGGTCTGTTCGGTAAAGGTGGCGGCGCCAGTCTACCTAGACTGGTCCGACAAGCCCATCACCTTCGACCAAGACGACCACCCCGACCGCGTGCCGAGCCCGGGGAAATACCCGCTCGTTGTGGACCCCGTCATCAGCAACGTCACGCTCACCAAGGTCCTCATGGACGGAGGCAGCAGCCTCAACATCATCTACGCCGAGACCCTCGGGCTCCTACGGATCGATCTGTCCTCGGTCCGGGCAGGCGCTGCGCCTTTCCACGGGATCATCCCCGGGAAGCGCGTCCAGCCCCTCGGACGACTCGATCTACCCATCTGCTTTGGGACACCCTCCAACTTCCGAAGGGAGACCCTCACGTTCGAAGTGGTTGGGTTTCGAGGAACCTACCACGTAGTGCTGGGGAGGCCATGCTACGCCAAGTTCATGGCCATCCCCAACTACACCTACCTCAATCTCAAGATGTCGGGCCCCAACGGGGTCATCACCGTCGGCCCCACGTACCGACACGCGTACGAATGCGACGTGGAGTGCGTGGAGTACGCTGAGGCCCTCGCCGAGTCCGAGGCCCTCATCGCCGACCTAGAGAGCCTCTCTAAGGGGGCGCTAGACGTGAAGCGCCACGCCGGCAACTTCGAGCCAGTGGAGACGGTTAAATCCGTCCCTCTCGACCCCAGCAACGACGCCTCCAAGTAGATCTGGATCGGCTCCGAGCTCGATCCCAAATAGGAAGCAGTGCTCGTCGACTTTCTCCGCGCAAACGCCGACGTTTTCGCGTGGAGTCCCTCGAACATGCCCGGCATACCGAGGGATGTCGCCGAGCACTCGCTGGATATCCGAGCTGGAGCCCGACCCGTGAAGCAGCCTCTGTGCCGATTCGACGAAGAAAAGCGCAGAGCCATAGGCGAGGAGATCCACAAGCTAATGGCGGCAGGGTTCATCAAAGAGGTATTCCATCCCGAATGGCTTGCCAACCCTGTGCTTGTGAGAAAGAAAGGAGGGAAATGGCGGATGTGTGTAGACTACACTGGTCTGAACAAAGCATGTCCGAAAGTTCCCTACCCTCTGCCTCGCATCGATCAAATCATGGATTCCACTGCTGGGTGCGAAACCCTGTCTTTCCTCGATGCCTACTCCGGGTATCACCAGATCAGGATGAAAGAGTCCGACCAGCTCGTGACTTCTTTCATCACACCCTTCGGCATGTACTGTTATGTTACCATGCCGTTTGGTTTGAGGAATGCGGGTGCAACGTACCAACGGTGCATGAACCACGTGTTCGGCGAACACATTGGCCGAACGGTCGAGGCCTACGTCGATGACATCGTAGTCAAGACGAGGAAAGCCTCCGACCTCCTTTCCGACCTTGAAGCGACATTCCGATGTCTCAAGGCGAAAGGCGTGAAGCTCAATCCCGAGAAGTGTGTCTTCGGGGTTCCTCGAGGCATGCTCTTGGGGTTCATCGTCTTCGAGCGGGGCATCGAGGCCAACCCGGAGAAGATCGCGGCCATCACCAGCATGGGGCCCATCAAGGACTTGAAAGGCGTACAGAGAGTCACGGGATGCCTTGCGGCTCTGAGCCGTTTCATCTCGCGCCTCGGCGAAAGAGGCCTGCCTCTGTACCGCCTCTTAAGGAAGGCTGAGTGCTTCACTTGGACCCCTGAGGCCGAGGAAGCCCTCGGGAACCTGAAGGCGCTCCTCACGAACGCGCCCATCTTGGTGCCCTCGCTGCCGGAGAAGCCCTCTTGATCTACGTCGCCGCGACCACTCAGGTGGTTAGCGCCGCGATTGTGGTTGAGAGACGAGAAGAGGGGCATGCATTGCCCGTCCAGAGGCCAGTCTACTTCATCAGTGAGGTACTGTCCGAGACCAAGATCCGCTACCCACAAATTCAGAAGCTGCTGTACGCGGTGATCCTGACACGGCGGAAGTTGCGACACTACTTCGAGTCTCATCCGGTAACTGTGGTGTCATCCTTCCCCCTGGGGGAGATCATCCAGTGCCGAGAGGCCTCGGGTAGAATTGCAAAGTGGGCGGTGGAAATCATGGGCGAGACGATCTCGTTCGCCCCTCGGAAGGCCATCAAGTCCCAGGTCTTGGCAGACTTTGTGGCTGAATGGGTCGACACCCAGCTCCCAACGGCTCCGATCCAACCCGAACTCTGGACCATGTTCTTCGATGGGTCGCTGATGAAGACAGGAGCAGGCGCAGGCCTGCTCTTCATCCCGCCCCTCGGGAAGCACCTACGCTACGTGCTACGCCTCCACTTCCCGACGTCCAACAATGTGGCTGAGTACGAGGCTCTGGTCAATGGGTTGCGCATCGCCATCGAGCTAGGGGTCCGACGCCTCGACGCTCGCGGTGACTCGCAGCTCGTCATCGACCAAGTCATGAAGAACTCCCACTGCCGCGACCCGAAGATGGAAGCCTACTGCGATGAGGTTCAGCGCCTGGAAGACAAGTTCTACGGGCTCGAGCTCAACCACATCGCCCGACGCTACAACGAGACTGCGGACGAGCTGGCTAAAATAGCCTCGGGGCGAACAACGGTCCTCCCGGACGTCTTCTCCCGAGACCTACATCAACCCTCCGTCAAGACCGACGACACGCCCGAGCCCGAGAAAGCCTCGGCCCAGCCCGAGGCACCCTCGGCTCGGCCCGAGGTACCCTCGGCCCCCGAGGGTGAGGCACTGCGCATCGAGGAGGAGCGGAGCGGGTCATGCCTAATCGAAACTGGCAGACCCCGTACCTGCAATATCTCCACCGAGGAGAGCTACCCCTCGACCGAGCCGAAGCTCGGCGGTTGGCGTGGCGCGCCAAGTCGTTCATCTTGCTGGGAGACGGGAAGGAGCTCTACCACCGCAGCCCCTCGGGCATCCTCCAGCGATGCATTTCCATCGCCGAAGGCCAGGAGCTCTTACAAGAGATACACTCGGGGGCTTGCGGTCATCACGCAGCACCTCGAGTCCTTGTAGGAAACGCTTTCCGACAAGGTTTCTACTGGCCGACGGCGGTGGCCGACGCCACTAGAATTGTCCGCACCTGCGAAGGGTGTCAGTTCTACGCAAGGCAGACCCACCTGCCCGCTCAGGCTCTGCAGACCATACCCATCACTTGGCCGTTTGCTGTGTGGGGTCTGGACCTAGTCGGCCCCTTGCAGAAGGCACCCGGGGGCTACACACACCTGTTGGTCGCCATCGACAAATTCTCCAAGTGGATCGAGGTCCGACCCCTAAACAGCATCAGGTCCGAACAGGCGGTGGCGTTTTTCACCAACATCATCCATCGCTTTGGGGTCCCGAACTCCATCATCACCGACAACGGCACCCAGTTCACCTGCAGAAAGTTCCTGGACTTCTGCGAGGATCACCACATCCGGGTGGACTGGGCCGCCGTGGCTCACCCCATGACGAATGGGCAAGTAGAGCGTGCCAACGGCATGATTCTACAGGGACTCAAGCCTCGGATCTACAACGACCTCAACAAGTTCGGCAAGCGGTGGATGAAGGAACTCCCCTCGGTGGTCTGGAGTCTGAGGACAACGCCGAGTCGAGCCACGGGCTTCACACCGTTCTTTCTAGTCTATGGGGCCGAGGCCATCTTGCCCACAGACTTAGAATACGGTTCCCCGAGGACGAGGGCCTACGCCGACCAAAGCAATCAAGCTAATCGAGAAGACTCACTGGACCAGCTGGAAGAGGCTCGGGATATGGCCTTACTACACTCGGCGCGGTACCAGTAGTCCCTGCGACGCTACCACGCCCGAGGGGTTCGGTCCCGAGACCTCTAGGTGGGCGACCTGGTGCTTCGGCTGTGACAAGACGCCCGAGGGCGGCACAAGCTCACGCCTCCCTGGGAAGGGCCATTCGTCGTCGCCAAGGTTCTGAAGCCCGGAACGTACAAGCTGGCCAACAGTCAAGGTGAGGTCTACAACAATGCTTGGAACATCCGACAGCTACGTTGCTTCTACCCTTAAGATGCTTTCAAGTCGTTCATACACCTCATTCACACACAAAGTCTAGTCATCAAGGAAGGGTCAGCCTTGCCTCGGCAAAGCCCGACCCTCCCTCAGGGGCTAAAAAGGGGGGAACCCCCTCTGTGTCGAAATTTTCCTCGGAAAAAGATCTTTTCTGCCAGAATATCTTTCGTGCTTTTCGACTACTTCGAAAGTGGATCCTGAAAACGACGGAGTACATGTAAGCAGCCAAGGCTGACCGAGCCGAGGGACTCCTACACCTCTGGGATACGGATACCTCACTCATCACCTTCTGCGATAAGTAACTCGCGCTCGGATAGGTGATTCCGCGGACCGAACAAGTCTTCACGCTCGAAAGCTCCTCTGCCGAAATGATTTTTCGGGCCTTCTCGACTGCGTCGGTGGCAGAACCCTATGGACGAGTAAGAGTGCACGTAAGCGGCAAGGCCGACCGAGCCGAGGGATTCCTACGCCTCCGGGATACGGATACCTCACTCATCACCTTCCGTGAAAAGTAACTCTCGCTCGGACAAACAATTCTGTTACCGACAAATAAGTCCAGATACTCGAAACGAGAAGAAAAGGAACGCAACTTTACAACACGACGATGGTGTGTTTGGGCCTCGGCGGCCGCAAAAAACATACACACACTACAAGATAATCCGATCCTGCAGGCTTGGATCTTGATAGTTGAAGGGAGCAACAGCACCCTCGGCGTCAACTACACCTTCGGCGAGGTCCGACCTAGCCTCGGACGGCGACGCGGTCGGAGGATCTCCACTCCGAAGGACGACATCAGCACCACGCCCGGGCCATCGCTGCCAGGGCCTTCTCCAGGAATCCGGCTCGAGCAGACGGCTTGGGCCGGCCACCCCGAAGCTTTAGCCAGCTGTCCTTCGAGGACATCGGCCCAGCTTGTGGCCTCGGCAACTCAACTCCGGCGTCGGTCCCGCCAGTGGACGACCCGGCCAGGCTCCGGCCGACCAAATCTTCTTTTCGAGCCAACTCTGCCTCTGTCCGTGCTGACACCGCTACCTCCAGCTTCGGCTCATCGAAGAGCGGCCGAGGGTTTCCTTTAACTAAGCAAGAGAAGCCTCGGACAGCAAGGCTGACCGAGCCGAGGGACTCCTACGCCTCCGGGATACGGACACCTCACTCGTCACCTTCGCACGAGGCGACTCACGCTTGGTGAAGCGGTTCAGATAGCCGACAGGCGAGTCTTAGTGCTCGAAATGAGGAAAAAACACGGCTCCGTGCCGAAAATACATACATGTTCATGCCCCGACAGCCACAATGAACAAGACACCGGCACTCAAGGTGCCATTACAAACGGAACTCCGGTTCCACCTCCGCAGGTACAAACAACCCCACACGATTGGGGGGGGGCCTGCGGAGCAACAGAAGGCCGACGGATGGCTCGCCATCGCTCGCTCTAGCAGCAGCGACAACGACCCCGCTCCGGGTGGCCGAACTGCAGCAGCAATGGCCTCAGGGCAGACGCCGCTGCAACCTTGCCCTCGCCCACGCCGACGCTCGAGGGGCGAGGACAAGTACAAAGAGCCAGAGGCCCCGAGCGCGGATGGTGGCGGTGATCTCGCCGGCGACGAGGACTTCTCCAGCTGCCACCTCCGCACCGACGACAGGAGCCGTCTGCCCACCGGCAGATCCCCACTCGGATCCTCCCGGATGAGCGGAGCACCGATCTCCGTGCAGAGGTGCCATACCGGAGCAAAGGCAGGACAGCCCCAGAACACGAACGCCGCCCTTGCAGCGCACGACGTCTTAGGCGGTCCTCCGGTGCGCGTGGCGCGACAACCGCCCTTGCGGCGAGAGGGGGCACCGCGTGCCGAGCCAGCGAGCCCAACACGCTGAAGCTGACGACGCCCGCCGTTGACCAACCCCGCGTTGTTGAAGTCCGACCCTCCCGCTAGGCCGCTGAGCGCCCTCTCCCTTGAATGCTGAGGGAGAGGCTGACCCACGAACCCGCGCGGGAGGTAGAGCTCCGGCTCAGCCCGGCCCCCGCCCCAGCCAGGATGATGAACATCCTTGAAGCTGAGGGCGGGACCAAGATCGCAGCCCGGCTCGCTTCTCCCCGCCATCGAACTGGAGGTCACCGTCTTGGGTGACCGCCGACGAGGGGATGCGGCCGGGCTGCATGATGAAAATCCTTGAAGCCGAACGATGGCTGAAAGGTACCAACTTCCGCGAAGTTGCGTTCCTCCAACGACAAGGCGAAAGGATTGCGGGAGTTCCCCATCCGGGGGCTCGGAAGGTGGAAAGACGCGATGCATAAGGGAGCGCGAAGACATGGTTACCTTTCGAGGGGGTAACCCCCTTTTAAAGGTGACTCTCCCCACTTGCGTCCTCAGCCATCACGGGCTGAGTCTTCTCCAACACGCTCCAAGGTCCTCCCCCTACGGCACGGGGGCTGGGTCCCACGCGTCATGCAAGCTGGCCCAGGGCAGAAGAAGCCAAACCGCCACGCGCGGTGCATGCAACTGCCCAGCGGTTACAAGCATTCCTCCACTTTCGCCCAGACCAGCGGGTGAAAGGGCGGACAACCATGCAGGCGGCATGCAACCGCGCCAATTGGGTGCACCCCTCCGACTCCAACACGCCCAGCATGAAGGCTCAGGCCCACACGTCATGCAACCGGCTCGCCGGTTGCTACGTGCGAGCAACTGCACCGCCACTCGCGCCACTACCGCGCCTCCTCGACTGCGGAACCAGTACCGTGACTCGAGGCAACCCTGCGTATGACCCAACAATGCCAGCCAGGCGCGACGGTCAATACGGCCAAAAATGGGCCGGCAGTAATGGCGGTGGCAGGCGGGCGGAAGCAGCGGTCATGTCGTCAGCCAAGCTTACGTCCCTTCCAAGGACAACAAGGGAACTCTCTCCCACGGCGTGAAAATGGCGCGCCCGTGTTCCGTTCCTCGAACGGCTCGCGCACGCGCAACGGCTGCCCTGTGAACCACTCGCCCCGTCGCATTAACTCCGCGGCGGGACAGGCGGCACCTTTGGCAGGAGGAGCGAGCGACGCTTCGCCTTCGCCATAATGACCGCATCAAAAAAGGTGCGCCACGTCATTTCGATTTCGTATCCTTTTCCTCTTCCTCTTTCTCTCTCTTACAATAGGGACCGGGAAAGGGGATACCCCAAAAGGGATCCTTCTCCGCGAAGGAAACGGGCCCCGAGCCCCCCTACTGATCAGAGGTTCGAAGGCTGGCCCCTCGGAGGGGTTCAACAGCCGCCTCAGAGCGCTCGGGCTCCGCGCCCACTACTGGTCAGAGGTTCGAGGGCCGGCCCCTCGGAAGGGTTCAACGGCCGCCTCAGGCCACTCGGGCTCCACGCCCACTACTGATCAGGGGTTCGTAGGCTGGCCCACGAAGGGTTCACAACCGCCTCAGACACAGAGCGAGGGATGACCCTGGGTACGTTCGATACATAACCAAGGCTCGGGCTACGCTCCCGAGGTACCCTAGGACATTTCCGAGACCAGCGGGAACGATCTTGTAACGGAATCCCATCAGAGGGAGGCATCGAGCCCTCGGACCCCGTCAAAAGGGGACCGGGTCCGGCAGATCACCCGCAGGTACTTTTGGAGCGCGCCTCCGGGCCTCTAGCCGACCCCTAACAAATGGGGCACGGGCGTCCACTCGGATTACCCGTCAGCAGCTCACTGGAGACACCATGTTCGGCGCCCTCCAAGGGCAACATGGCGCTTTTCCCCCCTCCTCCTTGCGGAAAGGAGACGCAGGGGCGTATGTAAAAAAGTCGAGTCTGTCCTTGACCGTCCTCTCGCCCTGTGCGGAGGCTCGGGGGCTGCTCTCGCAAACCCAGCTCCGGCCAAACCGTTGACAGCGTCAACATACCAGCCCGAGAACTTGGGACCCGACCGTGCACTCGGGCTACGGCCAGCTCGCATGAGGGAACAACCAGACCGGCCGAAGCATTGCGAAATGCATTAAGACCTCAAAGGAGTCAAACCACTCCTCCGAGGCCTCGGGGGCTACACCCGGCGGGTGCGCTCGCGCGCACCCACCGGAACAAAATGCAACCGAGAGAGGCTGGTCCCCTTGCAAAAAAGTGCGACAAAAGCCTCCAAGCGAGTATTAATACTCCCTTCGAGGCTCGGGGGCTACTGTCGGGGACCATAATTAGGGGTACCCTCAAGACTCCTAAATCTCAGCTGGTAACCCCCATCAGCACAAAGCTGCAAAGGCCTGATGGGTGCGATTAAGTCAAGGATCGGTCCATTCGAGGGACGCAATCACGCCTCGCCCGAGCCCAGCCTCGGGCAAGGGCAGCCGACCCCGGAGGATTTACGTCTCGCCCGAGGACCCCCTCCAGCAACGGACACCCTCCAACAACGGACACACCTTTGGCTCGCCCGAGGCCCAGTCTTCACCAAGAGGCAACCTTAGCTAAATCGCCACGCCAACCGATCGAATCGCAGGGGCATTTAATGCAAAGGTGGCCTAACACCTTTATCCTGACGCGCGCCCTCCAGTCGACAGAGCCGAAGTGACCGTAGTCACTTCGCCGCTCCACTGACCGGCCTGACAAGAGGACAGCGCCGCCTGTGCCGCTCCGACTGCTGTGCCACTCGACAGAGTGAGGCTGACAGCAGCCAAGTCCGGCTTCAGGCGCCATAGGAAACTCCGCATCGCCTGACCCCAGGGCTCGGACTCGGGCTCAGCCCCGGAAGACGACGAACTCCGCTTCGCCCGACCCCAGGGCTCGAACTCGGGCTCAGCCCCGGAAGACAACGAACTCCGCTTCGCCCGACCCTAGGGCTCGGACTCGGGCTCAGCCCCGGAAGACGACGAACTCCGCTTCGCCCGACCCCAGGGCTCGGACTCGGGCTCAGCCCCGGAAGACGACGAACTCCGCTTCGCCCGACCCCAGGGCACGGACTCGGGCTCAGCCCTGGAAGACGATGAACTCAGCTTCGCCCGACCCCAGGGCTCGGACTCGGGCTCAGCCCCGGAAGACGATGAACTCCGCTTCGCCCGACCCCAGGGCTCGGACTCGGGCTCAGCCCCAGAAGGCGACGAACTACGCTTCGCCCGACCCCAAGGCTCGGACTCGGGCTCAGCCCCGAAAGACGACGAACTCCGCTTCGCCCGACCCCAGGGCTCAGACTCAGGCTCAGCCCCGGAAGACGACGAACTCCGCTTCGCCCGACCCCAGGGCTCGGACTCGGGCTCAGCCCTGGAAGACGACGAACTCCGCTTCGCCCGACCCTAGGGCTCGGACTCAGCCCTGGCCTCAGCCGACGGTCTCCGCCTCGCCCGACCCAGGGGCTCGGACTCGACCTCGGCCTTGGAAGACAGACTCGACCTCGACCTCGGAGGAGCCTCCACCTCGCCCTACCCAGGGCTCGGACCGACCACGTCACAGGAGGCGCCATCATTACCCTACCCCAAGCTGACTCAGGCTACGGGGAACAAGACCGGCGTCCCATCTGGCTCGCTCCGCCAAACAAGTAATGATGGCGCCCCGCATGCTCCATGACGACGACGGCTCTCAGCCCCCTTACGGAAGCAAGAGGACGTCAGCAAGGACCCGACAGCCCCGACAGCTGTCCTTCCGCCAGGCTCTAGCGCTCCTCCGACGGCCACGACACCACACGAACCAGGTGCCAAAACCTCTCCGGCTGCCACGATGGCATGTACTTAGGGCACTAGCTCTCCTCCGCTAGACACGTTAGCACACTGCTACACCCCCCATTGTACACCTAGATCCTTTCCTTACGCCTATAAAAGGAAGGTCCAGGGCCCTCTTACAGAGGGTTGGCCGCGCGGAGAAGGACGGGACGGCGCTCGCGCAGGGCCGCTCGCTCCCTCCCGCGTGGACGCTTGTAACCCCCTACTGCAAGCGCACCCGACCTGGGCGCGGGACAAACACGAAGGCCGCGGGTTTCACCTCTCACGCTTGTCTCCCTCTGGCTTCTCTTCCCCCCTTCGCGCTCCGTCTCGCGCCGACCCATCTGGGCTGCGGCACGCGGCGACAATTTACTCGTCGGTCCAGGGACCCCCCGGGTTCGAAACGCCGACAAATCCTATCCTAGGCGGATGGTTACATAACAAATCTAATCTGGTAATTATCAGTTACAATCATATCCTATCTATTAGGAACTCTAACTTATCCCTTTTATTCCAATAATATTTGTTATTAATTTGTACTAATCATATTAGACCTTAAATTTAAATAAATCTTAAAATATATTTTTATTTATATTTTAAATTAATTTTTTTGGTGTTATACGCGAGCTGAAATGAGTATTGTCTTAAATATCTTACTTTACCTAAAGGGCGCCATGTACAAACAAACCAATCAAATATACATCAATCCATTCAATTCTAATTTAGAGCTAATTTAAATTTTTTAAGCATAAATTGTAACAAACAAAAACTCAACATGAATGCAAAGTATTTTTATTAATTAATTTATCAATTTAAGAAAATAAAAATTAGTAGGAATAATTCATGTAAGATGTTTTACAATAATAATTATTAAAGAAAATAATTCAAACACATAGCCATATTTTAGAAGTACAATAAAATAAATTTATAATCTTCACATATTTATTTAAAAGGATATAATTTTTTATGTAAATTCTATATTAAGAGATAGTTTAACTTAATTTTTTTGGAGAATAGATTTTTAACACAAAGGATAGTTCACATAAGAATCTTTTAGATAATCTATTATTTAAAAACACATTTATTTAAATCACGAAATGAGTCTCCTAATTTATTTAGAATGTGATTTTGGAGTGTTATAAATTCTACCGCTTTAAAAATAATCTCGCCCTCGAGATTAGTAAGAAAAGGGATGCAACAACTTTGGTTTGTGGTTTACCTTTTAGTTTCTTAATTAGTTCAAAAATCGAAGTTTTTTCTTCTTTTAAGTAATAATTAAAAGGTGCTTTTAAGAAAGCATGGGTATGTTTTTAGGTATAAGATCATATATATGGTTAGAGTAAGGGTAGGTTCTAACAAAAAAAGACTCCATCTCGAATGGTGAATCTTGATTCATCTGAAGATCTGGTTCTACTCATATCCTTCGTTGTCGAGGTTGACCTCCTTCGGTCATGGTGTATCCATCCAAGATATGGATATGTAGTAAGATAATTGTGGGTAGTATAGATTTCATGAGGTATGTTGGTCAGAATCTTTGTTTAGTTGTTAGGTTGAAACAGAGGGGTTATGCAACCATCTAATGGGTAAGGTAGTTGCATATGGTCAGGTAGTTGTATATGGTTAAGTTAGTCTAGGACATCAATTTAGGTTAAAACATATTTCTATGAGTAAGGTCTAATCTATTTCTCAAGTATTAACTAACCCGTTAAGTAACTCACATTAGATTAGATCATATTAGTTTAGATGGGATCTAGATTAGATTGGTATGAATAGATTAGACTTGATAAAATATAGTTAATTTGGATTAGATCATGGTTGTTACTCTAGGGTGGGATAAGTACACTTATATTAGGACAAGATAAATTTGTAATGATAAGATAGAATCTTTTAAGATGAGATGGATCTATTAGGCTAAATATGTTTTAATGGATAATCTAAGTTGAATAGATGTTTTGCTATAATTTTTTATGCCTAATTGTCTATGTAGATGCAATTGTGGATATTTTTACTCCACAACTCATCACACTTAGTCAAAGAACCAAATCAAACAGGTATCATAAGAACAAGCATTCAAGCATTTATATACCTACAAAAATAGTTTTGTTTTTGTTCCTACACTTTAGGTATAGGATTTCAAAGTGTGAAATCCACTTTGGTTTTTAGAAAAGAAAAGGTAAGAGTAATTAGAGTAAAGCAACAATATATGAGAAAAGATTAAGGCAAGTTTAGAAAGAATCAGAGTAGCAAAGGTAAGTAGGTAAGGGTTGTCCAGTTCTATCTTGATTACGTCCTATAGTCAACATTCCTCTAATACCACTTCTGTCACACCCGGATTTAAGGGCAAACCCGGGCGCGAATCAAATGTGTGCTAGGATCAAGTCTCACATATATGATGACTCATGGTACAAAAACGAATGTCACATCTTTACTATATAATAGGAGTTCTATACAAAATAGCTAAATAATTACATCATATGCAGACAACAATCCTCGACAACCATAGTTGACTGGGAGATGGCAGCCTAGACCTCTCACAAACTCATCGCCACATTTTATAAGTACAATAAAATAAATCTATAATCTTTTCATATTTATTTAAAAGGATATAATTTCTTATGTAAACTCTATATTAAGAGATAATTTAACTTAATTTTTCGGAGAATAGATCTTTAACACAAAGGATAGTTCACATAAGAATCTTTTAGGTAATCTATTATTTGAAAACACATTTATATCACGAAATGACTTTCCTAATTTATTTAGAATGTGATTTTGGCGTGTTACAACCACCGCTCCTCCATAGGTCGTGTTGACCGGCTCCACCCTCGACATCCTCTTCTCTCTTGACCCTGCTGTCAGTCAGGTCCAACAGGAGCAAACTTACCAAAACTGGATTCAAAACCAAAGTACACCCTAAACACTAGGAATTATGGGAGAGCAAGTTATTTTTTACTCCCAATATCTATTTAGCAACTTGCTAAACATTAGTTTAGTAAGCTTTTTTAGAGACCTATTGGAGTTGCTAACCTACTCCCTAAATCTTAAATTTAAGAAGTAACAGAAAAATGTTTCTCAAATAATTCTCTAAATAGACTTGCTAAATTTAGTTAGTTTCTATACAACTGTCGGGTACCATAATTAGGGGGTACTCATATCACAACCCTAAAGTGCTTAGGCGCTTGGGTAAGAAGGGGTCACAAGCAAACACGCTCCAAGGGCACGTGAAACCTAAATCACGACTCGCTCGAGGCTAACCTCGGGCAGGAAATGCATTTTCGACTGGGCGTCTCGGGCAACGCTCCGGGGCGTGCCCGCCTCGGCCAACCACTCCGACCCCAGAATGTGTAATGTGTATAAACTAATGTAGTCCGTACGACCACCTGCCCCACTGAAGGTGCCAAAGTCAACAAAGGACGACACAACCACGGTCTAATCTACTCTTACCATCCACAACTATGGTCAAGGCGCGAATATGAGGTACTATTCCCCCACTTCGAACACTGTTTCAACCACCCAGAGCGTGACTACATGCAACGTCTAATCTCAGCCTCGGCCTCAAAAGAAATCTTTGCCTCGCTCGAGCTCGACCTCGACCAACTACCCCAATAGGGAAGTATGCACATTAAATGCCATTTGCTCTCCCGCGAATCGCGCTAAAGACCCATGTCGAGCACTGCTTCAACCACTCCGACTCGACACACTTGAAAATGTTTCATCCACACCCCTTACAGGCCAGGCTCGGACACACGCCCATGCTCCCGAACCCAGCCTCGGCTCTCTACCTAGTCAAAGGAAAGGGCTACAGGTATCGGGCGTCCTTCTCATAACCAAAGACAACAACAAGGACAAGGGCCATCTCGCCGGCCATACTGCTACAGGGCTCAGACACATCTCCTGCGATCACAGCAATAGTGTACCCTAAACCCTAAACACTAAACCCTAAACCCTAAACCTGTACACCTGGGTCTCCTCCTTGTGACTATAAAAGCAGGAGCTCGGGGCCTTCTATGGGAGGTGGAGGACAACACTTCACCATTCACTCCCCACCCCACTCCTGATATTGGCACTCGCCTCAATCATACTCAGATATTTGGGACTCACTCCCTCTCTCGACTTGCTTGTATCCCCTACTACGAGCACTTAGGTGCAAGATAATACAAGTCTCATTCCCCCACTGGATGTAGGGCCTTCTATTGCCCGTACTAGGATATACCTTATGTGTCTTCTTGCACCAACCATCTGGGACAAGGGCATGCAACACAAATTTACTAGTTCACTACCTGAATCCGGGCCTTTGCCGAGTGCCGGAGGCTTTGCCGAGTGCTTTTTATCGGGCACTCGGCAAAGCAGACTTTGTTGAGCGCCGCACTCGGCAAAGACTGCTTTGCCGAGCGTCAAGCACTCGGCAAACATGGCTCTCGGCAAAGGGCCGTTAGCGGCCGTCTACAACTGACGGCCGTCAGTCTTTGCCGAGTGTCAAATATCTGGCACTCGGCAAAGAGTGTATTTGCCGAGTGTCCTATGTAGACACTCGACAAAGCATGTTTTTATTTTTTTTATTTTGGTCACCAAACTTTTTGTGGTATGTTCCTACACTATGTAGACCTACATGTACCATTTTGGGACAATTATAACAGTGTTTTCTATAGCTAGTACATTTAGTTTGTTTATTTGAATTTCTTCGGAAAATTCAGATTTGAACTGCAGGTCACTCGAAACTTGGAAAACCGTGCATGCAAAAATGATATTCATGCTACTTAGCACAAGTTACGACCGATTTCAGGAGCGGACCGGAAACTTCGAGCACCATGCTCACTCAACATGACCGTAAACTTGCCATCCAGGTGTTCAAAAATTGTATAAAACAGAAACAAAGTCAGAAAATCATGAAACCTGTCCATGTGTCATGATATCATATGTAGAGGTTGTGATAAAAATTTGAAAAAGTTTCGAGAAAGCTGTAACGCACTATGTGTACAAACCTAAGAGATCCACATTGAAACTCTATGATTTCATGTGTGGTTCTCTTAGGTTTCTACACATAATGTCTCACAACTTTCTCCAAACATTCTAAACTTTTTATCACAGACTCTACATATGATATCATGACATGTGGACAAGTTTCATGATTTTCTAAGTTTGTTTGTGTTTTATAAAATTTTTAAACAGCTGTATGACAAGTTCACGGCCATGTTGAGTTAGCATGGTGCTCGAAGTTTCCGGTCCGATCCTGAAATCGGTTGTAACTTGTGCTAAGTAGAATGGATATTATTTTTGCATGCACAGTTTCCCAAGTTTCAAGTGACCTGCAGTTCAAATGTGAGTTTTTCGAAGAAATTCAAATAAACGAACTAAATCTACTAGCTATAGAAAACAATTTTCTAATTGTCTCAAAATGGTACATGTAGGTCTATATAGTGTAGGAACATACCACAAAAAATTTGGTAGGGAAAATAAAAAAAATAAAAATGTACTTTGCCGAGTGTCCAGAGATGACACTCGGCAAAGGCTGGTTTGCCGAGTGCCAGCTGGTTGACACTCGGCAAAGAATTGTGAAAGCATATTTGCCGAGTGCCGCCCAGGGGACACTCGGCAAAGTCTTCTTTACCGAGTGTCAGCGATCTGGCACTCGGCAAAGAATATTTTAAAATTTTAAAAAAATCTTTGCCGAGTGCCAGATCGCGGGCACTCGGCAAAGAAGAGAAATAAACCCCCGCGGAGAACCTTTCTCCTTCCTTCTCTCTCACTCTCTCACTGCCATCCGTGCGCCGCCGTCGACTCGCCGCCGCGCCGTCCGCCCGCCGCCGCGCCAGCCCCTCGCCATCGCCGCGCCCGCGCCTCGCGCTCGCCGTCACCGCCGCGCCTCGCGCTCGCCGTCATCGCCGTGCTCGCCGCCGCGCCCACCGCGCCCGTCGCGCTCGCCGTGCCCACGCCCGCGCTCGCCGTGCTCGCCGTGCCCGCAGCCACGCCCGTCGTGCCCCTCACCCGCGCCCGCCTCGCTCGCCGTGCCCGCGCCCGCGTCGTCGTGCCCCTCGTCGTGCCCCTCGCCACCGCCGCCCGGCCACACGTACCATCGTCGCCCCCACGCGAGGTATACACTTTTTATGCGTCAATTCACCATGTAGTTGTTGATCTACCAAGTTATTCGCATCTCCATCATGAAGCATTGTGATGGCTTGCAATGGGAAATAAGAAATATGACAACTGCTAGTAGTGTATACTTTAGGTGAATTTTTTCTTACTGTGTGCATGTCAGCCATCGTGCTGTTAGTTTTATTTGCAGGTTTTAAAAACCTCAACATACAGGGGAGGTGCTGTCGATTTTTTTGTATTAACAGACTTGTGTTTCTTTTTTACAGAGAAGATACTTGTCTTCCTAGCCGCTGTGGGTCTGCCTGCACCGCGTCGCGTCACCACTGCACCGACCCGCCACAACCCCACTAGCCTGACTCCACCACCACCCTAGGTATAACCTTTATTTCCGCATCATGGTCGTAGATCACGTAACCCAGTTAGGCGTCTCCCGTTCGAAAGAGATACGGTGTAGATATGCAGATCTTTGCATATCTACAAATGTATCAGTTTCGAATTGTCCACGTTTTTTGGACAGCCCGCGGTTGCGTAGATGGTGTTAGTTTCATTCTCTACTCCGGTCCGAGATAGAGTTTCGGCGTCACCTCCCTGTTGTTCTCCGGACAGTACACTCTCCCTGCCAGGACGTGTATCCGGAGAACAGCGGGGAGGTGCTACCGAAATTCTATCTCGGATCGAAGTAGAGCATGGAAACTAACTCCATCTACGCAACCGCGGGTGGGATTAGGACCTATCATCACCTATTAGAAGGTAGGAACGTAGTGTACATGCATTACATGTCTATATTAAACTATACTCGGTTATATATGTTAGAGGATGGAGGACCGTGAGTGGATGTACACGGGCCGCGTTCGACGTAATGATGTCACCCCAGAATGGATTAGGAAGACCAATGCTTTCGTGGAACGGGCATATGGCAAAGCTGCTAAAGGAGCTAGCCTAGTCCCTTGTCCGTGCAGCAAATGTGACAACCGGAAAAGAAAACCAAAGAAGGCCATGGTAGAACATATTTGGAAGAATGGATTTACGCCGGACTATACTCGGTGGATCTTCCATGGTGAAGCGCATCGCACGAGAGAGGAGGTGGTGAGACAACGCGTTGAGGATTACGATGCTGATGCCGGGGTAGCGGACATGTTGAACGACTATCACGAGGCACAGTTTGCCGAAGGACGTACGGAGGACGAGCCAGAGGCGACCGCAAAGGCATTCTACGACATGTTTGACGCGACACAGAAACCCCTTCACGGCAAGACAAAGGTTTCTCAACTGGATGCCATTGGGCGTATAATGGCGTTCAAGTCGCAGTATAGCATGAGTCGAGACGCCTTCGATGGTTTGTTGACAGTTATTGGCAGCCTGCTTCCGAAGGATCACGTTCTGCCAAAGAGCATGTACGAGGCATAGAAACTCCTTCGTGCACTCAAGATGACGTATGAGCAGATACATGCTTGTCCGAAGGGCTGCGTCCTATTTAGGAAAGAACACACTGAGACAAAGTACTGTCTGAAGTGTAAATCGTCTAGGTTCATGGAGGTAGACTCTGGTGATGGACAGATGAGGCAGCTCGACATCCCCGTGACAATCCTATGCCACCTTCCGTTCATACCGAGGATCCGACGTCTATACATGACAGAGGAATCCGCGAAACAGATGACATGGCACAAAAAAGACAAACGATAGAATCCTGACAAGATGGTTCACGCATCCGATGGTGAAGCATGGACCCACTTTGATGCCATTCACCATGAGAAAGCCAAAGAGGCTCGTAATGTTCGTGTTGCGCTGGCCACAGATGGGTTCAATCCCTATGGAATGACCGCTGCCCCATACACATGTTGGCCCGTGTTCGTTATCCCCATCAATCTCCCCCCGGCGTATGCTTTCAAAGACAGAACATATTCGTGTCATTGATAATTCCTGGACACCCGGGGAATAAAATGGGCGTGTACATGGAGCCTTTGATTGATGAATTGGTCCGTGCTTGGGAGGAAGGGGTATGGACATACGACCGAGCTACGAAGACAAACTTCAAAATGCATGTTTGGTACCAGTACTCCATGCATGACTTTCCGGCGTATGGGCTATTTTGCGCCTGGTGTGTTCACGGTAAGTTCCCATGCCCAGTTTGCAAGGAAGCTCTTAGGTTTATTTGGTTGAAGAAGGGTGGTAAATATTCATCATTCGATAAACATCGACAATTTCTCCCTCCTGACCATGCATTCTGACTAGACATCAAGAACTTTACGAAAGGTGTCGTGGTGACAGACCGCCCACCTGCAATGATGACTGGTGCTGAAGTTCGCGAACAGATAGATGGTCTCGTGGCCAACCCAGAAGGTGGTTTTGTGGGATATGGTGAGCAACATATGTGGACACATAAGTCGGGCTTGACTCGGCTCCCCTATTATGATGACCTGCTCCTTCCACACAACATTGACGTGATGCACACTGAAAAGAATGTCACCGAGGCACTTTGGGCAACAATTATGGAGATTCCTGATAAGTCAAAGGATAACGTAAAGGCAAGAGTGGATCTGGCAGAGTTATGTGATAGACCAAACCAAGAGATGAAGCCGCCTAGTGGTGGTAAGACATGGAGAAGGCCTAAGGCCGATTTCGTCCTGAGCAGGGCCCAGAGGAAGGAAGTACTACAGTGGATCAAGATGTTAATGTTCCTTGATGGGTATGCAACTAACCTTAGTAGGGGGGTGAACTTATCTAATCTGCGAGTCTTAGGGATGAAGAGTCATGACTTCCACATATGGATTGAACGAATTCTTCCGGCGATGGTTCGAGGCTATGTCCCTGAGCATGTCTGGCTAGCGCTTGCAGAGTTGAGCTATTTCTTCCGCTAGCTTTGTGCAAAAGAGTTAGCTCGGACCATGATTGCAGACTTGGAAAGGATGGCACCCGTGTTACTGTGTAAGCTGGAGAAGATCTCTCCACCCGGCTTCTTCAATCCGATGCAGCATTTGATTCTTCATCTCCCGTATGAGGCACGAATGGGGGGCCCGTGCAGGGACGTTGGTGCTATCCAATCGAGAGATGTCTAAAGACTATCTGAAAGAAATATAGAAATAAATGCAAAATCGAGGCTTCCATTGCAGAGGCATACATACTGGAGGAGGTGTCAAACTTCACAACAACTTACTATGGTGACAAACTGCCGAGCGTGCATAATCCACCCCCTCGTTACAATGATGGCGACAATGAATCGAACCTCAGCATTTTTCGAGGGCAACTCGGAAGCACGAGTGGTTCGACCACCAAGACCCTGAGACATGAAGAGTGGCGCCATATCATGCTATATGTATTGACCAACCTTGAAGAGGTGACGCCATACATGGAGCAATTTCTTCATGAATTCTGGCGTCGATCAAGGGACCCAACTCCACAGGAATATGATACCATTCTTGGAAAGGGTGCGGGAAATGGATTGCCCGATTTCATTTCCTGGTTTAAACGTAAGGTACGTGCTTAGTTTGTCATTTGAAGTTGCTCTTACGTGCGAATAATATAACAATCTAGCGTGTTTGAACTTGCAGGGCCAAAGAGAGCCGTCTATGAGTGTCGAGTTGAGACAAGTAGCCAATGGCTTTGCCTATAGGGTCAGGAAATTTTCTGGGTATGACGTCAATGGATACCGTTTTCGCACAACAAGCTACGACCAAAGTCGGCCCAATCGAAAAACCACGTGTTCTGGAGTCTTTACGCCCGGGCTTGACGAGGTCGAGTATTATGGAAGAATTGAAGAAATATATGAACTCAATTTTTATGGTTCCAAACCTCTTACTCCAGTGATATTCAAATGTCATTGGTTTGACCCTGAAGTTACGAGACGGACACATTCTAATCTTGGGCTAGTTGAAATTTGTCGGGGACCATAATTAGGGGTACCCTCAAGACGCCTAATTCTCAGCTGGTAACCCCCATCAGCATAAAGCTGCAGAGGCCTGATGGGTGCGATTAAGTCAGGGATCAGTCCATACGAGTGACTCGATCACGCTTCACCCGAGCCTAGCCTCGGCCTCGGGCAGCCGACCTCGAGGGACTTCCGTCTCGCCCGAGGCCCCCCTTTTAACGGCGGACACATCTCCGGCTCGCCCGAGGCCTTGGCTTCGCTAAGAAGCAACCCTGACTAAATCGCCGCACCGACCGACCGAGTTGCAGGGGCATTTAACGCAAAGGTGGCCTGACACCTCTATCCTGACGCATGCCCCCCGGCAGAGCCGAAGTGACCGCCGTCACTCCGCTGCTCCACTGACCGGTCTGACAGAAGGACAGCGCCGCCTGCGCCACTCCGACTGCGGTGCCACTCGACAGAGTGAGTCTGACAGGCAGTCAGGCCTCGCCAGGGGCGCCATAGGGAACTCCGCTCCGCCCGACCCCAGGGCTCGGACTCGGGCTAAGACCCGGAAGACGGCGAACTCCGCTCCGCCCGACCCCAGGGCTCGGACTCGGGCTAAGACCCGGAAGACGGCGAACTCCACTCCGCCCGACCCCAGGGCTCGGACTCGGGCTAAGACCCGGAAGACGGCGAACTCCGCTCCGCCCGACCCCAGGGCTCGGACTCGGGCTAAGACCCGGAAGACGGCGAACTCCGCTCCGCCCGACCCCAGGGCTCGGACTCGGGCTAAGACCCGGAAGACGGCGAACTCCGCTCCGCCCGACCCCAGGGCTCGGACTCGGGCTCGGCCCCGGAAGACGACGAACTCCGCCTCGCCCGACCCCAGGGCTCGGACTCCGCCCTGGCCTCTGCCGAACGACTTCCGCCTCGCCCGACCCAGGGGCTCGGACTCGGCCTCGGCAACGGAAGACAGATACGACCCTAGCTTCGGAGGAGCCCCCACGTCGCCCGGCCTCGGGCGCGGGCCCGCCACGTCAACAGGGAGCGCCATCACCACTCCACCCCGAACCGACTCGGTCCGCAGAGAACAAGACCGGTGTCCCATCTGACCAGCTCCGCCAGATAGGCAATGATGGCGCCTCCCAAGCTCCATGACGGCGGCGGCTCTCAGCTCTCTTACGGAAGCAGGTGGACGTCAGCAAGGACTCGACCGCTCCGACAACTGTCCTTCCGCCAAGCTCCGTTGCTCCTCTGACAGCCACGACATCACGCCAGCAGGGTGCCAAGATCTCTCCGGCTGCCACATTGGCATGTACTTAGGGCGCTAGCTCTCCCTCCGCTAGACACGTAGCACTCTGCTACACCCCTCATTGTACACCTGGATCCTCTCCTTACGACTATAAAAGGAAGGACCAGGGCCTTCTTAGAGAAGGTTGGCCGCGCGGGACCGAGGACGGGACAGGCGCTCTCTTGGGGCCGCTCGCTTCCCTCACCCGCGTGGACGCTTGTAACCCCCCTACTGCAAGCGCACCCGACCTGGGCGCGGGACGAACACGAAGGCCGCGAGACTTCCACCTCTCTCACGCCCGTCTCCGGCCACCTCGCCTCTCCCCCCTTCGCGCTCGCCCACGCGCTCGACCCATCTGGGCTGGGGCACGCAGCACACTCACTCGTCGGCTTAGGGACCCCCCGGTCTCGAAACGCCGACAGTTGGCACGCCAGTTAGGGGCCTGCTGCGTGCTGACGAACAGCTTCCCGTCAAGCTCCAGATGGGCAGTCTCCAGCAACCTCTCCGGCCCGGGACGGTGCTCCGTTTCGGGAGTCTTGAGTTCATGTCTTTCGACGGCAGCTACGACATGATACTCCTTCCACCGCCGTGCGACAACGACAATGGCGGCCGACAACCCGCCCGCCGGTGGTGGAATCGACGACATCTTCCCCGCGTGGTGGAAGAACAACATTCGAGCTCGCTCCGTCCTCTCCCCCGCCAACGGAGGAGGAGGCGGGGCAACCAAGGCCAAGCGGGAGGCCGCGCTTCGTCGGTCGTCGAGCGAATCGACGCCCCCGACGCCCCGACGGAAGGCACGACGGGCGTCGACCTCGCGTTCGAGACGAAGGCAAGCGCCGTCCCCCCGCGACACGCTGATCCCGAGCAAGAAGACGACGCCAGCGCGCTCGTGGAGAGCTTGCAGGACGTCGCCCTTGTACCTGAGATGACGGCGCAACCAGTCCCCGATGTGACTACGTCGCTCCGCGTCGACCAAAAGGTACTGACTAACTCCCATCTTACGTCATTTCGACTCGGCCTCAACCCGCCTAGCAACCTTGCTTTGGCGGGCGCTCTCATTGAGGCGAGTGCAACCCCACTGGGGTTTCGTATGCGGTCGCCTTGGGACCGGTTGACGGACGTCTCAACCTACGGGCCCTCTGGGTCCGAGGAAGATGACGATCCCAGCATCTGTTGGGATTTCTCTGGACTTGGCAACCCCAGTGCCATGCGGGACTTCATGACCGCATGTAACTACTGCCTCTCCGACTGTTCCGACGGAAGCCGCAGCCTTGACAACGAGGGCTGCGGCCCAAGCCGCGAATGTTTCCACATCGAGCTAGGGGATCCCTCCGAAGGCAACCGTCTCGGCATGCCAGAGGACGGTGATCTTCCTAGGCCGGCGCCTCGCGCCGACATCACGCGGGAGCTAGCTGTGGTCCCCGTTCCGGCGGGGGGTTACGACCCACAACTCGAGCAAGTCCGCGGGGCGCAGGCCAGGCTCGACGAGGGAACAGGAGCGCTTGAGCCGATCCGTCGGGACGTCGGACAGGTATGGGCGGGCCAACCCCCGGCCAGAGAAATACGTCACCTGCCCCAAGGTCTCCAGCACCGCGTCGCCAACGATGTCAGGGTCAGGCCGCCACCCGCATCCAGCGGGGTCGGTCAGAACCTGGCAGCCGCAGCGATGCTCCTCCACGCGATGCCGGAGCCATCAACTACCGAGGGTCAGCGAATCCAGGGAGAGCTCAAGAATCTCCTGGAAGGCGCTGCGGCCCGACGGGCCGAGAGCACTGCCTCCCGAAGGCAGGGATACCCCTCAGAACCTCATGCCGCGACTTCCCGATTCATGCGGGAAGCCTCGGTCTACACCGGGCGCACGCGCAACACCGCGCCTGCGGCCCCGGGCCACCTCGGCAACGAGCACCATCGACGCGACCGTCGGGCCCACCTCGACGAAAGGGTGCGCCGAGGCTACCACCCCAGACGTGGGGGGCGCTACGACAGCGGGGAGGATCGGAGTCCCTCGCCCGAACCACCCGGTCCGCAGGCCTTCAGTCGAGCCATCCGACGGGCGCCGTTCCCGACCCGGTTCCGACCCCCGACTACTATCACGAAGTACTCGGGGGAAACGAGACCGGAACTGTGGCTTGCGGACTACCGCCTGGCCTGCCAACTGGGTGGAACAGACGACGACAACCTCATCATCCGAAACCTCCCCCTGTTCCTCTCCGACACTGCTCGCGCCTGGTTGGAGCACCTGCCTCCGGGGCAGATCTCCAGCTGGGACGACTTGGTCCAAGCCTTCGCCGGCAATTTCCAGGGCACATACGTGCGCCCCGGGAATTCCTGGGACCTTCGAAGCTGCCGGTAGCAGCCGGGAGAGTCGCTCCGGGACTACATCCGGCGATTCTCGAAGCAGCGCACCGAGCTGCCCAACATCACCGACTCGGATGTCATCGGCGCGTTCCTCGCCGGCACCACCTGTCGCGACCTGGTGAGTAAGTTGGGTCGCAAGACCCCCACCAGGGCGAGCGAGCTGATGGACATCGCCACCAAGTTCGCCTCTGGCCAGGAGGCGGTCGAGGCTATCTTCCGAAAGGACAAGCAGCCCCAGGGCCGCCCATCGGAAGAGGCTCCCGAGGCGTCTACTCCGCGCGGCGCCAAGAAGAAGGGCAAGAAGAAGTCGCAATCGAAACGCGACGCCGCCGACGCGGACCTTGTCGCCGCCGCCGAGTACAAGAACCCTCGGAAGCCCCCCAGAGGTGCAAACCTCTTCGACAAGATGCTCAAGGAGCCGTGCCCCTATCATCAGGGGCCCGTCAAGCACACTCTCGAGGAGTGCGTCATGCTTCGGCGCCACTTCCACAGGGCCGGGCCACCCGCGGAGGGTGGCAGGGCCCATGACGACGACAAGAAGGAAGATCACCAAGCAGGAGAATACCCCGAGGTCCGCGACTGCTTCACGATCTACGGTGGGCATGCGGCGAATGCCTCGGCTCGGCATCGCAAGCAAGAGCGCCGGGAGGTCTGCTCGGTGAAGGTGGCGGCGCCAGTCTACCTAGACTGGTCCGACAAGCCCATCACCTTCGACCAGGCTGACCACCCCGACCACGTGCCGAGCCCGGGGAAATACCCGCTCGTCGTCGATCCCGTCATCGGCGACGTCAGGCTCACCAAGGTCCTGATGGATGGGGGCAGCTGCCTCAACATCATCTACGCCGAAACCCTCAAGCTCCTGCGCGTCGATCTGTCCTCCGTCCGAGCAGGCGCTGCGCCCTTCCACGGGATCATCCCTGGGAAGCGCGTCCAGCCCCTCGGACAACTCGACCTCCCCGTCTGCTTCGGAACACCCTCCAACTTCCGAAGGGAGACTTTGACGTTCGAGGTGGTCGGGTTCCGAGGAACCTACCACGCGGTACTGGGAAGGCCATGCTACACGAAGTTCATGGCCGTCCCCAACTACACCTACCTGAAGCTGAAGATGCCGGACCCCAACGGGGTCATCACCGTCGGCCCCACGTACAAACACGCGTTCGAATGCGACGTGGAGTGCGTGGAGTACGCCGAGGCCCTCGCCGAGTCCGAGGCCCTCATCGCCGACCTGGAGAACCTCTCCAAAGAGGTGCCAGATGTGAAGCGTCATGCCGGCAACTTTGAGCCAGCGGAGACGGTTAAGGCTGTCCCACTCGACCCCAGTGGCGACGCCTCCAAGCAGATCCGGATCGGTTCCGGGCTCGACCCCAAATAGGAAGCAGTGCTCGTCGACTTTCTCCGCGCAAACGCCGACGTCTTTGCGTGGAGTCCCTCGGACATGCCCGGCATACCGAGGGATGTCGCCGAGCACTCGCTGGATATTCGGGCCGGAGCCCGACCCGTCAGGCAACCTCTGCGCCGATTCGACGAGGAGAAGCGCAGAGTGATTGGCGAAGAGATCCACAAGCTGATGGCAGCGGGGTTCATCAAAGAGGTATTCCATCCCGAATGGCTTGCCAACCCTGTGCTTATGAGGAAGAAAGGGGGGAAATGGCGGATGTGTGTAGACTACACTGGTCTCAACAAAGCATGTCCGAAGGTTCCCTACCCTCTGCCTCGCATCGATCAAATCGTGGATTCCACTGCTGGGTGCGAACCCTGTCCTTCCTCGATGCCTACTCAGGGTATCACCAAATCCGGATGAAAGAGTCCGACCAGCTCGCGACTTCTTTCATCACACCGTTCGGCATGTACTGCTATGTCACCATGCCATTCGGTTTGAGGAATGCGGGCGCGACGTACCAGCGGTGTATGAACCATGTGTTCGGCGAACACATCGGTCGCACAGTCGAGGCCTACGTCGATGACATCGTAGTCAAGACAAGGAAGGCTTCCGACCTCCTCTCCGACCTTGAAGTGACATTCCGATGTCTCAAGGCAAAAGGAGTCAAGCTTAATCCTGAGAAGTGTGTCTTCGGGGTGCCCCGAGGCATGCTCCTGGGGTTCATCGTCTCCGAGCGTGGCATCGAAGCCAACCCAGAGAAGATCGCAGCCATCACCAGCATGGGACCCATCAAGGACTTAAAAGGCGTACAGAGGGTCATGGGATGTCTTGCGGCCCTGAGCCGCTTCATCTCACGCCTCGGCGAAAGAGGTCTGCCTCTGTACCGCCTCTTAAGGAAGGCCGAGTGTTTCGCTTGGACCCCTGAGGCCGAGGAAGCCCTCGGGAACCTGAAGGCGCTCCTTACGAAGGCGCCTGTCTTGGTGCCCCTAGCTGATGGAGAAGCCCTCTTGGTCTACGTCGCCGCAACCACTCAGGTGGTTAGCGCCGCGATTGTGGTCGAGAGGCAAGAGGAAGGGCATGCATTGCCCGTTCAGTGGCCAGTCTACTTTGTCAGCGAAGTACTGTCCGAGACCAAGATCCGCTACCCACAAGTTCAGAAGCTGCTGTATGCTGTGATCCTAACGAGGCGGAAGTTACGACACTACTTCGAGTCTCATCCGGTAACTGTGGTGTCATCCTTCCCCCTGGGGGAGATCATCCAGTGCCGAGAGGCCTCGGGCAGGATCGCAAAGTGGGCGGTGGAAATCATGGGCGAAACGATCTCGTTCGCCCCTCGGAAGGCCATCAAGTCCCAGGTGTTGGCGGACTTCGTGGCCGAATGGGTCGACACCCAGCTGCCGACAGCTCCGATCCAACCGGAGCTCTGGACCATGTTTTTCGACGGGTCGCTGATGAAGACGGGAGCCGGCGCGGGCCTGCTCTTCATCTCACCCCTCGGAAAGCACCTACGCTACGTGCTACGCCTCCATTTCCCGGCATCCAACAATGTGGCCGAGTACGAAGCTCTGGTCAACGGGTTGCGGATCGCCATCGAGCTAGGGGTCAGACGCCTCGACGCCCGCGGTGACTCGCAGCTCGTCATCGACCAAGTCATGAAGAACTCCCACTGCCGCGACCCGAAGATGGAGGCCTACTGCGATGAGGTTTGGCGCCTGGAAGACAAGTTCTTCGGGCTCGAGCTCAACCACATCGCTCGGCGCTACAACGAGACTGCAGATGAGCTGGCTAAAATAGCCTCGGGGCGAACGACGGTCCCCCCAGACGTCTTCTCCCGGGATCTGCATCAACCCTCTGTCAAGATCGACGACGCTCCCGAGCCTGAGGCACCCTCGGCACAACCCGAGGCACCCTCGGCCCCCGAGGGCGAGGCACTGGACGTCGAGGAAGGGCAGAGCGGGGCCACGCCTGATCAAGATTCGCAGGCCCCGTACCTGCAATATCTCCGCCGAGGAGAGCTACCCCTCGACCAAGCCGAGGCTCGGCGGGTAGCGCGACGCGCCAAGTCGTTCGTCTTACTGGGCGATGAGGAGGAGCTCTACCACCGCAGCCCCTCAGGCGTCCTCCAGCGATGCATCTCCATCGCCGAAGGTCAGGAACTCCTGCAAGAAATACACTCGGGGGCTTGCGGCCATCATGCAGCACCCCGAGCCCTTGTCGGGAATGCTTTCCGGCAAGGCTTCTACTGGCCAACGGCGGTGGCTGACGCCACTAGAATTGTCCGCACCTGCGAAGGGTGCCAATTCTATGCGAAGCAGACCCACCTGCCCGCTCAGGCTCTGCAGACGATACCCATCACCTGGCCCTTTGCTGTATGGGGTCTGGACCTCGTCGGTCCCTTGCAGAAGGCGCCCGGGGGCTACACGCACCTGCTGGTCGCCATCGACAAATTCTCCAAGTGGATCGAGGTCCGACCCCTGAACAGCATCAGGTCCGAGCAGGCGGTGGCGTTTTTCACCAACATCATCCATCGCTTCGGGGTCCCAAACTCCATCATCACCGACAATGGTACCCAGTTCACCGGCAAAAAATTCTTGGATTTCTGCGAAGACCACCACATCCGGGTGGACTGGGCTGCCGTGGCTCATCCCATGACGAATGGGCAAGTAGAGCGTGCCAACGGCATGATTCTACAAGGGCTCAAGCCCCGGATCTACAACGGCCTCAACAAGTTCGGCAAGCGATGGATGAAGGAACTCCCCTCGGTGGTCTGGAGCCTGAGGACAACGCCGAGCCGAGCCACGGGTTTCACGCCGTTCTTCCTGGTCTATGGGGCCGAGGTCATCTTGCCCACTGACCTGGAATACGGCTCCCCGAGGGCGAGGGCCTACAACGAACAAAGCAACCAAGCTAGCCGAGAAGACTCACTGGACCAGCTGGAGGAGGCTCGGGACAAGGCCTTACTACACTCGGCGCGGTACCAGCAGTCCCTGCGACGCTACCACGCCCGAGGGGTCCGGTCCCGAGACCTCCAGGTGGGCGATCTGGTGCTTCGGCTGCGGCAGGACGCCCGAGGGAGGCACAAGCTCACGCCCCCCTGGGAGGGGCCATTCGTCATCGCCCAAGTCCTGAAGCCCGGAACATACAAGCTGGCCAACAATCAAGGCGAGGTCTACGGCAACGCTTGGAACATCAAACAGCTACGTCGCTTCTACCCTTAAGATGTTTTCAAGTTGTTCATATACCTCGCACCCACGCAAAAGTTTAGTCATCAAGGAAGGGTCGGCCTCGCCTCGGCAAAGCCCGACCCTCCCTCGGGGGCTAAAAGGGGGGAGACCCCCTCTGCGTCGAATTTTTTCCTTCGAAAAAAGATCTCTTTTTAGCAGAATTTCTTCCGTGCTTTTTGACTACTTCGAAAAGCGGATCCTGGAAACGACGGAGTACACGTAAGCAGCCAAGGCTGACCGAGCCGAGGGACTCCTACGCCTCTGGGATACGGATACCTCACTCATCACCTTCTGCGATAAGTAACTCGCGTTCGGATAAAGCGACTCCGTGGACCGGACAAGTCTTCATGTTCGGAAGCTCTTCTGCCAAAGTGGTCCTTCAAGCTTCCTCGACTAAGTCGGAGACAGGGCCTCATGGACGGGTGAAGGTACGCGTAAGCGGCAAGGCCGACCGAGCCGAGGGACTCCTACGCCCCCGGGATACGGATACCTCACTCATCACCTTCCGCGAGAAGCAGCTCTCGCCCGCACAAACATCCCTGTTACCGACGGAAAGTCCAGAGGCTCGGAATAAGGGGAAAAGAGACACAGCTTTGCAAGCGCAGCGAGGGTGTGTTTTCTGGCCTCAGCGGCCGCAGAAGGCACACGCTACAAGACGATCCGATCCTGCAGGCTCAGGTCTTCACGCTGAAGGGGGCCGTAGCACCCTCGGCGTCGACGACGTCTTCAGCAAGGTCCGACCCAGCCTCGGACGGCGACGCGATCCGAGGACTTCTTCGGGAATCCGGCCCGAGCAGGCGGCTCGGCCGGCTACCCCCGGGGCCTCGGCCAACCATCTTCCAAGGGCGCTAGCCCGACCCGAGGCCTCGGCTGATCGACTCCGGCGTCGGATCCGCTGACGGACAACCCGGCTAGGCTCCGGCCAACCAGGTTCCCATTTTTGAGCCAACTCCGCCTCTGTTCATACTGATATCGCTACCCCCGGCTGAAAGGGAAATGTGCCTTTGGGCCATTTCTAAGTATTTTGGTGATTAAGTGCCAACACAAGTGCTTAAATGTGAATCTATGCCCATAGATGAATAAAGTGCAAATCACAAGTAAAGGTATGTTTCTAAGCCTTAGTACATTGGTTTTGTGTACTAATATATTTGTCTAAGTGTTAGAAACAGAGAGAAGAAGAAAAGGAGAATGTTGGCTGTGTACAGCCAAAAGGCTGTTTCGGTCTGGGGCACCGGACTGTCCGGTGGTGCACCGGACAGTGTCCGGTGCGCCAGGCTGCCTCGGGCGAAGAGGCCGCTCTCGAGAAATTGCCGATGGCGTACGACTAAAATTCACCGGACTGTCCGGTGTGCACCGGACTGTCCGGTGAGCCAACGGTCGGCCGAGCCAACGGTCGGCCGCGGAATCTGCGCGCGACACGTGGTCTGGCCAACGGTCGGAAGGAGGCACCGGACTGTCCGGTGTGCACTGGACTGTCCGGTGCGCCAGATCTGCAACGGTCGGCAACGGTCGGCTGCGCCTGTTAAGGAAAGAAATCGGGCACCGGACAGTGTCCGGTGTGCACCGGACTGTCCGGTGCGCCCGACGACAGAAGGCAAGGATGGCCTTCCAGATTTGTTCTCAACGGCTCCTAGCTGCCTTGGGGCTATAAAAGGGACCCCTAGGCGCATGGAGGAGAACACCAAGCATTCCTACAACATTCCTAAGCACCGAGACATCGATCTCACGCATTCGTTTCATTGTGATAGCATATAGAGCTCTTGTAGAGTTGTGAACTCTTTGAGTTGTGTTGCGAGCTCTTGTTGCTGCTTGTGTGCGTGTTGTTGCTCTGATCTTTTGAAGTCTTGTGTGCGTTGCTAATTCCCACCCTTGCTCTGTGTTTCTTTGTGAACTTCAATTGTAAGGGCGAGAGGCTCCAAGTTGTGGAGATTCCTCGCAAACGGGATTGAGAAAAAGCAAGCAAAACACCGTGGTATTCAAGTGGGTCTTTGGACCGCTTGAGAGGGGTTGATTGCAACCCTCGTCCGTAGGGACGCCACAACGTGGAGTAGGCAAGCGTTGGTCTTGGCCGAACCACGTGATAAACCACTGTGTCATCTCTGTGATTGATCTTTTGTGGTATTGTGTTTTGTTGAGACTTCTCTCTAGCCACTTGGCAATAATTGTGCTAACACTTAACAAGTCTTTGTGGCTATAAGTTTAAGTTTTACAGGATCACCTATTCACCTCCCCTCTAGGTGCTCTCAATTGGTATCGGAGCCGTTCTCTTCAAGAAAGGGACTAACCGCCCGAAGAGATGGATCCTAAGGGGAAGGGAATCGTGATCAACGATAAGGAAAAGGAGTCCTTCGTCAACGAGCCAAAGGATGACAAGTCCAACGACTCGGGCTCGTGTCATAGACGAAAAGATGGGAAGAAGAAGAAGACAAGGCGCATCAAGGAGATTGTCTACTACGACAGCGACGGATCTTCCTCTTCCCAAAAGGACGACGACAACGACTACAGGAAGACGGTCAATTCGAACTTTTCATTTGATTATTCTCGTATTCCACATAATTCGAATTCGCATTTGCTTTCCATTCCTCTTGGCAAACCTCCACACTTCGATGGGGAGGACTACGGATTTTGGAGTCACAAAATGCGTAGTCACTTATTCTCTCTTCATCCAAGCATATGGGAGATTGTAGAGAATGGAATGAAATTTGATAGCTCGGATAGTCCTATGCTTATAAATGAACAAATCCATAGAAATGCACAAGCTACTACTGTTCTCTTAGCATCTTTGTGCAGGGAAGATACAATAAGGTGAGCGGCCTGGACAATGCCAAGCAGATATGGGACACCCTCAAGATCTCTCACGAGGGCAACGACGTCACCATGCTCACCAAGATGGAGTTGGTGGAGGGCGAACTTGGGAGATTCGCTATGATAAGGGGGGAGGAGCCAACCCAAACATACAACCGGCTCAAAACCCTTGTCAACAAGATAAGGAGCTATGGAAGCACGCGATGGACGGACCACGACGTCGTCCGCCTAATGCTAAGGTCCTTTACCGTTCTTGATCCTCATTTGGTGAATAATATTCGTGAGAATCCCAGGTACACCAAAATGTCGCCCGAAGAAGTTCTTGGGAAGTTCGTAAGCGGGCGAATGATGATTAAGGAGGCAAGATACGTGGACGACGCGTTGAACGGTCCTATTCATGAGCCTCAACCCATTGCTCTCAAGGCAACAAGGAGCAAGGAGGCGCTACCAAGCAAGGTGGCGCAAGTTGAGGCGGCCGGGCTAAATAATGAGGAGATGGCCCTCATCATTAAGCGCTTCAAGACGGCGCTTAAAGGTCGCAAGGGACAGCCAAGCAAGACCAAGGAGAAGCGCTCATGCTTCAAATGTGGTAAGATTGGTCATTTCATTGCTAACTGTCCCGATAATGAAAGTGACCAGGAAAAAGGGGACAAGAGGGAAAAGAAGAAGCATTACAAGAAGGCCAAGGGCGAGGCACATATCGGAAAGGAGTGGGATTCGGATTGCTCCTCCTCCGACTCCGACAATGAAGGACTCGCCGCCACTGCCTTCAACAAGTCATCCCTCTTCCCCAACGAGCGTCACACATGCCTTATGGCAAGGGAGAAGAAGGTATGTAATCAAAACAATGTCACTTATGATTCTTCCAGTGATGATGAGTCTAGTGATGATGAAATAAATTACTCTAGTTTGTTCAAGGGATTGGATAGAACTAAAATAGATAAAATTAATGAATTGATTGATGCCTTGAATGAAAAAGATAGACTCTTAGAGAAACAAGAGGATTTATTGTATGAAGAGCATGATAAATTTGTAGAAGCTCAAAGATCTCATGCTCTAGAAGTTAAAAGAAATGAAATACTTTCTTGTGAATTATCTTCTTGCCATGAGACAATTTCTAAATTAAGGAGCATTAATGATGATATGAATGCTAAGTTAGAAATAGCAAATAAATCTAATTCTTGTGTAGAACATGTTGAGATTTGCACTAGGTGTAAAGATTTCGATGTTGATGCTTGTAGTGATCATTTAAATTCAATTTCCAAATTAACTAAGGAATTGTCTAGTCTTAATGACCAACTTAAGACTAGCAAGAATGACTTTGAGAAACTAAAATTTGCTAGGGATGCCTACACGGTTGGTAGACACCCCTCAATTAAGGATGGGCTTGGCTTCAAGAGGGAAGCTAAGAACTTAACAAGCCATAAGGCTCCCATCTCTGCCAAGGAGAAAGGGAAGGCCCCTATGGCAAGTAGTGCTAAAAAGAACCATGCTTTTATGTATCATGATAGGAGACAAACTAGAAATGCTTATAGGAGTTATAATGCGTACGATGATTTTTCTCATGCTATGTTTGCTCCTAGTTCTTCATATGTGCATGATAGAAATGTTGGTAGAAGGGATGTTTTTCATAATATGCCTAGGAGAAATGTTGTTAATATTCCTAGGAAAGTTAATGAGCCTTCTACAATATATCATGCTTTGAATGCTTCCTTTGCAATTTGTAGAAAGGATAGAAAGGTAATTGCTAGGAAGTTAGGGGCAAAATGCAAAGGGGACAAAACTTGCATTTGGGTCCCTAAGAATATTTGTGCTAACCTTGTAGGACCCAACATGAGTTGGGTACCTAAAACCCAAGCCTAAATTTGCCTTGCAGGTTTATGCATCCGGGGGTTCAAGCTGGATTATTGACAGCGGATGCACAAACCATATGACGGGGGAGAAGAAGATGTTCACCTCCTACGTCAAGAATAAGGATTCCCAAGATTCAATCATATTCGGTGATGGGAATCAAGGCAAGGTAAAAGGGTTAGGTAAAATTGCAATTTCTAATGAGCACTCTATCTCTAATGTGTTTTTAGTAGAGTCTCTTGGATATAATTTGCTATCTGTTAGTCAATTATGCAACATGGGGTATAACTGTCTATTTACAAATGTAGATGTGTCTGTCTTTAGAAGAAGTGATGGTTCACTAGCTTTTAAGGGTGTATTAGACGGCAAACTTTACTTAGTTGATTTTGCAAAAGAAGAAGCCGGTCTAGATGCATGCTTAATAGCTAAGACTAGCATGGGCTGGCTGTGGCATCGCCGCTTAGCACATGTGGGGATGAAGAACCTTCACAAGCTTCTAAAGGGAGAACACGTGATAGGTTTGACTAACGTGCAATTCGAAAAGGATAGACCTTGTGCAGCTTGTCAAGCAGGTAAACAAGTGGGAGGAGCGCATCACAGCAAGAATGTGATGACCACTTCAAGACCGCTGGAGCTGCTGCATATGGACCTCTTCGGACCCGTCGCCTATCTGAGCATAGGAGGGAGTAAGTATGGTCTAGTTATTGTTGATGATTTTTCCCGCTTCACTTGGGTGTTCTTTTTGCAGGATAAGTCTGAAACCCAAGGGACCCTCAAGCGCTTCCTCAGGAGAGCTCAAAATGAGTTTGAGCTCAAGGTGAAGAAGATAAGGAGCGACAACGGGTCCGAGTTCAAGAACCTTCAAGTGGAGGAGTTCCTTGAAGAGGAAGGGATCAAGCACGAGTTCTCCGCTCCCTACACACCACAGCAAAATGGTGTAGTAGAGAGGAAGAACAGGACGCTCATCGATATGGCGAGGACGATGCTAGGAGAGTTCAAGACCCCCGAGTGCTTTTGGACGGAAGCCGTGAACACGGCTTGCCACGCCATCAACAGGGTCTACCTTCATCGCCTCCTCAAGAAGACGTCGTATGAGCTACTAACCGGTAACAAACCCAGTGTATCCTACTTTCGTGTATTTGGGAGCAAGTGCTACATTCTAGTGAAGAAGGGTAGAAATTCTAAGTTTGCTCCCAAAGCAGTAGAAGGGTTTTTATTAGGTTATGACTCAAATACAAAGGCGTATAGAGTCTTCAACAAATCATCGGGTTTGGTTGAAGTCTCTAGCGACGTTGTATTTGATGAGACTAATGGCTCTCCAAGAGAGCAAGTTGTTGATTGTGATGATGTAGATGAAGAAGATGTTCCAACGGCCGCGATACGAACCATGGCGATTGGAGACGTTCGGCCACAGGAACAAGATGAACGAGATCAACCTTCTTCCTCAACTATGGTGCATCCCCCAACTCAAGACGATGAACAGGTTCATCAACAGGAGGCGTGTGATCAAGGGGGAGCACAAGATGATCATGTGATGGAGGAAGAAGCGGAACTGGCACCTCCAACCCAAGTTCGAGCGATGATTCAAAGGGATCATCCCATCGACCAAATTCTGGGTGACATTAGCAAGGGAGTAACTACTCGGTCTCGATTAGTTAATTTTTGTGAACATTACTCCTTTGTCTCTTCTATTGAGCCTTTCAGGGTAGAAGAGGCCTTGCTAGATCCGAACTGGGTGTTGGCCATGCAAGAGGAGCTCAACAACTTCAAGCGAAATGAAGTCTGGACACTGGTGCCTCGTCCCAAGCAAAACATTGTGGGAACCAAGTGGGTGTTCCGCAACAAACAGGACGAGCACGGGGTGGTGACAAGGAACAAGGCTCGACTTGTGGCAAAAGGTTATGCCCAAGTCGCAGGTTTGGACTTTGAGGAGACGTTTGCTCCTGTGGCTAGGCTAGAATCAATTCGTATCTTGCTAGCATATGCCGCTCACCATTCTTTCAGGTTGTACCAAATGGATGTGAAGAGCGCTTTCCTCAACGGACCAATAAAGGAGGAGGTGTACGTGGAGCAACCCCCTGGCTTCGAGGATGAACGGTACCCCGACCACGTGTGTAAGCTCTCTAAGGCGCTCTATGGACTTAAGCAAGCCCCAAGAGCATGGTATGAATGCCTTAGAGATTTCTTAATTGCTAATGCTTTCAAGGTTGGGAAAGCCGATCCAACTCTTTTCACTAAGACTTGTGATGGTGATTTGTTTGTGTGCCAAATTTATGTCGATGACATAATATTTGGTTCTACTAATAAAAAGTCTTGTGAAGAGTTTAGCAGGGTGATGACGCAGAAATTCGAGATGTCAATGATGGGCGAGTTGAACTACTTCCTTGGGTTCCAAGTGAAGCAACTCAAGGACGGCACCTTCATATCCCAAACGAAGTACACGCAAGATCTGCTAAAGCGGTTTGGGATGAAGGACGCCAAGCCCGCAAAGACTCCGATGGGGACCGACGGACACACTGACCTCAACAAAGGAGGTAAGTCCGTTGATCAAAAGGCATACCGGTCAATGATTGGGTCATTACTTTACTTATGTGCTAGTAGACCGGATATTATGCTTAGCGTATGCATGTGTGCTAGATTTCAATCCGATCCTAAGGAGTGTCACTTAGTGGCGGTGAAGCGAATCCTTAGATATTTAGTTGCTACGAACTGTTTCGGGATCTGGTATCCAAAGGGGTCTACCTTTGACTTAATCGGATATTCAGATTCCGACTATGCTGGATGTAAGGTCGATAGGAAGAGTACATCGGGGACGTGCCAATTCTTAGGAAGGTCCCTGGTGTCATGGAATTCTAAGAAACAAACCTCTGATGCCCTATCCACCGCTGAGGCCGAGTATGTTGCCGCAGGACAGTGTTGCGCGCAACTACTTTGGATGAGGCAAACCCTCAGGGACTTTGGCTACAATCTGAGCAAAGTCCCACTCCTATGTGATAATGAGAGTGCTATCCGCATGGCGGAAAATCCTGTTGAGCACAGCCGCACAAAGCACATAGACATCCGGCATCACTTTTTGAGAGACCACCAGCAAAAGGGAGATATCGAAGTGTTTCATGTTAGCACCGAGAACCAGCTAGCCGATATCTTTACCAAGCCTCTAGATGAGAAGACCTTTTGCAGGCTGCGTAGTGAGCTAAATGTCTTAGATTCGCGGAACTTGGATTGAATTGTAGCATACATGTGTTTATGCCCTTGATCATGTTCATTCTGCATTTTGTTGCTTACTGTGGTGCTCAAGTTGTACAAACACTCCCTGGACCTCACAAGTCCGTTGCAAGGTGATGCACATGTTAAGGGGGAGATGTGTTACAACTTGACCCTTTGAGACTAACTATGTGGTTGAGTTTGCTTGATTTAGTCTCGAAGGCGAATTTAAAGGAAAAAGGTGGACTTGGACCATGAAAGACTTCCACTGCACTCCGATGAGAGGGTAACTTATTCCAAGTTCATCTCATGAACTCTTATTGCCATTTGCTCTTAATTGAAGATTTTGGTGAGGCAATGGGGTTAAAAGGGCCAAAGTTGATTCCGTTTTGGTGCTTGATGCCAAAGGGGGAGAAAATAAAGGCCAAAGCAATAAATGGATCAGCTACCACTTGAGAGATTTTGAAAATAGTAGAATAGAGCTTTTGGTTTATTCAAAACTCTTGCATTGTCTCTTTCGTCAAAAGTTGGCTTCTTGTGGGGAGAAGTTTTGACTATGGGAAATAGGGGGAGTTTTTGAAATCTTTGATCAATCTCTTTTGGAATGACTCTCTTTATGCTTCAACATGTGTGTTTGACTTAGAGATAGAGATTTGAGTTTGATTTGCAAAAACAAACCAAGTGGTGGCAAAGGATGATCCATATATGCCAAAATTGAATAAAACTCAAATTTATTCTATTTGAAGTGATTTTGCACTTGTTCTAGTTGCTTTATGTTGTGTTGGCATAAATCACCAAAAAGGGGGAGATTGAAAGGGAAATGTGCCTTGGGGCCATTTCTAAGTATTTTGGTGATTAAGTGCCAACACAAGTGCTTAAATGTGAATCTATGCCCATAGATGAATAAAGTGCAAATCACAAGTAAAGGTATGTTTCTAAGCCTTAGTACATTGGTTTTGTGTACTAATATATTTGTCTAAGTGTTAGAAACAGAGAGAAGAAGAAAAGGAGAATGTTGGCTGTGTACAGCCAAAAGGCTGTTTCGGTCTGGGGCACCGGACTGTCCGGTGGTGCACCGGACAGTGTCCGGTGCGCCAGGCTGCCTCGGGCGAAGAGGCCGCTCTCGGGAAATTGCCGATGGCGTACGGCTAAAATTCACCGGACTGTCCGGTGTGCACCGGACTGTCCGGTGAGCCAACGGTCGGCCGCGGAATCTGCGCGCGACACGTGGTCTGGCCAACGGTCGGAAGGAGGCACCGGACTGTCCGGTGTGCACCGGACTGTCCGGTGCGCCAGATCTGCAACGGTCGGCAACGGTCGGCTGCGCCTGTTAAGGAAAGAAATCGGGCACCGGACAGTGTCCGGTGTGCACCGGACTGTCCGGTGCGCCCGACGACAGAAGGCAAGGATGACCTTCCAGATTTGTTCTCAACGGCTCCTAGCTGCCTTGGGGCTATAAAAGGGACCCCTAGGCGCATGGAGGAGAACACCAAGCATTCCTACAACATTCCTAAGCACCGAGACATCGATCTCACACATTCGTTTCATTGTGATAGCATATAGAGCTCTTGTAGAGTTGTGAACTCTTTGAGTTGTGTTGCGAGCTCTTGTTGCTGCTTGTGTGCGTGTTGTTGCTCTGATCTTTTGAAGTCTTGTGTGCGTTGCTAATTCCCACCCTTGCTCTGTGTTTCTTTGTGAACTTCAATTGTAAGGGTGAGAGGCTCCAAGTTGTGGAGATTCCTCGCAAACGGGATTGAGAAAAAGCAAGCAAAACACCGTGGTATTCAAGTGGGTCTTTGGACCGCTTGAGAGGGGTTGATTGCAACCCTCGTCCGTAGGGACGCCACAACGTGGAGTAGGCAAGCGTTGGTCTTGGCCGAACCACGGGATAAACCACTGTGTCATCTCTGTGATTGATCTTTTGTGGTATTGTGTTTTGTTGAGACTTCTCTCTAGCCACTTGGCAATAATTGTGCTAACACTTAACAAGTCTTTGTGGCTATAAGTTTAAGTTTTACAGGATCACCTATTCACCCCCCCTCTAGGTGCTCTCACCGGCCTCGGCTCATCGAAGAGCGGCCGAGGGGTCTCTTTAACTAAGCTGGAGGAGCCTCAGACAACAAGGCCGATCGAGCCGAGGGATTCCTACGCCTCCGGGATACGGATACCTCACTCGTCACCTTGACACGGGGCGACTCATGCTTGGTGAAGCGGTACAGATAATAAACAGGCGAGACTTAGTGCTCGAAAATGAGGAAAAACACGGCTCCGTGCCGAAATTACATACATGTTCAGGCCTCGACAGCCACAATGAACAAAAAACCCCGGCAATCGAAATGCCATTACAAACGGAACTCCGGTTCCCCCTCCGCAGGTACGAACAACCCCACTCCGAGGGGGAAGGCCTGCGGAGCAACGGAAGGCCGACGAACGGCGCGCCGTCACCTGCTCCAGCAGCGGCGACGACGACGACTTCTGCTCCGGGGGGCCGAACAGCGGCAACGCTGACCTCAGGGTGGATGCCGCTGCCAGGAGGCCCCCGCCCGTGCCAAAACTCGTGAGGCAAGGACGGGCAGAAGGCCGTAGAGTTGGAGGTCAGCCCGTGGCCGGCCCCGGCTATTGCGCCGGCGGAAGAACCTCTTCCAGCTGCCGTGGCGGACGCCGGCGCCGCGAGCGGCTCCGAAGCCACTCGCGTCTGAAGACCGGGCACGCTGCAGCTGCCAGCGCCACGGGCGACACCTGCTCCTCCCCCCATCACTGAGTGAAGGAGCGGGCCGTCGCCCGCGCGGGGGCCGACCCCAACTCGGCACTCTCCCCTCCCCAGCCTTGGTGATGAAAATCCTTGAGGCTGAGGGAGGGGCAGAGGCCGCAGCCCGGCTCGCTTTCCCCCACCATCAGGCCGGAGGTCGCCATCTCAGGTGACCGCCGGTCGAGGGGTGCGACCGGGCTGCGTGATGAAAATCCTTGAAGCCGAACGATGGCTGAAAGGTACCAACTCCCACGGAGTTGTGTTCCTCCAACGAGGAGGCGGAAAGACGGTGGGTACCCCCCATCCGAGGGCTTGGAAGATGGAAAGACACGACGCGTGAGGGAGGAAGAAGACATGGTTGCCTTACGAAAGGGGTCGCCCTCCTTTTAAAGGCAACTCTCCCTACGTGCGCCCCCAAATGCCGCGGGCTGAGTCTTCTCCAACACGCTCCAAGGCCCACCCCTGCGACTCGGGGGCTGGGTCCCGCATGTCATGCAGACTGGCTCCGAGCAGAAGAAGCCAAACCGCCGCGCGTGGTGCGCACAACCGCCCAGCGGTTACAAGCGACCCCCCACTTTTGCCCAGACCAACGGGCGGAAGGGGCGGGCAGCCATGCAGGCGGCATGCAACCGCGCCAGGTGGACGCGCTTCTCCGACTTCTACACGCCAGCCTGGAGGCCCAGGCCCACGCGTCACGCAACCAGCGCGCCAGTTGCTGCATGCAAGCAGCCGCGCCACCACTTGTGCCACCGTCGCACCTCTTCGGTTGCAGAGCCTATGCCGCGACTCGAGGCGACCCAGCGCACGACCCAGCAGCGCCAGCCTGGCGCGACGGCCAATGCGGCCGAAAGTGGGCCGGCAGTAATGACGGTGGCAGGCCGACAGGAGCAGCAGTCACGTCGTCAGCCAGGCTCACGTCCCATCCAGGGACAGCAAGAGAGCCTCCTCCCACGGCGTGAAGACGGTGCGCCCGTGATCCGTTCCTCGAACGGCTCGCGCACGCGCAACGGCCGCCCCTCCAACCACTCGCCCTGTCGCATTAACTCCGCGGACAGGACAGGCGGCGCTTCTGGCAGGGGAAGCGGACGACGCTTCGCCTTCGCCGTAATAACCGCGCCAAAAAAGGTACGCCACATCGTTCGATTTCGTATCCTTTTCCCTTTTTCCTCTTTCTCTATCTCTTGCAACAGGGACCGGGAAAGGGGGATACCCCGAAAAGGATCCTTCCCTGTGAAGGAACCGGGCTCCGAGCCCCCCTACTGATCAGAGGTTCGAAGGCTGGCCCTCCGAAGGGTTCAACAGTCGCCTCAGATCGCGTGGGCCCGACACCCACTACTGGTCAGGGGTTCGAAGGCCGGCCCCCCGAAGGGCTCCATGGCCGCCTCAGGCTACTCGGGCTCCGCGCCCATTACTGATCAGAGGTTCGAAGGCTGGCCCCCGAAGGGTTCACAGTCGCCTCAGACGCCGAGCGAGGGATGACCAGGGGTACGTTCGATACATAACCGAGGCTCGGGCTGCGCTCCCGAGGTACCCTAGGACATTTCCGAGACCAGCGGGAGCGATCTTGTAATGGAATCCCATCGGAGGGAGGCATCGAGCCCTCGGACCCCGTCGCCAGGGGACCGGGTCCGGCAGATCACCCGCAGGTACTTTTGGGCGTGCCTCTGGGCCCCTAGCCGACCCCAAACGAACGGGGCACGGACGTCCACTCGGATTACCCGCTTGCAGCTCACCGGAGACACCATGTTCGGTGCCCATCGAGGGTAACATGGCGCACTCCCCCCCTCCTCCTTGCGGAAAGGCGACGTAGGGGCGTATGCAAAAAGTCGAGTCTGTCCCTGATCGTCCTCTCGCCCTGTGCGGAGGCTCGGGGGCTGCTCTCGCAAACCCGGCTCCGGCCGAACCATTGACAGCGTCAACATACCAGCCCGAGAACTTGGGCCCCGACCGTGCACCCGGGCTACGGCCAGTTCGCATGAGGGAACGACCAGGCCAGCCGAAGCGTTACGCAAGGCATTAAGACCTCGAAGGAGTGAAACCACTCCTCCGAGGCCTCGGGGGCTACACCCGGCGGGTGCGCTCGCGCGCACCCACCGGAATGAAATGCAACCGAGGAAGGCTGGTCCCCTTGCAAAAAAGTGCGACGAAAGCCTCCAAGCGAGTGCTAACACTCCCTTCGAGGCTCGGGGGCTACTGTTGGGGACCATAATTAGGGGTACCCTCAAGACGCCTAATTCTCAGCTGGTAACCCCCATCAGCATAAAGCTGCAGAGGCCTGATGGGTGCGATAAGTCAGAGATCAGTCCATACGAGTGACTCGATCACGCTTCACCCGAGCCTAGCCTCGGCCTCGGGCAGCCGACCTCGAGGGACTTCCGTCTCGCCCGAGGCCCCCCTTTTAACGGCGGACACATCTCCGGCTCGCCCGAGGCCTTGGCTTCGCTAAGAAGCAACCCTGACTAAATCGCCGCACCGACCGACCGAGTTGCAGGGGCATTTAACGCAAAAGTGGCCTGACACCTCTATCCTGACGCATGCCCCCCGGCAGAGCCGAAGTGACCGCCGTCACTCCGCTGCTCCACTGACCGGTCTGACAGAAGGACAGCGCCGCCTGCGCCACTCCGACTGCGGTGCCACTCGACAGAGTGAGTCTGACAGGCAGTCAGGCCTCGCCAGGGGCGCCATAGGGAACTCCGCTCCGCCCGACCCCAGGGCTCGGACTCGGGCTAAGACCCGGAAGACGGCGAACTCCGCTCCGCCCGACCCCAGGGCTCGGACTCGGGCTAAGACCCGGAAGACGGCGAACTCCGCCTCGCCCGACCCCAGGGCTCGGACTCCGCCCTGGCCTCTGCCGAACGACTTCCGCCTCGCCCGACCCAGGGGCTCGGACTCGACCTCAGCAACGGAAGACAGATACGACCCCAGCTTCGGAGGAGCCCCCACGTCGCCGGCCTCGGGCGCGGGCCCGCCACGTCAACAGGGAGCGCCATCACCACTCCACCCCGAACCGACTCGGGCCGCAGAGAACAAGACCGGTGTCCCATCTGACCAGCTCCGCCAGATAGGCAATGATGGCGCCTCCCAAGCTCCATGACGGCGGCGGCTCTCAGCTCTCTTACGGAAGCAGGTGGACGTCAGCAAGGACTCGACCGCTCCGACAGCTGTCCTTCCGCCAAGCTCCGTTGCTCTTCCGACAACCACGACATCACGCCAGCAGGGTGCCAAGATCTCTCCGGCTGCCACATTGGCATGTACTTAGGGCGCTAGCTCTCCCTCCGCTAGACACATAGCACTCTGCTACACCCCTCATTGTACACCTGGATCCTCTCCTTACGACTATAAAAGGAAGGACCAGGGCCTTCTTAGAGAAGGTTGGCCGCGCGGGACCGAGGACGGGACAGGCGCTCTCTTGGGGCCGCTCGCTTCCCTCACCCGCGTGGACGCTTGTAACCCCCCTACTGCAAGCGCACCCGACCTGGGCGCGGGACGAACACGAAGGCCGCGGGACTTCCACCTCTCTCACGCCCGTCTCCGGCCACCTCGCCTCTCCCCCCTTCGCGCTCGCCCACGCGCTCGACCCATCTGGGCTGGGGCACGCAGCACACTCACTCGTCGGCTTAGGGACCCCCCGGTCTCGAAACGCCGACAAAATTCGACAGGATTCCATCTTACCAGGAGACGATGTCTATATTGTGGCCCAACAGGCCACACAAGTGTATTATCTTCCATATGCGTGCCAAACGAAACAACATCTTAAGGGTTGGGATGTTGTGTATAAGGTATCACCGCACGCTAAATTACCTGTTCCAAACGATGAAGATTATAACTTAGACCCGGACACATATGACAGAGAGTTCTTCCAAGAAGATGGACTCGAAGGGCGATTTGAGATAGACTTAACCAAAGCGATCGGAATGGAAGTAGATATTGAAACGCCGGATGATGAAATGGTTGTTGATGAGGAGGATGAGGTGCAAAATGAGAATGACTTAGAAATGCTTGAAGGCAATGCCAATGACGAAATTGCGCCTTCAGATGGTGTTGACTATGAAATGGTTGATAGTGATGATGACACTTATGATCCGGCTAACCCGGACACATATGAAGATTATTTTTAATCGATGTAATGCTATATTTCATTTATTTTGCATATGTTTCTAAAAACATATTTTTTATCTGTGTTTAATTGCTTACTCTTAATTGCAGGTTGTTGAACAAAGATGGTGGGCAGTGGGACGAGGAGGGGGAGGGGGAGGAGGAGCACCCGTAGGACGGAGGAGGAGGCGCAGCAGGACGACGCCGTACAGCAGCAGGTGGAGCAGCAAGCCGCTGTCAATGCGGCACAGCAGGACGACGACGATGCGGCGCAGCAGGACGACGACGCCGCTCAGCAGGACGTCTCAGGTTCTGGCTCCTCAGGTTCGAGGAGTATCTACTTGCGAGGTCCCGCGAGTCTCCCTCCGCGACCCATACTTCGTGACAGACGTCCGCTGATACGACCTGATGGAGAGAGGTAGGTAACTTTAGATGTTGTTGCTGCTTTTTCATATTATATGTTCAAATTAATAATAGAAACTAATACTTTATCTTAATCACTTGGACAGGTCTTGGATGATTTTGGAGACTGCAGGGGGTCACGGCCGCAACCCCAATGGCATCCTCGGCCTTCTATGCAGGGAACACTTCCCTGGACTTGTCGAGTACGCCGGAGTGACGAGCCCAGCATACACCTTCGACCACTACGTCGTCGCCCCCGATGCAGTAGATCGGGACGACAGACAATTCAACAACAAGGCGGAGCGGGTGAAGCAAGAGCTGTGGGTAAGTCTTCCTCGCACTATATTGTTTAATAAGTCGCATTTGTTGCATATTCTTGAAATAATGTATGGATACATCGTCTTTGTATGTAGGATTTCTTCAGATGCGAGGCTGGATACGAGGCCAGGGCGGATGTGGTGGCTACGATGAGCTGTAAGAAGCTCGTCGTGGACATGCACTACGAGGCGCGCATCCAGGCCATCGTCACTTACCACGGCTCCGTCCTTGGGGAGAAGGTGACCAAGAAGGACGCCCGAACCATGTCGTTGACTCCAGACCAGTACTTGCAGGTAAATACAAAACTTTATTATTGGTACTAAATATGCTTAATTTTATCTTCTGATATGCCGTGTACTTGTATTTTTTTAGATGATTCCTCATTGGTGCGCCGCGCATCCTGAGTGCTGGGAGCAGATGGTGCAGAGGTGGTGCTCGGCTGAGTGGGACGAGGCGCACAACGCTAGCCGGGAACGGCGTTTGATGATGCAAGGTCCCTCCCACCATCAAGGCAACCGCAGCCTGGGCAAATACGCAGAAGCATGGGTACACACTTTTTTATTTAGGTATATAACTTTCGATTAGACATGATTTCTAACCATCTCGTTGGTTTTCTCGCAGTCGGCGGCACATGGTGGCGCGCCTTGCTCCACGTTCTCGGCATATGCTATGGCCCACAAGGGGAAGGCGACGTCGGACGTCACCTACAACCCGGATGACGGGCCCGAGGCGTACACCAACCCCGCCATCCACAGCCGCCTCAGTGAGTACACCGCCATGGCCAAGGAGGTCCATGGGCCAGATTACGATCCGAGGACCGAGGACATCGACAGAGATGTCCTCATGAGGGTCGGAGGAGGCAAGAGGCATGGGCGGTACTGGATTGCCGATGGGGCAATCGACTCGTCCTCCACTCCCACTCTCTCTCAGGTGCGAGCAAGGAGCACGAGCGCGAGCCCAGCCATACGACCTCGGCAGGACATCTCACAACATCGTATCCAGCAACTCCAGGTTATTCCTTATCTATTCATCGTTCATTGATTATTATATATCTTCTCTTTGCATTATCGTAACATTAGGGCGAAATATTACAGACTCAGCTAGATGATGAGAGGAGGCAACGTGAGGAGCTGGAGAATAGGATGGCGGAGATGTTCGCGTACATGCAGAGCCTTGGCGCCGCACAGGGTCATGCTCCACCACCTCCGTTGTTCCCTGCAGCTGACCCTGCTGAGTTCACTACTCCTGTGAGTATCAAAATTTTAGTACTGCATGATATATATTCATATGTTCTCACACATGCAATCTCTTCTCTGTGCAGGGTCAATCTGCGGCGTCGAACAACCCTCACGCTTCGTCCAGCCCTTCGCCGAACCAGTCCAGATGCCCACCTCGTTGATGATCTGTTTTGTGATGACCCAGACTTATATTTGTGAGTGTTGGTGATGTTAGTTACACTTGGTCTTGTGAGATACTTGGTGATGTTAGTGATGATCCAGACTTATATCTGTTTTGTGATGATCCAGACTTATATTTGTGAGACTTATATTAGTGAGACTTTGTGATATATATGGTGTTGATGATAAATGTGTTGATTCTGTGATGCGATTGATATATAATGTGATGTGAATGATATATATCTTTTGTTTGTTTGGATGGAACAACAAAAACAAATAAAAAAGGGACTTCCTGGTCACTTTGCCGAGTGTAACACTCGGCAAAGGGCCGCTTTGCCGAGTGCTATGACCATGGCACTCGGCAAAGAAGGAAACTTGGGAACTGGTAAAGCCATCTTTGCCGAGTGCTGACCATGGCACTCGGCAAAGAAGGAAACCTGGGAACCGGTAAAGCCATCTTTGCCGAGTGCTGTGGTCAAGGCACTCGGCAAAGGACTGGCAAAGGGGCCCACTGGAGGAGTCTTTGTCGAGTGCCAGACCACTAGACACTCGGCAAAGAAGCCTCCTTTGCCGAGTGCCTACGAGAGCTCTCGACACTAGGACTAGCGGTGGGACCCACTGGAGCCATCTTTGCCGACGGCCGTAGTAGCAGACACTCGGCAAATTTGGCCTCTTTGCCGAGTGCCAAAGAAGACACTCGACAAAGGATCCATCACCGTCACTTGGCGCCGTGACAGTGACTTTTCTTTGCCGAGTGTCAAATGGCACTCGGCAAATTCTTTGTCGAGTGCCCGACAAAAAGTACTCGGCAAAGAGGCTGTTGCCAATGTACAGTTCACCGAGCATTCTTTGCCGAGTGTTACACTCGGCAAAGCCTTTGCCGAGTGTAAACGAGCCTTTGCCGAGTGTCTGAGACACTCGGCAAAGGAGCTATGTCCGGTAGTGGTTGATTAGGACCCTCGGGTTTAAAACATCGACTGTTGGTGCGCAAGGTAGGAAACGTTGTGTGTTGACATCACATTCCTACCAAAGTTCCGGATGTCAAATCCTGAGCTCCCTTTGCCGCTTGGCACGGTGATCTGGTTTGGGAGCATTGAGTTCATGTCCCTTGGTTACGGCTATGATATGGTACTCCTCCCTCCCAGACACCACATCGACCACGACTACCATCTCTCCCAGCCAGGAGGAGCACGTTCGCTCCTGCTTTCCTGGCTAGAGGAGGGACACCCAGACCTATGTTGTCGTCCCTCTCACCAGAAGAGACGGAGACGAAACAACTGCAACCGCACCGCGGGCAGTGCTTCCCACCTAGCTGGCGCTTCTAGGAAGGCGGGCGGCACAGACTCCCTTGCGAGGGACCTATCTGGCATCAGCCTCACGCCAAGAATAACGATGGCCACGCGCGTAGATCCCATGACAAGTCCATCAACCCCTCCTTCCATGATCCGGGAGGTAGGATCGACGTCACGCTCTTTCCCTTTTGGGATGAGAAATGTCGCCACATGCTACTCCTCTTTGGTAAGTACTCATATGAGTGCATACACCGAGCTTTCAGGACACCATTTGTGCTCAACAGTGGACCTACTTGTAACCACTCCAACCTCGAAGCGTGTGGACTATGAGGAAGAAGATGACATGGATCCTGGCCTGAACTTTTTCGTGCTTTGTGATCCCGTTTCCATGTGGAACTTCATGTCCATGTGCGACTACTACCGCTCTAACAGCTCCAAGGACTACAGCTCCAACGACGAGAGTTATGACCCAACTCGAGAATGCTTCCACGCCGAGCATGAGGATCATGAAGGAGAGAACTAGCTTGGCATGTCTAGGAACGATAACACTCCAGCACCGGCACCACGCATCGAAGACCCGAGGGAACGGGGTGTGGTCCGGACACCCGTGGGGAGTCATGACGTGCAACTTGAACAACTCTACGAGATTCAGGCCAAGATCGGTGAGGAGCAGGAACGACTACGACAACTCTAATAAGTCCTCGAGCAGGAAACGATAGGCCGAGTCCCCAATAGAGGGGCACACGCCAAATCATGTGACGTCTACCGTCGCATCATCAAAGACACAGGGGAAAGCAACCGCCGATCTTTAATAGGGCCAATCAGAACCTCGCTGCGGCAGCAATCCTACTTAGAACAATGCTGGAGCCATCCACTACCGAGGGGCGCCGAGTCCAAGGCGAGATCAAGTGTGATATTCAGGCCCCTTGGATGGTGATATCCTGGCCCAAGTCTTAACAGAATTAATAGAGTATCCATACCAACAAGATGCATCTTCTTTTTCGGAAGCCTATCTTCAAAGAACCTCCAAGTTAAGCGTGCTTGGCTTGGAGCAATTTGGGATGGGTGACCGACCGTGGAGTTTTTCTCAGGTACGCATGAGTGAGGACAAAGTGCGCACAAAAGACACGTGTTGGTCTGTGGGGACAATATATGATCCTAGCGAGCTACCAGGAGTAAGTTCCACCGTCTAGGGATTGGACGGGGTGTTACATCAAGGGTCTCCTAGAATGCGTTGTGGTCCAGCAGGTAGAGAGCTCCACCTCCTAACTTCGAGGGCCCGCCTCGGAGCACCAAGCGGGTCCCTCCTTGTCGGCGTTTCGAACCCGGGGGGTCCCTGGACCGACGAGTAAATTGTCGCCGCATGCCCCAGCCCAGATGGGTCGGCGCGAGACGGAGCGCGAAGGGGGGAAGAAGACGGAGGGAGACAGGCATAAAAGGGGAAACCCGCGGCCTTCGTGTTTGTCCCGCGCCTAGGTCGGGTGCGCTTGCAGTAGGGAGTTACAAGCGTCCACGCGGGAGGGAGCGAGCGGCCTTACGCGAGCGCCGTCCCGTCCTTCCTCGCGCGGCCAACCCTCTGTAAGAGGGCCCTGGACCTTCCTTTTATAGGCATAAGGAAAGGATCCAGGTGTACAATGGGGGGTGTAGCAGTGTGCTAACGTGTCTAGCAGAGGAGAGCTAGTGCCCTAAGTACATGCCATCGTGGCAGCCGGAGAGGTTTTGGCACCCGGTTCGTGTGGTGTCGTGGCCCTCGGAGGAGCGCTGGAGCCTGGCGGAAGGACAGCTGTCAGGGCTGTCGAGTCCTTGCTGACGTCCCCTTGCTTCCGTAAGGGGGCTGAGAGCCGCCGTCGTCATAGAGCATGCGGGGCGCCATCATTACTTGTTTACCGGGTCGAGCCAGATGGGACGCCGGTCTTGTTCCCCGTAGCCTGAGTTAGCTTGGGGTAGGGTAATGATGGCGCCTCCTGTGACATGTTCGGTCTGAGCCCTGGGTTGGGCGAGGTGGAGGCTCCTCCGAGGTCGAGGTCGAGTCTGTCTTCCAAGGCCGAGGTCGGGTCCGAGCCCCTGGGTCGGGCGAGGCAGAGACCGTCGGCTGAGGCCAGGGCTGAGTCCGAGCCCTGGGGTCGGGCGAAGCGGAGTTCGTCGTCTTCCGGGGCTGAGCCCGAGTCCGAGCCCTGGGGTCGGGCGAAGCGGAGTTCGTCGTCTTCCGGGGCTGAGCCCGAGTCCGAGCCCTGGGGTCGGGCGAAGCGGAGTTCGTCGTCTTCCGGGGCTGAGCCTGAGTCCGAGCCCTAGGGTCGAGCGATGTGGAGTTAGTCGTCTTCCGGGGCTGAGCCCGAGTCTGAGCCCTGGGGTCGGGCGATGCAGAGTTCGTCGTCTTCCGGGGCTGAGCCCGAGTCCGAGCCCTGGGGTCGGGCGAAGCGGAGTTCATCGTCTTCCGGGGCCGAGCCCGAGTCCGAGCCCTGGGTTGGGCGAGGCGGAGTTTCCTATGGCGCCCGAGGCCGGACTTGGCTGCTGTCAGCCTCACTCTATCGAGTGGCACAGCAGTCGGAGCGGCGCAGGCGGCGCTGTCCTCTTGTCAGGCCGGTCAGTGGTGCGGCGAAGTGATTGCGGTCACTTCGGCTCTGTCGACTGAAGGGCGCGCGTCAGGATAATGTGTCAGGCCACCTTTGCATTAAATGCTCCTGTGATACGGTCGGTTGGCATGGCGACTTGGCCAAGGTTGCTTCTTGGCGAAGACTGGGCCTCGGGCGAGCCGAAGGTGTGTCCGCCGCTGGAGGGGGTCCTTGGGCGAGACATAAATCCTCCGGGGTCGGCTGCCCTTGCCCGAGGCTGGGCTCGGGCGAGGCGAGATCGTGTCCCTTGAGTGGACCGATCCTTGACTTAATCGCACCCATCAGGCCTTTGCAGCTTTGTGCTGATGGGGTTTACCAGCTGAGATTAGGAGTCTTGGGGGTACCCCTAATTATGGTCCCCGACAGTAGCCCCCGAGCCTCGAAGGGAGTGTTAATACTCGCTTGGAGGCTTTTGTCGCACTTTTTTGCAAGGGGACCAGCCTTTCTCGGTTGCATTTTGTTTCGGTGGGTGCGCGCGAGCGCACTCACCGGGTGTAACCCCCGAGGCCTCGGAGGAGTAGTTTGACTCCTTCGAGCTCTTAATGTGTTTCGCGATGCTTCGGCCGGTCTGGTTGTTCCCTCATGCGAGCTAGCCGTAGCCCAGGTGCACGGTCGGGTCCCAAGTTCTCGGGCTGGTATGTTGACGCTGTCAACGGTTTGGCCGGAGCCGGGTTTGCGAGAGCAGCCCCCGAGCATCCGCACAGGGCGAGAGGACGGTCAAGGACAGACTCGACTTTTTTACATACGCCCCTGCGTCGCCTTTCCGCAAGGAGGAGGGGGGGGAAGCGCCATGTTGCCCTTGGAGGGCGCCGAACATGGTGTCTCCAGTGAGCTGCTGACGGGTAATCCGAGTGGACGCCCGTGCCCCATTTGTTAGGGGTCGGCTAGAGGCCCGGAGGCACGCTCCAAAAGTACCTGCGGGTGATCTGCCGGACCCGGTCCCCTTTTGACGGGGTCCGAGGGCTCGATGCCTCCCTGTGATGGGATTCCATTACAAGATCGTTCCCGCTGGTCTCGGAAATGTCCTAGGGTAGCTCAGGAGCGTAGCCCGAGCCTTGGTTATGTATCAAACGTACCCAGGGTCATCCCTCGCTCTGCGTCTGAGGCGGCTGTGAACCCTTCGAGGGCCAGCCTTCGAACCCCTGATCAGTAGTGGGCGTGGAGCCCGAGTGGCCTGAGGCGGCCATTGAACCCTTCCGAGGGGCCGGCCCTCGAACCTCTGACCAGTAGTGGGCGTGGAGCCCGAGCGCTCTGAGGCGGCTGTTGAACCCCTCCGAGGGGCCAGCCTTCGAACCTCTGATCAGTAGGGGGGCTCGGGGCCCGTTTCCTTCGCGGAGAAGGATCCCTTTCGGGGTATCCCCTTTCCCGGTCCCTGTTGTAAGAGAGAGAAAGAGGAAGAGGAAAAGGATGCAGAATCGAATGACGTGGCGCACCTTTTTTGACGCGGTCGTTATGGCGAAGGCGAAGCGTCGTCCGCTTCTCCTGCCAAAGGTGCCGCCTGTCCTGCCGCAGAGTTAATGCGATGGGGCGAGTGGTTCGCGGGGCAGCTGTTGCGCGTGCGCGAGCCGTTCGAGGAACAGAACACGGGCGCGCCGTCTTCACGCCGTGGGAGAGGGTTCTCTCGCTGTCCCATGAGGGGACGTGAGCTTGGCTGACGACGTGACCGCTGCTTCCGCCCACCTGCCACCACCATTACTGCCGGCCCATTTTTGGCCGTATTGACCGTCGCGCCTTCTCCCGCAGCTGACTGACCCGTGACCGATGCGCCTGGCTGGCACTGTTGGGTCATACGCAGGGTGGCCTCAATTCGCGGTACTGGTTCCGCAGTCGAGGAGGCGCGGTAGTGGCACGAGGGGTGGTGCAGTTGCTCGCATGTAGCAACCGGCGCGCCGGTTGCATGACGTGTGGGCCTGGGCCTCCATGCTGGGCGCGTTGGAGTCGAAGGGGTGCGCCCAGTTGGCGCGGTTGCATGCCGACTGCATGGCTGTCCGCCCTTTCACCCGCTGGTCTGGGCGAAAGTGGAGGAATGCTTGTAACCGCTGGGTAGTTGCATGCACCGCGCACGGTGGTTTGGCTTCTTCTGCCCTAGGCCAGCTTGCATGACGCGTGGGACCCAGCCCCCGTGTCGTAGGGGTAGGACCTTGGAGCGTGTTGGAGAAGACTCAGCCTGCGATGGCTGAGGACGCAAGTGGGGAGAGTCGCCTTTAAAAGGAGGGTGATCCCCTTGAAAGGCGACCATGTCTTCGCGCTCCCTTATGCATCGCGTCTTTCCACCTTCCGAGCCCCCGGATGGGGAACGCCCGCAATCCTTCCGCCTTGTCGTTGGAGGGACGCAACTTCGCGGAAGTTGGCACCTTTCAGCCATCGTTCGGTTTCAAGGATTTTCATCAGGCAGCCCGGCCGCATCCCCTCGCCGGTGGTCACCCAAGACGGTGACCACCAGCCCCTGGGTGGGGAGAAGCAAGCCGGGCTGTGGCCTCTGCCCCTCCCTCAGCTTCAAGGATGTTCATCATCAGTGCTGGGGAGGGGAGTGCGCCGAGTTGGGGTCGGTCGCTGCGTGGGCAGCGGCCCGCTCCTTCCCTTAGTGATCGGGGGGAAGGGCGTTCGCTGTTCGTGGCGCTGGAAGCTGCCGCGTGCCCGGCTCTCAGACCCGAGCGACTTCGGAGCCGCTTCCGGTGCCGCCTTCTGCCACGGCAGCCGGAAGAGGTTTCTCCGCCGACGAGATAGCCGGTGTTGCCCACGGACTGACCTCCAACTCTACGGCCTTCTGCTCGTCCTTGCCTCTCGAGTGAGGAAGTGAGCGAGGGCCCTATGGCAGCAGCATCCGCCCTGAGGTCATCGCTGCTGTTGTTCGGCCCCTCGGAGCAGAAGTCGTCGTCGTCGTTTTTGGAGCGGGCGGCGGCGAGCCACCCGTCGGCCTTCTGTTGCTCCGCAGGCCCCCCAATCGTGTGGGGTTGTTCGTACCTGCAGAGGTGGAACCGGAGTTCCGTTTGTAATGGCACCTTGAGTGTCGGTGTCTTGTTCATTGTGGCTGTCGGGGCCTGAACATGTATGTATTTTCGGCACGGAGCCGTGTTTTTTCCTCATTTCAAGCACTAAGACTCGCCTGTCGGCTATCTGAACCGCTTCACCAAGCGTGAGTCGCCTCGTGCGAAGGTGACGAGTGAGGTGTCCGTATCCCGGAGGCGTAGGAGTCCCTCGGCTCGGTCGGCCTTGCTGTCGGAGGCTTCTCTTGCTTAGTTAAAGGAACCCTCGGCCGCTCTTCGATGAGCCGAAGCCGGAGGTAGCGGTGTCAGCACGGACAGAGGCAGAGTTGGCTCGAAAAGAAGATTTTGTTCGGCCGGAGCCTAGTCGGGTCGTCCACTGGCGGGACCGACGCCGGAGTTGAGTCGCCGATGCCACGAGCCGGGCTGATGTCCTCGGGGGACAGCTGGCTGAGGCTTCGGGGTGGCCGGCCGAGCCGTTTGCTCGAGTCGGATTCCTAGAGAAGACCCTAGCGGCGATGGCCCGGGCATGGTGCTGATGTCGTCCTTCGGAGTGGAGATCCTCCGATCGCGTCGCCGTCCAAGGCTAGGCCGGACCTCGCCGAAGGTGTAGTTGACGCCGAGGGTGCTGCTGCTCCCTTCAACTGTCAAGATCCGAGCCTGCAGGATCGGGTTATCTTGTAGTGTGCGTATGTTTTCTGCGGCCGCCGAGGCCCAAACATACTGTCGTCGTGTTGTAAAGCTGCGTTCCATTTCCTGTTGTTTCGAGTATCTGGACTTCTTTGTCAGTAACAGAATTGCTTGTCCGAGCGAGAGTTACTTTTCACGGAAGGTGATGAGTGAGGTATCCATATCCCGGAGGCGTAGGAATCCCTCGGCTCGGTCGGCCTTGCCGCTTACGTGCACTCTTACTCGTCCATAGGGTTTTGTCACCGACGTAGTCGAGAAGGCCCAAAAAATTGTTTCGGCAGAGGAGTTTTCGAGCGTGAAGACTTGTTCGGTCCTCGGAATCACTTATCCGAGCGTGAGTTACTTATCGCAGAAGGTGATGAGTGAGGTATCCGTATCCCGGAGGCGTAGGAGTCCCTCGGCTCGGTCAGCCTTGGCTGCTTACGTGTACTCCGTCGTTTTCAGGATCCACTTTCGAAGTAGTCGAAAAGCACGAAAGACATTCTGGCAGAAAAGATCTTTTTCCGAGGAAAATTTTGACGCAGAGGGGGTTCCCCCCTTTTAGCCCCCGAGGGAGGGTCGGGCTTTGCCGAGGCAAGGTTGACCCTTCCTTGATGACTAGACTTCGTGTGTGAACGAGGTGTACGAATACCTTGAAAGCATCTTAAGGGTAGAAGCGACGTAGCTGTCGGATGTTCCAAGGCTTGCTGTAGACCTCGCCTTGACTGTTGGCCAGCTTGTACGTTCCGGGCTTCAGAACCTTGGCGACGACAAACGACCCTTCCTAGGGAGGCGTGAGCTTGTGCCGCCCTCGGGCGTCTTGTCGCAGCCGAAGCACTAGGTCGCCCACCTGGAGGTCTCGGGACCGAACCCCTCGGGCGTGGTAGCGTCGCAGGGACTGCTGGTACCGCGCCTAGTGTAGTAAGGCCATGTCCGGAGCCTCTTCCAGCTGGTCCAGTGAGTCTTCTCGATTAGATCGATTGCTTTGGTCGGCGTAGGCCCTCGTCCTCGGGGAACCGTATTCTAAGTCTGTGGGCAAGATGGCCTCGGCCCCTGTAACACCCTGAATTTGGGGTATAAAATTTCTTTGCTCATATCCACAAATTCAGGTGTTATTCCTCTCATCTCATCTTCCCCAATCTCTGTTTTTCTCTTTTCCCTTGAAGAAGAGTGGTTATTTTATTTATAAATGCAGTTATAATCTAGTAGGTTAAACCCTAAGGGAACAATGGTTGTTGCATTAGGTTAGAAAACATTTGTTCTTTTTGTTTGATGAATGGTTTGCTTGATCTTTCATCTAATCATTTATTTGCACATAAAGTCAAACTGAAATAAATAGAAAACAGAAAGAAAAGAGAAAGAAAAAGGAAAAGGAAAAGTGGCCCAGCCCCCTTCCCTGGCCCATTTCGGCCAGCCCACCCGCCCCCCCTCCCCCTCTCTTTCTCCCCCCTCGGCCCACCGCGCCAACCCTCTCTCTCGTGGGCCAGCCAGCGCCCGGCCCAGCTCCCGGTTTTCCCCCGCGCCCAGCCCAGCGCCGCGCTCCCAGCCCACCCGCGGACGGCCGCTCGGCCCAGCGCGCTCGCCGCGTTCCTAGCGCGCGCGCCTGCTGCGTCCAGCGCCGCGGCCCAGTGGCCAGCGCGCGTTGCGCGCACGCAACCGCGTCCAGCGCGTGGAGCGCCAGCGCCCGCCGCCGCCGCTTCAGCCGGTCCCACGCGTCGGGTCGCCTACTGTACATCTTCCCAAACAGAACAGACTGCGCGAAACTCCAGTAAAACAACCGCCCGTCGCCCACTTTCTCGCCACGATCTCGCCCTCCGACCTCGCCGCGCCGCCGCCGGAGCCACGCCTCGCCCGGAGCGCCACCGTCGTCGCCGTGCGCGCTTGCCGCACTCGCTGCGCAGCGCCTCGCTGCGTTCAGCCGAGGTGAGCTCGTCCTCCCTTTCCTCTCTTTACCGCTCTCCTCCTCGCCGCTCCTACCAGCCCCTCGCTGCGTTGCTCCGTGACGCCGTCTGTGGCGCTCGACGCACCATGGTCACGTGCAGCCGCGCCCTGCTGCAATTCGTGACGCAGTGTCGGCGGCGAGCAGCTCGTGCCTGCTGTTGTCGTCGTCTCCCTGTGCCGCAAGCCCGGTGCCCGGCGTGCAAGCCCCGCGCGCCCTCGCCTTGTCCCTGCGCGCAGCGGCCAAGTAGCTGCGCACTCGGCGCGCTCAGACACGTCCCCATGCCGCGCAGCCCAAGCTCAGCGCGCACTCGCAGCACGCCCAGCCGCGTTGACGTTTAGCGCAGTAGCAGCCGTTCGCCGTCGAACCTCGCCCTTGTGCGTCACAACTGCGTTGCTGCGCGCTCGCCGCTGCCCAGCTCGCCCTGGTCGTTCGTCTACCGTCGCCGTGCCTCGCTACGGTCGCCTAGCGCATCGCGTACTCGTCAGTCTCGCGTGCGCAGTTTCGCACGCGATCACGGGGATCGCGCGCGCCGTCGTCGTCGTTTGTAGAATCCTCGCGCTGTTTCGCGCGTGTCGAGCGCGCGGTTTGCGCGCAATAATTAATTACTTCGTTATAATCGTCCGTACGCGTTAGTCAATTAGTTCTCGTATTAATCCTCGGTTTATTGATAATTCATTTTTTTATCTAAAATATTCCACACAAGTAGTTTACGTCAACTAAATTGAACTTAGAAACATAATTTTCGCGTTTAAATGTAATATAGGTTGTTCGTCGTCACGTCTTTAATTAGCCGCGGTTTGCTAATTATTTAATGTGTCGTGCGTCGCACAGCGAGTGCGCGCGCTCGCATTTGCTTGCGCGCAGTGCGTCGACGGGACTCCGTCTACGTTTGCATACCCTTCATCTACCCCTAGACGACTTTCGTCTACCCCCGTCTAACCCCGTGCGCGTTCGTGTCGTTCGCCATCGCCCGCGCGTCGCGCAATAAATCGTCGCGTGCTGTCCGCGCGCGTTGTGTGTGCTGTTCACACGTGTCGTCGTGCGTTTTACGCACACTAATGATTCATCTCACCTAGAATAGCTCGCGCTAAGTAAATATATATTGAAGCAACGGTTATTCGAACAACACACTAATCGGGACTAAGTAGTAATTTTACTCTGCATATGATTATTGTCCGTTAATAGGATTACGTCGAACGAAGTATTATAATCCATATTTGCTTAGTATACATGTGATATCCCTCGACCGTAGTATCAGTCGTCTCGGTTCCGTTCTCGCGTAGTCGTAGATGCGAATTCTTTGTCGCGTGCATATTTATTTGATCTATACTGTTGTATGGTGTACTGTTTTCTACCATTTCAAGAATGTTGGATGTATGTTTGCACTCGCGTAGATATCGGGCCGTTCGTGGAGTCTGAGGGAATTGCAGGAGAAGACCCTGAGCAGCAGCAGCTTGGTGAAGGCAAGTGTCCTCTGACCCATTATGTCCTATTCATTTATAACTTACTCCCCGCATTACCTACTTGAAACCTAAGGATTGACTAGCTTTACACTTTACTTTATCCTTGTTGACCTTCTGGGTTGTTATGGTTAGCATTTTGCTATTGCCTTAACTTAATCAATGAACATGATGTGACTGTTTATGATACTGTTATCCTGATGATGTTGATGATCTTGTGATACTCTAGGGGGCTCAGGTTGTTTCCTGAGTACCTTTCCGTAAGGACCTGTTCGTTGAGAGACCACCCGGGATAACAGTGCAACCATGAGGGTGGAATGGGGTGCCCTTAGCTAATTAATTAGAGGAACTAGAAGTGTAGTTGCTTCGCCGTCATGCCGTCAATGGGGTCCAGGCACAGTGCTTGCTCTGCCGAGGCTAAGTGCCGAGGTTCTTTCGTTTTGCTTTTTTAGTCACCCTCCTGCGGGGAGAGGTACTGTGTTTATCAAACTGGAGAAACCTAACGGGCAGCTATGACCTCTAGGGAATCTTTGTAAAGGCTTCGTAGTGAATCCCTGGCCATTCACCTTGGGAGTGAATAAGGGTCTTGCAAGCCCGGGCTAGAGAGGGAATCACGGCTCATGGGTAAAGTGTGCGACCTCTGCAGAGGGTAGTGAAACTGGTATATCAGCCGTGCTCACGGTTAAGAGCAGCCTTGGGATCCTCTTTGATTAGAGATACTCCGGATACACTTCAGGTGATGACTTTAATGATGATGGTTAACGATGGTGACTTTAATTATGTTTCCTAGTATTTCTTCTCTAAGGAAGTACGTTTTGGGATTATAAATTGGGTTTTATGATAAAACCTGGCTCCTACTAATAATAAATACCTGACCAACTAAAAGCAACTGCTTGAGCCTAACCCCACATAAAGCTAGTCCACTTCAGCCAAACGGGGCATTTGCTGAGTACGTTGATGTGTACTCATCCTTGCTTTACCACCAAACACCAGGTTGTCCGCATTGTAATCACTGCTCAGGAGAAGGTGAAGCCATGGAAGGAGACTTCCAGGAGTTTCAAGACTACGACGAATTCTAGGTGTGGGTTGGCGGCAACCCCCAGTCAGCTGCCTGTGAAGGCCTTATCTTTACTGCGTTTCGCTAGCACTTTGATTTATCTGTTAAGTTGATGACTATATGGATGTCTATGACTCTGTGATGTAATAAGTTAATACTCTTTTATGTTATTATTCGAGCAATGTGCGTTGATGTTCATTTATGTAACCGCTGTGTACGTGAGTTCTGATCCTGGCACGTACATAGTTCGCATTCGGTTTACCTTCCAAAACCGGGTGTGACATAAGTGGTATCAAAGCCGTGCTGACTGTAGGACCGCTGACCTAGAGTAGCACTGGTCGTACTAAGGACTATTGACCTACCCTCTCACCTTGACCTCTGATGTTACTTCAAAAGTCGGTCACCTCGACCAACCCTATGTTTTACTACATAGATATATATATACTATATTATACCTTGTTAAAATTTTATTTTGTTCTATCTATGGTTTACTCACTTGTCATATTAGTTCTGTTCTTACTCTTATGCTTACGGTGTCTTTTGTAGATGGCTCGACTTAGACACACTGCTCGTAAGTCGGTGATTCCTTTCCTGCCGGCTCGCCTTGCGGAGCGTCCCCTGCGCCGCACTGTGTTCGGTCAGTCGAGTCACCTGGAGAGACTGCACCACCGCCTGCGTGAGGAGCAGGAGCGCCAGCGTCAGCACAGGGAGCAGCAGGGCTCTTCCTCCCCACCTGAGCAGGAGGTGGAGTCCGTGAGGTGCCGCTCCTCTGTTCCCCAGCTGGAGGCGCCCCCTGCACCACCGCGGGACGCCCCGGCTGTTGGAGGAGCTACTGGAGGAGGTCCTGGAGGAGACCCCGGCGACGACGACTCAGACCACAACACGGAGTCCTCTGAGCCGCAGGAGGCGGAAGGGTGGGTCGCCCGACCCATCACCCATGACGCCGCTCGCGGTTGTCACTTCCACGACGCACTCGACACCTTGCTGCGCCAGGCTTTCGACCGGCACACCTGGTCGATCGAGTATCGTTGTGTAGTCTACCAGCACAGTCGCGGGAGGTACCCGGACCGCTGGGAGGCTACCTGCCTAGTTCGCCGTCCGGAGGATGACCTCCGGGGTGCAGAGGCCGTTTTGGAGCACTACTCCATCTCCGAGAGGGACACTGCAGAGGCGGCTATGCAGGATGCAGCACGGCGTGCACTTTCCCAGTACTGTTCCTTGTTCGGTGGGGTGGCCGACGGTCTTAACCTTAGGTACTACCCCCGCCGTCCTACTGGCAGCACCGAGAGTGTGGTTGTCTCACCTATTGGTGAGGGTAACCCTAGGTTGAGCAGCACAGTCAACCTAGTCGCGGTGCTTAACACCGAGCTAGATCACTCTCTGGACGAGCTGAGCAGGGCTCGAACGGAGATTGCTGAGTTGCGTGCTGAGCTAGCAGAGCGCCGCCACCAGGAGGGTGGTTCCCCCGCTCCTGTTGGGACTCAGCACCCTTATCGCTCGCCACCACGTGGTCACCACACTTATGGTTCCCCTGCCTGTAAGACTAGGATAGATCTGGATCCTTAGATCGTTAGCGTCGGAGTTTGTAATAATCCTTAAGTCAGATGTCTCAGTCTTAGGTAGTCAGTTTAGTTTGCTTATCAGTTGCTTCCATTTAGTTTAGTTTGCTTATCAGTTGCTTACATGCTTGTTATGATGAACTTGTGCTGGATTTGAATTTTTCTAATGACTGTTGCCAACCTGTGGGGTTCCCCTGCAGTTTGGCTTAGCTAGTGATGTTAATGAAGTCAGTTGTTTAGTTGGGAAACCATTTACTTCTACTTTCCTTTTTATCTGAGAAGCTGTGTTGAATCATAATGAGGATCAGTGAAGCTCTTTATTCACTCGGTGTCATGAAGAATTCTGTATACTCTCTTTTCTTATGCTGAAGGATTGTAAGATCAATGCTGATGTGTGAATGTCTTCCACAGATGTCTGACAACAGGCGCCGATGCAACAGGCGTGCTCAGCAAGAGCAGCGTGCCCAGCAGGAGGAACATCAGAGGCAGCCTCCCCCGCCACCCCCGATGACAGTGGAGCAGATGTTCTTGATGCAGACTCAGGCAGTGCAGGCTATTGGGCAGACTCTGGCAGCCATGCAGCAGGCTCAACAGCAACCCCAACCCCAGTTGCAAGTGCAGATGCCCCAGATGCCACGGGATAAACGTGGCGAGTTCATGAGAGGGCACCCTCCTACCTTCGCCCATTCTGCTGACCCCATGGATGCAGAAGACTGGCTGCGTGCAGTGGAAAGAGAACTGCGCACCGCCCAGTGTGACGACAGGGAGAAGGTTCTGTATGGTCCCCGCCAGCTAAGGGGAGCAGCCCAGTCTTGGTGGGAGTCCTACCTCGCTACCCATGCTGACCCCGAAGCTTTCACTTGGGAGGAATTCAGCGAGAGTTTCCGTCGGTACCATGTTCCAGAGGGACTGATGATCGTGAAGAAAGAGGAGTTCTTGGCTCTGAGGCAGGGACCCCTGTCTGTTAGTGAATACAGAGACAAGTTTCTGCAACTATCTCGTTATGCACCTGAAGACGTCAACACTGATGCTAAAAGGCAGTACAGGTTCATGAGGGGTTTGGTGGATCCCCTGCATTACCAGCTGATGAACCACATCTTCCCCACCTTCCAGCACCTGATCGATAGGGCGATCATGATCGAGAGAAAGCGCAAGGATATGGAAGATCGGAAGCGCAAGATGAACGGACCACAGTCCGGGAGCATCAGCCGTCCCCGCTTCTCAGGCAGTTCATCTCAGCAAGGCAGGCCCGGTCACCCACAGGGATATCAGAATCAGAATCAGCGTCCGTATCAGCAACAGTCTCAGAGGCAGTACCCACAGCAGCAGCAGCATCAGTATCGTCAGAATAGCCAGCAGGGAGGTAACCAGTATCAGAGGCAGAACAACCAGGCACCTCGCCTTCCTGCCCCAGCAGCAAATCAGAACAACCAAGCAGCCCCAGCACAAGGAGGAGGCAGAGGATGTTTCCACTGTGGAGAACAAGGCCACTGGGCGATGCAGTGCCCAAAGAAGATGGCGCAGCAGCAGACCAACCCCAATGCTCCAGCAAGGCAAGGTGTACCTCAACAGGCAGCAGGTAATCGTGGCCAAGCGTACAACCGTGGGAAGGTGAACCACTTGGAGGCCGAAGCGATCCAGGATGCACCAGATGTGGCAGTAGGTATGTTCTCAGTCGAATCTCATCCCGCAAAAGTGCTATTTGATACTGGTGCAACTCATTCATTTGTCACTGCAATATGGGTAGAAATGCATAACATCTCAGTAGAGGCAATGATGCCGCCCATGAGGATTAATTCGGTTGGTGGTAAAGTGCAAGCAGATAGAATATGCTCAAATATAAGGGTGGAAATAAGGGGGATAGGGTTCCCCAGTGACCTAATAGTAATAGACACCCTTGGGGTAGATGTCATCCTAGGGATGAATTGGTTAATGAAATATGAAGCGAATGTTAGCTGTGACAAGAGGACCGTAACATTGAAGTCCCCATCCGGAGAGGAGGTAGTGGCTGAGCTAAGGATGCCTAAATCAGCGGAGGGAGATTGTCACCAGATTTCAGTTGACAGTAAGGAGGCCAAACCGCTTGAGGCTATCAAGGTTGTGTCAGACTTTCCGGATGTGTTTCCCGAGGAGCTAACAGGCATGCCACCCGAGAGAAAAGTCGAATTTGCCATAGAGCTTATCCCTGGTACCGCCCCCATTTCCAAAAGAGCCTATCGAGTGTCTGGACCAGAATTGGTGGAACTCAAGAAGCCGATTGACGAGCTGTTAGAAATGGGTTACATCAGACCAAGTACCTCGCCTTGGGCCGCTCCAGTATTGTTTGTAGAGAAGAAAGATGGTACCAAAAGGATGTGCATAGATTACAGAGCCCTGAATGAAGTCACTATTAAGAACAAGTACCCTCTGCCAAGAATAGAAGATCTGTTTGACCAACTCAGAGGTGCCAGCGTATTCTCGAAGATAGATCTGAGGTCAGGCTACCATCAACTCAGAATCCGACCCTCGGACATACCGAAGACGGCATTCATCACCAAGTACGGGTTATATGAATTCACAGTTATGTCCTTTGGTTTGACAAATGCGCCAGCCTTCTTTATGTATCTGATGAACAGCGTGTTCATGGACTATCTAGACAAGTTTGTGGTAGTGTTCATCGACGATATTCTCATATATTCCAAAAGTGAGGAAGAACATGTGGAGCATCTGAAGATGGTATTGCAAAGGCTACGAGAGCATCTGTTGTATGCCAAGCTGAGTAAATGCGAGTTCTGGATTCATGAAGTCTTGTTTCTGGGTCACATCATAAACCAAGATGGGTTAGCTGTGGATCCAAAGAAAGTAGCAGATATCCTGAATTGGAAGGCACCGAAGGATGTTCGTGGGATCAAGAGCTTCATTGGAATGGCCGGATACTATAGGCATTTCATTGAAGGTTTTTCAAAGATTGCTAGACCAATGACAGCGTTGCTAGCGAAGAAAGTTGAGTTTAAGTGGACCCAAAAGTGTCAAGAAGCATTTGAAGAACTGAAGAATAGATTGACCACAGCACCGGTGTTAGTTCTGCCTGATGTTCACAAGCCATTCTCGGTGTACTGCGATGCTTCTTACACCGGATTGGGATGTGTGCTAATGCAAGAAGGAAGAGTTGTAGCATACTCATCTCGACAGCTGAAGATCCATGAGAAGAATTATCCCACACACGACCTAGAGTTGGCAGCAGTGGTTCATGCCCTAAAGACATGGAGACATTACCTGTATGGACAGAAATGCGACATCTACACAGATCATAAAAGTCTGAAGTACATATTCACCCAGTCAGAGTTAAACATGAGGCAGCGAAGATGGTTGGAATTGATCAAAGACTACGAGTTGGAGATACATTACCATCCAGGCAAAGCCAATGTTGTTGCAGATGCTCTGAGCAGGAAGAGTCAAGTCAATATGATGGTCACGTACCCAATGCCATATGAGTTAGCCAAGGAGTTCGACAGACTGAGTCTCGGTTTCCTGAATAGTACACAAGGAGTAACAGTGGAATTAGAGCCCACCCTAGAGCGGGAGATCAAAGAAGGGCAGAGGGATGATGAAAACATCAACAATATCCGGCAGCTGATCTTAGAAGGAAGAGGCAAAGACTTTCGAGAGGATGAAGAGGGAGTAATATGGTTCAAGGACCGATTGTGTGTTCCTGACATCAAACCTATTCGGGAGCTGATCCTAAAGGAAGCTCATGAGACAGCCTACTCCATACACCCTGGAAGTGAAAAGATGTATCAGGATTTAAAAAGGAGATTTTGGTGGTATGGCATGAAAAGAGAAATCGCGGAATATGTCGCCATCTGTGATAGCTGTCAAAGAACCAAAGCAGAGCATCAAAGACCCGTCGGATTGTTGCAGCCATTGCAGATCCCTCAGTGGAAGTGGGATGAGATCGGGATGGATTTCATAGTTGGCCTACCTCGTACCCGGGCCGGCTATGATTCCATCTGGGTGGTTGTGGACCGCTTAACAAAGTTAGCCCATTTTATACCTGTGAAGACAACGTACACCAGAGCAGTGTTAGCTGAGTTATACATGTCTCGGATAGTCTGCCTTCATGGTGTGCCGATGAAGATAGTGTCAGATCGAGGAACACAGTTTACCTCTCATTTTTGGCAGCAGCTACAAGAAGCTTTGGGCACACATTTGAACTTCAGTTCGGCTTATCACCCACAGACAGACGGTCAGACTGAAAGAACTAATCAGATCCTAGAAGATATGTTGAGAGCCTGTGCGTTGCAAGACAAGTCAGGATGGGACAAAAGGTTACCTTATGCAGAATTCTCCTACAACAATAGTTACCAGGCAAGCTTGAAGATGTCACCGTTTCAGGCGCTCTATGGACGGAGTTGTAGGACTCCGCTGCATTGGGACCAGCCTGGAGAGAGGCAGGTGTTTGGCCCCGACATTCTGCTTGAAGCCGAAGAGAATATCAAAATGGTTCGGGAGAATCTGAAGATAGCACAATCAAGGCAGCGAAGCTATGCTGACAGAAGGAGAAGAGAACTGAGTTTTGAAGTGGGAGATTACGTCTATCTGAAGGTGTCGCCTATCAGAGGAGTCAGAAGGTTCGGAGTCAAGGGCAAGTTAGCACCCCGGTACGTTGGACCATATCAGATTCAAGCAAAGCGTGGAGAAGTGGCCTACCAGCTCAACCTACCAGAAAGTTTGTCGGCAGTGCACAACGTGTTCCACGTGTCGCAATTGAAGAAGTGTCTGCGAGTACCAGAAGAACAGTTGCCAGTGGAGGGTTTGGAAGTCCAGGAGGATCTGACATACATAGAGAAGCCAACGCAGATTCTGGAGTTTGCAGACAGAGTCACCCGGAGGAACACCATCAGAATGTGCAAAGTCAGATGGGGTCACCACTTGGAGGAAGAAGCCACCTGGGAACGAGAAGATGATCTGAAGGCCAAATACCCTGAACTCTTTGCTGACCAACCTTGAATCTCGGGGCGAGATTCTTTTAAGGGAGATAGGTTTGTAACACCCTGAATTTGGGGTATAAAATTTCTTTGCTCATATCCACAAATTCAGGTGTTATTCCTCTCATCTCATCTTCCCCAATCTCTGTTTTTCTCTTTTCCCTTGAAGAAGAGTGGTTATTTTATTTATAAATGCAGTTATACTCTAGTAGGTTAAACCCTAAGGGAACAATGGTTGTTGCATTAGGTTAGAAAACATTTGTTCTTTTTGTTTGATGAATGGTTTGCTTGATCTTTCATCTAATCATTTATTTGCACATAAAGTCAAACTGAAATAAATAGAAAACAGAAAGAAAAGAGAAAGAAAAAGGAAAAGGAAAAGTGGCCCAGCCCCCTTCCCTGGCCCATTTCGGACAGCCCACCCGCGCCCCCCTCCCCCTCTCTTTCTCCCCCCTCGGCCCACCGCGCCAACCCTCTCTCTCGTGGGCCAGCCAGCGCCCGGCTCAGCTCCCGGTTTTCCCCCGCGCCCAGCCCAGCGCCGCGCTCCCAGCCCACCCGTGGACGGCCGCTCGGCCCAGCGCGCTCGCCGCGTTCCTAGCGCGCGCGCCTGCTGCGTCCAGCGCCGCGGCCCAGTGGCCAGCGCGCGTTGCGCGCACGCAACCGTGTCCAGCGCGTGGAGCGCCAGCGCCCGCCGCCGCCGCTTCAGCCGGTCCCACACGTCGGGTCGCCTACTGTACATCTTCCCAAACAGAACAGACTGCGCGAAACTCCAGTAAAACAACCGCCCGTCGCCCACTTTCTCGCCACGATCTCGCCCTCCGACCTCGCCGCGCCGCCGCCGGAGCCACGCCTCGCCTGGAGCGCCGCCATCGTCGCCGTGCGCGCTTGCCGCACTCGCTGCGCAGCGCCTCGCTACGTTCAGCCGAGGTGAGCTCGTCCTCCCTTTCCTCTCTTTGCCGCTCTCCTCCTCGCCGCTCCTACCAGCCCCTCGCTGCGTTGCTCCGTGACGCCGTCTGTGGCGCTCGACGCACCATGGTCACGTGCAGCCGCGCCCTGCTGCAATTCGTGACGCAGCGTCGGCGGCGAGCAGCTCGTGCCTGCTGTTGTCGTCGTCTCCCTGTGCCGCAAGCCCGGTGCCCGGCGTGCAAGCCCCGCGCGCCCTCGCCTTGTCCCTGCGCGCAGCGGCCAAGTAGCTGCGCACTCGGCGCGCTCAGACCCGTCCCCATGCCGCGGCAGCCCAAGCTCAGCGCGCACTCGCAGCACGCCCAGCCGCGTTGACGTTTAGCGCAGTAGCAGCCGTTCGCCGTCGAACCTCGCCCTTGTGCGTCACAACTGCGTTGCTGCGCGCTCGCCGCTGCCCAGCTCGCCCCGGCCGTTCGTCTACCGTCGCCGTGCCTCGCTACGGTCGCCTAGCGCATCGCGTACTCGTCAGTCTCGCGTGCGCAGTTTCGCACGCGATCACGGGTATCGCGCGCGCCGTCGTCGTCGTTTGTAGAATCCTCGCGCTGTTTCGCGCGTGTCGAGCGCGCGGTTTGCGCGCAATAATTAATTACTTCGTTATAATCGTCCGTACGCGTTAGTCAATTAGTTCTCGTATTAATCCTCGGTTTATTGATAATTCATTTTTTTATCTAAAATATTCCACACAAGTAGTTTACGTCAACTAAATTGAACTTAGAAACATAATTTTCGCGTTTAAATGTAATATAGGTTGTTCGTCGTCACGTCTTTAATTAGCCACGGTTTGCTAATTATTTAATGTGTCATGCGTCGCACAGCGAGTGCGCGCGCTCGCATTTGCTTGCGCGCAGTGCGTCGACGGGACTCCGTCTACGTTTGCATACCCTTCATCTACCCCTAGACGACTTTCGTCTACCCCCGTCTACCCCCCCCCCCCCCCCCCCCCCCCCCCGTCTAACCCCGTGCGCGTTCGTGTCGTTCGCCATCGCCCGCGCGTCGCGCAATAAATCATCGCGTGCTGTCCGCGCGCGTTGTGCGTGCTGTTCACACGTGTCGTCGTGCGTTTTACGCACACTAATGATTCATCTCACCTAGAATAGCTCGCGCTAAGTAAATATATATTTAAGCAACGGTTATTCGAACAACACACTAATCGGGACTAAGTAGTAATTTTACTCTGCATATGATTATTGTCCGTTAATAGGATTACGTCGAACGAAGTATTATAATCCATATTTGCTTAGTATACATGTGATATCCCTCGACCGTAGTATCAGTCGTCTCAGTTCCGTTCTCGCGTAGTCGTAGATGTGAATTCTTTGTCGCGTGCATATTTATTTGATCTATACTGTTGTATGGTGTACTGTTTTCTACCATTTCAAGAATGTTGGATGTATGTTTGCACTCGCGTAGATATCAGGTCGTTTGTGGAGTCTGAGGGAATTGCAGGAGAAGACCCTGAGCAGCAGCAGCTTGGTGAAGGCAAGTGTCCTCTGACCCATTATGTCCTATTCATTTATAACTTACTACCCCGCATTACCTACTTGAAACCTAAGGATTGACTAGCTTTACACTTTACTTTATCCTTGTTGACCTTCTGGGTTGTTATGGTTAGCATTTTGCTATTGCCTTAACTTAATCAATGAACATGATGTGACTGTTTATGATACTGTTATCCTGATGATGTTGATGATCTTGTGATACTCTAGGGGGCTCAGGCTGTTTCCTGAGTACCTCTCCGTAAGGACCTGTTCGTTGAGAGACCACCCGGGATAACAGTGCAACCATGAGGGTGGAATGGGGTGCCCTTAGCTAATTAATTAGAGGAACTAGAAGTGTAGTTGCTTCGCCGTCGTGCCGTCAATGGGGTCCAGGCACAGTGCTTGCTCTGCCGAGGCTGAGTGCCGAGGTTCTTTCGTTTTGCTTTTTTAGTCACCCTCCTACGGGGAGAGGTACTGTGTTTATCAAACTGGAGAAACCTAACGGGCAGCTATGACCTCTAGGGAATCTTTGTAAAGGCTTCGTAGTGAATCCCTGGCCATTCACCTTGGGAGTGAATAAGGGTCTTGCAAGCCCGGGCTAGAGAGGGAATCACGGCTCATGGGTAAAGTGTGCGACCTCTGCAGAGGGTAGTGAAACTGGTATATAAGCCGTGCTCACGGTTAAGAGCAGCCTTGGGATCCTCTTTGATTAGAGATACTCCGGATACACTTCAGGTGATGACTTTAATGATGATGGTTAACGATGGTGACCTTAATTATGTTTCCTAGTATTTCTTCTCTGAGGAAGTACTTTTTGGGATTATAAATTGGGTTTTATGATAAAACATGGCTCCTACTAATAATAAATACCTGACCAACTAAAAGCAACTGCTTGAGCCTAACCCCACATAAAGCTAGTCCACTTCAGCCAAACGGGGCATTTGCTGAGTACGTTGATGTGTACTCATCCTTGCTTTACCACCAAACACCAGGTTGTCCGCATTGTAATCACTGCTCAGGAGAAGGTGAAGCCGTGGAAGGAGACTTCCAGGAGTTTCAAGACTACGACGAATTCTAGGTGTGGGTTGGCGGCAACCCCCAGTCAGCTGCCTGTGAAGGCCTTATCTTTACTGCGTTTCGCTAGCACTTTGATTTATCTGTTAAGTTGATGACTATATGGATGTCTATGACTCTGTGATGTAATAAGTTAATACTCTTTTATGTTATTATTCGAGCAATGTGCGTTGATGTTCATTTATGTAACCACTGTGTACGTGAGTTCTGATCCTGGCACGTACATAGTTCGCATTCGGTTTACCTTCCAAAACCGGGTGTGACAGCCCCATAGACTAGAAAGAATGGTGTGAAGCCTGTGGCTCGGCTCGGCTCGGCATTGTCCTCAGACTCCAGACCACCGAGGGGAGCTCCTTCATCCATCGCTTGCCAAACTTGTTGAGGTCGTCGTAGATCCGCGGCTTGAGCCCTTGCAGGATCATGCCGTTGGCACGCTCTACTTGCCCATTCGTCATGGGGTGAGCCACGGTGGCCCAGTCCACCCGGATGTGGTGATCCTCGCAGAAGTCGAGGAACTTTCTGCCGGTGAACTGGGTGCCGTTGTCGGTGATGATGGAGTTCGGGACCCCAAAGCGATGGATGATGTTGGTGAAGAACGCCACCGCCTGTTCGGACCTGATGCTATTTAGGGGTCGGACCTCGATCCACTTGGAGAATTTGTCGATGGCGACCAACAGGTGCGTGTAGCCCCCGGGTGCCTTCTGTAAGGGGCCGACGAGGTCCAAACCCCACACAGCAAACGACAAAGTGATGGGTATGGTCTGCAGAGCCTGAGCGGGCAGATGGGTCTGCCTTGCATAGAATTGACACCCTTGGCAGGTGCGGACAATTCTATTAGCGTCGGCCACCGCGGTCGGCCAGTAGAAGCCTTGTCGGAAGGCGTTTCCAACAAGGGCTCGAGGTGCTGCGTGATGGCCGCAAGCCCCCGAGTGTATCTCTTGTAAGAGCTCCTGGCCTTCGGCGATGGAAATGCATCGCTGGAGGATGTTTGAGGGGCTGCGGTGGTAGAGCTCCTTCCCATCCCCCAGCAAAACGAATGACTTGGCGCGTCGCGCCAACCGCCGAGCTTCGGCTCGGTCGAGGGGTAGCTCTCCTCGGTGGAGATATTGCAGGTACGGGGTCTGCCAGTTTCGATTAGGCGTGACCCTGCTCCGCTCCTCCACAACATGCAGTGCCTCACCCTCGGGGGCCGAGGGTGCCTCGGGCTGAGCCGAGGGTGCCTCGGGCCGAGCCGAGGGTGCCTCGAGCCGAGCCGAGGGTGCCTCAGGTTGGGCCGAGGGTGCGTCAGGCTGGGCTGAGGGTGCCTCGGGCTCGGGCACGTCGTCGGTCTTGACAGAGGGTTGATGCAGGTCTCGGGAGAAGACGTCCGGGGGAACCGTTGTTCGCCCCGAAGCTATCTTAGCTAGCTCATCCGCAGTCTCGTTGTAGTGTCAGGCGATGTGGTTGAGCTCGAGCCCGTAGAACTTGTCTTCCAGGCGCCGAACCTCATCGCAGTAGGCTTCCATCTTTGGGTCAAGGCAGTGGGAGTTCTTCATGACTTGGTCGATGACGAGCTGCGAGTCACCGCGAGCGTTGAGGCATCGGACCCCTAGCTCGATGGCGATGCACAACCCGTTGACCAGAGCCTCGTACTCGGCCACATTGTTGGACGCCGGGAAATGGAGGCGTAGCACGTAGTGTAGGTGCTTCCCGAGGGGCGAGATGAAGAGCAGGCCTGCGCCTGCTCCTGACTTCATCAGCGACCCGTCGAAAAACATGGTCTAGAGTTCCGGTTGGATCGGAGCTGTTGGGAGTTGGGTATCGACCCATTCAGCCACAAAGTCCGCCAAGACTTGGGACTTGATGGCCTTCCGAGGGGCGAACGAGATTGTCTCGCCCATGATTTCCACCGCCCACTTCGCAATCCTACCCGAGGCCTCTCGGCACTGGATGATCTCCCCCAGGGGGAAGGATGACACCACAGTTACCGGATGAGACTCGAAGTAGTGTCGCAACTTCCGCCGCGTCAGGATCACCGCGTACAGCAGCTTCTGAATTTGTGGGTAGCGGATCTTGGTCTCGGACAGTACTTCACTAATGAAGTAGACTGGTCTCTGGACGGGCAATGCATGCCCCTCTTCTCGTCTCTCAACCACAATTGCAGCGCTAACCACCTGAGTGGTAGCGGCGACGTAGATCAAGAGGGCTTCTCCGGCAGCGGGGGGCACCAAGATGGGCGCGTTCGTGAGGAGCGCCTTCAGGTTCCCGAGGGCTTCCTCGGCCTCAGGGGTCCAAGTGAAGCACTCGGCCTTCCTTAAGAGGCGGTACAGAGGCAGGCCTCTTTCGCCGAGGCGCGAGATGAAACGGCTCAGAGCCGCAAGGCATCCCGTGACCCTCTGTACGCCTTTCAAGTCCTTGATGGGCCCCATGCTGGTGATGGCCGCGATCTTCTCCGGGTTGGCCTCGATGCCCCGCTCGAAGACGATGAACCCCAAGAGCATGCCTCGGGGGACCCCGAAGACACACTTCTCAGGATTGAGTTTTACGCCTTTCGCCTTGAGACATCGGAATGTCGCTCCAAGGTCGGAAAGGAGGTCGGAGGCTTTCCTCGTCTTGACTACGATGTCATCGACGTAGGCCTCGACCGTTCGGCCAATGTGTTTGTCGAACACGTGGTTCATGCACCTTTGGTATGTCGCACCCGCATTCCTCAAACCGAACGGCATGGTAACATAGCAGTACATGCTGAAAGGTGTGATGAAAGAAGTCGCGAGCTGGTCAGAATCTTTCATCCTGATTTGGTGATACCCTGAGTAGGCATCGAGGAAAGACAGGGTTTCGCACCCAGCAGTGGAATCCACGATTTGATTGATGCGAGGCAGAGGGTAGGGAACTTTCGGACATGCTTTGTTTAGACCAGTGTAGTCTACACACATCCGCCATTTCCCTCCTTTCTTTCTCACAAGCACAGGGTTGGCAAGCCATTCGGGATGGAATACCTCTTTGATGAACCATGCCGCCATTAGCTTGTGGATCTCCTCGCCTATGGCTCTACGCTTTTCTTCGTCGAATCGGCGCAGAGGCTGCTTCACGGGTCGGGCTCCAGCTCAGATATCCAGCGAGTGCTCGGCGACATCCCTCGGTATGTTGGGCATGTCCGAGGGACTCCACGCGAAGACGTCGGCATTTGCGCGGAGAAAGTCGACGAGCACTACTTCCTGTTTGGGATCGAGCACTACTTCCGGATCTGCTTGGAGGCGTCGTTGCTGGGGTCGAGAGGGACGGATTTAACCGTCTCCACTGGCTCGAAGTTGCCGGCATGGCGCTTCACGTCTGGCGCCTCCTTAGAGAGGCTCTCTAGGTCGGCGATGAGGGCCTCAGATTCGGCGAGGGCCTCGGCGTACTCCACGCACTCCACGTCGCATTCATACGCGTGTCGGTACGTGGGGCCGACGGTGATGACCCCGTTGGAGCCCAGCATCTTGAGCTTGAGGTAGGTGTAGTTGGGGACGGCCATGAACTTGGCGTAGCATGGCCTCCCCAGCACTGCGTGGTAGGTTCCTCGAAACCCGACCACTTCGAACGTGAGGGTCTCCCTTCGAAAGTTGGAGGGTGTCCCAAAGCAGACGGGTAGATCGAGTTGTCCGAGGGGTTGGACGCGCTTCCCGGGGATGATCCCGTGAAAAGGCGCAGCGCCTGCCCGGACCGAGGACAGATCGATCCGCAGGAGCCCGAGGGTCTCGGCGTAGATGATGTTGAGGCTGCTGCCTCCGTCCATGAGGACCTTGGTGAGCCTGACGTTGCCGATGACGGGGTCGACAACGAGCGGGTATTTCCCCGGGCTCGACATGCGGTCGGGATGGTCGCCCTGGTCGAAGGTGATGGGCTTGTCGGACCAGTCTAGGTAGACTGGCGCCGCCACCTTTATCGAGCAGACCTCCTGACGCTCTTGCTTGCGGTGCCGAGCCGAGGCGTTCGCCACTCGCCCACCGTAGATCATGAAGCAGTCGTGGACCTCGGGGAACTCTCATGCCTTGTGATCCTCCTTCTTATCGTCGTCGCGGGCCCTGCCACCTTCCGCAGGTGGCCCAGCCTTGTGAAAGTGGCGCCGAAGCATGGCGCACTCCTCAAGGGTGTGCTTGACGGGCCCCTGATGATAGGGGCACGACTCCTTGAGCATCTTGTCGAAGAGATTGGCACCTCCTGGGAGGTTTCCGAGGGTTCTTGTACTCGGCGGCGGCGACAAGGTCCGCGTCGGCGGCGTCGCGTTTGGCTTGCGACTTCTTATTGCCTTTCTTCTTGGTGCCGCGCTGAGTTGACGCCTCAGGGACATCTTCCAGTAGGCGGCCCTGGGGCTGCTTGTCCTTCCGGAAGATGGCCTCAACCGCCTCCTGGCCAGAGGCGAACTTGGTGGTGATGTCCATCAGCTCGCTGGCCCTGGTGGGGGTCTTGCGGCCCAGCTTGCTCACCAGGTCGCGGCACGTGGTGCCGGCGAGGAACGCGCCGATGACATCCGAGTCGGTGACGTTGGGCAGCTCGGTGCGCTGCTTCGAGAATCGTCGGATGTAGTCTCGGAGAGACTCTCCCGGCTGCTGGCGGCAGCTTCGGAGATCCCAGGAGTTTCCAGGGCGCACGTACGTGCCCTGGAAATTGCCGACGAAGACTTGGACCAGGTCGTCCTAGTTGGAGATCTGCCCTGGAGGCAGGTGCTCCAGCCAGGCTCGAGCGGTGTTGGAGAGGAACAGGGGGAGGTTGCGGATGATGAGGTTGTCATCGTCTGTTCCACCCAGGTGGCAGGCCAGCCGATAGTCTGCGAGCCACAGTTTCGGTCTCGTCTCCCCCGAGTACTTTGTGATAGTAGTCAGGGTTCGGAACCGGGTCGGGAACGGCGCCCGTCGTATGGCCCGGCTGAAAGCCTGCGGACCGGGTGGTTCGGGCGAGGGACTCCGATCCTCCCGCTGTCATAGCGTCCCCCACGCCTGGGGTGGTAGCCTCGGCGCACCTTCTCGTCGAGGTGGGCTCGACGGTTGCGGTGATGGTGCTCGTTGTCGAGGTGACCCGGGGCCACAGGCGTTGTGTTGCGTGTGCGCCCGGTGTGGACCGAGGCTTCCCGCATGAATCGGGAAGTCGCGACGCGATGTTCCGAGGGGTACCCCTGCCTTCGGGAGGCAGAGCTTTCGGCCCGTCGGACCGCGACATCCTCTAGGAGATTCTTGAGCTCTCCCTGGGTACGCCGCCCCTCGGTGGTAGATGGCTCCGGCATCGCGCGGAGAAGTATTGCCGCTGCAGCCAGGTTTTGGCCGACCCCACTGGAAACCGGTGGCGGCCTTACCCTGACATCATCGGCGATGCGGTGCTAGATGCCCTAGGGTAGATGACGCACTTCTCCGACTGGAGGTTGGCCCGCCCATTCCTGCCCGATGTCCCGGTGGATCGGCTCAAGTGTTCCTGCTCCCTCGTCGAGCCTGGCCTGCATCTCGCGGATTTGCTCGAGCTGTGGGTCATGACCCCCCCGCCGGGACGAGGACCACAACTAGCTCCCGAAGGATGTCAACGCGAGGCACAGGCCTAGGGGGTCACCGTTCTCCGGTATACCAAGATGGTTGCCTTCGTCGGGACCCCCTAGATCGACGTGGAAACATTCACGACTTGGGCCACAGTCCTCGTCGCCGAGGCTGCAGCTACCGTCGGAACAGTCAGAAAGGCAGTAGTCGCATGCGGTCATAAAGTCCCACATGGCACTGGGGTTACCAAGTCTGGAGAAATCCCAACAGAAGTCGGGCTCGTCATCTTCCTCGGAACCCGAGGGCCCGTAGGTCGAGACGGCCGTCAGCCGGTCCCAGGGTGACCGCATACGATACCCCAGAGGGTTTGGACTCGCCTCTATGAGAGCGTCCACCGAAGCGAAGTCGCTTGGTGGGTCGAGGCCGAATCCAAAAGGCACGAGATGGGAATCGGTCGGTACCTCTTGGTGGACGGGCGGTGACGAAGTCACGTCAGGGGCAGACTGCACCGTCGTCTCAGGTACGAGGGTGACACCCAGCAAGTCCTTTGCGAGCGTGCTGGCGTCGTCCGTTTGCTTGGGGTTGGCGTGTTGCGGGGAGACGGCGCTCGTCTTCGTCTCAGACACGAGGTCGATGCCCGACGTGCCCCCCGTTGGGGCGCCGGCGTCGTCGACTCGCTCGACAGCCGACGAGGTGCCGCCTCCTGCTTGGCCTTGGTTGCCCCGCCTCCTCCTCCGTCGGCGGGGGAGGGGACGGGACAAGCCTGAATGTTGTTCTTCCACCACGTGGTGAACACGTCGTCAATTCCGCCGCCGGCGGGCAGGCTGTCGGCCGCCATTGTCGCTGTCGCGCGGCGGGGGAAGGAGTATCATGTCGTAGCTGCCGTCGAGGGACATGAACTCAAGACTCCCGAAACGGAGCACCGTCCCGGGCTGGAAAGGTTGCTGGAGACTGCCCATCTGGAGCTTGACGGGAAGCTGTTCGTCAACACACAGCAGGCCCCTACCTGGCGCGCCAACTGTTGGCGTTTCGAACCCGGGGGGTCCCTGGACCGACGAGTAAATTGTCGCCGCGTGCCCCAGCCCAGATGGGTCGACGCGAGACGGAGCGCGAAGGGGGGAAGAAGCCGGAGGGAGACAGGCGTAAAAGGGGAAACCCGCGGCCTTCGTGTTTGTCCCGCGCCCAGGTCGGGTGCGCTTGCAGTAGGGGGTTACAAGCGTCCACGCGGGAGGGAGCGAGCGGCCTTACGCGAGCGCCGTCCCATCCTTCCCCGCGCGGCCAACCCTCTGTAAGAGGGCCCTGGACCTTCCTTTTATAGGCGTAAGGAAAGGATCCAGGTGTACAATGGGGGGTGTAGCAGTGTGCTAACGTGTCATAGAGCATGCGAGGCGCCATCATTACTTGTTTACCAGGGCGAGCCAGATGGGACGCTGGTCTTGTTCCCCGTAGCCTGAGTTAGCTTGGGGTAGGGTAATGATGGCGCCTCCTGTGACGTGGTCGGTCCGAGCCCTGGGTTGGGCGAGGTGGAGGCTCCTTCGAGGTCGAGGTCGAGTATGTCTTCCAAGGCCGAGGTCGAGTCCGAGCCCCTGGGTCGGGCGAGGCGGAGACCGTCGGCTGAGGCCAGGGCTGAGTCCGAGCCCTGGGGTCGGGCGAAGCGGAGTTCATCGTCTTCCGGGGCTGAGCCCGAGTCCGAGCCCTGGGGTCGGGTGAAGCGGAGTTCGTCGTCTTCCGGGGCTGAGCCCGGGTCCGAGCCCTGGGGTCGGGCGATGCGGAGTTCATCGTCTTCCGGGGCTGAGCCCGAGTCCGAGCCCTGGGGTCGGGCGATGCGGAGTTCGTCGTCTTCCGGGGCTGAGCCCGAGTCCGAGCCCTGGGGTCGGGCGAAGCGGAGTTCGTCGTCTTCTGGGTCTGAGCCCGAGTCCGAGCCCTGGGTCGGGCGAGGCAGAGTTTCCTATGGCGCCCGAGGCCGGACTTGGCTGCTGTCAGCCTCACTCTGTCGAGTGGCACAGTAGTCGGAGCGGCGCAGGCGGCGCTGTCCTCTTGTCAGGCCGGTCAGTGGAGCGGCGAAGTGATTGCGGTCACTTTGGCTCTGTCGACTGAAGGGCGCGCGTCAGGATAAGGTGTCAGGCCACCTTTGCATTAAATGCTCCTGCGATACGGTCAGTTGGCGTGGCGACTTGGCCAAGGTTCCTTCTTGGCGAAGACTGGGCCTCGGGTGAGCCGAAGGTGTGTCCGCCGCTGGAGGGGGTCCTTGGGCGAGACGTAAATCCTCCGGGGTCGGTTGCCCTTGCCCGAGGCTGGGCTCGGGCGAGGCAAGATCGTGTCCCTTGAGTGGACCGATCCTTGACTTAATCGCACCCATCAGGCCTTTACAGCTTTGTGCTGATGGGGGTTACCAGCTGAGATTAGGAGTCTTGGGGGTACCCCTAATTATGGTCCCCAACACTCCCATTAGGAGCGAGAGGCCTTGGTCCATCCCGAGCCCGCTAGGGACAAAGCCCCCACGATCCGAGACAGCACCCTCGACAACCACCGGAATCACAATGTCCAAGCCTGTCTCGGCGAGCGACTACATCATGATGACTGTCGCCATGCCACATGAAGCTACCACCCTCGACGGGGCGACTGCTACGACAGTGAGGAGGACCAAAGCCCCTCACCCGAACCTTTGGGCCCATAAGTCTTCAGCCGAGCTATACGCAAGGCACCATTCCCGGCTCGGTTCGTGCATCGACTACCATCACAAAGTACTCGAGAGAAATGAAACCCAAGCTATGGCTTGCTGATTACTGTCTAACATGTTAGTTGGGGGTACAAATGATGACAAACTCATCATTCGCAACATGCCCCTATTCCTATCTGACGTCGCTTGAGCCTGGCTCGAGCACCTTCCGCTTGCACAGATCCACGACTGGGACGACCTAGTTAGGGTCTTTAGGGTAAACTTCCAAGGCACATACGTGTGCCCCCGGTAACTCTTGGGACCTCAAGAGCTGTCGGTAAAATTCAGATGAAGCCCTGCGCGAGTACATCCGATGATTCTCCAAGCAACCTACCGAGCTGCCCAACGTCATCGACTCGGACGTCATCGGGGCATTCCTTGCCGGCACCACCTGTCTAGATCCAGTCAGGAAGCTAGGCCGCAAGATCCCCACCAAAGCGAGCGAGTTGATGGACATCGCCACCAAGTTTGCTTCAGGGCCAGAGGCTATCGAGGCCATTTTCCACGAGGACAAGGGCAAGGAGAACCGGAAGGAGGACGCCCCCGAGGCATCCACCTAATGCAACTCCAGGAAGAACAAGTAGAAGAAGGCACCGCGGGAGAAGAATGAAGTCCTCAAGACTGATCTTGTCGCTGCTATAGACCATAGAAATCCTCGAGGCCCCTCAAGGGTCCCAACGTCTTCGACAAGATGCTCAAGGAGTCGTGCCCCTATCACAAGGGCCCTGTCAAGCACACCCTCAAGGAGTGTGACCTACTCCGATGCTACTTCAACAAACCCAACCCCTCGGTGGACGACGACAAGAAGAGGTCCCCTGGTGACAAGGGCGACGACAATGACGAGGAGTTCCTAGAGGTCCACAACTGCTTCATGATCTTCGGTGGACCAACAACGAACCTCTCAGCGCGACAACAAAAACAAGAGCGCACATATGTCTTCTCGGTCGAAGTGGCAGCGTCGGTCTACCTAGACTGGTTAGCCAAAGTCATCACCTTTGACCAAGATGACCACCCAGACTACATCCCAAACCTAGGAAAGTACCCGCTCATCGTCGACCCTGTCATCGACAACACCAGGCTCACCAAAGTCCTCATGGATGGAGGCACCAACCTCAACATCATCTATGATGAGACCCTAGAGCTCATGGGGATCAACAAGTTCTAGATCTCGAGCTGGCACCGCACCATTCCACGACATCACCCCTGGCAAGCGAGTCCAACCCCCCGGACAAATTGATCTGCCTGTTTGCTTTGGGACCCACTCCAACTTCAGGAGGGAGGTCCTCACCTTCGAGGTGGTAGGGTTCCGAGGTACCTACCACACTGTCTTGGGTAGGTCGTGTTATGTCAAGTTTATGGCCATCCTGAACTACACCTATCTCAAGGTGAAGATGTTAGGCCCAAGGGGGTCATCACTGTCAGCCCCACTATTGCCATGCTTACGAGTGTGACGTTGAGTGCGTCGAGTACGCCGAGGTGCTCATCGAGTCTGAAGCCCTCATCGTCGACCTCGAGAACCTCGTCAACAAGGTGCCCAACCCTAAGCGGCACACCGACAGTTTTGAGTCAGCTGAGATAGTCAAGGCCATCCCCCTCGATCCCAGCGGCTTCAGAGACAAGATATTAAAGGTCAACTCCGAGCTTGACCCCAAATAGGAAGTAGTGCTCGTCGACTTCCTCTGCGCGAGTGCCAAAATATTCGTGTGGAGTCCCTCGGATATTTCTGGCATACCTATGGATGTCGCCGAGCACTCCTTGGATATCCGAGTTGGTTCCAGACCTATGAAGCAGCATCTGCGCCGCTTTGACGAGGAAAGGCGCAGAATCATCGGGGAGGAGGTCCACAAGCTTTTGGCGGCTGGGTTCATCAAGGAAGTCTTTTCACCCTGAGTGGTTAGCTAACCCTGTGCTAGTTAAGAAAAAGGGAGGGAAATGGAGGATGTGTGTGGATTACATTGGTCTAAATAAGGCATGTCCAAAGGTTCCCTACCTTCTGCCTCGAACCGATCAAATCGTTGATTCCACTGCAGGATGCGAACCCCAGGCTTTTCTTGACGCTTACTCCGGTTACCATCAAATTAAGATGAAATAGTGCGACTAGCTCGTGACTTCTTTTATCACACCATACAACATGTATTGCTACACTATCATGCCCTCGCCCTGCAGGTATATAACTACATTTCATTTGAGGATGCTCGCGTCCTATGTTTTCCACAACCAAGATTCACTTTCATCACCGAAGCAATGCATCCAAATCGAAATCCCGACCACTTTTGTCACACCTAGATTTTAGAACAAATTCGGATGCATCTCATATGTGTCAGAATTAACTTTACACCCATATGATGGTTCAGTGTATAGAAACCAGTGTCACAAAACTTTATTATCTAAATAAAACGTCTTTATAAAAAGCGAAGTCGTGGCACGGAAGATGAAGGCCAACAACAAAAAAAAGTCTCGAACACCATGACTAGGTGCTGTTGCGGCAAAGTATTCGACCTAGAGGTCTACTCGGCCCCACCAGAAAGTATCCCAGACGCTCCATTTCTCTTAAGGCTAGGCGTTCGTGTATATAGCCGAAAATTTGGTTCGGGTTGTTTGGGTTTTCAAAATTTCGGGTATCAACACCTGAACCTGACCCGATATTTTCAGGAACCGAAAATTTTGGGTACCAAAAAATTGGGTTCGGCTTAGTTTGATATACTCGAAATTCCATCACCGTTGCGCTCCTAGCCTCTTTCTCCGGTCGACCGCGATGAGGGAGTTAGGAAGTTAGGGGTACCAAGCACTAGGCAACATGCTACGACGCTGGCAGGCGAGCGAGCACTAGACGGCGTATTGGCAGGCAGCCAAGCGACGATGACACATAACATGGCAGGAGTAGCACATCACCTGGCGGGGTAGCAGCCACTAGGGGCTTGTCTGGTTTGGAGACTGAGAAACTTGCCTGGTCTAGGCAGCAATCCTAGGCGTCTGATTTTGGATGCCTGGGGCTAGATTGAGCTGCCTAGCCGGTGATCCAGGCCAGGGCGCCAACCAAACAAGCCCTATATGACAAGCTTGAGCCTTGAGCTGGCTGGCAAGGACGAGCGACTAGCAGTGGATTGTGGAGTGCATTGTGCGGGTGCAGTGTGCCGCTGTTCTAGTGGGCTTCAAGCCTTCAACCGTCCGGGCGTGTAGCAGTGACTGGTGGATAAATTTGCAAATTAGAATCTAGGCTACAACGCGTGACTGTGTGAGAGGTGACACAGGTGAGGCTTCTAATTTTTAAAATCAGCATCTCCTGCAACCTGGTTTTTTGGATAGATTGGATATTTTGGGTACCAAGAGTTGCTACCCTAATTATTATTCAGGTTTTTCGAGTTCGGGTTATTTGGGTTCGGGTATCGGGTTTTCTGCCCAGGCCTTGTTTCTCTAACACGGCGCTCCAAGAGCCTAGACTATCCGAGCTCGAAGGTTTCCCTATCCTTGACCACCGAAGTCCCGATGATGTCGCCCGCTGACAATGGGTGGCTTCATTTGAGCCTGCGGAAGTCGAATTGCCCGCCAGGGTTAACTTAACCAATGGTGGCGGTGATGCGGCGAAACCAACCTGGTTAGTGAAGAAAGAGGAGCAGTTTGCATGGCGTAACATGGCGGTAGAACAAAGAGAACGATGACGGAGAACGCGCGAGCGGAAAATCATGAAGCTACAACAAAAATCACGAGAGCAAAGTGAAAAATCCTACCACCGATGCAACACCTTATATAGCCATCACGAAAACCCTACAGTAATGGTCACCTTTTTTCTTGCTCTCGAAACAGTTCAATTGATGATCGAGGGCAACGTTCATTTCCTTCATGCATGACTACAGGATCGGCCTGTCTAGTTGAGCCTCCTCTTGAGAGCTATTGTTGGGACAAAGGCCGAACCTGACCTTGATCATGTTCAATACTGACCCTGTCTGCGAATGCAGGGTGACAACATAATACATATATGACTTAGGAAATAAGACCGTGCTGCATATGCGGAGGCCCCCCTCACATGGTACAGAGGGTACATGTTTGGTTGGGTTGTGGCTGTGAAAAAAGTTGTTGTGGGCTGTGAGCTATGGAAAAAGATGATGTGGGCTGTGAGATGTTAAAAAGCTAAAAACCGTTTGGTGGAAACCACTAAAAGCCGTTAAAAGTTCTTCGATATATGTTTTTAAAGTTCCATCCGAAAGCCACTAAAAGCATGTCCAAGGGTGCTTTCAGTTTTGCACTGCGAGAAAGTCGGCTTTTAGAAAAAGCTAATTTCTAGATCTAGCCCTTTGGTTTGGCTTTTGGCTTTTACAGAGCAAAATCCAAAGCCAAAAGCCAAACCAAACACATTCTTAATAAGACAAGTGATGTTGTAGTATAGGCTACAAAGGTTTTCATTAACTTGGAGAAATTTATGACAAAATATAAATATCAAGCAAATTTTGTGGTGGACTTTGACAAAATATGAAGTTTTAACGAAGTACGTTGGACTCATTAAGGACATGCGCAACAATGTTGTGACTAGTGTTCGAACAAGTGATGGTGTTATGGATGGCTGGGGGCACTACAGTACCCATGGTGCTACAGTATCGTCGGTACTGTTCCATGCTGCAGTACCCCGTGCTACAGTAGCCCCAGGTACTGTTCATGGGTTAGGGCTACAAGCGAGGGGAGGGAGAAGGGGGTGGTGGCTGCGTTGTCGCCGATGGAGGCGAGGTGGTTGTGCACGATACAGGGCATCGTGGCTAATCTAGAGAGTACTTGCGGCTAGGGTTAGGAGGCGCTAGGGAGGCCAGCCATAGGGCTTTGCCCACGACCAACAAGAGAGAAGGGATTTTCTTCTAATCTCTTGCTTACCTTCAATTGATACAATCCCTCTCCTTATATAGAGAGGGTTACTTGACCCCTAAGCACTAGATCTAATCTTATCTCTAATTCTAATCTTATCCCAAACTAGTCTATCTTTATCTAAACAACATGAGGGGCGTGCTACAGTGCCGTTGTACTGTAGCGGCGCTGCAGCGGGCACTCTTGGGCCCTGAAAGATGGAGATATGGATGACTTTTGATTAGAATAACCCTACATAGAGGGTCCGCTTTGAGCCCTTACCTTTTTGTCTTGGCAATGGATTAGGTCACAAGAGACATAAAGGGGTTTCCTTTGGTGTATGGTTTTTGCGAACGATGTAGTGCTAGTTGATGAAAGTTGGGCGGGACTAAATAGGAAACTAGAGTTGTGAGTCCAAAAGTTTTAGACTCAGTAGAACCAAAAACCGAATAGATGATATGTTACTTTGGCCTACACATGATAAAGGTGTTAGTTTGAAAGGTCAAGTAATGCCCAGAAATGATACCTTTCGATATTTAGGACCAATGCTACAGAGAGATGGGAATATTGATGAAGATGTTAGCCATAGAATCAAAGCAGGGTGGATGAAGTGTTGTCAAGTATCTAGCATTCTATGTGACAAGAGGGTACCAAAAAAGATAAAAGGCAAGCTTTATAAGATGACAATAGACATGTTATGTTGTATGGTGCATAATGTTGGCCTACAAAAAGATAATAAAAACTCACGCTTTGGTTGTTTTCAGCCAAAAATGCTAGCCATATGCCCATTGATAATGAGTGAGAGTCTCATGTTACTTACCCCACACATGTTTTCTTGACATAAACCATATTATTGGGTTTTTGGTGGAGACCATTTATCAGTAAAAATCAATAGGTGTTAGCCTTTAATATTAACGATAACTCAAGTTTTGGTTGTTGTTGACAAAAAATGCTAGCCATAGACCCATTTATCATGAGTGAGAGTCTCCTATTACTTAACCCTCATATGTTTCCATGGCTATGGGGTGCTGGACTCTTCAAAATCATTGCAAGCAGCGCCAGATATCGGCTTCTTGCCATGGTTTGCAGCAAAACCTTCCGACAATGTCGCACTGGCATATCTCTAGCAATCCTATTTATGCCAGTGCCGCGAATGGCCGAATATGATGTATGCTCATGATCAATTAACTGCAAAAAACTATCGTTATGTATAATTAGTGTGCCATACTATACAATTAATCACTAGTAATTATGATTATGTATAATTAGTGTGCCATGTTATCAAATCATAATGGTAAAAACTTATAGAAAAAATTATTGAATCCCTAAACCTAGATAATTACTGAACGATGTAATAATGGTTAGTGAGTCATATAAAAATTACTATAAAATATGTAATTGCTCAGTAATACACTTATTAATGCAATTATTACTGAATGAAAAATTGTTACTGACCCGTCAATGTCTATCATATATCTATTGTTACTGATTATAATTGTCAACTTACCGGAAGGTTGCCGTAATTCTTTCCATCACTATCGGATCTTTTGTCGAGATCCACAATGCGTTTTATTATGTTTCTGCTGAATACATTCCACCGAGATGTCGCCCCAGGTAGTGCAACGCCACTTTGCAGGTTGTCGAGGTAGTAAAGCTATAGAAAAAGGTAAGAAAAATATAAAAACAAAATTCCTGGTTAAAACAAAACATATATATTACTGAGCGAAAAAATAAAAAACTTACAATAAGAAAAAGTGCACATCCCTGGATAGTGGGTGTGGCTGCTTTCTTACAAAGATCACTCCTGGATTTCTCTGCTTTCAATTTAAGATCATCACAAATTGCCTGGCACCAATCATACCGCTGCGCTATCTCCAAAACTTGCACAGGGGGCAAAATCACTCCCAACTATATTCAAGCTAGCCGTAGGAAACAAAAGAGAATTGCTTGCAAGAACAAAGAAACATCGTAAAATCCAATCGTCTCCATGTTTTGTGTGGTCGTTGATCATTCTTTCAACAACCTAACGAGGGACCTCCTTTGAGTTTAGCTTGTTATACGCAAATATTCCTTTTGCACGATCATCTGTGAATATCTTAACCATTTCATTTTCCTCACATGATTTTCTATACATAACAAAATAATAGAAAAATTACTGAACATGTGGCTACTAAAAATGGAAAATAACCAAAAAATGGGCGTTATTGTTACTAACCTGAAACTAGCTCTGGCAGAAGTCATCGACTGGTCTAGCTGAGAAAACTTATCTTCTCCCCTTAGTAATCCAATAACAATTTTAATAACCTCTGCTGTTATTGGCAAGCATTGTTCACCAAATTCGATGCGTAGAGGAGAGTCATACACACTAGACAACACGAGACCGACGAGCATCCGATCCTCAATTGATTCAATGTTCATTTGCATTAATGAACCGAAGCCTAGCTGCTTTATTCTTTCTTTTAGCCTATGAGGCATTGACAATGTTGCGTTATTCAACGCAGATGGAGCACATCTCATTGTAGCATAATATCCATACTTCTGATTAGTGGATGTAAATATTGTCTGTGACAGTGAAACATAAAAAAATCAGATACAAAAAACATATATACCTATACCCCCTCTATTACTGACTCTGCTAACTTCAAGAAAAAAGTTACTGCCTACCAATTAGATTGTTACCGATTAGACTATATATTACTAACTATTGGGCGTTCTTGCTGAATATTCTACGTTGCTACTCAGTACTCGTTGTTGTTACTGACTATACTCGTAAAACAAATTCAGACAAACAAAAAATTCTATATATGCATATATTACTATTGTTCGACATTATTACTGAATGTTCAGAGTTATTACTGACTCCAAATGTAAGTGAATTCAAAAAGAAGTGGGAAAACCAGTAGTATTTTTTTGCTGACTGTTCGACGTTGTTACTAACTACAGTCAAACAACAAATCCAGTCAAACAAAAAATCTATATACACCATATTATTGTTGTTCAACGTTAGTTACTGAATGTTCGGAGTTATTACTGACTCCAAACATAAAAAAGTTCAAAAAGAAGTAAAAATATACTATCTGGTTGTTGACTGTTCGATCTTATTATCGAGTACTCGACGTTGTTACTGACTATACTCATAAAACAAATTCAGACAACAAAATATCTATATACACATATTACTGTTGTTCGACATTATTACTGAATAATCGACGTTATTACTGACTACACAACTAAGTAATTTCAAAAAGAAAAAATACCTATAGTATCTATTTGCTGACTGTTCGAAGTTATTATTGAATGTTACACGTATTGCTGATCGGTAATAACTGAGAATGCATGTATATTACATTACTTAAAAATAGTATACTATGTACATGATATGAAGCCTACAAAAACTGTTTGCTGAAAAAATTGTGGATAAACAAAAATCATAGTATCGTCCCCTCACCACAACAGATTGTTTCTGAAAACAAATAAAAAAACCTGAAGATAAAATGTTTTCAACTAGAAATGTATAATATGCATAATCCAGTAAAAGCTTCCACCCGAATCCCCGTATACAAAAAACTGGAGAAACTACATTAAAAAATCAAAACGATGACGGTGGAGAGAAAGTGGAAAACCCTACTGGTAGCGACCCACGATGATAACTCCGCATCAACAACTAATCTCCTTTGATTCCCGGATCAGTGGAGTCGAAAAATGCGAAAAACCCTAGGGGCGATTCGGGTTAGCGCTGGAGAGCGGTGCGAAATAGGAAAGGATTTCAAAAATTGAAAGCGGCAAAACCCTCGGCTGGGAAAAAGACTATGCCCCGTTTTTGGGTCCGTACCATAATGATAACACTGGCCCAGGTGGTCCCACGCACGCGAGGCAATACGACCGGACCAGATGGGTGTCGGGCCTCGCGGCCACGCTAGGTCGGACAATCGGGTCGGGTGAAGCTTCACCCCAGGTGATATTTAGTATATCTCTATCTCTATCTCTACTATATTAAAGCATCAGTTTCAACGGTCATCCTACACCATTTTTTACAAATACCCCCCTGAAATTCTACGAATCAACCTACTGTCCTACGCACTTCTCTGTCCTGCTTCCCTCTGGGCCCACACCATCTTCGTCCCCAACCTCCCTCCCCACGCCGCCTCCCCGCGACCTCCCTCCCCACGCCGTCTCCCCGCGCCCTCCTCGCGACCTGCCTCCCCACGTCGCCTCCCCACGCCGCCTCCACTACACCTCTGCTCGTTCGGATCTCCCCACGACATCCCTCCCCACTTCGCTGCTCCGCGTGTTGCCTCCCCGCGACCTCCCTCCCCACGCCGCCTCCCCGCGACTTGCCTCCCCACACCCCCTCCCCATGCCCTCCCTCCCACGCCGCCTCCGCTAGTTCAGATCTCCCCGCGACCTCCCTCCCCACTTTGCTGCTTCGCCCATCACCGCCCCGTGACCTCCCTCCCCACGCCAGCTCCGTCGCCTCCATTACCGTGGAGCTTGCAACTGGCCCAAGCGCCCTGAAAATCTCACAACCCCTCCTATCGCTATGAACCCACCCGCCACGGGCGCTCCAACCATGGATGCCATCCTCGCCCGCGGGCGCTCCAACTGCGGTCTCCTGAAATCCACGTCGTGCCCCATTCTTGCCGCGTCTGCTCCAACCTCGCCTGTGCATGCTACGACCACCATCCTCGCTTGCCTGCTATCTACACATTTTGCGCTCACCCAACAGGCTTATCACTCCTTCCACCCTCGCCAGCCCCCGTTTGACGCATGCGCTAACCTTATCGTGCCCGTCATCCTCTCTCGCCTGCGTTCCCAACTGCCGTCCTACTAGCTTTATGCACCTTGTCCCATGGTAGCCACGAGCTGGAGCAGCAGCACTTCCAACATCCTGTTCTTGAGACCCTGTGCCTCACAACATACCTTTTTGAGCCCCTCCGCCTCACAACATACCGTCCAGTGAGTCTCCAACTAATCTAAACGTGATTGTGGCACATTCTATTTTGACATGAAATTGGTTCTAGCACCTTGCTAATTGTGGTTGTACATCGATCTGGCGAAGCTACATGTGCATAGATATTTTTTGTTTATTACTATCCAGATATTTTTGTTTTCTCCTCTATTTTTTCTTGCTTCAATTTTTGGAAGGAGCATCAATTTTTTTACTACAATTTTCTGTGGCTCGATGCTATTCTCAATTACTTCTTCGATAGAAAAGTTACAGTAAGTGGTGAATTTAACACATGATGCTATTTGTTGCAGAGACTTAGTGATACTCCTTATCATCTTGATAGAAATTCATTTATGCAAATTTTTTTTGTGATGTACAAAGCTCCTGCTGGTTAGAAAATAGAAACACATGGCATTTTGGTTGAGTTTATCTCGTGCTCATACCACAAAATATTTCATGTTGCTAACATGTATTTGCTACGAATGTATTCATCATTCTAGATTACTAAAATGTTCAGATAAACAAAAGAAGTAATTTGGATAGTTGTTGATATAACCAAAGCTGCCAATAACATGGATTACTTTTACAAATACCTCCTGAAATTCTACAAGTCAACTTGTTGTCCTACGCACTTCTCTGTCCCGCCTCCCTTCAGGCCCACACCATCTTCGTCCCCAACCTCCCTCCCCACGCCGCCTCCCCGCGACCTCCCCTGAAATTCTTTGTTGCCAGAGAATTTATAAGATTAAGATCGATAATACGTGGTATTTGTTTTTATGTAATCATTGTGCACTAATATTTTGTTTGTCATTGCAAGCACGAGCACTTGACTAGTGTGTGTATATAAGGCTATTGGGAGCCCTAGGCTTCCATATGATATAGGAAGCCCCAGCCACTCCCTTGCACCACCGAAATAGCCTGACCACTAGGCCCACCCCCTTCTCCGCATGCATCTCATTCCTTGCACGCGCGCAATTTTTTCCATTTGCATGCGCGAAAAATTAGGAAGCTTATCCGTTAATCGTCGCATGCATGGAAACAAAAAAAAAATCTGATTTGAATGTTTTATTCCATACATAAATATAGGACCTCTATAGCAGCCATGCAGCTAGGCTCGTTAGAAACATTTTATGATATATAATAATATTAATTACGCTACATGGTGTAGGTATTTATGCAATACGGTATGTTGCGTAGAAAATCAGTTTTCTGCTGCATGTGCACAAATTTAGAATGGCAAGAATGTGCATTGAGAGGAAATGGATTGACATGCACGGAAACAAAGAAAATCTGATTTAAATGCATCATTTCCCCATAAATATAGGATCTTTCCAACAACAATGTAGTTAGGCTCGTTGGAACCAGTTTATGACATATACTGATATTAATTATGCTATTTGGTGTAGATATTTATGCGTTGTGGTACACCGTGTAAAAAATTGTTTCCTACTGCATGCGTACAAATTTAGGATGACAAAAATGTGCGTTGAAAGGAAATGGATTGACATGCATGGAAACAAAAAGTTGATTTAAATGATTTATTTCGTCCATAAAAGTAAGATCTCTACAACAATCATATAGCTCGGATTCATGGAACCAGTTTACGACATATGCTGATACTAATTATGCTACACGACATAGATATTTATGCAATGTGACACGTAATCTAGAAAATATGTTTCCTATAACATGCCCACAAATTTAGGATGACAAGAATGTACGTTGAAAGAAAATGGATTGACATGCATGGAAACAAAAAATTGATTTAAATACTTAATTTCCTCTATAAATATAGGATCTCTTCAACGAACATACATCTAGGCTCGTTAGAACCAGTTTATTATATATACTTAGACTAATTATAATACACGGTGAAAGTATTTATGCACTGCACTAGACTGTGTACAAAATATATTTTCTGTTGCATGTGCAATAAAATTAGGATGACAAGAATGTGAGTTAAAAGAAAATGGATTGGCATGCATGGAAACAAATATCTGATTTTTAATGCTTTATTTCGTTCACAAATATAGGATCTCTCCAACTTTGTGATCTCTCCAATAGCCATGCAGTTAACCTCGTTAGAATTAATTTATGATATATACTGATACTAATTATGCTACATGTGGAAGTTATTTATGCATCGCGGTACACTACGTACAAAACAACAAACATTTACATAAAATGTGAATAGAAATATCAGAAACATACAAAAGATGGAAGTAGATCCATGAGCTGATAATGTATCATAAAAACCTATTGACGTTGACATAAATATGTATACAAAATCGCATAAAAACAAGACTGTCGATCTACCAACGCTCGCGCCTAGGGAAGGCCGCGTGTCGTCGCCAGTCGTGGGACGCCAGCGAGCGCCACTTCGGGACGCGCGCCTCCGAGGAGCCGACGTCACGCGTGCCTCCTAGATCCATCGGCGCGGGTGCACCTCCTAGATCTGCTATCCTGGGGGAGCGCCACCGTCGCTCGTCGCTCGGTCCTGGGGGAGCGCCTCTGTCGCTCGATCCTGGGGGAGCACCGCCGTTCCTAGATCCTAGGGGAGTGTCGCCAGCCGTCACTTGGTCCTGGGGGAGGTCGTCGTCGCTCGATCCTTCGGGAGCGTCGCCGTAGCTCGATCCTGGTGGAGCACCCCCGTCAATCACCCTCCTCAAGGCGCCACCGCCGCTGGCCCCCGAGATCGTCACTGCTCGCACGCCCGAGGAAACCGCCGCCGCCACTCGCTCGCCCGAGGGAACCGTTGAGCTAGAGTTTTCTCTAATTATTGGAAGCACAGGGCTCTAAATATACAAACTATATATATATAGGTGAGTGCCCGTGCGTTGCGACAGGAGTAAATTTTTTTGTATGAAACATATATGTTACATTGCAAGAAAGAGACTAAATCAATCTGCATGAGCTCCATCTTTGTTGAAGAAAAGGTAGTTCATCCAAGGCACCGAACAGCATGAAAGGCTCTGTTATTGTGAATAGCATATATACATAGTGTCAACATAAGGCAATTTTAAATGATAACATAGACCATTAAATTGGTTTCACAAATATAAGGGTATATAAGAAAATCAATGTTGTTATAAGTGCTAATTGCATCTCGAAGAAAACTATTGGACTGATATCTATCTGGATATATAAAAAAGTACTAATTAATTATCAGTTATGTAACACCTTAGTTGTAACCCGTGAAACCCATTTTAGATATACACACCAGAGCCGTGTAATTATTATGCCGGTTGGACTCTGAAACAAGGCACCAGAAAATCTTGCAAAAGACCATATGCAATTTTTACAGAAAATCTTGCACTGAAAAACAAGCCACTATCCATTGATGTACATGCAAAATGGCAAAAGTATGATGAGCATACCTATATCTCTTCAGAGATTGATCTGATAACAGCTCGTCAACCAATGTTGCCTTGCGTTCCCTATTTTTCAGCCTACTTGAGTAGAACTCAGATGCAGGCTCAACGACCGTACCGACCTAAAGCCAACATTCAAATATTCAGTACACATCAGCCACGTATAAATCTTTCCACAGATTAGGATGTGATAATAAAAATGCTGAATAAGTATGCCTGATGGCGATTAGGCTACTTACTTGGAAGTACTTGGGAAGGGCCTTGGATTTTCCTGCCCGCTTGAAGTGCCTTTTTAGGTTAATTATATGCCTCAACTGGAAAAACACATTGCAAACATATTATCACATAAGCATCCCAAAGGATAAACCAGAATCACTAAACACACAACACAATACCAATCTAGTTGAGACAGGCACATCGGACACTGTGCATTACAATTTACATGGTATATCGAAACTAAAGTAAAACAATTATGAGTCTTCTTTGTAGAAAGTAAAATAGCTTCAATCATATGGTAACACTGTCGGATTTTTGTAGTAAATTGCTCTCTGTGTTTGCCCTACTACACACATGAAAGTAGCCTAGAGGGGGGGGGTGAATAGGCTACACCTGAAATTTTCCACTAAAAACTTCGAGATTGTGACAAATTCAAGTTGCACTAGTGCAAACCGGTTTAGTTGATTTTGTTTACAACTGAACAAGTTTGAACCTGCACAACTTAGATTAGATAAATAGTTAAACAAATGTGACGAAGTATTTAGAGATTATGCTAAAGTCTTGCCCTAGAGAAAATCCACTCGAATATATGAATATGAACCAACCAACAAATTAAAGCACTCAACAAGAACACACAAGAACACGCTATTTATCCCGAGGTTTGGCAACCACCACAAAGGTGTCCTACTCCTCGTTGAGGAGCCCACAAAGGGCCAGGTCTTTTCCAACCCTAATCCTCCACAAGCCGACCACCAAGGTCAAGGCAATCTTTTCTCAAGTTTGCTCAAAGAGCGGGTAATACAAACTTCTTGGGGTCGTCCACAAATTTGGAGACTCCCAAGCAACCTCTAACCGTCAAGGAACACAAGGCTCCAAGAGTAACAAATCCGCACAAGGTTAAGTTTGCAATGAGCTCAAGAACAAAGAGAATGGGAGAATCAAGATGAAATTGACAGCGCGTTAGATCGACTTCACCTCACACCAAGGATCCTTCAAGCGATTGAAGGAGATACGATTTCGGGTGTGAGATGTGAATTGAATGCCCTTGTTTGGAGTTTGGTCAGCTCAGAAATCATGGCGACAGTAGGAGTGATGAAGAGAGAGAGTGCGGGGGGTATTTAAAGGATCCCCAAAAGCTGGCAGCCATTGGGAGAAAAGGACCAAAAACCGGTTGAACCGGTTTCCACCAGGAAGATCTCGGTTCACTGATCTACTCAGCCAGAGACTCGACCGGATTCAAAATCAGTTGAGCCGAGAAAAAATCCGGTTGAATCGGTTTTCAAAAAATATCTGCACACGACTTTTCTGATAGCTTTTGACTGTCAAACTGGCAGGACAGAGGTGGCAGAAGAAACAGTCCAGAAACCGGTTGAACTGGTTTCAGGTCTGGTTGAACCGGTTTTTGAGATAGAAGAGCAAGTTTTGACAAATCTAAAGTGAACAAAGGTGGAACTCTTGTGGGGAGTAAAAATGGTTTCTCAAAGGGCATTCATGATCTAGAAAAGTGTTCTCTTAGATGATTTTGAAGGAATTTAAACTTAGCTCATTGCATAACTTACTTAACCATTGCGGATCCCTCTTAATTGAACGACGATTCCTATAACTCAAGAATTATAAAATGAATACAACCGTTGTTTCCAAGCACTTGGAGCACGCTATAAGATGTAGAATTTTTAATCTGCTGTGCTTTTATATTTGCATACTCTTATGATCTGTGCTTCTCCTGTCTGTAGAATAACTGTGAACATGCTAGGAGCAAACTTGTTAGAATCTCTGTTTGTTTTGTCATTTAATCACCAAAACCCTCAATTAGGGTTGATTGCACTTACAATCTCCCCCTTTTTGGTGATTGATGCCAAAACAAACTAGAGTAGAGATAAAATAAAAGTAAAAGCACTGGCAGGATGTAAATACTTGTGTATATGCAGCTCCCCCTAAATAAGTGCATGAATTTTGTGATATTCATATTGACTTGATATGTCAATTTGCAACATATTTGGAGAGAGTAAAAAGAAACAAACACAATACACAACCATTGAGGGATGCAACAAAATTATACAAGATGTGATGATATAAAAATAGCATTACACTAACAGATCCATCATTGTATAGCATAAGATATGAAATGGTACTGGCTATTACAATAAGGTCATCACATCATAAAATGTTTGTGGCTCTAGGCCATCACCGCATGCATCACAGCAAGCAAAGTAGAATAAAAATTATTACAGACCAGGTGTTCATTACAGAAATTAAAAAACCTGAGGGCTAAGCAATCCTTCTCCCCCTTTTTGGCAACAAACACAAAAAATGGAGAGAACCACCAACCATGAATCACCACTGAGGAGGAGGAGGATCAAAGAACTGATGCACCAGGTGAGTTGCAAAGTGTTCTTCCCCAGACTGAGCTGGGGGAGGATAGCTGCCCGAAGGATCCTGGGGCGGAGGATAAGAAGAGGATTGACCTGGATCCCCTGGTGGGGAGGCGAGGCAAACTGCTCACGATCATCAAAGAATTCTTCATCTTCTGGAGTCATGAAAGGCACCCCATATGCCTGCTGGTGCCACTCATTGATTTCTGGTGGAGGAGGATGTAGAGGCACATCAGTCAAATGGGGAGCAAATGGCATACCCATAGAGGAAGCTTGACGACGAAGATTGTCGTCAATCTCCCGCTGCCGCCGAGCCAGCTCATGCACATCTGAAGATATATTTCTGCACATGGAAAAGAATGTTGCAATACCATGGGCCAGACTAGCACCCATCCCGCGACCATGACCTCGACCACGACCATGACCATGTAGTGTGGGAGATCCGCGACCAGGAGATGGACACGAGGGTCCGGCAGCAGCAGGTCCACGAGAGCTAGAGGGGGATTTCCTCAGACGCCCTGCTGGATTTTTTGGATCAATCCAGAAGGGGGTGTAAGATAGATGTCTTGTGCCTTTCTCATAGCGAAACTGAGTCACCACTTCAATCATCTTCATGATGAAGGGGGCGTGAAGACATCCCTTGAGAGGGAAGCAGACAGCATGGATAACTTCTTGCCAAATCATGTCAAAAACATTGATGCCTTCAGAGCTATTTGGCTTCATAAATGAGAGCAAGACTTTGCTCTCTTCCACGATGTTCATTTGATTACCCCCTTTGGGAATGAGGGTCATTCTGCAGAGAGAATTAATATATCTATAAAACTTATGCAGATTGGTGGACTCCCAAAATTTACCAGTCTCAGATATATGAAGATCCCGGGCTTCATCCTTGGTGGGTTGACGAAAGTCATGAATTTTAATCTTGTCCCTAGAAATATCTTCATCAGAAAATCCAAGTATGTGAGCAAACCTCCGGTAGCTCACCTTGTACCAGCTGCCTTCAATATAGAAATTAAGATAAGGAAAGTTATAAGGACTTTCCTCATCAGCCAGTTTGATCCAAAGGGTAGAATAGAACTGAGCAATAACTTCATCATTCCAATCATATTGGAATGTCATAATGTTCTTCATCCTCTTCCTTTCACAGGCCCTCAAAGCCTGTGTCATCTCTGGATCACCAATTGCTTCACATCCTTCCCAGTTGATGTATCTCTGATGCAGGATAGGCCGATGCTTCTTAGGAAGAATCACAGAATTGTAAAAATCGACATGTTGGAGGGTTCAGAACCGATTACCATCGATCCTAGCATCACGAATACGCAATGTAGGGTTTTGGAATCGGATGTCCTGGAGAAGGGCGGACCCTCCGCTGGCAGTGAAATCTGTGACAGGCTCATTTGCAGATCGACGAGCCTCCGCCTTGTGAAGAACCAACCCCGGGATAATGGGTGTGTTGGCAGAGGGGAGGTCAACTTCATCATCCTTGCCTCCGTCATCATCGCTAGTTGGCTCCCATGCCTGTGGATTGGCCGCGGGTCGAGACCGACCGGAGGGATTCCGGGCTGTTCGACCGCGAGCACCATGAGACCCTAAGGCCTCACCACCTTGCATCACATTTCCAGATCCTCGCCCTCGCTTGGATCTGGAACGCGGAGGAGTTTCTTCACGAATTTCTTGATCATCATCGGAGTCAGATTCAACAACTGATGGGTTCCTACGACGCACCATCCTTAAGATAAAAAGGAGAACATATGGTGAGCGAGGAAGTCGATGTTCAAGGATGTTAACAAACACGTTTGAGTAAAGACGCGTATGATATTGAGCATGCACTTCAACCGTTCATGTGAACGGTTCAACTACAATGAACAATACCAAACTACTAAACTCAAACAATGTTTGAGTCAAACGAAGACAGTTTAAGTGTTGCAAGCACCTAAACTACATAGTATCCTTGAAAAGATACACAAGATAATCAAGAACAGTGTTAGATCGAGTAAGAACATGAGAAAATAAGGCAATACCTCGATCTGACGATTCAACCACAGAAATCCCAACGAAAATGAGGAAGTTGATGGAGGAGGCCGACAGGAACAAATCTCCAACAAGCTCCCAAGGATTTGATGGCTCGTAAGGGATTTGCAGAGTGGTGTGAGAGAGAGAAAGAGGAAAAGTGAAGGTGACGGCGGCAGTAAGAAATGAACGGGTAAAGAGTGAAAGAAGGAAGGGGAGGAGAAAAAGGAGGAGGAGGCGGCTGGTCAGCGGACCAAAACCGGTTCAACCGGTTCTAAAACCGGTTCAACTGGTTTTGCTGCAGTGTGAACAGTTAAAGCGCGCAGAAAACAACGTTGACTGCGCGGAAAACCTGCCACACTGATAGTGCAGTCTGCGAGACTGACGACGCAGACTACGGGACTGACAGACAACATGGACGCAGAGGCGACAAAAACCGGTTCAACCGGTTTTTATACCGGTTCAACCGGTTTTCACCAGAGGAAAACCGGTTGAGTGACCTACTCAGCCGATTTACTCAACCTGTTGAGAGATATTGCCCGGTAAGGCTTTAACTACAATTAACATTTATGACATGAGTAATTTTAACAATAAAAACAGTATTTCTCATGACATTTTGTGCATACAACAATTTTATATCCATCAATCATGTGTTCAAATTTTAGTTCTTAAGACACGTTTCGAGAATCCAAGATATTTAGTTCACTCCTAAGAAAACAAAACCTAGTCTCATCAAGTGGTTTTGTGAAGATATCGGCTAGTTGATTTTCAGTGCTCACATGAAACAATTCGATATCTCCTTTGGCTTCATGGTCTCTCAAGAAATGATGTCTAATATCAATGTGTTTGGTTCTAGAGTGTTGCATAGGATTGTTTGCAAGTTTTATGGCACTCTCATTGTCACACAGTAGTGGAATCTTATTAAACTCACAACCAAAGTCTCTAAGGGTTTGCTTCATCCATAACAACTGTGCACAACATGCACCAGCTGCTATGTACTCAACTTCTGCAGTAGAAAGTGCAACACAATTTTGTTTCTTGGAACTCCATGACACTAAGGACCACCCAAGGAATTGGCAAGTCCCAGTAGTGCTTTTTCGATCTACTTTGCAACCGGCATAATCTGAGTCAGAGTAGCCAAGTAAATCAAAAAGAGAGCCTTTAGGATACCATAATCCTAGGTTTTGGGTGTGGACTAAGTATCTTAGGATTCTCTTAATGGAAACAAGATGGCAATCTTTAGGATTAGCTTGAAAACATGCACACATGCAAACACTTAACATGATGTCAGGTCTAGATGCACATAAGTAAAGCAGTGACCCTATCATTAATCTATATAATTTTTGGTCTACCGGTTTACCTTCTTCATTTAGGTCAAGATGTCCATTTGATGACATTGGAGTCTTAGCATGCTTTGCCTTTTCCATGCCAAACTTCTTGAGCATGTCTTGTGTATATTTGGTTTGGCATAGAAAGGTACCTTCCTTGAGTTGTTTGACTTGAAATCCCAGGAAGTATTTGAGCTCGCCCATCATAGACATCTCAAACCTATTCGTCATTACTTTGCTAAATTCTTCACAAAATTTTTCATTAGTACTACCAAATATAATGTCATCGACATATATTTGGTACACAAATAACTCATTATCAACTTTGCGAGTAAATAATGTAGAGTCAGCTTTTCCTATTGTAAATCCATTCTTAATTAAAAAATATTTAAGACAATCATACCAAGCTCTAGGGGCTTGTTTAAGCCCATAGAGCGCTTTGTGAAGTAGATAGACGTGGTTTGGCTTCCTTGGATCTTCAAAGCCCGGTGGTTGCTCCACATAGACCCTCTCTTGTAGTGGTCCATTTAAAAATGCGCTCTTGACGTCCATTTGGTATAACTTGAAATCATGGTTAGTAGCATAGGCAATTAATATTCTAATTGACTCTAACCTTGCTACCGGCGCATATGTTTCACCAAAATCAAGTCCCTCCACTTGAGTGTAGCCTTGGGCAACCAACCGTGCTTTGTTTCTTGCAACAACGCCATGTTCATCTTGTTTGTTCCTAAAGACCCATTTTGTCCCAATCACATTTTGCTTGGGTCTTTGAACCAAGGACCAGACTTCATTCCTGGTGAAGTTGTTCAACTCTTCTTGCATGGCAATTATCCAATCCGGATCACCCAGTGCTTCTTCAACCTTAAGTGGCTCAAGCGAGGAGACAAACAAGTAAAATTCACAAAAGTTAGCTAAACGAGATCGAGTTGTTACCCCTCTCCTGATGCTACCCAGGATGTTGTCCACAGGATGATCCCTTTGGATAGTATGGTGGACTCGAGGATGGGGCACTGATGGTTGTCTTTGAATTTGCTCCTCCTCATCATCCACATGATAAAGAGGTACTTCATCATTAACACTTTCATGTCCACCTTCTACCACAGTTGGCATCCTTTGAGGTTGATGACCTTCTTCAAGACTTGGATGACTTGAGGTTGATGGGTTTGCTTGGGTGGAGGATTTATCACCCACCACTTTTGCGCCCACATCGAAAACTTCATTGGTCATCCATAATGTTCCTTCCTCATCATCCTTTTCTTGAGGTCTCACTTCACCTATTGCAAGGTTCTTTATGGCCTCACAAGGTGGTTCTTCATTTCCTGCAACGTCATGAGAAACATGCCCTTGCAAGCCATTAGACTCATCAAATGTCACGTCTATCGCTATTTCAACAAGACTAGTGGTATTGTTGAAAACACGATATCCATGTGCATTTGATGCATAGCCAAGCAAGAAACCCTCATCCACTCTAGGAGCAAACTTCGAGCTCTTAACTTTCTTGTTAAGAATAAAGCACTTACAACCAAATACCCTAAAGTAATCAACTTTAGGTTTGTTACCAGTGAGAAGCTCGTAGGGAGTCTTCTTGTAGATCTTGTGAAGATAAAGGCGGTTGATTGCATGACAAGCGGTGTCGACAGCCTCTGCCCAAAAATTGTCAGGGGTCTTGTACTCATCCAACATGGTTCTAGCGGCTTCAATTAGTGTTCGGTTCTTCCTTTCCACAACACCATTCTGTTGTGGAGTGTAGGGAACCGAGAACTCATGTTTGATTCCTTCTTCGCCTAAGAATTCTTTGACACCTGTGTTCTTGAATTCTGTCCCATTGTCACTTCTCACTTTCTTGATTTTAAGCTCAAACTCATTTTGAGCTCTTCTCATGAATTTCTTCAAGGTCTCTTGGGTTTCACCTTTGTCACTCAAAAAGAAAACCCAGGTGAAGCGAGAAAAATCATCAACAATAACTAAGCCATACTTACTACCACCAATACTGATGTAAGCCACGGGTCCGAAGAGGTCCATTTGAAGAAGCTCCAATGGCCTCTTTGTTGTGACCACATTCTTTGATTGATGTGGGACTCCATGTTGCTTTCCTGCTTGGCATGTGCCACAAACCCTATCTTTCTCAAATACAACATTTGTTAGTCCAATGATGTGACTATCCTTTTGAAGTTTGGCCAAATTCCTCATACCGACATGAGCTAGCCGGCGATGCCATAGCCAACCCTTGTCAGACTTTGCCACTAAACATGTCTCAGGCGTCACCTTACTTGTTGTGAAATCAACAAGATAAAGTTTGCCCTTCAAGCGACCCGTAAAGGCAACTGAGGAATCCTCCCTTCTAAGGATCTTCACATCCACATCAGAAAATAGACAATTATAACCCATTCCACAAAGTTGTGAAACAGACATCAAATTGTAGCTTAAAGAATCTACTAGTAAAACATTTGAAAGTGATTGTTGGTTAGAGATAGGAATTTTACCAATACCAATCACCTTACTCTTGCCACTATCTCCAAACACAATTTCTTGTGCTTCTTGAGTTAGTTGCAAGGAATGAAACATGTCTTTCTCCCCGGTCATGTGATTTGTACATCCACTGTCAAGCACCCAACTTGACCCACCAGAGGAGTAGACCTGCAAAACAAATTTAGGTACCCAAATTGAATTGGGTCCTGCAGTGTTAGTTATAGCCTTGGGTACCCACACACTTCTTTTCATGACTTTTCTTTTAGTGTAGGCACCCACATATTTAACAACCAATTTCCCTGAATCCCAAGTCAACATATAATCACAAAGATAAGAGTGAGAAATGGGAGCATTAAATTTTTCTCCACTTGTGGGTCCCGCTTCCTTCATCTTACTCTTTGTGGAACTCAAGTTTACCTTTACTTGAGTTGACTTGTCATTTGAGGAGTGAATCCTCCCCAAGGCATCATATAGGGTGGTTCCCTCTATGAACTTGGGGGATCTCCACCCCTTATGCACTATGCTAGGGTTTTCCTTAAATGAGTTGAACCCAAGCCCCCTTTTCCATTGTTGGACTTCAAGGACTTGTACTTGGGTTCAACTTTCTTTAACCCATCATTGCTAGAGCATCTCTTCAATATTTCTTTGACCTTAACCTGTGGACTTTTCTTCCTAGCATGGTTAGTCAAACAACAAGAAGCATGGTATTTTACACAATGTTTGCAAATGGTATTATTTGAGGAACTAGACTTAGATTCAATCAATAAAGATGAAGCATTGATGTTCTTGCAATTTTCAAGTTGCACTTGAAGTTCTTGATTTTGGACAGTCAAGCTTAACATGCTTGATTCAAGTGCATTCTTTTCATTTGCAAGATTAACTATAGAGGTTTTCATCTTTGTCATTTCTTTTTCTTTATCCTCTATAGTTATCTTGACTAAAGATACTTCATTAGTCAAGGTTTCTAGCATTTCATCTTTATTGAGTAGCAATTCTTGAAGCTCTAGGTTTCTCTCCTTTTCAAGGATGAGCAAGTCTTCTTGAGCATCAAGAGTTGCTTTTCTTGTTAGAAATATGCCCTAGAGATAATCATAGAGATGAGCATATTTCTTTGTATCCATGATATATATATTGCTTAATTGAATATCCATGGAAGGCACCTTGTATTGATTAGAAATTATGTGAATTGTTTGTGAGATTCTTTACTTATATGGTTATTCTAAATGATGTCCCTAGTCAGAGTCGATGACTAGCACATGTATTAGTTGATGACTACATTTCACAAGTCATGAACATGGAGATGTTAAACTAATAATGTGGGCGCATGTATGACATGAGGCTGGACCGACCCAACGTGAGATATTGTAATATAGTTCTCTTCTTGCAACATGAATTCTGTATCCTTAGACCTGAGATTGTCGCATGTTCTCAAGATGTGAATTGACTTACTTAGGGACTATCAAACGCTATCCCGTAACTGGGTAGTTATAAAGGTAGTTTTGGGTTTGTCAGGAAGCATGCTATGAGGCATGGTCAGTCAAGATGGAATTTGTCCCTCTCTTTGTGAGAGAGATATCTCTGGGCCCCTCGAGTGATTGGATCAAGAAATGCATGGCCGTGCTAGGGTTAAGAGTTAACCATTGAAAGGATTCCAATTCACAGTATCGAGAAAGAGAGGTCAGCTTAGAGCCAGACCAAATATCGTGAGACAAAGGGAACAGCATGTACGTAATGTCGCAATGGTTCGTCTGATATGATCTTTACGTACACATAGGAGTTGACATGTCTTGCTAGAGGCCGCTGTCAATTATTGGGCCAAGTAAGAGTACTCGGCCTATGTCTATTTGTACGTGAACCTATAGGGTCACACACTTAAGGGGAAGGAAGCCTAATTCGGATTAGATCCGAAATTAGACTGGGCTTTAGGGTTAATGATGGGCCTCGGCGTCAGAAGCCCACCATAACGCCTATATAATGAGGGGCGGGGGCGCGGTTAAGGGATAACCTAATTCGCCACCAGCGAACTAACAGCCGCCGCCCACCTCTCGCCCTCGCCAAGCCGCCGTCACGAACCTAGCAGTTCGGTACGCGGCGCTTCCTCCCTGTACGTGTGGATACCTCGGAGGTGCTACATCTGGAGCACTTGGACGAACCGTGCGAGGACGTGAAGGACGCCGGCGACTGCACGGCACTGCTCGACGCGTTCGTCTACATCGAGACGTCTTCCGCTGCTCTGCGTGTCTAGTGGTAATTCCATGACCTATAACCGCAGTAGTTCTTGGTATTATGGGGATGAAAATTTTTGTTTTGCGCTAGCGTAGCCTCCCCGTAATCCTACATTTCTTCTATCTAGCTTCTCCATTAATTTAGTGATGACATTATATCCATTTAAGCCAAATTCTTTAATCATTTTATTTTTCATGGCAATTTGTTCATCATCATCATTTGAGAAATCATCATTAAATAAAGTTACCTTATCTCCTTTTGCCATGAGGCAAGTTGGAGTGTAGGAGTCGTCGTGGAGGTTGGTGAAGAGTTGCGAGCTTGAAGTAGATTGGATGGCAACGTTTGCCACCACTTCCTCCTCTTCGGAGCTAGAACTTTCTTCATCGGAGTTCCATTCTTCACCAATATGGGCTTGACCATATTTCTTCTTCTTGAAATATCCCTTGTTCTTGCCTCCCTTTTTGAACTTGTCCTTCTTGTATTCCTTCTTGGCTTCTTGTTCCTTTTTGTTAGGACAATTCGCTATAAAATGATCGGTTTGGCCACATTCATAGCATGCCCTCTTCTTTCCTTTCCTTTGAAACTTATCATTTTTCCTTACAAACTTCTTGAATATTTTGATGAACATAGCTGTGTCTTCATCACTTGAGCTATCTTCATCACTTGATGTCTCGACCACTTTCTTTGCCTTGTGGTCTTTGTTCTTCTTGGGGGTGTCTTGATTGGGGCTTCTTCGGATTCATGTTGTTGAATCTTTGCAAATAATTGATGAGGCATCATTTCCTCATAGTCGTCACAATCTCTTATCATCCTTGCTAGACTCTTGTCCTTTTCTTTGTATGCTCTCATGAATAGTCTAGTGACCTTAGAGTCACTCCAATCTTCACTTCCAAGCACTCTTATTTTGTTTACTAACACCATTAAACGATCAAAGAGTGATTGAAGTGACTCACCCTTAGTCCAATCATATCTAGCAAGTTCTCTTTCCAAAGCTTCAATTCTATGTCTCTTAGCTTTGGGGTCTCCTTCATGTGACATTTTAAGAATGTTCCAAATGTCACGAGCATCTTCTCTTCCTTGGACTTTTCGGTATTCTTCCGGACAAAGACTTCCTTTTATTATGCTCACCGCTTGAGCATTGCGGTGAACTTCTTGCATCATTTCTGGAGTCATCTCTTCTCCTTGGGCGGGCTTATACATACCTATATTGACAATCTCCAAAATACTAGGATGTACACCGATTAAATGCGACTTCATCTTATCGGCCCACTCATCATAGTTCAACTCACTAAGAGTTGGTAACTTTCCAAGTGGGGCGGAAGAGAAGTTGGGAATAAAATTTCTAGAATAATCAAATTGAACTTTGTTGAAATCGTTACCTTTACTTTAGGTAGATGATCCTTCGGTGTTGAGACTTACCTTGCTCATGACCTTTGAGACCAAAAGTTCCACTAGGTCATCATTGTATTCAATTCTTCCCTTTCCTTTGTCTTCTTCGGCCTTTCTTCTTGATTCTTCTTCTTCGGCCTTTTTCTTAGCATCTTCCTCTTTCATTTTGAGGAACATCTTCTCGACAATCTTCATGGTGAGGTCGAGGACCTTGGGGTCCACTTCCTCACCGGAAGATGTGACGGGGATTTCCTCGAGGAGAGGATCCACATGGTCCCGTTGAGTAGACATGATCGTTTCCTCACGCGGTTAAGCGTAAAACGAGGTACGAAGCTCCGATACCAATTGAAAGCAGCCTAGAGGGGGGGTGAATAGGCTACACCTGAAATTTTCCACTAAAAACTTCGAGATTGTGTCAAATTCAAGTTGCACTGGTGCAAACCGGTTCAGTTGATTTTGTTTACAACTGAACAAGTTTGAACCTGCTCAACTTAGATTAGATAAATAGTTAAACAAATGTGACGAAGTATTTAGAGATTATGCTAAAGTCTTGCCCTAGAGAAAATCCACTCGAATATATGAATATGAACCAACCAACAAATTAAAGCACTAAAAAGAACACATAAGAACACGCTATTTATCCTGAGGTTCGGCAACCACCATAAAGGTGTCCTACTCCTCGTTGAGGAGCCCACAAAGGGCCGGGTCTTTTCCAACCCTAATCCTCCACAAGCCGACCACCAAGGTCAAGGCAATCTTTTCTCAAGTTTGCTCAAAGAGCGGGTAATACAAACTTCTTGGGGTCGTCCACAAATTTGGAGACTCCCAAGCAACCTCTAACCGTCAAGGAACACAAGGCTCCAAGAGTAACAAATCCGCACAAGGTTAAGTTTGCAATGAGCTCAAGAACAAAGAGAATGGGAGAATCAAGATGAAATTGACAGCGCATTAGATCGACTTCACCTCACACCAAGGATCCTTCAAGCGATTGAAGGAGATGCGATTTTGGGTGTGAGATGTGAATTTAATGCCCTTGTTTGGAGTTTGGTCAGCTCAGAAATCATGGAGACAACAGGAGTGATGAAGAGAGAGTGTGTGGGGGTATTTAAAGGATCCCCCAAAAGCTGGCAGCCGTTGGGAGAAAAGGACCAAAAACCGGTTGAACCGATTTCCACAAGGAAGATCTCGGTTCACTGATCTACTCAGCCGGAGACTCGACCGGATTCAAAATCGATTGAGCTAGGAAAACATCTGGTTGAACCGGTTTTCAAAAAATATCTGCACACGACTTTTCTAACAGCTTTTGATTGTCAGACTAGTAGGACAGAGGTGGCAGAAGAAACAGTCCAGAAACCGGTTGAACCGGTTTCAGGTCTGGTTGAACCGGTTTTTGAGACAGAAGAGCAAGTTTTGACAAATCTGAAGTGAACAAAGGTGGAACTCTTGTGGGGAGTAAAAGTGGTTTCTCAAAGGGCATTCATGATCTAGAAAAGTGTTTTCTTAGATGATTTTGAAGGAATTTAAACTTAGCTCATTGCATAACTTACTTAACCATTACGCATCCCTCTTAATTGAACGGTGATTCCTATAACTCAAGAATTATAAAATGAATACAACTGTTGTTTCCAAGCACTTGGAGCACGCTATAAGATGTAGAATTTTTAATCCGCTGTGCTTTTATATTTGCATACTCTTATGATCTGTGCTTCTCCTGCCTGTAGAATAACTGTGAACATGCTAGGAGCAAACTTGTTAGAATCTCTGTTTGTTTTGTCATTTAATCACCAAAACCCTCAATTAGGGTTGATTGCACTTACAACACATTAGTACACAGAAGCTCTATAGTGGCGGTCCTAGAGCTATTTGCACTAGCATTTTTCAGTGCCGCCAGTGCTAGGGGCCAGTAGAAATCGACCTTTTTCACATACGGTTGGTTGCCAATCGCCAGTGTAAATAACATTATCACTGGCGGTATTCTTTAGCAGCTCGCTAGTGTAAATAACATTAGCACTGGCGGTTTGCTTAAGAAACCGCATGTGGAAATATTATTATCACTGACGGTTTTCTTTAGCTGACCGCCAGTGTAAATAACATTAGCACTGGCGGTTTACTTAAGAAACCGCATGTCGAAACATCATTTTCACAGGCGTTGCTTAAGACACCGCCAGTGGAAACATTATTATCACTGGCGGTTTTCTTTAGCTGCCCGCCAGTGATAATAATATTTCCACATGTGGTTTCTTAAGCAAACCGCCAGTGCTTAATGAGGTTTAAGTTAGTACATGGTTAGTCTGCCAGTAAGGGTTTAGGCCTACGTAAATAGGAACAGACTTTTGCTTAGTGCGCAGGTGTCATCTGTTCCAAGTGTTTTGTGTCCATGATCGGTTGGATTCAACTAAAGTATGTTAGTGGATGTAATAAGTCGAACATGAATCTTAGCAGTTCTGCTAGTACCTTATGGTATTATGGTACCTTCTGCGTGTTATTTTGCTTCTTTTTTCGAGTACACTTCCTAGTTCTTTAACTTTATACTTGTTTTGCATTAGATGGGGAAGTCTGGCAAAGTGATTGCAAAGTGGGACACAAAAGCAACAAAGGTTTACATAGAAATTTGTGTAGAAGAGGTCAATGCAGGCAACATGTCGCATAACTTTCTAAATGCAAAAGGGTATGCTAACCTCATTAGGAAGTTTAAGGAACGCACTGGCCGCACGTACACCAGGGAGCAAATAAAGAATAGGTGGGACTCTTTAAAGAGAATGTACACGCAATGGAAAACACTTAATCAATGGGCAACAGGTCTTGGTTGAGACCCTCATACTAGATCAATCAGTGCACCAGATGAGTGCTGGGCTAAGCAAAATGAAGTAAGTAGCCTTTTGTTTTTTTGTAGTTTAGGAATACTGATCGGCATCTGAAAGTAGGAAATTCCATTTTACTGCAGGCAATGTCAGGGTGTATTATGTTCAAAACTGCCCCACTTGAAAATGAGGACAACTTAAAGATAATGTTTGGACCCATTGTGTGCACCAACGAGACAACCCTTGTTCATGGAGTTGAGGATGCTAATTCATCATCTGATGGTCACGAAGAAGACATTTTTTGGTGCGGGTGAAAGCAGCACACCTAACCCCAGCTCTACAGTTAAGGGAAAGCGTAAGGTTTTGCATGACTCTCCTAAACCTAAGAAGAAATAGGATACGAGGGATGAATACATGAAACAGATTGTCGATGCTTTCGAGTCCAGGGGCTCTTACAAGTCCATAACCTCATTTGAAAACGACCCCGTGCGTAAAGAGGTTGCTTCCCAATTGCAGCAAGTGATCAAAGATGGTGCAGAGGAAGGAAGCGACTTACATTTCTTTGCGACTCATATTTTAATGGAGAAACATTATAGAGATGTATTTGCTACCCTCAAGACCAAAGAAGGAAGGAACGCAAGGCTGCGCCGTGCTTACAAGAAGAATGAGAAGTCAAATTAGGTGTTGGTAGCCCTGTTATGCTTCAGATTGTCAGGCTTACGAGTCTTTTTTCCATCGTCCAGTGTTGTTACAAACAATCTGTCATTTTTTTATGTCGTCTAGTGCAGTTACAAACATTGAGTCTTATGAGTATTTTTTCAGTCAGAGAAGTATTTCAAATATTCGAGTTCAGGTAGTATTTGCAATAATAATTGTTGTATATGTGTGAGAACTATGTTGGACTTATGATAAATGTAGGACTTATGATAAATGTACAACCGTCAGTTTGTTGTATGTTAAATTGCTGATTGCAGAAAACTGGTTATTGTTTGTATCTGTGCAGATGTTTTAGCCTGATACCGACCATAGTGATGATGATAGGGATCACGAGGAATTATTAGTGGCAGCATTGACTTTGGATATTTGGGTAGCTCGTCAAGTAGGGTACCCAGAAGAAGCATGGTCGAAACAGGTATCCAATGGGTTGAGCGTACATTGGAGAATAGTGATGATTGCTATGACATGTTTCGCATGCGCCACACTGTGTTTCGTCGTTTGCATGATACGTTGGTGCATAATTATGGTCTGCAACCAAGTCGGGGAGTAAGTACAAAGGAAGCGGTTGCAATTTTCTTGTGGGCATGCGGGGGTCCACAATCTTTTAGACAGATTAGGAACAAGTTTGGTCACTCGTTGGAAACAATTAGCCGCAAATTTAGTGAAGTCCTTAACACAATTTATAGGATGTCTTCGGACGTCATCAAGCCTAAGGACACACATTTCAATGAGATTCATCCTAGGCTGCGAGAGAGTAGATTTTGGCCGCACTTCAAGGATTGCATAGGTGCAATAGATGGAAGCCACTTTCCCGCTTCTGTCCCGGCCTCTGAGCAACCGAAGTATATTGGTCGACACGGTTATGCATCGCAAAATGTCATGGCCATTTGTGACTTCGATATGAGGTTCACATTTGTCGTCACAGGTTGGCCTGGATGAGTGCATGATACTAGAGTATTACAGGATACTTTGATCACGATCGAGATAGGTTCCCGCATCCACCTGAAGGTAAAACTATATTTTAGTTTTGTACCATACGTTATTAATGTGTATCACATGTATTGAAGTACAAATTTGTTTTGGTGCAGGTAAATACTACCTTGTAGATTCTAGTTATCCCAACAGGAAGGGATACCTTGCACCATATAAGGGTCGTAGGTACTATACTTCTGAATGGCAAAATGCGAGGCGACCAGTAGGTAGCAAAGAAGTGTTAAACTTTGCACACTCTTCCCTCCGTAATGTTATAGAGCGATCGTTTGGGGTCGTCAAAATGAAGTGGAGAATCCTGCTAAATCTACCTTCATTTTCGCTTAGGAAACAATCGAAGATTATTATTGCTTGCATGGCACTGCATAACTTCATTCGAGACAGTGCTATACACGATCGAGACTTTGACCAATTTGTACCTACTAACCTTGTTAATGATGTACACTTAGGTGAGAGTAGAAGTAACACATCTGATGAGTTAGACATGAGTGCATTTCGAGATGCAATAGCTACTGCCTTAGTGTCGTAGGTTATTTATTTAGAATTGTAGCGATAGTTAAGTTGTAAAGAAGTCTCATTTTCTTAATGTAATTCACTAGTTGGCTCGGTGTATTTATCTGTTTCCATTTTTCAATCAGAATCTACAATCTCCCGTAAATGTCGTAAATTAAGGGGGTGTTTGAATGCACTAGAGCTAATAGTTAGTTAGCTAAAAATTTGCTAGTGCAATTTTAGCCACTAACCATTAGCTCTAGTGCATTCAAACACCCGCTAAGCGACTTCCCAGTGACGGTTCATTTAAGTGAACCGCCAGTGTATATATATTTCCACTGGCGGGTTACTTAATACAGCCGCCAGTGGAAATACATCCTTTCCACTGACGGTTCAGTTAAGAGAACCGCCAGTATATATTATATTTCCACTGGCGGTGTACTTAATACAACCGCTAGTGTAAATTGATCCTTTCCACAGACGATTCTGTTAAGTGAACCGCCAGTGTATATATATTTACACTGGTGGTTTGTTAAGGCGGGCCCACCTATTTTTTTCACTGGCGTACTGTAACTGAAACCGCCAGTATAAATTTCTGCGTGCTGCCACCTTAGAGCTCTTTTCTACTAGTGACACTGATCCAGTGGTAGCTGCACAAACATGTTTTGCTTGCTTTATCACTTGTTGGTCCAAAAAACTCTTGACGACATATTATCTGCTTTACAGGCTACTACAACATGAATGGCTGGCCTGGCCATGAACCACTGCATGTTCGACGACATCGGCGCCATGAAGTTCATCAACTCGTGGGCCGAGACGGGGCGTGGTGTCGCTGAGCTCACCGTGTCGCCGTTCCTGGACCGCAACGTCCTGAAGGCGCGCGACTCGCCGGTGCACACCTTCCCGCACCACGAGTTCGCCGAGATCCCCGACATCTCCGACACGGCGGCGCTCTACGGCGCGCAGGAGCTACAGTACCGCTCCTTCTGCTTCGACCCGGACCAGCTGGAGCGCGTCTGCGGGCTGGCGCTTGCCGACGGCGCCCTCGGCCGTTGCACCACCTTCAAGGCGCTGTCGGGGCTCGTGTGGCGCGCGTGCACCAAGGCGCTCGGGCTGGCGCTCGGGCAGCGCACGAAGCTGCTGTTCGCCATGGACGGACGACGCTGGTTTGTGCCGCCTCTCCCGCGGGGCTACTTCGGCAACGACATCGTGCTGACCAACGCCCTGGCCACGGCCAGCGAGCTGCTGTCCGTGCCCGTGTCGCGCGCAGTCGGGCTGGTGCAGGAGGCCGTGCGGATGGTGACTGAAGACTACATGCGGTCGGCAGTGGACTACTTCGAGGCGACACGAGCCCGGTCATCGCTGGCGTGCACGCTGCTCATCACCACATGGTCGCGCCTCGAGTTCCACGGTGCCGACTTCGGGTGGGGCGAGCCCGTCATGTCGGGCCTAGTCACGCTGCCGGAGAAGGAGGTCATCCTCTTCCATGTTTCGCGCGAGAGCAGGGGAGAGCGCGGATCGAGGCCGCAATCCCGTCTGCGAGCAGTGATTCCGCACGATTTGGGTGCCGGATTGCCTTCCATGTAGAGCGCGGGAGCATGGGATGCTCATAGAGAAAGGGAGGCACAGGAGGAGGTGGCCGACCTTCCATTGACGTTGCGAGGACTGCGGGTTTGGAGATCTGGCTTCCATTGACGGCGCGGGAGGAGGTGAGGTGGCGGACCTTCCGAGGACTGCGGGCGATGAGATTTGGCTTTCCTTTCATTGACGGCGCGGGCGCGGGAGGAGGTGAGGTTGCTACATTCCGAGGACTGCGGGTTTGGAGATCTGGCTTCCATTGACGGCGTGACAGGAGGTGAGGTGGCGGACCTTTCGAGGACTGCGGGCGAGGAGGAGATGGCGGACGCGACGACGCGGGTGTGGGATGGACGGGCGGGGATCACGGTAGTGAGAGGCGATTGCGGGAGACAGAGGCAGGGGCATGGGCGTGCTTCACCAAAAAAAAGGTGGATGCCCACTCTACCATCATATAGAGTCGTAGAGATATATATAATAAGTGTTCCTTTATTTCACAATATATATCACATAGGTTTAACAACAGATCATTGTGTGTGCAATGCATATAGTATGCCCTTTGTTTTCACAGTAGCAATATAACTTATTCTCCAGCCCTATAAATGGCCAAAGCAGCAGAAGGCCTTCCGAACCAGACGCTCCCCATACACGACCTTGTCATACTTGGCGACGCCGCCTGTTTTCTCCACGCACAACTCAACGGGCTCTACGGCAGCATCAAAATCGGTCTGCACCAGCATTGTTTAAAAAAATTAAAATGAAATGAATTGAAATGATAATCGATCTGTATGCATGCATGCATGCATGCATGATGTGTACCTCATAGAAAAACACAGCAGAAACGCGGCGTTGATGGGAGCTGTTGATGACTCTATGAACTGTGGGTTGGTAAATTCCATTTGACCAGACCTAAATGAAATTAATTAACATTATCCATCCATCCTAGGGAATAGGGATACAAAACAAACAAACCTGGAGCATGTCACCGATGTTGCAAAGAAAGGTTTCAGGAATCGGGTTGGCACGTATCCACACACCGGAACGATTTTGGACCTGTAAATTGCATCGTCAGAAAAAAAAATGATTAATCTAGTGATAGAGTACTGTACAAGAGAAACCCAGAACCAAGAAAAAAATTAAGTTACCTCAAGGGCACAAATGTCATCATCCTGGTTAACCAGTGTAACAAGTCCTGCATGCATGCATACTATATATATAAACAAGACCAGAAATAAACTTGTTGAAGAGAAGAGATGCAGCACTAACCGTAGTCTGTGTGCGATCCCCTTCCGTCCGAACACAAATAAAATGTTGAACAAGTAAGCAGCTAGCATATATATATCAAGTACAAAAAAAATGTAAACAACAACTAACGACATATATATACACGTACATCATCCCAGTATCATCAGTGCGTTTCTCATCACTGCTTGAAACAGGGTAGCTAACCAGCCTGAGAGCCCAGTAAGGATCTCCTGCTATTCCCCTTTCAAAGGCATCAGCAGGCCCACCCAATGCCAAAGCTATACCTCGCATGATCTTCCTTGACAGATCTGAATTAATTGTCGTCTACATGTTGCATTAATTTATTGTGATAATAAGAGGATCGGAGGAGAATGGATATTATATATAGTAAGTCAAGAAGTGGACCGACCTTTGACAAGGCTGATATAGTTTTCCAGCACTACCTTCAAATTTGATGGGTATTCAGGCCTGGCATGGTACCACCATACTTCAGATTTAAAAATTTTAATTGTACGATACAGAAAACAAACAGGAATTTAGAAACGTACCACAGATTGTCTCCTTCAAGTGTTTTACCAAGGTCTCCGTATTTGCCAGGTGCAATAGGAGTCAAGCACTGCAATATATATATTCTTCTTGTTAGTTTAGCTCTCAATAATTAAAAATTAAAACATGAGAAGAGAAGTACAGAGACAAAAGGCTCTCACATTGACTGCTTCGTGCATATCACGTTTTTCCTTGGTAACATTCTCTCCTAGCTTTTGATACCCTCTGGAAAGAACGATCATTTAATTTTAGAAGGGCCTCGACACCCAAAAATATAATATAATGGACCTCATAAGGACATTATATATTGGACAAGTCACACACACCTATACCCACTTTGACGTGTCATCTTAATCTTCATCTTTTCCTCATGTGGAAGCTGAAAGAATTTGTGTGACACATCCCTCACTTCCCTCATTAGCATCTCACAAATGCCGTGGCCTTTCTGTTGTCGTAGCGAGTTATTACAAGTATATATATATATATATATATATATATATATATATATATATATATATATATATATATATATATATATATATATATATATATATATATATATATATATATATATATATATATATATATATATATATATATATAGTTACCTCATCAGTTAGATATTCAGCCTTTTGTTATTTTCATTCATAACAAGGAAAGTAAGTTCAGTTGATATACAGCTGAACAAGTAGCAGTTCAGTTGATATATATATATATATATATATATATATATATATATATATATATATATATATATATATATATATATATATATATATATATATATATATATATATATTGGTAACTCATTTTCGTTTTTATTCAAACATCAGAATTAATATTATTGCAAGTGAAATTAAGCATATGTGCCAGTTTGCTTCGAAGTTTCAAGCAAATCGTCAGCAGTGTACATGAGTACTGCTTACCACATAAAAGAATCCAACCTCCTTGCAAGCATAGTCCAACGTTAGAACAACTCGTAGCAAATCCTTATCATTTGCCATGTCTGGATCATCAATCTTTTTGACAAGTGGGGCAACATCTGACAATGGGGGGAAAATAAAAGACAAAAGAAAGAAGCAAATGGCAGACCACAAATGATAACCGTATATTTCCAAATCGACATTGAGATTTTTTTTTTCGATAATGAAAGATAAAATCCATCTTCAGACATTCTCTTACCACTAAGGCCCTGTTTGTTTCTCTTCATTTCGTGGAATTAAAATTCAGTTAATAAAGTAGGCTATTTATCTTGGGATGTGGCATGCTATTTTCTAATGTGCATTTTTTAACACTGTGATGACACTAACATATATCTACTGCTACTACTAATCTATTATGTACAATAATCACTGCTTTCCCGGCTGTAAATATGAATGGCAGTTTCCCGACAGATCTCTTTGGCATCGCCAAAGTCACCGAGCAGCAGAACATGGTTCGAGAAGCTAATGATATAGCAGAACATGATATAGCAGATCTGTTATCTACTACATCCATGCATGTAGTTCATGTGTGGAGATTCATTATATTGGTGTGAAACAATTACTGAAAGACATTTTTGCCAATTTCCTTTTACTGGACATCTTACTTCCTTTATAGTTTATGTGAATCCATGTACTAATATCATTTGTAACCTGTTATATGTAATTATATGATATTGTATAATTTTTCTGTGATTCTGCCTAGAATTTTACATGCTTTATTTGCACTTATTTATTTTTATAAGAAATCATATAGTAATTTGTGTGGCCAAGAAAATCGTCGAAAACTATGGTTTTTTACTAATTTATATTTTCAATAAAAGAAATTATATTCAGTGGCAAAAGAAAGTAGTAGAAAACAAACTGTATTATTTTCAACGGATGAAAAAATATGCACACGAGCCTTTTTTGTGGCCATCCCTTATTTTTTTCAGCCTATTTTATTTTTTCGATGAGGATTTTTGGCTGAAATAAACTGCGAAGCTTCCTATAGTGTACCATAATCCTTCAAAAAGGAGGATCGGAGAAAATGTAGCAAAGAGAAACTACAAAATAAAAGGAAAAGAAGAAACTCAAAATTTGTAACAAGCAGCTAGTTCACTAAATCAAGGGTGGTCACATGAAGTATATATACAATATATGAAAATTTATATAAGATGTGTTAGAGGGGTCAGTAAAATCTTACCGATTAGAGGAATCGCCGTGACATCATTGGAAGAACCCATATATTGTTTGTTTGTTTGTTTGTTTGTGCGCACGTACGCTCAATCGTGAAATTAGAGAGATGTTCCAAAAGCAAAAACTAAGACTTAGACTTGCTATATATATCTGAACGAAGTGAGATGCTGGTGATAATCGATCGAGGAACTAATTAACGTGGAGCGAGTCGTTCTTTCCTTTCTTATATATAGGGCCTGCTAGCTGTTCTGTTAAACAATTTTATTCTACTAGTATATATATATGCTATAGGACAATTATATTTGTCATGCAGGTCTATATAACTATATTGATGTTGATATCAACCTATATCTATCCACGTGAATCACGTGATTGTGTGTCTATACATCTGAAAGATTTTCTACAACCCCACGCTTAAAAAGATCGTCTCCAACAACCGGCGGAAGTAACTCTCTCCACGTTATCCACGAGATTTTGGGGCTAGATAGGTTTTTATATGATTTTCGGTCATCATTTCACCTACTTCAATTAATTACCTTTTGTCATAAACATCTCTATTAATATTATTTCAATATCACAATATATGAAAAATAGGGTTCTTGGAAAAGAGAGAACCAGTTTAATTTGTTCTGGGTGATTTTCGGTCCCCTGTTTTATTTTTATTGGACCCCATTTGGATCCTTGAAATTGTATATTATTGTTGGATATATGGGAGAGTACTTCTAATACTATAGGGAAGCGAGTCAAAAAGAGTGCCATATATATGATGCGCATGATAATTTATAGAATTCATTTCTAGTTTCCACCCATGAAAATTTAAGATAGACTTATCCGTAAACTTTACAAAGTTATGGATTCTAGGATCCAAGGCAACGCTAAGGTATGTTTGGTTGAGGGGCGGAGGAGAACGGAGTAGCTTCAGTCGCCCCGATCGCTTTCACGTGCTACCCCAATCCTCCACGCCGGCCGGAGCACCGATTCCCTCTCGTAGTTGCCTACCTACCTACGGCCCTGTTTGTTTGGGCTTTTTTCAGCTTCTGGCCACCAAAAGCTGCTGCAGACCGTCAAACGCTCCAGCTTTTCAGCCAGCTTCACACCGCTTCATACTATTCCCCATAAATTTTAGAATATGTTCACAACCAACAGCCAAGTTCACAACCCTCGGGCTCAGTTGCTTCGGCAAGTCACTCTTCAGCTCGATGGATTTCGCCTCAGCCATTTACACTAGCGCCTTCGTCATATGAGCAACAATATCCAGGACAACCTCAAATCTAGAAAAACACACCACAACGAGATGTAAGGGAACAATCTGAAGCCAAAACAGTGAACAATATTGTACCAGAATCGAAGCACATCTACTGAAACGTCTGAGGGGCTGGATCAAGCATCCGAAGCTGTTCAAAAAATCTATTATAATTTCAGTTTTTCCTTTACATTTCTGTCCCGGGAAACATGAAGAAGGTATATCCTTCGACACTCTGTAATAAATCTGAGATTACACCATCTAGTGTAACAAAAGAAAAGGTGTAAAAGTTCCGAAGTCATTCCTAAGGGGATGCAGAGCTCAAACGAAACACCTAGTAAAGGTGTAAAAGCTCTGAAGTCGTTCCTAAGGGGATACAAAGTCAAAAGAAACACCTAGTAAAGGTGTAGAAACTCTGAAGTTGTTCCTAAGGGGATATAGAACTCAAACGAAACACCTAGTAAAGGTGTAATAGCTCCAAAATTGTTTCTAAGGGGATGTAGAGCTTAAATAAAACACCTAGTAAAGGTGGCAAGGACTCCAAAGTCGTTACTAAGGGAATGCAGTGTCATGATACAAAAACTTACAGAGACACACTTGTTTTCTTTCCCTTTTTATCATCATCATCTTGCACCAAGCATCATGCATCATACCATCATTTCATTATCATATCATGCACATCACCATTCATAAGTATAAAGTGGAAAGAAGGGTAATTGCTCCCCCCATGTACAGGTGAAAAAGGAATCCGAAGCAGTTCCCTAGGGGACAAAAAATCACATCCAAAAGATGAAGGTGCATTTAAACTTTATGACGTCCCTTTGCTTCATACATGATTTTTATTATTGAAAAGATTATATAGTGGAAACATAAGGGCGAAGAAGGGGAAATCATTCTGCTTTAGCAACCAGATAATCCTTAACGTATTGTTAACTAAACAAGACCTTCGACTGAAAGAGCATTTCTCTAGGAAGCATGAAAAGAAGGGAAAGTGTTTGTTCGTCTTTGGCTCAAAAGGGTACATATACTTATTTCACGCTAAAAGGAAAATGTGCCATTGGGCCATTTCTAAGTATGTTGGTGATTTAGTGTCCAACACAAGTGCCTAAGTGTTAAAAGGTGGACAAAGTACAAATCAAGTATAAAGGTATGTTTCTCAGGCTTAGTACATTGTTTTAGAGACTAATGTATTGTGTCTAAGTGCTGGAAACAGGAAAAATCAAAGTGAAATTAAAGATGGCTTTGTTCAGCCAAAGTCAGCTCTGTCTAGGTGCACCGGACAGTGTCCGGTGCGCCAGGCTGGCTCAGGCGAATTTGCTGCTCTCGGGAAGTGATTAACGGCGTACGGCTATAATTCACCAGACTGTCCGGTGAGCCAACGGTCGGCCGGGCCAACAGTCGGCCGCGCGATCCGCGCGAGACACGTGGCCGAGCCAACAGTCGGAAGGGGGGCACCGGACAGTGTCCGGTGTGCACCGGACAGTGTCCGATGCGCCAACGGCTCCAAAGCGCCAACGGTCGGCTTCGCCAAATAAGGAAGGAGATCTGCACCGGACAGTGTCCGGTGCGCCAGGCGACAGAAGGCAAGAATTGCCTTCCTGGAATGCACTCAACGGCTCCTAGCTACCTTGGGGCTATAAAAGGGACCCCTAGGCGCATGGAGGAGCACACCAAGCATTCTCTAAGCATTCCTAAGCACCAAGACTTCGATTCCGCGCATTTGATTCTTTGTGATAGCAATTAGAGCTCCATTTGAGTTGTGAACTCGCTGAGTTGTGTTGTGAACTCTTGTTGCAACTTGTGTGCGTGTTGGTACTCTGATTTCGTGTCTTGTGTGTGTTGCTCATCCCTCCCTTACTCCGTGCTTCTTTGTGAACATCAAAGTGTAAGGGTGAGAGGCTCCAAGTTGTGGAGATTCCTCGCAAACGGGATATAGTAAAAGCAAAGTAAAACACTGTGGTATTCAAGTGGGTCTTTGGACCGCTTGAGAGGGGTTGATTGCAACCCTCGTCCATTGGGACACCATAACGTGGACTAGGCAAGTGTTGAACTTGGCCGAACCACGGGATAAACCACTGTGTCTATCTGTGATTGATCTTCTTGTGGTTATCGTGTCTTGCAAAGACTCTTCTCTAGCCACTTGGCATTCTTGTGCTAACTTCTAATCAAGTTTTGTGGCATTAAGTTTCAAGTTTTACAGGATCACCTATTCACCCCCCCTCTTAGGTGCTCTCAATTGGTATCGGAGCCATTCTCTTCAAGAAAGGGACTAACCGCCCGAAGAGATGGATCCTAGGGGCAAGGGGATGGTGGTCAACGATAAGGAGAAGGAGTCCTTCGTCAACGAGCGTAAAGATGACAAGCCTACCGACTCGGGCTCGGGCCACAAACGAAGAGATGGGAAGAAGAAGAAGACGAGGCGCATCAAGGAGATCGTCTACTACGACGACAGCGACGAGTCCTCTTCTTCCCAAAAGGACGACGACAACGTCTACGAGAATAAGAAGACGATTAATTCAAACTTCTCTTTTGATTATTCTCGTATTCCTCAAAGTACCAATGCTCATTTACTCTCCATTCCACTTGGTAAACCTCCTCATTTTGATGGAGAGGACTACGGATTTTGGAGTCACAAAATGCGTAGTCACTTGTTCTCTCTCCATCCTAGTATATGGGAGATAGTAGAGAGTGGAATGAAATTTGATAGCTCGGATAGTCCTTTGTTTATCAATGAACAGATTCATAAAAATGCACAAGCTACTACTGTGTTGTTAGCCTCATTGTGCAGGGACGAGTATCATAAGGTGAGCGGCTTGGACAATGCCAAGCAGATCTGGGACACCCTCAAGATCTCTCATGAGGGGAACGACGTCACCATGCTCACCAAGATGGAGTTGGTGGAAGGCGAACTCGGGAGATTCGCGATGATAAGAGGGGAGGAGCCAACCCAGACATACAACAGGCTCAAAACCCTCGTCAACAAGATAAGGAGCTATGGAAGCACGCGATGGACAGACCACGATGTTGTCCGCCTAATGCTAAGGTCCTTTACCGTCCTTGATCCACATCTTGTGAACAATATTCGTGAGAATCCTAGGTACACGAAGATGACGCCCGAGGAGATCCTTGGAAAGTTCGTAAGCGGGCGGATGATGATCAAGGAGGCTAGATACGTCGATGATGCATTAAATGGTCCAATCCAAGAGCCTCAAACTATTGCTCTCAAGGCAACAAGGAGCAAGGAGGCACTATCTAGCAAGGTGGCGCAAGTTGAGGCGGTCGGGCTTAATGATGAAGAGATGGCCCTCATCATCAAGCGGTTCAAGACGGCACTAAAGGGTCGCAAGGAGCACCCCAACAAGAACAAGACGAAGGGGAAGCGCTCCTGCTTCAAATGTGGTAAGATTGGTCATTTTATCGCAAATTGTCCCGATAATGATAGTGATCAGGAAAAGAAGAGTGGAAAGTGGGAAAAGAAGAAGAACTACAAGAAGGCGAAGGGCGAGGCACATCTTGGAAAGGAGTGGGATTCGGATTGCTCCTCGTCCGACTCCGACAATGAAGGACTCACCGCCACCGCCTTCAACAAGTCATCCCTCTTCCCCAACGAGCATCACACTTGCCTCATGGCAAGGGAAAAGAAGGTAAGCACTCGTAATACTAGTACTTATGCTTCTTCTAGTGAGGATGAGTCTAGTGATGATGATGAAATAGATTATTTATGTTTATTCAAAGGCCTAGATAGAACCAAGGTAGATAAAATTAATGAATTAATTGATGCCTTGAATGATAAGAATATGTTGTTAGAAAAGCAAGAGGATCTTTTGTATGAAGAGCATGATAAATTTGTTAGTGCACAAAATTCTCTTGCTCTAGAAGTTAAAAGGAATGAAATGTTCTCTTGTGAACTATCTACTTGTCATGAAACCATTTCTACTTTAAAAAGTGTGAATGATGATTTAAATGCTAAACTAGAAGTAGCAAGTAAATCTAACTCTTGTGTAGAACATGTTTTGATTTGCAATAGGTGCAAGGATTTTAATGTTGATTCTTGTAGTGAACACCTAGTTTGCATTTCTAAATTAAATGATGAAGTGGCTAGTCTTAATGCCCAACTTAAGACTAGCAAGAGTGAATTTGACAAGCTAAAATTTGCAAGGGATGCCTACACGATTGGTAGACACCCCTCAATTAAGGATGGTCTTGGCTTCAAGAGGGAAGTCAAGAACTTAACAAGCCATAAGGCTTCCATCTCCGTCAAAGAGAAAGGGAAGGCCCCTATGGCTAGTAGTGCTCAAAAGAACCATGCCTTCATGTATCATGATAGGAGACATTCTAGAAATAATTATAGAAGTTATGATGCTTTTGATTCTCATGCTATGGTTGCTTCTAGTTCTTCTTTTATGCATGATAGAAATTTAGCTAGGAGAAATGCTATTAATCACATGTCTAGAAGAAATGTTGTTCATGTGCCTAGGAAAACAAATAGTGAACCTTCCACAATTTATCATGCTTTAAATGCTTCCTTTGCTATTTGTAGAAAGGATAGGAAGATAATTGCTAGAAAATTAGGGGCAAAATGCAAGGGAGATAAAACTTGCATTTGGGTCCCTAAGGCTATTTGTACTAACCTTGTAGGACCCAACATGAGTTGGGTACCTAAGACCCAAGCCTAAATTTGCCTTGCAAGTTTATGCATCCGGGGGCTCTAGCTGGATTATCGACAGCGGATGCACAAACCACATGACGGGGGAAAAGAGGATGTTCTCTTCCTACGTCAAGAACAAGGATCCCCAAGATTCAATCATATTCGGTGATGGGAACCAATGCAAGGTGAAAGGGTTAGAAAAAATTGCTATTTCATCCGAGCACTCTATTTCTAATGTGTTCTTAGTTGAGTCGCTTGGATATAACTTGTTGTCTGTGAGTCAACTGTGTAATATGGGATATAACTGTTTATTCACAAATGTAGATGCGTCTGTCTTTAGAAGAAGTGATGGTTCATTAGCTTTTAAGGGTGTATTAGACGGCAAACTCTATTTAGTTGATTTTGCAAAAGAGGAGGTCGGTCTAGATGCATGCTTAATTGCTAAGACTAGCATGGGCTGGCTATGGCATCGCCGCTTAGCACATGTAGGGATGAAGAACCTTCACAAGCTTCTAAAGGGAGAACACGTGATAGGTCTAACTAATGTTACTTTCGAAAAATATAGACCTTGTGCAGCTTGTCAAGCAGGGAAACAGGTGGGAAGCTCTCATCATGCCAAAAATGTGATGACAACATCAAGACCCCTAGAGTTACTTCATATGGACCTCTTCGGACCCGTCGCCTATCTAAGCATAGGAGGAAGTAAGTATGGTCTTGTTATAGTTGATGATTTTTCCCGCTTCACTTGGGTATTCTTTTTGCAGGATAAATCTGAAACCCAAGGGACCCTCAAGCGCTTCCTAAGGAGAGCTCAAAACGAGTTTGAGCTCAAAGTGAAGAAGATAAGAAGCGACAATGGGTCCGAGTTCAAGAACCTTCAAGTGGAGGAGTATCTTGAGGAGGAAGGAATCAAGCACGAGTTCTCCGCTCCCTACACACCACAGCAATATGGTGTGGTAGAGAGGAAGAACAGGACGCTTATAGACATGGCGAGGACGATGCTTGGAGAGTTCAAGACCCCCGAGCGCTTTTGGTCGGAAGCCGTGAACACGGCTTGCCACGCCATCAATCGGGTCTACCTTCATCGCTTCCTCAAGAAGACTTCGTATGAGCTACTAACCGGTAACAAACCCAATGTTTCGTATTTTCGAGTTTTTGGGAGTAAATGCTACATTCTAGTGAAGAAGGTTAGGAATTCCAAATTTGCTCCCAAAGCCGTAGAAGGGTTTTTGTTAGGTTATGACTCAAATACAAAGGCGTATAGGGTCTTCAACAAATCATCGGGTTTGGTTGAAGTCTCTAGCGACGTTGTATTTGATGAGACTAATGGCTCTCCAAGAGAGCATGTTGTTGATCTTGATGATGTAGATGAAGAAGACGTTCCAATGGCCGAAATGCGCACCATGGCGATTGGAGATGTGAGGCCAATGGAACAAAAAGAACAAGATCAACCTTCTTCCTCAACAACGGTGCATCCTCCAACTCAAGACGATGAACAGGTTCATCAAGAGGAAGCGTGTGATCAAGGGGGAGCACAAGATGATCATGTAATGGAGGAAGAAGCACAACCGGCACCTCCAACTCAAGTCTGAGCGATGATTCAAAGGGATCATCCCGTCGACCAAATTTTGGGTGACATTAGCAAGAGAGTGACTACTCGATCTCGATTAGTTAATTTTTGTGAGCATTACTCCTTTGTCTCTTCTATTGAGCCTTTCAGGGTAGAGGAGGCCTTGCTAGATCCGGACTGGGTGTTGGCCATGCAAGAGGAGCTCAATAACTTCAAGAGAAATGAAGTTTGGACACTGGTGCCTCGTCCCAAGCAAAATGTTGTGGGAACCAAGTGGGTGTTTCGCAACAAACAAGACGAGCACGGGGTGGTGACAAGGAACAAGGCTAGACTTGTGGCAAAAGGTTATGCCCAAGTCGCAGGTTTGTACTTTGAGGAGACTTTTGCTCCTGTGGCTAGGCTAGAGTCCATTCGCATTTTGCTAGCATATGCCGCTCACCATTCTTTCAGGTTGTTCCAAATGGATGTGAAGAGAGCTTTCCTCAACGGGCCAATCAAGGAGGAGGTGTACGTGGAGCAACCCCCTGGCTTCGAGGATGAACGGTACCCCGACCACGTGTGTAAGCTCTCTAAGGCGCTCTATGGACTTAAGCAAGCCCCAAGAGCATGGTATGAATGCCTTAGAGACTTTTTAATTGCTAATGCTTTCAAGGTTGGGAAAGCCGATCCAACTCTTTTTACTAAGACTTGTGATGGTGATCTTTTTGTGTGCCAAATTTATGTCGATGACATAATATTTGGTTCTACTAATCAAAAGTCTTGTGAAGAGTTTAGCAGGGTGATGACTCAAAAGTTTGAGATGTCGATGATGGGCGAGTTAAGCTATTTCCTTGGGTTCCAAGTGAGGCAACTCAAGGATGGGACCTTCATCTCCCAAACGAAGTACACGCAAGACTTGATCAAGCGGTTTGGGATGAAGGACGCCAAGCCCGCAAAGACTCCAATGGGAACCGACGGACACACCGACCTCAACAAAGGAGGTAAGTCCGTTGATCAAAAGGCATACCAGTCTATGATAGGGTCTTTACTTTATTTATGTGCTAGTAGACCGGATATTATGCTTAGTGTATGCATGTGTGCTAGATTTCAATTCGATCCAAGGGAATGTCACTTAGTGGCGGTGAAGCGAATTCTTAGATATTTAGTCGCTACGCCTTGCTTCGGGATCTGGTATCCGAAGGGGTCTACCTTTGACTTGATTGGATATTCAGACTCCGACTATGCTGGATGTAAGGTCGATAGGAAGAGTACATCGGGGACGTGCCAATTCTTAGGAAGGTCCCTGGTGTCATGGAGTTCCAAGAAACAAACTTCTGTTGCCCTATCCACCGCTGAGGCCGAGTACGTTGCCGCAGGACAGTGTTGCGCGCAACTACTTTGGATGAGGCAAACCCTCCGGGACTTTGGCTACAATCTGAGCAAAGTCCCACTCCTATGTGATAATGAGAGTGCCATTCGCATGGCGGATAATCCTGTTGAACACAGCCACACAAAGCACATTGACATCTGGCATCACTTTTTGAGAGACCACCAGCAAAAGGGAGATATCGAAGTGTTTCATGTTAGCTCCGAGAACCAGCTAGCCGATATCTTTACCAAGCCTTTAGATGAGCAAACCTTTTGCAAGTTGCGTAGTGAGCTAAATGTATTAGATTCGCGGAACTTGGATTGATTTATAGCATACATATGTTTTATGCCTTGATCATGTTCCTTAAGCATTTTTGTTGTTTACTTATGGTGCTCAAGTTGTACAAACACTCCCCGGACCTCACAAGTCCACTTGCAAGTGATGCACATATTTAGGGGGAGATGTGCTACAACTTGACATTTTGAGACTAACTGTGTGCTTGAGTTTGCTTAATTTAGTCTCAAAGGAGGTTTGAAAGGGAAAAGGTGGACTTGGACCATGCAAGACTTCCACTGCACTCCGATGAAAGAATAACTTATTCCAAGTTCATCCTTGTACTCTTATTGCCTTTTTACTCTTAGTTGAAGATTTTGGTGAAGCAATGAGGTTAAGGGGCTAAAATTGATCCCGTTTTGGTGTTTGATGCCAAAGGGGGAGAAAATAAGGCCAAAGCAAACAAATGGATCAGCTACCACTTGAGAGAATTTTGAAAAAGTAGAGTTAGAGTTTTTGTTTGTCAAAATACTCTTGTTTGCCTCTTATTGTCAAAAGTTGGTCACTTGTGGGGAGAAGGCTTAATTATGGGAAAAGGGGGAGTCTTTGAATCCTTGATCAATTTCTCGTGAAATATCTCTCTTTATGTTTCAACATGTGTGGTTGACTTAGAGATAGGAAATTGAGTTTGATTTGCAAAAACAAACCAAGTGGTGGCAAAGAATGATCCATATATGTCAAATTTGAATCAAAACAATTTTGAGTTCTTATTTGAAGTGATTTTGCACTTGTTCTACTTGCTTTATGTTGTGTTGGCATAAATCACCAAAAAGGGGGAGATTAAGGGAAATGTGCCCTTGGGCCATTTCTAAGTATGTTGGTGATTTAGTGTCCAACACAAGTGCCTAAGTGTTAAAAGGTGGACAAAGTACAAATCAAGTATAAAGGTATGTTTCTCAGGCTTAGTACATTGTTTTAGAGACTAATGTATTGTGTCTAAGTGCTGGAAACAGGAAAAATCAAAGTGAAATTAAAGATGGCTTTGTTCAGCCAAAGTCAGCTCTGTCTGGGTGCACCGGACTGTCCGGTGGTGCACCGGACAGTGTCCGGTGCGCCAGGCTGGCTCAGGCGAACTTGCTGCTCTCGGGAAGTGATTAACGGCGTACGGCTATAATTCACCGGACTGTCCGGTGAGCCAACGGTCGGCCGCGCGATCCGCGCGAGACACGTGGCCGAGCCAACGGTCGGAAGGGGGGCACCAGACTGTCCGGTGTGCACCGAGCAGCGTCCGGTGCGCCAACGGCTCCAAAGCGCCAACGGTCGGCTTTGCCAAATAAGGAAGGAGATCCGCACCGGACAGTGTCTGGTGCGCCAGGCGATAGAAGGCAAGAATTGCCTTTCTGGAATGCACTCAACGGCTCCTAGCTGCCTTGGGGCTATAAAAGGGACCCCTAGGCGCATGGAGGAGCACACCAAGCATTCTCTAAGCATTCCTAAGCACCAAGACTTCGATTCCGCGCATTTGATTCTTTGCGATAGCAATTAGAGCTCCATTTGAGTTGTGAACTCGCTGAGTTGTGTTGTGAGCTCTTGTTGCGACTTGTGTGCGTGTTGGTACTCTGATTTCGTGTCTTGTGTGTGTTGCTCATCCCTCCCTTACTCTGTGCTTCTTTGTGAACATCAAAGTGTAAGGGCGAGAGGCTCCAAGTTGTGGAGATTCCTCGCAAACGGGATATAGTAAAGCAAAGCAAAACACCGTGGTATTCAAGTGGGTCTTTGGACCGCTTGAGAGGGGTTGATTGCAACCCTCGTCCATTGGGACACCACAACGTGGACTAGGCAAGTGTTGAACTTGGCCGAACCACGGGATAAACCACTGTGTCTATCTGTGATTGATCTTCTTGTGGTTATCGTGTCTTGCAAAGACTCTTCTCTAGCCACTTGGCATTCTTGTGCTAACTCCTAATCAAGTTTTGTGGCATTAAGTTTCAAGTTTTATAGGATCACCTATTCACCCCCCCCCTCTAGGTGCTCTCACACGCTGCATAAAGAAATATTGTAGAAACTTTATATATAGAATGTACATTCCACACAAGTGTTCGTACAACACATCAAACATATATTTTCAAATGTTTTTACAGAAACTTCTTAATCTTCGTTTGTCGGTGTTTGTGACCCGACCGCGCACCATGGGGTTACCCACGTGATGCTTTTGGGTAGGATGACGTCGTTGATCATGACTCGATGGTTCGTGTAGAGGCACGCTGGAATCATTCACAGAGTTATACAGGTTCATGCCGCTTAGAATTGCGTAATACCCTACTTCCTGTTGTGGTTTGGTATTGATCTCTGGAGTACGAGGATTACAAGCTGAGGGTTGTGGATGAAGATGGGCTAGAGTGGTTCGTGATGAGGTAAGATCATAGGGGGTCCCCCTTAGCCTTATATACACGACCAGAGAGAGTTATCCCATTACAAGTTGTGATTACTATGTACTTGCTTATCTCCTTCTTTGTCGCAGGTTGTATCCCTATATATTTGGAGTCTTCATCGCCTAGCCGCCCGAGTTATCACCGAATGCATAGCCCTTTGGGTATTTGTAACTGCATCACCCGACACATCCGTGCTTCAATGACACTGAACTCGGACGTCGGTCTTCATTAGCTTGGATCGGGCTCACCCGAGTTGGCTACATCCTGCTGGCCCATCCCATAGGATGACTCGGCAGGAAGCCCGTCAAGCAGGCCGTGATATGTTTTAGTGTCCATGAGGACCCAGGGGATATCTATCACCCACAAGCCCTAGAGGCTCAAGCTAACTTTTGAGAGTAGTTGGTTTGAGACTGAAAAAGAACGATGTCCTTTGTTTCTTCTAAGCTTTTCGAAGGTCGTTTTGTTCCATTGATGTATCCATTGGGTGCACCGAGGTGCACCCAATGAGTGTAGCCCCCGAGCTTTGAATCGATTCGAGTACTAATCAACTCAAAGGTCTTCATTGTCTATTTTTGAGTTCACCATTTTCTTTTGGTCCTTGTGTACATTGGGTGCACCTGGGTACAGCCCCCGAGCTTTGAATTGATTTAAGTACTAATCAACTCAAATGTCTTCATTGTGAGCTTTCCAGTTCAACATTTTCTTTTGGTTCTTGTGTCCATTGGGTGCACCGTGGGTGTAGCCCCGAGCTTTGAATTGATTTGAGTACTAATCAACTCAAAGGTCTTCACAATCTGTCTTTAGAAAACTATGATTTATTATAACGATCATATCTGACTGATGTTTGCCTTGTTGAACTTGTTCTGGCTGAGGTCCTTGCCGACTGAAATCCGCCGACTGAGTCCGAACCGATAGTGGTCCGGCTGACGGCATTTAGCCAGGGGTTTTAATGCGACCGCTGACTAGATTCTGGCCGATAGAGGTCCGACCGACTTCAGTTTGACCGATCTTGAGTTTGTCATTTTGTAACTCCTATGGATATTTTGTGGATCTCACTGCTTTAGAAAATCTCAAAAAATCTGGTTTGTACACCCAATGGATGCACCCAATGGGTATGTACGCTGTCTTGTCCCAAAATAGTAACCTGACACGACGGGGGGTAATAATGTGTCTGAGCGGTTGGCATTACTCCTCTCCGGTGCCGTGTTACGCCAATGGGTGTCAGTGATCTGCTTCCATTCTTGGAAACTTACGCGGCTATTGAAGTCCTTGCGACTGTTCGTTGTACGGGTGGGAGGCGAAGGGTCGTCCCTTAGCCTCTTTAAATAGACCACCCACCTGCTACAGTCTCCTTCACTCGCTCTTGTTCTTATTTTCATTCTTCTTCCTCCACTTACCAGAACCACGATGACCGACAACAAGGGTGGCAAGGGCAAGCGCAACCAAAGGGACGGAAAATGGAAGTGCCCTTCGACTCCTCCATTGGAGGATTTTGGCGACTCGAAGTTCTTGGAGGAACACTTCTCCTCCGAGGGCGAAGACTCCCCACTGCCGCCCCCTCTCGCCGTCGTCCGATTACTCGGTCGACTCGATGGGGTTATCGGTGGCGGAGAGAGCCTACATCTGATTTGTCGAGCGAGCAGGGCTCCAGGGGTTGGATGACTCTTTGGAGGACTCCGAGGAGGAGGACGGTGGCGGCGGCGGCGATGGGAGCGGCTATGAGGGTGACGACGAGGGCGGCAACGACGTCAATGGAGGTGGCGAGGGCGACGATGACAACGGCTACGACGTCGGCAACGAGAGTGGTGGCGGAAAGGGAAGCGGCGACAATGTCGGTGGCATGGCGCCATCGACATAATGTAACACCCAAAACCATATCTTGGTGATATAGGGAAAACTCCAAAGGAATTGAGATAAAATGACTTCTAAAAATGATCTCGTTCCTTTGTAAATTATGTCTCTCTAAAAGGAATATTAATAATAATAAGAGATTGGTATTCAAAAACATAGATCCAAAACCTAAAACTAAAAGTTAGAACAATAAATAAAAGAAAAGCTTTCAATCTATGTATTATGCCCTTTATAAACTATATAATTAAAGCATTTTTTTTAAAAAAAATATTTGAATTGAAGTAGTTCATGATAGAAATTTCACATTACTTGCTCCTAAAGTAAATGAGTACAGAATATTCATTTTTAAACTTTTGATCACACATTCAAAAAAATGATATTGTTTAAAATGAATAAGATGTGAAGTAGCCTCTACTATGTGTTTTGTAGCATTTACTTAGATGAATAATAAGTAGATGAATAAACAAATATGTAATTTGCATGAACATTCTGTAGTTTTTGATTTGTGCATTTAACTTTGAGTTAAACTTTGAAAACAAATGAGAATTTGAAATTAATTTGGAAAACCGGAAATAGAAAATGGAAAAGAAAATGAAAAAAAGAAGATCCTAGCCGTGTGGGCTTTTTCTTCCTTTCGCACTCGGCCCAGTAGGCCATATCTTTTTCTCCACGCGGCCCACCCCATTGCTTGCTGACCCCGCCACGCGGGCCCCACCGGTCGGCCCTGGGCTTAACTCCGCTTGTGCCGGCAGTCCCTGTTGTCGCGGCTTCGTCTAACCGCCAGGTGGGCCCGGCTTGTCAGGCCCTTCTCCTAGCTCCGGTTCAGTTGCAAACCGTCGCCGGGAATCACGGATCTCTGATCCGGCCGCGTGCCACCGAACCTCTCCTTCCCCCAGGACTACAAATCCGAGCCCCGCAAACCAATTCGCCGTGAGCTGGCCCCCACCTAGGGCCCTTCCTGTGAACCCCATGCCGACTCGTCGTCGTATACTCGTATGGGTGTTGCTCAGGAGCCACCATCGTGGTTGTGTGCTTTCACCATCGTCGGGGACCCTCTGTCGGGTCAGGGAGACTCGCCTATCCTGGCTGATGCATCCGTTGCGTCGTCGGGCGGTTAGGGTCACTAGCTCTGACTGAATTGCTCACTGGTTCTTGGACATCACCGTCGGGCCGCACTCCGCCATGGGCGTTATTCTCCACGCTACAATCCCTGGTATGGACCCTCCCCGTGGATTCGCTTTGACCACAACGTCGTGTATAAGCAGTTGTCGTGGAGAATCGGGCGCCATGCCGCTGTGGACACCTTCTTCAGTGGGTATCGCCGTCGCGGCTTGTGGGAGCTACGTGGGCCCTGGCCGTCGTGTGGATGGAAGGTGTGCGAGCCGCTAGATCGTGATTGAACGATCACGATTTGTTGCAAAATAACGTTTCTGGCAGGGTTCATCCTGGCCACTGATCGGTGGGTGGGCGGATGAGAGTAGATCGTAGTTTTAAAATCTGGGTCGTTGAATCTCCGATGAACGCACCAGATTAGATCTTACTCGTACCCCTTCGTCCTTTTAATCTCAGTCCTTGATTTCAGATCAAACGGCTTAGCTTTACCTGTACCCCTTCGCTGGGTCCTTTTGCATAAGAAACCCTGGAAAACCTAGAAACTAACCCGCCGTCCACTCTGGTATTATGACCATTGAGTGTGAGCCCTAAAATGTGCATCATGGACCCTGTATTCTCTAGTTTTTAGACCCGCAATCCAGGAAAGTAATATTTCTTTAAAGAAAAATCTGGAAAATGGTTTAAATGCGAGAATAATATGGAGAAACTTAGTAAATCCATAACTAATTTGTTTTAACTCCTTTTTGACCCATTCTAGTTGCATTAAATTCATAACAATATCGTTTATCATCTTGTAACCTTAGTTTGTTATGAAACCTAGATTAAAGATTATGCACTTAGTTTCTTTTATATCCAACATTTAAATCTTCAGAAAATCATAACTCTTTAACCGTAACCCCTATTTTAGTGGTTCTCGAACCTAGGATCTAGTTACGAGGCGTAGAACATTATTATACAATTTGTGCTTATGTTTGGTGTGATATTAATTTTTCCTATACTATATTTGTATGTATTTCTACGAGTAGCAGTGAGGTCACGAGAATCTGAAGACCAATTTGGTACCTGGGATCTCGAGTCTAAGGCAAGTTGTGCCCTTGATCACTCTTCTCTACCTAATAATGTTCTCTGGTAATCATTCTAACATGCTCGGGTTAATTTGATGCGACCCAATAGGTTTTCCCTAGTTTTGTTTATCCCACACCTTGTTTACCACTGAACTTTTCGGTAGATTTGCTATTGCTCTACCTGGTTTTGGGATTAAATGTTATATTATGATCATGTTCTAGTTATACTGTTGTTTTAATTATTGTTCAGACAAGATCATTATGTTAATTGGAACATGGAGCTTAACTTGAGATATCCGTGCTACCACAAGGATGGAATGGGACGCCCTTGGCTGACTAATTAGGAAAGCTAGTGGAGGACTACCTTACCCGAAAGGGGCAAGGGCGGTAGAGGAGCTGCGTATAGGGAGGTTCCGAGTCCATGCTGCGATGGCTTTTCGGACGAGGGATTCCTATATTGCCCTTCTCAGAAACCATAGCGGGTTTTCTGAAGCTAGTGGAACTTTGTAAAGGCCTAGTAGTGGATCCCTAGCCATTCACCTCAGAAGTGTCTAAGGGTCTAGCTAACCCTGGCTAGACGGGATACACGACTTGTGGGTAAAGGGCGCAACCTCTGCAGAGTGTAAAACCGGTATATCAGTCGTGCTCGCAGTCATGATCATCTTAGGACTCTCGCATGATTAATTTATGGAACTAAACTTAATTTGTCATATACATTGCATTGTGGGAGTTGTTATTAATTTGATCTCTTACTTATTTGGGTTGGTATCAACTTATATGAGAGCACCTAGAGGGGGGTGAATAGGTGATCCTGTAAAACTTGAAACTTAATGCCACAAAAACTGATTAGGAGTTAGCACAAGAATGCCAAGTGGCTAGAGAAGAGTCTTTGCAAGACACGATAACCACAAGAAGATCAATCACAGATAGACACAGTGGTTTATCCCGTGGTTCGGCCAAGTCCAACACTTGCCTAGTCCACGTTGTGGCGTCCCAACGGACGAGGGTTGCAATCAACCCCTCTCAAGCGGTCCAAAGACCCACTTGAATACCATGGTGTTTTGCTTTGCTTTTCTATATCCTGTTTGCGAGGAATCTCCACAACTTGGAGCCTCTCGCCCTTACACTTTGATGATCACAAAGAAGCACGGAGTAAGGGAGGGATGAGCAACACACTCAAGACAAGAAATCACAGCAACACCACGCACACAAGTCGCAACAAGAGCTCACAACACAACTCAATGAGTTCACAACTCAACTAGAGCTCTAATTGCTATCGCAAGGAATCAAAAGCGCGGAACCGATGTCTTAGTGCTTAGGAATGCTTAGAGAATGCTTGGTGTACTCCTCCATGCGCCTAGGGGTCCCTTTTATAGCCCCAAGGCAGCTAGGAGCCGTTGAGAGCATTCCAGGAAGGCATTTCTTGCCTTCTGTCGCCTGGCGCACCGCACAGTCCGGTGCACCACCGGACACTGTCCAGTGCGGATCTCTTTCCTTATTTGGCAAAGCCGACCGTTGGCTCCTTGGAGCCGTTGGCGCACCAGACAGTCCGGTGCCCCTACTAGCCGTTGGCTCGGCCACGTGTCACGCGTGGATCGCGCGACCGACCGTTGGCCCGGCCGACCGTTGGCTCACCGGACAGTCCGGTGAATTTTAGCCGTACGCCGTTAGTTACTTCCCGAGAGCAGCAAGTTCGCCTGAGTCTGCCTGGCGCACCGGACAGTCCGGTGCACCCAAACTGAGCAGACTTTGGCTGAACAAAGCCATCTCTTTTCCAATTTGATTTCTCCTGTTTCCAGCACTTAGACACAATACATCAGCCCATAAAACAATGTACTAAGTCTAGAAACATACCTTTTGACTTGATTTGCACTTTGTCCACCTTTTTTCATAGATCAACACTTAGGCACTTGTGTTGGACACTAAATCACCAAAATACTTAGAAATGGCCCAAAGGCACATTTCCCTTTCAATCTCCCCTTTTTTGGTGATTTATGCCAACACAACATAAAGCAAGTAGAACAAGTGCAAAATCAATTCAAATAAGAACTCAAAATTGTTTTGATTCAAATTTGACATATATGGATCACTCTTTGCCACCACTTGGTTTGTTTTTGCAAACTCAATTTCTAAGTCAAACACACATGTTGAAACATAAAGAGAGATATTTTACAAGAAATTGATCAAGGATTCAAAGGCTCCCCTTTTTCCCATAATTAAGCCTTCTCCCCGCAAGAGACCAATTTTTGACAATAAGATGCAAACAAGAGTATTTTGACAAACAAAAACTCTAACTCTACTTTTTCAAAAATGCCTCTAACTCTACTTTTTCAAAAATGCTCAAGTGGTAGCTGATCCATTTCTTGCTTTGGCCTTATTTTCTCCCCCTTTGGCATCAAGCACCAAAACGGGATCAATCTCGGCCCTTTAACCCCATTGCCTCACCAAAATCTTCAACTAAGAGTTAAAAAGGGAATAAGAGTATAGAGATGAACTTGGAATAAGTTACTCTTTCATCGGAGTGCAGTGGAAGTCTTGCATGGTCCAAGTCCACCTTTTCCCTTTCAATCCTCCTTTGAGACTAAATTAAGCAAACTCAAGCACACAGTTAGTATCAAAGGGTCAAGTTGTAGCACATCTCCCCCTAAATTTGTGCATCACTTGCAAAGGACTTGTGAGGTACGAGGAGTGCTTGTACAACTTGAGCACCATAGATAAACAACACAATGCATAAGGAACATGATCAAGGGCATAAACACATGTATGCTATAAATCAATCCAAGTTCCGCGAATCTAAGACATTTAGCTCACTACGCAACTTGCAAAAGGTCTGCTCATCTAAAGGCTTGGTAAAGATATCGACTAGCTGGTTCTCGGAGCTAACATGAAACACTTCGATATCTCCCTTTTGCTGGTGGTCTCTCAAGAAGTGACGCCGGATGTCTATGTGCTTTGTGCGGCTGTGTTCAACAGGATTATCCGCCATGCGGATAGCACTCTCATTATCACATAGGAGTGGGACTTTGCTCAAATTGTAGCCAAAGTCCCTGAGGGTTTGCCTCATCCAAAGTAGTTGCGCGCAACACTGTCCTGTGGCAACGTACTCGGCCTCAGCGGTGGATAGGGCAACGGAAGTTTGTTTCTTAGAACTCCATGACACCAGGGACCTTCCTAAGAATTGGCACGTCCCCGATGTGCTCTTCCTATCGACCTTACATCCAGCATAGTCGGAGTCTGAATATCCAATCAAGTCAAAGGTAGACCCCTTTGGATACCAGATCCCGAAACAAGGTGTAGCGACTAAATATCTAAGAATTCGCTTCACAGCCACTAAGTGACACTCCCTTGGATCGGATTGAAATCTAGCACACATGCATACACTAAGCATAATATCCGGTCTACTAGCACATAAATAAAGTAAAGACCCTATCATAGACCGGTATGCCTTTTGATCGACGGACTTACCTCCTTTGTTGAGGTCGGTGTGTCCGTCGATTCCCATTGGTGTCTTTGCGGGCTTGGCGTCCTTCATCCCAAACCTCTTGATCAAATCTTGCGTGTACTTCGTTTGGGAGATGAAGGTCCCATCCTTGAGTTGCTTCACTTGGAACCCAAGGAAGTAGCTTAACTCGCCCATCATCGACATCTCGAACTTTTGAGTCATCACCCTGCTAAACTCTTCACAAGACTTTTGGTTAGTAGAACCAAATATTATGTCATCGACATAAATTTGGCACACAAAAAGATCACCATCACAAGTCTTAGTAAAAAGAGTTGGATCGGCCTTCCCAACCTTGAAAGCATTAGCAATTAAAAAGCCTCTAAGGCATTCATACCATGCTCTTGGGGCTTGCTTAAGTCCATAGAGCGCCTTAGAGAGCTTACACACGTGGTCGGGGTACCGTTCATCCTCGAAGCCAGGGGTTGCTCCACGTACACCTCCTCCTTGATTGGCCCGTTGAGGAAAGCGCTCTTCACATCCATTTGGAACGACCTGAAAGAATGGTGAGCGGCATATGCTAGCAAGATACGAATGGACTCTAGCCTAGCCACATGAGCAAAAGTCTCCTCAAAGTCCAAACCTGCGACTTGGGCATACCCTTTTGCCACAAGTCGTGCCTTGTTCCTTGTCACCACCCCGTGCTCGTCTTGTTTGTTGCGGAAGACCCACTTGGTTCCCACAACATTTTGCTTGGGACGAGGCACAAGTGTCCAAACTTCATTTCTCTTGAAGTTGTTGAGCTCCTCCTGCATGGCCAACACCCAGTCCGGATCTAGCAGGGCCTCTTCTACCCTGAAAGGCTCAATAGAAGAGACAAAAGAGTAATGCTCACAAAAATTAACTAATCGAGATCGAGTAGTTACTCCCTTGCTAATATCACCCAAAATTTGGTCGACGGGATGATCCCTTTGAATCATCGCTCGAACTTGGGTTGGAGGTGCCTGTTGCGCTTCTTCCTCCATTACATGATCATCTTGTGCTCCCCCTTGATCACACGCCTCCTGTTCATCATCTTGAGTTGGGGGATGCACCATTGTTGAGGAAGAAGGTTGATCTCGTTCATCTTGTTCCTGTGGCCACACATCTTCAATCGCCATGGTGTGTATTGCGGCCATTGGAACTTCTTCTTCATCTACATCATCAAAATCAACAACTTGCTCTCTTGGAGAGCCATTAGTCTCATCAAATACAACGTCGCTAGAGACTTCAACCAAACCCGATGATTTGTTGAAGACTCTATACGCCTTAGTATTTGAGTCATAACCTAACAAAAACATTCTACGACTTTGGGAGCAAATTTGGAATTCCTACCCTTCTTCACTAGAATGTAGCATTTACTCCCAAAAACTCGAAAATACGAAACATTGGGTTTGTTACCGGTTAGTAGCTCATACGACGTCTTCTTGAGGAGGCGATGAAGGTAGACCCTGTTGATGGCGTGGCAAGCCGTGTTCACGGCTTCCGACCAAAAGCACTCGGGGGTCTTGAACTCTCCAAGCATCATCCTCGCCATGTCTATAAGCGTCCTGTTCTTCCTCTCTACCACACCATTTTGCTGTGGTGTGTAGGGAGCGGAGAACTCGTGCTTGATTCCTTCCTCCTCAAGATACTCCTCCACTTGAAAGTTCTTGAATTCGGACCCATTGTTGCTCCTTATCTTCTTCACCTTGAGCTCAAACTCATTTTGAGCTCTCCTTAGGAAGCGCTTGAGGGTCCCTTGGGTTTCAGACTTATCCTGCAAAAAGAACACCCAAGTGAAGCGGGAAAAGTCATCAACAATAACTAGACCATACTTACTTCCTCCTATGCTTAGATAGGCGACGGGTCCGAAGAGGTCCATATGTAGCAGCTCCAGGGGTCTTGATGAGGTCATCACATTCTTGCTGTGATGCACTCCTCCCACTTGTTTACCTGCTTGACAAGCTGCACAAGGTCTATCTTTTTCGAAATGCACGTTAGTTAAACCTATCACGTGTTCTCCCTTTAGAAGCTTGTGAAGGTTCTTCATCCCCACATGTGCTAAACGACGATGCCACAGCCAGCCCATGCAAGTCTTAGCAATTAAGCATGCATCTAGACCGGCCTCCTCTTTTGCAAAATCAACTAAATAAAGTTTGTCGTCTAGTACACCCTTAAAAGCTAGTGAACCATCACACCTTCTAAAGACAGACACATCTATATTTGTGAATAAACAATTATATCCCATATTGCATAATTGACTAACAGATAACAAATTATATCCAAGTGACTCAACTAAAAACACATTAGAAATAGAGTGCTCATTTGAGATTGCAATCTTGCCTAAGCCTTTCACCTTGCCTTGGTTCCCATCACCGAATATGATTGAATCTTGGGGATCCTTGTTCTTGACGTAGGAGGTGAACATCTTCTTCTCCCCCGTCATGTGGTTTGTGCATCCGCTGTCGATAATCCAGCTTGAACCCCCGGATGCATAAACCTGCAAGGCAATTTTAGGCTTGGGTTTTAGGTACCCAACTCTTGTTGGGTCCTACAAGGTTAGTCACAATGGCTTTAGGGACCCAAATGCAAGTTCGATCTCCCTTGCATCTTGCCCCTAACTTCCTAGCAATTACCTTCTTATTCTTTCTACAAATAGCAAATGAAGCATTGCAAGTATGATATATTGTAGAAGGTTCATTAATTTTCCTAGGAACATTAACACCATTTCTCCTAGGCATATCTCTCTATCATGCATATAGGAAGAACTAGAAGCAAACATAGCATATGAATCAAAAGTATCATAACTTCTATAGGCATTTCTAGTTTGTCTCCTATCATGATACATAAAGGCATGGTTCTTTTTAGCACTACTAGCCATAGGGGCCTTCCCTTTTTCCTTGACGGGAATGGGAGTCTTATGGCTTGTTAAGTTCTTGGCTTCCCTCTTGAAGCCAAGTCCATCCTTAATTGAGGGGTGTGTACCAATCGTATAGGCATCCCTTGCAAATTTTAGCTTATCAAATTCACTTTTGCTAGTCTTAAGTTGGGCATTAAGACTAGCCATTTCATCATTTAACTTTGCAATAGAAGCTATGTGTTTACTACAAGCATCAATATCGAAATCTTTACACCTATTGCAAATCATGACATGTTCTACACAAGAGTTGGATTTATTTGCTATTTCTAGTTTAGCATTTAAATCATCATTAACACCTTTTAAAGTAGAAATGGTTTCATGACACGTAGATAGTTCACAAGCAAGCATTTCATTCCTTTTAATTTCTAGAGCAAGAGAATTTTGTGCACTAACAAATTTATCATGCTCTTCATACAAAAGATCCTCTTGCTTTTCTAATAACCTATTCTTATCATTCAAGGCATCAATTAATTCATTAATTTTATCAACCTTGGTTCTATCTAGGCCCTTGAATAAACATGAATAATCTATTTCATCATCATCACTGGACTCATTCTCACTTGACGAAGTATAAGTAGTATTCCGAGTACATACCTTCTTCTCCTTCGCCATGAGGCATGTGTGACGCTCGTTGGGAAAGAGGGATGACTTGTTGAAGGCGGTGGCGGCGAGTCCTTCGTTGTCGGAGTCGGACGAGGAGCAATCCGAGTCCCACTCCTTTCCAAGATGTGCCTTGCCCTTTGCCTTCTTGTAGTTCTTCTTCTTTTCCCACTTTCCACTCTTCTTTTCCTGGTCACTATCATTATCAGGACAATTAGCAATAAAATGACCAATCTTACCACATTTGAAGCAGGAGCGCTTCCCCTTTGTCTTGTTCTTGTTGGGGTGCTCCTTGCGACCCTTTAGCGCCGTCTTGAATTTCTTGATGATGAGGGCCATCTCTTCATCATTAAGCCCGGCCGCCTCAACTTGCGCCACTTTGCTAGGTAGCGCCTCCTTGCTCCTTGTTGCCTTGAGAGCAATAGTTTGAGGCTCTTGGATTGGTCCATTTAGTGCATCGTCGACGTATCTTGCCTCCTTGATCATCATCCGCCCGCTTACAAATTTCCCAAGAATTTCTTCGGGCGACATCTTGGTGTACCTAGGATTCTCACGAATATTGTTCACAAGATGTGGATCAAGAACAGTAAAGGACCTTAGCATTAGGCGGACAACGTCGTGGTCCGTCCATCGCGTGCTTCCGTATCTCCTTATTTTGTTGACGAGGGTCTTTAGCCGGTTGTACGTTTGGGTTGGCTCCTCGCCCCTTATCATCGCGAATCTCCCAAGTTCGCCCTCCACCAACTCCATCTTGGTGAGCATGGTGACGTCGTTCCCCTCATGAGAGATCTTGAGGGTGTCCCAGATCTGCTTGGCATTGTCCAAGCCGCTCACCTTATGATACTCGTCCCTGCACAAAGAGGCTAACAACACAGTAGTAGCTTGTGCATTTTTATGAATCTGTTCATTGATAAACATAGGACTATCCGAGCTATCAAATTTCATTCCACTTTCTACTATCTCCCATATGCTAGGATGGAGAGAGAACAAGTGACTACGCATTTTGTGACTCCAAAATCCGTAGTCCTCTCCATCAAAATGAGGAGGTTTGCCAAGAGGAATGGAAAACAAATGTGCATTTGAGCTATGTGGAATACGAGAATAATTGAAAGAGAAGTTTGAGTTAATCGTCTTCTTTTTCTCGTAGTCGTTGTCGTCGTCCCTTTGCGAAGAAGATGACTCGTCGCTGTCGTCGTAGTAGACGATCTCCTTGATGCGCCTCATCTTCTTCTTCTTTCCATCTTTTCGTTTGTGGCCCGAGCCCGAGTCGGTAGGCTTGTCATCTTTTGGCTCGTTGACGAAGGACTCCTTCTCCTTATCATTGATCACAATCCCCTTGCCCTTAGGATCCATCTCTTCGGGCGATTAGTCCCTTTCTTGAAGGGAACGACTCCGATACCAATTGAGAGCACCTAGAGGGGGGGGGGTGAATAGGTGATCCTGTAAAACTTGAAACTTAATGCCACAAAAACTGATTAGGAGTTAGCACAAGAATGCCAAGTGGCTAGAGAAGAGTCTTTGCAAGACACGATAACCACAAGAAGATCAATCACAGATAGACACAGTGGTTTATCCCGTGGTTCGGCCAAGTCCAACACTTGCCTAGTCCACGTTGTGGCGTCCCAACGGACGAGGGTTGCAATCAACCCCTCTCAAGCGGTCCAAAGACCCACTTGAATACCACGGTGTTTTGCTTTGCTTTTCTATATCCCGGTTGCGAGGAATCTCCACAACTTGGAGCCTCTCGCCCTTACACTTTGATGATCACAAAGAAGCACGGAGTAAGGGAGGGATGAGCAACACACTCAAGACAAGAAATCACAGCAACACCACGCACACAAGTCGCAACAAGAGCTCACAACACAACTCAATGAGTTCACAACTCAACTAGAGCTCTAATTGCTATCGCAAGGAATCAAAAGCGCGGAATCGATGTCTTAGTGCTTAGGAATGCTTAGAGAATGCTTGGTGTACTCCTCCATGCGCCTAGGGGTCCCTTTTATAGCCCCAAGGCAGCTAGGAGCCGTTGAGAGCATTCCAGGAAGGCATTTCTTGCCTTCTGTCGCCTGGCGCACCGGACAGTCCGGTGCACCACCGGACACTGTCCGGTGCAGATCTCTTTCCTTATTTGGCGAAGCCGACCGTTGGCTCCTTGGAGCCGTTGGCGCACCGGACACTGCCCGGTGCACACCGGACAGTCCGGTGCACACCGGACAGTCCGGTGCCCCCTACTAGCCGTTGGCTCGACCACGTGTCCCGCGCGGATCGCGCGGCCGACCGTTGGCCCGGCCGACCGTTGGCTCACCGGACAGTCCGGTGCACACCAGACAGTCCGGTGAATTTTAGCCGTACGTCGTTAGTTACTTCCCGAGAGCAGCAAGTTCGCCTGAGTCTGCCTGGCGCACCGGACACTGTCCGGTGCACCACCGGACAATCCGGTGCACCCAGACTAAGCAGACTTTGGCTGAACAAAGCCATCTCTTTTCCAATTTGATTTCTCCTATTTCCAGCACTTAGACACAATACATCAGTCCATAAAACAATGTACTAAGTCTAGAAACATACCTTTTCACTTGATTTGCACTTTGTCCACCTCTTTGCATAGATCAACACTTAGGCACTTGTGTTGGACACTAAATCACCAAAATACTTAGAAATGGCCCAAAGGCACATTTCCCTTTCATTATACTTAGTAACTGCTAATAAATTTTTGATCAACTCTAAAAGCAATGCTCAGCTTTAACCATCTCATTTGGTAAGCCTTACACTTCACATGAGCTCCCACCTTTGGTGAGTTCATGCATATTATTCCCCACAACTTGTTGAGCGATGAACGTATGTGAGCTCACCCTTGCTGTACTCACATCCCCCCAGGTCAAGAACAGGTACCACTGGATGAGGCGCATGAAGGATCACTACCAGAATCGCCGGCTTTGCCGAGTGCCTGAAGCACTAGGCAAAGCCTTAAAAACACTCGGCAAAGGCTTTGCCGAGTGTCGCACTCGGCAAAGAGAGCTCGGCATACAGTGCATTGGCAAAGCCTTCTTTGCCGAGTACTTTTTCTCGGGCACTCAGCAAAGAGGTTTACCGAAAGCCAGGGGGCACTCGGCAAAGAAAAGCAGCCGTTACGGCGCTGGGTTGACAGAGACGACGTCTTTGCCGAGTGTCCCAAGTGACACTCGACAAAGAAGTTACCTTTGCCGAGTGTCGGCCTGACAGCACTCGGCAAAGAATCTGCTAGAGGGGGTCCCCATGTCTGGTACTTTGCCGAGTGCTTGGTATGGAACTCGGCAAATCATGCTTCTTTGTTGAGTGCCATAGACATTACACTCGGCAAAGAACCTATACCGGTGCCCAGGTCTTGGTTCTTTGCCGAGTGTTATGACCCTGACACTCGGTAAAGCACCTCTTTGCCGAGTGTCACACTCGGCAAAGTGACCAGTATACACCTTTTTTATTTGTTTTTTATATTCCATCCAAACAAACAAAAGATACCACATATACATCACATATATCACATATATACATCACAGATATCACCACAAACATAAATATCCAACACAAACATAAATATCCAAGTTCTCAACACAAACATAAGTATCAAGAACATAAGTCTCATAAGTCTCAGGCTCTGACATAAGTATCCAACACAAACATAAGTATTCAACACAAGTTCTGAAGTCTAAACACTGAAAACATAACTCTCATGGAGGTGGGCTGTTCGACTGGTGCTGCGTTGGGCTGAACCCTTCATGAGGGTTGTTGGATGCCACCCCAGATTGGCCCTGCACAAAGAAGAGATTGCATGTGTTATACCAGATGCATTACCAATATCTAACTACAATTTTGATACTCACAGGAGTATGGGAGATAGCAGGGTCAACTGCAGGGAACAATGGAGGTGGCGGAGCGAAGCCTTGTGCGGCGCCAAGGCTCTGCATGTACTTGAACATCTCCTCCATTCTCTGATGATCTGGCAGGCGAGCCTCCTGCTCCGCCATCATCCTCGCCTCCATCTCGTGACGTTCCCTCCTCTCTTCTTCTAGTTGGGTCTATAATATTACAAGCCAATGTTATAGTAACTCAAAGAGAAGGTATATAACTCAAGGAAGGACGAGTTACAGAACCACTAACCTCGAGTTGTTGTATGCGATGCTGTGAGCTGTCGTGCCGAGGTCGTATGGCTGGACTCGAGCCCGTGCTCCTTGCTCTCACCTGAGACAGAGTGGGAGTGGAGGACGAGTCGATTGCCCCATCGGCAATCCAGTACCACCCATGTCTCTTGCCTCCTTCGATCCTCATGAGCACGTCGGGGTCGATTAGCTCGGTGCTCGGATCATATTCTGGGCCATGGACCTCCTGTGCCATGGTGGTGTAGTCATGAAGGCGGCTGTAGACGACGAGGTTGGTGTAGGCCTCGGGCCCGTCATCCGGGTTGTAGGTGACGTCAGACGTCGCCTTGCCCTTATGGGCCATATATAGCATAGGCCGAGAAGGTGGAGCAAGGCCGGCCACCATGTGACGCGGACTACAAGAAAACCAACGAGATAGTTAGAAATAATATCTAATCCAGTGCTATATACCTAAATAAAAAAGAGGGCGTACCCATGCTTCAGCATATTGGCCCAGGCTCCGGCTGCCTTGGTGGTGGGAGGGACATTGCATCATCATACGCCGTTCCCGGCTAGCGTTGTGCGCCTCATCCCACTCAGCCAAACACCACCTATCCACCATCTGCTCCCAGCACAGAGGATGTGCAGCGCACCAATGTGGAATCACCTACAAAGTAAACACATAAAGTGCATATCAGAAGATAAAATAAAATTCATGCATGGAGTACTGGTACCAAACATGCATGACTTTACCTGCAGGTATTGGTCCCTGGTCAACGACATGGTTCGGGCTTGCTTCTTGGTCACCCTCTCCCCAAGGACGGAGCCGTGGTAGGTGACGATGGCATGGATTCAGGCCTCATAGTGCATGTCCACGACGAGCTTCTTACAGCTCGTGGTGGCCACCACATCCGCCCTAGCCTCGTATCTAGCCTCGCATCTAAAGAAATCCTGCATACAAAAACGATGTATCCATACATTATTTCAAAAATTTGCAACGAATGCGACATATTTTACATTATACTAAGACTTACCCACAGCTCTTGCTTCACCCGCTCTGCCTTGTTATTGAATTCCCGACCGTCCCGGTCTACTGCATCGGGGGCGACGGCGTAGTGGTCGAGCGACGGCGTAGTGGTCGAAGGTGTAGGCTGGGCCCGTCACTCCGGCGTACTCAACCAGTTCAGGGAAGTGTTCCCTGCACAGCAGCTCGAGGATGCCATTGGAGAGGCGACGATGACCCCTAGCATAATCCACAACCGTCCAAGACCTGTCTAAGTGATAAATAAAAAGTATTAGTTTATATTATGATTTGAACAAGAATGAAGAACATAAAGTTACATGCCTCTCTCCATCCAGCCAAATCAGAGGCCGCCTGTTCCGAAGTATGGGACGCTAAGGCAGACTCGCGGGACCTTGCAGGTAGATGCTCCTCGAACCTGAGGCACCAGAACCTGAGGCGGTCTGCTAAGCTTCATCGTCGTCCTGCTGCTGGTCGTCGTTGTCCTGCTCTGGCTCGTCCGTCGTCCTGCTCCTCCTCCCCCTCCTCCTCCTCCTCAGCCAACCGCCCACCATATTTGTCCAAAAACCTGCAATTAAGAGTAAACAAATAAGCACATATAAAAAGGTATATTTAAAAACAGGTGCAAAATAAAAAGTCATATAGCATTACGTTAAAAATAATCTTCATATGTGTCGGGGTTAGCCGGATCATAACTCTCATCATCACTATCAACCATTTCAATCTCAACACCATCGGAAGACGCAAGTTCATCATTAATGCCATTGCCTTCAAGGATTACTAAGTCATTATCATTTTGCACCTCATCATCCTCCTCATCAACAACCATTTCAATATCTATGTCCATTCCGATAGCTTCGGTTAAGTCTATCTCAAATCGCCCTTCTAGCCCATCTTCTTGGAAGAACTCTCCAGCATATGTGTCCGGGTCTAAGTTGTAATCTTCATCGTTAGGAGCAGGTAACCTCCCGTGCGGCGATACCTTATACACAACATCCCAACCCTTAAGATGTTCTTTCGTTTGGCACGCATATGGGAGATAATACACTTGTGTGGCCTGTTGGACCACGATATAGACATCGTCTCCTGGTAAGGTGGAATCTTGTCGAATTTTGACTATCCCAAGATTAGAATGTGTTCGTCTCGTCACTTGAGGGTCAAACCAATGACATTTGAATATCACTGGAGTAAGAGGTTTGGAACCATAAAAATTGAGCTCATATATTTCTTCGATTCGTCCAAAATAATCGACATCGTCAAGGCCGGGCGTAAAGACTCCAGAACAAGTTGTTTTCCGGTTGGGCCGACTTTTGTTGTAGTTTGTTGTGCGAAAATAGTATCCATTGACATCATACCTAGAATATTTCTTGACCCTATAAGCAAAGCCGTTGGCTACTTGTCTCAACTCAGCACTCATAGACGGATCTCTTTGGCCCTTCAAGTATTCGCAAGTTAAAAGACGCTAAATTGAGTTCAAAGACGTATCTCTTTTACAAACTAAGCACGTACCTTACGTTTGAACCAGGAAATGAAATCGGGCAACCCATTTCTCGCACCCTTTCTAAGAAGAGTGTTATATTCTTGTGGAGTGGGGGCCCTTGATCGACGCCAGAATTCATGAAGAAATTGTTCCATGTATGGCGTCACCTCTTCAAGGTTGGTCAATACATATAGCATGATATGCCGCCACTCTTCATGTGTCAGGGTCTTGGTGGTTGAGCCACTTGCGCTTCCAAGTTGGCCTCGAAATATGCTAAGGTTCGATTCATTGTCGCCATCATTGTAACGAGGGGTGGATTATGCACGCTCGACAGTTTGTCACCATAATAAGTTGTTGTGAAGTTTGACACCTCCTCTAGAATGTATGCCTCTGCAATGGAAGCCTCGATTTTGCATTTATTTCTACATTTCTTTCGAATAGTCTTTAGACATCTCTCGATTGGATAGCACCAACGTCCCTGCACGGGCCCCCCATTCATGCCTCATAGGGGAGATGAAGAATCAAATGCTGCAATGGATTGAAGAAGCCGTGTGGAAATATCTTCTCAAGCTTACACAGTAACACGGGTGCCAATCTTTCCAAGTCTGCAACCACGGTCCGAGATAACTCTTTTGCACAAAGCTAACGGAAGAAATAGCTCAACTCTAAAAGCGCTAGCCAGACATGCTCAGGGACATAGCCTCGAACCATCGCAGGAAGAATCCGTTCAATCCATATGTGGAAGTCATAACTCTTCATCCCTAAGACTCGCATAGTAGATAAGTTCACCCCCTACTCAGGTTAGCTGCATACCCATCAGGGAACATGAACATATTGATCCACTGAAGTACTTCCTTCCTCTGGGCCTTGCTTAGGACAAAATCGGCCTTAGGCCTTCTCCACGTCTTTCTGCCACTTGGCAGCTTCATCTCTAGGTTTGGTCTATCACATAACGCTGCCAGATCCACTCTTGCCTTCACGTTATCCTTTGAGTTATCAGGATGTCCATAATTGTTGCCCACAGTGCTTCGACAACATTCTTTTCAGTGTGCATCACGTCAATGTTGTGTGGAAGGAGCAGGTCGTCATAATAGGGGAGCCGAGTCAAGCCAGACTTATGTGTCCACATATGCTGCTCACCATATCCCACAAAACCACCTTCTGTATTGGCCACGAACCCATCTATCTGTTGACGAATTTCGGCACCAGTCATCGTTGCAGGTGGGCGGTCTGTCACTACGACACCTTTCGTAAAGTTCTTGATGTCTAGGCGGAATGGATGGTCAGGAGGGAGAAATTGTCGATGTTTATCGAAGGACGAATATTTTCCACCCTTTTTCAACCAAATGAACCTGAGAGCTTCCTTGCAAACTGGGCATGGGAACTTACCGTGAACACACCAGGCGCAGAATAGCCCATACGCCGGTAAGTCATGCATGGAGTACTGGTACCAAACATGCATTCTGAAGTTTGTCTTCGTAGCTCGATCATACGCCCATACCCCTTCCTCCCAGGCACGTACCAATTCATCGATCAAAGGCTCCATGTACATGCCCATTTTATTTCCCGGGTGTTCGAGAATTATCAACGACACGAATATATTCTGCCTTTGAAAGCACACACCAGGGGGGAGATTGATTGGGATAACAAACACGGGCCAACATGTGTACGGGGCAGCGCTCATTCCATAGGGATTGAACCCATCTGTGGCCAACGCAACACGTACATTACGAGCCTCTTCGGCTTTCTCACGGTGAATGGCATCAAAGTGTTTCCATGCTTCACCATCGGATGCGTGCACCATCTTGTCAGGATTGTATCGTTTTCCATTTTTGTGCCATGTCATCTGTTTCGCGGATTCCTCTGTCATGTACAGACGTTGGATCCTCGGTATGAACGGAAGGTGCCGTAGGATTGTCAAGGGTATGTCAAGCTGCCTCTTCTATCCATCACCAGAGTCTACCTCCATGAACCTAGACGATTTACACTTGGGACAGTACTTTGCCTCCGCGTATTCTTTCCTAAATAGCTTGCAGCCCTTCGGACAAGCATGAATCTGCTCATACGTCATCTTGAGTGCACGAAGGAGTTTCTGTGCCTTGTACATGCTCTTTGGCAGAACGTGATCATCCAGAAGCAGGCTCCCAATAACCGTCAACAAGCCATCAAATGCGTCTCTACTCATGCTGTACTGCGACTTGAACGCCATTACACGCCCAATGGCATCCAGTTGAGAAACCTTTGTCTAACCGTGAAGGGGCTTCTATGCCGCGTCGAACATTTCGTAGAATGCCTTTGCAGTCGGCTCTGGCTCGTCATCCATACATCCTCTCGTGTACTGTGCCTCCTGATAGTCGTTCAACATATCCGCTACCCCCCGCATCGGCATCATAATCCTCGACACGTTGTCTCAGCACCTCCTCTCTCGTACGATGCGCTTCACCATGAAATATCCACCGAGTATAGCCCGACGTAAATCCATTCTTCCAAATATGTTCTACCATGGCCTTCTTTGGTTTTCTTTTCCGGTTGGCACATTTGCTGCACGGGCATGGCACTAGACTCGCTCCTTTAGCAGCTTCGCCATATGCCCGTTCCACGAAATCATCGGTCTTCCTAATCCATTCAGTGGTGACATCGTTCCTTCCTCTACGGCCCGTGTACATCCACTCACGGTCCTCCATCCTCTAACAGAAGCCTAGCAACAGAAAATTTCGGCAGCACCTCCCCTGCACGGGGAGGTTTCGAAATCCTGCAAATAAAACTATCAGCACGATGGCTGACATCCACACATAATTCAACGGCACGATGGTCGACAATCACATATAACCATAGCCACATATGCATATATTAGAAATGTAATTTCCTATAGACCAATCATACGCATATATTAGAAATGTAATTTCCTATAGACCAATCACATGCACACTACGTTTAACCACATATAATCAATCGCATGTAATTTCATATGTACCAACCATATGCATATATTAGAAATGTATACCTTAGCCAGGGAAGATGGCGAAGATGGCGTGGTGTCCGGAGATGGCCAGAGCGATGGTGATTGACGGAGATGGCGTGGCGTTCGCGAGCGGCGGCGCGTGTGGGTGGCGGCGGCGCACGGTGTGGCGGGGCAGGGCGCGCGCGCGGGGGTGGCGGGGCGCGTACGGGCAGCGGCGCGCGCAGGATGGCGGGAAGCGGGACCGGGAGCGCGCGGGCGGGTGCGGCGCGGGGTGGCGCGGCGAGCAGTGGGCGGCGGCGCGCGCGAGCGTGGACGGCGGCAGCGGCGCATGTGGTCGCGCGCGGGCGACGGCGGCGGCGCGCGGTGGTGGCGGGGAGAAGGCGGCGACGCGCGAGGTGAGAGAGAGTGACGTGTGTGAGTGAGAGAGAAGAAGGAGAACTGGATATCGGTTCACATTCACTTCTTTGCCGAGTGCCCGCGATCTGGCACTCGGCAAAGATTTTTTAAAAAATTTAAAATAGGCTTTGCCGACTACCCACTGACAGACATTTAGCAAAGGTGTCTTTGTCAAGTGCCCACTGACAGACACTCGGCAAAGAATTGACTTAGGGTTTTTAGAAATACTTTGCCGAGAGTCACACGGATGGCACTCGGCAAAGGCTTCTTTGCCGAGTGTCCAAGCCTGGACACTCAGCAAAGTATATTTTTATTTTTTAAATTTTATCAACCAAACTTTTTGTGGTATGTTCCTACACTATGTAGACCTACATGTACCATTTTGGGATAATTATAACAGTGTTTTCAATAGCTAGTAGATTTAGTTCGTTTATTTGAATTTCTTCGGAAAATTCAAATTTGAACTGCAAGTCACTCGAAACTTAGGAAACCGTGCATGCAAAAATGATATCCATCCTATTTAGCACAAGTTACGACCGATTTTAGGAGCAGAACGCAATCTTCGAGCAACATGCTAACTAAACATGGCCGTGAACTTGCCATCCACATGTTTAAAAATTGTATAAAACACAAACAAAGACAGAAAATCATGAAACTTGTCCACATGTCATGATATCATATCTAGAGGCTGTGATAAAAATTTGAGAAAGTTTCGAGAAAGCTGTGACACACTATGTGTAGAAACCTATGTGTGGAACCTTTTCGTGGAGGTGATGAGATTTCTACTTCCCTCAACAAAGGTACATTTAGAGAGATGGTTGATTGGTATAAACATAAGGTTGAGATAGTGAAGGATGCATATGAGAAAGGTTCTAAAAATTGTCAGATGTTATCTCATTTTATACAAAAGGATCTTACAAAAGCTTGTGCAGAGGAAGTCACAACTGTCATTATGGATGAAATTCGAGGTAGAAAATTCTCAGTGCTTATAGATGAATCTCGAGATATTTCAATAAAGGAGCAAATGGCAATGATTCTAAGGTCAGTACTCCATAATAGCATTTTTACTTACATTCTTCACATTATTTCTAAAATTATACTAACACATAAACAAATGCGTCATGCAGGTTTGTGAATGATGAAGGAAAAGTTGTGGAGAGATTTCTTGGACTTCAACATGTTCAGAGTTGTACATCTATTGCATTGAAAGAAGCTTTGGTCGGTATGCTTTCAAGTCACAATTTATCTATCTCTATGCTTCGTGGGCAAGGGTACGATGGTGCTTCTAATATGAGAGGCGAGTTTAATGGGGTGCAGAAAATGATTCGTGATGAAAATCCTTATGCTTTCTATGTGCATTGTTTTGCCCATCAATTGCAACTAGTAGTTGTCACAATTTCGACTTCTAGTGCAGACATTGCAGATTTCTTTAACTATATTCCTTTAATAGTCAACACCGTGGGGGCATCTTGTATGAGAAAGGATGCCTTACTTGCAAAGCATCATGATGTGTTGCTAGAAAAGATTGAGAATGGTGAGATTATGACTGGAAGAGGTTTAAACCAAGAAAGTAGCCTAGCAAGGCCTGGAGATACTAGATGGGGTTCACATCTAAAAACTTTGCTTCGCATTTTGGTGATGTTTGAGGCAATCATAGATGTCCTTGAAATAGTGAAGAAAGATTCTATTAAACCAGCATGTAATGGTGGAGCTTTAGGTTTAATTGGAAAAATGGAAAGCTTTGATTTTGTGTTCATCCTGCATTTGATGATAGAAATATTGAGTATGACAGATATTTTGTCACATGCTTTGCAAAGGAAGGATCAAGATATAGTTGAAGCAATGCATTTGATCACGGATGTGAAAGAGAGCTTGCAAGATATGAGAGAAAATGGATGGGAGCCATTACTAAAAAAAGTGAAACCATTCTGTGAGAGGAATGAGATTGAAGTGCCAGATATGGATAAAGAAATTAATGTTAGAGGGACATCTAGACGAAGAAAGCAAAAGGTAACAAACATGCATTACTATCATGTTGAGATTTTTCTTGTTGCCATTGATGCCATCTTGACTGAGTTGAATCATCGGTTCAATGAAATTAGTTCAGAGTTATTAGTATGTATGGCTGCTTTTAACCCAAGGAACTCATTCTCTAATTTTGATGTCGACAAACTTGTGAGGCTTGCTGAAATTTATGCTGAGGATTTTGATATTGGTGATCTTACTATTTTGCCAAATCAACTTAGACAGTTTGTCAACCGTGCTAGAAGAACTCCAGAATTTCTTGGATGCACTGAACTTGGAAAAATTGCTGAAATTATGGTCAAGGCTTCTATGCACACATCTTATAAATTGGTTTACCGTCTTATTGAGCTAACGTTGACACTACCAGTGGCAACGGCTTCAGTTGAGAGAATATTTTCAGCTATGGCCATTATAAAGACAGATTTGCGTAGTAAAATGGGTGATGAATGGCTCAATGACTTGATGATATGCTATAATGAGAAGGAGATATTTAAGAAGATTGATAACGAAAAGATTAAAAAGCGATTTCAAGAGATGAAAAAACGTCGTATGTTATTGCCCAAAAAAATAGTGGTATGCTCTATTCTCTTTCAAACTAATATTTTAGAGGTCCATAAATATTTGACTCATCTATTATGTCCTATTTATGCAGGTTGCTTCTTCGGATGAATAATGAGTGTTATTATGTATGAGAGCCATTTATTTATGCCTATCTATGTTTCGAATTTCGGTATGGATAAATTTCATCCCATATTTCTCATTTTGTATTTTATGATTTTTACTGTTCATCGATGTTTTAATATAAAAGTACTATAAATTATTATATTTGTAGGGAGTATGATAAAGTTATGTCGATATAGCGTTTTAGTTTAGCCCCTCCTAATTTTTTTTCTAGATCCGTCCCTGCTACTGATGTCTCCTCTGATGTCAAAGTGCAGTGCCCTCACTATAAAAGTGATGATGTTAAGTTGAACAATATCCTAACAACTTTGACTACTAAGAAAGTTCCTTTGTGTGCGCTTTATGGAAAGCATTCCAAATCAAAAAAGTTGATGGGGAAAAATGATGTAGCTACCAAGCATTCCAAAATTTAGGTATGTTTGCATTGCGGTAGTCGATTTTGTGGTGGTGTTAAGTAACTAGGTGGCCATGCAAAAGTGCATGCCATGAAGCATAACCATTGGTTGGTTGTTTTATTTGATGATCCTTCTGCGGGTTATTATATTTCTTTTGACCAGGGTCTTTCAATTAGTATCTTTCAATCTGGATCTCTTGGTGATGAGGATTCCATAGTGTTGTTAAAGAGCTGCCAAGCCGTGGAAATAAATTGTGTTTCAATTCCATCTTACAATTTCTCATAGCCATTGGTATAATGCACAGGATGATGGGTCCAGATAATCGGATAAAAGGGCCTCTTATAACACCTTTAAAAAGGCTTTTTCTTAAGACAAATTCTTCGTACACAGCAGGTACAGTACTTCGAACGGATGATCTTTTCGCCAACTTGTGCTCTAAGTAGCCGAACTTCAGGGGCTGCCTAATGGTTGATAGTGAAAAATATATCTGTTGTCTTCTTGATGGACTGAGAATAGAGGAAATTGCAGTAGAGAGTGGGTTACCACAAGATTGCTATCATGCTGGTTTTGTTACAATGGATTCAATATTTGGATGCGAGCTATAGAGTGTGGACAGCACACCAAGATGCTCTTCTTTCATTGTTCTCTCACTGCAGGTCTCATCAAGTCCAACTACCGGCACTCCGATGGTAGCTTTTAATCTTTTCAATTCAATCAAAGTATAGAGCTGCAGTATTATGAATGATGAGCTTGTGTCTGGTGGTGATGACAGCCATGGCCAGAATAATGAAAGTGAGCCTAAACAGGATTTAACAAAGGTTCCTTAAACTTCCAAGAAACTCATAAGAAAAACTCCATCCGTGCTGGTCATTAATTTTAAAAGCCTCTTTAAAGGAGTTGTAAGAGACCCTTTTATCCGATTATCTGGACCCATCCTCCTGCGCATTATACCAATGGCCAGGAGACATTGTAAGATGGAACTGAAACACAATTTATCTCCACGGCTTGACAGCTCTTTAACAACACTAACTATGGAATCCTCATCACAAAGAGATCCAGATTGGAAGATACTAATTACAAAACTCCGGTCAAAAGAAATACAATAGCCTACAGAAGAATCATCAAATGAAACAACCAACCAATGGTTATGCTTCATGGCATGCACTTTTGCATGGCCACCTAGTTACTTACCAACACCACAAAATCAACTACTGCAATGCAAAAATACTCAAATTTTGGAATGCTTGGTAGCTACATCCTTTTTCTCCCATCAACTTTTTTTTTTTGATTTGGAATGCTTTCCATAGAGCGCACACAAATGAACTTCCTTAGTAGTTAAAGTTGTTGTAAGGATCAGTTAAACTTGACAGCATCACTTTTATAGTGAGGGCACTGCACTTTGGCATCAGTGGAGGCGGCCGGCAGCTCCAGCTGCTTCTTCTTGCTAGCATTGCCCATCACTCTAATATAGCTGGAGTCAAATTTGGTTCATTCGAATCTCTGCTCAAGTCAGAAGAAACCAGCAAAACGTAGTCGCCACGGAAATGGAGCTTGGCGACATCTGAGCTGTGGTTCCTACGGCAGCCGCCTCACCTGCTAGGCCTTTTGTGTCCTCCGCAACGGTGAGACAACCTCCGCAGCGAAGGGTCCCAGTGGGAGAGAGGAGGCGTCGGCGGGAGAAGACGACCGTCGTTGATCTCGCCGTAACACCGGCCAACGTGGTTTAATCCGACGTAGCCGCCTCCGAATTGGACCTTGGCGGCGTCCTGACAGTGGTACTCTAGGGTCCAGCGAGGACCTCCGCGTCTTCCGAGACGGCGAGGCGTCCTCTGCGGCTAAGAGCACTTTCCTTCCTCCGCGACGGCGAGCCGGCCTCCGCTGCGAAGGAGTTATTTGAATTTGTAACACTATCGTCGCGCGGAGTTATTTGAATTTGTAACACTATCGTTGCGCGGCTTCGCCACTTTGTAACTCTGCAGCCGTGCTTCGCCAGTTTGGTATTATGGAGGAAACACCCGCGCCATTTAGGTACTGTTAATGTCCCGTCCTCTGTAAGCGTCCGTTTTGTTGCGCTTGTGTACAGCCGTGGACTAAAGTACCCCTAGTCCGCTCTTGCTGACTGCACACTCCTATTTCTTCAGACTCGCCCGCGCCGCCGGAGACTCTGCACCGCCGTCTGCAATGTCCGCCCTCTGCATCCCGCGTGAGCAAGGAGCTAGTGCCCGCGCCGTGTGAGCAAGGAGCTGGTGCCCGCGCCCCCGTCTGAAGAAAGAGAATCGCCCGAGCCGCCCTCTGCATCCCGCGCAGCCGTCTGGCTACTGGTTCCCCTGCCCCGGCTGCATGGAGATAGAAAACTCCGCCCACTCCCCGGATTCAACTCAAGTTTTACCGGTTATGAGCTCGGAGGCACCCCTTCCTTGCCTTCCCACTGGTTCTCCGGTGGAAAGAGTGGATGCACCGGTCAGGACCTCGGATTTGTCGGATCCCCTAAATTTTCTTTTTAGGGAGCAACATACAATGGAGGTTTGATTCAATTTACAGTATACAGCAGTTTATTGTGTTTAGTACCTGTGCCTAGTACTTCATAGGTGTATTATCCTTTGGTTTCAGGTATTAGAAATTGATTGGGGGGCAATACAGATTGATGATAGATGGGAAGAAGGAGAACAACAGACTGCCTCAGAGTCAGTGCTTTATGATCGGTTAGGATTGCTAGCAGAAGATGAACGTGAAACTACTGAAAGGCAAGATGCTTTTACTAGTAGATCGTTTGGTGTCCGCGGAAGCGATGAAATTGATGATGAAACTGTTGCTTTGCCCTGCAATGATTGCATACCACAAGAAAGGGTATTTGTTTGCAACAGATCAAATCCAATAATGAAGATTGGTAGTTTGTACAAGGATATGAAAGAATTCAGGCTGGCTATGAGGCAGTATGCGATCAGTAATGAGTTCGAGTTAGGAATTGAGTCAAGCTCACCTTTCAGATATAGAGCTTATTGCAAAGGAGGTGATTGTCCATGGAGAATCAATGCAAGGCTACAGAATGCCGGGTCTCCCACAGTAGTGGTGAGTAATGTTTTAGCACACATTTATTGTACTCTCGATAGTGGATGAAATTAGGGAAGCTCACAATGATTCCTTTCTGTGTGCAGGTTACAGTAATCGTGGATCAGCACACATGCACTTCAAGTCCACATCGACGTCGACCACTAGGCGTTTCTTCCCCCTCGACGGAGCCGCCATCGGAGGAAGAGCACTATCGGAGGATCGAGCTCGACGGGAAGTGGCGGCGCCGTGGAAAGGGATGAGAGTTAGGTTTTCACCGAGGGGCGCCGTGGTTACAGCGAGGGGCAACAATGACTTTTACCGTAGGTAAGAAAAGGTTACAGAGGCCGGGACATTAACAGTACCAAAACGGCGCGGGGGTTTCGTCCATAATACCAAACTGGCGAAGCACGGTTGCGGAGTTATAAAGTGGCGAAGCCGCGCGACGAGAGTGTTACAAATTCAAATAACTCCGCTGCGAAGGGCACCAGTGAGGGCTTGTTCGGTTATTTTTAATCTATATGGATTGGAGGGGATTAATACGGATTGAGAAATATTTTGACTTATTAGGGATTGAAACCCCCTCAATTTATATGGATTGAGCTAGAACCGAACAAGCCGTGAGAGGGAGAACGCGTCGTGGGAAGAGTACGACCGGTGTTGATCTAGGTATAGCACATGTCGACGTGGTTCTCGGCGGTGACTGGATGAGCCATTGCGGGAGAGAGGAGGCGACGCCAACCTCGATGAAGCGGAGGAGCCGCCGATGCATCGCATGAGAAAGAATTGGGAGGAGCGCGATATGGTGGTGTTCGGGCAGATAAGATCTCCACCGAGGGCAGGCTCAAATGAGTCCAAAGGTGATATTTTCCTTTCCCCTCAAACTGATCCAAACTTCAGTTATTACACAATGTTCAGAACACTCCACTTCTTATCTCCACACTGATATTTTGAATCCCTCCATACTGGGATACTTTCTACGGCTGAGGCCTCTAGAACCTTTGTTGACCAGCCCAACCATATATCAACTCGAGCACACTAGAGAAACCAGCAGGGAGGGGAAAGATCTTCAATTTCCAATTCAGTAATGAACTCCACTAAAACAGCCTTACTGTCCAGCACAGCCCAGTCCAAACTTGATACTTCCCAATTGGGAGGGGCCTCTAGATCCTTGTCCATATACTTCCTCCATATCTCCAACTATACACACAAGTGCAACCATAACAGGGAGAGGGGATTCTTTTTCAGCTACTCAAACCAGCATTGCATCCACTGCATCAGGCTTGTTGCTCCTTTTGCTCACCTCCATATTTAATCCATGTCACCTCTCAATTTCATATGGCAACAGGTCAAGCTTAATTAACAAAACTTGTTCTTTAACCATAGCTCTACAAGATTGTTGCAGCATCCCAAGATTACAAGTAAATAGATCAAGAACTATAGTGCTCCAAATTGGGGTGGGGATACTTAAAAGTTCAGTTCTGGTAGATTGAAACCATATGTCTGTCAGGGAAGATTTTGGAACACTTTACTCCATTTTTTACACAGCAACAGACCAAGGTCACATTACCAAAGTTATTCCTTAGATATAGCTCTACCACTTTGGTATAGCACCCCTAGGTTCAAAACATTCAGAACAATTTTTATGAAGCACCAAAGTAGAGCAAAATCAAAGAAAAGTCCTTTTTCAGTTAGCTGAAACAGCACCTACCAAACCTGACATAGATTTTTGCACCCCCTTTTTCTCTAACTTTTATGCAGTAATAAGCCGAGCTCTTCACATCAAATTTGTTCACCTACACTTGGTCCTTCACTTTTTATAAAATTCCTAACCCAAATATCCTTGGATTAACTACCATAGAGCTCCAAAGGTTGGTAAAAATACACAGATTCAGACTTAGTTTTAACAATAAGTCTGAATCCCAAACACCTGACAGACCGTCTTTTGACCACTTTTACTCCAGCAGTCATGTAGAACCACAGCCTCACAATAGGAAACTTACTCACCAACTAATGCTCTCCAAGTTTGCTATAGTTGTCCCAGACCAAATGTACATGGATCAAATTCTAGAGAGCCCCAAAATGGGCAACTTGTTGTCATTCAAGGTTCAGAATCTGAACCAAAACATCGGTCACTAGTAAACTGACAATCCAAGTTTGAGCGACTGTTTCTCCACTTTTTGTGTAGAATCATGCCCCTCACCCTTAAAGATACTTGTCCACCCACTTATGGTCTACAACTCTTCTACAGGAATCACAACATAAAGCTTCATGGATTAGCCACAGAGGACCTCCAAAACAGCCACAAAATACTGAAATTTCAGACAGAACTATCACCATCTGAAAACTCCGAACCTGCCAACCTCACTTTAGATCACCTTTTCTCCAAGTTCAAAGTCACTTTAGGGGTATGACCCTTAACCAAACTTACACCCCAACACATGGTCTTCCACTTTGGTACTGAGACCCTAGTCAATAACTGTATGAATCAGCCACAAACAGATTCCAAAGTTGCTCCAAAATACAAAGATTTCAAATTCAGATATAACATTAAGTCTGAAACTCAGAATCTGACAGTTCACTTTTGAGCAAGTTTTACAACAAGTTCCATATGGCTTTAGGGTTAAGTAGCTTAATCAATTTGGTACTCCTATTGTTGTTCTACAAGTTTGGCATAATGTCCCTTATCTAAAACCTTGTGTATTCCAAACTACCAAAGTTCAAATTTTGCACCAACACACAAAAATTCAGACCCTGATTTGGTACTAAGTCTGAAATCCACAAATCTGACAGCTCTATTCGAACCACTTTTTCTCCTGGTAGCATATGGTTTCAGGGCTATCACACTCAATAAGAATTGTTCTCCAATAGTTATTCTACAAGTTTATTATAGCAACCTTTTAGCAAAAGTCCATAGTATAAAAGCTACAGGGTTCCAAAAACAGATAAATGAAACTGTTTTCAGCCAAATCCAAACTGAAACCAATCTGAACTTTTAAAAATTACTCCAAATTTATCTACACAAGTTGGAAATCTCCAAATATGAAAGTTGTTTGTTTTTCTATGCTCTACAACTTTGGTATATAGAATTTCAGTTAATTCTCTTTCAATTTTGTATTCCTCCTTTGGGCTAGTTTAGGGTTTCAAATGTGACTGTTGTTTCTCCAAACCACCTCGCAACTTTGATCCACCTCTAAAAGCAAAGTTGTTATTTGACCTACAATCTAACTTTGATTTATAGAGTTCATGCCCAAAATGTCCTTGGTTTAGGATTTGCTTTACCTAAACCCCATTTCACCTTTGGTCTCGAGCTAGGCTTTTGAAGTTGATCCTTCACCTCAAGTGTTTCTTCCACTTGATCTACACTTCAAAGTAAAGTTACACTAGATTCTAAGTTTTACTTTTAGTATTTAAGACTCCAAGTCAACTGGTCACTTTGCTTAAGTGATGTTTTTCACCTACTTGGTGTAAGCAAAGTTCTTATACTAAGGCCTACACTCAATGCACAACGTCACACTTTTGAAAAAAAATGACCTAGTAAATGCATTCTAGGTATAACAAGCAAGTTAATGCAAATGTTTATGATGACATGTTAGAGTTTTAGTTCTCGTAACATTAGGGGTGTTACAGATATACACCTGAAACACACTTTGTTATACCAAAATACATGTGTTTTGAGGACCTTCGGCAATGTAGACCCCAACAGTAGCCTCTTGCGGGATGAGTTCGTTTCTTCATAACGAGCTTAGATCGCAAACAATAAAATTGGGAGGCCATGCGCCGAAGGTACGAAAAACACATTCCCTAAGCTCGTTATGAAGACCTAGATTGAGACTAGTCTGATTAGTGGGATCCAATGGTTAGTGAGTGCAACGCTTATATTTCAGAAACAACACGTATAAAAAGGACGATGGCCGGCATCATTGGCACGACATTTGCTGTTTGCACTCGCTGTTGCTAGAGCTTGCTTCGAACATCTTTGCCACCTTTGAACAAGCCTTAGCCAGTTGAAAATATCACACATTTTATTAGAAATGGCTGGAGAGCAACGTGCTACTGAGGTGTCCTTGACACCTTCGACAGGTGTGTCAGAGACGAGAGTTGTGAACTTTCCTGCATCAACACAAGCTACTGCCTCTAGGACCAAAGCTGCTACTGCAGATCCGTCCGAGGACATCGATGACATCGACATCGAGGAGAATGCAACAATTCGTCCTACGAAACCGAGTCACGTGAACTTCGGCAAGTCAAGGATTAAAGGAGGACATGTTTAGGTACTTAATCGATTTGGCTATATTGACAACATTGTCTGGGTTCGACTAGAAGGTGATGACTTAGTCCTGAAGCCGAAGGAGGACGAAGTTGTTATTTTCCGAAGCTTTCTTATAGCTGGACTTAGATTTCTTTTGCATAATATGGTAGTTGCTTTGCTAAAGAGATTTAACATATATCTTCATCAACTTACACCAAATGCCATAGTGTGTTTAGGAATTTTTATTTGGTTGTTTGAAGCCAGGGCGTCGAACCCAGTGCCGAAGCTTTTTGCGAGGTATTTTGCCAGATTCATGAGTTACACTTTCAGATGAAGGCAACTACGGGCCTTCACAATAACTTTGGTTGCTATAACTTTGCTTATCGAAGAGGTGTTATGTCTCCAGCTCTTGCATATCGAAGCAAATGGCCGGACAGGTGGGCAAAAGAATGGTTTTATATGAAGAATGATATGAAGGAGCGGTCTGATATAAAGGGAATTATCCAAACTCCTATCCACACATGCTTCAGTTGTAATAAACCTAGTTGTTATGTTGACTTCGAAGCTCAAGCTGCTATAGTTGCTTTCAATGATGTCTGTGCACATATCAGGACGAGGGATATTGTTCAAGAGCACATAGCGTTTAGAATATGGCCACTAAGGGCTAAATGGGAAATGTCGAATATGTCTGAGAAAGATGCTTCAGTTGTGGAGCCTGGACGAGTGGCTAGATTGTATTGAGGAAAAATGCAATGAAATACTTGGCAATTATAGTAAGCTAGAAGCCGAAGCTTTGCATCGGCCTTTTGAAGCACGAAAAAACGTCGATTAAATCACGTATTTGACGCTATCACTGTCTTTTACCCCAACTACTCTGAAGTGACTCAGGAGTCGAAGAAGAGGAAGAAGAAGGTAACAACCAAACTGAACAAGGTGTCAAAGATAAAACGTGGGGTGACACCTTCTCAGGCTTCGAGGGAGACTTTACTGGTATAACAAATGTCTGAACTATGTTATTTTAACTTAGCACCATTGTGCTGACTCTGTTGTTTGTTTCCTTTGCAGACTATGCCCGAAGCTGCGAGCACACTTGCTATTGAAGAGACTTCCTTGGTTGCTATGACTTCGAAAGACTGGAAAGTTGTTGCTTCGAAGACTGAGGAGGCAAAGACTGAAGAAGTCACTTCTTTGAAACTTTAGATTGTTGACTCTTTGCTAGACAGCGACGAAGAAGATGGGATGCACATAGCTCCGGTGATGAGCTCATTTTTTAGGATGACAAAGATAATGACACCAAGGAAGAAGAAACCGCCAAAACAATTTTGGTGACGACGGATGCTGCATCTCCTGCTACACATGTGCCGAGGCCAAGGAGAGCCCGACGGCTCAGTCAGTGTCTCTAGTAGCGAGCCGAAGAAAAAATTGGTTCTTTGAAGCCCGCGACTGCAAAAGATAAGGGCAAAGAACCTGCAGACAAGGAAGAGGCCACGAAGGCTATTGAAGGCGACACGCCACTTGGTGAAGGGCCCTTTGATCAAGAACTCGGGGGCCGAAAATACATAGTTCACCAAGCAGCCGGGAAAACTATGGGTGCTAAGCAGCTAGCCGAAGCTATTAGCTTTACTGAACAACTTGGGTACCCTTCGGGAGCTACAGTCTTCGGGGGAAGGTGAAAGTCGCCTAGAGGGGGGTGAATAGGGCGAATCTGAAATTTATAAACTTAAGCACAACTACAAGCCGGATTAGCGTTAGAAATATGAACGAGTCCGAGAGAGAGGGCGAAAAATAAATCGTAGGCAAATAAAGAGTGAGACACAAGGATTTGTTTTACCGAGGTTCGGTTCTTGCAAACCTACTCCCCGTTGAGGTGGTCACAAAGACCGGGTCTCTTTCAACCCTTTCCCTCTCTCAAACGGTCACTTAGACCGAGTGAGCTTCTCTTCTCAATCAAACGGGACACTAAGTCCCCGCAAGGACCACCACACGATTGGTGTCTCTTGCCTTGGTTACAATTGAGTTGATCACAAGAAAGAATGAGAAAAAGAAGCAATCCAAGCGCAAGAGCTCAAATGAACACAAGTCACTCTCTCACTAGTCACTATTTGATTTGGAATGAACTATGGACTTGAGAGAGGATTTGATCTCTTTGGTGTGTCTTGTATTGAATGATATAGCTCTTGTAAGGTGTGGGAAGTTAGAAAACTTGGATGCAATGAATGGTGGGTGGTTGGGGGTATTTATAGCCCCAACCACCAAACTAGCCGTTTGGTGAAGGCTGCTGTCGCATGGTGCACCAAACCGTCCGGTGTGCCTGCCACGTCATCAAACCGTTGAATTCTGACCGTTGAAGCTTCTGTCTTCTGGGCCACCGGACAGTCCAGTGGTGCACCGGACAGGCACTGTTCAGTGTCCGGTGTGCCATCTGCCTCTGCTCTGACTCTGGCGCGCACTGTAGCGCACTTAATGCCTTCTGCAGACGACCGTTGGCGCGAAGTAGCCGTTGCTCTGCTGGCACACCGGACAGTCCGGTGCGTCACCGGACACAGTCTGGTGCTTCACCGGACAGTCCGGTGAATTATAGCGGAGCAGCCTCTAGAATTCCCGAAGGTGAGCAGTTCGGAGTTGGAGTCCCTGGTGCATCGGACACTGTCCGGTAGTGCACCGGACACTGTCCGGTGCACCAGACCAAGGCACACTTCGGCTGACTTTAGCTCTCAATATTTGAATCCTTTCTCGGTCTTTTTATTGGTTTGTTGTGAACCTTTGGCACCTGTAGAACTCATAATCTAGAGCAAACTAGTTAGTCTAATTATTTGTGTTGGGCATTTCAACCACCAAAATAAATTTGGGAAGAGGTGTAAGTCTATTTCCCTTTCAATCTCCCCCTTTTTGGTGATTGATGCCAACATAAACCAAAGCAAATATAGAAGTGCATAATTGAACTAGTTTGCAGAATGTAAGTGCAAAGGTTACTAAGAATTGAACCAATATATTTTCATAAGATATGCATGGATTGATTTCTTTTTCATTTTCAACATTTTGGACCACGCTTGCACCACATGTTTTGTTTTTGCAAATTCTTTTGTAAATTCTTTTCAAAGTCCTTTTGCAAATGGTCAAAGGATACATGAATAAGATTTTGAGAAGCATTTTCAAGATTTGAATTTTCTCCCCTTGTTTCAATTGCTTTTCCTTTGACTAAACAAAACTCACCCTCAATAAAATCCTCCTCTTAGTGTTTAAGAGGGTTTTGGTTATTAGTTTTGAAGAGGATGTACCAATTTGAAATTCTATCAAAAATAAGATACCAATTGGAAAAACATCATGGAAAAATCACTCTTTTCTTAACTCAAATTTTTGAAAATTGGTGGTGGTGCGGTCCTTTTGCTTTGGGTTAATACTTTCTCCCCCTTTGGCATGAATCGCCAAAAACAGATACTTGAGTGAAATATAAGCCCTTTTATAACTACTTTTCCCCCTTTGGCAAACAAAATATGAGTGACGGTTATACCAAAGACAAAGAGCGGTGCGGAGCGACGGCGAAGGATGAGTAACTTGATGGAGTGGAGTGGAAGCCTTTGTCTTCGCCGAAGACTCCTTTTACCTTTCAATCTATGACTTGGTTTGAAATACACTTGAAAATGCATTAGTCATAGCATATAAAAGAGATATGATCAAAGGTATATTAATGAGCTATGTGTGGAAAACATCAAAAGAAATTCCTAGAATCAAGAATATTTAGCTCATGCCTAAGTTTGGTAAATGCTTGTTCATCTAATGGCTTGGTAAAGATATCGGCTAATTGTTCTTTGGTGTTAATATATGCAATCTCGATATCCCCCTTTTGTTGGTGATTCCTTAAGAAATGATACCGAATGACTATGTGTTTAGTGCGGCTATGCTCAACGGGATTATCCGCCATGCGGATTGCACTCTCATTATCACATAGAAGAGGAACTTTGGTTAATTTGTAACCATAGTCTCTGAGGGTTTGCCTCATCCAAAGCAATTGCACGCAACAATGACCTGCGGCAATATACTCGGCTTCGGCGGTAGAAAGATCTACGGAATTTTGTTTCATTGAAGCCCAAGACACCAGAGACCTTCCCAAGAACTGGCAAGTCCCTGATGTGCTCTTTCTATTAATTTTACACCCTGCCCAATCGGCATCCGAATAACCAATTAAATCAAATGTGGATCCCCTAGGGTACCAAAGGCCAAACTTAGGAGTATAAACTAAATATCTCAAGATTCATTTTATGGCCCTAAGGTGAGCTTCCTTAGGATCGGCTTGGAATCTTGCACACAAGCATACAGAAAGCATAATGTCCGGTCGAGATGCACATAAATAGAGTAAAGAACCTATCATCGACCGGTATACCTTTTGATCTACGGATTTACCTCCCGTGTCGAGGTCGAGATGCCCATTTGTTCCCATGGGTGTCTTGATGGGCTTGGCATCCTTCATCCCAAACTTGTTTAGAATGTCTTGAATATACTTCGTTTGGCTAATGAAGGTGCCCTCTTGGAGTTGCTTCACTTGAAATCCTAATAAGTACTTCAACTCCCCCATCATTGACATCTCGAATTTTTGTGTCATGATCCTACTAAACTCTTCACATGTAGATTCGTTAGTAGACCCAAATATGATATCATCAACATAAATTTGGCATACAAACAAATCATTTTCAAGTGTTTTAGTAAAGAGAGTAGGATCAGCCTTTCCGACTTTGAAGCCATTAGTGATAAGGAAATCTCTTAGGCATTCATACCATGCTCTTGGGGCTTACTTGAGCCCATAAAGCGCCTTAGAGAGTTTATATACATAGTTAGGGTACTCACTATCTTCAAAGCCGGGAGGTTGCTCAACATAGACCTCTTCCTTGATTGGTCCATTGAGGAAGGCACTTTTCACATCCATTTGGTAAAGCTTAAAGCCATGGTAAGTAGCATAGGTAAGTAAAATGCGAATTGACTCAAGCCTAGCTACAGGTGCATAGGTTTCACCGAAATCCAAACCTTTGACTTGTGAGTATCCCTTGGCCACAAGTCGGACTTTGTTCCTTGTCACCACACCATGCTCATCTTGCTTGTTGCGGAAGACCCACTTGGTTCCTACAACATTTTGGTTAGGACGTGGAACTAAATGCCATACCTCATTCCTTGTGAAATTGTTGAGCTCCTCTTGCATCGCCACCACCCAATCCAAATCTTGAAGTGCTTCCTCTACCTTGTGTGGCTCAATAGAGGAAACAAAAGAGTAATGTTCACAAAAATGAGCAACACGAGATCGAGTAGTTACCCCCTTTTGAATATCGCCGAGGATGGTGTTCACGGGGTGATCTTGTTGAATTGCTTGGTGGACTCTTGGGTGTGGCGGTCTTGGAGCTTGTTCATCTTCCTCATCTTGATCATAGGCATCTCTCCCTTGATCATTGCTCTCCTCTTGAGGTGGCTCAACTTCTTGATCTTCTCCTTCATCATTTTGAGCCTCATCCTCATCTTGAGTTGGTGGAGATGCTTGCATGGAGGAAGATGGTTGATCTTGTGCTTGTGGAGGCTCTTCGGATTCTTTAGGACACACATCCCCAATGGACATGTTCGTTAGCGCGACGCACGAAGCCTCTTCATCATCTAGCTCATCAAGATCAACTTGCTCTACTTGAGAGCCGTTAGTCTCATCAAACACAATGTCACAAGAAACTTCAACTAGTCCAGTGGACTTGTTAAAGACTATATGCCCTTGTGTTTGAATCATACCCTAGTAAAAAGCCTTCTACAGCCTTAGGAGCAAATTTGGATTTTCTACCTCTTTTAACAAGAATAAAGCATTTGCTACCAAAGACTCTAAAATATGAAACATTTGGCTTTTTACCGGTTAGGAGTTCGTATGATGTCTTCTTGAGGATTCGGTGTAGATATAACCGGTTGATGGCGTAGCACGTAGTGTTGACCGCCTCCGCCCAAAACCGATCCGAGGTCTTGTACTCATCAAGCATGGTCCTTGCCATGTCCAATAGAGTTCGATTCTTTCTCTCCACTACACCATTTTGTTGTGGCGTGTAGGGAGAAGAGAACTCATGCTTGATGCCCTCCTCCTCAAGGAAGCCTTCGATTTGTGAGTTCTTGAACTCCGTTCCGTTGTCGCTTCTAATCTTTTTGATCCTTAAGCCAAACTCATTTTGAGTCCGTCTCAAGAATCCCTTTAAGGTCTCTTGGGTATGAGATTTTTCCTGCAAAAAGAATACCCAAGTGAAGTGAGAATAATCATCCACAATAACTAGACAGTACTTACTCCCGCCGATGCTTATGTAAGCTACCGGGCCGAATAGATCCATGTGTAGGAGCTCGAGTGGCCTGTCAGTCGTCATGATGTTCTTATGTGGATGATGAACCCCAACTTGCTTCCCTGCTTGGCATGCGCTACAAATCCTGTCTTTCTCAAAATGAACAATTGTTAGTCCCAAAATGTGCTCTCCCTTTAGAAGTTTGTGAAGATTCTTCATCCCAACATGGGCTAGTCGGCGGTGCCAGAGCCAACTCATGTTAGTCTTAGCAATTAAGCAAGTATCGAGTTCAGCTCTATTGAAATCAACTAAGTATAGCTGACCCTCTAATACTCCCTTAAAAGCTACTGAATTATCACTTCTTCTAAAGACAGTAACATCTGTATCCGTAAAGAGACAGTTGTAGCCCATTTTACATAATTGATAAACAGAAAGCAAGTTATAATCTAAAGAATCTACAAGAAAAACATTGGAAATAGAGTGGTCAGGTGATATAGCAATTTTACCCAATCCTTTGACCAAACCTTGATTTCCATCCCCGAATGTGATAGCTCGTTGGGGATCTTGGTTTTTCTCGTAGGAGGAGAACACCTTTTTCTCCCCTGTCATGTGGTTTGTGCACCCGCTGTCGATGATCCAACTTGAGCCCCCGGATGCATAAACCTACAAAACAATTTTAGTTCTTGATTTTAGGTACCCAAACGGTTTTGGGTCCTTTGACATTAGATACAAGAACTTTGGGTACCCAAACACAAGTCTTTGACCCCTTGTGCTTGCCCCCAACATACTTGGCAACTACTTTGCCGGATTTGTTAGTCAAAACATAAGATGCATCAAAAGTTTTAAATGAAATGTTAGAATCATTTGATGCAATAGGAGTTTTCTTCTTAGGCAATTTTGCACCAGTTGATTGCCTAGAGTTAGATGTCTCACCCTTATACATAAAAGCATGATTAGGGCTAGAGTGAGACTTCCTAGAGTGAATTCTCCTAATCTTGTGCTTGGGATAACCGGCAGGGTATAAAATGTAACCCTCGTTATCCTGATGCATGGGAGCCTTGCCCTTAACAAAGTTAGATAGTCTTTTAGGAGGGGCATTAAGTTTGACATTGTCTCCCTTTTGGAAGCCAATGCCATCCTTGATGCCAGGGCGTCTCCCACTATAGAGCATGCTTCTAGCAAATTTAAATTTTTCATTTTCTAAGTCATGCTCATTAATTTTGGCATTAAGTTGAGCTATGTGATCATTTTGTTTCTTAATTAAAGCTAGGTGATCATGAACAGCGTCAACATTAATGTCTCTACATCTAGTGCAAATAGAAACATGCTCAACGGTAGATGTAGAGGGTTTGCAAGATTTTAGTTCAACAATCTTAGCATGCAAAATGTCATTTTCACTTCTAAGATTGGAAATGGTAACATTGCAAACATCTAAGTCTTTAGCCTTAGCAATTAATTTTTCATTCTCATTTCTAAGGCTAGCAAGAGATACATTCAATTTTTCAATCTTAGCAAGTAAACTAACATTATCATCTCTAAGATTGGAAATTGAATCATCACAAATATTTGAATCAACCTTAGCAATTAATATAGCATTTTCATTTCTAAGGTTGGTAATAATATCATGGCATGTGCTTAGCTCACTAGATAATTTTTCACATTTTTCCACTTCTAGAGCATAAGCATTCTTAACCTTAACATGCTTCTTATTTTCCTTAATTAGGAAGTCCTCTTGGGTGTCCAAGAGTTCATCCTTCTCATGAATAGCACTAATTAATTCATTTAATTTTTCCTTTTGTTGCATGTTTAGGTTGGTAAAAAGGGTTCGTAAATTATCCTCCTCATCACTAGAATTATCTTCATCACTAGAGGATGCATATTTAGTGGAGGATTTTGATTTTACCTTCTTCCTTTTACCGTCCTTTGCCATGAGACACTTGTGGCCGACGTTGGGGAAGAGAAGACCCTTGGTGACGGCAATGTTTGCGGTGTCCTCGTCGGAGGAGGAGTCGGTGGAGCTCTCGTTGGAGTCCCACTCCCGGCAAACATGGGCATCGCCGCCCTTCTTCTTGTAGTACCTCTTCTTCTCCTTTCTTCTCCCCTTCTTGTCGTCGCCCCTGTCACTGTCACTAGATAGTGGACATTTTGCAATAAAGTGACCGGGCTTACCACACTTGTAGCAAACTTTCTTGGAGCGGGGCTTGTAATCCTTCCCCCTCCTTTGCTTGAGGATTTGGCGGAAGCTCTTGATGATGAGCGTCATTTCCTCGTTGTCGAGCTTGGAGGCGTCGATGGGGATTCTACTTGGAGTAGAATCTTCTTTTTTCTCCTCTGTTGCTTTGAATGCAACGGGTTGTGCTTCGGGCGTGGAGGAGTCGCCTTGCTCGATGATCTTTTTGGAGCCTTTGATCATTAGCTCAAAGCTCACAAATTTACCTATGACCTCCTCGGGAGACATTAGCGTGTATCTAGGATCACCTCGAATTAATTGAACTTATGTTGGGTTAAGGAAAACGAGGGATCTTAGAATAACCTTGACCATCTCATGGTCATCCCATTTGGTGCTCCCGAGGTTGCGCACTTGGTTCACCAAGGTCTTCAAGCGGTTGTACATGGCTTGTGGGTCCTCTCCTTGGTGAAGTCTAAATCGACCGAGCTCCCCCTCGATCGTCTCTCTCTTGGTGATCTTGGTCACCTTGTCTCCTTCGTGCGCGGTCTTGAGCACGTCCCAAATCTCCTTGGTGCTCTTTAACCCTTGCACCTTGTTATACTCCTCTCGACTTAGAGAGGCGAGGAGTATAGTGGTGGCTTGGGAGTTGAAGTGTCAGATTTGGGCGACCTCGTTCGAATCATAGTCTTCATCCCCCGGTGATGGTACCTGTACTCCAATCTCAACAACATCCCAAATGCTAGTGTGGAGTGAGGTTATATGATGCCTCATTTTATCACTCGACATATTATAATCTTCACCATCAAACATAGGTGGTTTGCCTAATGGGACGGAAAGTAATGGAGTACGTTTGGAAATGCGAGGGTAGCGTAGGGGGATCTTACTAAACTTCTTGCGCTCATGGCGCTTAGAAGTTACGGATGGTGTGTCGGAGCCAGAGGTGGATGGCGACGAAGAGTCGGTCTTGTAGTAGACCACCTTCTTCTTTTTGTCACCGCTCCGACGTGACTTGTCGTGTGAAGGGGATTCCTTCACCTTGTTGACGGATTCCCCAGATGGAGCCTTCCCATGGCTTGTGGCGGGCTTCTCACGGGTCCTGATCTCCCTCTTGGCGGATGCTCCCGACATCACTTCGAGCGGTTAGGCTCTAATGAAGCACCAGCCTCTGATACCAATTGAAAGTCGCCTAGAGGGTGGGGGTGAATAGGGCGAATCTGAAATTTATAAACTTAAGCACAACTACAAGCCGGATTAGCGTTAGAAATATGAACGAGTCCGAGGGAGAGGGTGAAAAACAAATCGTAGGCAAATAAAGAGTGAGACACAAGGATTTGTTTTACCGAGGTTCGGTTCTTGCAAACCTACTCCTCGTTGAGGTGGTCACAAAGACCGGGTCTCTTTCAACCCTTTCCCTCTCTCAAACGGTCACTTAGACCGAGTGAGCTTCTCTTCTCAATCAAACGGGACACTAAGTCCCCGCAAGGACCACCACAAGATTGGTGTCTCTTGCCTTGGTTACAATTGAGTTGATCACAAGAAAGAATGAGAAAAAGAAGCAATCCAAGCGCAAGAGCTCAAATGAACACAAGTCACTCTCTCACTAGTCACTATTTGATTTGGAATGAACTATGGACTTGGGAGAGGATTTGATCTCTTTGGTGTGTCTTATATTGAATGCTATAGCTCTTGTAAGGTGTGGGAAGTTAGAAAACTTGGATGCAATGAATGGTGGGTGGTTGGGGGTATTTATAGCCCCAACCACCAAACTAGCCGTTTGGTGAAGGCTGCTGTCGCATGGCGCACCGGACAGTCCGGTACGCCACCGGACACTGTCCGGTGTGCCTGCCACGTCACCAAACCGTTGGATTCCGACCGTTGAAGCTTCTGTCTTCTGGGCCACCGGACAGTCCGGTGGTGCACCGGACAGGCACTGTTCAGTGTCCGGTGCGCCATCTGCCTCTGCTCTGACTCTGGCGCGCACTGTAGCACACTTAATGCCTTCTGCAGACGACTGTTGGCGCGAAGTAGCCGTTGCTCTGCTGGCACACCGGACAGTCCGGTGCGTCACCGGACACTGTCCGGTGCTTCACCGGACAGTCCGGTGTATTATAGTGGAGCGGCCTCCAGAATTCCCGAAGGTGAGCAATTCGGAGTTGGAGTCCCTGGTGCACCGGACACTGTCCGGTGGCACATCGGACAGTCCGGTGCGCCAGACCAGGGCACACTTCGGCTGACTTTAGCTCTCAATATTTGAATCTTTTCTCGGTCTTTTTATTGGTTTGTTGTGAACCTTTGGCACCTGTAGAACTCATAATCTAGAGCAAACTAGTTAGTTCAATTATTTGTGTTGGGCATTTCAACCACCAAAATCAATTTGGGAAGAGGTGTAAGGCTATTTCCCTTTCAGAGGGCCAGACGATTATTTATATTATTGTTCGGATAACCTGGAAACAGATGTATGTCGCCACATAGCGGACAATATTGGTTTTCCGAAGCTAGAGACCCTACGAAGATTTCTCCAACTGCCTCTCCTATAGTCTTTTAAAGGTAACGTTTGTATTGATTTTCCTTCTGCACTTCGGACTGATTTGATACAAAACTTAGTTGCTTTTATTTTTGAGTTCTGCAGGGCCCGTTCTTGGGTAAATCTTTGAAGAACAGGAAAAATATTGAGGGCGTGGCTGCCCAAAGAGAAATTACATAGCTTAAATCCTAAGTGTCTGAGCTTAAATCATTCAAGGTTCTAGAAAATGACTTTGTTGAGAGTCGTTCCGAAGTTCAGATTCTAACTGAAGAGAGAAACAAGCTCAAGGAAACAATAAAAAAGAAAACTTCAGAGTTCGAAGCTTCAATTGCGGAAAAAGACAAACACATTGAATCACTTGAAGTTGAGCTGAAGTTAGCGAGGGAAGAGTTCGAAGCTGAGACAAGTAAAATAAGGCAGGAGTCTTCTGAAGCTGTTGTTCACTTAAACCTTGCTCAAGTTAAAATAAAAGACCTCAAAGATTAAGTAAACCACGTAAGACAGTTGATAATTAATCAAATTGCTATATTATGCAAATTAGCTTGTTGTTTGGTTTTTTATTGTCTAGCTATAATGTAAAAGTGCCAGAATAAGACTTTGCTCTACTGGTGCACACTTTGGATTGACTTGACAGTGACCAAGACGGGAGGCCAAAAACATTCTTACCTGTCTTAGTGGCCAAAACATGGGTGGCGGACGGGAGGCATGAAATCGGTGTTCGACGACGAAAACACGTGTCGCGGGAGGCCAAAAATAGACTTACTGGCCTCCTGGGACCAAAACCTGTACTATGGTTTGGACACCAGAATTCTACTGTGTGCAAATTTACTATGGTTTGGAGACTAAATTTTTGTTGTGGCATGGTTTGGACACTAAAATTCTTTGCTACTAGTGTTTAGGGTTAGGGCTTAGGGTTAGAATTCTGGGTTTAGGTTTCCATAGGAAAGTGTGCAGCTCACGGGTAGCCAAAAAGACCCAACGGCCTCAGGGGACTAAAACGTAGGTGGCAGATTGGGGACATGAAATTGGATGTTTGGCAACGAAAACATGTGCTATAGATCACGCGAGGCCAAAAACTTCTTTACCGTGCTCCGGAGACCAAAACGCGGGTGGCGGAGCGCTGACATAACATTGGTTGTTTGGCCATAAAAACATGTGTTGTAGCTCACGGGAGGCCAAAAAGCATTATCTGTCTTAGTGGCCAAAACATGGGTGGTGGACGGGAGGCATGAAATTGTTGTTCGACGAAGAAAACATGTATCGCGGGAGGCCAAAAATAGCCTTACCGGCCTCCGGGGACAAAAACGTGTAGTATGGTTTGGACACTAGAATCATGCGAGGCCAAAAACTGCTTTACCGTGCTCCGGAGACCAAAAAGCGGGTGGCGGAGCACTGACATAAAATTGGTTGTTTGGCCATGAAAACGAGTGTTGTAGCTCACAGGAGGCGAAAAACGAGCTGGCCGACAACTTGGCGTACAATAGCTTAAAGGTGCAAAAATAAGGTCTTTGTATTATTTATTGAAACCAAAATTTTTCATTTGTTTAGACTTATTGAAACCAAACTTTTTGCAGGGCCTCATACTTAGCAATGCCCTCAGGGCTCAAAAATATGCTGAAGACGAAGGGTGTGTTATGGCCCTGAGCAACCTTCGTTCCGAAGTAATTGAACTAAGGAACGAAGGTCTCGAAAAATATAAAATATTATATTGATTGATAAATAGAATAAAAGAAGACGAAGCTACTTTCAAAGCTCAAGCTGAGGCTCAGAAGCGTGAAATTGAAGATCTTCGAAAACAACTAGCCAGAGCTAAAGAGGAGCGCACACTTGAAGAAACAAAACGAGAAATCAGTGAACAATGGGCAAATCATTTGGAGAAAAACGTTGAAGAGCTTTGTGCATCTAAGAAAAGATGCTATGAAAAGTCTATGGAACGTGTTAAGACAATAAAAACCAGCTTCGCCAGCGTTGGCGCATTCTCAAGTGAGGAGAACTTCATAAGGGGTGACCCGAAAGCCCAATTGGATGGATCAGCCACGAAGCTGAAGCTTTTGAAGAAATTCTAAATAGTCGAGGAGACATATGCGCCTTTTCGGGTGCCAGGGGGATTGCTACCATTTTGGAGAGGAAAGGCTGTGACCATGTAAAATTCTTAGCACAATCCAAAGCCGCCTTAGCCTCTGAAGATATAAAAGACCCTTCAGCCGAAGCGAGCTTGGTCGGTGGAAAATTCTTCACCGACATCTGGGACAATGGTGGTCGGGAAATGGCCCAGGAAATTATACGAAAAAGCGAGAAAGGCATTCATGACGCTAGGAAAGTAGCAGAGGCTGCTGAAAAAAGTGCGGATCCCGAAGGGCAATTAGGTATTGACTAGTGGTTTTTGGCTCTTTATTGTAATTTTTTGATTTCGAACTTGTTTACGGTTTGTAATAGTAATATAGTCGTATCTTCTCCTCCCTCAGAACCTGCCGAGCCATCTGCGGACCCCCACGCGAAGGGGGACGACGAAATTAGGAAAATGGCCGAAGCCATCATGGATAAAGTTGTTGATCAGCTACTAAACTGTAACGCTCTAAATCTATCAGTTGAAAGCAATCTAATTTAAGTTATTGGTTTCTAATAGAAAGGAAAATATTTGTGTTTTTAACTAATGAAATAGTGACATAATTAAATTAAACAATTTCTTAAATAGGTTTACAAAGTGTTTGGTGCATTAATGTCGAAGCATAATGTTTTGTTTCATTCGATTTTTCAAATCAAATTATGGATTTAATTTGTGGGAAAATAATTTTATAAAATATTAATGGACTGTTAAAAATATGTATCGAGAAGTATGTATTTTGTTTTTTTGTTTATTTGTAAGAATTCACAAAAATCTCATTTTTATCGTTTCATTTTGTTGAAAGCACATTTTAATTATTTAATAAAGTTGTCTAAAAAAATATTTTAGAATCAATTTTGGTATTTTATTTATTGTTTATGTCATTAGATTTATTTAAATTTTTGGGATATATAAATATACATATAATAAAGAAAACAAATAGAAAGAAGAAAAAAAACACACGCTCACTAGTTAGGTCCAGGTCTAATGCGCATGCCCATTCTCCTATTTCCCCTTTCTATGACTAATGGGCCCCGCGTGTAGGATTTTCTTCATCCTAGGTCCTGGCTGCACGTTGCTGCCCTTAATACTGCTGCCTACCGTTTCATCTTGTGAACACGCACGCCGCCGCCCCTTCGTTTCAGCTCTCCACCGCATCGACTTCCTGGTGGAGAACGACGCCACGCTGCGACTACTCCCCTCCGCCCTCCTCCCTGCCTCTCCTCTCTGCTTCACGCGCACCCCTGCGCAACCGACCGCCCAGGTCGCCAGCAGCCGAGTGCCCCTGCGCCTAGGACCCGACCCCGGCCGAGACCGACCGCGCCCAACTGCCCCCGCGGAGCCGAATCAACCGGAACCGACCCCGCGCACGCCTGGAGCCGCCAGCAGCAAACCCCGATGCCGTCCGCAAGAACCGACGCCCGCGACAGTTTCATTTCTGCGTTATTGGAGTTTATTGCGTCCGCTTTCCTCCACCATTACTCCCTCTCCTCCATGAACACCATTAATAGCGCCTTGAAGCCATGGTCGTTTCTCCCTCCCCTGGCTCTCTTACTCTTCCCCTTCTCCCCTATAAAATCTGATGCCGAGCCCTCTCCCTCTCCCTGCCTGAGCTCTTCTATCCTTCCGTGCTCGACTCTGCGTTCTCCCACCCGAACTGCTCTGCGCACATGCTCTGCTGTCGCGCCGCTGCTGCACACCATCGGCGTCGAGCTTCTGCTGCTCGCACAGCGACGCTGGCCTTGCTGTTGTTCCCCTGCCGTCGCACAACTCCTCCTGCTACCACATTTTGCCTCGCCGAAGACGTGCCCGAACCCCATCCACGCCACTCGCCGTCGTGAAGCTCGTCGCCGGACCGTCTGCATCCGTACGCCGTTTGCCATCCGTGGAGCCTCGCTGGAGTTCGCGCCCCGCCGTCCAAACGCATTGCCGGAATTACGCCGTCCACCATCGACACGATCACGCAGCACACCAACTGGACCATCCGCGCCTCGCCGTCCGAACGCCTCGTCTCACCACGATCGAATCCTTCCATTCACCACAAGGTCAAAGACAACCCAAATGTTTTTATTAACTCCAAAATCACAGTTTGAATTAATTCATTATTTTGGTAATTATTTGTTGTGACTTGGAATTCATGTATGCGAACGATTGATTTTTAGTATCCGTGCGATGAATTAGTATATTAACCTTATTCATGTTATTTGTTTCCAATTGTTTTAGAATTTAAGATTTAAAAGAGGAATGACAGAATTTAGTAGACCATGTGTTACTGATCTAAACACTAGATAAATAATATCTTAGTTATTTTTTTCTAAAAAGTTATATACATAAGTCCATTTAAACCCACTAAATAGATAATAAAAGCTCCTCGTAACATATATTTAGTAAGTGGTATAGAATTCATAGCAATACAAATATTATAGTATAAACAGTGGTTTAACTAGATGTTTTGATCTCTGATTATTATAACACATTTTTCTTTCAGAAAGAAAGATCAAACTAAAAGGAGATCACTATTCATAGTATAAATAATTAGGTAATAATTAGTTTACTTTTATGAATTAGTTAAGTCATTTCACCGAGGTCACGTATGTTAGTCAGATAAAAATATATTTCACTAGTCATGATAAATGTATTCATAAGTATGACACTAAATTACGTAGAATTATTAAAATATTTATGTATGTAGTAATAACCATGAATATGTTATTAAAAGTCTCATTTAGTAATTTACAATTAATTCTTAGAATATTAATGTTAGAAGAATTATAAACAATTTTAGTTATGCATATAATTTCTATTTAGAAAAGAAAGGAGAAACAGAAAGAATAGAGTTTTCTAAAGATATTAAAATTGGTGTTCATATCTTTAAATTGATGACCTATCAGTTTAAATGTAGTTTTCTCAACAAATATAGATTTAGTGTTTTTTCTAATAGAATGATAATAACTTATTATCCCTTCACATAAAACTCATTTAGTCTCATATTTAAGTATTTATAATTATATGCTTTACAATAGTAATATGTCATATAACTTTTCTAATAATGATATAATGGCTTAATTAAGTACTCACACCGTCATAACTAAAATGATAGTTAACAATATACCAATAAATATAGTATTCATTTTAATTAACTAGATCATTTGTTTCTACAATAGAATTAAAGATAATTAATAGATTAATTATCCTTTATCATAATTTATTAATCAAACCTATAGTCAATTTGTTCTTAACTAGGTTTATGACATGATTAATGATTTAATAGATTTTAGTGCACATTATATACAAATCGTTTAGTGATCCCTAAAGGATAAAATAAAGAAAATTAGTGTTCATGTCCTTTTTATAATTAAAATGTTAGTTTACATATTTGTTTTGTATATAGCTTTCTTAACAAAGAATATAGGACATGTACTTTCTAATAAAAATAAAATATAGTTGTTTGTTCATTGTCTTTTACATAAAAGTTTATTAAGGTATATATCATAACTTTCCATAAATATGTGTTTAATAGTAATGATATTTTCATATAAAAACTATTTAGACTTACATCTTAATTTATCATAAGTGAAGGATTTAACAATGAATTATAATACGTTCCATAATGCTTCTAAAATTTATAATGTAGTTCATAACACATTAACCTTAGATATATAACATATATCTTTTCTAAAATGTTAAAAAAGTTTAATATTGTTATAACGTGTTTTATCATCTTATAAACCCTTAATATTAGACATATCGCATATGACGTTTTATAAAAGATTAATTTGATGAACCTAATATTTGTATATTTTAATTAAGATATTTTAAGCTCATGTCTTATTTTATAAAGTATAGATCACATTTGTGAAAAAATACCCTCTTATTATAACCGTTACTTGCGACGTTTTTGAAAAGCGAACGCTCTTTTCGTTAGGCTTTCTTTTAGCTTTACGTATGGTGAATGTTGTATGTTATTGAATGGTGTTTGCTCTTCTTGTTTGTTTGTGTGATATTCAGTGGTTGATCTAGTAGTTAAAAATCAAGATCTATTCCTATCCGTGGAAGGACCTCAAGTTTTCAATAAGCAAGGCAAGTGGACTTCTCCCTCTGCATACTCTGGTTGATCCCAAACAATACATTTAATAAAGTTTATTCTTTTGGATATATATGCATAATTTGACGGGTTACCTATTTAGATAACCTTTCCAACCTTATTCCTTGATCAAACCTGGGAATTATACTTTACCTTCGTAGCTATGCTATTGCCACAACTTAACTTTATGCAGTCACTCCCGCTTATGATATTAATGTTCCAAAATGGTAAGTTTACATTATTGTTGTTAACCCGATGGTTAAACAAGATTATTGCATATTAATTGGAACATGGAGTGACCACCCGGGAAAACAGTGCAACCACGAGTGCTATCATGGCTCTGGCTTTGGTAATTAGCTTTATATGCTTAGTGCCTGGCAACCTTACCTGAAATATGGGCAAGAGGGGGAGCGGTAGGTGTTGGCAGCCCACGTTAACATGGGGACGTATTCTTGGCTAAGGTACCTCACCCAGGGGGCCACCACCATCGTCTTTAGAAACCTTAGCGGGTTGCTTCGTATTAAGTGTATTTTGTGAAAGCCTCATAGTGGATCCCTAGCCACTCACCTCGGAAGTGTTTATGGGTTTTGGCCGACCCAGGCTAGAGGGGATACACGGCTTGTGGGTAAAGTTGTACCACCTCTGCAGAGTGTAAAACTGATATATCAGCCGTGCTCACGGTTATGAGCAGCCTGAACTCCTCACATGATAATTGAACTTGAAGATGGAAATAAATCGAGATCCGATGATCTGCCAATGGTTTGCTTAAGTGGTTTCACTTAAGTGTTTTTGATATACTCTTGTACCTTTGTTTAATGGGAATACTTGGGATTCACACTTATTATTAAGACATGTGTTGTTAATAAAATGTTGACCAACTAAAATGCTTACTGCTCAACCTCAGCCTCACCTTGTTAGACTTGCATTAGTTTTTCCCCCACTTGCTGAGCCCCGACCATAAGTGAGCTCACCCTTGCTTAATTTTAATCAGAAGTTGCAGATGAAGATATGATGCTGAACTCCATGGATGCTAGTCTAGTGATACCCCCGGTCATCTTCCTGTGGATGGATGTCCTTGTTTCGCTGTACTTTGATGAATAAAGGTTAAGACATTATGTCTGTTCGAAGTGTAATATGTTAATATAATCGTTATTTACGCTTTTATGCATTGTCCTTTTGATATATTACACTTGTGACGTCAACATATGTGTGGAAATAGATCCTGGCACACATATGCTATGCACCCGGCTCTGCCCCTTGGAAACGGGTGTGACAGAAGTGGTATCAAAGCAATGTGACCGTAGGTCGCTAGATTAGTTAGAAATGGAAAGCCCAGTCAGTCTTTCAAAGCTTGATATATTTTCCTCCATAAAAAAACTTACTTTATATCAAACTCGTCTCTTTTATCTTCAACCCTTCTTGTCTGATTCTTCGTCTATCAGAAGGCTCTCCTTAGAAACACTTGCAAAATGATCAAGCAAGATTATGGAACTTGAAGCGAAGTTTGCCAGAAGAAACCCTTTCGAAGCTATTGACGATGCCCTATTCTATGTCTTATCCCCACTCCACAAGAAGTTTTGTTGTGGATCCCCTGGATCTATTATTTGACTTCTTGGTTAGGTTGATAGGATTGTTCTTTAGTATTAAGATTTTCGACTAGATCGGTAATGGCGATATTATATTATATTATAAGAGATTTTCTAATCCTTAATATTGCTATATAACCCTTGACTTTTTATACTTTTGTTGTCTTGCCATTGTATTGCCACCCTTGTGCAATATCTACCTTGATATATTAAACTTTTGCCTCTCTACTTTTCTCCTTGATAATGCTTTCTCCCTATTGAATTATTATACTTTTGTTTTCTTGCTATTGTATTGCCACCCTTACTCAATATCTACCTTGATATATTGAATTCTTTGTCTCCCTACTCCTACTTGAAAATGCCTCTCTATTTTGTCTCCTTGATAAAGCTTTCTCCCTAACTCATTTCATATCCTTGGTTGTATCATTTATCCTGACTTTAATAGTTCATGATTATCTTATTTCACTCTTGGCCACCAACAAATATGTCTTGTTTAACTCCTTGCTATTTCTTACCCGACTCCTTGATTTTATAATATCTTCCTTATTCCTAACCTTGTCCCACCTTTCAAAAAAAACTATAAGAAATTGTTTTCCCTAGGCAAGATTGCCTTTTGATTGAATTAATAACATCGAGTTATGTTGTGCTGATATGTTTGAGTTCATGTTAGTTATCTTTGTGGCTATGATTGATTTGTTTCTTTGTAATGATTGTTGTTGTATTGTGTGACTTTTGTCCACAATGACAATAGTTAGCTAGGTTAAACCTTAGATAGTTGGGTTCTCTGTACTCTTTATAGTCTGTCTTAGCTCAATCTCTTCGTCCCTTCCTTGCTATACCCATACAGATGTCAGAACTTGGAATGTTGACTACAAGTGATGTCACTAAGTGCAAAGAATACATTGTGTTGGCAACTCCTCCAGCTAAGGATCAGATGGAACAGTTCAAGAAGGCGCATGCTCAGTTTCTACAAGCAACATCTCAAGTGGTAGCTAGACTCCAACAAGTTGATTTAGCAGAAATTATAGCACATGAGCAGACTACAGATAACCATATGACATCAACCACAACATCACCCTCGATAGTTGACTTAGAAAAGCTGTTACATGCACAAGCTCTTGTAATACAGAATGTATCGCAACTCACCTCCTCATACCAGCAAGTGTTGGCAAGTCGAAACGTCACTAGAAATGAAACAACTGATGAACAGACACAAAAGGATGCACACCAACAGACAAATGATCTTGGAACCTGTTGTTGTGAGTACTATGGAATCCCTTGTTGCCAGATCAGTACGAACGAAAGTGAAACTACAAAACAGAAGAACCGGATTTTATTTTCTGGTATAAAAAGTCAATGGTCTTCCCAAGAGCAACTAATAGCAGATGCACTGTCAGACGATGAATTGCCAGGTTTTCCAAAAAGGAAACATCACAAGGATGCCCAGCTCCAAAAAGAAGCAAATGAGTGTTACATTGATGGATGGACTATCACCTGCACACAGTTTCAGCCCCGTCGTCACATCGGATCCAAGAAACAAAAAGGAAAACATGGAAAAACTCAAGAAATAACTCCAAGAAAAGCTTGTTATCAATGTGGACGTGAAGGTCATTACTTCCGTAACTGTCCTGAGAAGCGTTCACTATCGGACACCCCCGAGATAAAGCTATCTCAGTCTCCAGACATGGAATGTGAACAAAAATGCACAGAAACTTCTATCAACATCCTGAAGAACAACAAAAGGAATAGGAAAATCTTTGGATACATGAGTAGTCCACCTCAACTGCAAGCAAAAGCCCCGAAAAACATGGATACCCAAACAGAAGAATCAAGCCAGACTCAGCTATGTGAGATACAGACACTCAATCATTCCTCATCACCTGTTGGTCAAGCAAAGTTGACTCGCAAAGAACTCAAAGCAAGAGGTGCTTGTTTCTACTGCAAGAATGAAGAACATATTATTCATGAATGCCCCAAGAAGCGTCTAGACCGACTAAAGAAGAAGACAGTGAAGCAAGACCCAAACAATAACCCAGAAGACCAACCAGTTATAAGTACGATGATAAAGATTGCTTGATTTGTAGTCATTGCGGAGCGAAGAAGCAATAAGTTCCTTAAATTTATATGAGTTAAAGTGTGAACCAAAAACCTACGAGTAACCATATATCGCCATTGTTTTCTTGCTAGCCTTCTCTAATCTCGAGGACGAGATTCTTTTTAAGGGGGTAGATTTTGTAACGATCTAAATCTATCAGTTGAAAGCAATCTAATTTAAGTTATTGGTTTCTAATAGAAAGGAAAATATTTGTGTTTTTAACTAATGAAATAGTGACATAATTAAATTAAACAATTTCTTAAATAGGTTTACAAAGTGTTTGGTGCATTAATGTCGAAGCATAATGTTTTGTTTCATTCGATTTTTCAAATCAAATTATGGATTTAATTTGTGGGAAAATAATTTTATAAAATATTAATGGACTGTTAAAAATATGTATCGAGAAGTATGTATTTTGTTTATTTGTAAGAATTCACAAAAATCTCATTTTTATCGTTTCATTTTGTTGAAAGCACATTTTAATTATTTAATAAAGTTGTCTAAAAAATATTTTAGAATCAATTTTGGTATTTTATTTATTGTTTATGTCATTAGATTTATTTAAATTTTTGGGATATATAAATATACATATAATAAAGAAAACAAATAGAAAGAAGAAAAAAAAACACACGCTCACTAGTTAGGTCCAGGTCTAATGCGCATGCCCATTCTCCTATTTCCCCTTTCTATGACTAATGGGCCCCGCGTGCAGGATTTTCTTCATCCTAGGTCCTGGCTGCACGTTGCTGGCCTTAATACTGCTGCCTACAGTTTCATCTTGTGAACACGCACGCCGCCGCCCCTTCGTTTTAGCTCTCCACCGCATCGACTTCCTGGTGGAGAACGACGCCACGCTGCGACTACTCCCCTCCGCCCTCCTCCCTGCCTCTCCTCTCTGCTTCACGCGCACCCCTGCGCAACCGATCGCCCAGGTCGCCAGCAGCCGAGTGCCCCTGCGCCTAGGACCCGACCCCGGCCGAGACCGACCGCGCCCAGCTGCCCCCGCGGAGCCGAATCAACCGGAACCGACCCCGCGCACGCCTGGAGCCGCCAGCAGCAAACCCCGATGCCGTCCGCAAGAACCGACGCCCGCGACAGTTTCATTTCTGCGTTATTGGAGTTTATTGCGTCCGCTTTCCTCCACCATTACTCCCTCTCCTCCATGAACACCATTAATGGCGCCTTGAAGCCATGGTCGTTTCTCCCTCCCCTGGCTCTCTTACTCTTCCCCTTCTCCCCTATAAAATCTGATGCCGAGCCCTCTCCCTCTCCCTGCCTGAGCTCTTCTATCCTTCCATGCTCGACTCTGCGTTCTCCCACCCGAACTGCTCTGCGCACATGCTCTGCTGTCGCGCCGCTGCTGCACACCATCGGCGTCGAGCTTCTGCTGCTCGCACAGCGACGCTGGCCCTTGCTGTTGTTCCCCTGCCGTCGCACAACTCCTCCTGCTACCACATTTTGCGCCGTTGCCGGAGTCCGTGGTGCCTCGCCGAAGACGTGCCCGAACCCCATCCACGCCACTCGCCGTCGTGAAGCTCGTCGCCGGACCGTCTGCATCCGTACGCCGTTCGCCATCCGTGGAGCCTCGCTGGAGTTCGCGTCCCGCCGTCCAAACGCATTGCCGGAATTACGCCGTCCACCATCGACACGATCACACAGCACACCAACTGGACCATCCGCGCCTCGCCGTCCGAACGCCTCGTCTCACCACGATCGAATCCTTCCATTCACCACAAGGTCAAAGACAACCCAAATGTTTTTATTAACTCCAAAATCACAGTTTGAATTAATTCATTATTTTGGTAATTATTTGTTGTGACTTGGAATTCATGTATGCGAACGATTGATTTTTAGTATCCGTGCGATGAATTAGTATATTAACCTTATTCATGTTATTTGTTTCCAATTGTTTTAGAATTTAAGATTTAAAAGAGGAATGACAGAATTTAGTAGACCATGTGTTACTGATCTAAACACTAGATAAATAATATCTTAGTTATTTTTTTCTAAAAAGTTATATACATAAGTCCATTTAAACCCACTAAATAGATAATAAAAGCTCCTCGTAACATATATTTAGTAAGTGGTATAGAATTCATAGCAATACAAATATTATAGTATAAACAGTGGTTTAACTAGATGTTTTGATCTCTGATTATTATAACACATTTTTCTTTCAGAAAGAAAGATAAAACTAAAAGGAGATCACTATTCATAGTATAAATAATTAGGTAATAATTAGTTTACTTTTATGAATTAGTTAAGTCATTTCACCGAGGTCACGTATGTTAGTCAGATAAAAATATATTTCACTAGTCATGATAAATGTATTCATAAGTATGGCACTAAATTACGTAGAATTATTAAAATATTTATGTATGTAGTAATAACCATGAATATGTTATTAAAAGTCTCATTTAGTAATTTACAATTAATTCTTAGAATATTAATGTTAGAAGAATTATAAACAATTTTAGTTATGCATATAATTTCTATTTAGAAAAGAAAGGAGAAACAGAAAGAATAGAGTTTTCTAAAGATATTAAAATTGGTGTTCATATCTTTAAATTGATGACCTATCAGTTTAAATGTAGTTTTCTCAACAAATATAGATTTAGTGTTTTTTCTAATAGAATGATAATAACTTATTATCCCTTCACATAAAACTCATTTAGTCTCATATTTAAGTATTTATAATTATATGCTTTACAATAGTAATATGTCATATAACTTTTCTAATAATGATATAATGGCTTAATTAAGTACTCACACCGTCATAACTAAAATGATAGTTAATAATATACCAATAAATATAGTATTCATTTTAATTAACTAGATTATTTGTTTCTACAATAGAATTAAAGATAATTAATAGATTAATTATCCTTTATCATAATTTATTAATCAAACCTATAGTCAATTTGTTCTTAACAAGGTTTATGACATGATTAATGATTTAATAGATTTTAGTGCACATTATATACAAATCGTTTAGTGATCCCTAAAGGATAAAATAAAGAAAATTAGTGTTCATGTCCTTTTTATAATTAAAATGTTAGTTTACATATTTGTTTTGTATATAACTTTCTTAACAAAGAATATAGGACATGTACTTTCTAATAAAAATAAAATATAGTTGTTTGTTCATTGTCTTTTACATAAAAGTTTATTAAGGTATATATCATAACTTTCCATAAATATGTGTTTAATAGTAATGATATTTTCATATAAAAACTATTTATACTTACATCTTAATTTATCATAAGTGAAGGATTTAACAATGAATTATAATACGTTCCATAATGCTTCTAAAATTTATAATGTAGTTCATAACACATTAACCTTAGATATATAACATATATCTTTTCTAAAATGTTAAAAAGGTTTAATATTGTTATAACGTGTTTTATCATCTTATAAACCCTTAATATTAGACATATCGCATATGACGTTTTATAAAAGATTAATTTGATGAACCTAATATTTGTATATTTTAATTAAGATATTTTAAGCTCATGTCTTATTTTATAAAGTATAGATCACATTTGTGAAAAGAATACCCTCTTATTATAACCGTTACTTGCGACGTTTTTGAAAAGCGAACGCTCTTTTCGTTAGGCTTTCTTTTAGCTTTACGTATGGTGAATGTTGTATGTTATTGAATGGTGTTTGCTCTTCTTGTTTGTTTGTGTGATATTCAGTGGTTGATCTAGTAGTTAAGAATCAAGATCTATTCCTATCCGTGGAAGGACCTCAAGTTTTCAATAAGCAAGGCAAGTGGACTTCTCCCTCTGCATACTCTGGTTGATCCCAAACAATACATTTAATAAAGTTTATTCTTTTGGATATATATGCATAATTTGACGGGTTACCTATTTAGATAACCTTTCCAACCTTATTCCTTGATCAAACCTGGGAATTATACTTTACCTTCGTAGCTATGCTATTGCCACAACTTAACTTTATGCAGTCACTCCCGCTTATGATATTAATGTTCCAAAATGGTAAGTTTACATTATTGTTGTTAACCCGATGGTTAAACAAGATTATTGCATATTAATTGGAACATGGAGTGACCACCCGGGAAAATAGTGCAACCACGAGTGCTATCATGGCTCTGGCTTTGGTAATTAGCTTTATATGCTTAGTGCCTGGCAACCTTACCTGAAATATGGGCAAGAGGGGGAGCGGTAGGTGTTGGCAGCCCACGTTAACATGGGGACGTATTCTTGGCTAAGGTACCTCACCCAGGGGGCCACCACCATCGTCTTTAGAAACCTTAGCGGGTTGCTTCGTATTAAGTGTATTTTGTGAAAGCCTCATAGTGGATCCCTAGCCACTCACCTCGGAAGTGTTTATGGGTTTTGGCCGACCCAGGCTAGAGGGGATACACGGCTTGTGGGTAAAGTTGTACCACCTCTGCAGAGTGTAAAACTGATATATCAGCCGTGCTCACGGTTATGAGCAGCCTGAACTCCTCACATGATAATTGAACTTGAAGATGGAAATAAATCGAGATCCGATGATCTGCCAATGGTTTGCTTAAGTGGTTTCACTTAAGTGTTTTTGATATACTCTTGTACCTTTGTTTAATGGGAATACTTGGGATTCACACTTATTATTAAGACAGGTGTTGTTAATAAAATGTTGACCAACTAAAATGCTTACTGCTCAACCTCAGCCTCACCTTGTTAGACTTGCATTAGTTTTTCCCCCACTTGCTGAGCCCCGACCATAAGTGAGCTCACCCTTGCTTAATTTTGATCAGAAGTTGCAGATGAAGATATGATGCTGAACTCCATGGATGCTAGTCTAGTGATACCCCCGGTCATCTTCCTGTGGATGGATGTCCTTGTTTCGCTGTACTTTGATGAATAAAGGTTAAGACATTATGTCTGTTCGAAGTGTAATATGTTAATATAATCGTTATTTACGCTTTTATGCATTGTCCTTTTGATATATTACACTTGTGACGTCAACATATGTGTGGAAATAGATCCTGGCACACATATGCTATGCACCCGGCTCTGCCCCTTGGAAACGGGTGTGACATAAACGAAGCTGCAGAAGTAGTTCTAAGGGAAGATTAGATGCTGTTGTAAAAACATTTAGAATGTAATGTCTGTAGAGAAACATGTGTAATATTTTGTAACTTTGAATTTAATATATTAACTATTTATGGTTCTATTCTTTACGATGCATGAAACTGCATATACATACCGTTTTTGAGCCTTCGGCGAAAAAACACATTCCCTTCTTTTCATGCTTCGTAAATAATATCCGTGTTCTCATAAAATCAGTAACCAATCCTCGTAAAATCAATAATCAATAGATCTTTTCATTTCAGAGTTTGACGAAGGTATAATTCCTCAATAGCTATTTTTTGTGCCCTTTCACTATTTCTTCGAAACAATCTTCGAATATCAGTACTGAGACCCCCTTCTTGCGTTGTTGATGCAATATGATGTATGATGTTATGCTATGCAAATGATGTAATGATGTGATGTTATGCAAAATGATGTTTGTCGAAGATCGACATTTTTTCACTGCAAGCCTCCCTTAGGAGCTTCTTCGCCTTTTACTTTCAGCGGAATCAGCGTTTATTTTTCGCTGTAAGCCTCCCTTAGGAGCTTCTTCGCCTTTTACTTTCAGCGGAATCAGCGTTTATTTTTCGTTGTAAGCCTCCCTTAGGAGCTTCTTCGCCTTTTACTTTCAGCGGAATCAGCGTTTATTTTTCGTTGTAAGCTCTGCATTCCCTTCGGAACGACTTTTGAGTAGAAAACTTACACTGCGCTCCCTTAGGAACGACTTTTTGCTGCTTCGAAGAAATTATACTGTGTTCCTTAGAACAAATTTTTGATAATTCGAAGGTCCTCCTTGCCACCATAAATTCTTATGCTTCAGCAACTTAAGCCTATGGAGAAGATATATTTTCATTATGGTAAAAAGCGAAACTGTTACAAGAGATTGAAAACGAGAAAAAGCACTTAAGCTTCCCATAATTGTTCCTTATTAAAAAGAAAATAATACTGAATGCGAAAAGCTGCTGTCGGGGTAGGATATTTGTCAGTAAATATGCTTCGACTCTGGCACAGTACTATTGACTGTGCGAGCTTCGGACTCTTCTCTGAAGTCCCATTGGAGGTGAGTGTGCTGACTCCCTTCTGGCTGCTGGCCTCGTTGCGTTGGTGGTGGAGGTGGAGGCTGTTGCCAAGATGCCTGAGGTTGGCTTGCCGAAGCAACAGAAGCTGCAGGGTGGTTGCCTACATACTCTGGAATGTAAGGCGAATGGTACGAAGCAGTATGCATGACTTGCTTCGGCTGACTCTGTTGTGCTGCAGCTTCTGCTATCTGCTTTTGCTTCTGGATGGTAACATGGCACATCCTGGTGGTGTGGCCCTTGTCCTCACCACAGAATAGACAATAAATTTTCCTGGGCTGATCCCCAAACCTTCCTCCGAAGCCCCTGGCGCCTCTGCCCCTTGGAGCTGGCGGCCGGAAAGAGCTTTACTGCTGCCCCGAAGCTTGCAAGGAATACTGTGGCCTCTGTTGTTGGCTTCCTCTGTCATCACTCTGAGTAGAGTTGTGAATTGATCTGACATTCCTCGGGTGGATTCTTCCTCCGAAGCCCCTGGTCATTTCAGAGAACCTGTATGCTTCTTCCCTTCTTTGGCGGAAGTCATTGTCAACTCGAATATACTCATCCATCTTCTGGAGCAGCTTCTCCAAAGTTTGAGGGGGTTTCCTAGCAAAATATTGAGCTGAAGGTCTCGGCTGAAGCCCCTTAATCATGGCCTCAATGACAATTTCATTGGGCACCGTTGGTGCTTGTGCCCTCAGACGCAAGAACCTTCGGACATACGCCTGAAGGTATTCTTCGTGGTCCTGGGTGCACTGGAACAAAGCTTGAGCAGTGACCGGCTTCGTTTGAAATCCTTGAAAACTGGTTATCAGCATGTCCTTCAGCTTCTTCCATGAGGTGATTGTCCCTAGCCGAAGAGAGGAGTACCAGGTTTGTGCAACACTCTTGACAGCCATGACAAAAGACTTTGCCATGACTGTAGTATTACCACCATACGAAGATATGGTTGCTTCATAACTCATCAAGAATTGCTTCGGGTCTGAATGTCCGTCGTACATGGGGAGCTGGGGTGGCTTGTAAGATTGGGGCCAAGGTGTAGCCTGCAGTTCTGTTGACAGAGGAGAGGTATCATCAAAAGCAAAATTTCCATGATAGAAATCTTCATACCAGTCGTCCTCGTTGTAGAAGCCCTCCTGATGAAACTCTCTGTGCGGAGGCCTTCGGTTCTTCTCATCTTGAGCAAGATGACGAACTTCTTCAGAGGCTTCGTCTATCTGCCTTTGTAGATCAGCTAGACGAGCCATCTTTTCCTTCTTCCGTTGAACCTGCTGATGGAGCATCTCCAAGTTTTGGATCTCTTGATCCAAGTCGTCCTCCTGAGGCGTTGGACTGGTGGCCTTCCTCTTCTGGTTTTGGGCTTCCCTAAGGGAAAGAGCATCCTGATTGGGATCCAGTGGCTGCAGAGCAGCAGCCCCTGTTGCTGAAGCTTTCTTCGGCGGCATGACGAAGGTTGATGCTTGTCGAAGGTGTTCAAAACTCAAAAAATGGAAGTGAGTTCACCCACGGTGGGCGCCAATGTTGGGGACTTGTTCTCAAATGCTAAGAGTTAAGAACAAGGCAACATAAAAGTGTTAAATATTAAGGTCCTTCGTCCTTCAATACATTATGTCCCTTCGGATATAATGAATTTCGGACGAAGGTTGTGAAGGAAAGAACCTTCGTAGGCACAATAAATGATAAGGAAGAATTCATATACAAAATAGGAAAAGTAATATAGACATTATCATCAACTTATTTTTATTTGCATTATCATATCTAGAATAACAAATTATAAATGTACCTTCGGTTTGACGGAAAGTAAAGGTACGGGCGTGATACGAAAAGCGAATGCCAAATCAGCGTGAACAGTACGGGGGTACTGTTCATCTATTTATAGGCAAGGGACGCAGCCCATGTAGAATTACATTTATGCCCTTTACATTTATCAATAACTCCATAGTAATTCTTCGAGGTCTAATTTGCCTTTTCATCTTTAAGTCGGTTCCCCTTCTCTGCTGTCATGCCGAAGCTTTTCTGCGCACAGCTTCGTGATCACCTTATCCTTCGTCATAATCACCTTTCGTCTCGCTCAGGCTTCGTCCTGACCATGCTCTTGTATACTCATGACCCGATTCCGAAGATACCTGTTCACATATTTCACTTGGAAAACATTGTCAAATCATGTTTTTGAGGACCTTCGGAAGCCGAAGGCCCCCAACAGCTGCATCTTATTAATTCATTCATATTTGTATTCCACAAAGTACGTATGAATATTAACAGGATTAATATTATATTGATACCTTCGGCTTGCTCGAAGGTGAAGACGCGAGAGAGTGATTACAATTCAGAGTGAACAGCACGATGCTACTGTTCATCTATTTATAGGAACGGGGCACAACCTAGGTGAAAGTACATTTATACCCTTAACATTCATCTATAACCATATCACAAATTATTAGGGATCAAATGGTCTTTGTCCCTTTTCGGTCATCATCATACTTGATCTTCGTCATCACTTCAAGCCGAAGCTCTTTGGCTATAGCTTCATCATCCATTTTCATCACCTTCGGGCTACACCTTTACCCTTGTCATGAGAGAATACCTTCATTCCGAAGCCGAAGCCTCCTGTAATAATCCACGTCATACTGAAAACATATGGTCAGTCACATTTTTGAGGACCTTCGGAAGAGGAAGGCCCCCAACACATGGTTTGGATACTAAAATTCTTTACTGCTAGTGTTTAGGGTTTGGGTTTAGGGTTAGGATTCTGGGTTTAGGTTTCCATAGGAATGTGTGCTATGGCTCACGGGTGGCCAAAAAGACCCAACGGCCTCCAGGGTCTACAACGTAGGTGGAAGATTGGGGACATGAAATTGGATGTTTGGCAACGGAAACATGTGCTATAGCTCATGCGAGGCCAGAAACTGCTTTACCGTCTTCGGAGACCAAAACGCGGGTGGCGGAGCGCTGACATAAAATTGGTTGTTTGGCCATAAAAACGTGTGTTGTAGCACACGGGAGGCCAAAAACAACCTTATCTGTCTTAGTGGCCAAAACATGGGTGGCGGACGGGAGGCATGAATTCATTGTTTGACGATGAAAACATGTGTCACGACAGGCCAAAAATAGCCATATCGGCCTCCGGGGACAAAAACGTGTAGTATGGTTTGGACACTAGAATCATGTGAGGCCAAAAACTGCTTTACCGTGCTCTGGAGACCAAAACGCGGGTGGCAGAGCACTGACATAAAATTGGTTGTTTGGCCATGAAAGCGTGTGTTGTAGCTCACGGGAGGCCAAAAATAGTCTTACCCGTCTTAGTGGCCAAAACATGGGTGGCGGACGGGAGGCATGAAATCGGTGTTCGACGACGAAAACATGTGTCGTGGGAGGCCAAAAATAGCCTTACCGGCCTCTTGGGACCAAAACCTGTACTATGGTTTGGAGACAAAATTTTTGTTGTGCCATGGTTTGGACACTAAAATTCTTTACCACTAGTGTTTAGAGTTAGCATTTAGTGTTAGGATTCCGGGTTTAGGTTTCCATAGGAACGTGTGCTATAGCTCACGGATGGCCAAAAAGACCCAACGACCTCCGGGGTCTAAAACGTAGGTGGCAGATTGGGGACATGAAATTGGATATTTGGCAACAGAAACATGTGCTAAGCTCACGCTAGGCCAAAAACTGCTTTACCGTGCTCTAGAGACCAAAACGCTGGTGGAGGAACGCTGGCATAAATTGTTTTTTTGGCCACAAAAATGTGTGTTGTAGCTCACGGGAGGCCAAAAATACCTTATCTGTCTTAGTGGCCAAAACATGAGTGGAGACTAGAGTCATCGCCCATCTCTTATGATGAACCCACTGTGCTGGGGGAAGAACCTCCCTAGCGCGATGCTCAGCGACAGAGAAACAGGCGCCGTAACGTGCGGCGACATCACGAAGCCGAAGAACGGGACCCACACAACCCATCTCTCAGGACAAAGCTTCAGAGATGGGGGAGACCCCCGATGAAAGAGCACATCAAGGACGGCGCAACTCCTGGCACCGCGACCACCATCAAGCTCAGGAATGCGAGCGGGAACTAGCCGAACAAGATGCTAGGCTCCAACGGGACAATCTGATCCTCGCTCGAAACTTGTACCCCGACTTCGACCGAGCATTGAACACGTCGAGCGAAGTTGGAGAAGTCCTAGCGCAGATAGCCGATGGCCTCTCGCGAACCCCAAACACGGAGGGCTATCGACAGATGCTTACTCAGGCAGCCAATCATCTTCTATCTCTTGCCCACCCACCGAATGACCCGCGTCACGCCATCAACAGCCGACGAGACGCACGGAGCAACATCAGTGCTTCACACGATCGTCGACACGAGAATGAAATATGGCGCCGGGAGGAATACGATCGAGATCATGGTGTCCCAGCACACAGCTGAGCAACCCAGATCGAGTCAGCAGCAGCCTCAACCAACAGTCTAGCCCGGGGACGGTCGAGGTGACCTAATACTCGCTCCCCTCCCCAGGATCGACGACATGATCATCGACAAGAGGATACGTGCGGGGTCTCCACGCTCACCCCTCGCCTCCGGGCCATCCAATGGCCTCCCAATTTCAAAGTCTCCAACGTCAACAAATATGAGCCCAAGCAGGACCCAGAGGGTTGGTTGGCCGTCTACACAACCGCTGCCCGGACTGCTGGGGCAACGGAGGACGTCATGACAGCGTACTTGCCCATCGTTCTCGGGCAGGACGCACTACAATGGCGCTGGCATCTACCTCGACACTGCATCGACGATTGGGGAGATTTCAGTTGTCGGTTTATCATGAACTTCAAGTCCCTCTCCGATAAACCGACATAGCTGTGGGATCTCAAATCCATTAGGCGACAAAATGATGAAACTCTTCGTTTGTTCCTCAAAAGGTTTCAAACAATGAGGAACCATATCCCCAAGGTCGCTGAGGCGGCTGTGATCGAAGACTTCTATCGGGATCCAACGATCTAGCTTTTGTCCGAGCCATACATCAAAAAGCACCCGCCACCTCTAAACAACTGTTCAGGGAGGCGAACGTCTACATCACCGCGGATGAGCGGGCTCAAGACCTCATTGGAGGCGCAAAGCCCGTACCACCCACACCGCGAAGGGACACGAACCAGCAACTAGACAAACGCTGGGAGAAAAGACCCCGCGAGGAGGTGCACACTGCCGGGCCACCTGTCGCTCGAGCTCGCGGCACACCCCATGGGGGGGGGGGGTAAGGACATTGGATGAGATTCTCGACTCCCAGTGCTCGTACCACAAGGACATGCGGCACACCCTGTGGAACTTCAGGGACTTCAAAAACTCCGTCGGGCATGGCCGACCATTCCAGTCGCTGCCACCTCCCCCGCCTCGAGGAGAGCCTAATGAGCCTAGGCAGCCTCAGCAACAGGAAGGGGAGAGAGGTGGAGCTTTCTCGCGTATTGACAGGGAGTTCAATGTCATATTCGGAGGCCACATGGCACAAGAAAGCATAAGGCAACCAAAACTTAATGATCGACAAGTTCTAGTGGCCACAAAAAGTGCTCCGGCTCCTTACCGATGGTCGGAGCACATAATATCCTTCAGCCGAGCTGATCAGTGGCTTAACTTCGATCACCCCGGCAAATACCCACTACTCATCGACCCTGTAATCTAGGAAAGCCAGGTTAAGAAGGTACTGGTGGATGGTGACAGCGGCATCAACGTCACATTTCCCCGAATGCTTTAGGCCCTGGGGGTCACCATCGACGATCTCAATGAGTCGGATACTCCTTTCTTCGGCATCGTGCCGACCAAAGGAGAGTACCCACTGGGCACATCTACATGTCTGTCACCTTTGGAACCCTAGAGAACTACCGAACTGAGTTCTGATTGCGGGTACAACACCATTATTGGAAGACCGGGGTTGGTAAAATTCATGGCCATCCCGCACTACCCGTATATGATACTCAAAATTCTAGGACCTCAAGGGTTCATCACAGTGTGCGCTGACTTCCAAGAAGTCGTAGAATGCTTCCAGGGTGCCATTCAGACGCATCTCACTGCTGGGCCCTCGTTAGCCCTTCCTGCGCAAGTCGATGGCAAGTCGGTGGAAGAAGACTTTACGATCCCTTCGAATGAAGCCCCAGTCGTTACCTCTATGCGGCCGACCGAAGAAACTAAAAGAATCAACCTCGGATTCTCTGATGAATGCAAGACCGCGATCATCAGTTCCAGCCTCGACGACAAATAGGAAAGCGCGCTCGTCCAGTTCCTGCAAGACAATCGGGACATGTTCGCATGGCAACCTGCGGACATGCCGGGAGTCCTGAGAGAGCTAGCAGAGCACAAACTCAAAGTGTACCCTCAGGCAAGGACGATCCGACAGAAGCTACGTCGTTTCACGCTTGACAAAAGAGAGGCCATTCGGGTAGAATTAGCTCGCCTGGTATCGTCAGGTTTCATTAGAGAAGTACTACAAAAGAGAGGCCATTCGGGCGGAATTAGCTCGCCTGGCTGTTCTATGCTCTCTTTCCTGGATTGCTACTCCGAATATCACCAAATCAGTCTAGCAAAAGAAGACGAAGAAAAGACTGCATTCATCACACCTTTTGGGGCTTTCTGCTATACCTCCATGTCGTTCGGCCTCAAAAACGCTGGAGCAACTTACCAAAGGGCTATCCAAACATGCTTAGCCGACCACTGGGGCAAGCGAGTGGAAGCCTATGTTGATGACGTAGTAATCAAAACTAAAAACATGGATAACTTCATCGAGGATTTACAGCAGGTCTTCAACAACTTGAGGCGCTACCGATGGAAGCTGAATCCAAAGAAATAAGTGTTCGGAGTACCGGCTGGAAAGCTCCTTAGGTTTATCGTCAGCCATCGAGGAAAATAGGCAAATCCAGAAAAATTGAAGCCATAATGAGAATGAAGTCAATGCTAAATGCCCACTTTAATGCTACGGTGCACTAATACTTTAGTACCATACTAAAAGTTCAAGGGACAATCAATCAACTTAAATAGGTGGACCATTGTTGCATTTATTGAGAAGTTGAGAAAAGGATGAAGGACTGTCACACGCACGCGCGCCGCCGACCGGACCGAGGCCGAGGCCAGGGTCGTGGCTCGTGGTAGATCCAACCTTGGCCCGAATATTCCTTCCTAACGATTGCGCACTTTGTTTGAAGTGATAACCGTCTGTTACTGTATGTTTCCTGTTTTATGGCTAGTAACGGACGTGTTGTAATGGCTGTCGGCTAGTAACGAACGTCTTTGATGGCGTCGGTTTCTGGCTGGCTGTAACGGCTGCCAGTTTCTGGCCCTGATGGCGACCATTACTGTCCGTTCGCCTCTCTCTACGTGTGTACAATTACAGAGGAGGTGAAGCTTCTTTTGGTTACACGTGAACAGAATCTTATACGTGTTGCACCTTCTGCGAGCACAGAGAGAGTGGGAGAGCAGCCCTCTGAAATCGTCGTCCGCAGAGCAACACTTACACGGGTGTGCGAGCGATCAGGTTTTTGGGGAGCGTACTCGCGACTGCTCGCTTCGTTCACTCGACCAGCGCTGATCAGGTTCCTCGTCGCCGACACCGTTCGAGGGACTGCACTGTGTACATCTGCCTGCATCGACTGGGTATGACTACATCGAACATACACATGAGATGTCTCGTGTGAATGGAGAGCCACTGATGCCTTGAGCATCGGTCCCTCCATAGGGTACATTCTGTTCTTAGTAATTGTGCATGTTTTACTATTCTTTTACTGCTTATGTGAGTATTTATACACACATGCACATACATATCGTCACATATATCACTCTGATTTTCTGGATTAAATTAAAACTGGAAATGTCTATTTCTGTAACCGTCTTGTCCCATTGACAATTATATGTTATTTTGTGAGCATGTGCGAGAAGCAAAGGAACTTGCGGAAGGAGAAATGGTTGGAAGCAAAAACTCAAATGTGACATATATAAAGAATATTATGTACAAAAAGTCCTTATTTTTTAGACTTTGTTTCTTTTGTGATATTCACATTGTAGTATAATTTAATATTAGTTCTGTATTGGTTGTTGGCAAAGAATTTAAAAGATACTTAGATCGATAATACATATGTTATGTTCGTTTACATAATTGTAACATCGTGACGCAACGGCACTATTTCGGTGAGTAATAAATGTAGGCGTCATTCTCGATGGAATCTACTGCTTTCGGTTAAACCAAACTTTTTGAGATACATGTTCGTCGTTGCCAACTTGATGCAGATTAAATTTGACATCTACTGTACCCCGTGAGCAGTTGACGGTGATGCATGCATGAGTGGCATGTGAGTGTTATACCCCCAAGGCACAAGCGCTGAAGACGCCTGCAGTATGTCATGATGAACGTAGATTCTTGTTTGTGCCAACCGAAATAAAGGATATTGTTGGGTTGTGTCCGATAAAATTTAAATGTACATTGACATTGTTGTATCGTCGGATAAAATTCGAATGTTTATTTACATCTAAAATAGATTCCAAACAAAATACTACTTTGCCGGTGCAAGTTTACTTACATGAACCCTATCGATACTATCATGGTGCGTCAGGCCCGCTGACTCGTGCGCGCCCGCTTGTCTTGCCCGCGCGGAAATAAAAAAAAAAAATGGAGGCCGCGCGCAGTCCCTAAGATTTGAACACTGATTATTTCTACCGTAGCTACTACACGTCTTAACCTAACTAGTTAAAATATAGATGTCCATTTACTTCACCTTTGTACGTCATGGAGAAGGAGAGTGTTGAGCACCAAAACGAGGGACCGGACAGTCCGGCTCTGGATCGGACGGTCCGGCTCTGGATCTGACGGTCCACGCGCGTAGAGTTAATTAGGGTTTCGAGTTTCTTGCTACAGTTGTTAGCTAAATTCGTGAGATTAGCTCGGGAGATTAGTTTGTAACGGGTTCAGCCCCCTCTATAAATAAAGAGGAATACAGACGATTAATCATCAACAATCGAATCAAAAATCAGTTTATCTCTCGTTTTTACTTTATGCATTAGGAGTAGTTCTAGTTTATCCTCTCAATCCCCAAATTCTTCGCTTCTCTTCGACTCTACGTCATTAGAGGTGACAACACCTAGAATCTCTCCTCCCCGACGGGGTCCCTCCCGGGAGCAAGATTCAGGCGCCGTCGACGAACTCCACCGCCCATGCGCACGCGCGGACCGTCCGGCCTATAGGCGCGGACCGTCCGGCTCGTCAGGCAGGGAACACTAGCCCTGCTCTAGGTCGCGGACCGTCCGGCCCCTGGTCGCGGACCGTCTGCGTCTGTGCAGAGAGCACCGCCGCCGGTTCTCAGCGAAGTGATTGGTGCCCGAATCGGTGCCAACACACTTTTTGGCGACTCCGCTGGGGGAGGATTTCATATAGACCTATCAAGATCGGCCCTCAATGGCCGGTTCAATGGATAGCTCTAAAGTTTCCACCAGCAATATCATCAAGCCGACATGGGAAACCTTGCCGACTGAAGAATAGCTCTTGTCCGAGGAGCGCCAGGAGCAGCTGATACAGGAAGCAATGGTGAAATTTCTGGCTGACTTCAAGGTGGACTAGAACAACAAAGTCGTTCGGCAACGGGCGACAGATCTGGCTTCACTCCGACCTACTACGAATATCCCCAACGTAAGTGACATTAATGAGCTCCAATCTCTTAAAGGTTACATAGACGAACAGCGAGAGCAAATGCAACATATCGTAGGGGGTATACAAAATAATTATAAAAGGCAAATGTGTGCATTTGATAAGTCTACTATTGCAAATTTTCCTTCGCACGAGGTTAAACCGGGGGAAAACACAAGTAATTCATCAGTTGCAGGTTGTCACGACCAGTCACAACCCCTTTATGGGATGCCGATAGACATGTACCATGGGCAACAACAGGCTCCCACGCACATCAGTGATAAATTTGCCGATATACGCATGTCCGGACCAGCAACGGTCAGTCCCATTTTTAATGAGTTATCGAGATGAGTCTGAGCCGTCACTTGCTATGCGAGCCCTAAACTACCTAATCGGATGGTCCGCATACAGCGACGGACGGTTCGCATACGATCACGGACGGTCCGGCCATATGGCCGGACAGTCCACACACGCAACCGGACGGTCCGCGTATCTGACCGGATGGTCTGGCCATGGTTGTTTGAGGAGGATTGTTACCTAAATCCTCATCCGTCCCAGCAACTCTTCCCATCGCACTATACAATGCACCAGCATCATAACTTACCATTTCAAACACGTGGGGGAGAATACTTTCCGGTCCATAGAAGGCCGGGAAGAGATGACCAGTCCTATGAACCACATAGGGCAAATATTAGTACACCACAAAACTCAAGCCAATGGGGGCAGACGACATACCAACATCCAAACAACCTCACCCATATTGGACCAAAGAGTCGGTGGTCTCCCACCGGCTGCCATCGATATAGTAAGGCAGGAAATAGCTGGGGCGTTCCGAGATAAGCTCAGAGTTAGCATAGTCCCTGGGGGGCAGTCATATCGGAAACCTTATGATAGCCAATTTGACCATCTCCCATACCCACAGGGGACTAGAATACCCGAATTCGCAAAGTTTTTGGGTGACCAAGGAAATAGCACGCGTGAGCACATAGACCAGTTCTTAGCACAATTAGGAGAATTGGCCGACACCGAAGCATTCCGTGTGCGTTTATTTTCATTATCTTTAACAGTGACTGCATTCGCATGGTATGCCACGCTCCCTCCTATTTTGCTGTGGGGAGACTTAGAACAAAACTTTCATGATCATTTCTTCTCTGGTGATTATGAGCTAGATTTAGTAGACCTAGTGACCTTACGACAAGGGAAAGATGAATCGGTTAATGATTACATCCAAAGATTCCGGGATACGAGAAACCGATGTTTCAAATTCATTTAACAGAAAAACAATTGGCGGGATTAGCCTTTGATGTATTGTGCTATTATTTAAAAGAGAGATTAGAAGGTGTCCAGTTCTTTACGCTAGCACAGTTACATCAAAGAGCTTTGGCTTGTGTAAGCCGAAGCAAAGAACTAGCCAAAATGGTTCATCACGATGTCCAGATAATAGAATGCGATCAAAGTAGTTCGGACGACGAATCAAAGGAAGTTTACGCTGCCGAAATGGTTTGGCCCAAGCAAGCCAAATCTTCGGCTTGTTCCTCCTTGCAGCCGGTTCAAAAGAAACGGCAAGAGGAGGTTAAGTTCACATTTAATGTTAGCAAATGTGATAAGATATTTGACGAATTACTAAAAAATGGCAACATTAAGATAGATTATACCGTTCCACCCGTCGATGAACTAAAATGTCGCGCATATTGCAAGGGCACAACTCATTTTCACATGCCACTAACGATTGTAATGTGTTTCGACGACAAATCCAATCAGCCATTAATGAGGTACAATTGAAATTTCAGGAGGACACGGAGCCCTTCCCAATGAATGTGATCGACTTCGAGGGCAAAAAAGTCCTAATTCGGCCTGACGCGACCGATAAGGGCGAAGGCAAGGAAGTCATCATCAGCAACGCACGAAAGGCTGATGAAAATAATAGAATTTCTTGCAGGAAGGTGGTTGCCGAGAAGACTCCTGATGGAGGGGAAACTCTGAAGGTTACCATCACAAACGCTGGGGGGCAATCGCAAATAGGTGGCCGAACGCGGGAACCTGTTCTATGCATCACGGATGGTCCGATACACAGACGCGGACGATCCGAGACCTCGCTGGACAGTCTGGGTCATTCCAGTAGACAGTCCGGCAACGCCAAGGAGCCACGACGACCACGTACCTTCAAACCACGACAACCAGAAATAGGTACGTGGAAAACTAACACGTTCAAGGCAGCTGGTCGGTTGGTCAAATCCAGCCCGACCTTTGATCAATTATTGTCTAAATATGTGAAAAAGAAGGACGACCCCAGTGACCGGCCACCAAAGCGACCTCGCTTACCCACCTAGGAGCGATAGCAGGTTAGGTCGATTGGACCACCTCACCAATCGGAAAGGACGTGGGGTAATAGTGTTCAATTAAGACCTAACACAGCTGCGTAGACACCTCCACCTCCACATACACCCATATCATGTCATTATACATACATACCACCGCCACCATATATCACGAATCAGATGTGGGACACGCCACATATCCATTCGGGATACCATAATACCTCGCCTGGGGGCACCTCAATCACCTGTTTTTGACAGGTTGACGCCTCCAGTACAATACCGAAAGAGAAATGTGCCCTTGGGAAATTTCTATAATGTTTTGGTGATTAAGTGCCTAACACATTTAATTAAGTTCTAATGTGCCAAATAAAGTGAGAAGTGCAAATCAAGGTGTCGGGGACCATAATTAGGGGTACCCTCAAGGCTCCTAATTCTCAGCTGGTAACCCCCATCAGCATAAAGTTGCAAAGGCCTGATGGGTGCGATTAAGTCAGGGATCAGTCCATTCGAGCGACTCGATCACGCCTCGCCCGAGCCTAGCCTCGGACAAGGGCAGCCGACCCCGGAGGATTTCTGTCTCGCCCGAGGCCCCCATCCAACGGCGAACATATTTCCGGCTCGCCCGAGGCCCTGCCTTCGCTAAGAAGCAACCCTGACCAAATCGCCGCACCAACCGACCAAATCGAGCATTTAATGCAAAGGTGGCCTGACACCTTTATCCTGACGCGCGCCCCCCAGTCGGCAGAGCCGAAGTGACCGCCGTCACTTCGCCGCTCCACTGACCGATCTGGCAGCAGGACAGCGTCGCCTGCGCCACTCCGACTGCGGTGCCACTTGACAGAGTGAGACTGACAGGCAGTCAGGTCCTGCCGAAGGCATCATAGGAAACTCCGCCCCGCCCGACCCAGGGCTCGGACTCGGGCTAAGTCCCGGAAGACGGCGAACTCCGCTCCGCCCGACCCAAGGCTCGGACTCAGGCTAAGTCCCGGAAGACGGCGAACTCCGCTCCGCCCGACCCAGGGCTCGGACACGGGCTAAGTCCCGGAAGACGGCGAACTCCGCTCCGCCTGACCCAGGGCTCGGACTCGAGCTAAGTCCCGGAAGACGGCGAACTCCGCTCCGCCCAACCCAGGGCTCGGACTCGGGCTAAGCCCCGGAAGACGGCGAACTCCGCTCCGCCCGACCCAGGGCTCGGACTCGGGCTCAGCCCCAGAAGACGCTGAACTCCGCTTCGCCCGACCTAGGGCTCGGACTTGGGCTCAGCCCTAGAAGACGACGAACTCCGCCTCGCCCGACCCAGGGGCTCGGACTCGACCTCGACCACGGAAGACAGACTCGACCTCGGCCTCGGAGGAGCTTCCACATCGCCCAACCTAGGGCGTAGACCAGCCACGTCAACAGGAGGTGCCATCATCACCCTACCCCGAGCTGACTCGGGCCGCAGAGAACGAGACCGGCGTCCCATCTGGCTAGCTCCGCCGGATAGGCAATGATGGCGCCCCGCGTACCCTGTGACGGCGGCGGCTCTCAGCCCCCTTACAGAAGCAAGAGGACGTCAGCAAGGACTCAACCGCTCCGACAGCTGTCCCTCCGCCAGGCTCCATCGCTCCTTCGACGGCCACGACATCACACCAGCTGGGTGCCAAAATTTCTCCGGCTGCCACAACGGCATGTACTTAGGGCGCTAGCTCTCCTCCGCTAGACACGTAGCACTCTGCTACACCCCCCATTGTACACCTGGATCCTCTCCTTGCGCCTATAAAAGGAAGGACCAGGGCCCTCTTAGAGAGGGTTGGCCGCGCGGGAACGAGGACGAGACAGGCGCTCGCTTAGGGCCGCTCGCTCCCTCTCCCGCGTGGACGCTTGTAACCCCCTACTGCAAGCGCACCCGACCTGGGCGCGGGACGAACACGAAGGCCACGGGATTCCCACCTCTCTCACGCCGGTCTCCGGCCGCCTCGCTCTCCCCCCTTCGCGCTCGCCCTCGCGCTCGACCCATCTGGGCTGGGGCACGCGGCGACATTCACTCGTCGGCCCAGGGACCCCCCGGTCTCGAAACACCGACAGTTGGCGCGCCAGGTAGGGGCCTGCTGCGTGTTGACGAACAACTTCCCGTCAAGCTCCAGATGGGCAGTCTCCAGCAACCTTTCCAACCCGGGACGGTGCTCCGTTTCAGGAGTCTTGAGTTCATGTCCCTCGACGGCAGCTACGACATGATACTCCTTCCACCGCCGCGCGACAACGACAATGGCGGCCGACAGCCCGCCCGCCGGCGGCGGAATCGACGATGTCTTCCCCGCGTGGTGGAAGAACAACCTTCGAGCTCATCCTGCCCTTTCCCCCGCCGACGGAGGGGAAGGCAGGGCGACCAAGGCCAAGCAGGAGGTAGCACCTCGTCAGCTGTCGAGCGAGTCGACAGTGCCGGCACCCCAACGGGGGGCGCACCGGGTATCGACTTCGCGCTTGAGACGAAGACGAGCGCCGACTCCCCGCGACACGCCAATCCCGAGCAAGCGGACGACGCCGGCGCGCTCGTGAAAAGCTTGCTGGACGTCACCCTTGTACGTGAGACGACAGTGCAGTAAGTCCCCGACGTGACTTTATCGCCGCTCGTCGACCAAGAGGTACCGACCGATTCCCATCCCACGTCATTTGGATTCAGCCTCAACCCGCCTAGCGACCTCGCTTTGGCGGGCGCTCTCGTAGAGGCGAGTCCAAACCCTCTGGGGTTTCGCATGCGGTCGCCTTGGGACCGGCTGACGGACGTCTCGACCTACGGGCCCTCTGGGTCCGAGGAAGACGACGAGCCCAACATCTGTTGGGATTTCTCTGGACTTGGCAACCCCAGTGCCATGTGGGACTTCATGGCCGCATGTGACTACTGCCTCTCCGACTGTTCCGACGGTAGCCGCAGCCTTGGCGACGAGGACTGCGGCCCAAGCCGCGAATGTTTCCACGTCGATCTAGGGGGTCCCTCCGAAGGCAATCATCTCGGCATGCCGGAGGACGGTGATCTCCCTAGGCCAGTGCCCCGCGTTGACATCCCACGGGAGCTAGCTGTGGTCCCCGTTCAGGCGGGGGGCCATGACCCACAACTCGAGCAAATCCGCGGGGTGCAGGCCAGGCTCGACGAGGGAGTAGGAGCTCTTGAGCCGATCCGCCGGGACGTCGGGCAGGCATGGGCGGGCCAACCCCCGGCCAGAGAAATACGTCATCTGCCTCAGGGTTTCTAGCACCGCGTCGCCGACGACGTCAGGGTCAGGCCACCGCCCGCATCTAGTGGGGTCGGCCAGAACCTAGCTGCAGCAGCGATGCTTCTCCGCGCGATGCCGGAGCCATCAACCACCGAGGGCCGGCGAATCCAGGGGGAGCTCAAGAATCTCCTGGAAGGCGCCGCGGTCCGACAGGCCGAGAGCTCTGCCTCTCGAAGGCAGGGGTACCCCTCGGAACCTCATGTCGCGACTTCCCGATTCATGCGGGAAGCCTCGGTCTACACCGGGCGCACGCGCAACACCGCGCCTGCGGCCCCGGGCCGCCTCGGCAACGAGCACCATCACCGCGACCGTCGGGCCCACCTCGACGAGAGGGTGCGCCGAGGCTACCACCCCAGGCGAGGGGGACGCTACGACATCGGGGAGGATCGGAGTCCCTCGCCCGAACCACCCGGTCCGCAGGCCTTCAGCCGGGCCATCCGACGGGCACCGTTCCTGACCCGGTTCCGACCCCCGACTACTATCACAAAGTACTCGGGGGAGACGAGACCGGAACTGTGGCTCGCGGACTACCGTCTGGCCTGCCAACTGGGTGGAACGGACGATGACAACCTCATCATCCGCAACCTCCCCCTGTTCCTCTCCGGCACCGCTCGCGCCTGGTTGGAGCACCTGCCTCCAGGGCAGATCTCCAACTGGGACGACCTGGTCCAAGCTTTCGCCGGCAATTTCCAGGGCACGTACGTGCCCTTCGGGAATTCCTGGGACCTCCGAAGCTGCCGGCAGCAGCCGGGAGAGTCTCTCCGGGACTACATCCGGCGGTTCTCGAAGCAGCGCACCGAGTTGCCCAACATCACCGACTCGGATGTCATCGGCGCGTTCCTCGCCGGCACCACCTGCCGCGACCTGGTGAGCAAGTTGGGTCGCAAGACCCCCACCAGGGCGAGCGAGCTGATGGACATCGCCACCAAGTTCGCCTCCGGCCAGGAAGCGGTCGAGGCTATCTTCCGGAAGGACAAGCAGCCCCAGGGCCGCCCATCGGAAGATGCTCCCGAGGCGTCGACTCAGTGCGGCGCCAAGAAGAAAGGCAAGAAGAAGTCGCAAGCGAAACGCGACGCCGCCGACGCGGACCTTGTCGCCGCCGCCGAGTACAAGAACCCTCGAAAACCCCCCGGAGGTGCCAACCTCTTCGACAAGATGCTCAAGGAGCCGTGCCCCTATCACCAGGGGCCCGTCAAGCACACCCTTGAGGAGTGCGTCATGCTTCGGCACCACTTCCACAGGGCCAGGCCACCCGCGGAGGGTGGCAGGGCCCGCAACGACGACAGGAAGGAAGATCACCAAGCAGGAGAGTTCCCCGAGGTCCGCGACTGCTTAATGATCTACGGTGGGCAAGCGGCGAATACCTCAGCTCGGCACCGCAAGCAAGAGCGCCGGGAGGTCTGCTCGGTGAAGGTGGCGGCGCCAGTCTACCTAGACTGGTCTGACAAGCCCATCACCTTCGACCAAGCCGACCACCCCGACCACGTGCCGAGCCCGGGGAAATACCCGCTCGTCGTCGACCCCGTCATCGGCGACGTCAGGCTCACCAAGGTCCTTATGGACGGAGGCAACAGCCTCAACATCATCTACGCCGAGACCCTCGGGCTCCTGCGTGTCGATCTGTCCTCCGTCCGAGCAGGCGCTGCGCCCTTCCATGGGATCATTCCCGGGAAGCGCGTCCAGCCCCTCGGACAACTCGACCTTCCCATCTGCTTCGGAACACCCTCCAACTTCCGAAGGGAGACCCTGACGTTCGAGGTGGTCGGGTTCCGAGGAACCTACCACGCGGTACTGGGAAGGCCATGCTACGCGAAGTTCATGGCCGTCCCCAACTACACCTACCTGAAGCTCAAGATGCTGGGCCCCAACGGGGTCATCACCGTCGGCCCCACGTACAAACACGCGTTCGAATGCGACGTGGAGTGCGTGGAGTACGCCGAGGCCCTCGCCAAGTCCGAGGCCCTCATCGCCGACCTGGAAAGCCTCTCTAAGGAGGTGCCAGATGCGAAACGTCATGCCGACAACTTCGAGCCAGCGGAGACGGTTAAGACGCCTCCAAGCAGATCCGGATCGACTCCGGGCTCGATCCCAAATAGGAAGCAGTGCTCGTCGACTTTCTCCGCGCGAACGCCGACGTCTTCGCGTGGAGTCCCTCGGACATTCCCGGCATACCGAGGGATGTCGCCGAGCACTCGCTGGACATACGAGCTGGAGCCCGACCCGTCAAGCAGCCTCTGCGCCGATTCGACGGGGAGAAGCGCAGAACCATAGGCGAGGAGATTCACAAGCTAATGGCGGCGGAGTCCATCAAAGAGGCGAAAGGCGTCAAGCTCAATGCCGAAAAGTGGGTTTTCGGGGTGCCCCAGGGCATGGTCCTAGGGTTCATCGTCTCCAAGCGGGGCATCGAAGCCAACCTGGAGAAGATCACGACCATCGCACAGCACCCCGAGCCCTTGTTGGGCGTACCCGGGGGCTACACGCACCCTCGGGAAGGGCCGCTTGTCGTCGCCAGAGTTCTGAAGCTCGGAACGTACAAGCTGGTCAACAGTCAAGGCGAGGTCTACGGCAACGCCTGGAACATCCAACAGCTACGTCGCTTCTACCTTTAAGATGTTTTCAAGTTGTTCGTATACCTCGCTCCCACACAAGTCTTAGTCGTCAAGGAAGGGTCAGCCTCGCCTCGGTAGAGCCCGACCCTCCCTCGGGGGCTAAAAAGGGGGGAACCCCCCCATGCGTCAAGATTGGGGGACCTCTCTGCGTCCAAAATTTTCAATCAAAAAGGCTTTTGCGTTCCCCCGGCTATGTCAGAAGCAGGACCCCAAGGAGCGAGCGTGGGTGCATGTAAGTGGCAAGGCCGACAGAGCCGAGGGACTCCCATGCCTCTGGGTAAGGGACACCTCACTCGTCAACCGCCACGAAAAGTGACCCCTACCTGGGGAAGCCACCCTATTACTAACAGGCGAAGCCGGACACGCAAAATAAAAGGAAAAGGAGTACGACTTCATGCAACGGTAACAAAGTGTTCAGGCCTCAGCGGCCGTAGAAAGACACACGCGCATCCAACAGAGTTAGGCGTCGCCTTGGGAAGGAGCCGCACCTTCAGCTCCGTCCCCACCTTATGCAAAGTCCATCTCGGCTTCCGGCGATGGCGCAGGTGGGAGGATCTCCGCCTCAAAGGTGGTCGCCAGCACTGCGCTCGGACCCGCGGCGGCCGCATCGAGCCTCTGGACTTCTGCCAGGGCGGCTTCATCTTCGTCGGGAAGGCAATACCCCTCGCTAACCCGCTCCAGGTCCACAACGTAGTGGGAAGCGAGCACGGCGAAGGCCCGCCTGACGCCGTGATGTAGCGCCTCGTGGAGTCTGCCGCGCACATGATCGCCCAAGACTTGAAGGCGACTTTGAGGGGAGCTTCCTAAGGGGACGTCGCCGGAGCCAAGGATCCGGTAAACGTCCGAGACGGCCTCGGACATGGCCGCGTGGTCAGCCTCCCTCTGCTCGGCCGCCCCGGCAAGCGCCTCGGCAAGCGCCTTGGCGGACTCATCAAGGGCGGACGCGAGCTCTGCAAACAGCCAGAAGAAAGATCTCAAACACAAGCAGAGGAAACAAGCAGGAACGAAAACCAAGGATGGCCAAGGCGTACCTCCGGCTCGGGCACGCTGCTCCGAGCCTACGACCTGGGCTACGGCTAAGTCGGCTGCAAGGGTTTCGGCCTCGGTAGCCCGGCCCCGAGATTGGTCCCGCTCCTTGACGACCCGGTCGAACTCCGACCGCTGTCGTTGCGCTTCTGCGCGCGCCGCGGCCGCCTCCGCGCGCGCCACTGCCGCCTCGGCTCTCAGATCGGTGCAGAGCAATAGAAGGTCCGCTACCTTGGCACCCTGCTGAGAGAGGCGCGCAGTAGCCCCGGCAAGCGAGGTCCTCAGGGATCGTAGAGAGCCCCAGACGTCGACCTCGCGGCGGATGAACGACGACTTGGCGGCGCTCCGATCCGTCAGATCCTAAGGGAAGGAAGCGGGGCGTCACGAAAGACGCCTTGGTCACAAAGGAGAAAAGGTACGCCTGAAACCGTTACCTGGAGGATTTTGGGGACGTCCCCACAGAAAATCTCCAGCGACGACCGGAGCGACCCCACCGTTGCTTCGGCACACTCGCGGAGCTCGTCCTAGGACTGGTCCTCCCGTTCATCGTCGAGAACGAAGACAGGATTCGAGGCCTCACGAGTCCGGAACCGGAGCAACTGGCGTCGGCCCTCGGAGCTCCGCCGCACAGCGACGAGGCTGCCGCCCGGCGGGACGGATCGCGTCCCCACGCCCCCCTCTTCCGAGGCACCGAGCGCTGACGCATCAGCCATCTCAACGTCGGCAGCGACCGGTCGCTCCCTGACTGGGACGGCGACGACTTCAGTAGCGGCAGGCGCTGGCATGGCCGACACGTCCGGTGGGCACGGGGCCACGTCCGCGTCAGCCGCCTCCCCTATCACAATGGTCGCCTCAGCAGAAGAGCCAGCCTCGGGAACCCGCTCCACGGCGACTGGTGCCGCCTGAGCCCCCTGCTGTGGAGCGCCATGCGAGAAGGTTGGCTGAACGGCAAGGCCCGGAGCGGCGCTGGCCGCGCAAGCCGGTGCCATCTTGAGGGCCTTTCGGGGTGCCAGGTCGGTCAGGCCATGGCTCCGCTTGCTGAGGAAAAAAGGAAAATCACGGCCGGGACATATGAATGAAAAGCCAGGACGAAGACATTCCGAGATACTTACCCGCTCCGAGCCATGATCAACCGTGCCTGGGGGGAGGTCTCTTGGGTCTCGACCCCCGGAACCGCCGCCGAGGCCCGCTTCGCCGGCAGCTTCGGCAGCACCCTTGCTTTGAACGCCCTGGACGCCCGGGGGGCGGACTGCCCAGGCACTATCACGGCGACCTGAGGGTCGCTCCCCTGCACTGCCGGCGCGGGCGGCGGCTCTCGGGGAGCAGACGCCCCGGCCTAGCTCCCTGGGGTCATCTCAGCTTTTCCAGCCGAGGGGTCAGGTACCCTCTCGGATTGCCCCCGCCCCTCGGGCCGGGACTCCGGCGTCCCGACTCCGGGGACTAACGGCGTTGGCCCGCTCGGGGGCTGGTTTGATGGCTTCTGGCCAAACCCCAAGCCGGGGCTGAGGCCAAGGCGGGCAGCCATGTCGTCCTCCTCGTCATCATCTTCATCATCGTCGTCGTCGTCGGGCGTTTCCGGCGACGGCTCCCTCGGGAGCCCCTCCCTCTCCTGCCGGCGACGAAGCTTCTCCAAGGCGTCTCGATCCCGGGCCTTCTCCGCGTCCTTCTTCTTCTCCTTCTCCTCCGCGGCGACCCGCCGCGCTGCTCGGTCCACCGCATCCTGCGCGACCCATGGCAGGGAAGGCTTGTGCCACCCCACCTCCTGAAGAAGGGGGAAAACCCCAATCGTAAGAACCAGGAGCAACCCGATGCAAGAGAAAGGAAGAAGCGGACACTCACCAGAGTCACGCACCCTTGATCTGGGCGCATCAAAAGCTGGGAGAAGGCGTTGGGGTCCGGCTTCCCCAACGCGACAGACACCCGCCCGTGGAGGGCGTCGAAGGGAAGAGGATCAGAGGACATCCGCGAGCCCTCCAAGTCAGCCTCCGGTGTCATCTCCCAAAGCGACAGCCGTCGCTCCACCAAGGGAAGCACCCTCCGACGATGGATGGCGGCAATCACTCCCGCAGCGGTGAGTCCCCCCTTCCGCAACGCCTCCAAGGCCTGGAGAAGGGGTTCGAGGTTCTTTTGTCTTTCGTGCGGGGTCCCGTGGCGCCAAGCATCGGTGGCGGTGGTGACTACTCGCTGGGAGAACGGCGGGAGCAACTCGCCGTCATTCTGGAGGTAAAACCACCGGCGCTGCCACCCCTTGTTCGAGGATGGCGGGAATATACAGCGACGCCTGCGACTGCCTCAGCAGGAGGGTGCAGCCGCCGGCCCGCACCGCTGCGCGGACCTTCCTCTCCCCCGTCGGCGAGGCAAAAAGCTCCGCGAAAAAGAGATGGGTCCACAAATCCCAATGGGGGGCGATCCCCAAGTACCCCTCGCACACCGCTACGAAGATGGCGGCCTGCGAGATGGAGTTGGGGCTGAGGTTGTGCAACTCCACCCCGTAGTGGTGCAGGATCGCCCGCATGAAGCGGCTCGCCGGCACACCAAATCCCCGCTCGTGGAAGGAAACGAAGCTCACGATGTACCCCGGCGGTGGGGACGGAGCGGCTCCACCCACAGGAGGAATCCATTCCGGTCGCTGCTCATCGGTGAGAGGGCGAAGTAAACCCTCGCCAACAAGGTCCTCCAGATCACTCGCCGTCACCGTGGAAAAAGGCCATGGGTCGCGCGGCGAGATGATGGTCACCCGGTCATCCATCACCGAGCGGAAGGGGTGGCGGCGCAAGGGGCAGGGAGGGCGGTTTCCTCTTCTCTGGCTAAGTCTCTCGGGTTGCGAAAACCTAAGAGGGAGGCAGGAAGCGGAGCGAAGAACCGTCACCAGACCCTCTCCCGGGTATATAAAGACCAAGGCGAGACCGGTGCAAACGTTCCGCCCAGACCGGACGCGGGATTAAAAAACGCAAAGCGAAACAGCCGTTCCCTGGACGGCTCGCGCACGCGCAACGGCCGCCCCGCGAACCACTCGCCCCGTCGCATTAACTCCGCGGCGGGACAGGCGGCGCCTCTGGCAGGAGAAGCAGGCGACGCTTCGCCTTCGCCATAATAACCGCGCCAAAAAAGGTACGCCGCGTCGTTCGATTTCGTATCCTTTTCCTTTTTCCTCTTTCTCTCTCTTGCAACAGGGACTGGGAAAGGGGATACCCCGAAAAGGATCCTTCCCCGTGAAGGAACCAGGCTCCGAGCCCCCCTACTGATCAGAGGTTCGAAGGCTGGCCCCCCGGAAGGGTTCGACAGTCGCCTCAGGTCGCGTGGGCCCTACACCCACTACTGGTCAGAGGTTCGAAGGCCGGCCCCTCGGAAGGGTTCCACGGCCGCCTCAGGCTACTCGGGCTCCGCGCCCATTACTGATCAGGGGTTCGAAGGCTGGCCCCCGAAGGGTTCATAGCCGCCTCAAACGCCGAGCGAGGGATGACCATGGGTACGTTCGATACATAACCAAGGCTCGGGCTGCGCTCTCGAGGAACCCTAGGACATTTCCGAGACCAGCGGGAACGATCTTGTAACGGAATCCCATCAGAGGGAGGCATCGAGCCCTCGGACCCCGTCGCCAGGGGACCGGGTCCGGCAGATCACCCGCAGGTACTTTTGGGCGTGCCTCTGGGCCCCTAGCCGACCCCTAACGAACGGGGCACGGACGTCCACTCGGATTACCCGCATGCAGCTCACCGGAGACACCATGTTCAGCGCCCATCGAGGGCAACATGGCGCTTTCCCCCCCTCCTCCTTGCGGAAAGGCGACGCAGGGGCGTATGTAAAAAAGCCGAGTCTGTTCCTGATTGCCCTCTCGCCCTGTGTAGAGGCTCGGGGGCTGCTCTCGCAGACCTGGCTCCGGCCGAACCGTTGACAGCGTCAACATACCAGCCCGAGAACATGGGACCCGACCGTACACCCAGGCTACGGCCAGCTCGCATGAGGGAACAACTAGACCAGCTGAAGCATTACGCAAGGCATTAAGACCTCGAAGGAGTGAAACCACTCCTCCGAGGCCTCGGGGGCTACACCCGGCGGGTGCGCTCGCGCGCACCCACCGGAACAAAACGCAACCGAGAAAGGCTGGTCCCCTTGCAAAAAAGTGCGACGAAAGCCTCCAAGCGAGTGCTAACACTCCCTTCGAGGCTCGGGGGCTACTGTCGGGGACCATAATTAGGGGTACCCTCAAGGCTCCTAATTCTCAGCTGGTAACCCCCATCAGCATAAAGCTGCAAAGGCCTGATGGGTGCGATTAAGTTAGGGATCAGTCCATTCGAGCGACTCGATCACGCCTCGCCCGAGCCTAACCTCGGACAAGGGCAGCCGACCTCGGAGGATTTCCGTCTCGCCCGAGGCCCCCCTCCAACGGCGAACATATTTCCGGCTCGCCCGAGGCCCTGCCTTCGCTAAGAAGCAACCCTGACCAAATCGCCACACCAACCGACCAAATCGAGCATTTAATGCAAAGGTGGCCTGACACCTTTATCCTGACGCGCGCCCCCCAGCCGGCAGAGCCGAAGTGACCGCCGTCACTTCGCCGCTCCACTGACCGATCTAGCAAGAGGACAGCGCCGCCTGCGCCACTCCGACTGCGGTGCCACATGATAGAGTGAGACTGACAGGCAGTCAGGTCCTGCCGAAGGCATCATAGGAAACTTTGCTCCGCCCGACCCAGGGCTCGGACTCGGGCTAAGTCCCGGAAGACGGCGAACTCCGCTCCGCCCGACCCAGGGCTCGGACTCGGGCTAAGTCCCGGAAGACGGCGAACTCTGCTCCGCCCGACCCAGGGCTCGGACACGGGCTAAGTCCCGGAAGACGGCGAACTCCGCTCCGCCCGACCCAGAGCTCGGACTCGGGCTAAGTCCCGGAAGACGGCGAACTCCGCTCCGCCCGACCCAGGGCTCGGACTCGGGCTAAGTCCCGGAAGACGGCGAACTCCGCTCCGCCCGACCCAGGGCTCGGACTCGGGCTCAGCCCCGGAAGACGATGAACTCCGCTCCGCCCGACCCAGGGCTCGGACTTGGGCTCAGCCCTAGAAGACGACGAACTCCGCCTCGCCCGACCCAGGGCCCCGGACTCGACCTCGACCACGGAAGACAGACTCGACCTCGGCCCCGGAGGAGCTTCCACATCGCCCAACCTAGGGCGTAGACCAGCCACGTCAACAGGAGGCGCCATCATCACCCTACCCCGAGCTGACTCGGGCCGCAGGGAACGAGACCGGCGTCCCATCTGGCTAGCTCCGCCGGATAGGCAATGATGGCGCCCCGTGTACCCTGTGACGGCGGCGGCTCTCAGCCCCCTTACGGAAGCAAGAGGACGTCAGCAAGGACTCAACCGATCCGACAGCTGTCCCTCCGCCAGGCTCCATCGCTCCTCGGACGGCCACGACATCACACCAGCTGGGTGCCAAAATCTCTCCGGCTGCCACAACGGCATGTACTTAGGGCGCTAGCTCTCCTCCGCTAGACACGTAGCACTCTGCTACACCCCCCATTGTACACCTGGATCCTCTCCTTGTGCCTATAAAAGGAAGGACCAGGGCCCTCTTAGAGAGGGTTGGCCGCACGGGGACGAGGACGAGACAGGCGCTCGCTTGGGGCCGCTCGCTCCCTCTCCCGCGTGGATGCTTGTAACCCCTTACTGCAAGCGCACCCGACCTGGGTGCGGGACGAACACGAAGGCCGCGGGATTCCCACCTCTCTCACGCCGGTCTCCGGCCGCCTCGCTCTCCCCAATTCGCGCTCGCCCTCGCGCTCGACCCATCTGGGCTGGGGCAAGCGGCGACATTCACTCGTCAGCTCAGGGACCCCCCCGGTCTCGAAACGCCGACAGTTGGCGCGCCAGGTAGGGGCCTGCTGCGTGTTGACGAACAGCTTCCCGTCAAGCTCCAGATGGGCAGTCTCCAGCAACCTCTGCAACCCGGGACGGTGCTCCGTTTCGGGAGTCTTGAGTTCATGTCCCTCGACGGCAGCTACGACATGATACTCCTTCCACCGCCGCGCGACAATGACAATGGCGGCCGACAGCCCGCCCGCCGGCGGCGGAATCGACGACGTCTTCCCCGCGTGGTGGAAGAACAACCTTCGAGCTCATCCTGCCCTTTCCCCCGCCGACGGAGGGGAAGGCAGGGCGACCAAGGCCAAGCAGGATGCAGCGCCTCGTCGGCTGTCGAGCGAGTCGATAGTGCCGGCACCCCAACGGGGGGCGCACAGGGTATCGACTTCGCGCTTGAGACGAAGACGAGCGCTGACTCCCCGCGACACGCCAATCCCGAGCAAGCGGACGACGCCGGCGCGCTCGCGAAAAGCTTGCTGGATGTCACCCTCGTACCTGAGACGACGGTGCAGTCAGTCCCCGACGTGACTTTATCGCCGCTCGTCGACCAAGAGGTACCGACCGATTCCCATCCCACGTCATTTGAATTCAGCCTCAACCCGCCTAGCGACCTCGCTTTGGCGGGCGCTCTCGTAGAGGTGAGTCCAAACCCTCTGGGGTTTCGCATGCGGTCGCCCTGGGACCGGCTGACGGACGTCTCGACCTACGGGCCCTCTGGGCCCGAGGAAGACGATGAGCCCAGCATCTGTTGGGATTTCTCTGGACTTGGCAACCCCAGTGCCATGCGGGACTTCATGACCGCATGTGACTACTGCCTCTCCGACTGTTCCGACGGTAGCCGCAGCCTTGGCGACGAGGACTGCGGCCCAAGCCGCGAATGTTTCCACGTCGATCTAGGGGGTCCCTCCGAAGGCAATCATCTCGGCATGCCGGAGGACGGTGATCTCCCTAGGCCGGTGCCCCGCATTGACATCCCACGGGAGCTAGCTGTGGTCCCCGTTCAGGCGGGGGGCCATGACCCACAGCTCGAGCAAATCCGCGGGGTGCAGGCCAAGCTCGACGAGGGAGCAGGGGCGCTTGAGCCGATCCGCCGGGACGTCGGGCAGGCATGGGCGGGCCAACCCCCGGCCGGAGAAATACGTCATCTGCCCCAGGGTTTCTAGCACCGCATCGCCGACGACGTCAGGGTCAGGCCGCCACCCGCATCTAGTGGGGTCGGCCAGAACCTGGCTGCAGCAGCGATGCTTCTCCGCGCGATGCCGGAGCCATAAAACAACCGAGGGCCGGCGAATCCAGGGGGAGCTCAAGAATCTCCTGGAAGGCGCCGCGGTCCGACGGGCCAAGAGCTCTGCCTCCCGAAGGCAGGGGTACCCCTCTGAACCTCATGCCGTGACTTCCCGATTCATGCGGGAAGCCTCGGTCTGCACCGGGCACACGCGCAACACCGCGCCTGCGGCCCCGGGCCGCCTCGGCAACGAGCACCATCGCCGCGACCGTCGGGCCCACCTCGACGAGGGGGTGCGCCGAGGCTACCGCCCCAGGCGTGGGGGACGCTACGACAGCGGGGAGGATCGGAGTCCCTCGCCCGAACCACCCGATCCGCAGGCCTTCAGCCAGGCCATCCGACGGGCACCATTCCCGACCCGGTTCCGACCCCCGACTACTATCACAAAGTACTCGGGGGAGACGAGACCGGAACTGTGGCTCGCGGACTACCGTCTGGCCTGCCAACTGGGTGGAACGGACGATGACAACCTCATCATCCGCAACCTCCCCCTGTTCCTCTCCGACACCGCTCGCGCCTGGTTGGAGCACCTGCCTCAGGGGCAGATCTCCATCTGGGACGACCTGGTCCAAGCTTTCGCCGGCAATTTCCATGGCACGTACGTGCGCCCCGGGAATTCCTGGGACCTCCGAAGCTGCCGGCAGCAGCCGGGAGAGTCTCTCCGGGACTACATCCGGCGGTTCTCGAAGCAGCGCACCGAGCTGCCCAACATCACCGACTCGGATGTCATCGGCGCGTTCCTCGCCGGCACCACCTGCCGTGACCTGGTGAGCAAGTTGGGTCGCAAGACCCCCACCAGGGCGAGCGAGCTGATGGACATCGCCACCAAGTTCGCCTCCGGCCAGGAAGCGGTCGAGGCTATCTTCCGGAAGGACAAGCAGCCCCAGGGCCGCCCATCGGAAGATGCTCCCGAGGCGTCGACTCAGCGCGGCGCCAAGTAGAAAGGCAAGAAGAAGTCGCAAGCGAAACGCGACGCCGCCGACGTGGACCTTGTCGCCGCCGCCGAGTACAAGAACCCTCGGAAACCCCCCGGAGGTGCCAACCTCTTCGACAAGATGCTCAAGGAGTCGTGCCCCTATCACCAGGGGCCCGTCAAGCACTCCCTTGAGGAGTGCGTCATGCTTCGGCGCCACTTCCACAAGGCTGGGCCACCCGCGGAGGGTGGCAGGGCCCGCGACGACGACAGGAAGGAAGATCCCCAAGCAGGAGAGTTCCCCGAGGTCCGCGACTGCTTCATGATCTACGATGGGCAAGCGGCGAATACCTCGGCTCGTCACCGCAAGCAAGAGCGCCGGGAGGTCTGCTCGGTGAAGGTGGCGGCGCCAGTCTACCTAGACTGGTCCGACAAGCCCATCACCTTCGACCAAGCCGACCACCCCGACCACGTGCCGAGCCCGGGGAAATACCCGCTCGTCGTCGACCCCTTCATCGGCGACGTCAGGCTCACCAAGGTCCTTATGGACGGAGGCAGCAGCCTCAACATCATCTACGCCGAGACCCTCGGGCTCCTGCGTGTCGATCTATCCTCCATCCGAGCAGGCGCTGCGCCCTTCCATGGGATCATTCCTGGGAAGCGCGTCCAGCCCCTCGGACAACTCGACCTTCCCGTCTGCTTCGGAACACCCTCCAACTTCCGAAGGGAGACCCTGACGTTCGAGGTGGTCAGGTTCCGAGGAACCTACCACGCGGTACTGGGAAGGCCATGCTACGCGAAGTTCATGGCCGTCCCCAACTACACCTACCTGAAGCTCAAGATGTCGGGCCCCAACGGGGTCATCACCGTCGGCCCCACGTACAAACACGCGTTCGAATGCGATGTGGAGTGCGTGGAGTACGCCGAGGCCCTCGCCGAGTCCGAGGCCCTCATCGCCTTCCTGGAAAGCCTCTCTAAGGAGGTGCCAGACGTGAAACGTCATGCCGGCAACTTCGAGCCAGTGGAGACGGTTAAGGCCGTCCCCCTCGACCCCAGTGGCGACGCCTCCAAGCAGATCCGGATCGGCTCCGGGCTCGATCCCAAATAGGAAGCAGTGCTCGTCGACTTCCTCCGCGCGAACGTCGACGTCTTCGCGTGGAGTCCCTCGGACATGCCCGGCATACCGAGGGATGTCGCCGAGCACTCGCTGGACATTCGAGCCAGAGCCCGACCCGTCAAGCAGCCTCTGCGCCGATTCGACGAGGAGAAGCGCAGAGTGATAGGCGAGGAGATCCACAAGCTAATGGCGGTAGGGTTCATCAAAGAGGCATTCCATCCCGAATGGCTTGCCAACCCTGTGCTTGTGAGAAAGAAAGGGGGGAAATGGCGGATGTGTGTAGACTACACTGGTCTCAACAAAGCATGTCCGAAGGTTCCCTACCCTCTGCCTCGCATCGATCAAATCGTGGATTCCACTGCTGGGTGCGAAACCCTGTCTTTCCTTGATGCCTACTCAGGGTATCATCAAATCAGGATGAAAGAGTCCGACCAGCTCGCGACTTCTTTCATCACACCCTTCGGCATGTACTGCTATGTCACCATGCCATTCGGCTTGAGGAATGCGGGCGCGACGTACCAGCGGTGCATGAACCATGTGTTCAGCGAACACATTGGCCGCACGGTCGAGGCCTACGTCGATGACATCGTAGTCAAGACGAGGAAAGCTTCCGATCTCCTTTCCGACCTTGGAGTGACATTCCGATGTCTCAAGGCGAAAGGCGTCAAGCTCAATCCCGAGAAGTGTGTCTTCGGGGTGCCCCGAGGCATGCTCTTGGGGTTCATCGTCTCCGAGCGGGGCATCGAAGCCAACCCGGAGAAGATCGCGGCCATCACCAGCATGGGGCCCATCAAGGACTTAAAAGGCGTACAAAGGGTTATGGGATGTCTCGCGGCTCTGAGCCGCTTCATCTCACGCCTCGGCGAAAGAGGTCTACCACTGTACCGCCTCTTAAGGAAGGCCGAGTGCTTCACTTGGACCCCCGAGGCCGAGGAAGCTCTCGGGAACTTGAAGGCGCTCCTCACAAAGGCGCCTATCTTGGTGCCTCCAGCTGCCGGAGAAGCCCTCTTGGTCTACGTCGCCGCGACCACTCAGGTGGTTAGCGCCGCGATTGTGGTCGAGAGGCAAGAAGAGGGGCATGCATTGCCCGTTCAGAGGCCAGTTTACTTCGTCAGCGAGGTACTGTCCGAAACCAAGATCCGCTACCCACAAGTTCAGAAGCTGCTGTATGCAGTGATCCTGACACGACGGAAGTTGCGACACTACTTCGAGTCTCATCCGGTAACTGTGGTGTCATCCTTCCCCCTGGGGGAGATCATCCAGTGCCGAGAGGCCTCGGGTAGGATTGCAAAGTGGGCAGTGGAAATCATGGGCGAGACAATCTCGTTCGCCCCTCGGAAGGCCATCAAGTCCCAGGTTTTGGCGGACTTCGTGGCCGAATGGGTCGACACCCAATTACCGACGGCTCCGATCCAACCGAAGCTCTGGACCACGTTTTTCGACGGGTCGTTGATGAAGACGGGGGCCGGCGCAGGCCTGCTCTTCATCTCGCCCCTCGGGAAACACCTACGCTATGTGCTACGCCTCCATTTCCCGGCGTCTAACAATGTGGCTGAGTACGAGGCTCTGGTCGACTGGTTGTGGATCGCCATCGAGCTAGGGGTCCGGCGCCTCGACGCCCGCGGTGACTCGCAGCTCGTCATCGACCAAGTCATGAAGAACTCCCACTGCCGCGACCCGAAGATGGAGGCCTACTGCGATGAGGTTCGGCGCTTGGAGGACAAGTTCTATGGGCTCGAGCTCAACCACATCGCTCGGCGCTACAACGAGACTGCGGACGAGCTGGCTAAAATAGCCTCGGGGCGAACAACGGTTCCCCCGGACGTCTTCTCCCGGGATCTGCATCAACCCTCCGTCAAGATCGACGACACGCCCGAGCCTGAGGCGCCCTCGGCCCAGTCCGAGGTACCCTCGGCCCAGCCCGAGGTACCCTCGGCACAGCCCGAGGCATCCTCAGCTCGGCCCGAGGCGCCCTCGGTTCAGCCCGAGGTACCCTCGGCCTCTGAGGGTGAGGCACTGCGCGTCGAGGAGGAGCGAAGCGGGGCCACGCCTGATCGAAACTGGCAGACCCCGTACCTGCAATATCTCCACCAAGGAGAGCTACCCCTCGACCGAGCCGAGGCTCGGCGGGTGGCGCGGCGCGCCAAGTCGTTCGTCTTGCTGGGCGATGAGAAGGAGCTCTACCACCGCAGCCCCTCGGGCATCCTCCAGCGATGCATCTCCGTCGCTGAAGGTCAGGAACTCCTGCGAGAGATACACTCGGGGGCTTGCGGCCATCACGCAGCGCCTCGAGCCCTTGTCGGGAATGCTTTCCGACAAGGCTTCTACTGGCCGACGGCGGTGGCCGACGCCACTAGAATTGTTCGCACCTGCGAAGGGTGTCAATTCTACGCGAGGCAGACCCACCTGCCCGCTCAGGCTCTGCAGACGATACCCATCACCTGGCCTTTCGCTGTGTGGGGTCTGGATCTCGTCGGCCCCTTGCAGAAGGCACCCGGGGGCTACACGCACCTGCTGGTCGCCATCGACAAATTCTCCAAGTGGATCGAGGTCCGACCCTTGAACAGCATCAGGTCCGAGCAGGCGGTGGCGTTCTTCACCAACATCATCCATCGCTTCGGGGTCCTGAACTCCATCATCACCGACAACGGCACCCAGTTCACCGGCAGAAAGTTCTTGGACTTCTGCGAGGATCACCACATCCGGGTGGACTAGGCCGCCGTGGCTCATCCCATGTCAAATGGGCAAGTAGAGCGTGCCAACGGCATGATTCTACAAGGGCTCAAGCCTCGGATCTAAAACGACCTCAACAAGTTCGCCAAGCGATGGATGAAGGAACTCCCCTCGGTGGTCTGGAGCCTAAGGACAACGCCGAGCCGAGCCACGGGCTTCACTCCATTCTTCCTAGTCTACGGGGCCTAGGCCGTCTTGCCCACAGACCTGGAATACGGCTCCCCGAGGACGAGGGCCTACAGCGATCAAAGCAACCAAGCTAGCCGAGAAGACTCGCTGGACCAGCTGGAGGAGGCTCGGGACAAGGCCTTACTACACTCGGCGCGGTACCAGCAGTCCCTGCGACGTTACCACGCCCGAGGGGTCCGGTCCCGAGACCTCCAGGTGGGCGACCTGGTGCTTCGGCTGTGACAAGACGCCCGTGGGCGGCACAAGCTCACGCCCCCCTGGGAGGGGCCCTTCGTCATCGCCAAAGTTCTGAAGCCCGGAACGTACAAGCTGGCCAACAGTCAAGGCGAGGTATAGGGCAACGCTTGGAACATCCAACAGCTACGTCGCTTCTACCCTTAAGATGTTTTCAAGTTGTTCATATACCTCGCACCCACGCAAAGTTTAGTCATCAAGGAAGGGTCGGCCTCGCCCCGGCAAAGCCCGACCCTCCCTCGGGGGCTAAAAGGGGGGGGAACCCCCTCTGCGTCGAAATTTTCCTCGAAGAAAGATCTTTTCTGCCAGAATGTCTTTCGTGCTTTTTGACTACTTCGAAAAGTGGATCCTGAAAACGACGGAGTACACGTAAGCAGCCAAGGCTGACCGAGCCGAGGGACTCCTACGCCTCCGGGATACGGATACCTCACTCATCACCTTCTGCGATAAGTAACTCACGTTCGGATAAGTGATTCCGTGGACCGAACAAGTCTTCACGTTCGGAAGCTCTTCTGCCGAAGCGATCCTTCGAGCCTTCTCGACTGAGTCGGTGACAGAGCCCCATGGACGGGTAAGAGTGCGCGTAAGCGGCAAGGCCGACCGAGACGAGGGACTCCTACGCCTCCGGGATACGGATACCTCACTCGTCACCTTCCGCGAGAAACAACTCTCGCTCGCACAAACATCCCTGTTACCGACAAAAAAGTCCGGATACTCAAAACAAGAGGAAAAGAGACGCAGCTTTACAACACAGCGAGGGTGTGTTCTGGCCTCGGCGGCCGCAGGAGACACACGCTACAAGACAATCCGATCTTGCAGGCTCGGATCTTGACGCTGGAAGGGGGCAGCAGCACCCACGGCATCGACGACAACTTCGGCGAGGTCCGACCTAGCCTCAGACGGCGACGCGGTCCAAGGATCTCCACTCTGAAGGACGACGTCGTCGCCGCGCCCGGGCAATCGCTGCCAGGGTCTTCTCCGGGAATTCGGCCCGAGCAGGCGGCTCGGCCGGTCACCCCGGGGCCTCGGCCAACCGTCCTCCAAGGACGTCAGCCCGACCCGAGGCCTCGGCTGGTCAACTCCGGAGTCGGTCCCGCTAACGGACGACCCAGCTGGGCTCCGGCCAACCAGGTTTCATTTTCGAGCCAACTCTGCCCCTGTTCATGCTGATATCGCTACCCCTGGCCATGGCTCATCGAAGAGCGGCCAAGGGGTCCCTTTAACTAAGCTAGAGAAGCCTCGGACAACAGGGCCGACTGAGCCGAGGGACTCCTACGCCTCCGGGATACGAATACCTCACTCGTCACCTTTACACGGGGCGACTCACGCTTGGTGAAGCGGTTCAGACAACCAACAGGCGAGTCTTAGTGCTCGAAAATGAGGAAAAAACATGGCTCCGTGCCAAAATTACATACATGTTCAGGCCTCGACAGCCACAATGAACAAAAACACTGGCATTCAAAGTGCCATTACAAACGGAACTCTGGTTCTACCTCCGCAGGTACGAACAACCCCACTCGATAGGGGGGCCTGCGGAGCAATAGAAGACTAACGGGCGGCTCACCGCCGCCCGCTCTGACAGCAGCAACAACGGCCCCCGCTCCGGGTGGCCGGACTGCAGCAGCGTAGGCCTCAGGGCGGGTGCTGCTGCAATCTTGCCCTCGCCCACGCCGACGCTCGAGGGGCGAGGACAAGTACAAAGAGCCGGAGGCCCGAAGCGCGGATGGTGGCGGTGATCCCGTCGGCGACAGGGACTTCTCGAGCCGCCTCCACCTCGGCACCGACGACAGGGGCCGTCAGCCCTCCGGCAGATCCCCACTCAGATCCTCCCGGGCGAGTGGGGCACCGACCTCCGCGCGAAGGCTCCATACCGGTGCAAAGGCAGGACCGCCCCAGAACACGAACGCCGCCCTAGCAGCGCGCGACATCTTGGGCGGTCCTCCCGTGCACACGGCGCGGCAGCCGCCTTCTGGCAGGAGGGGGCACCAGGAGCCAAGCCGAAGAGCTCGACACGCTGGGGCTGATGACGCCCGCCGTCGACCAGCCCCGCGTTGTCGAAGTCCGACCCGCCCGCAGGGCCAGTGAGCGCCCTCTCCCTCGAACGCCGCAGGAGAGGGTGACCCACGAACCCGCGAGGGAGGTAGAGCTCCGGCTCAGCCCGGCCTCCACCCCAGCGAGGATGATGAACATTCTTGAAGCTGAGGGTGGGACCAAGATAGCAGCCCGGCTTGCTTCTCCCCACCCATGGGCTGGTGGTCACCGTCTTGGGTGACCGCCGGCGGGGGGGCACAGCCGGGCTGGCTGATGAAAATCCTTGAAGCCGAACGATGGCTGAAAGGTACCAACTCCCACGGAGTTGCGTTCCTCCAACGATGAGGCGGAAAGACGGCGTGTATCCCCCATCCGGGGGCTTGGAAGGTGGAAAGACACGATGCATAAGGGAGCGCGAAGACATGGTCGCCTTCCAAAGGGGGTCACCCTCCTTTTAAAGGCGACTCTCCCTACTTGCGCCCCCAACCGTCGCGGGCTGAGTCTTCTCCAACACACTCCAAGGTCCTCCCCTGCAGCGCGGGGGCTGGGTCCCACACGTCATGCAAACCGGCTCAGAGCAGAAGAAGCCAAACCGCCGTGCGCGGTGCGCACGACCGCCCAGCGGTTACAGGTGACCCTCCACTTTTGTCCAGACCAACGGGCGAAAGGGGCGGGCAGCCATGCAGGCGGCATGCAACCGCGCCAAGTGGGCGCGCTTCTCCGACTCCCAACACGCCCAGCATGGAGGCCCAGGCCCACGCGTCATGCAACCGGCTCGCCGGATGCTTCGTGCATGCAACTGCACTGCCACTTGCGCCACCATCGCGCCTCCTCGACTGTGGAACCAATACCGCGACTCGAGGCGACCCAGCGCACGACCCAGCAGCGCCAGCCTGGCGCGGCGGTCAGCGCGGCCAAAAATGGGCTGGCAGCAATGACGGTGGCAGGCGGGCAGGAGCAGCAGTCATGTCGTCAGCCAAGCTCACGTCCCATCCGGGGGCAGCGAGAGAACCCTCTCTCACGGCGTGAAGACAACGCGCCCGTGTTCCGTCCTCGAACGGCTCGCGCATGCGCAACGGCCGCCCCGCCAACCACTCGCCCCGTCGCATTAACTCCGCGGCGGGACAGGCGGCGCCTCTGGCAGGAAAAGCAGGCGACGCTTCGCCTTCACCATAATAACCGCGCCAAAAAAGGTACGCCGCGTCGTTTGATGTGACGGAACCTCCCAAGTAATTAGGCCCACCTACAGTTGTCCTTGTCCAACGGACATCAGACACCCTGTAGATGTTCCTAAGTCACTTGACAAGTTCGGTATCTTTCCTTACCTTACCAGGAACGTCTCACCCGTCTTGCAGACATTACAGAACATCGGAGATAAAGAAATGCGGAAGCGAATTACATAAACTCACATTTATTTCAAAAGCAAGCTTGAGTTAATTTATTACAGACCAGACTAAAAGTGAGTGCAGAGTAGTAATATTATACAAACAGGGGAGGCACAAACTCCTCCCGATAAGTTTAAAAAAACAAAAGATCCTAAGTGGAGGACCGAGTCCTCCCGCACTTCAGTCTTGTTTTTCCTCGTGTGGTACCACCTTGGAGCAAAAGCAACAAAAGTTTGTCGCTTCCTCACCTAAAAACAACAAAGGGATAAACCCTGAGTATGGAATACTCAGCAAGTCTTACCCGACTAAGGAAAAGACTCTCAAGGGTATGCTGGATAAATAGGAGTCAAGGAGAGGCTTTAGCAAAAATCAACTTATAATTTTGCAGAAGAAGCTTACTAAAGTGAGTCCTTACTTTCCATCTTTTAATGCCATATTAAGTATTAATAGATTCTATTTGCATCTAGTCTAATTTCACATCACATCAAGACAACATCATTTTTATCCATCGTGTTCACATCCTGACTCTAGGTTGTAGAAAAGTGACCAAGTCTTCATAACCGCGAAGGTACGGCGATCCGAATCGATTATACTCAGCTGAGGATCTCCAATCACACGACATATGTAGCACTTAACCCTTGCATATGTCAACCCGCCACCGGGGTTCTTAAGACCGGATCAGGTTCACGCAAACCGAGAGCACAGATACACCACCGTCCAGCCTCTTGCCACGGAGGGTACACGCTACTCTCGCCACCGCTCCACGCCCATTTCGTGTTATCTTATTCCGGCCTTAGTCTGCCCGAGGCAAGGCTTACCCATGACGAGGCATGTGACCAGTTAAAGGGTCCTCGGTCAGCACGCCTACATACGCGTTAATCCTTAACCAACCTGGGTAGAACATCACCTGTTCCTAACCCAAGTCTCAATTTAAGTATTTCCATCCTTAGGATTGTGTCTGTTCCTTAGGATGAAAGAGCATCACAGGGAACTTTGCAGTAAGATCCCACCATTGCTCCAAATGAAAATATTCTTGCAGGTAGAAGCCATCCTTTCTCGAGTTAAATTAAGGACAACCTCTATCCACAAGATCTAAGCAAGGCTAAGCATTTTTGTAAATCATATTTTGATACTTCACAGAAGTATCTATAAAGGTATAGATATCAAGGAAAGCAATGCATCAAAGGGTTTCAAGTAATTCCTATGAACCTAATGCACATTTCACTAGACTTAAGTGTGCGAAAAGTATTTAAAAACACAAGGAAAGGGGTTGCATGCACCGGGGCTTGCCTTTGTTAGTAGGTGAGTCAGGCTCTGACTCGCAGATGTCGAAGTAGAGCCAAGTCCATGCCTGAGATTCCAAAGTGGTGGTGCCTTCTCTTCAATCACTTCACTCTCTTCTCCGTTTTCTAAATATAACCATATAGGTATATATATAAGAATGAATGCCATGTAATGCTCATGAGAATGCAAAGATAATATAAACTTATTATCTATATCTTGAATACAACTTTCCTTCACGGAGTTCCGGGAACTTAGGGTTTCCGGAGTCGGTAAAGGAGTTCATAGGGCAGGGGGTGTTTTGGGTTTTGGTGATCAAACAAGGTCCAAATCAATTCAAACTCTACCCAAGGCTTCTAAATAATGTGAAAAGCTCACATAAAAAGTTTGGGCAATTTTGGGATTATTATCTATTTTCTAAAAATCCAGAACCACTTCTTTAAGCTATTTTAAATACCTCAAAATTCCTTATTTGATCTAAAAATCATGAGTTTATTTTTATTAATTACTACAGGAAATTAGGGTTCTAATAAAATTGGTCTCATATTTTTAGGATTTTCCTACCATTTTCTACACTTTTTCAAAGTTCTGCTGAAAAAGAAAAAGAAAAACTCTAAACAGTACTGGGCCGAAACCGGCCCAACCAGCCCAGGCCTGCACAGAATTGCGGGCGCGTGCACGAGGGCGTGGTAGGTTTTGCAAATAAATCCTTATGAGTGTAAAAATTAGAAGAGAGGTCCTCGGCCAATTTCTCAGTGTCACTGACATGATTCACTCAGCCCCTCCAAAGTTTTGTGTCTTCTAAATGTGGATCCCGGATTCGGACGGTGGCGAGGACGAACATCCTCCCCGTTGCGCCGCGGCCAAGGAAGGCCCGAGCACAAGATGATGCCCGCCCTACTAAACTCTACCCTAATCCGAGCCACCATGGGTGCTAATCGGGCTCGCAAGCCTAGGGAAAGTCTTGACCACACGCATGGCGGATTACGCGGCGTCGAGCTTACATTCCCAGTCGATCACATCCGAATAGGTCAATTGGCTGCTACGATGAGCACCACGGGTACCCAGAGCTACTAAAACAATGATTCATAGGCACAGAATCATACCAGGTTCGTCTGGCCACGGAGCGCGGAACAGAGTGCGCTCGGCGAGGTCCGACGAGGGGAAAAATGGTGACGCGAATATTTCTGGTGGACACAGGGGGTCATGTTGGGGCTATACGGCCGCAAAGGACCACTGGTTCACTGCATACAACCAATTTGGAGAGAGGAGGAGGAGACACTGCGAATTTTGGCTTTTACTCAAGCTAACCGAGGAATCGTGAGCACCTCGTCGTGGCTCGTTGCTCAATTTATAGGCACGGCGGTCCGGTGATTGATCCGCGACCACGAGGTGCGCTGTTAGCGCATGGCAACCACGTAAGGAAGAGGCACAGTGAGAGAAATCGAAGCATGGGCGACAGCGCGGCGGACAACGCTGAGTCACGGTGACCGCCGGTGAGGTAATGAAAGGGAATTAGGTTTACACCTAGTTCCTAAGTTAATTTTGGTGGTTGAATTGCCCAACACAAACAAATGGACTAACTAGTTTGCTCTAGTGAATAAGTTATACAGGTGCTAAAGGTTCACTCTCAGCCAATAAAAAGATCAAGTTTTGGATTCAACCAAGGAGCATAGGGCCAACCGAAGGCACCTCTGGTCTGGCGCACCGGACTGTCCGGTGTGCCACCGGACAGTGTCCGGTGCACCACCGGACAGTGTCCGGTGCTCCACCGGACATGTCCGGTGCACCAGAGGACTCCAAAGCAAACTCGCCACCTTCGGGAATTTCCAGAGGCGACTCCGCTATAATTCACCGGACTGTCCGGTGTACACCGGACAGTGTCCGGTGCTCCAAGGGAGGTCGGCCCCAGGAACTCGCCAGCTTCGGGAAACTCCAACGGCTAGTCCGCTATAATTCACCGGACATGTCCGGTGTGCACAGGACTGTCCGGTGCAACTCCGGAGCAACGGCTAACTCGCGCCAACGGCTACCTGCGACGCATTAATTGCGCGCTCTGTGCGCGCAGAAGGCAGGCGTGCCCATACTGGCACACCGGACAGCAAACAGTACATGTCCGGTGTGCACCGGACATCCAGGCGGGCCCACAAGTCAGAAGCTTCAACGGTCAGAATCCAACGGAACTGGTGACGTGGCTGGGGCACCGGACATGTCCGGTGTGCACCGGACTGTCCGGTGCGCCATCGAACAGACAGCTCCACCAACGGTCAAGTTTGGTGGTTGGGGCTATAAATACCCCAACCACCCCACCATTCATTGCATCCAAGTTTTCCACTTCCCAACTACTACAAGAGCTCTAGCATTCAATTCTAGACACACCAAAGAGATCAAATCCTCTCCAAATTCCACACCACGTCATAGTGACTAGAGAGAGTGATTTACTTGTGTTCTTTCGAGCTCTTGCGCTTGGATTGCTTTCTTCTTTCTTGATTCTTTCTTTGCAATCAAACTCACTTGTAATTGAGGCAAGAGACACCAATCTTGTGGTGGTCCTTGTGGGAACTTTGTGTTCCAAGTGATTGAGAAGAAAAAGCTCACTCGATCCGTGGATCGTTTGAGAGAGGGAAGGGTTGAAAGAGACCCGGCCTTTGTGGCCTCCTCAACGGGGAGTAGGTTTGCGAGAACCGAACCTCGGTAAAACAAATCCGCGTGTCTCACTTGTTTATTTGCTTGCGATTTGTTTTGCGCCCTCTCTCGCGGACTCATTTCTTTATTACTAACGCTAACCCGGCTTGTAGTTGTGTTTATATTTGTAAATTTCAGTTTCGCCCTATTCACCCCCCCTCTAGGCGACTATCAATTGGTATCAGAGCCCGGTGCTTCATTAGAGCCTAACCGCTCGAAGTGATGTCGGGAGATCACGCCAAGAAGGAGATGGAGACCGGCGAAAAGCCCACTACAAGCAACGGGAGCACTTCATCGGAAGAGTCCCGCACCAAACGGAGGGAGAAGAAGAAGAGCTCCTCCAACAAAGGGAAGGAGAAGAAATCTTCTTCTCACCACAAAGAGAAGAAGGAAAAATCTTCTTCCCACATGCCGCATCGGAGTGGGGACAAACAAAAGAGGATGAGGAAAGTAGTCTACTACGAGACCGACACTTCATCAACATCAACCTCCGGCTCCGACGCGCCCTCCGTAACTTCTAAACGCCAAGAGCGTAAGAAGTTTAGTAAGATCCCCCTACACTACCCTCGCATTTCTAAACATGCACCTTTACTTTCCGTCCCATTAGGAAAACCACCAACTTTTGATGGTGAAGATTATGCTAGGTGGAGTGATTTAATGCGATTTCATCTAACCTCACTCCACAAAAGTATATGGGATGTTGTTGAGTTTGGTGCACAGGTACCATCGGTAGGGGATAAGGACTATGATGAGGATGAGGTGGCCCAAATCGAGCACTTCAACTCTCAAGCGACAACGATACTCCTCGCCTCTTTAATTAGAGAGGAGTATAACAAAGTGCAAGGGTTGAAAAGCGCCAAGGAGGTTTGGGATGTGCTCAAAACCGCGCACGAAGGAGATGAGCTCACCAAGATCACCAAGCGGGAAACGATCGAGGGGGAGCTCGGTCGGTTCCGGCTTCGCAAAGGAGAAGAGCCACAACACATGTACAACCGGCTCAAGACCTTGGTGAACCAAGTGCGCAACCTCGGGAGCATAAAGTGGGACGACCACGAGGTGGTTAAGGTTATTCTAAGATCACTTATTTTCCTTAACCCTACTCAAGTTCAATTAATCCGTGGTAATCCTAGATATACTAAAATGACCCCCGAGGAAGTTATCGGGCATTTTGTAAGTTTTGAGTGCATGATCGAAGGCTCGAGGAAGATCAACGAGCTTGATGATCCATCTACATCCGAAGCTCAACCTGTCGCATTCAAGGCGACGGAGGAAAAGAAGGAGGAGGCTACACCAAGTCGACAACCAATAGACGCCTCCAAGCTCGACAATGAGGAAATGGCGCTCGTCATCAAGAGCTTCCGCCAAATCCTCAAGCAAAGGAGGGGGAAAGACTACAAGTCCCGCTCCAAGAAGGTTTGCTACAAATGTGGTAAGCCCGGTCACTTTATTGCTAAATGTCCCATATCTAGTGACAGTGACCGAGGCGACGACAAGAAGGGGAGAAGAAAGGAGAAGAAGAAGTACTACAAGAAGAAGGGCGGCGATGCCCATGTTTGTCGGGAGTGGGACTCCGACGAAAGCTCAAGCGACTCCTCCGACGACGAGGACGCCGCCAACATCGCCGTCACCAAGGGACTTCTCTTCCCCAACGTCGGCCACAAGTGTCTCATGGCCAAGGACGGCAAAAAGAAGGTTAAATCTAAATCCTCCACTAAATATGAATCCTCTAGTGATGATAATGTTAGTGATGAGGAAGATAATTTATGTACCCTTTTTGCCAACCTCAACATGCAACAAAAGGAAAAACTTAATGAATTAATTAGTGCCATCCATGAAAAGGATGATCTCTTGGACACCCAAGAGGACTTCCTTATTAAAGAAAATAAGAAGCATGTTAAGGTTAAAAATGCTTACGCTCTAGAAATAGAAAAATGTCAAAAACTATCTAGTGAGCTAAGCACTTGCCATGAGATGATTGACAACCTTAAACATGAAAATACTAGTTTAAATGCTAAGGTTGATTCACATGTTTGTAATGTTTCAATTCCCAATCCTAGAGATAATAATGATGATTTGCTTTCTAGGATTGAAGAATTGAACATTTCTCTTGATAGCCTTAGAATTGAGAATGAAAAATTGCTTGCTAAGGCTAAAGATTTTGATGTTTGCAATGTTACAATTTCCGATCTTAGAGATAATAATGATATCTTGCGTGCTAAGATCGTAGAACTTAATTCATGCAAACCCTCTACATCTAGTGTTGAGCATGTTTCTATTTGTTCTAGATGTAGAGATGTTAACATTGATGCTATTCATGATCATATGGCTTTAATTAAACAACAAAATGATCATATAGCAAAATTAGATGCTAAAATTGCCGAGCATAACTTAGAGAATGAAAAATTTAAATTTGCTAGAAGTATGCTCTATAATGGGAGACGCCCGGGCATCAAGGATGGCATTGGATTCCAAAGGGGAGACAATGTCAAACTTAATGCCCCTCCTAAAAGATTGTCTAATTTTGTAAAGGGCAAGGCTCCCATGCCTCAGGATAACGAGGGATACATTTTGTACCCTGCCGGTTATCCTGAGAGCAAAATTAGGAGAATTCATTCTAGGAAGTCTCACTCTGGCCCAAATCATGCTTTTATATATAAGGGTGAGACATCTAGTTCTAGGCAACCAACCCGTGCTGAGTTGCCTAAGAAAACTCCTAGTGCATCAAATGAACATAGTCTTTCATTTAAAACTTTTGATGCATCTTATGTGTTGACTAACAAATCCGGCAAAGTAGTTGCCAAGTATGTTGGGGGCAAGCACAAGGGGTCAAAGACTTGTGTTTGGGTACCCAAAGTTCTTGTGTCTAATGCCAAAGGACCCAAAACCATTTGGGTACCTAAAGTCAAGAACTAAACTTGTTTTGTAGGTTTATGCATCCAGGGGCTCAAGTTGGATACTCGACAGCGGGTGCACAAACCACATGACAGGGGAGAAGAAGATGTTCTCCTCCTATGAGAAAAACCAGGATCCCCAACGAGCTATCACATTCGGGGATGGAAATCAAGGTTTGGTCAAAGGTCTTGGTAAAATAGCTATATCTCCTGACCATTCTATTTCCAATGTTTTTCTTGTAGAATCTTTAGATTACAATTTGCTTTCCGTTTCACAATTATGTCAAATGGGCTACAACTGTCTTTTCACTGATATAGGTGTCACTGTCTTTAGAAGAAGTGATGATTCAATAGCATTTAAGGGTGTGTTAGAGGGTCAGCTATACTTAGTAGATTTTGATAGAGCTGAACTCGACACATGCTTAATTGCTAAGACTAACATGGGTTGGCTCTGGCACCGCCGACTAGCCCATGTTGGGATGAAGAATCTTCACAAGCTTCTAAAGGGAGAACACATTTTAGGATTAACAAATGTTCATTTTGAGAAAGACAGGATTTGTAGCGCATGCCAAGCAGGGAAGCAAGTTGGCTCTCATCATCCGCATAAGAACATAATGACGACCGACAGGCCACTGGAGCTCCTACACATGGACCTATTCGGCCCGATCGCTTACATAAGCATCGGCGGGAGTAAGTACTGTCTAGTTATTGTGGATGATTATTCTTGCTTCACTTGGGTATTCTTTTTGCAGGAAAAATCTCAAACCCAAGAGACCTTAAAGGGATTCTTAAGACGGGCTCAAAATGAGTTCGGCTTAAGGATCAAGAAGATTAGAAGCGACAACGGAACGGAGTTCAAGAACTCTCAAATCGAAGGCTTCCTTGAGAAGGAGGGCATCAAGCATGAGTTCTCTTCTCCCTACACGCCTCAACAAAATGGTGTAGTAGAGAGGAAGAATAGAACTCTATTGGACATGGCAAGGACCATGCTTGATGAGTACAAAACTTCGGATCGGTTTTGGGCCGAGGCGGTCAACACAGCCTGCTACGCCATCAACCGGTTGTATCTACACCGAATCCTCAAGAAGACATCATATGAACTCCTCACCGGTAAAAAGCCCAACATTTCATATTTTAGAGTTTTTGGTAGCAAATGCTTTATTCTTGTTAAAAGAGGTAGAAAATCTAAATTTGCTCCTAAAACTGTAGAAGGCTTTTTACTTGGTTATGACTCAAACACAAGGGCATATAGGGTCTTTAACAAGTCCACTGGACTAGTTGAAGTCTCATGTGACGTTGTGTTTGATGAAACTAATGGCTCTCAAATAGAGCAAGTTGATCTTGATGATATAGGTGATGAAGAGGCTCCATGCATCGCATTAAGGAACATGTCCATTGGGGATGTGTGTCCTAAGGAATCCGAAGAGCCTCCAAATGCACAAGATCAACCATCCTCCTCCATGCAAGCATCTTCACCAACTCAAAATGAGGATGAGGCTCAAGTTGATGAAGAAAGAGATCAATCAAATGAGCCACCTCAAGATGACGGCATAGATCAAGGGGGAGATGCAAATGTTCAAGAAAAGGAGGATGAGCAAGAGCAAAGGCCGCCACACCCAAGAGTCCACCAAGCAATACAACGAGATCACCCCGTCGACACCATCCTTGGCGACATTCATAAGGGGGTAACTACTCGATCTCGTGTTGCACATTTTTGTGAACATTACTCTTTTGTTTCCTCTATTGAGCCACACAAGGTAGAGGAAGCACTTCAAGATTCGGATTGGGTGGTGGCGATGCAAGAGGAGCTCAACAACTTCACTAGGAATGAGGTATGGCATTTAGTTCCACGTCCTAACCAAAATGTTGTAGGAACCAAATGGGTCTTCCGCAACAAGCAAGACGAGCATGGTGTGGTGACAAGGAACAAAGCTCGACTTGTGGCCAAGGGATACTCCCAAGTCGAAGGTTTGGATTTCGGTGAAACCTATGCACCCGTAGCTAGGCTTGAATCAATTCGCATATTATTAGCCTATGCTACTTACCATGGCTTTAAGCTTTATCAAATGGACGTGAAAAGCGCCTTCCTCAATGGACCAATCAAGGAAGAGGTCTATGTTGAGCAACCTCCCGGCTTTGAAGACAGTGAGTATCCTAACCATGTTTATAAGCTCTCTAAGGCGCTTTATGGGCTCAAGCAAGCCCCAAGAGCATGGTATGAATGCCTTAGAGATTTCCTTATTGCTAATGGCTTCAAAGTCGGTAAGGCCGATCCTACGCTCTTTACCAAAACACTTGATAATGATTTGTTTGTATGCCAAATTTACGTTGATGATATTATATTTGGGTCTACTAACGAATCTACATGTGAAGAGTTTAGTAGGATCATGACACAAAAATTCGAGATGTCTATGATGGGGGAGTTGAAGTATTTTCTAGGATTCCAAGTCAAGCAACTCCAAGAGGGCACCTTCCTATGCCAAACGAAGTACACTCAAGATATTCTTAGCAAGTTTGGAATGAAGGATGCCAAACCCATCAAGACACCCATGGGAACTAATGGGCATCTCGACCTCGACACGGGAGGTAAGTCCGTGGATCAAAAGGTATACCGGTCAATGATAGGTTCTTTACTCTACTTATGTGCATCACGACCGGATATTTTGCTTTCCGTTTGCATGTGTGCAAGATTCCAATCCGACCCTAAGGAATCCCACCTTACGGCCGTAAAACGAATCTTGAGATATTTGGCTTATACTCCTAAGTTTGGGCTTTGGTACCCTCGGGGATCCACATTTGATTTGATTGGTTATTCGGATGCCGATTGGGCGGGGTGCAAAATCAATAGGAAGAGCACATCGGGGACTTGCCAGTTCTTGGGAAGATCCTTGGTGTCTTGGGCTTCAAAGAAGCAAAATTCGGTTGCTCTTTCCACCGCCGAAGCCGAGTACATTGCCGCAGGCCATTGTTGCGCGCAATTGCTTTGGATGAGGCAAACCCTGCGGGACTATGGTTACAAATTAACCAAAGTCCCTTTGCTATGTGATAATGAGAGTGCAATCAAGATGGCGGATAATCCCGTCGAGCATAGCCGCACTAAGCACATAGCCATTCGGTATCATTTTCTTAGGGATCACCAACAAAAGGGAGATATCGAGATTTCTTACATAAATACTAAAGATCAATTAGCCGATATCTTCACCAAGCCTCTTGATGAGCAATCTTTTACCAAACTTAGGCATGAGCTCAATATTCTTGATTCACGCAATTTCTTTTGCTAGATTGCACACATAGCTCATTTTATATACCTTTGATCATGTCTCTTTTATATGCTATGACTAATGTGTTTTTCAAGTCTATCTCAAACCAAGTCATAGGTATATTGAAAGGGAATTGGAGTCTTCGGCAAAGACAAAGGCTTCCACTCCGTAACTCATGCTTCGCCGACGCTCCAAGCCACTCTCCATTCAAGGGGGAGAAAAGCATCAAAGAAGAGGTCTTTGTCTTTGGGAGAGAAAGTAAGAGCCCAAGGCAAAAGGACCGGACTTCGTCTTTGGTATAATCTTAACTCATTCATTTATGACCAAAGGGGAACAAAGCACTTAAGAGGGCTCTAATGATTCCGTTTTTGGCGATTCATGCCAAAGGGGGAGAAAGAAAGAGCCCAAAGCAAAAGGACCGCACCACCACCAATTTCAAAAACTTAGTGTTGAATATTTTCAATTGGTATCCTATTGTGTTCAAAAGGGGGAGAAAGTAGTATTTCAAAAATGATATATCAAAACCCTCTTGAACACTAAGAGGAGGATCTCTTCTAGGGGGAGTTTTGTTTAGTCAAAGGAGAAGCATTTGAAACAAGGGGAGAAGAATTTCAAATCTTGAAAATGCCTTGCAAAATCTTATTCATTTACCTTTGACTGTTTGCAAAAGAACTTTGAAAAGTATTTACAAAATAGTTTGCAAAAACAAAACATGTGGTGCAAGCGTGGTCCAAAATGTTAAATAAGAAAGAAACAATCCATGCATATCCTGTAAGTAGTTATAATTGGCTCAATTCCAAGCAACCTTTGCACTTACATTATGCAAACTAGTTCAATTATGCACTTCTATATTTGCTTTGGTTTGTGTTGGCATCAATCACCAAAAAGGGGGAGATTGAAAGGGAATTAGGCTTACACCTAGTTCCTAAGTTAATTTTGGTGGTTGAATTGCCCAACACAAACAAATGGACTAACTAGTTTGCTCTAGTGAATAAGTTATACAGGTGCTAAAGGTTCACTCTCAGCCAATAAAAAGATCAAGTTTTGGATTCAACCAAGGAGCATAGGGCCAACCGAAGGCACCTCTGGTCTGGCGCACCGGACTGTCCGGTGCACCACCGGACAGTGTCCGGTGCACCACCGGACATGTCCGGTGCACCAGAGGACTCCAAAGCAAACTCGCCACCTTCGGGAATTTCCAGAGGCGACTCCGCTATAATTCACCGGACTGTCCGGTGTACACCGGACAGTGTCCGGTGCTCCAAGGGAGGTCGGCCCCAGGAACTCGCCAGCTTCGGGAAACTCCAACGGCTAGTCCGCTATAATTCACTGGACATGTCCGGTGTGCACAGGACTGTCCGGTGCAACTCCGGAGCAACGGCTAACTCGCGCCAATGGCTACCTGCGACGCATTAATTGCTCGCTCTGCGCGCGCAGAAGGCAGGCGTGCCCATACTGGCACACCGGACAGCAAACAGTACATGTCCGGTGTGCACCGGACATCCAGGCGGGCCCACAAGTCAGAAGCTTCAACGGTCAGAATCCAACGGAACTGGTGACGTGGCTGGGGCACCGGACATGTCCGGTGTGCACCGGACTGTCCGGTGCGCCATCGAACAGACAGCTCCACCAACGGTCAAGTTTGGTGGTTGGGGCTATAAATACCCCAACCACCCCACCATTCATTGCATCCAAGTTTTCCACTTCCCAACTACTACAAGAGCTCTAGCATTCAATTCTAGACACACCAAAGAGATCAAATCCTCTCCAAATTCCACACCACGTCATAGTGACTAGAGAGAGTGATTTACTTGTGTTCTTTCGAGCTCTTGCGCTTGGATTGCTTTCTTCTTTCTTGATTCTTTCTTTGCAATCAAACTCACTTGTAATTGAGGCAAGAGACACCAATCTTGTGGTGGTCCTTGTGGGAACTTTGTGTTCCAAGTGATTGAGAAGAAAAAGCTCACTCGATCCGTGGATCGTTTGAGAGAGGGAAGGGTTGAAAGAGACCCGGCCTTTGTGGCCTCCTCAACGGGGAGTAGGTTTGCGAGAACCGAACCTCGGTAAAACAAATCCGCGTGTCTCACTTGTTTATTTGCTTGCGATTTGTTTTGCGCCCTCTCTCGCGGACTCATTTCTTTATTACTAACGCTAACCCGGCTTGTAGTTGTGTTTATATTTGTAAATTTCAGTTTCGCCCTATTCACCCCCCCCCCTCTAGGCGACTATCAGGTAACTCCGGCAACATGCGGTTAGGTCCGCGGAGTCGTGCCACGTACCGAGTTACTTTCAGGCGATCAAATCCTGACCGACTCATCCAAGCTCATCCAAAGCAACAGCGCCGTAGATCTTTTGGTGTTCTTCAGATATTTCCTGAGCCATGGATCTTCATCGTTCCACTGAACCGACCTCCTTTCTTTCCTCCTTGCTCTTGATTCTTGTTAAGAACAGGTTAATCTCTATTAATAAGAGTTATTCCCCAGATAATGGTCTTCAACTTTACTATAGGATTTATGTACCAAAACTGTCTGGATTCTAAGATACGGTGCTCGCAATCTGGCCATATTTCACTGTGACCATTTCGTTTTGGAATTCAGTTTGCAGTGACATTATAAACAGCGTGACTGAGTTCTGACAGAGCAACTTGAAGCACGATTTACTCCAGATTTTGTGTGGTGACCAGGCTAGCTCTCTGTATCAAAGTTATGGCTTGATAAACCAGCTTTAACTTTGTTACATGGTGCACTCACAAAGGATCACAGGATCATACCCAGAATTGACCACTAAGTTCATCAATTCTTACTGTCCCTGAAAATTCAGACCTAATATGACCTGACAGCCTGATTTTGAGGTTGATTTATCTCCCAAATTTTCTTAACAACTATGCTCACAACCTTAAGCAAAGTTGTTCTCCTTAGTTTGGTCTACAAACTTGTTGTGGTTACTTTGGGCAAAATCCCTATATTTTAAAAGATACAGGGCTCCAAAGTTGAACCAACTAAACTGAATTTCAGACTTAGGCTCTATAGTGCTTAAGAGGTGATTTTTGCAAATAAGCCCAAAACTTAGGGTTTAACTTGCAAATTCACATATTTGTGAACCAAATGACTTTATATGTTTAAACATAGTAGTTTTTACACTTTAGTCCAAGGGTTCATCACTTTTGCACATAAGTCCCTAGGATTTGGTTTCAGGGTTTTCTAGGGTTCCAATTAGGGTTTCTGGTATCCCAGGGGTATAAATGTGATTCAACTTTATTTTTGGGGTCATTTTATGACTTTTACCCTAAAGCTTTTAGGTTTTTCCCAACTTGGGTTAAGTTTTACCCCATTAATCCCTATTTAGGGTTGAATTCCCTATCCAGGGTCCTATTTGCAAAACACTTAAACAATACAACTTGTTTGAAATTTTTGCCTAGTGAATGCACTCTAGGTGTGTCAAACATATGCAATGCTAATGCTTATGATGCCATGCTCAAGTTTTAGTTACAGTAACACCAGGGGTGTTACATCCTTCCCCCCATAAAAGAATCTCGTCCCGAGATTAAAAATCCTAGGGTAGGTAATTGTAAAGGAAACACATCACATTTTTATTTCCCAAATTCTGGTACAAGGCAGGGGTGATGTGAGGGTCACTTCTCTATTACACAGTTATACAGGCTTTACAATTTACAAGAGGCTAAAAAGCCTGGGAAATTCTTATTCAAAAAGTCTTGAGTTTCCCAAGTAGCCTCATCTTCAAAATGCTGGTTCCACTGTATCTTGTGGAATTTGAGAGTATTTCTTCGGGTGATCCTGTCCTTTTGATCCAGAACTCGAATAGGATGTTCCGAGTATGTTAAATCTGGTTCCAGGACAACATCAGTCACTTCAACGGTTCGATCAGGAACCCGAAGACACTTCTTTAATTGTGACACGTGGAACACATTATGCACAGCAGACAATGTTTCGGGTAGTTGAAGTCGGTACGCCACTGGTCCACATTGCTCAAGCACCAGGAATGGACCAATGTACCTGGGTGCAAGCTTCCCTTTAACCCCGAAACGCGATACACCCTTCATTGGTGAAACTTTTAAGTAGACATAATCGTCTACCAGAAAGCATAAGGGTTGTCGTCGTCGGTCTACATAACTCTTTTGTCGAGTCTGAGCTTTCCTCATATTATGAATAATTCTCTGAACCTTTTCTTCGACCTCTTTTACCATATTAGGCCTAAAGAAGTATCTTTCTCCAGGTTCAGACCAATTTAGCGGAGTTCGACACCGTCGTCCATATAAAGCTTCAAAAGGTGCCATCTTGATACTTTCTTGATAGCTATTATTATATGAAAACTCCGCTCAGGGCAAACATTCATCTCATTTCTGTGGGAATTCCAGAACACATGCCCATAGCATATCTTCCAGTACTTGGTTTACCTTCTCAGTCTGTCCACTGGTTTGAAGATGATAGGCCGAACTGTGGAGCAACTTAGTACCCAGGGATTTATGAAGTTCTTCCCAAAATTTGGATACGAATTGCGATCCACGATCCGACACTATGGTCTTCGGAACACCATGCAGACTAAGAATGTGAGCAATGTTCAATTGGGCATAGGCAGTAACTGGGTGATTTGTCTTGACTGGCAGAAAATGAGTAATTTTCGTAAGCCGATCAACAATAACCCAGATAGAGTCATACCTTTTTGTAGTCCTGGGTAATCCCATGATGAAGTCCATACAATATCTTCCCCTTTCCATGTTGGGATAGGTAAGGATTGTAATGGACCAGCAGTCTTCAAATACATGGCCTTGACACGTTTATAAGTGTCACATCTAGCCACATAGCGTGCAATTTCAATCTTCTTCTTTGCTCACCAGGAGAACACATAAGGTTCCATGTGTGCAACTTGCTTCTTCTGATGACACTGTACTATCTGAGTCTGTTGGGTGGCAATTATGCAACTTTACCCAAATAGAATCAGATGCACCATCTTGGGTAAAACACACAAGAAGAGGTTTACCAACAAGTGGTTACAGTAAGTTCATAGCACACGAGACGGGTGTGAATGTCGAATAATATCACGGTCAACTCGTGTTAGCCAGGGAATCCAAGTCCACGAAAGGTGATATAGATTCAAAAAAATCACTAGCGGAGGGATCTAAAAATGCGGACTTTGCAACTAGTCCATTTTATCCAGTACTAGTCATGGATCGGCATGATCACACACGCAGGAAAAGCATGTGTGAGGCGGTCGAGGCACGACTAGAGCGATGATTAGGTGGCTATTGGCTGACTTAATCTCATTTTGGTAAGTACTTTCTTTAGAGTGGGTTGAACCAAAGTGAGTTTAGACAACTCGATTAAAACGATCTCTAAACTCAGCCTTCGTTCCAGGTGCAGTTACAAGTTAGTCAAAACCAACTTGTTGAACTACTTCTGACGTTAAGCAAATCCTCTCAGTATCATTGGTAAGCCCAGGGGTTGGGAGTTCACATTTGCTTACCAGAAATCCCACACTTGGTTAAAAATCTATTTGGTCATGTTGTTCATCCGTTTTTCTCATACGAGATGAATTGTCCACTTGGTACATGGATTAAATAAGAGAACGAATGAACAAACTCCTGCATTTCAGCAGCAGGGGAAACCAGTCTTCATTTTGGGAGCTAATCAGTTGTTTTCCAACACTAAAAAGCTCCAAGGCTTTACCTTTACACAAAGGATGCAAAGGAAACTTGTATGAGGAGTCACTACCAAGATCAAAAGAAATAAAACCACATATGAAAGTGGTATACCCTTTTGATCCAATGGAAATGACAGATGTTGCTTGATAACTTCACAAACAACATAGAAATTATTTTAAGGAAGGAGTCCACAGAAGATCACGCATCAGTGTAGTTTCACAATGGATCATGACCAGAGACCTTGGTACCGGCAGGCGCCAAGCAGCACAATCCTGTGTGCGCATTCACAGGAGGCCCTCAGCTTCACTGCAGTACCATACGTTCTTAACCATGACACCATTACAAAACTGGCACCAATACAGAATCTCACACAACCCAATTAAACTAATCAAGGATGACAAGGTACAAAAGAGACTCCACCTGTAAGAACGATTACAAGTAGAGATCCAAATAGATCATGGCCCAAGGAAGTAAACAAGGCATGGCCATAACCTAAACTTGATGAAAGGAGTATGATGGGAGACTGTTAATTCAGCCATAAGCATATTTCTATGCACACCGTGGAAAGCACAAGGTCAAGGATTAAGTTGGTATGCCTTCGATAGATATGAAGAAACCAAAGGCATCAAACTCAAGGAAAATGGTCGGACATGTCTTTCCTAGATTGGGTTAATAGAGCAACACGACGATCCGCGAGGAGAGGCCAAATACACTAGAGACTTCAACCTACATCAGCTAATCAAGAGGATGGCTTTAAAAAGAGACATAACTTGAGATCCTTGTTTGAAGTCTAGGTACACCTTAGGTTTGACAAGGAAACTATCTAGGCATGGATTTGTACGGGTGTGGTCATAAAGTGATAACAAAAAAAATTCGACTTTAGGCCGGGTCATGGTTCACTAAATATGAATATAGCCTAATCTTGGTTTAGGCAATCAAGTCATCAACTTTCTATTGGTCATAACTCAACCTGATGGTTCTCAGATCAGGATTGAGAATTGCTTTATGCGGGCTAACCAGTTCATGCCCAAGATGACATCTATGTCTTGGCTTTTCAGAACAACCATATTAGTAGGAAAGTCCTGTCTGGCCAACGTTAAGGGCACCTGGTAAGCCATTTTTTATTGGTAGCTTTACTGTCGGGCATAGAAGACCATTCGTCAACCAACTTCATAGAGGGAGGGGGCCTGAAAAGGTCCAGTTCACCATCAAGTGCTTCTCCCGCTACATGGGAAGGTCCGGCTTCCATCCTGACAGAATTCGCAGGGACGTTCGGGTGCAGTTGTGAATACAACGCATGCACTTCTTCATGTAGTGTATTATAATAGACCTGCAAGTTATCCATGGCTAAGGTAAGCTCCTCCACACGGGCTCGAGCTTTGGCTTCCTTAGCCCAGACGAGTAAACGAGAGTTAACCATCCAATCGAGTGCTAAATCTCGTTTCGCAAGTTGGTCTTGCAAGTAGCGGATGGCTGCATCCGCGACCCATAGATCATTCCTGCGACGGAATTCTGATTGAAGCAGTTCAACTTGTGCTTCCAGATCCCCAATAGGATCGTTGCTACCACTGCTACTTTCTTCATGTCTTGGGGTAAGTTAATGGCAGGGTACGCCAATGGGTCTAGTAGATTTGTGCGCGGTCTTTCTAATGCGCGACAACATTTCTCTAAGGGGGAAATTTTATTAATATAGTGCTTAGCATGATGCATGTATAAGTACAGAATCAACCTTAGTCGATTCAACCTTCTATACATTGCACTCTTCCTATCTGGACTTTAAAATAGACTCTTCAGAATACTTAGGTAAGAAGAGAAAAGAATTTCTAGGTAAGACTTTTGAAAATTCTTTTGAAGATGCCTCATAATATCTGCAAAGAAGGGCTACGCTCCAATACCAGCTGTGACGGAACCTCCCAAGTAATTAGGCCCACCTACAGTTGTCCTTGTCCAACGGACATCAGACACCCTGTAGATGTTCCTAAGTCACTTGACAAGTTCGGTATCTTTCCTTACCTTACCAGGAACGTCTCACCCGTCTTGCAGACATTACAGAACATCGGAGATAAAGAAATGCGGAAGCGAATTACATAAACTCACATTTATTTCAAAAGCAAGCTTGAGTTAATTTATTACAGACCAGACTAAAAGTGAGTGCAGAGTAGTAATATTATACAAACAGGGGAGGCACAAACTCCTCCCGATAAGTTTAAAAAAACAAAAGATCCTAAGTGGAGGACCGAGTCCTCCCGCACTTCAGTCTTGTTTTTCCTCGTGTGGTACCACCTTGGAGCAAAAGCAACAAAAGTTTGTCGCTTCCTCACCTAAAAACAACAAAGGGATAAACCCTGAGTATGGAATACTCAGCAAGTCTTACCCGACTAAGGAAAAGACTCTCAAGGGTATGCTGGATAAATAGGAGTCAAGGAGAGGCTTTAGCAAAAATCAACTTATAATTTTGCAGAAGAAGCTTACTAAAGTGAGTCCTTACTTTCCATCTTTTAATGCCATATTAAGTATTAATAGATTCTATTTGCATCTAGTCTAATTTCACATCACATCAAGACAACATCATTTTTATCCATCGTGTTCACATCCTGACTCTAGGTTGTAGAAAAGTGACCAAGTCTTCATAACCGCGAAGGTACGGCGATCCGAATCGATTATACTCAGCTGAGGATCTCCAATCACACGACATATGTAGCACTTAACCCTTGCATATGTCAACCCGCCACCGGGGTTCTTAAGACCGGATCAGGTTCACGCAAACCGAGAGCACAGATACACCACCGTCCAGCCTCTTGCCACGGAGGGTACACGCTACTCTCGCCACCGCTCCACGCCCATTTCGTGTTATCTTATTCCGGCCTTAGTCTGCCTAAGGCAAGGCTTACCCATGACGAGGCATGTGACCAGTTAAAGGGTCCTCGGTCAGCACGCCTACATACGCGTTAATCCTTAACCAACCTGGGTAGAACATCACCTGTTCCTAACCCAAGTCTCAATTTAAGTATTTCCATCCTTAGGATTGTGTCTGTTCCTTAGGATGAAAGAGCATCACAGGGAACTTTGCAGTAAGATCCCACCATTGCTCCAAATGAAAATATTCTTGCAGGTAGAAGCCATCCTTTCTCGAGTTAAATTAAGGACAACCTCTATCCACAAGATCTAAGCAAGGCTAAGCATTTTTGTAAATCATATTTTGATACTTCACAGAAGTATCTATAAAGGTATAGATATCAAGGAAAGCAATGCATCAAAGGGTTTCAAGTAATTCCTATGAACCTAATGCACATTTCACTAGACTTAAGTGTGCGAAAAGTATTTAAAAACACAAGGAAAGGGGTTGCATGCACCGGGGCTTGCCTTTGTTAGTAGGTGAGTCAGGCTCTGACTCGCAGATGTTGAAGTAGAGCCAAGTCCATGCCTGAGATTCCAAAGTGGTGGTGCCTTCTCTTCAATCACTTCACTCTCTTCTCCGTTTTCTAAATATAACCATATATGTATATATATAAGAATGAATGCCATGTAATGCTCATGAGAATGCAAAGATAATATAAACTTATTATCTATATCTTGAATACAACTTTCCTTCACGGAGTTCTGGGAACTTAGGGTTTCCGGAGTCGGTAAAGGAGTTCATAGGGCAGGGGGTGTTTTGGGTTTTGGTGATCAAACAAGGTCCAAATCAATTCAAACTCTACCCAAGGCTTCTAAATAATGTGAAAAGCTCACATAAAAAGTTTGGGCAATTTTGGGATTATTATCTATTTTCTAAAAATCCAGAACCACTTCTTTAAGCTATTTTAAATACCTCAAAATTCCTTATTTGATCTAAAAATCATGAGTTTATTTTTATTAATTACTACAGGAAATTAGGGTTCTAATAAAATTGGTCTCATATTTTTAGGATTTTCCTACCATTTTCTACACTTTTTCAAAGTTCTGCTGAAAAAGAAAAAGAAAAACTCTAAACAGTACTGGGCCGAAACCGGCCCAACCAGCCCAGGCCTGCACAGAATTGCGGGCACGTGCACGAGGGCGTGGTAGGTTTTGCAAATAAATCCTTATGAGTGTAAAAATTAGAAGAGAGGTCCTCGGCCAATTTCTCAGTGTCACTGACATGATTCACTCAGCCCCTCCAAAGTTTTGTGTCTTCTAAATGTGGATCCCGGATTCGGACGGCGGCGAGGACGAACATCCTCCCCGTTGCGCCGCGGCCAAGGAAGGCCCGAGCACAAGATGATGCCCGCCCTACTAAACTCTACCCTAATCCGAGCCACCATGGGTGCTAATCGGGCTCGCAAGCCTAGGGAAAGTCTTGACCACACGCATGGCGGATTACGCGGCGTCGAGCTTACGTTCCCAGTCGATCACATCCGAATAGGTCAATTGGCTGCTACGATGAGCACCACGGGTACCCAGAGCTACTAAAACAATGATTCATAGGCACAGAATCATACCAGGTTCGTCTGGCCACGGAGCGCGGAGCAGAGTGCGCTCGGCGAGGTCCGACGAGGGGAAAAATGGTGACGCGAATATTTCTGGTGGACACAGGGGGTCATGTTGGGGCTATACGGCCGCAAAGGACCACTGATTCACTGCATACAACCAATTTGGAGAGAGGAGGAGGAGACACCGCGAATTTTGGCTTTTACTCAAGCTAACCAAGGAATCGTGAGCACCTCGCCGTGGCTCCTTGCTCAATTTATAGGCACGGCGGTCCCGTGATTGATCCGCGACCACGAGGTGCGCTGTTAGCGCATGGCAACCACGTAAGGAAGAGGCACAGTGAGAGAAATCGAAGCATGGGCGACAGCGCGGCGGACAACGCTGAGTCACGGTGACCGCCGGTGAGGTAACTCCGGCAACATGCGGTTAGGTCCGCGGAGTCGTGCCACGTACCGAGTTACTTTCAGGCGATCAAATCCTGATCGACTCATCCAAGCTCATCCAAAGCAACAGCGCCGTAGATCTTTTGGTGTTCTTCAGATATTTCCTGAGCCATGGATCTTCATCGTTCCACTGAACCGACCTCCTTTCTTTCCTCCTTGCTCTTGATTCTTGTTAAGAACAGGTTAATCTCTATTAATAAGAGTTATACCCTAGATAATGGTCTTCAACTTTACTATAGGATTTATGGACCAAAACTGCCTGGATTCTAAGATACGGTGCTCGCAATCTGGCCATATTTCACTGTGACCATTTCGTTTTGGAATTCAGTTTGCAGTGACATTATAAACAGCGTGACTGAGTTCTGACAGAGCAACTTGAAGCACGATTTACTCCAGATTTTGTGTGGTGACCAGGCTAGCTCTCTGTATCAAAGTTATGGCTTGATAAACCAGCTTTAACTTTGTTACATGGTGCACTCACAAAGGATCACAGGATCATACCCAAAATTGACCACTAAGTTCATCAATTCTTACTGTCCCTGAAAATTCAGACCTAATATGACCTGACAGCCTGATTTTGAGGTTGATTTATCTCCCAAATTTTCTTAACAACTATGCTCACAACCTTAAGCAAAGTTGTTCTCCTTAGTTTGGTCTACAAACTTGTTGTGGTTACTTTGGGCAAAATCCCTATATTTTAAAAGATACAGGGCTCCAAAGTTGAACCAACTAAACTGAATTTCAGACTTAGGCTCTATAGTGCTTAAGAGGTGATTTTTGCAAATAAGCCCAAAACTTAGGGTTTAACTTGCAAATTCACATATTTGTGAACCAAATGACTTTATATGTTTAAACATAGTAGTTTTTACACTTTAGTCCAAGGGTTCATCACTTTTGCACATAAGTCCCTAGGATTTGGTTTTAGGGTTTTCCAGGGTTCCAATTAGGGTTTCTGGTATCCCAGGGGTATAAATGTGATTCAACTTTATTTTTGGGGTCATTTTATGACTTTTACCCTAAAGCTTTTAGGTTTTTCCCAACTTGGGTTAAGTTTTACCCCATTAATCCCTATTTAGGGTTGAATTCCCTATCCAGGGTCCTATTTGCAAAATACTTAAACAATACAACTTGTTTGAAATTTTTGCCTAGTGAATGCACTCTAGGTGTGTCAAACATATGCAATGCTAATGCTTATGATGCCATGCTCAAGTTTTAGTTACAGTAACACCAGGGGTGTTACATTCGATTTCGTATCCTTTTCCTTTTTCCTCTTTCTCTCTCTTGCAACAGGGACCGGGAAAGGGGATACCCCGAAAAGGATCCTTCCCCGTGAAGGAACCAGGCTCCGAGCCCCCCTACTGATCAGAGGTTCGAAGGCTGGCCCCCCGGAAGGGTTCGACAGCCGCCTCAGGTCGCGTGGGCCCTACACCCACTACTGGTCAGAGGTTCGAAGGCCGGCCCCTCGGAAGGGTTCCACGGCCGCCTCAGGCTACTCGGGCTCCACGCCCATTACTGATCAGGGGTTCGAAGGCTGGCCCCCGAAGGGTTCACAGCCGCCTCAGACGCCGAGCGAGGGATGATCATGGGTACGTTCGATACATAACCGAGGCTCGGGCTACGCTCCCGAGGTACCCTAGGACATTTCCGAGACCAGCGGGAACGATCTTGTAACGGAATCCCATCAGAGGGAGGCATCGAGCCCTCGGACCCCGTCGCCAGGGGACCGGGTCCGGCAGATCACCCGTAGGTACTTTTGGGCGTGCCTCTGGGCCCCTAGCCGACCCCTAACGAACGGGGCACGGACGTCCACTCGGATTATCCGCTTGTAGCTCACCGGAGACACCATGTTCGGCGCCCATCGAGGGCAACATGGCGCTTTCCCCCCTCCTCCTCCTTGTGGAAAGGCGATGCAGGGGCGTATGTAAAAAAGCCGAGTCTGTTCCTGATCGCCCTCTCGCCATGTGCAGAGGCTCGGGGGCTGCTCTCGCAGACCCGGCTCCGGCCGAACCGTTGACAGTGTCAACATACCAGCCCAAGAACTTGGGACCCGACCGTACACCCGGGCTACGGCCAGCTCGCATGAGGGAACAACCAGACCAGCCGAAGCATTACGCAAGGCATTAAGACCTCGAAGGAGTGAAACCACTCCTCCGAGGCCTCGGGGGCTACACCCGGCGGGTGCGCTCGCGCGCACCCACCGGAACAAAATGCAACCGAGAAAGGCTGGTCCCCTTGCAAAAAATTGCGACGAAAGCCTCCAAGCGAGTGCTAACACTCCCTTCGAGGCTCGGGGGCTACTGTCGAGGACCATAATTAGGGGTACCCTCAAGGCTCCTAATTCTCAGCTGGTAACCCCCATCAGCATAAAGCTGCAAAGGCCTGATGGGTGCGATTAAGTCAGGGATCAGTCCATTCGAGCGACTCGATCACGCCTCGCTCGAGCCTAGCCTCAGACAAGGGCAGCCGACCCCGGAGGATTTCCGTCTCGCCCGAGGCCCCCCTCCAATGGCGAACATATTTTCGGCTCGCCCGAGGCCCTGCCTTCGCTAAGAAGCAACCCTGACCAAATCGCCGCACCAACCGACCAAATCGAGCATTTAATGCAAAGGTGGCCTGACACCTTTATCCTGACGCGCGCCCCCCCAGCCGGCAGAGCCGAAGTGACCATCGTCACTTCGCCGCTCCACTGACCGATCTGGCAGGAGGACAGCGCCGCCTGCGCCACTCCGACTGCGGTGCCACTTGACAAAGTGAGACTGACAGGCAGTCAGGTCCTGCCGAAGGCATCATAGGAAACTCCGCTCCGCCCGACCCAGGGCTCGGACTCGGGCTAAGTCCCGGAAGACGGCGAACTCCGCTCCGCCCGACCCAGGGCTCGGACTCGGGCTAAGTCCCAGAAGACGGCGAACTCCGCTCCGCCCGACCCAGGGCTCGGACTCGGGCTAAGTCCCGGAAGACGGCGAACTCCGCTCTGCCCGACCCAGGGCTCGGACTCGGGCTAAGTCCCGGAAGATGGCGAACTCCGCTCCGCCCGACCCAGGGCTCGGACTCGGGCTCAGCCCCGGAAGACGATGAACTCCGCTCCGCCCGACCCAGGGCTCGGACTTGGGCTCAGCCCTAGAAGACGACGAACTCCGCCTCGCCCGACCCAGGGGCTCGGACTCGACCTCGACCACGGAAGACAGACTCGACCTCGGCCTCGGAGGAGCTTCCACATCGCCCAACCTAGGGCGTAGACCAGCCACGTCAACAGGAGGCACCATCATCACCCTACCCCGAGCTGACTCGGGCCGCAGGGAACGAGACCGGCGTCCCATCTGGCTAGCTCCGCCGGATAGGCAATGATGGCGCCCCGCGTACCCTGTGACGGCGGCGGCTCTTAGCCCCCTTACGGAAGCAAGAGGACGTCAGCAAGGACTCAACCGCTCCGACAGCTGTCCCTCCGCCAGGCTCCATCGCTCCTCCGACGGCCATCACACCAGCTGGGTGCCAAAATCTCTCCGGCTGCCACAACGGCATGTACTTAGGGCGCTAGCTCTCCTCCGCTAGACACGTAGCACTCTGCTACACCCCCCATTGTACACCTGGATCCTCTCCTTGCGCCTATAAAAGGAAGGACCAGGGCCCTCTTAGAGAGGGTTGGCCGCGCGGGGACGAGGACGAGACAGGCGCTCGCTTGGGGCCGCTCGCTCCCTCTCCCGTGTGGACGTTTTTAACCCCCTACTGCAAGCGCACCTGACCTGGGCGCGGGACGAACACGAAGGCCGCGGGATTCCCACCTCTCTCACGCCGGTCTTCGGCCGCCTCGCTCTCCCCCCTTCGCGCTCACCCTCGCACTCGACCCATCTGGGCTAGGGCACGCGGCGACATTCACTCGTCGGCCCAGGGACCCCCCGGTCTCGAAACGCCGACAGGTATGTTTCTAGACTTGATGAATTGTTTTGTGTACTAACATGGTTATCCAAGTGCTAGAAACAATGACTAAAGAAGAAGGAAAAGGGAAAATCCTGGCTCTATGTAGCCAATCCTCAGCTCGGTCTGGCACACCGGACAGTGTCCGGTGCGCCAGGCTGGTCCGCGGTGAACTCGCCGCTCTCGGGATTCGACGACGGCGTACGGCTATAATTCACCTGACCGTCTGGTGGTGCACCGGACTGTCCGGTGAGTCATCCGCGGTGAACTCACCGCCCTCGGGAAAAGCAAAGGGGCAACATGGCTATAATTCACCGGACTGTCCGGTGGTGCACCGGACTGTTCGGTGAGCCAACGGTCGCCTGCGCCAACGGTTGGCCGCGCAATCTTCGCGCGACACATGGGCTGCCCCAACGGTCGGCTGGTGCACCGGACTGTCCGGTGTGCACCAGATAGTGTCCAGTGCGCCAGTCAGCCCAGAGGAGCAACAGTCGAATATGCCAAATTTGGAAGGAGATCGTGCACCGGAACGTCTACAGGACCTGTCCGGTGGCGCACCTGACTGTCCAGTGCGCCACCCGACAGAAGGCAAGTTTGGCCTTCCAAGTTGGCCTCAAATGGCTCCTAGCCGCCTTGGGGCTATAAAAGGGACCCCTAAGCGCATGGAGGAGTCACCTAAGCATTCACTAAGTATTCTAAGGCATCCAGACTCTGCTCCTGCGCATTCGCTTCGTTGTGTTAGAGATTTGAGCTCCATTCGAGTCGAGAACTCCCCATGTTGTCATTTGAGCTTGAGTCTTCACTTGTGTGCGTGGGTGTGCTGCGTATTTGAGTCTTGTGTGTGTTTCTTCTCCCAACCTTACTCCGTGCTTTCGTTGTGATCTAAATTGTAAGGGCGAGAGACTCCAAATTGTGGAGATTCCTCGCAAACGGGAATAAGACTATAAGGAAGAAAACCGTGGTATTCAAGTTGATCATTGGATCGCTTGAAAGGGGTTGAATGCAACCCTCGTCCATTGGGACGTCACAACGTGGAAGTAGGCAAGTGTTACTTTGCCAAACCACGGGATAAAAATCGTGTGTCTCTTGTGTTGCTTTCTCTATGATTGGTTTATCCACAAGAACTCGCCTCAAAACTATTTAGTCGCACTAACACTTCTATAACTAAGTTTTGTGGCTATTTAGTGTTCATTTTTATAGGATCACCTATTCACCCCCCCTCTAGGTGCTCTCAATTGGTATCAGAGCCGTACTCTTCATCTAAGGGACTAACCGCCCGAAGATATGGATCCTAAGGGAAAGGGGATGGTGGTCAACGATAAGGAGGAGTCCCTCTTCAACGAGCCAAGGGACAACAAGCCCACTGACTCAGGATCGAGTCACAAGAAGAGGGACGGGACGAAGAAGAGGCGCATCAAGAAGATCATTTACTACGATAGCGACGCCTCCTCTTCTTCACCAAGAGACGACGACGATGATGACTCGTCGAAAAAGAGAACGGTTAATCAAAACTACTCCTTTGACTATTCTCGCATGCCGTACAATTCAAATGTGCATTTACTATCTATTCCTCTAGGAAAACCTCCACACTTTGATGGAGAGGACTACTCATTTTGGAGTCATAAAATGCGTAGTCATCTATTTTCTCTCCATCCTAGCATTTGGGAAATAGTGGAAAATGGAATGCATTTCGATAGTACGGATAACCCTGTGATTATTAATGAGCAAATTCATAAGAATGCACAAGCTACTACTGTGCTGTTAGCATCTCTTTGCAGGGACGAGTATAATAAAATAAGTGGCTTGGACAACGCCAAGCAAATCTGGGACACCCTCAAGATCTCACATGAGGGAAATGATGCTACAATGATTACGAAGATGGAACTGGTGGAAGGCGAGCTAGGGAGATTCGCCATGATTAGGGGAGAAGAGCCAACACAAACCTACAACAGGCTCAAGACCCTGGTCAACAAGATTAGAAGCTATGGAAGCACAAGATGGACGGACCACGACATCGTCCGACTCATGCTCAGGTCCTTTACAGTTATTGACCCCCATCTTGTGAATATTATCCATGAAAATCTCAGGTACACCAAGATGACGCCCGAGGAGATACTCTGAAAATTTGTAAGCGGGCGCATGATGGTTAAGGAGGCAAGGTATGTAGATGACGCCTTAAACGGCCCTCTGCCCGTCTATGAGCCGCAGCCCGTTGCGCTCAAGGCAACTAGCAGCAAGGAGGCACTACCAAGCAAGGTAGCTCAAGTGGAAGCTGCCGGCCTCAACAAAGATGAGATGGCGCTTATCATCAAGCGTTTCAAGACCGCACTAAAAGGACGCAAGGAGTACCCCCAACAAGAACAAAACAAGGGGAAAGCACTCTTGCTTTAAATGCGGTAAGACTGGTCACTTTATTGCTCAATGTCTCGATAATGAGAATGACCAGGCACAAGAAAGACATGGCAAAAAGGAGAAGAAGAAGAACTAAAAGAAGGCGAAGGGTGAGGCGCACCTTGGAAAGGAGTGGGACTCTGGCTGCTCCTCATCTGACTCCGACGATGAGGGACTGGCCGCCTCAGCCTTCGACAAGTCTTCACTCTTCCCCAACGAACGCCATACGTGTCTCATGGCCAAGGAGAAGAAAGTAAGTATTCGAGATACACCTAAGTACTGTTCTTCTAGTGATGAGGAGTCTTCTGATGATGAAGTAGATTACTATAGTTTATTTAAAGGTTTAGATAGAGCTAAGGTAGAAAAAATTAATGAATTAATTGATGCTCTAAATGAAAAGGATAGATTGTTAGAAAAACAAGAGGACATTTTATATGAGGAACATGATAAATTTATTAGTGTGCAAAAATCCCTTGCCTTAGAAATTAAGAGAAATGAAATGTTATCCTCTGAATTGTCTATTTGACATGAATCGGTCTCTAGTTTAAAGAGTTTAAATGATGAATTAAATGCTAAGCTAGAGGAAGTCAAAACTAGTTCATGTGTTGAGCATGTCATTATTTGTAATAGATGTAAGGACTTTGATGTTGATGCTTGTGATGAACACCTTATTTCTATTACCAAATTAAATGATGAGGTGGCAAGTCTTAATGCTCAACTTAAGACTTGCAAAATTAATTTTGATAAATTAAAATTTGCTATGGATGCCTACACCGTTGGTAGACACCCCTCAATTAAGGATGGACTTGGTTTTCAAAGGGAAACCAAGAACTTAACAAGTCAAAAGGCTCCCACTCTCAACAAGGAGAAAGGGAAGGCCCCTATGGCTAATAGTCCTCAAAGAAACCATGCTTTTATTTATGATAGGAAAGTTGCTAGTCATTCCAATTATAATAAGAGTTATGTTCATACTACTTGCAATAATTCACATGCTATGTTTGCCTCTAGCTCTACTTTTGTGCATGGTAGAAGCAGACCTAGGACAAATCATGTTGTGCATCATGTGCCTAGAAAAATGTGTAATAAACCTACTACTGTTTTTTATGCTTGCAACACTTCTTTTGTACTTTCATGTAAGAATGAAAAAGTAGTTGCTAGAAAGTTGGGATCCAAATGCAAGGGAAACAAGACTTGTATTTGGGTTCCAAAGGCTATTGTGACTAACCTTGTAGGACCCAACAAGAGTTGGGTACTTAAAACCCAAGCGTAAATTGCCTTGCAGGTTTATGCATCTGGGAACTCAAGCTGGATTATCGACAGCAGATGCACAAACCACATGACGGGGGAGAAGAAGATGTTCACCTCCTACGTCAAGAACAAGGATTCCTAGGATACAATCATCTTTGGAGATGGGAACCAAGGCAAGGTCAAAGGCTTGGGCAAGATAGCCATCACCAACGAGCACTCCATATCGAATGTATTTCTAGTTGAGTCGCTTGGTTACAACCTTCTGTCTGTAAGTCAATTGTGTCACATGAGTTACAATTGTCTTTTTACAAACGTTGATGTATCTGTCTTTAGAAGGAGTGATGGTTCATTAGCTTTTAAGGGTGTATTAGACGGCAAACTCTACTTAGTTTATTTTTCGAAAGAGGAGGCCGATCTAGATGCATGCTTAATAGCTAAGACTAGTATGGGCTGGCTGTGGCATCGCCGTCTAGCACATGTTGGGATGAAGAACCTTCATAAACTTTTAAAAGGAGAACATGTGTTAGGACTAACCAATGTTTGTTTCGAGAAAGATAGGCCTTGTGCAGCATGTCAGGCAGTGAAACAGGTGGGAAGCCCTCATCATAGCAAGAATGTGATGACAACATCAAGATCACTGGAGCTTCTTCACATGGACCTCTTCGGACCCATTGCCTATCTTAACATCGGAGGAAGTAAGTATGGTCTAGTAATTGTTGATGATTTTTCCTGCTTCACTTGGGTGTTATTTTTACAGGATAAATCAGAAATCCAAGGGACCCTAAAGCGCTTTCTAAGGAGGGCTCAAAACAAATTTGAGCTAAAGGTGAAAAAGATAAGGAGTGATAACGGGTCCGAGTTCAAGAATCTGCAAGTGGAGGAGTATCTTGAGGAACAAGGTGTCAAGCACGAGTTCTCCGCTCCCTACACACCACAACAAAACGGTGTGGTAGAGAGGAAGAACATGACACTTATCGACATGGCGAGAACGATGCTTGGAGAATTCAAGACGCCCGAGCGATTTTGGTCGGAAGTTGTGAACAAAGCTTGCCACGCCATAAACCGGCTCTACCTACATCGCCTTCTCAAGAAGACCTCGCATGAACTCCTTACCGGTAACAAACCCAACGTTTCTTACTTTCGTGTAATTGGGAGCAAATGTTATATTCTGGTGAAGAAAGGTAGACATTCTAAATTTGCTCCCAAGGCAGTAGAAGGGTTTTTACTAGGGTATGACTCAAATACAAAAGCGTATAGAGTCTTCAACAAATCATCAAGTTTGGTTGAAGTTTCTAGCGATGTTGTATTTGATGAGACTAATGGCTCTCCAAGAGAGCAAATTGATCTTGATGACATAGATGAAGATGATGTTCCAACGGCCGCAATGCGCATGATGGCGATAGGTGATGTGCGACCATAGGAACAACAAGAGCAAGATCAGCCATCTTCCTCCACAATGGTGCATCCTCCAACTCAAGACGGTGAACAGGTACCTCAAGAAGAGGGACAGGATCAAGGGGGAGCACAGGAAGAACAAGTGATGGAGGAAGAAGCACCACGGGTCCCTCCAACTCAAGTCCGAGCGACGATCCAAAGAAATCACCCCGTCGATCAGATTCTGGGTGACATAAGCAAGGGAGTAACAACTTGCTCACGTTTAGCTAATTTTTGTGAGCATTACTCGTTTGTCTCTTCTATTGAGCCTTTCAGGGTAGAAGAGGCCTTGCAGGATCCGGACTTGGTGTTGGCCATGTAGGAAGAGCTCAACAACTTCAAGAGAAATGAAGTTTGGAGCCTGGTGCCACGTCCAAAGCAAAATGTTGTGAGAACCAAGTGGGTGTTCTGCAACAAGCAAGACGAGGACAGGGTGGTGACAAGAAACAAGGATCGACTTGTGGCAAAAGGTTATGCCCAAGTTGCAGGTTTGGATTTCGAGGAGACTTTTGCTCCTTTGGCTAGGCTAGAGTCTATTCGAATTTTATTAGCTTACGCCGCTCACCACTCTTTCAGGTTGTTTCAAATGGATGTGAAGAGCGCTTTCCTCTATGGGCCAATAAAGGAGGAGGTATACGTGGAACAACCCCTGGCTTTGAGGATGACAGGTATCCCGACCATGTGTTCAAACTCTCTAAGGCGCTCTATGGACTTAAGCAAGCCCCAAGAGCATGGTATGAATGCCTTAGAGATTTTTTAATTGCTAATGCTTTCAAGGTTGGGAAAGTCGATCTCGCTCTTTTTACTAAGACTTGTGATGGTGACCTTTTTGTGTGCCAAATTTATGCCGATGACATAATATTTGGTTCTACTAATCAAAAGTCTTGTGAGGAGTTTAGCAGGGTGATGACACAAAAGTTCGAGATGTCGATGATGGGCGAGTTGACCTACTTCCTTGGGTTCCAAGTGAAGCAACTCAAGGACGGCACCTTCCTCTCCCAAACGAAGTACACTCAAGATCTTCTCAAGAGGTTTGGGATGAAGGACGCCAAGCCTGCAAAGACATCGATGGGAACCGACGGGCATGTCGACCTCAACAAAGGAGGTAAGTCCGTTGATCAAAAGGCATAGCGGTCTATGATAGGGTCATTGCTTTATTTATGTGCTAGTAGACCGGACATTATGCTTAGTGTATGCATGTGTGCTAGATATCAATCCGACCCCAAGGAATGTCACCTTGTGGCCGTTAAGCAAATTCTTAGATATTTAGTTGCTACGCCTTGCTTCGGGATCTGGTATCCAAAGGGGTCTACCTTTGACTTAATTGGATACTTAGACTCCGATTATGCTGGATGCAAGGTTGATAGGAAGAGCACATCGGGGACGTGCCAATTTCTAGGAAGGTCCCTGGTGTCCTGGAGTTCCAAGAAACAAACATCCATTGCCCTATCCACCGCTGAGGCCGAGTATGTTGCCGCAGGACAGTGTTGCGCGCAACTACTTTGGATGAGGCAAACCCTCCGGGACTTTGGCTACAATCTGAGCAAAGTCCCACTCCTATGTGACAATGAGAGTGCAATCTGCATGGCGGATAATCCTATTGAACACAGCCGCACTAAGCACATAGACATCCGGCATCACTTTCTGAGGGACCACCAGCAAAAGGGAGATATCGAGGTGTACCATATTAGCACCGAGAACCAGCTAGCCGATATCTTTACCAAGCCGTTAGATGAGAAAACCTTTTGCAGGTTGCGTAGTGAGCTAAATGTCTTAGATTCGCGTAACTTGGATTGATCTATAGCATACATGTATTCTATGCCTTTGATCATGTTACTTCATGCATTTTTATGAATTGTTGCTTATTTATGGTGCTCAATTTGTGCAAGGGATCCCCGGACCTCACAAGTCTATGTGTGAATGATGCACATATCTAGGGGGACATGTGCTACAACTTGACCCTTTGAGACTAATCTGTTTGTTTGAGTCTACTTGATGTAGTCTCAAAGGTACATTGAAAGGGAAAAGTGAACTTGGACGATGCAAAGTCTTCCACTGCACTCTGGTATTAGTGTAATTATTTCCAAGTTCATTCGTATGCTCTATTTGCCTTTTGCTCTGAATTGACATTTTTGGTGAGGCAATAGGGTTGAAGGGTCAAAAATGATCCTGTTTTGGTGCTTAATGCCAAAGGGGGAGAAATTAAGGCCAAAGCAAATGAATCAGCTACCACTTGTGAATTTTTAAAACAATAGAGTTAGAACTTTTGATTTGTCCAAAACACTCTTATTGCAAAATTTGGTCTCTTGTGGGGGAGAATTTTGATTATGGAAAAAAGGGGGAGTTTTTGGCACTTGATCAATTTTACTCTTGGAATAAATCTTTATGTGCCCAAACAAGTGTGTTTGACTTAGAGATAAGAAAATGAATTTGATTTGCAAAAACAAACCAAGTGGTGGCAAAGAGTGATCCAAATATGCCAAATTATAGTAAAAAACAATTTGGTCTTCAATTGCATTGATGTTGCACTTCTTTTGGTTGCTTTTGGTTGTGTTGGCATAAATCACCAAAAGGGGGAGATTGAAAGGGAAATGTGCCCTTGTGTAACACCCCGGGCTTTAAAGAACAAAGATGGGTGCATCTTATACATGCGCCAAAGAAGACAACATATATAATCACAGAGTGTATAGAGATAAATGTCACAATAATCAGAGTTCTTATTACATAGCGGAAGACTTACAAAATAAAAGATAAATATAGCAGGATCTAAAATATATCCTTGGCGCTAGGAAGTCAACTGGGAGACGCCACCTAGATTGAATCGAACTCCTTGATATGATGCTCCACTTGAACCACCTGTTCTTCTCCTGTGGGGGGGTGTGAGACAGCAAGAGTGAGCTCACATACGTTCATCGCTCAACAAGTTGTGGGGAATAATGTGCATGAACTCGCCAAAGGTGGGAGCTCATGAAGTGTAAGGCTTATCAAAGAAAATGGTTAAAGCTGAGCATTGCTTTTAATGTTGGTCAACTTTTATTAGCAATTACTAGGTGTAAGTAAATACCAAACCTTAATCAAAGTAATAGAACAAAATTAATAAATAATCCCATGCAAATGCAAATGACAAATTGAATTTAGGTTTCATAATTTAATCATGTGAGGGTCCGAGCCGCTCATGACCGTGAGCATGGCTAGTATACTAGTTTTACACTCTGCAGAGGTTGCGCATCTTTACCCACAAGCCGTGTTACCCATCTGCCAAGGGGTCATGAATCCCATACACCTCTACCAAGGAAGCGAGGCAGGGTAACACTACGAGGCCTTTACAAAGTTCCACTAGCTTCAGAAATCCCGCTACAGTTTATAGGAAGCTCCAATGCAGGGTTCTTGCCTGACCACCATCGCAGCAAAGTCAACCCAAGGACCTCCCTACACTGACCACTCCCTTACTGCCCTTGCCCCTTTCGGGTAAGGAAGACCTCCACTAGCTTTCCTAGTTAATCAGCCAAGGGCGTCCCATTAAACCCTTGTGGTAGCACTGTTTTCCCGGGTGGTCGCTCCATGTTCCAATTAATATAATAATCTTATCATGAACATAAATAACATAACAGAATAATTGGAACATGGATGTAATGAAATATTAATCCCAAAACCATATAGAGCAATAGCATAACTACCCAAGTGAATCAGGGGTAAACAAGGTAAACAGGATAAACAGACTAGGGTGACCTATTGGGTCCCATCAAAATTAAACCTATGCATTGAATAGTGATAATAATGAACATTATTGGGTAATAAAAGTGGATCAAGGGCATAACTTGCCTGGCACTTGAGATTCCAGTTACCAGGGTGATTCTTCAGATCCTCGAAACCTCGCGCTAGTCGTAGCAATACAAACATACATGGTATAGACAAAATTAACATCACACCAAACATAAGAACACACTGCATAATAATGATCTACGCGTTGCTACGAGATCGCGGGAACGAGAACCACTAAAATCGGAGTTACGGTTAAGGAGTTATGATTTTATGGAGAATTTATGTGATTAAAATGTTATACTATATTATAAATTGGTTAATACAAATCATATAAGAAGTTATTCTATAAATACTTATCTCAACTTTAATCTAAGTTATAAATTAACCATAGATTATATTTTGGTAGATAATGATGAGCACATTAACAAGACTAACCAATATAAGTTAACTAAAGATCTAATCATAAAATAATGAGATATAGTATAATAAATGTTGTTACTGTGTAGTACGTATTTATACGAAGCTAACGCAACTGGAATGGATCAAACCGTAATCATAGATTTTAAGTTATGAATTTCTAAAGATTTTATTGTACTTGATATGGGATTGATTAAGAGATCAATTTTATTATAATTTTCATGTAAAAACAGAGGCAATAGATGATAAACAACATTGTTACAAAATTATAGAGACTGAAATGGGTCAATTTGGACCAAGTATGCATTTTATATAAATTAAACAAGTTCTAGCATTTATTTTTACACTAAAAAGTATTTTCCTAATGAATTTATCTGATTTTCTAATTATCTGGACTGAGCGCACCATTACCAGAAAGTCCAGGGGCCTTGGTGCAATAAATCCCCAGACTCAGGAAACACCCCGAGGGGATGGCGGGTTAATTCCGCAAAACTATAGGGGCTCTTTAGTAAAACATACCCGCGAAGGGGTATGGTTCTTTCTGAGCCGCTGGATTTCGATCCGATGGTATGGATTAGATGGGGAGCTTAATGAACCGGTACGCTACGCAGACGGTCCGATCCAGATCTGATGGTCTAGATTTGATAGCGTGAAGGGATGGTGTGTCCCAATCTGGACCGCTCATCACAGATTGAAGGGCGAGGAGGCCATCTTCTTCCTTACGACCAAGCAAGGGATGCCTCCCCGTTCAACCCCCGTGACGGCCATACCCCAGTGCGGTGCCCCACTGAGCTCCAACACACTACCCCCAAATCATCTAGTGCTAAATAATGCGTAGGCTAAGGCGAATCACAGGGAGTATTCCTCACCGTGGGGTATGTGGCCCAACGTCCTGCCCACGCCGCGATGCGGATCCGCGGAAACAGTGGACTACGACGAGGAATTAACCATTCACTGGTTAATCACGCACCCGCAATCACACGCCCACACCATCGTTGGGTCATGGCAAAGCTACCTGGGCAACCATCATGACCGAGGCGCAAGCAGGGGCGATGTTCTACGGCGACGGCGGCGGCTTCCTCACATTCCGCTTCAATTCCGACGATGCTGGAGCTAGCAGTTAGTGGATAGGGTTCTGTTGGCGTAGGATGGCTACGGCTGGGAGGGTCCCAACTTATACGCGCGCAGTGGCGGCGCATGAGCCAACTGGGTCCGAGCTCCGCGGATCTGCAGCGGTGGTTACAACGGTCGTCCACTATGCACGTCGAGAAGAGGAGAGCGGCGCCCCAGACCTGGTCACGAGCGCGCAGATGGCGGAGCCCCGGGCTCCCGGCCGGTCGCGAGGTTGTTACGGGTCCGAGGAAAACGCAGGCACGCAGCCGCGAGCACCGAGCATAGCGGCATCGGAATCGGGCTTCGGTTGAAGGGGAAGAAGACGGCGCCGCATAGGAGAGTCTGACGAGTGGGCCCGCGTGCCAGTGACATCCAAGGAGTGCCGCGCGTGGGGTTTTGGGCTGGCATTCCCAGTTGGGCCGAGGGTGCCTCGCGCACGCGAGTGGGCCGACGGGGAGAGGGATAGCCTAGTTAGGTTCAGATTTCTTTTTTTATTATTATATTTGAATTTCTTCCTCAAATTCAAATTTGGTACTTGAATTCAAATTCGATTTGAAGACTGCCCATAGGTTTTAAGCACAAATAAAAGCATTACTTTTAAAGGAATAGATTTATGTTTTTTTACATTTTATATTTGTCTCCCTTTCTTTTCTTTCTTTTCCCATTGCTAATCTAAATTTCAAGTTAGGGTTCAACCCAAATTCTCACATTACTTTAATTTTAGTAATATTATTGTTATTATTATTAGATGCACAACAAAATTTCAACATGATGCATAATTTTTAGTGGCATACCTTTTATTAATTATTTGTTTTTTTAAATATGGTGTTCACATGTGATGCTAAATAGATACAACACACACATATAAATAGAGGAAATAATTTTTTGTTCCTTTTATATTATCTCTTACAAATTGGGTATTACAAATCCTACCCCCCTTAACAGAAATCTCGTCCTTGAGATTTGCAAGAACAGGATATATAACCAAGTTATCTCAAAACATATGCACAAAAAAATCTTGGCATGATGCATAATTTATTAGCAATACATGGGGTCACTTAGACCTTATTATTCCTCCTAAAAATAGTATCATACCATTTACTAACTAAAGTAACGTTTAGATCTTACAAATAGTAGTAATTTATATAGATGTTTATGTAGCTCGGTGGAGCTGGTGGTTAGGAAAGCATGGGTGTATATATGTATGTCCACTTTATTATGTAGGATAGAAGATGCCTTTAAAGCATAGATAGATTTGGGCAAGAAAGGGTAGGGTAAGGAAGTACTCCATCCAAGATTGTGGATCTTGATTCCTTTGAAGATCTAGCTTGAATCTTATCCTTCCTTGATTTGATGAGGTCGATCACCTTCAATCTTCGCTCTCGAAGTTGTTATCCGAATTGGGGACATGTAGTGAAGGTAGATTCTTAAGTAAACAAAATAGGTTAATAGGTGGTTATGAGTTAAATAAGTTTAAGCAAAGTCTGTCTCGTTGTTTTGCTTTTAGATTGGTTGGATAGGTTATGTAACCTGTTATATCGGTCAAGTTTGGTGTTATCATCAAGGATAATGGGTATTGGTGTTGCCATAAATAGGGACATAGTTGAGATAGGTGTGGGTACATGGGATAGGTAGATTGAACAGAGTTTTTTTTTTACTTGTAAGATAAATGGGTTGGGCAACCTATACATAGGCTAGGTCGTGGTTTCATGGACGAGTTGGTCTAAGACACTCGTTTAGGTTAAAACATTTTTATAAGGATAGGATCCAATCTTATTTTACCCGTATTATCTAACATGTTTGTCCATTAGATTAGATCTGATTAGATTAGATGGGATCTGAATTAAATTGGTGTAATCAGATTAGACTAGATAAGATCTTCTTAATTTGTTTTGGAATAGATCATGTTTGTTAAAAGGTTATGAGATAAGCCAAGTGGTGGGGACAAGTATGCTTATTAGGTCAAGATGAGTCTCTAAGATCATGGTAGAATCTTTTGAAATTAGTCAGATCTATTAGGATAAGATGAAAATCCTTTCGAGAAGAGATGAGTCTAATAAAGTAAGAGAGTATCTTTTAAGATGGGATGGATCATTTTAAGATAAGAGAGAGTCTTTTAAGATAAGAGGGATCTATATAAAATTGATACACTTTAATGGAGGATAATCTAAGTTGTTTAGTTATCTCATGAATTTTATTTATTTATAACTATACGTATATGTAGATGTAATTGTGGACATTACTCCACAACTAATCACACTCAATCAAAGATCCAAATCAAACAAGTATCATAAGAACAAACACTCAAGCATATAGATACCTATAAAAATAGTTTTTTCCTAAGAGTAGGTCTCCTATTCCTAAAGTCACTTTAGGCACAGGATTTCAAAGTGTGAAATCCACATTTGTCTTTAGAAGGAAAAGGGTAAGAATAATCAGAGCAAAGCGGAAATAGATGAGAAAAGATTAAGATAAGTTTAGAAAAGAATTAGAGTAAGGTAAGGTTAATCAGAGTAGAACAGTAGAAGGTGAAAAGGATCAAGATAAGTATAGAAAGAATCAGAGTAAGGAAAGTAGGCAAGGGTTGTCCATTTCTATCTAGGTTTCGTCCTACAGTCAACATTTCCTCTGATACCACTTCTGTAACACCCCGGGCTTTAAAGAACAAAGACGGGTGCATCTTATACATGCGCCAAAGAAGACAACATATATAATCACAGAGTGTATAGAGATAAATGTTACAATAATCAGAGTTCTTATTACATAGCGGAAGACTTACAAAATAAAAGATAAATATAGCAGGATCTAAAATATATTCTTGGCGCTAGGAAGTCAACTGGGAGACGCCACCTATATCGAATCGAACTCCTTGATATGATGCTCCACTTGAACCACCTGTTCTTCTCCTGTGGGGGGGTGTGAGACAGCAAGAGTGAGCTCACATATGTTCATCGCTCAACAAGTTGTGGGGAATAATGTGCATGAACTCGCCAAAGGTGGGAGCTTATGAAGTGTAAGGCTTATCAAAGAAAATGGTTAAAGCTGAGCATTGCTTTTAATGTTGGTCAAACTTTTATTAGCAATTACTAGGTGTAAGTAAATACCAAACCTTAATAAAAGTAATAGAACAAAATTAATAAATAATCCCATGCAAATGCAAATGACAAATTGAATTTAGGTTTCATAATTTAATCATGTGAGTGTCCGAGCCGCTCATGACCGTGAGCACGGCTAGTATACTAGTTTTACACTCTGCAGAGGTTGCGCATCTTTACCCACAAGCCGGGTTACCCATCTGCCAAGGGGTCATGAATCCCATACACCTCTACCAAGGAAGCGAGGCAGGGTAACACTACGAGGCCTTTACAAAGTTCCACTAGCTTCAGAAATCCCGCTACAGTTTATAGGAAGCTCCAATGCAGGGTTCTTGCCTGACCGCCATCGCAGCAAAGTCAACCCAAGGACCTCCCTACACTGACCACTCCCTTACTGTCCTTGCCCCTTTCGGGTAAGGAAGACCTCCACTAGCTTTCCTAGTTAATCAGCCAAGGGCGTCCCATTAAACCCTTGTGGTAGCACTGTTTTCCCGGGTGGTCGCTCCATGTTCCAATTAATATAATAATCTTATCATGAACATAAATAACATAACAGAATAATTGGAACATGGATGTAATGAAATATTAATCCCAAAACCATATAGAGCAATAACATAACTACCCAAGTGAATCAGGGGTAAACAAGGTAAACAGGATAAACAGACTAGGGTGACCTATTGGGTCCCATCAAAATTAAACCTATGCATTGAATAGTGACAATAATGTACATTATTGGGTAATAAAAGTGGATCAAGGGCACAACTTGCCTGACACTTGAGATTCCAGTTACCAGGGTGATTCTTCAGATCCTCGAAACCTCGCGCTAGTCGTAGCAATACAAACATACATGGTATAGACAAAATTAACATCACACCAAACATAAGAACACACTGCATAATAATGATCTACGCGTTGCTACGAGATCGCGGGAACGAGAACCACTAAAATCGGAGTTACGGTTAAGGAGTTATGATTTTATGGAGAATTTATGTGATTAAAATGTTATACTATATTATAAATTGGTTAATACAAATCATATAAGAAGTTATTCTATAAATACTTATCTCAACTTTAATCTAAGTTATAAATTAACCATAGATTATATTTTGGTAGATAATGATGAGCACATTAACAAGACTAACCAACATAAGTTAACTAAAGATCTAATCATAAAATAATGAGATATAGTATAATAAATGTTGTTACTGTGTAGTACGTATTTATACGAAGCTAACGCAACTAGAATGGATCAAATCGTAATCATAGATTTTAAGTTATGAATTTCTAAAGATTTTATTGTACTTGATATGGGATTGATTAAGAGATCAATTTTATTATTATTTTCATGTAAAAACAGAGGCAATAGATGATAAACAACATTGTTACAAAATTATAGAGACTGAAATGGGTCAATTTGGACCAAGTATGCATTTTATATAAATTAAACAAGTTCTAGCATTTATTTTTACACTAAAAAGTATTTTCCTAATGAATTTATCTGATTTTCTAATTATCTGGACTGAGCGCACCATTACCAGAAAGTCCAGGGGCCTTGGTGCAATAAATCCCTAGACTCAGGAAACACCCCGAGGGGATGGCAGGTTAATTCCGCAAAACTATAGGGGCTCTTTAGTAAAACATACCCGCGAAGGGGTATGGTTCTTTCTGAGCCGCTGGATTTCGATCCGATGGTATGGATTAGATGGGGAGCTTAATGAACCGGTACGCTACGCAGACGGTCCGATCCAGATCTGATGGTCTAGATTTGATAGCATGAAGGGATGGTGTGTCCCAATCTGGACCGCTCATCACAGATTGAAGGGCGAGGAGGCCATCTTCTTCCTTACGACCAAGCAAGGGATGCCTCCCCGTTCAACCCCCGTGACGGCCATACCCCAGTGCGGTGCCCCACCGAGCTCCAACACACTACCCCCAAATCATCTAGTGCTAAATAATGCGTAGGCTAAGGCGAATCACAGGGAGTATTCCTCACCGTGGGGTATGTGGCCCAACGTCCTGCCCACGCCGCGATGCGGATCCGCGGAAACAGTGGACTACGGCGAGGAATTAACCATTCACTGGTTAATCACGCACCCGCAATCACACGCCCACACCATCATTGGGTCATGGCAAAGCTACCTGGGCAACCATCATGACCGAGGCGCAAGCAGGGGCGATGTTCTACGGCGACGGCGGCGGCTTCCTCACATTCCGCTTCAATTCCGACGATGCTGGAGCTAGCGGTTAGTGGATAGGGTTCTGTTGGCATAGGACGGCTACGGCTGGGAGGGTCCCAACTTATACGCGCGCAGTGGCGGCGCATGAGCCAACTGGGTCCGAGCTCCGCGGATCTGCAGCGGTGGTTACAACGGTCGTCCGCTATGCACGTCGAGAGGAGGAGAGCGGCGCCCCAGACCTGGTCACGAGCGCGCAGATGGCGGAGCCCCAGGCTCCCGGCCAGTCGCGAGGTTGTTACGGGTCCGAGGAAAACGCAGGCACGCGGCCGCGAGCACCGAGCATAGCGGCATCGGAATCGGGCTTCGGTTGAAGGGGAAGAAGACGGCGCCGCATAGGAGAGTCTGACGAGTGGGCCCGCGTGCCAGTGACATCTAGGGAGTGCCGCGCGTGGGGTTTTGGGCTGGCATTCCCAGTTGGGCCGAGGGTGCCTCGCGCACGCGACTGGGCCGACGGGGAGAGGGATAGCCTAGTTAGGTTCAGATTTCTTTTTTTTTATTATTATATTTGAATTTCTTCCTCAAATTCAAATTTGGTACTTGAATTCAAATTCGATTTGAAGATTGCCCATAGGTTTTAAGCACAAATAAAAGCATTACTTTTAAAGGAATAGATTTATGTTTTTTTACATTTTATATTTGTCTCCCTTTCTTTTCTTTCTTTTCCCATTGCTAATCTAAATTTCAAGTTAGGGTTCAATCCAAATTCTCATATTACTTTAATTTTAGTAATATTATTGTTATTATTATTAGATGCACAACAAAATTCCAACATGATGCATAATTTTTAGTGGCATACCTTTTATTAATTATTTGTTTTTTTAAATATGGTGTTCACATGTGATGCTAAATAGATACAACACACACATATAAATAGAGGAAATAATTTTTTGTTCCTTTTATATTATCTCTTACAAATTGGGTATTACACCTTGGGCAATTTCTATAATGTTTTGGTGATTAAGTGCCCAACACATTTAATTAAGTTCTAATGTGCCAAATAAAGTGAGAAGTGCAAATCAAGGAAAAAGGTATGTCTCTAGACTTGATGAATTGTTGTGTACTAACATGGTTATCCAAGTGCTAGAAACAGTGACTAAAGAAGAAGAAAGGAAAAGGGAAAAATCCTGGCTCTATGCAGCCAATCCTCAGCTCGGTCTGGCACACTGGACTGTCCGGTGGTGCACCGGACAGTGTCCGGTGCGCCAGGCTGGACCGCGGTGAACTCGACGCTCTCGGGAAAAGCAAAGGGGCGACGTGGCTATAATTCACCGGACTGTCTTGTGGTGCACTGGACTGTCCGGTGGTGCACCGGACTGTCCGGTGAGCCAACGGTCGCCTGCGCCAACGTCGGCCGCACAATCTTCACGCGAAACGTGGACTGCTCCAACGGTTGGTTGGTGCACCGGACTGTCCGGTGCGCCAGTCAGCCCAGAGGAGCAACGGTCGGATATGCCAAATTTGGAAGGAGATCGTGCACCGGACCGTCTACAGGACCTGTCCGGTGGCGAACCAGACTGTCTAGTGTGCCACCCGACAGAAGGCAAGTTTGGCCTTCCAAGTTGGCCTCCAACGGCTCCTAGCCGCCTTGGGGCTATAAAATGGACCCCTATGTGCATGGAGGAGTCACATAAGCATTCACTAAGTATTCTAAGGCATCCAGACTCTGCTCCCGCGCATTCGCTTCGTTGTGTTAGAGATTTGAGCTCCATTCGAGTCGAGAACTCCTCGTGTTGTCATCTGAGCTTGAGTCTTCACTTGTGTGCGTGGGTGTGCTACGTATTTGAGTCTTGTGTGTGTTGCTTCTCCCAACCTTACTCCGTGCTTTCGTTGTGATCTAAATTGTAAGGGCGAGAGACTCCAAATTGTGGAGATTCCTCGCAAACAGGAATAAGACTATAAGGAAGAAAACTGTGGTATTCAAGTTGATCATTGGATCGCTTGAAAGGGGTTGAGTGCAACCCTCGTCCATTGGGACGCCACAACGTGGAAGTAGGCAAGTGTTACTTGGCCGAACCACGGGATAAAAATCGCGTGTCTCTTGTGTTGCTTTCTCTGTGATTGGTTTATCCATAAGAACTCGCCTCAAAACTATTTAGTCGCACTAACACTTCTATAACTAAGTTTTGTGGCTATTTAGTGTTCATTTTTACAGGATCACCTATTCACCCCCCCCCCCCCTCTAGGTGCTCTCAAATACCGATTGAGAGCCCTTCAATCTGGTGCGCGAGCATAGGCCTAGCAAGATTGCCGGACAACTCGGCCCCAAAGGATGACTAATCCGGCAGGGGGGCATATAACTACAACCTCCAATAGTACGATAAAAGGGGACGCCACTAAAATAGGAATAACAGATGTCGTCGTACAACAAAATAACGAAGGGCCGATGACTTTTGGTGAATCAGCCAACACAAACAAAAAAGAAGATACGGCTGTCAACAAAACAGCCGATCCAAAATACTCCATGCCCCGATGGTGCCCATCGGGATTGACATGATCGCAAAAGCGAAAATTACAACGCCTCAGAGCAAAGGAGAACCAGGAAAAGGAGGCAGAAAAAATATTCAATGACACACATCCGTAGTACCCACCACCGCAAAAGAGATGGAGACCAAAGGCCATTGAGGAAAAACAAACGGCGACAAAGACAGAAAATAAAACAACAACTGTGCAGCTCTCTGCAGGTATGGCAGATGGTCCGGCTATAAAGGTCGGACCATCCGTACAAGACACGGATCGTCCGACCCCTAAGACCGGACCATCCGCACTACACCAGGATACCTCCAATGACGTGTCGGCACCAATGGAGGAAGACAACCTGCTAGGAGAAGACCTGGTCGAGTACAGAGCTACGCTAGAACACTCAGAAAATTAGGAAAGCAAGGTGACGAATTGGTCAGGACCAGTATGACACTCGGCGGTGTTGGGACTGATAGTTCGATCAAAGCTAAAGGGGTCACCATCAGGACCAAGATTCTTGCGTACCATCCTAGTATGTGACAAGATGCGTAAGAAAACCGATGTGATCACATCGAGTTAGTTGCTTTTGGTTCGCTCAGCTCCACCAAAAGGCAAGGGCATATGTTGAGCACCAAAATGAGGGACCGGATGGTCCGCACTGGTGGTGCGGACAGTCCGCGCGCGCGTAGATCCAATTAGGGTTCCGAGTTTCTTGCTACAGTTGTTAGCTAAATTCACGAGATTAGCTCAGGAGATTAGTTTGTAACGGGTCCAGCCCCCCTCCTCTATAAATATAGAGGAATACGTACGATTAATCATCAACAATCGAATCATAGTTTATCTCTCGTTTTTTACCTTATGCATTAGGAGTAGTTCTAGTTTAGCCTCTCAATCCCCAAATTCTTCGCTTCTCTTCGGCTCTACGTCGATTAGAGGTGTCTAGGGTGTCCTGCTGACCCTAGACAACACCTAGAATCTCTCCTCCCCGACGGGGTCCCTCCCGGGAGCGAGATTCAGGCGCCATGGGCGAACTCCGCTGCCCCTGCGCACGCGCGGACCGTCTGGCCTGTCAGGCAGGAAACCCTAGCCCTGCTCCAAGTCGCGGACCGTCCGACCCCTGGTCGCGGACCATCCGCGCCTGTGCAGAGAGCACCGATGTCGGTTCTCAGCGCAGTGATTGGCACTCGGATTGGCGCCAACAGAGAGGAGCTGGCGAGGCAGCACACGACTGCATCTGCTTCGCCTGGAGGGGACGAATCGATGTTGTACGGCAAGGGAAACGTGCAGAACTAGGGGTGAAAAACCATTTTCGTTTTCATATTTTTCCTCGGAAACGAGATTGGAAATGGTAAATCCGAAAACGAAAACGACATCGGTAATTCGGAAACATCGGAAACGAAAGTTCGGTACAAAAATTACACTGGTTACAATCGGAATCTAAAATTTCGATCGGTAAAAAATGTAACATGTACCCCAATTGACTTCAAAAATTCACGCAAGTCATATATTTATATAAAACTAGTAATAATATATAAGGTAGGAGGTCACAATAAATATATAAAGTAAGAAGTCATAAAAAAATAAAATCATTATTATGTATTTAAATAAAGTAGAATCAAGATGTGTATAATGATATGGCACTTACATTCTGTTTGTACTCCTATTACTTGGTATAGTCAATGTAATTAGTGTCCTCTTGGTACTTCTTAAGTTCTCGTGCAAAATATGAATATATGTATCATGAGTAATAACACGTAAGAAAATATAAATAAGATTTATAAAAGTTTCAAACGATTCTAAACTATATACCATCGGATAGATCTTGATTTTAGAAAAATAATAAAATTAGTTTCATATTTTTTTTCTAAGCTAAGATGAATTTAGTATGAATTTATACAGATCAGTTCAGATTTAATATTTTTTCTGAAAATACCGAATTTATTACCGACGGTAAAATACCGAATAAAAACGGTAATTTTCAGAAACGATCCGAACAGACCAAAACCGTTTCCGATTCCGAGTTTTTCTACCGATTCCGTTTCCGTATTTTCGGTATCCGTTTCTGTTTCCGTTTAGACCTAAATTTCGGTAAAACTTTAAAAACGATTTCTGGTATCCGAAAATTACGGTTTCTGTTTTCGTCCCTACGCAGAACATGCCGAGCCGTCGAGGAGTTGGCGACTAATGCTATGTTTGTGAACTATGTGGAGACATACAGATCAGATCATCAGATTATATATTATTGCATAAATAATGCTACTCCACTCCTTTTCGTTAAGATGTATCGATAAAATTCTGTCGTAGAATCCCGTGGTGGGATCCTGACCCTGTACTGCCCACTTGTAAATTTCACACGGAAATTCCGGTGGCATACATGGTATGATTATTATTTACTCCTAAGGAACGCATGAATTGTCATGCGGAGAGCACAGGAAAATGCTAGATACGATTCATTGATTGCTGAATCCATTCCAGTGTGCAGTAAATGTGGGAGAGGGGGAGAGATGGTCGGTGGGAAGGCATGAGTAAGTTGAGGGAGGCCTCTCACTCGCCGCTACTCTTCAGCCTCTCGGCGCGTCACGCCACGGCATGAGTTGAGGGAGGCAGGCTGGCCCGGTTGGTTAGCATGTTGCCCCGTTGTCCCCTGCCCCACCGCACGAGCTGCCCTGCCACCCTCCTGCCTGCTGGATCCTCTGCACCAACACCTCCACCACCCGTCCACCCCCCCTGCTCTCTGCTCATGCTAATCACTCATCATCATCATCACCTGTGTATGAAACACTAGCAATTGGAGGACCTAGGTGCGTCTGGGTTCATTAATAATTTCTTTTTTTCTTTTTTTGGATGAACAACGAACACACCGACGAGCGCGCTAACCGCTAACAACTCAGCTAACTTCCAACCTCAACTTGCCATGGGAAAGGAACCAACCAGGCCAGTGGAATGCAAGCAAGCAAGGAGGGAAGGAAGGAAAGCCTTTTCGTGGTGGTAGAGCAGGACCAAACCAAACCAAACCCAAAAAGGATTAGATGTTGATTACGACAGAGAAGAAGAGAGGAGTGGTGTGAGTGAGTGAGCAGCGTTGATGAGAGAGAAGGAACAAGAAAGAGCCCGGATGGCCGGATGGGGGCCACACAACAGCACGCACACACCTAGACCGATCACTCCCTTTACGTGAGCACAATGTCTAGCTAGTACCAACCTTTTTCCAGCTCTCTCTCTCTCTCTCCCTTGCTTGCCACTTTGTATACTCCGTTGCACTCATCATCAGCTCACACTCATATTGACACTTGACAAAATGTACAAATTACAACTGGTCTGATCATTCAAGAAGCAGGAATATACCAATACACGCAATTTCGACAGTCGGAAGCAAACACTAGCTAAATCAACGAAAAACATATATTAAGTCAAAGAAAGGAAAAAAAACAAGAAGACGGATTCTAAATCAACGAATGAATCAATAGAACTTTTAATAAAATCTCACACGCGTCTCTGTTTCTGTACCCGATAATTCACATCTCCCGTTCCAAATCCCCAATCTTTTGATGAACATGAACAAAATAATGTAATCAAAATAGACCGATCGATCTAAGAATACAAAGAACAGAAGAAGAAAGAAGAAGAAGAATATCTAGAAAGCAAGGAACGAAGTGGCGTGTAGTGTATGTGTGTGTGTCACTGTATATGTATGTATGCAGTAGTAATTATGTATGATGATAATGATGATCCAAGCAGAAGAAGGGGCTGATTGGTGTGTTGTATTTACTAGTAATGGCAGTCAACCAGGGCGGACGGCGTGGCCGGCGGGAAGGGCGGCGGCGCCGGAGGCCGATCCGCGACGGCGAAAGCGAAGCGTGGGGACGTCAGCTCCGGAGCATCGGCCTCGTTGCAGGGAGCTGGCAAGTTCAGGTCCAGCTCCAGGAGGCTCTTCTCCTTCCTCGGCGCGTGCAGGTCGTCCCGAGAGGCCGCCGCCGCCGGCACCAGCGGCCGGTGCCGCCGCATGTGGCCGCCAAGCGCCTGCCCGGACCCGAACTCGGCGCCGCAGATGGAGCACTCGTGGACCCGCGGGTGATGTTGCTTGGCGCTGCCGCTGCCGCTGCTGCTCGCGGCCACGGCGATGGCGATCGCGATGGGAACGGCGGCGGCGCCCGCGTCCTGTCCTTCTTGCTTTGGCGCCACGGCAACAGGGATCGCGAGCACTGTTGCATCGGCGGCCCCTTCTCTCGTCGTCGTCGTCGGCGGCGGCGGCGGCGGCGACGTATCAGTTGGTTCCACAGCAGCTGCAGGGGCAGGGGCCAGCAGGTGGTCCGTTTCCTGGGGCGGCTGCGGCGGCACCGGCGGAAGCAGCAGGCGTGGCTTCTTGTGGCTGGTGCGGTGGCCGCCCAGCGCCTGGAAGGACGGGAAGCACTTGTTGCACGTCTTGCACTCGTACACGTACTCGCCGGAGGCAGCGCCGTCGTTGGCGGCCAGGCGGCGGCTCCTGAACCTGCTGGCCTCCTTGCCCGCCACCGCTACCGTCCCGCCGCCATCGTCCTTGCCAGCCACTGCGGGCTCGCCGTGCGCGAGGAGCATGAGGCAGAGCGCCGTGTCCTCGTCCTCCTTGGTGAGGCAATACCCGGCGGACGCAGCCTCGTCCGCGGCGGACGGCGACGTGGCCGTCGCTAACCCCGAGTCGTCCCCGCCCGGCGCCGTGGCAGCCGATGCCGCAGATGACGACCACTCAGGCGCCGCCGCCGCCGCCTCCACCACAGCCGGCGGCGCGTGCACGCGCTGCCTCTTGCTGCGCTTGCCCTTCACGACCACCGGTGGCACAACCATGGCTGGCGGTGTGCCGGCCTCTTCTTCTTGGACGCCGCTGCCGCCCATCGCGCCCCGACCTCGACCGGAGGAGAGGATGGACGAAGGCCGCGCGTGGAGATCAAAGGGGAAGGCTTGGCTGGCCGGTGATGCTTGTGGAGAAGGCAAGGGATGGCGCTGCAGCTGCGAATGCCGCTGCTTTTCTGTGCTTTGCTTTGCTGCGGGTGTCTCTGAAGGATATGCTAATGACAGACGGACACGGAGACACCACACCACCAGTCCACCACCACCACCACAGGGAGAGAAGACAAGGGAGGTGATGCTATGTCAACAAGACAAGGCAAGGGGAGGGGAGGTGGAGAAATTTAGGAGGTTGACATATGCCCATGGCTGGCAATGTGACCATAAAGTAATCATCATGGGGGATTGTGCTTCAGGCGAGCCTGCTACCAATTGTACTTCCTAGCTCCTAGCAAGTTATAACTGTAAGTTACAAAACGTTTTAGCATTTTTTGATATATAGTTTTTTAATACCTATACATATTTTTTTTATACACATATTTATTTAGCTACCTGACTAAAAGATATAAATATAAAAAAATAAAAAAATCTTATAATTTAGGGTTGAGCGAGATTTTTTTTGTATACCATTTCAAGAGTTCTGGGAATGGTATCACAAATAATATTACTAAGTACCATATAGTAATGTTAAAGTAATGCATCATGCCTGAGTGATGAGATTTAATGGTACCAGATCGAGCAGGTGTGAGACAGAGCGCTTAGGTGCTAGTATCTTTCAGTGTCCTTCTATGTATGCATGGACTCTGCTACCTAATTAGGCCTTGTTCGTTTCTATCGGATTGGTGGGTTGGAACGATTCCTAGCCGGATTACTTCTCTAATTTATATAAACTTTGATTAGCTGGAATGATTCCGGTTGCAATCCGACGTAAACGAACAAGGCCTTAGTGAGCGAGTGTCTAACTAAAAGTGTTAGGACCTTGGACTATGTCGAAAGTGTGTGTGTTTAATCAGGTGTACCTGCACATTACTGTCCCGTGCATATGGTCCTTTAATTATGCACATTTTTTAAAAAATATATATATTTGCATCCACCATTTACGATTAATTCTCCTGTAAATTGTTCAGCACACACAGGTTCATGTTACACACAAGATCCCATTCCTAGCACACGTTGAACTTCCGTGCTGCATTCGGTGATACATGAGTACATCGAGACGTGTATTGACCGCCGTCACCACCTTTGTTGACGATCTTTATACATTTGTTTGGCTTTAATTCGTACCAGCTTCTACTATTTCTATAGTATTTTATATTTATGGATTATAGCTCAAGCAAACCAAGCATCTGCCTTTAAAAGAAAGCGAATACCATGTCGAATTCACAATAGTTTCGCAAGTCACCAATAGTGATGTTCAAACGAACCGCCCAACCCGATCTGGCACGGGACCAGTTTGGGCCCGGCCCGCCAGACACGGATATAAAACCGGGCCGGGCTTGTCAGGCCTGCGGGCTTGTTTCGTTGAACGGACCCTGCACGCTACGGACTTAAACGGTCGGGCCGACCCGATAAGCATGGAAAAAGCGGACAAAAAGCATGATTTAGTACAAAAAATTGGCCAAGCGGGGCAAGCGCTAAACGGGTCAGACTGGGCTAGCACGTCAGGCTTGATTCTCTATCCGGACCTGGCCCGCTTATTCGTGCGGAGTTGGCCCAAACTCGTTTTAAGCATGCCGGACCGGGCATTAACGACCTTAGGAGTTGAAAGATATGTCCTCTTAAACTTGCACTTGTTGTATTTTAGAAATCCTCTTGGGTGCAACATCTTCTATTGCTTTGTTGCCTTCTCCACTCCAAGATGGTTCAACTCCCAAACACATGTACGGGATCATGTCATTGATACTTGGTTAAATGGCGGTGAAGGGGGTCGTTGGTGTGGTTGTATCAATAGCAGTGATGTCCTCATCACCACAATGTGCCACATAGATGAAAATTTTAATGAATAGGTACGTAGCGATGTCCTCATCACCACAATGTGCCACATACATGAAAATTTTAATGAATAGGTACGTGTTTTGGATATTTCTGCACTCTAATCCTTTTTCGTCCTTCTATTTACTTCGACAACAGCTTCACTGCTCATATTCACCGTGGAAATTTAGACAAGGGTTACCATCTCGTTTTTTGATCCGTTTTCGCAAGCGACCGAAAACTGGATTTAAGCGAAATTCGCAAAACTCGAGCAATTTACAGTTTCAAATTTGAAATAGCGGTTTTCATTTTTTTGGCTGTTTTTGGCGCAAATCGAGCAGTTTTCGGTGTTTTCTACCGAAAAAGAATGATTGGTTTTCAAAAAAACTAAAAAATAAATATATAGTAATACTCAAAAAGTTATATAGTATTATATTATAATTTTTCTTATTTTTTAAAAAAAATTGCACAATTTTAGAATTGTAAACAAAAAATCGACCCGAAACTGATCCAAGACTCGACCGGGAACGGGAAAAACCACCAATTTTCGCTGAATCCCAACCGGGATTTTGAACCGTGAATTAAGAATTCTGTTACTTATATTACCATCGTAAATTCACAAAGGTAGATTTTTAAAAAAAACTAAGATTTTTTGGAACAGTATGTAGTATCTATACAGTTCACTCAACCATGAGTTTGTGGGAAGTGGTTCAAGCCATATGTTGAGCACCATTTTTGGCACTGGGCACGCCCGTACGATCCGGCCTCATGTAGTATCTATACAGTTCACTCAACCATGAGTTTGTGGGAAGTGGTTCAAGCCATATGTTGAGCACCATTTTTGGCACTGGGCACGCCCGTACGATCCGGCCCTGAGGCCCAGGCCCAGACGGTCCGGCTCGCGGATGGTCCACCAATAGACGCGGACGGTCCGCGGATAGATCAAATCAGGCGATTAAAACTCCTATCTTCTCGCGTGTTTATTCCTCTAATCCTATGGGAGCTGTTGGCGCCAATCACTGCACCAAGGGGAGGTCTAGACCCGTTCCTAGGCATTGTCCAACAGCTCCCACGGGATTAGAGGAATAAACACGTGAGGAGATCGGAGTTTAAATCACCTGATCTCATCTAACCGTTCGGGACTCAGTGCCGGACCGTCCGGGCGTGCCCAGTGCCACAAATGGTGCTCAACATATGCTCCCTGCATTTTGGAGAAGCTGAGCGAACCAAAAGCACTGGTACAGGCTGGAACCAACTCTATGTGATGACATCGGTTCTCTTAAGCATCTTGCCACATACTAGGATGATATTGCTAGGAAACGCCTGTTTAGCGCCTTGGGCATGTCTTTGCCTTATAATGTTTGCAACATGTAGGCGTTACCAGATATTGTGTGATCTTGTAAAGGCCTTTTCAGCTTGGCGACCATTTTCCGAACTTCTGGTCTCTACTTCTTAGTGGCAAAATGGTCTTCCATACTAGGTCTCCTATATGGAATGACTTAGCCTTGAACTTCTTGTTGTAAGCTTTAGCCACCATGATCTTATCTTTCTCTATTTCTCCTAGAGCTATCACTCTCTTGTCAATCACTTTATCAATATTATTCATCATTGAATTATGATAATCACTGACAGTTAAATCATTCTGTCTGGCGAATTTGACAGCATTTAGGCTTACCTCTATAGGCAAAATTGCTTCCAGCCCATAAACAAGCTCAAACGGAGATACTTTAGTAGCATGGTGTTTAGATATTATATGAGCTCATAAAGCTTCAAACAAGACCTTATGCCAATTATTAGGATGAACAGATATCTTCTTTTTTACCAGCCTAATCAATGTCCTATTAATAGACCCAGCTTGCCCATTGGCCTGAGCATAATATGGAGATGAATTGAACAATTTAATTTTATATGATCCAGAAAACTCATGTACCTCCTTTGACATAAAAGAAGTCCCCTGGTCTGTGGTCAAAGTCTAAGGAATGTCGAATCTATGAATAATATGCTCAGATATAAACTCAATTACCTCTCTATGCGCCATGTTCTTCAGAGCAATGACTTCAATCCATTTGGTAAAGTAGTCTTTGGCGACTAACATGAATCGATGCCCTTTTGATGATGAAGGATGTATTTCTCCTATAAAGTCCAATCCCCGTCCCCTGAAAGGCTAGGGTTTGATGATAGGATGTAATTCGGCTGCATGGACCAACTGTAAGTCGCCGAATTTCTGACAAACTTGGCATCCTTTGTAGTACTTGAAACAATCAACTATTATATTAGGCCAATAGAAGCCAGATCTTCACAATAACCACTTCATCTTCGGAGCCTATTGATGTATACCACAAATCCCCTCATGTACTTCGGTCATGGCTAATACAACATCATATAGGCCCAAGCATTTAAGCAGGACATCGTTGGCAGTTCGGCGGTAGAGTTCATCGTTCATTAAAACATACTTGAAAGCTGTACACCGAACATTCCTGACCATCCTACCACTGTGATTTCGTTAATTATAGGTGTCCTCCAATCAATTGCATTGGCTGCGTTATCGGCCGAATCAATTAGGAGAACATTCCTGACACCATCGAACGGTCCGGACCGCATACCTGGATGGTCCAAACCTACTGCGGACGGTCCAGCTTGGCCACCCGAATAGTCCACGATCTCTGGCATGACACCAGTTATCAGATTTTCGGTATTGTGAAACTGCCCTCATTTTATCTGATAACCTGTGGCGTCTTGTGCTAAATTGTTAGCTCTAGAATTCTCAACCTCAAATATATGCCGAATGTTGAATTCGTCAAAAGAATGGATTATGTCCCAACATTTATCAAGGTAACTATTTAGAGTACCATCAAATCATTGATACTCTTCTAATATCTGCTAGACAACTAGCTGAGAATCACCAAATGCTCTCACATGCTTTACTCCCATATAATTTAGAAGTTCCAAACCGAATAAGAGAGCCTCATATTTGGCTTGATTGTTTGTGCAATAAGTTTTTAATCGGCTAGAGAAGTCGAAGGAGTTGTTACTTGGTGAAACAAGCATGGTGCCAATTTCTTGTCCTTCAATACAAACCAATCCATCAAAATACAAACTCTAGGGAGTAATAGAGAGATATGACATATCTAGTTTATGAGTATCATCAATCAGATGTTCTACAATAAAATCTTCTATGACCTGGCCTTTCTTAGATTTTAGCGATTCATAGGCCAAGTCATATTCTATAAGTGCATAAGCCCATTTACCGATTCTACCACTCATGATTGGGTTTTGCAACATGTATTTAATCACATCGGTTTGACCAGAAATGTCGCAATGACTAGACAATAAATAACACCTACACTTGGTGCATGCCTAAAACATGCATAAGTATGATTTCTCAATGAAGGTGTACCTTGTTTCAGTATCTACCAGCCTTTGGCTTAAGTAGGTACCACGTGTTCCTTTCCTTCGGTCTCCTGTGTTAGAATAGCTCCAATATCTTTATCTTCGGTTGCAATCTATAACCTGAATGGTACTCCTGCTTGTGGTGCTTTCAATATTGGAGCCGAAGATAAATATTTTCTAATAAGATCGAATGCTCCCAGTTGTTCTGCTTCTGCCCCCAATTGAATTCAGCATCATTTTAAGCCAAAGGATATGACTGAAGGCATCAATCTTCCCGACTAAGTTAGAAATAAACCTTCATAAATAATTTATTTTGCCGAACTTCTACAGGTCAAGCTTATAGATTGGATCTCCCAAATTCCGAATGGACTTAATTCGGTCGGGATCTATCTCTATACCATGTTCATGAATGATAAATCCTAATAACTTACTAGACGACACTCCAAAAGCACATTTACATCGGTTCATTTTTAGACCGTACCGACACATTTTATCAAAGGTTTTGCGTAAATTAGCTATATGAGAACTAAACTCAGCCAATTTTACTACAATATCATCAATGTAAACTTCCATAGTGATTCCCAACAACTCGTGAAAGATCAAATTCATTTCCCTCTAATAAGTGGCACCGATATTTTTTAGACCGAACGTAATGACAACCCACTCAAATAAACTAATGAAGCCTGGACATATAAAGTCATTTTAGACGCATCTTCTTTAGCCATGAAGATTTGATTATATCCAGCATTACCATCAAGAAAACTAATAATTTTATTTCCTAATGCATTATTAATCAACATGTCGGCGCATAGGATATTCATCTTTAGGAGTCGCTCTGTTTAAATTGCAGAAATCAATGCACACTCTAAGCTTACCTTACTCCTTCTCTACCGGCACAATATTAGAGACCCACTCTGCATATCTGCAAAGTCTAATAAAATTAGCTTCTAAGAGCCGATGAATTTCGTCCTTAATCAAGGGGAGTAAATCTGGACGAAATGATCTTGGTTTTTGCTTAAAAGGTCTGAAACCGGATTTAATAGGCAGGCGATGCTCCACTATTTCTCGGCTTAATCCGGGCATCTCGGTGTAATTCCAAGCAAAGCAATAAGAATATTCTTTTAATAGACCAACATTTCATCTCTAGGATTGGCTTCCAGGGTCTTGTTCACAAAAGTCGGCCTTGGAGTTTTACCATCTCCTATGTCAAACTCCTCCAAAGGATTGGCCAATGTAAATCCATGTCCTAACTTGTCGAGATCTCTAAATTCCTCTATTGTGTTTCCTTCAAAGGAATTAGACGCTCTTTGTGTGGCTGCGGACTGTCCGGCCTCCAAGGCCGGACCATCCATGACATTGGACTTGTGCAGTCGTGCTGCAGCACTCTGTAGCAGCAGCCGAACCGTCCGACCTCAGGGGGCGAACTGTCCGTGATATTGGCTGAGCCCCGTGAATCTTTCTGTTTTACCTCGGACCATCTGGCCTCGGGGGCCGGACTGTCCGCGACCTAGGTTATGTTCCTTTTGGATGTACTCATCATTTAAACTTTACTTGGGATTTAGCCGATTTTCCATTGGCTCTAGTATTACAAGAATGAAGCCTTTCCTATCTATATTTATGAATTGAAAGTTAGAAAAATCAACTTCTATGAGACATGTAGCAGTTTCATAGATACAAGGCATAGGGCATCGGCCACGACGATGCAGCCCGACGCATCAGCAAATACTTGTTTTATATCATCGCCTACCCATGTAACAACATTTGATGTAAGGTAGAAGGTACACATTGATTAGCATGGTCCAATCTCTGCCTAAGATTAGACTATAATTTCCTTCTACATCGGCGACGAAGAATGCAGCAGCAAGGATCATAGTCCCGATGGTTAACTCAACGGACGTGATTCCCTTGGCTTTAATCGAACTATCGGTCCCAACACTGTTGAGCGTCATATTGGTCTTGACTAGTTCGTCATCTTGCTTCCCTAATTTTCTATACAATGAGTAAGGCATTAAATTCACGGTCGCCCCTCCATCTACCAACATTTTAGCAATTGGTATTCCATCTATATGACCACACATGAAGAGTGGCTTTAAATGGTTGACATATTCTTTTGGCTTAGTGAAGGCGGCCTCTTTAGGACAAAAATAGAATTGAGCAATGACAGGTTCATCGTCACCGATAATAGTACAATCGGTTGAGAACATAATAACATTTACATCCATACCTAAGTGTTTTGGCGTGGCTCCGTAGTCGACCATGTCCTCTTCCATCAGATCGTCCTCCTCTGTATTATCTTCCTCCATAGGTGTTGGCGCGTCATCGAATGCATTTTGGTGTAGAGCTGACAGTCTGGACTCGAGGGTCAGATGGTTCACAATAGATGCAGATGGTTCGGCTTTTAATGCCGGACTGTCCACCGTACCTGCAGAGAGTTGTGTAGTTGTTGTCTTGTTCTCTGTCTTTGTGGCCATTTGATTTGCTTCGATGGCCTTTGTCTTCCACCACTTTTGTGGTGGTGGTACTGCGGATGTGTATCATTATTACATATTTTTTCTGCTTTTTTCCTTGCTCTCCTTTGCTCTCAGACACTACAATTTACGCTTTTGAGACCGTATCAGTCCCGATGGGCACCATAGGAGCATGGAGTATTTTGGGTCGGCTATTTTGTTGGATGCTCTCGTGTTTTCTTCCTTGTCTATATTGGCTGATTTACCAAAAATCATCGACCCTTCATTATTTTCCTATATGATGACATCTATCGTGCCTATTTTAATGATGTCCCCTTTTGTGGTTCCCTTGGCGGCTATATATATTTCCTCTCTATGCCCCCTGCCGGATTGGTCGGCCTTTTTGGCCGAGTAGTCCAACAATCTTGATATGGCACATGTGGTTGTATGTATGCATATTGATATGGCACAGATGAGTATGGGGGTGGAGGTGTCCTTGTAGGTACATTTGGTCTTAATTAAACATTATGACATGCAGACTTTTACGGTTGGTGAGATGACCTAATCGGTATTATCTATCGTCGCTACTGAGTAGGTGAGAGAGGTCGCTTCGTTGGGCGGTCACTTCGGCCGGCCTTCTTTTTCACATATTCAGATAATAATTGATAAAAAGTCAGACCAGATCTGACCAGTCGATCGGATGCCTTGAACGTGTTTGTCTTCCATGTACCTATTTTTGGTCGTCGAGGTTTGGATGTACGTGACCGCTGTTCTAGGGCGTTGCCGGATCGATCGCTTGATTGGTGTCCCGGACCGTCCGCGTCTATGCGTCGGACCGTCCGCGGTGCGTAGGATGGGAGCCCATGCCTGGCTTCCTGCCTGCGTCTGCCCCCAACATTGGACGTAGCAATGGTGATTTTCATGGTGTACCCTCCATCCGGAGTCTTTCTGTCACCACTTTCCTGCAAGAAAATTTTAGCGTTTCCATTGGCCTCTTTGCATCGCCGATGATGATCTCCTTGCCCTTGCCCTTATCGGCGGTGCTAGGCTGAACCAGAACTTTTTTACCATCAAAGTTGACCATATTTATTAGGAAGGGCTCTGTGTCCACCTGTATTTCCTGAAATTTCAATCATCCCTTGTTAATGGCCGATTGTATCTGTCATCGAAACACATTACAATCATTAGTTGCGTGAGAGAATGAATTGTGCTACTTGCAGTATGCACGATGTTTGAGTTCATCGGCGGATGGAATAGTATGGTTTATTTTAATGTTACCATTTTTGAGTAATTCATCGAATATTTTATCACACATGCCAACATTAAATGTAAACTTAACCTGTTCTTATCGTTTCTTTTGAACCAGCTCCAAGGAGGAACAAGCCGAAGACTTGGCCAGCTTTGGCTAAATCATTTTAGCAGCGTACACTTCTTTTGATTCGTCATCCGAGCTACTCTGATCGTATTCTACCACATGAACATTGTGACAAACCACTTTAGTAGTATCTTTGCTTTGGCTTTCACAAGCCAAAGCTCTCGGGTGTAACTGAGCTAGCGTGAAAAATTGAATGCCTTCTAACCTTTCTTTTAAATAATAACGCGTTCCATTAAAGGTTAATCCTACTAGTTGTTTCTCTGCCAAGTGAATTTGGAAGCATCGGTTTCTTGTATCCCGAAACCTTCGGATGTATTCATTAACCGATTCATCTTGTCCTATCACAGGGCCACTAAATCTACTAGATCTAACTTATAATTGCCGGAGAAAATATGATCATTGAACTTTTTGTTCTAAATCTCCCCATGGAAATATAGAATTAGGAGGAAGCATGGCGTACCATGCGAATGCAGTCTTTGTAGGGACAATGAAAATAAACGAACACGAAATGCCTTTCTGTCAGCCAATTCTCCTAATTGTGCTAGGAACTGGCCTATGTGTTCGCGCGTGCTCTTACCTTGGTCACCCGAAAATTCCGTGCATTCGTGTATTCTAGTTCCCTATGAGTATGGGTGATTGTCAAATCGGTTATCATAGGGCCTCCGATATGACTGTCCCCTAGATATCATGCTAACTCCAAGCTTAGCTCAGAACGCCTCGGCTATTTCTTCCCTTACTATGTCAATGGCAGTCCCTCTAGTCTGACATAGGTGTGGTTGTTTGGATATTAGTATATTATTTCCCTCCCCACCGACTTGGGTTTTGTGGGGCATTAATGCTTGCCCTATGCAGCTCATATGACTGGTCATTCCTTTCTGGACTTTTGGGAGGGGCTGGAAAGTACTCGCCCCCACGTGTTTAGGATGTTATATTACGGTATTGGGGCATTGTAGGATGTGATAGGAGGTTTAGTTGGGACGGATGTGTATTCGGATAATAATCATCATCACTGGGTTCTATGTATTCTGCGCCGAACCATCTGGTTAAATAGGCGGACCATCCGGTGGCTTGCGCGGTCTGGTAATGTATTCAGACTGTTCGGCGCTATTTGCGGACGGTCCAAACTGTTTGTTTGGGATTTGCACAGATCGTGGCGGCTCGAGCGCGGGTCTTGGTAATTCGGTTCTAAAAATGGGACCGACCGTCGTTGGCCCGGATGGTCTGCGCTCACGCGGGGACGGTCCGGTCGTGCGCAGATCGGCAGATTTACCCTTGATTTGCATAGGAGGCTATGGTTGTCCAGGTTATGTGTCCATCAACATCCCATAAAGGGGTTGTGATTGGCCATGCAAATCTAGAGCCGATGAATCACTTGTGTTTTCCCTGATTCAACCTCGTGCGAGGGAAAATTTGCTACAACAGATTTATCAAATGCGCACACTAGCCTCATAGTCATTTTGCATACCCCTATAATCTGTTACATTTGGGCTCGCTACTCATCTATGTTAGCTCTAAGAGATTAGATTTCGTTTGTCTCGCTTACCTTAGGGGTAGCCGTAGCAGGTCGGAGCGAAGCCAAATCAGTCGTCCTTTGTCGAACGACCTTGTTATTTCTGTCCACTTTGAAGTTGGCCAGGAACTTCGCTTGTGCTTCCTTGATCAGTTGCTCCTTATGCTCCTCAAACTTCTGTTGTTCTTCAGCCGGCAGAGTTTCCCAGGTCGGCTCAATGATGTTGCTGGGAGAGACGTAAGAGCTATATATTGAACTGGCCATTGAGGGCAGATTTGATAGATCTTCACACGAGTTCCCCAGCGGAGTCGCCACAAAGTATGTTGGCGCTGATCTAGGTGCCTATCACTGCAATGAATACCGACGGCGGTGCTCTCTGCGGAAGCACAGATGGTTCATGGTTGAGGGCCGTACAGTCCACGACCTGGTACAGAGGCTAGGGTTTCTGCCCGATGAGCCAGACGGACGACGCCTAGTGGCCGGACGATATGCGTGTGCTCAGAGGGGACGATTTCGCCAACATCACCTATATCTCACTCTTGGCCAACAACACCAAGATCTCTCCTCCCCAATGGGGTCCCTTCCAGAAGTGAGATCTAGGTGCTGTCGGCGAACTCGTCGCCTCGGCGCACGTGCGGACCGTCCGCCCACCAGGCGCGGACCATCCGACTCGTCGAGCAGAAACCCTAGCCTCTGCGCTAGGTCGCGGACTGTCCGGCCCTCGACCACGGACCGTCCGTGCTTTCGCAGAGAGCACCACCACCGGTATTTATCACAGTGATTGGCACTCAAATCGGCGCCAACACCATACCTCCATCCTTGAAGAAGTACCATGAAATTGGGTTAGCATGTCAATATACCGTTCGGCTAGAGTGAAATTAGCTTATCAGTGCACTGTTTGAGCATAAAGCTAGATTTAGGGAAGATGCTTGAAGAGAGAAAAAAAAAGGTAAGGGTGGAGGCTTAGCTTGGAGAGAAAAGAAAGTGATTTGAACCCTGAAAACAGAAGGACCTAACTAGCTCTCCCTTTTACCGTAGGTACGGTCAAGTACTCAGTACAACCACCTCCTCAACTCTGTCCACACTACCTGCTCACTACACCCATGACCATCCCATTTGATTATACATGCCATGATCCAAACATTACATGTCGATCAATCAGAGAAAATGAGTGGTCTTTAATCATTTGGCACAGTGTAAAACCGTTGGCACTCGAATAAATAGTTTTGTTCAGGTCAGAGGTTAGTTGGCTTGCTTGCGTCCCACTCCCATTTTTTTAAAGGAAGGAAGAGGCAGCAGCTCTGGCTGTTGCCTGCTGTCTTTGAAGCTGCAACAACACTTTGGTGGTGTGGTGTAGTGTGTGTACTAGTTAGTAGCCTGGTAGTGGAGATGCTGTAAGTGTAAGCAACAACTGCTTCACTCCTAGCTACTCTCTCTGTCCCCCCCCCCCCCCCCCCCCCCCCCGACCAATTTGTCATGATTTGGTTTTTAAAAAAAAATGGTACTCAAATCACGAGAGATTCTCAATGATTTATAAAATAATAAGATTAATATAGCCATTGGGACGGTAAGACATGGTTCCCACATTTCTTGTCACAGCCAATTTGGAACCGTACATGCATGCATTTTGTAAGTAGCAGCTGCTTGTTCAACGTAACTTTTCTGCGAAATTCAGTGCCAAAGAAAATTCGGCGGCAACTGGCGCGCGGCCTGGTTGTTCAACTTGGACCAGACGCTGTAATAGCCTTGCATCTTATTCGGCGTTTTAAGTTATATTTTAGTTTCACGAGTTCTATTTGATGTAAATTCTTGGATGATTTACATAAGAAATTATCAAAACTCAGGGGTTGTTTAATTGCTAGTGGCTAATTTTTAGTCACTATATTTTATTTCATTTTAGTTTTTAATTTGCTAAATACGAAAACTAAAACAAGGTACAGATCTGCAAGGAAAACATACCGAGTGCACGAAGCAGGTCTCTCTCAGCAGAATTGGGGCATCGTTTGGTGCTGGCATGTTGGCTCCATTGCAACAACAACCCCCCAACCCTCATGTTCGTCCGATTCTTGGATTTGGAGACGGCTAATAACAACAGCTCACGCATGCAACGTGTCACCGAGACAATGGGCTGGAATACAATATGATCGGATGACTTTTCTTGCATGTGGAGCAAGCATTGTTACAAATCATCTGGGAAAATATGGTTATTGGCTACTTGATTGATTGGCAGTCTACAACTCAGTCTGCTAGGTTTCATCCTCAAGTGTTCTCAAGTTGAGAATTCTTCTCGCTCTCGTGTCCTGTCTTTGCTTGCCCTACACTGCACTCCCATCTCCGTCGTCACCACGACCATGTAACTAACAGCTCATGGTGCACGTCACAACATTTCAACTTCCTTGCTCAACGAAAACTAACTATATATTTTCTTTGCGGAGTACAGTCCCGTCTTCAACAGAGAAATACAATACAAAGTTTCGCTTGACAAAAACACATACCAAGTGATAGAACGCTTGACTATTAAGGCAGGGCGGCACCATGTTTTACAGCATAGAGAAGAAGAAGAATTGACTCAAATTACATTTACTCTCACGAGAGGAAAAGGAACACCACTATTTTTTTAAGCACAGCCTCGCTCCAGCCTGGCCTAATAGTTTCTAAAGTTTAGTTGTTGAAATTGAGTACTGGAACTTCAGTCTTTTTTAGCTCATCTTTTATGATCTAAAGTTTCTGTTAGATTACTTTAGAAGACAATTTAGTTCTCCTATTTAGAGCCTCAATAGTTGTTGATCATTTGTTCTCAAATACTATAAATCAAGAACAAGGCAACACAATTGTTAATAGTTAAAGACATTCGACCTTCGAAACATTATTTCCTCTCGTATATAATGATCTTCAGACGAAGGCCATGAAGAACATACCTTCATCATTTCAACATATAAACATGAATGTAAATAAAAAAGTGGAGAAATACAAAAGAATAAAGACAATAATAATCATGTATCAATGATCTATTTATTCTTGTATTCCGTAAACATGAATAAACGTCAACAATATTCATATTATATTGGTACCTTCGGCTTGACAAAAGGTGAGAGAATGAGAATGACGCGAGAGTGATTACAATCCAGCGTGAACAGTACGGGGTACTGTTCATCTATTTATAGGCACGAGACTCAACCCGAGTAAAATTACATCCGTGCCCTCGAACACTTGTTTACAAGTAACTAAAACCAATAAGGTCTATCTACTCATTTTTCCTTCTTTGCTTGGTCTGCGTTGAAGTCATTGAGCTTCAGCACCTCGCACTGTCGTCTCTACACAGAGTCTTCATCTTGATGAGCTAAACCGAGGCTGAAAGAGGCTTCGTCGATCCTTTGTATCATTTTACCGAAGATGTTTTTTCCTTGAGTACCTTCGGCGGAGAAGAAGACCCCCAATAGTAGCCCCTTCGCGGTGCTAGATCGTTTTTTTCGTAACGAGCTCGATCCGCGAAAAACACGAAGGCTTCGAAATGCCGAAGGTCCGAAAAACACCTTCCCTGAGCTTGTTGTCGAAAAACGATTAAAATATTCCGGACGTCGAACGGTCCACCGCTCAGCCAGTGTAGGCGGTGTGGCGGTTCGCCTTCTTCCTCTGCAACACTATATAAACAAACAGGTTGGTGAGGAGTTACCACAACATTCATTGTCATTGCACTGTTGTGCTGTTAAAATTTTTAACGAAAGCCGAAGCTTTCCAGATTGTTCCCTGCAGACACACGCTTCGTCATTCGGAATAAACTTCGGCTTAAGGAACCGCGAAACTTAAGATGGCCCGAGTGACATCCACCGCTAGCGTGTCACGCGAGGGAGATGGTGCTGAGACAACAGAGACAGCGCCAATATCAGAAATGATAAGGCGATCAGGTCTAGTGATATCGGAAAAAACTGTTTCTGAAGATGAAGCTGCCGAAGCTGAGCAGATTGTAGCTGAGGACGGGAGTGATGATAAGGCTGGGGAAGACTACAATATTTTGAGCCCGTCGAAGCCAAGCCACATCGAATTTGGAAAATCTACTGTGACAGCAGAGGACATGGTTATTGAAAGTGCATTCATCCCTTTTGTGAGTTTTGGTGATTTGGATAACAACACATTTAAAGGTCTAACAAGTTTGCTAAGTGTTGAACAGGGAATTCAGTATGATGAACATACTTGAATAGTGTATAATGATCAGTGAACAAGGTTCAACACAAGGTCAAATAACCAGTGAGACAATGCAAATGGATATAATATGGTCTCTATATTGGTTTGAATATATGGACAAGTCCTGAGAAATCACTATGCATAAATATGATCATAATAGAGGTTGAAGTGATTAAGAGGATTGGTCAAGCCAAAGTGAATAAGATATGAGGAATCGTGAATTGGCTTGACCATATTACTATTAGTCCATATATGAATATATGAGAATCAAACTAGAGCTTGATTGATCTTAGCAGTTATATCTAGATGACATTCAAGCAAGGTTCATAATATTGAAGAAATGATTCTCATAATGGATGCTCAATAGGATGTGACTCAAGAATGACTTGATAGGGTGAAGATAGCAAGGAAAGGGCTTCGAGGAACTAAGCGAAGGTGAAGGCCAAGCGACGGCTTGTAGACCGAGGTACCATGGCTAAGGTGAAGAAGAGAGTACTTGCACTAAGTCGATGAACTAATCAGCTATGAAGAGTTATAACATGTTGATGCATCAGTAAGGTGACTTGAAGCCATGATTTGAACTCATATATGGTGAAATGGCACAAGTCACAGGCTCGATTTGTGTTTGCTTCAAAAGGTGAGACAAAGATGTTTGTGATCCTTATGAAGCAACACCATGGAGGAATCACACTTGAGACACCAATGACTCAAGGAGTTTACTTAATTATATTTTATTTAACTTGAGTATAGGAATCGTCGTACTATCAAGGGGGATCCAAAAAGAAGGTTGGTGTTGGTACAAAAGCTCAAAAATCCTTGATCCAAAACTTCCATTTTACCCTTGTTAATCCTTAGTGAAAGTATGTAGTACAACCTTTTAAAGTCTATCTTGGCCAAAATTGCTTTTTGGAAAAACAGGTTCAACCGGTTTTAAAACAGGTTCAACCGGTTTTTGCACTGTTCACCCTTTTTCAAAATACTGGTTCAGCCGGACACTCAACCGGACACTCAACCGGTTTTTGTCTGGTGGAAACCGGTTCAACCGGTTCTAAAACCGGTTCAACCGGTTTTTGCACTGTTCACTTTTTTCTGCCAGTCTGCTGTGTCAGCCAAAAAAGCTGTGAAAACCGGTTCAACCGGTTTTGGGACCGGTTCAACCGGTTTTTGGGCAGAAAAGTAAAAAACGGCTAGTTTTGGAGCCCCACCTATATATACTCACTCCTACCTCTCTCCCCACAGAAGAGCACGACCCAAACTCCATTTCTAACCTGAGAAACACCTCCCACTCTCTCTCACACACCTCTTGCCTCTCCCATTTCAAATCTTTGGAGAGAAATCTTTGAGTGAGTTTGAGAGCTACGGTTTTTGTGCTTCATCTCCAAATCTCTCTTGCTCTTCTTGATTCGAGCTTTGGTACTACATCGAGTTCTTTGTGGATTCATTACTCTTGGAGCTTCTAGCTCCTAGACGACTAGGTGTCTCTTGTGAGTCTCCAAATCTTGTGGAAGACCACAAGAAAGTTTGTATTACCCGCTCGTTTGAGCAAAGATTAGTGTGTGGGCTTGACCTTTGTGGTCGGCAAAGGGAGGATTAGGGTTGAAAGAGACCCGGCTCTTTGTGGGCTCCTCAACGAGGAAGTAGGGCACCTTGGTGGTGTGACCGAACCTCGGGATAAATCTTGTGTCTCTTGTGTTCTTGTTCATTGTGCTTATTCGTGTTCTTCGTTCTCTCACCATTCCGTGAAAGATTTGTTTATATCTTTTTGGTGTGTGGATTTTGAGAAGTGCCCTTCTCAGATCTACTACTTTGAACCCTGTGGATCATTTAGAACATCTCATTTCCAAAGTTAACTGGGTGAATTTCGAGATCAATTCAGTTTTACCCAGTTTGCTTATAGTTTTTGTTGAAAAAGTTTTAACTTGCCTATTCACCCCCCTCTAGGCAACTTTCAATTGGTATCGGAGCCTAATCCTCGTTCTAACGCTTAACCGCGTGAGGAAAAGATCATGTCGGGGGGACTAAGAAACGAAAGTGCTTCTAAGCTTGAAAAAGTTGAGGTTGCCTCGACTTTATCTTTTGGTGCAGATGTTGATCCTAGGGCAATAGATCTTGCCATGAGAATCGCCGAAAGGATGTTCCTCAAAATGAAGGAAGATGAGGCGAAGAACAAAATTGAAGAAGAAAATAATCGATGGAGACCAAACGACGAATCCACCTCTTCACAAGGTTCGTCTTTCAAATCCACTTCTCATATGTGCTTTATTGCTAATGGGAGTGATAGTGAAAGCGAAAGTGAGGATGAGGAGGAGCAAGAAAGTGATAGTGAAGATGAGGAAGATCTTCAAAAATTCTTCGCTCAACTAAGCAAGAAGAACCGGATGAGCTTGCTCAAACTCATGAAAAGAGCGGAAGAACAAAAGGAAATGCTTCATAAGCAAGAAGATATCCTCATCGAAAAAATCAAAGACTTGGAGAAGTTGACCAAAGAGAATGAGAAGCTAAAGTGCTCTCATGATGATTTGGTCCAAAGGTATGAAGACATTTCAATTGAGCAAATTAAAGCTATTAATCATTCATCATATATTGCTCAATTAGAAAATAAAAATGCTATGCTCAAGAACACGGTAGAAAAGCTAAATATTGAAAATCTGGCTTTGCAAGAAAAACATGATAAGCTTGTGTGCTCTCATAATAAATTTATGGATTCACATATCATGTTAGAAATGGCTCATGAGGTTGTGTTAACTAATTTGAAATCCTACTGTAACGCCCCGAATTTTGCAGTTGAATTTTTTCTTTTCTTTACTCGCCAAAATTCGGGCGTTACCTTTTCCTTTTCTTTTTCCCCTCGCTAAACCTTGACCTTCTTCAAAGTTTAGCGGGATTCGGTTTGGATCTCCCGTGTAGGAAAAACCCTAAATACTTTATGTTGTTTGATGCACCATGCCGCCCTTGCATTTTTTTGAAAGTGCAATCGCATTCATCTAGAAGATCGGATTTCGAAAACAGAGAAGTAATCTTTTCTTTTTTCTTTCTCTCTCTTTCTCTCTAATCTTCTCTTTTTCTCTCCCGCGCCGTGGGCCGACCCCGGCCGACCCAGGCCCCTGCGCGCCCCCCCTTGGGCCCAATAGGCCCAGCCGCCCCCCCCCTCTTTCCCTTATTCCCTAACCCTCTCCCTCTCCCCCCTCATTTTCTCCCTCCCCACCTAAGCCGCCGCCCCTACCCCCTGCCCGCCCCCTGCCCTAGGTCGCCGCGCCGCCCCCTGCCGCCGGCCGCCCCTCGCCGTCGAACCCCGACACCGGTGAGCCCCCCCTCCTCCCTCTCTCCCTCCTCCCTCTCTCCCCTCCCCTCCCCCTCCCTGCCCGGCCAAGGCCCGGCCGCCCCCTGTCCGCGCCGGCCGTCCCCTGCCCCGCCGTGGCCTGTGGCCGCCCGCTCGGCCGCCCAGCCCGACCCCCCCCCCCCCCCCGCGCCCGCCTGGCCGCCGGTTCAACCGGCCGGCGCAGCGGCTCAGCCGCCCGGCCAGCCCCGCCCGCGCCCCACCTAGGGCCGGTTCAACCGCCCTAGGGCCGGTTCAACCGCCCCCCCCCCCCTTCTGTTTTTTTTTATTTTTTCTATTTTATTTTATTTACTTTCTGTGATCATAATTACTGTATTTTAAGTAGGCTAATCACTGTTCATGCTATGGGAAAATAGGAAGTTTAATTTAAAATTCCGTTATGTTATTGATTCACGTAGTTAATTGTTTACCCTGTGCAATGTTGATCAACTAAAAGTGATTAGGTTTCCATCAGTATGTATAAATATATATAACAGAATTATTTTGTTAAAAACCAATTGTGTCATTAGTGCATAAGATTTAACCCCCTGCGAGACCTTTCCCGTTTCTTTCTAGCCATAACAAATGCGTTATCGAATGTCATACTTGGTGCATATTCACTTTATTTGTTATCTTGTATGGTGTACTGTTCTTTTGTATTAAATATGTGGATGGATGTATGTATGTTTGCGCTCGCATAGAGAACGATCCGGTCGAAGAGCCCGAGGAATTCGCAGGAGAAGCCCCTGAGCAGCAGTCGGTTGGTGGAGGCAAGTGTCCTTTGACCTATCTCTGTCCTATTCATTCTTTAATTCACCTCCCGCATTACACATTTATACCTAAGGATTGACTAGCTTTTGTTATCCATGTCCTTGTTTACCTATTTGGGTCGGATTATTACTACTTAGTCTGATGCTATTGCTCAACTCTAATCAATGAACATGATGTGATTATCTATGATACGCTGTTTTCCCGTTCTTCTTTATGATTATACTTGTGGTTTTCAAGGGGGCTCGAGTGGTTTCTCGAGTGCCTCTCCGTAAGGACCTGTTCTATGGATGACCGCCCGGGAAAACAGTGCAACCATGAGGGTGGAATGGGGTGCCCTTAGCTGAATAATTAGAGGATCCGGGGTGTAGTTCACTTAGCCGTCGTGCCGTCAATGGGGCTCGGTGTATGCGGCTCGCTCTGCCAAGTTTGGGTTCGCCCCCTTGGGGAGGAGTGCGGTGCATTTAGGAAACCTAACGGGTGGCTACAGCCCCGGGGAATCTTTGTAAAGGCTACATAGTGAAACCCTGCCTATTCACCTTGGTAGTGTTTAAGGGTTTGATCGGCCCGAGGCAAGAGGGAATCACGGCTTGTGGGTAAAGTGCACAACCTCTGCAGAGTGTTATGAAACTGATATATCAGCCGTGCTCGCGGTTATGAGCGGCCAAGGGAGCTCCAGTGATTAGTGGTACTTGATCAGAGACATTGTGGTACAGGTGGTTATGAGATTGATGGTTTTGGTTATGACTATGGTGCTGGTAAGTGGTATTCTTTCCGTTTGGAAAGGGTACATCGGGTTAATAACTTGGGTAATGCTAAAACTTGGCTTTCTACTAGTAAATAATAATCTGACCAACTAAAAGCAACTGCTTGACTTATCCCCACATAAAGCTAGTCCACTACAGCCAAACAGGATACTTGCTGAGTATGTTGATGTGTACTCACCCTTGCTCTACACACCAAACCCCCCCCCAGGTTGTCAGCATTGCAACCACTGCTCAGGAGAAGATGAAGCTGTGGAAGGAGACTTCCAGGAGTTCCAAGATTACGACGAGTTCTAGGTGTGGGTTAGCGGCAACCCCCAGTCGGCTGCCTGTGAAGGCCGCGTTATCTACGTTTCTTTTCCGCACTTTGATTTATTGTAAGAACTATATGGACGTCTCAGACGTATGATGTAATCGACTATTATCCCTTTTTAATACTATTTTGAGCACTGTGTGATGATGTCCATATTATGTAACTGCTGTGTACGTGAATAACTGATCCTGGCACGTACATGGTTCGCATTCGGTTTACCTTCTAAAAACCGGGTGTGACATAAGTGGTATCAAAGCCGTGCTGACTGTAGGACCGCTAACCTAGAGTAGAATGGTCGTTCTAAGGATTATAGACCTCTGTCTCTTCCTTGACTTTGATATCCCTTCAAAAGTTGGTCCTACTGACCAAACCTATGTTCTACTACATATTATACCTTGCTGAAAATTATGTTTTATTCTGATCCTTCATTTACTTATGATTCATTACTTGCTGGTCATATTAATTCTGTTCTCACCCTTTTGCTTGCGATGTCTTTTGTAGATGGCTCGACTTAGACACACTGCACGAAAGTCAGTCATCCCCTTCTTACCCTCCCGCCTTGCTGAGCGTCCGCTTCGCCGTCCCGTGGCCGGACAGTCCAGCCACTTGGAGAGACTACACCACCGCCTGCGTGAGGAGCAGGAACGTCGACGACAGGAGCAGCAGAGCTCTTCCTTCTCGCTCCACCAGGAGATAGAGTCTGTGAGGAGCTGCTCCCCTGTGCTTCCTCTGGAGCCGCCCCCTGCACCACCACTGGGCGCCCCAGCCTCTGGAGTAGCTGCTGGAGGAGACCCAGACGACGGAGGAGGCGACGACAGCTCGAGCCACGACACCGACTTCTCTGCTAACTCTGAGCCGGAAGGATGGGTTGCTCGACCCATCACTCGCGACGCTGCTCGCGGGTGTCACTTCCATGATGCGCTCGACACCCTGCTACGTCGGGCATTTGACCGGCATACTTGGTCCGTCGAGTATCGCTGTGTGGTCTACCAGCATAGTCGCGGGGTCTACTCGGACCGCTGGGAGGCGACTTGCTTGGTGCGCTGCCCGGAGGACAGTCTCCAGGGTGCAGAGGCCTGTTCAGAGCACTATTCTATCTCTGAGCGGGACTCAGCTGAGGCAGCCATGCAAGATGCTGCACGGCGTGCGCTTTCGCACTACTGCTCGGTTTTCGGTGGGGCAGCTGACGGTCTTGACCTGAAGTATTACCCCCGCCGTTCATCTGGCAGCACAGGAGGCGTGATTGTCTCACCTGTCGGTGAGGGCAATCCTAGGTTGAGCAGCACAGTCAACCTAGCCGCCGTGCTAAACACGGAGCTGGACCATGCATTAGACGAGCTGAGTAGGGCTCGTGCTGAGATCGCCCTGCTGCGGGCTGAGCGCGCGGAACGTCGTTTCCTGGACGGTGGTTCCCCTGCTCCCGTTGGGACTCAGCACCCGTACCGCTCACCTCAGCGTGGACACCAGTCTTATGGCAATCCCGCCTGCAAGACCAAGATAAACCTAGAACCATAGATCGTTAGAGTTGGATCTTGTAATTAATACGAAATAAATATATACATAGAAGCTTCAGTCTTAGCGTTAGTCTCGGTCTTAGTTAGTTTTAGTTAGACAGGGTAGTTTGCTATATCCTGTGCATTTATATTTGTCATGATGAACTATGTTTGGTTTGGATCTTTGTAATGATTGTCACCAGAGTGTGGGTATCCCCTGCATTTTGGTTTACATACTATGTCAATAAAGTTAGTTATATAGTTGGGAAACCCATTATTCTCCTTTCCTCTTTATCTGAGAAGCTGTGTGGTCTGTGTTGGAGATCAGTGAAGATGCTCATCTGTTCAGTGCTGTTGGAGAATTCTATACTCTTTTCTTATGCTGCAAGCTTTGCCAGATCAGTTCTGATGTGTGGTTGCGTTCTGCAGATGTCAGAGAACAGGCGTAGAGGAGGAAGGCGTGCTCAGCAGGAGCGAGCCGCTCCGCAGGATGAGGTGCCCCAGCAGCAGCACCTGCCGCCCCCGCCCCCGATGTCGATTGAGCAGATGTTTCTGATGCAGACTCAGGCAGTTCAAGCCATCGGTCAGACTCTGGCCGCCATTCAGCAGCAGCAGCAGCAGCAACAGCAGCAAGCACCACCCCAGCCTCAGATGCCTCAGATGCCTAGAGACAAGCGTGCTGAATTCATGAGAGGTCATCCACCAACGTTCGCTCACTCTTCTGACCCCATGGATGCTGAAGATTGGCTGCGCACTATGGAGCGGGAGTTGCATACCGCTCAGTGCGATGACCGGGAGAAAGTCTTGTATGGTCCCCGTCTGTTGAGAGGAGCAGCCCAGTCATGGTGGGAGTCTTACCTCGCCACCCATGCCAACCCCGACACCATCACCTGGGAAGAATTCAGGGGTAGCTTTCGTCAGTACCATGTCCCTGCAGGTCTGATGACAGTGAAGAAGGAGGAGTTCCTGGCCCTTAAGCAAGGGTCATCGTCTGTCAGTGAGTATCGAGACAGGTTTCTGCAATTGTCTCGCTATGCTCCTGAAGATGTCAACACCGACGCCAAGCGACAGTACCGTTTCCTGAGAGGCTTGGTTGACCCTCTGCAGTATCAGCTGATGAACCACACCTTCCCGACATTCCAGCACCTGATTGACAGAGCAATCATGACAGAGAGAAAGCGCAAGGAGATGGAAGATCGTAAGCGCAAGATCAGTGGACCCCAGCCTGGAAGCAGCAGCCGTCCCCGTTTCTCAGGCAATCAACCTCAGCAGTCCAGGCAAAACCAGCGTCCACCTCAGCAGCATCAGCAGCGTCAGCAGTATCAGCAGTTCCAAAGGCAGTATCCTCAGAATCAGTACCAGAACCATCAGAGCAATCAGTCAGGAGGTCAGTTTCAAAAGCAGAATCAGCAAGCACCTCGTCTTCCTGCCCCAGCAAATCAGCAGAACAGTCAGGCAGCACCAGCTCAGGTTGGAAACAGGGCATGTTTCCACTGTGGAGAGCAAGGCCATTGGGTGATGCAATGTCCGAAGAAGGCAGCCCAGCAGCAGTCAGGCCCCAATGCCCCAGCAAAGCAGAATGTGCCTCAGCCTGGAGCAGGCAATCGCCCTCAGCCGCGCTATAATCGTGGAAGGCTGAACCACTTGGAGGCTGAAGCAGTTCAGGAGACCCCCGACATGACAGTAGGTATGTTCCCAGTCGATTCCCATATTGCAGAAGTGTTATTTGATACTGGAGCAACACATTCTTTCATTACTGCATCATGGGTAGAAGCACATAATCTTCCAACTACTACCATGTTAACCCCCATTCAAATCGACTCAGCCGGTGGTAGAATTCGAGCTGATAGCATTTGTTTAAATGTAAGTGTGGAAATAAGGGGGATAGCGTTTCCCGCCAACCTTATAGTAATGGGTACTCAGGGAATAGATGTCATCCTAGGGATGAATTGGTTAGATAAGTATCAGGCAGTTATCAGTTGTGATAAAAGGACAATCAAGTTGGTGTCCCCACTAGGAGAGGAAGTGGTGACCGAGTTAGTCCCGCCCGAGCCAAAGAAAGGAAGTTGTTATCAGATGGCTGTTGATAGCAGTGAAGCAGACCCAATTGAGAGTATCAAGGTTGTGTCTGAATTCCCAGATGTGTTTCCAAAGGATTTACCGGGTATGCCACCAGAGCGGAAAGTTGAATTTGCTATAGAGCTTCTTCCTGGAACCGCCCCCATCTTTAAGAGAGCTTACAGAATATCTGGACCAGAGTTGGTTGAGCTTAAGAAGCAGATTGATGAGCTGTCAGAGAAAGGTTACATCCGGCCAAGCACCTCGCCTTGGGCCGCCCCTGCCTTGTTTGTGGAGAAGAAAGATGGCACTAAGAGGATGTGTATTGATTACCGAGCTTTGAATGAAGTCACGATCAAGAACAAGTATCCTTTGCCCAGAATAGAAGATCTGTTCGACCAGTTGAGAGGAGCCAGTGTGTTCTCCAAGATCGATCTAAGGTCAGGTTATCATCAGCTCAGGATCCGACCTTCGGACATTCCGAAGACGGCATTCATTACCATGTATGGTTTATATGAGTTCACAGTGATGTCTTTTGGTTTGACCAATGCGCCAGCATTCTTTATGAACTTGATGAACAGTGTATTCATGGATTATCTTGATAAGTTCGTGGTGGTATTCATTGATGACATTCTGGTTTATTCTCAAAGTGAAGAAGAGCATGCAGATCATTTGAGGATGGTATTGCAGAGATTGCGAGAGCACCAGTTGTATGCAAAGTTGAGCAAGTGTGAGTTCTGGATCAGTGAAGTCCTGTTCTTGGGTCACATAATCAACAAAGAAGGATTGGCTGTGGATCCGAAGAAAGTGGCAGACATTCTAAACTGGAAAGCGCCAACGGATGCTCGAGGAATCAAGAGCTTCATTGGAATGGCCGGATATTATCGGCGATTCATTGAAGGGTTTTCGAAGATTGCGAAACCAATGACAGCGTTGCTAGGCAACAAAGTTGAGTTCAAGTGGACCCAGAAATGTCAAGAGGCCTTTGAAGCGCTGAAAGAGAAGTTGACTACAGCGCCCGTCCTAGTCTTGCCTGATGTGCACAAGCCCTTCTCGGTGTATTGCGATGCTTGTTACACAGGTTTGGGATGTGTGTTGATGCAAGAGGGAAGAGTTGTGGCTTACTCGTCCCGACAGCTGAAGGTTCATGAGAAGAATTACCCAATCCATGATCTAGAGTTGGCAGCAGTGGTTCACGCACTGAAGTCATGGAGGCACTATCTGTATGGACAGAAATGTGATGTTTACACAGACCACAAGAGTCTGAAGTACATATTCACTCAGTCAGAATTGAACATGAGGCAACGAAGATGGTTAGAATTGATCAAAGACTATGAGTTGGAGATTCATTACCATCCAGGAAAAGCAAACGTAGTGGCAGATGCTTTGAGCAGAAAGAGTCAAGTTAATCTGATGGTCGCTCGTCCGATGCCTTATGAGTTGGCCAAGGAGTTTGACAGGTTGAGTCTCGGATTTCTGAACAATTCGCGAGGAGTCACAGTTGAATTGGAACCTACCTTGGAGCGCGAAATCAAAGAAGCGCAGAAGAATGATGAAAAGATCAGTGAGATTCGGCGATTGATTCTAGATGGCAGAGGCAAAGACTTTCGAGAAGATGCAGAAGGTGTGGTATGGTTCAAAGACCGCTTGTGTGTTCCCAATGTCCAGTCTATTCGGGAGTTGATTCTTAAGGAAGCTCATGAGACAGCTTATTCGATTCACCCTGGCAGTGAGAAGATGTATCAGGATCTGAAGAAGAAATTCTGGTGGTACGGAATGAAAAGAGAAATCGCAGAGCATGTGGCTATGTGCGATAGTTGTCGAAGAATTAAGGCAGAACACCAGAGACCAGCTGGATTGTTGCAACCGTTGCAGATCCCTCAGTGGAAATGGGATGAAATTGGTATGGATTTCATAGTCGGATTGCCTCGCACTCGAGCCGGCTACGATTCCATTTGGGTAGTAGTGGACCGCTTGACCAAGTCAGCCCACTTCATACCTGTCAAGACCAACTACAACAGTGCAGTATTGGCAGAATTGTATATGTCTCGGATCGTTTGTCTTCATGGTGTGCCAAAGAAGATAGTGTCAGACAGAGGAACGCAGTTCACCTCTCATTTCTGGCAGCAGTTGCATGAAGCCTTGGGCACGCATCTGAATTTCAGTTCAGCTTATCACCCGCAGACAGATGGTCAGACTGAAAGAACCAATCAAATTCTTGAAGATATGTTGAGAGCCTGTGCGTTGCAAGATCAGTCCGGATGGGACAAGCGACTGCCTTATGCGGAGTTTTCCTATAACAACAGTTACCAGGCCAGTTTGAAGATGTCACCGTTTCAAGCGCTGTATGGAAGGAGTTGCAGAACTCCGTTGCAATGGGATCAGCCTGGAGAGAAGCAGGTGTTTGGGCCAGATATTTTGCTTGAAGCCGAAGAGAACATCAAGATGGTCCGAGAGAATCTGAAGATAGCGCAATCAAGGCAGCGAAGCTATGCAGACACAAGAAGAAGAGAGCTGAGTTTCGAAGTCGGAGACTTTGTCTATCTGAAAGTGTCACCGATCAGAGGAGTCAGAAGATTCGGAGTGAAAGGCAAGCTAGCACCCCGCTACATTGGTCCGTATCAGATTCTTGCAAGACGAGGAGAAGTGGCTTATCAGCTCAGTTTGCCAGAGAATTTGTCTGCTGTGCATAATGTCTTTCATGTGTCTCAGTTGAAGAAGTGCTTGCGTGTGCCGGAAGAGCAGTTGCCAGTGGAAGGTCTGGAAGTCCAGGAGGACTTGACCTATGTTGAGAAGCCAGCTCAGATCCTTGAGGTTGCAGATAGAGTCACCCGAAGGAAGACCGTCCGAATGTGCAAAGTCAGATGGAGTCACCACTCTGAGGAAGAAGCAACCTGGGAGCGTGAAGATGATCTGATGGCCAAGTACCCGGAGCTCTTTGCTAGCCAGCCCTGAATCTCGAGGGCGAGATTCTTTTAAGGGGGATAGGTTGCGCCAAAATTCGGGGCGTTACCTTTTCCTTTTCTTTTTCCCCTCGCTAAACCTTGACCTTCTTCAAAGTTTAGCGGGATTCGGTTTGGATCTCCCGTGTAGGAAAAACCCTAAATACTTTATGTTGTTTGATGCACCATGCCGCCCTTGCATTTTTTTGAAAGTGCAATCGCATTCATCTAGAAGATCGGATTTCGAAAACAGAGAAGTAATCTTTTCTTTTTTCTTTCTCTCTCTTTCTCTCTAATCTTCTCTTTTTCTCTCCCGCGCCGTGGGCCGACCCCGGCCGACCCAGGCCCCTGCGCGCCCCCCCTTGGGCCCAATAGGCCCAGCCGCCCCCCCCCCTCTTTCCCTTATTCCCTAACCCTCTCCCTCTCCCCCCTCATTTTCTCCCTCCCCACCTAAGCCGCCGCCCCTACCCCCTGCCCGCCCCCTGCCCTAGGTCGCCGCGCCGCCCCCTGCCGCCGGCCGCCCCTCGCCGTCGAACCCCGACACCGGTGAGCCCCCCCCTCCTCCCTCTCTCCCTCCTCCCTCTCTCCCCTCCCCTCCCCCTCCCTGCCCGGCCAAGGCCCGGCCGCCCCCTGTCCGCGCCGGCCGTCCCCTGCCCCGCCGTGGCCTGTGGCCGCCCGCTCGGCCGCCCAGCCCGACCCCCCCCCCCCCCCGCGCCCGCCTGGCCGCCGGTTCAACCGGCCGGCGCAGCGGCTCAGCCGCCCGGCCAGCCCCGCCCGCGCCCCGCCTAGGGCCGGTTCAACCGCCCTAGGGCCGGTTCAACCGCCCCCCCCCCCTTCTGTTTTTTTTTATTTTTTCTATTTTATTTTATTTACTTTCTGTGATCATAATTACTGTATTTTAAGTAGGCTAATCACTGTTCATGCTATGGGAAAATAGGAAGTTTAATTTAAAATTCCGTTATGTTATTGATTCACGTAGTTAATTGTTTACCCTGTGCAATGTTGATCAACTAAAAGTGATTAGGTTTCCATCAGTATGTATAAATATATATAACAGAATTATTTTGTTAAAAACCAATTGTGTCATTAGTGCATAAGATTTAACCCCCTGCGAGACCTTTCCCGTTTCTTTCTAGCCATAACAAATGCGTTATCGAATGTCATACTTGGTGCATATTCACTTTATTTGTTATCTTGTATGGTGTACTGTTCTTTTGTATTAAATATGTGGATGGATGTATGTATGTTTGCGCTCGCATAGAGAACGATCCGGTCGAAGAGCCCGAGGAATTCGCAGGAGAAGCCCCTGAGCAGCAGTCGGTTGGTGGAGGCAAGTGTCCTTTGACCTATCTCTGTCCTATTCATTCTTTAATTCACCTCCCGCATTACACATTTATACCTAAGGATTGACTAGCTTTTGTTATCCATGTCCTTGTTTACCTATTTGGGTCGGATTATTACTACTTAGTCTGATGCTATTGCTCAACTCTAATCAATGAACATGATGTGATTATCTATGATACGCTGTTTTCCCGTTCTTCTTTATGATTATACTTGTGGTTTTCAAGGGGGCTCGAGCAGTTTCTCGAGTGCCTCTCCGTAAGGACCTGTTCTATGGATGACCGCCCGGGAAAACAGTGCAACCATGAGGGTGGAATGGGGTGCCCTTAGCTGAATAATTAGAGGATCCGGGGTGTAGTTCACTTAGCCGTCGTGCCGTCAATGGGGCTCGGTGTATGCGGCTCGCTCTGCCAAGTTTGGGTTCGCCCCCTTGGGGAGGAGTGCGGTGCATTTAGGAAACCTAACGGGTGGCTACAGCCCCGGGGAATCTTTGTAAAGGCTACGTAGTGAAACCCTGCCTATTCACCTTGGTAGTGTTTAAGGGTTTGATCGGCCCGAGGCAAGAGGGAATCACGGCTTGTGGGTAAAGTGCACAACCTCTGCAGAGTGTTATGAAACTGATATATCAGCCGTGCTCGCGGTTATGAGCGGCCAAGGGAGCTCCAGTGATTAGTGGTACTTGATCAGAGACATTGTGGTACAGGTGGTTATGAGATTGATGGTTTTGGTTATGACTATGGTGCTGGTAAGTGGTATTCTTTCCGTTTGGAAAGGGTACATCGGGTTAATAACTTGGGTAATGCTAAAACTTGGCTTTCTACTAGTAAATAATAATCTGACCAACTAAAAGCAACTGCTTGACTTATCCCCACATAAAGCTAGTCCACTACAGCCAAACAGGATACTTGCTGAGTATGTTGATGTGTACTCACCCTTGCTCTACACACCAAACCCCCCCAGGTTGTCAGCATTGCAACCACTGCTCAGGAGAAGATGAAGCTGTGGAAGGAGACTTCCAGGAGTTCCAAGATTACGACGAGTTCTAGGTGTGGGTTAGCGGCAACCCCCAGTCGGCTGCCTGTGAAGGCCGCGTTATCTACGTTTCTTTTCCGCACTTTGATTTATTGTAAGAACTATATGGACGTCTCAGACGTATGATGTAATCGACTATTATCCCTTTTTAATACTATTTTGAGCACTGTGTGATGATGTCCATATTATGTAACTGCTGTGTACGTGAATAACTGATCCTGGCACGTACATGGTTCGCATTCGGTTTACCTTCTAAAAACCGGGTGTGACACCTACCAACCTCACATATGCACATGTACTCATATAGAAACTATATTATCATGTGCTAACAAATGTTGCTCTCAAGAAAGCCAATCTTCCATTGAGCTAGAATTTTCAGGAACAAGTAATGTTTCCTATGCAAAAGAAAACAATGAGCTCAAGGAAGAAAATGCGAGGCTAAAAAGGAGCTTGATTCAATTGAAGGGAAAGTGTCATGCTCAACCTTCTCAAGATAACCGTGATAATATGGTGAAAAAGCTTGAGAAGGGGACAATAGTAGCATGCACAAAACCCCTTCAAAAGAATATCAAGCTTTCCAAGAAGGACATTAGCAAACATCAAGAGAAGAAAGCCAAAGCTCATGACAAGTGCCGTAACCACGCCTCCACATGTTCCACACAAGGTAACAAACAAGTCACTCTTCCAAATAAGAGAAGATGCGCTAGAAAGTGTTATCAATGTCATGAGAAGGGACATGAGATTAAGTCATGTCCCTACACAAAGGATAGTGGCTTAACTTTAGAAAGAAAGAGGCTCACTAACCTTGTAGCAAACAAGAAGCAAGGCAAAAAGGAGTATTGCAAAATTAAAAATCAGATTTGCTACACTTGCCGAAGAAAGGGACACCTATGCAAGGATTGTCCCATGAGTGAGTATCCTAAGCCTACCGTGTCAATTCATTCATATTCACTTAGGAGACCCAAAAATGACACTTGTGCTAGAAAGATATTTAGTTCACCTAAAACTAGCACAAAGGCCATTTGGGTGCCTAAGTATTTATTAGCTAACCTTGGCGGACCCATCCAAAAATGGGTACCAAAATGTACTTAATAAGTTTTGCAGGTACCCAGAGATGATATGAAGCTTTGGGGTGCTTGAGCGGTTCAACTCAATTCTTATCTCAAGCTATCAATCTTACATTGTCTATCCTTTAAGATTGACCCAAAGATGAATTGAGTTGTTATATCACTAACTTCATATTCATCTCTAGCAAGAACTTGTGTTGTAGGGAATAAGGATTAACCTTTGTGGGAATCAAGCAAAAGGCCTACAACCAAGTGATATCCAAAGGATGGTAACAATTAATTCTTAAGTGCACATTGCTTTTAATTGGTATATTCCTTTGTGTCTTTTGTAGCCACATAGGAAAAATGAGGCACTTGAGAATGAACTTAAAACATTTTACCTTGTTTTGGAAAGGATTTAATTATATAGTAGATTGCAAGTTTATATTTTTATATTATGACAATCTACATGCTTTAAATTGATTGTATGTATCTTGTGGCATATTTCAAGTTAATCATCATATTATTGCCATGACCTAGACATAAAGAGTATTATCCCATGTTCTTAAATGAATAGAGTGCTAAGTAAGAAATTCAAATTCTTATAGCACTTACCAAATGGGGAATTCTCTATATGACTAGAGTTGTGAGACTAATATTTCTATCTAAGTGTTTATGTAGTCTCACAACATGAGAATGTGTTTCCCCAATGGAGTGTGCCATTAAACATTCAAAGAAGATCGAACCAATACTATGTGAAGTATTCATTCTTGTTTAATTTGGTTTTGAGTCTTCTACATTAATCACTCACCATGCTATGAATTAAACTTGCCATGTAAACTTAATTAAATAATCATGCTACTTTCATCTTTTTTTTACAATTGATGTTATGCATGATGCTTGTAAGGGTAATTTAGTTCATATCATGAGGTTTCGTTATTTTAGTAACCTTCTTGTCATTCATATACTAGAGGTTGCTAAATAGGAAACTATTGCTTGTGTTTCTAATGCAATATCTTTTAAGCTATTTTATGGAATTCATAAGTAGAGTTTGTGCTCTTTCAATTGGTAAAATCACAAGCATTAAAGGTAAATCTTCACCTAAAAGAAAGATTAGGAATGCTCAAGGCAAAGGTATGGAACAAATTGCTTCAATTGGTTGTTGATCAATGGTAGTTCCTTTCAAGTGGCATTCTTTCAATTGGTAATATTATATTCTATGGAAAGAAATGTCAATATGAAGGTTAAATTCCTTTTGGCTTAAATTTGTAAATTGGTGCATATTGTTAATTCACTCCTCCATGTGTATTAACTTAAAAGGAATTTAATTTATGCCTTTACGCCTCATAAATGATGATTTGTTTGCCATTCATATACAGATATCATCATTCATTAAATACTTCCTTGTACCACTAATATCTCTCTTTCAAAGTGCTTTTTCGACTAGTTTTAAAAGGAAAAGAGATAACAAGCTAAAGAAGGAAGTCTCCACAAATGAAGAAAAGAAGAATACTTAGATGACACCATCTCATATAGTAAGATCTTTCAATTGATATAACAAATGGTACATTCTATATGGTGGTAAGTATTCTTAGGCTTAAGTTAATTCATTGCAAATTTTTCATGCCTTGACCAATATATGTAATGTACTCCTCTTGAGAATCTTCATTGAATTGAAAGTGCATTTGATAAGTCATTCAAATACTTGATGCACATATCTAGTGGGAGCACATTATATATATCTTGTGTCATAGAGAATAAGTTTCCCTTGAGTAAGCTATACTAAGACAATCCAAAATGGTAAATTTGTATCTCATTCATATGGATTGTAATCTTTGTTTTCTAAATAGCTACTCTTGATGCAGTTTAAAATTCCCTTATCGTTAAATCTAAAAGTGCATAAGAATCTTTTTGTTGATATTCATGACATACATATGCACTAACATGGATATGATTTTTAAACTATAAAAGGTACAATTAGTGATCCATACTCTCTAAACTTTGGAAACCCTTATTTTGATATCTTAGAAATCTACTTCAGTCGGTATCCATATGCTTCACATTGAATTGGATCACTAAGTTGTAAACTCCATGCACAACTTGTCTTTATGATATGAATGCTTGTGCGACTAACCTTAATAAGCTAGGTGCACCCAAGGTCAAGCTAGGTTCATCATCAAGAAGGCAACACAATGATGTATCAAGAAAAGGAGAAAAGGCTCCTATTCTTAACTCTAGCTTTTATCTGTGTGATTAAATATTGACTTGAAACCATGTAAGATGGTTGTCAAGTATATGTGGGTGCCTACACAAAGAGAAAGGTCACAATAAGGATTGTGTGGGTACTCAAGGCTCTTTCTACTAATCTCAAAGGACCCAATTCAAATTGGGTACCAAGATATGAAGCTTAAACTTGTTTTGCAGGATCACGCCTTCAATGGATCAAGTTGGGTGTTCGATAATGAATGTATAAATCATATTTGGAGATAGTAGCAACGGTGGTAACCACTGAATCTCAAGTGCATATTTTTTTAAAATCTTATCTCCTTTGTGACTTGTGTAGCCACTAAGGAAGAAGAAGCACCTGAGGACATTCATCAGTTGTTGATTATGAAATAAAGGTCCAATTGGAAGAAAAATGAATCTTATCATATGATCAATAATTCAAAATTATGTGATGTATTATCTCTCTCTAATTAATTTGGATTTGATTCTTCCATATTAGACACTCACCATAATATGGCTTAAATTAGACCTTTGGACTTCATTGAATAACCATGCATATTATCCATGTCATTCAAAATATATTGTGCATGAGGGCTCAAGGGAAATTTAGTCCATATTATGAGGTTTCTCTATTTTAGCAACTCACTTGCCTTCCACATATAAAGGGTTGCAAAATAAGAAACTAGTGCTTGTGCTACTAATGTCATCTCTTGTGTTGAGTTTATCCATAGAAAATCTATGTTAAGAGATGGTGCTTGTTTTAAATTGGATAAATCACAAACTTAAAGGATACTATGCAACTAAAGTAAGAAGAAGTTGATCAGAGGCCAAGGTATGAAAACTTCTTCTCCTTCGGTTGTTTTAGTATTCTATCCTTAGTGGGATGTTCCATAGTATAGGTTAAATTCCTTGCAATATAAAATGTTCAATAGTGCATATAACTTTGACATCAACTATATGTGTGCACTAATTTAAAATAATTTAATCTACCCTTTTGGGTTCTAAGAATGATGATTCATTTGCCATCCTCATATAAGGATCATCATTTGTGAAACCCTCCTTTGTGTTTCTAATGCTCTCTTTTCTAAGTGTTTCAATAAGGTCCTTCCAAGCGCTTTCAAGATGGATTCAAAATCTATGGATATAAGAGTCTTGGTTGTTTCAATCATTGAGTTTTAATTGATCGAATCAAGAAAAGATGAAAGAAGTTCAAGATCACTTGGTTGGATGAAATCGTAAAGAGAAAAGAGATCACAGTGATTCAAGAAGGGAGTTATACTTTTTTTGTCAACCAAATAATGAAGATGTAGTGACATATTTATATGATATCCTTCATTATGAGGTTTTGAGGTTCATATTAGCAAGCTTTACCCTTCAGGATTTCAATTGATATACTTTCAATTCTTAAACTTTCAATCGGTTTAATTTTCATCATCTATGTAAAGCATGTTATGTTAAACCAAGATATAGTGCAAACATCTCCTTTAACCTCGTATTGTTAATGTGCATAAGTGTACTTTGTGTACTCTTGCATGCACAAATTGAGGAAGAGTTTAGCCTATATCTTGTGAGGCTAATGATTTCTTCAAGTTCATGTTTTGTAGTCTCACACCTTGGAGAACATCAAATGAGGATGAGTGGTTCCAAGGAAATGATCAAATATTTACCACATGTCACCCCATGGATTAGTTCTATTAGGGAACGATATGTGTTCTCTAGCATAAATTCAATTGTTTCAAATATATTATGCCTTGACCAAGATATATGATGAACTCCTCTAAGAATCTTAATTGAATCAAGTGCATGTTACAAGTAATTCAAGTACTTGATGCATACATTTAGGGGGAGCTCATTCTATATCTTGTGTCCTTAAAGACTAACATTTTCTTTTAGTGAATTTGTGTAGTTCTTTGAAGAGAATGAGTTTCTCTTGATCGTTTAAAGAGAATAAATTTCTCTTTGAAATGTCAAGCCTATCAAAAGCTAAGATAGAAATTCATGATTATAATGAAGACCATATGGCATGGAACAAAGGTGTGTCACTCCATGAACTATTGTATTACATTTGTGTATCTAGGCTCTTACATGACTAGTGTGGAAATGTGTATGCAATATCTTAAGTCACGCCATAAGGTTGCACTTGTGGTGACGATTAAAGAATCTCTAGATATTTGATTAATACCTCTTGTGGTGATGACATAAGTTTGTCTTAAGTCATCTTAGTGAGGTATGAGTCAAACATGCTAACTTCTCAAGAATCTTGGCTTAAAATATTGCATATCATGTCTATAAGTATATCTTTTGATTATGAGTAATTCCTTCAATTGGTACAATTTCACATTTTCATACTTTATCTGTACCAAGGTTCAAATTGTAGAACTTAATCCCCTGACCTCACAAGTCCAAGTGCATAAGCTAAACAAGTATTCATCACTTGTATGCACACATTTAGGGGGAGAATGGTCTATAATTTGAATCTTTGAGACTAACTTCATTTCCAAGTCTATTATGTGTGTAGTCTCAAATTAGAAAGGAATCTTCGGGCAAAGACAATCGCTTCCACTGCAAATTTTGATGGGTATCAAAAATTCTTTGCTGCTATACATTTCATAAGAGAATGAGCTTCTCTTGTATATGCTACTCCAACGTCATCTAAAATTGGTAAATATGTATCACATCTTTTTGAATTACAAATATCTGAAGTAGCATAGCTTATAAATTCTCCTGTCTAGCACTTAATTGATTAAATAGTGTGCATGTTCCCTATGTTACATGATTATGTTCAATTGATACTCCTTGTATGCCAATGGTACTTTAAGTTGCAAATAAGTACTCTCAACAGGTATCAATTGAATTCATATATATGTGTGCACTAAAACTTGAGGAGAACTTAGTGTAATATGCAATTAGTGATCTGATTATCTCTCAAATTGTATCAATTGGTGGTTTTTAATTGATATTTTTTGAACATGATCACTAGTTGTATAATCCATACTTGTGCAATTTTCATGTTGTCTCTTGTTATGATAAGAAAATGCTAGATGACATCTAGACTCCAGGTATCAAGATTTATCTTTCAATTAGTATGACAATATTCAGCTGATATCTTGGACCTATGTCACAATTATGCCAACAAGAGATTGCAAAATGAACTTTAAATACAACACAAGTGTGGAACACCCCTTTGAAAAGGTAAAACGCAAAGGTACATCACTTATGGCACTTCTCCATTACCTTTGTGCCATATAAGGACCCTTTTCATGATAGTGTGTTCAAATCTTGATTAATCATAATTTCTACCCTTTATATTCTTTATATCTTTTTTTGGAGATTTATGACAAAGGGGGAGAAATTTTGCATTAAAGCTTACCTTTAGTCTTATGTAACTAAGTGTTAGAAGACTTTAAAAAGGGGAGAAATAATTAAAAAAAGGGGAAGTCATAAGAAAAACATAAGATGTAGAAAGTTGATGAGTGCATACTATGTCATGAGCATCACGTTTATTTTATGACGCACTGCATCCTATGAATAGTATGATATAAGTTGTCTCCATACTTTGACCCAAATATGTGCTTTTGGCATTTGAGTACAAAATTGGTATTTTCTGAAATGCACATATTTAGGGGGAGGAAACTATATCATAGGATTCAAAGTCTTATTTATCAAATCTTATGTAAGCTTTAAATGTGTTGTCATCAATCACCAAAAAGGGGGAGATTGAAAGTGCATTCATCCCTTTTGTGAGTTTTGGTGATTTGGATAACAACACATTTAAAGGTCTAACAAGTTTGCTAAGTGTTGAACAGGGAATTCAGTATGATGAACATACTTGAATAGTGTATAATGATCAGTGAACAAGGTTCAACACAAGGTCAAATAACCAGTGAGACAATGCAAATGGATATAATATGGTCTCTATATTGGTTTGAATATATGGACAAGTCCTGAGAAATCACTATGCATAAATATGATCATAATAGAGGTTGAAGTGATTAAGAGGATTGGTCAAGCCAAAGTGAATAAGATATGAGGAATCGTGAATTGGCTTGACCATATTACTATTAGTCCATATATGAATATATGAGAATCAAACTAGAGCTTGATTGATCTTAGCAGTTATATCTAGATGACATTCAAGCAAGGTTCATAATATTGAAGAAATGATTCTCATAATGGATGCTCAATAGGATGTGACTCAAGAATGGCTTGATAGGGTGAAGATAGCAAGGAAAGGGCTTCGAGGAACTAAGCGAAGGTGAAGGCCAAGCGACGGCTTGTAGACCGAGGTACCATGGCTAAGGTGAAGAAGAGAGTACTTGCACTAAGTCGATGAACTAATCAGCTATGAAGAGTTATAACATGTTGATGCATCAGTAAGGTGACTTGAAGCCATGATTTGAACTCATATATGGTGAAATGGCACAAGTCACAGGCTCGATTTGTGTTTGCTTCAAAAGGTGAGACAAAGATGTTTGTGATCCTTATGAAGCAACACCATGGAGGAATCACACTTGAGACACCAATGACTCAAGGAGTTTACTTAATTATATTTTATTTAACTTGAGTATAGGAATCGTCGTACTATCAAGGGGGATCCAAAAAGAAGGTTGGTGTTGGTACAAAAGCTCAAAAATCCTTGATCCAAAACTTCCATTTTACCCTTGTTAATCCTTAGTGAAAGTATGTAGTACAACCTTTTAAAGTCTATCTTGGCCAAAATTGCTTTTTGGAAAAACAGGTTCAACCGGTTTTAAAACAGGTTCAACCGGTTTTTGCACTGTTCACCCTTTTTCAAAATACTGGTTCAGCCGGACACTCAACCGGACACTCAACCGGTTTTTGTCTGGTGGAAACCGGTTCAACCGGTTCTAAAACCGGTTCAACCGGTTTTTGCACTGTTCACTTTTTTCTGCCAGTCTGCTGTGTCAGCCAAAAAAGCTGTGAAAACCGGTTCAACCGGTTTTGGGACCGGTTCAACCGGTTTTTGGGCAGAAAAGTCAAAAACGGCTAGTTTTGGAGCCCCACCTATATATACTCACTCCTACCTCTCTCCCCACAGAAGAGCACGACCCAAACTCCATTTCTAACCTGAGAAACACCTCCCACTCTCTCTCACACACCTCTTGCCTCTCCCATTTCAAATCTTTGGAGAGAAATCTTTGAGTGAGTTTGAGAGCTACGGTTTTTGTGCTTCATCTCCAAATCTCTCTTGCTCTTCTTGATTCGAGCTTTGGTACTACATCGAGTTCTTTGTGGATTCATTACTCTTGGAGCTTCTAGCTCCTAGACGACTAGGTGTCTCTTGTGAGTCTCCAAATCTTGTGGAAGACCACAAGAAAGTTTGTATTACCCGCTCGTTTGAGCAAAGATTAGTGTGTGGGCTTGACCTTTGTGGTCGGCAAAGGGAGGATTAGGGTTGAAAGAGACCCGGCTCTTTGTGGGCTCCTCAACGAGGAAGTAGGGCACCTTGGTGGTGTGACCGAACCTCGGGATAAATCTTGTGTCTCTTGTGTTCTTGTTCATTGTGCTTATTCGTGTTCTTCGTTCTCTCACCATTCCGTGAAAGATTTGTTTATATCTTTTTGGTGTGTGGATTTTGAGAAGTGCCCTTCTCAGATCTACTACTTTGAACCCTGTGGATCATTTAGAACATCTCATTTCCAAAGTTAACTGGGTGAATTTCGAGATCAATTCAGTTTTACCCAGTTTGCTTATAGTTTTTGTTGAAAAAGTTTTAACTTGCCTATTCACCCCCCTCTAGGCAACTTTCAGTTATGATGAAGAAGCTGGGTTATTTTGGGGAAGCCGAGAGCAAACTTGTCCGCTTTGCTGGGGAGGAAGTGGTTTCGGAGCCAAAAGAGGACGAAGTTGTTGTTTTCAAGAGATTTTCCAGGGCAGGGCTTCGGTTCCCTTTATATGACATGATAGGAGAAGTTTTAAATTTTTTTGAGATATATCTTCATCAGCTAACACCAAATGCCATCGTCAGACTCAGTGTTTACATATGGGCTCTTCAAAGCCAGGGCATGAGCGCTAATGCCGAAGGTTTCTGTCGGGTGCATGAATTGCACTACCAGACGAAGGCCAGAGCGGATGGCCTTCACAAAAAATTTGGTTGCTATAATTTTGTGTATCAAAAGGATACCAAAGCCCCAGTAATCGGCTACCGTACCAAGTGGCCGACCGGGTGGACAAGTGAGTGGTTCTATATAAAAGCTGATGAGAAAATAGGGAAAAATTGACGACTATGGTCATGAGTCCGATGAGATTAAGCTTCGGAATGACAAGGCCCTTGTGCCACATGCAACTTAGCTCCCCGTGCCAGCTGGCCGAAGTTGAATTTAGAGTAGTAGCTGCCGAGATTAGCACTAGGGACCTAGTGCAGGAATATTTTGGCAAATAGAACATTTCTAACCTCTAGCGGCTGGGGGATGCCGAAGAAAAAGGAAGGGGGGAAAAGTGAGCTTGTTCGGCTCCCCTATCGCTTCAAATTTGAGAAACAGTTCAAGAAACCATGCAATGAATGGATGGAAATGATCGAGACCATGTGCAATGAGATTCTTGGCAATTATACGAAGAAGGAGGACTAGCTAATGACTGCTGCCTTCGGTACCCGACCGAAACGAAAGCTGAATCGGGTAATGGATGCATTGAACCTCGAATACCCAGATTATGAGAGGTTTGATGAAGGGGTCGGGGTGTGAAAAGAAAAAGGGTTGTCAGCATCCTAAGCAGGCAAGCTGCTCGGTCCGTAAAAGAAGATGAAAAGGCTTTGAAGAAAGCAAAAACATCGCCAGAGCTGAAGGCGAAAATTTCTAAGAAGCGAAAGCTTGACCAGATACCCTCTACTGAACCGAAGGTAGACGAAGCAGCAGAGAAAACCCCTCCGTTGTCGTTTGTTTGCGGTGGAAAAAGCAGAGTTAGGGTTCGCTGCTAGGAAACTGCCAGCGAGGATGTATATGCCCGAGTCGGGCACATCGAGATAGACAAAGTAACCCAGACCAGACCTTAACCGAGCAAAGTAAGTTGGATGGACATGTCAGTCGGATCTATCGGATGAAGTCATCAGCTGAAGTTATCAGTTGGATCTATCAGCAAAACTAGTCAATCGGAATTGTCAGTTAAGCTCACTTGGCTGAAGTTTTTAGGCGAAGCATAAGTCGAGCAGAACAGTAAACGCAATACAAAGCACAACAAGTAAAGGGTTCCATTCATCAGAAAGGGTTCACTACAAAGGAAAAGGGTTGGCTCATTATGAACCAACCCTATCATCCCTCACCCCTACCACCACCACTTCCACTACCACTACCACTATCTACACATACGACCTACTACCAACTACTACACTACACTAATATTCATGCTGGTGGCGCCCTGCCACCGACACTGTCGTCGTTGCCGTTGCTGTCGTCGTTGCCTCTGCCTTCGCCGCTCTCATCGCCGTCGTCATAGTCGTTGTCGTCGCCGCCGCCAGCACCGCTGACTCCTGCGCTGCCTTCATTGCCACTGCTACCGCCCTTGTCACCGCCCTCATAGTCGCTCCCGTCGCCGCCACCGTCCTCCTCCTCGGAGTCATCCTCCTCATAGTCCTCCCCCTCGGAGTCCTCCTCCTCCGAGTCATTCGATCCCTCGAGCCTACTCGCTCGACGGATCGGATGTAGGCCCTCTCCGCCACCGACAACCCCATTGAGTCGCCCGAGTAATCGAACAATGGCGAGAGGGGAGCCGGCAGAGGAGAGTCGTCGCCCTTAGAGGAGAAGTGCTCCTCCGAGAACTCCAAGTCACCGAAGTCATCCAACGGAGGAGACGGAGGGCGCTTTCGCTTTCCTTCCCCTTGGTCATGCTTGCCCTTACCTTTGTTGCCGGCCATGGTAGTTCTGGTGCATGGAAGAAGAAGAAGAACACAAAAGAAGAGCAAGGGAGAGTGAAGGAAACGGTCACATGCAGGTAGTTTATTTAAAGAGGGCAAGGGGTGACCCTTCGCCTCTTGCCCGTACAACGAACAGTCACGAGGACTTCAATAGCTGCGTAGGTTTCTAGGAAAGGGAGCATATCACTGGTACCCATTGGCGTAACACGACACCGGAGGGGAAGTAATGCCAGCTGCTCAAGTGCATCATTACACACCCGTCGCGTTAGGTTACTATTTCGGGACAAGACATCATACACACCCATTGGGTGGGCAAACTGTATTTTTTCCAATAATTTCTGAAGCAACATGATCTGCAAAATATTTGCAGGAAATACAAAACGACAAACTCATGATCGGTTAAACAGAAGTCAGCCAGACCTCTATCAGCCAGAACCTAATCAGCGGTCGCATTAAAACACTGGGCGGAGTGCTGTCTAACCGAACCTCTATCGATTTGGACTTAATCGGCCAGATTTCAGTCGACAAGGATCTTAGCCAGAACAAGCTCAACTGGACAGGCATCAGTTGGGAAAAACCGTTATAATAAATTAGAGTTTTCTAAAGATAGTTTGTGAAGACCTTTGAGTTGATTAATACTCAAATCAATTCAAAGCTTGGGGGCTACACCCATTGGGTGCACCTACTGTGCACCCAATGGACACAAGGGCCAAAATAAAATGATGAACTCAAAAGCAGACAATGAAGACCTTTGAGTTGATTAGTACTCAAATCAATTCAAAGCTCAGGGCTATACCCATTGGGTGCACCTACGGTGCACCAAATGGACACAAGGGCCAAAAAGAAAATGTTGAACTAAAAAGTAGGCAATGAAGACATTTGAGTTGATTAGTACTCAAATCAATTCAAAACTCGGGGGGTGCACCCAACAGATAAAACAGTGAAGCAAAGTAAACCACATAAAGCTTAGAAGGAGCAAAGGACACCGTTCTCTTTCAGAGTCTCGAGCCAACTACCCTCAAAAGTTGGTTTGAGCCTCGAAGGCTTGTGGGGGATAGATATGCCCCGGGTCCTCAGGAGCACTAAAACACGTCATGGGCCACCTGACGAGCTTCCTACTGGGTCACCCTAAAGGATGGACTAGCAGTGTTTGGCCAACTTAGGTAAGCCCAACCCAAGCTAACGGAGACTGACGTCCGAGTTAAGCACCGTCAAAGCCCATATGTGTCGGACGATGCAGTTGCAAACACCCGAAGGGCTTGGCATTCGATGATAACTTGGGCGGTTAGGCGATGAAAGCTCCGGATATGCAGGGACACGATCTATGGTAAAGAAGGAGATAAGCAAGTAGATATTAATCGTGACTTGTAATGGGATAGCTCTCTCTGGTCGTGTATATAAGGCCGACGGGGACCCTCTAACCATTTCATCGATCATCACCCACAACTTTAGCTCACCCTCACCCACAATCATCAGCTTGTAATCCCCGTACTCCAGAAATCAATACCAAACCTCCAACATGGAGTAGGGTGTTACACAATTCTAAGCAGCCTGAACCTATATAAGTCTGCGAGTAATCCCCGCGTGCTTCGGCGCGAACCATCGAGTCACGATCAACGACATCGTCCTACCCAAAATCATCACGTGGGTAAACCCGTGGTGCGCGGTCGGGTCACAAACGTTGACAACATGTACATTATCGTCTCTGCTCACGCTCATTATGATAGATGACATGAGCGGCATGGGCCCTAGTGCCATGATTGCTATCTCTACGCTACGCCGAACCCTGGCCTCTGTAGCCTGGGTCTCGGCATGGCTCATCGTGTTGCGGGCCCTACGGTCGGTCTGTGTGCTCAGGACTAGGCTTGATAGGTCTTGAGTGCTCCACAGGTCGAGGAGCTCGTAGGTCATGAGTGCGCTGCTCACCGAAGGGCCGCACAGATCTTGAGTGCGTTGTAGGCCTGGGGGCGCCAGAGGTCATGGGTCGGAGGCAGACCGACCTTTTACTGTGACTCGATGTCAGGTGTAGTTAATGTGTCCAACCACATAGGGCGGTTCAGTCTTGGCTCAGGCGAGGAATACACTCGAGTGGCTTCCTCCCAATTCGCCTGGCCCCTTCTATAGCTCCGCCACACCCGACCCCCGGGCTCGATGCCTCAAGGTTTATTCGAGGGCGGGTGCTTATAGGGTAGACGATTCTCCTTCTCCCTCGCTGACGGGAGGGTCCTAGTAGTTCGATGGTTCTCATCTCGTGCGCTCTCTATGACTGGCGGGACCCAAGGACCTCGAGGATCTTTTCTCGTCACTCATATTCTCTCTCTTCCACATCAGCATTTAGCCAGTTTATAGCCTCTTTTTATACTTGCTCTAAGCAGCCTGAATGCTAATATGAAGGAGAGAGAGGAGATGACTATAACTTTTCAGCCAATTTAGACACAAAATCCAAAACATTTGTGGGAGAGACCAGTGAACCATGCATTAATAACTAAGAATTAGCTGCTATACAAATAGCTAATAGGTAGACTGAGGAGGTGTTTGAATGCACTAGAGCTAATAGTTATTTCCTAAAAATGCTAGTAAAATTAGGTATCTAACAAATAGCTAGCTAACTATTAGCTAATTTACAAAAGTAGTTAATAGCTGAATTATTAGGTAGACTGTTTAGATGTCTTCAACTAATTTGAGTTGCTAACTATTAGCTCTATTGCATTCAAACACCCCTAAAAAGACCCTTACAACCAACAATCGACTACGGGCGTGTTTGGTATGACTCCAGAGCTAGTCAGAGCCTACCAAACACCCTAACTTCAGAGTTGTAAACTCCATACTATTTTCAGAGTTGTAGTACAAAATTTTGGGTACCTCTTTTGCTGCTCCGAAAACTATAAAAAACAACATAGACATGGAGTTTGGAGTTATTTACATGCCTCTGCCACTAGTTATGAGATAGCAATTTGGTTGTTTGGAATGAGTACATGTTCCAGGTATAATATGAAGTTGTATCAATTTAAATAGTTTTAAAAAAATATTTTTAATCTAAATAATAAACGAAATGACTTATCTAAATATATTCTAAAGGCTTCCAGCTCCACAATTTTCTGGAACGTCTAATGACCTGCTCCACTAAATCCATCAATTTTTTTAAAGCTGGAGCTATCTCAAACAGAGTCCACTCTAGAGCAGATATGCTCCACCCAAAATTTTAGAGTAGTCTGACAGTCATGCCAAATACGCCCTATATTATTAACCTTTCTCTAATACACACTGCAGTGCACACACTAGCTGTCTGGCCGAATCGAGGAGTCAATCTTTGCGTCGTGCATAAGCTTCTTGATTGAGGAAGTCTGTCATAATCCAGACAACGCTAGTCAACTCGCCGCCACTGCCGAGCTTCTTGGCGTGGGACTCCCTGCTGCACCGATTGGCCGCATACACCACGAAATCCATCCACACGTCAAGGACCAATCTCAAGACGGCCTCGACGCCTTTCTCCTTCACTCTGGCAAGCAGCTCTACGGCGACTCCATGGGCGTAGCAGAGGCGAGGGACACTCTGGCTGTATTTGGGCTTTTCCTCATACACGTTGCTGGCAAGCTCATAGACATGGCTCGGTTGTCCAGTGACACTAGCAGGGCCATCCTGCAGGCTGAACATTTGCCTGAGCACCGTGCCGAGATCTCTGCTAATCCGATGTCCTTGCTGATGATCCCTGCACCTGTCGGCTAGGTTGTCGCAGGTTCTCCGGTACACCATGCTCTGGGCAAGGCCTGGCAGCATGTTTGGGTGGTTCACAAGGAGGAACATCATGTAGTTGGACAGGGTCCTGATCGACTTCACCAGCAGCAGATCTCCTGCCTCTAAGCTGCTTCTGGCGAGGAAGATGTCTGTGCCGATGTGCCAGATGATGACGCCCTCCTGGAACTCCACGCCGAGGTTCCTGTCTCGCTTGATGCGTTCGTACAAATCCTTGTCCTCTCTTTCAAGCGCCTCCTGACCCCAGCTCTTCCTGATCACGCCCTGCGAGTTGAGACCCGTCTCGGTCAGCCTCTGCACGTACCGGAACAGCCCCTGCCTCAGGTCGTCAGAGATGTGAGTTGTGGCCGAGTAATGCTTCCGGTTCCACCAGTCCTCGAATCCCAGCGCCATGGCCATCCTACCTGCAAGGGGTCTGTGAGCCCTTGTGTGACGGCTGCAGAAGTGCAACATGCTGTACTGCCCCATCTCGCCAGACCACCTCCTAATGCTGCCAGATCTTCCCTGTATTGTCTTGACAAGCTGACGAAGGCGGTCCCATCTTCCGGTGCACAGAGCCGCGTACCGGAGCCAGCTCCACCGCGTGGTGCACAGGAACGCGTACGCCCACGAGGAGCCCAGCGCGTTCAGCACCGACACCATCTCCATCCCGAACGCCCCGACCAGCAAGACGTAGGTGACGACCACGTCGACCTCGTATCGACGGCCGCCGTCGCTGAAACGGAACAGAAGGAACGAGGCGGCGACGGCGAGAGACGAGGCGAGACGGACAAGGTAGCCCGGCCAGGTGTGGATCACGGCGGCCTTGGTGTAGAGGACGTCGTACAGCAGGGAGAGCTGCAGCTCCGCGAACGCCCACATGCCCCTGCCGTCCTGCTTCCTGAGCGCCCTGAGCATCTCCAGGGTGTTGTGCTCGGGGTCTTTCTCCAGCCAGGAATCCACGGCGGCGCGCTTGGAGATGTGGAACATGTGATGTGCCTGGCGCAGGTAAGCTTCTTCCTCGTCGACGGCGGCGTCCTTGCTCGGCAGGCCGTGGTCCCAGTGGTGGATGTGGTGGTGCCTGGCGGCGGGCGGTTCCTTCGTGAGAGAGCTACGGATGCTGCTCTTGTTGCCGCCCCTGATCGCCGCCACCTTCTCCCCGTACTTGGCGACGCCGACGGCCCACATCAGGAGGGCGGCCAGAACAAGGAAGGTGTCGCCTCTAGCGGCCGGCGGCCTCGGGAGATGTATGTAGAGGACGTAGGTGACCGCTAGCACCTTGACGACGAAGACCTGCAGGTGGCGCAGCCAGAGCTGGTTGTCGTGGAACGCGTAGGCGCCGATGCTGTCCGGGCCGCCGCGGTGCAGGAGGAGGAAGGGCGCCCAGAACGGCATCAGCCGGTGGTCGCGCACCGCGCTGCTCAGGGACAGGAGCCCGATCGCGTAGATCCCGACGGTGTCGGCCAGGTGGTACGCCAGCCACAGAGGAACCCGAAGCAGCATAGGGGCTCGACGTCGACGGATTCCGGCGAGGGGTAGGAGGAGGACGTGCATGCCGAGGCTCAGCAGCAGCAGGATCTGGATGGCCCAACGGTTCCACACCTCGAGTGGCCGAAAGGCCATTTTTGCTACAAAGAAGGGGAAAAAGTAAATATTTACATACAAATATTGGAATTTTAGGTAAATAATGTGTTTTAACGGAATGGAGTCACACTTCTGAAGTAGACTATATATAGAGACGGAAACACATCAGAGATACTTGTATGAATTGTCAATATCTGCAAATGCTATGAATTGTCAACATCTGCAAAGGGAGAAGCCTATAGCTCGCCTGCATCAGCGGATCATGTAGCTGGACAGAAGGAGAGGAATGGCGACGATTTGACCCGAAGAGAAAGGGGCCGGAGCGAGGTCTTGTACCATGTATCTGCGTCAATCATCAATCGCTGTATGGTGGCATTAGCGTTAGCAATAATTAACTGTTGATTGCTGGTGGCTTGCATATTGTAGGAGGCGATCTCCACTAATAATATAATAAGTCATCAGTTAATACTATAGGTATGAACTTACAAACGTCCATCAATACAATATATAGTCAACATATAAATCGATCCAAAAGGAGCACCTGTGGCCATTTGATGGAAGCCTAAGTCACCATTTATTGCCAAGAACTGGAGAAGCTTCTGCAGGTTTATGTGATGGGGATGCAAGAGCCCACAATCATTGACGGTTGTCCGGTTGGCATGCCAAAATTTGTTTTCATTGTTTAACACGGTAAGATCTTGCGTGTAGGATATCAATGTCGCAGAACCTACTAAGTTATTGAGCCCACATCCATCTGTCCTTGTCTCAAAGACCTCAGACGGATATGCATGTGCACCAAACAACTTAACAGGATCCATCCGATTGTCCCAAGGACCCCGGATAAACCACTTATCATCAAGATCGCAAGATTAAGTAAACACAACTCACATACAAACATTTGCAGCGGAAATTCTTTATTACAAAATGGTTACAAGTTACAACATTTATAAGTTATAACAAGATTACAATATATATCATCGGAGTTGATTACAAAAGGGATTAAAAAAGATTACAATTTGAATGTATGAAACATTTATAAGTTTTAAAATACATGCTAGCTTAAGTGACAATCCTCAATAAAGAAGCTGTTGGGGACCTTCATCCTCCGAAGGTCATCAAAAACATAATTTAACAATGTCTTCCAAGTATGGTTTATGGACAGGTATCTTCGGATTCATGATAAAAGCAGACACGATGAGGAGCTTGATCGTGACGAAGGTTGTTGTCGCTCCGAAGCTGTGTGAAAGGGAGCTTCGGCTAAATCGCAGAAAAGGGAACCGACTTAAAAGGGAAAAGGTTGTTCAGTCCTCATAGATTTTTCTATAAGCCAATAGCAAATGTAAATGACATAATTGTAATTTCTCATAGGCTGTGTCCTGTGCTTATAAATAGATGAACAGTACCCCGTACTGTTCACGCTGACTTGTTCTCGCTTTTGCATCACGCTTGTATTTTTTGCCTTCTGTTAAGCCAAAGGTACTTTTGTAATTCAATATTGTTTCTGTCTTTTCATGATAATATAATAAGAATAAATTAATAATGTTATATGATTGTTCATGTTGTCTCTTATATTTCATATGATTCTTCTTATATTAACTTATACTGCAATGATGAAGGTACGTCCTTCATGACCTTCGTCTGAAGATCATTATATCCTGAGGGGAATAATGCTTCGAATGACGAAGGGCATTAACATTTAATATCTTGTGTTGCCTTGTTCTTAATTTATAGTATTTGAGGACAAGTTCCCAACATTGGCGCCCACCTCCGGTGAACCCTTTTCGACCACCTTCGGCAAGCACTGACCTTCGTCATGCCACCGAAGAAAGCTTCAACGCCAGGGGTTGCCGCACTGCAGCCACTGGGCCCAAATCAAGAGACCCTTTCTCTTCGAGAGGCCCGAAGCCAGAAGAGGAAGGTCACTAGTCCAACACTCCAGGAGGAGGAGTTGGACCAAGAAATCAGAAACATGGAGATAATCCATCAGCAAGTACAAAGGAAAAAGGAGAAGATAGCCCGACTGGCTGATCTTCAAAGGCAGATCGACGAAGCCACTAAAGAAGTACGCCATCTTGCTCAAGACGAACAAGATCGAAGGCCCCAACATAGGGAACTTCTTCAAGAGGGCTTGTTCAACGACGATGGATGGTATGATGATTTTAATCATGATACCTTTACTTTTGATGATGCTTCTCCCTTGGCAGCAGAACTGCAGGCTATCCCATGGCCCCCATCATACAAGCCACCTCATCTTCCCATGTATGATGGGCATTCAGACCCGAAGTAGTTTTTGATGAGTTATGAAGCAACTATATCTTCATATGGAGGCAATGCAACTGTCATGGCCAAGTCCTTCGTCATGGCAGTTCGGAATGTGGCCCAAACATGCTATTCTTCTCTTTGGCCAGGAACCATTACTTCGTGGCAGAAGCTCAAGGATATGCTGGTGACAAGTTTCCAAGGCTTCCAGACGAAGCCAGTCACAACTCAGGCCTTGTTTCAATGCACGCAAGATCATGAAGAGTACCTCCAGGCATATGTCCGAAGGTTCTTGCGTCTTAGAGCACAAGCGCCTACAGTACCTAATAAAATTTTCATTGAGGCCATGATTAAGGGGCTTCGTCCAGGACCTACTGCTCAGTATTTCGCTAGAAAGCCCCCACAGACTCTGTAGAAGCTGCTTCAAAAGATGGATGAATACATCCGGGCTGACAATGACTTCCGCCAGAGAAGGGAGGAAGCATACAGGTTCTCTGAAATGACCAGGGGCTTCGGAGGAAGAATCCATCCGAGGCACGTCAGGTCAATTCACAACTCCACCCAGAGTGATGACAGAGGAAGTCAACAGCAGAGGCCGCAGTATTCTTCGCAAGCTTCAGGGCAGCAACAAACCTCTTTCCGGCCGCCAGCTCCAAGAGGTAGAGGCACCAGGAGCTTCGGAGGAAGATATGGGGACCAGCCCAGGAAGATCTACTGTATATTTTGTGGTGAAGACAAGGGCCATAATACAAGAACGTGTCAAATCACCATCCAAAAGCAAAAAGAGATTGCAGAGGCCGAAGCCCGGCAAAGTCAACCGAAGCAGGTCCTGCACACTGCTTCGTGTCATTCACCCTACATACCAGAATATGTGGTAATCATCCCGCAGCTTCTGTTGCTTCGGCTAGTCAGCCGCAAGTTTCTTGGCCACAACTTCCACCTCCGCCGCCACTATAACCTGCCTACTCACGAGGTCAACAGCCAGAAGGGAGCCAACAGACCCATCAACAGCGAGATTTCAGGGAGGGGTCCGAAGCTCGCACAGTTAATAGTACTGTGCCAGAATCAAAACACATATATTGAGAGATATCCTACCTCTGGCCCAATTTTACATTCACTGTCATTTTCTTTTTAAATAAGGAACAATCAATGTAAACCTAGCTTTCTTGTCATTTTTAATTTCCCGTACTAGCTTCGTTCATGTCAAAATGAAATATACCTTCGTCACAGACTTACGAGAATGCCGAAGCTACAAAGAGATATTCCTTCGGGAATGCAGAGCCAAAAATTGCAGTGAAAGTGTCACCGAAGCCACAAAAAGTCGTTCTTAAAGAGCGCAACGTAAGTTTGCCGAAGCTTCAAAAAGCTGTTCCCAAGGGAGCGCAGTGTAAGTTTTTTGCTCAAAAGACGTTCCAAAAGGAATACAGAGCCAAATACCACCGAAATATAAGGCGAAGCGCGAAAAGTCAACGCGAATACCGCCAAAATAGAAGGCGAAGAAGTTCAAAAGACGTTCCTTAGGGGATGCAGAACTTACACCGAAAAATAAGCGGTAAGCCGAAAAATAAACGGCAAAGAGATTTTTGATGGTTCCTAAGGGGACACAGATATTGTGTTTCAGTGTGGGTATGTGTCTTCGGCATTAGCATTATTCTTTGCATCATATCATCACATCATATCGCATAGCATCACATCATACATCATATCACATCAATGACATCAATTGGAAGCGAGGACGATCTTCGTAGAATGCTTTACAAAAAATGAAAAGATGTCAAGGCACAAAGTAAGCTGAGAGTTACAGCTTCATAAGTTCTGATGTGGAAAGAGGAATCTATTCTTTACGAAGCATTGATGATTTTACAAAGGGTGGATGATTCTTACGAGGCATAAAAACTCTTCTTTACGAAGCATGAAAAGAAGGGAAGGTGTTTTTTCGCCGAAGGCTCAAAAACTGTATGTACATAAAGTTTCATGCATCACAAAGAACTGAATGACAAACAATTCATATATTACATTCAAATCTATAAGCACTGAATATTAAAAACATAGTTCAGCAAATGTTACATTAATATTCTAGAAAATGTTTTTACAATAGCTACTCTTCTTCCTTCAGAACTTTTTCTGCAGCTTCGGTTAACAGCTTGGTAACAACTTCATCTACAATAGCTTCGGCCATATAAATAATTTCTATTGTTTTCTTTGTCTCTGGGTCGGCCAGTGGGTCGAATGGCTCTGGGGGAGGAGATAGTTCAGCTGCGGTAGAAGACCCAAATTAGTTCGAAGTCACAAAAATAAACAACAAAGTTAAAAGCCATTAAGTAATACATATCCGTCTTTCAAGTTCCGCAGCTCTTTCAGCTGATTTCGTTGTTTCTCGAGCGTCATGAATATCTTTTTCGCTCTTCTTCATTATTTCATGGGCCATCCCTCGGCCGCCATTTTCCTAGATATCAGTGAAAAATTTTCCACCTATTGAGCTTGCTTCGGCCGAGGGGTCCTTCGTATCATCAATGGAGAAGGCAGCTTCGGCCTGGGCCAAGGTTTTAACATGTTCACAACCTGCCTTCTCCAAAATGGCTGCAACTCCCCTTGCACCAGAGAATGCACAGACGTCCCCGCGGTCACTCAAAATCTCTTCAAAAGCTTCAGCTTCACTGCTGATCCACTCAATTACGCCCTCAGGATCGCCCCGTATGAAATTATCTTCGCTTGAGTACGCGCCCACGTCGGTGAAGCTAGTTTTTATCTTTTTTACGCATTCCACAGATTTTTCAAAACATCTTTCTTTTGATGCGCGAAGCTCTGCAACTGTTTTTTCAAAATATTTTTTCCAGTACTCACTGGCATCTCGGTCAGCTTCGGCAACAGCGCATTTTAATTTAGCCTCAGCCAGTTGTTTTCGAAGGTCTTCAATCTCATTCTTTTGAATTTCAGATTGAGCCTTGAAGTTAGCTTCATCCCCCTTTACTTTGTCCACCAATGTAAGTAGAATTTTGTCTTTTCCGTGGCTTCGTTTCTCAGCCTGATAACCTCTGTTCGAAGGTTGTTGAGAGCAATAGTGCAGCTCTCGTCTTCAGCATTCTTTTGCGCCCTTAAGGCGTTGCTAAGTATTAAGCCCTACAAGAAAGAATGAATGGATTAACATGAGAACAAAAGACTCTAATACATAATCCATAAACTTCAAAATTCACGACTTTTTGTACCTTCAGACTGTTGTATGCAAGGTTATCCGCAAGATCGTCCTTCGTCATGGCACAGAGGCCAGCTTCGAGCTTCAGAAAACCCATACTTCTGGCCATCTCCCGGCAGACGAATAATTCTTTGTTGTCTGGGAGGCAATACAAGAAATCATCTTCATCCGTACCATTAAACACTAAGGCCCCTTTTCGGGTACTTCAGTTCTCGGGCATAGTGTTTAGCTTCAAAAATTTCTTCCTCAGATAATCTTTTTCCCGAAGCGTGTCAAATAACATAATCAAGGTCTTCGGAAGGTGCTTCGGGAGTAGGAGCGACAACTTTTTCAGGCAAAGACTGTTCTATAGCCTCTTCCTCCGCTGCCTTCTCTCCAATTTCCGAGGGTTTTTTCTTAGCAGGTTCTGAGGGCCCAGCTTCGGCACTAGCCTGGCTCATTGCAGCTTCGGCTTCGGTCAGTTTTGTTTTGGCTTCGATTTGTATTTTCGAAGCCTCGGCAATTTTTCCTGAAGGAATAGACTTGAAGCCTTTACTGACTCTAACACATCTAGTACACTTGCCATCCTTTTTCTTTTAGGAGTGACCGCAAGACCTTTTTGTATCTTCGGCACTGTTATTTCCGCCGAAGGGCTTAAAACTTCTAACATTTTTGTTCCTTCAGTCTCTGGCTCTTCGGCCTTATCTTTACCAGTCTTTGCCTCAGCTTGCTCGGCTAAGGGTGCCTTCGGCATGGTGGCCGGTTCTTCAGCCTTCTGCATAGAAGGAATTGGCTCCTTTGGAGCAACAGCTGAAGAATTTTTCCCGCCAAACTCGGGCACCACGGTCGGCTCAATATAACAGGGCTGGTGGGTGAGGACTTTCAATTTTTTACTCTTCGTCGCAGGCTCGCTTGGAGCAGCCGAAGCAGCAACCTTTCCAGAGGTTGCACCCTTTCTTTTCTGCCCCTGTGGTGGGTAGCGATAGTCAGGGTACACAAATCCAATAGCATCAAAAACCCTATTTAATCTTTTCTTTTTTCGGCTCTCGAAGGCCGCAGATAGTGCATTATCTTCGGACTTGGAATATGCTCCAAGTAACTCATCGCTAGTATTTTCAACACACTTCAGCCAGTCGTCATCTGGTTCGACAAACTGGTCTCCAAACCTGAAGGTGTATTTCAATCGAACCAGGCCGCCTTCGCTAGGGTTAGTGATGGTTTCTTTTGGCATTTCCCAGCTGTCTATCAGTGGCCATATCCTATAGGCTACATGTTCTTGAACTAAGTCTCTTGTCCCAATAAAAGAGCAAACTTTGCTGAAGGCCCTTCGGCATGCTTCGGCTGCCTCATCAATTTCTACCTTCGGCTTTCAGAGGCCGAAGCGGGACCAGATGGGGCGCATGATGATTTCTTTAATGTCTTCTCTCGCCTTCAAATCATTTTCACATAAAACCACTCTTCCATCCAGGCCCTGGGCCATCTCTTCCGAAACAATGGCACTGGGTAGCTTGCGCCAGAGCGAGCAACGAAGCTATAGCAACCGAAATTGTTATGATATTGTTCTTTACCCCAGGCCTTCGTCTCATACGAAAGTTCATGCATATTGCAAAAACATCTTGCACTTGGCTCTAGACCTTGACTCCTCACAGCCCAGACGAAGATCCCCATTCTAATAACTGCTTTGGGAGTGATCTGGTGAAGGAAAATCTGGTATGTCTTTAAAACTTCAACCACAAATCTGCTCAACGGGAACCGAAGTCCAGCTTTGAAGAAGCTTCGGAAGATCACAACTTCGTTTTCTTCAGGAGCAGGAACGACTCTGTCTACGTCAGCCCTCACAATAGACATATCACGAAAATACCTTCCTCTCATATTATCAAGATGACTCTGTTTGATAGTTGATTTCCCGAAGACTGCATGACTTGGTCGCCAGGGCCGATCTTCAGAGTCTTCGCCTCGGCTTTCCACATCATAGCTGTCGCTATCATCAGTATCTTCAGACAAGCCTTCTAGTATCTCTTTAGTAATCTTCTCTGTATTTGTTTTTGCTATTGACTCAACAAATCCAGCAGTCTTCTCCTCAAGGAGCTTCTCCTCTTCGCTCAGCTTCGTCTCAGCAGCAACTTTTTTGTCTTGAGACATCTTTTCTTCGGAAATGGCGAAAATGCGTCCTTAAAACCGAAGCTTAGTGTGATACCCGGTTTGCAAAGAAGAGAAGTTGGAGGGTATTCTTTTTGTTTCTTTTCTCTCTTTCGGTGGTTGCGTTTTGGGAATTTGGAATTTGAGGAAAAACATTCACCAGTAGGGCAGTAGAATTTCTTTGGTTAGGCGCTTGCATCGGGGTCGGGAGCCGTCGCGTGGGCGTGTTGGGTCGCGAATCTTGTTTCGGCCCACTAACCCCCATAACCCTAGCCGCCCTCCCCCCTAACCCCCCTTCTTTGTGAAGCCGCCCCCCCCCCCCCATTCCCCTACCCTCTTGGCCGCCGCCCCCCTCCCATCTCCTCCTTTCTCAAGCACTTGCAGCCACACATCAAACCCTAGCCCCCCCATCTCCTCCTCCCAAGGTGCCATTCGTTGCCGCTCGGATCTCCATCGCGTGGTGCAAATCTTCAACGGTTTCCGGTGGAGGGAGGAAGGGAGGAAGAAAAGGGGGGATAACCCAAGGTGATTTTTTTGTTTATCTCTTGTTCATTTTGTGCGGCAATCCAATTGTTTAGGTGTTGCGTGTGCGATTTGGTAGAAGGGCTGTCCAGAATTTTAAGGGGGTGGACGAACAGCAGCAGAATTAGTGATTTCTGGGCATTTTTCGTGGAGAATCAAGGGGAATCAGTTTTGGAATCATGTAGAACTTTGACATACCTTTCCAACGAGTATTTATGCGCTCAATTTGGAGTTATAAATTAAAAGTTATCACCGTTTTAATCCGGGTATGTGGCTGTCCAAAAAAACAGATTTTCAGGGGGATGAACAGCAGCAGTATTAGCAGTTTCTGGGATTTTTCGGGAGTAATTAGTGTTAATCAGTATGAGAATCATGTAGGACTTTATGTTATCTTTCCAACAAGTACTTATGCGCTCGATTCAGAATTATATTTTAAAAGTTATCGCTGTTTGAATCCGAATATGTCGCTGCCCAAATCAGGAAAAAAAAACAGATTGCAGGGGTTGTCTTGTGGACCGTTTAGGGGTAATTAGATGTTAGAATTTAATCCTAAATTGTATACCAAACTTGTGGGGAAATGTATGTAGTTGTCTCTTGAGTTTTTGGTTGTCACCATTGCTGTCTTAATTTTAAAGTTATGGAATTGTTAAGCAGCGCCGCTGCAGTTTGGTTGGTGTGGGGGGGGGGGGGGAATTATTACCCGCGGCGGGGTCTGAGACTGCGCGTAGGTGTGGCGTTGTTTTTGAGGTTTTTTATGTGAATTTGGTGCACTAAGTTGGGTGTCAAAAACAGGTGGTGGACTTCCGGATCGTTCTTAGGGATTTGCCCAAACTTCCGGTGAAGGCAAGTAAAACTATAATGGTTATTCCGTCTGTCAAATGAGAAGTCTTATACTTGATTATGTTGTGCTATTGTATTCATATCCATATGTTTTTTATTGAGTACCATCATTTGAAAATGTTCATGTTTCATGGATTTCATATGTTGAGTTTGAGTTTTGATCATGTTACTCAAGTGATTATTATGTGGAATGGGTGGAAGTATATGTCTAGCACATTTTATTTGGGAAGAACTCATGATGTTGTCATGCATAATGCACTCATCATCCATTGCATTGAAGTTTCGTCGCGATCTTATGGTCCGACCGTACCGGTACATTGAGCATCATATGTTGCCCGAGAAGGGGTATGATGCAGCTTCATATCCTTAGAGATATGGAGGCAGAAGTCATTATTGCATCTGTAGCCATGTGCATTCATGGGAGAGGTGTGGAATCTATTATGTGGATGTGGATAATCTGGACTTGTGCATGGTGATTCTTCTTGGCGTTAAGTATTTAGTTACTTGTTTACTTGCTGCAATTTAATGTTCAAAATGGAAGTTTTGAACCACGTGGTTGTTTAAGCACAGTTGATTTACAATGTCCAATTTGTTGTTGTTATGTTTACTTGCTGAGATGTGTCATCTCACATCTTGCATTGTTTGATGCAGGCACCTAATTTCTGCTTTGGGAAAAGAGGGATGTAGCAGCACGGCCACTACACCTTTAATAAAGGAACCCCCACTTAATAATGTTGTTAATCAGAGAGGGTCAAGTCTAGTGAATTACTTTGTTCTTGGTTGACCATTTGTTTTGGGGTGGGCTGAGTTCCTTATCTCATTTATTTTGCTTCTGTTGGGTCATGAATGTGTTTACCACTTTTGCATTTAGATTCTACTACGTGAATTATCTATCTTTATATCCTGTATGAACTACATGTTTCCCCTCCTTGTTATGCTAGTTTCAAAGGAGGTGCTGTCGGATTTTGCAATATTTTCTCTCTTTATTACATCTCTTGTGTTGAGTAAGTTTGGTGGGAGGAGTTTTGGTAATATCCATTGTGAGTGACCAGTGGGGTGTTACAGTTGGTATCAGAGGTATAGGCTGTAGGTCCTAGCAAGTGGAGTAATAATAAATTGACACACTGCACATGTAGGATGGGATTTCTGGCTTGCTATTGATATGTTATGTTATTATCTGTGCTAGTTTGACATTATCTGAAGAGATGTTATGCCAATCTTATTTACTTATTATTCTCATCCCTATGGCTGCAGCTATGCCGCCTCGTAGGGCTCAGGGTAGTCCGCAAGCTCCTAGTGGGGACTCGATGAGTCCGGCGGCAATGTTAGCCGCGATGCAGGCCATGCAGCAGGAGTTGGCCCTTCTGAGGCAAGCCATTCCTATTGCCCCTGCAGGTGCTGCTCAGGGTGCTGGTGGTGGAGAAGTGCCCGGGGGCGCTGTCCCTGCGGGTGCTGTTCCAGGTGGCGGGGTCGAGGTGCCTCTTTTAGTCAGTGGTCTTTCTCTGATGTAGTGGATGGGCATGAAGTTGGATTCTTTTGATGGCAGTGGTACTCCGGTCGAGGCGGCAGATTGGTTGACCTATGTGGAGGATAAGATGAATGTCTTCGAGATTGCATATGGAGATCGGGTTCGCTTTGGCACACAGCTGCTGAAGGGAGAGGCTCAAATTTGGTGGAGAGGCATGCAGGCAGCGCACTCCTCACCAGGAGTCCTGTCTTGGGATGTTTTCATCAGGCAGTTTGAAAGGAGATTCTACCCGGTCACCTTCCTGGAGAAAATGAAGATTGACTTGCAGTCCTACAAGCAGGAGAAGAAGTCTGTCATAGAGTATGAGGTGGGCTTCAACAAGATGGTCTGCTTTGTCCCTCATGTGGCTTATAATGAGATGGAGAAGGTGAGCCAGTTCCGTCAAGGTCTGAAGCCTTCTATCAGGCATGCTCTGGGGGCCTTTCCATTGGTGGACTTCCGTACCATGGTGGAGCAGGCACTGGGTGTGGAGATGCAACACCAGTATACCATGGAGTCGTAGAAGTCTTCAGGTGTTGATCAGCCTCGTAGCTAGGACGCGAGGAGGGGCAACACGGGAGGTCTAGCCCACAAGAGGGGCAGGTCTCAGCACCAGCGCCACCATCCTTACCGTGGCAAATCTTCTGACTCGGGTACTTCGGGAGGAAGTACTCAGAGGTTTTGGGCTGTTCCTAAGTCCGAGCTGGGGCTGGTGTGTTTCCGCTGTGGTGATGCGCATCACCGTGCGGAGTGCCAGTGGAGTGGCAGGTGTTCTATCTGCAGTCAGGACCATAAGGATGTGGTGTGTAGGAGGAATCCTAATGGGAAGCTCATATGGGAGCCGGTGACTTCCTCCTCTTCTCAGGGCACTATCAACATGATGTCAAGTGCTGAGCAGCAGTTTTCAGTTCCTCTTCCTCCGCAGCAGCTCTATGTGCCTGGGACTTCTCAGTTCGTGCCGATGCAGGGTTTTCCTCAGTATCAGTTCGCGCCTACTCCTGCACCGTCTACTCCTATGCCGTCTCAGTTTGGAGCTCCGCGCCTGCCTCATCCGGTGGCTCAGTGGGGTTCTTCTGTTAATTTCACTCCGGGAGCTTCCTCTTCTGCGGGTATTTCTGGAGCTTATATGCTACCCGCTGCGGATGGCAGGGAGCAAGGAGACGTGGTGACAGGTACGATTTCAGTTGATTCGTTTGCAGCCCATGCTCTTTTTGACTCTGGCGCTAGCTATTCGTTTGTTTCGGAGGATTTTGTGTCGCGGGCTGGTCTTTAGGTGTAGAGGTTGGGTCACCCAATTTTGGTTAGATCTGCTAATGGCTCCATTAGTAGCTGTTCAGTTTGTCAGGGGTGTTCCGTCATTCTTGCTGATGAGGTCTTTTCGGCCAATCTGGTGGTGATTTCCTTGGGGCATTCGATGTTATCTTGGGTATGGATTGGTTATCCCAGTATCGCGCGGTTATATCCTGTTTCTGGAAGACAGTGTTATTGCAGGCGCCGTCGGGTAAGGAGGTGGTATTCTTGGGAAGTTCCCCGAAGTTCACGTTATCCTTGTTGGCGCAATTGCTTCCTGATCGTCGGTCAAGGAAGTCGGGGATCTTTTTCTCCATGGTAGTGGAGGGTGAGGCTGCCTTGCGGGTGCAGGACATCCGGGTTGACGTGTTTCCGGCAGAGCTTCTAGGCATTCCTCCGGAGCGCGATGCAGCTTTTGAGATTAAGCTGATCCCGGGTACGCAGCCTATTCATAAGGCCCCATATCGAATGGCCCCAAAGGAGCAGAATGAATTGAAGCGGCAATTGGATGATCTGCTGGATAAGGGTTTCATTAGGCCTAACAGGTCTCCATGGGCTTCCCCAGTGTTGTTTGTTGAGAAGAAGGATAAAAGCAAGCGGCTGTGTGTGGATTATCGCGCTTTGAATCAAGTGACAATCAAGAATAAATATCCGCTTCCCCGAATTGAGGTCCTCTTTGAGCAGTTAAGGGGTGCCCAGGTGTTCTCCAAAATTGATTTGAACTCTGGTTATCATCAATTGAGGATTCGTGAGGAGGATATTGAGAAGACCGCCTTTTGCACCAGGTATGGGCATTATGAGTTCATAGTCATGTCTTTTGGCTTAACTAATGCCCCTGCTGCCTTTATGGAAGCAATGAATAGGATGTTGCATGAATTCCTGGACGACTTTGTGGTCGTGTTCTTGGATGATATTCTCATTTATTCAAAGACCGAGGCCGAGCATGAGCAGCATCTCCGTCTCGTTCTGGGTGCCCTAAGGAAGAATCAATTCTATGGCAAGTTGAAGAAGTGTGCCTTTTGGCTATCCGAAGTGGCTTTCCTGGGGCACGTGATTAATCAGCAGGGTATTGCGGTTGATCCCAAGAATGTTGCGGCTGTGGTGGAGTGGAAGAGACCCTCTAGTGTCTCTGAAATCCGAAGTTTCTTAGGGCTCGCTGGGTATTATTGGCGCTTCGTACCAAAATTTTCCAACATTGCTAAGCCTTTGACTAGGCTCTTGGAGAAGGGTGTTCCCTTCGTCTGGTCCGGCGATTGTGAGATCAGTTATCAGACATTGAAGAGCAAGTTGGTGGATGCCCCTATCCTAGCTTTGCCTGAGAGCGCTAAGCGTTTCACAGTTTATACGGATGCTTCGTGTATTGGTCTTGGCTGTGTGTTGATGCAGGAAGGCAGAGTGATTGCTTATGGCTCAAGGCAGTTGAGGAAGCATGAGGGGAATTATCCAACTCATGATCTTGAATTGGCCGCGGTGGTTTTTTCTCTAAAGTCATGGAGGCATTACCTTTATGGCGAGGCTTGTGACATTTACACCGATCATAAACGTCTCAAGTATATTTTTACTCAGAATGAGCTGAATTTGAGACAGCGTCGGTGGCTGGAATTGATTAAAGATTATGACTTGTCCATTCATTATCACCCGGGGAAGGCTAATGTGGTGGCTGATGCCCTTAGCAGGTCTGAGGTTCCAAAGGTGGCCTTGCCGTTGATCACTGATCTGGACCGTTTGGAGATCGCTTTGTGTTATGTCGGCACCGCTAGCGAGGAGACTCGGATGCTTATTCAATCCTCTCTCATGGAGAGAGTGCGTGCGGCTCAGCAGCAGGATCATCTATTGCAGGAAGCTCGAAAGAGGGTTGGTGATGGTAAACCGCGGGAGTTCACCATTGATGAGAATGATTTGGTTCGTTTCAGAGGCCGTCTCTGTGTGCCTCAGAAATCAGAGGTGAAGCTGGATATCTTGAGAGAAGCTCATAAAATGCCTTACACCGTCCATCCTGGCGAAACCAAAATGTACCGAGATTTGAACCAAAACTTCTGGTGGAAGCGGATGAAGGTTGACGTTTCTAAGTATGTGGCCGCCTGTGAAGTATGTCAGCGTGTGAAGGCCGAGCATAAGCGGCCTGCAGGTTTGCTGAAGCCATTAGAAATTCCAGAGTGGAAATGGGAGCATATCACCATGGATTTTGTGGTGGGTCTACCTCGTTCCCCTCGTGGCAGGGATGCTATATGGGTGGTAGTGGATCGCTTGACAAAGTCTGCGCATTTTATTCCCATGAAGACCACAAATTCAGCTTCAGATTTGGTTCCCTTGTATATGAAGGAAGTAGTCAGGCTTCACGGGGTACCTAAGTCTATTGTTTCTAATCGAGACTCCAAATTTGTATCCAAATTCTGGGAGAGTCTTCATAGTGCATTGGGCACCAAGCTTTCGCTTAGTGTCGCTTTTCACCCTCATACTGATGGCCAGTCAGAGCAAACAATCCAAATCTTGGAAGATATGTTGCGTGCTTGTGTTCTGTCATGGAAGGGTAGCTGGGAGGATCATCTTGCACTGGCAGAGTTTGCTTATAACAACAGCTACCAGGTTAGCATCAAGATGGCACCATTTGAGGCTTTGTAGGGTAGGCGGTGTATCTCCCCTCTATGCTGGGAGACTTTGGGAGAGAGATCCCTGGTTGGTCCTGATTGGGTTCAGCAGACTTCTGAAAAGGTTCGGGAAATTCGTCAGAATATTTTGGCAGCTCAGAGCTGTCAGAAGAGTTATGCTGATGTGAGGAGGCGGGATCTGGAATTTGCTGTGGGTGACCAAGTCCTTCTCAGGGTATCACCTACTAAAGGAGTTGTTCGGTTCGGTGTCTCTGGAAATCTCAGCCCGAGATACATTGGACCGTTCACTATTTTGGCCCGAGTGGGCAGCCTGGCTTATCGCTTGCTGCTGCCGGATTCCATGGCAGGGGTACACCCGGTTTTTCATGTCTCTATGTTGAGGAAGTTCTTGCGGGATCCAGACCATCAGATTGAGATGGAACCAATTGCGGTGCAGCAGGATCTGACTTTGGAGTGTCGTCCGGTGCGTATATTGGAATTCTCGGAGCGTGTATTGAGGAAGAGATCAATTAAGTATGTCAAGGTCTTATGGACTAATCAGTCTGAGCGCGAGGCTACGTGGGAACTTGAGGAGCTGATGCGGTAGAAATATCCGGAACTTTTTGTTGTGGGTAAGTGTTGTTGATTCATTAATCTTTCCTTTTGTCGTTCCGATAGAAGCGTCAGAATTCGAGGTCGAATTCTTTTTAAGGGGGGTAGATTGTGATACCCGGTTTGCAAAGAAGAGAAGTTGGAGGGTATTCTTTTTGTTTTTTTTCTCTCTTTCAGTGGTTGCATTTTGGGAATTTGGAATTTGAGGAAAAACATTCACCAGTAGGGCAGTAGAATTTCTTTGGTTAGGCGCTTGCATCGGGGTCGAGAGCCGTCGCGTGGGCGTGTTGGGCCGCGAATCTTGTTTCGGCCCACTAACCCCCATAACCCTAGCCGCCCTCCCCCCTAACCCCCCTTCTTTGTGCAGCCCCCCCCATTCCCCTACCCTCTTGGCCGCCGCCCCCCCCTCCCATCTCCTACTTTCTCAAGCACTTGCAGCCACACATCAAACCCTAGCAGCCCCCATCTCCTCCTCCAAAGGTGTCATTCGTTGCCGCTCGGATCTCCGTCGCGTGGTGCATATCTTCAACGGTTTCCGGTGGAGGGAGGAAGGGAGGAAGAAAAGGGGGAGAACCCAAGGTGATTTTTTTTTGTTTATCTCTTGTTCATTTTGTGCGGCAATCCAATTGTTTAGGTGTTGCATGTGCGATTTGGTAGAAGGGCTGTCCAGAATTTTAAGGGGGTGGACGAACAGCAGCAGAATTAGTGATTTCTGGGCATTTTTCTTGGAGAATTAAAGGGAATCAGTTTGGGAATCATGTAGAACTTTGGCATACCTTTCCAACGAGTATTTATGCGCTCAATTTGGAGTGATAAATTAAAAGTTATCACCGTTTGAATCCGGGTATGTGGCTGTCCAAAAAAACAGATTTTCAGGGGGATGAACAGCAGCAGTATTATCAGTTTCTGGGGATTTTTCGGGAGTAATTAGTGTTAATCAGTATGAGAATCATGTAGGGCTTTATGTTATCTTTCCAACAAGTACTTATGCGCTCGATTCGGAATTATATTTTAAAAGTTATCGCTGTTTGAATCCGAATATGTCGCTGCCCAAATCAGGAAAAAAACAGATTGCAGGGGTTGTCTTGTGGACCGTTTAGGGGTAATTAGATGTTAGAATTTAATCCTAAATTGTATACCAAACTTGTGGGGAAATGTATGTAGTTGTCTCTAGAGTTTTTGGTTGTCACCATTGCTGTCTTAATTTTAAAGTTATGGAATTGTTAAGCAGCGCCGCTGCAGTTTGGTTGGTGTGTGGGGGAAATTATTACCCGCGGCGGGGTTTGAGACTGCGCGTAGGTGCGACGTTGTTTTTGAGGTTTTTATGTGAATTTGGTGCACTAAGTTGGGTGTCAAAAACAGGTGGTGGACTTCCGGATCGTTCTTAGGGATTTGCCCAAACTTCCGGTGAAGGCAAGTAAAACTGTGATGGTTATTCCGTCTGTCAAATGAGGAGTCTTATACTTGATTATGTTGTGCTATTGTGTTCATATCCATATGTTTTTTATTGAGTACCATCATTTGAAAATGTTCATGTTTCATGGATTTCATATGTTGAGTTTGAGTTTTGATCATGTTACTCAAGTGGTTATTATGTGGAATGGGTGGAAGTATATGTCTAGCACATTTTATTTGGGAAGAACTCATGATGTTGTCATGCATAATGCACTCATCATCCATTGCATTGAAGTTTCGTCGCGATCTTATGGTTCGACCGTACCGGTACATTGAGCATCATATGTTGCCCGAGAAGGGGTATGATGCAGCTTCATATCCTTAGAGATATGGAGGCAGAAGTCATTATTGCATCTGTAGCCATGTGCATTCATGGGAGAGGTGTGGAATCTATTATGTGGATGTGGATAATCTGGACTTGTGCATGGTGATTCTTCTTGGCGTTAAGTATTTAGTTACTTGTTTACTTGCTGCAATTTAATGTGCAAAAAGGAAGTTTTGAACCACGTGGTTGTTTAAGCACAGTTGATTTACAATGTCCAATTTGTTGTTGTTATGTTTACTTGCTGAGATGTGTCATCTCACATCTTGCATTGTTTGATGCAGGCACCTAATTTCTGCTTTGGGAAAAGAGGGATGTAGCAGCACGGCCACTACACCTTTAATAAAGGAACCCCCCACTTAATAATGTTGTTAATCAGAGAGGGCCAAGTCTAGTGAATTACTTTGTTCTTGGTTGAGCATTTGTTTTGGGGTGGGCTGAGTTCCTTATCTCATTTATTTTGCTTCTGTTGGGTCATGAATGTGTTTTACCACTTTTGCATTTAGATTCTACTACGTGAATTATCTGTCTTTATATCCTGTATGAACTACATGTTTCCCCTCCTTGTTATGCTAGTTTCAAAGGAGGTGTTGCCGGATTTTGCAATATTTTCTCTCTTTATTACATCTCTTGTGTTGAGTAAGTTTGGTGGGAGGAGTTTTGGTAATATCCATTATGAGTGACCAGTGGGGTGTTACACTTAGGAAGTCTGAGAAACTAAGCAAGCGTTGGTAAGCAAGAGCTAAAAAATTGAGCAAACAAAGCAAGCGGCAAGTAGCGTACCAAATGTGCTCAGAGTGAGTTCTTATTTATACGATCGACACGCTCCAAATTGGAGGGTCCCGTTTGTCATTGACTGTTGCTATTCTAGCAAAGGGAAGGTGTTTTTTCGGACCTTCGGCTTAAGGCCTTCGTCCATGTCGCTGTCTGAATTTGTTATCTTAAACAAATTAATACTGCGAGGGGCTACTGTTGGGGGCCTTCGTCCTTCGAAGGTCCTCAAAAACATAATTTAACAATGTCTTCCAAGTATGGTTTATGGACAGATATCTTCGGATTCATGATAAAAGCAGACACGATGAGGAGCTTGATCGTGACGAAGGTTGCTATCGCTCCGAAGCTGTGTGAAAGGGAGCTTCGGCTAAATCGCAGAAAAGGGAACCGACTTAAAAGGGAAAAGGTTGTTCAGTCCTCATAGATTTTTCTATAAGCCAATAGTAAATGTAAAGGGCATAATTGTAATTTCTCATAGGCTGTGTCCTGTGCCTATAAATAGATGAACAGTACCCCCGTACTGTTCACGCTAACTTGTTCTCGCTTTTGCATCACGCTTGTATTTTTTGCCTTCTGTTAAGCCGAAGGTACTTTTGTAATTCAATATTGTTTCTGTCTTTTCATGATAATATAATAAGAATAAATTAATAATGTTATATGATTGTTCATGTTGTCTCTTATATTTCATATGATTCTTCTTATATTAACTTATACTGCAATGGTGAAGGTACGTCCTTCATGACCTTCGTCTGAAGATCATTATATCCTGAGGGGAATAATGCTTCGAAGGACGAAGGACATTAACATTTAATATCTTGTGTTGCCTTGTTCTTAATTCATAGTATTTGAGGACAAGTCCCCAACAGAAGCTAAATATGGGATACACTTATATAAGAAGGCTGAGCCCACCGACACTTAGCACCATCCACAACAGAACAAAATTATAACCTGAAAAACAACAGGGAATAAAACCCTGAGTACGCAATTACTCAGCAAGACTTACCCGACTAAGGAAAAGACTCTCAAGGGTATGCTGGTTTTAAAAGGATTGAAGGTAAGGCTCATCAAGTTTTAAAGACTCATTTTTGCAGAAAAGCTTACTAGTAGTGGATTCTTATGCCAAAAGTTTACTTCACAAGTTAAGTACTTTTCCTGAATCTAGATTTGCCTAATCTAGAGCATTCACTTGTCCTACACTAGCTTCATTTTAGCAGCTTTAGTTTAACTTGTTATCTACGATGAGGGTCGAAGATCCAGTCTTCATGTCCGAGAAGTACGGCGATCCGAATCGATTAATACCCAGCTGGGATCTTCAACCACACGACATATGTAGCACTTAACCCTTTCATATGTCAACTCGCACACGGGTTTCTCAAGACCAGAACGGATCCCCGCCAACCGAGAGCTTAGTACCCCACCATCCAATCTCTTGCCAGGTGGATACACGATACTCTCGGCATCTCTCCACTCCCATTGCGGGCCGGTCTTTCTGGTATTGGTCCAGCCGAGGCTAAGCTTAACCATGATGAGGCATGTGGCCAGTTAAAGGGTCCTAAATCAGCAGGCCAACAATCGTTGCGATCCTTAAACGACATAGATGGGCGACCTTTCCTGCTCAACGTCTGGTCTCATCTTATTATTTAACACCCAAAACCACGTACCTGACAGAGGTACAATACTTGAACAATGAATTCATCATCGTGAGTGATGCCTTCATTATTACAAGTTCCTTTTTCATAAAACCCATATCCCGTGTGACACATCATTCCTTTTGAAAGAAACAACTTTAAGTTTTTCTAAGCAGGGTAAGCCTCATTAGTTCCCTTTATAAAACAGGAAGCAAGGAAGATAATCAAATTACAAGGAATGGTAATGCATCAATTGTTTATTCACACAACTCCTATCACCTAATGCAGCATATAAGTGATAAAAGTTTTTTAAAATAGAAGGATGTGGAAAATGCACTGGGGCTTGCCTAGGATAAACACTATGTTAGTGTTGTTAAAATACGACCACTTGGTGAGCATTTCTCCTCCTGGTACTTGATCAGATTGTCAAATCTTCAGGTTCAATCGTCAGCATCACCTTGAGATTAATCCAACTCTTGCCCTCCACATCACGTGATTAATTAATGTACCTAGATGATATACAATAATGCATATGAGTAAGGACATGAATAGCAAATGATAAATAACCTATACTAAAGAGGGGAAACACTTCAAGCAAGACATCACAGACATTCATAACCAAGCATTAGATAGAGATACACAACCAAGCACAATGACCACGTTCTCTAACTTACACGAATCCAATCTAAACATCAAGAACTATAAAATTAGATATAGTTCCTATATTTTCTTTAGTTGGAACATACACCAAAAGATTCATAACGCATAGGGTCATTATTTATACACTCCAAATTTAGAACAAGAATACAAATAAGCTAACTAACCTTCTAAACTACTTTGCTAGATGACTTGAATTACACACCACTGAATAAGACATCTCACTAACACAAGATATTATGATGCTATGCAATAGGGAATGAATTACTTAATGGCGAAGCACAATACAACACTTATAAGCACAAGCTAGATGCAAAGAAACAATTAAACACAAGAATCAAGTTCGTGTAGCTCAATCGAAGTTAACTTGGACAAGAAACTACAATCATGTATTGGGGCTATATTTTTCTTAGCTAAAGAATACACCCAAAGATTAATGAACTTAGGCCTTCTATTATAAGACTCCTAAACTCAGGATATGGTTAAATAAGTTTAATTAGTTCTCTAAACCACCTTGTTCAAGTAACTTGAATCATATATACTAGGCAAGATAAGACAACACGATTTTGAGTTCCCAAGGAAAGCGCTCATTCATTTTCCAAAAATCACTAAGGTCTAGCGCAAACCTCAAGAAAGGAATGAAACCACTATATGTAACAAGTTTTCATCAATCAAGAATCGAAAACTAACTATTTACTCCTACTTAGCCAAACAAGAACAAAACAAAGTACTCAATTGCAGATTTTCTGGACACTCAGCAGTCAATTGTTTTGCTCATAAATCACAAGATATTAATCCAAAATAGTGAACTAAGACTTTCTAGAAATATTATGAAACCCCCTATAACGTTTGTATTGACAGCACAACATGATTCAACATTTAGAAAGGTCAAACAGTGTTAAATGTAAATTCTGTCCAGATTTGGACATAATTCGACTACTCACTTCAAAAATCCATAACTGGAGTCTCAGGCATCCAAATCAGGTGATCCTAGACTTTTTAGAAATCTAACAGAAATATCTACAATTCATTTATAAATATCTCAGGTTGATTCAATACATATCAAAGTCAGTTAGCACAAACAGACTTCTCTATCCAGATTTGGACAGATTCAGACTCTAAAGTTGAAACAGCTAAAACTTGGTCTCTAGACCACCAAAAAGGGTGATCTAAGACTTTTGGAAATCTTAAGAAAAATATTACAATTCTCGTATAATTACTAAGAACTGATTCTCAGTTTAACTTAGCCAAACAATCCAACTTTCGAAACCTGTACAAATTTGGACAGATTCTAAGACTGGACTTCAGAAAATCATAGCTCCCAAACTACTATACCTATGGTCATGAAATTTTAACACAACCAAGATAAAGAAGTTATCTACAACTTTTATATATAACATTTCTACATAAAACATGGTTTACTTCATTGAACTAGCTGCACAACTAAAACTGGTCATGCAGTCTCAAACAACAAGAATTCTAATTCAGCTCCTATTTAGCTTCTACAATTATCATGTTTTGACGCTTACTAAAGCAAGGCATTAATGTTACGACAAAATTGAAATTCACACAAACAATACTAATATAGTTCTCATCGGCAAAGTGCTAGAAGCCTGCCTTCCTTAGAGAGATGAACGATCAGAGACCTCCTTTGTCTTCCCCATGGCTGATCCTCGGTGATTTCAATTGCACATACAAAGCTAGTGACAAAAATAATTCTAGAATAAATCATCTCCTTATGCACTTGTTCAGACAAGCTCTCGATAATTGTGACCTAAAGGAAATTCCTCTGCAAAATAGAAAATTCACTTGGAGCAATGAGAGGCGACACCCCACTTCGGTCAGGCTTGATAGGTTCTTTTGCAACCCAGAGTGGGAGGAGTTTTTCGACAACTATGGGCTGCACGCTCTTTCATCTTCAGTCTTTGACCACTGCCCGCTGCTTCTATCTAATAATGCTAGGCTGAGGCGTCCGCGCTCCTTCAAATTTGAGAATTTTTGGACGGTTTTACCGGGTTTCAAGCAGGTGGTGGAGCACGCTTGGTCGAAGCCGACCCTTCATCATGAACCTTTCCATAGACTGTATTATAAACTCCAAAGCACAGCTCGGGCGCTCAGGGGATGGAGCTCCAGGCTTGTTCCTGATTCTAAGTTGTTCATGCATATGGCCATGGAAGTTCTCCTTAGGCTAGACCTAGCACAAGAAAATAGGCGGTTGTCGGACTTCGAGTCAAGTCTCTGAAGCAGACTGAAGATGCGTATCCTTGGCTATGCTGTTATTGAAAGGGCACGGAAAAGGCATAATTCCCGTATGTTAAGCCTTAGATTCGTTGATGCCAACACCAAATTCTTTCACCGAAAAGCTAGCTCCAGGAGGCGAAAAAATTTCATTCAACGACTAAAGGTCGGCAATGGATGGGCCCTCTCTCATGAAGGCAAGGCCCAGGAGATCCAAAACTTCTTCCAGAATGCGATGAAACAACCACCGCCTAGGAATGTTGACCTTAACTGGGAGATTATTTCTAATAGGCAACACAACCTCTCAAGCTTAGACACGCCTTTTTCAGAGGTTGAAATTATAGGAAGCATCGATCTTCTGCCTGCCGATAAGGCACCGGGACCCGACGGCTTCACCGGCTCTTTCCTCAAATCTTGTTGGGCCACTATAAAATACGATTTCATGGCAGCGGTGAATGCTTTCTACAACCTTTGTTGTTGCAACCTTCATCTAATAAATTCGGCCAGCATCATCCTAATTCCTAAAAAAGATGGAGCGGAAAAAGTCAAGGACTTCAGGCCGATAAGCCTAATTCATTCATTTATTAAGATTATTACCAAAACACTTGCTCTTCGGTTAGCTCCGAGAATGAATGAGATTATCTCGCGTTTTCAAAGCGCCTTTATTAAATCACGGAGCATCCATGAGAACTTCCTTGCTGTGAGAAGCACGATTAGGCATTTTCAGCGTAACAACTCACCAACTCTATTCATCAAGCTAGACATTGCAAAGGCATTTGACTCTGTGCGATGGGACTACTTGATATCCTTACTCGACAGCTTAGGTTTTCCTGTGAGGTGGATTGACTGGATTGCTACAATCCTTTATACTTCATCCTCAAGAGTAACTGTTAATGGGGTGCCTAATCCTCCTATTCGCCATGGTAGAGACCTTAGGCAGGGTGACCCTCTCTCCCCCCTTCTTTTTGTATTGGCGATCGACCCATTGCAAAAAATCCTGAAGATTGCTGCTGAGTCTGGAGCTTTGAGCAAGCTGGGGAACCGCTCGCCTATCCTTAGGATTTCGTTGTATGCCGATGACACGGCTCTGTTTGTTAAGCCAAAAAAGAGGAAATTGAGACAATTGTCAGTTTGCTGACCTTATTTGGAGAGGCTTCTGGTCTGATGACCAATTTTCGAAAGTCCACAATTGTGCCCATTTGTTGCCAGGGACTACCGCTTGACGACATTCTTAACGGCCTCCCTGCTGGAAGAGCAACCTTCCCGATCTGATACTTGGGTCTGCCTCTCACTTCGGCTAGGCTAAGGAAACGAGACCTTCAATTTTGGTAGACAAGGTCTTGGGCAAGCTGAGTAGTTGGAATATGAGGAATTTCTCGTTGGCGGGCCGTTTGACTCTTGTTAAAACGGTGATCACCTCGCAAGCAATCTACATGCTATCCGCCCTTAACGCGCCCAAGGAAATTAGAAATCTCCTTGACTCCAAAAGAAGACAGTTCCTTTGGGCGGGTTCAGATAGGCTAACTGGAGGAAAATGCAAAGTTAATTGGAAGCGTGTGGCGAGGCCAAAAGCCCTCGGGGGCTTGGGGGTCTCGCATTTGGGTGCTTTTGCGCGTGCCTTGCGCTTAAGGTGGTTATGGCAAATTTGCACATCTCCTTATAATGCCTGGGGAAATTTGGAAACGCCTTGCACTAATGTTGATTGTCTGCTTTTTGCGGCATCAACAGAAATTAAGATTGGAGATGGCTCCAAGATATCATTTTGGGACAGCGCTTGGGCAGGGGGAAGGAGGCCGAAAGACTTGGCACCTAGTCTATTCTCCATATCAAGACATAAGGGCAAATCACTAGCAGGGGCGGTTAGGGACAATGCGTGGATCACAAGTCTCGCACTGCTAGGCAGTGTAATTACGACCCACCACCTTCATGAGTTCTTTATTCTTTGGTCCGAGGTTCAAAAGATCCAGCTTGACCCAGGGGCTCAGGATATCATCACCTGGAAATTCACTGCAGACCATCGCTACTCAGTGAAATCAGCATATTTGGCACAATTTTTAGGCTCAGTTCGCACTAACTTAGACCTCATCATTTGGAAGAATTGGGCGCCCCCAAAGTGCAAGTTTTTCAGCTGGCTAGCGATTCAAAATCACATTTGGACTGCCGACCGTTTAGCTACCAGAAATTGGCCCCATTCCCCGACTTGTGTTCTTTGTCAAGGTGTTCTGGAATCAGGTCTACATCTATTTGTGGAATGCTGGTTCACTAAACAGATTTGGGAGGAGATTGCTGTTTGGGTTGCCATTGAGGATTTGAAGCCGTCTAACTGGGAGCTATCTCACACGCTGATGCATTGGTGGGAGAACTTGGCTATGATATCGGGGTGTAGCAGAAAGGGGCTCAGATCATTGCTGATCCTTGTTAATTGGATAATATGGCGGGAAAGGAATGCGAGGACTTTTGATCACAGGTTTTCGTCCAGTCAGCAGATCATAACTCTGATTAAATGCGACGCGGTAGCCTGGATTGCAGCCGGGGCTAAGCAATTAGCTACCCTCTTATCCTCGTCAACTTAGCTAGGTTGCTTGTTGTGTGTCTTTTTTAGTTGCTAAGGGATGCTTAGAGAGTATCTGTTGTGCTTGACATCGCCTGTGTATTGACTCTTTTGCCTTAGGGCATTTCTCTTCTTATCAATATATAAGGCAGAACTCCTGCCTGCTTGTTTCAAAAAAAAAGAAAGCGGAGGAAACATGATGAAAAGCTATTTTCACATGACGAATGTGTGTAGGATTTATAACAAGACTTGCTGAGATTAGAACACAGAAGCGGCTGGAAATTTGGATATGCTTCCTAAACGATAGGCATAAATATGGACAATAGTTCCGGCAAAATATCATATGGTAGCAAGGTATATTATCATTAGAAATCCTAACCTGGTTGGAACAGTCATGCACAAATAGACAAGGATTGACATGTTTGTAAACTGTGTAGGAACAAGAAATATGGTTGACCTTCCAAAACATAGGGAGTGCATGAAAAGACCAATTTAAAATGGTGCCCTAATAGAAGTTTGGAATAATAAGGATAATGCATAGGGCCCTCGGTTATTTTTCACAAAAAAACATCACGTGTAGTATATAGTTCAATAATTTCAAAGAAAGTATCATAGGGCAAATCAACTATCTCAGCTCAAATGTATCACAAGCCTCAATGTTGCCAGTTCAATCAATATTTTCAATGAACAAGCAACAAAGAGCCATATGCACCATAACTCGGCTCAATAATAGAACAACCATATGAACTGGCAACATCAACTCTATGATGCAACACAAACAACCATATGACATATGCCCTCAGCTATTTTTCACAAAAAAAACATCAAGTGTAGTTTACAGTTCAAATTTTTCAAAGAAAGCATCATAGGGCAAAGCTACTATCTCATCTCACATGTATCACAAGCCTCAGTACCATACAGTTCAATATTTTCAATGAAACAGCAACAAACAGCCATATGCACCATAACTGGGCTCAATAATAGAACAACCATATGAACTGGCATAATCAACTCTGCACTGTCAACACACAGCCATATGCCATCAGCTATTTTCCACAAAAAACACCAAGTGTAGTATACAATTCAATATTTTCAAAGAAAACATCATAGGGCAAAGCAACTATATCATCTCACATGTATCACAAGCCTCAAAAAAGCACTTAGGTTATTATAATTCCATCACAGGGCTGCTATAAACCATATGGCACAAAAATCTGAAGCATTGGCTCAGTAAAAGTTTCAGAATACAAACCTGATAGTATTTGGCCAATGTCTCCTGAGCACAAACGACAGCTGCACTGGCCTGTTGATACGAACACATAACACATTTTTCTGCCTCCACAACGGATTCAAGAACATCAAGCATAGAAACCACATGGTTACCTACTGATGATGTGGCATAGAGATCACCAGCTACCACACAGGCGGCAGCAGAAGCACTCACGGTGTCACAGGCTGCATCAACGGCCGCAGAGAACTTCTAGGCAAAGAGCTCAGCAGCAGATTCCATGCCGGAATCCATGGCTGCAAACCCTAGGGTTACAGAGCTAACACGTGGAAGAAGATACGAGATCTTACCAGCGGCGGAGGTGCGAGAACCACCCTCGGCGCAAGGAGGTCACTAGTGAAGGGAAAGGAAGGCCGACCTCTCACGAACTCCAACGAACAGAGACGAGAGAGCAAGAGATAGAAGACGACGACCAAGGAAGATATAAGACGGCGCCAGTGTAGATAGAAGACGCTCGAAGACGGCGACCAGGGAGTAACGGAGCGAATGGAGCGAGGGCACGACCGACACAGGTAAATGGCTAATAACCATCAAGACAGCCGGATGCCATTTCTTCAAATCGAGCGAGATTATAATGCCACGGTTCAAATTGCATCGATGACGGTGCCAATAGTCTAAAGCCCACCGAAGAGAGTGCCACGGTTGCAAAATTCTCGACCGCCGGCGGCAGGTGACGCGGATGGACGGTGGCGGCGGCGGCGACCTACGGAGCGCCATCAAGAAGTGGAACGTCATCTACCCTGTCTACCTCAACTCCAAGAAGACGGTCGCCGAGGGCCGCCGCTGCCAAGGCCTGTCCAAACCCCACCTGCGTCGAGATCACTGACTGCTATTCGCACCTCAAAATTCCCCACGCCATTGAGGTACGCGCCCCTTATCCCTCCTCCAATCGTTTCCTTTTTTCCAGTTCAAGACTCATTTGTTTGCACATCTGATGGGCCAATTGTTGCTACGCTTAGTTGGATAAGGCGTACCCTCGGGATTTCTTCCAGGTGGGGAGGGTCAGGGTGCAGCTCACGAAAGATGACGGCTCCTCGGTCAATCCTTCTATTAAAACAAGTGACCGAACTCGAACTGCACACTTGCTTTCACCTAAGCAGAATTTAGAATGGGACTGCATACATATTATACTCTGTTCCGAAGATACCATCATGAGTTGCTACTGATTCAGCTGGGAGAACAAGTACGCAATATTCAAGCGCTTCCTTCGTGTAACAAATAGTTTTTGCTTATTGATGATTGCATCTAAGAAAGAAGATGGCGAACTGGTAGTGGGTTATAATTCATATTTTTACTCCACTTATTAGTTAGGGAACTTACCATTTGATGTCGAAACTCATGAAATGCGTATCTCTGTTTCAGACTTGCAATGTTTTAAATTGCGAGCTAAAGCATTTAGCGACACCTTCAGAGAAAACGCTAAACACACCGTAGCGGCCATTTTAGAAGTGCTAAGGCATATAACATTTTCACACACATAATACCATGCAAATTATTGCCAATATAAGTAAGATTTTCAGCAGGAAGCAATAAGTAGTCACATAGTAGATAATAGTGACAATACACATACACATAACACATAGGTGAGTAGCCAGAGTAGGTGACACCTGGCCGCTCACATAGTCACACAGCACATAAGAATTTATCAAGCTAAAGTTTAAACAATTAGTAGTTTAAGATTTGTCCAGCTATCTAGTGCTGAAGTGTATGAGTAGATTGCCTATCTTCTCTCAATAGCTTAAGCTTTTAGGTTTAACTGGTTATAACATTCACTCTAACATTGTATCACAGCCATAGGTCTCGAGCTTGAATCCTAGTAGAGGCTTCATTTGTGTCTCCGCCCCTTTATTTCCACGTTTGCGCCTTCCTCTCTAGTTGCACGTGAGTGAGGGTGTTGAAGTGTATAAGTAGATTGCCTTTCTTCTCCTAACAGCTTAAGCTTTTGGTTTAAACTGGTTAGTGCATTCACTCTAACATCTGTAAGCAAATAGTCGAATAGCCAACCAAATGATGGCAACATCACATTGGGCAGCATAAATAATGATCTATCACTTGATAATTGTAATCTGCAGATCTGAACAAAGCCATAGAAGATGATGCAGATGGTGAATGCATGTCAAAATGGTGATCCTCATCTTCTGAATCTGTAGAGGAAGCAGCTGATTGCATTTCTTCATCGTCAGGAATCAGCTTCCTTCTCTTTTTAAGTTGGGTACCTCTCTTCCTTTTGTTTTGTATTGCTGCTCCTTGTGATGATGATGCTCTTGCTCCAACTTGTACACCTTCCGGTTGCTTTTCTGGTAAAGCATTGGGCACAATACCAGTGATCCATTCATTTCCTCATCCTCAGGAATATTGGTGATTGGTTTTTAAATGGTCCCTTTATCTTGTTCTCCCTGCTCTGTTTGAGTTTAGAGTTGAATTTGACAAATGCAAGATCATCCTGTCATGAAGTTGTTTGTTGCGTGACTGCGTCTCTTTGTGTGAACCTGTAGGTGAAGTTAAAGTGAATAAAATTGCTGAAATATTCATGTGCAAGGAAAATATAACAGTAACAGATGCATGTAGAATATTCTACATACTTATTCCTTTCTGTTAGAATAGGTTTGGGGTCTTCCCCTCTGTAATGGGCCTGGCCCAGTTTACTCAGCCTATTAATACATCACCCAACCCCTGTTAGGGTTAGGGTTCACATTCCAACATGGTATCAGATTAGGTTTTTTTTCTTCTCTCCTCCCAGCCACCAGCCGCCGACTTCTCTTCCCTCCTTCCCCACCGCTGTCACCAGCCGCCGCATCTTCCCAGAAGAGCGCCGCCGCCGGGCCGGACACCGCCGCCCTCTTCTCCCGCGCTAAGACCCGCCGCAGGGCCCCGCGTCGCACGCCCGCCTCCGGGGAGGCGCTCCTGCGCGGCCAGGTCAAGGCGCTCCTCCACAAGGTCGGGAGGAGCAGGGCTGCGGCGCTGCGACCCTTGTGAGGCCCGCGCGCATCCAGGCGCTGCTCGGTGTATCCAGGTCGCCGGCCCAGCTTCTTGCGCCGACACCAGCCAACACGCCGCAGATCGAGCCGTCGTCGCCGCCCAGGGCGATTTGACCGCGCCGCCAGGGAGCCGAGCGACTCCCCGAGTGCCCCTACTCGTTCGCCCTCGCGAGGGGTCGAGCTGCACTCCCTTGCCGGGGCTCGCCGCGCCCGCTCCGGGGCCTTCTGTGCGGCGGCTGCGGGAGGTCGCGCGCCCCCCGTGCGCCACGCACCGGCCGGACCCGTGTGTCTGGGCCCTGCTGCGCCGCGACGCCTGCGTGTCCCTGACTACCGCGCGCACTGTCCGTCGCGCCCTGGTGCCAGCAAAGCTGCCTCACCCCGCGCGACAACAGCGCCCTGCCCCTGCGCATTTGACGCCGACCTGAGGACTGGGCTCGACAACCGCAGGACCTGTTGCGCCGTCCTGGAGCACCCACCCGGAGGACCCGCGCCCTTGCTGTTCCACGCGGATCTGCACCCCTGCTGTCCCGCGCCCGGCTGTCCAGTCCACGCCTCCCTGCACCGGCTGATCGCGCCCCGGCCCCAGCAGTGCCTCGCCCCTCCTGCACCGGTTGCCATGAGCTTTACCTCACCCGCCGCTCTTGTGATTGTGCGTGTCCTCCTCCACGACGGCCAGCTCATCCGCGCCATGTTCGTGTCCTTTGATCCAGTCTGCAACCCTATTCTTCGGGACTGCGTCGAGGTCCACCCTCAGGCGGGCCGTCACGTGCCTGGACCGCTTGTCTTCCCACGTGCTGCGATCGCCTCCCTAGCGGTTGAGCCCGTGTCATCTCCCTCCCTTCCTAGTGCCTCTGTCGGGGCACCTTCTCTGGCCCTCTCCGCTCACACCGTACCTTCGCCACTTCCACCTCCCCGAACCACCACCGATTGGGTGGTTGACTCCGGGGCCTCCTTCCACACTACCCCCACCACTAATTCGTTACTCCACTCCCATCCACCCCACCCCTCACATCCTACCTCCATCGTCGTCGGCAACGGTTCCACCCTCCCGGTCACCTCAGTTGGTACATCGATTCTTCCAGGACCATTCTGCCTTAACGACGTCCTTGTTGCTCCCGGACTGACTCATCCCCTCCTCTCGGTTCGTCGCTTCACTAGTGACAACCAGTGCTCTATGGAGTTCGACCCCTGGGGTCTCACCATACGCCACCTTCCCACACATGCTGTGCTCGCTCGCTGTGACATCTCCGGCCCCCTCTATTCTCTTCACTTGCCCTCCACTCCCCACACCAGAGTAGCCTCATCTCCTGTACTTACTACTACCACCACATCACATGCTCTTGCTACTTCCACCACCTCCTCCGCCATTTGGCACCGTCGCCTCGGGCACCCTGGACCTGACATCATGTCCCAGCTTTCCGGCCACTCCGACATATCATGTACTCGGGGCTCTTCTGAGCACCTCTGTCATGCTTGTCAGCTCGGTCGTCACTCCCGTCTTCCTTTTTCCACTTCCACGTCCAGGGCTGTTCATGCCTTTGATCTTGTCCACTGTGATCTCTGGACATCTCCTGTCCTTAGCCTCTCCGGCTACAAATACTACCTGGTCATTCTGGATGACTACTCCCATTTCCTTTGGACTTTCCCCCTTCGGCTGAAGTCCGACACATTTACCACCCTCACTCACTTCTTCGCCTGGGTATCCACCCAGTTCCGGCGCCCGGTCCGTGCCCTGTAGTGCGATAATGGCCACGAGTTCGACAACAACGCCTCCCGCTCTTTCTTCCTCACTCACGGTGTCCAGTTGCGTCTCTCGTGTCCCTACACCTCTGCTCAAAATGGTCGGGCCGAGCGCATGATTCGCACCACCACCAACATGATCTGCTGCTTTCTCTTTCAGGCGTCTCTCCCTGCCACCTACTAGGCAGAGGCCCTTCATACCGCCACGCATCTTCTCAACCATCTTCCCTCGAAGGCGGTGAGCCACCCTACACCTCACTTTGCCCTGTACAACACAGCCCCTTCCTACGACCACCTGCGCGTGTTCGGTTGTGCCTGCTACCCTAACATTTCCGCTACCGCCCCTAACAAACTTTCTCCTCGCTCCACTCGCTGCCTTTTCCTCGGCTACTCCCCTGACCAAAAGGGGTATCGGTGCCTGGACCTCACCTCCCACCGCATCATCATCTCTCGTCACGTTGTCTTCGACGAAGATGTGTTTCCCCTTGCAGGCTCCACCCCACCCACCGATCTTGACTCCCTCCTTGAGTCCGACCCGGTTCCCCCCCACCCCCGGCGCCCCATCTTGTGTCGTTACCTGTTCCTCGTGCAGCCATGACGCCACAGCTCGCGCCCATTTCCGCGCCTCGCGCGGCCCCGTCGACCCCGCCCGCGCCACGCGCGGCCACGTCGATCATGCCTACGCCACGCGCGTCCAGGTCGATCATGCCTACACCACGCGCGGCCCCGTCGACCCCGCCTGCGCCACGCGCGGCCACGTCGATCATGCCTGCGCCACACGGTTCGCTCCGAGTCGTCCGTATACCACCCGGTCGCCATCCACCGCGACCCCGGGCACGTCCATCCGATGGTGACTCAGCGCGCCGCTGGCGTTCTCTGCCCCGTCGACCGGCTGATCCTGGCAGCTGCTACGTCCAGCACTCCACCCGACGCTTCCCCGGTGCCCTCCTCCGTTCGCACTGCCCTCGCCGACCCACATTGGCGTCGTGCTATGGAGGAGGAGTACGCGGCCCTCTTGGCCAACCACACCTGGGACCTGGTGCCGCATCCACCAGGCACCAACGTGGTCACCGGCAAGTGGCTATTTCGCCAGAAGCTGACCTCGGACGGCTCCCTCGACCGCTACAAGGCCCATTGGGTCCTTCGGGGCTTCACCCAGCGCCCCGGAGTGGACTACGACGAGACCTTCAGCACCGTCGTCAAGTTCGCCACTGTTCGCGCCGTCCTCTCCCTCGCCCTCTCCCGCGACTGGGCGATCCATCAGCTCGATGTCAAGAATGCCTTCCTCCATGGCACTCTGACGGAGACTGTCTACTGCAGCCAGCCCACCGGCTTCGTCGACACTGACCGTCCGGATCTGGTTTGCCGGCTGAATTGGTCCCTGTATGGCCTCAAGCAGGCGCCACGGGCATGGTATAGTCGCTTCGCCTCCTACCTGGCCTCCATCGGCTTCGTTGAGGCCAAGTCGGACACGTCCATGTTCATCTACCGGCGCGGCGACGACACCGTCTACCTCCTGCTCTACGTCGACGACATTGTGCTCACGGCATCCACCGCCGACCTTCTACACCGCACGATCGCCGCCCTTCAGCGGGAGTTCGCGACGAAGGACCTGGGGCCCCTACACCACTTCCTCGGCATCACCGCCGAGCGCCGGCCTCAGGGTCTCTTCCTCCACCAGCGCCAGCACGCCATCGACATCCTGGAGCGGGCTGACATGTCATACTGCAAGCCCTGCTCCACGCATGTCGACACTCAGGCGAAGCTCTCTGAGGACGACGGGCCTCCGGTCGCCGACACGACGTCCTACCGGAGCCTGACCGCTGCGCTCCAGTACCTCACCTTCTCTAGGCCCGACATCGCATACGCCGTCCAGCAGGTGTGCCTGCATATGCACACTCCGCGGGAGCCCCATCTCACCGCACTCAAGCGGATTCTGCGCTACCTCCGCGGCTCCCTCGACTACGGCCTCCTTCTCCGACCATCCCCGACATTGGAGCTCGTGGTCTACACCGACGCTGACTGGGCTGGCTGTCCCGACACGCGCCGGTCCACCTCCGGTTACGCTGTGTTCCTGGGCGCCAACCTCGTCTCTTGGGCCGCCAAGCGTCAGCCCGTCGTCTCTCGCTCCAGCACTGAGGCCGAGTACCGTGCCGTGGCCAACAGCGTGGCAGAGGCCTCCTGGCTGCGCCAGCTCCTCCACGAGCTCCACAGTCTCCTCTAGCGCGCCACTCTCGTCTACTGTGACAACGTCAGCGCGGTCTACCTCTCCACCAACCCCGTGCAGCATCAGCGTACGAAGCATGTGGTGATCGACCTGCACTTCGTTCGCGAGCGTGTCGCTGCCGGTGACGTTCGGGTTCTCAGCGTCCCCACCACGTTGCAGTTCGCCGATATCTTCACCAAGGGGTTACCGTCGAGTGTATTTTTAGACTTTCGATCCAGTCTCAACATCTGTACAGGATAGAGTTGTGACTGCGGGGGGTGTTAGAATAGGTTTGGGGTCTTCCCCTCTGTAATGGGCCTGGCCCAGTTTACTCAGCCTATTAATACATCACCCAACCCCTGTTAGGGTTAGGGTTCACATTCCAACACTTTCTTATATTTTCTCAAATGTACCCCAATTCTCTCACAAACTGAGGAGCTACATGTCAAACCTAGAATCCTTGCAATCAATTCCTAAGGTTTGTGGCACTTGTGCCATGATTTAGCCACTATATAGATTCATTATAAAAATCGGACAGGAGTTAAGAAACCACAGATGCCATGGCCACAGCCTCCGAGGCGACCTCATGCATCCATGACATGCAGCCGCTGCTTGCAGTCATTTGTGGTCACTCACAGATGCGGGCATGCGGCTCACAGTTCATGGCCGTCGCTGAACTGACGAGCCATCATAAAAGAAATTAGAACTGAGACAGGTTGAGAATGAGAGGGGAGAACTTGAAGTGCTAAGGTTTGTAAGGACGCTTATATACCATGTATAGATGGGATGGATTTGCGGCAGTGGAAATTTTCTTGGACCTCATTTCGTGCCTGGTTGGCTGGTTGGACATTTAGCGCTGCAAAATTAAGTCGCCGCTAAAGTGTTTAACACTGCTAATGCATGAAATAGTGCCCGTAGCTCAGCTAATAAGTTCATAGATCACATAATAATATCACGACATACTAAGAATAATTGTTAGTATGTCATGATATTAGTGGATACCCAATGAAATTTAGGGCATTCTTTTTGCATACGTAAGCGAAATATATTTATATTCAACTATACTTCTGACATTCTAGAATCATTGTTAGTGGATACCCAATGAAATTTAGGGCATTTCTGTCATATTAGAGAGCTTTTGGTTCAATCCACAACTATACCATTTAGGATGTATCATGCTATAATGTTGCCAAGAGCAGTGTGGCTTGATGACATCACTGTGTAACTATGATGGATTACTTCTTTGGAACTATGCTATACAAATGGTCTTTTTTCTAGCTTGACTTCTAGCTTTGGTTGAGGCATGAGCATGGGCGACTGAGTATGTAATACTCTTCAAAATTCTGCTTCAGTTCTCATATAATCATTGTTCCCACTCTCCCCGTGTGCTCTGCCATGATCTAGAATCATCTCTGAACTCTTATTGAATACTCAATGTTTTGATACTGATATCGATATAAATTTGTGATATTGCTGTACTTCTGTGCAAACAATCTGTAGACCACAGCCTTTGTTAGGTACAACTGTGTGAATGAGTGGTAGAATGTTTTTCAGTACCTGCGTTTATGGCAACTCTACATCTATCTCCTACCACCTAGAGGGGGTTTATGCTGAGCTGGATAGAGGTGTTTAAGGACTACAAGTAAGACTTTGAAGGGCGTGCACTGATATTATGCTTCATTCTAATTGCATACCTTGAAATTCGATGCCATATTTTTTTTGCTTAAGCCTTTTTTTTGCCCATTTTGTAAAAAAATGAAGTATGAGGCTCTGCAGCTTCCCGTTGTATAGATGTGGGAGTCCATCAGTTGTATCTTACTGACATGCCTTCACATGTTACAGAGAAGCTACTGATGATGCAAATAGCAGAGCTAGTTCCCAAATATCACGGAAGAACAAAGAAGCAGGAGGCAGCGCCCAATTCGTTACCCGGTGGGAGTTCAAAGAACACAAAAGGCGGGAAAAAGTAAAAGTGATGGCAGTACCATTTTGTGTTCTTTTTTTCTTTCTCTTCTTTTCGTCCTCGTGCTAAGCTTCTGTGTGTGGAAGTTGTCTTTCTGAGGCCTGAAAATCATTGCAACTTTTGGCGAGATTCTGGTTCATTTAAAAATTTATGTACCCATCTTTCCTGCTATCTTAAAATTCGGAAGGAACACCTAACCTGAGGATGCAGCTGGTTGATTGAGCTGTTATCCGGTACTTGATCTGTTTTTGTTTACTCGTATGCAATGATGATTCACTGTAGCATAATTACCTTGCACGACAACTTTTAAAATTCCCTTGATCCCGCTCCCGCCTGATATTAGGGCATGTTTGGTTTACTGTTTAACTTGTCACACTTTGTCTAACTTTTCTGACTAAGGTTAGTTCTTCAATTTAAAGTTCGGATGACTAAACTTAGTCAAAATGTGGTATAGTTAGGCACGAACCAAACTGGCTCTTAATCTCCCAACATTTAGGTGTTGCGTATATAGATAGTACTCAGCAGTGCACACACCACATTGTTACTTTACGCATCGAGTCATGATGGTGTGTGTTTTATTCATATATAACAATCAGGGAGTCGATACAAGCCACTCGAACTGACAATCAGGCAGTCGATAGGTAGATGTATGTAGCCCGCGGCACGGCGATCTTCATGCCGGACTGGCAGTGGCCGGGGATGCTGCAGATGAAGTAGTTGGTGCCGCGGGCCAGCGTGACGCGGTCGTTGCCGGACGTGTACACCTTGGCACTTCGCGGCGCCGAGCAGCCTTTGTAGCCAGCCGCGTTCACCGCCACCACGTTGTGCGCCGTCGAGTCGTACTTGAACACTGCACCGGCAGGCGGCGCCGACCACCACCACCACCACCAAAAGTTCAGATAATTCGATCTAAAATCTCAACCCATGCAACTGTAGTCTATGTAGTACAGCTACGAATCTATATAGTTAATCGTACGCCTTAACACGCCTGCTTATGTTTATGAGCATTTAAAAGGCCACTACTGGTATGTGTCGTGTGTTCAATTCGAACGGTCGGCCAAGATTCTCTGCTGCATAAGCAAAAGACATATCGCCCTTGGATATATATACCGATCGATGCGACAGCAGGATCACAGGAAGGAAGGTCAGGCTGGTCGGTGAGACGTCACTGTACAGTACCTAGGACGTCCCCAGCCTTGAAGCGCTTGCCATTAGTCCAGGTGCTGGTGCTGAAGCTCCAGCCGCCACGGTCGCCGACGGTGAACACGGCCGACTCCCGCGACGTGGGCATGAAGGAGCACGCAGAGGAGCACCGCCGCAAGGGCCACAGCACCACTGCCTCTTCCCTGCTGCTGCGCCATTACTATCTTGCTGCTGATTATATTGTATGCTCACCACTAGCTAGCTACTACCTCTCTGGTATGTATAGATCAGCGAGCAAGAGAAGAGAAGAGAAGAGAAGAGATGGCGATGATGAGTGGACTGGTGCTTGGCAATGGCCGCCGGGGGTGCTCCCGTTTTATAGGCTTCATCCATTGAAGTGGAGTGGAGGCGTGAAGGCGGGTGGAAATGGAGCGGTGAGGGTTCGGCCAACGACCCACAACGGAGGCGCCCCATTACACTTTTTATTTGGACCGAGGACGTACGCGCGCCGCCGATGGACTCCTGGACGGAGATGATACCTGGGATGGGCGACGACGAGCTGATCGACAAGATGGATGTTTTGGAGGCCTCTCCCGAGGCGTCGTCAAGCAAGTGTAGAAAAGCTACGTCCAAAAGCTACGTATTAATTAAGTGTTACGTGCACCAATGTATACGCGCGCGTGCATATCCTTTTTACACCTACAAGTGTGTTTGTGGGGGAGGAGAATCGAAGCTACGTACAAAAGCTTCTTGGTTACAGTACTGTTCCTAGTAGCTTGATTGCTATTGTACACTATCGTTCGATTACGAGTGACCATGAAAAGCTCACACATATACGCTGACGTTGCTATGTTCACATCGACCTACAAGCAAGCAGTGTATATATACCCGTACGTCGCCTTGACGTCAAAGCTAGCAAGCTGAGCGGTTGGGAGTGTATGTGGTCCACGACCCAAGACGATCGATATCGAGAAAACATTCAATTGTCATGTCGACGTCGACTGGAACACTCATGAGTCATGACTGGAACGGCATTTCCACACATCATATCGTATGCGTGCTCCTTTAGATGGACGTCCTCTATATACATACTTTATATGTCTTTTACAATCTTCTTTAAAAAATTTATCCTCTATATATTCTTTTCTTCAACAACATACTCTAAATCACATCCTCTATACGCAAATACCTATATTAGAGACATTTTTATTTTTTATTTTTTTATATATATGTATTTGTCATACTCTCAAATGTATTGTACATATTTTAGTTTTGCTAAACCGATTGTTTAAAGTATTAAAATGGATAGATGACCGTTTAGAGAAACTCTATATATAGAGAATCCAGCAAAGTCAGAGGACCGTTTAGAGGACGCTGCTGGTGGTCCTCTATATTTAGGGTAGAGGAGGATTTAGAGACTATTGCTGGAGCCGGCCTTATACAGCGACTTTTGTTGCTACTAGGTCGCTACTTCCCAACAATAAGAGTTAGCACTCGCCAACCATTACCAACACAACCGAAGTGTAATCTTTAATGAGTGCCACGCTGGTGAAGTCAAGCCTGCAACTCAACGAGGAGCAAGCACGTGACGACAACAGCATCAGCAGCAGCATGATGGTGACGAGCAGCGAAATGGAGGAGGTCATCGGCTGCTCTAGTATGTACAGTGGGTAGGGTAGTCATGATTGCCACCCGGCCTCCCTATCGATTGAGGTGGTGGTCCATTTTATAGCCCATGCAAACAGCCGAGCGCTGCTGCGTCTGCGTGGGCCATCCCTCTCTCGTTTGATCGGGGAGGCAGAGCAGCTAGCTAGCGTCACTCTCATCACTAGTAGTACTATCATACAATTAGCCCAGCAGCAGCAGACTCTAATCATTATCATACCACTACCAGCCTAGCAGCAGCATTGCCTGCCGGCTACGTTGCTGCTGCATTCCCACATGCTTGAGCAAGCTGTAGCTGTAGGGAGGCGGAATCGCATCATAGGAGAGCTGAGGTGGAGTGCAGAGATGAGAGGATACGCGACATCTCCATTTCACTTGTGCTGATTTAATTAGTATGCGCGCGGTTGTAATAATAATTAATTAATTCATAAATTGAGGGGTGGACTTGCTGGATGCTACCTCGCGCTTTGGACGATGGACTGCAAAACTAGGAGCAGTAGACACACCATCCGAGGAAGCCTGCAATGGCCACACATGCTACGACTACCATGGCGGCTATGGCACCTGATCCAAGCCCGCCGGGAGCTAGAGGTGGTGGTGGGGACGCACCCTTCTCCTCCAGCTGCCGGGAGCATTGATTTGTAGGACTATGCACATAATAATAATAATAATAATAATAATAATAATAATAATAATAATAATAATACGATGGAATTGAGTACGAATTGATTAATTAAGAAATGTCCGAGACTTACCATTGCAGTCTGTAGGGCGAGGGATGATGACATTCCACTGCAGCACATTACTTGAGTCTTTACCCCCGCATGAGACGTAAGACGTAGGCAGGTCAAAGGTAGTGTTCCTTGAAACCATGTACACACATAGGCAACAAAGACCCTTTTCTAGTTCATGAATTGGCCAGATGTTGATGGAATAGAGGAGGGCGTCGCAGCATGAGGCAGTAGGGTTTTGTGGTGCCGTCTCCTGACAGGAGTGCAGTGCCACGCTCGTGAAGTCAAGCCTGCAAATCAGCGAGGAGCAAGCAGGTGATGACGACAGCAGCAGCAGCATGATGGTGACGAGCAGTGAAACGGAGGAGGAGGCCATCAGCTGCTCTATTATGTACTAGTGGGTAGGGTAGTGGCGATTGTGACCCGGCCGTCACTATCCATTGAGGTGGTGGTCTATTTTATAGCCCATGCAAACAGTCGAGCGTTGCTGCGTCGGCGTGGGCCATCGCTCTCTCGTTTGATCGGGGACATAGAGCAGAGCAGAGCAAAGCAACGTAGAGCAAAGCAGCGCAACTAGCTAGCGTCACAATCATCACTAGTAGTACTATCGTACAACCAACCCAGTAGCAGCAGTCTCTAATCATTATCGTACCACTACCAGCCCAGCAGCAGCACTGCCTGCCGGGTATGTTGCTGCTGCATTCCAACATGCTTGAGCAAGTTGTAGCTGTAGGGAGGGGGAATCGCATCACAAGAGACCTGAGGTGGAGCGCCGAGATGAGAGGATATGCGGCATCTCCATTTCACATGTTCTGATTTAATTAGTATGCGTGTGGTTGTAATAATAATTAATTAATTCAGAAATTGAGGGGTGGACTTGCTGGATGCTACCTCGTGCTTTGGCCGATGGACTGCAAAACCAAGAGTAGTAGACACACCATTCGAGCAAGCCTGCAATGGCCACACATGCTATGACCGTGATGGCGGCTATGGCACCTGATCCGAGCCCGCCGGGAGCTGGCGGTGGCGGTGGGGACGCACCCTTCTTCTCGAGCTACCGGGAGCATGGATCTGTAGGAGTATGCATGTATAATAATAATAATAATAATAATAATAATAATAATAATAATAATAATAATAATAATAATAATACGATGGAATGGAGTATGTTGTGATTAATTAAGGAATGCCTATGACTTACCATTGCAGTCTCTAGGTCAAGGGATGATGGCATTTCACTGCAGCACATTACTTGAGTCTTTATCCCCGGATGAGACGTAAGACATAGGCAGGTCAAAGGTAGTGTTCCTTGAAACCATGTACACACATAGGCAACAAAGACCTTTTTCTAGTTCATGAATTGGTCAGATGTCGATGGAAAAGAGGAGGGTGTCGCAGCATGAGGCAGTAGGGTTTTGTGGGGCCGTCTCCTAGCAGGAGAGCAGCGCCACGCTGGTGAAGTCAAGCCTGCAACTCAGCGAGGAGCATGCATGTGACGGCGGCAGCAGCAGCATGATCGTGACGAGCAGCGAAACAGAGGAGGAGGCCATCGGCTGCTCTAGTATGTACTAGTGGGTAGGGTAGTGGCGATTGTGACCCGACCGTCCCTATCGATTGAGGTGGTGGTCCATTTTATAGCCCATGCAAACAGCCGGGCACTACTGCGTCGATGTGGGCCATCCCTCTCTCGTTTGATCGGGGACATAGAGCAGAGCAGAGCAACGCAGAGCAGAGCAACTAGCTAGCGTCACTCTCATCACTAGTAGTACTATCGTACAACCAGCCCAACAGCAGCAGACTCTCATCATTATCGTACCACTACCAGCCCAGCAGCAGCACTACTGCATGCCGGCTATGCTGCTGCTGCATTCCCATATGCTTGAGCAAGTTGTAGCTGTAGGCAGGGGGAATGACATCACAAGAGAGCTGAGGTGGAGCGTGAAAGGGAAATGTGCCTTTGGGCTATTTCTATAATGTTTTGGTGATTAAGTGCCAACACATAATCTTTGAGTTGTTATGTGCCAAACAAGCAAAAAGTGCAAATCATGTGACAAGGTACGCTTCTAGACTTAGTACATTGTTTTGAGTACTAACATATTGTGTCTAAGTGCTAGAAACAGGAAAAGAAAGAATTGCAAAAGGCTTAGCTGAGTACAGCCAAAGTCCAGCTCGGTCTGGCACACCGGACTGTCCGGTGGTGCACCGGACAGTGTTCGGTGCGCCAGGCCAGCTTCCGGTGAACAGGCCACTCTCGGGAGAATTTGGCGGCATACGGCTATAATTCATCGGACTGTCCGGTGGTGCATCGGACTGTCCGGTGAGCCAACGGCCGCTAGCGCAACGGTCGGCCGCGCAATCCGCGAGCGACGCGTGGCCTGCGCCAACAGTCGACAGGGGGCACCGGGCTGTCCGGTGTGCACCGGACAGTGTTCGGTGCGCCAACTGACACGGCGCTGCAACGGTCATCTGCTCCAGAAAAGGAAGGAGATCCGCACCAGACCGTCTATAGTGACTGTCCGGTAGTGCACCGGACTGTCCGGTGCACCACCTGACAGAAGGCAACTTTGGCCTTCCTTGTTGGCCTCCAACGGCTCCTAGCTGCATTGGGGCTATAAAAGGGACCCCTAGGTGCATGGAGGAGACATCCAAGCATTCACTAAGCATTCTAAGTCTCCCACACTCCGTCTCCGCGCACTTGATCGATTGTGTTAGTGATTTGAGCTCCGTTCTAGTTGTGAACTCTTTGTGCTTCATTTTGAGCTCAAGTCTTGGATTGTGTGCGTGTGTGTGCTGCAGATTTGTGTGTGTTGCTCCCCAACCTTACTCTTGTGCTTTCATTGTGATCTTTGTTGTGAGGGCGAGAGACTCCAACTTGTGGAGATTCCTCGCAAATGGGAAAAAGAGATAAGGAAGAAAAGCCATGGTATTCAAGTTGATCATTGGATCACTTGAAAGGGGTTGAGTGCAACCCTCGTCCATTGGGACGCCACAACATAGAAGTAGGCAAGTATTACTTGGCCGAACCACGGGATAAAATCACGTGCCTCTTGTGATTGTTCCTTCTTTGATTATCTGTGTTCACAAGAGCTCGTCCCATTGACTCGATTAACCCGCACTAATATTTTTATAATCAAAGTTGTTGGAATTTAGTGTTGAATTCTACAGGATCACCTATTCACCCCCCTCTAGGTGCTCTCAATTGGTATCAGAGCCGTTCTCTTCATGTAAGGGACTAATCACCCAAAGAGATGGATCCTAAGGGAAAGGGGATGGTGGTCAACGACAAGGAAAAGGAGACCTTCCTCAACGAGCCTAGAGACGACAAGCCAACCAACTCAGGCTCGAGTCATAAGAAAAGAGATGGAAAGAAGAGGCGCATCAAGAAGATCATCTACTACGACAGTGATGCCTCGTCTTCTTCACCACACGACGATGACGACTCCTCTTCAAAGAAGAAAACGGTTAATCAAAATTATTCATTTGATTATTCTCGTATTCCTTTCAATTCCAATGCTCATTTGCTTTCAGTTCCTCTTGGGAAACCTCCACACTTTGATGGAGAGGACTACTCTTTTTGGAGTCACAAAATGCGTAGTCACTTATTTTCTCTCCATCCTAGTATTTGGGAGATAGTTGAAAATGGAATGCATTTCGACAGTACCAATAACCCTGTGTTTATTAATGAGCAAATTCATAAGAATGCACAAGCTACCACTGTTTTGCTAGCATCTTTGTGCAGGGATGAATACAACAAGGTAAGCGGCTTGGACAACGCCAAGCAAATTTGGGATACCATCAAGATATCACATGAGGGAAACAACGCCACCATGAACACCAAGATGAAGTTGGTGGAAGGCGAGCTGGGAAGGTTCGCGATGATCAGGGGAGAGGAGCCAACACAAACATACAACAGGCTCAAGACCCTGGTCAACAAAATTAGAAGCTATGGAAGTACAAGATGGACAGACCATGATGTCGTTCGTCTAATGCTAAGGTCATTTACGGTAATTGACCCCCCATCTTGTCAACCTTATTCGTGAGTGAAAGGGAATTAGGCTTACACCGAGTCCCTAATTAATTTTGGTGGTTGAATTGCCCAACACAAATAATCGGACTAACTAGTTTGCCCAAGTGTATAGATTATACAGGTGTTAAAGGTTCACACTCAGCCAATAAAAAGACCAAGTTTTGGATTCAACAAAGGAGCAAAGGGGCAACCGAAGGCACCCCTGGTCTGGCGCACCGGACTGTCCGGTGTGCCACCGGACATGTCCGGTGCACCAGGGGGACTCAGACTCAAACTCGCCACCTTCGGGAATTCCCAGAGGCGACTCGGCTATAATTCACCGGACTGTCCGGTGTACACCGGACAGTGTCCGGTGCGCCAAGGGAGGTCGGCCTCAGGAACTCGCCAGCTTCGGGAAACTCCAACGGCTAGTCCACTATAATTCACCGGACTGTCCGGTGTGCACCGGACTGTCCGGTGCGACTCCGAAGCAACGGCTACCTCCGCGCCAACGGCTCTCTGCGGTGCAATAAATGCGCGCGCAGCGCGCACAGATGGCAGGCGTGCCCATACTGGCACACCAGACAAGGAACAGTAAATGTCCGGTGTGCACCGGACACCCTGGAGGGCCCACAAGTCAGAAGTTCCAACGGTCAGAATCCAACGGCAGTGATGATGTGGCAGGGGGCACCGGACTGTCCGGTGCGCCATCGAGCAGACAGCCTTCCAACGGCCACTTTTGGTGGTTGGGGCTATAAATACCCCAACCACCCCACCATTCATGGTATCCAAGTTTTCCCACTTCTCAACCACTTACAAGAGCTAGGCATTCAATTCTAGACACATACAAAGAGATCAAATCCTCTCCAATTCCACACAAGGCTTTAGTGATTAGCGAGAGAGATTTGCCGTGTTCTTTTGAGCTCTTGCGCTTGGATTGCTTCTTTTCTTTCTCACTTGTTCTTGTGATCAAAACTCCATTGTAATCAAGGCAAGAGGCACCAATTGTGTGGTGGCCCTTGCGGGGAAGTTTTGTTCCCGGCTTTGATTTGAGAAGAGAAGCTCACTCGGTCCGAGGGACCGTTTGAGAGAGGGAAGGGTTGAAAGAGACCCGGCCTTTGTGGCCTCCTCAACGGGGAGTAGGTTTGCGAGAACCGAACCTCGGTAAAACAAATCCGTGTGTCACACTCTTCATTTGCTTGAGATTTGTTTTACGCCCTCTCTCGCGGACTCGTTTATTTTTCTAACACTAACCCAGCTTGTAGTTGTGTTTATATTTGTAAATTTCAGTTTCGCCCTATTCACCCCCCCTCTAGGCGACTTTCAATTGGTATCAGAGCCCGGTGCTTCATTAGAGCCTAACCGCTCGAAGTGATGTCGGGAGATCACGCCAAGAAGGAGATGGAGACCGGCGAAAAGCCCACTACAAGCCACGGGAGCACTTCATCGGAAGAGTCCCGCACCAAGAGGAAGGAGAAGAAGAAGGACTCCTCCAAACGGAAGGAGAAAAGGTCTTCCTCTTCTCACCACAAAGAGAAGAAGGAAAAATCTTCTTCCCACAAGCCGCGTCGGAAAGGCGACAAGCACAAGAGGATGAGGAAGGTGGTCTACTACGAGACCGACACTTCATCAACATCGACCTCCGACTCCGATGCGCCCTCCGTCACTTCTAAGCGCCAAGAGCGCAAGAAGTATAGTAAGATCCCCCTACGCTACCCTCGCATTTCCAAACATACACCTTTACTTTCCGTCCCATTAGGCAAACCACCAACTTTTGATGGTGAAGATTACGCTAGGTGGAGCGATTTAATGCGATTTCATCTAACCTCGCTCCACAAAAGCATATGGGATGTTGTTGAGTTTGGTGCGCAGGTACCGTCGGTAGGGGATGAGAACTATGATGAGGATGAGGTGGCCCAAATCGAGCACTTCAACTCTCAAGCAACAACAATACTTCTCGCCTCTCTAAGTAGAGAGGAGTATAACAAAGTACAAGGGTTGAAGAGCGCCAAGGAGATTTGGGATGTGCTCAAAACCGCGCACGAGGGAGACGAGCTCACCAAGATCACCAAGCGGGAAACGATCGAGGGGGAGCTCGGTCGGTTCCGGCTTCGCAAAGGGGAGGAGCCACAACACATGTACAACCGGCTCAAGACCTTGGTGAATCAAGTGCGCAACCTCGGGAGCGTAAAATGGGATGACCACGAGATGGTTAAGGTTATTCTAAGATCTCTTATTTTCCTTAACCCTACTCAAGTTCAATTAATCCGTGGTAATCCTAGATACACTAAAATGACCCCCGAGGAAGTTATCGGGAATTTTGTGAGTTTTGAGTGCATGATTGAAGGCTCGAGGAAGATCAACGAGCTTGATGATCTCACCACATCCGAAGCTCAACCCGTTGCATTCAAGGCGACGGAGGAGAAGAAGGAGGAGGCTACACCAAGTCGACAACCAATAGACGCCTCCAAGCTCGACAATGAGGAAATGGCACTCGTCATCAAGAGCTTCCGCCAAATCCTCAAGCAAAGGAGAGGGAAAGACTACAAGTCCCGCTCCAAGAAGGTTTGCTACAAATGTGGTAAGCCCGGTCATTTTATTGCTAAATGTCCTATATCTAGTGACAGTGACCGAGGCGACGACAAGAAGGGGAGAAGAAAGGAGAAGAAGAGGTATTACAAGAAGAAGGGCGGCGATGCCCATGTTTGTCGCGAGTGGGACTCCGATGAGAGCTCAAGCGACTCCTCCGACGACGAGGACGCCGCCAACATCGCCGTCACCAAGGGACTCCTCTTCCCCAACGTCGGCCACAAGTGCCTCATGGCAAAGGACGGCAAAAAGAAGGTTATATCTAAATCCTCCACTAAATATGAATCCTCTAGTGATGACAATGCTAGTGATGAGGAAGATAATTTGCGTTCCCTTTTTGCCAACCTCAACATAGCTCAAAAGGAAAAATTGAATGAATTGGTTAGTGCTATTCATGAAAAGGATGACCTTTTGGATTCCCAAGAGGACCTCCTTATTAAGGAAAACAAGAAACATGTTAAGGTTAAAAATGCTTACGCTCTACAAGTTGAAAAATGTGAAAAATTGTCTAGTGAGCTAAGCACTTGTCGTGAGATTATTGACAACCTTAGAAATGAAAATGCTAGTTTAAATGCTAAGGTTGATTCACATGTTTGTGATGTTTCAATTCCCAATCTTAGAGATGATAATGTTGATTTGCTTGCTAAGATTGATGAATTGAATGTATCTCTTGCTAGCCTTAGATTAGAGAATGAAAATTTAATTGCTAAGGCTAAAGATTTTGATGTTTGCAAAATTACAATTTCCGATCTTAGAGATAAGAATGATATACTTCGTGCTAAGATTGTTGAACTTAATTCTTGCAAACCATCTACATCTACCATTGAGCATGTCACTATTTGCACTAGATGTAGAGATGTTGATATTAATGCTATTCATGATCACATGTCCTTAATTAAACAACAAAATGATCATATAGCAAAACTAGATGCTAAAATTGCCGAGCATAACTTGGAAAATGAAAAATTTAAATTTGCTAGAAGTATGCTCTATAATGGGAGACGCCCTGACATTAAGGATGGCATTGGTTACCAAAGGGGAGACAATGTCAAACTTAATGCCCCTCCTAAGAACTTGTCTAACTTTGTTAAGGGCAAGGCTCCCATGCCTCAGGATAACGAGGGTTACATTTTGTACCCTGCCGGTTATCCTGAGAGCAAAATTAGGAGAACTCATTCTAGGAAGTCTCACTCTGGCCCTAACCATGCTTTTATGTATAAGGGTGAGACATCTAGTTCTAGGCAACCAACCCATGCTAAGTTGCCTAAAAAGAAAACTCCTAATGCATCAAATGATCATGCTATTTCATTTAGAACTTTTGATGCTTCATATGTGCTTACTAAAAAATCCGGCAAAGTAGTTGCCAAGTTTGTTGGGGGCAAACACAAGGGTTCCAAGACTTGTGTTTGGGTACCCAAAGTTCTTATATCTAATGCCAAAGGACCCAAAACAGTTTGGGTACCTAAAGTCAAGAACTAAATTTGTTTTGTAGGTTTATGCATCCGGGGGCTCAAGTTGGATACTCGACAGCGGGTGCACAAACCACATGACCGGGGAGAAAAGGATGTTCTCCTCATATGAGAAAAACCAAGATCCCCAACGAGCTATCACATTCGGGGATGGAAATCAAGGTTTGGTCAAAGGTCTTGGTAAAATTGCTATATCTCCTGACCATACTATTTCCAATGTTTTTCTTGTAGATTCTCTAGATTACAACTTGCTTTCTTTTTCCCAATTATGTCAAATGGGCTACAACTGTCTGTTTACTGATACAAGTGTCACTGTCTTTAGAAGAAGTGATGATTCAATAGCATTTAAGGGTGTGTTAGAGGGTCAGCTGTACTTAGTAGATTTTGATAGAGCTGAACTCGACACATGCTTAATTGCTAAGACTAACATGGGTTGGCTTTGGCACCGCCAACTAGCCCATGTTGGGATGAAGAATCTTCATAAGCTTCTAAAGGGAGAGCACATTTTAGGATTAACAAATGTTCATTTTGAGAAAGACAGGATTTGTAGCGCATGCCAGGCGGGGAAGCAAGTTGGTGCCCATCATCCACACAAGAACATCATGACGACCGACAGGCCGCTTGAGCTACTCCACATGGATCTTTTCGGCCCAATTGCTTACATAAGCATCGGCGGGAGTAAGTATTGTCTTGTAATAGTGGATGATTATTCTCGCTTCACTTGGGTATTCTTTTTACAGGAAAAATCTCAAACCCAAGAGACCTTAAAGGGATTCTTGAGACGGGCTCAAAATGAGTTCGGCTTAAGGATCAAGAAAATAAGAAGCGACAACGGGACGGAGTTCAAGAACTCTCAAATTGAAGGCTTTCTTGAGGAGGAGGGCATCAAGCATGAGTTCTCTTCTCCCTACACCCCTCAACAAAATGGTGTAGTGGAGAGGAAGAATCGAACTCTATTGGACATGGCAAGGACCATGCTTGATGAGTACAAGACTTCGGACCGGTTTTGGGCCGAAGCGGTCAACACCGCCTGCTACGCCATCAACCGGTTATATCTTCACCGAATCCTCAAGAAGACATCCTATGAACTCCTAACCGGTAAAAAGCCCAACATTTCATACTTTAGAGTTTTTGGTAGCAAATGCTTTATTCTTGTTAAAAGAGGTAGAAAATCTAAATTTGCTCCTAAAACTGTAGAAGGTTTTTTACTTGGTTATGACTCAAACACAAGGGCATATAGGGTCTTTAACAAGTCCACTGGACTAGTTGAAGTCTCATGTGACGTTGTGTTTGATGAAACTAACGGCTCTCAAGTAGAGCAAGTTGATCTTGATGAGATAGGTAATGAAGAGGCTCCATGCATAGCTCTAAGGAACATGTCCATTGGGGATGTGTGTCCTAAGGAATCCGAAGAGCCTCCAAGTGCACAAGATCAACCATCCTCCACCACGCAAGCATCTCCACCAACTCAAAATGAGGATGAGGCTCAAGTTGATGAAGGGCAAAATCAAGAAGATGAGCCACCTCAAGATGATGGCAATGATCAAGGGGGAGATGCAAATGATCAAGAAAAGGAGGATGAGGAAGAACCAAGGCCGCCACACCCAAGAGTCCACCAAGCAATCCAACGAGATCACCCCGTCGACACCATCCTCGGCGACATTCATAAGGGGGTAACCACTCGATCTCGTGTTGCACATTTTTGTGAACATTACTCTTTTGTTTCCTCTATTGAGCCACACAGGATAGAGGAAGCACTTCAAGATTCGGATTGGGTGGTGGCGATGCAAGAGGAGCTCAACAACTTCACGAGGAATGAGGTGTGGCATTTGGTTCCACGTCCTAACCAAAATGTTGTAGGAACCAAATGGGTCTTCCGCAACAAGCAAGATGAGCATGGTGTGGTGACAAGGAACAAAGCTCGACTCGTGGCGAAAGGGTATTCACAAGTCGAAGGTTTGGATTTCGGTGAAACCTATGCACCCGTAGCTAGGCTTGAGTCAATTCGAATATTATTAGCCTATGCTACTTACCATGGCTTTAAGCTCTATCAAATGGACGTGAAAAGTGCCTTCCTCAACGGACCAATCAAGGAAGAGGTCTATGTTGAGCAACCTCCCGGCTTTGAAGATAGTAAGTACCCTAACCATGTCTATAGGCTCTCTAAGGCGCTTTATGGGCTCAAGCAAGCCCCAAGAGCATGGTATGAATGCCTTAGAGATTTCCTTATTGGTAATGGCTTCAAAGTAGGCAAGGCCGATCCTACACTCTTTACTAAAACTCTTGAAAATGACTTGTTTGTATGCCAAATTTATGTTGATGATATTATATTTGGGTCTACTAACGAGTCCACATGTTAAGAGTTTAGTAGGATCATGACACAGAAATTCGAGATGTCGATGATGGGGGAGTTGAAGTATTTTCTAGGATTCCAAGTCAAGCAACTCCAAGAGGGCACCTTCATTAGCCAAACGAAGTACACTCAAGACATTCTAACCAAGTTTGGAATGAAGGATGCCAAGCCCATCAAGACACCCATGGGAACTAATGGGCATCTCGACCTCGACACGGGAGGTAAGTCCGTGGATCAAAAGGTATACCGGTCGATGATTGGTTCGTTGCTTTATTTATGTGCATCTCGACTGGATATTATGCTTTCCGTCTGCATGTGTGTAAGATTCCAATCCGACCCTAAGGAATCCCACCTTACGGCCGTAAAACGAATCTTGAGATATTTGGCTTATACTCCTAAGTTTGGGCTTTGGTACCCTCGGGGATCCACATTTGATTTGATTGGTTATTCGGATGCCGATTGGGCGGGGTGCAAAATTAATAGGAAGAGCACATCGGGGACTTGCCAGTTCTTGGGAAGATCCTTGGTGTCTTGGGCTTCAAAGAAGCAAAATTCGGTTGCTCTTTCCACCGCCGAAGCCGAGTACATTGCCGCAGGTCATTGTTGCGCGCAATTGCTTTGGATGAGGCAAACCCTGCGGGACTACGGTTACAAATTAACCAAGGTCCCTTTGCTATGTGATAATGAGAGTGCAATCAAGATGGCCGACAATCCCGTCGAGCATAGCCGCACTAAGCACATAGCCATTCGGTATCATTTTCTTAGGGATCACCAACAAAAGGGAGATATCGAGATTTCTTATATTAACACTAAAGATCAATTAGCCGATATCTTTACCAAGCCTCTTGATGAACAAACTTTTACCAAACTTAGGCATGAGCTCAATATTCTTGACTCTCGCAACTTCTTTTGCTAGATTGCACACATAGCTCATTTATATACTTTTGATCATATCTCTTTTATATGCTATGACTAATGTGTTTTCAAGTCTATTTCAAACCAAGTCATAGGTGTATTGAAAGGGAATTGGAGTCTTCGGCGAAGACAAAAGGCTTCCACTCCGTAACTCATCCTTCGCCATCACTCCAAGAAAAGGACTTTGTCTTTGGGGGAGAGAGTAAAAGCCCAAAGCAAAAGGACCGGACTTCGTCTTTGGTATAATCTTAACTCATTCATTTATGACCAAAGGGGAAGAAAAGCACTTCTAGGGCTCTAATAATTCCGTTTCTGGCGATTCATGCCAAAGGGGGAGAGAGTATGAGCCCAAAGCAAAAGGACCGCACCACCACCAATTTCAAAAACTTAGTGCTTTCCAAAAGTATTTTTCAATTGGTATCCTATTGTGTTCAAAAGGAAAAGAAAATTAGTTTTTCAAAAATGTATGTCAAAACCCTCTTGAACACTAAGAGGTGGATCTCCTTTAGGGGGAGTTTTGTTAAGTCAAAGGAAAAGCATTTGAAACAGGGGGAGAAAATTTCAAATCTTGAAAATGCTTTGCAAACTCTTATTCATTTACCTTTGACTATTTGCAAAAGAACTTTGAAAAAGATTTACAAAAAGGTTTGCAAAAACAAAACATGTGGTGCAAGCGTGGTCCAAAATGTTATATAAGAAAGAAACAATCCATGCATATCTTGTAAGTATTTATATTGGCTCAATTCCAAGCAACCTTTACACTTACATTATGCAATCTAGTTCAATTATGCACTTCTCTATTTGCTTTGGTTTGTGTTGGCATCAATCACCAAAAAGGGGGAGATTGAAAGGGAATTAGGCTTACACCGAGTCCCTAATTAATTTTGGTGGTTGAATTGCCCAACACAAATAATCGGACTAACTAGTTTGCCCAAGTGTATAGATTATACAGGTGTTAAAGGTTCACACTCAGCCAATAAAAAGACCAAGTTTTGGATTCAACAAAGGAGCAAAGGGGCAACCGAAGGCACCCCTGGTCTGGCGCACCGGACTGTCCGGTGTGCCACCGGACATGTCCGGTGCACCAGGGGGACTCAGACTCAAACTCACCACCTTCGGGAATTCCCAGAGGCGACTCGGCTATAATTCACCGGACTGTCCGGTGTACACCGGACAGTGTCCGGTGCGCCAAGGGAGGTCGGCCTCAGGAACTCGCTAGCTTCGGGAAACTCCAACGGCTAGTCCACTATAATTCACCGGACTGTCCGGTGTGCACCGGACTGTCCGGTGCGACTCCGAAGCAACGGCTACCTACGCGCCAACGGCTCTCTGCGGTGCAATAAATGCGCGCGCAGCGTGCACAGATGGCAGGCGTGCCCATACTGGCACACCGGACAAGGAACAGTAAATGTCCGGTGTGCACCGGACACCCTGGAGGGCCCACAAGTCAGAAGTTCCAACGGTCAGAATCCAACGGCAGTGATGACGTGGCAGGGGGCACCGGACTGTCCGGTGTGCACCGGACTGTCCGGTGCGCCATCGAGCAGACAGCCTTCCAACGGCCACTTTTGGTGGTTGGGGCTATAAATACCCCAACCACCCCACCATTCATGGTATCCAAGTTTTCCCACTTCTCAACCACTTACAAGAGCTAGGCATTCAATTCTAGACACATACAAAGAGATCAAATCCTCTCCAATTCCACACAAGGCTTTAGTGATTAGCGAGAGAGATTTGCCGTGTTCTTTTGAGCTCTTGCGCTTGGATTGCTTCTTTTCTTTCTCACTTGTTCTTGTGATCAAAACTCCATTGTAATCAAGGCAAGAGGCACCAATTGTGTGGTGGCCCTTGCGGGGAAGTTTTGTTCCCGGCTTTGATTTGAGAAGAGAAGCTCACTCGGTCCGAGGGACCGTTTGAGAGAGGGAAGGGATGAAAGAGACCCGACCTTTGTGGCCTCCTCAACGGGGAGTAGGTTTGCGAGAACCGAACCTCGATAAAACAAATCCGTGTGTCACACTCTTCATTTGCTTGAGATTTGTTTTACGCCCTCTCTCGCGGACTCGTTTATTTTTCTAACACTAACCCGGCTTGTAGTTGTGTTTATATTTGTAAATTTCAGTTTCGCCCTATTCACCCCCCCTCTAGGCGACTTTCAGTGAGAATCCCAGGTACACCAAGATGAAGCCTGAGGAAATTCTTGGGAAGTTTGTGAGTGGGCGTATGATGGTGAAGGAGGCTTGATATGTGGATGATGCTCTAAACGGTCCACTACCCGTCCACGAGCCTCAAACCATTGCCCTCAAAGCAACCAGCAACAGGGATACGCTACCAAGCAAGGTGGCACAAGTGGAGGCCGCGGGCCTCAACCAAGATGAGATGGCACTTATCATCAAGCGCTTCAAGACCGCATTGAAAGGACGCAAGTGAAAGTCGCCTAGAGGGGGGGTGAATAGGGCGAATCTGAAATTTATAAACTTAAGCACAACTACAAGCTGGGTTAGCGTTAGAAATATGAACGAGTCTGAGAGAGGACGAAAAACAAATCGTGAGCAAATAAAGAGTGAGACACGATGATTTGTTTTACCGAGGTTTGGTTCTTGCAAACCTACTCCCCGTTGAGGTGGTCACAAAGACTGGGTCTCTTTCAACCCTTTCCCTCTCTCAAACGGTCACTTAGACCGAGTGAGCTTCTCTTCTCAATCAAACGAGACACAAAGTCCCCGCAAGGACCACCACACAATTGGTGTCTCTTGCCTCGGTTACAATTGAGTTGATCACAAGAAAGAATGAGAAAAAGAAGCAATCCAAGCGCAAGAGCTCAAATGAACACAAGTCACTCTCTCACAAGTCACTATTTGATTTGGAATGAACTAAGGACTTGGGAGAGGATTTGATCTCTTTGGTGTGTCTTGTATTGAATGCTATAGCTCTTGTAAGGTGTGGGAAGTCACAAAACTTGGATGCAATGAATGGTGGGTGGTTGGGGGTATTTATAGCCCCAACCACCAAACTAGCCGTTTGGTGAAGGCTGCTGTCGCATGGCGCACCGGACAGTCTGGTGCGTCACCGGACACTGTCCGGTGCGCCTGCCACGTCACCTGGCCATTGGATTTCGACCGTTGGAGCTTCTGTCTTCATGGCCATCGGACAGTCCGGTGGTGCACCGGACAGGCACTGTTCAGTGTCTGGTGCGCCATCTGGCTCTGCTCTGACTCTGGCGCGCACTATAGCGCATTTAATGCCTTCTGCAGACGACCGTTGCCGCGAAGTAGCCGTTGCTCCGTTGGCACACCGGACAGTCCGGTGAATTATAGCGGAGCGACCTCCAGAATTCACGAAGGTGAGCAGTTCAGAGTTGGAGTCCCTGGTGCACCGGACACTGTCCGGTGGCACACCGGACAGTCCGGTGCGCCAGACCAGGGCACACTTCGGCTGACAGTTTGCTCTCTACATTTGAATCCTTTCTTGGTCTTTTTATTGGTTTGTTGTGAACCTTTGGCACCTGTAGAACTTATAATCTAGAGCAAACTAGTTAGTCCAATTATTTGTGTTGGGCAATTCAACCACCAAAATCAATTTGGAAAAGAGGTGAAAGCTTATTTCCCTTTCAATCTCCACCTTTTTGGTGATTGATGCCAAAACAAACCAAAGCAAATATAGAAGTGCATAATTGAACTAGTTTGCATAATGTAAGTGCAAAGATTACTAAGAATTGAACCAATAAATTCTCATAAGATGTGCATGGATTGATTTCTTTATTTTTTAACATTTTGGACCACTCTTGCACCACATGTTTTGTTTTTGCAAATTCTTTTCAAAGTCCTTTTGCAAATAGTCAAAGGTAAATGAATAAGATTTTGAGAAGCATTTTCAAGATTTGAAATTTTCTCCCCCTGTTTCAAAATGCTTTTCCTTTGACTAAACAGAACTCCCCCTCAATCAAATCCTCCTCTTAGTGTTCAAGAGGGTTTTAGATATTAGTTTTTGAAGAGGTTGTACCAATTTGAAATTCTATCAAAAATAAGATACGATTGAAAAATCATCAATTGATAAATCTTTTCTTAACGCAAATTTTTGAAAATTTGGTGGTGGTGCGGTCCTTTTGCTTTGGGCTAATACTTTCTCCCCCTTTGGCATGAATCGCCAAAAATGGATACTTGTGAGTGAAATATAAGCCCTATTTACTTTCTATCCCTATGGTAAAATACATATGAGTGAAGATTATACCAAAGTTGGAGAGTGGCGCGGAGTGACGGCGAAGGATGAGTAATTTCGATGGAGTGGAGTGGAAGCCTTTGTCTTCGCCGAAGACTCCAATTCCCTTTCAATCTATTACTTGGTTTGAAATATACTTGAAAACACATTAGTCATAGCATATAAAAGAGATATGATCAAAGGTATAATAATGAGCTATGTGTGCAAAACATCAAAAGAAATTCCGAGAATCAAGAATATTTAGCTCATGCCTAAGTCTGTTAAATGTTTGTTCATCTAGTGGCTTGGTAAAGATATTGGCTAATTGTTCTTTGGTGTTAATATATGCAATCTTGATATCCCCCTTTTGTTGGTGATCCCTTAAGAAATGATACCGAATGGCTATGTGTTTAGTGCGGCTATGTTCAACGGGATTATCCGCCATGCGGATTGCACTCTCATTATCACATAGAAGAAGAACTTTGGTTAATTTGTAACCATAGTCCCTAAGGGTTTGCCTCATCCAAAGCAATTGCGCACAACAATGGCCTGCGGCAATATACTCGGCTTCAGCGGTAGAAAGAGCTATAGAATTTTGCTTCTTTGAAGCCCAAGACACCAGAGACCTTCCCAAGAACTGCAAGTCCCCGATGTGCTCTTTCTATTAATTTTACACCCTGTCCAATCGACATCCGAATAACCAATTAAATCAAATGTGGATCCCTTAGGGTACCAAAGCCCAAACTTAGGAGTATAAACTAAATATCTCAAGATTCGTTTTACGAACCTAAGGTGAGCTTCCTTAGGATCGGCTTGGAATCTTGCACACATGCATACGGAAAGCATTTTATCCGATCGTGAAGCACATAAATAGAGTAAAGAACCTATCATCGACCGATATACCTTTTGATCTACGGATTTACCTCCCGTGTCGAGGTCGAGATGCCCATTGGTTCCCATGGGTGTCTTGATGGGCTTGGCATCCTTCATCCCAAACTTGTTTAGAATGTCTTGAATGTACTTCGTTTGGCTAATGAAGGTGCCCTCTTGGAGTTTCTTCACTTGAAATCCTAAGAAGTACTTCAACTCCCCCATCATTGATATCTCGAATTTTTGTGTCATGATCCGGCTAAACTCTTCACGTGTAGATTCGTTAGTAGACCCAAATATGATATCATCAACGTAAATTTGGCATACAAACAAATCATTTTCAAGTGTTTTAGTAAAGAGTATAGGATCGGCTTTTCCGACTTTGAAGCCATTAGTGATAAGAAAATCTCTTAGGCATTCATACCATGCTCTTGGGGCTTGCTTGAGCCCATAAAGCGCCTTAGAGAGTTTATATACATAGTTAGGGTACTCACTATCTTCAAAGCCGGGAGGTTGCTCAACATAGACCTCCTCCTTGATTGGTCCATTGAGGAAGGCACTCTTCACGTCCATTTGGTAAAGCTTGAACCCATGGTAAGTAGCATAGGCAAGTAAAATGCAAATTGATTCTAGCCTAGCTACGGGTGCATAGGTTTCACCAAAATCCAAACCTTCGACTTGTGCATAGCCCTTGGCCACAAGTCGGGCTTTGTTCCTTGTCACCACACCATGCTCGTCTTGCTTGTTGCGGAAGACCCACTTGGTTCCTACAACACTTTGATTAGGACGTGGAACTAAATGCCATACCTCATTCCTAGTGAAGCTGTTGAGCTCCTCTTGCATTGCCACCACCCAATCCGAATCTTGAAGTGCTTCCTCTACCTTGTGTGGCTCAATAGAGGAAACAAAAGAGTAATGTTCACAAAAATGAGCAAGCCGAGATCTAGTAGTTACCCCCTTTTGAATATCGCCGAGGATGGTGTTCACAGGGTGATCTCGTTGAATTGCTTGGTAGACTCTTGGGTGTGGCGGTCTTGAAACTTGTTCATCTTCCTTATCTTGATCATGGGCATCTCCCCCTTGATCATTGCTCTCCTCTTGAGGCGGCTCATTATCTCCTTCATCATCTTGAGCCTCATCCTCATCTTGAGTTGGTGGAGATGCTTGCATGGAGGAAGATGGTTGATCTTGTGCTTATGGAGGCTCTTCGGATTCCTTAGGACACACATCCCCAATGGACATGTTCTTTAGCGCGACGCACAGAGCCTCTTCATCATCTAGCTCATCAAGATCAACTTGCTCTATTTGAGAGCCGTTAGTCTCATCAAACACAATGTCACAAGAAACTTCAACTAGTCCAGAAGACTTGTTAAAGACTCTATATGCCCTTGTGTTTGAATCATATCCTAATAAAAAGCCTTCTACAGCCTTAGGAGCAAATTTAGATTTTCTACCTCTTTTAACAAGAATAAAGCATTTTCTACCAAAGACTCTAAAATATGAAACAGTGGGTTTTTTACCGGTTAGGAGTTTGTATGATGTCTTCTTGAGGATTCGGTGTAGATACAACCGGTTGATGGCGTAGCACGCGGTGTTGACCGCCTCGCCCAAAACCGATCCGAAGTCTTGTACTCATCAATCATGGTTCTTGCCATGTCCAATAGAGTTCGATTCTTCCTCTCTACTACACCATTTTGTTGTGGCGTGTAGGGAGAAGAGAACTCATGCTTGATGCCCTCCTCCTCAAGGAAGCCTTCGGTTTGAGAGTTCTTGAACTCTGTCCCGTTGTCGCTTCTTATTTTCTTGATCCTTAAGCCGAACTCGTTTTGAGCCCGTCTCAAGAATCCCTTTAAGGTTTCTTGGGTATGAGATTTTTCCTGCAAAAAGAACACCCAAGTGAAGCGAGAATAGTCATCCACAATAACTAGACAGTACTTACTCCCGCCGATGCTTATGTAAGCTATCGGGCCGAATAGGTCCATGTGTAGGAGCTCGAGTGGCCTGTCAGTCGTCATGATGTTCTTGTGTGGATGATGAACACCAACTTGCTTCCCTGCCTGACATGAGCTACAAACCCTGTCTTTCTCAAAATGAACATTTGTTAGTCCCAAAATGTGTTCTTCCTTTAGAAGCTTGTGAAGATTCTTCATTCCAACATGTGCTAGTCGGCGATGCCAGAGCCAGCCCATGTTAGTCTTAGCAATTAAGCAAGTGTCGAGTTCAGCTTTATCAAAATCTACTAAGTATAGCTGACCCTCTAACACTCCCTTAAATGCTATTGAATCATCACTTCTTCTAAAGACAGTAACACCTACATCCGTAAAAAGACAGTTGTAACCCATTTTACACAATTGCGAAACTGAAAGCAAGTTATAATCTAAAGAATCTACAAGAAAAACATTGGAAATGGAATGGTCAGGTGATATAGCAATTTTACCCAATCCTTTGACCAAACCTTGATTTCCAACCCCGAATGTGATAGCTCGTTGGGGATCTTGGTTTTTCTCGTAGGAGGAGAACATCTTCTTCTCCCCTGTCATATGGTTTGTGCACCCGCTATCAATGATCCAACTTGAGCCCCCGGATGCATAAACCTACAAAACAAATTTAGTTCTTGATTTTAGGTACCCAAACGGTTTTGGGTCCTTTAACATTAGATACAAGAACTTTGGGTACCCAAACACAAGTCTTTGACCCCTTGTGTTTGCCCCCAACATACTTGGCAACTACCTTGTCGGATTTGTTAGTTAAAACATAAGATGCATCAAAAGTCTTAAATGAAATGTTAGAATCATTTGATGCACTAGGAGTTTTTTTCTTAGGCAATTTAGCACGTGTTGATTGCCTAGAGCTAGATGTCTCACCCTTATACATAAAAGCATGATTAGGGCTAGAGTGAGACTTCCTAGAGTGAATTCTCCTAATTTTGTGCTCGGGATAACCGGTAGGGTACAAAATGTAACCCTCGTTATCCTGAGGCATGGGAGCCTTGCCCTTAACAAAGTTAGATAATCTTTTAGGAGGGGCATTAATTTTGACATTGTCCCCCTTTTGGAAGCCAATGCCATCCTTGATGCCAGGGCATCTCCCACTATAGAGCATGCTTCTAGCAAATTTAAATTTTTCATTTTCTAAGTCATGCTCATTAATTTTGGCATTAAGTTGAGTTATGTGATCATTTTATTTCTTAATTAAAGCTAGGTGATCATGAATAGCATCAACATTAATATCTCTACATCTAGTGCAAATGGAAACATGCTCAACGGTAGATGTAGAGGGTTTGCAAGATTTTAGTTCAACAATCTTAGCATGTAAAATGTCATTTTCACTTCTAAGATTGGAAATGTTAACGTTGCAAACATCTAAGTCTTTAGCCTTAGCAATTAATTTTTCATTCTCATTTCTAAGGCTAGCAAGAGAAACATTCAATTCTTCAATCTTAGCAAGTAAACTAACATTATCATCTCTAAGATTGGGAATTGAAACATCACACACATTTGAATCAACCTTAGCAATTATTTTAGCATTTTCATTTCTAAGGTTGGCAATAATATCATGGCAAGTGCTTAGCTCACTAGATAGTTTTTCACATTTCTCTACTTCTAGAGCGTAAGCATTTTTAACCTTAACATTCTTCTTGTTTTCTTTAATTAGGAATTCCTCTTGAGAGTCCAAGAGTTCATCCTTCTCATGAATAGCACTAATTAATTCATTTAATTTTTCCTTTTGTTGCATGTTTATGTAACACCCTGAATTTGGGGGTATAAAATTTCTTTTCTAATATCCACCAAATTCAGGTGTTACTCTCTCATTTTTCTGCTTTCCTTCCCTTTTTTTTCTAAAAATGGAGACATATTTGGTTTTATATATATCAATAAGCCTAGTAAAAGGAAACCCTAAAAAAGAGAGAAGTCTTTGATTGCTGCATAGCATACCGAGACATTTTTATGTTGAATTGTTGTGTTTGTGCACCCATTCAAACTCATTAAATATATTTGACTCAAAAACTATATTTAAATTAAAATAGGTATAAAGAAAAGAATAAAAAGGAAGAAAATAGAAAAAGGCTTTGCTTCCCCAATCGTCTTAGCTGGCCCAGCCTCACCCCCGGCCCACTCTCGCGCGCAGGCCCAACCGTCCCCTTTCCCCCTTCCCTTTCCGCGGCCCAGCTCCTCCCCCTTGCTCTCCTCCTGCCGCAGCCTGCTCCTCCCCTGGCCGGCCCACGCTGCGGACGCGCCCAGGCAGCCGCGCGCGCAGCCCAGCCCAGCACCGCGCCCCTGCGTGCCCCAAGCCACACGCGCGTTCCCCAGCCGCTGCCCTAGCCCAGCGCACGCGTGCGCGTTTGCCAAGCGCCGCCGCTCGCTCGCAAGTCGCAACTGCCCCCGCGACGCTCGCAGGACCTAGAAAACCGCCAGGCCGACCTCGGACCCTGCTCGCGGCGCGCGGCCGTGCTGCAGCCATGGCCGAACTCGTCCCGACGAGGTCCTCTCCAAATCGCCGTCTGGCGCGATGCGCAGCCCGCCTCCCCTGCTGAGCGCCACACCCAGCCCCTTCCTCCATGGCTTCCTCGTGCGCGCGCATAGCCCAGGTGCGGCCAGCGGCCGAGCAACCCGCCCCTACTGGCGTCCCTCCCTGCGCGGCCGGCCAGCAGGCCACATCGCGTCCGTGTCCGCAAGTTCGTCGCACCCACGCCTCGCCGACCAGCAGTTGCTCGGGTGCTCATCAATGTCGCGCCACGACCCCGTCGAGCGCCTCCACCCATGCTCCATCCTTGTCAACGTCGTTCGCCAGAGCAGCGTCTCGCCGTGGGATACGTCGTCGCACTATTATCGTCGCTGCGCAGCAGGGTCTACATCGCTCCCATCATCGCCGAGGTGAGCTTCGTCTACCGTCTACCCCATGCGCGTGGTCTGTCGTAGTTAATCTGTGATTAATATATTTCTATATATATACATTAACTTCTGTGTTAGATATCCCTTTCATTCTGTTCCGGTTACGTTAACTTCGTAAGGACGTCGTGCACACGTTAAGAATATTATGCCTCGATACATGTTTTATGTGTTTAATTAATTGTTAGTTTGTCCGTTGACTATTAAGATAAAATTTAGTTAACAATAATTTATAGTTTTAACTCGTGCTTTTATAAATTAAATATAAATGTTAATTAACTTGATAAGTACCAACTTAAATACTTTTAATTAATTATTTGTTCGTTGTTGTTCGCGCGCGGCATCATTCGCGCGTCATCGTGTTGTTCGCACGCGTAGTCGCGTTGACTCACGCGTGTCGCGCGTTGTTTCGCGTACGCGCAACGTGTCATCGGGGTCCCGACGACATCCGTCTACCCCTAGACGACGTTCGTCTACCCGTAGACGACGCCCGTCTACCTCCGACCTCATTCGTCTACCCCTAGACGACCCCATCTACTCCCGTCGTCTACCCCCCGTCTACCTCGTGTATTCCCCTACGCTAATTAATTTCCTATTCGATTGTCGATCAGTAATATGAGTTCTCAATTGGATTAAAATTTTGATTTTAGTTAGGCGATTGTAAATATGTGATAATGTGATCTTAACGACTTAGATGTGGTATTTAACACCTATTTAGTGTTTAGTATAAACGCGATGTCTATTAGCGACTCTTGTGAGTCGTGCGCGTCGTCGCATATTATTATTCTCGTGCTGTTTGCGCGTTGTCGACTTTCCTTCGCGCGTTCGTGCCGCGCATCTGGGTCGCGTGTCGCGCGCTGTCCGCGCGCGATATTAAAGCCGTTCGATTATAATCACTAAGGTCAATTAGTTAACTATTTGTTTAATCATCCACTATTAAAATAGTAAGTTAGTCAAAGCTAAGTAGTAGTTTTAATTTATATTTGATATGATAATGTCAATTCACGTAACTATAATTACGTCGAACTAATATTCTAATTAAGACTTGTTTAGTATAAACACGTTACCGATTTAGCTTTCTCGCCTATGTCGCGCGTGTTGTTCAGCACGCGGTGGCGTGCTGTTTCGTGCGTCGTCCGTGCTGGTCGCGCGCGCTGTCTTGTGCGTCGTTCGCGTGCTATGTCACGCGTGTCCGCGCGTCGTTTGCACGCTGCCGTGCTGTTTCACGTGTTACATGTTTTGTCTCGCTCCGCTAATTCGTCCTGCTTAGAGTCGTTGATGTTATTTAACTTACTTATTTAACAAAGAATTGTTAGTGTGGTCAGTTAATTAAAATTGTGCGATAGCTCTAGTTTCATTTTAAATAAATATTGAGTAATATAATTAGGTCAAACTAAATGTTATGATTAATACTCGGTTAGTATATACGCGCTAACTTCTCGATCGTAGCTTCGAGTTCGACGTTTCTTTTTCCTCGTGTGACCGTAGTAATGCGCTCTATTTCCTTTTGCATGTTTTATTATGTTTTTCTTTGAATGGTGTAATGTTCTTATATATATATATATATATATATATATATATATATATATATATATATATATATTGCTTGTGTCTGTTTGTCTTCCCTTCGCGTTGCGATTAGATCGCGATTCGTTTCCAAGCTTCGAGGAATCGACGGTCAAGCTTCGGCGACCAAGTGATCTAGCTCTTTGAGTTCCACGAAGTTGAAGACTCTGAGCATCTGTTTGGTGAAGGCAAGTGTCCTCTGACCCATTATGTCCTATTCACTTATAATTCACTATCCCGCATTACTTAATTGAAACCTAAGGATTGACTAGCTTTATATTTACCTTATCCTTGATTACCTTTTGGGTTATCATGGTTAGCATTTTGCTATTGCCTTAACTTAATCAATGAACATGATGTGACTATTTATGATACGATACTGTTATCATGATTATGTTGATGATCTTGTGATACTCTAGGGGGCTCAGGCCTTTTTCCTGAGTACCTCTCCGGCTCTCCGTAAGGACCTGTTCGTGGAGTGACCACCCGGGATAACAGTGCAGCCATGAGGGTGGAATGGGATGCCCTTAGCTGATTAATTAGATGAACCTGGGGGTATAGTTGGCTTTGCCGGAGGGCCGTCAATGGGGGCCGGGGCGTAGTGCTCGCTCTGCCAAGGTTGGGGTGCAGAGGTTCTCTTGATTTGGTTTTGTTAGTCACCCACCTTGGGGAGGTGTACTGCGTTTGTACGACTGGCGCGTTTGTACGACTGGCAAAACCTAACGAGCAGCTATGCACCAGGGGAGCCTTTGTAAAGGCTACATAGTGATACCCTGCCAGGCCACCTAGGTAGTGGTCAATGGGGATTAGCTCTCCCCAGGCAGAAAGGGAATCATGACTCGTGGGTAAAGTGTGCGACCTCTGCAGAGGGAATGAAACTGATATATCAGCCGTGCTCACGGTTATGAGCGACCTTGGGATCCTCTTTGATTAGAGATACATATGATCGAGATACAATTGTTCTATTTATGGTTTTGGTCCGATGATGATAATGATGCTTCCTCGGTGAGGAAATGGTTCACGGGTTGGTTATATGATAAAACTTGGCTTCCACTAATAATAAACACCTCGCCAACTAAAAGCAACTGCTTGAGCTTAACTCCACATAAAGCTAGTCCACCTCAGCCAAATAGGACATTTGCTGAGTACGTTGATGTGTACTCACCCTTGCTTTCACAAAATACCAGGTTGCCTTTGGTGCAATCTATGCCCAGGTAAATAAGAAGGCGTCGAGGCGGTTCTCCAGGAGTTCCAGTACTTCGACGAGTTCGAGGATTAGGCTAGCGACCTCCCCCTGTCAGCTGCCTGTGGTGGGTTTATTTACATTGGCTACGTTTCGATTCTGTGTACTTTGATCCATATTATGTAAATGACTCTAGTCTTTAATATCATTATTTATTCTTTATTGTTATTCGAAGCATTGTGCTATGATGAGTCATTTATGTAATCGCTGTGTACGTGAATTTCTGATCTTGGCACGTACATGGTCCGCATTCGGTTTACCTTCCAAAACCGGGTGTGACATAAGTGGTATCAAAGCCTTGCTGACTGTAGGACCGCTGACCTAGAGTAGCAATGGCCATTTAAAGGACTTATTGATTATTACTTCACCTCATCCTTGATTCCGCTTCAAAATATTAGTCGTCTCGACTAATTCTATGTTGTGTTCCTATATGCCCCTTGCCAAAAGTATTTTATTCTAGTATGGTCTATACTTCTCTCAATCTATTAGATCTGATCTCACTCTTGTGCTTGCGACATCTTTGTAGATGCCCTCTGACCATAACCTTCTTGTCTTTTTGGGATTCTTTCCTCTTTCGTCATTAAGTTGTTACCCTCTGGCGAACTCTAGTTCTTTGGTATTGACATGCTTGTATCCCTTTAATACTCTTGTTTCAAATACTTGTCTCTAAATTTCTACTGCCTACTTAGACATTTCAGTTAACATGTCCTTGACCATCCCTATTTCTTAATGATCCATGAGCGATCATTTTATTTTGCACAACCGTGATAATCTCGTTGTTTCCTTGTAACTTCCTTCGGTAATGAATTTTTACATCAACTCTTCTGTTGGAACCTCACTTATCTTATCCTTGATTGTTTTCTCCACTTAGTCACTTTGTGAATCTTGCCTTAACTCTGTCCACGGATTATGCTTTTCATCATTATCACCTTTACCCTTGTCACCTCTATATCTTACTTGATGCTTATGTTATACCTGTCCTTTAAATGTTCTCTCTTCCATCTCAATTTTATAGTTGTATTTTACCCATTTTCCATTGGTTGTATCCTCTTCCTAGTCGCTTGCGAGTTTTTAACTCCATCCTTTGTTGTGCTTCGGTTGGGTATTATCTTTACCTTTCTCATCTCTAGATCTTACCTTGGTGATTACACTTTGTTCATTCTCTAAAATCTCCAATCTCCTATCCCAATTTGAGAGCGGTGTTTTACTTATCCTACCCTTGGCAATATCCTCTTCTTATCGCGTGAAAGCCTGGATGTGACCTCCTTTGTTTGTTGTACTCATACCACTAGCTCTCTAATGCCTTCATCTTTTCTCTCGTACCCTTGTCTGTTATCGCCTTTGACCCTTGCGATATTTATGTCTTCTACTTAAACGCTTACCTTGAACTTATCGCCTCCCCTTCCTTTCGACCAAGTTTGAGAGCTGTGAGTTACCTATCTCTCCCTTGATTTCTTTTTGCTCCTTAACACCTTACAAGTGTTGTCTTAACTCCATCATTTGCTGTGTTTTTATTTGCTATCACCATCACCTTGTCATCCATCGATCTTGCCTTGATACTCATCTTTATTCATACTAAAAAAATCTCTCCCCTCTTCCACCTCAAATTGAGAGTGGCAGTTTACCTATCTAGCCCTTGGACGTGCCCTCTTTTTTTCACTTGCACATTCTGTCTTAACTCCACCCTTTGTGGTATTTATATCCTTCGTTCTTATACCCATTTACCTCTCTCCTACATCCTTGTCTGTTATCACCTTTAGACCCTCATGATATCTATTCCCTTGCCTTCTGCTTACATTGAACCTACCCTTTGAAGCCTCCTCTTTTCCATCCCTGTTCAGGGATAATGCCTCACCTATTTCATCGTTGACTGCTCCCCTTCTTTGACACCTTGCAAGTCCTGTTTAAAATACATCCTTTATTGTGTGTTTGTCCGTTATCACCTTAACCTTTGTCATCCCTCGATCTTTACCTTGATGCTTATCCTATACCTGCATTTTAAAGCCACCTCTCCCATTTCATTTCAAGAGTGATGTCTTACCCATCCCGCTCTTGTTCGTTCCCTTTTTCTCTATCGCGTTGCATGTCTTAGCTTTTGCTCGATATCACCCTCACCTTCCTAATATCTAGATTCTTTCCATGATGCTTATATCATTCCTACCTTTTGAAATATCATCTTTTCCATCTCAACTCGAGAATGGTGTTTTACCTATCCTGACCTTGGTTGCATTCTCTCCCTGTCGGATACAATCCTTGCTCCATCCTTTATTATGCTCATGCCCCTATCCTGCATGTCTTAGTATTCCCCTTGCCTTTCGATGGCCTTAGAGTAGTTTTCCCTTTGTAAGGAAAGTCCACCATCTAATTAAAAGTTACGTATAGCAACGAAATGGTTGTTGTTGTATGCTTATGTTGTTTGTCTTTGTGTTATGACTGATTTGCTTCTTTGTGATGAGTGTTGGTGTGTTGTGGCCCCTGGGTCCGCAATGGCATCCATTTACTAGCTGAGTGCAGTAGAGTTAAGTAGCTGGGTGCTCTCCCTTTTCTCTCTTTAATCCATCTATGCTTACCTTTTCTATCTATATCCTTCCCTCTTGCACCTGTCTAGTTGGTATCATATTCTCTTAATCAGTCAAGATCAAAGTCGGTAGCATCTTCACCAAGTGCATATCAACGCTCCTGTTAAGGGGGTTAGCCGCAAACCCCAATGGAGACAATGTGATCCACATCAACCAACAAGATCAGAGTGGCGCAACGAAAGCGTGTGTGGGTCCTAACCCATAGGTCCAGGAGATCCTCAAGAATTGCATTGATCGGTCTCGAGCACCCGAAGGTCAAAGCAACCAGTTCACCAGTTAAGCTTGTAGAGTCAAATTTAACTCAAGAAAGTCGTGAACAACCTATGAACCAACCTTGTTTTCTTTCTAGCTCCTTCTTGAATCTCGGGGGCGAGATTCCTGTTAAGGGGGTTAGATTTGTAACACCCTGAATTTGGGGGTATAAAATTTCTTTTCTAATATCCACCAAATTCAGGTGTTACTCTCTCATTTTTCTGCTTTCCTTCCCTTTTTTCTAAAAATGGAGACGTATTTGGTTTTATATATATCAATAAGCCTAGTAAAAGGAAACCCTAAAAAAGAGAGAAGTCTTTGATTGCTGCATAGCATACCGAGACATTTTTATGTTGAATTGTTGTGTTTGTGCACCCATTCAAACTCATTAAATATATTTGATTCAAAAACTATATTTAAATTCAAATAGGAAGCAAGAAAAGAATAAAAAGGAAGAAAATAGAAAAAGGCTTTGCTTCCCCAATCGTCTTAGCCGACCCAGTCTCACCCCCAGCCCACTCCCGCGCGCAGGCCCAACCGGCTCCTTTCCCCCTTCCCTTTCCGCGGCCCAGCTCCTCCCCCTTGCTCTCCTCCTGCCGCAGCCTGCTCCTCCCCTGGCCGGCCCACGCCGCGAGCGCAGCCCAGCCCAGCACCGCGCCCCTGCGTGCCCCAAGCCACGCGCGCGTTCCCCAGCCGCTGCCCCAGCCCAGCGGGCGCGTGCGCGTTTGCCCAGCGCCGCCGCTCGCTCGCAAGTCGCAACTGCCCCCGCAACGCTCGCAGGACCTAGAAAACCGCCAGGCCGACCTCGGACCCTGCTCACGGCGCGCGGCTGTGCTGCAGCCATGGCCGAACTCGCCCCGACGAGGTCCTCTCCAAATCGCCGTCTGGCGCGATGCGCAGCCCGCCTCCCCTGCCGAGCGCCACCCCCATCCCCTTCATGGCTTCCTCGTGCGCACGCATAGCCCAGGTGCGGCCAGCGGCCGGGCAACCCGCCCCTGCTGGCGTCCCTCCCTGCGCGGCCGGCCAGCAGGCCACATCGCGTTCGTGTCCGCAAGTTCGTCGCACCCACGCCTCGCCGACCAGCAGTTGCTCGGGTGCTCATCAACGTCGCGCCACGACCCCGTCGAGCGCCTCCACCCATGCTCCATCCTTGTCAACGTCATTCGCTAGAGCAGCGTCTCGCCGTGGCATACGTCGTCGCACTATTATCGTCGCTGCGCAGCAGGGTCTACATCGCTCCCATCATCGCCGAGGTGAGCTTCGTCTACCGTCTACCCCATGCGCGTGGTCTGTTGTCGTTAATCAGTGATTAATATATTTCTATATATATACATTAACTTCTGTGTTAGATATCCCTTTCATTCTGTTCCGATTACGTTAACTTCGTAAGGACGTCGTGCACACGTTAAGAATATTATGCCTCGAGACATGTTTTATGTGTTTAATTAATTGTTAGTTTGTCCGTTGACTATTAAGATAAAATTTAGTTAACAATAATTTATAGTTTTAACTCATGCTTTTATAAATATAAATGTTAATTAACTTGATAAGTACCAGCTTAAATACTTTTAATTAATTATTTGTTCGTTGTTGTTCGCGTGCGGCATCATTCGCGCGTCATCGTGTTGTTCGCACGCGTAGTCGCGTTGACTCACGCGTGTCGCGCGTTGTTTCGCGTACGCGCAGTGTGTCGTCGGGGTCCCGACGACATCCGTCTACCCCTAGACGACGTTCGTCTACCTGTAGACGACGTCCGTCTACCTCCGACCCCGTTCGTCTACCCTTAGACGACCCCCATCTACTCCCGTCTACCCCTCGTCTACCTCGTCTATTCCCCTGCGCTAATTAATTTCCTATTCGATTGTCAATCAGTAATCTGAGTTCTCAATTGGATTAAAATTATGATTTTAGTTAGGCGATTGTAAATATGTGATAATGTGATCTTAACGACTTAGATGTGGTATTTAACACCTATTTAGTGTTTAGTATAAACGCGATGTCTATTAGCGACTCTTGTGAGTCGTGCGCGTCGTCGCATATTATTATTCGCGTGCTATTTGCGCGTTGTCGACTTTCCTTCGCGCGTTCGTGCCGCGCATCTGGGTCGCGTGTCGCGCACTGTCCGCGCGCGATATTAAAGTCGTTCGATTATAATCACTAAGGTCAATTAGTTAACTATTTGTTTAATCATCCACTATTAAAATAGTAAGTTAGTCAAAGCTAAATACACTACCGGAATCAGCTTCTTTGCCGTGTGTTCTAAACACACGGCAAAGGCTATTTTACACTCGGCAAAGGCTTTGCCGAGTGTAACACTCGGCAAAGAACGCTCGGCGAACTGTACATCGGCAACAGCTTCTTTGCCGAGTACTTTTTGTCGGGCACTCGGCAAAGACTTTGCCGAGTGCCATTTGGCACTCGGCAAAGAAAAGTCACCGTCACGGCGCCAAGTGACGGTGACGGATCCTTTGCCGAGTGCCTACGGCGACACTCGGCAAAGACTGGTCCAGTGGACCCCACAGCCAGTCCCTGTGCCGAGAGCCCTAGTAGGCACTCGGCAAAGGAGGTTTCTTTGCCGAGTGTCTGGTGGACTGGCACTCGGCAAAGAACCCTCCAATGGGCCCCTTTGCCAGTATCTTTGCCGAGTGCCTTGGCAAAAGCACTCAGCAAAGACATCTTTGCCGGTTCCCAGGTTTCCTTCTTTGCCGAGTGCCACTGTCAGCACTCGGCAAAGATGTCTTTACCGGTTCCCAGGTTTCCTTCTTTGCCGAGTGCCATGGTCATAGCACTCGGCAAAGCAACCCTTTGCCGAGTGTTACACTCGGCAAAGTGACCAGAATGTCCCTTTTTTATTTGCTTTTGTTGTTCCATCCAAACAAACAAAAGATATATATCATTCACATCACATTATATATCAAGCACATCACAAAATGAACACATTTATCATCAACACCATATATATCACAAAGTCTCACAAAACAGATCACAAGTCTCACTAAAGTCAGGATCATCACAAAACAGATACAAGTCTGCATCATCACTAACATCACCAAGTATCTCACAAGATAAAGTGTAACAAACATCACCAACACTCATAAAGGTAAGTCTGGATCATCACAAAACAAATCATCAACGAGGTGGGCATCTGGACTGGTTCGGCGAAGGGCTGGACGAAGCATGAGGGTTGTTCGACGCCGCCGATTGACCCTGCACAGAGAACAAATTGTATGTGTGAGAACATATGAATATATATCATGCAGTACTAAAATTTTGATACTCACAGGAGTAGTGAACTCTGTAGGGTCAGCTGCAGGGAACAACGGAGGTGGTGGAGCATGACCCTGTGCGGCGCCAAGGCTCTGCATGTACGCGAACATCTCCGCCATCCTCTTCTCTAGCTCCTCACGTTGCCTCCTCTCATCATCTAGTTGAGTCTGTAATATTTCGCCCTAATGTTACGATAATGCAAAGAGAAGATATATAAAAATCAATGAACGATGAATAGATAAGGAATAACCTGGAGTTGCTGGATACGATGCTGTGAGGTGTCCTGCCGAGGTCGTATGGCTGGGCTCGCGCTCGTGCTCCTTGCTCGCACCTGAGAGAGAGTGGGAGTGGAGGACGAGTCGATTGCCCCGTCAGCAATCCAGTACCACCCATGCCTCTTGCCTCCTCCGACCCTCATGAGGACATCTCCGTCGATGTCCTCGGTCCTCGGATCGTAATCTGGCCCATGGACCTCCTTGGCCATGGCGGTGTACTCACTGAGTCGGCTGTGGATGGCAGGGTTGGTGTACGCCTCGGGCCCGTCATCCGGGTTGTAGGTGACGTCGGACGTCGCCTTCCCCTTGTGGGCCATGGCATATGCCGAGAACGTGGAGCAAGGCGCGCCACCATGTGCCGCCGACTGCGAGAAAACCAATGAGATGGTTAGAAATCATGTCTAATCGAAAGTTATATACCTAAATAAAAAAGAGCGCGTACCCATGCTTCCGCGTATTTGCCCAGGCTGCGGCTGCCTTGATGGTGGGAGGGACCTTGCATCAGCAAACGCCGTTCCCGGCTAGCGTTGTGCGCCTCATCCCACTCAGCCGAGCACCACCTCTGCACCATCTGCTCCCAGCACTCAGGATGCGCGGCACACCAATGAGGAATCATCTAAAAAAATATAAGTACACAGCATATCAGAAGAAAAAAATAACCATATTTAGTACCAATAATAAAGTTTTGTATTTACCTGCAAGTACTGGTCCGGAGTCAACGACATGGTTCGGGCGTCCTTCTTGTTCACCTTCTCCCCAAGGACGGAGCCGTGGTAAGTGACGATGGCCTGGATGCGCGCCTCGTAGTGCATGTCCACGACGAGCTTCTTACAGCACGTCGTAGACACCACATCCGCCCTGGCCTCGTATCCAGCATCGCACCTGAAGAAATCCTACATACAAAGACGATGTATCCATACATTATTTCAAGAATATGCAACAAATGCGACTTATTAAACAATATAGTGCGAGGAAGACTTACCCACAGCTCTTGCTTCACCTGCTCTGCCTTGTTGTTGAATTGTCTGCCGTCCCGATCTACTGCATCGGGGGCGACGGCGTAGTGGTCGAAGGTGTATGCTGGGCTCGTCACTCCGGCGTACTCGACAAGTCCAGGGAAGTGTTCCCGGCATAGAAGGCCCAGGATGCCATTGGGGTTGCGGCCGTGACCCCCTGCAGTCTCCAAAACCATCCAAGACCTGTCCAAGTGATTAAGATGAAGTATTAGTTTCTATTATTAATTTGAACATATAATATGAAAAGGCAGCAACAATATCTAAAGTTACCTACCTCTCTCCATCGGGTCGTATCAGCGGACGTCTGTCACGAAGTATGGGTCGCTTAGGGAGGCTCGTGGGACCTCGCAGGTAGATACTCCTCGAACCTGAGGAGCCAGAACCTGAGACGTCCTGCTGAGGGGCGTCGTCGTCGTCGTCGTCCTGCTGCGCCGCATCGTCGTCGTCCTGCTGTGCCACATCGACAGCGGCTTGCTGCTCCACCTGCTGATGTACGGCGTCGTCCTGCTGCGCCTGCTCCTCCGTCCTACGGGTGCTCCTCCTCCCCCTCCCCCTCCTCGTCCTCGTCCCACCGCCCACCATCTTTGTCCAACAACCTGCAATTAAGAGTAAACAATTAAGCACAGATAAAAAATATGTATTTAGAAACATATGCAAAATAAATGAAATATAGCATTACATCGATTAAAAATAATCTTCATATGTGTCCGGGTTAGCCGGATCATAAGTGTCATCATCACTATCAACCATTTCATAGTCGACATCATCTGAAGGCGCAATTTCGTCATTGGCATTGCCTTCAAGTATTTCTAAGTCATTCTCATTTTGCACCTCATCATCCTCGTCATCAACAACCATTTCAATATCTACTTCCATTCTGATCGCTTCGGTTAAGTCTATTTCAAATTGCCCTTCGAGCCCATCTTCTTGGAAGAACTCTCCGTCATATGTGTCCGGGTCTAAGTTATAATCTTCATCGTTTGGAACAGGTAATTTAGCGTGCGGTGATACCTTATACACAACATCCCAACCCTTAAGATGTTGTTTCGTTTGGCACGCATATGGAAGATAATACACTTGTGTGGCCTGTTGGGCCACAATATAGACATCGTCTCCTGGTAAGGTGGAATCCTGTCGAATTTCGACTAGCCCAAGATTAGAATGTGTCCGTCTCGTAACTTCAGGGTCAAACCAATGACATTTGAATATCACTGGAGTAAGAGGTTTGGAACCATAAAAATTGAGTTCATATATATCTTCAATTCTTCCATAATACTCGACCTCGTCAAGCCCGGGCGTATAGACTCCAGAACACGTGGTTTTTCGATTGGGCCGGCTTTGGTCGTAGCTTGTTGTGCGAAAACGGTATCCATTGACGTCATACCCAGAAAATTTCCTGACCCTATAGGCAAAGCCATTGGCTACTTGTCTCAACTCGGCACTCATAGACGGCTCTCTTTGGCCCTGCAAGTTCAAACACGCTAGATTGTTATATTATTCGCACGTAAGAGCAACTTCAAATGACAAACTAAGCACGTACCTTATGTTTAAACCAGGAAATGAAATTGGGCAATCCATTTCCCGCACCCTTTCGAAGAAGGGTATCATATTCCTGTGGAGTTGGGTCCCTTGATCGATGCCAGAATTCATGAAGAAATTGCTCCATGTATGGCGTCACCTCTTCAAGGTTGGTCAATACATATAGCATGATATGGCGCCACTCTTCATGTCTCAGGGTCTTGGTGGTCGAACCACTCGCGCTTCCGAGTTGCCCTCGAAAAATGCTGAGGTTCGATTCATTGCCGCCATCATTGTAACGAGGGGGTGGATTATGCACGCTCGGCAGTTTGTCACCATAGTAAGTTGTTGTGAAGTTTGACACCTCCTCCAGTATGTATGCCTCTGCAATGGAAGCCTCGATTTTGCATTTATTTCTACATTTCTTTCGGATACTCTTTAGACATCTCTCGATTGGATAGCACCAACGTCCCTGCACGGGCCCCCCCATTCGTGCCTCATACGGGAGATGAATAATCAAATGCTGCATCGGATTGAAGAAGTCGGGTGGAAAGATCTTCTCCAGCTTACACAGTAACACGGGTGCCATCCTTTCCAAGTCTGCAATCATGGTCCGAGCTAACTCTTTTGCACAAAGCATGGGAACTTACCGTGAACACACCAGGCGCAAAATAGCCCGTACGCCGGAAAGTCATGCATGGAGTACTGGTACCAAACATGCATTTTGAAGTTTGTCTTCGTAGCTCGGTCGTACGTCCATACCCCTTCCTCCCAAGCACGGACCAATTCATCAATCAAAGGCTCCATGTACACGCCCATTTTATTCCCCGGGTGTCCAGGAATTATCAACGACACGAATATGTTCTGTCTTTGAAAGCATACGCCGGGGGGGAGATTGATGGGGATAACGAACACAGGCCAACATGTGTATGGGGCAGCGGTCATTCCATAGGGATTGAACCCATCTGTGGCCAGCGCAACACGAACATTACGAGCCTCTTTAGCTTTCTCATGGTGAATGACATCAAAGTGGGTCCATGCTTCACCATCGGATGCGTGAACCATCTTGTCAGGATTGTATCGTTTGCCTTTTTTGTGCCATGTCATCTGTTTCGCGGATTCCTCTGTCATGTATAGACGCTGGATCCTCGGTATGAACGGAAGGTGGCGTAGGATTGTCACGGGGATGTCGAGCTGCCTCTTCTGTCCATCACCAGAGTCTACCTCCATGAACCTAGATGATTTACACTTCAGACAGTACTTTGCCTCAGTGTGTTCTTTCCTAAATAGGACGCAGCCCTTCGGACAAGCATGTATCTGCTCATACGTCATCTTGAGTGCACGAAGGAGTTTCTGTGCCTCGTACATGCTCTTTGGCAGAACGTGATCCTCCGGAAGCAGGCTGCCAATAACTGTCAACAAACCATCGAATGCGTCTCGACTCATGCTATACTGCGACTTGAACGCCATTATACGCCCAATGGCATCCAGTTGAGAAACCTTTGTCTTGCCGTGAAGGGGTTTCTGTGCCGCGTCAAACATGTCGTAGAATGTCTTTGCGGTCGCCTCTGGCTGGTCCTCCATACGTCCTTCGGCGAACTGTGCCTCGTGATAGTCGTTCAACATGTCTCCTACCCCAGCATCAGCATCGTAATCCTCGACGCGTTGTCTCACCACCTCCTCTCTCGTGCGATGCGCTTCACCATGGAAGATCCACCGAGTATAGTCCGGCGTAAATCCATTCTTCCAAATATGTTCTACCATGGCCTTCTTTGGTTTTCTTTTCCGGTTGTCACATTTGCTGCACGGACAAGGGACTAGGCTAGCTCCTTTAGCAGCTTCGCCATATGCCCGTTCCACGAAAGCATCGGTCTTCCTAATCCATTCTGGGGTGACATCATTACGTCGAACGCGGCCCGTGTACATCCACTCACGGTCCTCCATCCTCTAACATATATAACCGAGTATAGTTTAATATAGACATGTAATGCATGTACACTACGTTCCTACCTTCTAATAGGTGAGGATAGGTCCTAATCCCACCCGCGGTTGCGTAGATGGAGTTAGTTTCCATGCTCTACTCCGATCCGAGATAGAATTTTGGCAGCACCTCCCCGCTGTTCTCCGGATACACGTCCTGGCAGGGAGAGTGTACTGTCCGGAGAACAACAGGGAGGTGACGCCGAAACTCTTTCTCGGACCGGAGTAGAGCATGGAAACTAACACCATCTACGCAACCGCGGGCTGTCCAAAAAACGTGGACAATTCGAAACTGATACATTTGTAGATATGCAAAGATCTGCATATCTACACCGTATCTCTTTCGAACGGGAGACGCCTAACTGGGTTACGTGATCTACGACCATGATGCGGAAATAGAGGTTATACCTAGGGTGGCGGTGGAGTCAGGCTAGTGGGGCTGTGGCGGGTCGGTGCAGTGGCGACGCGACGCGGTGCAGGCAGACCCGCAGCGGCTAGGAAGACCTCTGCAAAAAATACATGTCTGTCAACAAAAAATTCACATCACCGGCACTCAATCAAGCGGTTAATACAATACAAAATCAAGCGCTCGCTCTAGTTCATTCGAGCAAGGTCACTATACAATCAAGCGGTTAATACAATACAAAATCCTAATAAAACACTACAAGCACTCGCTCTAGTTCATTCGAGCAAGGTCACTATACAATTCTAGTAGCTAGTTGATTCCATCCTAATCGCTCCACCAAACAAATCTACTAGCTATACAACTACAATAAAAATGATTCATACACTCACTAGGGCGCGGGCGGACGGGCGGGCGAGGGCGCGGGCGCCGGCGAGGGCGCGGGCGCCGGCGAGGGAGGCCGCGGCGGGCGCGGGCGCGGGCGCGGGCGCTGGCGTGGGCGGACGCGGCCGGCGACGGCACGGCGGGCGGCGAGCCGGCGATGGCGCGGAGCGGCGGCGGGCGCGCAGGGAGAAAGAAGGAGAAAGGAGAAAGAAGAAAGAAGAAAGGAGAAAGAAGGAAGCCGCGGGCGGGTATATTCGCCTTCTTTGCCGAGTGCCCGTGATCTGGCACTCGGCAAAGTTTTTTTAAATTTTTAAAATAAACTTTGCCGAGTGCCAGATCGGTGGCACTCGGTAAAGGATCCTTTGCCGAGTGTCTACCATCTGACACTCGGCAAATATTACCTTACACATCTTTGCCGAGTGCCACCCTGGGGGGCACTCGGCAATGAAGTCTTTGCCGAGTGTCTTCCTTGGACACTCGGCAAAGTACATTTTTTTTATTTTGCCAACCAAAATTTTTGTGGTATGTTCCTACACTATGTAGACCTACATGTACCATTTTAGGACAATTATAACAGTGTTTTCTATAGCTAGTACATTTAGTTTGTTTATTTGAATTTCTTCGGAAAATTCAGATTTGAACTGCAGGTCACTCGAAACTTGGAAAACCGTGAATGCAAAAATGATATCCATGCTACATAGCATAAGTTACGACCGATTTCAGGAGTGGACCTGAAACTTCGAGCACCATGCTCACTCAACATGGCCGTGAACTTGCCATACAACTGTTCAAAAAATTTATAAAACACAAACAAACTTAGAAAATCATGAAACTTGTCCACATGTCATGATATCATATGTAGAGTCTGTGATAAAAAATTTAGAATGTTTGGAGAAAGTTGTGAGACACTATGTGTAGAAACCTAAGAGAACCACACATGAAATCATAGAGTTTCAATGTGGATCTCTTAGGTTTGTACACATAGTGCGTTACAGCTTTCTCGAAACTTTTTCAAATTTTTATCACAGCCTCTACATATGATATCATGACACGTGGACAGGGTTCATGATTTTCTGACTTTGTTTCTGTTTTATACAATTTTTAAACACCTGGATGGCAAGTTTACGGTCATGTTGAGTGAGCATGGTGCTCGAAGTTTCCGGTTCGCTCCTGAAATCGGTCGTAACTTGTGCTATGTAGCATGGATATCATTTTTGCATTCACGGTTTTCCAAGTTTCGAGTGACCTGCAGTTCAAATCTGAATTTTCCGAAGAAATTCAAATAAACAAACTAAATGTACTAGCTATAGAAAAAAACTGTTATAATTGTCCCAAAATGGTACATGTAGGTCTACATAGTGTAGAAACATACCACAAAAATTTTGGTGACCAAAATAAAAAAAATTAAAATATGCTTTGCCGAGTGTCTACAGAGGACACTCGGCAAAGACTATGTTTGCCGAGTGCCAGATATTTGACACTCGGCAAAGACTGACGGCCGTCAGTTGTAGACGGCCGCTAACGGCCCTTTGCCGAGAGCCATGTTTGCCGAGTGCTTGACCCTCGGCAAAGAAGTCTTTGCCGAGTGCTCGGCTGTGCCGAGTGTCCTACACTCGGTAAACTAGCTCTTTACCGAGCGCAGGACGTTGCCGAGTGCGGCACTCGGCAAAGCCGGATTTGCCGAGTGCCCGATAAAAAGCACTCGGCAAAGCCACCGGCACTCGGCAAAGGCGCGAATTCCGGTAGTGATATTAGTTTTAATTTATATTTGATATGATAATGTCAATTCACGTAATTATAATTATGTCGAACTAATATTCTAATTAAGACTTGTTTAGTATAAACATGTTACCGATTTAGCTTTCTCGCCTATGTCGCGCGTGTTGTTCAGCACGCGGTGGCATGCTGTTTCGCGCGTCATCCGTGCTGGTCGCGCGCGCTGTCTTGTGCGTCGTTCGCGTGCTATGTCACGCGTGTCCGCGCGTCGTTTGCACGCTGCCGTGCTGTTTCACACGTTACATGTTTCGTCTCGCTCCGCTAATTCGTCCTGCTTAGAGTCGTTGATGTTATTTAACTTACTTATTTAACTAAGAATTGTTAGTGTGGTCAGTTAATTAAAATTGTGCGATAGCTCTAGTTTCATTTTAAATAAATATTGAGTAATATAATTAGGTCAAACTAAATGTTATGATTAATACTCGGTTAGTATATACGCGCTAACTTCTCAATCATAGCTTCGAGTTCGACGTTTCTTTTTCCTCGCGTGACCGTAGTAATGCGCTCTATTTCCTTTTGCATGTTTTATTATGTTTTTATTTGAATGGTGTAATGTTCTTATGCATATATATGTTTTTTTTTGCTTGTGTCTGTTTGTCTTCGCTTCGCGTTGCGATTAGATCGCGATTCGCTTCCGAGCTTCGAGGAATCGACGGTCAAGCTTCGGCGACCAAGTGATCTAGCTATTTGAGTTCCACGAAGTTGAAGACTCTTAGCATCTGTTTGGTGAAGGCAAGTGTCCTCTGACCCATTATGTCCTATTCACTTATAATTCACTATCCCGCATTACTTAATTGAAACATAAGGATTGACTAGCTTTATATTTACCTTATCCTTGATTACCTTTTGGGTTATCATGGTTAGCATTTTGCTATTGCCTTAACTTAATCAATGAACATGATGTGACTATTTATGATATGATAGTGTTATCCTGATTATGTTGATGATCTTGTGATACTCTAGGGGGCTCAGGCCTTTTTCCTGAGTACCTCTCCATAAGGACCTGTTCGTGGAGTGACCACCCAGGATAACAGTGCAACCATGAGGGTGGAATGGGATGCCCTTAGCTGATTAATTACATGAACCTGGGGGTATAGTTGGCTTTGCCGGAGGGCCGTCAATGGGGGCCGGGGCGTAGTGCTCGCTCTGCCAAGGTTGGGGTGCAGAGGTTCTCTTGATTTGGTTTTGTTAGTCACCCACCTTGGGGAGGTGTACTGCGTTTGTACGACTGGCGCGTTTGTACGACTGGCGAAACCTAACGAGCAGCTATGCACCAGGGGAGTCTTTGTAAAGGCTACGTAGTGATACCCTGCCAGGCCACCTAGGTAGTGGTCAATGGGGATTAGCTCTCCCCAGGCAGAAAGGGAATCATGACTCGTGGGTAAAGTGTGCGACCTCTCAGAGGGAATGAAACTGATATATCAGCCGTGCTCACGGTTATGAGCGGCCTTGGGATCCTCTTTGATTAGAGATACATATGATCGAGATACAATGGTTCTATTTATGGTTTTGGTCCGATGATGATAATGATGCTTCCTCGGTGAGGAAATGGTTCACGGGTTGGTTATATGATAAAACTTGGCTTCCACTAATAATAAACACCTGGCCAACTAAAAGCAACTGCTTGAGCTTAACTCCACATAAAGCTAGTCCACCTCAGCCAAACAGGACATTTGCTGAGTACGTTGATGTGTACTCACCCTTGCTTTCACAAAATACCAGGTTGCCTTTGGTGCAATCTATGCCCAGGTAAATAAGAAGGCGTCGAGGCGGTTCTCCAGGAGTTCCAGGACTTCGACGAGTTCGAGGATTAGGCTAGCGACCTCCCCCAGTCAGCTGCCTGTGGTGGGTTTATTTACATTGGCTATGTTTCGATTCTGTGTACTTTGATCCATATTATGTAAATGACTCTAGTCTTTAATATCATTATTTATTCTTTATTGTTATTCGAAGCATTGTGCTATGATGAGTCATTTATGTAATCGCTGTGTACGTGAATTTCTGATCCTGGCACGTACATGGTTCGCATTCGGTTTACCTTCCAAAACCGGGTGTGACAGTTGAGGTTGGCAAAAAGGGTGCACAAATTATCTTCCTCATCACTAGAGGTTGCATGTTTAGTGGAGGATTTTGATTTTACCTTCTTCCTTTTGCCGTCCTTTGCCATGAGGCACTTGTGGCCGACGTTGGGGAAGAGGAGTCCCTTGGTGACGGCGATGTTGGCGGCGTCCTCGTTAGAGGAGGAGTCGGAGGAGCTCTCGTCGGAGTTCCACTCGCGGCACACATGGGCATCGCCGCCCTTCTTCTTGTAGTACCTCTTCTTTTCTCTCCTCTTGCCCTTCTTGTCGTCACCCCTGTCACTGTCACTTGACAAAGGACATTTTGCAATAAAGTGACCGGGCTTACCACACTTGTAGCACACTTTCTTGGAGCGGGATTTGTAGTCCTTCCCCCTCCTTTGCTTGAGGATTTGGCGGAAGCTCTTGATGATGAGCGTCATTTCCTCATTGTCGAGCTTGGAGGCGTCAATGGGGAGTCTACTTGATGTAGACTCTTCCTTCTTCTCCTCCGTCGCCTTGAATGCGACCGGTTGTGCTTTGGGCGTGGAGGGGCCATCTTGCTCGATGATCTTCTTTGAGCCTTTGATCATCAACTCAAAGCTCACAATTTTTCCTATCACTTTCTCGGGAGACATTAGTGTGTATCTAGGATCACCACGTATTAATTGAACTTGCGTAGGGTTAAGAAAAACGAGTGATCTAAGAATAACCTTGACCATTTCATGGTCATCCCATTTTTTGCTCCCGAGGTTGCGCACTTGGTTCACCAAGGTCTTGAGCCGGTTGTACATCTCTTGTTGCTCCTCTCCTTGGCGAAGCCGGAAGCGACCGAGCTCCCCCTCGATCGTCTCCCGCTTGGTGATCTTGGTCACCTCGTCTCCCTCGTGTGCGGTCTTGAGTACATCCCAAATCTCCTTGGCACTCTTCAATCCTTGCACCTTGTTATACTCCTCTCGACTTAGAGAGGTGAGGAGTATAGTGGTGGCTTGGGAGTTGCAGTGCACGATTTGGGCCACTTCGTCCTCATCATAATCTTCATCCCCTACGGACGGTACCTGTACACCAAACTCAACAGCATCCCATATACTTTTGTGGAGTGAGGTTAGGTGATATCTCATCATATCACTCCACCTAGAATAATCTTCACCGTCAAATGTCGGTGGTTTGCCTAGTGGGACGGAAAGTAATGGAGTATGCTTAGGAATGCGAGGATAGCGTAGGGGGGATCTTACTATACTTCTTGCGCTCTTGGCGCTTAGAAGTGATGGACGCGGAGTCGGATCCGGATGTAGAGGGCGATGAAGAGTCGGTCTCGTAGTAGACTACTTTCTTCATTTTCTTCTTCTTCTCGCCACTCTTGTGCGATCGAATGCGTGAAGGGGATCCATCCTTCTTCTTGTTGGCGGACTCCCTTGATGGAGCCTTCCTGTGGCTTGTAGCGGACTTCTCACCGCCGATCACCATCTTCTTGGCGTGATCTCCCGACATCACTTTGAGCGGTTAAGCTCTAATGAAGCACCGGGCTTTGATACCAATTGAAAGTCGCCTAGAGGGGGGGTGAATAGGGCGAATCTGAAATTTATAAACTTAAGCACAACTACAAGCCGGGTTAGCGTTAGAAATATGAACGAGTCCGTGAGAGAGGGCGAAAAACAAATCGTGAGCAAATAAAGAGTGAGACACGATGATTTGTTTTACCGAGGTTCGGTTCTTGCAAACCTACTCCCCGTTGAGGTGGTCACAAAGACCGGGTCTCTTTCAACCCTTTCCCTCTCTCAAACGGTCACTTAGACTGAGTGAGCTTCTCTTCTCAATCAAACGGGACACAAAGTCCCCGTAAGGACCACCACACAATTGGTGTCTCTTGCCTCGGTTACAATTGAGTTGATCACAAGAAAGAATGAGAAAAAGAAGCAATCCAAGCGCAAGAGCTCAAATGAACACAAGTCACTCTCTCACAAGTCACTATTTGATTTGGAATGAACTAAGGACTTGGGAGAGGATTTGATCTCTTTGGTGTGTCTTGTATTGAATGTTATAGCTCTTGTAAGGTGTGGGAAGTCAGAAAACTTGGATGCAATGAATGGTGGGTGGTTGGGGCTATTTATAGCCCCAACCACCAAACTAGCCGTTTGGTGAAGGCTGCTGTCGCATGGCGCATCGGACAGTCCGGTGCGCCACCGGACACTGTCCGGTGCGCCTGCCACATCACCTGGTCGTTGGATTCCGACCGTTGGAGCTTCTGTCTTCTGGGCCACTGGACAGTCCGGTGGTGCACCGGACAGACACTGTTCAGTGTCCGGTGCGCCATCAGGCTCTGCTCTGACTCTAGCGCGCACTGTAGCGCATTTAATGCCTTCTGCAGACGACCGTTGGTGCGAAGTAGCTGTTGCTCCGTTGGCACACCGGACAGTTCGGTGCGCCACCGGACAGTCCGGTACGCCACCGGACACTGTCCGGTGCTACACCGGACAGTCCGGTGAATTATAGCGGAGCGACCTCCAGAATTCCCGAAGGTGAGCAGTTCGGAGTTGGAGTCCCTGGTGCACCGGACAGTCCGGTGCGCCAGACCAGGGCACACTTCGGTTGACAGTTTGCTCTCTACATTTGAATCCTTTCTTGGTCTTTTTATTGGTTTGTTGTGAACCTTTGGCACCTGTAGAACTTATAATCTAGAGCAAACTAGTTAGTCCAATTATTTGTGTTGGGCAATTCAACCACCAAAATCAATTTGGAAAAGAGGTGAAAGCCTATTTCCCTATCAGCAAGGAGTACCCCAACAAGAACAAAGAAAGGGGAAAGCGCTCCTGCTTCAAATGCGGTAAGACTGGTCATTTCATAGCACAATGCCCCGATAATGATGATGACCAGGAACAAGAAAAGCATGGAAAGAGGGAGAAGAAGAAGGTTTACAAGAAGGCGAAGGGCGAGGCGCACCTTGGCAAAGAGTGGGATTCGGACTGCTCTTCATCCGACTCCGACGATGAGGGACTTACAGCCTCGGCCTTCAACAAGTCTTCGCTCTTCCTCAACGAACGACACACTTGCCTCATGGCCAAGGAAAAGAAGGTAAGCGTTCGTGATAACCCCAAATACACTACTTCTAGCGATGATGATTCTAGTGATGATGAAGTAGATTACTCTAGCTTATTTAAAGGATTAGATAAAGCTAAAGTAGAGAAGATTAATGAACTAATTGATGCTTTAAATGAAAAGGATAGACTTTTAGAAAAGCAATAGGATATTTTGTATGAAGAGCATGATAAGTTTATTAGTGCTCAAAAATCTCTTGCTCTAGAAATTAAGAGAAATGAAATGCTATCTTCTGAGTTATCTGCTTGCCATGAAATTGTGTCTAGTTTAAAGAGTGCAAATGATGATTTAAATGCTAAGCTAGAGGAAGCAAATAAATCTAGTTCATGTGTAGAGAATGTTAGTATTTGCAATAGATATAAGGATATTGATGTTAATGCTTGTAATGAACACCTTATGTCTATTACAAAATTAAATGATGAGGTGGCAAGTCTTAATGCTCAACTTAAGACTTGCAAAATTAATTTTGATCAATTAAAATTTGCTAGGGATGCCTACACCGTGGGTAGACACCCCTCTATTAAGGATGGACTTGGTTTTCGAAAGGAAACCAAGAACTTAACAAGCCAAAAGGCTCCCATTCTCAACAAGGAGAAAGGGAAGGCTCCTATAGCTAGTAGTTCTAAAAAATGACATGCTTACATTTATGATAGAAAATTTTCTAGAAATGCTCATTATGATAGGAGTTATGATGTGTTTAATTCACATGCTATGTTTGCTTCTAGCTCTACTTTTGTGCATGGTAGAAGTAGGCCTAAAAAAAGTAATGTTGTGCCTCATGTGCCTAGGAGAACATGTAATCAACCTTCTACCATTTATCATGCTTGCAACACTTCATTTGCACTTGTATGTAAAAATGAAAAAGTAGTTGCTAGAAAGTTGGATCCAAATGCAAGGGAGACAAGACTTGTATTTGGGTTCCAAAGGCTATTGCACACTACAGGAATCAGGAAGATTCCCGTCGGCCATTTTAATTCCCGTCGGCCCGAGCTCGGGCCGACGAGAATTAGGTAACTCCCGTCGGCTCAATTCCAGCCCACGGGCTTTATTTTAACTCCCGTCGGCCAGCCGCCAGCCGACGGGCTTTATTTTAATTCCCGTCGGCCCAGCCGCCAGCCGACGGGCTTTATTTTAACTCCCGTCGGCCCAGCCGCCAGCCGACGGGAGTTAACTAATTCCCGTCGGCCCTGACGCCAGCCGACGGGAATTAATTCTTTATGTGCCAGCGGTCATCCCGCGCGGCTCATTTTCTCTCGGTTTGACGCCGCTGCCGGAGAACTCCCGCCCCCGACACCGGCCGCCGCCCACCACCGCCCCGGCCAGCCGCCCGCGGCCTAGGAGCGCGCCCGCCGCCGCCCCGGGAGCGCCGCCCGCAACCGTCACCGCCCTGGAGCGCCGTCCGCCGCGCCGCCTCCGCCCCTGTAGCGCCGCCGGCCCCGTAGCGCCGCCCGCCACCCGCCCACGCCCCCGGAGCGCCGCCCGCTCCAGGAGCAACGACCGCCGCCCGCCCCGCCTCCGGAGCGCCGTCCGCCGCGCCGCCGGCCCCGGAGCGCCGTCTGCAGCCCGTCCCCGTTGCACCGCCCGCCCCCGAAGCGTCGCCCGCTGCTCGCCGCCACCAACGCCGCCGCCGCGGAGCGCCACAGCCGCACCGGACCGTTAAGGTATATTATTGTTTGAATTATTTAATGTAAATGCGAGTGTTATTGTTAAATGTGTGTATAAATGTTTATTTTCGTCGGTTTTTTATGGCCGACGGGAGTTAACTTTCATGTGATTAGAGTTAGTTTAGGGTGTGATTAGAGTGTAATTAGAGTTAGTTTAATATAACATGTGATTAGAGTGTGAATAGAGTTAGTTTAATATCACATGTGTGCCTTGATGTTACGTATAAGTATTAATTCTATTATTATAATAAATTTAACTTATTCTATTAAATTGTTGAATTTGATGTTATTTATTGAATAAATTTAACTTATCATATTAGGTTGTATGAAGGTTTCGCTATTGATAAATTTAATGTTATTTATGTATATAACTATATATTTATGTATATATATAGTTTTTATGTATATATATAGTTATTTATGTATATATATATATATATATATATATATATATAGTTTTACTACTTACCTATAGATGTATGTGTTACGTTTAGAAACGTGATATTGTCTCACACACTCTTTACTCGTACACACAGCCGCAATAATGGGTGATAGACGTGATTGGATGTATGAAGGTTTCAAGAAGGGTGGGTGTCACACAAGTGAATGGTTTGCCAAGACGCAGATGTTTCTGGACCATGTAGCTGCTTTGTCACAAATAGATAATATTAGGTGTCCATGCAATAAATGTAGAAATATGACGAGCCACACCAAGAGGCAGGTCACACTACACCTGTGCTCACATGGTTTCGTGCCAGGCTATAAGGTCTGGTATCTCCATGGTGAAGATGCTGAACGAGCAGCAGAAGTAGAAGTTGATGACGGTGAAGATGATGTTGATAGGATGGACCAGATGCTTGAGGATCTGCAGCCTGAACTGGCACCAGATCATCATGATTCACCTACACCGGAGGTTCAGAAGTTCTTCGACCTACTTAAAGCGTCAGAAGAGCCTCTTCACGGGCACACTAACGTGACCGTGCTCGAATTCGTGACCCGACTGATGTCAATCAAGTCCAAGTTTGCATTTTCAATTAATTGTTACAAGGAGCTTGTGGATTTGATTAGCGAGGTTCTTTCTACGGGTCACAAGATGCCCAAAGACATGTACCAGTCCAAAAAATTGCTTGAAGGTCTTGGTATGGAGTATGAGAAGATTGATGTTTGCCAAGACAACTGTATGCTTTTTTGGCAGGAACATGGCAGAGAACAGAAATGCTTAAAATGTGGGAAGTCGAGGTACGTGGAGCTTGTAAATGAAGATGGTGAGAAGGTGGTGACAAAGGTTGCACATAAACAGCTTCGGTACATGCCTCTCACTCCTAGAGTGAAACGTTTGTTTCTCTCGAGGAAGACTGCTATGCACATGAGGTGGCATAAAGATTGTACGGACAGACAAGATGGGTTAATGGTGCACCCGTCAGATGGTGATGCATGGAAGGCTCTTGACAAATTTGATCCAGATTTTGCCAGCGATGCAAGAAACGTTCGTATCGGCTTGGCAACTGATGGTTTCACGCCGTTCAATATGACCGCTGCGTCGTATTCATGTTGGCCTGTCATTGCCATACCGTACAACCTTCCACCTGCTCTTTGCATGAAATATGAGTTTATGTTCCTATGTCTTGTTATACCTGGGCCTGAGCATCCTGGCGTACGCCTCAATGTGATGCTTCAACCACTGATTGAAGAGTTAAAGAAGCTATGGCAAGGTGTGAAGCCTATGACTGCTTCAAGAAGCAGAAATTCAATCTTCGTGTTGCATATCTGTTCTCGGTTCATGATTTTATGGCGTATGGTATTTTCTCTGGATGGAGCGTGCATGGTAGATTGACGTGTCCTTATTGTGCTAAAGATACAGATTGTTTTCGTCTTAGTGCTGGTGGCAAGATATGTTACTTTGATTGCCATAGATGTTTTCTACCCTTCAATCACCCCTTCAGAAGGCAGAGAAAGGAATTTAGGAAGGGCACCATTGTCACGAAGGGACCGCCCAAGCGACGTAGTGGGATAGAAATTACAGAAGAGCATATGAAACTTGTCCTAGACGAGAGTGGGAAAAGGTATCAAGGTTTCGGTGAGGAGCATAACTGGACTCACATATGTGGCTTGTGGGAGCTTCCTTATGCTAAGTCATTGATTTTGATGCACAACATCGATGTCATGCATCAAGAGAGTAACTTTTGCCAAGCCCTCATAAATACATGCATGGATTTCCCTGATAAAACGAAAGACAATGACAAGGCACGCATGGACTTAGCAGTGATATGTGATCGTCCAACCCAAGTGCTTAGAGAAAACGGAGGCAAACCAAAAGCTGACTATTGTCTGAAATCTAAGCAACGGAAAGAAGGGATGAAGTGGATGAAGGATATTAAATTCCCCGATGGTTATGCCGCTGGTTTTAGAAGATCTGTGAACTTGAAGACAATGAAGATGAATGGACTGAAGAGCCATGACTTCCACATAATTATGGAGAGGCTCATGCCTGTAATGTTTCGTGGGTACATTTCCGAAGCTGTGTGGAAAACATTAGCTGAAGTTAGCTATTTCTACAGACAGTTGTGTGCTAAAGAAATCAGAAGAGATGTGATGGAACAGCTGGAGAAAGAGGCACCGATGCTTTTGTGCAAATTGGAAAAAATATTTCCACCGGGTTTCTTCAATCCTATGCAGCATCTCTTTATACATCTTCCATATGAGGCTAAGGTCAGTGGTCCTGTTCAGTATAGGTGGATGTTTCATATAGAAAGAGCATTAAAGAAGCTTAGAGCAATGGTGGGCAATAAGGCAAGAGTTGAAGGATGTATTGCGGAACAATTTAAACTAAAGGAGGTAGCACACTTCACAAGTTGTTACTTTGCAGAAGAACATAATGTATTTGCTCGAAAGAAAAGGTACCATGATGATGAACGAGAGATGCCTCCGTGTAGTGATCTTTCGATTTTTCAGACAAACGGCAAAGCCGTTGGTCCACCCAAGGCATATCACCTCAGTATGGAAGAACGGAAGTCTGCTTTACTGTACATGTTCACGAATATGCCTGAGGTGGAGAAATACTTTGTGTAAGACTTGTTTTCTTAAACTGTTCATATGTGAATTAGTTTATGTTATCAAATATCTCATGTCATACAATAATATTTGACAGCGAGTTTGATGAACAAAACATGAGGTGTCTCGGTAGGCCAACAGCGAGAGACATAGACAAATTGCGACGCGATGGTATGCATGGGCGACCTAATTTCATTATGTGGCTTCGGGACCGTGTAAGTCTTAATTATGTGGCTCCGAGAGCTAATTTCATTTAACTAATATTACAGAATTTGCTAATGCTTTGTGGCATGATTGACAGTTTGGGGAGGAAATGAATTTGAATGATGACTTACGTCGGTTATCTATTGGAAGCGTAACTGCCAAAAGCTATGGACGTTACGACGTCAATGGATATCGCTTTCGTTCAAGCATTTTCGAATCAAGTCATCCTATGGCCGCCACTCAAAATAGTGGAGTCGTTACTAGGGCAACCGACATGGAAGGACACGAAGCCTGCTATTACGGGAAAATCAAAAATATAATCGAGATTACATTTGCTGGAAATAAGCCTTTAGCGCTAGTTTTCTTTGAGTGTAAATGGTATGACCCGAAGTATTATAGGACCGAATTTGGGATGACACAGATCCAACCTGAGAAATTGCTTCAAGGACACGACACGTATATCCTTGCCCATCAAGCAGACCAAGTTTATTTCTCGACATATCCATGCAAAAAGTTGTCTAAATGGAGGGTTGTGTACAATGTAAATCCCCGCGAATGCCTATACACTCCTGGTGAGGACGAATATCAAATTGGTCACCTTGAGCAGGTTGATGAGGTGTTTCAAGAAGAAGAGTTGCCAACTAGTTTTCATATTGATCCTGCATCGGCATTAGATTCACTAGTTGCAGACGTTAACGACTTAACTTTTCCCGAGAGACGGAGAAGACAACCTGTTAGGAGAAAAGTTACATGGCGACCTCTGCATAGAAGAGAACAAATAGATCCTGATTTTGATGATATTTAACAAGTAAAGTTGTTTTGTTATTTCATTTGTTTATATTTTAAGTATTATGTCATTTTGATGCACTAATGAATAATTTCTTATTTTTATGCAGGATGCCGCCAAAATCAAAGAAGTCAGTGAAGGGGTTGTTCAAGGGCCTGGGCCTTTTTCAGGGTAGTTCTTCGAGCAGCAGCAGACGTCGAGAGCTATTGAGCGCGGTACATGAAGATGAGGTAACATATCTTGTACAAATAAATTTGTTTACATATTTACAAATAAATCTTGAGTTGTATGTACCAGGATGAGCAGCACACTGAGGAGCAGCACATTGAGGAGGAGCAGCACAATGAGGCTGAGCAGCACAATGAGGAGGTGGAGCTCAATGAGGAGGTGGAGCACGTGACATGGGACCAGGCTGCACAGCATCACTAGCCATGGGACCAGTGGGACCACTAGAGAGAGCAGCAACAGGCGTGGGACCAGTGGGGCCAACAGGGCGAACCGGCTGACAACCCGATGGATGATGGCTCGGGAGGCTCTTCAGCGACACGCACACGTCGCTCAAGAAAAAGCCACTCAGTAAAGCCTCGTCACGCGATAGAGCGAGAGGCTGATAGGACTTTAATCATGCCACATGGAGATCGGTGAGTGTAATATATTAACTTATCTAATATAACTATTATGTGTGTTGTTAATGTTTTTGTGTAATGCAGGAATTGGGAGGACCTGTCCTTTGACGGCAAGGGACACCACACTCAGGTTAACCTTACGTTGGGTTCTCTTTGCCGCCTTCACTACCCTGGTATAGTGAAGGTGTCAAACGGTGATACCGAGGATGAGGTGCTCGTCAGTACCTGGGATGAGTACAAGTTTAAAAAGGAACGAAACCACACCGACAGACAGGGACTTGTGCGTAATGACTTTTGGGTATGAATTCTTTATTATTTTTGTTATGTTTCTTAATATTGTAAATCTATGACTTATACCATTTGTATTCTTTATGTTGTAGCTTCGATATCGGTTGCCTGACGGAGAGGATTACATGGGGCACGCTGAACGTGTCTTGCAAAACAATGCAAAGAAGCTGGTGAAGGATGCCATATACTATGCGAGAATTCAGGCTACAAACCTGTATTTTCAAAAGCATCAGGAAGAAGCAGGCCCCTTGAATAAAAAGGAAGGGTCCTCAAAGATATATTTGACTGAGGATCAATATCGTGAGGTTAGTATTCAATTTGTTTTACCCTTTATATTTATTGTTGTGATTGATATAAAATGTAACATTGTGTGTGTGCAGGTGATGGTTCCATGGATGGCACCCGTGCCTGATGCGTACTATGCTTGGTGTCGATATTGGGCTTCCGAAGGCTTCCAGAAAGCGTCAGCGGATCACAGACAATGTGGAGGAACCAATCCTAACCACAAGTTTGGCGGTGACGACATGATACAAAAAGCTAAAATAATGGTAAGTTTCATCTTTCTATGTCGATCAACAAATAATACGATTGCTTATGAATGTTTTTTGTTTATACAGGAAGCTACGATTGGCCAAAAGCCTAGTGACATTGAGGTCTACCAGGAGGGCCACAAAGGACCAGACCCAAACAACCCTGACCAGCTCTGCAGCCAGACAACCACGGATCGCTTGGTGAGTTTTGGCTCAAAAGTTCAAACGTTTAAAGTATATAAATTCCTGCATTTGTAAGGTTGTGATTGATGTATAGGCGGCATATGGGGAGGAGATGGTTCGTCGCCATGGCCCTGACTTCAACTGGCGCCATGAACCGGTGGATCCCTCGGTGGTGTACGCAAGTGGTGGTGGCAAAGCGCATGGACGGTAAGCTCTAACTTATGAAATTATATGGTTGACACTAAATTGATTATGCAGTAATCACTTTTGAATCACTTATAGATACGCACTCTTTGACGGATTCATTGACTCGTCATCGGTGAGATCTCAGAGGACGGGTTCATCTTCCCGTAGCTCATGCTCTCGTCGACCGAACGAGCAGGAGTTGGAGATTATGAGGATGCGTGAAGAGATGAGACAACAACGCGAATTTATGGAGGCTTGCAATGCACACAACCAAGCGATGTATCAAGTGAGTACACATAATCCGAACTCTAAATTATTATATTTCAATACAACATCTTCAGTAGTAACACATATGTGTTTAACAGTTAATGCAGCAACAGGGCATGACATCAAATTTTCCACCGCCACCACAATGGAGCCAATTTGCAAACACACCAGTTCCACCACCACAGTTCACCACCCCTCCGACACATATACCTGCACCTGGAGATAGGGTACGTTTGATAACTCTCCATTAATTTATACACTTGTATACTTTTTGATATTTGCATTTAATGTGTTGATATTTGCTAACTTGCATAGGTTACGCCTGAAGCGGGTGGCAGTGGGTCTGATCCAGCAGTAGAGACTGGATTTGTTGACTCGCTCTTCGCGTTCCCTCCTCCTGGTGGTGAAGGCGGCAGTGGTCAAAGCTCTAACCACCCAAGTGGTGGTTATCTCTAAACACTTAAACTTATGTTTGAAATGTCGTACTCGTTGGTGGATGTTATGTTTCAATACTATGTCGTACTCGTTGTTTGATGTTGGTGAATGTTAAATTTGAATACTATGTCGTACACGTTGGTGGATGTTTTAATTATAAATGCAAGTGTTTATGTCTAAATGCATGTGTTTGTGGATGTCGTATCTCTACATGTGTTTGTAATGTGGCTGTTATATGTGATTTATGTTATGTTTGATATATGTTATGTGTGCAGAAATAGTGACATAATTTAGTGCTGTTTTTGTAGCAGTATAGGGTAATTCCCGTCGGCCCAGTTAATTCTCGTCGGCTATGGTCGAACCGACGGGAATTAACTACTAACTCCCGTCGGCCCAATTAATTCCCGTCGGCCACGTAAGGCCGACGGGAATTAATTAATAACTCCCGTCGGCCTGGGGAACCGACGGGACTTAATTAATAACTCCCGTCGGCCTGGGGAACCGACGGGAATTAATTAATAACTCCCGTCGGCCTGGGGAACCGACGGGAGTTAGCCTTAATTCTCGTCGACCGTTTCCTAGCCGACGGGAATTAATTATTCCCGTCAGCCGCCGACGGGGATAACCTTATCCCCGACAAGGGATGCCTGTCGGCCTGAAACCGACGGGAATAAGCCTTAAACCGACGGGAATTACTTATTCCCGTCGGTTTAGGGCTTATTCCCGTCGGTTTCAGGCCGACGGGAATTAAGTGAATTCCTGTAGTCGGGAATTAAGTGAATCCCGACGGTTTGTGACTAACCTTGCAGGACCCAACAAGAGTTGGGTACCTAAAACCCAAGTGTAAATTACCTTGCAGGTTTATGCATCCGGGGGCTCAAGCTGGATTATTGACAGCGGATGCACAAACCACATGACGAGGGAGAAGAAGATGTTCACCTCCTACGTCAAGAATAAGGATTCCCAGGATTCGATCATCTTTGGAGATGGGAACCAAGGCAAGGTTAAAGGATTGGGGAAGATAGCCATTACATCCGAGAATTCTATATCCAATGTGTTCTTTGTTGAATCACTCGGGTACAACTTATTGTCTGTAAGTCAATTATGTAACATGAGTTATAATTGTCTATTTACAAATATAGATGTTTCTGTCTTTAGAAGGAGTGATGGTTCATTAGCGTTTAAGGGTGTATTAAATGACAAACTCTACTTAGTTGATTTTTCGAAAGAGGAGGCCGATCTAGATGCATGCTTAATAGCTAAGATTAGCATGGGCTGGTTGTGGCATCGCCGTCTAGCACATGTTGGGATGAAGAACCTTCATAAACTTCTAAAGGGAGAACATGTGTTAGGACTAACCAATGTCTGCTTCGAGAAAGACAGACCTTGTGTAGCTTGTCAAGCAGGGAAACAGGTGGGAAGCACTCATCACAACAAGAATATAATGACAACATCAAAACCACTGGAGCTTCTTCACATGGACCTCTTCGGACCCGTCGCCTACCTTAGCATCGGGGGAAGTAAGTATGGTCTTGTAATTGTAGATGACTTTTCCCGCTTCACTTGGGTGTTCTTTTTGCAGGATAAATCAGAAACCCAAGGGACCCTAAAGCGCTTTCTAAGGAGGGCTCAAAACGAATTTGAGCTCAAGGTGAAAAAGATAAGGAGCGACACCGGGTCCGAGTTCAAGAACTTACAAGTTGAGGAGTATCTTGAGGAGGAAGGTGTCAAGCATGAGTTCTCCGCTCCCTACACACCACAACAAAATGGTGTGGTAGAGAGGAAGAACAGGACGCTTATCGACATGGCAAGGACAATGCTTGGAGAGTTCAAGACGCCCGAGCGGTTTTGGTCGGAAGTTGTGAACATAGCTTGTCATGCCATAAACCGGCTCTATCTGCATCGTCTCCTCAAGAAGACCTCCTACGAACTCCTTACTGGTAACAAACCCAATGTCTCTTACTTTCGTGTATTTGGGAGCAAATGCTACATTTTGGTGAAGAAAGGTAGACATTCCAAATTTGCTCCTAAAGCTGTAGAAGGGTTTTTACTATGGTATGACTCAAATACAAAGGCGTATAGAGTCTTCAACAAATCATCGGGTTTGGTTGAAGTCTCTAGCGACGTTGTATTTGATGAGACTAATGGCTCTCCAAGAGAGCAAGTTGATCTTGATGATATAGATGAAGATGATGTTCCGACGGCCGCAATACGCACCATGGCGATTGGAGATGTGAGACCACAGGAACAACAAGAGCAAGATCAACCTTCTTCCTCAACGATGGTGCATCCCCCAACTCAAGATGATGGACAGGTTCATCAAGAAGAGGCGTGTGATCAAGGGGGAGCACAAGAAGAACAAGCTATGGAGGAAGAAGCACCACCGGCCCCTCCAACTCAAGTCCGAGCGACGATTCAAAGAAATCACCCCGTCGATCAAATTCTAGGTGACATAAGCAAGGGAGTAACTACTCGCTCAAGATTAGCTAATTTTTGTGAGAATTACTCGTTTGTCTCTCCTATTGAGCCTTTTAGGGTAGAAGAGGCCTTGCAAGATCCGGACTGGGTGTTGGCCATGCAGGAAGAGCTCAACAACTTCAAGAGGAATGAAGTATGGAGCCTGGTGCCACGTCCAAAGAAAAACGTTGTGGGAACCAAGTGGGTGTTCCGTAACAAGTAAGACGAGCACGGAGTGGTGACAAGAAACAAGGCTTGACTTGTGGCAAAAGGTTATGCCCAAGTCGCAGGTTTGGATTTTGAGAGACTTTTGCTCCTGTGGCTAGGCTAGAGTCTATTAGAATATTATTAGCCAATGTCGCTCACCACTCTTTCAGGTTGTTTCAAATGGATGTGAAGAGCGCTTTCCTCAACGGGCTAATAAAGGAGGAGGTGTACGTGGAACAACCCCCTGGCTTTGAGGATGACAGGTACCCCGACCATGTGTGTAAGCTCTCTAAGGCGCTCTATGGACTTAAGCAAGCCCCAAGAGCATAGTATGAATGCCTTAGAGATTTCTTAATTGCTAATTCTTTCAAGGTTGGGAAAGCCGACCCCACTATTTTCACTAAGACTTGTGACGGTGACCTTTTTGTGTGCCAAATTTATGTCGATGACATAATATTTGGTTCTACTAACCAAAAGTCTTGTGAGGAGTTTAGCAAGGTGATGACTCAAAAGTTTGAGATGTCAATGATGGGCGATTTGAACTACTTCATTGGGTTCCAAGTGAAGCAACTCAAGGATGGCACCTTCATCTCCCAAACGAAGTACACTCAAGATCTTCTCAAGCGGTTTGGGATGAAGGACGCCAAGCCTGCGAAGACACCTATGGGAACCGACAGACCTGTCGACCTCAACAAAGGAGGTAAGTCCATTGATCAAAAGGCATATCGGTCTATGATAGGGTCATTACTTTATTTATGTGCTAGTAGACCGGATATTATGCTTAGCGTATGCATGTGTGCTAGATTTCAATCCGACCCAAGGGAATGTCACCTTGTGGTCGTTAAGCGAATTCTTAGATATTTAGTTTCTACGCCTTGCTTCGGGATCTGGTATCCAAAGGGGTCTACCTTTGACTTCATTGGATATTCAGACTCCGATTATGCTAGATGCAAGGTTGATAGGAAGAGTACATCAGGGACGTGCCAATTCCTAGGAAGGTCCATGGTGTCTTGGAGTTCAAAGAAACAAACCTCTGTTGCCCTATCCACCACTGAGGCCGAGTATGTTGCTGCAGGACAGTGTTGCGCGCAACTACTTTGGATGAGGCAAACCCTCCAGGACTTTGGCTACAATCTGAGCAAAGTCCCACTCCTATGTGACAATGAGAGTGCAATCCGCATGGCGGATAATCCTGTTGAACACAGCCGCACTAAGCACATAGACATCCGGCATCACTTTCTGAGAGACCACCAGCAAAAGGGAGATATCGAGGTGTTCCATATTAGCACCAAGAACTAGCTAGCTGATATCTTTACCAAGCCATTAGATGAGAAAACCTTTTGCAAGCTGCGTAGTGAGCTAAATGTCTTAGATTCGCGTAACTTGGATTGATCTATAGCATACATGTGTTATGCCTTTGATCATGTTACATATACATTTATGCAATTTGTTGCGTATTTATGGTGCTCAAGTTGTGCAAGGGATCCCTGGACCTCACAAGTCCATGTGTGAATGATGCACATATTTAGGGGGAGATGTGCTACAACTTGACCCTTTGAGACTAACCTTTGTGTTAAAGTGTACTTGATGTAGTCTCAAAGGTAAATTGAAAGGGAAAGGTGAACTTGGACCATGCAAAGACTTCCACTGCACTCCGGTATTAGTGTACTCACCTCCAATTTCATTCTTATGCTCTTATTGCCTTTTTGCTCTTAATCGACGTTTTGGGTGAGGCAATGGGGTTTAAGGGCCACAAATGATCCCGTTTTGGTGCTTGATGCCAAAGGGGGAGAAATTAAGGCCAAAGCAAATGGATCAGCTACCACTTGAGAATTTTTGAAAACAATAGAGTTAGAACTTTTGATTTGTCAAAATACTCTTATTGCAAAATTTGGTCTCTTGTGGGGAGATTTTATGATTATGGCAAAAAGGGGGAGTTTTTGGCACTTGATCAAATTTTCCATTGGAATATCTCTCTTTGTGCCTAAACAAGTGTGTTTGACTTAGAGATAGGAAAATGAGTTTGATTTGCAAAAACAAACCAAGTGGTGCAAAGAATGATCCAAATATGCCAAATTAGAGTCAAAAACAATTTGGTCCTCATTTGCATTGATATTGCACTTATTTTGATTGCTTTTTGATGTGTTGGCATAAATCACCAAAAAGGGGGAGATTGAAAGGGAAATATGCCTTTGGGCCATTTCTATAATGTTTTGGTGATTAAGTGCCAACACATAATCTTTGAGTTGTTATGTGCCAAACAAGCAAAAAGTGCAAATCATGTGACAAGGTACGTTTCTAGCCTTAGTATATCATTTTGAGTACTAACATATTGTGTCTAAGTGCTAGAAACAGGAAAAGAAAGAATTGCAAAAGACTTGGCTGAGTACAGCCAAAGTCCAGCTCGGTCTGGCACACCGGACTATCCAGTGGTGCACCGGGCAGTGTCCGGTGCGCCAGGCCAGCCTCCGGTGAACAGGCCACTCTCGGGAGAATTTGGCGGCGTACGACTATAATTCACCGAACTGTCCGGTGGTGCACCGGACTGTCCGGTGAGCCAACGGCCGCCAGCGCAACGGTCGGCCGCACAATCCGCAGGCGACGCGTGGCCTGCTCCAATAGTCGGCAGGGGGCACCGGACTGTCCGGTGTGCACCGGACAGTGTCCGATGCGCCAACTGGCTCGGCGCTGCAACGGTCATCTGCGCCAAAAAAAGGAAGGAGATCCGCATCGGACTGTCTACAGTGACTGTCCGGTGGTACACCGGACTGTCCGGTGCACCACCTGACAGAAGGCAACTTTGGCCTTCCTTGTTGGCCTCCAACAGCTCCTAGCTGCATTAGGGCTATAAAAGGGACCCCTAGGCGCATGGAGGAGACATCCAAGCATTCACTAAGCATTCTAAGTCTCCCACACTCAGTCTCCGCGCACTTGATCGATTGTGTTAGTGATTTGAGCTCCGTTCTAGTTGTGAACTCTTTGTGCTTCATTTTGAGCTCAAGTCTTGGCTTGTGTGCGTGTGTGTGCTGCGGATTTGTGTGTGTTGCTCCCCAACCTTACTCTTGTGCTTTCATTGTGATCTTTGTTGTGAGGGCGAGAGACTCCAACTTGTGGAGATTCCTCGCAAACGGGAAAAAGAGATAAGGAAGAAAAGCTATGGTATTCAAGTTGATCATTGGATCACTTGAAAGGGGTTGAGTGCAACCCTCGTCCATTGGGACGCCACAACGTGGAAGTAGGCAAGTGTTACTTGGCCGAACCACGGGATAAAATCACGTGTCTCTTGTGATTGCTCCTTCTTTGATTATCTGTGTTCACAAGAGCTTGTCCCATTGACTCGATTAACCCGCACTAATATTTTTATAATCAAAGTTGTTGGAATTTAGTGTTGAATTCTACAGGATCACCTATTCACCCCCATCAAGTTGCTCTTAGAGCGCCGAGACGAGAGGATACACATCATCTCCATTTCACATGTTCTGATTTAATTAGTATGCGCGTGGTTGTAATAATAATTAATTAATTCAGAAATTGAGGGGTGGACCTGATGGATGCTATCTCGCGCTTTGGTCGATGGACTGCAAAACTAGGAGTAGTAGACACACCATCCAAGGAAGCCTGCAATGGCCACACAAGCTACGACTGTGATGGCGGCTATGGCACCTGACCCGAACCCGCCGGGAGCTAGCGTTGGTGGTGGCGGTGGGGACGCACCCTTCTTCTCCAGCTGCCGGGAGCATGGATCTGTAGGAGTATGCACGTATAATAATAATAATAATAATAATAATAATAATAATAATAATAATAATAATAGTAGTAGTAGTAGTAGTAGTAGTACGATGTAATGGAATACGTAGTGATTAATTAAGGAACGTCTGTGACTTACTGTTGGAACTTGCTCTCCTGGGCAAGATGATCCAACGGGGGAGTAAAAGGAATGCAAACAAGGTTTTAGCTCGAGATGGCGATTGCTCTGTTAATCCAGCCTCTCAAGGGCACTGTACGGGGGTATTTATAGGTACCTGAGTGCCCAATGTCTCGATGTAAGGATGCATGTGCCCTCAGGCACCCGGACTATCCCCGGAATATTCCCATGATGGAGGGTTATAGACTGTCATTACAGAAAAGCCATTACAAATTGGGCCTGTAACACACTTCTTCGTGCGGGGCCTGTTACAATGGGCCGAATCCCACGTGGGCCTCCAGGTTGGGTGAGGGCGTGGGACGGGGCGACCTCGCCGTAGGCCTTCGTCTTGCAGTGTAGAGGACGAAGGGTGGACCCCGCCGGTCGTTTTGCCTCCGTTGGTGCAGCGAGATTGACGAAGGCTGAAGCGAAGGGTAGCGTCTTCGCCCCAACATTTGCCCTCCAAGGGACCAGTTCGACTAAGTCATCTGGTGCCGAAGACGTCGCTGGATGGTGGAGACGCTGCCCTCGCTCGAAGTGGTTCCGCGGGGGGTTTTGATGTGACCGTTGACGGAAGCAGTACTGTTGGACTGCGGGTTTATCGAAGCGTCGCGTCCTGTGTATAAAAAGGGGGGGTGGCGCGGGTCAGGTTCTCTTACCTTTATGTGCGCCGCAGAATCCTAGCCTCCTTTTGAAACCGTTCGTCCGCTCGCCTGTCCTCCTTGCTCCTGTTCGTCGGAGATCTGGCCCGCGTCAAGCAGACCGCGCGCCGCCGCCGACGGTACGTAGCCATGCCGTCTTCTTCCTCGTCTGTTGCAAACACGCCGACGGCCGATGCATCGTCCGAGGATACCTTGAGCAATGTGGCGGCGGCAGAGCTACATCCGGGTGATACGTTGGAGTTTGGTGTTTCGAGGATTTCCTTGGTCCACGTGCAGGATATGCAGCAGCTGGGATATTTTGGCAGCGGAGTTGAGCGTGTCCCGGGGGCGGAGGAGGTTCCCGAGCTCGAGGGCGAGTTGATTGTGTTTGAGGCATTTTTCACCACTGGCCTTCGCCTGCCTGCACATTGCTTTCTTGCGGAGGTCCTGCAGAGATTTGAGGTCCAGGTCCACCAGCTGACACCTAACGCCGTGGTGGCCCTGGCGAAGTTTGTCTGGGCGGCGACTTCGTATGGCGGTCAGCCTTCTGTAGAGGTCTTCGCCAAACATTACTGTCTTCATTGGCAAAAAAGAAAATTGGACACAAGATTCCACAGTTTGGATCCTGCACGTTTACGCCGAGGACCGGAAAGACTTCGATGGAAGTCGTGGAGTTGGTTCCTTGTGCCCGCAATAAGTGGGGCAACTGGTGGGATTTCTGGTTTTATGTTTCTGAGGGCGAAGTCGAAAACCACCCAGGGCTCCCTGTGGCCGTGATGTGCTCCCATTATTATGTGGCGTACCCGCAATTTGAGGTGGCGGAGGATGATGGGAATGAAGGAGCCCTTCGGTGCGCTGCTCGCATGAGTAGCGAGCGCGATTTAGTTGAGGAATTCATCGGGTATGGGGTGTGGCCCTTGGCACATGGATGGACGTTGGGCGAAGTATGCCCTCGCGAGATGCCCTCCCTGGGTGGGCAGCGAGTGCGAAGTCTAGCCTTCGCGTTGGATCTGCGAGGCCGGGATCCCGCCGCATTCGTGCGTGAGGCGGAAGACGGGGTTGTGCGTATTGTGGGGCGTTATGTGCCTAGGACGGAGGCCCTATGGAGTTGGGATATTCGCGGATCCAACGTTCGCCTGAACAGGGTCTTCGAGCTGAATTGCTTGTCGTACGGCGGCTATCCCGGGGATGACGCTATCGACCGCCGCGGGAAGAGGCCAGTGGCCGTGACTGAGGAAGGCCCTTCGCAGGAGGCCACCCCAGCCACTAAGAAGAGAAAACTAGGTACTGCAGTGGGGGGATTGGGGGTCTCCGATAGTTTTGCCGTGGAGATGATGGGGACATGCGCAGCCCTCGGGGCAAGGATGTCTTTGCCCGAGCTCCGGGAGTCTTCGGCGCGAATGCTAGAGGTTACCGGGGGTCGATGGCCCAAGAATGTTCCGATCCCCCGCGCGGCTGGCAAAGACTTCTTTACGTCTCGCATGGCTCGTGACTTAAGGGTTTTTCCTTACAGACGGAATATTGCTGTTGTTGTATCGGCAGTGATGGAGAAGGACCGTCAAGACGCTGCACAGAAGCGCCGAGCGGTCATCAGGATCGTGGATCCTATACGTGAGGCGAAGAAGGCGCGGGGGAGCGTGAAGGCTGCTGCCTCTGGCAGTAGCAAACCGGTGCCGGCTGCGAAACCGGCTGCCCCCAGGCACAACAAGGCGTCGGCGAGTGCGAAGGCTGCCGCCTCTAGCGGGAGCAAGCCACCCCCGGGCGGGCCCCTGAAAGGACGAGGGCTGCCTTCGCCGGCGCGACGTGTTGTCGACTTTGGCACGGACATCAGTGTCGATGATTATTTTGTTGGTAAGTTTTTTTTTGAAGGCTAGGTCTTTAACCAGTATCATGGTGCAGGGTCGGATGGGGGCACCTGGTTGTTGTCCCGCCTTCGGTGGCGACCACTTCGCCAACGGCGGTGGTTGGGGCGAAAGGTGCCGCGCAGGACCCGTGGGCCACTTTCTGCGCGAGCGGCGAGATTCTGTCTGCCGCTGCCGCTAATGAAGTGGCGGGCTCCATGTCTCAGCGACTGAGGGAAGCGTCGCAGCAGCTGAAGCAAGTAAGTTGTGTTGGACTTCGATGTTTGTTGTTTGTATGAGGATTCGGGTCTCATGGTTTATGTGTTAGGCGGCCGACTTCGCCGACCACGTCGCGTTGGGTGCCCTGACTACGGACGTTGGTGCCGAGGTCGAGAGTCTCCGGGCACAGCATGTGCATGCTGTCCGGGAGAAGTCGGCTGCGGAGAGCAAAAGCCACAGGCTGGCGGAGAAGGTGGCTGCCATGGAGGCCGAGAAGACGGATCTCCCGCACCAGCTGGCAGAGGAGAGGAGGGAGGCGAACAAGGCCATCGCTGATGCACAGGCTGCGCAAGCCGAGGCCAAATTGGAGCGGGCGGAGGGCAGTCTCGCCCGCCAGCGCGCCGAGGAGCTGGAGGCGAGGCTCAACGCCCTGCGCAGCCGCGTGGACAAGGCCGAGGCCTCGACACGCGTGGAGGTCGAGCGGACGCACGCGCAGTTTGTGGACGCGTACCGGGAGCTGGGTGCGCGGACTGCTGCCTTCGAAGTGCCCGGCCAAGAAGCGGGCCTTCGCTTCCTTGAATGGTTGCAGGAGGAGCTGCTGGTGCTCCAGACCATTGTGACAGGTTTCATGTCCTTCGCCTCCCTCGTCACCTGCGAGGGGGCCGTGAATGCTTTGTCCCGCGAGGGGTGCAGGCATTACGAGGTCTTCGACCAAGCGGACAAAAACTTTGAACGTGAAATCTTCAAGGTCGAAGACCCCGTGCTGAAGCAGTCGGCGGGGGCTCTCTTTGATAGGATGTGGGGTTCGCACCGCTGAGAGGCGGTCAGGGAGCGGTCCGACCGGGCAATAGATTAGGTAAAAGCTGTTTTTTGTGTGGTTATATGTGTGGGTATGTGTGGTTTTGCTGAATGAGTGTGTTGTTGCTGTAGATGGCGCATGCCGAAGACGTCGAGGACATTGGTGGTCTAGACGGCACGCTGCCCGAGACCGTGGAGGTCAATCCGGCGCCGCCATCTGATGTCGGTGAAGGCCCCTCGACGACCCCCGCGCCGACTACGGCCGGTGAAGACCTCGCCCCTGCCCCTGCGCCGACGTGTGAGGACGCCTCAAAGGCGGTGGCCGAGCTTGGTACCGAAGACCCCGCGACGGCGGCCGAGCCTTCGTAGGTGGCGGAGTAGGAGTTAGGGGTTGTATGTGAACTTTTTGTCTGTGAGATACTGAACCTCGGTTGCTGCGCAGGTTTCGACGTTTGGGACTGCGCAAGCAACCACTACTGACAATACTGATTTTGCGGCGGAGACTTCAATTTCAGTGCCCGCCGATGATGAAGTGCCTGGCTTTGTGTCTGAATGTTTTGAGTCTGACGGTGAGTCTGGGAGTTCGTTTCTTTGGACGGAGGAGTCCTCGGACGAAGGCTTAGATTATTTTGTTGCATTGGATGTGGCTGCGGCAGAGACTTCGCCGCGTGTGGTGGGTGCTGAGGATCTTCCGGGTGCGAGTACTGGGTATAGGCGGCGAAGGGCGGTGGCGAAACGGAGAGTGAGTGAATTGTCGCGAAGTGGTAGGCGTCATCGTAGTGAGATGGAGAGTGGTCGTCTTCGCGTGGACGGGACTGGTAAACGGGAATTGTTATCCTTGCCGGCTAGGGCGAGTGTGGGTGAAGGGGAGCTGCGAAATCTTTTTAAGGGTGAGGAATTTAGGATAATGTTGTTCAACTACAGGGAGATGGGTATCATCCCGAAGGTTGAGCCAATGTAATGTATGATGCCCTCGCTGTGTGTATGTGACCGTAATTTGTATGATAATGTTGCGCTCCTTCATTGATATGAGTCTATTGTGAAAGACTTTGATCTTTTCGTAGTTATTGTGCTGTTGCGGCTGCACCCTTAGGAGACTTTTGCACGGAGAGCTTTGTTTGGAACTTGTTATTCCGGCTGCACCCTTAGGCGACTTTTGCACGGAAAGTCTTTTGGAAAGGACTTCAATTTTGCGCACTTATTGTGCTGTTCTGGCTGCACCCTTAGGCGACTTTTGCACGGAGAGTCTTTTTAGAAAAGACTTCGATTTTGCGCACTTATTGTGCTGTTCCGGCTGCACCCTTAGGCGACCTTTGCACGGAGAGTCTTTTTGGAAAAGACTTCGATTTTGCGTACTTATTGTGCTGTTCTGGCTGCACCGTTAGGCGACTTTTGCACGGAGAGTCTTTTTGGAAAAGGCTTTGATTTTGCGCACTTATTGTGTTGTTCCAACTGCACCATTAGGTGACTTTTGCGCGGAGTGTCGCACGCGAGGGTAGTCAGCGCTGCCCCTCGCGGTGACTTTGGTGTGGTCGAATGCCGAAGACCATCGATGGGGTCTTTTTCGACATATTGTGTCTTAGTTTTTGCGGGGGATTTTGGCTGGTATATTACATGGCTCTGCCTCATTAAAAACCTCACCCCCTAGGAGGAAAAGAGTGCGGACCGGAATGATACTGTTTGGTGAATTACAAGGGCGTGTTGGCCTTGAGGATTCAAACAAAAAATTTGCGGAGATTGTCAATATTCCAGGAATGCTCTAGGTCCTCGCTAGATGGCATTGTTAGCCTGTACGCGCTGAGGGACGCCTTGGTCTTGACAATGAATGGACCCTCCCACTTTGGCTCCAGCTTGCCCCGTGACTCTGTCCGGGTTGTTCGGACGAGTACAAGGTCCCCTTCATTGAATTCTCTTGGGACGACTGTGTGGTCGCGCCAGGCCTTTATTTGAGCTTGGTATTTGTTGAGGGCCTGCAAGGCGAAGACACGGTCTCCGTCGATGAGGTCTTTGAAGGTTGGTTCGTCTACGTCGGGGACGGCTGAAGCGCTTGTCCGTGGTGACCCATGTTTTATTTCCTGCGGGGTCATGGCCTCTGATCCGTATAGCAGGCGAAAGGAAGTGAATCCAGTCGCCCGACACTCGGTCGTGTTCAGCGCCCAGACTGCTTCAGGTAGCAGGTCAGTCCATTTCCCCTTCTTGTCGTCGAGAAGCATTTTCTTGATGGCCGTGAAAATCTTGCCATTGGCGCGCTCCACGACGCCGTTAGATTGTGGGTGATATACTGAGGCGAATACAAGCTTGGTGCCAATGGAGAAGCAGAAGTCCCTGAAGTCCTGGCTGTCAAACTGTTTGCCATTGTCAACCGTGAGCTCGGATGGGACTCCGAATCGGCAAACAATGTTTTGCCAGAAGAATTTCTGGGCAGTCTTCGACGTAATCGTGGATACTGCCCTTGCCTCGATCCACTTGGTAAAATACTCGACGGCGACGAAGGTGAACTTGAGGTTCCCTTGGGCCATGGGTAGTGGCCCGACAATGTCTAGGCTCCAGCGTTGAAGGGGCCATGTGTGGGCGATCAACTTTGTGAATTGTGAAGGGTTGCCCGAACGGGGGAAAACTTCTAGCAGGCTTCGCACGACCTCGTGACTCGATTCATGGCGCAGATTATAGCGGGACAGTAGAAGCCTTGACGGATCACCTTGGCAGCGAGGGCCCTAGGCCCCGAGTGAGAGCCGCAAGTTCCGCTGTGGACTTCGCGCATGATCTGGACGCCTTCGGTTTCGGTGACGCAATTAAGCATGGGTTGACTGACCCCCTTCTTGTAAAGCTGGCCCTCAATGAGTGTGAAGTCCCGGCTTTCGGTGCTTGAGGCGCTTGGCCTCTTTGACCTCGCTTGGATGGTAATATCCCTGCAGGAACAGGGTGATTGGTGCCCGCCAATCTTCGGTCATGATGAGGTTGACTATGCGATGGCCCTCGGTGTCGTTGGTTATTTGTAGGCCCTCTGGACTGCGGACGGCTGCGTGCCGATGACGTGGTAGAACACGTCGGAGGGCAAGGTCTCGCCTCTGGTGGCTACTTTGGCCAATGCGTCGGCCTCCTCGTTCTTGGCTTGGTCCACGTGCTGCAAGGTAAAGCTCTTAAACTGTCTCTCAAGACTACGGACAGTCGTGAGATACTGCATGAGTGCGGGGTCTTTTGCTGCATAATCTTTTTTGACCTGGTCGGCCACCACTTTGGAGTCTGTTTTGATTATGGAGGTAGTGACACCAAGTGCCCGTAGCATGCGAAGGCCGAGGATGATAGCTTTGTACTCTGCTACGTTGTTGGTGCATCTGTCGGACTCCAAAGCAAAGCTGAGATGTGATGCATATCTGTGTTTGACCCCTGTGGGTGATGTGATGACTGCAGCTATGCGTGCCCCCGCATGTCACCATGTGCCGTCGCAGTGGATGGTCCACACCTTCTCTGTAGGCGCGTCCGGCTGCGTTATTGGCCCTGTCCAGTCAACGATGAAGTCTGCCAGGACTTGTGATTTGATTGCTGTCCTGGGCTCGAAGGTGATATGGTAGCCGGAGAGCTCGGCTGCCCATTTGGCGATCCGGACAGACGCCTCCGGATTTCTGAATAATTCGCCGAGTCCCCTGTCCGAGGTGACCCGCACCTTGAACGCTTTGAAGTAGTGGCGCAACTTATGCGATGCCATGATAACTGCGTAGGCAATTTTCTCCAACTCCGTCATGTTGCATTTGGAAGTCGTGAGGACTTCGGAGATGTAATAAACTGGACACTACCGAGTTGTGCCCTCTCTGTCTTGCTCTTGGACCAACTCTGCGCTGACTGCGTGTGGCGAAGCTGCGACGTAGAGCAACAGAGGTAGCGAGGGGTCGGGGCTTGTAAGGGTTGCCAACTCTGACAGGTGCTGCTTTAGTGATGCGAAGGCTGCCGCTTGCTCTGGTCCCCATGCAAAGTCTTTTGCGCTGCGTAGCGTCTTGAGGAAAGGTAGGCTTCACTCTGCGGACTTGGAAATGAATCTGTTGAGGGCGGCCAATCTGCCTGTCAGACGTTGGACGTCTCTGGCTGACTGCGGAGGCGTCATGTTGATGATGGCCTGGATCTTGGTCGGGTTGGCCTCGATCCCGCGGTGCGACACCAGGTAGCCCAGTATCTTCCCCTAGCGAACGCCGAAGACACACTTCTCTGGGTTTAGGCGAAGTCGTGCGTCCCGCATGTTCGCGAATGTTTCTGCGAGGTCGGCCAGATGATCCTCTTTGTTTTTGCTGGCGACGACGATGTCGTTGACATACGTGAAAATGTTCCGGCCTACTTGGCTCTCGAGCACTGTTTTGGTGAGGCGAGAGAAGGTGGAACCAGCGTTCTTTAGTCCCTCCGGCATTCTGACGAACTAATACATGCTGAAGGGTGTGATGAAACTGGTACTGGCCTTGTCTTCCTCCTTCATGTAGATTTGGTGGTAGCCGGAGAAACAGTCGAGGAGCGACATGACTTCGCATCCGGCTGCACTATCGACTATCTTGTCGATCCGTGGAAGCAGGAAATTATCCTTGGGGTAGGCTTTATTGAGGCTTGTGAAATCGATGCACATCCGCCACTTGCCGCTTTTCTTTTGCACCATGACTACGTTAGCGAGCCACGTAGGGTAGGCGACTAGTTCGATGAAATTGGCCTCAAGCAGGCAGTGTACCTCGGCTTTGGTGGCTTCTGTTTTTTCATCAGACGTTTTGCGCAGCCTCTGCTTCTTCGGCCGCACCGAAGGGTCGATGCCTAGACTGTGTTTGATGATAGTGCGACTGACTCCGACCAGGTCGAGGGCAGACCAGGCGAAGACGTCCTTGTTTCTGGAAAGACAAGAGATGAGTTTATCCTCGTCTTGCGAAGTCAGGTCTTCGCTTATGATGACCGTCTGCCTGGGCGTTGCCGGGTCAAGAGGGACCGTCTTTGTTCCGTCGTTGCTCTGCAGCTGTGCCTTTTCAAGCTCGTTGGCGGTTGGGCAGGTGGCCTCGAGGACGTCGCGCTACGTCGTAAGGCAGTGTACGTTCCGTTGCCCTGGAACGAAGTCTCTTTCAATGTTGCGCGCAGTCTGCTGGTTGCCATAGACTGTGATCACGCCTTGCAGACCCAGGATTTTCATGCACAGGTAAAGTCCATGAATGGCTGCTTCAAACTTGTTGATGGAGCCCCAACCCATTATGGTGTTGTACGGGTATACCATGTCGACGATGTCGAAGGTGACCTGCTCACTTTGTGCATTGGGTGCTACACTGAAGGACAGGGGTAGCTCTATCTTGCCCACGGGAAAGGTGCCCTTGCCGCCGAAGCCATATAGTGGATTGTCTGAAGGCTTAAGTAAATTGTGGCTGATGCCCATGCGGTCGAAGGTGTGGAGGAAGATGATGTCCGCCTGGCTGCCGTTGTCAACTAAGACTTTGTGCAGGTCCCAGCCTGCCACACTACAGTTGATGACAATGGCGTCAACGTGGGGTGCGTTGCGCAGGTCGACATCTCTGGCGTCGAAGGTCAGCGGCACGTGGGACCACTTCGTTTGCACGACTGGCCCGGTGACGGTGACGTGGTTGATGCTTCGGTAATGGTCCCTCTTCTGTCGCTTCGTGTCGAAGTCGACGCTGGACCCCCAGTGATCATGTGAATGACTCCGCGATACGGCTGATCAGCGAAGTCTTCCTGTTTTGGTGCTTGGGGGTGATTTGGGTGGTGGATGTTTGGCTGATGCGGGTGCGGAGGCGAAAGTGGGGGTGGTACGACTTGTACCTCCTGGTGGTGCTGGTGTGCGTGGTTAAGTGGATGTTAGGTGGGGTCATGGTTGTATGGTTGTGGAAGGTGGTGTTGATATGTGTGGGCGACAACTCTTGGGTTGTCGACGGGTTGTGCCTGGGACATCCTGTCCCTGGTGGCCTTCGTTTCCGGGCAGTCCCTTGTCGGGTGCGCGCAGTCTTTGCCGTGAAATAGGCAGTAAAACCTGCACGGCTGTTGTGCCCGTCCTCGGCCCCGACCGCGCGTGCCATTGCCGCGGCCCTGGGGGGTAGTCTTGACGGCGAGGGGCCTCGCCGGTGGGGTGCTGGTTGGCAATATTATGCACCTGTTGGTGACTGCGGCTGTCCCGACCGAAGTCTGACTGCGAAGGCCTTGTCCATGTTCGGCTGGACTGCGGAGGGTCCTTGGGTTTTCTCTGGGACTCGACCTTGCACTGGTGGAGCTCTTTGGATCTAGCATACTTTTCAAACAGCTGATAGAGCTCTTGGAGGTTCTTGGGCGGGTCCCTGATGCAGTGACTGTAAAGGACGCCAGCCCGAAGGCCACTGATGGCGTAGTGAATGGCAATTTGGTTGTCGACCGAAGGCAGTTGTGACTTGTGGGTCAGGAACTTGCGGTAGTACTCCCACAGGGTTTCTTTCTCTAGCTGCTTACAGAGTGACAGTTCGGCCAAGGTATCGGTGTCTGGGTGGTACCCTTGGAAGTTGAGCAGAAATTTGTCCCAGAGGGTTCTCAGGAGTCGATGGACAACGGGGCAACCTGGTGTACCAAGTCAAGGCCGGACCCTCGAGGGCGATGATGAAGGACTTGGCCATCGTGGCGTCATCCCCTCTGGATGATGCAACAACGACTTGATAGCTCATGATGTACTGTGCTGGGTCAGTGCTGCCGTTGTACTTTGGGTAGGTCCCTGCCCTGAAGTTGGCGGGCCATGGTGACACTTGCAGTTACGGCGCCAGGGGACTCCGCTCATCAAGGTAGTTGATGCCTTGGAATGCTGCAGCATGCGGGATGAAGGGTCCGTGCTGAGGAATGAATAGGTCTCCGATTGGAGCGCGCTATTGGAGGGGCGGGCCACGCTGCAGATCATGTTGGCCTTCGCGCTGCATGAGCGCAATCTCTTGCTCGAGTTCCTGAGCCCTCTGCTCCTCGTCTCGTATCATCTGGCGAACCTTGGCCTGCGCAGAGACACGTTGGCGCTTGGCCTCGAGGATCTCTTTTTGCTTCTGGAGGTTGCGGTTCTTGATGCGCAGGGCCCACAGCTGTAGCTGTTCTTCTGCTGAAACGCTGATGACTTTGCTGTCCTCTGTGGCGTCCTCGCCCTCTAGTGGAGCAAAGCCTGGGGGTGGTTCCTGTGGCTGTCCTCCGGAGCTGCAGGTGCGGAGGCTGCCATCGGGAGTTGGTTGATCATTGCGTTGTCTCTTGCTGATGGCGTCGTCTTCGCAGGCTTCTTAGTGGGTGGTGTCTGCAAGGGCCTTGCCCTTTTTCTCGGCCAGGAGCGCTGCCTTCGCTGCTTTGTCAACGGATGGGGCTGCCTTCGAGCTAGCTCTCTTGGGTGCCATCGTGGGTGGTTTGTTCGTAGCACGAACGGTCGGCACCAAATGTTGGAACTTGCTCTCCTGGGCAAGATGATCCAACGGGGGAGTAAAAGAAATGCAAACAAGGTTTTAGCTCGAGATGGCGATTGCTTTATTAATCCGGCCTCTCAAGGGCACTGTACGGGGGTATTTATAGGTACTTGAGTGCCCAACTTCTCGATGTAAGGACGCATGTGCCCTCAGGCACCCGGACTATCCCCAGAATATTCCCATGAGGGAGGGTTACAGACTATCATTACAGAAAAGCCATTACAAATTGGGCCTGTAACACACTTATCCGTGCGGGGCCTGTTACAATGGGCCGAATCCCACGTGGCCCTCCAGGTTGGGTGAGGGCGTGGGACGGGGCGACCTCGTCGTAGGCCTTCGTCTTGCAGTGTAGAGGACGAAGGGTGGACCCCGCCGGTTGTTTTGCCTCCGTTGGTGCAGCGAGATTGATGAAGGCTAGAGCGAAGGGTAGCGTCTTCGCCTTCGCTCCAACACTAACCATTGCAATCTCTAGGGCGAGGGATGATGGCATTCCATTGCAGCACATTACTTAAGTCTTTACCCCCGCATGAGACGTAAGATGTAGGCAGGTCAAAGGTAGTGTTCCTTGAAACCATGTACACACATAGGCAGCAAAGACCTTTTTCCAGTTCATGAATTGGCCAGATGTCGATGGAATAGAGGAGGGCGTCGCAGCATGAGGTAGTAGGGTTTTGTGGGGCTGTCTCCTAGCAGGAGAGCAGCGCCACGCTGGTGAAGTCAAGCCTGCAACTCAGCGAGGAGCAAGCAAGTGACGGCGACAGCAGCAGCAACATGATGGTGACGAGCAGCGAAACGGAGGAGGAGGCCATCGACTTCTCTAGTATGTACTAGTGGGTAGGATAGTGGCGATTGTGACCCGACCGTCCCTATCGATTGTGGTGGTGGTCCATTTTATAGCCCATGCAAACAGCCGGGCGCTGCTGCGTCTGCGTGCACCATTCATCTCTCGTTTGATCAGGGACGCAGAGCAGAGCAGCTAGCTGGCGTCACTCTCATCACTAGTAGTACTATCGTACAACCAACCCAGCAGCAGCAGACTCCAATCATTATCGTACCACTACCAGCCCAGCAGCAGCATAGCCTACCGGCTACGCTACTGCTGCATTCCCGCATGCTTGAGCAAGCTGTAGCTGTAGGGAGACAGAATCGCATCACAGGAGAGCTGACGTGGAGCGCCGAGATGAGAGGATACGCGACATCTCCATTTCACCTGTGCTGATTTAATTAGTATGTGCACGGTTGTAATAATAATTAGTTAATTCATAAATTGAGGGGTGGACCTGCTAGATGTTACCTCGCGCTTTGGCCGATGGACTGCAAAACCAGGAGTAGTAGACACACCATCCGAGGAAGCCTGCAATAGCCACACATGCTACGACTACCATGGCGGCTATGACACCTGATGCGAGCCCGCCGGGAGCTGGCGCAGGCGGTGGCGGTGGGGACACACCCTTCTTCTCCAGCTGTCGAGAGCATTGATCTGTAGGACTATGCACGTAATATAATAATAATAATAATAAAAATAATAATAATAATAATAATACGATGCAATGGAGTACGTAGTGATTAATTAAGGAATGTCCAAGACTTACCATTGCAGTCTGTTATGCGAGGGATGAAGGCATTCCACTGTAGCACATTACTTGAGTCTTTACCCCCGCATGAGACGTAAGACGTAGGCAGGTCAAAGGTAGTGTTCCTTGAAACCATGTACACACATAGGCAATAAGGACCCTTTTCTAGTTCATGAATTGGCCAGATGTCGATGGAATAGAGGAGGGCGTCGCAGCATGAGGCAGTAGGGTTTTGTGGTGCCATCTCCTGACAGGAGTGCAGCGCCACACTCGTGAAGTTAAGCCTGTAAATCAGCTAGGAGCAAGCAGGTGACGACGGCAGCAGCAGCATGATGGTGACGAGCAGTGAAACGGAGGAGGAGGCCCTCAACTACTCTAATATGTACGAGTAGGTAGGGTAGTGGCGATTGTGACTAGGTCGTCCCTATCGATTGAGGTGGTGGTCCATTTTATAGCCCATGCAAACAGTCAGGCGCTGCTGCGTCGGCGTGGGCCATCCCTCTCTTTATTTGATCGGGGACACAGAGCAGAGCAGAGCAACGCAGAGCAGAGCAGAGCAGCTAGCTAGCGTCACTCTCATCACTAGTAGTACTATCGTACAACCAGCCCAGCAGCAACAGACTCTCATCATTATCGTACCACTACCAGCCCAGCAGCAGCATTGTCTGCCGGCTATGCTGTTGCTGCATTCCCACATGCTTGAGCAAGTTGTAGCTGTAGGGAGGGGGAATCGCATCACAAGAGAACTGAGGTGTAGCGCCGAGACGAGAGGATACGTGGCATCTCCATTTCACATGTTCTGATTTAATTAGTATGCGCGCGGTTGTAATAATAATTAATTAATTCAGAAATTGAGGGGTGGACCTACTGGATGCTACCTCGCGCTTTGGCCGATGGACTACAAAACCAGGAGTAGTAGACACACCATCCGAGAAAGCCTGCAATGGCCACACATGCTACGACTGCAATGGCGGCTATGGCACCTGATCCGAGCCTGCCGGGAGCTGGATGTGGCGGTGGGGACACACCCTTCTTCTCCAGCTGCCGGGAGCATGGATCTGTAGGAGTATGCATGTATATTAATAATAATAATAATAATAATAATAATAATAATAATAATAATAATAATAATACAAATAATACGATGGAATGGAGTATGTAGTGATTAATTAAGGAATGTCCGTGACTTACCATTGCAGTCTCTAGGGCGAGGGATGATGGCATTCCACTGCAGCATATTACTTGAGTCTTTACCCCCGCATGAGACGTAAGACATAGGTAGGTCAAAGGTAGTGTTCCTTGAAACCATGTACACACATAGGCAGCAAACACCTTTTTCCAGTTCATGAATTGGCCAGATGTCGATGCAATAGAAGAGGGCATCGCAGCATGAGGCAGTAGGGTTTTGTGGGGTCGTCCCCTAGCAAGAGAGCAGTGCCACGCTGGTGAAGTCAAGCCTGCAACTCAGTGAGGAGCAAGCAAGTGACGGCGGCAGCAACAGCAGCAGCATGATGGTGACGAGCAGCGAAACGGTGGAGGAGGCCAACGGTTGCTCTAATATGTACTAGTGGGTACGGTAGTGGCGATTGTGACCCGGCCGTCCCTATCGATTGAGGTGGTGGTCCATTTTATAGCCCATGCAAATAGCCGGGCACAACTACATCTGTGTGGGCCATCCCTCTCTCGTTTGATCGGGGACGCAGATCAGAGAAGAGCTACACAAAGCAGAGCAGAGCAGAGCAGAGCAATGCAGAGCAGAGTAGAGCAGAGCAGCTAGCTAGCGTCACTCTCATCACTAGTAGTACTATCGTACTAGCAGCCCAACAGTAGCAGACTCTCATCATTCTTGTACCACTACCAGCCCAGCAGCAGCATTGTCTGCCGGCTACAATTTTGCTGCATTCTCACATGCTTGAGCAAGCTGTAGCTGTAGGGAGGCAGAATCGCATCACAGGAGAGCTGAGGTGGAGCACCGAGATGAGAGGATACGTGACATCTTCATTTCACCAGTGCGCGCGGTTTTAATAATAATTAGTATGCGCGTGGTTTTAATAATATTTAATTAATTCAGAAATTGAGAGGTGGACCTGCTGGATGCTACCTCGCGCTTTCGCCGCTGGACTGCAAAACCAGGAGTAGTAGACACACCATCCGAGGAAGCCTGCAATGGCACACATGCTACGACTGCAATGGCGGCTATGGCACCTGATCCGAGCCCGCCAGAAGCTGGTGGTGGCGGTGGGGATGCACCCTTCTTCTCGAGCTATCGGGAGCATGGATCTATAGGAGTATGCACGTAGTATAATAATAATAATAATAATAATAATAGTAGTAGTAATAATAATAATACGATGGAATGGAGTACGTAGTGATTAATTAAGGAATGTCCGAGACTTACCATTGCAGTCTGTAGGGCAAGGGATGATGGCATTCCACTGCAGCACATTACTTAAGTCTTTACCCCTGCATGAGACGTAAGACATAGGCAAGTCAAAGGTAGTGTTTTTCTTTAAACCATGTACACACATAGGCAGCAAAGACCTTTTTCTAGTTCATGAATTGTCTAGATGTCGATGGAATAGAGGAGGGCGTCGCTGCATGAGGCAGTAGGGTTTTGTGGTGTCGTCTCCTGGCAGGAGTGCAGCGCCACGCTGGTGAAATCAAGCCTGCAACTCAGCGAGTAATAAGCAGGTGACGATGGTAGCAGCAACAGCAACATGATGGTGACGAGCAGTGAAACAGAGAAGGAGGCCATCGACTGCTCTAGTATGTACTAGTGGGTAGGTAGTGGCGATTGTGACCCGGTTGTCCCTATCGATTGAGATAGTGGTCCATTTTATAGCCCATGCAAACAGCCAGGCACTGCTGCATCTGCGTGGGCCATCCCTCTCTCATTTGATCGGGTACACAGAGTAGAGCAGAGCAATGCAGAGCGTAGCAGAGTAGCTAGCTAGCGTCACTCTCATCACTAGTAGTACTATCGTCCAACCAGCCCAGCAGCAGCAGACTCTCATTATTATCGTACCACTACCAGCCCAGCAACAGCACTGCCTGCCGGCTACGCTGCTGCTGCATTCCCACATGCTTGAGCAAGTTGTAGCTATAGGGAGGGAAATCGCATCACAAGAGAGCTGAGGTGGAGCGCCGAGATGAGAGGATACGTGACATCTCCATTTCACCTGTTCTGATTTAATTAATAGGCGTGCGGTTTTAATAATAATTAATTAATTCAGAAATTGAGGGGTGGACCTGCTGGATGCTACCTCGCGCTTTGGCCGCTGGACTGCAAAACCAGGAGTAGTAGACACAACATCCGAGGAAGTCTGCAATGACCACACATGCTACGACTGCGATGGCGGCTATGGCACGTGATCCAAGCCCGCCGGGAGCTAGCGGTGGCTGTGGGGACGCACCCTTCTTCTCCAGCTATCGGGAGCATGGATCTGTATGAGTATGCACATAGTTTAATAATAATAATAATAGTAATAATAATAATAATAATAATAATAATAATACGATGGAATGAAGTATGTAGTGATTAATTAAGGAATGTCCGATACTTATCATAGCAGTCTGTACGGCGAGGGATGATGGCATTCCACTGCAGCACATTACTTAAGTCTTTACCCTCACATGAGACGTAAGACGTAGGTAGGTCAAAGCTAGTGTTCTTTGAAACCATGTACACACATAGGCAGTAAAGACCTTTTTCCAGTTCATGAATTGGCCAGATGTCGATGCAATAGAAAAGGGCGTCGCAGCATGAGGCAGTAGGGTTTTGTGGTGCCGTCTCCTGGCAGGAGAGCAGCGTCACACTGGTGAAATCAAGCCTGCAACTTAGCGAGGAGCAACCAAGTGACGGTGGCAGCAGTAGCATGATGGTGACGAGCAGCGGAAACGGAAGAGAAGGCCATCAACTGCTCTAGTATGTACTAGTGGGTTGGGTAGTGGCGATTGTGACCTGGTCGTCCCTATCGATTGTGGTGGTGGTCCATTTTATAGCCCATGCAAACAGTCGGGTGCTGCTGCGTCTGTGTGGGCCATCCCTCTCTCGTTTGATCGAGGACGCAGAGCATAGCAACACAGAGCAGAGCAGAGTAGAGTAGAGCAACTTAGAGCAGAGCAGCTAGCTAGCGTCACCCTCATCACTAGTAGTACTATCGTACAACCAGCCTAGCACCAGCAGACTCTCATAATTATTGTATCACTACCAGCCCAGCAGCAACACTGCCTACCGGCTATGTTGCTGCTGCATTCCCGCATGCTTGAGCAAGTTGTAGCTGTAGGGAGGGGAATCACATCACGAGAGGGAGCGCCGAGATGAGAGGATACACGACATCTCCATTTAACCTGTGGTGATTTAATTAGTATGCGCGCGGTTGTAATAATAATTAATTAATTCATAAATTGAGGTATGGACCTGCTGGATGCTACCTCGCGGTTTGGACGCTGGACTACAAAACCAGGAGTAGTAGACACACCATCTGAGGAAGCCTGCAATGGCCACATATGCTTCGACTGCGATGGCAGCTATGACACCAGATCCAAGCCTGCCGGGAGCTGGAGGTGGCGATGGGGACGTACCCTTCTTCTCTAGCTGCCGGGAGCATGGATCTGTAGGAGTACACACGTAGTATAATAATAATAATACAATGGAATGGAGTACGTAGTAATTAATTAAGGAATGTCCGAGACTTACCATTGCAGCCTGTAGGGCGAGGGATGATAGCATTCCACTGCAGCACATTACTTGAGTCTTTACCCCCGCTTGAGACGTAAGACGTAGGCAGGTCAAAGGTAATGTTCCTTGAAACCATGTACACACATAGGCAGCAAAGTCCTTTTTCCAGTTCATAAATTGGCCAGATGTCGATGGAATAGAGGAGGGCGTCGCAACATGAGGCAGTAGGGTTTTGTGGTGCCGTCTCCTGGCAGGAGAGCAGCGCGAGGCTGGTGAAGTCAAGTCTGCAACTCAGCAATGAGCAAGCAGGTGACGGCGGCGGCAGCAGCAGCATGATGGTGACGAGCAGTGAAATGGAGGAGGCCATCAGCTACTCTAGTATGTACGAGTGGGTAGGGTAGTGGCGATTGGGACCAGGTCGTCCCTATCGATTGAGGTGGTGGTCCATTTTATAGCCCATGCAAACAGCCGGGCGCTGCTGCGTCGGCGTGGGCCATCCCTCTCTCATTTGATCGGGGACACAGAGCAGAGCAGAGCAGAGCAACGCAGAGCAGAGCAGCTAGCTAGTGTCACTCTCATCACTAGTAGTACTTTCGTACAACCAGCCCAGCAGCAGCAGACTCTCATCATTATCGTACCACTACCAGCCTAGCAGCAGCATTGTCTGCCGGCTATGCTGCTGCTGCATTCCTACATGCTTGAGCAAGTTGTAGCTGTAGGGAGGGGGAATCGCATCACAAGAGAGCTGAGGTGGAGCGCCGAGACGAGAGGATATGTGGCATCTCCATTTCACATGTTCTGATTTAATTAGTATGCGCGCGGTTGTAATAATAATTAATTAATTCAGAAATTGAGGGGTGGACCTGCTGGATGCTACCTCGCGCTTTGGCCGATGGACTACAAAACCAGGAGTAGTAGACACACCATCCGAGAAAGCCTGCAATGGCCACACATGCTATGACTGCAATGGCGGCTATGGCACCTAATCCGAGCCCGCCGGGAGCAGGAGGTGGCGGTGGGGACACACCCTTCTTCTCCAGCTGCCGGGAGCATGGATCTGTAGGAGTATGCACATATAATAATAATAATAATAATATTAATAATAATAATAGTAATAATAAATAATAATAATAATACGAATAATACGATGTAATGGAGTATGTAGTGATTAATTAAGGAATGTTCGTGACTTACCATTGCAGTCTCTAGGGCGAGGGATGATGGCATTCCACTGCAGCACATTAGTTTGAGTCTTTACCCCCGCATGGACGTAGGCAAGTCAAAGGTAGTGTTCCTTGAAACCATGTACACACATAGGCAAAAAGATCTTTTTCCAGTTCATGAATTGGCCAGATGTCGATGCAATAGAGGAGGGCGTCGCAGCATGAGGCAGTAGGGTTTTGTCAGGTCGTCCCCTAGCAAGAGAGCAGCGCCATGCTGGTGAAGTCAAGCCTGTAACTGAGTGAGGAGCAAGCAAGTGACGGCGGCAGCAACAACAGCAGCATGATGGTGACGAGCAACGAAACGGTGGAGGAGGCCAACGGTTGCTCTAATACGTACTAGTGGGTACGGTAGTGGCGATTGTGACCCGGTCGTCCCTATCGATTGAGGTGGTGGTCCATTTTATAGCCCATGCAAACAGCCGGGCACAACTACGTCTGTGTGGGCCATCCCTCTCTCGTTTGATCGGGGACGCAGATCAGAGAAGAGCTACACAGAGCAGAGCAGAGTAGAGCAGAGCAGCTAGCTAGCGTCACTCTCGTCACTAGTAGTACTATCGTACTAGCGGCCCAACAGTAGTAGACTCTCATCATTATCGTACCACTACCAGCCCAGCAGCAGCATTGTCTGTCGGCTACGATTTTGCTGCATTCCCACATGCTTGAGCAAGCTGTAGCTGTAGGGAGGCAGAATCGCATCACAGGAGAGCTGAGGTGGAGCACCGAGATGAGAGGATACGCGACATCTCCATTTCACCAGTGTGCGCGGTTTTAATAATAATTAGTATGTGCGCGGTTTTAATAATAATTAAATAATTCAGAAATTGAGAGGTGGACCTGTTTGATGCTACCTCGCACTTTCGCCGCTGGACTGCAAAACCAGGAGTAGTAGACACACCATCCGAGGAAGCCTGCAATGGCCACACATGCTACGACTGCAATGGCGGCTATGGCACCTGATTCGAGCCCGCCAGAAGCTGGTGGTGGCGGTGGGGATGCACGCTTCTTCTCGAGCTGTCGGGAGCATGGATCTATAGGAGTATGCACGTAGTATAATAGTAATAGTAATAATAATAATAATACGATGGAGTGGAGTATGTAGTGATTAATTAAGGAATGTTCGAGACTTACCATTGCAGTCTTTAGGGCGAGGGATGATGGCATTCCACTGCAGCACATTACTTAAGTCTTTACCCCTGCATGAGACGTAAGACATAGGCAGGTCAAAGGTATTGTTTCTTTAAACCATGTACACACATAGGTAGCAAAGACCTTTTTCTAGTTCATGAATTGGCTAAATGTCGATGGAATAGAGGAGGGCGTCGCTGCATGAGGCAGTAGGGTTTTATTGTGTCGTCTCCTGGCAGGAGTGCAGCGCCACGCTGGTGAAGTCAAGCCTCCAACTCAGCGAGTAGTAAGCAGGTGACGATGGTAGCAGCAACAGCAACATGATGGTGACGAGCAGTGAAACAGAGAAGGAGGCCATCGGCTGCTCTAGTATGTACTAGTGGGTAGGGTCGTGGCGATTGTGACGGGGCCGTCCCTATCGATTGAGGTGGTGGTCCATTTTATAGCCCATGCAAACAGTCGGGCACTACTGTGTCTGCGTGGGCCATCCCTCTCTCATTTGATCGGGTACATAGAGTAGAGCAGAGCAATGCAGAGCGTAGCAGAGCAGCTAGCTAGTCACTCTCATCACTAGTAGTACTATCGTACAACAAGCCCAGCAGCAGCAGACTCTCATCATTATCGTACCACTACCAGCCCAGCAGCAGCACTGCCTGCCGGCTACGCTGCTGCTGCATTCCCACATGCTTGAGCAAGCTGTAGCTATAGGGAGGGGGAATCGCATCACAAGAGAGCTGAGGTGGAGCACCAAGATGAAAGGATACGCGACATCTCCATTTCACCTGTTCTGATTTAATTAATAGGCGCGCGGTTTTAATAATAATAAATTAATTCAGAAATTGAGGGGTGGACCTGCTGGATGCTACCTCGCGCTTTGGCCGCTGGACTGCAAAACCAAGAGTAGTAGACACAACACCCGAGGAAGTCTGCAATGACCACACATGCTACGACTGTGATGGCGGCTATGGCACGTGATCCAAGCCCGCAGGGAGCTAGCGGTGGTGGTGGGGACACACCCTTCTTCTCCAGCTACCGGGAGCATGTATCTGTATGAGTATGCACATAGTATAATAATAATAATAATAATAATAGTAATAATAATAATAATAATACAATGGAATGAAGTATGACGTGATTAATTAAGGAATGTCCGATACTTACCATTGCAGTCTGTAGGGCGAGGGATGATGGCATTCCACTGCAACACATTAAGTCTTTACCCCCACATGAGACGTAAGACGTAGGCAGGTCAAAGCTAGTGTTCTTTGAAACCATGTACACACATAGGCAGTAAAGACCTTTTTCTAGTTCATGAATTGGCCAGATGTCGATGCAATAGAAAAGGGCGTCGCAGCATGATGCAGTAGGTTTTTGTGGTGCCGTCTCCTGGCAGGAGAGCAGCGTCACACTGGTGAAATCAAGCCTGTAACTCAGTGAGGAGCAACCAAGTGACGGCGGCAGCAGTAGCATGATGGTGACGAGCAGCGAAACGGAGGAGCAGGCCATCAGCTGCTCTAGTATGTAGTAGTGGGTTGGGTAGTGGCGATTGTGACCTGGCCGTCCCTATCGATTGTGGTGGTGGTCCATTTTATAGACCATGTGCCATCCCTCTCTCGTTTGATCGAGGACACAGAGCAGAGCAGAGCAACACAGAGCAGAGCAGAGTAGAGTAGAGCAACGCAGAGCAGAGCGGCTAGCTAGCGTCACCCTCATCACTAGTAGTACTATCGTACAACCAGCCTAGCACCAGCAGACTCTCATCATTATCGTACCACTACCAGCCCAGCAGCAACACTGCCTGCCGGCTACGTTGCTGCTGCATTCCCGCATGCTTGAGCAAGCTGTAGCTGTAGGGAGGGGAATCACATCACAAGAGCTGAGGTGGAGCGCCAAGATGAGAGGATACACGACATCTCTATTTCACGCGTGGTAATTTAATTAGTATGCGCACGGTTGTAATAATAATTAATTAATTCATAAATTGAGGTGTGGACCTGCTGGATGCTACCTCGCGATTTGGGCGTTGGGCTGCAAAACCAGGAGTAGTAGACACACCATCTGAGGAAGCCTGCAATGGCCACACATGCTTCGACTGCGATGGCAGCTATGGCACCAGATCCAAGCTTGCTGGGAGTTGGCGGTGGCGATGGGGACGCACCCTTCTTCTCTAGCTGCCGGGAGCATGGATCTATAGGAGTACGCACGTAGTATAATAATAATAATAATAATAATAATAATAATAATAATAATAATAATAATAATAATAATAATAGTAATAATAATACAATGGAATGGAGTACGTAGTGATTAATTAAGGAATGTCTGAGACTTACCGTTGCAGTCTGTAGGGCGAGGGATGATGGCATTCCACTGCAGCACATTACTTGAGTCTTTACCCCCGCATGAGACGTAAGACGTAGGCAGGTCAAAGGTAGTGTTCCTTGAAACCATGTACACACATAGGCAGCAAAGTCCTTTTTCTAGTTCATGAATTGGCTAGATCTTGATGGAATAGAGGAGGGCGTTGCAACATGAGGTAGTAGGGTTTTGTGGTGCCGTCTCCTAGCAGGAGAGCAGCGCGTGGCTGGTGAAGTCAAATCTGCAACTCAGCAATGAGCAAGCAGGTGACGGTGGCAGCAGCAGCAGCATGACGGTGACGAGCAGCAAAACGGAGGAGGAGGCCATCGACTGCTCTAATTTGTACTAGTCGGTAGGGTAGTGGCGATTGTGACCCGACCGTCCCTATCGATTGAGGTGGTGGTCCATTTTATAGCCCATGCAAACAGTCGGGCGTTGCTGCGTCTGCGTGGGCCATCCCTCGTTTGATCGGGGACACAGAGCAACGCAGAGCAGAGTAGAGCAACGCAGAGCAGAACAGAGCAGCTAGCTAGCGTCACTCTCATCACTAGTAGTACTATCGTACAACCAGCCCAGGAGCAACAGACTCTCATCATTATCGTACCACTACCAGCCTAGCAGTAGCTCTGCCTGCTGACTATGCTGCTGTTGCATTCCTGCATGCTTGAGAAAGGTGTAGCTGTAGGGAAGGGGAATCGCATCACAGGAGAGCTGAGGTGGAGCACTGAGACGAGAGGATACGCGACATCTCCATTTCACCTGTGCTGATTTAATTAGTATGCACGTAGTTATAATAATAATTAATTAATTCAGAAATTGAGGGGTGGACCTGTTGGATGCTACCTCGCGCTTTGGGCGCTGGACTGCAAAACCAGGAGTAGTAGACACACCATTCGAAGAAGCCTGCAATGGCCACACATGCTACGACTCCGATGGCGGCTATGACACCAGATCCGAGCTCACCAGGAGCTGGCGGTGGCGGTGGCGTGGGGACGCACCCTTCTTCCCTTGCTGCCGAGAGCATGGATCTGTAGGAGTACGCACGTATAATAATAATAATAATAATAATAATAGTAATAGTAATAGTAATAGTAATAGTAATAGTAATAGTAATAGTAATAGTAATAGTAATAGTAATAGTAATAATAGTATGATGGAATGGAGTACGTAGTGATTAATTAAGGAAATTCCGAGACTTATCATTGCAGTCTGTAGGGCGAGGAATGATGGCATTCCACCTCATCACATTACTTGAGTCTTTACCACCGCATGAGACGTAAGACGTAGGCAAGTTAAAGGTAGTGTTCCTTGAAACCATGTACACACATAGGCAGCAAAGACCTTTTTACAATTCATGAATTGGCCAGATGTCGATGGAATAGAGGAGGGCGTCGCAACATGAGGCAGTAGGGTTTTGTGGTGCCATCTCCTGGTAGGAGAGCAGCGCCATGCTGGTGAAGTCAAGCTTGCAACTCAGCGAGGAGCAAGCAGGTGACGGCGGCAGCATCAGCAGCAGCATGGTGGTGACGAGCAGCGAAACGGAGGAGGAGGCCATCGGCTGCTCTAGTATGTACAGTGGGAAGAGTAGTGGCGATTGTGACCCGGCCATCCCTATCGATTGAGGTGTGGTTGCTCTAGTATGTACGGTGGGAAGGGTAGTGGCGATTGTGATCCGAACGTCCTTATCGATTGAGGTGGTGGTCCATTTTATAGCCCATGCATACAGCCGAGTGCTATTGCGTCTGCGTGGGCCATCCCTCTCTCGTTTGATCGGGGATGTAGAGTAGAGCAACGCAGAGCAGCCCAGTCCAGCAGCAGCAGACTCTCATCATTATCCTATCACTACCAGCCTAGCTGTGCACTGCCTGTAGCAACACATGTGGCGCTGTTGGTCAGAAGCAGGCTGCTTCGTGCTATTAAAACCTGGTTGGCCGGGCATCATGTCGGTCGGCTTCTTCTCCACTCCACTCCACATTGTCGCCGGGCCCGGGACGCGGCGAAAAAGATTCTCCTAGTCTATCGCGCCGCGCTAGCTCCTTAGGAATGGAACTCTTCTGCCTCTTGCTTGCCACGACGGCACCGGTCAACTACGGTACGCACGTCCTACTACTTCACTGTAGGCCTGTCGAGCCAAAAAAACAAATCGTTTAATTAGGACATGATAACGCATACCAATGAGCGATTAATTAGAGGTGCATTTTCCTACTTTGCCCATATTAAATAGCATTTTTTTCTCAGCCCATGCAACAAGTCTTCTGTACGTGTGCCTTCTGGTTTGCTACATGACTTGGTAATGTCTAGCACCTAGTGTAGTATAGGGCTTGTTTGGTTGGCGCCCTAGCCTGGGATCACCTACCAAGCAGGCAAGCACCTCAATCTAGCTCTAGGCATCCAAAATCGGACGCCTAGGATTGCTGGCTAGACCAGACAAGTTTCTCAGTCTCCAAACCAAACAAGCCCATAGGTAGGTTTGATTCCTGCATTTAGGAATGTTTTGTTTTGTTTTTGTTTTTGTTGGAAGTTGGAACGGTAGGAGATGAAACGTTGCATGCGTGGCTAGCTACTTCACGTGGAGAGGAAACGCTGAGTGATAGTAGTAATTACACCTACATAGTAATAACTACTCTCCGTACTGTATACATGCAAGGGTAATTGTTGGTCTTTGCTCTCGGATACTATGCACCAAGAACCAAGCAACACAATTGTTAATGATTAGAGACCTTCGTCCTTCGAAGCATTATCTCCCTTGGGATATAATGATCTTCAGATGAAGGTCATGAAGGGCATACCTTCATCATTTCAATAAGCAAGGATGTAAACAGAGACACGAAACACAAAGAGAATATGAACAATCATTTCAAATTATTAGACTATTTATATTCTTACTTTATAAACATGGATAAACATCAATAACATTTATATTACATTTGTACCTTCGGCTTGACAGAAGGTGAAAAAGCGGGAGTGACGCGAGAGTGATTACAAGTCAGCGTGAACAGTACGATGTTATTGTTCATCTATTTATAGGCACAAGACGCAGCCTGGACAAAATTACATTCATGTCCCTGACATTTACTGTTGACCATAAAGCAAGCTATCGAGGACTAAGCAGTCTTTTCTCCTTTAAGTTGGTTTCTCCTTTCACCATCGTCATTGTGCTAAGTTGAAGCTCCTTCAGCCACAGCTTCAGAGCTAGTTTGTCCCTCCTTCAGACCACACCTTCATACCATGCACACCCTCATCTCAAAGTTGAAGCCTTCTGTAACATCCTGATATACTAAAAACATGTTAGTTAAGTTTTTGAGGACTTTCGGAGGAGGAAGGCCCCTAACAGTAGCCCCTCGCAGTATTAATTTGTTTTTGCATTTAACAAATTCAGACTGTGACGTGAGCGAAGGCCTTTAGCTGAAGGTCCGAAAAAACACCTTCCCTTCGCTAGAATAGCGAAAGTCAATGATATTTAGGGCCCGCCAAGTTGCAATGCACTGGGCATATAAATAGGAACCCGTAGCGGCAGCATTTGCTGCGCCATCTCAATTGCCCGTGCTATTTTTTCAAGCTTATCGTTTCTTGCTCTGTCAAATTTTGCTTGATTTGTGAGCTTCGGCATTTGCACAAGTGCTCGTTAAATATCTGAAGAGAAGAAGATTATGGACCCTGCCCTAGCTGGGTTTTACGAGGCTATGGAAAAGACAAACACGGAGAAGATTACGAATGAAATGTTAGCTGGGTTATCTGAGGATTCTGATGATAGCGAGAACTTTGATGTGGAAAGTGGGAACGAAGATGCCGAAGATCGGCCCTGGCGGCCGAGTCATACTATCTTTGGAAAGTCATTCATCAAACATAGTCAGATTGATGCTATGAAGGGAAGATATTTTCGTGATATGTCTATTGTGAGAGCTAGGGGGGACAGCGCCACCCCTGCACTCGAGGAGGATGAAGTTGTTGTTTACAGGAGCTTCATGAAGGCAGGGCTTTGGTTTCCATTGAGAAAATTTCTGGTTGAAGTGTTAAATACCTTTTAAATTTTTCTTCATCAGATTACTCCCGAAGCTATAATCAGGATGGGTATTTTTGTTTGGGCCGTGAGGAGCCAAGGGATAGAGCCAAGCGCAAAATGCTTATGTAACATGCACGAGCTGCTGTATGAGACAAAGGCCACTGGCAAGGAGCAGTATCACAATAATTTTGGTTGTTATGGCTTCGTGCCTCGTTCTGATGTAATTTATCCAGTTCCAACGTTTCGGAAAAGGTGGCCAGGGGCCTGGATGGAGGAATGGTTTTATGTAAAGCATAATCTGATTGAAAGAGAAGACATAAAGGAGATTATCCAACGCCCTATCTGGTCTCGCTTCGGCATCAGAAGGTCGGCTACTGTGCTTGGGAACGATATCGAAGCATGCCAGAAGGCTTTCAACAATGTTTGCGCCTTTATTGGCACAAGAGACCTAGTCCAGGAGCACATAGCCTATAGAGTGTGGCCTCTTGTGTATGACTGGGAGATGCCAAAGGAAACTGCTGCCGAGTCCAGTCAAGGTGGTTTGGTTTATTTGAAATACACCTTCAGATATAGAGATCAGTTTGATGAGCCGAATGATGACTGACTGACCTGTGTTGAGGCGACTAGCGATGAGTTGCTTGGGGCGTACACGAGAGCCGAAGATGATGTCATGACCTTAGACTTCGGAGGAAGAGGCAAGAAAAGTTCAGTTCAGCTTATGACCCGCAAATAGATGGTCAGACTGAGAGAACCAACCAGATCCTTGAAGATATGTTAAGAGCTTGTGCTTTGCAAGACAAGTTAGGTTGGGATAAAAGGCTACCATATGCAGAATTCTCCTACAACAACAGCTACCAAGCCAGTTGAAGATGTCACCGTTCCAAGCACTCTATGGGAGGAATTGTCGAACTCCGTTGCACTGGGACCAACCCAGTGTAAGGCAAGTGTTTGGTCCAGATATTTTGCTTGAATCCAAAGAAAATATCAGAATGGTTCGAGAGTATCTAAAGACAACATAGTCTAGACAATGAAGCTATGCTGACACCACAAGAAGAGAGCTGAGTTTCAAAGTGGGAGATTATGATTATCTGAAAGTGTCACCCATCAGAGGAGTCAGAAGATTCGAAGTCAAGGGCAAGTTAGCACTGCGATATATTGCCCCGTACCAGATTCTAGCAAGGCGTGAAGTGGAATATCAGCTTAGCTTACTAGAAGACCTGACAACAGTCCATGATGTGTTCTATGTGTCTCAGCTGAAGAAGTGCTTGCGAGTACCAAAAGAGCAGTTGCTAGTGGATGGACTCGAAGTCTAGGAAGACCTGACATATGAGGATAAAACAACGTAGATTCTGGAAACAGCAAACAGAGTCACCCGGAGAAGTACCATCAGAATATGCAAAGTCAGATGGGGTCACTACTCTAAAGAAGAAGCAACTTGAAAAGAGAAGACGATCTGAAAGCCAAATACCCCGAACTCTTTGCTAGCCAACCCTGAATCTCGAGGGCTTGATTCTTTTTAAGGGGGATAGGTTTGTAGCACCCTAAATTTGGGGTATAAATTTTCTTCTCTAAATACCTAGCAAATTCAAGTGTTACTTATTTTCTCACTTCTATAATATTTCTTTTCTATTCTCGTTAATAGGATTTTGGGTTAATTATGTGGGAGATGTATTATTTTCTTGAGAATATCAAAACCTAGGGGGTATATGTGAATGTTTGCATCATGCTGAGCCTAGATTATTCCTGTTTGTTTGATGCACATGTTTGAATTATTTGAATCTGAATTGTGGTTGAATTTGATTTGAATTCCATAGAGAAAATAAAATGAAAAGGCATTTAGAAATTCAAGAAAATAGAAAAGGCCATTTCAGCCCAAGTAGCCTAGCTCAGCCCAGCAAGCCGCACACGCGCGCTCACTCTCCCTGACAGGTGGGCCCCGCCTATCAGCGCTAGCCCGCGCTCGCGCGCTCTCACTCCCCCTCTCCCTCTGCCCGGTGGGGCCGACCTATCAGCGCCAGTTTCATTCGCGCATGCGCCCTGCTCTCTCTCTATCCCGTGGGACCCACGCGTCAGCGCTGAATGCCCGTTCGCTCGCCCGCTCTCGCTGGTCCATGGGCTCCGCTTGTCGGACGCGTCTCTCCCAACCGTCTGCACGCACGACCTGCGCACACGCCATGGAATCCACACCCACGACGCACGTCGAGGCCGCGCCCGCCCCTACCTCAGCCATTTCTAGCGCCCGCAACCCACTCTCTTCCCCTCCCTCACTCGCACCCCTACAAACCTCCCGCACTCACCTCACGTCGCGCGCACCAGCGAAGACATCGTCACTGTCTGTCGTGGTCCCGTGCTTGTTCTGCGGTCGTCGTCGAGCCCTCGCCATGTCTGTTGCCTCGGTGAGCTTTGCCTCGTCACCAGTGACCCAGGACAACCCTCGGTTCGTTCCCTTCCCTTGGATGGATCTGTATCTCCTGCTATCACAAAAAATGGTAGGGCATTATCGATGATTTTTGTAGCTGCGCACGTAACAAGTTTTTTTCAATTGATTATTTGGTAGCTTATGGTCCCTGGATGTTCCATGTTCCTACTGGGGAGAAGTATAGATGGCCAGTAGTGCCGCTGTAATCGGGCCGACACGAGGCACGTCACGACATGGCACGACTGGTGGCGGGCTCGTGCCGGCACGGCCCGACCTCTAGTGTCGTGCTTGGGCCGAGTGTGGGGCACGGTGGGCCGGCACGGGCACGGCACGATTAGGGTTTAGGCACGGTTAGGCACGACTCGTAATAACACATACCCCCCTCCCCCGCGTCACTCTCTCTCTCACTCTCACAGCTCACTCACTATCTCTCGAATGCTCCGCGACTCCTCGGCTCCTCCGCTCCTGGCGACTCTCCGGCGATTTGGAAAGCGACGCCTCCATCCTCTCCCTCATGGCCTCACCGCCTCTTTGCCGCCTCATCTGGTCCTCTCCCTCTCCGGCGCCTCTGCTGGTAACACAATCCTCTGGTCAGGTGGTGCTCTCTTGCTTGTGTCGCCTCTGGATCTAGCTCGAAACCCTAAGTTTGGTGCTTTGATCTTGAACTTCTGTTCTTCTTCTGGTCTCTCTCCCCTCTACGGCTCCCTCTCCCTGTAACGTTGCGTCGGTGCGTAACCCTAACTGTGCTTTAACCCTAACCATCGTGCCGTCAGGGTTGGATCTGGTGCTCCGGCTTTGGTAAGTTGCTAATCACGTGGTTGTTCTTCTGATTTGTGTTTTTCGCGTCTAGATCTGTGGACTGTTCTGTGATTGTTCTGTGACGAACCCTAACCGTGCTTTAACCCTACCCGAATTGAAGGTTGGAGCCGTGAGGTGTCGATCTGGTGCTCCGGTCCGGCTTTGGTAAGTTGCTAATCATTTGCGGTTTGCTTGTGCTTCTACTTTGTGTTTGTCGCCTCTGGATCTTGTTCAAACCGACGAACCCTAATCTATTATACCGCCTTGTTCTGTGATTGAAGGTTGGATCCGTGAGGGACCGATCTGGTGCTCCGGCTTTGGACCTTTCGTAAGTTATTAATCTGATGCTTGTGATCTGTGCTTGTGATCTGTGCTTGTGATCTGTGAGCTGTGTTCGAACCCTAATCTATTATACTGCCTGCATGTTCTGTGATTGGAGCCGTGAGGGACCGATCTGGTGCTCTGGTCTGGCTTTGGTAAGTTGCTAATCTTTTGCTTGTGCTTCTGATTTGTGTTTGTCGCCTCTGGATCTCTGGTCAAACCGATGAACCCTAATCTATTCTAGTTCCTTGCTCTGTGATGGGAGGTTGTAGCTGTGAGGGACCGATCTGGTGCTCCGGCTTTGGTAAGTTATTAATCTGATGCTTGTTTGTGTGATCTGTTCTTTGTTAGTATGTGTAATCTGATGCTTGTTTGTGTGATATGTTCTTTGTTCTGTGATTGTAGCCATGAGGGGCCGATCTGGTGCTCCAGCTTTGTGCCTCTGTGATTGTGATCTGGTGCTCTATGCCTCTATGCTTGTGATCTGTGCTTGATGGCCGACGACGACACCGTGCATGTGCCTACACAAACTGGCGACAGTGAGGCTGCAGTTCCTTCAACGGAGCCCATCAATATAGATCATGACCCTATTGTGGAAGAGGCTGGGGGGACAGACACACCTACAAGTTCTTGGGTAAGAAATAGAGCTTCCACATCTGATGTTTGGAATGATTTTGACAAGATATATAAGGTTGTTGATGGTGTGAGGGTAAGGTGTGAGGCTAAGTGCAAAGTTTGCAAGTGTGTTTTGTCTGCTAAATCAACTGGTGGCACTAGCCATCTTAATCGCCATAGAAATGCATGCAAACTGAAGCATGGCAGAAATGCCTTTGCCCAGTCCTTGCTCCAGTTTAATCCTGATGGTAGTGCTAGATTGTGGGAGTACAATGCTGATGTTGCTAGGTCTGAGATGTGTCGTTTGATATGTAGGCTTGATCTACCTATTTGCTTGGCTGAATCATCTGCTTTTGAAGAGTACATTAAAAAGGCTCATAATCCTAGATTTTCTGTTATCTCTAGGCAAACAACCACTAGAGATATTAAAAAGTATTACAATGATTCACGTGCTAAGCTTGTTGACACATTTAAAAATTCTGTTTCTTCTGTTGCTGTGACATCTGATATATGGTCTGGGAATGCTAAAGAGGATTACTTGAGTGTTGTTGTGCATTATGTTAATTCTGCATGGGAATTGGAAAAAGGATAATAGGACTAAGGCTAATTGATGTCTCACATAGTGGTGAAAACATATCTGAGAGAATATTAGAGGTGTTAAAAGAATATGGTCTTAATGATAAAACCTTTTTTGTAACCCTGGACAATGCTTCTGCTAATACCTCTGCTATGGGGAGACTTACTCCTCTACTTAGTGGTTATGTTGGGGATGTTTGTTTGCATCAAAGGTGTGCATGTCATATTCTGAATTTGATTGTTAAGTCTTGTTTAAAAAGGATTCAACCTTATCTAGAATCATTTAGAACTGCTATATCTTTTCTGAACTCTTCTAATCAACGCATTGCTTTATACAAATCATATTGCATTGCTATGAATACACGTCCTCGTAAGTTTGGATTGGATATGGAGGTAAGGTGGAACTCCACTTACCTTATGCTTAAGCATCTACTGCCTTACAGGAACACATTTGATGTTTTCATTCAAACTCACTACCCTAGAGCTGTAGGTGAACCTTTGCTTTTGTCTGATGATCACTGGTATGTTGCTGAAAAAATCCTGGTATTCCTTGAACTATTTTATGACTCAACCTGTGTTCTATCTGGTGTCTACTATCCAACATCTTCATTGATGATGCATCATATAATTCAGATTGCTAAACATCTAAATTCATATGAACATGATAGATTGCTTGGAACTGTTGTTTTTCCTATGCAAACTAAGTTCCTTAAGTACTGGAGGGATATTCCACTTCTCTATTCATTTGCATTCATTCTTGATCCTAGAGCTAAATTGAGGGGCTTCAATAGAGTTCTATCTATTTTAGCTGGTGTCACACACCATGATTACTCTGGTTATTTAACTCTTGTGAGAGCACAATTAACTGAGGTATTTAACAAGTATAAAGCTAAGTTTGGTGCAGTGCCCTCAGTTAGACCCTCACAAACAACAAGGACTAGTAAGAAAAGGACTAACTGGGGTATGATATATGGTGATGATGATGATGATTTGTTTTCAACCCCAATTGGTGGAACAGGTTCTTCTTCCAACCCCACTCCATCTGCTTCTCTATCTAGACACACTTCAGCTAGTGCTTTGCTGCAAGCAGCAAGCAATTGTGCATCTCTTGGGGCTGGTTCTGAGTTATCAACATATTTGGATAGTGATATTGTCCAGAAGTATGATGATGACTTTAATTTGTTGACGTGGTGGCAGGATCACAAGCTGACCTACCCATCTCTTTCTATGTTGGCTAAGGATGTACTAACTGTGCATGTCTCTACCATTTCATCAGAAAGTGCTTTCAGTCTCACTGGCAGGATTATCGAGGAGCGTCGACTGACCTCGGAGATGGTCGAGATGCTGACCTGCATCAAGGACTGGGAGGAAGGGAATGCAAGGACCCAACATACTGTTGAGAACAAAGAACTTGAAGACTCATTCTCTGATCTATATCTTGATGATGAACAAGTTCCAGTTGACACTCCAGGGTCCTCTCAATCTCAATCTCAGACACCTACTGATCCACAACCACATGTCCCAGACTGATCTTATTTAGCTAGTTTGCATACTTCAGCTTATGTGCCTGTAAGACTGTAACTAAACTGTACATTGTAAACAATGACTCTGTGATATGTAAGAACACTAAAAGAGCTGTGGGTTGTACTCTTTTTTCCTATCAATGGTTTTCTCACAAGGGTGAGTTTTTACCTAGATAGGTTTTTAATGAGACAGTCATTGCACTAAACAGCTCAATATTAGATATTTTAGTATGTTTAACTGTGTGTTTGTGAATCAGTGAATGTATATGTGTTTGTGTGATTTCTGTTGTAGTGCCCGGGCCGGCCCTGGCACTATGGGCTGGCCGTGCCTGCCGTGCCGGCACGGCTAAGGACCCTTAGTGTTGTGCCTGGGCCTGGGTTCAGGCACTAGTGCCGGGCCGGCACGGCACGGTTAATAATCGTGCTAAACGGGCCGTGCCCTAACCGTGTCGTGTCAGTGTCGTGCCGTGCCGGGCCGCCCGTTTGGCCATATATAGGGAGATGCTCTATGTTTACGCGGCAAACAATGTCAAAAGATCATCATATTGCTCGTACTACTGCCGCATATATATACGCGTGAATAGTCAATCAATCAACCCCTTTTGAATATGTATGTGATGGGTGCAGAAATACAAGTCGGAATCGGAAGGTCATGACATGGTCATCATCGCTGGCTCCGAATATGGCAGTGGCAGCTATCGTGAATCTGCTGCCAAGGGACCAATGCTACTGGGTGTCAAGTCGGTGATTGCAAAGAGCTTCGAGCGGATCCACCGGAGCAACTTGGTGGGATCTCTGCTTTCAAGTAGGAGAGGATGCCGATTCACTCTGCCTCACCGGACGTGAGCGCTACACCATCCACCTCCCTACCAGCACCGCCAAGATCAGTCCTGGTCAGGTATCAAGATGCGTGTTTTTAAACATCCCAAAAACTACCTGTAGCTGCTTCTCCATCCAGTCTTCCTGTGTAAATGACACGCATTCTATTGTTCTTGCCTGCCGCTCATGCAGCTTGAGGTCATACTTCAACCATGGAGGCATCCTTCCCTACATGGTCCGCAACCTGGCGGCACAGATAAAATTAGTTGAAGTTTATTGGTGGGATAGGAGTCTTGATCGGAGCCGGTTCCTCTGACGTACTGCAGGGGGCAGTAGGGTCACTGCGCGCGGGCCCTGTCGCACGCGGGGGTCACGCGGCAGTGCCCACCCCCCACGTCAGAGGATCTCGTTCCGTCTTGATCATATTTGTGCAGATTGACGCGATCTCTCTCTCATCTATGCGTATTGATGTACTCTTTCTGATGCAAAATATCCATTGGCATGGTGTATGTACACATTTTGGCTAGCATTTTTCTATGAAAATATGATGTGTTTCAAATACAAATAATTACACTTTTATAGAAACAACGTCAACCTATATACTATTCCATCTATCCATGGCCAACGCTATTGAAGTTTGACTGCCAAGAATTCTAAAACCATCTCTATACATTTTGGATCTGGAGGAGTATTAGTACTATGTGCAAAAGCTCTCTAATCAGTAGGGCCATTTCTATATCTGATCTGATCATATATTCTCTCCATGTTGGCTACCTAGGTACTCAATGCCACGTGTTTGGCGCATGTATGTAAATAAGTGGCACATTCTAATCTTCAATTGCGTTCTTCTTCGCTCTGGCATTGAGGTATGCATGTATATTCTAAAATAAAAATTAAAAATTAGTTGATTTAATCACCATATGTATATGCTAAATAGTAAGACATTATTGTTCTTGTTTGTGGTGCAGGTTGGTCGTAGCTGCAATATACTTTCTCTGCACGACATGAGCGTGGATTTTGTTTTACCAACCGATTATTTATACTCTTGATTCTTTGGTTCCATGCTCTCTTCGGCCATCTTCATGTCAATTTGCTTTGCAAACAACATAATATCAGCGTGACCTGCCCTTATAGATTTTCAAATGGTTATATACATATGTACTATTGAAATTGTCATTTTGGTTTGCAAACAATTTCTTAGCTTAGAACATTTGATTTATGAATACAGAATATTTTATTACCAATCTAAAATATCGTCGTACTTAATAAAAATATTTATCATTATGAGATAAATGATTGTCAATCAAATTCCATGTAAATATATTTACATGGGATCTTGCTTTGAACAGCTTATTGCAAGAAATACGATGATGTAATTTGGTTTCATTTAGGATACTTGGTTTAGCCTCAATAATTTCTTTAAAAGATCCATATGTCTGCAATTTTAGATTTTTATGTGCGGCCCCACCCGAGCCCGAGTACGGATGAAGCAGCAAGGGCCAAGGGACCAGGCCAAATCGTAGAAGACACCAGCGGTACAGAAAAAACAAAAAAATAATACAACCATCAAAAATTGTTTTCGCCCGGACTCGAACCGGAGACCTTCAGTGTGTTAAACTGACGTGATAACCAACTACACCACGAAAACTTCTTGTTCAATTTTTCAATACTTACTAACTATACACTATGTACAGGTCAAATGCAGCTATTCCAAATAAATCATGGTTTGTTTGGAAATAGAAGGCTAGAAAGAAAGCTTCGCGTCATGTGTTTGATCGGAACGAATCATCCGAACCTGGTATTTTGGTTTGGTTTCATCGCTGACCTGCCAACAATGTTATCCACTGAGATCGATTCATCCAACTCAAAATTATCATAGCCTCATGCTTTGTTTTAAACCTTTAAAACTAATAGTTAGCAGAAAAAATTACTTGAGAGGTTCAGCTAATAAACCAACTAATTGTTAGCTCCCAAATAGCTATTAGTTGTTAGCTGCTTTAACTCAACTACCAATTTATTCGCTAATTACAAATTAGCTTACAGGTTAGCCGGACCTCAAGCTAGATCAATTGATTCTTCAAATCAAACAAGACTACAAGTGGGTGGACTTAGCATTTGTGATATATACAAAAGTCAATGAAAGTCGTCATTCATTTCACTTGGATGCTAATTGTTACCTCTACTATGACCTATCAACCTATTTAATGTCTATAAAAAAATTTTCCACTCAAGTTGACACAAGAAGTTAAGAACATCTCGAGCAAACCCTCTAATAATTGGTATTGGTTATCAGCAATACGACATTTTTTTACTATTAACTCCTTTTTATTATTGTGAAGTTGCTCTAGCAGATCACCATTAGACCAACCTCTTATATTGAACAAGATACAACTCACCCTATATTTAGGTCTAGTTTAGGTACTCTAGTATTGACCTCAATCCACATGTGTTGAGGTGGATTGAGGTGTAAATTAGTTTAATTTACACCTCAATCCACCTCAACACATGTGAATTGTGATTAATATTAGAGTACCTAAATAAAGCCTTAAGAGGAAAATAAGGGATAAATTGGTGTCCACCTAGAGAGAGACAGACAGAGGGAGAGAGAGCTATTGATGAGCTGCTAGTCCCAGCTCAAGTAGTTTCTCTTACTGAATCAGTAACCGACGTATGGCCCGTAGCTCGCAAAAATACCTAAGGTATTCAACGAGTTATTATTTGGTCAGGAATTGAGATAAATGAACTATTACACATCTTTTCAATTATTGTGACGTAAAAAAGCTCGGACATCATTCCCCAGATTCAGATTTTCTGATCTAGAATACTCCTAAGCTCGGATATCTTTTCAATGTTGGATTTGAAATTGAGAAAGAAATTCAAAATAGAATAGAAAAAGAAAAAGAAAAACGCAAGCAACACTGGGCTGAAACCCATAAGTCGCGGCCCATTAGCTCCTACTGCTGGCCTGGATACTGGTGCCGACAGGAAGCCGCGGCCCATTAGCTCCTACTGCTGCCCTGGACACTGGTGCCGACAGGCGGGCCCAGTCGGTTAGTTGCCCCGCGCCTATTCTGCACCGGCCTCCCTACGAGTCCAATCACTACACAGTGGGCCCCATCTTTCTGTCTGTCACTCTGTCGCGGCCTCCAGGATTCCAGTTGACTTGCAGCAGGCCCGGGACGTCAGGTTTTTCCCTTTCCTTCGTCGAGCGGCTCGGGTGAGCTCAATCTTGACGCGCTTCTCGGAGTCCGTTGAAGCCGCCCCTAAACCGACCTTGCTGCGACTATAAAGGGTAGCCCTGAGGGCTCCGCTTTCTCTTTCCATCGCCACGACTGTTTACCAGCGCTACCGATGAGAGAGAGAATCAGGGGATTCGAGTTGGCCGCCGCCGCCGGGTAACTCGACAACGACATCGTCTGGGGACCGGATTCGAACCGAGGAGGTGTGTGCGGCCCCGTGGGACGTTCTCTTGTCAACAATCGTGTGCGGGAGGCGGTGGATTGAGGGCAGTTCCATGCTGGAGACATCGAGCCATCGCGGATCCGCCTATCGCTGTGGGCAGAGCTTCGCCGCGGGCGATTCCTGGTGAGAACTCCTCCTATAGCTTCACGCTTGCCTCCGCTTCATGTAGCTTCTTTGGGAGGGATCTTTTGGGCTCGGAATCATGGTTTGGCTGGGCCCGATGATGCCGCTACCGTGGTGGCTCTGGTGGCCGCCGAGCTCCGCTGTTAGGATATGGGGGATAGGCGCCCGACCGTCGATCTAGGGGTGGGCGGTCGAGATTAGAATTTAGATACTAATTGGGCTCAGGTGAGCGGGACCGTTCGATTCGAGTCGAGCGTATAGGATTTAATCTGAAGCATTTTAAACTGGGTTCATTGATCACCGATCTGACGGCCACGGGCGCATACCGGTTTGGTGCAGGGCAGATCTAATCGGATCCGTTGATCGTTATCTGAGCGGCTCATAACAGCTGATACCCTTTTGGGCGGGTGGTTTTGCTAAATAGACCTTGGGGATTTTAGGAATTAACCCGTCATCCTCGGCTGATGTAAAGTAATTACAACGAGCCCAAAACTTTTATATACTAGACCCTGCAGTTTCGGGTATTGGTGTCCGCAGTCCAGAACCATTCGAATTATTCAGAATTAAAACATAAAATGATTTTAGTATAAAAACAATTCCGGAAACTTGTTTAATTCATAATTAATCCCTTTTAACTCCTTTTTGATCCATTCCAGTTGCATTAGTCTCATACTAATATTCTTTATCATCTAGTAACCTTGTATTACTATGAAACCTCTAATTAAAAGCATGCACTTGATTTGTTCTATAGTAAACACCTAAACTTTAGAAAATCGTAACTTTATAACCGTAACTCTGAATTTAGTGGTTCTCGAACCTGTGATCTCGTTACGATGCATATAATATTATCATGCATTTTTTTCTGATGTTTGGTGTGATGTTAATTTCTCCTATACCATGTTTGTTTGTTGTTGCGAGTAGACGAGCAAGCAACCGAGGATCCCGGTACTTAGCAAGTGGAAAATACTGAACAAGAGCTCATTGAAGGCAAGTTATGCCCTTGACCACTTTTATTTACCCAATAATGTTCTCTATAATCACTTTGGCATGTTTAGGCTTAATTTTGATGGGACCCAATAGGTCACCCTAGATTGGTCATCTTTATACCTTGTTTACCCCTGAACCTTTTTGGACAGTATCTGCTATTGCTATATGTGGTATTGGGTGTCAAGATAATTATTATTCATGATCATGTTCCTTAATGTTGTTGAATTCTTTATCATTCATGATAAGACTATTGTTTTAATTGGAACATGGAGCTTAACTTGAGATATACGTGCTACCACAAGGTTGGAATGGGACGCTCTTGGCTGACTAATTAGGAAAGCTAGTGGAGATCTACCTTACTAAAAGGGAAATGTGCCCTTGGGCCATTTCTAAGTATTTTGGTGATTGAGTGCCAACGCAAGTGCTTTTGTGTTGATCTATGCAAAGTGGTGGACAAAGTGCAAATCATGTCAAAAGGTATGTTTCTAGACTTAGTACATCGTTTTATAGACTAATGTATTGTCTCTAAGTGCTGGAAACAGGAAAGATTGAATTGGAAATGAGATGGCTCTGTTCAGCCAAAGTCAGCTCGGTCTGGGTGCACCGGACTGTCCGATCGTGCACCGGACAGTGTCCGGTGCGCCAGGCTGGCTCAGGCGAACTTGCTGCTCTCGGGAAGAAACTAACGACGTACGACTATAATTCACCGGACTGTCCGGTGTGCACCGGACAGTGTCCGGTGAGCCAACGGTCGCCGGGCCAACGGTCGGCCGCTTAATCCGGGCGCGACGCGTGGCCGAGCCAACGGCTAGAAGGGGGCACCGGACTGTGTTAGAATTATAGGCATTTTCCGTATTATTTTAATTCCATAAATTAACATTATGATGATGACATATAAAATATGTTTAATCATAAAAATCATTATCTCAAATATATCCATAACAATATGGATCAAGAGAACAAGAAACATATGAATCATATAAATATAATAAGCAAATAAACATGGAACATGTATTATTATGGAACAACTGAAAATAAACAGATAGCAACATAAACAGCATGACTGTAAAATTAAGACAAACAAATTTATCATATTACTAGTATGATCAGGCATCAGACACGTCATGATATAATACGACAAAACAGATTGGATAAATTTATGGCTATAAATAAAACAGCAGGTATGAACATATATAATTTGCAGAATGAAAAACAGTAAGGAGATGAATTGATCATACCCTGCCATGCGCTCCGAGGATCTAGATCCTTGTCCAACTTCACTTGTCATGTCAGCAGGAAGAAGACTTTGGACAGTCGCGTAGACGCTCCCTAAAAACCTAATTGCCGATCCCTCGTGCAAGGTCTCGAACGGCAAGGGCTCTGGAGGCACCTGCCCTCTCGCTTCTCTGTGCACGCAGAGTCACGAGATGGAAATACCCTCACTCGGCTGCTGGACTGTGTTCTGAAAGTGTTTTCTCGCGTGTACCGAGTGACAGGGGTGCTCCTCTATTTAACCTCTCGCAGAGGGAAGCTGAAGGAGAAAGGTCGCCGAGTCACGCCAAGAGTCGGCCAGCTCTAGCCGAGTTATGCCATGAGTCGGCCAGCTCTTGCCGAGTCACGCCATAAGTCGGCAGCTGAAGGAGAAGGGTCACTCGGCTGACTGACGAAGAGACAGGGTCACTCGGCAGACGAAGAGACAGAGTCACTCGGCTAACGTACGCGGTTAGTGAGTGCTAAAAATTAACACAACCACACCACGCCCGCTCGCCTGCCTGCCTGCCTGCCTCGCCTCGCCACGCCACGCCACGCCACGCCACGCCCGGCCCGGCCCGGCCGGCGGCGGCGGCGGCGCGCGCGCGCGTGTGGCACGCCCTTGTCCATTTCTTGACTTCTCAAGTTAAGTGGAATAAATCCCACCATATAAGTCAAGGCAAAAGACCCTTGGACTTCCAATGTGGTACTATTGGTATTCTCCACCATTACACACCATAGAGTTTATTCAATAAATGGGCCAAGCCCATAAAAGATCCAACAATCCCCACCAAACTCTAGGGTTTGTAATGATGAAGTATCAGAATCACAATCCTTTGATATACCAGTGTTTCGATGGAGACTGTTAAGTTGAACATCCATCTAGAATAAGAGTTTCACTCATTCACAACTGAACAATGGACTAAGCCTTGAATTGACAGTTTTGTGCGAAATAAGATTCACTCAAATCCTTTGCTGATACTAGGCTGCAAAAGGGTATTCCCGCTGATTAGAAGCATATAAGTCACACTTCAGTGCCTTTCATGAGTATTTAGGGATTACCCAAGTCCCATAGACTGTGACTAGCAGTCTGACTCATATAGGTGTATTCCTCAGAAGATGTTCTGTAGGACAACATCTCACCTTTATAAGACTCTTGGAATACATTAAGGTAAAAACCATCCTGCCTTACAGATAGGAAAGATGTGCATCAGAAATGAGTTAAAGAAGGGATCTTTCCTCACAATCTACTCCTAGCTTGTTTCTCCACTCTACTTCACGGGATCTCCGATCACATAGAGCAGGTTACCACTAGAGTAGATCTCACATGGGTCTCATACCCATTTCCCTCGATGCACTTTCTATCACATTGCGTGATAGACCCTTAGTGAATTGATCTGCCAGATTATTTGATGTGTGGACATAATCCACAGTTATAACTCCGGAGTTTTTCAACTTTCTGACAGATTTCAATCTCCTCTTAACATGCCTTGTAGACTTCATGTTATTCCTAGAACTGTTAACCTTTGTAATCACCGTTTGATTGTCACAGTTCATGGAAATAGCCGGTATCGGTTTTTCAACTACCGGTAAGTCCAATAGGAAATCACGAAGCCACTCGGCCTCAGCCCCAGCAGTGTCTAATGCTGCGAGTTCTGCTTCCATTGTAGACTTCGTTAAGATAGTCTGCTTGCAAGACTTCCAGGAAACAGCGCCACCTCCAAACAGAAACACATATCCGCTTGTGGCATAAAGCTCATCAGCATCAGAAATCCAGTTGGCATCACAATAGCCTTCTAGCACTTTTGGGTTTCCGGTATAATGAATACCGTATGTCATAGTACCTTTCAAATACCGCAACACTCTCTCAAGAGCACGCCAGTGATCATCTCCTGGTTTCGACACAAACCGACTTAGCTTACTCACAGCATAAGAGATGTCTGGCCTTGTTGCACTTGCAACGTACATGAGCGAGCCAATGATCTGGGAGTATGTCAATTGATCCCTTGCTATTCTCCGATTCTTTCTCAATAGCACACTAGGATCATAAGGTGTTGGAGCAGGATCACAGTCACTAAAACCAAAGCGACTCAATACCTTTTCCACATAATGGGATTGTAACAAAGTTACCCCACCATCAGCTTCTCTAACAAGCTTGATGTTTAGAATGACATCAGCCTCTCCCAAATCTTTCATCTCGAAATTGCTCGATAGAAGACTTTTAACTTCCTCAATCACATTGAGATTTGATCCAAAGATCAAGATGTCATCAACATAAAGGCACAGCATAACAGACTCACCCCCACCATACCGATAGTATACACACGTGTCAGATTCATTTACAACAAAGCCAGCTGCTGTAAGAGTATTATCAAATTTTTCATGCCATTGCTTAGGTGCTTGTTTTAGGCCATACAATGATTTTATCAACCTGCACACCTTGTTCTCTTGACCATCCGCAATGAACCCTTCTGGCTGATCCATATAGATCTCCTCATCCAACTCTCCATTAAGGAAAGCTGTCTTAACATCCATCTGATGAATGATAAGACCATAAGAGGCTGCCACGGCTATTAATGTGCGAATTGTAGTCAATCGAGCCACTGGTGAGTAGGTATCAAAGAAATCTTCACCCTCCTTTTGGGTATATCCTTTGGCCACAAGCCTTGCCTTGTACCTCTCAATTGTACCATCAGGCCTAAGCTTTTTCTTGAAGATCCATTTGCAACCTATAGGTTGACAACCATAAGGACGGTCAACGACCTCCCAAGTTCCATTAGACATAATAGATTCCATCTCACTCCTTACTGCTTCCTTCCATAAGTCAGCATCAGGAGAGGAATATGCCTCACTAATGGTAGTTGGTGTGTCTTCCACAAGGTACACTATAAAGTCATTACCAAAGGATTTTGCAACCCTCTGTCTCTTGCTCTTTCGAGTGACTATAGTGTCATCCTCCTCAGGGATGTGCACGTGAGAATCCTCAGCATGATCTATAGGAATCGACAGTTCGTGCTCATGGGGAATTATAGTCTCATGACTTGTATCGCTAGGTGTATTCTTCATGGGAAACTCATTCTCAAAAAATGTTGCGTCTCTTGATTCCATGATAGTATCAACATACATATCAGGCACATCAGATTTTATAATTAAGAACCTATACCCAGTGCTGTGAAAAGAGTACCCAAGGAATATACAGTCAACAGTTTTAGGCCCAAGTTTACGCTTTTTGTTGATTGGCACATTCACTTTAGCCAAGCAACCCCAAGTGCGCAAATACGAGAGATTTACTCTTCTCTTTTCCCATTCCTCAAATGGAGTGATCTCTTTGTTCTTTGTTGGAACTCTATTCAGGACATGACATGCTGTCAAAATCGCCTCACCCCACCATGCCTTGGATAATCCCGCTGTACTCAACATGGCATTCACCAAATCTGTTAGAGTGCGGTTTTTCCTTTCAGCAATCCCATTGGATTGTGGTGAGAATGGCGGTGTCCTCTCATGAATAATACCATGTTCCACGCAGAACTCATCGAACACATTAGAGAAATATTCTCCACCTCGATCAGACCTTAACCGTTTTATTTTCCTCTCAAGTTGGTTCTCAACTTCAGCTTTATAGGCCTTAAAATAATTGAACGCTTCATCTTTTGTTTTTAAGAGATACACATAACAAAATCTAGTGGAGTCATCTATAAAAGTGAGAAAGTATCTTTTACCACCTTTGGTCAAGATTCCATTCATCTCGCACAGATCAGAATGAACAAGTTCTAGAGGTGCCAAACTCCTCGCCTCAGCAGCCTTGTGTGGCTTGCGGGGTTGTTTTGATTCAACACACACATGGCACTTAGGCTTTTTGACCAAGTTAAATTTAGGAATTAAATTTATATTTGCTAACCGCATAAGACAGCCAAAGCTTGCATGACAAAAACGTGAATGCCATAGATCTGACTCATCAGAAAAATTAACAGAATTCACCAGTTTATTACACACATCATGCAGTGATAAGCGGAACAAGCCTCCGCAATCATATCCTTTACCAACAAAAGCACCATGTTTCGACACAACACATTTATTAGACTCAAGAACAACTTTATATCCATCTCGACATAGCATCGAAGCGCTAACGAGATTCTTCTTGATAGAGGGTACATGCTGCACGCTCTTCAATGGCACCGTCTTTCCCGAAGTAAACTTCAGAATGACCGTACCAACACCAAGAACATGAGCACGCGACCCATTTCCCATTAACAAGGCGCCAGACCTCCCGACCTGGTAGGAGGAGAACATAGAGGCATCAGCACACACATGAATATTTGCACCACTGTCCATCCACCACTCAGGTGAATTACAAACTGAGAGAACAAATGGTAAAGAATTACCATACCCAGATGTTCCATCTCCAGTTTCAGTGGTTACAACATTAGCTGATTTCTTGTCCTGAGTGAACTTGCGATCAGGGCACTCTCTTGCCCAATGTTGATCACTGCCACAGACAAAGCAACCTCCCTTTCCCTTGTTGTTGTTGTTCTTCTTTTTAAACTGTGCTGTATGAACAGGTTTATTTGCGTTCTCTGGTTTGTTTTGGTTTTTCTTCTTGTTAAACTTGCGGAAGTTTCTCTTCTGCACCACATTAGCAGTAGAGGTCTCCACACCTTTTCCATTGTCCTTTGATCTAGCTCTTTCCTCAACATCAAGAGTACCAATGAGCTCTTCCACATTGAACTCTTGTCTCTTATGTTTGAGAGAGGTAGCAAAGTCCTTCCAAGAAGGTGACAACTTGGCGATTATACCGCCAGCCACAAACTTGTCAAGCAAAGGACAAGGAAAAAGTTCGAGTTCCTTAGCTAGTGCCTGAAACTCATGAGCCTGTTCCACTACAGATCGGTTCTCAACCATCTTGTAGTCATACAGCTGCTCCATGAGATACAGCTCGCTACCAGCGTCAGTAACTCCAAACTTTCCAACAAGAGCATCCCACAGCTCTTTCCCCGTGGGAAGGATGATATAGCTTTTCTGGAATTTTGTATCCAGTGCACTAATTACTGCTCCTCGAAAGAGGTTGTCTTCAGCCTTAAACTTAGCCTCATCCTCAGGAGGTAAGTTTGCAGGCTTGCCCTCAGCGGCATGAAAACAAGACATTGCAGTTAGCCACAATTCCATTTTAGCTTTCCATATCAAGAAGTTTTTACCATCAAAAGGATCAGGCTTTAGCACAGCAGCAAAACCTCTGACAGAAAAATGCCTAACATTAGGTTTTTGGATTGTTAGAATTATAGGCATTTTTCGTATTATTTTAATTCCATAAATTAACATTATGATGATGACATATAAAATATGTTTAATCATAAAAATCATTATCTCAAATATATCCATAACAATATGGATCAAGAGAACACGAAACATATGAATCATATAAATATAATAAGCAAATAAACATGGAACATGTATTATTATGGAACAACTGAAAATAAACAGATAGCAACATAAACAGCATGACTGTAAAATTAAGACAAACAAATTTATCATATTACTAGTATGATCAGGCATCAGACACGTCATGATATAATACGACAAAACAGATTGGATAAATTTATGGCTATAAATAAAACAGCAGGTATGAACATATATAATTTGCAGAATGAAAAACAGTAAGGAGATGAATTGATCATACCCTGCCATGCACTCCGAGGATCTAGATCCTTGTCCAACTTCACTTGTCATGTCAGCAGGAAGAAGACTTTGGGCAGTCGCGTAGACGCTCCCCAAAAACCTAATTGCCGATCCCTCGTGCAAGGTCTCGAACGGCAAGGGCTCCGGAGGCACCTGCCCTCTCGCTTCTCTGTGCGCGCAGAGTCACGAGATGGAAATACCCTCACTCGGCTGCTGGACTGTGTTCTGAAAGTGTTTTCTCGCGTGTACCGAGTGACAGGGGTGCTCCTCTATTTAACCTCTCGCAGAGGGAAGCTGAAGGAGAAAGGTCGCCGAGTCACGCCAAGAGTCGGCCAGCTCTAGCCGAGTTAGGCCATGAGTCGGCCAGCTCTTGCCGAGTCACGCCATAAGTCGGCAGCTGAAGGAGAAGGGTCACTCGGCTGACTGACGAAGAGACAGGGTCACTCGGCAGACGAAGAGACAGAGTCACTCGGCTAACGTACGCGGTTAGTGAGTGCTAAAAATTAACACAACCACACCACGCCCGCTCGCCTGCCTGCCTGCCTCGCCTCGCCACGCCACGCCACGCCACGCCACGCCCGGCCCGGCCGGCGGCGGCGGCGGTGCGCGCGCGCACGTGTGGAACGCCCTTGTCCATTTCTTGACTTCTCAAGTTAAGTGGAATAAATCCCACCATATAAGTCAAGGCAAAAGACCCTTGGACTTCCAATGTGGTACTATTGGTATTCTCCACCATTACACACCATAGAGTTTATTCAATAAATGGGCCAAGCCCATAAAAGATCCAACAGACTGTCCGGTGTGCACCGGACAGTGTCCGGTGCGCCAACGACTCCAAGGCGCCAACGGTCGGCTTCGCCAAAGAAGGAAAGAAATCCGCACCGGACAGTGTCCGGTGGTGCATCGGACTGTCCGGTGCGCCAGGCGACAGAAGGCAAGAATTGCTTTCTCGGATTGCTCTCAACGGCTCCTAGCTGCCTTGGGGCTATAAAAGGGACCCCTAGGCGCATGGAGGAAAAGACCAAGCATTCCTTGAGCACTCTTGATCACTCACACTCCATTCTTGCGCACTTGTTCGACATTCTAGTGATTTGAGCTCCGTTCTAGTGTGCTAGTCTTTTGAGCTTAAGTCTGGGTCTTGTGTGTGCGTACTTGCTGTGATCTTTGTGTCTTGTGTGAGTTGCTAATCCCTCTCTTACTCCGTGCTTCTTTGTGAACATTTTTGTAAGGGCGAGAGACTCCAAGTTGTGGAGATTCCTCGCGAACGGGATATAGAAAAGAAAAGCAAACACCGTGGTATTCAAGTGGGTCTTTGGACCACTTGAGAGGGGTTGAGTGCAACCCTCGTCCGTTGGGACGCCACAACGTGGAGTAGGCAAGCGTTGGTCTTGGCTGAACCACGGGATAAACCACTGTGCCATCTCTGTGATTGATCTCTTGTGGTTATTGTGTTTTGTTGAGACTCCTCTCTAGCCACTTGGCAATACTGTGCTAACGTTTAACCAAGTTTTTGGGGCATTAAGTTCAAGTTTTACAGGATCACCTATTCACCCCCCTCTAGGTGCTCTCAATTGGTATCAGAGCAGGTTCTCTTCACGAAGGGACTAATCGCTCGAAGAGATGGATCCTAAGGGCAAGGGGATTGTGATCAATGACAAGGAGAAGGAGTCATTCGTCAACGAGCCCAAGGATGACAAGCCTACCGACTCGGGCTCGGGCCACAAACGCAAGGATGGGAAGAAGAAGAAGACAAGGCGCATCAAGGAGATCGTCTACTACGATGACAACGACGAGTCCACTTCTTCCCAAAAGGACAACGACTACGAGAGAAGGAAACCGGTTAATTCGAACTTTTCTTTTGACTACTCTCGTATTCCACAAAATACAAATGCTCATTTGCTCTGTATTCCACTTGGCAAACCTCCTCACTTTGATGGAGAGGACTACGGATTTTGGAGTCACAAAATGCGTAGTCACCTATTCTCTCTCCATCCAAGCATATGGGAGATTGTGGAAAGTGGAATGAAGTTTGATAGCTCGGATAGTCCTATATTTATTAATGAACAGATTCATAAAAATGCACAAGCTACTACTGTGTTGTTAGCCTCTTTGTGTAGGGACGAATACCATAAGGTGAGCGGCTTGGACAATGCCAAGCAGATCTGGGACACCCTCAAGATCTCTCATGAGGGGAACGACGTCACCTTACTCACCAAGATGGAGTTGGTGGAGGGCGAGCTTGGAAGATTCGCGATGATAAGGGGCGAAGAGCCAACCCAAACATACAACCGGCTTAAGACCCTTATCAACAAAATAAGGAGCTACGGAAGCACGCGATGGACGGATCACAATGTCGTCCGCCTAATGCTAAGGTCCTTTACTGTACTTGATCCACACTTGGTGAACAATATTCGTGAAAATCCTCACCAAGATGTCGCCCGAAGAAGTCCTTGGAAAATTCGTAAGCGGGCGAATGATGATCAAGGAGGCGAGATACGTAGACGACGCATTGAACGGTCCAATCCATGAGCCTCAACCCATTGCTCTCAAGGCAACAAGGAGCAAGGAGGCGCTACCTAGCAAGGTGGCGCAAGTTGAGGCGGCCGGGCTCAATGATGAAGAGATGGCCCTCATCATTAAGCGCTTCAAGACGGCGCTAAAGGGTCGCAAGGGACAGCCAAGCAAGACCAAAACAAAGGGGAAGCGCTCATGCTTCAAATGTGGTAAGATTGGTCATTTTATTGCTAACTGTCCCGATAATGAAAGTGACCAGGAACAAGGGAGCAAGAGGGAGAAGAAGAAGGCATACAAGAAGGCTAAGGGCGAGGCACACCTTGGCAAGGAGTGGGACTCGGATTGTTCGTCATCTGACTCCAAAAATGAAGGACTCGCCGCCACCGCCTTCAACAAGTCATCCCTCTTCCCCAACGAGCGTCACACATGCCTCATGGCAAGGGAGAAGAAGGTATGTACTCGAGACAGTACTACTTATGATTCTTCTAGTGATGATGAGTCTAGTGATGAAGAAATAGATTACTCTAGTTTGTTCAAGGGATTGGATAGAATTAAAATAGATAAGATTAATGAATTGATTGATGCCTTGAATGAAAAGGATAGACTCTTAGAGAAACAAGAAGACCTTTTATATGAAGAGCATGATAAATTTATTAGTGCACAAAATTCACTCGCTCTAGAAGTAAAAAGGAATGAAATGCTTTCTTGTGAACTATCTACTTGTCATGAAACCATTTCTACTTTAAAAGGTGTAAATGATGATTTAATTGCTAAACTAGAAGTAGCAAGTAAATCTAACTCTTGTGTAGAACATGTTAGGATTTGCAATAGGTGTAAAGATTTTGACATTGATGCTTGTAGTGAACACCTAGTTTGCATTTCTAAATTAAATGATGAAGTAGCTAGTCTTAATGCCCAACTTAAGACTAGCAAAAGTGAATTTGATAAGTTAAAATTTGCAAGGGATGCCTACACGATTGGTAGACACCCCTCAATTAAGGATGGACTTGGCTTCAAGAGGCAAGCCAAGAACTTGACAAGCCATAAGGCTCCCATCTCCGCCAAGGAGAAAGGGAAGGCCCCTATGGCTAGTAGTGCTAAAAGGAACCATGCTTTTATGTACCATGATAGGAGACAATCTAGAAATGCTTATAGGAGTTGTAATGCTTATGATGCTTTTGATTCTCATGCCATGTTTGCTTCTAGTTCTTCCTATATGCATGGTAGAAATATGCCTAGGAGAAATGTTATTCATCATGTGCCTAGAAAGAATATTGTTCATGCTCCTAGGAAAGTAATAAATGAACCTTCTACAATTTATTATGCTTGCAATGCTTCTTTTGCTATTTGTAGAAAGGATAAGAAGGTAATTGCTAGGAAGTTAGGGGCAAGATGCAAGGGAGATAAAACTTGCATTTGGGTCCCTAAGACCATTGTGACTAACCTTGTAGGACCCAACAAGAGTTGGGTACCTAAGACCCAAGCCTAAATTTGCCTTGCAGGTTTATGCATCCGGGGGTACAAGCTGGATTATCGACAGCGGATGCACAAACCACATGACGGGGGAAAAGAGGATGTTCTCTTCCTACGTCAAGAACAAGGATCCCCAAGATTCAATAATATTCGGTGATGGGAACCAAGGCAAGGTAAAAGGGTTAGGTAAAATTGCTATTTCATCCGAGCACTCTATTTTTAATGTGTTTTTAGTTGAGTCGCTTGGATATAATTTGTTATCTGTTAGTCAATTATGCAATATGGGATATAATTGTCTATTCACAAATGTAGATGTGTCTGTCTTTAGAAGGTGTGATGGTTCACTAGCTTTTAAGGGTGTACTAGACAACAAACTTTATTTGGTTGATTTTGCAAAAGAAGATGCCAGTCTAGATACATGCTTAATTGCTAAGACTTGCATGGGCTGGCTGTGGCATCGCCGCTTAGCACATGTGGGGATGAAGAACCTCCACAAGCTTCTAAAGGGAGAACACGTGATAGGTCTAACTAACGTACATTTCGAAAAAGATAGACCTTGTGTAGCTTGTCAAGCAGGGAAACAGGTGGGAGGCTCTCATCACACCAAAAATGTGATGACCACATCAAGACCCTTGGAGATGCTTCATATGGACCTCTTCGGACCAGTCGCCTATCTAAGTGTAACACCCAAAATCTTATTCTTGAATCTGGGGGAAAAGATCTCCAAAGGTTTTTAATTAAAATATCTCATACAAAAAAATTGCTTATTCTTGAAGTTACATCTTCCAAAACAAATGTGGTTTTTAATGAATGTTAAAAAAAAAGGTAAACCTATAATCTAGATATTCCTTTGTTCAAAGAGGATAATTAAATAATAAAGTATATTTTGTACCCATGCTGTAGTACTTTTTGATTGTATATATTTGAAGTTAGAACCTCAATTTTGATTTCAATTTGAAACTTGCAAATTAAAATGGAAAACAGAAAATGATAAAAAAAGAAGAAATGGGCGCGGGCCTAAACTTCTGTTTACTCGGCCCATCTACCCCCTGTTTTCACCCGCGCAAGCCCATCTCTCCACCGCGCCGCGCCGCTGACTGCTAGACACCGACGGACGGGGTCCACTGGCAGGCCGTCTTCTCCCCAAGCTCGCGCGCCCCGTGACCGAACTCCGCGCAATGCCCCGATGTCGAAGTCGCCATAACAGAACCGAACCAAAACTCGCGGGATCTCCGGACCCAGACTCGCCGTGGGCTCGGACTTCCCCCGCCCCCTCCATTTTCCTCGCGCTGGCGTAGGCTGCTGAAGTCGTGCGGACTCCACGTGGCAGAACGCCGATTCACCGCCTGGAATCCCGGCTTCCGTTGCCATCCTCAACCCCCGCTCGGTAACAACTCCCAACCGGAGTATGCGCGGGTCAGTTGGGAATCGGGATTCGATCAATCCTAGCTCACCCAGGCCTATAAATCTTGGGCCCTCGCCCCTCCCCTAGCCTGTGCCAGCAACGGACCCGAAATCCGAGCGCCTCAGCGGAGAGAGAGTTGTGAGTGCCGCCGCCACCATAGAACCTTGCCAGCGTCTGCAATTGGAGGCCATCATCTGGTTTGCCCGCGCCCGTTGATGGTGTAGGAGCCAATGGCGGGCAAAGAACTCGTCCGGGGTGCGCGAAATTTTGTCGCCGTCGCAAGAATTGGCCGTGGTGCCGCACCATCGCGCGAGCGGAGCCGTCGCCGCATCATACCAAGGTAATAAGCCCACCAACGGAATCACCTTATTTCGCTTTACGTTTAGCACTAGGGAATTGGCGCCTGGGTGCTTGTGCGCGGAGATGGCGAACTCCGGCCATCTCTCTGCCGCGGGCGGTGTAGGCGCCGCCGGGTGGGTGTCCTGGTGAGGAAGAAGCGCGCTGGCCGTCGATCTCGACCTGTGCGGGCGCGATTAGATTAGGGCGGTACCGATTCGACCGGGTGAGCGTGGTCCGTCCGATTCCGATCCTACGCGCTCGGATTGACTTCAGTTGTTTAAAATCTGTGCCGTTGGATCGACATTATGCGGCTAGGATTAGAATACTTCATAACCCTTCGCACGGTTGATAGCAGCAGTGTGATTTTGATCCGAGGGCCTCGGCTACTTAAAATCGGGACCGTCAGTATCCGATCCGAGGGACGTCGTAGCGTAACGTTTCATAATAGATAAGATCTAATCGTAGCCGTCCGCTGTTGATCGGGCGGCCGAAATCAAAACATACCCCTTCGGCCGCAAGTTTTGTAAAAGAAACCCTGGGTTTAAAGGATATCAACCCGCCATCCAGAGAACACTATTCTCTGGGTCTCGGAAATCTTACGCCAGAGCCCCTGACCTATCCAGAAATTGAGGCCCAGTCCAGAGTGGATTTAAAATAGAGAAATGATTATAGAATTAGTTTTTAATACAAAAACAAATCTAGAAACTTGTTTATTTCATAGAAAATTCATTTTAACTCCAAATTGAGTCATTCCAGTTGCAGTAATCTTGTATTAATATTGTTTATCATTTAGTGCCACTGTTTGGACATAAAAGCCATATTAAAATTGATATCCTAATTAATCTTGTACAAAGCACCTAGAATCGTTGGAAATCCATAACTTAAAATCTACAACTCCAAAAATTAATAATTCTTTTTCCTGTGATCTTATTTTAATATGTAGATTATTAATATGTATTTTGCATATATGTTTGTTGTGATGTTAAATTTTCCTATACCATGTTTGTTTGTATCGCTACGATTAGCAGCGAGGTTACGAATCTTGAAGATCATCCTGGTACCTGGAATCTCAAATCCCAGGCAAGTTGTGCCCTTGATCACTTCTTTTTACCCAACCATGTTCTGATTAATCATAATGATCTGCATAGGTTAATTTTGATGGGACCCAATAGGTTACCCTAGTTTGTCTATCTTTATACCTTGTTTACCACTGAACTTTTTGGGTAGTAATTGCTAGTGCTTTATGTGGTTTTGGGTATGAAGATACATTATTCCTGATCACACTTTTATTATCTATTTATTATTACTGTTCATGATAAGATCATTATGTTAATTGGAACATGGAGCGACCACCCGGGAAAACAGTGCTACCACAAGGGTTTAATGGGACGCCCTTGGCCGATTAATTAGGAAAGCTAGTGGAAGACTACCTTACCCGAAAGGGGCAAGGGCAGTAGGGGAGTGGTCAGTGTAGGGAGGCCCTCGGGAGGATTTTGCTGCGATGGCGGTCCTGCAAGGGATTCCTGCATTGGAGCTTCCTATAAACTGTAGCGGGTTTTCTGAAGCTAGTGGAACTTTGTAAAGGCCTCGTAGTGTTACCCTGCCTCGCCTCCTCGGTAGAGGTGTATGGGAAGTCGCGATCCCTTGGCAGATGGGTAACATGACTTGTGGGTAAAGATGCGCAACCTCTGAAGAGTGTAAAACTGGTATACTAGCCGTGCTCACGGTCATGAGCAGCTCGGACCCTCACATGATTAATTTATGGAACTTAAATTCAATTTGTCATATGCATTGCATCGCAGGTGATGTTGTTACTTTTGTTCTACTACTTAATTGGGTTGGTATTTACTTATACTTAGTAATTGCTAATAAAATTTTGACCAACTTTAAAAGCAATGCTCAGCTCTAACCATCCTCTTTGGTAAGCCTTACACTTCACGTGACCTCCCACCTTTGGCGAGTTCATGCACATTATTCCCCACAACTTGTTGAGCGATGAACGTATGTGAGCTCACTCTTGCTGTCTCACACCCCCCCACAGGTCAAGAACAGGTACCATAGGATGAGGCGCATGGAGGATGCCGTGATGAGTTCGTGAGAGGTCTAGGTCATCGTCTCTCAGTCAACTTTGGGTTGCTGGACCGTTGTCTCCTTATAATGTAATTATTTATTTTGTATAGAATTCCTGTTATGTAGTAAAGATGTGACATTCGATCCTGTGCCATGATTCATCATATGTGTGAGACTTGGTCCCAGCACACCTGGTGATTATGTTCGCGCCCGGGCTTTGGACCCCTGAAATCCGGGTGTGACAGAAGTGGTATCAGAGGAATGTTGACTGTAGGACGAAAAAACCTAGATAGAACTGGACAACCATTCTCTACTTACCTTGCTACTCTGATTCTTCTAAACTTTTCTTAATCTTTTCTTATCTATTTCCGCTTTACTCTGATTATTCTTACCTTTTCTTTCTAAATACAGATGTGGATTTCACACTTTGAAATCATGTGCCTAAAGTGACCTTTAGGAATAGGAGACCTAATCTTAGGAACAAAAACAAATTTTTTTTATCTGTATGCACTTGAATGCTTGTTCTTATGATATTGGTTTGATTTGGATCTTTGATTGAGTGTGATGAGTTGTGGAGTAATGTCCACAATTACATCTACATATACATATAGGCGTAAATATAAATAAATAAAATTTATAAGATAACTAGACAAACTAGATCATCCCTCATTAAAGGATCTAGCCTAACAATATCCATCTCATCCTAAAAGATCCTATCCTACACCTACACTCATAGATCCATCTCATCTCAAAAGATCCCAACTTATCTTAATTGAAATATATCTCATCTTAATAGATCCATCTTGGCTTAAAAGATTCTCTCTTATCTCAATAAATTCATCTCACCTTGACATATTCGTCTTATCCTAACAACTTTGCTTATCTCATACTAAAGTAACAACCATGATCTAATCCAAATTAATAAGATCTTATCTAGTCATAACAATCTAACTCAGATCTGATCTAATGTGATGGATTAATCTAACCTAACGAAGTCTAACCTTAAGTTGAGCTAACCTAAGGTCAATCACTTAACCAGTTGATAGTGGTAAAATAAATGAGACTCTACCCCTATAAAACATATTTTAACTTATTGCACTCTGCACTAAATTAAGAACGACAGACCAACTCGTCCGTGAACAAACAACATGACCTACCTCACAGGCTACTTAGTACATTCGTCCTAAAAGCAAAGTAAAACTTTGTTCAAACCTACCTACCTCGTGTACCCCAGCTATCTTAACTATATGTCCTTAACTCGGATGACAACTCCAAGAAGAAAGGCCAAAGAAGACCAACCACATCAAAGAAGGATAAGCATCAACTCAAGTCTTCAAAGATCAAGTTGAATCACCAGCGGAATCAAGATCCATAGTTCTGGATGAAGTCTTTCCTTATTATACTCTTCCTTGCCACAACCTATACTTGCCATAACCGTACCCCATCTGACATAATAAATGGCTAGACATACATATCCATATAAAAAAACTTTAAACAAAACTTTGATTCCAAAAAAAAATCTCCCTTTTCAAACTAAAATTCAAGACCAAACTTATTGTATCCCTTTTCTTACAAATCTCGAGGGCGAGATTTCTGTTAAGGGGGGTAGGATTTGTAACACCCAAAATCTTATTCTTGAATCTGGGGGAAAAGATCTCCAAAGGTTTTTAATTAAAATATCTCATACAAAAAATTGCTTATTCTTGAAGTTACATCTTCCAAAACAAATGTGGTTTTTAATGAATGTTTAAAAAAAGGTAAACCTATAATCTAGATATTCCTTTGTTCAAAGAGGATAATTAAATAATAAAGTATATTTTGTACCCATGCTGTAGTACTTTTTGATTGTATATATTTGAAGTTAGAACCTCAATTTTGATTTCAATTTGAAACTTGCAAATTAAAATGGAAAACAGAAAATGATAAAAAAAAGAAGAAATGGGCGCGGGCCTAAACTTCTGTTTACTCGGCCCATCTACCCCCTGTTTTCACCCGCGCAAGCCCATCTCTCCACCGCGCCGCGCCGCTGACTGCTGGACACCGACGGACGGGGTCCACTGGCAGGCCGTCTTCTCCCCAAGCTCGCGCGCCCCGTGACCGAACTCCGCGCAATGCCCCGATGTCGAAGTCGCCATAACAGAACCGAACTAAAACTCGCGGGATCTCCGGACCCAGACTCGCCGTGGGCTCGGACTCCCCCCCTCCATTTTCCTCGCGCTGGCATAGGCTGCTGAAGTCGTGCGGACTCCACGCAGCAGAACGCCGATTCACCGCCTGGAATCCCGGCTTCCGTTGCCATCCTCAACCCCCGCTCGGTAACAACTCCCAACCGGAGTATGCGCGGGTCAGTTGGGAATCGGGATTCGATCAATCCTAGCTCACCCAGGCCTATAAATCTTGGGCCCTCGCCCCTCCCCTAGCCTGTGCCAGCAACGGACCCGAAATCCGAGCGCCTCAGCGGAGAGAGAGTTGTGAGTGCTGCCGCCACCATAGAACCTTGCCGGCGTCTGCAATTGGAGGCCATCATCTGGTTCGCCCGCGCCCGTTGATGGTGTAGGAGCCAATGGCGGCAAAGAACTCGTCCGGGGTGCGTGAAATTTTGTCGCCGTCGCAAGAATTGGCCGTGGTGCCGCACCATCGCGCGGGCGGAGCCGTCGCCGCATCATACCAAGGTAATAAGCCCACCAACGGAATCGCCTTATTTCGCTTTACGTTTAGCACTAGGGAATTGGCGCCTGGGTGCTTGTGCGCGGAGATGGCGAACTCCGGCCATCTCTCTGCCGCGGGCGGTGTAGGCGCCGCCGGGTGGGTGTCCTGGTGAGGAAGAAGCGCGCTGGCCGTCGATCTCGACCTGTGCGGGCGCGATTAGATTAGGGTGGTACCGATTCGACCGGGTGAGCGTGGTCCGTCCGATTCCGATCCTGCGCGCTCGGATTGACTTCAGTTGTTTAAAATCTGTGCCGTTGGATCGACATTATGCGGCTAGGATTAGAATACTTCATAACCCTTCGCACGGTTGATAGCAGCCGTGTGATTTTGATCTGAGGGCCTCGGCTACTTAAAATCGGGACCGTCAGTATCCGATCCGAGGGACATCGTCGCATAACGTTTCATAATAGATAAGATCTAATCGTAGCCGTCCGCTGTTGATCGGGCGGCCGAAATCAAAACATACCCCTTCGGCCGCAAGTTTTGTAAAAGAAACCCTGGGTTTAAAGGATATCAACCCGCCATCCAGAGAACACTATTCTCTGGGTCTCGGAAATCTTACGCCAGAGCCCCTGACCTATCTAGAAATTGAGGCCCAGTCCAGAGTGGATTTAAAATAGAGAAATGATTATAGAATTAGTTTTTAATACAAAAACAAATCTAGAAACTTGTTTATTTCATAGAAAATTCATTTTAACTCCAAATTGAGTCATTCCAGTTGCAGTAATCTTGTATTAATATTGTTTATCATTTAGTGCCACTGTTTGGACATAAAAGCCATATTAAAATTGATATCCTAATTAATCTTGTACAAAGCACCTAGAATCGTTGGAAATCCATAACTTAAAATCTACAACTCCAAAAATTAATAATTCTTTTTCCTGTGATCTTATTTTAATATGTAGATTATTAATATGTATTTTGCATATATGTTTGTTGTGATGTTAAATTTTCCTATACCATGTTTGTTTGTATCGCTACGATTAGCAGCGAGGTTACGAATCTTGAAGATCATCCTGGTACCTGGAATCTCAAGTCCCAGGCAAGTTGTGCCCTTGATCACTTCTTTTTACCCAACCATGTTCTGATTAATCATAATGATCTGCATAGGTTAATTTTGATGGGACCCAATAGGTTACCCTAGTTTGTCTATCTTTATACCTTGTTTACCACTGAACTTTCTGGGTAGTAATTGCTAGTGCTTTATGTGGTTTTGGGTATGAAGATACATTATTCCTGATCACACTTTTATTATCTATTTATTATTACTGTTCATGATAAGATCATTATGTTAATTGGAACATGGAGCGACCACCCGGGAAAACAGTGCTACCACAAGGGTTTAATGGGACACCCTTGGCCGATTAATTAGGAAAGCTAGTGGAAGACTACCTTACCCGAAAGGGGCAAGGGCAGTAGGGGAGTGGTCAGTGTAGGGAGGCCCTCGGGAGGATTTTGCTGCGATGGCGGTCCTGCAAGGGATTCCTGCATTGGAGCTTCCTATAAACTGTAGCGGGTTTTCTGAAGCTAGTGGAACTTTGTAAAGGCCTCGTAGTGTTACCCTGCCTCGCCTCCTCGGTAGAGGTGTATGGGAAGTCGCGATCCCTTGGCAGATGGGTATCATGACTTGTGGGTAAAGATGCGCAACCTCTGCAGAGTGTAAAACTGGTATACTAGTCGTGCTCACGGTCATGAGCAGCTCGGACCCTCACATGATTAATTTATGGAACTTAAATTCAATTTGTCATATGCATTGCATCGCAGGTGATGTTGTTACTTTTGTTCTACTACTTAATTGGGTTGGTATTTACTTATTCTTAGTAATTGCTAATAAAATTTTGACCAACTTTAAAAGCAATGCTCAGCTCTAACCATCCTCTTTGGTAAGCCTTACACTTCACGTGAGCTCCCACCTTTGGCGAGTTCATGCACATTATTCCCCACAACTTGTTGAGCGATGAACGTATGTGAGCTCACTCTTGCTGTCTCACACCCCCCCACAGGTCAAGAACAGGTACCATAGGATGAGGCGCATGGAGGATGCCGTGGTGAGTTCGTGAGAGGTCTAGGTCATCGTCTACCAGTCAACTTTGGGTTGCTGGACCGTTGTCTCCTTATAATGTAATTATTTATTTTGTATAGAATTCCTGTTATGTAGTAAAGATGTGACATTCGATCCTGTGCCATGATTCATCATATGTGTGAGACTTGGTCCCAGCACACCTGGTGATTATGTTCGCGCCCGGGCTTTGGACCCCTGAAATCCGGGTGTGACACTAAGTATAGGAGGAAGTAAGTATGGTCTTGTTATAGTTGATGATTTTTCCCGCTTCACTTGGGTATTCTTTTTGCAGGATAAATCTGAAACCTAGGGGACCCTCAAGCGCTTCCTTAGGAGAGCTCAAAATGAGTTTGAGCTCAAGGTGAAGAAGATAAGGAGCGACAACGGGTCCGAGTTCAAGAACCTTCAAGTGGAGGAGTTCCTTGAGGAGGATGGGATCAAGCACGAGTTCTCCGCTCCCTACACACCACAACAAAATGGTGTGGTAGAGAGGAAGAACATGACGCTCATCGACATGGCGAGGACGATGCTTGGAGAGTTCAAGACCCCCGAGCGGTTTTGGTCGGAAGCCGTGAACACGGCTTGCCACGCCATCAACCGGGTCTACCTTCACCGCCATCTCAAGAAGACTTCGTATGAGCTGCTAGCTGGTAACAAACCCAATGTGTCTTATTTTCGTGTATTTGGGAGCAAGTGTTATATTCTTGTAAAGAAAGGTAGAACCTCTAAATTTGCTCCCAAAGCTGTAGAAGGGTTTTTATTAGGTTATGACTCAAATACAAAGGCGTATAGGGTCTTCAACAAATCATCGGGTTTGGTTGAAGTCTCTAGCGACGTTGTATTTGATGAGACTAATGGCTCTCCAAGAGAGCAAGTTGTTGATCTTGATGATGTAGATGAAGAAGACGTTCCAACGGCCGCTATGCGCACCATGGCGATTGGCGATGTGCGACCACAGGAACATTTGGAGCAAGACCAACCTTCTTCCTCAACAATGGTGCATCCCCCAACCCAAGATAACGAATAGGTACCTCAAGTGGAGGCGCATGATCAAGGGGGAGCACAGGATATTCAAGTTGAAGAGGAAGAAGCACCTCAGGCACCTCCAACCCAAGTTCGAGCGATGATTCAAAAGAATCATCCCGTCGACCAAATTTTGGGTGATATTAGCAAGGGAGTAACTACTCGCTCTAGATTGGTGAATTTTTGTGAGCATTACTCTTTTGTCTCTTCTATTGAGCCTTTCAGGGTAGAAGAGGCCTTGCTAGATCCGGACTGGGTGTTGGCCATGTAGGAAGAGCTCAACAACTTCAAGCGCAATGAAGTTTGGACACTGGTGCCTCGTCCCAAGCAAAACGTTGTGGGAACCAAGTGGGTGTTCCGCAACAAACAGGACGAGCACGGGGTGGTGACGAGGAACAAGGCTTGACTTGTGGCAAAAGGTTATGCCCAAGTCGCAGGTTTGGACTTTGAGGAGACTTTTGCTCCTGTGGCTAGGCTAGAATCTATTCGTATTTTGCTAGCATATGCCGCTCACCATTCTTTCAGGTTGTACCAAATGGATGTTAAGAGCGCTTTCCTCAACGGGCCGATCAAGGAGGAGGTGTACGTGGAGCAACCCCCTGGCTTCGAGGATGAACGGTACCCCGACCACGTGTGTAAGCTCTCTAAGGCGCTCTATGGACTTAAGCAAGCCCCAAGAGCATGGTATGAATGCCTTAGAAACTTTTTAATTGCTAATGCTTTCAAGGTTGTGAAAGCCGATCCAACTCTCTTCACTAAGACTTGCGATGGTGATCTTTTTGTGTGCCAAATTTATGTCGATGACATAATATTTGGTTCTACTAACCAAAAGTCTTGTGAAGAATTTAGCAGGGTGATGACGCAGAAATTCGAGATGTCGATGATGGGCGAGTTGAACTACTTCCTTGGGTTCCAAGTGAAGCAACTCAAGGATGGCACCTTCATCTCCCAAACGAAGTACACGCAAGACTTGCTAAAGCGGTTTGGGATGAAGGACGCCAAGCCCGCAAAGACGCCGATGGGAACCGACGGACACACCGACCTCAACAAAGGAGGTAAGTCCGTTGATCAAAAAACATACCGGTCAATGATAGGGTCTTTACTTTATTTATGTGCTAGTAGACCGGATATTATGCTTAGCGTATGCATGTGTGCTAGATTTCAATCCGATCCAAGGGAGTGTCACTTAGTGGTCGTGAAGCGAATTCTTAGATATTTAGTCGCTACGCCTTGCTTCGGGATCTGGTATCCAAAGGGGTCTAACTTTGACTTGATTGGATATTCAGATTCCGACTATGCTGGATGTAAGGTCGATAGGAAGAGTACATCGGGGACGTGCCAATTCTTAGGAAGGTCCCTGGTGTCATGGAACTCTAAGAAACAAACTTCTGTTGCCCTATCCACCGCTGAGGCTGAGTACGTTGCCGCAGGACAGTGTTGCGCGCAACTACTTTGGATGAGGCAAACCCTCCGGGACTTTGGCTACAATCTGAGCAAAGTCCCACTCCTATGTGATAATGAGAGTGCTATCCGAATAGCGGAAAATCCTATTGAGCACAGCCGCACAAAGCACATTGACATCCGACATCACTTTTTGAGAGACCACCAGCAAAAGGGAGATATCGAAGTGTTTCATGTTAGCACCGAGAACCAGCTAGCCGATATCTTTACCAAGCCTTTAGATGAGAAGACCTTTTGCAGGCTGCGTAGTGAGCTAAATGTTCTAGATTCGCGGAACTTGGATTGATTTATAGCATACATGTATTTATGCCCTTGATCATATTCCTTATGCATTTTGTTGCTTACTTGTGGTGCTCAAGTTGTACAAACACTCCCCGGACCTCACAAGTCCTTTTTGCAAGTGATGCACATTTTTAGGGGGAGCTGTGCTACAACTTGACCCTTTGAGACTAACCATGTGCTTGAGTTTGCTTGTTTTAGTCTCAAAGGAGGTTTGAAAGGGAAAAGGTGGACTTGGACCATGAAAGACTTCCACTGCACTCCGATGAGAGGGTAACTTATTCCAAGTTCATCTCACGTACTCTTATTGCCTTTGTATTCTTATTGAATATTTTGGTGAGGCAATGGGGTTCTTGGGCCAAAATTGATCCCGTTTTGGTGTTTGATGCCAAAGGGGGAGAAAATAAGGCCAAAGCAATAAATGGATCAGCTACCACTTGAGAATTTTGAAAAAGTAGAGTTAGAGTTTTTGTTTGTCAAAATACTCTTGTTTGCTTCTTATTATCAAAAGTTAGTCTCTTGTGGGGAGAATGGTGGATTATGGGAAATAGGGGGAGTTTTTGATACTATGATCAATTTCTATTGGAACAACTCTCTTTATGTCTCTACAAGTGTGTTTGACTTAGAGATAGGAAATTGAGTTTGATTTGCAAAAACAAACCAAGTGGTGGCAAAGAATGATCCATATATGTCAAATTTGAATCAAAACAATTTTGAGGTCTTATTTGAAGTGATTTTGCACTTGTTCTAGTTGCTTTATGTTGTGTTGGCATAAATCACCAAAAAGGGGGAGATTGAAAGGGAAATGTGCCCTTGGGCCATTTCTAAGTATTTTGGTGATTGAGTGCCAACGCAAGTGCTTTTGTGTTGATCTATGCAAAGTGGTGGACAAAGTGCAAATCATGTCAAAAGGTATGTTTCTAGACTTAGTACATAGTTTTATAGACTAATGTATTGTGTCTAAGTGCTGGAAACAGGAAAGATTGAATTGGAAATGAGATGGCTCTGTTCAGCCAAAGTCAGCTCGGTCTGGGTGCACCGGACTGTCCGGTGGTGCACCGGACAGTGTCCGGTGCGCCAGGCTGGCTCAGGCGAACTTGCTGCTCTCGGGAAGAAACTAACGATGTACAGCTATAATTCACCGGACTGTCCGGTGTGCACCGGACAGTGTCCGGTGAGCCAACGGTCGCCGGGCCAACGGTCGGCCGCTTAATCCGGGCGCGACGCGTGGCCGAGCCAACGGCTAGAAGGGGGCATCGGACTGTCCGGTGTGCACCGGATAGTGTCCGGTGCGCCAACGGCTCCAAGGCGCCAACGGTCGGCTTCGCCAAAGAAGTAAAGAAATCCGCACCGGACAGTGTCCGGTGGTGCACCGTACTGTCCGGTGCGCCAGGCGACAGAAGGCAAGAATTGCTTTCTCGGATTGCTCTCAACGGCTCCTAGCTGCCTTGGGGCTATAAAAGGGACCCCTAGGCGCATGGAGGAAAAGACCAAGCATTCCTTGAGCACTCTTGATCACTCACACTCCATTCTTGCGCACTTGTTCGACATTCTAGTGATTTGAGCTCCGTTCTAGTGTGCTAGTCTTTTGAGCTTAAGTCTGGGTCTTGTGTGTGCGTACTTGCTGTGATCTTTGTGTCTTGTGTGAGTTGCTAATCCCTCTCTTACTCCGTGCTTCTTTGTGAACATCTTTGTAAGGGCGAGAGACTCCAAGTTGTGGAGATTCCTCGCGAACGGGATATAGAAAAGAAAAGCAAACACCGTGGTATTCAAGTGGGTCTTTGGACCACTTGAGAGGGGTTGAGTGCAACCCTCGTCCGTTGGGACGCCACAACGTGGAGTAGGCAAGCGTTGGTCTTGGCCGAACCACGAGATAAACCATTGTGCCATCTCTGTGATTGATCTCTTGTGGTTATTGTGTTTTGTTGAGACTCCTCTCTAGCCACTTGGCAATACTGTGCTAACGTTTAACCAAGTTTTTGGGGCATTAAGTTCAAGTTTTACAGGATCACCTATTCACCCCCCTCTAGGTGCTCTCACTTACTCGAAAGGGGCAAGAGCAATATGGGAGTTGTCGGTGTAGGGAGGTTCTCGGGTTGATCATGCTGCGATGGCTTTTCAGACGGGGGATTCCTATATCGCTCTCCTCAGAAACCGTAGTGGGTTTTCTAAAGCTAGTGGAACTTTGTAAAGGCATCATAGTGTTACCCTGCCTCATCTCCTCGATAGAGAAGAATGGGACTTATAGACCCCTTGGCAACTGGGTAACATGACTTGTGGGTAAAGGGTATAACCTCTGCAGAGTGTAAAACTGGTATACAAGCCATGCTCGCGGTCATGAGCAGCTCATGACTCTCGCATGATTAATTTATGTAATTAAACTCAATTTGTCATATACATCGCATTGTGGTTTTATTATTAATTTTGATCTATTATTTCTCTAGTTTGGTATATACTTACATTTAGTAACTGCTAATAAAATTTGATCAACTTTGTCGGCGTTCCGAGACCGGGGGGTCCCTGAGCCGACGAGTGAATGTCGCCGCGTGCCCCAGCCCAGATGGGTCGAGCGCGAGGGCGAGCGCGAAGGGGGGAAAAGCGAGGTGGCCGGAGATTGGCGTGAGAGAGGTGGGAATCCCGCGGCCTTCGTGTTCGTCCCGCGCCCAGGTCAGGTGCGCTTGCAGTAGGGGGGTTACAAGCGTCCACGCGGGAGAGGGAGCGAGCGGCTTCAAGCGAGCGCCTGTCTCGTCCTCGTCCCCGCGCGGCCAACCCTCTCTAAGAGGGCCCTGGTCCTTCCTTTTATAGGCGTAAGGAGAGGATCCATGTGTACAATGGGGGGTGTAGCAGAGTGCTACGTGTCTAGCGGAGGAGAGCTAGAGCCCTAAGTACATGCCGTTGTGGCAGCCGGAGAGATTTTGGCACCCAGCTGGTGTGATGTCGTGGCCGTCGGAGGAGCGATGGAGCCTGGCGGAGGGACAGCTGTCGGAGCGGTTGATTCCTTGCTGACGTCCTCTTGCTTCCGTTAGGGGGCTGAGAGCCGCCGTCGTCACAGAGTATGCGGGGCGCCATCATTGTCTGTCTGGTGGAGCGAGCCAGATGGGACGCCGGTCTTGTTCCCTGCGGCCCGAGTCAGCTCGGGGTAGGGTGATGATGGTGCCTCCTGTTGACGTGGCCGGTCTGCGTCCTAGGTTGGGCGATGTGGAAGCTCCTCCGAAGCCGAGGTCGAGTCTGTCTTCCGTGGCTGAGGTCAAGTCCGAGCCCCTGGGTCGGGCGAGGCGGAGGTCGCCGGCTGAGGCCAGGGCGGAGTCCGAGCCCTGGGGTCGGGCGGAGCGGAGTTCGCCGTCTTCTGGGGCTTAGCCCAAGTCCGAGCCCTGGGTCGGGCGGAGCAGAGTTCGCCGTCTTCCGGGACTTAGCCCGAGTCCGAGCCCTGGGTCGGGCGGAGCGGAGTTCGCCGTCTTCCGGGACTTAGCCCGAGTCCGAGCCCTGGGTCGGGCGGAGCGGAGTTCGCCGTCTTCTGGGACTTAGCCCGAGTCCGAGCCCTGGGTCGGGCGGAGCGGAGTCCGCCGTCTTCCGGGACTTAGCCCGAGTCCGAGCCCTGGGTCGGGCGGAGCGGAGTTCGCCGTCTTCCGGGACTTAGCCCGAGTCCGAGCCCTGGGTCGGGCGAAGCGGAGTTTCCTATGGTGCCTTCGACAGGGCCTGACTGCCTGTCAATCTCACTCTATCAAGTGGCACCGCAGTCGGAGTGGCGCAGGCGGCGCTGTCCTTCTGTCAGGCCGGTCAGTGGAGCGGCGAAGTGACGGCGGTCACTTCGGCTCTGCCGGCTGGGGGGCGCGCGTCAGGATAAAGGTGTCAGGCCACCTTTGCATTAAATGCTCCTGCGGTTTGGTCGGTCGGTGCGGCGATTTGGTCAGGGTTGCTTCTTGGCGAAGACAGGGCCTCGGGCGAGCCAGAAATATGTTCGCCGCCGGAGGGGGGCCTCGGGCGAGACGGAAATCCTCCAGGGTCGGCTGCCCTTGTCCGAGGCTAGGCTCGGGCGAGGCGTGATTGAGTCCCTCGAATGGACTGATCCCTGACTTAATCGCTCCCATCAGGCCTTTGCAGCTTTATGCTGATGGGGGTTACCAGCTGAGAATTAGGAGCCTTGAGGGTACCCCTAATTATGGTCCCCGACAGTAGCCCCCGAGCCTCGAAGGGAGTGATTAGCACTCGCTTGGAGGCTTTCGTCGCACTTTTTTTGCAAGGGGACCAACCTTTCTCGGTTGCGTTTTGTTTCGGCGGGTGCGCGCGAGCGCACCCGCCGGGTGTAGCCCCTGAGGCCTCGGAGGAGTGGTTTCACTCCTTCGAGGTCTTAATGCCTCGCGTAATGCTTCGGCGGGTCTGGTCGTTCCCTCATGCGAGCTGGCCGTAGCCTGGGTGTACGGTCGGGTCCCAAGTTCTCGGGCTGGTACGTTGACGCCGTCAACGATTCGGCCGGAGCCGGGTTTGCGAGAGCAGCCCCCGAGCCTCTGCATAGGGCGAGAGGGCGATCAGGGATAGACTCAGCTTTTTTACATACGCCCCTGCGTCGCCTTTCCGCAAGGAGGAGGGGGGAAAGCGCCATGTTGCCCTCGATGGGCGCCGAACATGGTGTCTCCGGTGAGCTGCAGGCGGGTAATCCGAGTGGACGTCCGTGCCCCGTTCGTTAGGGGTCAGCTAGGGGCCCAGAGGCACGCCCAAAAGTACCTGCGGGTGATCTGCCGGACCCGGTCCCCTGGCGACGGGGTCCGAGGGCTCGATGCCTCCCTCTGATGGGATTCCGTTACAAGATCGTTCCCGCTGGTCTCGGAAATGTCCTAGGGTACCTCGGGAGCGCAGCCCGAGCCTTGGTTATGTATCGAACGTACCCATGGTCATCCCTCGCTCGGCGTCTAAGGCGGCTGTGAACCCTTCGGGGGCCAGCCTTCGAACCCCTGATCAGTAATGGGCGTGGAGCCCGAGTAGCCTGAGGCGGCCGTGGAACCCTTCCGAGGGGCCGGCCTTCGAACCTCTGACCAGTAGTGGGTGTAGGGCCCACGCGATCTGAGGCGTCTGTCGAACCCTTCCGGGGGGCCAGTCTTCGAACCTCTGATCAGTAGAGAGGCTCGGAGCCTGGTTCCTTCACGGGGAAGGATCCTTTTCGGGGTATCCCCCTTTCCCGGTCCCTGTTGCAAGAGAGAGAAAGAGGAAAAAAGGAAAAGGATACGAATTCGAATGACACGGCGTACCTTTTTTGACGCGGTCATTATGGCGAAGGCGAAGCGTCGCCCGCTTCTCCTGCCAGAGGCGCCGCCTGTCCCGCCGCGGAGTTAATGCGACGGGGCGAGTGGTTGGCGGGGCGGCCGTTGAGCGTGCGCGAGCCGTTCGAGGAACGGAGCACGGGCGCGTTGTCTTCACGCCGTGAGAGAGGGTTCTCTTGCTGCCCCCGGATGGGACGTGAGTTTGGCCGACGATGTGACCGCTGCTCCTGCTCGCCTGCCACCGTCATTACTGCCGGCCCATTTTGGCCGCATTGACCATCACGCTAGGCTAGCGCTGCTGAGTCGTGCGCTGAGTCGCCTCGAGTCGCGGCATTGGCTCCGCAGTCGAGAAGGCGCGGTGGTAGCGCAAGTGGCGGTGCAGTTGTATGCACGAAGCATTTGGCGCGCCGGTTGCATGACGCGTGGGCCTGGGCCCCCATGCCGGGCGTGTTGGGAGTCGGAGAAGTGCACCCACTTGGCGCGGTTGCATGCCGCCTGCATGGCTGCCCACCCTTTCGCCCGCTGGTCTGGGCAAAAATGGAGGGTCGCTTGTAACCGCTGGGCGGTCGTGTGCACCGCGCACGGCAGTTTGGCTTCTTCTGCTCTGAGCCGGTTTGCATGACGTGTGGGACCCAGCCTCCGCGCCGCAGGGGAGGACCTTGGAGTGTGTTGGAGAAGACTCAGCCCGCGATGGTTGGGGTCGCAAGCGGGGAGAGTCGCCTTTAAAAGGAGGGACCAGGGCCCTCTTTGGAAGGCGACCATGTCTTCGCGCTCCCTTATGCATCGTGTCCTTCCACCTTCCAAGCCCCCGGATGGGGGATACCCGCCGTCTTTCCGCCCCATCGTTGGAGGAACGCAACTCCGTGGGAGTTGGTACCTTTCAGCCATCGTCCGGCTTCAAGGATTTTCATCAGCCAGCCCGGCTGCACCCCTCCGCCGCCGGTCACCCAAGATGGTGACCTCCAGTTTGATGGTGGGGGAAAGCGAGCCGGGCTGCGGCCTCTGCCCCTCCCTCAGCCTCAAGGATTTTCATCACCAGGGCTGGGGAGGGGAGTGTGCCGAGTTGGGGTCGGCCCCTGCGTGGGCGGTGGCCCGCTCCTTCCCTCAGTGATCGGAGGGAAAGGCGGTCGTCGTCCATGGCGCCGGCAGCTGCAGCGTGCCTGGCTCTCGGACGCGAGTGGCTTCGGAGCCGCTCCCGGCGCCGGCGTCTGCCACGGCAGCTGGAAGAGGTTCCTCCGCCGACGAGATAGCCAGGGCCGCCCATGGACCGACCTCCAACTCTACGGCCTTCTGCCCGTCCTTGCCTCACGAGTTTGGGCATGGGCGGGGGCCTCTTGGCAGCAGCATCCGCCCTGAGGTCAGCGCTGCCGCTGTTCGGCCCCCCGGAGCAGAAGTCATCGTCGTCGCCGCTGCTGGAGCGGGCGACGGCGCGCCGTTCGTCAGTCTTCTGTTGCTCCGCAGGCCCCCCCCCATCGAGTGGGGTTGTTCATACCTGCGGAGGTGGAACCGGAGTTCCGTTTGTAATGGCACTTTGAATGCCAGTGTTCTTGTTCATTGTGGCTGTCGAGGCCTGAACATGTATGTATTTTCGGCACGGAGCCGTGTTTTTTCCTCATTTTCGAGCACTCAGACTCGCCTGTTGGTTGTCTGAACCGCTTCACCAAGCGCGAGTCGCCCCGTGTAAAGGCGACGAGTGAGGTATCCATATCCCGAAGGCATAGGAGTCCCTCGGCTCGGTCGGCCTTGTTGTCCGAGGCTTCTCTAGCTTAGTTAAAGGAACCCCTCGGCCGCTCTTCGATGAGCCGAGGCCGGGGGTAGCGGTATCAGCATGAACAGGGGCAGAGTTGGCTCGAAATTGAAACCTGGTTGGCCGGAGCCTTGCCGGGTCGTCTGTTAGCGGGACCGACGCCGGAGTTGACCAGCCGAGGCCTCGGGTCGGGCTGACGTCCTTGGAGGACGGCTGGCCGAGGCCCCAGGGTGACCGGCCGAGCCGCCTGCTCGGGCCGGGTTCCCGGAGAAGACCCTGGTAGCGATTGCCCGAGCGTGGCGATGACGTCGTCCTTTAGGGTGGAGATCCTCGGACCGCGTCGCCGTCCGAGGCTAGGTCGGACCTCGCCGAAGGTGTCGCCGATGCCGAGGGTGCTGCTGCCCCCTTCCCGTGTCAAGACCCGAGCCTGCAGGATCAGATTGTCTTGTAGCGCGTGTTTCCTGTGGCCGTCGAGGCCAAAACACACCCTCGCTGTGTTGTAAAGCTGCGTCTCTTTTCCTCCTATTTCGAGTATCTGGACTTTTTTGTCGGTAACAGGGATGTTTGTGCGAGTGAGAGTTGCTTCTCGCGGAAGGTGATGAGTGAGGTATCCGTATCCCGGAGGCGTAGGAGTCCCTCGGCTCGGTCGGCCTTGCCGCTTACGCGCACTCTTACCCGTCCATGGGGCTCTGTCACCGACGCAGTCGAGAAGGCTCGAAGGATCGCTTCGGCAGAAGAGCTTTCGAACGTGAAGACTTGTTCGGTCCGCGGAATCACTTATCCGAACGTGAGTTACTTATCGCAGAAGGTGATGAGTGAGGTATCCGTATCCCGGAGGCGTAGGAGTCCCTCGGCTCGGTCAGCCTTGGCTGCTTACGTGTACTTCGTCGTTTTCAGGATCCACTTTCGAAGTAGTCAAAAAGCACGAAAGACATTCTGGCAGAAAAGATCTTTTTTCGAGGAAAATTTCGACGCAGAGGGGGTTCCCCCCCTTTTAGCCCCCGAGGGAGGGTCGGGCTTTGCCGAGGCGAGGTCGACCCTTCCTTGATGACTAAACTTTGCGTGGGTGCGAGGTATATGAACAACTTGAAAACATCTTAAGGGTAGAAACGACGTAGCTGTTGGATGTTCCAAGCGTTGCTGTAGACCTCGCCTTGACTGTTGGCCAGCTTGTATGTTCCGGGCTTCAGAACTTTGACGATGACGAACGGCCCCTCCCAGGGGGGCGTGAGCTTGTGCCGCCCTCGGGCGTCTTATCGCAGCCGAAGCACCAGGTCGCCCACCTGGAGGTCTCGGGACCGGACCCCTCGGGCGTGGTAGCGTCGCAGGGACTGCTGGTACCACGACGAGTGTAGTAAGGCCTTGTCCCGAGCCTCCTCCAGCTGGTCCAGCGAGTCTTCTCGGCTAGCTTGGTTGCTTTGGTCGGTGTAGGCCCTCGTCCTTGGGGAGCCGTATTCCAGGTCTGTGGGCAAGACGGCCTCGGCCCCGTAGACTAGGAAGAACGGCGTGAAGCCCGTGGCTCGGCTTGGCGTCGTCCTCAGACTCCAGACCACCGAGGGGAGTTCCTTCATCCATCGCTTGCCGAACTTGTTGAGGTCGTTGTAGATCCGAGGCTTGAGCCCTTGCAGGATCATGCCGTTGGCACGCTCTACTTGCCCATTTGACATGGGGTGAGCTACGGCGGCCCAGTCCACCCGGATGTGGTGATCCCCGTAGAAGTCCAGGAACTTTCTGCCGGTGAACTGGGTGTCGTTGTCGGTGATGATGGAGTTTGGGACCCCGAAGCGATGGATGATGTTGGTGAAGAACGCCACCGCCTGTTCGAACCTGATGCTGTTTAGGGGTCGGACCTCGATCCACTTGGAGAATTTGTCGATGGCGACCAGCAGGTGCGTGTAGCCCCCGGGTGCCTTCTGCAAGGGGCCGACGAGATCCAGGCCCCACACAGTGAAAGGCCAGGTGATGGGTATCGTCTGCAGAGCCTGAGCGGGCAGGTGGGTCTGCCTCGCGTAGAATTGACACCCTTCGCAGGTGCGGACAATTCTAGTGGCGTCGGCCACCGCCGTCGGCCAGTAGAAGCCTTGTCGGAAAGCATTCCCGACAAGGGCTCGAGGCGCTGCGTGATGGCCGCAAGCCCCCGAGTGTATCTCTCGCAGGAGTTCCTGACCTTCGGCGATGGAGATGCATCGCTGGAGGATGCCGGAGGGGCTGCGGTGGTAGAGCTCCTTCTCATCGCGCAGCAAGACGAACGACTTGGCGCGTCGCGCCAACCGCCGAGCCTCGGCTCGGTCGAGGGGTAGCTCTCCTCGGTGGAGATATTGCAGGTACGGGGTCTGCCAGTTTTGATTAGGCGTGACCCCACTTCGCTCCTCCTCGACGGGTAGTGCCTCACCTTCGGGTGCCGAGGTTGCCTCGGGCTGAACCGAGGGTGGCTCGGGCCGGGCTGAGGGTGCCCCGGGCCGTGCCGAAGATACCTCGGACTGAGCCGAGGGTACCTCGGGCTGGGCTGAGGGCGCCTCGGGCTCGGGCGTGTCATCGATCTTGATGGAGGGTTGATGCAGGTCTCGGGAGAAGACGTCCGGGGGAACCGTTGTTCGCCCCGAGGCTATTTTAGCCAGCTCGTCCGCAGTCTCGTTGTAGCGCCGGGCGATGTGGTTGAGCTCGAGCCCATAGAATTTGTCTTCCAGGCGCCGAACCTCATCGCGGTAGGCCTCCATCTTCGGGTCGCGGCAGTGGGAGTTCTTCATGACTTGGTCGATGACGAGCTGCGAGTCACCGTGAGCGTCGAGCCGTCGGACCCCTAGCTCGATGGCGATCCGCAACCCGTTGACCAGGGCCTCATACTCAGCCACATTGTTGGACGCCGGGAAATGGAGGCGTAGCACATAGCGTATGTGTTTCCCGAGGGGCAAGATGAAGAGTAGGCCCGTGCCGGCCCCCGTCTTCATCAACGACCCATCGAAAAACATGGTCCAGAGCTTCGGTTGGATCAGAGCCGTTGGTAGCTGGGTGTCGACCCATTCGGCCACGAAGTCCGCCAAGACCTGGGACTTGATGGCCTTCCGAGGGGCGAACGAGATTGTCTCGCCCATGATTTCCACCGCCCACTTTGCAATCCTACCCGAGGCCTCTCGGCACTGGATGATCTCCCCCAGGGGGAAGGATGACACCACAGTTACCGGATGAGACTCGAAGTAGTGTCGCAACTTCCGCCGTGTCAGGATCACCGCATACAGCAGCTTCTGAACTTGTGGGTAGCGGATCTTGGTTTTGGACAGGACCTCGCTGACGAAGTAAACAGGCCTCTGAACGGGCAATGCATGCCCCTCTTCTTGCCTCTCGACCACAATCGCGGCGCTAACCACCTGAGTGGTCGCGGCGACGTAGACCAAGAGGGCTTCTCCGGCAGCTGGAGGCACCAAGATAGGCGCCTTTGTGAGGAGCGCCTTCAGGTTCCCGAGAGCTTCCTCGGCCTCGGGGGTCCAAGTGAAGCACTCGGCCTTCCTTAAGAGGCGGTACAGAGGTAGACCTCTTTCGCCGAGGCGTGAGATGAAGCAGCTCAGAGCCGCGAGACATCCCATGACCCTCTGTACGCCTTTTAAGTCCTTGATGGGCCCCATGCTGGTGATGGCTGCGATCTTCTCCGGGTTGGCTTCGATGCCCCGCTCGGAGACGATGAACCCCAAGAGCATGTCTCGGGGCACCCCGAAGACACACTTCTCGGGATTGAGCTTGACGCCTTTCGCCTTGAGACATCGGAATGTCACTTCAAGGTCGGAAAGGAGGTCGGAAGCTTTCCTCGTCTTGACTACGATGTCATCGACGTAGGCCTCGACCGTGCGGCCAATGTGTTCGCCGAACACATGGTTCATGCACCGCTGGTACGTCGCGCCCGCATTCCTCAAGCCGAACGGCATGGTGACATAGCAGTACATGCCGAAGGGTGTGATGAAAGAAGTCGCGAGCTGGTCGGACTCTTTCATCATGATTTTATGATACCCTGAGTAGGCATCGAGGAAAGACAGGGTTTCGCACCCAGCAGTGGAATCCACGATTTGATCGATGCGAGGCAGAGGGTAGGGAACCTTCGGACATGCTTTGTTGAGACTAGTGTAGTCTACACACATCCGCCATTTCCCCCCTTTCTTTCTCACAAGCACAGGGTTGGCAAGCCATTCGGGATGGAATACCTCTTTGATGAACCCTGCCGCCATTAGCTTGTGGATCTCCTCGCCTATGGCTCTGCGCTTCTCCTCGTCGAATCGGCGCAGAGGCTGCTTGACGGGTCGGGCTCCGGCTCGGATGTCCAGCGAGTGCTCGGCGACATCCCTCGGTATGCCGGGCATGTCCGAGGGACTCCACGCGAAAACATTGGCGTTCGCACGGAGAAAGTCGACGAGCACTGCTTCCTATTTGGGATCGAGCCCGGAGCCGATCCGGATCTGCTTGGAGGCGTCGCCGCTGGGGTCAAAGTTGCCGGCATGACGCTTCACGTCTGGCACCTCCTTCGAGAGGCTCTCCAGGTCGGCGATGAGGGCCTCGGACTCGGCGAGGGCCTCAGCGTACTCCACGCACTCCACGTCGCATTCGAACGCGTGTTTGTACGTGGGGCCGACGGTGATGACCCCATTGGGGCCCGGCATCTTGAGCTTCAGGTAGGTGTAGTTGGGGACGACCATGAACTTCGCGTAGCATGGTCTCACCAGTACCGCGTAGTAGGTTCCTCGGAACCCGACCACCTCGAACGTCAGGGTCTCCCTTCGGAAGTTGGAGGGTGTTCCGAAGCAGACGGGAAGCTCGAGTTGTCCGAGGGGCTGGACGCGCTTCCCGGGAATGATCCCATGGAAGGGCGCAGCGCCTGCTCGGACGGAGGACAGATCGACACACAGGAGCCCGAGGGTGTCGGCGTAGATGATGTTGAGGCTGCTGCCTCCGTCCATGAGGACCTTGGTGTGCCTGACGTCGCCGATGACGGGGTCGACGACGAGGGGGTATTTCCCCGGGCTCGGCACGTGGTCGGGGTGGTCGGCTTGGTCGAAGGTGATGGGCTTGTCGGACCAGTCTAGGTAGACTGGCGCCGCCACCTTCACCGAGCAGACCTCCCGGCGCTCTTGCTTGCGGTGCCGAGCCGAGGCATTCGCCGCTTGCCCACCGTAGATCATGAAGCAGTCGCGGACCTCGGGGAACTCTCCTGCTTGGTGATCTTCCTTCTTATCGTCGTCGCGGGCCCTGCCACCCTCCGTGGGTGGCCCGGCCCTGTGGAAGTGGCGCCGGAGCATGACGCACTCCTCGAGGGTGTGCTTGACGGGCCCCTGGTGATAGGGGCACGACTCCTTGAGCATCTTGTCGAAAAGGTTGGCACCTCCGGGGGGTTTCCGAGGGTTCTTGTACTCGGCGGCGGCGACAAGGTCCGCGTCGGCGGCGTCGCGTTTTGCTTGCGACTTCTTCTTGCCCTTCTTCTTGGCGCCGCGCTGAGTTGACGCCTCTGGAGCATCTTCCGATGGGCGGCCCTGGGGCTGCTTGTCCTTCCGGAAGATAGCCTCGACCGCCTCCTGGCCGGAGGCGAACTTGGTGGCGATGTCCATCAGCTCGCTCGCCCTGGTGGGGGTCTTGCGACCCAGCTTGCTCACCAGGTCGCGACAGGTGGTGCCGGCGAGAAACGCGCCGATGACATCCGAGTCGGTGATGTTGGGCAGCTCGGTGCGCTGCTTCGAGAATCGCCGGATGTAGTCCCGGAGAGACTCTCCCGGCTGCTGCCGGCAGCTTCGGAGGTCCCAGGAATTCCCGGGGCGCACGTACGTGCCCTGGAAATTGCCGGCGAAAGCTTGGACTAGGTCATCCCAGTTGGAGATCTGCCCCGAAGGCGGGTGCTCCAACCAGGCGCGAGCGGTGTCGGAGAGGAACAGGGGGAGGTTGCAGATGATGAGGTTGTCATCGTCCGTTCCACCCAGTTGGCAAGCCAGACGGTAGTCCGCGAGCCACAGTTCCGGTCTCGTCTCCCCCGAGTACTTTGTGATAGTAGCCGGGGGTCGGAACCGGGTCGGGAACGGCGCCCGTCGGATGGCCCGGCTGAAGGCCTGCGGACCGGGTGGTTCGGGCGAGGGACTCCGATCCTCCCCGCTGTCGTAGCGTCCCCCACGCCTGGGGTGGTAGCCTCGGCGCACCCTCTCGTCGAGGTGGGCCCGACAGTCGCGGTGATGGTGCTCATTACCGAGGTGACCCGGGGCCGCAGGCGCGGTGTTGCGCGTGCGCCCGGTGTAGACCGAGGTTTCCCGCATGAATCGGGAAGTCGCGGCATGAGGTTCCGAGGGGTACCCCTGCCTTCGGGAGGCAGAGCTCTCGGCCCGTCGGACCGCGGTGCCTTCCAGGAGATTCTTGAGCTCCCCCTGGATTCGCCGCCCCTCGGTGGTTGATGGCTTCGGCATCGCGCGGAGAAGCATCGCTGCTGCAGCCAGGTTCCGGCCGACCCCACTAGATGCGGGTGGTGGCCTGACCCTGACGTCGTCGGCGACGCGGTGCTAGAAGCCCTGGGGTAGTTGACGTATTTCTCCGGCCGGGGGTTGGCCTGCCCATGCCTGCCCGACGTCCCGGCGGATCGGCTCAAGCGCTCCTGCTCCCTCGTCGAACCTGGCCTGCACCCCGCGGATTTGCTCGAGCTGTGGGTCATGAGCCCCCGCCTGAACGGGGACCACAGCTAGCTCCCGTGGGATGTCAACGCGAGGCGCCGGCCTAGGGAGATCACCGTCCTCCGGCATGCCGAGATGGTTGCCTTCGGAGGGACCCCTAGATCGACGTGGAAGCATTCGCGACTTGGGCTGCAGTCCTCGTCGCCGAGGCTACGGCTACCGTCGGAACAGTCGGAGAGGCAGTAATCACATGCGGTCATGAAGTCCCGCATGGCACTGGGGTTGCCAAGTCCAGAGAAATCCCAACAGAAGCTGGGCTCGTCGTCTTCCTCGGACCCGGAGGGCCCGTAGGTCGAGACGTCCGTCAGCCGGTCCCAAGGTGACCGCATATGAAACCCCAAAGGGTTTGGACTTGCCTCTACGCAAGCGCCCGCCAAAGCGAAGTCGCTAGGCGGGTTGAGGCTGAATCCAAATGACATGGGATGGGAATCGGTCGGTACCTCTTGGTTGACGAGCGGCGATAAAGTCATGTCGGTGACTGACTGCACCGTCGTATCAGGTACGAGGGTGACGTCCAGCAAGCCTTTCGCAAGCGTGCTGGCGTCGTCCGCTTGCTCGAGATTGGCATGTCGCGGGGAGACGGCGCTCGTCTTCGTCTCAAGCGCGAAGTCGATACCCGATGCGCCCCCCGTTGGGGTGCCGGCGCTGTCGACTCGCTCGACAGCCGACGAGGCGCTGCCTCCTGCTTGGCCTTGGTTGCCCTGCCTTCCCCTCCGTCGGTAGGGAAGAGGGCGGAATGAGCTCGAAGGTTGTTCTTCCACCACGCGGGGAAGACGTCGTCGATTCCGCCGCCGGCGGGCGGGCTGTCGGCCGCCATTGTCGTTGTCACACGGCGGTGGAAGGAGTATCATGTCGTAGCTGCCGTCGAGGGACATGAACTCAAGACTCCTGAAACGGAGCACCGTCCCGGGTTGGAGAGGTTGCTAGAGACTGCCCATCTGGAGCTTGACGGGAAGCTGTTCGTCAACACGCAGCAGGCCCCTACCTGGCGTGCCAACTGTCGGCGTTCCGAGACCGGGGGGTCCCTGAGCCGACGAGTGAATGTCGCCGCGTGCCCCAGCCCAGATGGGTCGAGCGCGAGGGCGAGCGCGAAGGGGGGAAAAGCGAGGCGGCCGGAGACCGACATGAGAGAGGTGGGAATCCCGCGGCCTTCGTCTTTGTCCCGCGCCCAGGTCGGGTGCGCTTGCAGTAGGGGGGTTACAAGCGTCCACGCGGGAGAGGGAGCGAGCGACTTCAAGCGAGCGCCTGTCTCGTCCTCGTCCCCGCGCGGCCAACCCTCTCTAAGAGGGCCCTGGTCCTTCCTTTTATAGGCATAAGGAGAGGATCCAGGTGTACAATGGGGGGTGTAGCAGAGTGCTACGTGTCTAGCGGAGGAGAGCTAGCGCCCTAAGTACATGCCGTTGTGGCAGCCGGAGAGATTTTGGCACCCAGCTGGTGTGATGTCGTGGCCGTCGGAGGAGCGATGGAGCCTGGCAGAGGGACAGCTGTCGGAGCGGTTGAGTCCTTGCTGACGTCCTCTTGCTTCCGTAAGGGGGCTGAGAGCCGCCGTCGTCACAGAGTATGCGGGGCGCCATCATTGCCTGTCTGGTGGAGCGAGCCAGATGGGACGCCGGTCTTGTTCCCTGCGGCTCGAGTCAGCTTGGGGTAGGGTGATGATGGCGCCTCCTGTTGACGTGGCCGGTCTGCGTCCTAGGTTGGGCGATGTGGAAGCTCCTCCGAAGCCGAGGTCGAGTCTGTCTTCCGTGGCTGAGGTCGAGTCTGAGCCCCTGGGTCGGGCGAGGCGGAGGTCGCCGGCTGAGGCCAGGGCGGAGTCCGAGCCCTGGGGTCGGGCAGAGCGGAGTTCGCCGTCTTCTGGGGCTTAGCCCAAGTCCGAGCCCTGGGTCGGGCGGAGCGGAGTTCGCCGTCTTCCAGGACTTAGCCCGAGTCCGAGCCCTGGGTCGGGTGGAGCGGAGTTCGCCGTCTTCCGGGACTTAGCCCGAGTCCGAGCCCTGGGTCGGGCTGAGCGGAGTTCGCCGTCTTCCGGGACTTAGCCCGAGTCTGAGCCCTGGGTCGGGCGGAGCGGAGTTCGCCGTCTTCCGGGACTTAGCCCGAGTCCGAGCCCTGGGTCGGGCGGAGGCTAGCGGAGTTCGCCGTCTTCCGGGACTTAGCCCGAGTCCGAGCCCTGGGTCGGGCGAAGCGGAGTTTCCTATGGTGCCTTCGGCAGGGCCTGACTGTCTGTCAGTCTCACTCTGTCAAGTGGCACCGCAGTCGGAGTGGCGCAGGCGGCACTGTCCTTCTGTCAGGCCGGTCAGTGGAGCGGCGAAGTGACGGCGGTCACTTCGGCTCTGCCGGCTGGGGGCGCGCGTCAGGATAAAGGTGTCAGGCCACCTTTGCATTAAATGCTCCTGCGGTTTGGTCGGTCGGTGCGGCGATTTGGTCAGGGTTGCTTCTTGGCGAAGACAGGGCCTCGGGCGAGCCGGAAATATGTTCGCCGCCGGAGGGGGGCCTCGGGCGAGACGGAAATCCTCCAGGGTCGGCTGCCCTTGTCCGAGGCTAGGCTCGGGCGAGGCGTGATCGAGTCCCTCGAATGGACTGATCCCTGACTTAATCGCTCCCATCAGGCCTTTGCAGCTTTATGCTGATGGGGGTTACCAGCTGAGAATTAGGAGCCTTGAGGGTACCCCTAATTATGGTCCCCGACAAACTTATTAAAAGCAATGCTCAGTTTTAACCATTATTTGTTGATCAGCCTTACACTTCACATGAGCTCCCACCTTTGGTGAGTTCATGCACATTATTCCCCACAACTTGTTGAGCTATGATATTTTGTGAGCTCACCCTTGCGATATATAACCCCCACCCCACAGGTGAAGAGCAGGTAGCCCATGAGGAGGACTACTATGAGGAATACGATGAAGTCTAGGAGGCGTCTCCCAGTCAGCTTAATATCGCCAAGGAATAATATTAGTTTGTTTATTTGTTATCATTTATTTTATGTAAGACACTTCCGCAATGTAATAATATTTGTGGCATTTATCTCTATACACTTGGTCATTATATGTGTTGTTCTTCTTTGGTGCACATATGAGACGCACCCAGGTTTATCCCTTAAATCCGGGGGTGACATAAAGTCAGCTCTACTATAGCTGTAATCCATAGAGACAAAAGCACTGTAAAAGCGGTAGAATCTGGTATAAATTAAATCCAAACAAACATGCTGACAAAGTGAGATGGAACATGTTATCCGTGAAAACATTAACTATTATTACATGTTTTGACCAAGAGTTCTATCTTAAAGAGTTAGGCCTATTTTTGTGTCTCTAACTTTAAAAACGACTAGTACGAGGATTGTGTGTTGCAACGACCCAATCATATTTAATGGTATTGGTTAGAGTGGGTCACGTCAAACCAGGAGCTAGGTGACACACGAGGATCCAGTGACAACCCAATATGGTGGATATTCCTCATAAAAAAATAAATTTAATATCAAATAGATATATGGTCCACGAACCAAATGTTAAACTAATAAAAACAAATACTAAACTTTTTTAGCCAGAAGACCGAGAAAATTATGAGTTGAAAACAAGTTCTTCCCCTTTTTTATAGCTCGTTCATCCTCTTTCAGTTAGCGGATGTACTATATGTGAGCGTTGTATCTGTTGAGTTTGGATAGTTTCTCACGTCCATCTAGAAAGTAACGGACCACGTCACTACGACACACGATGATCGTGAAAACGTAAAAAGTAATACTTTATAGAAGTTGAGAAAACAGCAAGAAAAGCTTCTTCCTCCTATGCATGTACACCCCCTCAAAATATAACATGTTCTGGTTTAATCTAAAATTAGGTTCTCTAGCTTTTACGAAATTCATCAAATAATGATCCCAACATCTACAACATCAAGAGGGTTTATGAACTATGTCTGAGTTCGTCAAAGTAATTTGATATGAAGTCTCGTGTCTCATAAAGAATGTTATTGGCCCTTCTCCAAGAAGACACAAGTTTTCAACTTTGAATAAATATATAAAAGGTTACTAATATTTAAGATGTGTTAGTGCCGATCTGGATGCCAATCACTAGGGGTGTACCGCCTGGCAGTACCCTCTACGGAGTGGACGGTCCGCGGCCCTAGGTCAGACGGTCCGCGGCCTGGGCGCAAGAGTAGCGCATTCCCTACATCGCTCCAGGCAGTCCGTGCTCTGGGTCGAACGATCCATGATGCCGCAGGGTCGTCTTCTTCCTCACAGAAATCTAGAGCTTGTCCCCTGGGGAGAGATCTTAGGGTGTTCTAGGTCGGCAGGTCACTCGAGGCATCCCCAGACGACGTAGAGTCACCTAGGGCATTCAATTTCACTCCGAGGATCAGATCTTGAATGAAGAAATTAAGTCGAGGGAGCGACCTTGAGTGAAGTGGATCATGACCCCGAGGAGGGGTAAGATCCTTGGGTTGTCTTGGGGTTGGCAGGCCATCTAAGACGGATCTAGACAACGTAGAGTCGAATAGGGGTGGAGGTGGATATGTGGAAAGCTACAACTAGGACTACACTACATCTACTCCTAGGGCAGAAAAGGTAAAGAAAGTAAATTGGTTCGATTGGAATGTGTTCGGGTGTTCTCAATAGGTCGTACCCCTTCATATATATAGGGGAAGGTCTAGAGTCGTTCCTAGGCAATAGCCAACAGATCTCACGTGATTAGATGGATAACCACGCACGAGATAAGGATAATCACCCGAGTCAATTTGATCGCGGGGGGCCCTAGAGCTGGACCGTTCGCCACTTTTGGTGTTCAACACATGCCCCTGGCTTTTGGTGGAGCTTGGCGAACCAAAAGCACCAGCGCACTTTGGAAACAATAGATCACATGAGTTATTTTGTTCCCAAAGTAAGGACTCAACTTGATGCAAGTCATTAGCTCTTGTGATCAGATAATATAAATATTTGATAGAACTTTGATGCACAGATGTCGTTTCAGATCGCATCCTCTTCGGCCATGTCTGCCTAATCAACATGTCAATAGGCAAAAACTTGTGGTGCCCCCACCCCGAATAATCAAACAGATTAGGCCAGTAATACAGATTCATCGTTGTACCACGTTACACTTGAGTAGGACAACACATCGGGGATGGATAGACTGGGAAGCACCATGCCATCCTAAAGGAGGATGACCAGGTGATCTTGGTCGCACTACATTTTGGTCTAGTTTAGTCAGTCTTTGCTTTAGCACAGATCACCTTTTTGACTTTGTTTGTTTTATAGGGCGGTTGTGTGGAACTGCCTTCTTCTTCATATATTTAGCAAGCAGCTGTCAAAAATAGGACTGACTCTGCTAAGTCGACCAGACGTCTTGGAAGTGTTTTTTCTTCCTAGTACCTATTTCGGAACACTATGGTCTAACGGTATGTGGTCGCTGCTGCTTCTAGTTATCTATGGATCGTCTGACCTTCATAGCTGGACTGTCCACGCATGTCCCGGACTATTCGGCCTTAGTGCCCGGACTGTCCCACATATGCGGGATAGGCGACTGTGATCGGGTGTCCGATCGTGCTTGCCCCCCGACGCCTCCGGTCTTTCTTTTGTCCGGAGCCTTAAGAGTAACCACTCTGCGTGACATATTTGTTGTGCGAGGATCACCAATAATGATATTTTTATCTTTGCCTTTATCGGTCGCACATGGCCAAACCAAGACTTTTTTGCTCGTCAGCACTAATGTGGTGAAGGGGACAGGTGACCTATCAATTTCACTTCTTGAAATCTCAACCAGCCTTCATTTATAGCCAATTGTATTTGTCTACGGAAGACAATACAATCATTGGTGTTATGAAGAAAGGATCCATACCATTTACAATACACACACCCTCTTAATTCTTCAACTAGAGGAATTGTATGTGACAATTTAATGTTACCATGCTTAAGTAACTCATCAAATATTTTATCACACTTAGCAACATTAAATATAAACTTAACTTTCCCCTTTTGTGTCGAGTGTAGTTGAGAGCGAGCAGAAGATTTGGTCTTAGTAGGCCAAACAAGCTCAGCGACGTGTAACCCTTTTGGGTCCTAGGGCTTAGGTGGGTGGCTATCTTTATGTTGGCCTTCTATACTAGGATCACGGTGGCTTCCAGTGCTCCAGACGGTTCGACATGTGCAGTCGGACGGTCTGTGAGTGGACCGGGCAGTCTAGTACTATTCTCGGACTGTCCATTCACGTCGAGCAACAACTCCGACCCTTGTGATGGGCTCTTTGTGACTCCGGACTATCCAATGTATGGTGCCGGACGGCCTGACAAAGGGGCAAACGGTCCAAGATAGTGTATGGACGGTCCTGTCGTGCTTAGAATGGACCTACCGTTTAGTGAAGATGGCGATGACGGTCATCCTGGATATGAGTCCACCGGCATACCAGAATATGGCTGGGGAAACACATTTGTTGCCGATAGGTTTAGCACAATTGTTTTGGTGCTCAATTCATGTGATAAAATATTAGGCATGTGAGTTTTTCTACTGCATGCTTCATCTTCTTTATATCCTCTGTGATACTTTTAATCCGATTATCAAAAGAAATTTTAATAGATTGAATATTATCGACTAACTTGGCATCACGTACCATGAGGAGCAGCGGCGGCACGACTGACATGTAATCGATATTTATTTCCCTCTCCCGGTCGACCTTCTGGTGGCCATCTTCCCTTAAGTGTGAGAGGTACCACTTCTCCGCCACCTTGAGCACCTGATCTTGTTGTCGCTGGATCTCCTCGTCTAGCTTCTTCATACCATCTTCTAATTTCTTATGCTCAATGGCCAACAAATTAGTCAGCCTTGTGTCGCTGTTTGGAGAAACATCGTTGAGATGTTTAGAATCGGCCATATAAGCCCGATTTTGTAGATCTGCAACCTTCGTCCCCAGCGGAGTCGCCAAAAAGTGTTTTGGCGCCGATCTGGGCACCAATCACTGGGAATGTGTCGCCTAGCGGTGCCATCTATGGAGGCGCGGATAGTCCGTGGCCTTGGGCCAGACGGTCCACGACCTGGGCACAGGAGCGGCGCCTTCCCTACGTCGCTCTAGATGGTCCGCGCTCTAGGCCAGACGGCCCGTGATGGCGCAGGGTTGTCTTTCTCCTCGCAGAAATCTAGATCTCGCCTCTTAGGGGAGAGATCTTGGGGTGCTCCGGGTGAGTCAGTCACCCTGCACGTTCCCAGACGACGTAGAGTTGCCTAGGGCACTTGATTTCACTTCGTGGATTAGATCTTGAATTAAGAAATCAAGTTGAGAAAAAGATCTTGAGTGAAGTGGATCTTGGATCTTGCCCCATGGAGGAGTAAGATCCTTGGATTGTCTTGGGGTCAGTAGGCCACCTAAGACAAATTTAGATGAGGTAGAGTCGAATAGAGCTAGAGGTGGATATGCGGAAAGCTACAACTAGGATTATGCTACATCTACTCCTAGGACAGGAATGATAAAGAAAGTAAATTGGTTCGATTGGAATGTGTTGAGGGGTTTTCACTCGGTCGTACCCTTCATGTATATAGGGGGAGGTCTATATACGTTCCTAGGCGATAGCTAACTGATACCACGTTATTAGATGGATAACCACGTCCGAGGTAAGGATAATCGCCCGAGTCAACAAGATGTATAAGAAATACTATTAGATTAATCATTAAAAATTATAGTAAAATTTCTGGTAAAAAATTAAATTTTTTACAAACATATTTATTTTCTTAAAAATACTCCTTCATCGTAATTTATAATTCGTTTGATTTTTTAACATCTAAATTGATCGATTCGTCTTATTCATTTTTCTAGAAAAAATAAAACAATAAAGTCATACTTAAAATATATTATGTACTAAATGATATCACAATAAAAATTAATAATAAAATTAATAATAATTATGATTTTTTAAATAAGACGTGTTAATCAAAGTTAGAATAAAAAGGTAGATAAATTATAATTAGAATGGGGAGAGTATAACTATAGATGGTCAATAAGCACGAGGCCCGCGAGCCCGGCACGAAGCCCGCTGTTTGAGCCCGGTCCAAGCCCGGCACGGTTCGGTTCTATGCGGGCTTGAGCCGGCCCGGCACGAATAAGCGGGCCGGGCTCGGACAGAAAACTAGGCACGGTGGGCTAGCCCGGCACGGCCCGTTTACCTCTAAGCACGTTAAGCCCTCTTTTTTTTCACTAAAACATGCTTTTGGCCCGTTTAGCCCGCTTTTTTCGTGCTAAACGAGCCGGTCCGAGCCGTTTAGGCCCGCTGCGGACTGGGCTCGGACAAAGAATCAAGCCTGCAGGCTTAGAAGTCTCGGCCCGGTTTCCTAACCGTGTCTGGCGGGCCGGGCCCAAAACGGGCCGGGCTTCACCGGGCCCGGACCGGGCGGCACGTTTGGCCATCTCTAAGTATAACCAACACAAAATGCTCGATGACTTTGGCGGCATGAGTATGTATATACGTAAGACTGTCTTTAACAACGTCCGCTAAAAGGATTCATACGCTAATTTGGCGTTCCATACACATGCTATCGCCTCCAACAATGTTCGCTAAGGCGTCCAGAGCTCTCAATCGTCTCCCAAAACTAGAGAATCACTGCTCAGTAGTTGCAGCTCGCTGCGTCGCACAACAGCACGCCATGGCTGTTGTGGCCAAGTTCGGACATTGCGGCAGCGCACAGCACCTTGACTGCGCCATCCCCCTCACCGCTGTGCCAGCCTGCGTGGTCGGTGTAGTCGTCTGGCGCCCGCACGAATGGAGCTCGTCTACTCTGCATTGCGACGGCCTCCGTGCGAGCTTGCTTGCTTGCACCAACTCGCATCGCGGAGGAGGAAAGAGCAACAACGTTGGAGAGGAGGACCACTTGGTTGCACGTCACGGAGGAGGAAAGAGCAGCAACGTCAGGGAGGAGGACCACCTGGCTGCACGTCGCGGAGGAGGAAAGTGCAGCGCCGCCATGCAAGAGCAGTGACGCCTCGAGGAGGACATAGGAAGAAGACGAGTGTGGGTAAGGTAGGGGAAATAGCAGCGCACACCCGACCAACGCAACTTTATTTTGACAACATATTAAATAATATGAATAAACAACAATTTACAATTTGTAGATTAGTTAAAATTCTATTAAAACAATAGGGGTTCCAAAATTTCTATTAATAGGATTTGTGAAAATATGAAAGATAGGATATAGATGATAAAATTTGGAGGATGCTGCTGGAGATGATAAAGATATAGAGAACGTAATCTTTTAGAATACAATTTTATATATTCTTTTAAGAGATGAAATTTAGAGGACATTGCTATAGATAGTCTAAGAGGAATAAAAATAAAACCCCATGGAACACAATTGTCGGGGACCATAATTAGGGGTACCCTCAAGACTCCTAAATCTCAGCTGGTAACCCCCATCAGCACAAAGCTGCAAAGGCCTGATGGGTGCGACTAAGTCAAGGATCGGTCTATTCGAGGGACGCGATCACGCCTCGCTCGAGCCCAGCCTCGGGCAAGGGCAGCCGACCCCGGAGGATCTACGTCTCGCCCGAGGACCCACTCCAGCAACGGACACACCTTCGGCTCGCCCGAGGCCCAACCTTCACCAAGAAGCAACCTTGGCCAAACCGCCACGCCAACCGACCAAATCGCAGGGGCATTTAATGCAAATGTGGCCTGACACCTTTATCCTGACGCACGCCCTCTAGTCGACAGAGCCGAAGTGACCGTAGTCACTTCGCCGCTCCACTGACCGGTCTGACAAGAGGACAGCGCCGCCTGCGCCGCTCCGACTACTGAGCCACTCGACAGAGTAAGGCTGACAGCAGCCAAGTCCGGCCCTAGGCGCCATGGGAAACTCCGCTTCGCCCGACCCCAGAGCTCGGACTCGGGCTCAGCCCCGGAAGACGACGAACTCCGCTCCGCCCGACCCCAGGGCTCGGACTCGGGCTCAGCCCCGGAAGACCGCGAACTCCGCTTCGCCCGACCCCAGGGCTCGGACTCGGGCTCAGCCCCGGAAGACGACGAACTCCGCCTCGCCCAACCCCAGGGCTCGGACTCGGGCTCAGCCCCGGAAGACGACGAACTCCGCTTCGCCCGACCCCAGGGCTCGGCCTCGGGCTCAGCCCCGGAAGACGACGAACTCCGCTTCGCCCGACCCCAGGGCTCGGACTCAGCCCTGGCCTCAGCCGACGGTCTCTGCCTCGCCCGACCCAAGGGCTCGGACTCGACCTCAGCCTCGGAAGACAGACTCGACCTCGACCTCGGAGGAGCCTCCACTTGCCCAACCTAGGGCTCGGACCGACCACGTCAACAGGAGGCGCCATCATTACCCTGCCCCAAGCTGACTCAGGCTACGGGGAACAAGACCGGTGTACTATCTGGCTCGCTCCGCCAGACAAGTAATGATGGCGCCCCGCACGTTCTATGACGACGGCGGCTCTCAGGCCCCCTTACGGAAGCAAGAGGACGTCAGCAAGGACTCGACAGCCCCGACAGCTGTCCTTCCGCCAGGCTCCAGCGCTCCTCCGACGGCCACGACACCACACGAACCGGGTGCCAAAACCTCTCCGGCTGCCACGATGGCATGTACTTAGGGCGATAGCTCTCCTCCGCTAGACACGTTAGCACACTGCTACACCCCCATTGTACACCTGGATCCTCTCCTTACGCCTATAAAAGGAAGGACCAGGGCCCTCTTACAGAGGGCTGGCCGCGCGGGGAAGGACGGGACGACACTCGCGTGAGGCCGCTCGCTCCCTCCCGCGTGGACGCTTGTAACCCCCTACTGCAAGCGCACCCGACCTGGGCGCGGGACAAACACGAAGGCCGCGGGATTCCACCTCTCACGCCCGTCTCCCTCCGGCTTCCTCCCCCCTTCACGCTCCGTCTCGCGCCGACCCATCTGTGCTGGGGCACGCGGCGACAATTTACTCGTCGGTCCAGGGACTCCCCGAGTTTCGAAACGCCGACAGTTGGCGCGCCAGGTAGGGGCTTGCTGCGTGTCGACGAACAGCTTCCCGTCAAGCTCCAGATGGGCAGTCTCCAGCAACCTGTCCAGCCCGGGACGGTACTCCGTTTCAGGAGTCTTGAGTTCATGTCCCTCGACGGCAGCTGTGACATGATACTCCTTCCCCCGCCGCGCGACAGCGACAATGGCGGCCGACAGCCCGCCCGCCGGCGGCGGAATCGACGGCGTCTTCCCCGCGTGGTGGAAGAACAACATTCGGGCTCGCCCCGTCCCCTCCCCCGCCGACGGAGGAGGAGGCGGGGCAACCAAGGCCAAGCAGGAGGCGGCACCTCGTCGACTGTCGAGCGAGTCGACGGCGCCGGCGCCCCAACGGGGGGCACGTCGGGCATCGACCTCGCGTCTGAGACGAAGACGAGTGTCGTCTCCCCGCAACACGCCAATTCCAAGCCAGCGGACGACGCCAGCACGCTCGCGAAGGACTTGCTGGGCGTCACCCTCGTACCTGAGACGACAATGCAGTCAGCCCCTGACGTGACTTCATCACCGCCCGTCGACCAAGAGGTACAAACCGGTTCCCATCTTACGCCTTTTGGATTCAGCCTCGACCCACCAAGCGACTTCGCTTTGGTGGACGCTCTCATAGAGGCGAGTCCCAACCCTCTGGGGTATCGTATGCGGTCACCCTGGGACCGGCTGACAGACGTCTCGACCTACGGGCCCTCGGGGTCCGAGGAAGATGACGAGCCCGACTTCTGTTGGGATTTCTCCGGACTTGGTAACTCCAGTGCCATGTGGGACTTTATGACCGCGTGCGACTACTGCCTTTCCGACTGTTCTGACGGTAGCCGCAGCCTCGGCGACGAGGACTGCGGCCCAAGTCGTGAATGTTTCCACGTCGATCTAGGGGGTCCCAACGAAGGCAACCATCTTGGTATGCCGGAGAACGGTGATCTCCCTAGGCCTGTGCCTCGCATTGACATCCTACGAGAGCTAGCTGTGGTCCCCGTCCCGGCGGGGGGTCATGACCCACAGCTCGAGCAAATCCGCGAGATGCAGGCCAGGCTCGACGAGGGGGCAGGAACACTTAAGCCGATCCGTCGGGACATCGGGCAGGAATGGGCGGGCCAACCTCCGGCCGGAGAAGTGCGTCACCTACCCCAGGGTATCCAGCATCGCATCGCCGACGATGTCAGGGTAAGGCCACCACCGACTTCCAGTGGAGTCGGCCAGAACCTGGCTGCAGCGGCAATGCTTCTCCGCGCGATGCCGGAGCCATCAACCACCGAGGGGCGGCGTATCCAAGGAGAGCTCAAGAATCTCCTGGAGGACACCGCGGTCCGACGGGCCGAAAGCTCCGCCTCCCGAAGGCAGGGGCACCCCTCGGAACATCGCGCCGTGACTTCCCGATTCATGCGGGAAGCCTCGGTCCACACCGAGCACACGCGCAACACAGCGCCTGCGGCCCCGGGTCGCCTTGGCAACGAGCACCACCACCGCAACCGTCGGGCCCACCTCGATGAGAGGGTGCGCCGAGGCTACCACCCCAGGCATGGGAGACGCTACGACAGCGGGGAGGATCGGAGTCCCTCGCCCGAACCACCCGGTCCGCAGGCTTTCAGCCGCGCCATACGACGGGCGCGCGTTCCCGATCCGGTTCCGAACCCCGACTACTATCACAAAGTACTCGGGGGAGACGAGACCGGAACTGTGGCTCGCGGACTACCGGCTGGCCTGCCAACTGGGTGGAACGGACGATGACAACCTCATCATCCGCAACCTCCCCCTGTTCCTCTCCGATACCACTCGCGCCTGGCTGGAACACCTGCCTCCGGGGCAGATCTCCAACTGGGACGACCTGGTCCAAGCCTTCGCCGGCAATTTCCAGGGCACATATGTGCGCCCTGGAAACTCCTGGGATCTCCGAAGCTGCCGCCAGCAGCCGGGAGAGTCTCTCCGGGGCTACATCCGGCGATTTTTGAAGCAGCGCACCGAGCTGCCCAACGTCACCGACTCGGATGTCATCGGCGCGTTCCTCGCCGGCACCACCTGCCGCGACCTAGTGAGCAAGTTGGGCCGCAAGACCCCCACCAGGGCCAGCGAGCTGATGGACATCGCCACCAAGTTCGCCTCTGGCCAAGAGGCGGTTGAGGCCATCTTCCAGAAGGACAAGCAGCCCCAGAGCCGCCCACCGCAAGATGTCCCCGAGGCATCAACTCAGCGCGGCGCCAAGAAGAAAGGCAAGAAGAAGTCGCAAGCGAAACGCGACGCCGCCGACGCGGACCTTGTCGCCGCCGCCGAGTACAAGAACCCTCGGAAACCTCCTGGAGGTGCCAACCTCTTCGACAAGATGCTCAAGGATCCATGCCCCTATCATCAGGGGCCCGTCAAGCACACCCTTGAGGAGTGCGCCATGCTTCGGCGCCACTTTCACAAGGCCGGACCACCCGCGGAGGGTGGCAGGGCTCGCGACGACGACAAGAAGGAAGATCACCAGGCAGGAGAGTTCCCCGAGGTCCGCGACTGCTTCATGATCTACGGTGGGCAAGTGGCGAAAGCCTCGGCTCGGCACCGCAAGCAAGAGCGTCGGGAGGTCTATTCGGTAAAGGTGGCGGCGCCAGTCTACCTAGAATGGTCTGACAAGCCCATCACCTTCGACCGAGACGACCACCCCGACCGCGTGCCGAGCCCGGGGAAATACCCGCTCGTTGTGGACCCCGTCATCGGCGACGTCAGGCTCACCAAGGTCCTCATGGACGGAGGCAGCAGCCTCAACATCATCTACGCTGAGACCCTCGGGCTCCTGCGGGTCGATCTGTCCTCGGTCCGGGCAGGCGCTGCGCCTTTCCACGGGATCATCCCCGGGAAACGCGTCCAGCCCCTCGGGCAACTCGATCTACCCGTCTACTTTGGGACGCCCTCCAACTTCCGAAGGGAGACCCTCACGTTCGAGGTGGTCAGGTTCCGAGGAACCTACCACGCAGTGCTGGGGAGGCCATGCTACGCAAAGTTCATGGCCGTCCCCAACTACACCTACCTCAAGCTCAAGATGTCGGGCCCCAACGGGGTCATCACCGTCGGCCCCACGTACCGACACGCGTACGAATGCGATGTGGAGTGCGTGGAGTACGCCGAGGCCCTCGCCGAATCCGAGGCCCTCATCGCCGACCTGGAGAGCCTCTCTAAGGAGGCGCCAGACATGAAGCGCCACGCCGGCAACTTTGAGCCAGCAGAGACGGTTAAATCCGTCCCTCTCGACCCCAGCAGCGACGCCTCCAAGCAGATCCGGATCGGCTCCGAGCTCGATCCCAAATAGGAAGCAGTGCTCGTCGACTTTCTCCACGCAAACGCCGACGTCTTCGCGTGGAGTCCCTCGGACATGCCCGGCATACCGAGGGATATCGCCGAGCACTCGCTGGATATCCGAGCTGGAGCCCGACCCGTGAAGCAGCCTCTGCGCCGATTCGACGAAGAAAAGCGCAGAGCCATAGGCGAGGAGATCCACAAGCTAACAGCGGCAGGGTTCATCAAAGAGGTATTCCATCCCGAATGGCTTGCCAACCCTGTGCTTGTGAGAAAGAAAGGAGGGAAATGGCGGATGTGTGTAGACTACACTGGTCTAAACAAAGCATGTCCGAAAGTTCCCTACCCTCTGCCTCGCATCGATCAAATCGTGGATTCCACTGCTGGGTGCGAAACCCTGTCTTTCCTCGATGCCTACTCAGGGTATCACCAGATCAGGATGAAAGAGTCCGACCAGCTCGCGACCTCTTTCATCACATCCTTCGGCATGTACTGCTATGTTACCATGCCGTTCGGCTTGAGGAATGTGGGTGCAACGTACCAAAGGTGCATGGACCATGTGTTCGGCGAACACATTGGCCGAACGGTCGAGGCCTATGTCGATGACATCGTAGTCAAGACGAGGAAAGCCTCCGACCTCCTTTCCGACCTTGGAGCGACATTCCGATGTCTCAAGGCGAAAGGCGTAAAACTCAATCCCGAGAAGTGTGTCTTCGGGGTTCCCCGAGGCATGCTCTTGGGGTTCATCGTCTCCGAGCGGGGCATCGAGGCCAACCCGGAGAAGATCGCAGCCATCACTAGCATGGGGCCCATCAAGGACTTGAAAGGCATACAGAGAGTCATGGGATGCCTTGCGGCTCTGAGCTGCTTCATCTCGCGCCTCGGCGAAAGAGGTCTGTCTCTATACCGCCTCTTAAGGAAGGCCGAATGCTTCACTTGGACCCCTGAGGCTGAGGAAGCCCTCGGGAACCTGAAGGCGCTCCTTACAAACGCGCCCATCTTGGTGCCCCCCGCTGCCGAAGAAGCCCTCTTGATCTACGTCGCCGCGACCACTCAGGTGGTTAGCGCCGCGATTGTGGTTGAGAGACGAGAAGAGGGGCATGCATTGCCCGTCCAGAGGCCAGTCTACTTCATCAGCGAGGTACTGTCCGAGACCAAGATCCGCTACCCACAAATTCAGAAGCTGCTGTACGCGGTGATCCTGACGCGGCGGAAGTTGCGGCACTACTTCGAGTCTCATCCGGTAACTGTGGTGTCATCCTTCCCCCTGGGGGAGATCATCCAGTGTCGCGAGGCCTCGGGTAGAATTGCAAAGTGGGCGGTGGAAATCATGGGCGAGACGATCTCGTTCGCCCCTCGGAAGGCCATCAAGTCCTAGGTGTTGGCGGACTTCGTGGCTGAATGGGTCGACACCAAGCTCCCAACAGCTCCGATCCAACCGGAACTCTGGACCATGTTCTTCGACGGGTCGCTGATGAAGACAGGAGCAGGCGCAGGCCTGCTCTTCATCTCGCCCCTCGGGAAGCACCTACGCTACGTGCTACGCCTCCACTTCCCGGCGTCCAACAATGTGGCTGAGTACGAGGCTCTGGTCAACAGTTTGTGCATCGCCATCGAGCTAGGGGTCCGACGCCTCGACGCTCGTGGTGACTCGCAGCTCGTCATCGACCAAGTCATGAAGAACTCCCACTGCCGCGACCCGAAGATGGAAGCATACTGCGATGAGGTTCAGCGCCTGGAAGACAAGTTCTACGGGCTTGAGCTCAACCACATCGCCCGACGCTACAACGAGACTGCGGACGAGCTGGCTAAAATAGCCTCGGGGCGAACAACGGTTCCCCCGGACGTCTTCTCCCGAGACCTGCATCAACCCTCCGTCAAGACCGACGACACGCCCGAGCCCGAGGCACCCTCGGCTCGGTCCGAGGTACCCTCGGCTCGGTCCGAGGCACCCTCGGCTCGGCCTGAGGCACCCTCGGCTCAGCCCGAGGCACCCTCGGTTCAGCCTGAGGCACCCTCGGCTCGACCCAAGGTACCCTCGGCCCCCGAGGGTGAGGCACTGCGTGTCGAGGAGGAGCGGAGCAGGGTCATGCCTAATCGAAACTGGCAGACCCCGTACCTGCAATATCTCCACCGAGGAGAACTACCCCTCGACCGAGTCGAAGCTCGGCGGTTGGCGCGGCGTGCCAAGTCGTTCGTCTTGCTGGGAGACAGGAAGGAGCTCTACCACCACAGCCCCTCAGGCATCCTCCAGCGATGCATTTCCATCGCCGAAGGCCAGGAGCTCTTACAAGAGATACACTCGGGGGCTTGCGGCCATCACGCAGCGCCTCGAGCCCTTGTTGGGAACGCTTTCCGACAAGGCTTCTACTGGCCAACCATGGTGGCCGACGCCACTAGAATTGTCCGCACCTGCCAAGGGTGTCAATTCTATGCAAGGCAGACCCACCTGCCCGCTCAGGCTCTACAGACCATACCCATCACTTGGCCGTTTGCTGTGTGGGGTCTGGACCTCGTCGGCCCCTTGCAGAAGGCACCCGGGGGCTACATGCACCTGTTGGTCGCCATCGACAAATTCTCCAAGTGGATCGAGGTCCGACCCCTAAACAGCATCAGGTCCGAACAGGCGGTGGCGTTCTTCACCAACATCATCCATCGCTTTGGGGTCCCGAACTCCATCATCACCGACAACGGCACCCAGTTCACCGGCAGGGAGTTCCTGGACTTCTGCGAGGATCACCACATCCGGGTGGACTGGGCCGCCGTGGCTCACCCCATGACGAATGGGCAAGTAGAGCGTGCCAACGGCATGATCCTGCAAGGGCTCAAGTCGCGGATCTACGACGACCTCAACAAGTTCGGCAAGCGATGGATGAAGGAGCTCTCCTCGGTGGTCTGGAGTCTAAGGACAACGCCGAGCCGAGCCACGGGCTTCACACCGTTCTTTCTAGTCTATGGGGCCGAGGCCATCTTGCCCATAGACTTAGAATACGGTTCCCCGAAGACAAGGGCCTATGACAGCCAAAGCAATCGATCTAATCGAGAAGACTCACTGGACCAGCTGGAAGAGGCTCGGGACATGGCCTTACTACACTCGGCGCGGTACCAGCAGTCCCTGCGACGCTAACACGCCCGAGGGGTTCGGTCCCGAGACCTCCAGGTGGGCGACCTGGTGCTTCGGCTGCGACAAGACGCCCGAGGGCGGCACAAGCTCACGCCTCCCTGGAAGGGGTCGTTCGTCGTCGCCAAGGTTCTGAAGCCCGGAACGTACAAGCTGGCCAACAGTCAAGGCGAGGTCTACAACAACGCTTGGAACATCCGACAGCTACGTCGCTTCTACCCTTAAGATGCTTTCAAGTCGTTCATACACCTCGGTCACATACAAAGTCTAGTCATCAAGGAAGGGTCAGCCTTGCCTCGGCAAAGCCCGACCCTCCCTCGGGGGCTAAAAGGGGGGAACCCCCTCTGCGTCAAAATTTTCCTCGGAAGAAGATCTTTTCTGCCAGAGTGTCTTTCGTGCTTTTCGACTACTTCGAAAGTGGATCCTGAAAATGACGGAGTACACGTAAGCAGCCAAGGTTGACCGAGCCGAGGGACTCCTACGCCTCCGGGATACGGATACCTCACTCATCACCTTCTGCGATAAGTAACTCACGCTCGGATAAGTGATTCCGCGGACCGAACAAGTCTTCACGCTCGAAAACTCCTCCGCCGAAACGATTTTTCGGGCCTTCTCGACTACGTCGGTGACAGAACCCTATGGACGAGTAAGAGTGCACGTAAGCGGCAAGGCCGACCGAGCCGAGGGATTCCTACGCCTCCGGGATACGGATACCTCACTCATCACCTTCCGTGAAAAGTAACTCTCGCTCGGACAAGCAGTTCTGTTACCAACAAAAGTCCAGATACTCGAAACAACAGGAAAAGGAACACAACTTTACAACACGACGACAGTATGTTTGGGCCTCGGCGGCCACAGAAAACATACGCACACTACAAGATAACCCGATCCTGCAGGCTCGGATCTTGACAGTTGAAGGGAGCAGCAGCACTCTCGGCGTCAACTACACCTTCGGCGAGGTCCGACCTAGCCTCGGACGGCGACACGGTCGGAGGATCTCCACTCCGAAGGACGACATCAGCACCACGCCCGGACCATCGCCGGCGGGGTCTTCTTCAGGAATCCGGCTCGAGCAGACGGCTCGGCCGGCCACCCCGAAGCCTCAGCCAGCTGTCCCCCGAGGACATCTGCCAGACTCATGGCCTCGGCAACTCGACTCCGGCGTCGGTCCCGCCAGTGGACGGCCCGGCCAAGCTCCGGCCGACCAAGTCTCCTTTTCGAGCCGACTCCGCCTCTGTCCGTGCTGACACCGCTACCTCCGGCTTTGGCTCATCGAAGAGCGGTCGAGGGTTCCTTTAACTAGGCAAGAGAAGCCTCGGACAACAAGGCCGACCGAGCCGAGGGACTCCTACGCCTCCAGGATACGGATACCTCACTCGTCACCTTCGCACGAGGCGACTCACGCTTGGTGAAGCGGTTCAGATAGCCGACATGCGAGTCTTAGTGCTCGAAATGAGGAAAAAACACGGCTCCGTGCCGAAAATACATACATGTTCAGGCCCCGACAGCCGCAATGAACAAGACACCGGCACTCAAGGTGCCATTACAAACGGAACTCCGGTTCCACCTCCGCAGGTACGAACAACCCCACACGATTAGGGGGCCTGCGAAGCAACAGAAGGCCGACGGGTGGCTCGCCGCCGCCCGCTCCAACAACGACGACGACGACTTCTGCTCCGAGGGGCCGAACGACAGCAGCGATGACCTCAGGGCGGATGCTGCTGCCATAGGGCCCTCGCCCACTTCCTCACTCGAGAGGCAAGGACGAGCAGAAGGTCGTAGAGTTGGAGGTCGGTCCGTGGGCGGCACCGGCTATCTCGTCGGCGGAGAAACCACTTCCGGCTGCCGTGGCGGAAGGCGGCGCCGGAAGCGGCTGAGAGCACCTAGAGGGGGGGGGTGAATAGGTGATCCTGTAAACTTCAAAACTTAAGCCACAAAACTTTGATTAAGTGTTAGCACAGTTAATGCCAAGTGGCTAGAGTGAAGATCTTGCACAATAGGATAATCACACGGAGTTCAACACAGAGAAGACACAGTGATTTATCCCGTGGTTTGGCCAAGTACAAAACTTGCCTACTCCACGTTGTGGCGTCCCAACGGACGAGAGTTGCACTCAACTCCTCTCAAGTGATCCAATGATCAACTTGAATACCACAGTGTTATGCTTTTCCTTTCAATTTCCCGTTTGCGAGGAATCTCCACAACTTGGAGTCTCTCGCCCTTACACTTGAGATTCAACAAGAAATACGGAGTAAGGGAGGGAAGCAACACACACAAATCCACAGCAAAATGCGCACACACACGGCCAAGAATCGAGCTCAAAAAGACTATCTCAAAGTTCTCACTAGAACGGAGCTCGAATCACTTAGAATGACAAACAAATGCGCAAAGACTGAGTGTGGATGATCAAGAATGCTCTAAGGTTGCTTGGTTGCCTCCTCCATGCGCCTAGGGGTCCCTTTTATAGCCCCAAGGCAGCTAGGAGCCGTTGAGAGCAAATCTGGAAGGCTGATCTTGCCTTCTGTCGTCGGGCGCACCGGACAGTCCGGTGCACACCGGACACTGTCCGGTGCCCGATTTCCTTCCTTAAACAGCGCAGTCGACCATTGCTGATCTGGGAGCCGTTGGCGCACCGGACATGTCCGGTGCACACCGGACAGTCCGGTGCCCCCTTCCGACCGTTGGCTTGGCCACGTGTCGCGCGCAGAATCCGCGGCCGACCGTTGGCCCTAGCCGACCGTTGGCTCACCGGACAGTCCGGTGCACACCGGACAGTCCGGTGAATTTTAGCCGTACGCCGTCGGCGAATTCCCGAGAGCGGCCTGTTCGGCCGAGGCAGCCTGGCGCACCACCGGACAGTCCGGTGCCCCAGACCGAAACAGCCCCTTGGCTGTACACAGCCACCTTTTTCCTTTTCTTTTTCTTCCTGTTTCCAATACTTAGACAAGTATATTAGTACACAAAACCAATGTACTAAGACTTAGAAACATGCCTTTGCTCTTGATTTGCACTTTGTTCATCCATTGCATAAATTCACATTTTAAGCACTTGAGTTGGCACTCAATCACCAAAATACTTAGAAATGGCCCAAGGGCACATTTCCCTTTCAATCTCCCCCTTTTTGGTGATTTATGCCAACACAACATAAAGCAACTAGAACAAGTGCAAAACCACTTCAAATAACACTTAAATTTATTTTGATTCATGTTTGGCATATATGGATCATCCTTTGCCACCACTTGGTTTGTTTTTTGAAATCAAACTCAAATCTCTATCTCTAAGTCAAACACACATGTTAAAGCATATAGAGAGTTATTCCAAAAGAGATTGATCAAAGATTTCAAAAACTCCCCCTATTTCCCATAATCACCACTTCTCCCCACAAGAAGCCAACTTTTGACAAGAGACACAATAAAAGAATTTTGCTAAAACAAAAAGCTCTATTCTACTATTTTCAAAATCTCTCAAGTGGCAGCTGATCCATTTATTTCTTTGGCCTTTATTTTCTCCCCCTTTGGCATCAAGCACCAAAACGGGATCGATCTTGGCCCTTTAACCCCATTGCCTCACCAAAATCTTCAATTAAGAGTACAAAGGCAATAAGATCATAGAGATGAACTTGGAATAAGTTACCCTCTCATCGGAGTGCAGTGGAAGTCTTGCATGGTCCAAGTTCACCTTTCCCTTTCAATTCACCTTCGAGACTAAATCAAGCAAACTCAAGCAAATGGTTAGTCTCAAAGGGTCAAGTTGTAACACATCTCCCCCTAAACATGTGCATCACTTTGCAACGGACTTGTGAGGTCCAGGGAGTGTTTGTACAACTTGAGCACCACAATAAGCAACAAAATGCAGAATGAACCTGATTAAAGGCATAAACACATGTATGCTATAATTCAATCCAAGTTCCGCGAATCTAAGACATTTAGCTCACTACGCAGCCTGCAAAAGGTCTTCTCATCTAGAGGCTTGGTAAAGATATCGGCTAGCTGGTTCTCGGTGCTAACATGAAACACTTCGATATCTCCCTTTTGCTGGTGGTCTCTCAAAAAGTGATGCCGGATGTCTATGTGCTTTGTGCGGCTGTGCTCAACAGGATTCTCCGCCATGCGGATAGCACTCTCATTGTCACATAGGAGTGGGACTTTGCTCAGATTGTAGCCAAAGTCCCGGAGGGTTTGCCTCATCCAAAGTAGTTGCGCGCAACACTGACCTGCGGCAACGTACTCGGCCTCAGCGGTGGATAGGGCAACGGAGGTTTGTTTCTTAGAGTTCCATGACACCAGGGACCTTCCTAAGAATTGGCACGTCCCCGATGTACTCTTCCTATCGACCTTACATCCAGCATAGTCGGAGTCTGAGTATCCAACTAAGTCAAAGGTAGACCCCTTCTTTACTAGAATGTAGCACTTGCTCCCAAATACACGAAAGTACGATACATTGGGTTTGTTACCGGTTAGAAGCTCATATGACGTCTTCTTGAGGAGGCGGTGAAGGTAGACCCTGTTGATGGCGTGGCAAGCCGTGTTCACGGCTTCCGACCAAAAACGCTCGGGGGTCTTGAACTCTCCAAGCATAGTCCTCGCCATGTCGATTAGCGTCCTGTTCTTCCTCTCTACCACACCATTTTGCTGTGGTGTGTAGGGAGCGGAGAACTCATGCTTGATCCCTTCCTCCTCAAGGAACTCCTCTACTTGAAGGTTCTTGAACTCGGACCCGTTGTCGCTCCTTATCTTCTTCACCTTGAGCTCAAACTCATTTTGAGCTCTCCTGAGGAAGCGCTTGAGGGTCCCTTGGGTTTCAGACTTATCCTGCAAAAAGAATACCCAAGTGAAGCGGGAAAAGTCATCAACAATAACTAGACCATACTTACTTCCTCCTATACTCAAATAGGCGACGGGTCCGAAGAGGTCCATATGCAGCAGCTCCAGGGGTCTTGAAGTGGTCATCACATTCTTGCTGTGATGTGCTCCTCCCACTTGTTTACCTGCTTGACAAGCTGCACAAGGTCTATCTTTTTCGAATTGCACGTTAGTCAAACCTATCACGTGTTCTCCCTTTAGAAGCTTGTGAAGGTTCTTCATCCCCACATGTGCTAAGCGGCGATGCCACAGCCAGCCCATGCTAGTCTTAGCTATTAAGCATGCATCTAGACCGGCCTCTTCTTTTGCAAAATCAACTAAATAAAGTTTGCCGTCTAATACACCCTTAAAAGCTAGTGAACCATCACTTCTTCTAAAGACAGACACATCTATATTTGTAAATAGACAGTTATACCCCATGTTGCATAATTGACTAACAGATAGCAAATTATAACCAAGAGACTCAACTAAAAACACATTAGAGATAGAGTGCTCATTAGAAATTGCAATTTTACCTAACCCTTTTACCTTGCCTTGATTCCCATCACCGAAAATTATTGAATCTTGGGAATCCTTATTCTTGACGTAGGAGGTGAACATCTTCTTCTCCCCCGTCATATGGTTTGTGCATCCGCTGTCGATAATCCAGCTTGAACCCCTGGATGCATAAACCTGCAAGGCAAATTTAGGCTTGGGTCTTAGGTACCCAACTCATGTTGGGTCCTACAAGGTTAGCACAAATATCCTTAGGGACCCAAATGCAAGTTTTGTCTCCCTTGCATCTTGCCCCTAATTTTCTAGCAACTATCTTCCTATCCTTTCTACAAATTGCAAAGGAAGCATTTAAAGCACAATAAATTGTAGAAGGTTCATTTACTACTTTCCTAGGAGCATGAATAATATTCTTTCTAGGCACATGATGAATAGCATTTCTCCTAGTCACATTTCTACCATGCATATAGGAAGAACTAGAAGCAGTCATGGCATAAGAATCATAAGCATGTGAATTAAAAGCATCATAACTTCTAAAAGCATTTCTAGAATTTTTCCTATCATGATACAAGAAGGCATGGTTCTTTTTAGCACTAGTAGCCATAGGGGCCTTCCCTTTCTCCTTAGCGGGAATGGGAGCCTTATGGCTTGTCAAGTTCTTGACTTCCCTCTTGAAGCCAAGCCCATCCTTAATTGAGGGGTGTCTACCAATTGTTTAGGCATCCCTTGCAAATTTTAGTTTATCAAAATCACTCTTGCTAGTCTTAAGTTGGGCATTAAGACTAGCTACTTCCTCATTTAATTTTGAAATGCACTCTAGGTGTTCACTACAAGCATCAACATTAAAGTCTTTACACCTAGTGCAAATCACAACATGTTCTACACAAGATGTTAATTTACTAGATTTTTCTAGCTTAGCATTTAAATCATCATTTATGCTCTTTAAGCTAGAAATTGTCTCATGGCAAGAAGATAATTCACAAGATAGCATTTCATTTCTCTTAACTTCTAAAGCATGGGATTTTTGTGCTTCTACAAATTTGTCATGCTCTTCATATAAAAGATCCTCTTGTTTTTCTAGTAATCTATTCTTATCATTCAAAGCATCAATCAACTCATTAATTTTATCTATCTTAGATCTATCTAAACCCTTGAACAAGCATGAATAATCTATGTCATCATCATCACTAGACTCATTATCACTAGAGGAAGCATAAGTGGAGTCTTGAGTACTCACCTTCTTCTCCCTTGCCATAAGGCATGTGTGATGCTCGTTGGGGAAGAGGGATGACTTGTTGAAGGCAGTGGCGGCGAGTCCTTCATTGTCGGAGTCGGAGGAGGAGCAATCCGAATCCCACTCCTTGCCTAGATGTGCCTCGCCCTTTGCCTTCTTGTATGCCTTCTTCTTCTCCCTCTTGCTCCCTTGTTCCTGGTTACTTTCATTATCGGGACAGTTAGCAATAAAATGACCAAGCTTACCGCATTTGAAGCATGAGCGCTTCTCCTTTGTCTTGGTCTTGCTTGGCTGTCCCTTGCGACCTTTAAGCGCCGTCTTGAAGCGCTTAATGATGAGGGCCATCTCCTCATTATTTAGCCCGGCCGCCTCAACTTGCGCCACCTTGCTTGGTAGCGCCTCCTTGCTCCTTGTTGCCTTGAGAGCAATGGGTTGAGGCTCATGGATTGGACCATTCAATGCGTCGTCCACGTACCTTGCCTCCTTGATCATCATTCGCCTGCTCACAAATTTTCCAAGAACTTCTTCGGGCGACATCTTGGTGTACCTAGGATTTTCACGAATATTGTTCACCAAATGAGGATCAAGAACGGTAAATGACCTTAGCATTAGGCGGACGACGTCGTGGTCCGTCCATCGCGTGCTTCCGTAGCTCCTTATTTTGTTGATAAGGGTCTTCAGCCTGTTGTAAGTTTGGGTTGGCTCTTCTCCCCTTATCATTGCGAATCGTCCAAGCTCGCCCTCCACCAACTCCATTTTAGTGAGCATGGTGATGTCGTTCCCCTCGTGAGAGATTTTGAGGGTGTCCCATATCTGCTTGGCGTTGTCCAAGCCGCTCACCTTATTGTACTCTTCCCTGCACAAAGATGCTAATAGAACAGTAGTAGCTTGTGCATTTCTATGGATTTGTTCATTTATAAGCATAGGGCTATCCGAGCTATCAAATTTCATTCCATTCTCTACAATCTCCCATATGCTTGGATGGAGAGAGAATAAGTGACTACGCATTTTGTGACTCCAAAATCCGTAGTCTTCCCCATCGAAGTGTGGAGGTTTGCCAAGAGGAATGGAAAGCAAATGCGAATTCGAACTATGTGGAATACGAGAATAATCAAATGAAAAGTTCGAATTGACCGTCTTCCTGTAGTCGTTGTCGTCGTCCTTTTGGGAAGAGGTAGACTCATCGCTATCGTCGTAGTAGACGATCTCCTTGATGCGCCTTGTCTTCTTTTTCTTCCCGTCTTTGCGCTTGTGGCCTGAGCCCGAGTCAGTAGTCTTGTCATCCTTCGGCTCGTTGACGAAGGACTCCTTCTCCTTGTCGTTGATCACGATCCCCTTGCCCTTGGGATCCATCTCTTCGGGCGGTTAGTCCCTTTCTTGAAGAGAACGGTTCTGATACCAATTGAGAGCACCTAGAGGGGGGGTGAATAGGTGATCCTGTAAACTTCAAAACTTAAGCCACAAAACTTTGATTAAGTGTTAGCACAGTTAATGCCAAGTGGCTAGAGTGAAGATCTTGCACAATAGGATAATCACACGGAGTTCAACACAGAGAAGACACAGTGATTTATCCCGTGGTTCGGCCAAGTACAAAACTTGCCTACTCCACGTTGTGGCGTCCCAACGGACGAGAGTTGCACTCAACTCCTCTCAAGTGATCCAATGATCAACTTGAATACCACAGTGTTATGCTTTTCCTTTCAATTTCCCGTTTGCGAGGAATCTCCACAACTTGGAGTCTCTCGCCCTTACACTTGAGATTCAACAAGAAATACGGAGTAAGGGAGGGAAGCAACACACACAAATCCACAGCAAAATGCGCACACACACGGCCAAGAATCGAGCTCAAAAAGACTATCTCAAAGTTATCACTAGAACGGAGCTCGAATCACTTAGAATGACAAACGAATGCGCAAAGACTGAGTGTGGATGATCAAGAATGCTCTAAGGTTGCTTGGTTGCCTCCTCCATGCGCCTAGGGGTCCCTTTTATAGCCCCAAGGCAGCTAGGAGCCGTTGAGAGCAAATCTGGAAGGCTGATCTTGCCTTCTGTCGTCGGGCGCACCGGACAGTCCGGTGCACACCGGACACTGTCCGGTGCCCGATTTCCTTCCTTAAACAGCGCAGTCGACCGTTGCTGATCTGGGAGCCGTTGGCGCACCGGACATGTACGGTGCACACCGGACAGTCCGGTGCCCCCTTCCGACCGTTGGCTTGGCCACGTGTCGCGCGCAGAATCCGCGGCCGACCGTTGGCCCTAGCCGACCGTTGGCTCACCGGACAGTCCGGTGCACACCGGACAGTCCGGTGAATTTTAGCCGTACGCCGTCGGCGAATTCCCGAGAGCGGCCTGTTCGGCCGAGGCAGCCTGGCGCACCGGACACTGTCTGGTGCACCACCGGACAGTCCGGTGCCCCAGACCGAAACAACCCCTTGGTTGTACACAGCCACCTTTTTCCTTTTCTTTTTCTTCCTGTTTCCAATACTTAGACAAGTATATTAGTACACAAAACCAATGTACTAAGACTTAGAAACATACCTTTGCTCTTGATTTGCACTTTGTTCATCCATTGCATAAATTCACATTTTAAGAACTTGAGTTGGCACTCAATCACCAAAATACTTAGAAATGGCCCAAGGGCACATTTCCCTTTCAGCGGCGCCGAGGCCGCTCGGGTCAAGAGAGCCGGGCACGCGGTAGCTGCCAGCGTCATGAACGGCGAACGCCCTTCCCCCCGATCACGGAGGGAAGGAGCGGGCCGCTGCCCGTGCAGAGACCGACCCCAACTCGGCGCACTCCCCTCCCCAGCACTGATGATGAACATCCTTGAAGCTGAGGGAGGGGCAGAGGCCGCAGCCCGGCTTGCTTCTCCCCACCCAGGGACTGGTGGTCACCGTCTTGGGTGACCACCAGCGAGGGGATGCGGCCGGGCTGCCTGATGAAAATCCTTGAAGCCGAACGATGGCTGAAAGGTACCAACTTCCACGAAGTTGCGTTCCTCCAATGACAAGGCGGAAGGATTGCGGGTGTTCCCCATCCGGGGGCTCAGAAGGTGGAAAGACGCGATGCATAGGGGAGCGCGAAGACATGGTCGCCTTTCAAGGGGGTCACCCTCCTTTTAAAGGCAACTCTCCCCACTTGCGCCCTCAGCCATCGCGGGCTGAGTCTTCTCCAACACGCTCCAAGGTCCTCCCCCTACGACTCGGGGGCTGGGTCCCACGCGTCATGCAAGCTGGCCTAGGGCAGAAGAAGCCAAATCGTCGCGCGCGGTGCATGCAACTGCCCAGCGGTTACAAGCATTCCTCCACTTTCGCCCAGACCAGCGGGTGAAAGGGCGGACAACCATGCAGTCGGCATGCAACCGCGCCAAGTGGGCGCACCCCTTCGACTCCAACACGCCCAGCATGGAGGCCCAGGCCCACACGTCATGCAACCGGCGCGCCGGTTGCTACGTGCGAGCAACTGAACCGCCCCTCGCGCCACTACCGCGCCTCCTCGACTGCGGAACCAGTACCGCGACTCGAGGCAACCCTGCGTATGACCCAACAGTGCCAGCCAGGCGCATCGGTCACGGGCCAGTCAGCCGCGGGAGAAGGCGTGACGGTCGATGCGGCCAAAAATGGGCCGGCAGTAATGGCGGTGGCAGGCGGGCGGAAGCAGTGGTCACGTCGTCAGCCAAGCTCACGTCCCCTCATGGGACAGCGAGAGAACCCTCTCCCACGGCGTGAAGACGGCGCGCCCGTGATCCCTTCCTCGAACGGCTCGCGCACGCGCAACGGCTGCCCCGCGAACCACTCGCCCCGTCGCATTAACTCTGCGGCGGGACAGGCGGCACCTTTGGCAGGAGAAGCGGGCGACGCTTCGCCTTCGCCATAACGACCGTGTCAAAAAAGGTGCGCCACGTCGTTTCGATTTTGTATCATTTTCCTTTTCCTCTTTCTCTCTCTTACAACAGGGACCGGGAAAGGGGATACCCCGAAAGGGATCCTTCTCCGCGAAGGAAACGGGCCCCGAGCCCTCCTACTGATCAAAGGTTTGAAGGCTGGCCCCTCGGAGGGGTTCAATAGCCGCCTCAGAGCGCTCGGGCTCCGCGCCCACTACTGGTCAGAGGTTCGAAGGCCGGTCCCTCGGAAGGGTTCAACGACCGCCTCAGGCCACTCGGGCTCCGCACCCACTACTGATCAGGGGTTCGTAGGCTGGCCCTCGAAGGGTTCACAGCCGCCTCAGACACAGAGCGAGGGATGACCCTGGGTACGTTCGATACATAACCAAGGCTCGGGCTACGCTCCCGAGGTACCCTAGGACATTTCTGAGACCAGCGGGAACGATCTTGTAACGGAATCCCATCAGAGGGAGGCATCGAGCCCTCGGACCCCATCAAAAGGGGACCGGGTCCGACAGATCACCCGCAGGTACTTTTGGAGCGCGCCTCCGGGCCTCTAGCCGACCCATAACAAATGGGGCACGGGCGTCCACTCGGATTACCCGTTAGCAACTCACTGGAGACACCATGTTCGGCGCCCTCCAAGGGCAACATGGCGCTTTTCCCCCCGCTCCTCCTTGCGGAAAGGCGACAGAGGGGCGTATGTAAAAAAGTCGAGTCTGTCCTTGACCGTCCTCTCACTCTGTGCGGAGGCTCGGGGGCTGCTCTCGCAAACCCGGCTCCGGCCAAACCGTTGACAGCGTCAACATACCAGCCCGAGAACTTGGGACCCGACCGTGCACCCGGGCTACGGCCAGCTCGCATGAGGGAACAACCAGACCGGCTGAAGCATCACGAAACGCATTAAGACCTCGAAGGAGTCTAACCACTCCTCCGAGGCCTCGGGGGCTACACCCGGTGGGTGTGCTCGCACGCACCCACCGGAACAAAACGCAACCGAGAAAGGCCGGTCCCCTTGCAAAAAAGTGCGACAAAAGCCTCCAAGCGAGTATTAACACTCCCTTCGAGGCTCGGGGGCTATTGTCGGGGACCATAATTAGGGTACCCTCAAGACTCCTAATCTCAGCTGGTAACCCCCATCAGCACAAAGCTGCAAAGGCCTGATGGGTACAATTAAGTCAAGGCTCGGTCCACTCAAGGGACACGATCTCGCCTCGCCCGAGCCCAGCCTCGGGCAAGGTTAGCCGATCCCGAAGGATTCACGTCTCGCCCGAGGACCCCCTCAAGCAACGGGCGCACCTTCGGCTCGCCCGAGGCCCAGTCTTCGCCAAGAAGCAACCTTGGCCAAGTCGCCACGCCGACCAACCGTATCGCAGGAGCATTTAACGCAAACATTTAATGCAAAGGTGGCCTGACACCTTATCCAGACGCGTGCCCTTCAGTCGACAGAGCCGAAGTGACCGCAGTCACTTCGCCGCTCCACTGACCGGCCTGACAAGAGGACAGCGCCGCGTGCGCCGCTCCGACTGCTGTGCCGCTCGACAGAGCGAGGCTGACAGCAGCCAAGTTCGGCCTCAGGCGCCATAGGAAGCTCTGCCTCGCCTGACCCCAGGGCTCGGACTCGGGCTCAGCCCCGGAAGACGACGAACTCCACTTTGCCCGACCCCAGGGCTCGGACTCGGGCTCAGCCCCGGAAGACGATGAACTCCGCTTCGCTCGACCCTAGGGCTCGGACTCGGGCTTAGCCCCGGAAGACGACGAACTCCGCTTCGCCCGACCCCAGGGCTCGGACTCGGGCTCAGCCCCGGAAGACGACGAACTCCGCTTGGCCCGACCCCAGGGCTCGGACTCGGGCTCAGCCCCGGAAGACGACGAACTCCGCTTCGCCCGACCCTAGGGCTCGGACTCGGGCTTAGCCCCGGAAGACGACGAACTCCGCTTCGCTCGACCCCAGGGCTCAGGCTCGGGCTCAGCCCTGGAAGACGATGAACTCCGCTTCGCCCGACCCCAGGGCTCGGACTCGGGCTCAACCCCGGAAGACGACGAACTCCGCTTCGCTCGACCACAGGGCTCGGACTCGGGCTCAGCCCCGGAAGACGACGAACTCCGCTTTGCCCGACCCCAGGGCTCGGACTCGGGCTCAGCCCTGGAAGATGACGAACTCCACATCGCCCGACCCCAGGGCTCTGACTCAGCCCTGGCCTCAGCCGACGGTCTCCGCCTCGCCCGACCCAGGGGCTCGGACTCGACCTCGGCCTCGGAAGACAGACTCGACCTCGACCTCGGAGGGGCCTCCACCTCGCCCAACCCAGGGCTCGGACCGACCACGTCACAGGAGGCGCCATCATTACGCTACCCCAAGCTAACTCAAGCTACGGGGAACAAGACCGGCGTCCCATCTGGCTCATCCCGGTAAACAAGTAATGATGGCGCCTCGCATGCTCTATGACGACGATGGCTCTCAGCCCCCTTACGGAAGCAAGGAGACGTCAGCAAGGACTCGACAGCCCCGACAGCTGTCCTTCCGCCAGGCTCCAGCGCTCCTCCGACGGCCACGACACCACACGAACCGGGTGCCAAAACCTCTCCGGCTGCCACGATGGCATGTACTTAGGGCACTAGCTCTCCTCCGCTAGACACGTTAGCACACTGCTACACCCCCCATTGTACACCTGGATCCTTTACTTGCGCCTATAAAAGGAAGGTCCAGGGCCCTCTTACGGAGGGTTGGCCGCGCGGGGAAGGACGGGACGACGCTCGCATAAGCTGCTCTCTCCCTCCCGCGTGGACGCTTGTAACCCCCTACTGCAAGCGCACCCGACCTGGGCGCGGGACAAACACGAAGGCCACAGGTTTCCCCTTTTACGCCTGTCTCCCTCCGGCTTCTTCCCCCCTTCGCGCTCTGTCTCGCGCCGACCCATCTGGGCTGGGGCACGCGGCGATAATTTACTCGTCGGTCCAGGGACCCCCCGGGTTCGAAACGCCGACAGGTATATATCTAAACTTTGGAAAGTGGTGGAATGTCAAATTCCAAACTAAATAAGTTACTAAATAAGTGAATTCTAATTCCTTTAAAATGAAGAGATCCAAACGCCCCGTAAAACGAAATGGTATGCCGAGATCTAATTGTAGTCGTCCGATCCGCGATCGACGGCCAGAGCCCATCACCCTCCTCCCGATGGATTAGAATGGGGTCATGTTGGGCTGCGGCAGCGACCTCGTCAAAGCCCCGTCATCCATCCCTCCAGTGGCCCCAATCTCCCGTCCAAAAGGTAGTACTCGCAGAGAAGACGATGGCAATCAATACTACGAGTGGCTCACTAGAGATTATGGTGCAGCAGCCCTGCCCATGGAGAGGTGCGACTTCGTGGCAACTCCCAAGTCCGACGAGTAATCGTTGGCTCTCCAGTCACCATTCTCGTATTATGAGGCCATGAACACGTCTAGCGTACGCTGATGAAACTCTTGTTCACGCTCCCAAGCCAAAGCTGGGCTAGACCCCGATTTTATCGGCGGCGACTCTGTCGACTCACTCGGCGACCTCATTGCCACACTAGCTCTCCTCAATTGGCTGCGACCCAGTGTCAAGGGGGTGCGACGCTTCATACTTATACATAGGACGACCTAGACGGTGAGAGGGATTTGGCCAAGCCCGAGATCCTTGGTGGCAGTTAAGGCTTTCTGTTTGCATTTCTTTACAACTAATTAAGTACTCATTGTAGGCATCCACATGCGCGGTGTTCTGCCTCCAGAAATCTCGGCCGCGATAGCGACTCTCCATCCCGCCGCCGCCATAATCGCCCCCAATCTCGTGCTCCCTTGTGCTCCGCGGCCTCCACATTTCACGCAGCCGATCTCTGCTCCCTGCGTCGTGTTCTGTGGATCTCGTACGCGAGGTTGGGGGCGATGATGGCGGCGGCGGGGCAACCTCCGATTTCTCCCGACACCCATCACCTACTACTAATTAAGAACACAGTGTGGGCGTACGGCGCGGCCATGCCCCCGCCTCCCTCTCCTGACACGCATCACCAATGATGCGCCCAACATCCTCCCCACGCTGTGGCCGTGATTGTCGCACCGACTGCGCCCTCCTTCCATCCTCGACCCCACGCTGCTCCGGTAAGCGGCCCCGCCATCTCCCCTTTTGCTTGGATCTCTCCCAAAATCCCCTCCTGTTTCTTCCCCGTCGATTCGGCTCCTCCGTCGCGTCCCGGCGCCGCACCAACGACCCACGCGCTCAGGGCCTCCATCCTCGTGCATCCCATCTCCATATTCCCCGGTCAGGGGCGGAGGACCCATTATAGCCCAAGCCATACCAAAAAAACAGATCCCGGCGGCCCAATTCTAAACCCTAAATCCTCCGTGCGACCGTGCGTGACTCGGTCTGCTCCGCCGGCGCCGTCCGCCTGACCGCCCGCGCGCCTCCGTCCGCCGAGCGTGCCGCTCCGTGCCTCCACTGATCCGTCCGCCAGACCGCCACTGCCCACAGCTGAGCGCCCGACCTGGCCGCAAGCCCGCAGTGGCGCAGTGCCGTCCGCCGTCCGGCGTCCGCTCAGCGCCTCAGCGCTCCACGCGAGCAGTCGAGCTGCTTCGCCGTCCGCTCGAGCAGCCCATCGCTAAACGCCAGCCAGGCTGCCCATCGCTAAGCGCCCTGCTCGCCTGCTCGAGCCCGACTGCCCGAGGCTCCGCCCGCCGTCCGCCGAGCGCCCGAGCCGCCGAGGCCGAGACCGCTCACTCGCTCAGCATACCGGTAAGCTTTCTTTGAGAATTGCCCAATGAAATAGATTGTTGCATTCCATCCTCTGACAGTCTCCTCAACCGCTCTGACCAACCTCTTAGCTGGAAATTCTTGATTTTTTTTAAATATTCAGATCTTCAGACAGAATAGCATAGCTCTCCAGTATGAATGTACCACCAACCTTGTCCTCCAGGCGGATAAGTTTCTGGTTGCACAAATCCATCAAACTGCTTGCATGCTGCAAATTTCTTTGCAACGAGCACACTTCCAAATGCAAAGCATCGTGTGACAAATGCAATTAACTAGATCTCCAAGACATATATAACAAAATCAAATGTATGACAATTACATGTTTTGTAGCAATTTATTTTATTTTAGACAATGTTCTATTTCTTTATATATATCGCGAGTTGTTCTATAAGTTGATTGGTTGTGTGCTAAATATTATACGGTCCAATTGTGTAGAGCCATACCTAAATTTTTTCGTCCTCCGCCACTGTCCCCGGTGGAGGGCTCAGTCCGCCCCTTACGTCTTTCCACATCGCTAGGAACCGCCCCACGGCGGTGGTCCCAGTCCATCCTGCTCGACGCGCTCTTCGACATTGCCGCCGCCTGTAACTGCTAGCAATGGCAGCCCGTGGCTGCGCCGCATCGACAAGTCCGTCAGCCGCGCCATGCGTCGCTCCTCGCCTCCGTGGCCCTTCGCCTCTGCTTAGTCCCTAAAAGTCGCCTAGAGGGGAGGTGGATAGGCAGAATCTGAAAATTATAAATTTAAGCACACACTATAACTCGGGATTAGCGTTAGAATTAAATCCGGGTCCGAAAGAGAGGGGGGAAACAAAACAACCAAGAAATAAAGCGGATGAACACGATGATTTGTTTTATCGAGGTTCGGTTCTAAAGAACCTAGTCCCCGTTGAGGTGGTCACAAAGACCGGGTCTCTTTCAACCCTTTCCCTCTCTCAAACGGTCACTTAGACCGAGTGAGCTTTCTCCTTAATCAAACGGGTCACTTAGACCCCGCAAGCACCACCACACACTTGGTGTCTATTGCTTTGATTACAAATCTCTTGGGAACAAGAATGAGGAAGGAAGAAAGTGATCCAAGCAACAAGAGCTCAAAGAACACAAACAAAACACTCTCTCTAGTCACTAGGTGGTTGGAATGAATTTGGGACTTGGAGAGGCTTTGATTCTTTGAATTGTGTCTAGGAGTGAATGCACTAGCTCTTGTATTGAATGAGAACCTCAGAAAACTTGGATGCTTGGAGTGGTGGTGGTTGGGGGGTATTTATAGCCCTCAACCACCAACAAGCCGTTGGGGGTGGCTGCTGTCGATGGGCGCACCGGATAGTCTGGTGCGCCACCGGACACTGTCCCGTGCGCCAGCCACATCACCCAACCGTTAGGGTATTGGAGCAGTCGACCGTTGGAGGCTTTGTCCTCTAGTGGCACCGGACAGTCTGGTTGATAGTCGCCTAGAGGGGGGGTGAATAGGGCGAAACTGAAATTTACAAATATAAACACAACTACAAGCCGGGTTAGCGTTAGAAATATAAATGAGTCCGAGAGAGAGGGCGCAAAACAAATCCCAAGCGAATAAGCAAGAGAGACACGGAGATTTGTTTTACCGAGGTTCGGTTCTTGCAAACCTACTCCCCGTTGAGGAGGCCACAAAGGCCGGGTCTCTTTCAACCCTTCCCTCTCTCAAACGGTCCCTCGGACCGAGTGAGCTTCTCTTCTCTAATCAAAGCCGGGAACAAAACTTCCCCGCAAGGGCCACCACACAATTGGTGCCTCTTGCCTTGATTACAATGGAGTGTGATCTCAAGAACAAGTGAGAAAGAAAAGAAGCAATCCAAGCGCAAGAGCTCAAATGAACACGGCAAATCACTCTCACTAGTCACTAGGGCTTTGTGTGGAATTGTAGAGGATTTGATCTCTTTAGTGTGTCTAGAATTGAATGCTAGAGCTCTTGTAGTAGTTGAGAAGTGGAAAACTTGGATGCAATGAATGGTGGGGTGGTTGGGGTATTTATAGCCCCAACTACCAAACTTGACCATTGGCTGGAGGCGTCTGCTCGATGGCGCACCGGACAGTCCGGTGCACACCGGACAGTCCGGTGCCCCTGCCACGTCATCACTGCCGTTGGATTCTAGCCGTTGGAGCTTCTGACTTGTGGGCCCTCCTGAGTGTCCGGTGCACACCGGACATGTACTGTTTGATGTCCGGTGCACCGGCATGGGCGTGCCTGACGTCTGCGCGCGCTGCGCGCGCAATAAATGCACCGCAGGGAGCCGTTGGCGCCGCAGAGAGACGTTGCTCCGCTGGCACACCGGACAGTCCGGTGCACACCGGACAGTCCGGTGAATTTTAGCGGAGCGGCTGCCGCGCGAACCCGAGGCTGGCGAGTTCCTGAGGCCGACTTCCCTTGGCGCACCGGACACTGTCCGGTGTACACCGGACAGTCCGGTGAATTATAGCCGAGTCGCCTTGGAATTTCCCGAAGGTGGCGAGTTGGAGTCTGAGTCCCCTGGTGCACCGGACAGGTACTGTTCACTGTCCGGTGGCACACCGGACAGTCCGGTGCGCCAGACCAGGGGTGCCTTCGGTTGCCCCTTTGCTCCTTTGTTGAATCCAAAACTTGGTCTTTTTATTGGCTAAGTGTGAACCTTTTACACCTGTATATACTATACACTTGGGCAAACAAGTTAGTCCAAAGATTTGTGTTGGGCAATTCAACCACCAAAATTATATAGGAACTAGGTGTAAGCCTAATTCCCTTTCAATCTCCCCCTTTTTGGTGATTGATGCCAACACAAACCAAAGCAAATAGAGAAGTGCATAATTGAACTAGTTTGCATAATGTAAGTGAAAAGGTTACTTGGAATTAAGCCAATATAACTACTTACAAGATATGCAAGGAATGTTTCTTTCTTATATAACATTTTGGACCACGTTTGCACCACATGTTTTGTTTTTGCAAATTCTTTTTGTAAATCCATTTCAAAGATCTTTTGCAAATAGTCAAAGGTAAATGAATAAGAGTTTGCAAAGCATTTTCAAGATTTGAAATTGTCTCCCCCTATTTCAAATGCTTTTCCTTTGACTAAACAAAACTCCCCCTAAAAGAGATCCACCTCTTAGTGTTCAAGAGGGTTTTGATATACCATTTTTGAAATACTACTTTCTCCCCCTTTTGAACACAATAGGATACCAAATGATAAAGACTTTTGGAAAGCACTAAGTTTTTGAATTTGGTGGTGGTGGTGCGGTCCTTTTGCTTTGGGCTCATTTCTCCCCCTTTTTGGCATGAATCGCCAAAAACGGAATCATTAGAGCCCTTGAAGTAAGTTCCTCCTCTTTGGTCATAAATGAATGAGTTAAGATTATACCAAAGACGAAATCCGGTCCTTTTGCGTTTGAGCTTTTACTCTCTCCCCCAAGGATGAAGTCCTTTTCCTTGATGCTCATTTCTCCCCCAAAGAAGAGAGAGTTGCTCGGAGTGGTGGCGAAGTATGAGTTACGGAGTGGAAGCCTTTTTCTTCGCCGAAGACTCCAATTCCCTTTCAATATACCTATGACTTGGTTTGAAATAGACTTGAAAACACATTAGTCATAGCATATAAAAGAGATATGATCAAAGGTATTCAAATGAGCTATGTGTGCAAGCTTAGCAAAAGAAATTTCTAGAATCAAGAATATTGAGCTCATGCCTAAGTCTGGTAAAAGATTGTTCATCAAGTGGCTTGGTAAAGATATCGGCTAATTGATCTTTAGTATTAATGTAAGAAATCTCGATATCCCCCTTTTGTTGGTGATCCCTAAGAAAATGATACCGAATGGCTATGTGCTTAGTGCGGCTATGCTCGACGGGATTGTCGGCCATTTTAATTGCACTCTCATTATCACATAGCAAAGGGACTTTGGTTAATTTGTAACCGTAGTCCCGCAGGGTTTGCCTCATCCAAAGCAATTGCGCGCAACAATGTCCTGCGGCAATGTACTCGGCTTCGGCGGTGGAAAGAGCGACCGAATTTTGCTTCTTTGAAGCCCAAGACACCAAGGATCTTCCCAAGAACTGGCAAGTCCCCGATGTGCTCTTCCTATTGATTTTGCACCCCGCCCAATCGGCATCCGAATAACCAAGTAAATCAAATGTGGATCCCCGAGGGTACCAAAGCCCAAACTTAGGGGTATAAGCCAAATATCTCAAGATTCGTTTTACGGCCGTAAGGTGGGATTCCTTAGGGTCGGATTGGAATCTTGCACACATGCAAACGGAAAGCATAATGTCCGGTCGAGATGCACATAAATAAAGCAATGAACCAATCATCGACCGGTATACCTTTTGATCCACGGACTTACCTCCCGTGTCGAGGTCGAGATGCCCATTAGTTCCCATGGGTGTCTTGATGGGTTTGGCATCCTTCATCCCAAACTTAGCAAGAATGTCTTGAGTGTACTTCGTTTGGCTAATGAAGGTGCCCTCTTGGAGTTGCTTGACTTGGAATCCTAGAAAATACTTCAACTCCCCCATCATCGACATCTCGAATTTCTGTGTCATGATCCTACTAAACTCTTCACATGTAGACTCGTTAGTAGACCCAAATATAATATCATCAACATAAATTTGGCATACAAACAAGTCATTTTCAAGAGTTTTAGTAAAGAGTGTAGGATCGGCCTTGCCGACTTTGAAGCCATTAGCAATAAGGAAATCTCTAAGGCATTCATACCATGCTCTTGGGGCTTGCTTGAGCCCATAAAGCGCCTTAGAGAGCCTATAGACATGATTAGGATACTCACTGTCTTCAAAGCCGGGAGGTTGCTCAACATAGACCTCTTCCTTGATCGGTCCATTGAGGAAGGCACTTTTCACGTCCATTTGATAGAGCTTAAAGCCATGGTAAGTAGCATAGGCCAATAATATGCGAATTGACTCAAGCCTAGCTACGGGTGCATAGGTTTCACCGAAATCCAAACCTTCGACTTGTGAATACCCTTTGGCTACGAGTCGAGCTTTGTTCCTTGTCACCACACCATGCTCATCTTGCTTGTTGCGGAAGACCCATTTGGTTCCTACAACATTTTGGTTAGGACGTGGAACTAAATGCCAGACCTCATTCCTCGTGAAATTGTTGAGCTCCTCTTGCATCGCCACCACCCAATCCGAATCTTGGAGAGCTTCCTCTACCCTGTGTGGCTCAATAGAGGAAACAAAAGAGTAATGTTCACAAAAATGAGCAACCCGAGATCGAGTAGTTACCCCCTTATGAATGTCGCCGAGGATGGTGTCGACGGGGTGATCTCGTTGGATTGCTTGGTGGACTCTTGGGTGTGGCGGTCTTGATTCTTCCTCATCCTCCTTTTCTTGATCATTTGCATCTCCCCCTTGATCATTGCCATTATCTTGAGGTGGCTCATCTTCTTGATTTTGCCCTTCATCAACTTGAGCCTCATCCTCATTTTGAGTTGGTGGAGATGCTTGCATGGAGGAGGACGGTTGATCTTGTGCATTTGGAGGCTCTTCGGATTCCTTAGGACACACATCCCCGATGGACATGTTCCTTAGCGCGATGCATGGAGCCTGTTCTTCACCTATCTCATCAAGATCAACTTGCTCTACTTGAGAGCCGTTAGTTTCATCAAACACAACGTCACATGAGACTTCAACTAGTCCAGTGGACTTGTTAAAGACCCTATATGCCCTTGTGTTTGAGTCATAACCAAGTAAAAAGCCTTCTACAGTTTTAGGAGCAAATTTAGATTTTCTACCTCTTTTAACAAGAATAAAGCATTTGCTACCAAAAACTCTAAAGTATGAAATGTTGGGCTTTTTACCGGTTAGGAGTTCATATGATGTCTTCTTGAGGATTCGGTGAAGATATAACCGGTTGATGGCGTAGCAGGCGGTGTTGACCGCTTCGGCCCAAAACCGGTCCGGTGTCTTGTACTCATTAAGCATGGTTCTTGCCATGTCCAAAAGAGTTCGATTCTTCCTCTCCACTACACCATTTTGTTGTGGCGTGTAGGGAGAAGAGAACTCATGCTTGATGCCCTCCTCCTCAAGGAAGCTTTCAATTTGAGAGTTCTTGAACTCCGTCCCGTTGTCGCTTCTTATTTTCTTGATCCTTAAGGCAAACTCATTTTGAGCCCGTCTCAAGAATCCTTTTAAGGTCTCTTGGGTTTGAGATTTTTCCTGTAAAAAGAATACCCAAGTGAAGCGAGAATAATCATCCACTATTACAAGACAATACTTACTCCCGCCGATGCTTATGTAAGCAATCGGGCCGAATAGATCCATGTGGAGTAGCTCAAGCGGCCTGTTGGTCGTCATGATGTTCTTGTGTGGATGATGGACTCCAACTTGCTTCCCCGCCTGGCATGCACTACAAATCCTGTCTTTCTCAAAATGAACATTTGTTAATCCTAAAATGTGCTCTCCCTTTAGAAGCTTGTGAAGATTCTTCATTCCAACATGGGCTAGTCGGCGGTGCCAGAGCCAACCCATGTTAGTCTTAGCAATTAAGCATGTGTCGAGTTCAGCTCTATCAAAATCCACTAAGTATAGCTGACCCTCTAACACACCCTTAAATGCTATTGAATCATCACTTCTTCTAAAGACAGTGACACCTATATCAGTAAAAAGACAGTTGTAGCCCATTTGACATAATTGGGAAACTGAGAGCAAGTTGTAGTCTAAGGAATCAACAAGAAAAACATTGGAAATAGAATGGTCAGGAGATATAGCAATTTTACCAAGTCCTTTGACCAAACCTTGATTTCCATCCCCGAATGTGATAGCTCGTTGGGGATCTTGGTTTTTCTCATATGAGGAGAACATTCTTTTCTCCCCGGTCATGTGGTTTGTGCACCCGCTGTCGAGTATCCAACTTGAGCCCCCGGATGCATAAACCTACAAAACAAATTTAGTTCTTGACTTTAGGTACCCAAACTGTTTTGGGTCCTTTGGCATTAGAAACAAGAACTTTGGGTACCCAAACACAAGTCTTGGAACCCTTGTGTTTGCCCCCAACAAATTTGGCAACTACCTTGCCGGATTTGCTAGTAAGCACATAAGATGCATCAAAAGTTTTAAATGAAATGGCATGATCATTTGATGCATTAGGAGTTTTCTTTCTAGGCAACTTGGCACGGGTTGGTTGCCTAGAGCTAGATGTCTCACCCTTATACATAAAAGCATGGTTAGGGCCAGAGTGAGACTTCCTAGAGTGAATTCTCCTAATTTTGCTCTCGGGATAACCGGCAGGGTACAAAATGTAACCCTCGTTATCCTGAGGCATGGGAGCCTTGCCCTTAACAAAGTTAGACAAATTTTTAGGAGGGGCATTAAGTTTGACATTGTCTCCCCTTTGGAAGCCAATGCCATCCTTGATGCCAGGGCGTCTCCCATTATAGAGCATACTTCTAGCAAATTTAAATTTTTCATTTTCTAAGTTATGCTCGGCAATTTTAGCATCTAGTTTTGCTATATGATCATTTTGTTGTTTAATTAAAGCCATATGATCATGAATAGCATCAATATCAACATTTCTACATCTAGTACAAATAGATACATGCTCAACAATAGATGTAGATGGTTTGCAAGAATTAAGTTCAACAATCTTAGCATGAAGAATATCATTTTTATCTCTAAGATTGGCAATGGTAACTTTGCAAACATCAAAATCTTTAGCCTTAGCAATCAAACTTTCATTCTCTAATCTAAGGCTAGCAAGGGAAATGTTTAATTCTTCAATCCTAGCAAGCAAATCATCATTATTATCTCTAGGATTGGGAATTGAAACATTACAAACATGAGAATCAACCTTAGCATTTAAACTAGCATTTTCATTTCTAAGGTTGTCAATCATCTCACGGCAAGTGCTTAGCTCACTAGATAATTTTTCACATTTTTCTACCTCTAGAGCATAAGCCTTTTTAACCTTAACATGTTTCTTGTTTTCTTTAATTAGACAATCCTCTTGGGAGTCCAAAAGGTCATCCTTTTCATGAATAGCACTAACTAATTCATTTAATTTTTCTTTTTGAGCTATGTTGAGGTTGGCAAAAAGGGAACGCAAATTATCCTCCTCATCACTAGCATTATCATCACTAGAAGATTCATATTTAGTGGAGGAGTTGGATTTAACCTTCTTCTTTTTGCCATCCTTTGCCATGAGGCACTTGTGGCCGACGTTGGGGAAGAGGAGTCCCTTGGTGACGGCGATGTTGGCGGCGTCCTCGTCGTCGAAGGAGTCGCTTGAGCTTTCGTCGGAATCCCATTCCCGACAAACATGGGCATCGCCGCCCTTCTTCTTGTAGTACCTTTTCTTCTCCTTTCTTCTCCCCTTCTTGTCGTCGCCTCGGTCACTGTCACTAGATATAGGACATTTAGCAATAAAATGACCGGGCTTACCACACTTGTAGCAAACCTTCTTGGAGCGGGACTTGTAGTCCTTCCCCCTCCTTTGCTTTAGGATTTGGCGGAAGCTCTTGATGACGAGCGCCATCTCCTCATTGTCAAGCTTGGAGGCGTCTATTGGTTGTCGACTTGGTGTAGACTCCTCCTTCTTTTCTTCCGTCGCCTTGAATGCAACGGGTTGAGCTTCGGATGTGTCGCCAAGCTCGTTGATTTTCCTCGAGCCTTCTATCATGCACTCAAAACTTACAAAATGCCCGATAACTTCCTCGGGGGTCATTTTAGTGTATCTAGGATTACCACGAATCAATTGAACTTGAGTGGGATTTAGAAAAATGAGAGATCTTAAAATAACATTTACCACTTCGTGGTCGTCCCACTTCTTGCTCCCGAGGTTGCGCACTTGGTTCACCAAAGTCTTGAGCCGGTTGTACATGTGTTGTGGCTCCTCCCCTTTGTGAAGCCGGAACCGACCGAGCTCCCCCTCGATTGTTTCCCGCTTGGTGATCTTGGTGAGCTCATCTCCCTCGTGCGCAGTTTTGAGCACATCCCAAATCTCCTTTGCATTTTTCAACCCTTGCACTTTGTTGTATTCTTCCTTGCTTAGAGAGGCAAGGAGTATGGTTGTGGCTTGAGAGTTGAAGTGCTCGATTTGGGCCACCTCATCCTCATCATAGTTTTCATCCCCTACGGATGGTACCTGCGCACCAAACTCAACAACATCCCATATGCTTTTGTGGAGCGAGATTAGATGAAATCGCATTAAATCGCTCCACCTAGCGTAATCTTCACCATCAAAAGTTGGTGGTTTGCCTAGTGGGACGGAAAGTAAAGGTGTATGTTTGGAAATGCGAGGGTAGCGTAGGGGGATCTTACTATACTTCTTGCGCTCTTGGCGCTTAGAAGTGACGGAGGGCGCATCGGAGTCGGAGGTCGATGTTGATGAAGTGTCGGTCTCGTAGTAGACCACCTTCCTCATCCTCTTGTGCTTGTCGCCTTTCCGTTGCGGCTTGTGGGAAGAAGATTTTTCCTTCTTCTCTTTGTGATGAGAAGAAGATTTCTTCTCCTTCCCTTTGTTGGAGGAGCTCTTCTTCTTCTCCCTCCTTTTGATGTGGGACTCTTCCGATGAAGTGCTCCCTTGGCTTGTAGTGGGCTTTTCGCCGGTCTCCATCTCCTTCTTGGCGTGATCTCCCGACATCACTTCGAGCGGTTAGGCTCTAATGAAGCACCGGGCTCTGATACCAATTGATAGTCGCCTAGAGGGGGGGTGAATAGGGCGAAACTGAAATTTACAAATATAAACACAACTACAAGCCGGGTTAGCGTTAGAAATATAAATGAGTCCGAGAGAGAGGGCGCAAAACAAATCCCAAGCGAATAAGCAAGAGAGACACGGAGATTTGTTTTACCGAGGTTCGGTTCTTGCAAACCTACTCCCCGTTGAGGAGGCCACAAAGGCCGGGTCTCTTTCAACCCTTCCCTCTCTCAAACGGTCCCTCGGACCGAGTGAGCTTCTCTTCTCTAATCAAAGCCGGGAACAAAACTTCCCCGCAAGGGCCACCACACAATTGGTGCCTCTTGCCTTGATTACAATGGAGTGTGATCTCAAGAACAAGTGAGAAAGAAAAGAAGCAATCCAAGCGCAAGAGCTCAAATGAACACGGCAAATCACTCTCACTAGTCACTAGGGCTTTGTGTGGAATTGTAGAGGATTTGATCTCTTTAGTGTGTCTAGAATTGAATGCTAGAGCTCTTGTAGTAGTTGAGAAGTGGAAAACTTGGATGCAATGAATGGTGGGGTGGTTGGGGTATTTATAGCCCCAACTACCAAACTTGACCATTGGCTGGAGGCGTCTGCTCGATGGCGCACCGGACAGTCCGGTGCACACCGGACAGTCCGGTGCCCCTGCCACGTCATCACTGCCGTTGGATTCTAGCCGTTGGAGCTTCTGACTTGTGGGCCCTCCTGAGTGTCCGGTGCACACCGGACATGTACTGTTTGATGTCCGGTGCACCGGCATGGGCGTGCCTGACGTCTGCGCGCGCTGCGCGCGCAATAAATGCACCGCAGGGAGCCGTTGGCGCCGCAGAGAGACGTTGCTCCGCTGGCACACCGGACAGTCCGGTGCACACCGGACAGTCCGGTGAATTTTAGCGGAGCGGCTGCCGCGCGAACCCGAGGCTGGCGAGTTCCTGAGGCCGACTTCCCTTGGCGCACCGGACACTGTCCGGTGTACACCGGACAGTCCGGTGAATTATAGCCGAGTCGCCTTGGAATTTCCCGAAGGTGGCGAGTTGGAGTCTGAGTCCCCTGGTGCACCGGACAGGTACTGTTCACTGTCCGGTGGCACACCGGACAGTCCGGTGCGCCAGACCAGGGGTGCCTTCGGTTGCCCCTTTGCTCCTTTGTTGAATCCAAAACTTGGTCTTTTTATTGGCTAAGTGTGAACCTTTTACACCTGTATATACTATACACTTGGGCAAACAAGTTAGTCCAAAGATTTGTGTTGGGCAATTCAACCACCAAAATTATATAGGAACTAGGTGTAAGCCTAATTCCCTTTCACTGGTGCCGCACCGGACATGCACTGTTTACTGTCTGGTGCGCCTCTGACCTCTGTTCTGACTTGTGCCGCACTATAGCGCTGTCAGGGGCACTGTTGCAGTCAACCGTTGCGCTGGTAGCCGTTACTCCGCTGGGGCGCCGGACAGTCCGGTGGCACACCAGACAGTCCGGTGATTTTTAGCGGAGTGCGCCTGGAGAAACCCGAGAGTGGCCAGTTGATTCTTGTACGGTCCTGGGGCACTGGACACTGTCCGGTGGCACACCGGACAGTCCGGTGCGCCAGACCAGAGCACACTCAGTTTCTTTGTTCCTTTGTATTTGCACCCTAACTTCAAACTTTTATTGGTTTGTGTTGAACCTTTATGCACCTGTAGAATATATAACCTAGAGCAAACTAGTTAGTTCAATATTTGTGTTAGGCATTCAACCACCAAAATTAATACTGGGAAAAGGTTAACCCTATTTCCCTTTCAATCTCCCCCTTTTTGGTGATTGATGCCAACATAAACCAAAGCAAATATATAAGTGCGGAATTGAACTAGTTTGCATAAGATAAGTGCATAGGTTGGTTGGAATTAAACCAATTTATTGTTTCACTAGATATGCATGGATTGCTTTCTTTTATTTAACATTTTGGACCACGCTTGCACCACTTGTTTTGTTTTTGCAATTTCTTTTGGAAAATCTTTTCAAAGTCTTTTGCAAATAGTCAAAGGTATATGAATAAGATTGCAAGAAGCATTTTCAATATTTGAAATTTCTCCCCCTGTTTCAAATGCTTTTCCTTTGACTTCAACAAAACTCCCCCTGAATGAAATTCACCTCTTAGTTTTCAAGAGGGTTTTGATAGATACTAATTTTGAAAATATATTAATTGAAGAAATTTTTATTACAAGATACCAATTGGAAAACAAAACCTTTGTGAATACCAACTAAATCTTTCATTTCGAAAATTTTGAAATGGTGGTGGTGCGGTCCTTTTGCTTTGAGCTTAATACTTTCTCCCCGTTTGGCATTAATCGCCAAAAACGGAGACTTTTGAGAGCCCTTTCTTTTTCTCCCCATTGGTACAAGTAAATATGAGTGAAGGATTATACCAATCGAAGAGTGGTATGGAGTGACGACGAAGGACAAAAGATACCGGTAGAGTGGAGTGGAAGACTTGTCTTCGTCGCATACTTCATTTCCCTTTCAATCTACGACTTAGTATAGAAATACACTTGAAAACACATTAGTCATACCAAATGAAAGAGATATGATCAAAGGTATATAAATGAGCTATGTGTGCAATGTTTCAATCAAAATTCCGAGAATCAAGTATATTTAGCTCATTCCTAAGTTTGCTAAAGGTTTTCTCGTCTAAAGGCTTGGTAATGATATCGGCTAATTGTTCTTTGGTGCTAACATAAGCAATTTTGATATCCCCCCTTTGTTGGTGATCTCTCAAAAAGTGATATCGAATGTCTATGTGCTTAGTGCGGCTGTGTTCAACGGGATTATCCGTCATGCGGATTGCACTCTCATTGTCACATAGGAGAGGGACTTTGCTCAATTTGTAGCCATAGTCCCTGAGGGTTTGCCTCATCCAAAGTAATTGCGCACAGCAATGGCCTACGGCAATGTACTCGGCTTCGGCGGTAGAAAGAGCTACTGAGTTTTGTTTCTTTGAAGCCCAAGACACCAGGGATCTCCCCAGAAACTGACATGTCCCTGATGTGCTCTTCCTATCAATTTTACACCCTGCCCAATCGGCATCGAAATATCCTATTAAGTCAAAAGTGGATCCCTTGGGGTACCAAAGTCCAAACTTAGGAGTGTAAACTAAGTATCTCATGATTCTTTTCACGGCCCTAAGGTGAACTTCCTTAGGATCGGCTTGGAACCTTGCACACATGCATACTGAAAGCATAATATCCGGTCGAGATGCACATAAATAGATTAAAGATCCTATCATCGACTGGTATACCTTTTGATCTATGGACTTACCTTCCATGTCGAGGTCGAGATGCCCATTTGTTCCCATGGGTGTCTTGATGGGCTTGGCATCCTTCATTCCAAAATTGTTAAGTATGTCTTGAATGTACTTTGTTTGGCTGATGAAGGTGCCGTCTTGGAGTTGCTTGACTTGAAATCCTAGGAAATACTTCAACTCCCCCATCATAGACATCTCGAATTTCTGTATCATGATCCTACTAAACTCTTCACAAGTAGATTTGTTAGTAGACACAAATATGATATCATCAACATAAATTTGGCATACAAACAAATCTTTTGCAATAGTTTTAGTAAAGAGTGTAGGATCGACTTTACCGACTTTGAAGCCATTAGTGATAAGGAAATCTCGCAGGCATTCATACCATGCTCTTGGGGCTTGCTTGAGCCCATAAAGCACCTTTGAGAGTTTATACACATAGTTAGGGTGCTCACTATCTTCAAAGTCGGGAGGTTGCTCAAACATAGACCTCTTCCTTGATTGGTCCATTGAGGAAGGCACTTTTCACGTCCATTTGATAAAGCTTAAAGCCATGGTAAGTAGCATAGGCAAGTAATATACGAATTGACTCAAGCCTAGCTACGGGTGCATAAGTTTCACCGAAATCCAAACCTTCGACTTGTGAATAACCTTTGGCCACAAGTTGGGCTATGTTCCTTGTCACCACACCACGCTCATCTTGCTTGTTGTGGAATACCCATTTGGTACCTATAACATTTTGGTTAGGACGTGGAACTAAATGCCATACCTCATTCCTCGTGAAGTTGTTGACCTCCTCTTGCATTGCCAGCACCCAATCCGAATCTCTTAGTGCATCCTCCACCCTGTATGGCTCAATAGAGGACACAAAAGAGTAATATTCACTGAAATGTGCAACTCGAGATCTAGTGGTTACCCCCTTATGAATATCACAAGGATGGAGTTGACGGGGTGATCTCGTTGAATTGCTTGGTGGACTCTTGGGTGTGGCGGTTTTTGACCCTGTATCTCTTGATCATCTTCCTTGTCTTGATCAACTTCATCTCCCCCTTGATCATTGTCCTCCTCTTGAGGTGGCTCATCCTCTTGATCTTCATTTTCATTGTCTTGAGCCTGATCCTCATCTTGAGTTGGTGAGGATGCTTGGTTGGAAGATGACGGTTGATCTTGTGCTTGTGTGGGCTCTTCGAATTCCTTAGGAACACCCATCCCCAATGGACATGTTCCTTAGCGCGACGCACAGAGCCTCTTCATCATCTAGCTCGTCAAGATCAACTTGCTCCACTTGGGAGCCATTAGTCTAATCAAACACAATGTCACAAGAAACTTCAACTAATCCAGTGGATTTGTTGAAGACTCTATATGCCCTTGTGTTTGAGTCATAACCAAGTAAAAAGCCTTCTACAGCCTTAGGAGCAAATTTAGATTTTCTACCTCTTTTAATAAGAATAAAACATTTGCTACCAAAGACTCTAAAATATGAAACATTGGGCTCTTTACCTGTGAGGAGTTCATATGATGTCTTCTTGAGGATTCAGTGAAGGTAGAGCCGGTTGATGGAGTAGCAGGCGGTGTTAATCGCCTCAGCCCAAAACCGGTCCAGAGTCTTGTACTCATCAAGCATGGTCCTTGCCATGTCCAGTAGAGTTCTATTCTTCCTCTCCACTACACCATTTTGTTGAGGTGTGTAGGCAGAAGAGAACTCATGCTTGATGGCCTCTTCCTCAAGAAAGCCTTCGATTTGAGAGTTCTTGAACTCCGTCCCATTGTCACTTCTTATCTTTTTGATACTCAATCCAAACTCATTTTGAGCCCATCTCAAGAATCCTTTAAGGTCTGTTGGGTTTGTGATTTTTCCTGCAAAAAGAATACCCAAGTGAAGCGAGAATAATCATCCACAATAACAAGGCAGTACTTACTCCTGTCGATGCTTATGTAAGCTATTGGGCCGAATAAATCCATGTGGAGTAGCTCGAGAGGCCTGTCAGTCGTCATGATGTTCTTGTGTGGATGATGGGCGCCAACTTGCTTTCCGGCTTGACATGCGCTACAAATCATGTCTTTCTCAAAATGAACATTTGTCAGTCCTAAAATGTGCTCTCCCTTTAGAAGCTTGTGAAGATTCTTCATCCCAACATAGGATAGTCGGCGATGCCAGAGCCAACCCATATTAGTCTTAGCAATTAAGCAAGTATCGAGTTCAGCTTTGTTAAAATCAACTAAGTATAGCTGACCCTCTAGTACACCCTTAAACACTACTGAATCGTCACTTCTTCTAGAGACAGTAACACCTACATCTGTAAATAGACAGTTGTAGCCCATTTTACATAATTGAGATACAGAAAGCAAGTTATAGTCTAAAGAATCTACAAGAAAAACATTAGAAATAGAATGGTCAGGTGATATAGCAATTTTACCAAGTCCTTTGACCAAACCTTGATTTCCATCCCTGAATGTGATAGCTCTTTAGGGATCTTCGTTTTTCTCGTAGGAGGAGAACATTCTCTTCTCCCCTGTCATGTGGTTCATGCATCTGCTATCAATTATCCAACTTGAGCCCCCGGATGCATAAACCTGCAAAACAACTTAGGCCTTGTTCTTAGGTACCCAAACAGTCTTGGGTCCTTTCACGTTAGAAACAAGCACCTTGGGTACCCAAACACATGTCTTTGACCCCTTGTGTTTGCCCCCAACATATTTGGCAACTACTTTGCCTGATTTGTTAATTAAAACATACGATGCATCAAAAGTCTTAAATGAAATGTTATGCTCATTTGATGCAGTAGGAGTTTTCTTTTTAGGCAATTTAACATGGGTTGATTGCCTAGAGCTAGAAGCCTCATTCTTATACATAAAAGCATGGTGAGAAACAGAATGAGATTTCTTAGCATGAATTCTCCTAATTTTGTGTTCGGGATAATTGGCAGGATATAAAATATAGCCCTCATTATCCTGAACCATGGGAGCTTTGGCCTTAACAAAGTTAGACAATTTTTAGGGGCATTAAGCTTGACATTGCTTCCTTGTTGGAAACCAATGCCATTCTTAATGCCATGGTGTCTCTCACTATAGAGCATGCTTCTAGCAAATTTAAACTTTTCATTTTCAATTTCATGCTCATTAATTTTTGTAGTTAATTGAGCTATATGATCATTTTGTTGTTTAATTAAAGCAAGGTGATCATGAATAGCTTCTACATTAACATCTCTACATCTAGTACAAATAGCAATATGTTCAATAGTAGATGTAGAGGGTTTGCAAACATTTAATTCATTTATCTTAGATTTTAGCATGGCATTTTCATTTCTAAGACATGAAATGGAATCATTGCAAACACTTAATTCTTTAACCTTAGAAACCAAACTAGCATTTTCATTTCTAAGGTTAGAAATAGAATCATGGCAAATGCTAAGCTCTTTGGTTAGGTTTTCACATTTCTCTACTTCCTGAGCATAGGCATTCTTCAACTTAACATGCTTTTTATTTTCCTTAATAAGGAATTCCTCTTGGCTATCCAAAAGTTCATCCTTCTCATGAATAGCTCCTATCAATTCATTTAATTTTTCTTTTTGTTGCATGTTAAGGTTGGCAAAAGGAGTGAGCAAGTCATCTTCATCTTCACTAGATGTAGTATATTTGGGGTGGTTCTAGATTGTACCTTCTTCTTTTTGCCGTCCTTTACCATGAAGCACTTGTGGCCGACGTTGGGGAAGAGAAGTCCCTTGTTGACGGCGATGTTGGCGGCATCCTCGTCGGAGGAGTCGGTGGAGCTCTCATCGGAGTCCCATTCCCGACACACGTGGGCATCGCCGCCCTTCTTCTTGTAGTATCTCTTCTTCTCCTTCTTTTCCCCCCTCTTGTCGTCGCCCCTGTCACTATCACTAGACATAGGACATTTAGCAATAAAATGACTGGGCTTACCACATTTGTAGCACACCCTCTTGGAGCGGGATTTGTAATCCTTCCCCCTCCTTTGATTGAGGATTTGATGGAAGCTCTTGATGACGAGCGCCATCTCCTCATTGTCGAGCTTGGAGGCGTCGATGGGGAGCCTACTTGATGTAGCCTCCTCTTTCTTCTCTTCCGTCGCTGTGAATGCGACGGGTTGCACCTCGGGTGTTGAGGTGGCGCCTTGCTCCAAGTTGACGATGTGTTTGGAGTCTTTGACCATTAATTCAAAGCTCACAAACTTTCTAATTACCTACTCGAGAGACATTAGCTTATATCTAGGATCACCATGTATTAATTGAACTTGAGTGGGATTACGAAATACGAGGGATCTAAGAATAACCTTGACCATTTCATGGTCATCCCATTTTGTGCTCCCGAGGTGGCGCACTTGATTGACCATGGTCTTGAGCCAGTTGTACATCGCTTGTGGCTCCTCTCCTTGGTTGAGGATGAATCGACCGAGCTCCCCCTCGATCGTCTCCCGCTTGGTGATCTTGGTCACCTCATCTCCTTCGTGTGTGGTCTTTAGGACGTCCCAAATCTCCTTGGCACTTTTTAACCCTTGCATCTTATTATACTCCTATCGACACAAGGAGGCGAGGAGTATAGTAGTTGCTTGGGAGTTAAAGTGTCGTATTTGGGCAACCTCGTCCGAGTCGTAGCCGTCGTCCACTACTTTAGGTACCTGCACTCCAAACTCAACAATGTTCCATATGCTTTCGTGGAGTGAGGTTAGATAATGCCGCATTTTATCACTCCACATAGAATAATCTTCACCATCAAAACATGGTGGCTTGCCTAATGGAACGGAAAGTAATGGAGTGCGCTTAGAAATACGGGGATAACAAAGTGGCATCTTACTATACATCTTGCACTCATGGCGCTTAGAAGTGACGGACGCCGCGTCAGAGCCAGATGTGGAGGGCGACGAAGAGTCTGTCTCGTAGTAGACCACTTTCTTCATCATCTTCTTCTTGTCGCCACTCCGATGCGACTTGACGCAGAGAGGGGATCCCTCTTTGGCTTTGGTGCTGGACTCCCTTGATGGAGCCTTCCCGTGGCTTGTGGCCTTCTCACCGGTTTCCATTTCCCTCTTGGCGGATCCTCCCGACATCACTTCGAGTTGTTATACTCTAATGAAGCACCGGGCTCTGATACCAATTGAAAGTCGCCTAGAGGGGGGTGGATAGGCAGAATCTGAAAATTATAAATTTAAGCACACACTACAAGCCATGGTTAGCGTTAGAATTAAATCCGAGTCTGAAAGAGAGGGGGAAAACAAATCAACCAAGAAATAGAGCGGATGAACACGGTGATTTGTTTTATCGAGGTTCGGTTCTAAAGAACCTAGTCCCCGTTGATGTGGTCACAAAGACCGGGTCTCTTTCAACCCTTTCCCTGTCTCAAACGGTCACTTAGACCGAGTGAGCTTTCTCCTTAATCAAACGGGTCACTTAGACCCCGCAAGGACCACCACACACTTGGTGTCTCTTGCTTTGATTACAAGTCTCTTGGGAACAAGAATGAGGAAGGAAGAAAGCGATCCAAGCAACAAGAGCTCAAAGAACACGAACAAAACACTCTCTCTAGTCACTAGGTGGTTGGAATGAATTTGGGACTTGGAGAGGCTATGATTCTTTGAATTGTGTCTAGGAGTGAATGCACTAGCTCTTGTATTGAATGAGAACCTCAGAAAACTTGGATGCTTGGAGTGGTTGTGGTTGGAGGGTATTTATAGCCCTCAACCACCAATAAGCCGTTGGGGGTGGCTGTTGTCGATGGGCGCACCGGACAGTCCGGTGTGCCACCGGACACTGTCCGGTACGCGAGCCACGTCACCCAACCGTTAGGGTATTGGAGTAGTCGACCGTCGGAGGCTTTGTCCTCTAGTAGCATCGGATAGTCCGGTGCCGCACCGGACAGGCATTGTTTGCTATTCGGTGCGGCTCTGATCTCTGTTTGGACTTCTACCGTGCACTGTAGCGCTGTCAGGGGCACTGTTGCAGTCGATCGTTACGCTGGTAGCCGTTACTCCACTGGGGCACTGGATAGTCCGGTGGCACACCAGATAGTCTGGTGATTTTTAGCGGAGTGCGCTTGGAGAAACCCGAGAGTGGCCAGTTGATTCTTGTACGGTCCTGGCACACCGGACTCTGTCCGGTGCGCCAGACCAAAGCACACTCAGTTTCTTTGCTCTTTTGTATTTGAACCCTAACTTCAATCTTTTATTGGTTTGTGTTGAACCTTTATGCACCTGTAGAATATATAATCTAGAGCAAACTAGTTAGTTCAATATTTGTGTTGGGCATTCAACCACCAAAATTAATACTGGGAAAAGGTTAACCCTATTTCCTTTTCAGTCCCGCGCCACTAGATCTCGCCAAGGTAGGGAGAGCAGCAGCAGACATGCATATATGGTCGTGTGGGCGCTTTATGGCGTACTCGCCCTCGCCGTCGACCATCACACTCCCCTGCATCGTCGCCCTTCCCATTCCCTGTGCTGCTATCGTCGAACAAGACAAGTAAGCCATCGCACTCCGCTTCGCCCATGTCTCATGTTCCCTTGCTTCGTGTCACATCTGATCAGTCACACCTGGAAGAGCGAATTGGGATCTAGCTCATGCATTCTGGAGAGCATCCAAGTTTTTACGGTTTGAATCTAAAGTAGCCCACCGAAGGCTTAAGGCTACTGTTCTCCGCCTGTGGTGGGTGCTAAACTCTTTCTAGGTTCCTTCTTTTGCAGGTGGGTCAAATCGGATAAAGAAAATATTGAAAAATAATGTTAGATACATCCACTTAGTATCTACATTAGAAATGGATATAAGTGCAGATATACATAGTATAAGTTTTAGCAAGTACAAATGACGGATAACGTATAAGGTATTCCTTTCCCGTTTTCGTTCTATTTTCTGGTGTTTTGCCATGTTTGGATTTACTATAGATTTGGCAAATTAAATACGACAGCTTGGCAAATTTTAGTAACAAATTAAAGCAAAATATTATTAAAATCATAGCTTGCTAAATCTTTGGTTTAGCATATTTTATAAGCTAATTAAGTAGACTGTTTGTTACTATGACTGAAATTGTGCTAGAAACAAGTAAATGCTCCTGTAAGTGCAGGTGACTCGATCGTTCAATATTTTTCGTGTATGTAGTTGTCTTAGAAATTTGGCCCTTAGAGCTGAATCTAATGTGGACACATGGTGTTACCACGTCTTCACCCTCTTCACGCTCAGTGCCAGCAAAAAATAGTGCAAAACGAACACTCAAACTCATAACTCTCTGATATAGAAATTTGAGGCTAACCAATAGACCACATGTACCTTAGTGTTTAAAAATAAAGAATAATTATATATGTATCCTAGGCGCCGCTACCCACGCTCCCCCATCTCGTGGCAACGCACGGGCACATACCTTGTATATATATACTCCATTTCTATTATTTTCATAATAGAAATACAACAGAGACTAAGGTAGCAGAGTAGGATTACAACCCAGACTCATAAAGGCATGTAGATGAACATGTTCACCGCTGAAAGGACCTACTGGACTAACCACAGTTTTTCGAGCTAGGCACACAAGACCCATGAGTAGAAATGACCCAAAATCACAAACACACTATGACACTAACACACTAGCTTTCAACAAAAAGCAAATCCACTTGCGAAACAGAACAGAGGGACGCCCAGGCAAGACCGACTTCCTTATTCCCGCTGATGCTCCCTTTCCTCATCATAATCTTCATCGCAATTGTCATCTCCATTTCCTAGCTTAACACAAGCAGCTTTCGTCAACAACTTTGCACCCTCCTACAAGAGATCTTGAAGCTCCATTTTACTAATACATGTCCAATGTGTCATAAGAGAGCAAGCGTGACATAGAATTTTATTAGGAGATTTAATCAAAGCATTCTCAAAACACATCTTGTTTCTGGCTTTCCAGATGGCCCGACATATAGCAGAGACACTTGTGATGTATAATGTCCAACCCCGGTATTTTTTTAACCAAAGCCAACAATGATCAATATCACTAGGGATATCTTTCCCGTTAATACTTTTAGCAACCATCACCCAAGTAACTTTGGCAATAGAGCATCTGAAGCATAAGTGGTCAATGGTTTCAATCTGATTACAAAAGCAGCAGTTGTAATGACCCACCCACTTTTTTACTCAGATTGTCCTTGGTTAACAAAATTTTATTTTCAAGGGACCACTTAAAAAATCTAATTTTAGGAGGGATTTTTTCCTTCCATATATGTTTCATATATGGGCCATAGTTACAAGGTTCAACATGAGCATACATAGATTTCATAAAAAATTCTTATGTGTTCCCCATTTCTAGGTAATCTGATCAAATGTATCAAAATCCAACTTGAACTTTCTTGCTTTATCACAGATTTCATTCCACATCTTAGCATTCTCCTCTTGTAACTATCTTCTGAAACACAGCTACCTGTTTTTTTTTAGCTTCCAGAACTAAGATATTTTTATCTTCGGAGATCTCATATAGATTGGGGACCACATTACATAAGGGATATCCATGAGTCGTTCATCTTTCTAGAATCTTGTTTTGTCTCCACTTTTAATCTTGACTTGTGTGTCCATAAGATAATAATTTTTAACTCTGAGAGTATCATGCCCAATAGGAGAATCAGAAGCATTGCTAGACATATCATGAATGCTTTTATCCTGTATATACTTATTTTTATAATGTCTTGCCAGATCCCCTTCTCATTTTCAATCTTCCACCACCATTTGCAAAGCAAGATCATATTTAGATTTCTGAGATTTTTAATCCCAAGACCTCCATTGGTTTTCTCAGTACAAGCTCTAGATCATTTTACCAAATAATACTTCTTTTATATCCCCCATGTCAAAGGAAATGTCTCCTTTTTGTATCGAGCTTTTTAATTACAGTTTTGGCAGCAGGTACATGGACAAGTGGTATATAGGAGCATTAGATAGGCAAGCATTAATAAGTGTAATTCTCCCAGCTATAGAAAGAACACCGTCTTTCCAACTTTAAAGTCTTTTATCAACCTTTTCCACCAGCTTAACCTAGTCATTCACACAAAGCCTGCTAGGGCCTCTAGCCTAGTGGTTAAGGACTTCCGAGTAGCACCTCCAAGCCCTGGGTTCGATTCCCCTCAGGAGCGAATTTTCAGGATTGGTTAAAAAAATCCCCTCGCTGTGTCTCATCCGCTCTCGGGTTACGATGTCCGGTGCGCCACCCTCCGGTTGGGCCGTTGCAGAGTGGACAGTTGATGCCGGCCCGTTAATGATGGGGGGCCAGGGTTCGGAGATTTTCTCGGCCGGGACCATTGTTTCGGTCTCTTCTTAATATAATATCGGGAGGACGGTCTTTCCCTCCCCGGCCGAGTTTTTTAGGACTTACAAGCACTCCAAGATAGTTCATGGGGAGATCACTGATCTTACAGTCGAAACGGTTAACATGCTGTTCATCAATCATACTATTTCCATTTATTTGCATATTGTTCATCAATCATACTATTTCCATTTATAACAAAAATTTCACTATTCATGAAGTTGATTTTTTCAAACTAGACATGATTTCATACATAGAGCAGAATCTTAAGATATCTGGCCTTCTCCAAGTCTTCTTTTAACATATTGAAGCATAATAACACCGTGAGGAGCAATGTGATCTCCAAGACCATTCAACAAACCATTTTCCTGAGCTTTATTCAACATTCTTGCCGAGCAATCAGCTACAAAGTTAAAAAAGAATAGGGTACAGAGGATCCCCTGTCTCGCCTCCTTGAAACTTTTGACGTTATCAGGAAAGAATGGATTGTAATGCCCCGAGCGGACAGCCGGACAGGCGACAACCATCTCACGCCATGCTGCCATGGGACATGCTCTATTGGTGACATTGTTACCTGCCTAATCTAATCTTGTGCAGGTTAATTTGTTGCGAGAGGCGTCGCTTACTCGGTTCACAGCAGTTTTAATCGGGAATATGAATATGCCGGCAAAATAGCCAAACTGTTTGGGGGTGATCTCGGCCTGTAGGTGTAGTTTCTTCCTCCGCTAGCGATGGGCCCAATTATGAAGTAGTTAGTATTCGTTTCGGTCTTTAATGTCGATGGTTCATGGGCTCAAGCTGGACTTGGTTGTTGGGCCGAGCTAGTATTACGGTGAAGGAAGGAAGAGCTGACGAGCGGGACCCCCAAGCAGTGTAAGCGAGAGCGTGCAAGCGCTCGTGTGAGGCTGACTACATAGGACCCGTGCCAGTGAAAGCGAGTGGCGGGCGCGACAGCAAATAGGTGGACCGGGCGCACGCGCATGACTACACCGGCTAAGCCAAGTCGGCCCAAGGTAAGCGCCTGGTAGGTTTCCTTTCCCTTTTTTCTTCTTTTTCTTTTCTTATTTTCTTTTCTGTATTCTATTTTTATTTTCCATTTTCAATTCCGAATTCCAAATTTAGTTCAAAATAAAATTTTCAATCTTACAATAATATGAAACAATTAAAGTTCCAGAATGACATTTAAAACTTAAATGCTTTTATTTAGCCTTTATTAATTTATAGAAATAAATTACGGATGCATAATTTAGTAAAATAAAATTCAAACAAAGCACTATTTTATTTTAAAAAAATAACCTCCTATCCACTTAACTAGACTTTTGGGGTTTACATATTACATGTTTGATTCAAAATGAAGAGTGGTAAGGCAGATTATATAATGGATGCATTTGCATGAGGAGATGCATACATGGCGTTAGTATGCAAATTGTTGCTAGCTCGATAGCTATGCATCCCACGACATTCCTGTGGATCATCTATCATATTTAAACTTACCAGTTTATCTCGACACATTGGAGCCAGCCACCAAATTTATGGAAGGCATTCTCGAAAGTATTTTGTTGTGGTGAATAACTGCAGTCCGTTAGATGCTCAAGTGAAAAGACGATAGATCCGAGAAGGAGAGACTATGCAAATTGATGCTCAAACTTGTTAAATCAAACTTGTTAGATGCTCAAGTTAAATCATATTTGTTTAAGTATAACCTATTCAAACTTGTTATTGCTGGTACTCAATTGTGAATTATTACCATTACCATTTACAGCTTCTGATTTTGTTTTGCAATCAAGTGCATGATAAAATGGAAGAGAATCAACGGAATCCAAGTATCTTTGCCTTTCTGAACCAAACAACACCTCAGTTCTTTCTGGGTGCATTGTTTTTTTTCTAATGACTTAGGTGGGATGATCATTGTTAACTGTAGTGCTTATTTGCTAGCTAATAATAGGTATGTGCAACTTGGAAAATTAGTTTCTAGTTTTTTTTAAAAAAAGTAATATTATTTTACAAAAAATATGATAAATGTCTGACAAAACAAAATGTGAAAAATAAAACATGATACGGTAAAAAGTTCCCTAGACCCAAATTAAAGTGTCAATTTGTTGTTGAGCCATAGCTCGTCAAAATATACTGGCAGAAAACTTCATAGTACGTTGTTTCAAATATAGTAGCCAACAACCTTTTAAAGTTATTTGGTCTTCAATTTGAAGATGAGAAATATACACCGGTACAAAGAACCTCTACAAAGACGGTTCTTAACTTATTTTGCCAGTGGTGGAGGCTAGTAGAATTATTTCTTTTCACATGCGGTTAATTGAGAATTGCCAGCGAAAGTGAAAATCAATTTTAGAAAATATAAACTGGGTTTTAAAAACTGCAAGTAACACAGTTGGTGTCAATCGAATCGAACCCCCAACCTCACTATCATGTGTAGCTTCCTCTACCAATCCATTCATCACTTGTGTCTAGATTATAGTTTTGTTGCCCACATATTAGAACAAACCGAGTGTAAATTGATTATTTGAAGCTATAAACGAATTCAAACTAAAAAGTTATCAACTATAGAATTGAATAACTTTTTAAGTTCCACAACTTTTAGTTTGGTGTTTTTTCCATCCGAGGTTGTTTGCAAAATTTGCATTTTTAATTTGACAAATTCAGATGCAATTTTGAGAGCCCAAAAGGTTATAAATAAACAAGTTGTCAACTGTAAAGTTTGATAACTTTTAGAGATCTATAACTTTTATTTTGTGGTTTTTTCAAACGAGGTCATTTCAAAACTCAAAAAATGGATTTTAAATGGTTTCTATAAGCAATTTCTTAAGAAAACAATAAGTAGAAATCATATTTGTATTGGCGGATTCTTAAAAAACACCAGTAGAAATCATGGATTTGTATTGCCGGTTTTCGTAAAGAACTGTCAATACAAATATGATTTATACTGGTAGTTTTCTTGCAATTGCAGTTTTCTAAGAAAACCTCCATTTGTCGGTGTTTCGAACTTGCATCGTCGAGTAAATTTGTGTATGCGCATTTTAGGCCCGAATGGTGTGCTCAGTGGACGTAAGGGTTAGTTCGGGCATGCCTTTAGAGAGCCGACTTTGACTTTTTAGAATGTTTTTATCCCCTATGACCCATGGGCCAAGGGGCCTAGGGTAGTGGTGGAGCCAGCCCAAAGTTAAAGCCTAGGCACCATGAAAAGATTAATTCGTAATAAACTAATCCATGCAAACCAAATAGGATTATTACCTTGTTTGTTGTGTGGGTGTTGCATATTGGAGCTAGATATGCAGATTGCGTGCCATAAATTGTACAACCAAATTGCATAATGTATAAGCAATCAAACAATACCCACCTAATTTTTTAGGTTAAATGAACTACATGAAGCCTCTCTGTTTCAAATTTCAAGGCTGGAGCGTTGGATCTAGCCCGCCGACCTGGGTCGCTGGGCCATGAAGCTCGGGCACGTGCCTGGGCATGTCGGGCCTCAGCTCCCCATTGGCCTAGGGTTTTTAACCCGGGCAAGGAGAGACTATGAATAGGAGCAAGACAACCATTGTGAGACCAGAGATGAATTTCTCGCTTGAGATTTACCATTTTTCGGTAAAGTTTCCCATTCTCGCTACCGACCGAGAAACGAAAACTGGTCTGGTTTTTAGTGAATTTTGGTTTAGAATTCAAAGATATGAAAGCCAAACTGTGGTCAACAAAACGGTATTCGAAAAATGCAAAACAAAAATGTAATCGTTGTGTGAGACATCGTCGGCAATGCTAAATTAAGTCGACAACTATTTTTTTGGGGTCTTTGGTGGACATGGATTTGGTTTATGCATTTGAGAGGTAAGTATCTATGCTATACAGACACGTTTTGCAACAACTTGTACATTATATAATTTTTTTTTTCCTATGGCGCATCTATGTTATATGTCTTGCTAAATTTATTTGGCGTTTAGTTCGAATCAGATGTGGTGTTCGTCCACTAAATAATATTAGACATATCTTTGGTTCTTGGTTAACTAGTCTGGATAATAGAATGAAAAGTCACTTTATTCTAGGAGCCTCGGCTATATGTTGGGCAATCTGGTTGAGCAGGAATGATGCGGTGTTTGATAATGCTCCAATAAAATCTTCTTTTGCAGGTGGTTTTTCGGGGTACGCATTGGCTCCACTTGTAGGCTCAACTACAACTTAGATAGGATGTCAAGAACTAATAATCAAGACATGTCATAGATTAGAGGAGTTGGTGAAGCAGATTTTTAGACATCATGGATGGAGATCTGCATTTAGACTTTGTCTTTAGTCTCATTTCGGCGCACTATGTTTTGTTTTTTCTGAGTTTTTAGATAGTGATGTTCCTAAGTATGTAATAATTCGGCTATAGTCTCTTTGAGACAAAGGCCGGGAACTTTCAATTTCTCATTATCTAAAAATATATAACATAGACATGTTTTGGTTAATTAGACGCTATTAATTAATTTGGTGACGTACGTGTTTGGTTTTTGCGTCACTAAACTAGGTGATCTTACTTTTTAAGGTTTTGGTATTGTTTTGTGAGTGCCGTATATAACATGGAATCTCGGAGAACGAACATAGACATCCACGTTCGTAAAAGTTGACATCCTGTCGCACGTGGCGTGGGCAATAATGCATGATCGTTAGTTAGCGGTGCTCGATCTGTAGTTCTGTACGCAGGAGGCCGCCATATATATAACAGAAACCACACTAAACTGTGCCATACGGTGCGTGCTATAGTCCAAAGCTCTGGCGGCCGGCCGGAGATATAAATAGCACAAGTGTTCTGAGCTAGCGCTTTACCACGCAGTGGGTTCCGATGTGTGACGCATTAATAATAGTATAACACTGGAAATTAAAGTAGGGTCATATATTTGTGTCTGCAACCGTAATTTATCATCTACTGTCACTGAGCTGCTAATCATAGGCTTTATAGCAAAGTAAGCAAACCAACTACCAGCGCATGCACATGATTGGTTGGTGAGACGGATCATCTAGTGTGTGTGTGTATATATATATATATATATATAGCCAAGACCTGCAGGAAGAAATCCATACGAGGAATCTGCTGCATCGATTCTAGTCGGCAGAGCAGATCTGGCAGCACAAAGGATCGATTTGTAGCGAATGACGATGCATGGTACGTCGATTTCCGGATCTGCCGCTGGTACATTGAGGTACCGTTCAATTCATTCGTTTAAATTTGCACAGGCGCGGATATAATCAAGTTTTCAAATCCATGAACGTTCAAATTAACTGTTGAATCTGATCAGATTGATGTGCATGTCTGTACAGACTACAGAGCTAGCTAGCTTGTTATTATTGGAGCTTGCGTCGCGGATATGTCGACGTCCTCAGCTGGTACTTTGATAACGGCGGCGGAAGTCTCACTGGCTTGCAAGATCATTGGTTTCTTCAATGACTGGGCTCTTCGGTTGGCGACTCTTGCCAGCTTGGCCTGCACCCTAGTCCTCATGCTCTTGGCCGACACCCGCCGGCACAACAAGTACCCCTTGCTTGTGTTGTTAGTTTGGGCGGCGTACCAGGTGCAGCCACAGGTCGGGGGCTACGCCCTCACCCACCTCACCATCAGCAGCGCAACAACAACAACAACCACGACGACCTCATCAGCGCGCGAGCAGCAGCTAGTGGCGTTCTGGGCGCCACTCCTCCTGCTCCATCTGGCAGGACCGGACAACATCGTCGCCTTCACCCTGGAGGACGGCAAGCTCTCCTGGCGCAAGCTCCTCGACGCCATATGGAAAATAATACAGGCCCTGTATGTCATGCTCAAGTACATATACCTTTGCGACAGCGGGGTCCTGCGCTCCGCGTCCTCCATCATGGTCACCCTCGGTGTAGCCAGGTACTCCGAGAGCGTGGTCGCCCTTTTGCGAGGCAACATGGACAACCTATGGGGCTCCGCCTCCGCCGGCGACGACGAGCGCAAGCCGCCGCAAAGCACCGGCGAGTACGGGGCTGCTGCCGCCGCCGATAAAAATGAAAAAGAACTGACCACCCTGCTCTATTCCCACACTCAGTTCCTGGCTTGTGGCCGCCGTGCCATGGCCGATTCCTCCGTCGACACGGATTCGCCCAACTATGCCATCGCCCGGAACATCTTCTCCCAGCAGGACCCAGATGGTGTACGCAAGGTGGCCGGGATGGAGTCCTCCCTCATGTACGACGTCCTCTACACCAAGGTCACCGTGGTGCACACCTGGGGAGGCTACCTCCTCCGTCTCGTCTCGCCGGTCGGCACGGCGACGGCTTCCTCCTTGTTCTGGCTCTACCCCAAGGACAGCGAGGAGACTCCTGACGTCGTCATCACCTACATCTTGCTGGCGGCTGCCTTCTTCCTGGACGTGGTATGGCTAGTGAGGGCCCTAGGCTCCACCTGGGCATACTCGTTCCTGAATGCTAGGGCAAACATGTGGCTTCACCATAAACTGCTGTGCAGCGGATGCTGGCTCAGGCTCCGCCGCATCCTTGTCGGGCTAGATCTGTTGTGGCTATTAGGGATTCGGAAGGATCCGAGCAGCCGCAGGATGTGGTCTGGAAGAGTTGGGAGGTACGACTTGCTGGCTGAGTGCACCCGGCGTCCATCCATGGTGGAGCGCCTGTGCACCTGGCTGGCCAGCAACCTCAGATTGGAGGACATCTGGAAGGAATACCAGCACTCGAGGTGCATCTCTGAGGCTCTGAGCTCGAGCGAAGAGCCCAGAAGGTGCTGTTCGAGCGGATTCAGCAGAGACTGTCCGGCAGTGCTGACCGCCGCTACTCCATGGAGGACATCACCACACTCTGGGGCCAGGAGGCGGTCAAGAGAAGAAGAAAGCGGGACAAGCTCAAAGGCATCAAGCTGGGTATTTTCGGCCGTGAGTTCCAAGAGGACGTCCTCTTGTGGCACATCGGCACCACCATCTTCCTCGCCCGCAGCGATCGACAGCTGCTCAAGGACAAGGCCAACAAGTATCTGGGAGCAGTCGAGGCGCTGTCGGACTACCTCATGTTTCTGCTTGCTGTACGCCCGAGCATGCTGCCGGGACTAGAGCTCCGGAAGCTGTTCGAGGTCACCTGCAAAGCTTTGAAGGACTCAGGGTCAGGGGTTCGTCGAAAGGCTGGTGAGAAATGTGTCCCCTGTCACGCAGCTAGAAAGGCGAAGCTTGCTGAACTAGTGCAGAAAGAGATGTCTGGCCACAACCAAGCCTCGGTCGACGCTAATCGGCGTCTTATCTTTGTCGCATGTCAGCTTGCCACTGAGCTGTTAAAAGTGAAAAAGGATCAGATGGAGGAACTACTGGATCTCATGTTTGACGTGTGGGTGGATAAGATCTTGTATGCGGCCACCCGCTGCAGCAAGGACTCCCATGCCAAGCAGCTTGCCCGGGGTGGTGAGCTCACAACCATCCTGTGGATTGTGGCCGAGCACGCTGGCCCGTTTCAAATTGGGGAAACCAGCATCAGTGATCCTCCACCATTTGACGGCGACAACAACAACAACAACAACAACAACAACAACAACAACAACAACAACAACAACAACAACAACAACAACAACAACAACCACGACGACGACGACGATTGTCCATGTGAAAAGCTCGGCAAAGAAAAAAAGAAAAAGAACTGCAACGAAGATCCTGATGTTTGCCTAGACATTTGTTGTGTGAAAGATTACTGTTGTACGAATGAATACTATTACTGCTGATGAGCAATTTTCGGGTATGTTTTGTTCCCAATTCAAAATATAGAAAGCCATGAATGCATAAGTATAGTAGGAAGTGACACGGCTATTTCAATTCTATTATTTTTTAGGGATTTTTATATTGGTGCCCTTAGTTGTACCTAAGTACTCAATTTTATCTTATGTTTTTCTTCTTGCTCAGTTTTACCCACGGACACGTTCCTTCGCTCAGAAATACGCCTGGACGCAAATTAACTAGAATCAAACAACACATACATAGAATTCTAAACATAAAGTTTTGAAGGATATGAACCACATTCATCCGTGTGTCAATTCTACTTGATCTTTCCCTATAAAGTTTTGAAGAAAAATATCTAGTCTGGTGCGCTCTTTTATTAACCCTTCCCGTGATGGATTTTCACAACTAGCTCCCGGTCCCAGGGCAGAAGGTGACGTCATAGCTGGAAGCGCCGGAACAGGTGAAGGTGCTGCTGGTGTCGTCGTAGGCGTAGCTGTACGCCGACGGGCATGCGCTCTTGAACACCTGCGAGTAGTTGGTCGGTCGGCACGTCGCCGGCGTGCCGTACTGGCCGGTGCAGCAGTAGCGCGCGCTGCCGTAGGCGCTGCACGCGCTCTTGCACGCCACGACGCCGCCGCTGCCGGACGAGGCGACGACGCGGAGGTCCGCGGGGCACATCGCGTTCACGTCGCCCGCGCACGCCGCGGGGCGACAGTCGCCACCGCCGCCCGAGGGCGCCACGCGCACCGGCACGTTGAAGCCGTCGACGAGGCTAACATCGTAGAAGTCCTGCCCGCCGCTCCCCGGCGCTGCGAGCGTGACCTCGACGAGCGAGACCGGCGGCGCCGGCCCGCGGCCCTGGCAGGCGACGTCGCCCGTGCCGCAGTCGGCCGTGGCGCAGGAGAAGCGGCCGGTTGCGGAATCGACCGCGCAGCCCGTGCGCGCCCAGAACGTGCCGGACCATGTCCCTGACGACGGCGCGTCCAGGCGGGACGTGGCGGACCGCGCCAGGTAGAAGCCCGAGCTTGCGAGCGGCGGCGAGCTGGCGCCGTGGAGCGCGCCCACCCACACCGGGTGCTGGCAAGCGTTGGTGAACCTGAACGACGCCGCTCCGTCCACGCCTAGCGCTACATATTCAAAAATGAACGCAGAGAGAACAGAGAAATCATGGAAGGGTTGTTTCTAACTTTCTATAGAAGGAAAAGAATAAAAATCATGAAAGAATACAATTAAACGAGCTAAACAAAGAAAAGAAAATGAGTTGATCAGAAGTGCAGATTATAGGAAACAAAAACTTGATGTGAATCCAATTTCACGCACAGACCAGAAGTCCAGAACCAATGATGAAATCAGGTTTTTCTCCGCGGCAATGCTGAATCAAAATAATTAAATAAAAAAATAGCACCAAACAAAAAAAATGACACACAAACAAAGAGCAACAACATATGGGAATGAAAAAGAATCCCACCGCACCGCACCTGCGAGGTGAATAAGCTGAAGAATCGAAAGAATGGCTGGAATGAGCATCCTGTTCCTGCTAGCTCCATTGACTCCGGCAGAGAGTTGGAGAAGAAGGTGAGCTACCGCCATGGCAGTAGCAGAGCGCACGCACAAGAAACCTGGCCGATCGGCCTCGATCTCGATCACAGAATCAGATAATCGGGCAACCACAGGACTTCTACGCTGCTATATATATAATCTGCTGATATCTGTCTTGCACGTATATACTGCATCTCAAGCAAAATCAAGAAGCTAGCCCCAAGCAGGTACGGTGGTTGTAGAATAGAAAGAAGATGCGTTGAAGAGAGAAAAGGGCAGGCAGGCGACAGATGAAGAAAAAGTTTGCACCTTTTCGGCGAATTTATGTCGGTCCCTCACGCTTGGCGTGAGCTATCTATCATTCTATAGCTGCGCTCTGCATCATGCAGCAGCTAATTTGCCAGCTTAGCTAGCTGTACGAACTGGATCGATGACTTCATGCACGGATCGTCATCGCTTTAATCCACCGATCACATACAGGAGTATTAAATTGGTCTAGATCTCGCTCCCTTTTCGATTTGGTGCGGGTTTGGTGGCGCTCTGCCCTGGAGGCCTGAACTTACTGTCCGTGCCTGAACCTTGTCTCTGCATAAGTCAATTGACTGGTGAACTGATAAAGGCTGAGGATTCTTTTCGGAGGGCGCAAATAAGAGAAAGTTGGCAAATGATGAAACTCTTTGCTGGCTCCAAACAAACAGATGGACCAGAAAAGTGCCTTTCATTTGTTGTAAGAACGATGGAAGGAAACATTCTTGTCTTTTCTTCTCTTCGGGGTATAACATAGAAAAAAAAAGGTTGACAAACGGTCAACATGTATGGGTTTGCAAATTCACAAACATATGTTATCTGAGTGTAGATTCGGTTTAGAATCTAGCTAGGGGCATTTTTTATTTGCCAGTAAAAAACAATAGAGTGTAGATTCAGTTTAGAATAGATAATCATACTATAAAGAGGAAAACTTTTGCCATTGGGTGGATTTACTCTATGCATATGTATTGTACATAGTGAGAATGTAAAAAAACATTTACAATGTTTGTGAATATAAAATTCACATGCACAAGTGTTTGGAACACTTTTGGAGTTGACATATTTGAGAGAAAAAAGAGAAACAGCGCGTTGGACCCTAACTGCACAAGCATCGGACCTTCCAACGGTTAACCCTAGGTACACTATATTAACAAGGTAGTGGCAGACCAGGTGCAATATTCACCTATTCGTCATCAAAGACTAAGAAATAAACCCATTATGATTCTATAGATTGGATGATTTATTAAATTAATAGTATTTAAACATGAAATATAGAACCATTATCCAATATTAGGAGCAATCTAAAATTTGAATTGTCATATATCCATCATTAAAGACTAAGAAATAACCTATTATGATTCTATAGATTGATTAATTCTGCACAGTTGGTGTAGCCCGCGAGCCAGTTCGCGAGCTGGAACGAGTTAGCTCGGCTCGACTCGGCTTGGCTCGCTCGAGGCTCGCGAGCCACTCCGAGCCGAGCCGAGCTTAAGCCGTTTCATGAGCCTCAAACTTATTTTTCAGCCCTACCTATATGGCCCACTGCCAAGCATGTGGACGAGTTCAAACTACATTATTGGTTCCTATGTGTTGGTCTCACAAATGGTGTTGACCTAGTCCAATGGGAAAAAAGTGTCTCTAGAACCTCTCTACATGGGGCCAAAGAGTCAATCAATACTACTCTTTAGTCTAATGACCGTTGGACTCTCGGTGTCGAATCATACGCTAGTGATTAGGGCTGAGTGTCATTTGGACAACACCGATCACATTTAAAATGGCTAGTACATGTGGCGTGTCTATACGTCATCATATTAGTGTCATATCGTCCGACACCCCCGACTTTTCAACAGTAAGGAGCCCTACAAGTCCTTCTCTCATAGAGGCTTATAAATAGAGTTTGAATGGCCTTAGTATGTATCTCTTGAAACTTTAACCTATTGAGCACCCTTGTGAGCCTAGGTAAATACTTCCCACTCATATCTTTGTTCATCACTTGGTTCAAGTTTGGATTGGGAGAGATTCTAGTTCGTTAGCTCTGAGTTATAGCATCAAGTGGCACTATATATTGAGTTGAGGTACAGGATTCCTGTTACTCTTAATGGTTGTCGTCACGACGTCACCTAATTATCTTGGAGGTAGTGCATGATCATTGAGCAACTTTAGTTATTGTTGTCGACTCCAAAAAAGTGATTATTGGGTGCATGATCATTGAGCAACTTGCGGAAGATCATAATGAGCAACTCTAGTGGAATCGTAGTTAGTTAGAGTGCACCATTTGAGTGATTCTTGTGGCACCCTTTGTAAGTGAAGCTTGTCACACTTGTTATCTCAATAAATAAAGTGGGGACTTCCAAAATGAGGACGTAGGTTGTTGTTAAGTAATCGAACCTCGAGGATAAATCATTATGTTCTTTCTCTTACTTGGTTCATCTTGATCTCTATCGCATTTATATTTATATTCTTCACTTGATTGGTAGTTTCTTGAGTAGCTCATCGTTATAACTAGTCGTTATTAGTTCTCTAGTGTTGTTGTGTAGTTGCTAGTTTATATGCTTGAATGAAATTAACTTAGGAACATAGCAACTACAATTATTTAGGGGCCTCGCTTGTTGTGAAATAGAGCTAGAGCATGATGTTGCATTCACACAACCTTTTGTACTAATAAAACTTTGATCTAGTGTTTTGTGTTCTTCTAAGGAAAATTTATAGCATACTCATCCCCTCTAGCCATCTAGATCCTATGAAATGGTATCAGAGTCATGGTCACCTTCAGTAATAAGGCTTGATAATCTTTGGTGCAAAGATAGCTCAAACCAACAATATGGCAAGCCACCTCGCTCTGATGGAACCAACTATGATACTGGACAAAGAAAATGAGTAAACACTTGAAATCAATGGACACAAGAGTTTGGGAATTGGGATGTTACAGAAAAACCGTTAATAGTGCTTGGTATGAACAACCTAACACCTAGAGAGTAAAAAAATTTGCAATACAATTATATTACTCTAAGTTTGCTCTATGATGCTATGGATCTAAAAGTGATTGAGCAAGTCAAGGATCTTGATTTATCATATGAGGTGTGGAAGAGAAAGATGAATCTAGTGAAAATGATGGCTCAATTCAAGTGATGAAGATGGTAAGAGATGGCTCTATTTGTGCATGCTTTGGAAAATTCATGAAGAAGAAAGGCTCTAGACCAATAAGAAGAATGCCATCCCTCAAGAGAAAGTAAGAAACAAGGTGCTACAAGTGTGGTAGCAAGGATCATCTAATTATCAGTTGTCCTCACAATGATGATGATAAGAAAGAAAGAAGAATGACATACATAAAGAAGGCGAATCGATGACTTTCAAGAACAAGAAGAAGGTCTACAGCGTATTGTGTTTAATGGGATAGTGATGTTTCAAGTGATAGTGACAATTAAAGTGATGATGACAAGAAATCCATATAGAAGAAGGCACTTGCAACTACTTTACTAGTAAGAAACCTTCTGTTTTTTTGACACTGCTACCTCTCCACCATGCTTCATGGCTAATGGTACTAATGTACAATATAATGAGAGCGGTAGTGAAAGTGAGGATAAGGAGCAGGCCTCCAAGGAGAACTCCTTGACCTATTATAATCACATTCTTGTATTCTTGCTCAAGAGAAGAGGGAACCTATTAAAGTAGCTAATGTAGGTGTGACATGTGATATTTTTGGTGAATCTATCTGTTGGTCACTTGCTTTCAATTGCTACATGGCATAAAAAACAAGGCAACACAAAATTAAGAGACAAGAACCTCATCCTCAATGTGATACACCTTCAGTTAACAGCTTGAGGGCGAAGGTTTTTAATGTATAACAAAAGACGAAGTTGTTGTATACTTGATTTCAATCCTTTGAAGATGTTGAAAGTCAAGGCAACAAGTGATAAGAAATGAAGACCTTCGTCCTGAGGTTAATACTCTTTCGGAGTATAAGTACAAAGGGCGAAAGGTATTCGAACAAGAATGCATAACAAAAGTGAATTGTGATTTAAGGAGGCAGACGAAATGATATGTGAGAGCTTATCTCTATTGCCTTAGCGTTTTCAGTATGTCTCTCATTACATTGGATGAACTTACAACATACCTTTGGCTCCTGAACAGTGGGATGCATGAAGGTTCTTCGAAGGCTAAGCACTATGAAGTTATGGCCCTTGGAAAAGGTACTTTATGTAGGTCACTATTCATCTATTTATAGGGGAGACAAACCGCCTTTATACATATTTACAACAATGCCCATCAAGGCATTCAAACACTATTTGCAAATGATATAAGGATAATATCGTATTTTCTCTATCTTCGTCTTTACAAGTCTCAGCTTTCATTGTTTAGTGACTTCCTTTTTGACTCATGCTCGAAGTCATCGCCTTCGGCACCGTCTCTACTGCTTGCTTGTAGACGAAGTGTCTTTATTTAATGCTTCAGCCGAAGGTTAGCTTCGTCTGTAAGAAGAAACATTCCTGAAACACATTTACTTATGCTGAAACTATGTGTTAGTCAGCTAATTTTCTCTTTGTCAGCAAGTTATCTTCGGCATAGCATTAGTCGTCTCCTTAGGGAAGTCATGCAATACAGTTAATCAGAGGACCTTCAACAATGTAGGCCCCCAATCAGTGATCTTTGGCATAAGAGGCCCCAAACACTATCTATGCACCTATTGTTTTTTCTCCTACTAACTTCTCTTGCAGCACTATAACATCATCATCTATGAGTGATGGTTTCACCAATAATGCCTCACTTATGGTTGAAATGAGACCTTGAAGAAGGAGGTGAATGAGCTCACTCATGCATTAGATAAAGCCTATGGTGGTGAGGCCCGCTTGCTTAAGTGCTTGGGTAGTCAAATATATCTCTTAATAGAGGGATTGGGCTATGACCCAAGAATGGCAAGGCAACCTTTGCTACTCACAAGACTAGTTTTATGAGAGGTATGGTTGGTTTTGTTGTAGATGCAAGCATGTTGGGCACATAAAGTAATAATTCAAGAACAATAACAATGCAACATCCTGAATTAAATTCGATTCTTGTTATTTGATTTCCAAGGGCATTAAATGTGTGAAAGATAAGTTCATTAGTGCATCCATTGTTGGCCTAAAGAAGGCAATTTGTTAGCCCAAGATCCTAGTCACTAACATTGGAGAACTAAGGCAAATTTGGGTACTCAAAAGAAATATTTCCTTTTTAGGTTAATTAAAAGGCTAGAGAAAGGCATTGGTTGCTTGATAGTATGACTAGAAATCAATGAATGGTCAATTCAATTGCTACAAGTGGCAATTGTGAGTTTGAAAGCATTACATTTAGTGATAATGGCAAGGGTAAGGTCAAAGGACTTAGATTGTAATATCCAAAAATATGATTACATCAATGTGTTATTAGTAAGTCTCTCAACTCCAACCTATTGTGTATGGCTTAGTTATGTTATCATGGTTTAAAATTCAAATTTGGTGTCAATGATGGGAAGATAGCAAGTGTTGATGCATAAAATTTCATATTCAAGCCTGAGTGCAAGCAGGAGTGCCCTCAGCGCAACAAGGAGTAGTGCTCGCAGCGACAGCTTCTTCTAATTCTTCAGCTTTATCTTTGGAAACTTTAGTAGGAGCATGAGTAGCAATTTTTGTAGGTTTCAGCACAGCATCTAGAACGCTGGCCATTCTCCTCCCCTTCCTTGGAGTCGCCGCTGGAACGGTGGCTATATTTGGCAACCCCACCGTTGCTGGAGGACTCTGTAGTTTTTGCTGTTGCTCGGTCCTAGAGCTATCTGGTTCTGATTTCTCTAGTTGAGTGGTATTAGTTTCGACTGCCGCAACAAGTACTACCTCCAAAGCTGAGAAGGTAGCTTCGAAAGATTCAACAGTCTTCGTCTTTTCCGAAGCAGGCAGTGCAGAAGTCCTCTCCAAAAAATAAGGCTTCGACCGATGAGTTACAACCTTCATTTTTTGGTTTCGGCGCAGTAGAAGTGGTAGTTGGTGCAATCCTCTTATTCGTCCCTTGCTTTCGAATCAGAAAGCAGTAATCAGGATAGACAAAACCAATAACATCAAAAACTCTGTTCAGTCTTTTCTTCCCGCGGGCACCGAAGGCAGTATTCATGGCTTTGTCTTCAGCCTCCGTATAAACCCCCAACAAACTATTAGCGGTTGCCTCAATAGCCTCGAGCCATTCGTCATCTGGCTGTCAAACTAACTTCTGTAGCGGCATGTATATTCCAAATAAACCAGGCTGCCTTCACTGGAACCAGCAGTAGTTTCCTTCGGCATCTCCCAATCATTAACAAGGGGCCATACCTTGAAAGCTATATGTTCCTGGAATAAATCTCTGGTACTAATATAGATGCATACTGTGTTGAAGGTCATCAGACATACTTGAGCTTTATTACTACCTACGATCGAAGGTCTTCTAATGCCAAAGCGCGATCGTATGGGGCCTTGGATTACGTCCTTCACATCCTCCCTCTCGTTCAAATCATTTCTAACATAAAACCATTGCTTCATCCATGAACCTAGCCATTTTTTCTGAAAGGTTGGCACATGACACCTCACATCAAATCGGTACACGAAATTGTAGCATCTGAAGTTGTTATGATATTGCTCCTTTCCAGTGGCCTTCGTTTGATAAGACAACTCGTGAATGTTGCAAAAACAATCAGCATCTGGTTCCAACCCCTGGCTCTTTATCGCCCAAATAAAAATTCTGACTTTAATTAAAGCTTCGGTAGTAAGTTGATGAAGGTATATTTCAAATCTATTTAACACTGCCACCAACACCCTATGTAAGGGAAAACGAAGACCCGCCTTCTTAAAACTCTTGAACACCACCACTTCATCAGCTTCAAGAAGAGGAACAATGTCCTCTCCTCCAGCCATCACAATGTATATATCATGAAAATATTTGCCCTTCATTGCTTCAATCTAACCCTTCTTAACAGTGGATTTGCCAAATACAACATGACTTGGTCTCCATGGTCGATCTTCGACATCGTTGTTGTCACTCTCAATATCAAAACCCTCGCTGTCACTTGAATCTCCAGACAGCCCAGCTAAAATTTCATCAGTAATTTTTTCAATGTTGGTCCTTTCCATAGCTTCGTAAAAACTAGCCAGTGTGGGGTCTACACTCCTTTTATCTTTGGCCATTTCAGCGCTGGTTGAGGCAGAGAATCGAAGCTTGAAAGCAAACACGATTATAGAGTCTGTAAGCTAAAACAACAAACCCAGCACGAAAAATATTCTCAACGCAAACCCTTGTATATATACACAAAATATCACTAAGAGATGGGTCCCACGATACATAATGTCTCGCTATTCTAACGAAGGCAAGGTGTTTTTCGGACCTTCGGCTAAAGGCCTTTGTTCATTTCACAGTCTAAATTTGTCACAAAGAAACAAACTAATACTGCGAGGGGCTACTGTTGGGGGCCTTCGTCTTCTGAAGGTCCTCAAAAACATGGCTAACTATTTGTTTCTTGCATACTATCAAGTATTACAGGGGCTTCGTCACCAGAAAAGCTTCGACATAACTTGAGGAAAGTTCGACGAAGCAAGCTTCGTCATGATGAAGCAGGAAGACAACAAAGGGAGAAGGTGTCGTCGAAGTCATTGAATGTAAATGACGATGCTGCCCCTATGACATTTGTAAACCTTGTATGTAATTGTTGATAATATAAATGTAATAACGTATGAAGCTGTACGATTGACTATAAATAGTTGAATAGTACCCCCATACTGTTCACGCTGGATTGTAATTGCTCTCGCGTCAATGTCTTCGAGCAAGACGAAGGTACCGATGTAATACACACTTTAATAGTACCTTTACCTTTGTTATGAAATAAATATGTGGCTTGATTTCACATCTTGTGAATGTATTCTAATATCTACGAGTGATGAGGATTTGTCCTTCATGATCTTCTTCTGAAATGCATTATACCCGAGAGGGAATAATGCTTCGAAGGGCGAAGGTCTTGAACACATAATAAATATGTTGCTTTGTTCTTGATATGAAGCAGTTGAGAACAAGTGAACAACAATGGGTTACCCGAAGGTTGAGCTTGGGCTATCCTTAATGCCGAAGGACCATCTGGCAGATGCTTGGCATACAATAGTTTGAAGGTTTATGCTTACCCCCTTTTTTCTTTGGGCTCTTGATAATTATTTTGATTAAAGTATTTACTTGTTTTCTTTTTGTCGTTATTAGAGTCTTATTTTAAGCAAAGCTTTGAAGGCGCAAAAGGATTGTGAGGATGAGAGCACTAAAATAGCCTTCGGAAATCTGTACTTAGAGGTTATAATACTTCAGAATGAGGCTCTTGAGAAAGATAAGATTCTGCTTTGTTTAGTCGAAAGGCTAAAGATGAATGAAGCTAATTTGGCTAGATTCTCTGAAGTGGATCAAAAGATTTTGAAACTTGAGAAGGAAAAAGAAGCGAATGCCAAACGCATAGCTGACCTAGAATATTCTTTATCCGTCCAAGTGGAATTGCATAAATCTGAAGTGATAGGACTGGAGAAGAAACTTGACGAAGTTACTAAAAACTTCAATGTTGAGCAAGTGAAGCGTGAATATCCGATACTGAACGATCTAGAGTTCAAAAGAATGTTGAAGAGCTTTGTCAAGCGAAGGAGGGATGCTACTCTTTTGCTATGCAATGTTCTGATAAGCTGAAGGATGCTTTTGCTAAAGTTGGCGCACTTTCGACTGAGCGAAACTTTATTCGAGGGGATCCCTAGGGTGTGATCAAATGGATTGAGGGTGAGGTTGAAGCGTTTGACGAAGTTTTAACCGATAGGGGGTTTTTTGTGTCTGTGTAGGCGCTCGAGGGGCTGTTTCATTGCTTGAAAAGGCTGGCTGTGATCATGCTAAGATTGTAATTCAGCCAGAATTCTCAGTTTCAGCAAATGACATTAAAGATCCTTCATCCGAAGCTACCGCCCTTGGTGGGAAATTTTATGTTGAAGTGTGGATGAACGGCGGCAGAGAGATAGCAGACGAAGCTATCCCACAAATCGAAGAAGAATTTCATCTTGTTTCAGAGGAAGCTAGAAAAGCTGAAGAAGCCACAGAACGTGAAAGGCGTATAGGTGCATTTGTCATATTTTAGCTTCATAAGTGCTTTAGCTTCGTATCTTACAGAAACTTATATTTTGGTGCAGCTAAACTTTCTCCTCCTCCGGAGCCATACGATCCTGACACTAATCCAGCCCTAAGGGTGAAAGGGAAATGTGCCCTTGGGCCATTTCTAAGTATTTTGGTGATTTAGTGTCCAACACAAGTGCCTAAGTGTTAAATGATGGACAAAGTACAAATCAAGTATAAAGGTATGTTTCTTAGACTCATTGTTTTAGAGACTAATGTATTGTGTCTAAGTGCTGGAAACAGGAAAAACCAAGTTGAAATTAAAGATGGCTTTGTTCAGCCAAAGTCAGCTCTGTCTGGGTGCACCGGACTGTCCGGTGGTGCGCCAGGCTGACTCAGGCGAACTTGCTGCTCTCGGGAAGTGATTAACGGCGTACGGCTATAATTCACCGGACTGTCCGGTGTGCACCGGACTGTCCGGTGAGCCAACGGTCGACCGGGCCAACAGTCGGCCGCGCGATCCGCGCGAGACACATGGCCGAGCCAACGGTCGGACGGGGGCACCGGACTGTCCGGTGTGCACCGGACAGTGTCCGGTGCGCTAACGGCTCCAAAGCGCCAACGGTCGGCTTCGCCAAAGAAGGAAAGAAATCCGCACCGGACAGTGTCCGGTGGTGCACCGGACTGTCCGGTGCGCCAGGCGACAGAAGGCAAGAATTGCCTTCCTGGAATGCACTCAACGGCTCCTAGCTGCCTTGGGGCTATAAAAGGGACCCCTAGGCGCATGGAGGAGTACACCAAGCATTCTCTAAGCATTCCTAAGCACCAAGACTTCGATTCTGCGCATTTGATTCTTTGTGATAGCAACTAGAGCTCCATTTGAGTTGTGAACTCGCCGGGTTGTGTTGTGAGCTCTTGTTGTGACTTGTGTGCGTATTGGTACTCTGATTTCGTGTCTTGTGTGTTGCTCATCCCTCCCTTACTCTGTGCTTCTTTGTGAACATCAAAGTGTAAGGGCGAGAGGCTCCAAGTTGTGGAGATTCCTCGCAAGTGGGATATAGTAAAGTGAAAGCAAAACACCATGGTATTCAAGTGGGTCTTTGGATCGCTTGAAAGGGGTTGATTGCAACCCTCGTCCGTTGGGACGCCATAACGTGGAGTAGGCAAGTGTTGGACTTGGCCGAACCACGGGATAAACCACTGTGCCATCTCTGTGTTGATCTCCTTGTGGTTATCGTGTTGTGCAAGCTCTTCTCTTTAGCCACTTGGCTTAATTGTGCTAACTCCTAATCAAGTTTTGTGGATTAAGTTTCAAGTTTTTACAGGATCACCTATTCACCCCCCCCTCTAGGTGCTCTCAATTGGTATTGGAGTCGTTCTCTTCAAGAAAGGGACTAACCGCCCGAAGAGATGGATCCTAGGGGCAAGGGGATGGTGGTCAATGATAAGGAGAAGGAGTCCTTTGTCAATGATCCAAAGGAGGACAAGCCTACTGACTCGGGCTCGAGCCACAAAAAAAAGATGGGAAGAAGAAGAAAACAAGGCGCATCAAAGAGATAGTCTACTACGACAGCGACGAATCCTCCTCTTCCCAAAAGCACGACGACAACGACTATGAGAAAAAGAAGACGGTTAATTCAAACTTCTCTTTTGATTATTCTCGTATTCCTCAAAGTACCAATGCTCATTTACTCTCCATTCCACTTGGTAAACCTCCTCATTTTGATGGAGAGGACTACGGATTTTGTAGTCACAAAATGCGTAGTCACTTGTTCTCTCTCCATCCTAGTATATGGGAGATAGTAGAGAGTGGAATGAAATTTGATAGCTCGGATAGTCCTTTGTTTATCAATAAATAGATTCATAAAAATGCACAAGCTACTACTGTGTTGTTAGCCTCATTGTGCAGGGACGAGTATCATAAGGTGAGCGGCTTGGACAATGCCAAGCAGATCTGGGACACCCTCAAGATCTCACATGAGGGGAACGACGTCACCATTCTCACCAAGATGGAGTTGGTGGAAGGCGAACTCGGGAGATTCGCAATGATAAGAGGGGAGGAGCCAACCCAGACGTACAACAGGCTAAAGACCCTCATCAACAAGATAAGGAGCTATGGAAGCACGCGATGGACGGACCACGACGTCGTCCGCCTAATGCTAAGGTCCTTTACTGTACTTGATCCACATCTCGTAAACAATATTCGTGAAAATCCTAGGTACACCAAGATGTCGCCCGAAGAAATTCTTGGGAAATTTGTAAGCGGGCGGATGATGATCAAGGAGGCGAGATACGTGGATGATGCATTGAATGACCCAATCCACGAGCCTCAAACCGTTGCTCTCAAAGCGACAAGGAGCAAGGAGGCACTACCTAGCAAGGTGGCGCAAGTTGAGGCGGCCGGGCTTAATGAGGAAGAAATGGCCCTTATCATCAAGCGGTTCAAGACGACGCTAAAGGGTCGCAAGGAGCACCCCAACAAGAACAAGACGAAGGGGAAGCACTCCTGCTTCAAATGTGGTAAGATTGGTCATTTTATCGCTAATTGTCCCGATAATGATAGTGACCAGGAAAAGAAGAGTGGAAAGTGGGAAAAGAAGAAGAACTACAAGAAGGCGAAGGGCGAGAGACATCTTGGAAAGGAGTGGGATTCAGATTGCTCCTTGTCCGACTCCGACAACGAAGGACTCGCCGCCACCGCCTTCAACAAGTCATCCCTCTTCCCCAACGAGCATCACACATGCCTCATGGCAAAGGAGAAGAAGGTATGTACTCAAAACAATACTTCTTATGCTTCTTCAAGCGAGGATGAGTCTAGTGATGATGATGAAATAGACTATTCATGCTTATTCAAGGGATTAGATAGAACTAAAATTGACAAGATTAATGAATTGATTGATGCTTTGAATGATAAGAATAGATTACTAGAAAAACAAGAGGACCTTTTATATGAAGAGCATGATAAATTTGTTAGTGCACAAAATTCTCTTGCTCTAGAAGTTAAAAGGAATGAAATGCTCTCTTGTGAACTATCTACTTGTCATGAAACCATTTCTACTTTAAAAAGTGTGAATGAAGATTTAAATGCTAAACTAGAAGTAGCAAGTAAATCTAACCCTTGTGTAGAACATGTTATGATTTGCAATAGGTGCAAAGATTTTAATGTTGATGCTTGTAGTGAACACCTAGTTTGCATTTCTAAATTAAAGGATGAAGTGGCTAGTCTTAATGCCCAACTTAAGACTAGCAAGAGTGAATTTGACAAACTAAAATTTGCAAGGGATGCCTACACGATTGGTAGACACCCCTCAATTAAGGATGGTCTTGGCTTCAAGAGGGAAGTCAAGAACTTAACAAGCCATAAGGCTTCCATCTCCGCCAAGGAGAAAGGGAATGCACCTATGGCTAGTAGTGCTCAAAAGAACCATGCCTTCATGTATCATGATAGGAGACAGTCTAGAAATGGTTATAGAAGTTATGATGCTTTTGATTCTTATGCCATGGTTGCTTCTAGTTCTTCTATTATGCATGATAGAAATTTAGCTAGGAGAAATGTTATTAATCACATGCCTAGAAGAAATGTTGTTCATGTGCCTAGGAAAACAAATAGTGAACCTTCTACAATTTATCATGCTTTAAATGCTTCCTTTGCTATTTGTAGAAAGGATAGGAAGATAGTTGCTAAAAAATTAGGGGCAAAATGCAAGGGAGATAAAACTTGCATTTGGGTCCCTAAGGCTATTTGTACTAACCTTGTAGGACCCAACATGAGTTGGGTACCTAAGACCCAAGCCTAAATTTGCCTTGCAGGTTTATGCATCCGGGGGCTCTAGCTGGATTATCGACAGCGGATGCACAAACCACATGACGGGGGAAAAGAGGATGTTCTCTTCCTACGTCAAGAACAAGGATCCCCAATATTCAATCATATTCGGTGATGGGAACCAAGGCAAGGTTAAAGGCTTAGGCAAGATTGCAATCTCAAATGAGCACTCTATTTCTAATGTATTCTTAGTTGAGTCGCTTGGATATAATTTGTTATCTGTAAGTCAATTATGTAATATGGGATATAATTGTCTATTCACAAATGTAGATGTGTCTGTCTTTAGAAGAAGTGATGGTTCATTAGCTTTTAAGGGTGTATTAGACGGCAAACTCTATTTAGTTGATTTTGCAAATGAGGAGGCCTGTCTAGATGCATGCTTAATTGCTAAGACTAGCATGGGCTGGCTGTGGCATCGCCGCTTAGCACATGTGGGGATGAAGAACCTTCACAAGCTTCTAAAGGGAGAACACGTGATAGGTCTAACTAATGTTACTTACGAAAAAGATAGACCTTGTGCAGCTTGTCAAGCAGGGAAACAGGTGGGAAGCTCTCATCATGCCAAAAATGTGATGACAACATCAAGACCCCTGGAGTTACTTCATATGGACCTCTTCGGACCCGTCGCCTATCTAAGCATAGGAGGAAGTAAGTATGGTCTTGTTATAGTTGATGATTTTTCCCGCTTCACTTGGGTATTCTTTTTGCAGGATAAATCTGAAACCCAAGGGACCCTCAAGCGCTTCCTAAGGAGAGCTCAAAACGAGTTTGAGCTCAAGGTGAAGAAGATAAGAAGCGACAACGGGTCCGAGTTCAAGAACCTTCAAGTGGAGGAGTATCTTGAGGAGGAAGGAATCAAGCACGAGTTCTCCGCTCCCTACACACCACAGCAAAATGGTGTGGTAGAGAGGAAGAACAGGACACTTATAGACATGGCGAGGACAATGCTTGGAGAGTTCATGACCCCCGAGCGCTTTTGGTCGGAAGCCGTGAACACGGCTTGCCATGCCATCAACCGGGTCTACCTTCATCGCCTCCTCAAGAAGACTTCGTATGAGCTACTAACCGGTAACAAACCCAATGTTTCATATTTTCGAGTTTTTGGGAGTAAATGCTACATTCTAGTGAAGAAGGGTAGGAATTCCAAATTTGCTCCCAAAGCGGTAGAAGGGTTTTTGTTAGGTTATGACTCAAATACAAAGGCGTATAGGGTCTTCAACAAATCATCGGGTTTGGTTGAAGTCTCTAGCGACGTTGTATTTGATGAGACTAATGGCTCTCCAAGAGAGCAAGTTTGTGATCTTGATGATGTAGATGAAGAAGACGTTCCAACGGCCGCAATACGTACCATGGCGATTGGAGATGTGCGGCCACAGGAACAAAATTAGCGAGATCAACCTTCTTCATCAACAATGGTGCATCCCCCAACTCAAGACGATGAACAGGTTCATCAAGAGAAGGCGTATGATCAAGGGGGAGCACAAGATGATCATGTATTGGAAGAAGAAGCGCAATCGGCACCTTCAACCCAAGTTCGAGCGATGATTCAAAGGGATCATCCTGTCGACCAGATTTTGGGTGACATTAGCAAGGGAGTAACTACTCGGTCTCGTTTAGTTAATTTTTGTGAGAATTACTGTTTTGTCACTTCTATTGAGCCTTTCAGGGTAGAGGAGGCCTTGCTAGATCTAGACTGGGTGTTGGCTATGCAGGAGGAGCTCAACAACTTCAAGAGAAATGAAGTTTGGACACTGGTGCCTCGTCCCAAGCAAAATGTTGTGGGAACCAAGTGGGTGTTCCGCAACAAACAAGACGAGCATGGGGTGGTGACAAGGAACAAGGCACGACTTGTGGCAAAAGGTTATGCCCAAGTCGCAGGTTTGGACTTTGAGGAGACTTTTGCTCCTGTGGCTAGGCTAGAGTCCATTCGTATTTTGCTAGCATATGTCGCTCACCATTCTTTCAGGTTGTTCCAAATGGATGTGAAGAGAACTTTCCTCAATGGGCCAATCAAGGAGGAGGTGTACGTAGAGCAACCCCCTGGCTTCGAGGATGAACAGTACCCCGACCACGTGTGTAAGCTCTCTAAGGCGCTCTATGGACTTAAGCAAGCCCCAAGAGCATGATATGAATGCATTAGAGACTTTTTAATTCCTAATGCTTTCAAGGTTGAGAAAGCCGATCCAACTCTTTTTACTAAGACATGTGATGGTGATCTTTTTGTGTGCCAAATATATGTCGATGACATAATATTTGGTTCTACTAACGAAAAGTCTTGTGAAGAGTTTAGCAGGGTGATGACTCAAAAGTTCGAGATGTCGATGATGGGCGAGTTAAGCTATTTCCTTGGGTTCCAAGTGAATCAACTCAAGGACGGCACCTTCATCTCCCAAACAAAGTACACTCAAGACTTGATCAAGAGGTTTGGGATGAAGGACACCAAGCCCGCAAAGACTCCAATGGGAACCGACGGGCACACCGACCTCAACAAAGGAGGTAAGTCCGTTGATCAAAAAGCATGTGTGCTTAGTTATGTGCTAGTAGACCGGATATTATGATAGGGTCTTTACTTTATTTATGTGCTAGTAGACCGAATATTATGCTTAGTGTATGCATGTGTGCTAGATTTCAATCTGATCCAAGGGAGTGTCACTTAGTGGCTGTGAAGCGAATTCTTAGATATTTAGTCGCTACGCCTTGCTTCGGGGTCTGGTATCCAAAGGGGTCTACCTTTGACTTAATTGGATATTCAGACTTCGACTATGCTGGATGTAAGGTCGATAGGAAGAGTACATCGGGGACGTGCCAATTCTTAGGAAGGTCCCTGGTGTCATGGAGTTCTAAGAAACAAACTTCTGTTGCCCTATCCACCACTGAGGCCGAGTACGTTGCCGCAGGACAGTGTTGCGCGCAACTACTTTGGATGAGGCAAACCCTCCGGGACTTTGGCTATAATCTGAGCAAAGTCCCACTCCTATGTGATAATGAGAGTGCTATCCGCATGGCGGATAATCCTGTTGAACACAGCCGCACAAAGCACATAGACATTCGGCATCACTTTTTGAGAGACCACCAGCAAAAGGGGGATATCGAAGTGTTTCATGTTAGCTCCGAGAACCAACTAGCCGATATCTTTACCAAGCCTTTAGATGAGCAGACCTTTTGCAAGTTGCGTAGTGAGCTAAATGTCTTAGATTCGTGGAACTTGGATTGATTTATAGCATACATGTGTTTTATGCCTTGATCATGTTCCTTAAGAATTTTGTTGGTGCTCAAGTTGTACAAGCACTCCCCGGACCTTACAAGTCCATTTGCAAGTTATGCACAATGTTAGGGGGAGATGTGCTACAACTTGACCCTTTGAGACTAATTGTGTGCTTGAGTTTGCTTAATTAAGTCTCAAAGAAGGTTTGAAAGGGAAAAGGTGGACTTGGACCATGCAAGACTTCCACTGCACTCCGATGAAAGAGTAACTTTTTCTAAGTTCATCTTTGTACTCTTATTGCCTTTTTACTCTTAGTTGAAGATTTTGGTGAGGCAATGGGGTTAAAAGGGCCAAAATTGATCCCGTTTTGGTGCTTGATGCCAAAGGGGGAGAAAATAAGGCCAAAGCAAGAAATGGATCAGCTACCACTTGAGAATTTTGAAAATAGTAGAATAGAGCTTTTGCTTTGTCAAAATCCTCTTATTGTCTCTTTTTGTCATAAGTTGGTCTCTTGTGGGGAGAATGGTTGATTATGGGAAAAAGGGGGAGTTTTTGAATCTTTGATCAATTTCTCGTGGAATACCTCTCTTTATGTCTCTACAAGTGAATTTGACTTAGAGATAGGAAATTGAGTTTGATTTGCAAAAACAAACCAAGTGGTGGCAAAGAATGATCCATATATGTCAAATTTGAATCAAAACAATTTTGAGTTCTTATTTGAATTGATTTTGCACTTGTTCTACTTGCTTTATGTTGTGTTGGCATAAATCACCAAAAAGGGGGAGATTGAAAGGGAAATGTGCCCTTGGGCCATTTCTAAGTATTTTGGTGATTTAGTGTCCAACACAAGTGCCTAAGTGTTAAATGGTGGACAAAGTACAAATCAAGTATAAAGGTATGTTTCTCAGACTTAGTACATTGTTTTAGAGACTAATGTATTGTGTCTAAGTGCTGGAAACAGGAAAAATCAAGTTGAAATTAAAGATGGCTTTGTTCAGCCAAAGTCAGCTATGTCTGGGTGCACCGGACTGTCCGGTGCGCCAGGCTGACTCAGGCGAACTTGCTGCTCTCAGGAAGTGATTAACGGCGTACGGCTATAATTCACCAGATTGTCCGGTGTGCACCGGACTGTCCGGTGAGCCAATGGTCGGCCCGGCCAACGGTCGGCCGCGCGATCCGCGCGAGACACGTGGCCGAGCCAACAGTCGGAAGGGGGCACCGAACTGTCCGGTGTGCACCAGACAGTGTCCGGTGCACCAACGGCTCCAAAGCGCCAACGGTCGGCTTCGCCAAAGAAGGAAAGAAATCCGCACCGGACAGTGTCCGGTGGTGCACCGGACTGTCCGGTGCGCCAGGCGACAGAAGGCAAGAATTGCCTTCCTGGAATGCACTCAACGGCTCCTAGCTGCCTTGGGGCTATAAAAGGAACCCCTAGGCGCATGGAGGAGTACACCAAGCATTCCTAAGCACCAAGACTTCGATTCCGCGCATTTGATTCTTTGTGATAGCAACTAGAGCTCCATTTGAGTTGTGAACTCACCGGGTTGTGTTGTGAGCTCTTGTTGTGACTTGTGTGCGTATTGGTACTCTGATTTCGTGTCTTGTGTGTGTTGCTCATCCCTCCCTTACTCCGTGCTTCTCTGTGAACATCAAAGTGTAAGGGCGAGAGGCTCCAAGTTGTGGAGATTCCTCGCAAGTGGGATATAGTAAAGTGAAAGCAAAACACCGTGGTATTCAAGTGGGTCTTTGGATCGCTTGAAAGGGGTTGATTGCAACCCTCGTCCGTTGGGACGCCACAACGTGGAGTAGGCAAGTGTTGGACTTGGCCGAACCACGGGATAAACCACTGTGCCATCTCTGTGTTGATCTCCTTGTGGTTATCGTGTTGTGCAAGCTCTTCTCTTTAGCCACTTGGCTTAATTGTGCTAACTCCTAATCATGTTTTGTGGATTAAGTTTCAAGTTTTTATAGGATCACCTATTCACCCCCCCTCTAGGTGCTCTCAAAGGGGTACTTTCGATGAAATCAAAATAGTGAATGCAACAATAGATGAAGCTGTAGAGAAACTTCTAAATGAAGCTGCTGAGAGAATCCTAAAGGATGATGATTAAACTGTGTGTAAAAAACGTTTGCAAAATTTGTATGTTATCTTTATGTAAGAAACAATTGCAAATTATGTGATTCATTATGTAATATATTTCTTTGTGTAGCGTGAAAATGTCGTACATTCCGTTTTTGAGTCGAAGGCGAAAAAACACCTTCTGTAATACCCAAATTGCAAGAGTAGTGAAATGTCCAAGAATTGAGAAATATAAAGGGTTCAACTGACCACTTGTGTTATTATTCTCATATTTGCATATTTCAAATCATGGAATTATCCTTGGCTAACAATAAATATACTAAATAAAAGAATGGTGCATCATGTTGGAGTTTAATTGCTTGTGCATTTAATTATAAAAATAATCATAATAAAAACACATTAATAGTGAAAAGGAGGTTTTGACCTAATTTAAAACTTGGGATTTGGAAAAAAAAGAGAAAAGAAAAGAAAAGATAAAGGAGATGAATAGGTAAATAATATATATAAATAAATATATCCAGAGTTAATACCCTAATTTAAAAAAAATATAATTTGTAAGAAAGAGCCACAAAAAGTTTGAATTAAATTTGAATTCAAATTGAATTTGAAAAGGGAGAAAAGAAAAATGGAAAAGGAAAAGGCCAAAACTCTGTTTGGGCCGGCTAAATCCCATTCAGCCCACCTCCACATTTCCTCTCCCGCCAGCCCAACGCAACCGCGCCTGGACTCTCTTACGCGTGGGGCCCGGCTGCCAGTCGCTGCCCGCTTGTCCTGCTCACGCCCGCTTCCTTCGTTACTGCTGCTGGCGCGTGGGCCCGGGACCGTGCGCGCCTGCTAGTTCACCGACTGATGGGACCGCTTTGGCAGGATGGATCTTCTTCTTCCCCAACCGGTGCAGCGACCGCGGCGGTAGGAAATCTCAACAAACCAAGCGATTCTCTCGCTTCTAGCCGGACTCGGCCTCCAGGGTATTTAAGTCGTACCCTTTCGCTTGGACGAGTATCGATCATCGATTTGATATCGTGCGGGTGAGATGAGATAGGACTATAATTAAATCGGGGCCTTTGGTCTCCGATTCTGTGAATCTGGGCCGTTGATGGATCATCCTGTGGCCCTCACTGCATACCGGTTCGGGTTGATCGGATTTAATCTGGGACGTCCGTTTCTAATCTGACGGCCCATATCAATACATACCCCTTCGCCCTAGCACTTTAGCATAAGCAACCCTAGGCTTTATAGAAATAGAACCCGCCATCCTTCGCGGCTATTCACTGTGTCTTGGGACTTTTTGCACTGAGGGCCCTGTCTTTATGAGAAATTGAGGCACGGCCCAGACTGATTATAAAACAGAGAAAATCATTTAGAAATTGATTTTTAATACAAAACTAATTCGAGAAACTTGCATAAATCATATTTAATTCATACTAAGTCCAAATTAATCCATTCCAATTTCTAAAATTTTGTAATGTTATTGTCTATCACTTAGAGTCTCTGTTTTATCATGAAAACAGTTAGAAAAATCAATTTCTCATTTAATCCCATTTCAAGCACATAAAACCCTAGGAAATTCATAACTCCTCCGTTTTAACTCCGAATTGATCCGTTCAAGTTGCGTTAGTCTCGTAGCAACGCGTAGATCTGTCGGCGTTTCGAGACAGGGGGGTCCCTAAGCCGACGAGTGAGTGTGCTGCGTGCCCCAGCCCAGATGGGTCGAGCGCGTGGGCGAGCGCGAAGGGGGGAGAGGCGAGGTGGCCGGAGTCGAGCGTGAGAGAGGTGGAAGTCCCGCGGCCTTCGTGTTCGTCCCGCGCCCAGGTCAGGTGCGCTTGCAGTAGGGGGGTTACAAGCGTCCACGCGGGTGAGGGAAGCGAGCGGCCCCAAGAGAGCGCCTGTCTCGTCCTCGGTCCCGCGCGGCCAACCTTCTCTGAGAAGGCCCTGGTCCTTCCTTTTATAGTCGTAAGGAGAGGATCCAGGTGTACAATGGGGATATAGCAGAGTGCTACGTGTCTAGCGGAGGGAGAGCTAGCGCCCTAGGTACATGCCAATGTGGCAGCCGGAGAGATCTGGGCACCCTGCTGGCGTGATGTCGTGGCTGTCGGAGGTGTGGCGGAGCCTGATGGAGGGACAGCTGTTGGAGCGGTCGAGTCCCTGCTGACGTTGTCCTGCTTCCGTAAGAGAGCTGGGGGCCGCCGTCGTCATAGAGCTTGTGGAGCGCCATCATTGCCCCTCTAGCGGAGCTGGCCGGATGAGACGCCGGTCTTGTTCTCCGTGACCCGAGTCGATTCGGGGTGGGATGATGATGGCGCCTCCTGTTGACGTGGCGGCCTGTGCCCCAAGCAGGGCGACGTGGGGGTTCCTCCGAAGCCGAGGTTGAGTCTGCCTTCTGTTGCCGTGGCCGAGCCCGAGCCGAGGGGTCGGGCGAGGCGGAAGTCGTTCGGCCGAGGCCAGGGCGGAGTCCGAGCCCTGGGGTCGGGCGAGGCGGAGTTTCGTCGTCTTCCGGGTTTTAGCCCGAGTCCGAGCCCTGGGGTCGGGCGGAGCGGAGTTCGCCGTCTTCCGGGTCTTAGCCCGAGTCCGAGCCCTGGGGTCAGGCGGAGCGGAGTTCGCCGTCTTCCGGGTCTTAGCCTGAGTCCGAGCCCTGGGGTCGGGCGGAGCGGAGTTCGCCGTCTTTCGGGTCTTAGCCCGAGTCCGAGCCCTGGGGTCGGGCGGAGCGGAGTTCGCCGTCTTCCGGGTCTTAGCCCGAGTCCGAGCCCTGGGGTCGGGCGGAGCGGAGTTCGCCGTCTTCCGGGTCTTAGCCCGAGTCCGAGCCCTGGGGTCGGGCGGAGCGGAGTTCGCCGTCTTCCGGGTCTTAGCCCGAGTCCGAGCCCTGGGGTCGGGCGGAGCGGAGTTCGCCGTCTTCCGGGTCTTAGCCCGAGTCCGAGCCCTGGGGTCGGGCGGAGCGGAGTTCGCCGTCTTCCGGGTCTTAGCCCGAGTCCGAGCCCTGGGGTCGGGCGGAGCGGAGTTCGCCGTCTTCCGGGTCTTAGCCCGAGTCCGAGCCCTGGGGTCGGGCGGAGCGGAGTTCGCCGTGGCGCCTTTGGCAAGGCCTGATTGCCTGTCAGACTTCACTCTGTCGAGTGGCACTGCAGTCGGAGTGGCGCAGGCGGCGCTGCCCTTATGTCAGACTGGCCAGTGGAGTGGTGGAGTGACGGCGGTCACTTCGGCTCTGCCGGGGGCGCGTGTCAGGATAGAGGTGTCAGGCCACCTTTGCGTTAAATGCCCCTGCAATTTGGTCAGTCGGTGTGGCGATTTAGTCAAGGTTGCTTCTGAGCGAAGCCAAGGCCTCGGGCGAGCCGGTGATGTGTCCGCCATAAAAGGGGGGCCTCGGGCGAGACGGAAGTCTCTCGAGGTCGGCTGCCTTTGGCCGAGGCTAGGCTCGAGTGAAGCGTGATCGAGTCACTCGTGTGGACTGATCCCTGACTTAATCGTACCCATCAGGCCTTTGCAGCTTTATGCTGATGGGGGTTACCAGCTGAGAATTAGGCATCTTGAGGGTACCCCTAATTATGGTCCCCGACAGTAGCCCCCGAGCCTCGAAGGGAGTGTTAGCACTCGCTTGGAGGCTTTTGTCGCACTTTTTTGCAAGGGGACCAGCCTTTCTCGGTTGCATTTCGTTCCGGTGGGTGCGCGCGAGCGCACCCGCCGGGTGTAGCCCCCGAGGCCTCGGAGGAGTGGTTACACTCCTTCGAGGTCTTAATACTTCGCTTAACGCTTCGGCTGGTCTGGTCGTTCCCTCATGCGAACTGGTCGTAGCCCGGGTGCACGGTCGGGGCCCAAGCTCTCGGGCTGGTATGTTGACGCTGTCAACGATTTGGCTGGAGCCGGTTTTTGCGAGAGCAGCCCCCGAGCCTCTGCACAGGGCGAGAGGACGATCAGGGACAGACCCGACTTTTTACATACGCCCCTACGTCGCCTTTCCGCAAGGAGGAGGGGGGGAGTGCGCCATGTTACCCTCGATGGGCACCGAACATGGTGTCTCCGGTGAGCTGCAAGCGGGTAATCCGAGTGGACGTCCGTGTCCCGTTCGTTGGGGGTCGGCTAGGGGCCCAGAGGCACGCCCAAAAGTACCTGCGGGTGATTTGCCGGACCCGGTCCCCTGGTGACGGGGTCCGAGGGCTCGATGCCTCCCTCCGATGGGATTCCGTTACAAGATCGTTCCCGCTGGTCTCGGAAATGTCCTAGGGTACCTCGGGAGCGCAGCCCGAGCCTTGGTTATGTATCGAACGTACCCTTGGTCATCCCTCGCTCGGCGTCTGAGGCGACTGTGAACCCTTCGGGGGCCAGCCTTCGAACCCCTGATCAGTAATGGGCGCGGAGCCCGAGTAGCCTGAGGCGGCCATGGAGCCCTTCGGGGGGCCGGCCTTCGAACCCCTGACCAGTAGTGGGTGTCGGGCCCACGCGACCTGAGGCGACTGTTGAACCCTTGGGGGGCCAGCCTTCGAACCCCTGATCAGTAACGGGGGGCTCGGAGCCCGGTTCCTTCGCGGAGAAGGATCCCTTTCGGGGTGTCCCCCTTTCCCGGTCCCTGTTGCAAGAGATAGAGAAAGAGGAAAACGGAAAAGGATACGAAATCGGACGACGTGGCGTACCTTTTCTGACGTGTTTATTACGGCGAAGGTGAAGCGTCGCGCGCTCCTCCTGCCAGGGGCGCCGCGTGTCCTGCCGCGGAGTTAATGCGACGGGGCGAGTGGTTGGCGGGGCGGCCGTTGCGCGCGTGCGATCCGTTCGAGGAACGGGTCACGGGTGCACCGTCTTCACGCCGTGAGAGGAGGCTCTCTTGCTGTCTCAGGATGGGACGTGAGCCTGGCTGACGACGTGACCGCTGCGCCCGCCGCCTGCCACCGCTATTACTGCCGGCCCCCTTTCGGTCGCTTTGACCGACGCGCCAGGCTGGCGCTGTTGGGTCGCCTCGAGTCGTGGCATAGGCTTCGCAACCGAAGAGGCGCGATGGTGGCACAAGTGGCGGTGCGGTTGCTTGCATGCAGCAACTGGCGCGCCGGTTGCTCGACGCGTGGGCCTGGGTTCCAAGCTGGCGTGTCAGAAGTCGGAGAAGCGTGTCCATCTGGCGTGGTTGCATGCCGCCTGCATGGCTGCCCGCCCCTTCTGCCCGTTGGTCTGGGCGAAAATGGGGGGTCGCCTGTAACCGCTGGACGGTCGTGCGCACCACGCGCGGCGGTTTGGCTTCTTCTGCCCTGAGCCGGCTTGCATGACATGCGGGACCCGGCCCCCGAGTCGCAGGGGAGGGCCTTGGAGCGTGTCGGAGAAGACTCAGCCCGCGGTACCTGGGGGCGCACGTAGGGAGAGTCGCCTTTAAAAGGAGGGAGACCCCTTTCGTAAGGCAACCATGTCTTCTTCCTCCCTTAAGCGCCGGGTCTTCCCATTTTCCAAGCCCCCGGATGGGGGGTATCCGCCGCCTTTCCACCTCCTCGTTGGAGGAACGCAACCCCATGGGAGTTGGTACCTTTCAGCCATCGTTCGGCTTCAAGGATTTTCATCAAGCAGCCCGGTCGCACCCCTTCACCGGTGGTCACCCGAGATGGCGACCTCCAGCTTGATGGTGGGGGAAAGCGAGCCGGGCTGCGGCCTCTGCCCCTTCCTCAGCCTCAAGGATTTTCATCACCAAGGCTGGGGAGGGGAGAGTGCCGAGTTGGGGTCGGCCCCTGCGTGGGCGGTGGCCCGCTCCTTCACTCAGTGATGGGGGGAGAAGCGGGCATTGCCCGTGGCGTCCGGCAGCTGCAGCGTGCCTGGTCTTCAGCCGCGAGTGGCTTCGGGGCCACTTGCGGCGTCGGCGTCTGCCACGGCAGCTGGAAGAGGTTCTTCCGCCGGCGCGGCGGCCGGGACCGACCACGGGCTGACCTCCAACTCCTACGGCCTTCTGCCCGTCCTTGCCTCACGAGTTTTGGCATAGGCGGGGGCCTCCTTGCAGCGGCATCCACCCTGAGGTCAGCGCTGCCGCTGTTCGGCCCCCTGGAGCAGAAGTCGCCGTCGTCGCCACTGCTGGGGCAGGTGACGGCGCGCCGTTCGTCGGCCTTCCGTTGCTCCGCAGGCCTTCCCCCTCGGAGTGGGGTTGTTCGTACCTGCGGAGGGGGAACCGGAGTTCCGTTTGTAATGGCATCTCGTATGCCAGTGTTCTTCGTTCATTGCGGCTGTCGAGGCCTGAACGTGTATGTAATTTTGGCACGGAGCCGTGTTTTTTCCTCATTTTTGAGCACTAAGTCTCGCCTGTTGACTATCTGAACCGCTTTACCAAGCATGAGTTGCCCCGTGTCAAGGTGACGGGTGAGGTATCCGTATCCCGGAGGCGTAGGAATCCCTCGGCCCGTTCGGCCTTGTTGTCTGGGGCTCCTCTAGCTTAGTTAAAGAGACCCCCCAGCTGCCCTTCGGCGGACCGAGGCCAAGGGTAGCGATATCAGTATGAACAGAGGCGGAGTTGGCTCGAGAATGGGAACCTGGTTGGCCGGAGCCTAGCCACGTTGTCCGTCAGCGGAGCCGACGCCAAAGTCGATCAGCCGAGGCCTCGGGTCGGGGTGGCGCCCTTGGAAGCCGGTTGTCCGAGGCCCCAGGGGTGACCGGCTGAGCCGCCTGCTCGGGCCGGATTCCCGGAGGAGTCCCTGGACCGCGGCGCCGCCCGAGGCTGGGTCGGGCTTTGCTGAAGACGTCGTCGATGCCGAGGGTGCTACGGCTCCCTTCGGCGTGAAGACCCGAGCCTGCAGGATCAGGTCATCTTGTAGCATGTGCTTTCTGCGGCCGCCGAGGCCAGAAGAACACACCCTCGCTGCGCTTGCGAAGCTGCGTCTTTTTTCCTCCTGTTTCGAGCATCTGGACTCTGTCGGTAACAGGGATGTTTGTGTGAGCGAGAGTTGCTTTTCGCGGAAGGGACGAGTGAGGTATCCGTATCCCAGAGGCGTGGGAATCCCTCGGCTCGGTCGGCCTTGCCGCTTACGCGTACTTTCACCCGTCCATGAGGCCCTGTCCCCGACTTAGTCGAGAGAGCTTGAAGGACTGCTTCGGCAGGAGAGCTTCCGAACGTGATGACTCGTTCGGTCCACGGGGTCGCTTTATCCGAGCGCAAGTTACTTATCGCAGAAAGGGACGAGTGAGGTATCCGTATCCCGGAGGCGTAGGAGTCCCTCGGCTCGGTCAGCCTTGGCTGCTTACGTGTACCTCGTCGTTTCCAGGATCCGCTTTCCGAAGTAGTCAAGAAGCACGAAAGAAATCCTGCTAAAAAGAGATCCTTTTTCGAGGAAAAATTTGACGCAGAGGGGGTCCCCCCCTTTTAGCCCCCGAGGAGGGTCGGGCTTTGCCGAGGCTAGGCCGACCCTTCCTTGACGACTAAACTTTGCGTAGGTGCGAGGTATATGAACGACTTGAAAACATCTTAAGGGTAGAAGCGACGTAGCTGTTTGATGTTCCAAGCGTTGCCGTAGATCTCGCCTTGATTGTTGGCCAGCTTGTATGTTCCGGGCTTCAGAACTTTGGAGATGACGAATGGCCCTTCCCAGGGGGGCGTGAGCTTGTGCCTCCCTCGAGCGTCTTGTCGCAGCCGAAGCACCAGGTCGCCCACCTGGAGTTCTCGGGACCGGACCCCTCGGGCGTGGTAGCGTCGCAGGGACTGTTGGTACCGCGCCGAGTGTAGCAAGGCCCTGTCCCGAGCTTCCTCCAGCTGGTCCAGCGATTCCTCACGGCTAGCTTGGTTGCTTTGTTCGGTGTAGGCCCTCGCCCTCGGGGAGCCGTATTCCAGGTCAGTGGGCAAGATAGCTTCAGCCCCGTAGACCAGGAAAAACGGCGTGAAGCCTGTGGCACGACTCGGCGTCGTCCTTAGGCTCCAGACCACCGAGGGGAGTTCCTTCATCCATCGCTTGCCGAACTTGTTGAGGTCGTTGTAGATCCGAGGCTTGAGCCCTTGTAGAATCATGCCATTGGCACGCTCTACTTGCCCATTCGACATGGGATGAGCCACGGCGGCCCAGTCCACCCGGATATGGTGATCCTCGCAAAAATCCAAGAATTTTTTGCCGGTGAACTGGGTGCCGTTGTCGGTGATGATGGAGTTCGGGACCCTGAAGCGATGGATGATGTTGGTGAAGAATGCCACCGCCTGCTCGGACCTGATGCTGTTCAGAGGTCGGACCTCGATCCACTTGGAGAATTTGTCGATGACGACCAGCAGGTGCGTGTAGCCCCCGGGCGCCTTCTGCAAGGGACCGACGAGGTCCAGACCCCATACAGCAAAGGGCCAGGTGATGGGTATTGTCTGCAGAGCCTGAGCGGGCAGGTGTGTCCGCTTGGCATAGAATTGGCACCCTTCGCAGGTGCGGACAATTCTAGTGGCGTCAGCCACCGCCGTTGGCCAGTAGAAGCCTTGCCAGAAAGCATTTCCGACAAGGGCTCGGGGCGCCGCGTGGTGGCCGCAAGCCCCCGAGTGTACTTCTTGCAGCAGCTCCCGACCTTCGGCGATGGAGATGCATCGCTGGAGGATGCCCGAGGGGCTGCGATGGTAGAGCTCCTCTTCGTCGCCTAGCAAGATGAATGACTTGGCGCGTCGCGCTACCCGCCGAGCCTCGACTTGGTCGAGGGGTAGCTCTCCTCGATGGAGATATTGCAGGTACGGGGCCTGCCAATCTTGGTCTGGCGTGGCCCCGCTCTGCCCTTCCTCGACGTTCAATGCCCCGCCCTCGGGGGCCGAGGGTACCTCGGGCTGGGCCGAGGGTGCCTCGGGCTGGACCGAGGGTACCTCGGGCTGAGCCGAGGGTACCTCGGACGCGTCGTCGAGCTTGACGGAGGGTTGATGCAGATCCCGGGAGAAGACGTCCGGGGGGACTGTCGTTCGCCCCGAGGCTATCTTAGCCAGCTCGTCTGCGGTTTCGTTGTAGCGCCGAGCGATGTGGTTGAGCTCGAGCCCGAAGAACTTGTCTTCCAGGCGCCGAACCTCGTCGCAGTAGGCCTCCATCTTCGGGTCGCGGCAGTGGGAGTTCTTCATGACTTGGTCGATGACGAGCTGCGAATCACCGCGAGCGTCGAGGCGTCTGACCCCTAGCTCGATGGCGATCCGCAATCCGTTGACCAGAGCTTCGTACTCGGCCACATTGTTGGACGCTGGGAAGTGGAGGCGCAGCACGTAGCGCAAGTGCTTTCCGAGGGGCGAGATGAAGAGCAGGCCCGCGCCGGCCCCCGTCTTCATCAGCGACCCGTCGAAAAACATGGTCCAGAGCTCAGGTTGGATCGGAGTCGTTGGCAGTTGGGTGTCGACCCATTCGGCCACGAAATCCGCCAACACTTGGGACTTGATGGCCTTCCGAGGGGCGAACGAGATCGTTTCGCCCATGATCTCCACCGCCCACTTTGCGATCCTGCCCGAGGCCTCTCGGCACTGGATGATCTCCCCCAGGGGGAAGGATGACACCACAGTTACCGGATGGGACTCGAAGTAGTGTCGTAGCTTCCGCCTTGTCAGGATCACAGCATACAGCAGCTTTTGAACTTGTGGGTAGCGGATCTTAGTCTCGGACAGCACTTCGCTGATGAAGTAGACCGGCCTCTGAACGGGCAATGTATGCCCTTCCTCCTGCCTTTCGACCACAATCGCGGCGCTGACCACCTGAGTGGTCGCGGCGACGTAGACCAAGAGGGCTTCTCCGTCCGCCGGCGGCACCAAGACAGGCGCCTTTGTAAGGAGCGCCTTCAGGTTGCCGAGGGCTTCCTCGGCCTCAGGGGTCCAAGCGAAACATTCGGCCTTCCTTAAGAGGCGGTACAGAGGCAGACCTCTTTCGCCGAGGCGTGAGATGAAGCGGCTCAGGGCCGCGAGGCATCCCATGACCCTCTGTACCCCTTTTAAGTCCTTGATGGGTCCCATGCTGGTGATGGCCGCAATCTTCTCCGGGTTGGCTTCGATGCCTCGCTCGGAGACGATGAACCCTAGGAGCATGCCTCGGGGTACCCCGAAGACACACTTCTCAGGATTAAGTTTGATCCTTTCGCCTTGAGACACCGGAATGTCACTTCAAGGTCGGAGAGGAGGTCGGAAGCCTTCCGTGTCTTGACTACGATGTCATCGACGTAGGCCTCGACTGTGCGACCGATGTGTTCGCCGAACACATGGTTCATGCACCGCTGGTACGTCGCGCCTGCATTCCTCAAGCCGAACGGCATGGTGACATAGCAGTACATGCCGAACGGCGTGATGAAAGAAGTCGCGAGCTGGTCGGACTCTTTCATCCGGATCTGGTGATACCCCGAGTAGGCATCGAGGAAGGACAGGGTTTCGCACCCAGCAGTGGAATCCACGATTTGGTCGATGCGAGGCAGAGGGTAGGGAACCTTCGGACATGCTTTGTTGAGACCAGTGTAGTCTACACACATCCGCCATTTCCCCCCTTTCTTCCTCACAAGCACAAGGTTGGCAAGCCATTCGGGATGGAATACCTCTTTGATGAACCCTGCCGCCATTAGCTTGTGGATCTCTTCGCCAATCGCTCTGCTCTTCTCCTCGTCGAATCGGCGCAGAGGCTGCCTGACGGGTCGGGCTCCGGCCCGAATATCCAGCGAGTGCTCGGCGACATCCCTCGGTATGCCGGGCATGTCCGAGGGACTCCACGCAAAGACGTCGGCGTTTGCGCGGAGAAAGTCGACAAGCACTGCTTCCTATTTGAGGTCGAGCGCGGAACCGATCCGAATCTGCTTGGTGGTGTTGCCACTGGGGTCGAGGGGGACGGCCTTGACCGTCTCCGCTGGCTCGAAGTTGCCGGCATGGCGCTTCACGTCTGGAACCTCCTTGGAGAGGTTCCCCAGGTCGGCGATGAGGGCCTCGGACTCGGCGAGGGCCTCGGCGTACTCCACGCACTCCACGTCGCATTCGAACGCGTGTTTGTACGTGGGGCCGACGGTGATGACCCCGTTGGGGCCCAGCATCTTGAGCTTCAGGTAGGTGTAGTTGGGGACGGCCATGAACTTCGCGTAGCATGGCCTCCCTAGCACGGCGTGGTAGGTTCCTCGGAACCCGACCACTTCGAACGTCAGGGTCTCCCTTCGGAAGTTGGAGGGTGTCCCGAAGCAGACTGGGAGGTCGAGTCGCCCGAGGGGCTGGACGCGCTTCCCAGGGATGATCCCGTGGAAGGGCGCAGCGCCTGCTCGGACGGAGGACGGATCGATACGCAGGAGCTTGAGGGTCTCGGCGTAGATGATGTTGAGGCAGCTGCCCCCGTCCATCAGGACCTTGGTGAGCCTGACATTGCCGACAACGGGGTCGACGACGAGCGGGTATTTCCCCGGGCTCGGCACATGGTCGGGATGGTCGGCCCGGTCGAAAGTGATGGGCTTGTCGGACCAGTCTAGGTAGACTGGCGCCGCCACCTTCACCGAGCAGACCTCCCGGCGCTCTTGCTTGCGGTGCCGAGCCGAGGTATTCGCCGCATGCCCTCCATAGATCATGAAGCAGTCGCGGACCTCGGGGAACCCCCCTGCTGGGTGATCTTCGTTCTTGTCGTCGTCGTGGGCCCTGCCACCCTCGGCGGGTGGCCCGGCCCTGTGGAAATGACGCCGAAGCATAACGCACTCCTCGAGGGTGTGCTTGACGGGCCCCTGATGGTAGGGGCACGGCTCCTTGAGCATCTTGTCGAAGAGGTTTGCACCTCCGGGGGGCTTCCGAGGGTTCTTATACTCGGCGGCGGCGACAAGGTCCGCGTCGGCGGCGTCGCGCTTCGGTTACGACTTCTTCTTGCCTTTCTTCTTGGCGCCGCGCGGAGCTGACGCCTCGGGAGCTTCTTCCGATGGGCGGCCCTGGGGCTGCTTGTCCTTTCGGAAGATAGCCTCGACCGCCTCCTGGCCAGAGGTGAACTTGGTGGCGATGTCCATCAGCTCGCTCGCCCTGGTGGGGGTTTTGCGACCCAGCTTGCTCACCAGGTCGCGGCAAGTGGTGCCGGCGAGGAACGCGCCGATGACATCCGAGTCGGTGATGTTGGGTAGCTCGGTGCGCTGCTTCGAGAATCGCCGGATGTAGTCCCGGAGCGACTCCCCCGGCTGTTGCCGGCAGCTTCGAAGGTCCCAGGAATTCCCGGGGCGCACGTATGTGCCCTGGAAATTGCCAGCGAAAGCTTGGACCAAATCGTCCCAGTTGGAAATCTGCCCCGGTGGCAGGTGCTCCAACCAGGCGCGAGCAGTGTCGGAGAGGAACAGGGGGAGGTTGCGGATGATGAGGTTGTCGTCGTCCGTTCCACCCAGTTGGCAGGCAAGGCGGTAATCCGCGAGCCACAGTTCCGGTCTCGTTTCCCCCGAGTACTTCGTGATAGTAGTCGGGGGTCGGAACCGGGTCGGGAATGGCGCCCGTCGGATGGCCCAACTGAAGGCCTGCGGACCGGGTGGTTCGGGCGAGGGACTCCGATCCTCCCCGCTGTCGTAGCGCCCCCCACGCCTGGGGTGGTAGCCTCGGCGCACCCTTTCGTCGAGGTGAGCCCGACGGTCGCGTCGATGGTGCTCGTTGCCAAGGTGGCCCGGGGCCGCAGGCGCGGTGTTGCGCGTGCGCCCGGTGTAGACCGAGGCTTCCCGCATGAATCGGGAAGTCGCGGCATGAGGTTCCGAGGGATATCCTTGCCTCCGGGATGCAGTGCTCTCGGCCCGCCGGGCCGCAGCGCCTTCCAGGAGATTCTTGAGTTCTCCCTGGATTCGTCGACCCTCGGTGGTTGACGGCTCCGGCATCGCGCGGATGAGCATTGCTGCGGTTGCCAGGTTCTGACCGACCCCGCTGGATGCGGGCGGCGGCCTGATCCTGACATCGTTGGTGACGCGGTGCTGGAGACCTTGGGGCAGATGACGTATTTCTCCGGCCAGGGGTTGGCCCACCCATGCCTGTCCGACGTCTCGACGGATCGGCTCAAGCGCTCCTGTTCCCTCGTTGAGCCTGGCCTGCGCCTCGCGGACTTGCTCGAGTTGTGGGTCGTAACCCCCCGCCGGAGCGGGGACCACAGCTAGCTCCCGTGGGATGTCGGCGCGAGGCACCGGCCTAGGGAGATCACCATCCTCCGGCATGCCAAGATGGTTGCCTTCGGTGGGATCCCCTAGCTCGATGTGGAAACATTCGCGGCTTGGGCCGCAGCTCTCGTCGCCAAGGCTGCGGCTTCCATCGGAACAGTCGGATAGACAGTAGTCACATGCGGTCATGAAGTCCCGCACGACACTGGGGTTGCCAAGTCCGGAGAAATCCCAACCGATGCTGGGATCGTCATCTTCCTCGGACCCAGAGGGCCCGTAGGTCGAGACGTCCGTCAGTCGGTCCCAAGGCGACCGCATACAGAACCTCAGTGGGGTTGCACTCGCCTCAATGAGAGCGCCCGCCAAAACGAGGTCGTTTGGCGGGTTGAGGCCGAGTCGAAATGACGCAAGAGGGGAGTTAGTCGTTACCTTTTGGTCGACGAGGAGCGACGTAGTCACATCGGGGACTGGTTGCGCCGTCATCTCTGGTTCGAGGGCGACGTCCTGCAGGCTTTCCGCGAGCGCGCCGGCGTCGTCTTCTTGCTCAAGGTCAGCGTGCCGCGGGGGGGGGGGGGGGGGGGGCGGCGCTTGCCTCCGTCTCGAACGCGAGGTCGACGTCCGGCGTGCCTTCCGTCGGGGCGTCGGGGGCGTCGATTCGCTCGACGGCCGACGAAGCGCGGCCTCCCGCCTGGCCTTGTCGGCTCCGCCTCCTCCTCCGTTGGCGGGGGAGAGAATGGAGCGAGCCCGAATGTTGCTCTTCCACCACGCGGGGAAGACGTCGTCGACTCCGCCGCTGGCGGGCGGGTTGTCGGCCGCCATTGTCGTAGTCGCGCGGTGGTGGAAGAAGTGTCATGTCGTAGCTGCCGTCGAAGGACATGAACTCAAGAGTCCCGAAACGAAGCACCGTCCCGGGCCGGAGAGGTTGCTGGAGACTGCCCATCTGGAGCTTGACGGGGAGCTGTTCGTCAGCACGCAGCAGGCCCCTACCTGGCGCGCCAACTGTCGGCGTTTCGAGACAGGGGGGGTCCCTAAGCCGACAAGTGAGTGTGCTGCGTGCCCCAGCCCAGATGGGTCGAGCGCGTGGGCGAGCGCGAAGGGGGGAGAGGCGAGGTGGCCGGAGTCGAGCGTGAGAGAGGTGGAAGTCCCGCGGCCTTCGTGTTCGTCCCGCGCCCAGGTCAGGTGCGCTTGCAGTAGGGGGGTTACAAGCGTCCACGCGGGTGAGGGAAGCGAGCGGCCCCAAGAGAGCGCCTGTCTCGTCCTCGGTCCCGCGCGGCCAACCTTCTCTGAGAAGGCCCTAGTCCTTCCTTTTATAGTCGTAAGGAGAGGATCCAGGTGTACAATGGGGATATAGCAGAGTGCTACGTGTCTAGCGGAGGGAGAGCTAGCGCCCTAGGTACATGCCAATGTGGCAGCCGGAGAGATCTGGGCACCCTGCTGGCGTGATGTCGTGGCTGTCGGAGGTGCGGCGGAGCCTGATGGAGGGACAGCTGTTGGAGCGGTCGAGTCCCTGCTGACGTTGTCCTGCTTCCGTAAGAGAGCTAGGGGCCGCCGTCGTCATAGAGCTTGTGGAGCGCCATCATTGCCCCTCTGGCGGAGCTGGCCGGATGAGACGCCGGTCTTGTTCTCCGTGACCCGAGTCGATTCGGGGTGGGATGATGATGGCGCCTCCTGTTGACGTGGCGGCCTGTGCCCCAAGCAGGGCGACGTGGGGGTTCCTCCGAAGCCAAGGTTGAGTCTGCCTTCTGTTGCCGTGGCCGAGCCCGAGCCGAGGGGTCGGGCGAGGCGGAAGTCGTTCGGCCGAGGCCAGGGCGGAGTCCGAGCCCTGGGGTCGGGCGAGGCGGAGTTTCGTCGTCTTCCGGGTTTTAGCCCGAGTCCGAGCCCTGGGGTCGGGCGGAGCGGAGTTCGCCGTCTTCCGGGTCTTAGCCCGAGTCCGAGCCCTGGGGTCGGGCGGAGCGGAGTTCGCCGTCTTCCGGGTCTTAGCCCGAGTCCGAGCCCTGGGGTCGGGCGGAGCGGAGTTCGCCGTCTTCCGGGTCTTAGCCCGAGTCCGAGCCCTGGGGTCGGGCGGAGCGGAGTTCGCCGTCTTCCGGGTCTTAGCCCGAGTCCGAGCCCTAGGGTCGGGCGGAGCGGAGTTCGCCGTCTTCCGGGTCTTAGCCCGAGTCCGAGCCCTGGGGTCGGGCGGAGCGGAGTTCGCCGTCTTCCGGGTCTTAGCCCGAGTCCGAGCCCTGGGGTCGGGCGGAGCGGAGTTCGCCGTCTTCCGGGTCTTAGCCCGAGTCCGAGCCCTGGGGTCGGGCGGAGCGGAGTTCGCCGTCTTCCGGGTCTTAGCCCGAGTCCGAGCCCTGGGGTCGGGCGGAGCGGAGTTTGTCGTGGCGCCTTTGGCAAGGCCTGATTGCCTGTCAGACTTCACTCTGTCGAGTGGCACTGCAGTCGGAGTGGCGCAGGCGGCGCTGCCCTTATGTCAGACTGGCCAGTGGAGTGGTGGAGTGACGGCGGTCACTTCGGCTCTGCCGGGGGCGCGTGTCAGGATAGAGGTGTCAGGCCACCTTTGCGTTAAATGCCCCTGCAATTTGGTCAGTCGGTGTGGCGATTTAGTCAAGGTTGCTTCTGAGCGAAGCCAAGGCCTCGGGCGAGCCGGTGATGTGTCCGCCATAAAAGGGGGGCCTCGGGCGAGACGGAAGTCTCTCGAGGTCGGCTGCCTTTGGCCGAGGCTAGGCTCGGGTGAAGCGTGATCGAGTCACTCGTGTGGACTGATCCCTGACTTAATCGTACCCATCAGGCCTTTGCAGCTTTATGCTGATGGGGGTTACCAGCTGAGAATTAGGCGTCTTGAGGGTACCCCTAATTATGGTCCCCGACAAGATCATTATTATGCAGTATGTTCTTATGTTTGGTGTGATGTTAATTTTGCCTATACCATGTCTGTTTGTATTGCTACGACTAGCAGTGAGGTTACGAGGATCTGAAGTTCATCCTGTCACCTGGAATCTCAAGTGCCAGACAAGTTGTGCCCTTGATCACTTCTTTTACCCATTCATGTTCTTATTAATCATAATGATCTGCATAGGTTAATTTTGATGGGACCCAATAGGTTACCCTAGATTTTGACTATCTTTATACCTTGTTTCACCCCTGGTTTTACTACTACATTTTTGGGTAGTACATGCTATTGCTTTATGTGGATTTGGGTATAGAGATATTCATCACTCATTTTTACACTTGTTATTATCTGTTCATTATTTTATGTTCATGATAAGATCATTATGTTAATGGGAACATGGAGAACCACCCGGGAAAACAGTGCTACCACAAGGGTTTAATGGGACGCCCTTGGCTGATTAACTAGGAAAGCTAGTGGAGGGCTACCTTACCCGAAAGGGGCAAGGGCAGTAGGGGAGTGGTCAGTGTAGGGAGGTCCTTGGGTTGATTTTGCTGCGATGGCGGTCAGGCAAGAACCCTGCACTGGAGCTTCCTATAAACTGTAGCGGGTAGTCTGAAGCTAGTGGAACTTTGTAAAGGCCTCGTAGTGGTACCCTGCCTCGCTTCCTCGGTAGAGGTGTATGGAGTCTGATCAACGCCGTGGCAAATGGGTAACACGACTTGTGGGTAAAGATGCGCAACCTCTGCAGAGTGTAAAACTGGTATACTAGCCGTGCTCACGGTCATGAGCAGCTCGGACACTCACATGATTAATTTATGGAACTAAATTCAATTTGTCATATGCATTGCATCGCAGGTGATGTCGTTACTTTTGTTCTACTACTTAATTGGGTTGGTATTTACTTATACTTAGTAATTGCTAATAAAATTTTGACCAACTTTAAAAGCAATGCTCAGCTCTAACCATCCTCTTTGGTAAGCCTTACACTTCACGTGAGCTCCCACCTTTGGCGAGTTCATGCACATTATTCCCCACAACTTGTTGAGCGATGAACGTATGTGAGCACACTCTTGCTGTCTCACACCCCCCCACAGGTCAAGATCAGGTACCACAGGATGAGGCGCATGGAGGATGTTGTGATGAGTTCGTGAGTGGTCTAGGTCGTCGTCTCCCAGTCAACTTTGGTTTGCTGGACCGTTGTCTCCTTATAATGTAATTATTTATTTTGTACAGAACTCCTATTATATAGTAAAGATGTGACATTCGATCCTGTGCCATGATTCATCATATGTGTGAGACTTGGTCCCAGCACACCTGGTGATTATGTTCGCGCCCGGGTCTTGGTGCCCCTGAAACCCGGGTGTGACAGAAGTGGTATCAGAGGAATGTTGACTGTAGGACGAAACCTAGATATAATTGGACAACCAATTCTTACTTACCTTTGCTACTCTGATTCTTTCCAAAACTTTCCTTAATCTTTTCTCATCTATTTCCGCTTACTCTGATTATTCTTACCTTTTCTTTCTAAAGACAAATGTGGATTTCACACTTTGAAATCTTGTGCTTAAAGTGACCTTTAGGAATAGGAGACCTACTCTTAGGAAAAAAACAAAATTATTTTTTTAGGTATCTATGTGCTTGAATGTTTGTTCTTATGATACTTGTCTGATTTGGATCTTTGATTGAGTGGGATGAGTTGTGGAGTAATGTCCACAATTACATCTACATATACATATATGCATAAATGTAAATAAATAAAATTCATCAGATAACTAAACAACCTAGATTATCCTAATTAAAATATATCTAGCCTAATAGCTCCATCTTATCTTAAAAGACTCTCTTACCTTAATGGATTCATCTTATCTTGAAAAGATTTTATCTCATCCTAATAGATCTAACTAACCTCAAAAGATTCTACCTTATCCTTATGGATCCATCTTGCCCTAATCAGCATATTTATCTCACTCTAGAATAACAACCATAAGCTAATCCAAAAAAAAATATTTAGATTTTAACTAGTCTAATCTAGTCATATCCAATCTAATCTAGCTTTTATCTAATCTATTATGATCTAATCTAGAGTAAGTTACTTAATGCTGGTACAAAAGATAAGGCCATACCCAACAACTTGACTTACATAACAGATCTATCTTAGCCTCTTGTCCCAAACCTGGATGGAGACACCAAAGAGCAAGAAGGAGGAGATCAACCTCGACATGGAAGAATAGGAGTCAAATCAGATCTCGAGATGATTCAAGATTTACCACCTTCGATGGGGTCTTCCCTTACCAAGTTCTTCTTACCATCAGCTAACCTCACTTTGACCATCTCTCTTCTTACCTAACTGTGTGTCTAAACTAGAAGATACCCATGCATTTCTAAGTACTTGCTAAATTGTATTTAAAAAAAGAGAGAGACTCTTAATTTTTGAATCAATTAGAAACTACAACCTCAATTACAAACCAATCTTGGTATAATCCTTTTTTTTCTTACAAATCTCGAGGACGAGATTCTTTTTAAGGGGGTAGGATTTGTAATACCCAAATTGCAAGAGTAGTGAAATGTCCAAGAATTGAGAAATATAAAGGGTTCAATTGACCACTTGTGTTATTATTCTCATATTTGCATATTTCAAATCATGGAATTATCCTTGGCTAACAATAAATATACTAAATAAAAGAATGGTGCATCATGTTGGAGTTTAATTGCTTGTGCATTTAATTATAAAAATAATCATAATAAAAACACATTAATAGTGAAAAGGAGGTTTTGACCTAATTTAAAACTTGGGATTTGGAAAAAAAAGAGAAAAGAAAAGAAAAGATAAAGGAGATGAATAGGTAAATAATATATATAAATAAATATATCCAGAGTTAATACCCTAATTTAAAAAAATATAATTTGTAAGAAAGAGCCACAAAAAGTTTGAATTAAATTTGAATTCAAATTGAATTTGAAAAGGGAGAAAAGAAAAATGGAAAAGGAAAAGGCCAAAACTCTGTTTGGGCCGGCTAAATCCCATTCAACCCACCTCCATATTTCCTCTCCCGCCAGCCCAACGCAACCGCGCCTGGACTCTCTTACGCGTGGGGCCCGGCTGCCAGTCGCTGCCCGCTTGTCCTGCTCACGCCCGCTTCCTTCGTTACTGCTGCTGGCGCGTGGGCCCAAGACCGTGCGCGCCTGCTAGTTCACCGACTGATGGGTCCGCTTTGGCAGGATGGATCTTCTTCTTCCCCAACCGGTGCAGCGACCGCGGCGGTAGGAAATCTCAACAAACCAAGCGATTCTCTCGCTTCTAGCCGGACTCGGCCTCCAGGGTATTTAAGCCGTACCCTTTCCCTTGGACGAGTATTGATCGTCGATTTGATATCGTGCGGGTGAGATGAGATAGGACTATAATTAAATCGGGGCCTTTGGTCTCCGATCCTGTGAATCTGGGCCGTTGATGGATCATCCTGTGGCCCTCACTGCATACCGGTTCGGGTTGATCGGATTTAATCTGGGACGTCTGTTTCTAATCTGACGACCCATATCAATACATACCCCTTCGCCCTAGCACTTTAGCATAAGCAACCCTAGGCTTTATAGAAATAGAACCCGCCATCCTTCGCGGCTATTCACTGTGTCTTGGGACTTTTTGCACTAAGGGCCCTGTCTTTATTAGAAATTGAGGCACGGCCCAGACTGATTATAAAACAGAGAAAATCATTTAGAAATTGATTTTTAATACAAAACTAATTCGAGAAACTTGCATAAATCATTTTTATTGTCTATCACTTAGAGTCTCTGTTTTATCATGAAAACAGTTAGAAAAATCAATTTCTCATTTAATCCCATTTCAAGCACATAAAACCCTAGGAAATTCATAACTCCTCCATTTTAACTCCGAATTGATCCGTTCAAGTTGCGTTAGTCTCGTAGCAACTCGTAGATCATTATTATGCAGTATGTTCTTATGTTTGGTGTGATGTTAATTTTGCCTATACCATGTCTGTTTGTATTGCTACGACTAGCAGTGAGGTTACGAGGATCTGAAGTTCATCCTGTCACCTGGAATCTCAAGTGTCAGGCAAGTTGTGCCCTTGATCACTTCTTTTACCCATTCATGTTCTTATTAATCATAATGATCTGCATAGGTTAATTTTGATGGGACCCAATAGGTTACCCTAGATTTTGACTATCTTTATACCTTGTTTCACCCCTGGTTTTACTACTACATTTTTGGGTAGTACATGCTATTGCTTTATGTGGATTTGGGTATAGAGATATTCATCACTCATTTTTACACTTGTTATTATCTGTTCATTATTTTATGTTCATGATAAGATCATTATGTTAATGGGAACATGGAGAACCACCCGGGAAAACAGTGCTACCACAAGGGTTTAATGGGACGCCCTTGGCTGATTAACTAGGAAAGCTAGTGGAGGGCTACCTTACCCGAAAGGGGCAAGGGCAGTAGGGGAGTGGTCAGTGTAGGGAGGTCCTTGGGTTGATTTTGCTGCGATGGCGGTCAGGCAAGAACCCTGCATTGGAGCTTCCTATAAACTGTAGCGGGTAGTCTGAAGCTAGTGGAACTTTGTAAAGGCCTCGTAGTGGTACCCTGCCTCGCTTCCTCGGTAGAGGTGTATGGAGTCTGATCAACTCCGTGGCAAATGGGTAACACGACTTGTGGGTAAAGATGCGCAACCTCTGCAGAGTGTAAAACTGGTATACTAGCCGTGCTCACGGTCATGAGCAGCTCGGACACTCACATGATTAATTTATGGAACTAAATTCAGTTTGTCATATGCATTGCATCGCAGGTGATGTCGTTACTTTTGTTCTACTACTTAATTGGGTTGGTATTTACTTATACTTAGTAATTGCTAATAAAATTTTGACCAACTTTAAAAGCAATGCTCAGCTCTAACCATCCTCTTTGGTAAGCCTTACACTTCACGTGAGCTCCCACCTTTGGCGAGTTCATGCACATTATTCCCCACAACTTGTTGAGCGATGAACGTATGTGAGCTCACTCTTGCTGTCTCACACCCCCCCACAGGTCAAGATCAGGTACCACAGAATGAGGCGCATGGAGGATGCTGTGATGAGTTCGTGAGTGGTCTAGGTCGTCGTCTCCCAGTCAACTTTGGTTTGCTGGACCGTTGTCTCCTTATAATGTAATTATTTATTTTGTACAGAACTCCTATTATATAGTAAAGATGTGACATTCGATCCTGTGCCATGATTCATCATATGTGTGAGACTTGGTCCCAGCACACCTGGTGATTATGTTCGCGCCCGGGTCTTGGTGCCCCTGAAACCCAGGTGTGACACCTTCCCTTCTGTTCACGCTTCATAAAGAAAATCCATTTTTGCCGAAGTGACAGTATTAGATCTGAAGGTCTTGCCGCACGTCTTGCATAAGGAATATCGTTGCCGAAGTGACAGTATTAGACCCGAAGGTCTTGCTACAGGTCTTGTATAATAAATTTTGTACCGTTTAAGAGCAACCGCTAGAGATGCAGTATCTTTTTCTTTTGCCTTGCCTTGTGTAATAATTCCTTGACAAAACCACACTTAGCTTTGTAGCTCAACCACATTTGCAGATGAAGGAGCAATTTCCCTTTTGAATGATGCAGAATGATGAATGATGCAGAATGATGCGAGAAATGTTGATAGAAAACACTTCATAATAATAAGTCTCTGCATCCCCTTAGGAACGACTTTGGAGTCTCTTCACCTTTTACTTAGGTGGTATTTAAGCTCTGTATCCCCTTAGGAATGACTTTGGAGCTTCTTCACCTTTTGCTTAGGTGGTATTTTAGCTCTGCATCCCCATAGGAATGACTTTGGAGCTAAGCTCTGGATCCCCTTAGGAACGACTTTGGAGCTTCTTCACCTTTTACATAGGTGGTATTTTAGCTCTGCATCCCCATAGGAACGACTTTGGAGCTTCTTTACCTTTGTTGTTACACTCGATGGTGTAACCATAGATTTATTACAACGTATCGAAGTTTGCACCTTCTCAAATTGTTTCTAAGGCATGAACATGAAACGAAAGAAATAAAAATTACAATATATATATAGATATCAAGTTCTTAGTCCAACCCTTCAATAGCTTCAGTAAATGTGTCTGGACTCTGGAACAGACTGTTGACTATTCGAGCTTCGGACTCTTCCCTTGCATCGCGTTGCTGCTGGACTTGACGCTATAATGGGGACGTGAGTTATGGATCTTCCGTCAGGAGGGGTAACTTTCGATTTGGTGGAGATGTCACACAGATGATCCGGCTTCCAATCAACACAACTAGAACCCCGCAATCGCAGCACCACTTCTCCTCTTGTTATCAACCATGCACTGCACGATTGACCTCGCCACAAGGGCTAATTCCTGCTTGAGAATCGAAGACACAAGCAAGAACAAGAAAGAACACAATCTGGAATATTGTGGATGAATGATTAAGCTCACAAGTTGGGGGTCTCACAAACCGATCGAGCGGCGAACTGTTCTCGACATAATGACTTAAGCAAAACACGAGCCCTAATGTGGTGGCGGCTATTGATTATATAAGGGTTAGGAGTGTGACTCCCTCCTTGGACGCGCCCTAATGGGCTCAAGAACGATACACGACCCAAAGGCCAAGTTACAGTGTCGCAGCACCGAGACAGATTATGGGCCTCCACCTTGATCCGAACGTCCTTGCTGACCTTCCACACCTCCAAGTCCTTCACCATGTCCTTGCTGGTCCTTTCCTTCATTCCTAATTACAATTAATTCATTAGGTAGCACACTATTCTCAAATGCACAAGAATAAGTACATAGGAACGAGCTCACCTGCAAATTCAATTGTCTTGCGTGTGAGCGAGTAATCGGACCTTGAACATCAACTAGGAGAGTGTTGTTTGAATCCATGGGAGTGATGTCCTCATCACGCTGCCCTTCAGGCTACTGGTTGTGGGACGAAGTTGGAGCCATTGCAGGTGGTTGTGGTACGGCCCAGGCGGCTGGAGATTGACTTGCTAAAACCATTGAAATTGTATGTTGTGAAAGTGGATGTTGGTTGCCCACATACTCTGGACTGTATGGAGAATATGTGATATCCCAATTTTCTGAAAAGAAGTTAAATTTCCTTTTCTCTTTTCTTTCATGTTCTGTGGCATTGGGGTTTGGAGTTTTAGGAGGCATTCCTCAGGGAAACAGTAGATCTTTTGGCATTTTTTTCGCTGGGGTCGGGAGCTCAGATGGGAGAGCGTGTTCGGGCCTTTGATCTCGATCCGATGGATGGGACCCCCCTCCCCAACCCTAGCTGACCCCCTCTCCTCCCAATGGTTGCAGCCGCCCCCCACCCTTTCCACCCCTTGGGCCACCGCCCCCTCCCTCTTCCTCTCCTCCCCTTGGGCAGCCGCCCACTACCCTCTCCACGGCTTCCTCCTCCCTCTAGATCTCCCCCACGCAACAAGGATCGAGAAGAGGAGGAGCACGATGAATTGTAAAGGAAGAGAGGATTAAGGAGATGTTCATCCCCATCTCTTCTTGCAGAATTTCTTGGGGAAACCCTAGGTATGGATGAGATCCTTGTTCCTCCCTGTAATTATGTGCTTTTGGAGGTTGTGGATCATGAGGATTAAAGGATTAGAGGTTGGATTAGATGTGGGGTTAGGTTTTGATCTCGAATTTAGTTTTCTGCTAAATGGCAGATTCGACAGTTTCTGTTCATGCCAGTTTTCCGTGATCTTAATGGCCTCAAAAAATAAAAAGTCTATATATGAGTTGTAGATAATTTGTAGATATTTCCGTGTTTGTGAAGAACACCCGAATCGGACATCAGATCAGAAAGTTATTGCAGTTTGATTATAGCAGTTTTTAGTCTCATAATTCTGTGCAGAATCTGTTCTCTTAAGATTTAGGCAATTTTATCCACAGAATTAAACTTTAGGTTGGTAAAATAAGTTGTAGATAATTTTATAAGCTTTCTAGATTGTTAAAGAGTGCATTCATATGAATTTTGAAACTCCAGTTATGTTTGTTTTACTGTGGCTGTTCCTGTTTGCCTAAAAAATGAGCAGGTCTGTTCACTGGTAGGTTTCATCTAGTAAATGGCCGAATTGGCTGTTCCAACTATAGATACTTTTGTAGAGGGATAAATGTTCTTACTTCCAGCAGAAGTTCATGATTTTTGGTTGAGTAGTTTGGGAGATATTCAATTTTGAAGTTAACTATGCTCCTGTCTGAAACAGATTCAGTCAGTTATCTTGTCAGATGTTTTAGAACTTAAAGATGGTAGAATGTAATTATCCATTGAATACTGAAGTTGTAGAGTATTTTGTGTAGATACTCCTAGAATATTTGTTTGATATCAGCACTGTTATAATTTTAAAGATACAAAATTAACAAACAGCGCTGCTGCTGTTTGGCATGTGGTTCAGGGTGGGAGTCATTCCACCGGATCTTGGTTTCAAGTGTAGGAGCGATTTGTTGATTGTTGGCAAATGTTTGTGAAATATTTGTACTAAGTTTTATGCCCAGCAGCAGGTGTCTACACTCCGGATCATGCCTAGTACATTTTCCTTTTTCGATGAAGGCAAGTGAATGTAGTGGTGGTTGCTACCGTTTTGACTTGTTGTTTCATCGCATACACTCTAATATTCAGAATCATCGAATTCTTTCATAATTAAACCTTATGGTGATGCTTTACTTGATTGTATTATATTGATTCTTAATCATATATTGATGATGATGATGATTTGAGTATGACCCACGAGATTAATTCACACCCCTGAAGGTAAATGAAGTATTATTTGAGGTTTGTATTGTATCTGAAGGTAAACGAAGTATTGTTTGAGGTTTGTATTGTATGTGAAGGCAGTGAAGTATATTGATAAATGCAGTATGCCATATACATTGCATGATTCACTTGCATCTGAAGTTTTGTCGTGACCTATGGTCCGACCGTACCGGTACAACTTAGCATCATACGTTGCCCGAGGAGGGGTACGATGCGGCTTCATACCCTTATAGGTATGAAGGCAGAGGACATATGCATTGCATTCATATGCATTCATTGAAGTGATATTCGTAGATGGTGTGTTTTATACTCTAAGAGGTATGAAGGCAGAGGACTTACACATTGCATTCCTATGCATACATTGAAGTGATATTTGCAGGTAATGTTGACGCAGGAAGTGTTATACAACCTATTGTGGTTGTTCGAGGAAATGAGATGACATTGGTATTTTTGGGACTATTGAGTTCTATATCTACAAGAATTTCTGATCTCATTTGTGATCCCTTTAAAATGTAGATTAATCCAATTTTTTGGTTTAAATATCTCATCAAAACAATTTACTTGCTGAGATGTTTCATCTCACTCTTGCATTACTCAATGCAGGTACTTGATTCATGTTAGAAATGAGGGAAGTAGCAGCACGTCCACCTTCACTCTCATAATAACGCTGCCCAGGCACAACCATGATTTAATTAGAAACTTCTTGTCAAAGGATGTTTGTTTTTTAACTAGTCGTGCACACTAGTTATTTCAGTTCATGCCGTACATAACAAAGCGTTATAAGGTAAACTCAAGTTTCAAGGAGAAGGTAAGCATCAAGTATGACTTTATTACCGGCTTGAGGTGACTTCGAGCTTCGTCACCAGCTAAGCTTCGCCCACCCTTCGTCCAGATTTGTGTTATGAATCTATTTCCTATGCTTCGAGCCAGGCTGGGGATATCAACTAAATCTGCTGGTGATAAGCTGAAGTTTGGTCTATTAACGATCTTCCCATGCGTGCAACCAGTTTTCATGAAGACAACAGTTGTGCCCCGAGAAGCTAGCAGGGCACAGAACTCACTGTGTCCAGCTATAACTTCGTCAAGAGCATCAACTTCGCCCTCAATGTGTTCGAAGGTCCCTAGCAGGTCTTCAACTGAAGGTTCAAATTTCTCAGAACTGGCCCCAACTGAGTTGAAGACCTGCTTCAGCCGCTGCACGCATCGGTTGCTGAAGTCTAGACATTTATCTTGAAGCTCTTTCAATGATTTCTGCAAATTTGAACTCTTTTCGACTTCACCCTCAAACTTCGCATCAAATTTCTGCTTTTCTTGTTCGAAGCTTTCTGACTTTGTGAGGAGTTCACTATTCAATCTTGCAATTTTGGCTTCGGCTTCTGCCAGTAAACCCTCCATTGTTTGAAGTTCAAAATCTTTCTTTTCAAGAGCAGCTTCATGATCTTTTATTTTGCTCTCTAAACCTTCAATTATAACCTCATGTTTTTTATCTTCAAGATCATGTTGCCTCCTCAAAGCTTTACTTAATAGCATACTCTATGCAAAAACAACCTTTGTCAGAAAACACCTTCGTCATTAAAATAATGAAAAGCCAAAGAAAAGTTTTTACCTTGAAATTAGAATAGAATAAACTACTGACGATATGTTGTCGTCGGTAGCGGCTGATATCAGCCTCAAGCTTCGGGAAACCATTACTCTTCGACAGAGTACTGATAACCTTCGCTCCAGTTCGGTCTCGGAGGCATCCTAAGCTTTCATCGTCAATACCGCCGAAGAGCAGCGCTCTTGGTTTGTAACCACAGGATATAGCATAATCTCTCACCTCTTCTTTCTCAGCCTTAGACAACTTTTGACCAATTATGTTTTGAAAATTGAAATCCTTTTCCTCCGAAGTATCTTCGGCGATCTCTTTCTCTTTTCCAGGCACTGTGGCCAGGGTATCTTCGGCGGCTGCAGCAGCTTCTTCCGCGGCCATATTCAGAAGCATTTTATCAATATCAGAAAATGTGCTCTCTAGATTTGTATCTTCAGCCGTTGCAGCTTCGACAGTTACAACTTCGGTGGGAGTAGCTTCGACAGCCGTAGCACCCTCGACAGCAGGTGTTATCTTCGACGCTGAGGCCGGTGGTGGCGTTTCTTCAATGGCTTCGATTACAGTAATAATCCTCCGCCTTTTTGGCCCAGCAGACTTCTTCGCTGCCGAGGGCTCCTTCTTCTTCTGTAAAAGCTTCGTCAGATGTGGCCCCAGTGGACTTAGCTTGATAGGTAAGGATTCAATCATTACCTTTAGATTTTCTTCCACGTCAGCAACAGAAGGTGTTGAAGGAGTCTCTTCCTCTATCTCATTCGTTTTTGGCTTCGGAGCCGCAACTTTCCTCTTCTTCGGAGCAGCTATCTTCGACTCAGGGCTCAATTTTCTCCTCTTCAGAATTTCTTCATCATCTTTCACCATTCTAGCAGCTTGTCTCCTCAGAACACTAACAATCATTTTTCTCTTCTGCCCTTCGGCACCCTTGTTCAATCGCTCATAGTCAGGTTATTCAAAATTCAGGGCATCCATCACCCGATTCAACCTTCGCTTCGGTCGGGTGCCGAAGGCTGCAGTCATCAGCTGATCTTCTTTTTTAGTGTAATTTCCCAAAATTTCGTTGCACATGGTTTCTATCATTTCTAACCATTCTTGACATGGCCCTTTGAACTGTTTCTCGAATTTGAACTTATAAGGTAGTTGTCGGGGACCATAATTAGGGGTACCCCCAAGACTCCTAATCTCAGCTGGTAACCCCCATCAGCACAAAGCTGCAAAGGCCTGATGGGTGCGATTAAGTCAAGGCTCGGTCCATTCAGGGACACGACCTCGCCTCGCCCGAGCCCAGCCTTGGGCAAGGGCAGCCGACCCCGGAAGATTCACGTCTCGCCCGAGGACCCCCTCAAGCGACGGACACACCTTCGGCTCGCCCGAGGCCCAGTCTTCACCGAGAAGCAACCTTGAACAGATCGTCACGCCAACCGACCGTATCGCAGGAGCATTTAATGCAAAGGTGGCCTGACACCTTATCCTGACGCACGCCCTTTAGTCGACTGAGCCGAAGTGACCGCAGTCACTTCGCCGCTCCACTGACCAGTCTGAAAAGAAGACAGCGCCGCCCGCGTCGCTCCGACTGCTGTGCCACTCGACAGAGTGAGGCTGACAGCGGCCAAGTCCGGCCTCGGGCGCCATAGGAAGCTCCGCCTCGCCCGACCCAGGGCTCGGACTCGGGCTCGGCCCTGGAAGACGACGAACTCCGCCTCGCCCGACCCAGGGCTTGGACTTGGGCTCAGCCCCGGAAGACAACGAACTCCGCCTCGCCCGACCCAGGGCTCGGACTCGGCCTCGGCCCCGGAAGACGACGAACTCCGCCTCGCCCGACCCAAGGGCTCAGACTCGACCTCGACCTCGGAGGAGCCTTCGCCTCGCCCTACCCAGGGCTCGGACCGACCACGTCACAGGAGGGGCCATCATTACCCTACCCCTAGCTAGCTCTGGCTACGGGGAACAAGACCGGCGCCCCATCTGGCTCGCCCCGGTAAAACAAATAATGATGGCGCCCCGCGTGCTCCATGACGACGGCGGCTCTCAGCCCTCTTACGGAAGCAAGGAGACGTCAACAAGGACTCCACAGCCCCGACAGCTGTCCTTCCGCAAGGCTCCAGCACTCCTCCGACGGCCACGACATCACACGAACAGGGTGCCAAAACCTCTCCGGCTGCCACGACGGCATGTACTTAGGGCACTAGCTCTTCTCTGCTAGACACGTTAGCACACTGCTACATCTCCCATTGTACACCTGGACCCTCTCATTACGCCTATAAAAGGAAGGTCCAGGTCCCTCTTACAGAGGGTTGGCCGCGCGGGGAAGGATGGGACAGCGCGCGCGTAAGCCTCTCGCTCCCTCCCACGCGGACGCTTGTAACCCCCTACTGCAAGCGCACCCGACCTGGGCGCGGGACAAACACGAAGGCCGCGGGTTTCCCCTTTTACGCCTGCCTCCCTCCGGGCTTTTCCCCCCTTCGCGCTCCGTCTCGCACCGACCCATCTGGGCTGGGGCACGCGGCGACAATTTATTCGTCGGTCCAGGGACCCCCCGTGGTCGAAACACCGACAGTTGGCGCGCCAGGTAGGGGCCTGCTGCGTGTTGACGAACAGCTTCCCGTCAAGCTCCAGATGAGTAGTCTCCAGCAACCTTTCCAGCCCGGGACGGTGCTCCGTTTCAGGAGTCTTGAGTTCATGTCCCTCGACGGCAGCTACGACATGATACTCCTTCCCCCGCCGCGCGACAGCGACAATGGCGGCCGACAACCCGCCCACCGGCGGCGGAATCGACAACGTCTTCCCCATGTGGCGGAAGAACAACATTCGGGTTTGTCCCATCGCCTCCCCCGCTGACGGAGGAGGAGGCGGGGCAACCAAGGCCAAGCAGGAGGCGGCACCTCGTCGGCTGTCGAGAGAGTCGACGGCGCCGGCGCCCCAACGGGGGACACGTCGGGCATCGACCTCACGTCTGAGACGAAGACGAGCGCCGTTTCCCCGCAACACGCCAACTCCAAGCGGACGGACGACGCCAGCACGCTCGCAAAAGACTTGCTGGGCGTCACCCTCGTACCTGAGACGACGGTGCAGTCTGCCCTTGATGTGACTTCGTCACCGCCCGTCGACCAAGAGGTACCGACTGATTCCCATCTCGTGCCTTTTGGATTCAGCCTCGACCCACCAAGCGACTTCGCTTCGATGGACGCTTTCATAGAGGCGACTCCAAACCCTCCGGGGTACGGTATGCGGTCACCCTGGGACCGGCTGACAGCCGTCTCGACCTACGGGCCCTCGGGTTCCGAGGAAGATGACGAGCCCGACTTTTGTTGGGATTTCTCCGGACTTGGTAACCCCAGTGCCATGCAGGACTTCATGACCGCATGCGACTACTGCTTTTCCGACTGTTCCGACGGTAGCCGCAGCTTCGGCGACGAGGACTGCGGCCCAAGTCGTGAATGCTTCCACGTCGATCTAGGGGGTCCCGGCGAAGGCAACCATCTTGGTATACCGGAGAACGGTGATCCCCCTAGGCCTGCGCCTCGCGTTGACATCCTACGGGAGCAAGCTATGGTCCCAGTCCCTGCGGGGGGTCAGGACTCACAGCTCGAGCAAATCCGCGAGATGCAGGCCAGGCTCGACGAGGGAGCAGGAACACTTGAGCCGTTCCGCCGGGACATCGGGCAGGAATGGGCAGGCCAACCTCCGGCCGGAGAAGCGCGTCATCTACCCCAGGGCATCCAGCACCGCATCGCCGACGATGTCAGGGCAAGGCCGCCACCGGCTTCCAGTGGGGTCGGCCAGAACCTGGCTGCAGCGGCAATACTTCTCCGCGTGATGCCGAAGCCATCAACCACTGAGGGGCGGCGTATCCAGGGAGAGCTCAAGAATCTCCTGGAGGATGCCGCGGTCCGACGGGCCGAAAGCTCTGCCTCCCGAAGGCAGGGGTACCCCTCGGAACATCGCGCCGCGACTTCCCGATTCATGCGGGAAGCCTCGGTCCACACCGGGCGCACGCGCAACACGGCGCCTGCGGCCCCGGGTCGCCTCGGCAACGAGCACCATCACAACAACCGTCAAGCCCACCTCAACGACAAGGTGCGCCGAGGCTACCAACCTAGGCGTGGGGGACACTACGACAGTGGGGAAGATCGGAGTCCCTCGCCCGAACCACCCGGTCCGCAGGCTTTCAGCCGGGCCATACGACGGGCGCCGTTCCCGACCCGGTTCCAAACCCCGACTACCATCACAAAGTACTCGGGGGAGATGAGGCCGGAACTGTGGCTCGCGGACTACCGGCTGGCCTGCCACCTCGGTGGAACGGACGATGACAACCTCATCATCCGCAACCTCCCCCTGTTCCTCTCCGACACCGCTCGAGCCTGGCTGGAGCACCTACCTCTGGGGCAGATCTCCAACTGGGACGATCTGGTCCAAGCCTTCGCCGGCAACTTCCAGGGCACGTACGTGCGCCCTGGGAACTCCTGGGATCTCCGAAGCTGCCGCCAGCAGTCGGGAGAGTCTCTGCGGGACTACATTCAGCGATTCTCGAAGCAGCGCACCGAGCTGCCCAACGTCACCGACTCGGATGTCATCGGCGCGTTCCTCGCCGGCACCACCTGCCGCGACCTGGTGAGCAAGCTGGGTCGCAAGACCCCCACCAGGGCGAGCGAGCTGATGGACATCACCACCAAGTTCGCCTCTGGCCAGGAGGCAGTTGAGGCCATCTTTCGGAAGGATAAGCAGCCCCAGGGCCACCAGCCGGAAGATGTCCCCGAGGCGTCCACTCAGCGCGGCACCAAGAAGAAAGGCAAGAAGAAGTCGCACGCGAAACGCGACGCCGCCGACGCGGACCTTGTCGCCGCCGCTGAGTACAAGAACCCTCGGAAACCTCTCGGAGGCGCCAATCTCTTCGACAAGATGCTCAAGGAGCCATGCCCCTATCATCAGGGGCCCGTCAAGCACACCCTTGAGGAGTGCGCCATGCTTCGGTGCCACTTTCACAAGGCTGGGCCACCTGCGGAAGGTGGCAGGGCTCGCGACGACGATAAGAAGGAAGACCACAAGGCAGGGGAGTTCCCCGAGGTCCACGACTACTTTATGATCTATGGTGGGCAAGTGGCGAACGCCTCGGCTCGGCACCGCAAGCAAGAGCGTCGGGAGGTCTGCTCGGTAAAAGTGGCGGCGCCAGTCTACCTAGACTGGTCCGACAAGCCCATCACCTTCGACCAGGGCGACCACCCCGACCGCGTGCCGAGCCCGGGAAAATACCCGCTCGTTGTCGACCCCGTCATCGGCAACGTCAGGCTCACCAAGGTCCTCATGGACGGAGGCAGCAGCCTCAACATCATCTACGCCGAGACCCTCAGGGTCCTGTGGATCGATCTGTCCTCGGTCCGGGCGGGTGCGGCGCCTTTCCACGGGATCATCCCCAGGAAACGCGTCCAGCCCCTCAGACAACTCGATCTACCCGTCTGCTTCGGGACTCCCTCCAACTTCTGAAGGGAAACCCTCACGTTCGAGGTGGTCGGGTTCCGAGGAACCTACCACGCAGTGTTGGGGAGGCCATGCTATGCCAAGTTCATGGCCGTCCCCAACTACACCTACCTCAAGCTCAAGATTCCGGGCCCCAACGGGGTCATCACCGTCGGCCCCACGTACCGACACGCGTACGAATGCGACGTGGAGTGCGTGGAGTACGCCGAGGCCCTCGCCGAATCCGAGGCCCTCATCGTCGACCTGGAGAGCCTCTCCAAGGAGGCACCAGACGTGAAGCGCCATGCCGGCAAATTCGAGCCAACGGAGACGGTTAAGTGTGTCCCTCTCGACCCCAGCAATGACACCTCCAAGCAGATCCGGATCGGCTCCGAGCTCGATCCCAAATAGGAAGCAGTGCTCGTCGACTTTCTCCCCGCAAACGCTGACGTTTTCGTGTGGAGTCCCTCGGACATGCCCGGCATACCGAGGGATGTCGCCGAGCACTCGCTGGATATCCGAGCTGGGGCCCGACCCGTGAAGCAGCCTCTGTGCCGATTCGACGAAGAAAAGCGCAGAGCCATAGGCGAGGAGATCCATAAGCTAATGGCCGCAGGGTTCATCAAAGAGGTATTCCATCCCGAATGGCTTGCCAACCCTGTGCTTGTGAGAAAAAAAGGAGGGAAATGGCGGATGTGTGTAGACTACACTGGTCTAAACAAAGCATGTCCAAAAGTTCCCTACCCTCTGCCTCGCATCGATCAAATCGTGGATTCCACTGCTGGGTGCGAAACCCTGTCTTTCCTCGATGCCTACTCAGGGTATCACCAAATCAGGATGAAAGAGTCCGACCAGCTCGCGACTTCTTTCATCACACCTTTCGGCATGTACTGCTATGTTACCATGTCGTTCGGTTTGAGGAATGCGAGTGCGACATACCAAAGGTGCATGAACCACGTGTTCGGCGAACACATTGGTTGAATGGTTGAGGCCTACGTCGATGACATCGTAGTCAAGACGAGAGAATCCTCTGACCTCCTTTCCGACCTTGAAACGACATTCCGGTGTCTCAAGGCGAAAGGCGTAAAGCTCAATCCCGAGAAGTGCGTCTTCGGGGTCCCCCGAGGCATGCTCTTGGGGTTCATCGTCTCCGAGCGGGGCATCGAGGCCAACCCGGAGAAAATCGCGGCCATCACCAACATGGGGCCCATCAAGGACTTGAAAGGCGTACAGAGGGTCACGGGATGCCTTGCGGCTCTGAGCCGTTTCATCTCGCGCCTCGGCGAAAGAGTCCTGCCTCTGTACCGCCTCTTAAGAAAGGTCGAGTGCTTCACTTGGACCCTTGAGGCCGAGGAAGCCCTCGGGAACCTGAAGGCGCTCCTCACAAACGCGCCCATCTTGGTGCCCCCCCATGGTCGGAGAAGCCCTCTTGATCTACGTCACCGCTACCACTCAGGTGGTCAGCGCCGCGATCGTTTTTGAGAGACGAGAAGAGGGGCATGCATTGCCCGTCCAGAGGCCAGTCTACTTCATCAGTGAGGTACTGTCTGAGACCAAGATCCGCTACCCACAAATTCAGAAGCTGTTGTACGCGGTGATCCTGACGCGGCGGAAGTTGCGACACTGCTTCGAGTCTCATCCGGTGACTGTGGTTTCATCCTTCCGCCTGGGGGAGATCATCCAGTGCCGAGAGGCCTCGGGTAGGATTGCAAAGTGGGCGGTGGAAATCATGGACGAGACAATCTCATTCGCCCCTCGGAAGGCCATCAAGTCCCAAGTCTTGGCGGACTTTGTGGCTAAATGGGTCGACACCCAGCTCCCAACAGCTCCGATCCAACCGGAACTCTGGACCATGTTTTTCGACGGGTCGCTGATGAAGACAGGGGTGGGCGCAGGCCTGCTCTTCATCTCGCCCCTCGGGAAGCACCTACGCTACGTGCTACGCCTCCACTTCCCGGCGTCCAACAATGTGGCTGAGTACGAGGCTCTGGTCAACGGGTTGCGCATCGCCATCGAGCTAGGGGTTCGACGCCTCGACGCTCGCGGTGACTCGCAGCTCGTCATTGACCAAGTCATGAAGAACTCCCACTGCCGTGACCCGAAGATGGAAGCCTACTGCGATGAGGTTTGGCGCCTGGAGGACAAGTTCTACGGGCTCGAGCTCAACCACATCGCCCGACGATACAACGAGACTGAGGACGAGCTGGCTAAGATAGCCTCGGGGTGGACAATGGTTCCCCCGGACGTCTTCTCCCGAGAACTGCATCAACCCTCCGTCAAGACCGACGACGCACCCGAGCCCGAGAAAGCCTCGGCTCAGCCCGAGGCACCCTCGGCCCCCGAGGGTGAGGCACTGCGCGTCGAGGAGGAGCGGAGCGGGGTCACGCCTGATCGAAACTGGCAGACCTCGTACCTGCAATATCTCCACCGAGGAGAGCTACCCCTCGACCGAGCCGAAGCTCGGCGGTTGGCGCGGCGCGCCAAGTCGTTCGTCTTGCTGGGGGACGGGAAGGAGCTCTACCACCGCAGCCCCTCAGGCATCCTCCAGCGATGCATATCCATCGCCGAAGGCCAGGAGCTCTTACAAGAAATACACTCGGGGGCTTGCGGCCATCACGCAGCGCCTCGAGCCCTTGTTGGAAACGCCTTCCGACAAGGTTTCTACTGGCCGACCGCGGTGGCCGACGCCACTAGAATTGTCCGCACCTGCGAAGGGTGTCAGTTCTATGCGAGGCAGACACACTTGCCCGCTCTGGCCCTGCAGACGATACCCATCACCTGGCCGTTTGCTGTGTGGGGGCTGGACCTCGTCGGTCCCTTACAGAAGGCACCCGGGGGCTACATGCACCTGCTGGTCGCCATCGACAAATTCTCCAAGTGGATCGAGGTTCGACCCCTAAACAGCATCAGGTCCGAACAGGCGGTGGCGTTCTTCACCAACATCATCCATCGTTTGGGGGTCCCGAACTCCATCATCACCGACAACGGCACCCAGTTCACCGGCAGAAAGTTCCTGGACTTCTGCGAGGATCACCACATCCGGGTGGACTGGGCCACCGTGGCTCACCTCATGGCGAATGGGCAAGTAGAGCGTGCCAACAGCATGATTCTGCAAGGGCTCAAGCCGCGGATCTACAACGGCCTCAACAAGTTCGGCAAGTGATGGATGAAGGAGCTCCCCTCCGTGGTCTGGAGTCTGAGGACAACGCCGAGCCGAGCCACGGGCTTCACACCGTTCTTTCTAGTCTATGGGGCCGAGGCCATCTTGCCCACAGACTTAGAATACGGTTCCCCGAGGACGAGGGCCTACATCGACCAAAGCAATCGAGCTAACCGAGAAGACTCACTGGACCAGCCGGAAGAGGCTCGGGACATGGCATTACTACACTCGGCGTGGTACCAGCAGTCCCTGCGACGCTACCACGCCCGAGGGGTTCGGTCCTGAGACCTCCAGGTGGGCGACTTGGTGCTTCGGCTGCGACAAGACGCCCGAGGGCGGCACAAGCTCACGCCTCCCTAGGAAGAGCTCATCACCAAGGTTCTGAAACCCGGGACGTACAAGCTGGCCAACGGTCAAGGCGAGATCTACAGCAACACTTGGAACATCCGACAGTTACGTCGCTTCTACCCTTAAGATGCTTTCAAGTCGTTCGTACACCTCGTTCACACACAAAGTCTAACCATCAAGGAAGGGTCAGCCTTGCCTCGGCAAAGCCCGACCCTCCCTCGGGGGCTAGAAGGGGGGAACCCCCTCCGCGTCAAAATTTTCCTCGGAAAAGATCTTTTCTGCCAGAACGTCTTTCGTGCTTTTCGACTACTTCGAAAGTGGGATCCTGAAAACGACGGAGTACACGTAAGCAGCCAAGGCTGACCGAGCCGAGGGACTCCTACGCCTCTGGGATACGGATACCTCACTCATCACCTTCTGCGATAAGTAACTCACGCTCGGATAGGTGACTCCACGGACCGAACAAGTCTTCACGCTCGAAAACTCTTCTGTCGAAATGATTTTTCGAGCCTTCTCGACTATATCGATAGCAGAATCCTACGGACGAGTAAGAGTACACGTAAGCGGCAAGGCCGACCGAGCCAAGGGATTCCTACGCCTCCGGGATACGGATACCTCACTCATCACCTTCCGTGAAAAGCAACTCTCGCTCGGACAAACAATTCTATTACCGACAAATAAGTCTAGATACTCGAAACAAGAGGAAAAGAAACGCAGCTTTACAACACGACGACAGTATGTTTGGGCCTCGGCGGCCGCAGAAAACATACGCACACTACAAGAGAACTCTCTCCCACGGCGTGAAGACGACGCGCCCGTGTTCCGTTCCTCGAACGGCTGCCCCGTGAACCACTCATCCCGTCGCATTAACTCTGCGGCAGGATGGGCGGCACCGTTGGCGGGCAAAGCACGCGATGCTTCGTTTCCGCCATAATGACCGCGTCAAAAAAGGTGCGCCACGTCATTCGATTTCGTATCCTTTTCCTCTTCCTCTCTCTCTCTCTTACAACAGGGACCGGGAAAGGGGATACCCCAAAAGGGATCCTTCTCCGCGAAGGAAACGGGCCCCAAGCCCCCTACTGATCAGAGGTTCGAAGGCCGCCCCCTCGGAAGGGTTCAACGGCCGCCTCAGGCCACTCGGGCTCTGCGCCCACTACTGATCAGAGGTTCGTAGGCTGGCCCTCGAAAGGGTTCGACAGCCGCCTCAGACGCAGAGCGAGGGATGACCCTGGGTACGTTCGATACATAACCAAGGCTCGGGCTACGCTCCCGAGGTACCCTAGGACATTTCCGAGACCAACGGGAACGATTTTTGTAACGGAATCCCATCAGAGGGAGGCATCGAGCCCTCGGACCCTGTCAAAGGAACCGGGTCCAGCAAATCACCCGCAGGTACTTTTGGAGCGCGCCTCTGGGCCACTAGCCGACCCCTAACAAATGGGGCACGGGCGTCCACTCGGATTACCCGTTAGCAGCTCACTGGAGACACCATGTTCGGCGCCCTCCAAGGGCAGCATGGCGCTTTTCCCCCCTCCTCCTTGTGGAAAGGCGACGCAGGGGCGTATGTAAAAAAGTCGAGTCTGTCCTTGACCGCCCTCTCGCTCTGTGCGGAGGCTCGGGGGCTGCTCTCGCAAACCCGGCTCCAGCCAAACCGTTGACAGCGTCAACATACCAGCCCGAGAACTTGGGACCCGACCGTGCACCCGGGCTACGGCCAGCTCGCATGAGGGAACAACCAGACCGGCCGAAGCATCGCGAAACGCATTAAGACCTCGGAGGAGTCAAACCACTCCTCCGAGGATTTGGGGGCTACACCCGGTGGGTGCGCTCGCGCGCACCCACTGGAACAAAACGCAACCGAGAAAGGCCGGTCCCCTTGCAAAAAAGTGCGACAAAAGCCTCCAAGCGAGTATTAACACTCCCTTTGAGGCTCGGGGGCTACTGTCGGGGACCATAATTAGGGGTACCCCCAAGACTCCTAATCTCAGCTGGTAACCCCCATCAGCACAAAGCTGCAAAGGCCTGATGGGTGCGATTAAGTCAAGGCTCGGTCCACTCAGGGACACGACCTCGCCTCGCCCGAGCCCAGCCTTGGGCAACGGCAGCCGACCCCGGAAGATTCACGTCTCGCCCGAGGACCCCCTCAAGCGACGGACACACCTTCGGCTCGCCCGAGGCCCAGTCTTCACCGAGAAGCAACCTTGACCAGATCGCCACGCCAACCGACCGTATCGCAGGAGCATTTAATGCAAAGGTGGCCTGACACCTTATCCTGACGCACGCCCTTTAGTCGACTGAGCCGAAGTGACCGCAGTCACTTCGCCGCTCCACTGACCAGTCTGACAAGAAGACAGCGTCGCCCGTGTTGCTCCGACTGCTGTGCCACTCGACAGAGTGAGGCTGACAGCGGCCAAGTCCGGCCTCGGGCGCCATAGGAAGCTCCGCCTCGCCCGACCCAGGGCTCGGACTCGGGCTCGGCCCCGGAAGACGACGAACTCCGCCTCGCCCGACCCAGGGCTCGGACTCGGCCTCGGCCCCGGAAGACGACGAACTCCGCCTCGCCCGACCCCAGGACTCGGACTCGGCCTCAGCTTCAGCCGACTGTCTCCGTCTCGCCCGACCCAAGGGCTCAGACTCGACCTCGACCTCGGAGGAGCCTTCGCCTCGCCCTACCCAGGGCTCGGACCGACCACGTCACAGGAGGGGCCATCATTACCCTACCCCTAGCTAGCTCTGGCTACGGGGAACAAGACCGGCGCCCCATCTGGCTCGCCCGATAAAACAAATAATGATGGCGCCCCGCGTGCTCCATGACGACGGCGGCTCTCAGCCCTCTTACGGAAGCAAGGAGACGTCAGCAAGGACTCGACAGCCCCGACAGCTGTCCTTCCGCAAGGCTCCAGCGCTCCTCCGACGGCCACGACATCACACGAACAGGGTGCCAAAACCTCTCCGGCTGCCACGACGGCATGTACTTAGGGCACTGGCTCTTCTCTGCTAGACACGTTAGCACACTGCTACATCTCCCATTGTACATCTGGACCCTCTCCTTACGCCTATAAAAGGAAGGTCCAGGGCCCTCTTGAAGAGGGTTGGCCGCGCGGGGAAGGACGGGACGGCGCGCGTGTAAGCCTCTCACTCCCTCCCACGTGGACGCTTGTAACCCCCTACTGCAAGCGCACCCGACCTGGGCGCGGGACAAACACAAAGGCCGCGGGTTTCCCCTTTTACGCCTGCCTCCCTCCGGGCTTTTCCCCCCTTCGCGCTCCGTCACGCGCCGACCCATCTGAGCTGGGGCACGCGGCGACAATTTACTCGTCGGTCCAGGGACCCCCCGGGGTCGAACGCCGACAGTAGTCGCACAAGTTAATTATTCTCTTTTTCCCCTTTAGCTTCGACATGTTCCATTCACTCAGCATCGGGAACACCTTATAGGCTAGATATTCTTGGACTAGATCTCTTGTGCTGATTTGCTCGGCTACCACCCAGAATTCTGCCACAGCTTGTTGGCATGGTGACCCCGGCTCCATACGGCACAGCGGCCTAGTCAGCCCGAAGCTTAAGCTCAGAGGGCTCAGTACTAGCGTCTTGAGCTTCTCCCTCTTCTTCTCATCGGCCTTCACATAAAACCACTCATTTTTCCAACTAGTTGGCCACTTGGTGCGATAGCTAACCACCGAAGTCTTCATATCTTTGCGGTAAGCGAAGTTGTAGCAACCAAAATTCTCATGAAGACCATCTTCTCTGGCCTTCGTCTGATAATGAAGCTCGTGCACTCGGCAAAAGGCTTCGGCATTCGGGTCTATTCCTTGGCTTCGGAGAGATCAGATGAAGACCCTGAGTCTAACGATAGCGTGAGGACTCAGCTCATGAAGATAGATTTCGTAATTTTCCAAAACTCCCCCATTCATTTCGTTCAAAGGAAACCTCAACCCCGCTATGAAGAAACTCCTGAAAACTACCACCTCATCATTTTCCGGTGTCGGAGTGGTTTCTTCCTTGCCAAAACGAATCAACTTCTTCTCAGCTTCTTCGAAGTAGCCTAGCTTTATCATCATAGGCATATCAGCCTCAGAAACGGTAGATTTTCCAAAGTCCAAGTGACTGGGTTTGGCTGGCATGAGAGTATTATAATCTTCCTCTTCTTCATCAACAACATCTTCTTCAATGTCAGCATATTCAGCTTCGGCAGCAGGTGCACCTTCGTCAGCAGCTACCTCTGTCATAACCATTCCCGATTATTTCATCACTTCAGAGATCGGGGCAGTCTCTGCGGCTTCGGCCTCCTCTCCGTCACGGGTCACCCTAGCAGTTGAACGAACTATGGCCATCCGGTGTTGAATTCCTTGTAGTTCTTACGAATGTTGATGATTTTTATGGTTGTGACGAAGCTCTCTCTTATGACGAAGCTAGATTAAAACGATGCTTTGCTTGAGAATGCAATGAGAAAGCTTCGGCTATGGTTAAATTTTTCAGCAGCACAACAGTGCAATGGCAATGAATGTTGTGGTAACTTCACACCTACCCGTCTGTTTATATAGTGCTGCAGGTGTGAAGGTGAATCGTCAAGTCGCTCGTACTCGCTCAACAGTCACCCACACTCACTGAATGGTGGACCATGGCGCGTGCGAGATGAATCGGCAGATCATGCATACCTGCTGCATGGTGGGACCACCCCGTGCTCGGATTATTTTAATCGTTTCTCGGAAACAAGCTCAGGGAAGGTGTTTTTCGGACCTTCGACATTCCGAAGCCTAGGACAATTTTTCACGGATCAAGCTCGTTACGAAAAACGATCTAGCACCGCGAAGGGGCTACTGTTGGGGGTCTGCTTCGTAGCCGAAGGTCCTATAAGAAGAAACACCTTTGGAAGATCAGCACGGAAATAACGCCGAAGCTACCTTATAGGGAACTTCGACATAACGACATGCCTAAGACGAAGGGTTGCACCGACTTAAAGATGAAAAGACAGATTGACCCATGATAGTTTGTGTCATGATTGTAATCGATTGTAAAGGGTATAAATGTAATTTCACACAGGCTGCGCCCTGTGCCTATAAATAGATGAACAGTACCCCCGTACTATTCACGCTGATTTGTAATCGCTCGTGCATCACACTTGTTCTTTCTCCTTCTGTCAAGCCGAAGGTGCAAATGTAATTCTATATTATTTCTGTTTATCCATGACAATATAATAAAAGATGAGGTAATAATATTATATGATTATTCATATTGTTTCTTATATTTTACATGCTTCTTCTTTCATTATCATATACTGCGATGATGAAGGTATGTCCTTCATGACCTTCGTCTAAAGATCATTATATCCTAAGGGAAATAATGCTTCGAAGGACGAAGGGATTTAACCTTTAACATTTTGTGTTGCCTTGTTCTTAATTCATAGCATTTGAGAACAAGTCCCTAACAGTCGTTATGGTTATCTTCTCATTGCTAGCAGATTATTAATGTCTAGTATGTTTTCTTATCATGATATCTGTTCATACTCTGTTGCTTCCATGTTTATGCAAATTTTCAAAGGAGATGCTGTCGAAATTTTATATATGAATGTTAGTTGTGTAGTTTAGTAGCATTTCGTGGTGTTTGTGGATCCCGGGGTGTTACAGTTGGTATCAAAGCTTAGGCTCTAGATTCTAGGTAAATTGAACCTGAAATTGCACACATGCACATATAGGAAGGACATGCACATATAGGAAGGGCATGGGTTCAAATATCTTTGATATATGTTAATGTCTTTGAAGTGCAGATGAAATAATTTCACCCTCCCTATTCCTTTACGGTGATGTGGTAAGTTGTTTATGACTTAATGCCTGATATAATTCATTTCTAAATTTTGATATTGTTTTATTAATACGATTGATATCGCTGGTCTTTTGTGAGATTGAAGTTGTTATTATGCTTGTGATATACATGCATGCCTATGTTGTTTTCAACATGTTTTTCATGGTTTAGTTTTATTACAATAATATTGTTATATATGCTTGATTGAGGATGTTTCTAAGAGGAGTGTGAATTGCGTGTTTTGGGTTACAAGGTAACCATCGATTTGAATTTAAGTTGTTGGGCGGTTGGTGGATAGCTCCAACTATTTTTGCAAAGAATGATTGTTTATGCCGTCAAACCAGTTTTGAAAGAAATTAATATTGGTACTTTTAAATGGATTTTGGGGGAAGTCTTTACATAGCTAGCCAGAGTGGCTTACATGTCTCCCTTCTATCTTGTGTTTTAGTATCCACAAAGCCTAGATGTGGTTTAAAGTGGTTGCATGTTAGTCATGCTAATTGTAGAATAAATCTTTGATTTTCCTGATCCATTGATTATATATTAATACGTTGAGGATCTGATGGTTATCTCCCTGATGCATGCTTGTGGAGCCATTGTTGGACCACTTCTCTATTGGTTTGAATGAAGTCATTGCCTAGCCTAGAGTGGGTTGGGTATGGTACTCACCTATTCCTAAATGATGTGGTTTTTACATCAGCTTGAGATGTTTGTCAATGTGTGAAGGATTACAGGGTTATTATTGACCCTGTATGTCTGGTACTTTGAGTGCATTGTATGATAGAATGAAATGTAAGTTTCTGAACTACAGTAGATGAAGACTTATATTATGTGTAGGTTAACCTTACTAGTTTGGATATTTTTCTTAGTTGAGTTTTGGATGAAGTATAGTGACATTGGTTAAGCAAGTATTGTGTTGTTGTTGTGTTGTCAGTGCTCTTTGTGGAGTTTTGGCATTTCTTCGATGAACTGTGCCGCGCAGAATTTTATTGGCTTCTTGCCGGCTTTATTGCTCCATTAGTTCTGTAGACTTTCTCCCTCTTGTGGGGTGCAAAGAATGTGAGATTACATGATTATCTTTTCATGATGGCAAGAACAAGTTTTAGGAAGATTAGGAGTTTTGTTTCAATAGAACCACTTGTTTTGTGGTGCTTTGAGGTGAGGTGTTTGATCTTCTTATACATTCATCTTGTGTGGATGTTTCACCATTGAATTAAAATGAATTGTTGAAGCTGGTAAGGGTTGTGCTTAGTGCATATTACCCCTTCATAAAAGAGTGTTGTTTGAAGACACTGATGTTGATGTATAGCTGCATCCAAATTCGATGGTGTGAAATCGTAGTGTTGATTGCATCTATGACTTACTTTGAGCTTCATTGCATGTTGTTTCATGCTGGATATCAGGTTGTGTAGTTTCCTTAGACAATTAGTCCGAGGTAGAAGTTCTTGTGTTAATTAAGACCAATAATGGACCCATGTTTTGAATGGTGGTGCTATATGGGGTACCTTGGATGCTTTGCTTGGAGTGGTCGAATTCGAGGACGAATTCTTTTTAAGGGGGATAGAGTGTGATATCCCAATTTTCTAAAAAGAAGTTAAATTTCTTTTTCTCTTTTCTTTCATGTTCTGTGACATTGGGGTTTGGAGTTTCAGGAGGCATTCCTCAGGGAAATAGTAGATCTTTTGGCATTTTTTCCGTTGGGGTCGGGAGCTCAGATGGGAGAGCGTGTTTGGGCCTTTGATCTTGATCCGATGGATGGGATCCCCCCCCTCCCCAACCCTAGCCGACCCCATCTCCTCCCAATGGTTGCAGTCGCCTCCCTTCCTCTTCCTCTCCTCCCCTTGGGCAGCCGCCCTCTACCCTCTCCATGGCTTCCTCCTCCCTCTAGATCTCCCCCACGCATCAAGGATCGAGAAGAGGAGGAGCACGTTGAATTGAAGAGGAAGAGAGGATCAAGGAGATGTTCTTCCCCATCTCTTCTTGTAGAATTTCTTGGGGAAACCCCAGATATGGATGAGATCCTTGTTCCTCCCTGTCATTATGTGCTTTTGGAGGTTGTGGATCATGGGGATTAAAGGATTAGAGGTTGGATTAGATGTGGGGTTAGGTTATGATCTCGGTTTTCTGCAGAATGGCAGATTCGACAGTTTCTGTTCATGCCAGTTTTCTATAGTCTTAGTGGCCTCAAAAAAAAATTCTATATATGAGTCGTATATAATTTGTAGATCTTTCCGTGTCCGTGAAGAACACCTCAATCGGACATCAGATCAGAAAGTTATTGCAGTTTGATTATAGCAGTTTTTCAGTCTCATAATTCTATGCAGAATCTGTTCTCTTAAGATTTTGGCAATTTTATCAACAGAATTAAACTTTAGGTTGGTAAACGAAGTTGTAGATAATTTCATAAGCTTTCCAAATTGTTAAAGAGTGCATTCATATGAATTTTGAAACTCCAGTTATGTTTGTTTTACTGTGGTTGTTCCTGTTTGCTTGATAAAAATGAGCGGGTCTGTTCACTGGTAGGTTTCATCTAGTAAATGGCCGAATTGGCTCTTACAACTATGGAGACTTTTGTAGAGGTATAAATGTTCTTACTGCCAGCAAAAGTTCATGATTTTTGGTTTAGTAGTTTGGGAGATATCGAATTTTGATGTTAACTATGCTGCTGTCTAAAACAGAATCAGTCAGTTATCTTGTCAGATGTTTTAGAACTTATAGATGGCAGAATTTAATTATCCATTGAATACCAAAGTTGTAGAGTATTTTGTGTAGATACTCCTAGAGTATTTGTTTGATATCACCACTGTTATAATTTTAAAGATACAAAATTAACAAACAGCGCTGCTGCTGTTTGGCATGTGGTTCAGGGTGGGAGTCATTCCACCGGATCTTGGTTTCAAGTGTAGGAGTGATTTGTTGATTGTTGGCAAATGTTTGTGAAATATTTGTACTAAGTTTTATGCCCCACAACAGGTGTCTACACTCCGGATCATGCCTAGTACATTTTTCTTCTTTGATGAAGGCAAGTGAATGTAGTGGTGGTTGCTACCGTTTTGACTTGTTGTTTCATCGCCTACACTCTAATATTCAGAATCATTGAATTATTTCATAATTGAACCCTATGGTGATGCTTTACTTGATTGTATTATATTTATTCTTAATCATATATTGATGATGATGATGATGATGATTTGAGTATGACCCATGAGTTTAATTCACACCCCTGAAGGTAAATGAAGTATTATTTGAGGTTTGTATTGTATCTGAAGGTAAACGAAGTATTGTTTGAGGTTTGTATTGTATGTGAAGGCAGTGAAGTATATTGATAAATGCAGCATGCCATATACATTACATGATTCACTTGCATCTGAAGTTTTGTCGTGACCTATGGTCCGACCGTACCGGTACAACTTAGCATCGTACGTTGCCTGAGGAGGGGTACGATGCGGCTTCATACCCTTAGAGGTATGAAGCCAAAGGACATATGCATTCATTGAAGTGATATTCGCAGATGGTGTGGTTTTATACTCTAAGAGGTATGAAGGCAGAGGACTTACACATTGCATTTCTATGCATACATTGAAGTGATATTTGCAGATAATGTTGACGCAGGAAGTGTTATACAACCTATTATGGTTGTTCGAGGAAATGAGATGGCATTGGTATTTTTAGGACTATTGAGTTCTATATCTACAAGAATTTCTGATCTCAGTTGTGATCCCTTTAAAATGTAGATTAATCCAATTTTTTGGTTTAAATATCTCGTCAAAACTATTTACTTGCTGAGATGTTTCATCTCACTCTTGCATTACTCAATGCAGGTACTTGATTCATGTTAGGAATGAGGGAAGTAGCAGCACGTCCACCTTCACTCTCATAATAACGCTGCCCAGGAACAGCCATGATTTAATTAGAAACTTCTTGTCAAAGGATGTTTGTTTTTTGACTAGTCGTGCACAATAGTTAATTCAGTTCATGTCGTAATGGTTATCTTCCCATTGCTAGCAGATTATTAATGTCTAGTATGTTTTCTTATCATGATATCTATTTATACTCTGTTGCTTCCACGTTTATGCAAATTTTCAAAGGAGATGCTGTAGAAATTTTATATATGAATGTTAGTTGTGTAGTTTAGTAGCATTTCGGGGTGTTTGTGGATCCCGGGGTGTTACAGAATAACACGAAGCAGTATGCATGACTTGCTTCGGTTGATTCTACCATGCTTTGGCCTCAGCTATTTCTTTCTGCTTCTGTATTGAACTTGGTACGTTCTTGTTGTGTGCCCCTTATCCTCTGCACAGAATAAGCAAAATAGTTTTCTTGGTTGAGAGTTGAATCTTCCTCCGAAGCTTCGTCCCCCTCTGCCTCTTGGGGTTGTTGGTCTAAAGGAGCTCTGTTGTGCCCCTGTTGACTGAGAACTGTACTGGTGCCCTTTGTTATGGTTGCCCCTGTCCTCACTTTGACTGGGATTGTGTATTGTTCTGATATGCCTTGGGTGGAGCCTTCCTCTGAAGCCCCTGGTCATCTCAAAATATATGTAAGCTTCCTCCTTTCTTTGCCATAAATGTACTCATCCATCTTCTAGAGAAGCTTTTCCAGGGTTTAGGGGGGGCTTTCAGGCGAAATATTATGTTGTTGGTCCTGGGCAAAGTCCCTTGATCATGGCTTCGATGACAATCTCATTTGGCACCATTAGCGCCTGAGCTCTGAGATACAGAAACGTTCGGACGTATGCCTGCAGATACTCCTCGTGGTCCTGTGTGCACTGGAATAAAGCTTGAGCGGTCACTAGCTTCATCTGAAACCCCTGAAAGTTAGTGACCAACATATCCTTCAACTTCCGCCATGATGTAATTGTTCCTGGCCTAAGAGAAGAATACCATGTTTGACCAACACTTCTGACTGTCATGACGAAGGATTTTGCCATGACAGCGGTGTTGCCACCACATGATGATATGGTTGCTTCGTAGCTCATAAGAAACTACTTCGGGTCCGAGTGGCCATCATACATGGGAAGCTGGGGTGGTTTGTATGAAGGTGGCCATGGGGTAGCCTGCAATTCTGTAGCTAGGGGAGAACCATCATCAAAAGCAATGTTATCATGATGAAAGTCGTCATACTATATGTCATCATGGCTAGGACTTTCTTGACGAAGGTCTCTCTGTTGTGGCTTATGCCCTTGTTCATTGTCTTGTGTGATGTGTCGCATCTCTTCGGTTGCTTCGTCAATCTTTTTCTGAAGCTTAGCCAGCCGAAGCATCTTCTCCGTTCTTCTCTCCACTTGTTGATGAATAGTTTTTAGATCCCTGATCTCTTGATCTAGCTCTTCGTCCTATAGTGTTGGGCTAATAACTTTTCTCTTCTGGTTTTGGGCCTCCCTTATAAGGAGCCCATCTTCATTGGTGTCCAGAGGAGCAAGGGCAGTCCCTGGCGCCGCTGTCTTCTTTGGTGGAATGACGAAGGTGATCATTCGAGTTCTCTTGATGAAGGTGGTCATTTGAATTCACTGAAGGTGGGTGCCAATGTTGTCACTTGTTTTCGATTGCTGTGAACCAAGAACAAGGCAACACAATTTGTTAAATGTTAATGACCTTTGTCCTTCGAAGCATTATCCCCTTTCGAGCATAATGAGTCTCAGACGAAGGTCATGAAGAGCAAGTCTTCATTATTCGCGAATATGAAAACATAGCTACTAATGTAACATTATGTCCTTTATTCATTTCATGTTGAATGTGTACATAGTATAAAGGTACATTTTGTATATCAATAAATTGCTACATAATACACATTACATTGATACCTTCGGCTTGTTCAAAGGTAAAGGCATGAAAGCAATTCCAATCCCGCATGAACGGTATGGGGGTACTGTTCATCTATTTATAGGCAATCGTGCAGCTTCATATGATGTTACATTTATGCCCTCATAGATTACACACAGAGTTTACAATTATCCCAAGGATAATATTGTCATTTGCACTTAGCAGCTTGAACAACACCTTCTCCTTATGCCACCTTCCTGCGTCATGTAACAAAGCTTGGGTGGAGCCTTCCTCTGAAGCCCCTGGTCATCTCAGAATATTTGTAAGCTTACTCCCTTCTTTGCCAGAAATAGTTATCGACCCTGATGTACTCATCCATCTTCTAGAGAAGCTTTTCCAGGGTTTAGGGGGCTTTCAGGCGAAATATTGTGTTGTTGGTCCTGGGCGAAGTCCCTTGATCATGGCTTCGATGACAATCTCATTTGGCACCATTAGCGCCTAGGGATGAAAACGGTTTCAGATTTTTTGAAATTCCGGAAACCGTTTTCGACTATTTCCGGTCGGAGTCGTCGGTAACTATATTTTTCGGAAACGGTATCGGTTGTCGGAATTTTGGTTCGGAATCGGTATCAGAATCAGTATGACGTCTTACCGACTGTTTTTATCGGTTTCCGATTTTAATCGAAATTTACCAAATTCAATTTTTGGAATTTACCAAAAATAATAAAGAATCGGCCCACAGTCTAACATACCAGTGCGGCAGTGCCCTAGCCCACTACCGTAACTAGGCCACAAGGCGACAACAGTGAGCCTCAACTCAAGTCCGTGACCTACCTTGAGCAATTGAGCTCGTGGGGACAAGCGGTAGGTGCCACGCAGCACATCCGACGGTGGTGTACGATGGCCTTCCAGGCTTTTACTTCTAACTTCATTAGTACATTGGCTGTGATAGCTAGTACTAGTAAACTACTTTCTTAATTCTATGTTTCATGAGTACTAGAAATAGGATAGCTAGTAAACTAATTTATTAATTCTATGTTTCATGAGTACTAGGAATAGGAATAAGTTGGCTTGACATAACTTTGGTTTAATATAAATTAGTTTTCTTTGGATTAATACAAATGTTTGGTTTAATATAAATTAGTTTTCTTTGGATTAATACATGGATACCTTGATTTTCTTGGCTTAACATTAGTATTTAATATAGAACAATATATTTAAGTAAGTGAAAGCATACCTTACTATATTGTACACATATAAATTTCTATATATATTAGGGCCTCCCATTGAGTTCGATGTGGAGCCCCATATTCTTGGAGACGGCCCTAATATATATGGTAGTTGCAAACACGGTGAGTGCTACTTGCTAGTATTCGTATGAATATAAAAATATGCAAGGATATTCACCTAGAGTCAAGTAGTTGCACACACGTCCAGCCTAAATATGGTAGTTGCTACTTGCTAGTATTCATATAAATATGGTAGGTGTAGTTGCAGCGTATGAATATGGCAATTGTAGTTGCAGCGTATGAATATGGTAGTTGCATCTCTCTATACACCATGATATGATACAATGGCTAGAGATGATGAAGCTTCACCTCCACAGAAGCGTATGTTTATGGAGTTGCCTTGTGATGCATCCCTTGGTATTCAACATCAAAGTCAAAGCTTGATTTGTGAACTAGGTATCTTTGTGAATTTGTGAACTTATAGTATTAACAACTAATGATAATTGTGAACTTGTTATATCAGTATATTTTATATTGGTATGATTACCGATGGTATTTTAAATTCCGACCGTTACCAGTGTATTTTCCACGCCGAACTTGTTTTCGATGTTTCCGAAATACCGATATCGTTTCCATTTCCGACTGTTTTCATCCCTATTAGCGCCTGAGCTCTGAGACGCAGAAACGTTCGGACATATGCCTGCAGATACTCCTCGTGGCCTTTGTGCACTGGAATAAAGCTTGAGCGGTCACTAGCTTCATCTGAAACCCCTGAAAGATAGTGACCAACATATCCTTCAACTTCTGCCATGATGTAATTGTTCCTGGCCAAAGAGAAGAATACCATGTTTGAGCAACACTTCTGACTGCCATGACAAAGGATATTGCCATGACAGCGGTGTTGCCACCATATGATGATATGGTTGCTTCGTAGCTCATGAGAAACTACTTCGGGTCCGAGTGGCCATCATACATGGGAAGATGGGGTGGTTTGTATGAAGGTGGCCATGGGGTAGCCTGCAATTCTGTAGCTAGGGGAGAAGCATCATCAAAAGCTATGTTATCATGATGAAAGTAATCATACCATATGTCATCATGGCTAGGACTTTCTTGACAAAGGTCTCTCTGTTGTGTCTTATGCCCTTGTTCATTGTCCTGTGTAATGTGCCACATCTCTTCGGTTGCTTCGTCAATCTTTTTCTGAAGCTCAGCCAGCCGGAGCATCTTCTCCGTTCTTCTCTTCACTTGTTGATGAATAGTTTCTAGATCCCTGATCTATTGATCTAGCTCTTCGTACTGTGTTGTTGGGCTAATAGCTTTTCTCTTCTGGTTTTGGGCCTCCCTTATAAGGAGCCCATCTTGATTGGTGTCCAGAAGAGCAAGGGCAGCCCTTGGCGCCGCTGTCTTCTTCGGTGGCTTGACGAAGGTGATCGTTCGAGTTCTCTTGATGAAGGTGGTCGTTTGAGTTCACCGGAGGTGGGTGCCAATGTTGGTCACTTGTTTTCGAATGTTGTGAACCAAGAACAAGGCAACACAATTTGTTAAGCGTTAATGACCTTTGTCCTTCGAAGCATTATCCCCTTTTGGGCATAATAAGTCTCGGACGAAGGTCATGAAGAGCAAGTCTTCATTATTCGCAAATATGAAAACATAGCTACTAATGTAACATTATGTACTTTATTCATTTCATATTGAATGTGTACATAGTATAAAGGTACATTTTGTATATCAATAAATTGCTACATAATACACATTACATTGATACCTTCGGCTTGTTCAAAGGTAAAGGCATGAAAGCAATTCCAATCCCGCATGAACAGTATGGGGGTACTGTTCATCTATTTATAGGCAATCGTGTAGCTTCATACGATGTTACATTTATGCCCTCATAGATTACACATAGAGTTTACAATTATCCCAAGGATAATATTGTCATTTGCACTTAGCAGCTTGAACAACACCTTCTCCTTATGCCGCCTTCCTACGTCATGTAACGAAGCTTGGGTGGAGCCTTCCTCTGAAGCCCCTGGTCATCTCAGAATATCTATAAGCTTCCTCCCTTCTTTGCTAGAAATCGTTATTGGCCCTGATGTACTCATCCATCTTCTAGAGAAGCTTTTCCAGGGTTTGGGGGGCTTTTAGGCAAAATATTGTGCTGTTGGTCCTGGGCGAAGTCCCTTTATCATGGCTTCGGTGACAATATCATTTGGCACCATTGGCGCCTGAGCTCTGAGATGCAGAAACGTTCGGACGTATGCCTGCAGATACTCCTCGTGGTCCTGTTTGCACTGGAATAAAGCTTGAGCGGTCACTAGCTTCATCTGAAACCCCTGAAAGATAGTGACCAACATATCCTTCACCTTCTGCCATGATGTAATTGTTCCTGGCCTAAGAGAAGAATACCATGTTTGAGCAACACTTCTGACTGCCATAACCAAGGATTTTGCCATGACAGCGGTGTTGCCACCATATGATGATATGGTTGCTTCGTAGCTCATGAGAAACTGCTTCGGGTCCGAGTGGCCATCATAAATGGGAAGCTGGGTGGTTTGTATGAAGGTGGCCATGGGGTAGCCTGCAATTCTGTAGCTAGGGGATAAGCATCATCAAAAGCAATGTTATCATGATGAAAGTCATCATACCATATGTCATCATGGCTAGGACTTTCTTGACGAAGGTCTCTCTGTTGTGGTTTATGCCCTTGTTCATTGTCCTGTGTGATGTGTTGCATCTCTTTGGTTGCTTCGTCAATCTTTTTCTGAAGCTCAGCTAGTCGGAGCATCTTCTCCATTCTTCTCTCCACTTGTTGATGAATAGTTTCTAGATCCCTGATCTCTTGATCTAGCTCTTCGTCCTGTGGTGTTGGGCTAATAGCTTTTCTCTTCTGGTTTTGGGCCTCCCTTATAAGGAGCCCATCTTGATTGGTGTCCAGAGGAGCAAGGGCAGCCTCTGGCGCCGCTGTCTTCTTCGGTGGCATGACGAAGGTGATTGTTCGAGTTCTCTTGATGAAGGTGGTTGTTTGAGTTCACCGGAGGTGGGTGCCAATGATGGTCACTTGTTTTCGATTGTTGTGAACCAAGAACAAGGCAACACAATTTTTTAAATGTTAATGACTTTTGTCCTTCGAAGCATTATCCCCTTTCGGGCATAATAAGTCTCGGACGAAGGTCATGAAGAGCAAGTCTTCATTATTCGCAAATATGAAAACATAGCTACTAATGTAACATTGTCCTTTATTCATTTCATATTGAATGTGTTCATAGTATAAAGGTACATTTTGTATATCAATAAATTGCTACATAATACACATTACATTGATACCTTCGGCTTGTTCAAAGGTAAAGGCATGAAAGCAATTCCAATCCCGCATGAACACTATGGGGGTACTGTTCATCTATTTATAGGCAATCGTGCAGCTTTGTACAATGTTACATTTATGCCCTAATAGATTACACACAGAGTTTACAATTATCCCAAGGATAATGTTTTCATTTGCACTTAGCAGCTTGAACAACACCTTCTCCTTATGCTGCCTTCCTGGGTCATGTAACGAAGCTTGCTTCGTCGCACTTCCAGTATTCTATGCCGAAGCTTTTTCGGTAACAAAGCTCCTATGACACTTAGAAACATGTTGATAACAAATGTTAAGCCGTGTTTCTGAGGACCTTCGGAAGACGAAGGCCCCCAACACTCTGCACACTCATTCTGACTTCCCTATTGACATCACAGGATGGACATATCCAAAGAGGAGGTTCTCTATGGCTGAGTATTCCTCCAGGAGGATAGTTGACCAGATCACTCTTCCATGTGATACAAATATTCAGTATTTTCATACTCAGAGTTTTATGTCTTCTGGGGAACTCCTATGGACACCAAATTCTATAAGCATCAAGTGATTAACTAGGAATATATGCAGGGTCAGTCAGTCATGGAAGGCTTAATTGCTAAGTTTTAGGCATGTGGCTTATATGCATTCATGGGACAGAGAATTGACTATAGTGAGATGACAGTCAACCAATTTCTTGCAATTGCAGAGATAAATATTGAAGATCAACTGATAGTCTCGATGACAGGATTTAAAAGATATGTGGCCACTTTTGCTGAGTTTGTTACTGCAAACGGTCTAGATTATAGTGTGATCTTTGATGGGGTTGATTTATATACTGAGGAGCAGTTTGAAGATTATGTTCAGTATTATGAGCCTGCAAGGCTAGGCATCCCTAGGAGGTTTGGAGAGACTCCAGGGCTGAGACACCATCCTGCTGTTATTAATAAAATTGTCAGGGTAACTATTCTTCCCAAGAGTGGGGGATAAACCAAGATCAGAGACAAGTTCTAGAATATTATTGATCATGTGATGAAATAAGAAGTAATGAATGTGGTTCTGTTCATGATGAGGGAGCTCAATGACCTCAAGATGGACAAGAATCAAAACCTGGCATATGCTCCTTACATAATGGCTCTGATAAAGGCTAAGACCAGATTTGAGGGGCGGTGTGAGATTGCTCACACTCCATTTAGGCCTTTTAAAAATGAGATTGGTTTTCTCACTAGGCCACTCACTCCCCTCCATAATGACGAGGGAGCAGCTGGAGATGATTATGCTGCTAATCCTGAAATCGATCTAGCTCAGCAGATGCCTCCTCCTCCACCTCCTCCTTAGCATGGACAGTTATGGCAGCCTGGTCCTGAATATTTTGATCCTTACTTTCAGCAGATGCAGCAAGGGCTCCAGACACATATGGATGAAAGGTTTCAGGGCATGATGACGCATGTGGATGGCAGATTTGATGACATGCAAACTCACTTTGATGGCAGTACTCTACCCTAAACATAAGGTTCAATGTTGTTGATGATCAGCTTGATGGGATGCACTCTCAGTTTGTTGATCTTTGCTCTCATATCCAGTATATTGTTCATGATCCAATCATGAGCAGAATGAACAACACGCAACAGATCTTTCAGGATAATATGGGCACTCTATACAGTCTGTTTGAGACTCTGTCTACCAGTGATAGCATCCATACTCTTGATGAGCGGCAGCAGCAACTCTAAAATGACTTCAGCCAATTCACCTCCATTCGACAACTTCAGCTCTCACTATTACAGCATGTATCCACGTCCTCCGTTGAGTGCACAATGAGACCACTTCTTTATGGCAATTGATGCCAAAGGGGGAGAGAGATGAAGATGATGATGAAGATGGGGACACTATAGTCAGGGGGAGCTCATGTGGACATTTAGACTTTGCATGTGCATGTTTATTATGTCTATGTTTCATGCATTTTCTGTATTGCTTATGAAAAAATGTTTGTGTTCGAACTATGTTGTTAATTTCTTATGGTTCTATTAGTTTGAAGTTGTTCTATTAGTTCGAAGTATCTTGTGAATGTTTGATCGAGGAGTGATTTAATTTGTTGCGCTTATTACATATCTTATTATATTGGTATACCTCAATAACCATGGTTGTAGGAATATCTCCCACAAAACACTGATCTATTATGTGTGTGAAGTTTTTGAACTGGATATATCATGCACATGGGGAGTTATTCCTACATCTTGAGTTTCTGTCCTGACTTATCTATACTTTAGATGGAACTTCAAATCGAGCTAAGTCACTCGAAACTCATCTCAAATCCTTCTTATACCTAGTGTGTGCGGAAGCTTTGAAAAAACTAAATCTACTCTATGAAATGTGTAGTGTTGTCATCAATTACCGAAAAGGGGGAGAATGTGAATCATCTAGGCCCCTTAGTGGTGTTTTGGTAATTAATGACAACCATTTGTGGACTAACAATTCTTGGAGAAATAAGGATGCAGGTTGGACAACAGAGAACAGAAAAGTCTTATAGAATAAGCATTGGTTGTGGATCGGATGAAGGCAAAGGTATAACATAGGTTTTGTTTTTGCCGGTCATCAGGAGTTTAGAGAAGAAACTAGTCTAATATTCGTGTGTTGCGACGGTACACAATCGTATTTCATGATATTGGTTGGGAAGGGCGAGGCCGTACCCGCAATGCAATCAATGGTTGAGCGAAGTAAACCAGTCATATGGACCCTCCCAAAAATACCAATAATAAATAAATTTAATATCAATGTGAGTATATTGTCTACAAACCAGATAATAAATTGATAAGAATAAATATTACACTTTATTTTAGCCAAAAGACCGAGAAAGATGAGTTGAAAAAGAACACAATCCCTATTTTTATAGAGCTCTCTGTAGCTCGTCCTCCTTCAGCTAACGGGGTGTTACTATATGTGTACAACTTCCTGTCGTATTGGGCTTGGTGGCTTCTCATGATTTATATATGGTGTAACAGCCTTGATGACTTATACTTCAAGACATTGACTCCATATAAACACACGGTATGACTGCCGGTTTTAAGGACCCACAACATCTTCCATTGAACATATGCCCTTTTATTTTCTTTTAGACACACGCATTAAACACACAATTCATGGACATATAGAACCATAAAGATGTCTCTAGCTATTGCACAATAATCTGATAGAGAAGAAAGCATGCCTCATTAATTATCAAACAGAGGTCATGCAGGGATTCATGATGCAGCATGCATGAACCACACATGAGTTGAGTGGTGTCCAATATCTTCTTGCGTCATGCATGAGGCCTGGTTAATTCTGATCCAGCTACCAGAAACAGATGGGCTAATAAACCAAATGCCTCGAACAACAGCCATCCACTATGTATCTGTCATCCATGCTTTGCATCGGAAGGCCACCAACCATCTCTATCTTGTTCCCAACTGGCCTAGCTCTAGCACAACAATACACGCTCAGCTTCGAATGGAGCTAATAAAACGCTAGCCAAAGACCTGTCGCAAGCGCGCGACGACCTTGTAGGTCCTCACTCCAGAGAAAGCACTTGTTCTAGCCGCTAGCAATGACTTGTGATGCTTCGTCTCTCTCCTCCGCCATGGTGCTCGTGACGATGGCGCTCATCATTCTCATCGGCGACGACAGCACTACATTCTACACTGTGTGGCATCTTGCTCACCCCCCCAGGTCACTCCTATCGCTATCTCGGGCATTCCTGTCGTGCCAAAGCCGTCGATTGTGCCGTGGCCACCCTTCCACTGATACTCGCCATACCGACGATTCCCGCAGTGGCCGTCGTACCACAGATCCATGTGGTGTCGAACATCGCTGCGCTGCCCCTTATGTCGGCTGTCGTACCCGCCGTCATGCCAAAACTGACGATGCCGCCAATGCCCGCCGTCGTGCCGACGGTTGGCACCTTGCCGCTAATTCTCGTCGTCGTGCCTAAGGTTGGTGACTTGTCGCCGATGCCCTCTGTGTGGCCCGTGTTTAACCGTCGATGTCCTCCATCCCGGCAGCGTCGGTCTCCATGAGGTCCCACGAACACGACACGAACTCGGTGGACAGGCCTATGAAGATGCCCGTAGACTCAGTGATCTAGAAAATCAGATGTACGTATGTGCGTACCTTGGAGGACGTAGGTGAGTCGGAGTAGCTGGAGAGCGTCAGGCCACCGACGGCGAGTAGATCCACCACCGCTATCGCTTGAGGGGCCTCGGTACGACTTTTTGTAGCCAGGTTGGTGGGTAGATTAGTGTTGGAGACTTGTTCTCAAATACTATGAGTTAAGAACAAGGCAACACAAAATGTTAATGATTAAAGACCTTCGTCCTTCGAAGCATTATCTCCCTTAGGAAATAATGATCTTCACACGAAGGTTATGAAGGACGTACCTTCATCATTTCGGTATGTAATAATGAAAGTAGAAGCATATGAAACATGGAAGATAACATGAATAATCATATGACATCATTAGGATATTTTTATTATATCATCATAAATAAACATGAACAATACCGAATTACATTTATACCTTCGGCTTGACAGAAGGTAAAATTCTAAGTGTGACGTGCGAATGAATACTAGTCAGTGTGAATAGTACAGGGTTACTGTTCACCTGTTTATAGGCGCGGGACGCAGCCCGGTCGAAAATACATTTATGTCCTCGAAAATACACAAACTATCAGGGACTGAACGGTCTTTTCCTCTTTAAGTCAGTGCCACCCTTTGTCTCAAGGCACGTCACTATGCTGAAGCTTTCTGGGTTGTAGCTTCGGCATATGCCTTAATGTTATGTCTGCGTGCATATCGTCCTATCGAAGGTGTTTTTGCTTAGAGGACCTTCGACGCAGAAGAAGGCCCCCAACAGTAGCCCCTTCGCGGTGCTGGATCATTTTCGTAACGAGCTCGATCCGTGAAAAATCTCAAAGGCTTCGGAATGCCGAAGGTCCGAAAAACACCTTCCCTGAGCTCGTTGCCGAAAAATGATTAAAATACTCCAGGCGTCAAGTGGTCCACCGTTCAGCGAATGCAAACGATCTGGCAGTTCGCGTTCCGAGTACCGAGTGGTCCACCGTTCAGCGAGTACAGGCGGTCTGATGGTTCACCTTCCCACCTGCAGCACTATATAAACAGACGGGTTGGTGCAGAGTTACCATAGCATTCATTGCCATTGCACTGTTATGCTGTTAAAAAATTTAACCATAGCCGAAGTTTTTTACCGCGCTCTCAAGCAATCACTTCATCGCTTAGAGTTAACTTCGTCAGAAGAGTGAGCTTCGTCAAAACTGCACAAGAACCATCAATCTTCGTAAGAACCGAGAAAAATCCATCAAATGGCCAGAGTACGCTCGACTGCAAGGGTGTCACGTGAAGGAGAAGAAACCGAAGTTACTGAGATGGCACCAATTTTCGAAGTCATGAAACGATCAGGTTTAGTTGTGACAGAGGGAACCATTGACGAAGGTACACCTGCTGTCGAAGCTGAACAGGCTGATATTGAAGAAGAAAATGTTGATTTAGAAGAGGAGGATTATAGCATTTTGATCCCATCAAAACCCAGCCACCTAGATTTTGAGAAATCTACTGTGTCTGAAGCCGACATGCTCATGATGATGAAGCTGGGCTACTTTGGAGAAGCTGAAAGGAAACTCGTTCGTTTTGCCAGAGAAGAAACCACCCCAGCACCGAAGGATGATGAAGTAGTGGTTTTCAAAAGTTTTTTCAGAGCAATATTGCGGTTTCCTCTGAACGAGATGATAGGAGAAGTTTTGAAGAATTTTGAAATTTATCTTCATCAGCTAACCCCTAACGCTATCGTTAGGCTCAACATCTTCATCTGGGCCCTCCGAAGCCAAGGGATGGACCCAGATGTCGAAGCATTCTGCCGAGTGCATGAGTTGCACTACCAGACGAAGGCTAGGGCAGACAGTTTACATGAAAATTTTGGTTGCTACAATTTGCGTATCGCAAGGATACGAAGGCTCTAGTTCTCAGCTATCGCACCAAGTGGCCAACCGGCTGGAAAGGTGAATGGTTCTATATCAAGGCTGATGAGAAGAAAAGGGGGAAACTGATGACGATGGTTATGTGCCCGCTATCTATAAACTTCGGAATGACCCGGCCCCTATGCAACATGTAGCTAGGGTCACCATGCCAACTGACCGCAGTAGAATTCAGGGTGGTGGATGAACAAATTAGCACCAAAGACCTAGTGCAAGAATACCTGGCCAACAGGACATCTCCGACGTCAAGTGATTGGGGCATGCCGAAGCTAAAGGGGACAAAGAAGAAATATGAACTTGTTCGATTACCTTATCGTTTTAAGTTTGAGAAACAATTCAAGGAGTCCTGCCAAGAATGGCTGGAAATGATTGAAACTATGTGCAATGAAATTTTGGGGAACTACACTAAAAAAGAAGATCAGTTAATGGCAGCAGCCTTCGGTACCCAGCCAAAACGAAGGTTAAACCGGGCAATGGACGCTCTAAAATTTGAATACCCTGATTATGAGCGGCTCAACAAGGGTGCCGAAGGGGCCAATAGAAAAAGGATTGTTAGCGTTCTGAGTAGACAAGCTGCAAGGATGGTGAAGGAGGATGAGAAGGTTTTAAAGAAGAGAAAATCCACTCCTGAGCCGAAGGTGGCAGCTTTAAAGTAAAGAAAAGCTAAATCCCCAGAGCCGAAGGTGACTAAAGAGGAAGAAGATACTCCCTCAACACCTCCAACTACCGAAGTGGCATAATTTTTAAAGGTAATGACTGAATCTCTACCTATCAAGCTGCTAAGCCTTCTGGGACCGGAACTGATGAAGCTTTTTTAGAAGAAAGAAGAACCTTCGGCTACAAAGAAGGCAGATGGGCTGAAGAAGCAAAGAATTGGTAGCGTAATGCAAGCCATTGAAAGGACGCCACCATTGGCCTCGGCATCTAAGATAGCACCTACTGCAAGCGTCGAGGCCGCTGCCGAAGCAAACATATCGGTCGAAGCTGCAGCTGCTGCCGAAGCTACCAACTTGGAGAGCACACTATCTGGAATTGATAAATTTTGGATATGCCTATAGAAGAAACAGTTGCAGCTGTAGAATAGGTCATGGCCCCAGCGCCTGACAAAGGAAAGAAAATTGTCGATGCTGCTTTGGAGGAAAAAGATTTTGACCTTCGGAACCTGGTCGGGCAAGAACTGTCCGAGGCCGAAAATAAAGAGCTACATGATTACAGCATTTCCTATGGCTACCAGCCAGAAGCCATGCTCTTTGGTGGGATTGAAGAAGAGGCCTTAGGATGCGTTCGCGACCGCACCGGGGCGAAAGTAATCGGCACTCTATCGAAGAGTGTCGGTTTTCCGAAGCTCGAAGCCGATATTAGCAGCTACCGATGACAACATGTCGTTGGTAGTTTGTTCTATTCCAACTTTAAGGTAGAATTCTTGTGATGAAGCAAAATTTTATTTTTTATTTTTGCGACGAAGCAAGTTTACTGACGAAGGTCTATTTGTACAGAGTATGCTGCTGAGCAAAGCACTGCAAATGCAGCAAGACCTCGAGGATAAAAGAACAAAATTATAATTGAGGGTTTAGAGAACAAGATTAAAGAATACGAAGCTTCTCTTGAGAAGAAAGATTTCCTACTTCAAGCAATGGAAGGTTCCCTTGCAGAAGCGCAAACTAAAAATGCTAGACTAAGCAGGGAGCTTCTCCAAAAATCAGAGAGCTTCGAACAAGAAAGAAAAAACTTGTAGACAAAGTACGAAGCCGAAGCTGCCGAGAATACGAAGCTACAAGTATCTTTGAAGGAGCTTCGTAACATGTGTCTGAGCTTTGGCAGCCGCTGCGTACAGCGATTAAAAAAGGTTTTCAACTCAGTTGGAGCCAGTGCTGAAAAGTTTACTCCTTCGGCCAAAAACATATCAAGCACCTTTGAACACATTGAAGGCGAAGTTGAGGCGCTTGACGAAGTAATAGCGGGGCACAATGACTTTTGTGCCCTGCTAGCTTCTCGTGGTACAGCTGCAGCATTTCTGAAAGCTGGTTGTACGCAAGCGAAGATAGTGAATAGACCTACCTTCAGCCTATCTTCGACAGATTTGGTTGATATTCTCGGCGAAGCCCGAAGCATAGAAAGCATATTTATAACACAAATTTGGGCGAAGGGTGGTCAGGATTTGGCTGGTGACGAGGCCCGAAGCTTACTTAAGTCGGTATGAAACTTATACCTGTTGCTTACCTTTTCTTGTGATTACCTTTTACCTTATACGGCTTTGTTGTGTGTAGAATGATGATGCCGAAGATTAATAATCCGAAGCAGATTTCGAAGGGCCGCTGAAGCTGTTTTTTAGGCCTACTTGCATAGATCTTAGAAGTATTTGTATTATCTTTTGTAAAAAACATTGTAATCGAGAATTAAACATTACTCTGTATATCTGTCCGTACCTTGTAATATATTTTTACCTTTCCATCCATGTATAAATTGCTTTGCTGTGGACGAAATTTGTATATTTTGAGCCAAAGGCGAAAAACACCTTCCCTTCTTTTCATACACAACGAAGCATATCTTTGCTCCTTCGTGCTCATCGAAGCATTGTTATCAAAGCTGAAGTGTCTGTGTATGCTTTATGTTATGATGATGATGATCCTACGAATGTCTATATGAATGTATATGAATGCAATGAATGATGTAATGTAATGTGCAAATGAATGTCCCAAACACTCACACGAAACCACACCCAGACTCTGCATCCCCTTAGGAACGTCTTTTGAGTCTTAAGCTCTGCATCCCCTTAGGAACAACTTTTGAGCTTCTTCACCTTCTATTTCGGTGGCATTTAAGTTATGCATCCACTTAGGAATGACTTTTGAAATTCTTCACCTTCTATTTCGGTGGTATTTGGCTCTGCATTCCCTTTGGAACGACTTTTGAGCAGAAAACTTACTCTGCGCTCCCTTAGGAACGACTTTTTGCAGCTTCATCATGCTTTTGGCTCTGCATTCCCTTAGGAACGACTTTTGAGCAGAAAACTTATGTTGCGCTCCCTTAGGAACGACTTTTTTGCAGCTTTGTCATGCTTTTGGCTCTGCATTCCCTTAGGAATGACTTTTTGAGCTTCTCCCTGTTTTTCCTTTTCGCACTCGATAGTGCAGACTCAGATTTTACATATTACATCTTTGGGGGATTTGGCCCTCGTAGGGCTAAATAAGAATGAAAAATTAAAAGCTATGTCCCCATTAAAAACCTTTCTCCCCTCCTGAAAGGAAAAGGGTGTCATAGAAAAAATGAAAAAAAAAAGATTACATCATATTACACATAGTATCGCCGAAGCTCATCAGCATTCCAAGACCTGGGTATGTCGTTGTCGTCCATATCCTTCAACCTATAAGACCCGGGCCTTGACGAAGATATTACCAGAAAAGGACCTTCCCACTTCAGTTGTAACTTGCCCACTGTGTCTGGGTTGGCCACTCTCCGAAGCACCAGACGCCCTGGCTTGATATTTTTCAATCGAACTTTTCTGCCACGCCATTTTACTGTTTCGGTCTGATATTTATTGATGTGTTCTATTGCCTGAAGTCTGGTCCCCTCTATAGTATCTTTTGTTACTTGATAATCAGCTTCGTCTTCTGCCGGAGCTATTGTTCTTATTGACCCTGCCTTTGCTTCTTCTGGAGTTATTGCTTCGTCACCAAATAGGAGCTTGAAGGGTGTAAATCCTGTTGACCTTGACGCAGTTGTGTTGTGGCTCCACACCACCTTAATCAGCTCGTCTGGCCACTTTCCTCTGGGCTGGTTGAAGATTAGCTTCATTATTCCTGTCATTATAATACCATTCGCTCTTTATACCAGGCTATTAGATTCTGGATGCCTAACTGATGCAAGGTGGATCTTCGTACCAATTTGGTCACAAAAATCTTTGAATGATTCGGCCTCAAATTGTGTACCATTGTCCACGGTTATTGCCTTCGGCACACCGAAGCAACAAACAATATTTTGCCAGAAGAATTTTTGGACCGTAACCGAAGTTATTGTAGCCAAGGGCTTCGCCTCAATCCACTTGGAAAAATATTCCACTTCCACTACAACATACTTCAAGTTGCCTTGTGCTGGTGGGAGTGGACCCAACAAATCTAGACCCCATCTTTGCAATGGCCAGGTTGGTTGTATTAACTGAGTTAGCGATGAAGGTTGTTTCTGGTCTCTTGCACATTTTTGACAATTTTTGCATTTTTGAACCAGATCTGCTACATCCGAAGCTGCCTTCGGCCAATAAAATCCTTGTCTAAAAACCTTTCCGAGCAAAGGCCTGGACCCGATGTGAGATCCACACAAACCTGCATGTATCTCCTTCATTAACTCTATATCTTCGGTTTTGGATAAACACTTAAGAAGTGGGGAGCAAACTCCATGTTTGTATAACTCCCATTCTATTATGACGTATGGTCTTGTTCTTGCTTCCATTCTTTTATTATAAACTTCGTTATCCGAAAGACAGTTTCCTTGGAGGAAAGATATGATTTCAGTCCTCCAATCTTCACTATGTACATGTGATATTGTGAGGACTGCTCTCTCCATAAATTCAACCGAAGGTGCTTTGATTGTCTCAAAGAATACTTCCGAAGGTAGAGGGAGCCCCTGTGCTGCTGACTTGGCTAGTAGGTCTGCATGCTCATTTTCCCCTCTTAGAATATTTTTTTACAGAAAAACCTTCGAAAGAGGCCTCCAACCTTCTGACTGTGTCCAAATATTTTTCAAGCTTCGGGTCCCTTTCCTTGCTGCTTTTTATCTACATGGCCAGAGATGACTTGGGAGTCAGTTTTAAGGATCGCCCTTCTTATTCCCATTGCCTTTAGCTTCCGAAGCCCCAACAGAAGGGCTTCGTATTCAGCAATGTAATTTGTACAACTAAAGTCCGGCGTTGTTGCGTAGCATGTTCTGACTTTAGAAGGCACTACTAGGATAGCAACGGCTCCTGCGCCGAAGGTTCCCCAAGAACCATCACAGAAGATTGTCCAGGCTTTGGCGTCCTTTGTTACTTCTTCCTGAGCCCCTGGCGTCCAATCAGCGATGAAATCCGCTAACGCTTGGGACTGAATTGAGGACCTGTGTACATAGTCTATAGAAAATTCATTGAGCTCGGCAGCCATTTTCCGATCCTCCCAGTAGCTTCTTTATTCCTTATTATGTCTTTCAAAGGTTGCGATGAAGGAACAATTATATGATATGCTTGCAAGTAATGCCGAAGCTTCCTAGAGGCCATCAACACAGCATATAACACTTTCTCCAATTCTGTATAATTTTTCTTTGATAAGATTAAAACTTCAGAGACAAAATATACTGGTGCTTGTTTTTTGACCTGGCCATCTTGCTTCTCCTGCACAAGCGTCGTATTGACTGCAGAGTGAGAGGCTGTTACATATAAGAGCAATGGAGCCCTTGGCGAAGGTGGAGTTAGTGTTGTCAAGTCGATCAAGTATTGCTTTAACTCTTCGAAAGCCCTTTGTTGAGCCGGACCCCACTGGAAAACTTCGGCTGACTTCAATATTTCAAAGAATGGTAGATTCCTTTCTGCTGATCTGGATATAAATCTATTTAACGATGCCAGCCTTCCTGCCAACCGTTGGGCCCCTTTCTTTGTATTTGGCGGCTCCATTTGAAGGATAGCTTCGATCTTATTTGGATTAGCTTTGATTCCCTTCGTTGATACTAGACAACCGAGGAACTTGCCCTTCTTTACTCCAAAAACACACTTTTTTGAATTCAATTTAAGACCAGCTTGCCTGAAATTGGCAAATGTCTCCTGCAAATCAGCAATATGATTCTCTTGCTTCGTGCTCTTTACTATGATGTCATCAACATAAGTCAGCACATTCCTGCCTATTTGAGAATGAAGGGCCTTGGCTGTCATTCTGCTGAAGCTTACTCCAGCATTCTTGAGCCCCTCAGGCATATGAAGGTAGCAATAAGTGCCACTAGGAGTTATGAAGCTAGTCTTTGGCTCATCTTCCTTCTTCATCCAAATTTGATGATAGCTTGAGTAGCAGTCTAGTAGACTCATGAGCTCCGAAGAAGCTGTTGCATCTACAAGGGAGTCTATTCTTGGTAATGGGAACTCGTCCTTTGGGTATGCTTTGTTGAGATCTGTGAAATCAATACACATTCTCCATTTGCCATTAGCCTTCTTCACCATAACAGTGTTAGCTAGCCATTCTGGATATGTTACTTTTCTGATAACACCAACACTGAGAAGTCTCTTTACTTTGTTCCGAGCACCTTCAGCTTTATCATCGGACATCTTCCGAAGTCTTTGCTTCCTTGGCCTGAAAGATGGATCCACATTAAGTGAATGTTCATTGACATCTCTGTTAACACCACAAAGATCATTGGCTGTCCAAGCAAAGACATCTTTGTTATTGAACAAAAACTTATTAAAGTTTTTTTCTTTCTCATCAGATAGCTGAGATCCCAGCAGTACTCTTTGATCTGCTATATCTTCACATAGAAGCATAGGCTTCGGCTGATCTGCCGAAGTAGGCTTCTCTCTTTTGTGCTTATATTGTTGACAAGCTTCAGCTCCATCTATATTGTGGATTGCCTTTGAATCTGTCCAACTCCCTTCGACCCTTCTAATAGCTTCTTGACTTCCATGAATGGCGATGGGCCCTTGCTCCGAAGGTATCTTCATGCATAAGTATGCTGGATGAAGTATTGCTTCGAAGGCATTAAGTGTTCCTCGACCAATGATTGCATTGTACGGGTATTCCATGTCGACAATGTCAAAAACAACTTGCTCAGTTCTTGTGTTGTGGACATAACCGAAGGTAACTGACATTGTGATTTTGCCAAGTGTCACAATTTGTCGTCCTCCAAAGCCACAAAGAGGGTGTGTAGCATCATGAATCTTGTCCTCTGGTTCTTGCATCTGCTTGAAAGCCTTTGCAAATATAATGTCCGCTGCACTGCCTGTGTCAACCAGAACATTGTGGACTAGAAATCCCTTGATGACACAAGATATGACCTTAGCATCATTATGAGGATAGTCTTTTAGCTGAAGATCCTTCTGGGAGAAGGTGATTGGGATATGGGACCACTTGGACCTGACGAAGGGTCCTTGCACCCCCAACATGTTGCACTCTTCTCTACGCTTCCTTCTTCTGCTTCTTGTTGGCTGGCTCTGAATTTGAACCGCCCGTGATTGGGAGCACCAGTTTCGTGACCGAAGGTGCTACAGCTTGGTTGTTGAACGAAGCCATCGTCTCAACAATGGAAGTGAGTTCACCAGAGGTGGGCGCCAATGTTGGAGACTTGTTCACAAATACTATGAGTTAAGAACAAGGCAACACAAAATGTTAATGACTAAAGACCTTCGTCCTTCGAAGCATTATTTCCCTTAGGAAATAATGATCTTCACACGAAGGTTATGAAGGACGTACCTTCATCATTTCAGTATGTAATAATGAAAGTAGAAGCATATGAAACATGAAAGATAACATGAATAATCATATGACATCATTAGGATATTTTTATTATATCATCATAAATAAACATGAACAATACTGAATTACATTTATACCTTTGGCTTGACAGAAGGTAAAAATCCAAGTGTGACGTGCGAATGAATACCAGTCAACGTGAACAGTATAGGGTTATTGTTCACCTATTTATAGGCGCGGGACGCAGCTCGGTCGAAATTACATTTATGTCCTTGATAACAAATTACAAATGTGACACAAACTATTAGGGACTGAACGGTCTTTTCCTCTTTAAGTCGGTGTCGCCCTTCGTCTCAAGGCGCGTCACTATGCCGAAGCTTTCTGGGTTGTAGCTTCGGCATATGCCTTAATGTTATGTCTGCGAACATATCGTCCCGCCGAAGGTGTTTTTGCTTAGAGGACCTTCGGCGCAGAAGAAGGCCCCCAACAATTAGGATGAGTAAAACAGCTCCACCTCGCAGCTGTTGAAACCAGTAACACCCTGAATTTGGCGGTATAAAATTTCTTTCTAACTATCTACCAAATTCAGGTGTTACTCTTGTATCTCTCTCTAGTTCCCCTCTCACTTTTTCTTTTGGGTATATTTAGCTTAATTATTGAGGGATTAATTATTTATTTTGTCAAAACAATATGAGTCATGTAATGTTGCATCATGCTGAGCATAAACATTCTTTGGGTTGTTGCACATGTTTGAATTAGTTTGAATTTGAAACTTGGTTTAAATTTGAATTGAAAACCGTAGAGAAAATAAAAAAGAAAAGCAATTATAAATTCCCTGGAAAAAGAGAAAACCAATTCAGCCCAAACCGGCCCAGCCAAGCCGCGTGCCCGCGCGCCCGCGCTGCCTGACAGGTGAATTCCACCTGTCAGCGGCAGTTTTCTCTCCGCGTGCGCTCCCTCCCCCTCTCCCTCTTCCCAGTGGGGCCATTCTGTCAGCACCAATCACCCTCGCTCGCGCCCCCTTTTCCCTCTGTGCCTCGCGGGCCCGTCCTGTCAGCACGCTGAACCGTTTCACCGCGCGCCCGCTCTCCCCCTCGCTGTGCCGTGGGACCGCCCTGTCAGCTTCACCTTCCCTGTGAACCGCTGTGGACTGGCGCGAACGCCCGCCGAGATCCCTGGCCACGTTGCCTGCCCACGCACCCTAGCTCCCTTTTGAGCCCCGCCTGCACCCGCTCTCGCTCCCCTGTCCCATTTCACGCAAGCTCTCCCTCTCTAGTGCTCTGCCCTCGCTGCTCGACCTTGTCGGAGACCTGCGCCCGCCGTGCCGGTCACCCAGCCCGCTAGAAGCCGCGCCAAGCCACCCCTAGCTCCGTTCTGAGGTGAGACATTCATTCACGTGTTTGGTTTTCCTTATTCACGCCTACCCGTAGCCAATTTGACCTCGCCGGAGTTCGGCCGCGATGGTCCGCCACGCCCGCACGGTGACTGGCCGAATTAGCCCGACTCTATGCCTCGGCATTGGTCCGTGATGTTCCCGTCACCCTGTCGTAGCTAGTCCAGGCCTTAGCGCGGCCCAGATCCCCTCTCCCCGGCCGAGATTCCTCGCCGAAGTTGCCCTGACCCGTCCGGAGCTCCCCCTCCGCCATTCTCCCCTATCTGACCCTGGTCTCGTGGCCGAAATCCCCTCAGCATGTTCGTCGAGCCCTCCTCGACAATTTTGGCCAACCCTGGCGGCCTCAGAATTGTCATAGCCCACACCCGCCCTGGCTCCGGCGACCTCACCGCCGTGAGCAAGAGTGGCACCGCCCGTGGCCGTTAACCCCTCCGGTGCTCAATTTCGGCCATCCGATCTCTATCGTGCGGTCCGCATCACCGGATACTGCTTCGCGCACGCGCACCCTGTGCCTGGACCCACCTGTCGGCCGCTTGTGCCCCTGGCACTGGGCCCGACCGGTCAGTCCGCTTCCCCGCCCCCGGTCGCTGACCGCTCTAGCCCGTTGGTCAGTGCGCGCCCGCGCCCGAGTCCGCGCGCTCGCCCGGGGATCTAATCTCGGCCTTAGATTGTGGATCTGACGGCTGAGGAGACCCCGTACCCCTTCGCGCGGCGGTTTTGCTAAAGAACCCCTCGGGTTTCCGGGAATCAACCCGTCGTCCCTTGAATTAGCGCGTAGGCCCCTCTAATCTTATAAATGGACCCCTGGCCTTTTAAATAATCACAGATTTGGACTTAATTTTGTATTTAAAACTTCAAAACTTGTTTATTTCATATCTTTTTCATATGAACTCCAAATTGAGTGGTTCAAATTGCAAAATGTTCATAAGAATATTCTCTGTTCAAATAAATTATGTTCATCCACAGTCTATGCACTCTAATTCTATGTCCAAACTTTAGGTTAGTGTATGTGTTGAATTATTCACTTAATAAAATAAATAAAAAGGAAACCCTAGTGGTAAATAGATGTTTAATATTGTGAAGATAATAATATGTGATGTATGAACTTATCTTTGGTTTAAATTTGATATCTCATTAAAATAAGTAGAATTAGATTATGTAACCATGGGGTTTAAACTCCCTTTTGAGTTTATACTTTTCCTTTTGAGATGTGTTCCATTGTTCGTACATGATTGATGTGTTGTTCATTTGTCATTTACCAAATGTATTGAATGTATGATCACTTTATTTAGACAACGAGCAGCCCGCGGTTCATGAGTGTGTTGCCGAAGATCTCCCTGAGCAACAACCTGGTGAAGGCAAGTGTCCTCTGACCCATTATATCCTATTTACATTATAATTCGCTATCCCGCATTACTCAATTGAAACCTAAGGATTGACTAGCTTTGTATTTACCTTGTCCTTGATTACCTTTTGGGTTGCTATGGTTAGCTTCATGCTATTGCTTTACTTTAATCAATGAACATTATGTGAATATTTATGATGCGATGATGCTATCCTGATGATGATATTGTGATACTTTAGGGGACTCAGGCCATTTTCCTGAGTACCTCTCCGTAAGGACCTATTCATGGAGTGACCACCCGAGATAACAGTGCAACCATGAGGGTGGAATGGGACGCCCTTAGCTGATTAATTAGATGAACCTGGGGGTGTAGTTGGCTTTGCATGAGGACCGTCAATGGGGGCCAGGGCGTAGTGCTCTCTCTACCAAGGGGGGTGCAGAGGTTCATTCGATATGGTTTTGTTAGTCACCCACCTTGGGGAGGTGTACTGCGTTTGTATGGTTGTTGAAACCTAACGAGCAGCTATGCACCAGGGAGTCTTTGTAAAGGCTACATAGTGTATCCCTGTCCATTCGCTTCGGTAGTGAAGATCAGGCCTGTACAACCCAGGCTGGAAAGGGATCATGACTCGTGGGTAAATTGTGCAACCTCTGCAGAGTGTTAGAAACTGGTATATCAGCCGATCTCACGGTTAAGAGCGGCCTTGGGATCCTCTTTGATTAGAAGAACTTTGGATACTTTTATGATGATGGTTAATAATGATGGGGTTATAATTTTGATCTCTGGTATTTCCTCTTGGAGGGAGTACTTTTGGGTAATAACTGGGTTTATTACTAAAACTTGACTCTACTAATAGTAATAAATACTTGACCAACTAAAAGCAACTTGACCTTAACTCCACATACAACTAGTCCACCTTAGCCAAATGGTACATTTGCTGAGTACGTTGATGTGTACTCACCCTTACTTTACAAACCACCCCACCCTAGGTTGTCCCCACTGTACTCAGTGCTCAGGAGGAGATGTTGGCAACATGGAGGACTTTGAGGAGTTTTAGGACTACGACGAGTTCTAGTTTTTCTTAGTGGCAAACCCCCAGTCAGCTGCCTGTGTAGGCCTTATCTACTATGTTTCGTATTTCCGCACTTTGATGATATTAATGACTATGTTATGTAATAGACTCTGTGGATGTCTTGGACATCTTATTGTAATAAAAGTACCTTTCCGCTATTTACTTTGAGAAATGTGTGATGATGTCCAAATATGTAATCGATGTGTACGTGAGTTTCTGATCCTGGCACGTACATGGTTCGCATTTGGTTTGCCTTCCAAAACCGGGTGTGACATAAGTGGTATCAAAGCCTTGCTGACTATTGGACTTCTAACCTAGACTAGAATGGCCGCCCTAAGGACTATAGACCTCTACTCTTACCTTGATCTTTAGTGTCATTTCAAAAGTTGGTCATCTTGACCAATTCTATGTTATTACTCGTCTTACAAAAAAATTCTCACTTTTCTTTCTGTTCACTTGCTGGTCATATAGTTCTACTCTCACTCTTGTGCTTACGATGTCTTTTGTAGATGGCTCGTATTAGATGCACTGCACGTAAGTCAGTGATCCCCTTTTTGCCTTCTCGCCTGGCGGAGCGCCCTCTGCGCCGCACGGTGACAGGTCAGTCCAGCCACCTGGAGAGACTGCAAGGTCACCTGCACGAGGAGCAGGAGCGCCGACGCCAGGAGCAGGAGCAACAGGACTCTTCCCCTCGCCTCAGTAGGAGGTGGAGTCTGGGAGGCAGCCTTCCCCTCCACCTCAGCCAGAGATGCCCCCTGCACCACCACAGGGCATCCGGCTGCAGGAGGAGACCGTGACGGAGACGACGATGACGACGACGCCGGTGGCAGTTCAAGCCACAGCACGGAGCTCTCGAAGGAGCAGGAGCCGAAGGGATGGATCGCTAGACCCATCACTCACGACACCGCTCGCGGGTGTCACTTCCACGACGCTCTCGACACCTTGCTGCGTCGAGCCTTCGACCGGCACACTTGGTCCATCGAGTACCATTGTGTAGTCTACCAGCATCGTCGCGAATTATACCCGGACCAGTGGGAGGCTACTTGCTTGATGCACCGTCCGGACAATGATCTTTGGGGTGTAGAGGCCTTCTCAGAGCACTATTCTATCACTGAGAGGGATACTGCCGAGGCAGCCATGCAAGATGCAGCACGACGTGCACTTTCTCAGTATTTCTCGTTGTTGAGCGGGGTAGCTAACGACCTCGACCCGAAGTACTACCCTCGTCGTTCGACCGATAGTGCTGGAGGTGTGATTGTCTCACCTGTTGGTGAGGGCAATCCCAGGCTGAACATCATAGTCAATCTGGTCGTCGTGCTCAACACCGAGCTGGACCACGCCCTTGACGAGTTGGGCAAGGTTAGGGCGGAGGTTGCGGAATTGCGTGCTAAGCGTGCAGCGCGCCACTATCTAGATGGTGGTTCTCCCGTCCCTGTCAGGATTCAGCACCCTTATCGCTCATCTCCCCATGGTCACTACGATTACGGTACCCCTGACTGTAGAACCTAGATAGATTTGGATCCATAGATCGATAGAGTCGGAGTCTGTAATAATGCTTAAGTTAGTGTCTTAGTCTCAGTTAGTCTTAGTTAGAGTTAGTTTGCTTGTCATATGTCTTGATGCTTGTCATGATGAACTTGTAATGAAGTTGGATCTTTGTAATGATTGTCATCAAGGTGTGGGCATCCCCTGCAACTTGGTGTAGTTATTAATAAAGTCAGATATTTAGTTGGGCAACCTATTTATTTCCACTTTACTCTTTATCTGAGAAGATGTGTTGGGAGAAAGTGAAGATGATTAATTGTTCAGTGCTATGAAGATTTCCATATACCTTTTCTTATGCTGAAAGACTTCAGAATTGGATCTGATATATGTGTGTTTTCTACAGATGTCTGAGAACAGGCGCCGAGGTGCAAGGCGTGTTCAGCATGAGCAGCAGGCACCCCAGGAGGAGGTAGCCCAACAACAATTGCCACTGCCACCCCCGATGACCACTGAGCATATGTTCCTGATGCATACCCAAGCAGTCTAAGCAATTGGTCACACCTTAGCAGCGATACAGCAGGTGCAGCAGCAGCCACCCCCACCTCAACCTCAGGTGCAAGTTCAGATGTCGCAGGTGCCCAGAGACAAGTGAGCAAAGTTCATGAGGGGCCACCCCTGTCTTTGCCCATTTTGCTGATCCCATGGACGCCGAAGATTGCCTGCGTACCGTGGAATGTGAGTTGCATACTGCTCAGTGCAACGATCGTGAGAAGGTGTTGTATGGTCCCCGACAGCTAAGGCTACATAGTCTTGGTCGGAGTCTTACCTCGCCACCCATGCCGACCCTGAAGCCATCACCAGGGAGGAGTTTAGAGACAACCTCCGTCGTTACCATGTGCTCGAGGGACTGATGATAGTAAGGAAGGAGGAGTTTCTAGCCTTGAAGCAAAGTCCGTTGTCTGTCATTGAGTACAGGGACAAGTTTTTGCATATGTCACGTTATGCGCCAGAAGAAGTCAACACGGATGCTAAGAGGTAGTACCGTTTTCTGAGAGGATTGGTTGATCCCCTTCACTACCAGCTGATGAACCACACTTTCCCTACCTTTCAGCATTTTATCGATAGAGTCATTATGACTGAAAGGAAGCGCCGGGAGATGGAAGACAGGAAACACAAGATTGGTGGATCTCAGGCCGAGAGTAGCAGCCGTCCCCGCTACTCAAGCAACCCACCTCAGCAATTTAATCAAGGTCACCAGCACCAGCATCAGCGTCAGAACCACCACCAGCAGTACTAGAGGCAGTTTCCTCAGTAGCAGCAATATCGTCAGAACAACCAGCAGGGAGGAAATCAGTATCAACGTCAGAGCAACCAGGCACCTCGCCTTCCTGCCCTAGCAACCAACCAGAACAACCAAGCAGCTTCAGCGCAAGGAGGAGGTCGTGCATGTTTCCACTATGGGGAACAAGGCCATTGGGCGAATCATTGACCAAAGAAAGTAGCTCAGCAACAGCCAGCTCCCAATGCCCCTGCTAGGCAGAATGCAATGCAACAAAGAGGCAACAATTGTGGGCAGCCTCGTGCCCAGTATGGAAAGGTGAACCACCTTGAGGCCAACACAGTCCAGGAGACCCCAGGAGTGGCACTAGGTACGTTCTCAGTCGAGTACCATTCTGCAAATGTGTTATTTGATACTGGAGCAACACATTCTTTTGTGACTGCATCATGGGTAGAATCACATAATATATCAGTAGCACCCATGTATCCACCTATGAGGGTTAGTTCAGTTGGTGGGAGAACCCAAACGGATAGATTTTGCCCTAGAGCAAGAGTTCAAATAGGGGGATCGAGTTCCCCGCTGATCTAATAGTTATGGGTAACCAGGATGCGACTATAGATGTCATCCTAGGGATGAATTGGCTAACCAAATATCAAGCAAGTCTTAGCTGTGACAAGAGAACGGTGAAGTTAGTTTCCTTATCAGGAGAGTAAGTGTTAGTGGAGTTGGTCTTGTCTAGACCAAGGAAAGGAAGCTATCACCAAATCACCGCCCATATTGAGGAGATCGAACCATCAGAAGCTCTCAACGTAGTATCAGAATTCCCAGATGTGTTTCCCAAGGAGTTACCAGGCATGCCACCTGAAAAGAAAGTTGAATTTGCCATAGAGCTTATACCTGGCACTGCCCCTATTTCCAAGAGAGCATATCGAGTGTCCAGACCAGAACTGGTGGAACTCAAGAAGCATATTGATGAGTTGTTAGAGAAAGGCTACATCAGACCAAGTACCTCACCTTGGGCAGCCCCAGTGTTATTCATGGAAAAGAAGGATGGTACAAAGAGGATGTGCATTGACTACAGATCCTTGAATGAAGTTACTGTCAAGAACAAGTACCCCCTGCCCAGAATTGAAGACCTATTCGATCAGTTGAGAGGAGTCGATGTGTTCTCAAAGATAGATCTGAGGTCAGGTTACCATCAGCTCAGAATCCGGTCTTCGGATATACTGAAGACAACCTTTATCACCAAGTATGGACTATATGAGTTCACTGTCATGTCATTCAGTCTAACGAATGCGCCAGCTTATTTCATGTACTTGATGAACATTGTGTTCATGGACTACCTCGACAAGTTCGTAGTGGTGTTCATTGATGATATCCTTGTATGTTCCCAGAATGAGCAAGAGCATGAAGAGCACTTGAGGAAAGTACTGCAGAGGTTACGAGATTGTCAGTTGTATGCCAAGCTTAGCAAGTGCGAGTTATGGATCAGCGAAGTCCTGTTCTTGGGTCACGTTATAAACCGAGAGGGATTGGATGTGGATCCGAAGAAGGTAGCAGCTATTTTGGACTGGAAAGCACCGAAAGACGCCTGAGGAATCAAGAGTTTCATTGAAATGGCTGATTATTATCGATGTTTCATTAAGGTTTCTCCAAGATTGTCAGGCCAATGATAGCCCTGTTGGCAATTAAGGTTTAGTTCAAGTGGAACCCAGCATGCCAAGAGTACTTTGAGACATTGAAGGAGAAGTTGACAACAACACAAGTATTGATTCTGCCAGATGTCCACAAGTCATTCTCAGTACATTGTGATGCTTCGTACACCGGACTGGGATGTGTGTTAATGCAGGAAAAGAGAGTAGTGACATACTCGTCCCGACAGTTGAAGATTCATGAGAAGAATTACCCTACTCATGATTTAGAGTTAGCAGCAGTGGTTCATGCAATGAAGACCTGGAGGCACTATTTGTATGGGTAGAAGTGTGATATCTACATGAACCACAAGAGTCTCAGGTACATACTCACCCAGTCAGAGCTGAACTTGAGGCAACGAAGATGGCTAGAGTTGATCAAAGACTATGAGTTGGAGATACATTATCACCCAGGCAAAGAAAATGTGGTTGCAGATGCTCTGAGCAGAAAGAGTCAAGTCAACATGTTGGCCGCTCACCCGATGTCGTATGAGCTAGCAAAGGAATTCGACAGACTGAGTCTCGGATTTTTAAACAACACTCAAGGGGTGACAATTGAGCTGGAACCCACCCTAGAGCAAGATATCAGGAAGGGCCAAAAGGATGATGAGAAGATCAACGAGATCCGACAGCTGATCATGGAAGGGAAATGCCTAGATTTTCGTGAAGACGCAGAAGAAGTGGTATGGTTCGAGGATAGACTGTGTGTTCCCAACATCAAATCGATCCGGGAACTGATTCTTAAGGAAGCTCATGAGACAGCATATTCAATACACCCTGGTAGTGAGAAGATGTACCAAGACCTAAAGAAAAGATTCTGGTGGTACGGTATGAAAAGGGAGATAGCAGAGTATGTGGTTGTATGTGATAGTTGTCAGAGGATTAGGGCAGAACACCAGAGGCCCATAGGTTTGTTGCAGCCGTTGCAGATTCCTCAGTGGAAATGGGATGAGATTGGGATGGACTTTATAGTTGGTCTGCCCTGCACTCGTGCTGGTTACGACTCCATCTAGGTAGTAGTGGACCGTTTGACAAAGGCGCCCCATTTCATACCAGTCAAGACCACCTACATAGTGCAGTGTTGGCATAATTATACATGTCTCGGATTGTGTGCTTGCATGACATTCCAAAGAAGATAGTATCGGACAGATGCACCTAGTTCACTTCTCATTTTTGGCAGCAACTACATGAAGCTTTAGGCACACACTTGAAGTTCAGTTCAGCTTACCACCCACAAACAGATGGTCAAACAGAGAGAACCAACTAGATTCTTGAAGACATGTTGAGGGCTTGTGCTTTGCAAGACAAGATAGGTTGGGACAAGAGGCTACTGTATGCAGAATTCTCCTACAACAACTACTACCAAGTCAGTCTGAAGATGTCACCATTTGAAGCACTTTATGGGAGAAATTGCAGAACTCCATTGCATTAGGACCAACCCGGCGAAAGGCAGGTTGTTGGTCACTTGTTCTCAAATGCTATTGATCAAGAACAAGGCAACACAATTGTTAATGGTTAAAGACCTTCGTCCTTCGAAGCATTATTCCCTTTCGGATATAATGATCTTCAGACGAAGGTCATGAAGGACGCACCTTCATCATTACATAATATAAACATGAACATAATAAAATGAAGGGATACAGAGGAATGACAACAATATACGTTGTATATTTGTAATTCATTTATCTTCATTAAACATAAATAAGCATAAACAATATTCATATTACAATAGTACCTTCGGCTTGATGGAAGGTGAGAGAGCGAGAATGGCTCGAGAGCGATTACAATTCAGCGTGAACAGTATGATGTTACTGTTCATCTATTTATAGGCACGGGACACAGCCCGGATAAAAGTACATTTATATCCCTGGTAACTGCTTATAACTCTAACATGGATTATTGAGGACTATAAGGTCTTTAGCCTCTTTCAGTCATCATCATGCTTTGAGCTTCGTCAATATTGTTGGGGCGAAGGCGAAGACGCTACCCTTCGCTCGATGCCTTCGCCAATCTCGCTGCACCAACGGAGGCGAAGCGACCGGCAGTTTCCACCCTCCGTCCAACACGCTGCAAGATGAAGGCCTACGACAAGGTCGCCCCGTCCCACGTCCTCGTCCAACATGAAGGCCCACGTGGAATTCGGCCCATTGTAACAGGCCCCGCGCGGCTGAGTGTATTACAGGCCCGATTTGTAAAGGCTTTTCTGTAATGACAGTCTGTAACCCTGCTTTATGGGAATATTCCGGGGATGACCTAGGCGCCTGAGGGCACATGCATCCTTAATCCAAGACGCTGGGCACTCAGGCACCTATAAATACCCCCGCACAGTGCCCTTGAGAGGCTAGATTAACAGAGCAATTGCCACCCCAAGCTAAAACCTTGTTTGTCCTCCACTTACTCCCCCGTTGGATCATCTTGCCCAGGAGAGCAAGTTCCAACATTTGGCGCCCACCGTTTGTGCTACGAAAAAACCACCCGCGATGGCACCCAAGAGAGCTAGCTCGAAGGCAGCACCATCCGTTGACAAAGCAGCGAAGGCAGCGCTGCTGGCTGAGAAAAAGGGCAAGCCCTTGTCGACACCACCCACCAAGAAGCCTGCGAAGACGACGCACTCAGCAAGAGGCAGCGCAATGAACAACCTACACCCAAAGGCAGTCTTCGCACTTGCAGCTCCGGAGGACAACCGCAACCTCCCCCAGGCTTCACTCCACCGGAGGGCGCAGACGCCACTGAGGATGGTGAAGTCATCGGTGTTTCAGCAGAGGAACAACTACAGCTACGGGCCTTGCACATCAAGAACCACAACCTCCAGAAGCAGAAAGAGATCCTCGAGGCCAAGCGCCAACGTGTCTCTGCGCAGGCCAAGGTGCGCCAGATGATACGCGACGAGGAGCAGAGGGCTTAGGAGCTTGAGCAAGAGATTGCGCTCATGCAGCGCGAAGGCCAACTTGGTCTGCAACACGGCCCACCCCTCCAACAGCACGCGCCATTCAAAGACCTATTCGTTCCTCAGCGCGGACCCGTCATCCCGCACACCATAGCATTCCAAGGTGTCAACTACCTTGACGAGTGGATTCCCCTGGCGCCGCACCTGCAAGTGTCACCATGGCCCGCCAACTTCAGGGCAGGGGCCTACCCCAAGTACAACGGCAGCACTGACCCAGCACAGTATATCATGAGCTATCAAGTCGTCGTTGCATCATCCGGAGGGGACGATGCCACGATGGCCAAATCATTCATCATCGCCCTCGAAGGCCTGGCTCTCACCTGGTACACCAGGTTGCCCCCGTTGTCCATCGACTCCTGGAGAAGTCTCCGGGACAAATTTTTGCTCAACTTCCAAGGGTACCGCCCAGACACCGACGCCTTGGCTGAACTGTCACTCTGCAAGCAGCTGGAAAGAGAAACTCTGCGGGAGTACTACCGCAAGTTTCTGACTCTCAAGTCACAACTGCCTTCGGTTGATGACCAAATCGCCTATCACTATGCCATCAGTGGCCTTCGAGCTGGCGTCCTTTACGGCCACTGCATCAGAGATCCACCCAAGAACCTCCAGGAGCTGTATCAGTTGTTTGAAAAATATGCCAGATCCGAAGAGCTCCACCAGCGCAAGGTCGAGTCCTAGAGGAAACCCAAAGACCCTCCGCAGTCCAGCCGAACGTGGATGAGACCTTCGCAGTCAGACTCCGGTTAGGACGGCCACAGTCAGCAGCAGGTACACAACATCGCCAACAAGCACCCCGCTGGTGAGGCCCCTCGCCGCCAAGATTATCCCCCCTAGGGCCGCGACAACGGAACTCGTGGTCGGGGCCGAGGACGGGCGCAGCAGCCGCGCAGATTTTACTGCTTGTTCCATGGCGAAGACTGCACGCATCCAACAAGGGACTGCCCGGAAACGAAGGCCACCAGAGACAGGATGTCTTGGGCACAACCAGCCGACAACCCAAGAGTTGTCGCGCACACATATCAACAACTCCCACAACCATACAACCACGGCCCCGCTCAGCATCCACCTAACCACGCATACCAACACCACCAGGAGGTACAAATCGTACCTCCCCCACTACCACCTCCACACCCGCAACAGCCAAACATCCACCACCCCAACCACCCCCAAGCACCAAAACAAGAAGACTTCGCTGATCAGCCGTATCGCAGAGTCATTCACATGATCACTGGGGGGTCCAACGTCGACTTCGACACGAAGCGACAGAAGAGGGACCACTACCGCAGCATCAACCATGTCGCCATCACCGGTCCAGTCGTGTAGACAAAGTGGTCCCATGTGCCATTGACCTTCGATGCCAGAGATGTCGACCTGCGCAGCGCACCCCACATCAACACCATGGTTATCAACTGCAGCGTGGCAGGCTGGGACCTGCACAAAGTCTTAGTTGACAACGGCAGCCAGGCGGATATCATTTTCCTCCATGCCTTCGACCGCATGGGCATCAGCCACAGCTTGCTTAAACTTTTGGACAACCCACTGTATGCCTTCGGCGGCAAGGGCACCTTTCCTGTCGGCAAAATAGAGCTACCCCTCTCCTTCGGTGTAGCACCCAATGCACGAAGTGAGCAAGTCACTTTCGACATCGTCGACATGGTGTACCCGTACAACACCATAATGGGTCGGGGCTCCATCAACAAGTTTGAGGCAGCCATTCACGGACTTTACCTATGCATGAAGATCCCGGGTCTGCAAGGCGTGATCACAGTCTACGGCAACCAGCAGGTCGCGCGCAACATAGAAAGAGACTTCGTTCCAGGGCAAAGGAACGTACACTGCCTCACGGCGTAGCGCGAGGTCCCCGAGGCTACCAGCCCAACCGCCAAAGAGCATGAAAAGGCATAGCTGTAGAGCAACGATGGGACCAAGACTGTTCCCCTTGACCAGGCAACGCCCAAGCAAACGGTCATCATAAGCGAAGACCTTACTTCACATGACGAGGAGAGACTCCTCTCATGTCTGTCCAAAAATAAGGACGTCTTCGCCTGGTCCGCCCTTGACCTGGTCGGAGTCAGTCGCGCTATCATCGAGCACAGCTTGGGAATCGACCCTTCGGTGAGGCCGAAGAAGCAGCGGCTGCGCAAGATGTCTGATGAGAAGACAGAGGCCACCAAGGCCGAGGTACACCGCCTGCTTGAGGCCAACTTCATCGAGCCAGTCGCCTACCCTACGTGGCTCGCCAACGTAGTCATGGTGCAAAAGAAGAGCGACAAGTGGCGGATGTGCATTGATTTCACCAGCCTCAACAAGGCCTGCCCCAAGGATAATTTCCCACTACCTTGGATCGACAAGATCATCGATAGTGTGGCTGGGTGCGAAGTCATGTCACTCCTTGATTGCTTCTCCGGCTACCACCAAATATATATGAAGGAGGAAGACAAGGCCAGCACCAGTTTCATAACACCTTTCCACACGTATTGCTTCATCAGAATGCCGGAGGGACTTAAGAACACTGGGTCCACATTCTCTCACCTCACCAAAACGGTGCTCGAGGGCCAAGTCGGCAGAAACATATTTACGTATGTGGACGACATCGTCGTCGCCAGCAAAAGCAAAGAAGACCATCTGGCTGACCTCGCAGAAACGTTCGTGAACATGCGGGACGCACGACTTCGCCTAAACCCCGAAAAGTGTGTCTTCAGCGTTCGCTAGGGGAAGATACTTGGCTACCTGGTGTCGCACCGCGAGATCGAAGCCAACCCGACCAAAATCCAGACCATCATCAACATGACGCCCCTGCAGTCAGCCAGAGACGTCCAACGATTGACAGGCAGATTGGCCGCCCTTAACAGATTCATTTCCAAGTCCGCAGAGCGAAGCCTACCTTTCCTCAAAACGCTACGCGGCGCAAAAGACTTCGCATGGGGACCAGAGCAAGCGACGGCCTTCGCTTCACTAAAGCAGCACCTGTCAGAGCTGGCGATTCTTACAAGCCCCAACCCCTCGCTACCCCTGTTGCTCTACGTCGCAGCTTCGCCGCACGCGGTCAGCGCAGCGCTGGTTCAAGAGTAGGACAGAGAGGTAACGACCAGACAGTGTCCAGTTTATTACGTCTCCGAAGTGCTCACGACATCCAAATGCAACATGACAGAACTGGAAAAAATCGCCTACGCAGTTGTTATGGCTTCGCGCAAGTTGCGCCATTATTTTGAAGCGTTCAAGGTACGGGTCACCTCGGACAGGGGACTCGGCGAATTGTTCAGAAATCCGGGGGCATCTGTCCGGATCGCCAAATGGGCAGCCGAGCTTTCCAGCTACCATATCACCTTCTAGCCCAGGACAGCCATCAAGTCACAAGTCCTGGCAGACTTCATCGTCGATTGGACCAGGCCAATAACACAGCCGGACACGTCTGCAGAGAAGGTGTGGACCATCCACTGTGACGGCGCATGGTGCCATGCGGGGGCAGGCGTAGCTGCAGTCATTACTTCACCCACAGGGGTCAAGCACAGGTATGCAGCACGACTCAGCTTTGCTTTAGAGTCCGACAGATGCACCAACAATGTAGCAGAATACGAAGCTGTCATCCTCGGCCTTCGCAAGCTATGGGCACTTGGTGTCACCACCTGCATAATCAGAACAGACTCCAAAGTGGTTGTCGGCCAAGTCGAGAAAGATTACGCAGCAAAGGACCCCGCACTTATGCAGTATCTCGCGACTGTTCGTAGTCTCGAGAGACAATTCAAGGGCTTTACCTTGCAGCACGTGGACCGAGCCAAGAATGAGGAGGCCGACGCATTGGCCAAGGCAGCCTCCAGAGGCGAGGCCCTGCCCTCCGACATGTTCTTGAGAGCACCTAGAGGGGGGTGAATAGGTGATCCTGTGAAAACTTGAAACTTAAAGACACAAAGCTTGATTAAGTGTTAGCACAATTAGATCAAGTGACTAAGGAGAGCTCTTGTGAAACACAATTGACACAGTGAGAACAAGCACAAGAGACACAAGGATTTATCCTGTGGTTCGGCCAAGTATAACACTTGCCTAGTCCACGTTGTGGCGTCCCAATGGACGAGAGTTGCACTCAACTCCTCTCAAGTGATCCAATGATCAACTTGAATACCACGGTGTTCTTCTTTCTTTACTCTTTCCCGTTTGCGAGGAATCTCCACAACTTGGAGCCTCTCGCCCTTACAATGAGATGATCACAAAGAAGCACAAATGTAAGAGTGGGAAGAGCAACACACACAAATCCACAGCAATACGCACACACACAACCAAGACTTGAGCTCAAATGAATAACACAAGGTTCACCACTACCACGGAGCTCAAATCACTAAGAATGTCAATCGAGTGCGCAAAGACGGAGTGTGAATGATCAAGAATGCTTAGAGTGTGCTTGGTGTACTCCTTCATGCGCCTAGGGGTCCCTTTTATAGTCCCAAGGCAGCGAGCCATTGAGAGCAATCCAGGAAGGCAAATCTTGCCTTCTATCGACTGGTGCACCGGACAGTCCGGTGCAGATTTCTTTCCTGTTCTGGCGCAGCTGACCGTTGACGATTTGGAGCCGTTGGCGCACCGGACACTGTCCGGTGCACACCAGACAGTCTGGTGCCCCCATCAGACTGTTGGCCCGGCCACGCGTCACGCGCGGATTGCGCGACCGACCGTTGGCTCACCCGACAGTCCGGTGATTTATAGCCGTACGCCGCCGTCGAGTTCCCGAGAGCGGCTAGTTGACCAGCGCCAGCCTGGCGCACCGGACACTGTCTGGTGCACCACCGGACACTATCTGGTGCACCATCGGACAGTCCGGTGCACCCAGACTGAGCAGAGCCTTGGCTGCTCGAGCCAAGTCTTTTCCATTTGTCTTTTCTCTGATTCTAGCACTTAGACAAATATGTTAGTACACAAAAACCAATGTACTAAGTCTAGAATCATACCTTTGTATTGATTTGCACTTTGTCCACCATTTGGCATAGTTTAACACATAACCATTTGTGTTGGACACTTAATCACCAAAATACTTAGAAATGGCCCAAGGGCACATTTCCCTTTCAGTTCTACCATGTCATCGGCACGCCAGCCGTCCGCAGCCTAGAGGGCCTCCAAATCACCAACGACACCGAGGGCCACCGCATAGTCAACCTCATCATGACCAAAGACTGGCGGGCACCAATAACCCTGTTCCTGCAGGGATACTACCATCCAAGCGACATCAACGAGGCCAAACGCCACAAACACTGAAGCCGGGACTTCGCACTCATCGAGGGACAGCTTTACAAAAAGGGGGTCAGTCAACCCATGCTTAAATGTGTCACCGAGACCGAAAGCGTCCAGATCCTGCGCGAAGTCCACAGCGGAACTTGCGGCTCTCACGTAGGGCCTAGGGCCCTAGCCGCCAAGGTGATCCATCAAGGCTTCTACTGGCCTGCTATGATTTGCGCCGCGAATCGGGTGACGAGGTCCTGTGAAGCCTGCCAGAAATTTTCTCCACGCTCAGGAAACCCTTCGCAGTTCACAAAGCTAATCGCCCACACGTGGCCTCTTCAGCGCTGGGGCCTGGACATTGTCGGGCCGCTACCCACGACCCAAGGGAACCTCAAGTTCACCTTCGTCGCCATCGAGTATTTCACCAAGTGGATCGAGGCAAAAGCAGTATCCACGATAACATCGAAGACCGCCCAGAAATTCTTCTGGCAAAACATTGTTTGCCAATTCGGAGTCCCGTCCGAGCTCACAGTTGAAAATGGCAAACAATTTGACATCCAAGACTTCAGGGACTTCTGCTTCTCCATCGGCACCAAGCTTGCCTTCGCCTTAGTGTACCACCCGCAATCCAACGGCGTCATGGAGCGCGCCAATGGCAAGATTTTCACGGCGATCAAGAAAATGCTCCTCGACGACAAGAAGGGTAAATGGGCCGACCTGCTACCTGAAGCAGTCTGGGCACTGAACACGACCGAGTGTCGGGCGACCGGATTCACTCCATTTCGCCTGCTATAAGGATCGGAGGCCATGACCCCGCAGGAAATCAAACATGGGTCCCCGCGGACAAGCGCTTCAGCCGTACCCGACGTCGACCAGCCAACCTCCAAAGATCTCATTGACGGAGACCGTGTCTTCGCCTTGCAGGCCCTCAACAAATACCAAGCCCAAACGAAGGCCTGGCACGACCATGCAGTCGTCCCAAGATAATTCAACAAAGGGGACCTCGTACTTGTCCGCACAACCCGGACAGAGTCACGGGGTAAGCTGGAGCCAAAGTGGGAAGGACCATTTATCGTCAAGACGAAGTCGTCTCCCAGCGCGTACAGACTAACAACGCAATCTGGCAAAGACCTGGACATTCCTGGAATATAGATAATCTCCGCAAATTTTTTGTTTGAATCCTCAGGGTCATCATGCCCTTGTAATTCACCAAACATTATTATTCCGGCCCGCACTCTTTTCCTCCCGGGGGGTGAGGTTTTTAATGAGGCGGAGCCGCGCAATATACCCGTAAAACCCCCCGCAAAAATTAAGACACAATATGTCGAAAAAGACCGCATCGACAGTCTTCGGCATTCGACCACACCAAAGTCACCGCGAGGGGCAGCGCTAACTACCCTCGCGTGCGACACTCCGCGCAAAAGTCGCCTAAGGGTGCAGCCGGACTAGCACAACAAGTGCGTAAAATCGAAGTCTTCCTCAAAAGACTATCCGTGCAAAAGTCGCATAAGGGTGCAGTCGGACTAGCACAACAAGTGCGTAAAATCGAAGTCTTCCTCAAAAGACTATCCGTGCAAAAGTTGCCTAAGGGTGCAGCTGGACTAGCACAACAAGTGCGCAAAATCGAAGTCTTCCTCAAAAGACTATCCATGCAAAAGTCGCCCAAGGGTGCAGCCGGACTAGCACAACAAGTGCGCAAAATCGAAGTCTTCTTCAAAAGACCATCCGTGCAAAAGTCGCCTATGGGTGCAGTCGGATCCTCCGTGCAAAAATCGACTACGGGTGCAGCCGGACCAACACAATAAATGCGCAAGATCAAGTGCACAAGTCGCCTACGGGCGCGACCGGATCAGCGAAGGCACGCAACCTTATCATACAAATTATAGTTACATACATGCACCGAGGGCATCACACATTACATCGGCTCAACCTTCGGGATGATACCCATCTCCCTATAGTTGAACAGCATTATCCTCAATTCATCGCCCTCAAACAGACTTCGCAGCTCTCCCTCACCTACACTCGCCCCAGCCGGCGAGGCCAGCAATTCCCGCTTGCCAGTCCTGTCCACACGAAGACGACCACCCTCCACCTCAACATGATGATGCCTATCACTTCGCGACAACTCACTCACTCTCCGTTTCGCCACTGCCCTTCGCCGCCTATGCCCAGTACTCGCACTCGGAAGATCCTCATCACCCATTACACACGGAGAAGCCTCCGCCGCAGCCACATCCAATGCTGCAAAGTAATCCAAATCCTCATCCAAAGACTCCTCTGTCCACACAATCGAACTCCCAGAATCATCAGACTCAAAACACTAAACACAGAATCATCTGAATCATCTTCAGCAACCACGGTTGAAGCCGCCACAAAATTAGCAGTGTCGGTAGCGATTGCGTGCGCAGGCCCAAAATTCTGAACCTGCACAGCAACCAAGGTTCAGTAACACAGACAAAATTTACAAACTCCCCAACACCTACTAAGCCACCTGCGAAGGCCCAGTCGCGGCCATGGGGTCTTCGGCTGCCGGCTCCGCCACCACCTTCGGGGGATCTTCGGGCGTCGGCGCAGGGGCTGGCAAAGGGCCTTCACCGGCCACAGTAGGCATGGGTGCAGCAGAGGAGCCTTCACCGGCATCCGAGGGCAGCACCGGGTTGACCTCAGCCTCGGGCAGCGCACCTACCAGATCTCCAAGGTCCTCGACATCCTCGGCACGTGCCATCTGCAGCAACACCACACTCATTCAGGAAAACCACACATACCAACACATAACCACACAAAACAAAAGATAACCTTTACCTGCTCTCTCGCCCGGTCAGACCGCTCCCTAAACGCCTCCCGACCGTGCGGACCCCACATCCTATCGAAGAGTGCCCCCGCTGACTGCTTTACCATAGAGTCTTCGACCTTGAAAATTTCACGCTCAAAGTTCTCGTCTAATTGGTCGAAGACCTCGTAGTGTTTGCACCCCTCGCGGGACAACGCATTCATGGTCCCCTCGCAGGTGACGAGGGAGGCGAAGGACATGAAGCCCTTCACAATAGTCGGGAGCACCAGCAGCTCCTCCTGCAACCATTCGAGGAAGCAAAGGCCTGCCTCTTGGTCGGGTACTTCGAAGTCTGTAGTCCGCGCACCCAGATCGCGGTACGCTTCCACGAGCTGCGCATGCGTCCGCTTGACTTCCGAGCGCGCTGAGGCCTCGGCCTTGTCCACCCGACCGCGCAGGGCGTTGAACCTCGCCTCCCACTCCTCGGCGCGTTGGCTGGCGAAACTGTTCTCCGCCCGTGCCACTTTAGCCTTCGCTCGCACAGCCTACGCTTCAGCGACGGCCTGGTTAGCCTCCCTCCTCTCTTCCGCCAGCCGGTGCCGGAGGTCCGTCTTCTCGGCCTCCAAGGCGGCCACCTTCTCCGCTAGCCTGCGGTTTTTGCTTTCCACAGCCGACTTCTCCCGGACAGCATCTGCATGCTGCGCCCGAAGACTCTCGACTTCGGCAGCGACGTCCGCAGTCAGGACACCCGACGCAACACGATCGGTGAAGTCGGTCGCCTGACAAAAACACATGAGACCCAAACCTTCATGGAAACAACAAACATCGCAGTCCAGCACAACTTACTTGCTTCAGTTGCTGCGTCAGCTGCTTCGACAGCTGCTGCGACACCTCCCTCAGCCGCTGGGACATGGTACCCGCCACGTCCTTAGCGGCAGCGGCTGTCAGAATCTCGCCGCTCGCGCAGAAGGCGACCCACGGGTCCTGCGCGGCTCCCTTCGCCCTTACCATCGCCGATGGCGAAGTGGTTGCCACCGAAGGCGGGACAACAACCAGTTGTCCCTCACCCGACCCTGCAACATATCTCCGGTCAAAAAAAATTTACCAAGATAATCCTCGACACTGATATTCGTGTCGAAGTCAGCAACACGTCTACCCGTTGAAGGCAGCTTCGCGGGCGATGGCACCTCCCGTCCCTTCACGGGTCCGCCTGGGGGAGGCTTGGTTCCGCAAGAGGCTGCAGTCTTCGCGCCTGTCGACGCCTTGCTGGGCCCGGGGGTAGCCGGTTTCGCAGCCGGCACCGGCTTGCTACTGCCGGAGGCAGCAGCCTTTGCGCTCCCCCGCACCCTTTTCGCCTCGTGCATGGGATCTGCCATCCTGACGACCACTCAGCGCTTCTACGCAGCGTCTTGACGGTCCTTGTTCATCACTGCCGACACAACAGCAGCAATATTCCGTTCATAAGGAAACACCCTCAAGTCACGAGCCATGCGAGACCTAAAGAAGTCTTCGCCAGCCGCATGGGGGATCGGAACGTTCTTGGGCCACCGACCCCCGGTAACCTCCAGCATACGCGCCGAAGACTCCCGGAGCTCGGGCGAAGACATCCTTCCCCCGAGGGCTGCGCACGTCCCCATAAACTCCACAGCAAAACTATCGGAGACCCCTAGTTCCCCCACCGCAGTACCTAGTTTTCTTTTCTTAGTGGCTGGGGCGGCCTCCTGCGCAGGGTATTCTTCAATCATAGTCGCTGGCCCTTTCCCGCGGCGATCGACAGCGTCATCCCCGAGATAACCGCCGTACGGTAAGCGATTCAACTCGAAGACCCTATTCAGGCGATCGTTGGATCCGCGAATATCCCAGCTCCACAGGGCCTCCGTCCTCGGCACATAACGCCCCACAATTTGCACCGCCCCATCCTCCGCTTCACGCATGACCGTGGCAGGATCCCGGCCTCACACATCCAAAGCAAAAAGTGGACTTCGCACTTTCCGCCCACCCAGGGAGGGCATCTCGCGAGGGCATACTTTGCCCAACGCCCATCCATGCGCCAAGGGCCACACCCCATACCCGATGAATTACTCAACTAGATCGCGCCCACTACTCGTACGGGCAACGATCCAAAGGGCTCCTACATTCTCATCATCCTCCGCTACATCAAATGGCGGGTACATCACATAATAATGGGAGCACATAATGGCCGCGGGGAGCCCTGGGTGGTCTTCGACTTCGGCCTCTAAAACATAGAACCAGTAATCCCACCAGTTGCCCCATTTATTACGGGCACAGGGAACCAACTCCACGACTTCCATCGAAGTCTTCCCGGACTTCGGCGTGAAAGTGCACGATCCAAATTGTGCAATCTTATGTCCAATTTTTCTTTTCTGCCAGTGCGGACAGTATTGCTTGGCGAAGACTTCCACCAAAGGCTGACCTCCATACGAAGTCATCGTCAAGACGTACTTCGCTAGAGCCACCACGGCGTTAGGTGTCAACTGGTGGACTTGGACTTCGAATCTCTGCAGGACCTCCGACACAAACCGATGCGCAGGCAGACGAAGGCCGGCGGTGAAAAATGCCTCGAAAACAACCAACTCGCCCTCGGGCTCAGGAACCTCCTCTACCCCCGGGACACGCCCAACCCCGCTGCCAAAATATCCCAACTGTTGCATATCCTGCACGCGGACCGACGAAATCCACGAAACGCCGAACTCCACCGTATCACCCAGTCGTAACTCTGTCGCCGCCACATTGCTCGAGGTATCTTCGGACGACGCCTCGGCCGTCGGCGTGGTCGCAGCAGACGAGGAAGAAGACGGCATGGCTACGTACCGTCGGCGGCGGCGTGCGGTCTGCTTCACGCGGGCCAGATCTCCGACGAACAGGAGCAAGGAGGGCAGGCGAGCAAACGAGCAGTTTCAAAAGGAGGCTAGGGTTTTCGTGGCGCGCAGAAAGGTAAAACTCAACCTGCGCCGCCCCCACCCCCTTTTATACACAGGACGCGACGCTTCGGGAAACTCGTAATCCAACAGTACGGCGTCCATCAACGGTCACATCAAAAACCACCGCGGAACCACTTCGAGCGAGGGCAACGTCTCCACCATCTAGCGACGTCTTCGGCACCAGATGACTTAGTCGAACTGGTCCCTCGGAGGGCAAATGTTGGGGCGAAGGCGAAGACGCTACCCTTCACTCGATGCCTTCGCCAATCTCGCTGCATCAACGGAGGCGAAGCGACCGGTAGTTTCCACCCTCCGTCCAACACGCTACAAGATGAAGGCCTACGACGAGGTCGCCCCGTCCCGTGTCCTCGTCCAACACGAAGGCCCACGTGGAATTTGGCCCATTGTAACAGGCCCCGCGCGGCTGAGTGTATTACGGGCCCGATTTATAAAAGGCTTTTCTGTAATGACAGTCTGTAACCCTGCTTTATGGGAATATTCCGGGGATGACCTAGGCGCCTGAGGGCACATGTGTCCTTAATCCAAGATGCTGGGCACTCAGGCACCTATAAATACCCCCGCATAGTGCCCTTGAGAGGCTAGATTAACATAGCAATTGCCATCCCGAGCTAAAACCTTGTTTGTCCTCCACTTACTCCCCCGTTGGATCATCTTGCCCAGGAGAGCAAGTTCCAACAAATATGTTAGGCCGAAGGTCCTTGGTTTTTAGCTTCATCGCCCACTCTTAGTCTCCTGTCAGAAGAAGTTCTTCATCCCAAAGTCGAAGCTTCCTGTAACTATTCATAATCATGCTGAAAACATATGATTAGACCCATTTTTGAAGACCTTCGGAAGAGGAGGCCCCCAACAGTAGCCCCTCGCAGTATTAATTTGTTTCCTTGTAACAAATTTAGACTGCGACATGGACGAAGGCATTTAGCCGAAGGTCCGAAATAACACCTTCCCTTCGCTAGAATAGCAAACGACACTGACATGCTGGACCCACCAAGTCGTGGGGCGCTATGCATATAATTATGAGCTCGTATTGAAAGCGTTTCTTGTGCTATTTCAGTTGTTTGCATTGTGCTTGCCATTTTAAACTCTCTTGTTTTGTCGTGAATTTGAGCTTTGGCATTTCAACAAGTTTTGATTTGATCGCTGGTGAGAAGAAGATTGTCGATTCGGCTCTGTTCGAGTTTTACGAAGCTATGGAGAGGACCAATGCAGAAAAGATTGTGCATGAGACATTAGTTGGGATATCTGAGAGTTCTAGTGACAGTGAAGACTTTGACGCAGAAAGTGAAGATGATGGTGTCGAAGATCGGCCTTGGAGGCCAAGTCATGTTGTCTTCGGAAAGTTGACAATTAAACAAGGATAGATTCATGACATGAGGGGAAGGTATTTTCATGACATTTCTATTGTGCGAGTTGGGGAGAGAGTAATGTCCCTTTGCCTGAAGCTGACGAGGTGGTTGTCTATAGAAGCTTCATGAAAGCGGGGCTTCGGTTTCCTTTGAATAGTGTGCTGGTCGAAGTGCTGAAAACATTCGAAGTCTACCTTCATCAACTTACCCCTGAAGCCATCATTAGGATAGGGGTTTATATTTGGGCCATGAGGATCCAAGGAATAGAACCAAGTGTGAAATGCTTCTGCAACATGCATGAATTGTTCTATGAGACGAAGGCCACTGGGAAAGAGCAATATCATAATAACTTTGGTTGTTATGGCTTCATAACTCGTTCTGAAGTAAGCAATCCAGTGCCAACGTTTCGCAAGAGATGGCCAGGGGCCTAGATGCAAGAATGGTTTTATGTGAATAATGATTTGGTTGAAAGGGAAGACATCAAGGGAATTATTCAGTGCCCCATATGGCCTCACTCCGGCATTAGGAGGCCATCTCTTGCCCTTGGAAATGACATAGAAGCATGCCAAGCTGCTTATAATACGGTATGCACCTACATAGGCACTAGGGACTTAGTCTAGGAGCATATTGCCTACAAAGTGTGGTCGCTCGGGAGTGGGTGGGAGATGCCGAAGGAGGCTTCTGTTGGTTCTACCAAGTACACATTCAAATATAGAAGCCAATTTGATGAGCCAAACGACGACTGGCTAGACGCCATCGAAGCCACCAGTGATGAATTACTTGGTGCCTATTCAAGAGCCAAAGATGACGCTATGACCGTAGCCTTTGGAGGCCAAGAAAAAGAAAAGGATAAATAGGGTTTTTTATGTTATTGGTTTTGTAAACCTAGACTACTGCTACCCATCGCGAAAGCAAGGGAAGAAAAGAAGAGCCGTTGTTTCGGTGATGTCTATTACGCCGAAGCCAAAAAAGGTTAAAGTTTTAACACATTGTCCTAAGCGCATGGAAATAGCAGAAGAGCCGAGGCTTCCTGAAGGGTCCTCTGCTATTGAGTCAAGTCACCCCGCTACTGCCGAAGCCAGGGTGGAATTGGCCGAAGAGCCAAACCCGAAGATAGCAGCGAAGCAGCCAAAAACTTTGAGTTCATCGCAAGAAGCAGAACTACCGAAGGTTGAAAAGATTGCTTCAATAACTCCAAAGAGAAGGAGAATGGTCAGTGTATTGGATGCTGTTATAGAATCCACAAAGGCGTTAACTCCTGCATCTGCTGAAGCACCTAGCACGGAAGGCAGAAATACGAAGGAATCTGCCGAAGCTGGCATGTCACAGGTTGCAGCTGAGACTGGGCCCTCGGCTCCCGCCGAAGTAAAACCTTCGGAGGTTGTTGACAAGGGGGCTGAAACAAGACCTTCAGATGCCGCGAAGGCTCCGTTACTGTTAGAAAAAGAGAGGGCTATTGAAGAATTCGAGTCCCCTGCCCCTGAAGCATCTACTGAAGAATTGGAATTTATAGTGTGTCGTGCTTCAGGGAAAAATTATCAAAAGAGGAAATTGCCGAAGCTAGGCAATATGCCAAGGATCTGAAGTATCCCCCAGGATCCTTGGTATACAATGGAACTAACGAAGATGACTTTCTATATTGCCTACCAGACAACAAGGAGATATCTGTTTGTCGAGAAATGGCAAAGAATATGGGATTTTCGAAGCTAGAGCTCGGCTTATTTGCTATGTCAAAGGATGAACTTGCAGATAGCCTTGCTTATAATAGCTTGAAGGTATACATACTTTTGCTTGTAAAATAAGTTATGTTTGTTGGTTTTCTTACTGTTTTTATGTTCTCACACATATATTTTTGTTATTAGAGCTTAATTCTTAGTAAAGCTTTAAGGGCTCAAAAAGAAGCCAATGACGAAAGCTGTCAGATGGCACTTGGAAATCTTCGGTCAGAGGTCATCACACTGAGGAATGAAGCCCTTGAAAAATATAAGATTCTGCTCTCCTTAGTGGATAGGCTGAAAACCAGCGAAGCCAGGCTTAATGCCCAAGCCAAAACTCACAAAGCTGAAGTTGACGATTTAAAGAAAAAACTTGCCGACATGAATGAAAATTTTGAAGTTGTGAAGGCAAAGCAAGAAATAAGTGAGTGGACAAGTTCAAGGCTACAAAAGAATGTTGAAGAGCTTCGTGATTCTAGGGAGAGGTGCTATGAAAGATCCTTGGATTGCGCGAAGAAGCTAAAAGATAGCTTTGCGAAGGTGGGGCATATTCCTCAGATCAAAAAATTATTCGTGACGACCACAAAGGAGTTATCCAATGGATAGGTGAAGAAGCCGAAACTTTTGATGAGATACTTAGCGATCGCAGGGATTTTTGTGCTTTTTCTAGTGCCCGAGGGGTTGCGGCAATTGTAGAAAAAGCTAGATGTGAACATGTTAAGGCCGCGGCCCAACCAGAATTTATTCTTTCAGCCGACAATACTAAAGACCCTTCGGTTGAGGCTTCTACATTGGGTGGTAAATTCTACTCCGATGTGTGGATGAAGGGTGGTCGTGAGATGGCTGATGAAGCCATTAAAAAGAATGAGAAAGAATCTCACGATGTCCGTGAGAAAGCTAAGCAAGCTAAAGAAGTTGTCGAATGTGCTATGATTATAGGTACTTTTTATTTGAAACTTTTTGCCTTGTTGTTCATTTTTACCTTCGAAATTCACCATCATATATTTATTACAGCCGGCCTCTCTCCCCCACCGGAGCCATACAACCCCGAAGCTGATCCGGTTATGAAAGAAGATTTAGATGTTATGCAAATTGCTAACGAAGTTGTTGACGAAGTCATCGACAAACTTTTACATGAAGCCGCTAAAAGAATCCTGAAGGAAGACTAGATTCTTGTATAATAGGAAATGTAATATTTGTGTATGGGTCAAACACCAAATATTTGTATTTATATTAATGTAATCTTGTTTCTTTGTGATGCATGAAATTTGTGTACATACCATTTTTGAGCCTTCGGCGAAAAAACACCTTCCCTTCTTTTCATGCTTCGTAAAGAAAAATTGTCCCCTCTATTGTTTGAATACTTCATACTTTACAATGGTTGTTGTATAATAGTGTTGCTGCCGAAGATTGCCCTGTTGTGTAGGGTTATGACTGCCGAAGGTATAATCCATCAAATATCTTCAAAGAGGCATTTTTCCTTTTCCACAATTTTATCACCGATGCAATATGATGTAATGCTATGAAAAATGATGTGATGGTATGATGCAGTTTGATGTTTATGCCGAAGATGAGCACCCACAAAAATACACCTAGACTCTGTATTCCCTTAGGAATGACTTTGGAGTCTCTTCACCTTTTACTTAGGTGGTATTTTAGCTCTGCATCCCCTTAGGAATGACTTTGGAGCTTCTTCACCTCTGATTTAGGTGGTATTTAAGCTCTGCATTCCCTTAGGAATGACTTTGGAGCTTCTTCACCTTTGATTTAGGTGGTATTTTGGCTCTGCATTCCCTTAGGAACGACTTTTGAGCTTCAGAACTTACTCTGCGCTCCCTTAGGAACGACTTTGTAGCTTTGGAACTTACTATGCGCTCCCTTAGGAACGACTTTGTAGCTTCAGAACTTACTCTGCGCTCCCTTAGGAACGACTTTGTAGCTTCGGAACTCACTCTGTCATACTCGATGAGGTAACAACAATATTATTACATCAAGTTGAAAATTTATCCCTCCTGTATTGTTTTTCTTTCAAGAAAATATAAAAGGAAGAAAGAGTTAAGATACATCAAACCATCATATTCCTTGGTTGGAGCATTGTATTCTTTTTAGTAAATATGCTTCGACTCAGGCACAGTGTTGTTGACTGTGCGAGCTTCGGACTCCTCCCGAAGGTCGCGCTGTTGCTGAATATGATGGCGCCCTTCTGGCTGTTGATTGTGGATCAATGGTGGTGGTGACAACTGGGGCCAGGAGGCTAGGGAATGGCTTGCCGAAGCAACAGAAGTCGTAGGTTGTTGATTGCCTACGTATTCTGGGATGTATGGGGAATAACACGAAGCAGTGTGGAAGACTTGCTTCGGCTGACTCTGTCGCGCCTTAGCTTCGGCAATTTCCTTCTGCTTCTGAATTGTAACCTGGCATGTTCTTGTTGTGTGGCCCTTGTCCTCGCCACAAAAAAGACAGTACATCTTTCTGGGTTGATTGCCAAATCGTCCTCCACCAAAACTTCTTCCTCCCCTGCCCCTCGAAGCCGGTGGTCTGAAAGAAGTCTGTTGCATGCTTGAAGATTGACAACTGTGATGGCTATGCTAAACATTGCTTGCCCTTTCATCATTGGCATTGGAGTTGTGAATTGATCGTACATGCCTGGGATGAAGTCTCCCTCCGAAGCCCCTGGTCATCTCGGAAAACATGTAGGCTTCCTCCTTCTTTGGCAAAAATCATTATCGGCCCGGATGTACTCATCCATCTTCTGAAGAAGTTTCTCCAGGGTTTGTGGAGGTTTCCTAGCAAAATATTGAGTTGTGGGTCCTAGCCTAAGTCCCTTGATCATGGCCTCAATGACGATTTCATTGGGCATTGTGGGTGCTTGTGCTCTTAGACGCAAGAACCTTCAGACATACACCTGAAGGTATTCCTCCTGGTCTGGTGTTCATTGAAACAATGCCTGAGCAATAACTAGCTTTGTTTGAAAACCTTGGAAACTAGTGACCAGCATATCCTTGAGCTTCTACCATGATGTAATTGTTCCTAGTCGAAGAGAAGAGTACCATGTCTGGGCCACACTTCAGACTGCCATGACGAAGGACTTTGCCATGACAGCGGCATTGCCTCCATATGAGGATATTGTCGCCTCGTGGCTCATCAAGAATTGCTTTGGGTCCGAATGCCCATCATACATGGGCAACTGGGGTGGCTTGTAGGATTGTGGCCATGGGATGGCCTGCAGTTCTGCTTCTAGGGGAGAAGCATCATCAAAAGTAAAGTTACTATGATGAAAGTCATCGTACCATTCTTCTTCGTTGAATGAGCTCTCCTGACGAAGCTCTCTGTGCTGGGGCCTTCGGTCCTGGTCATCTTGAGTAAGATGACACATTTCTTCAGTGGCTTCGTCAATCTTCCTCTGAAGGTCGATCAGCCAGGCCATCTTCTCCTTTTTCCTTTGCACTTGTTGATGGATGGCCTCTAGGTCCCTGATTTCCTGATCAATTTGCTCTTCCTGTAGAGTTGGGCTGGTGGCCTTCCTCTTTTGGTTCCTAGCCTCTCACAAAGAGAGGGCATCTTGATTTGTGTCCAGTGGTTGGAGAGCAGCCCCTGGCACCGTTGCCTTCTTCGGCGGCATGTCGAAGGTAGATGTTCTTCCGAAGGTTGTGGAAGTGAGTTCACCGGAGGTGGGTGCCAATGTTGGTCACTTGTTCTCAAATGCTATTGATCAAGAACAAGGCAACACAATTGTTAATGGTTAAAGACCTTCATCCTTCGAAGCATTATTCCCTTTCGGATATAATGATCTTCAAACGAAGGTCATGAAGGACACACCTTCATAATTTCATAATATAAACATGAACATAATAAAATGAAGGGATACAGAGGAATGACAACAGTATATGTTATATATTTGTAATTCATTTATCCTCATTAAACATAAATAAGCATAAACAATATTCATATTACAATAGTACCTTCGGCTTGATGGAAGGTGAGAGAGCGAGAATGGCTCAAGAGCGATTACAATTCAGTGTGAACAGTACAGTGTTACTGTTCATCTATTTATAGGCACGAGACGCAGCCTGGATAAATGTACATTTATATCCCTGGTAACTGCTTATAACTCTAACATGGATTATTGAGGACTATAAGATCTTTAGCCTCTTTCAGTCATCATCATGCTTTGAGCTTCGTCAATATGTTAGGCCGAAGGTCCTTGGTTTTTAGCTTCATCGCCCACACTTAGTCTCCCGTCAGAAGAAGTTCTTCATCTCAAAGCCGAAGCTTCCTGTAACTATTCATAATCATGCTGAAAACATATGGTTAGACACATTTTTGAGGACCTTCGGAAGAGGAAGGCCCCCAACACAGGTGTTCGGCCTAGATATTCTGCTTGAAGCTGAAGAGAACATCAGAATGGTTCAAGAGAATCTGAGGACAGCAAAGCTATGCTGACATGCGAAGGAGAGAACTGAGTTTTGAAGTGGGAGATTATGTCTACTTGAAGGTGTCACCGATCAGAGGAATCAAAAGATTCAGAGTCAAGGGAAAGCTAGCGCCTCGATACATCGGACTGTACCAGATTCAAGCAAGACGTGGAGAAGTGGCATATCAACTCAGCTTACTAGAGAGTCTGTCAGCTGTGCATGACGTGTTCCATGTGTCTCAACTGAAGAAATGCTTGTGAGTACCAGAGGAGTAGTTGTCAACAAAGGACCTTGAGGTTCAAGAAGATCTGACATATATTGAGAAGCCAACTCAGATTCTGGAGATAGCCGATCGGGTCACTCGAAGAAGCACCATCAGGATGTGCAAAGTCAAATAGGGCCATCACTCAGAAGAAGAAGCAACCTGGGAAAGAGAAGATGATTTGAAAGCCAACCCTGAACTCTTTGCTAGTCAACCCTGAATTTCGAGGACGAGATTCTTTTTAAGGGGGATAGGTCTGTAACACCCTGAATTTGGGGGTATAAAATTTCTTTCTAACTATCTACCGAATTCAAGTGTTACTCTTGTATCTCTCTCTAGTTCCCCTCTCTCTCTCTCTTTTTGGATAGATTTAGCTTAATTAGTGAGGGATTAGTTATTTATTTTGTCAAAACAATATGAGTCATGAAATGTTGCATCATGCTGAGCTTAAACATTCTTTGGGTTGTTGCACATGTTTGAATTAGTTTGAATTTGAATTGAAAACCGTAGAGAAAATAAAAAAAGAAAAGCAATTATAAATTCCTTCAAAAAAGAGAAAACCAATTCAGCCCAAACCGGTCCAGCTCGGCCTAGCCAGGCCGCGCGCCCGCGCGCGCTTGAGAGGTGGGTTCCACCTGTCAGCGGCAGTTTTCTCTCCGCGCGCGCTCCCTCCCCCTCTCCCTCTGCCCAGTGGGGCCGTTCTATCGGCACCAATCGCCCTTGCTCGCGCGCCCTTTCCCTCTCTGCCTCGCGGGCCCGTCCTGTCAGCACGCTGAACGGTTTCACCGCGCGCCCGCTCTCCCCCTCGCTGCGCCATGGGACCGCCCTTTCAGCTCAGCCTTCCCCGCGAACCGCCATGGACCGATGTGCACGCACGCCGAGATCCCTGGCCACGTCGCCTGCACACGCACCCTAGCTTTCTTTTGAGCCTCGCCCGCACCCACACTCGCTCCCGTGCCCTATTTCGTGCAAGCTTACCCTCTCTCGCGCTCTGCCCTCGCTGCTCGACCTCGCCGGAGACCTGCGCCCGCCGTGCCGGTCACCCAGCCCGCTAGAAGCCGCCTCGAGCTCCGTTCCGAGGTGAGACGTTCATTCTCGTGTTTGGTTTTCCTTATTCATGCCTACCCGTAGCCAATTTGGCCTCGCCAGAGTTCAGTCGCGGCGGTCCGCCCTGCCCGCACGGTGACTGGCCAAATTAGCCCGGCCCTGTGCCCCGGCATTGGTCCGTTATGTCCCCCTCAGCGTGTTCGTCGAGCCCTCCTCGACAATTCTGGCCAACCCCGATGACCTCGGAACCGTCGTAGCCCGCACCCGCCCTGGCTCCGGCAACCTCACCGCCGTGAGCAAGAGTGGCGCCGCCCGTGGCCGTTAACCCCTCATGTGCTTGATTTCGGCTGCCCGATCTCTATCGTGCGGTCCGGATCACCGGATACCGCTTCGTGCACACGCACCCTATGCCTGGACCCACCTGTCGGCCGCTTGTGCCCCTGACACTGGGCCTGACCGATCCGTCCGCTTCCCGCCCCCCGTCGCTGACTGCTCTGGCGCGCTGGTCAGTGCACGCCTGCGCCCGCGTCCGCGCGCTTGCTCGTGGATCTAATCTCGGTCGTAGATCGTGGATCCGACGGCTGAGGAGACCCTGTACCCCTTCGCGCGGCAGTTTTGCTAAAGAACCCCTCGAGTTTCCAGGAATCAATCCGACATCCCTTGAATTTGTGCGCAGGCCCCTGGAATCTTATAAATGGACCCCTGGCCTTTTAAATAATGACAGATTTGGACTTAATTTTGTATTTCAAACTTCAAAACTTGTTTATTTCATATCTTTTTCATATGAACTCCAAATTGAGTGGTTCAAATTGCAAAATGTTCATAAGAATATTCTCTGTTCAAATAAATTATGTTCATCCAGTGTCTGTGCACTCTAATTCTATGTCTAAACTATAGGTTAGTGTATGTGTTGAATTATTCACTTAATAAAATGAATAAAAAGGAAACCCTAGTGGTAAATAGATGTTTAATATTGTGAAGATAATAATATGTGATGTATGAACTTATCTCTAGTTTAAATTTGATATCTCATTAAAATAAGTAGAATTAGATTATGTAACCATGGGGATAGACAACACTTAAAGAATAATCAACTAATAGATGTGATTAGTTTTCCCCATAATTTAAACTCCCTTTTGAGTTTATACTTTTCCTTTTGAGATGTGTTCTATTGTTCGTACATGATTGATGTGTTGTTCATTTTTTTCATTTACCAAATGTATTGAATGTATGATCGCTTTATATAGACGAGCAGCCCGTGGTTCCTGAGTGTGTTGCCTAAGATCTCCCTGAGCACAACCTGGTGAAGGCAAGTGTCCTCTGACCCATTATGTCCTATTTACTTTATAATTCGCTATCCCGCATTACTCAATTGAAACCTAAGGATTGACTAGCTTTGTATTTACCTTGTCCTTGATTACCTTTTGGGTTACTATGGTTAGCTTCATGCTATTGCTTTACTTTAATCAATGAACATGATGTGAATATTTATGATACGATGATGTTATCTCGATGATGATATTGTGATACTTTAGGGGATTCAGGCCATTTTCCTGAGTACCTCTCCATAAGGACCTGTTCGTGGAGTGACCACCCGGGATAACAGTGCAACCATGAGGGTGGAATGGGATGCCCTTAGCTGATTGATTAGATGAACCTGAGGGTGTAGTTGGCTTTGCCTGAGGGCCATCAATGGGGGCTGGGGCATAGTGCTCGCTCTGCCAAGGGGGTGCAGAGGTTCATTTGATTTGGTTTTGTTAGTCACCCACCTTGGGGAGGTGTACTGCGTTTGTACGACTGGCAAAACCTAACGAGCAACTATATACCAGGGGAGTCTTTGTAAAGGCTACGTAGTGTATCCCTGGCCATTCACCTCGGTAATGAAGATCAGGTCTGTACAACCCAGGCTAGAAAGGGATCACGACTCATGGGTAAAGTGTGCAACCTCTGCAAAGTGTTAGAAACTGGTATATCAGCCGAGCTCACGGTTAAGAGCCGCCTTAGGATCCTCTTTGATTAGAAGAACTTTGGATACTTTTATGATGATGGTTATAATTTTGATCTCTGGTATTTCCTCTTGGAGGGAGTACTTTTGGGTAATAACTGGGTTTATTACTAAAACATGGCTCTACTAATAGTAATAAATACTTGACCAACTAAATGCAACTGCTTAGCCTTAACTCTACATATAGCTAGTCCACCTTAGCCAAACAGAACATTTGCTGAGTACATTGATATGTGGAGTTAAGGTTAAGTAGTAGCTTTTAGTTAGTCAAGTATTTATTACTAATAATGGAGCCAAATTTTAGTAATAAACCCAGTTATTACCCAAATGTACTCCCTCCAAGAGGAAATACCAGAGATCAGAGTTATATCCATCATCATTAGCCATCATCATAAAAGTATCCAAAGTTCTTCTAATCAAAGAGGATCCCAAGGCTGCTCTTAACCGTGAGCACAACTGATATACCAGTTTCTAACACTCTGCAGAGGTTGCACACTTTACCCACGAGTCGTGATTCCCTTTTTGCCCGGAGAGCGCTACTCCCCATTGATCACTAGGTTGTTGCTCAAGAAGGGCTTCGGCAACACACTCAGGAACCATGGGTTGCTTGTCGTCTAAATAAAGCAATCATGCATTCAATACATTTGGATAAAGACAAATGAACAGCACACCAATCATAAATACAAGTGAACACATCTCATAAGAACAACAAAAACTTAAGAGATAGTTTAGGTTATAGGGTGAAATAACACATTTAGAAGTTTGTTACTCTCTAAGTGTTGTCTATCTCCATGATTACATAGTTTCAATTCCACTTATTTTAATGAGACACAAAAGTAATACCATGGATTAATCCATACACTACATATTATTAATCTCACAAGATTAAACATCTAATTACCACTAGGGTTTCCTTTTTATTTATCTTATTAATTAAATAAACTATAACATAAACTAACATATAGCCTAGGCATAAAATTAGGATATGCAGACAGTGAAAGATCATAATTTATTTGGACAGAGAAAAATTCTATGAACATTTTGCAATTTGAATCACTCAATTTGAAGTTTATATGCAAAAGACATGAAATAAACAAGTTTTGAAGTTTAAAATACAAAATTAGGTCCAATTATGTGACTAAATAAAAGTCCAGGGTTCAATCTGCAAGATTACAGGGGCTTGCGCGTGAAAACCAGGGATGGCGGGTTGATTTCTAAAAAGTCGGGGGTCTCTTTAACAATTTTACCACCTGAAGGGGTATCGGGCTTTCTCGGCCATCGGATCTCATATCAACGGCCGAGAACAGATCTAGTGGGCAAGCGCGCGAGCGCGGGCGCACACTGACCAGTGGGCCAGGGCTGTTAGTGACCGAGGGCAGGGAGGCAGACTGACCGGTCGGGACCAGTGCCAGGGGCAGAGGCGGCCGATAGATGGGCCCAGACGCTAAGCCAGCGAGCGCGAAGCGGTATCCGGAGATCTAGACAGCGTGATCGAGATCGAACGGTTGAGATCAACGTCGGGGGGGGGGGGTTATGGCTACGGGCAGCGTCGCCCCTGCTCCTCGGCAGTGAAGTCGCTGGAGCTGGGGCGGGTGTGGGCTACAGGGGCTCCGAGGTCACCAGGGTTGCCCAGGACTGGCGAGAAGAACCCGATGAACTCACTGGTTGGATTCCGACCATGAGATCGAGGCCAGAGATGGGAGAACGGCAGAAGGGGAGCTCCGGGTTGATCGGGGTTACTCCAATGAGGAATCCCGACGGCGGGGTAGGGCAATCGAGTGCGCTAAGACTCAGACTAGTTCCGGCGAGGGTAGGGGAGTGCTATGGGCCAACACAGAGGCACGGGATGCGGGCCAATTTGGCCGGCCATCGTGCGGAGGCGGCGAGCAAGCGCGGCCGAGCTCCGACAGGGACGAATTGGCCATGGCGAGGCAGAATTAAAGGAAACAGAGCACGGGAGCGAGTTCCTCACCTCAGGATGGCGCTCGGGGAGGCTTGGCGCAGCTTCTGACAGGCTGGATGGCCGGTACGACGGGCGCGGAACTCTGGCGAGCATGAGCGGCGAGGGCAGAGCGCGAGAGAGGGTGGGCTTGCGTGAAATGAGGCAGGGGAGAGAGAGTGAGTGTGGGCGGTGCTCTAAAGGGAGTTGGGGCGCGTGGGCAGGCGATGTGGCCGGGGTTCTCGGCGTGCGTGCGCGCTGGTCCACGACGGTTCGCGGGGAAGGCAGAGCTGACAGGAAGGTCCCACAGTGCAGAGAGAGGGAGTGGGGTGCGCGGGGGAACGACTCGTTGCGCTGACGAGGCGGGCCCACGATGCAGAGAGGGAACGGGGGCGCGTAGGCGAAGGCGGCTGGTGCCGACAAACCGGCCCCACTAGGAAGAGGGAGGGGTAAGAGAGCGTGCGGGGGAGGAAACCGTCGCTGACAGGTGGAGCCCACCTGTCTGGCGGCGCAGGCACGCGCGCGGCCCCACTGGCTGGACTGGGCTGGTTGGCTGAAAGTGGATTTTCCTTTTTCCAGGGATTTTCTAAAAGCTTTTCTTTTTATTTTCTCTAGTGAACTCAATTCAAATTCAAACACAAACCCAAATTCAAATAATTCAACCATGTGCATCAAATCAAAGAATAATTTAGGCTCAGCAAGATGCAGCAATTCATGACTCACATAGTTTTGACAAAGTAAATAATTAATCCCTCACTAAATTAAGGTAATTCTACTCAAAAGAAAAAGGGAGAGAGAGACTAAAGAGAGAGACAAAGGGTAACACCTGAATTTGATAGGCATTTAGAGAAGAAATTTTATACCCCAAATTTAGGGTGTTACATAGCAACATTTAGACAAAACCTAGATTGCACTCTTATTGCTTAGTTATTTTTATATGTTTTGTTTAGGAGAATTATTTGTAGCCTATATTAGCGATATTTTTAGAATCCTAAATTCACCCCCTCTTAGGCGTCCGTACTCCTTTCAAAAATGAAGTATAAATTAATTAATCCAATTATCCATATTATGTTGCATGGTGTGAATAATATTGGATGCCTAATACATGTTTATGAGGAATGATACACAAAACTAAGGTTGATGCTACAAGTGTACCACATTTCCAGAATATTAACACGAATAGTTATGCACAAAAAGGTTAATTATTTTAGGAGAAATAGCTTACCACATGATGTCGAAATGGTTCCCCGCCTTGTCATGGCGTCCTCTTATTAGCTTTTGTCAGTGCTTGTATAGTACTTTTATGAAAGATTTTTCTACGAGGTGTGCCACGTTTGTTTTGGGTTGTAGCGTCATGTAGGTGGTCCAAATAATATAGCTACAAAAAATAAAATGCATTATGTGAGTCGTCTGCACAAGTTGTATAACTTAAAATATCAAAACAATGTTAGATATATATGTATAATCTGAATTTCCAAAGGAAGTTCCAAAAATATGAACATGCCAACATGATAGACTTACAAGTAGGACGATTGAGCATCCATATATCGTCATGGAAATGTTCGTAGTGCTTCTTGTGTGCCACTCCTGAGCTATGGCTTACGAAGCAGAGACGAAGATAAAAATCATGGAAGACTTGATCTGCAAGATATGTAGTTGGAAAAGTACACTATTTTCCTCATAATGTTTGTAGTAACTATGTATAGGATTTGGGGACATATTTGTAATTTCATCTGAAGCTATACCCCACGACTATAAATAGAGGAACAATGATATACATAAATTAAGTTTTTGAGTCCTGAGCACTGGATCGCTCAGCCTTCAAAGATACCTTCGGGCTCTAGCTTGTGTGAAGCTAAAGGTACACTTGTAATCATTTCGTATTTGCAAGGAATGAAATAAATGCAAGTGTGCATATCCAGATGAGTGATGTGTTTTGCTCTTCTTGATTTACATACTATTTTCATTACTTTATTGTCATATCCTTTTATATTATCCCTTTCATTAACCTTCAAAGAAGAGTTAGTTGAAGGGAGAAGCTTCTAATTTAATAACTTGTGTTGCCTTGTTTTTATATCTTTTAGAAATAAAAAACGAGTGACTAACATAAACAATTTCTTTGGTAATTTTTAGCTCCTTGCCTAGACCGGGTCAAATTGTTATGTCCTTGTGGTTAAGCTTATCCATCAACCACCGGAGATGTGATTGGCTACCAAGAGCATCAAGGGTCATATCAAGGATGTTGGAAAAGCCTTTCCTCGTGATGGCTTGTCGTTGCCTTTCATTCAATATCTGAATGCTTAGAAGAACATCGTGGGGGTTAAAAAACATTAACATACTATAGTATACATTGATACAATACATTGATAAAAACATTAACATCTAGTTTCTATCTTCAGTCTGTATAAACATGTGAGAAGATTGACAGAGCTAACTTGTGAGACCGAGCTCACTTCTGAGACGAAGCTATCTTCTTTCTGTGTGGCAGGGCAGTGCACCCACCTATCTCTTCCTCTATCCAAATGATCCACCTGATTGGTCCTTTCGGGCATATAAAGTCAGTCTCATCCAGAGCATCACGAGCTTCACCACTACAACCATCTGACATTCATGCGCGGATCCATCCCTCTATCTTTGTTTCGCTAGCTGCCCTACCTCATAATGGTGCCCGTGCCGGCTCGATGGTGGACTCGGGAATGGTTAATCCAGATGTAGAGAGCTCCCTAAAAGGAAACCTGTTTTCATCAAAGACAACATGTCTGGAAATACAAATTCTGTTAGTTGGTATATGAAAAAAAAACTGGTTAATAATGTTTGGAAACATCTTAATTTCTATAAACTAGTTTTAGCTAGGGGAGCTAACTTCTTAATTGTTAAGAAACTAATAATCCAATTTTTATAAATTAAGATATAAATTGGTGTGTTTGAAATTATCTTAAACTTCCAAATACGATGTAGCACATATGAGGAATTGAAATTGTGAGAAAACCTAACAAAAAAGTACGGAACGGAGGGGAGAGACGGAGATAGTAGTGTCATCCCGTCTTCCCTCACCCAGTCACCCTGACGGGACGGCAAGCGGCGGAGGCGCTGTCATCCGCTGGTCCCTTTCCTTTCCGCGCGCATGGCGAGAATCTTGGCCGCCGTCTGGCCGATCGTTAAAGGCTGCATCACCGGCGGCGTGTTCGGCATCACCATCGCCGACTGGAGCGCCTCCTACGTCACCTTGCACGGCGCCTCCATGCACCCCACCTTCGACCCGCAGCAGGCCGAACGCGCTCTGGTAGATAAGCGCTGCCTCCACCGCTACCACTTCTCCCGCGGCGACGTCGTCGTCTTCAGGTAAGTTAAGTCGTCGCCGCTGGCCTCCCGGTCCGTGGCCGTTTCTTAATTGGTTGTTGATGTAGCCGCTGTTGCTCGACGCAGGTCGCCGAGGGACCATCGTGAACTGGTGGTGAAGAGGCTGATTGCGCTGCCTGGGGATTGGATCCAGATCCCGGAGAAGCAGGAGATCCAGCAGATCCCGCAGGGGCGCTGCTGGGTTGAAGGTGACAATGCCGCCACCAGCTTTGACTCGAGATCCTATGGCCCTGTAAGTTATTCATGTTGTTATTGGACACAACTGCGTTATTGGCCTAGGATAAATTGCTTGTGAATTGCAAAATGGAAGTCCTGACTGTGTAGCTGTGTTACGCATAAAAGCCAGTTGCTTACTTCACCTGGTTACCGAAGTGATAGTTTTAGTCCTTTATTCCTAGTGATGTTTTTAATCATGATGAATGCATCTTCATCTTGAATTGGCACCTTGGTCACTGGAGGATCTAATTGTATGCTTTGCAAATCCAAGCCATTGACATGCTATTTCATTGCTCATATTTGTATCCCCCTATTTTTGTTGTGCTATGCAAATTTGTGTAAGGGTTGGGGAACTCATGGCTCATGGTGGTATTTGAGCCAACTTTGGTGCTTTAATGGCATGCCCACCATTAGACTTGTGTCACTGTCATCATTGATGAACTACAACTGATGCAGCTTTAAACTTGTTAAGAAGTTCAAAGTACCAATTTCATTCTTTGTTTGGTGGATAAAAACTAGCTTGAAGCCTTAAATATCTCACTCCTGTTCATTTTCTCTGGTGGTATTGTCCTCAAGATTTAATAAGACATGGTATCTTACAAGCCTTTTATTCTAATTCTAAGAGCAACTCCAAAAGAAACCTTAAACTAACCCCAAAATCAATATTAGGGAAACAATCACTTTTTTGTAGCTCTAACAGGTCCCTTTTCCTTCCCCCAAAAGCTTCGCGTCCCTCATTTGTGGCCTCCCTTCCCTCATATTTGCGCGTCATTATTCCTTCCCCAATCTAGACGCACATGGACCTGGACCACTGTTTACTATCCCACACCGGAATCACCGAATCTCGGTAATTTTTCCCGTTTCCGCTACTAACCGAAAAACGAATTTTGGTCTGAATTTAGATGGATTTCGGTTCAAAATATAAAAACACAAAAGTCAAAATTTAGTCAATAAAACAAAATTCGGATGGTTCAAAACGAAATTGTTACACCTAACATAGACTGGACGGGTGTGCTGGAGCGGCTGTGGGACCAGAGGCGAAGCCAGCTGCCCAACTGAAGAAACCAACGGTGTTAGTTCTACTAGACACTGATGTCAGCTCTATAGATGATTAGTACATATCAAAGATTTTCCATTGATTTTTTAAAAAGTCACCGGTGTCAGCTGACACCGGCAAACTGGCCTAGCTCCGTCCCTGTGTGGGACCACCTCCGCACACGGCTCATCATCGCCAACATCAAGGCCATCGCGACGGACTATGGTCGGAGCTGCGCCGACTTCCTCCTCAGCTCAGTTGTGCCTTAGTGCACTAGCTGCCGCCGCCGTACCACCGACCCCACCTCTTATGTTAGCTTTCTCCAAATGACTTTAGCATTAGATACGGTTGCATGCATGCGTAGAAACTATCAGTTTGATAGATTGTTCTTTCATCCTGCTACATGTTTTGTTTAGAATCGTAGATGTCATTTTAGTTTGTTCAGAATGCTCGAGGCAGGGGTTGTTCCAAATTTTTTAGAGAGCAGTTATTAGCAGTCTGGTGTGGATTAAGATTTTTTTGGGATAATTATTTTAACAATAGCCCCCAATAAGAGGTTTTGGGGAAGAATTTTTTAGTACTCTATTGGAGTTTGTCAAGGACCTCCCGACCTAGTGAAGGATCTAGGACACCGGCTAGAGGGGGGGTGAATAGACGGTTTTGACTAAAATCAACAATACTAAATAAATTTAATCAATACAACAAAAGGAATAAATTATCTAGTGTCAATAAGTAAACAATGTATGAAAAACAACTACGGAGATTGAATACTTGAAGAACAATAAGCAAATCACTAATCAATTGCAAAGCAATAAGTAATGCTAAAAGGAATAGACACCGAAATTTATCCCGTGGTATCGGTGATTTGCCGATCACCCCTAATCCACGTTGAGGTGGACTTCAAGCTCTCACTTGCTCCTCTATCAAGACACGACTTGATCTTTGAGCCAAGTGGACAAGAAATCACTCAATACCTCGATTCCACTAATGTCACCTTTGCCGCTCCGGCGAGGTAGGCGCGAACCCCTCACAATCCACACCGCGGCTTCTCCACAATCTTCTTGGAGAGCTCGACGGAGACAATCACCCGAGCCGTCTAGGAGGCGGCAACCTCCAAGAGTAACAAGCCAACGACGCTTGCTCGGTGTACCACCTAGTGCCTCAAGAATCACCAAATGATGCAAATGCACTAGGAACCCTCAATCTCTCACTAGAATGCAATCTCAAGCAAAGAGTGTGAGAGAGTGAGTTGGAGGATCACAAATGAGCTCAATGTGTGCAAGGAATGGCCAAGAGCACTCTCTCACACGAGCTACCCTTCTATTTATAGCCCCCCATCTAAAACCAACCGTTATGTGCAAAAGGGGGCAATTCTGCGCACACGCGGACCGTCCGCGCCCTAGGGCCGGACGGTCCGCCGTACATCATAACGGCTATAATGACCGTTGAACCATGTCAGAGCTGACTCAAAAGGTGGGTCCGGACAGTCCGCCCTTCAAGGCCGGACCGTCCGCGACCTGGCAAATTCAAACACCCGAGCCTCGGATCAAACAGAGTTAACACACGCGGACCGTCCGGCTATAAATCCCGGACGGTCCGTGACCTGAGACTGTACTGTCCGGACTGGTCCCCCGGACAGTCCGTAGTACAAATCTATAAAAACACACAGTCCCTGTCCAAAAACGATTTTGACACTTGCGGACCGTCCGCCCCTCACAGGCGGACCGTCCGCCTATAATTCAGGGACTGGCCCGAAGCCACCCTTCTCTGGTCATGACTGCGGACGGTCCGGCCCTAAGGCCCGGACGGTCCGCAGTGCCATAGAACACAATGTCAATATAAATGGTCAGACTTCGGACCCCTCTGGTGGACCGCGGACGGTCCGCCCCTAAGGCCCGGACAGTCCGCGCGTCCATGACTTCGCAATTTTTCAAACATGCTTTTGAAGGAACTTTTGACTCGCGAAATGAAGCGCTGTTAGTCCTCATGCAAATGCAACTACTTGATGCTCTATGAGGCACTAAGTTTTACACAGATCGAAGTCATTGACCCCTCTTAATAGTACGGCTATCTAGCCTACTAATCCGGTCAGGTATCTTCTCTAAACTCCTCAAGACCGGCAAAAGTAAAACATATATTATACCTTTCCGTTCATCTGATCCACAACTAATGCGGATGATTCTTCAACATTTCCTGTTCTATGTGGTCCAACCCTGCATTCTTATTTCTTCAAGAATCGTTAGTCCACAAACAGTTGTCATTAATTACCAAAACATTACCAAAGGGGCCTAGATGATTCACAATCTCCCCCTTTTTGGTAATTGATGACAACAACACATAGTATATTAAAGAGAAGTTTAGTTTCTCCAAATCTCTCTCATACCTAAGGATAAGATAGATCTTGGAGATAAGTTTCATAGGACTTATCTTGATTTGAAATTCTGTCCGAGAGATAGATAAATCCCAATAAGAAACTCAGTATGTAAGAAAGGCTCCCCCTAAGTGTGTGCAGGATTGTTTGAAGTTGAAGATATAACACACATAATATATTGGAGCTTGATGGAGACTTTCCTACAATCATGGTTATCGAGGCATACAAGATATGATCCGTAGAGTGAGCGCAGCAATTATAATCACACCTCGATTAACCACACACAGAGTAATTTGAACTAAAACATAGTTCATCCCACAGAATATTACAGATAATAGTCCACAGACATACGACATAGAGTTAATAGATCAAACCAGTTCCAAGTGCGTAAGACATAAACTAATGCAAGCGGCATGAAAAAAGGTAAAATGCATATGCATGGTCTTAATGTCCACATAGAACCACCAACTCCCCCTGAAGGAGACGCCAGACAACTTCTCTTCCACTTCTCTCCCCCTTTGGCATCAATTGCCAGAAAGGAGAGGCCTCACTGATCACTCGGCGGAGGATGCATGTTGTAGTAATGAGTGCTGAAGGTGTCAAACAGGGAGGAGAACTGGCCAAAGTCCTGCTGGAGCTGCTGCTGCCTCTGACTTATATCATGCATGTTGTCATTTGTAGAAAGATTGTCAAATTGACTGGAGAGAGCACCCATGTTATCTTGAAAACTTTGTTGCATATTATTCAGCCTTGACATGATGGGATCAGTGACATTAGTGTGAATTTGATCACGAAACTCAGAAAATTCAGAGTTGAGTGCATCCCAGTTACTGTCAAAGCGAGACTGCATGTCATCGAGGCGGTGATCCACATGTGACATCAACCCCTCAAAGCGAGTATCAATATGAGTCTCCAGCCCTTGCTGCATATTGTGAAAATAAGGATCAAAATATCCTGGAGCAGGCTCCCAATAGTGCTGAGGCTGAGGAGGAGGTGGAGGAGGAGGCATCTGCTGTCCCTCAACATTAGGAGCTGCTCCACCCTCATAGCCAGGGTCTTCCTCATCATCTGGGAAGGGAGTGAGTGGCCTGGTGAGAAACCCTATCTCATTCTTAAAAGGCCTGAATGGGGTGTGAACAATCTCGCAAGGGCCCTCAAATCTTGTCTTGGATTTGATGAGTGCCATAATGTAAGGAGCATATGCCAGATTTTGATTCTTGTCCATTTTCAAATCATTAAGCCGCCTCATCATGAAAAGAACAATATTCATGACTTCACCATTCATGATGTGCTGGATGATATTCCAGAACTTATCCCGTATTTTACTCTTATCACCACTCTTGGGAAGAATGGTGACTCTGGCAATCTTGTTGATGACAGCAGGATGATGTCTGAGTCCTGCTGTCTCTCCAAACCTCCTGGGTATACCAAGCCTGGCTGGCTCATAAAACTGCACAAAATCCTCAAAATTATCTTCAGTATAAAGATCCAGCCCAGCAGAAATGGTACCATAGTCCAGACTGTTGGCAGCGGCAAAGTCAGCAAAAGAAGCAGAGTAGCGCTTGAAGCCAGTCATCCAGGTGATAGATTCTTCTTCAATATCTATCTCTGAGGTAGCCAGGAATTGCTTAACAGCCATTTCATTGAAATCTGTGCGTTGTCCCATAAACTGATATAATCCACATGTTTCAAACTTAGGGATGAGACCCTCCATGACTGATTGACTGAGCAAGAAGGACCAATCAATCACCTGATGCTTATGAAAATTAGTATCCACCAGGGTGCCCCAAAAGACATCAAACTGCAGCTGAGTGTGAAAAAACTGGATATTTGTATCAGATGGCAGAGTATACTGGTTCACAGTCCGTTTAGAGCAGTACTCAGCCATGGAAAATCTCCGCTTTGGATAAGTCCATCATTGGGTATCAATGGGATAATCAGGATGAACATGAGGAAAATCTTCAGCATCCATGGATTCAGTGCCCCCAGCTGAGGATTGGGCCTCTGAATCAGTGGTTGGTGTATAGTCATTATCATTTCCACGAGGGCGCTTGGATTTAAAGCGACCTGCAAGTTTCTTACGGAGACCACCAAAACCACTGCAACAATGTGACAGACATCCATGGATAAATAATTGATACCAATCACCACTATAAAGAGGAATGGAACTGTAATGCTCTGCCAGGGTCCGGACGGTCCGCTCTAGGGGGGCCGGACTGTCCGCGCCAGAGGCCCGGACAGTCCGCGTCCACCAGGCGGACGGTCCGCGACCGACCAGGGGCGACTCCAAAGAACCCTAGCCGCCACAAAAGTTTAATTTGATGATTTTGCAGAGAATACCCATCCAAACAAGTTCAAAATTTTGCATAGCATTGACATTGAGGAGAACTATCAATCCCACCAATCAGATTTTGAAACCCACTGCTCAATTTCAGATCAGAGAGGAAACCCAAATAATCTCAAAATGGAAGAAATTTGATGAAATTCACAAGATTGAAGATACCGTGATGAAGACATGTTGATGAAATGTTGCCACAAGCTGTCGGACTGTCCGCACGCAACTTCACTTCACCGTCCGCGCACACTCAACACAAGAGAGTATTTGGCGAGTGGAGAGCAAGAGAGGAAGAGCGAGTGAGCACAAATGACAAGTCTGCGGCCACTGGTCGACTTTACTGCCCTGTCGCGGACGGTCCGCGCTGGGGCGGCGGACGGTCCGCGCCCTGATGTGTGCAAACGGTCTGCGAGGCTGAACGGACTGTCCATTTCCTGATGCTGCGGACGGTCCGCGGTCCATGGGCGGACGGTCCGCGGCCTGATACTCATTTTTCCAATTGCTGTCCACTTTCTGATTTTGAATTTCGAATCCGAATTGGTGCTCATATATGGACATTTTGACCAATCCAAGAGTTGGTATGCATGCATATACATATGATGTAATTGAGTAATGCAAAATTTTTGAATTAAACTATCTAGAGCAATTAGAAATGAAAAATCCACAAATAATACCAAATAAATAGCATAAAGAGCATACTTAGACCCGAGATGCAAGACGACACATGTGTGATCAACTTCAAGCCACATTTGAGATATCGATCACATTCATTTCACTTCTTAGAGAACAAAATCTTGTTTCATCCAAAGGTTTTGTAAAAATATCTGCTAATTGATCATCGGTGCCAATGGAATAAATAGAGATATCTCCCTTGCCAACATGATCCCTTAAGAAGTGATGCCGTATATCAATATGCTTGGTTCTTGAGTGTTGGACCGGATTGGTAGCCAATTTTACCGCACTCTCATTATCACACATGAGAGGCACATTCTTGAAAATAATTCCATAGTCCAATAAGGTTTGTTTCATCCATAATAGTTGAGCACAACAATTTCCGGCCGATATATATTCCGCCTCGGCGGTAGATAGAGCAACCGAATTTTGTTTCTTAGAAGACCATGAAACAAGAGATCTACCAATAAATTGACAACAACCGGAGGTGCTTTTTCTATCAACTTTGCACCCCGCATAGTCCGAATCCGAATATCCAATTAATTCAAATTGAGCACCTTTAGGATACCATAGACCAATATTGGGAGTATACTTCAAATATCTTAGAATTCTTTTAGCGGCCTTCAAGTGAATCTCTCTAGGAGAAGCTTGAAATCGAGCACACATGCATACACTAAACATAACATCGGGCCTAGATGCGGTAATATAAAGCAAAATACCAATTATTGAACGATAAAGTTTTTGATCAACCATAGTACCTCCTTCATCTAAGTCTAGATGACCATTTGTTGCCATTGGAGTCTTGATAGGCTTAGCATTTTCTAAACCAAACTTCTTGAGCATGTCCTTCAAATATTTTGATTGACTTATAAAAATTCCATCTTTCAATTGTTTGATTTGAAGGCCAAGAAAGAAGCTCAATTCTCCTATCATAGACATTTCAAACTCTTTTGACATCATTTTTCCGAACTCCTCACAAAATAATTCATTAGTAGATCCAAAAATAATATCATCAACGTAGATTTGACAAACAAATAAATCTTTGCCAATTCTTTTAGTGAATAGAGTAGTGTCAACCTTCCCAATTTTGAAGTCTTTGGAAAGCAAGAAATCCCTAAGCCTTTCATACCAAGCGCGTGGAGCTTGCTTAAGCCCATAGAGAGCTTTAGAAAGCTTGAACACATGGTTAGGTCTTTTGGGGTCCTCAAAACCGGGAGGTTGTTCAACATACACTAGTTCACTAATCTTACCATTTAGGAAGGCACTCTTTACATCCATTTGGTAGAGCTTGATATTATTTGCACAAGCATAAGCAAGTAGAATCCGGATTGCTTCTAATCTTGCTACGGGAGCGAATGTCTCCCCAAAATCCAAACCTTCAATTTGAGTATATCCTTGTGCAACTAATCTTGCCTTGTTTCTTACTACCACACCATCTTCATTGTGCTTGTTGCGAAACACCCATTTTGTACCAATAACATTGTGGTTCTTTGGTCTCTCAACAAGCTCCCAAACTTCATTTCGAGCGAAGTTATTTAATTCTTCATGCATTGCATTCACCCAATCAACATCAAGTAGAGCTTCATCTACACGGTTAGGTTCCATACAAGATACAAAAGAGAAATGTTCACAAAACGAAGCTATGCGAGAGCGAGTTTGAACACCCTTACTAATATCACCCACAATTTGATCAACCGGGTGATCCTTCACAATGGAATGATGAATTCTTGATACCGTTTGATAATTGCTTGTTGAAGCATTAGGAGGAATTGAAGGTCTTGAAGTACCTTGATCATGAGTATCCATGGTTTCATTGAGTTGTTGGCTTTGGTGATCTTCCTCATTTATAGTTGAGGATGAGGGAATGACAACCACACTATTTTCATCATCATCTTCCTTTGGTTTTATTTCACCAATGACCATTGTTTTCATTGCATTTATCAATTGAGTTCCCCCAACATCATCGAGATTATCACTCTCATCTTGAGACCCATTTGTTTCATCGAATTCAACATCATATGCTTCCTCAATAATACCATGAGTTTTGTTGAAGACTCTATAAGCCTTACTATTTGATGAATATCCAAGAAGAAAACCCTCATCACATTTCTTCTCAAATTTAGAAAGCCGGCTTCCCTTTCTCAAAATATAACATTTGCAACCGAATACCCTAAAATATGAGATATTTGGCTTTCTACCAATGAGCAATTCATATGAAGTTTTCTTCAAGAGCTTGTGACAATATAGTCTATTTGATGAATGACAAGCGGTATTTATTGCCTCGGCCCAATAAGAATCCGATATATTATATTCCGCTAACATAGACCTTGCCATATCAATAAGAGTTCTATTCTTTCTTTCAACAATACCGTTTTGTTCCGGGTTATATTTGGAAGAGAATTCATGTTTGATACCCTTGTCATCACAATATTGATCAATTCTTGCATTTTTGAATTCCGACCCATTATCACTTCTAACCTTTTTGATGTCAAAATCAAATTGATTTTGAGCCAATATAGCAAATGACTTGAATGTTTCAAACACATTGGATTTGTCTCGTAGAAAATAAACCCAAGTAAATCTTGAATAGTCATCCACAATCACAAGACAATAAGAATTACCACCAATACTTACAAAAGATGTGGGCCCAAATAAATCCATGTGAAGTAATTCCAAAGGTCGATGAGTGGACATTTGACTTTTATTTGGATGAGTGTTTGCCACTTGCTTACCGGCTTGACAAGAGCTACACAATTTGTTCTTTTCAAACTTCACATCTTTTAAGCATCGAACTAAGTCATGCTTGATTAGCCGATTGAGTTGCTTCATCCCAACATGACCAAGTCTTCTATGCCATAACCAACCTAGTGAAGCTTTTGAAAATAAGCAAGTTGTGAGCTTTGCCTCATTAGATGAGAAATCAACAAGATAAAGATTTTCATGTCTAAAACCTTTAAACTTAAGATTGCTACCATCAACACTAGAGATAATAACATCTTCAACCGTGAAATTGCAACAAAATCCTAAATCACATAATTGAGCTACGGAAAGTAAATTAAAATTCAAAGACTCAACCAATAGCACATTTGATATAGAATGATCATTTGAGATAGCAATTTTACCCAAACCTTTAACCTTTCCTTTACGATTATCTCCAAATGTGATACTATCATAATTTGAGCAATCTTCCTCACTCATTTGGGTAAACATTTTCATATCCCCGGTCATGTGTTGAGTACATCCACTATCCAACACCCAATGATTCCCTCCCGCCTTGTAGTTTACCTACAAAAGGAAATCAATCTCTTTTAGGTACCCAAACTTGCTTGGGTCCTTGGATGTTAGTGACCAAGGTCTTCGGTACCCAAATAGCTTTCTTTTTGTTTCCAACAATTGAAGTACCAACAAATTTAGCATGAACACCTTTTGCATTATGAGAAAGAACATAACAATGCTCAAAACAAGTGGAGGATACATTTTTGAACTTGGGACAATTTTTCTTAATATGTCCCTTTTTGTGACACTTGTGACACACTTTGTCACATTCTTTCACAAACAATGTCTTTTGCTTTACAAAAGCATTCTTTCCTTTCTTGGGAACATATTCAAGACCTTCACTGTTAAGAGAGCATCGTTGACTTCCCAATATGAAATCCAATTTAGTCTTACCACCATATGCCTTTTCTAAGTCATGAGTTAGAGTATTTATTCTATCTACTAACACTTCATTCTCAACAATAATTTTTGATTCATCAAGAGCAATGTTATCATTGAGAGAAATTTTGCATTTATCACAAATAGAGTTAGTAGGTAGTGGTTCACTTGTAAGACTATCAAGTAAGTCACAAGTGACTCCAACATCCTTAGTGACCACCTCAACTTCATGCACAATAGATAATTTTTGAGCATCCGCAAGCTTCTCACAATTTTCTTTGAGGTCATTGTGAGAGGTCTTGAGCTCCTCAAAAGACACTTGGAGGTTTTTATACAATTCCTTCAAGGTCTTAAATTTTTCTTTTTCTTTGTGCATGTAGTCATCGGCCTCACCTAACATTCTAACAAGATCATCATATGAATAGCCATCATCATCAACATCATCAATATCATCATCATCTTTTATATCATTTAAATCGGTGATGATTTTTACCTTAGCATCTCCCTTTGCCATGAGACAATGGGGGGATGAGAAGAGTGAAGGAGCTTCCTTGATGGCAATTCCGGCATTAAGCTTGGATGAGGTGTCATCATCATCATCATCCGAGCTATCATCCGAGTCCCATTCAACTAAGTAGGCTTTGCCATCTTTCTTCTTGTTATAGTATTTCTTTTTCTTCTTGTCACTTTCATCTTTGCCCTTCTTCTTCTTGCTTGGGCAATTCATGGCAATGTGACCGGGTTCCCCACACTCAAAACATTTTCTATCATTGAAAGCATTTCTTCTAGATGTTTGACCTCTTCTAGGTTGACCTCTTTTCATCTTCATGAATTTATTGAATTTCCTTACAAATAAAGCCATGTCACCATCACTCTCACTTTCATTTTCTTCATCATTGCTATCTTCTTTTTCAATTGCCTTTGAGGCCTTGGCTTTGAGAGCAATAGATTCATTTTTCACCTTCTTTGCCAAACTTAAAGCATCGGCTTGTGACTTCTTAAATATATCTTGAGTGAGAATTTCTCCCAATACTTCGGTTGGAGAAGTTGTAGATAGATCACTCCTTACTAGCATTGTCACAATAGTCTCATATTTCTCCGGAAGTGATCTAAGGAACTTGTGTGTGAAATCCACATCCGGTACATTAAAACCAAGTCCTTTGAGTTCATTTACTATCTCATTCAACCGATTGAACATATCGGATACACTCTCATCTTCTTTCATAATAAATTGCTCAAACTTCCCTTTTCACACATATAGTTTGGCACTCTTCACAATTGTAGTTCCTTCATGAATTTCCATTAGTTTTATCCAAATCTCATGAGCGGTTGTGAGATTTTTGATACGATTGAACTCATTTATATCAAGAGCATCATAAAAGACATTCATGGCTTGATCATTTGTGAGGATATTCTCATTATCACTAACGGATGGTTCATCTTCCTTCAATACAACAAATCCATCCCTAACAATTGGCCAAATTTTTCCACCCATTTCTCTAAGATGCATTGACATTCTTATTTTCCAATAATCATAATTGTTTCCATCAAAGTGCGGTGGCTTCCCAATATGCACATTGTTGTTACTAGCCATTATGTCCCACTCCGGGATGATTAGATCCACAAATAATGGAGTCCTCGGCTCTGATACCACTTGAAGGATCTAGGACACTGGCTAGAGGGGGGGTGAATAGACGGTTTTGACTAAAATCAACAATACTAAATAAATTTAATCAATACAACAAGAGGAATAAATTATCTAGTGTCAATAAGTAAACAATGTATGAAAAACAACTACGGAGATTGAATACTTGAAGAACAATAAGCAAATCACTAATCAATTGCAAAGCAATAAGTAATGCTAAAAGGAATAGACACCGAAATTTATCCCGTGGTATCGGTGATTTGCCGATCACCCCTAATCCACGTTGAGGTGGACTTCAAGCTCTCACTTGCTCCTCTATCAAGACACGACTTGATCTTTGAGCCAAGTGGACAAGAAATCACTCAATACCTCGATTCCACTAATGTCACCTTTGCCGCTCCGGCGAGGTAGGCGCGAACCCCTCACAATCCACACCGCGGCTTCTCCACAATCTTCTTGGAGAGCTCGACGGAGACAATCACCCGAGCCGTCTAGGAGGCGGCAACCTCCAAGAGTAACAAGCCAACGACGCTTGCTCGGTGTACCACCTAGTGCCTCAAGAATCACCAAATGATGCAAATGCACTAGGAACCCTCAATCTCTCACTAGAATGCAATCTCAAGCAAAGAGTGTGAGAGAGTGAGTTGGAGGATCACAAATGAGCTCAATGTGTGCAAGGAATGGCCAAGAGCACTCTCTCACACGAGCTACCCTTCTATTTATAGCCCCCCATCTAAAACCAACCGTTATGTGCAAAAGGGGGCAATTCTGCGCACACGCGGACCGTCCGCGCCCTAGGGCCGGACGGTCCGCCGTACATCATAACGGCTATAATGACCGTTGAACCATGTCAGAGCTGACTCAAAAGGTGGGTCCGGACAGTCCGCCCTTCAAGGCCGGACCGTCCGCGACCTGGCAAATTCAAACACCCGAGCCTCGGATCAAACAGAGTTAACACACGCGGACCGTCCGGCTATAAATCCCGGACGGTCCGTGACCTGAGACTGTACTGTCCGGACTGGTCCCCCGGACAGTCCGTAGTACAAATCTATAAAAACACACAGTCCCTGTCCAAAAACGATTTTGACACTTGCGGACCGTCCGCCCCTCACAGGCGGACCGTCCGCCTATAATTCAGGGACTGGCCCGAAGCCACCCTTCTCTGGTCATGACTGCGGACGGTCCGGCCCTAAGGCCCGGACGGTCCGCAGTGCCATAGAACACAATGTCAATATAAATGGTCAGACTTCGGACCCCTCTGGTGGACCGCGGACGGTCCGCCCCTAAGGCCCGGACAGTCCGCGCGTCCATGACTTCGCAATTTTTCAAACATGCTTTTGAAGGAACTTTTGACTCGCGAAATGAAGCGCTGTTAGTCCTCATGCAAATGCAACTACTTGATGCTCTATGAGGCACTAAGTTTTACACAGATCGAAGTCATTGACCCCTCTTAATAGTACGGCTATCTAGCCTACTAATCCGGTCAGGTATCTTCTCTAAACTCCTCAAGACCGGCAAAAGTAAAACATATATTATACCTTTCCGTTCATCTGATCCACAACTAATGCGGATGATTCTTCAACATTTCCTGTTCTATGTGGTCCAACCCTGCATTCTTATTTCTTCAAGAATCGTTAGTCCACAAACAGTTGTCATTAATTACCAAAACATTACCAAAGGGGCCTAGATGATTCACAATCTCCCCCTTTTTGGTAATTGATGACAACAACACATAGTATATTAAAGAGAAGTTTAGTTTCTCCAAATCTCTCTCATACCTAAGGATAAGATAGATCTTGGAGATAAGTTTCATAGGACTTATCTTGATTTGAAATTCTGTCCGAGAGATAGATAAATCCCAATAAGAAACTCAGTATGTAAGAAAGGCTCCCCCTAAGTGTGTGCAGGATTGTTTGAAGTTGAAGATATAACACACATAATATATTGGAGCTTGATGGAGACTTTCCTACAATCATGGTTATCGAGGCATACAAGATATGATCCGTAGAGTGAGCGCAGCAATTATAATCACACCTCGATTAACCACACACAGAGTAATTTGAACTAAAACATAGTTCATCCCACAGAATATTACAGATAATAGTCCACAGACATACGACATAGAGTTAATAGATCAAACCAGTTCCAAGTGCGTAAGACATAAACTAATGCAAGCGGCATGAAAAAAGGTAAAATGCATATGCATGGTCTTAATGTCCACATAGAACCACCAACTCCCCCTGAAGGAGACGCCAGACAACTTCTCTTCCACTTCTCTCCCCCTTTGGCATCAATTGCCAGAAAGGAGAGGCCTCACTGATCACTCGGCGGAGGATGCATGTTGTAGTAATGAGTGCTGAAGGTGTCAAACAGGGAGGAGAACTGGCCAAAGTCCTGCTGGAGCTGCTGCTGCCTCTGACTTATATCATGCATGTTGTCATTTGTAGAAAGATTGTCAAATTGACTGGAGAGAGCACCCATGTTATCTTGAAAACTTTGTTGCATATTATTCAGCCTTGACATGATGGGATCAGTGACATTAGTGTGAATTTGATCACGAAACTCAGAAAATTCAGAGTTGAGTGCATCCCAGTTACTGTCAAAGCGAGACTGCATGTCATCGAGGCGGTGATCCACATGTGACATCAACCCCTCAAAGCGAGTATCAATATGAGTCTCCAGCCCTTGCTGCATATTGTGAAAATAAGGATCAAAATATCCTGGAGCAGGCTCCCAATAGTGCTGAGGCTGAGGAGGAGGTGGAGGAGGAGGCATCTGCTGTCCCTCAACATTAGGAGCTGCTCCACCCTCATAGCCAGGGTCTTCCTCATCATCTGGGAAGGGAGTGAGTGGCCTGGTGAGAAACCCTATCTCATTCTTAAAAGGCCTGAATGGGGTGTGAACAATCTCGCAAGGGCCCTCAAATCTTGTCTTGGATTTGATGAGTGCCATAATGTAAGGAGCATATGCCAGATTTTGATTCTTGTCCATTTTCAAATCATTAAGCCGCCTCATCATGAAAAGAACAATATTCATGACTTCACCATTCATGATGTGCTGGATGATATTCCAGAACTTATCCCGTATTTTACTCTTATCACCACTCTTGGGAAGAATGGTGACTCTGGCAATCTTGTTGATGACAGCAGGATGATGTCTGAGTCCTACTGTCTCTCCAAACCTCCTGGGTATACCAAGCCTGTCTGGCTCATAAAACTGCACAAAATCCTCAAAATTATCTTCAGTATAAAGATCCAGCCCAGCAGAAATGGTACCATAGTCCAGACTGTTGGCAGCGGCAAAGTCAGCAAAAGAAGCAGAGTAGCGCTTGAAGCCAGTCATCCAGGTGATAGATTCTTCTTCAATATCTATCTCTGAGGTAGCCAGGAATTGCTTAACAGCCATTTCATTGAAATCTGTGCGTTGTCCCATAAACTGATATAATCCACATGTTTCAAACTTAGGGATGAGACCCTCCATGACTGATTGACTGAGCAAGAAGGACCAATCAATCACCTGATGCTTATGAAAATTAGTATCCACCAGGGTGCCCCAAAAGACATCAAACTGCAGCTGAGTGTGAAAAAACTGGATATTTGTATCAGATGGCAGAGTATACTGGTTCACAGTCCGTTTAGAGCAGTACTCAGCCATGGAAAATCTCCGCTTTGGATAAGTCCATCATTGGGTATCAATGGGATAATCAGGATGAACATGAGGAAAATCTTCAGCATCCATGGATTCAGTGCCCCCAGCTGAGGATTGGGCCTCTGAATCAGTGGTTGGTGTATAGTCATTATCATTTCCACGAGGGCGCTTGGATTTAAAGCGACCTGCAAGTTTCTTACGGAGACCACCAAAACCACTGCAACAATGTGACAGACATCCATGGATAAATAATTGATACCAATCACCACTATAAAGAGGAATGGAACTGTAATGCTCTGCCAGGGTCCGGACGGTCCGCTCTAGGGGGGCCGGACTGTCCGCGCCAGAGGCCCGGACAGTCCGCGTCCACCAGGCGGACGGTCCGCGACCGACCAGGGGCGACTCCAAAGAACCCTAGCCGCCACAAAAGTTTAATTTGATGATTTTGCAGAGAATACCCATCCAAACAAGTTCAAAATTTTGCATAGCATTGACATTGAGGAGAACTATCAATCCCACCAATCAGATTTTGAAACCCACTGCTCAATTTCAGATCAGAGAGGAAACCCAAATAATCTCAAAATGGAAGAAATTTGATGAAATTCACAAGATTGAAGATACCGTGATGAAGACATGTTGATGAAATGTTGCCACAAGCTGTCGGACTGTCCGCACGCAACTTCACTTCACCGTCCGCGCACACTCAACACAAGAGAGTATTTGGCGAGTGGAGAGCAAGAGAGGAAGAGCGAGTGAGCACAAATGACAAGTCTGCGGCCACTGGTCGACTTTACTGCCCTGTCGCGGACGGTCCGCGCTGGGGCGGCGGACGGTCCGCGCCCTGATGTGTGCAGACGGTCTGCGAGGCTGAACGGACTGTCCATTTCCTGATGCTGCGGACGGTCCGCGGTCCATGGGCGGACGGTCCGCGGCCTGATACTCATTTTTCCAATTGCTGTCCACTTTCTGATTTTGAATTTCGAATCCGAATTGGTGCTCATATATGGACATTTTGACCAATCCAAGAGTTGGTATGCATGCATATACATATGATGTAATTGAGTAATGCAAAATTTTTGAATTAAACTATCTAGAGCAATTAGAAATGAAAAATCCACAAATAATACCAAATAAATAGCATAAAGAGCATACTTAGACCCGAGATGCAAGACGACACATGTGTGATCAACTTCAAGCCACATTTGAGATATCGATCACATTCATTTCACTTCTTAGAGAACAAAATCTTGTTTCATCCAAAGGTTTTGTAAAAATATCTGCTAATTGATCATCGGTGCCAATGGAATAAATAGAGATATCTCCCTTGCCAACATGATCCCTTAAGAAGTGATGCCGTATATCAATATGCTTGGTTCTTGAGTGTTGGACCGGATTGGTAGCCAATTTTACCGCACTCTCATTATCACACATGAGAGGCACATTCTTGAAAATAATTCCATAGTCCAATAAGGTTTGTTTCATCCATAATAGTTGAGCACAACAATTTCCGGCCGATATATATTCCGCCTCGGCGGTAGATAGAGCAACCGAATTTTGTTTCTTAGAAGACCATGAAACAAGAGATCTACCAATAAATTGACAACAACCGGAGGTGCTTTTTCTATCAACTTTGCACCCCGCATAGTCCGAATCCGAATATCCAATTAATTCAAATTGAGCACCTTTAGGATACCATAGACCAATATTGGGAGTATACTTCAAATATCTTAGAATTCTTTTAGCGGCCTTCAAGTGAATCTCTCTAGGAGAAGCTTGAAATCGAGCACACATGCATACACTAAACATAACATCGGGCCTAGATGCGGTAATATAAAGCAAAATACCAATTATTGAACGATAAAGTTTTTGATCAACCATAGTACCTCCTTCATCTAAGTCTAGATGACCATTTGTTGCCATTGGAGTCTTGATAGGCTTAGCATTTTCTAAACCAAACTTCTTGAGCATGTCCTTCAAATATTTTGATTGACTTATAAAAATTCCATCTTTCAATTGTTTGATTTGAAGGCCAAGAAAGAAGCTCAATTCTCCTATCATAGACATTTCAAACTCTTTTGACATCATTTTTCCGAACTCCTCACAAAATAATTCATTAGTAGATCCAAAAATAATATCATCAACGTAGATTTGACAAACAAATAAATCTTTGCCAATTCTTTTAGTGAATAGAGTAGTGTCAACCTTCCCAATTTTGAAGTCTTTGGAAAGCAAGAAATCCCTAAGCCTTTCATACCAAGCGCGTGGAGCTTGCTTAAGCCCATAGAGAGCTTTAGAAAGCTTGAACACATGGTTAGGTCTTTTGGGGTCCTCAAAACCGGGAGGTTGTTCAACATACACTAGTTCACTAATCTTACCATTTAGGAAGGCACTCTTTACATCCATTTGGTAGAGCTTGATATTATGTGCACAAGCATAAGCAAGTAGAATCCGGATTGCTTCTAATCTTGCTACGGGAGCGAATGTCTCCCCAAAATCCAAACCTTCAATTTGAGTATATCCTTGTGCAACTAATCTTGCCTTGTTTCTTACTACCACACCATCTTCATTGTGCTTGTTGCGAAACACCCATTTTGTACCAATAACATTGTGGTTCTTTGGTCTCTCAACAAGCTCCCAAACTTCATTTCGAGCGAAGTTATTTAATTCTTCATGCATTGCATTCACCCAATCAACATCAAGTAGAGCTTCATCTACACGGTTAGGTTCCATACAAGATACAAAAGAGAAATGTTCACAAAACGAAGCTATGCGAGAGCGAGTTTGAACACCCTTACTAATATCACCCACAATTTGATCAACCGGGTGATCCTTCACAATGGAATGATGAATTCTTGATACCGTTTGATAATTGCTTGTTGAAGCATTAGGAGGAATTGAAGGTCTTGAAGTACCTTGATCATGAGTATCCATGGTTTCATTGAGTTGTTGGCTTTGGTGATCTTCCTCATTTATAGTTGAGGATGAGGGAATGACAACCACACTATTTTCATCATCATCTTCCTTTGGTTTTATTTCACCAATGACCATTGTTTTCATTGCATTTATCAATTGAGTTCCCCCAACATCATCGAGATTATCACTCTCATCTTGAGACCCATTTGTTTCATCGAATTCAACATCATATGCTTTCTCAATAATACCATGAGTTTTGTTGAAGACTCTATAAGCCTTACTATTTGATGAATATCCAAGAAGAAAACCCTCATCACATTTCTTCTCAAATTTAGAAAGCCGGCTTCCCTTTCTCAAAATATAACATTTGCAACCGAATACCCTAAAATATGAGATATTTGGCTTTCTACCAATGAGCAATTCATATGAAGTTTTCTTCAAGAGCTTGTGACAATATAGTCTATTTGATGAATGACAAGCGGTATTTATTGCCTCGGCCCAATAAGAATCCGATATATTATATTCCGCTAACATAGACCTTGCCATATCAATAAGAGTTCTATTCTTTCTTTCAACAATACCGTTTTGTTCCGGGTTATATTTGGAAGAGAATTCATGTTTGATACCCTTGTCATCACAATATTGATCAATTCTTGCATTTTTGAATTCCGACCCATTATCACTTCTAACCTTTTTGATGTCAAAATCAAATTGATTTTGAGCCAATATAGCAAATGACTTGAATGTTTCAAACACATTGGATTTGTCTCGTAGAAAATAAACCCAAGTAAATCTTGAATAGTCATCCACAATCACAAGACAATAAGAATTACCACCAATACTTACAAAAGATGTGGGCCCAAATAAATCCATGTGAAGTAATTCCAAAGGTCGATGAGTGGACATTTGACTTTTATTTGGATGAGTGTTTGCCACTTGCTTACCGGCTTGACAAGAGCTACACAATTTGTTCTTTTCAAACTTCACATCTTTTAAGCATCGAACTAAGTCATGCTTGATTAGCCGATTGAGTTGCTTCATCCCAACATGACCAAGTCTTCTATGCCATAACCAACCTAGTGAAGCTTTTGAAAATAAGCAAGTTGTGAGCTTTGCCTCATTAGATGAGAAATCAACAAGATAAAGATTTTCATGTCTAAAACCTTTAAACTTAAGATTGCTACCATCAACACTAGAGATAATAACATCTTCAACCGTGAAATTGCAACAAAATCCTAAATCACATAATTGAGCTACGGAAAGTAAATTAAAATTCAAAGACTCAACCAATAGCACATTTGATATAGAATGATCATTTGAGATAGCAATTTTACCCAAACCTTTAACCTTTCCTTTACGATTATCTCCAAATGTGATACTATCATAATTTGAGCAATCTTCCTCACTCATTTGGGTAAACATTTTCATATCCCCGGTCATGTGTTGAGTACATCCACTATCCAACACCCAATGATTCCCTCCCGCCTTGTAGTTTACCTACAAAAGGAAATCAATCTCTTTTAGGTACCCAAACTTGCTTGGGTCCTTGGATGTTAGTGACCAAGGTCTTCGGTACCCAAATAGCTTTCTTTTTGTTTCCAACAATTGAAGTACCAACAAATTTAGCATGAACACCTTTTGCATTATGAGAAAGAACATAACAATGCTCAAAACAAGTGGAGGATACATTTTTGAACTTGGGACAATTTTTCTTAATATGTCCCTTTTTGTGACACTTGTGACACACTTTGTCACATTCTTTCACAAACAATGTCTTTTGCTTTACAAAAGCATTCTTTCCTTTCTTGGGAACATATTCAAGACCTTCACTGTTAAGAGAGCATCGTTGACTTCCCAATATGAAATCCAATTTAGTCTTACCACCATATGCCTTTTCTAAGTCATGAGTTAGAGTATTTATTCTATCTACTAACACTTCATTCTCAACAATAATTTTTGATTCATCAAGAGCAATGTTATCATTGAGAGAAATTTTGCATTTATCACAAATAGAGTTAGTAGGTAGTGGTTCACTTGTAAGACTATCAAGTAAGTCACAAGTGACTCCAACATCCTTAGTGACCACCTCAACTTCATGCACAATAGATAATTTTTGAGCATCCGCAAGCTTCTCACAATTTTCTTTGAGGTCATTGTGAGAGGTCTTGAGCTCCTCAAAAGACACTTGGAGGTTTTTATACAATTCCTTCAAGGTCTTAAATTTTTCTTTTTCTTTGTGCATGTAGTCATCGGCCTCACCTAACATTCTAACAAGATCATCATATGAATAGCCATCATCATCAACATCATCAATATCATCATCATCTTTTATATCATTTAAATCGGTGATGATTTTTACCTTAGCATCTCCCTTTGCCATGAGACAATGGGGGGATGAGAAGAGTGAAGGAGCTTCCTTGATGGCAATTCCGGCATTAAGCTTGGATGAGGTGTCATCATCATCATCATCCGAGCTATCATCCGAGTCCCATTCAACTAAGTAGGCTTTGCCATCTTTCTTCTTGTTATAGTATTTCTTTTTCTTCTTGTCACTTTCATCTTTGCCCTTCTTCTTCTTGCTTGGGCAATTCATGGCAATGTGACCGGGTTCCCCACACTCAAAACATTTTCTATCATTGAAAGCATTTCTTCTAGATGTTTGACCTCTTCTAGGTTGACCTCTTTTCATCTTCATGAATTTATTGAATTTCCTTACAAATAAAGCCATGTCACCATCACTCTCACTTTCATTTTCTTCATCATTGCTATCTTCTTTTTCAATTGCCTTTGAGGCCTTGGCTTTGAGAGCAATAGATTCATTTTTCACCTTCTTTGCCAAACTTAAAGCATCGGCTTGTGACTTCTTAAATATATCTTGAGTGAGAATTTCTCCCAATACTTCGGTTGGAGAAGTTGTAGATAGATCACTCCTTACTAGCATTGTCACAATAGTCTCATATTTCTCCGGAAGTGATCTAAGGAACTTGTGTGTGAAATCCACATCCGGTACATTAAAACCAAGTCCTTTGAGTTCATTTACTATCTCATTCAACCGATTGAACATATCGGATACACTCTCATCTTCTTTCATAATAAATTGCTCAAACTTCCCTTTTCACACATATAGTTTGGCACTCTTCACAATTGTAGTTCCTTCATGAATTTCCATTAGTTTTATCCAAATCTCATGAGCGGTTGTGAGATTTTTGATACGATTGAACTCATTTATATCAAGAGCATCATAAAAGACATTCATGGCTTGATCATTTGTGAGGATATTCTCATTATCACTAACGGATGGTTCATCTTCCTTCAATACAACAAATCCATCCCTAACAATTGGCCAAATTTTTCCACCCATTTCTCTAAGATGCATTGACATTCTTATTTTCCAATAATCATAATTGTTTCCATCAAAGTGCGGTGGCTTCCCAATATGCACATTGTTGTTACTAGCCATTATGTCCCACTCCGGGATGATTAGATCCACAAATAATGGAGTCCTCGGCTCTGATACCACTTGAAGGATCTAGGACACTGGCTAGAGGGGGGGTGAATAGACGGTTTTGACTAAAATCAACAATACTAAATAAATTTAATCAATACAACAAGAGGAATAAATTATCTAGTGTCAATAAGTAAACAATGTATGAAAAACAACTACGGAGATTGAATACTTGAAGAACAATAAGCAAATCACTAATCAATTGCAAAGCAATAAGTAATGCTAAAAGGAATAGACACCGAAATTTATCCCGTGGTATCGGTGATTTGCCGATCACCCCTAATCCACGTTGAGGTGGACTTCAAGCTCTCACTTGCTCCTCTATCAAGACACGACTTGATCTTTGAGCCAAGTGGACAAGAAATCACTCAATACCTCGATTCCACTAATGTCACCTTTGCCGCTCCGGCGAGGTAGGCGCGAACCCCTCACAATCCACACCGCGGCTTCTCCACAATCTTCTTGGAGAGCTCGACGGAGACAATCACCCGAGCCGTCTAGGAGGCGGCAACCTCCAAGAGTAACAAGCCAACGACGCTTGCTCGGTGTACCACCTAGTGCCTCAAGAATCACCAAATGATGCAAATGCACTAGGAACCCTCAATCTCTCACTAGAATGCAATCTCAAGCAAAGAGTGTGAGAGAGTGAGTTGGAGGATCACAAATGAGCTCAATGTGTGCAAGGAATGGCCAAGAGCACTCTCTCACACGAGCTACCCTTCTATTTATAGCCCCCCATCTAAAACCAACCGTTATGTGCAAAAGGGGGCAATTCTGCGCACACGCGGACCGTCCGCGCCCTAGGGCCGGACGGTCCGCCGTACATCATAACGGCTATAATGACCGTTGAACCATGTCAGAGCTGACTCAAAAGGTGGGTCCGGACAGTCCGCCCTTCAAGGCCGGACCGTCCGCGACCTGGCAAATTCAAACACCCGAGCCTCGGATCAAACGGAGTTAACACACGCGGACCGTCCGGCTATAAATCCCGGACGGTCCGTGACCTGAGACTGTAATGTCCGGACTGGTCCCCCGGACAGTCCGTAGTACAAATCTATAAAAACACACAGTCCCTGTCCAAAAACGATTTTGACACTTGCGGACCGTCCGCCCCTCACAGGCGGACCGTCCGCCTATAATTCAGGGACTGGCCCGAAGCCACCCTTCTCTGGTCATGACTGCGGACGGTCCACAGTGCCATAGAACACAATGTCAATACAAATGGTCAGACTTCGGACCCCTCTGGTGGACCGCGGACGGTCCGCCCCTAAGGCCCGGACAGTCCGCGCGTCCATGACTTCGCAATTTTTCAAACATGCTTTTGAAGGAACTTTTGACTCGCGAAATGAAGCGCTGTTAGTCCTCATGCAAATGCAACTACTTGATGCTCTATGAGGCACTAAGTTTTACACAGATCGAAGTCATTGACCCCTCTTAATAGTACGGCTATCTAGCCTACTAATCCGGTCAGGTATCTTCTCTAAACTCCTCAAGACCGGCAAAAGTAAAACCTATATTATACCTTTCCGTTCATCTGATCCACAACTAATGCGGATGATTCTTCAACATTTCCTGTTCTATGTGGTCCAACCCTGCATTCTTATTTCTTCAAGAATCGTTAGTCCACAAACAGTTGTCATTAATTACCAAAACACTACCAAAGGGGCCTAGATGATTCACACCTAGGGTAGCTGGCCCCTGACTACGGAGTTCGTAGCCACGGTCCGTCGTCGCCGGTGAGGTTTTTCCCCTCAACCGTCGGCTTGTTTAGAGAGAGATTAGGAAATAATAATCTTGCTTGCTTTATTCCCTGCTGCCATGTGGCTTATAAATAGCCCTATGGCTAACCAACTTCTCCTATAGACTCTCAACTAACTCCTATTTTCTTGGACTTATCTGCTGCCAACTAACTCTCCACAATTCTCTCATCTCAATCTTATTCTCTAACCTTATCTTTATTTCTAAATCTATCCACTGGTTGTGGCCTCCTCCTGTGCGCGTTCAGCGCGCTCTGCAGCGCGGCGTGCGTCACGACGTCGCCTATATGTGCGCCCGCACATGACATCTCTCCCCCCCTCGAGACCCAGCTCGTCCTCGAGCTGAAAGTCTGGGTACTTGCTGCGGAATTCGTCGAGGTCTTCCCAGGAAGCAGACTCGGCCGGTTCGCCCCTCCAGTGGACGAGAACTTGACGCACGCCTCGCGCCAAGCGTGCCTGAGTAACCTGCAGCGGCTCAGGGACCACGACGCCGTTGTGGATGATTGGTAAGGCAGGCGGGGATGCTGGTGGAACGCCGACAAACTTCTTGAGGACACCCACGTGGAACACATCATGGAGGCGCGCCCCTGGCGGCAAGGCCAGGCGAACGGCGACGTCGTTGATGAGCTCGACGACGCGGTAGGGCCCCACAAAGCGAGGCTTGAGCTTGCCCGTGGTGGTCCTGGGCATTGAAGAAGCTGCCCGCTGCCGAAGACGAAGGAGGGCCCAATCCCCTGGCTGGTAGGAGACTTGACGGTGGTGCCGATCGTAGTAAAGCTTCTGGGTCGCCTGGGCCTGCTCTAGGCGGTACCGGACCTCCTCCAGGAAGGCCTCCCGAGCCTCCATGTCCCGGGCGACGGCTGCCACCCTCGTCTCCCCCGGCTCATAAGAGCGGATGGAAGGTGGCTCTCGGCCATACACCACCCGAAACGGTGTGTCCCGAAGCGAAGTCTGGTACGCGGTGTTGTAGGTGTACTGAGCCCACGGCAACCAGCGCAGCCATTGGCGGGGGCGATCTACAGTGAAGCAGCGCAGGTACATCACTATGACTCGGTTGGCGGCTTCCGTCTGGCCGTCCGACTGGGGATGAAAAGCGGACGTCATGTGAAGCTTAGTACCCATAAGCCTCATGAGCTCCTGCCAGAACGTCGAGGTGAACACGGGGTCGCGGTCGGAGACGATGGACTGCGGAACACCGTGGAGGCGCACAATGTCGGTGAAGAATGCCTGTGCCACCGTCTCTGCCGTGTACGGGTGCACGAGTGGAATGAAGTGGCAGTACTTGCTGAAGCGGTCAACCACGGACAGGATCACCGTCTTCCCATTCACGCGGGGTAGCGCCTCCACAAAGTCCAGCGCGATGTCGGCCCAGACCGTCGAGGGCGCGGGTAGAGGCAAGAGCAACCCTGCTGGATGGAGATGCTCGGACTTGTACCGCTGACAAGTGGAGCACGCCCGCACAAATTCCAGCACCAAACGTCGCATGTTGGGGAAATGGAAATCACGGCGGAGCCGGTGCAGTGTACGGTGGACGCCCTCATGCCCGTCGCCGTGGACGGACTCCAAAATTTCTTGCAGTAGTGGAGAGGCGGGGGGAATGTATAGGCGCCTCTCGTAGGCGACCATGTCGTCGACGACCGACCAGGGCGCGGTGCGGGTGCCTCGGCGCACCTCGTCGTGGATGGCCACCAGTGCCGGATCGATAGCCTGGGCGTGACGCAGGCGGCCGATGAAGTCAAAGCGCGGCGCAGAAATGGCCAACACGGCGCCCTCCTCAGCGTCGCGGCGGGAGAGGGCGTCGGCCACCGTGTTCGTGGAGCCTGACCGGTACTCGACGGAGAAGTCGAACCCCAGCAACTTGCCGACCCAATGGTGCTGCGGAATCGTGGCGAGGCGCTGGTCGAGCAAGTACTTGAGACTATAGTGGTCCGTCTTGATGGTGAAACGCCGCCCCCAAAGGTATGGCCGCCAGTGGCGAACGGCCTGGACCAGGCCGATGAGCTCCCGCTCATAAGCTGCGAGGGAGCGGTGACGTGGAGCCACTGGCTGACTGAAGAAAGCAATGGGGTGGCCCTCCTGGACGAGCACCGCGCCGAAGCCGTACGTCGAAGCGTCGCACTCTACGACGAACTGCTTGGTGAAGTCAGGGAGCGACAGTACGGGTGCGGATGTCACGGCCTCCTTGATAGTACTGAAGGCCCCCGCTGCGTCGTCGTTCCATCGGAACCCCTCCTTTTTAAGGAGAGCGGTGAGGGGGGCTGCGATGATGCCGTAGTTGTGGACGAATTTCCTGTAGTAGCCTGCGAGCTCGAGGAATCCACGCACCGCCTTGGCCGAGCGCGGTTGCGGCCAATCACGGATGGCCTGCACCTTGGTCGGATCCATGGCCACGCCCGACGCCGAGATGGTGTGGCCGAGGTAGGCGACGGTGTCCACGCCAAAAGCGCACTTGGAACGCTTAACGAAGAGACGGTGCTGTCGGAGCACCGAGAGGACGACGCGGAGGTGGCGCAGGTGGTCCGCCCAGGATGAGCTGTAGATCAGAATGTCGTCAAAGAAGACAAGCACAAACCGGCGGAGGTAAGCGCGCAACACGTCGTTCATGAGAGCTTGGAAGGTGGCTGGCGCGTTGCAGAGTCCGAACGGCATGACCAAAAATTCGAAGAAGGCGTCATGCGTCCGAAATGCTGTCTTGTCGATGTCAGTCGGTCTCATGCGGACTTGGTGGTATCCGGATCGGAGGTCGAGCTTGGTGAAGAAGCTGGCGCCATGGAGCTCGTCCAGCAGCTCGTCGACGACCGGGATGGGGAACGCATCCTTGATGGTTATGGCGTTCAGCGCGCGGTAGTCGACGCAGAACCGCCACGAGCCGTCCGGTTTCTTGACCAAGAGCACCGGGGACGAAAACGCGGAGCTGCTGCGCCGAATGAGCCCCTGGTCCAGCATAGCTGTGCACTGACGCTCCAGTTCATCCTTGTGCAGGGCAGGGTAGCGATACGGGCGTACTGCCACTGGCGGCGCCCCCGGCACCAGGGTGATGCTGTGGTCCCGACTGCGTGGGGGAGGTAGGCCGCGAGGCTCGCTGAAAACGTCGTCGAAGTCCGCCAAGAGCTCGTCGAGGAGCGTACTGGTGGCGGTGGTTGTGCTGACAGCAGCCGGTCGGCAGGCCGCGAGCCCCTGCCAGCAGAACGCCCTGCCCTGGAAGGTGAAGGAGATCGCGTGGTTGCTGAAATCCCACATGATCGGTCCCAGCGCTGCCAGCCATCGGGTGCCCAGGACCACGTCGTAGCCCGCCAAAGGCATGACGTATAGGTCCGCAGGGAAGCAGTGGCCGCCGATGTCCAGTGGTGCGTTGCGGATGACGCCCACACACGCGACGCGCTCCCCATTCGCGACCATGGCCGTGAGGCGTGGCCGGTGTTCGAGGGGCAGGCCCGTGCGTGCAGCCGCGACTTCTGATATGAAGTTGTGGGTGCTGCCCGAATCCAGCATGGCGACGAGGGAGGTGGTCCCCAGCGTGACCTGCAGCTGCATCGTGTCGGTGAGCGCCACGCCCGCAAGAGCTTGGAGGGAGAATACCGGGGTCTCCTCAGTCCCGGCATCCTCGACAGCCTCATCTTCCTCCTCAAGGCCCTCCAGTAAGAACAACCGCTTACAGATGCGATTGTGGCCCCTTGTGAATTTGTCGTCACAATTGTAGCAGAGGCCAAGGCGGCGGCGCTCTTCTTGTTCTGCCTGCGAGAGGCGCTTGATGGTGCGGCCTTCGACAGTAATGGTCCCCGGCGCGACCGGTTTGGCTCCTGGCGGCGCGGGTAGGGCCAGCCGGGCGGCAGGGGCCGGCAGTAGAGGACGCCCAGGAGCGCGCGCGGCCGGGGCGACGAATTGCTCGCGCAACTCGAATTGGCGCGCCAGACTCATGGCGGCGGCCAGCGTCTGAGGATTCTGGATCCTGACGTCGATGCTGAGTGGCGGCTGCAGTCCGCCGACGAAGAGCTGTACCCGCTGTGCCTCCTGGAGTGGTCCCGCGCGAGGAAGCAGGGCCTGGAACCGGTCCTGGTACTCGGCAACCGTACCGGTACACTTCGCTAGTTTGACCAACGGTGCGGAACGCAGGGGCGGCCCGTACCGAAGGTGCAGCAGCTCCGTGAAGCGGCGCCAGGATGGCGTGCCCTCGTCCTCCTGGACCATAAGGTACCAACACCTGTGCGCCCTCCTCAAGGTTGTAGGAGACCATCCATACCTTCTCCTCCTCCACGATGCGCTGCTGATGGAAATACGATTCGCACCTGCTGGTGAAAATCAGTGGATCAGATTTCCCATCATAGCGGGGGAAATCCATCTTTTGAAAGCGAGGCGGTCGATCATTGTGGTGCTGCCCATCATTGGTCCCATGGCCGCCCGACGAGGAGGTCTTTCCCCTCTGGAGCTCGGCGACAGAGGATTGGAGGGCGGCGACCGTTGATGTCAGGGTCTCGGTTATCTTGGCCAAATCAGAGGTGGTTGGCTCGGCCATGGTAGAGGTGGTGTCGGCGTAAGGCGGCGAGGTTGGTGGGCTTGGCTGGGATTGCGGCTGGGTGGAAGAAGAAGTCGAGGAACGACTGGATCGCGATACCAGGTTGTCAAGGACCTCCCGACCTAGGGTAGCTGGCCCCTGACTACGGAGTTCGTAGCCACGGTCCGTCGTCGCCGGTGAGGTTTTTTCCCTCAACTGTCGGCTTGTTTAGAGAGAGAGAGAGATTAGGAAATAATAATCTTGCTTGCTTTATTCCCTGCTGCCATGTGGCTTATAAATAGCCCTATGGCTAACCAACTTCTCCTATAGACTCTCAACTAACTCCTATTTTCTTGGACTTATCTGCTGCCAACTAACTCTCCACAATTCTCTCATCTCAATCTTATTCTCTAGCCTTATCTTTATTTCTAAATCTATCCACTGGTTGTGGCCTCCTCCTGTGCGCGTTCAGCGCGCTCTGCAGCGCGGCGTGCGTCACGGCGGCGCCTATATGTGCGCCCGCACATGACAGAGTTGCTCTAATAGCATAGGAGGGCAAGTATAAAAGAGTAGGCCAGTGCCTCGTTGAGCTTCTTTTTTTTCTGTTCTGACTATGTTCATATCTCTCTGTCCTTTAAAAGACAAACAAATGGCTCCCAGGCTCCAGCAGCACTCATTATGAAGTACTTGTTTACACAGTGTAGCAGATTGAGTTTCTAGGCATTTGTGAGCTTTTGTTACTAAACGTCTGAAACACTTTATACCTGCAGGTTCCTATGGGTCTGTTACGGGGCAGGGTCACACACATAATCTGGCCACCCCACAGAATTGGCCGAGTTGACAGGAAAATGCCCGAAGGAAGGATTGTGCCACTGTGACCTGATAGGTTGGTTATCCTGCATTCCTTTTCCATTGTAGGGTTAGGATAGCAATATGAAACTGGACTGGCTGAAGCCTCAAGATGGACTCCACTGTTACGTGTGGGAGGGCAGTGAAACTGATGATAATTTTATATCTGATAATCATTCTCCCTGTCAGAAACAATTGTAGGATTGTTTGAGAAAAGAACCAATTATAGGGAATGTCTGGTGAGAACCTTTGCTGCTTGCAGTTTTTTGAATCCTTTATGTTATCGAGATGTATGATGCAGCACTGGAATTTTCCATTCCAGCAAGAGAAGCATTCCTCGCCCCCTATGCAAATGCCGTGGTTTTCTGATCTCACCTGTGTGCAGGAAAAAAAAGTAGGCATGAACATTTTCTTGTGCTTCTTGTGCTTTGTCACGGGGTCAATGACCATGTTCTTACTGCTGCCAGTGGTAGCGGCGTTATTCTGGATGCACCGTCGTTTTGTTTTGGATGCACCGTCGGTTCTAAATCATGCCGCTTCCAACAAGAGGATCTGGCCATGAAAATCTTCGTTGCTAGCTCCAAATACAAGTTGGTAGCGATAATTTTTTATTCACTGAGAGCTAGTTTGGGAGCCTCCAGAATTGGCCATGAAAATCTCTTCTTTATTAAATAAACTAGCCCTGAAGTTAACTCTCACATCTCCCCCTCCGCTTCCTCACTTCCCTGTCCACCCCCTCTTCTCTTCCTCCCTGTCTGCCCATAGATCTAATTTTTTTTCAATGGGTATCTAGAAGGTTGTTGAGTTTTTTTCCTTGACCTCCAAAATCGTCTGTGAAGTAAGTTCGGATGCAGGTGGTGGTTGCATGCACGCTGTTTTCCTCCCCAACAGAAAAAGTCATTCGCTCCAGTCCAGTGTAGTAATAACCCTCCTCCGATTCATCCGTCATATCATATTCCTTCGCCGCACATATGCTTCTCCACCTGCCTCATCGTCGGGCGATCCTTGCTCACGAAAAGTAAATGTCGTTCCGCTAATTTATTAGATTAATTAAAACGTATGTTCTGTATCCCCTACAGTACTCTCAGAAGTCGGTTCCTCTTGATTATTTTTTCCCCTGTCATGATGTCAAGGCATTGTACCAGGCAAATCCCAAAAACTTTCTGAACCGAAGAAAATGTTGTTGTTGAACACAAATTATGATTCTGTAAACTTGAAGAAACAAGCCTTGGGCCAGGCACATCGAACTTACATTACATAACCCTGATTCCGTTCTCTAATCCCTGCTCGATCTGGGCTCACCTATTCTCCAGCGTGAATCTTCGTAATTTGACTGCGCATTATAAGAAAGGAAATATACCAGATGCATTTTACTCCGCATGTATGGCTCGGTAAATCAGGGATGCGTTACCGATAGATTAGCTTACAGCCTAAGCTGTATATTTATATGCATGTGTACTGGCTCTTTTCTCTCTTATTTTCTTGAAAAATAATGTCACATGTTCAGTATATATCAAATAACGTGTGTACATGTACATGTTTTTTTTTATCTGCAGAGATCTGTGCCACTATATAACCATGGAGATCCCTTTTTGCAAAAGCTAGATGTGCAAGTCCGAATGCTGGCTCCAGAAGAAGCTACGTGGAGTCATCACACTCAGGCAATACAGGTGTGTGAAAGGAGGAGGGATCACGGGCCGGTGTCACTGTCTTGTTTGTAAAGATGTGCCTCCAAATTAATCCGCAAAACTGGAGGGGCAAAGGCATGATCGCAAAGGGGGAAAAATGAATCGGTGTAGTTAATTGTCATGTCTTTGCTAGCGTTGCCTTGGAAATTTAAGATAACAGTCAATTTAAGTCTTGAGAGTTGTCTCTGTTTGCTTTTATCTTTTATCAAGCCGTAGTGTCAAGTGCTGCTCCGAAAATCTTTGGTTCAAGTTCAATAATACTATTGGTAACTAGTTTTTTTATTTGCCCATATCATATTGATCATGTAAGGCCGTGCCCTGCATAGCGTGCGCGTAAAACACTGTTTTGTATTATAAAGTGCATTATGCGTGCATGTAAAACACTGTTTTATATTGTAGAGTGCATTATTTATGGTGTGGAGTTTCAAATATGGAGTAAGATAGATAAGAGATGAGATAGAGAGACTGCTGAAGATAGCGTAACAATTCTACTTAACGTGGACTTTTTAGATTGTTATTGTGCCATTTTCTTATAATAAAAAAAAGATGTTGTATTCCTCGACATCATGTCGATTCTTGTGAAATTAATTCCTACATTCTAAAGGAGAGTTATACATCACTACATCATGTAAAACATTTGGAATGAATCGAAGAAAAATAGGTTGAACCTTATCATTTTTTTGATAATTTTGTAAAATTGAAGAAGCAATTCTTCAGTCCCGAACGTTTGGAACTCGAACTTGTATCTCCAACATATTTGCTCAAATAATCTTGAAGATTCAACTTCCTGTTCAATTAGGGACGGGGTTTGGGCAAAATAGAGCAACCGAGAAATAACATGTTAGCACCCTGACTGGAGGAAGAGAGAGCTTGGGGAAGAAGAAGAAGGACGGAGAATTTAGTTAACTGGAATTTAGCATTCGTTTTCCATAACTCTTACAACATCCCTTGGTAAGTTTAATACTCGCCACCCTTTACACTGTCCATTCCGGACCCGAATATAGAGTATTTAGCCTTTTGGTACTACGACCCACCAAGCGTAGAGGTTCTAGGTTCGTGCTGTCGGCAGTGTTGTGGACCAGCAACGGTGTGTTGCTAACATCCCCTCCCGCTTGCGATGCTGCTTGCCGCCAAGTAGCTGATCGAAAAAAACTGCTGTTGGATGGCGTTGTAGTCCTCCCATGTTGACAAGGCGTCGTTGAACCCTGACCAGCTAACCAGCACCTGGGCGACTGAGGTGCCCCCGCGGGAGATTGTCCAGGTCGAAAGAACCTTGAATGGAATCTGCATGGCAATGGACGAGCCAGGTAGGGTCGCGCTCACATGATGTTTGGGCGATATTGCCCATTAGTAAAGCACATAAATAGAGTAAAGATCTTATCATCAACTGGTGTACCTTTTGATCTACGGAATTACATCCCGTGTCGAGGTCGAGATGCCCATTAGTACCCATGGGAGTCTTGATGGGTTTGGCATTCTTTATTCCAAACTTCTTGAGTATGTCTTGAATGTACTTAGTTTGGCAGATGAAGGTGCCCTCTTGGAGTTGTTTGATTTGAAATCCAAGGAAATACTTCAACTCTCCCATCATAGACATCTCGAATTTCTATATCATAATCCTACTAAACTCTTCACAAGATGACTTGTTAGTAGACCCAAAGATAATATCATCAACATAAATTTGGCATATAAACAAGTCTTTAGAAATTGTTTTAGTGAAGAGAGTAGGGTCAGCTTTTCCAACTTTGAAGCCATTAGTGATAAGAAAGTCTCTTAGGCATTCATACCATGCTCTTGGGGCTTGCTTGAGCCCATAAAGCGCCTTTGAGAGCTTATAAACATGAGAAGGATACTCACTATCTTCAAAGACAGGAGGTTGTTGAAAGTCACCTAGAGGGGGGTGAATAGGCGAAACCTGAAATTTATAAACTTAAACACACACTAAGGTCGGGGTTAACGTTAGAATTAAATCCGAGATGGAAGATTGTTTCTCTTGCCACGAGTTGCTCAAATGATGCGGATGACGTTTGGGAGCAAACTCAATCCAATATTGGCAAGGAAACTTTAGAGAGAGGAAAGAGGGCAAACAAATCAAATGGAAATCAACACAAGTGGACACGATGATTTGTTTTACCGAGGTTTGGTTCCAACGAACCTAATCCCCGTTGAGGAGGCCACAAAGGTCGGGTCTATTTCAACCCTTTCCCTCTCTCTCAAACGGTCACTTAGACCGAGTGAGCCTTCTCCTTAATCACACGGGTCACTAAGACCCCGCAAGGATCACCACACACTTAGGTGTCTCTTGCTAGCTTTACAAAGCACTTAAGAATAAGAATGTGAAGGAGAGAAGGCAATCCAAGCAACAAGAGCGCAAATGAACACAAATGATCCTCTCTCAAGTTTCTAAGCACTAGAGTTGATTTTGGAAACATGGAGTGGATTGAATGCTTTTGAATGTGTCTTTGAGTGGTTGGCTTTGCTCTTGTATTGAATGGGAAGTTCAGAATACTTGGATGGCTTTGAATGAGGTGGTTGGGGGGGTATTTATAGCCCCCAACCACTTCCTAGCCGTTGGCTGTTTTTGCTGGCGATGGGCGCACCGGACAGTCTGGTGGCGCACCGGACATTCACTGTTCACTGTCCGGTGCGCGCCACGTCAGCGCGCTCGTTGGGGTCTGGAGCTGTTGACCGTTGGAGCCCTTTGTCCTTTTGTTGCACCGGACAGTCCAGTGGCACACCGGACATGTCCGGTGACCTCTGACTTCGCTGCTCTGATTTCTGCGCGGCACTGTTCATTTGTGCAGTCGACCGTTGATGCGCAGAGAGTCGTTGCTCCGCTGGCTCACCGGATAGTCCGGTGCACACCGGACAATCCGGTGATTTATAGCGGAGCGTGTCCAAAGAATTCCCGAGAGGGGCGGGTTTGATTGTGTACAGGCCTGGTGGCAGCACACTCTCATGTCTTGCTCCCAATTTTGATTGTGTCCCCAACTAAATTTATTTCTTGGTTTGTGTTGAACCTTATGCACCTGAGATAAATGATATCTAGACAAACTAGTTAGTCCATATGGTTTGTGTTGGATGTCAACCACCAAAATCGATTATAAGAAATGATTAAGTCCATTATCCTTTCAGTTGCTCAACATATCCCTCTTCCTTGATAGGGCCATTGAGGAAGGCACCCTTCACGTCCATTTGATATAACTTAAAGCCATGGTAAGTAGTATAGGCAAGTAATATACGAATTGACTCAAGCCTAGCTACGGGTGCATAGGTTTCATCAAAATCCAAACCTTCGACTTGTGAATAACCTTTGGCAACAAGCCGGGCTTTGTTTCTAGTCACCACACCATGCTCATCTTGTTTTGTGCGGAATACCCACTTGGTACCTACAACATTTTGGTTAGGACGTGGAACTAAATGGCATACCTCATTACTCGTGAAGTTGTTGAGCTCCTCTTGCATTGCCACCACCCAGTCCGGATCTCTTAGTGCATCCTCTATCCTATATGGCTCAATAGAAGACATAAAAGAGTAATTTTCACAAAAATGAGCAACTCGAGATCTAGTGGTTACCCCCTTGTGGATGTCACCAAGTATGGAGTTGACAGGGTGATCTCTTTGAATTGTTTGGTGGACTCTTGGGTGCGGTGGTCTTTGGTCTTGAATTTCTTGATCATCTTCCTTGTCTTGATCATCTTCATCTCCCCCTTGATCAATGTCCTCCTCTTGAGGTGGCTCATCTTCTTAATCTTCATCCTCTTCTTCTTGTGCCATTTCCTCATCTTGAGTTGGTGGAGATGCTTGAGTGAAAGATGATGGTTGATCTTGTGCTTTTGGAGGCTCTTCGGATTCTTTTGGACACACATCCACAATGGACATGTTCCTTAGTGCGACGCACGAAGCCTCTTCATCATCTAGTTCATCAAGATTAACTTGCTCCACTTGGGAGCCATTAGTCTCATCAAACACAATGTCACAAGAAACTTCAACTAATCCAGTGGACTTGTTGAAGACTCTATATGCCCTTGTGTTTGAGTCATAACCAAGTAAAAAGCCTTCTACTGCTTTAGGAGCAAATTTAGAATTTCTACCTCTCTTAATAAGAATAAAGCATTTGCTCCCAAAAACTATAAAATAAGAAACATTGGGCTTTTTACCGGTGAGGAGTTCATATGATGTTTTCTTGAGGATTCGGTGAAGGTATAGTCGGTTGATGGAGTAGCAGGCGGTGTTAATCGCCTCCGCCCAAAACCGATCCGGTGTCTTGTACTCATCAAGCATGGTCCTTGACATATCCAAAAGAGTTCTATTCTTCCTCTCCACTACACCATTTTGTTGAGGTGTGTAAGGAGAAGAGAACTCATGCTTGATGCCCTCCTCGTCAAGAAATCCTTCAATTTGAGAGTTCTTGAACTCCGTTCCATTGTCGCTTCTAATCTTCTTGATTCTTAATCCGAACTCATTTTGAGCCCGCTTAAGAATCTCTATAAGGTCTCTTGGGTTTGAGTTTTTTTCTGCAAAAAGAACACCCAAGTGAAGCGAGAATAATCATCCACAATCAGAAGACAATACTTACTCCCGCTGATGCTTATGTAAGCGTTCGGGCTGAATAGATCCATGTGGAGTAGCTCAAGCGGCCTGTCGGTCTTCATGACGTTCTTGTGTTGATGATGAGCTCCAACTTGCTTCCCTGCTTGACACGAGCTACAAATCCTGTATTTCTCAAAAAATCCTGTATTTCTCAAAATAAACATTTGTTAGTCCTAAAATGTGTTCTCCCTTTAGAAGCTTGTGAAGATTCTTCATCCCAACATGGGCAATTCGGCGATGCCAGAGCCAGCCCATATTAGTCTTAGCAATTAAGCAAGTGTCTAGTTCATCATTGTTATCATTGAAATCAACTAAGTATAGCTGACTATCTAACGCTCCTTTAAAAGCTATTGAATCATCACTTCTTCTAAAGACAGTAACACCAACATCAATAAAGAGACAGTTGTAGCCCATTTTACATAATTGAGAAATTGAAAGTAAGTTGTAATCTAATTAAAGAATCGACAAGAAAAACATTGGAAATGGAATGGTCAGGAGATATAGCAATTTTACCCAAACCTTTGACCAAACCTTGATTTCCATCCTCGAATGTAATCGCTCTTTGGGGATCATCATTTTTCTCATATGAGGAGAACATCCTTTTCTCCCCGTCATGAGGTTGTGCATCCGCTATCGATTATCCAACTTGACCTGCGGATGCATAAACCTACAAAACAAATTTAGACCTTATTCTTAGGTACCCAAATGGTCTTGGGTCCTTTGATATTAGAAACAAGCACCTTGGATCCCCAAACACAAGTCTTGGGACTCTTGTGTTTGCCCCTAACATATTTTGGCAACTACTTTGCCTGATTTGTTAGTTAGCACAAAAGATGCATCAAAAGTCTTAAATGAAGTGAAATGTTCATTTGATGCATTGACAAATTTCTTTTTAGGCATTTTGATATGAGTTGAATGCCTAGAGTTAGAAGCCTCATTACTATACATAAGCATGATGAGAAACAATATGAGACTTTCTAGCATGAATTTTCCTAATTTTGTGCTCAGGATAGTTCTCAGTATATAAAATGTAACCCTCTCTATCCTGAACTATGGGAGCCTTACCCTTAACAAAATTTGACAATCTGTTCTTGAGGCATTAAGTTTGATGTTGCTTTGGCTCCCTTGTTGAAAGCCAATGTCATCCTTAATGCGAGGGCATCTCCCATTATAAAACATGCTTCGAGCGAATTTAAAATTTTCATTTTCCAACTCACGCTCGGCAATTTTAGCATTTAATTTAGCTATGTGATCATTTTGTTCTTTAATCATCGCAAGGTGATCATCCATAGCATCAATATTAACATCTCTACATCGAGTACAAATGGTGACATGCTCAACAGTAGATGTAGAAATATTGCAAGCATTCAATTCTTCTATCTTAGCATTTAAACTAGCATTTTCAGTTCTAAGATAGGAAAATCATTGCAAATATCAAGCTCTTTAGATAAATTTTCACATTTTTCTACTTCAAGAGCATAAGCATTTTTAGCTTAACAAATTTCTTGTTTTCTTTAACGAGTAGGTCCTCTTGGCATTCCAAGAGATCGTCCTTCTCGTTAATGGTTTTTATCAATTCATTTATCTTTTTCTTTTGATCCTTGGTAAGGTTTGCAAAAAGAGAAGTTAAATCATCATTATCATCACAAGAGCTACCCTCATCATTAGAAGTAGTGTATTTGGGGGTATCCCTAGAATGTACCTTCTTCTTTTTTCTCTTCTTAGCCATGATGCATTTGTGGCCGATGTTGGGGAAGAGAAGGCCCTTGTTGACGGTGATGTTGGCGGCGTCCTCGTCGTCTGAGGAGTCGGTGGAGCTCTCGTCGGAGTCCCATTCCCGCCCCATGTGCGCCTCGCCACCCTTCTTTTTGTAGTATCTCTTCTTCTCCATCTTCTTCTTCCCTTTCTTGTCGTTGTCCGTGTCACTGTCACTTGTATATGGACATTTTGCAATAAAGTGACCAGACTTACCACACCTGTAGCAAACCCTCTTGGAACGGGGTTTGTAGTCCTTCCCCTTCCTTTGCTTGAGGATTTGCCGGAAGCTCTTGATGATAAGAGCCATCTCCTCGTTGTCGAGCTTAGAGGCGTCGATTGGTAGTCTACTTGGTGTAGATTCTTCCTTCTTTTCTTCCGTTGCTTTGAATGCAATGGGTTGCACCTCAGGTGTAGAGGTGGCGCCTTGCTCCAAGTTGACAATGTGTTTGTAGTCTTTGATCATAAGTTCAAAGCTCACAAACTTGCCAATGACCTCCTTGGAGGACATCTGTTTGTATCTAGGATCTCCACGAATTAATTGAACTTGAGTAGGATTACGAAAAACAAGAGATCTTAGAATAACCTTGACCATTTCATGGTCATCCCATTTGGTGCTCCCAAGGTTGCGCACTTGGTTGACCATTGTTTTGAGCCGGTTGTACATTGCTTGTGGCTCTTCTCTTTTGTTGAGGACGAACCGACCGAGCTCTCCCTCGATCGTCTCGTGCTTGGTGATTTTGGTCACCTCGTCCCCTTCATGCGCCGTTTTGAGGACATCCCAAATTTCTTTGGCATTTTTCAACCCTTGCACCTTATTATACTCCTCTCAACATAAGGAGGCGAGAAGTATAGAAGTTGCTTGGGAATTAAAATGCCTTATTTGGGCGGCCTCATCGGAGTCGTAGTCCTCGTTGCCCACCTATGATGCCTGCGCTCCAAACTCAACAATATCACATATGCTTTCGTGGAGTGAGGTTAGATGGTGCCTCATTTTTATCACTCCACATACAATAATCTTCACCATCAAAATATGGTGGTTTGCCTAGGGGTACAGAAAGTAGAGGAGCATGTTTGGGAATGCGAGGATAGCGTAGAGGCATCTTAATATACTTCTTGCGCTCTTGGCACTTCGAAGTGGTAGACTCGGCGCCGGATGTGGAAGATGATGAAGAGTCGGTCTCGTAGTAGACCACCTTCTTCATTTTCTTTTTCTTCTTGTCACCCTTCCTATGTGACTTGATGGAGGAAGCAGATTCCTCCTTGTGTTTGTTGTCGGCCTCCTTTGATGGAGTCCGTTCCTCGTTCTTCCTTCCCGAGCCTTCAGGCTTTTCGCCGGTGGCCATCTCCCTCTTGGCGTGTTCTCCCAGCATCACTTCGAGTTGTTAGACACTAATGAAGCACTGGCTCCGATACCAATTTAAAGTCGCCTAGAGGGGGGGTGAATAAGCTAAATCTGAAATTTACAAACTTTGAACACACACTATCCCGAGGTTAGTGTTAGAAATGAATTCGGAGTGCGAAATATAGTTCTCCTTGCTATGAGTTTCTCAGTTAATGCGGTTGACCTTGGGAGCAAACTCAAATCAATATGAGCAAGGGAACTTTTAGAGAGAGGAAAGAAAGGGAAACAAATCAAGTGGAGATCAACACAAATGAACACGGTGATTTGTTTACCGAGGTTCGGTTCCAAAGAACCTAGTCCCGTTGAGGAGGCCACAAAGGTCGGGTCTATTCCAACCCTTTCCCTCTCTCAATCGGTCACTTAGACCGGTTGAGTGCTTCTTCTTAATCACATGGGTCACTAAGACCCCACAAAGATCACCACACAATTAGGTGTCTCTTGCTTGCTTTACAACACACTTGGAAGGTTTAGAAGGTGAAGAAGCAAGCATGATTATGAAACCAAGCAACAAGAGCAACAAATGAAACATGGATCACACTCTCTCAAGTCACTAATCACTAATGATCACTTGTCTTAATTTGGAAACTTGGAGAGATTGGAAGCTTTGAATGTGTCTTGGAATGGATTGCTAGCTCTTGTATTGAATGTGTATGAGTGGAGTGCTTGGATTGTTTTAATGGAGGTGGTTGGGGTTGTATTTATAGCCTTCAACCACTTCTTAGCCGTTGCTCCTTTTCTGCCGACCGCGGACGGTCCGCGCCCCTTGTCCGGACAGTCCGCCCCTGCACATCAACAGTTGTGAAAGTCGCAACGGTCAGCAGTAACGGCTATATCAATGACTATAGTGCTTTAATGTGTCGTCAGATGTCAGATAAAGCAGTCGCGGACGGTCCGGCCATGCACCCCGGATGGTCCACAAGGACGCTAAAAATGCATTTTACCGAACCCATCACCTTCGAGTTTTTCTAGTTTTTGAACGACCGGACGGTCCGAGCCTGAGGCCGGACGGTCCGCGCTTGGTCTCGGACGGTGCTCGCTTCTCCTTCAGACGGTATATAGTGTTAACTTGTGTTTTTGCAGTGTTCCTGTCCGAGGCTCACCCTGGTGTCGCGGACGGTCCGCGCATAGGTGTTTTTTTCCAAAAAGCTTCTCGTGTCTAGAATAATCTACGGTATTCCGAACAGTCGACTTAGAATAGTTGTAGATGAACTAATCCACCTGACAAATGATCAATCTGGGCAAACTAGTTAGTCCATAAAGTTTGTGATGGTCGTCAAACACCAAAAATTGATTATAGGAAATGTTGAGGCCATTTCTGAAAGGGAATTAGGCTTACACCTAGTCCCTAATTAATTTTGGTGGTTGAATTGCCCAACACAAATAATTGGACTAACTAGTTTGCCCAAGTGTATAGATTATACAGGTGCAAAAGGTTCACACTCAGCCAATAAAAAGACCAAGTTTTGGATTCAACAAAGGAGCAAAGAGGCAACCGAAGGCACCTCTGGTCTGGAGGCACCGGACTGTCCGGTGTATACCGGACAGTGTCCGGTGCGCCACCGGACAGTGTCCGGTGCACCAGAGGACTCCAACTCGAACTCGCCACCTTCGGGAATTTCCAAGGCCGGCGCGCTATAATTCACCGGACTGTCCGGTGTACACCGGACAGTGTCCGGTGCGCCAAGGAGGAGCGGCCTCAGGAACTCGCCAGCTTCGGGAATCTCCAACGGCTAGTCCGCTATAATTCACCGGACATGTCCGGTGCAACTCCGAAGCAACGGCTATCTCCGCGCCAACGGCTACCTGCAGCGCATTAAATGCGCGCGCAGCGCGCGCAGGAGTCAGGCGCGCCCATACTGGCACACCGGACAGCAAACAGTACCTGTCCGGTGTGCACCGGACACCCAGGCGGGCCCACAAGACAGAAGCTCCAACGGTCAGAATCCAACGACAGTGATGACGTGGCGGGGGCACCGGACATGTCCGGTGTGCACCGGACTGTCCGGTGCGCCATCGAGCAGACAGCCTCCCAACGGCCACTTTTGGTGGTTGGGGCTATAAATACCCCAACCACCCCACCATTCATTGCATCCAAGTTTTTCACTTCTCAACCACTTACAAGAGCTAGGCATTCAATTCTAGACACACCAAAAGAGATAAAATCCTCTCCAACTCCACACAAGTCTCTAGTGATTAGCGAGAGAGATTTGTCGTGTTCTTTTGAGCTCTTGCGCTTGGATTGCTTCTTTTCTTTCTCACTTGTTCTTGAGATCATAACTCCATTGTAATCAAGGCAAGAGGCACCAATTGTGTGGTGGCCCTTGCGGGAAGTTTTGTTCCCGGCTTTGATTTGAGAAGAGAAGCTCACTCGGTCCGAGGGACCGTTTGAGAGAGGGAAGGGTTGAAAGAGACCCGGCCTTTGTGGCCTCCTCAACGGGGAGTAGGTTTGAGAGAACCGAACCTCGGTAAAACAAATCTCCGTGTCTCACTTGCTTATTCGCTTGGGATTTGTTTTTCACCCTCTCTCGCGGACTCGTTTCTTTGTTACTAACGCTAACCCGGCTTGTAGTTGTGTTTATATTTGTAAATTTCAGTTTCGCCCTATTCACCCCCCCTCTAGGCGACTTTCAATTGGTATCAGAGGCGGTGCTTCATTAGAGCCTAACCGCTCGAAGTAATGTCGGGAGATCACGCCAAGAAGGAGATGGAGACCGGCGAAAAGCCCACTACAAGCCATGGGAGCACTTCATCGGAAGAGTCCCGCACCAAAAGGAGGGAGAAGAAGAAGAGCTCCTCCAACAAAGGGAAGGAGAAGAAATCTTCTTCTCACCACAAAGAGAAGAAGGAAAAATCTTCTTCCCACAAGCCGCATCGGAGTGGGGACAAGCAAAAGAGGATGAGGAAAGTGGTCTACTACGAGACCGACACTTCATCAACATCGACCTCCGACTCCGATGCGCCCTCCGTAACTTCTAAACGCCAAGAGCGTAAGAAGTTTAGTAAGATCCCCTTACACTATTCTCGCATTTCTAAACATGCACCTCTACTTTCCGTCCCATTAGGCAAACCACCAACTTTTGATGGTGAAGATTATGCTAGGTGGAGTGATTTAATGCGATTTCATCTAACCTCACTCCACAAAATTATATGGGATGTTGTTGAGTTTGGTGCACAGGTACCATCCGTAGGGGATAAAGACTATGATGAGGATGAGGTGGCCCAAATCGAGCACTTCAACTCTCAAGCAACAACAATACTCCTCGCCTCACTAAGTAGAGAGGAGTATAACAAAGTACAAGGGTTGAAGAGTGCCAAGGAGGTTTGGGATGTGCTCAAAACCGCGCACGAGGGAGACGAGCTCACCAAGATCACCAAGTGGGAAACGATCGAGGGGGAGCTCGGTCGGTTCCGGCTTCGCAAAGGGGAGGAGCCACAACACATGTACAACCGGCTCAAGACCTTGGTAAACCAAGTGCGCAACCTTGGGAGCGTAAAGTGGGATGACCATGAGGTGGTTAAGGTTATTCTAAGATCTCTTATTTTCCTTAACCCTACTCAAGTTCAATTAATTCGTGGTAATCCTAGATATACTAAAATGACCCCCGAGGAAGTAATCGGGCATTTTGTAAGTTTTGAGTGCATGATCGAAGGCTCGAGGAAGATCAACGAGCTTGATGATCCATCTACATCCGAGGCTCAACCCGTCGCATTCAAGGCGACGGAAGAAAAGAAGGAGGAGTCTACCCCAAGTCGACAACCAATAGACGCCTCCAAGCTTGACAATGAGGAAATGGCGCTCGTCATCAAGAACTTCCGCCAAATCCTCAAACAAAGGAGAGGGAAAGATTACAAGTCCCGCTCCAAGAAGGTTTGCTACAAGTGTGGTAAGCCCGGTCACTTCATTGCTAAATGTCCATTATCAAGTGACAGTGACAGGGGCGACGACAAGAAAGGGAGAAGAAAGGAGAAGAAGAGGTACTACAAAAAGAAGGGCGGCGATGCCCATGTTTGTCGGGAGTGGGACTCCGACGAAAGCTCTAGCGACTCCTCCGACGACGAGGACACCGTCAACATCGCCGTCACCAAGGGACTTCTCTTCCCCAACGTCGGCCACAAGTGCCTCATGGCAAAGGACGGCAAAAGGAAGAAGGTAAAATCAAGATCCTCCAGTAAATATGAAACCTCTAGTGATGAAAATGCTAGTGATGAGGAGGATAACTTGCGTACCCTTTTTGCCAATCTTAACATGGAACAAAAAGAAAAATTAAATGAATTAATTAGTGCTATTCATGAAAAGGATGACCTTTTGGATTCCCAAGAGGACTGTCTAATTAAAGAAAACAAGAAACATGTTAAGATTAAAAATGCTTATGCTCTAGAAGTAGAAAAATGTGAAAAATTATCTAGTGAGCTAAGCACTTGCCGTAAGATGATTGACAACCTTAGGAATGAAAATGCTAGTTTAAATGCTAAGGTTGATTCACATGTTTGCAATGTTTCAACTTCAAATCCTAGAGATGATAATGTTGATTTACTTGCTAGGATTGATGAGTTAAATGCTTCCCTAGCTAGCCTTAGAATCGAAAATGAAAAATTGCTTGCTAAGGCTAAAGATTTTGATGTTTGCAATGCTACTATTTCCGACCTTAGAACCAAGAATGACATGTTACATGCTAAGGTTGTAGAATTAAAATCTTGCAAACCCTCTACATCTATCGTTGAGCATGTATCTATTTGCACTAGATGTAGAGATGTTAACATTGATGCTATTCATGATCATATGGCTTTAATTAAACAACAAAATGATCATATAGCAAAATTAGATGCTAAAATTGCCGAGCATAACTTAGAAAATGAAAAATTTAAATTTGCTAGAAGTATGCTCTATAGTGGGAGACGCCCGGGCATCAAGGATGGCATTGGCTTCCAAAGGGGAGACAATGTCAAACTTAGTGCCCCTCCTAAAAGATTGTCTAATTTTGTTAAGGGCAAGGCTCCCATGCCTCAGGATAACGAGGGTTACATTTTATACCCTGCCGGTTATCCCGAGAGCAAAATAAGGAGAATTCATTCTAGGAAGTCTCACTCTGGCCCTAATCATGCTTTCATGTATAAGGGTGAGACATCTAGCTCTAGGCAACCAACCCATGCTAAGTTGCCTAGAAAGAAAACTCCTAGTGCATCAAATGATCAAAACATTTCCTTTAAAACTTTTGATGCATCTTATGTTTTAACTAACAAATCCGGCAAGGTAGTTGCCAAATATGTTGGGAGCAAGCACAAGGGGTCAAAGACTTGTGTTTGGGTACCCAAAGTTCTTGTGTCTAATGCCAAAGGACCCAAAACCATTTGGGTACCTAAAGTCAAGAACTAAACTTGTTTTGTAGGTTTATGCATCCGGGGGCTCAAGTTGGATACTCGACAGCGGGTGCACAAACCACATGACAGGGGAGAAGAAGATGTTCTCCTCCTACGAGAAAAACCAAGATCCCCAACGAGCTATCACATTCGGGGATGGAAATCAAGGGTTGGTCAAAGGTCTTGGTAAAATAGCTATATCTCCTGACCATTCCATTTCTAATGTTTTTCTTGTAGATTCTTTAGATTACAACTTGCTTTCTGTATCTCAATTATGTCAAATGGGCTACAACTGTCTATTCACTGATATTGGTGTCACTGTCTTTAGAAGAAGTGATGATTCAATAGCATTTAAGGGAGTGTTAGAGGGTCAGCTATACTTGGTAGATTTTGATAGAGCTGAACTCGACACTTGCTTAATTGCTAAGACTAACATGGGTTGGCTCTGGCACCGCCGACTAGCCCATGTTGGGATGAAGAATCTTCACAAGCTTCTAAAGGGAGAACACATTTTAGGATTAACAAATGTTCATTTTGAGAAAGACAGGATTTGTAGCGCATGCCAAGCAGGGAAGCAAGTTGGCACTCATCATCCGCATAAAAACATAATGACGACCGACAGGCCACTGGAGCTCCTACACATGGATCTATTCGGCCCGATCGCTTACATAAGCATCGGCGGGAGTAAGTACTGTCTAGTTATTGTGGATGATTATTCTCGCTTCACTTGGGTATTCTTTTTACAGGAAAAAATCTCAAACCCAAGAGACCTTAAAGGGATTCTTGAGACGGGCTCAAAATGAGTTCGGCTTAAGGATCAAGAAAATAAGAAGCGACAACGGAACGGAGTTCAAGAACTCTCAAATCGAAGGCTTCCTTGAGGAGGAGGGCATCAAGCATGAGTTCTCTTCTCCCTACACGCCACAGCAAAATGGTGTAGTGGAGAGGAAGAATAGAACTCTATTGGACATGGCAAGGACCATGCTTGATGAGTACAAGACTTCGGATCGGTTTTGGGCCAAGGCGGTCAACACCGCTTGCTACGCCATCAACCGGTTATATCTACACCGAATCCTCAAGAAGACATCATACGAACTCCTAACCGGTAAAAAGCCCAATATTTCATATTTTAGAGTCTTTGGTAGCAAATGCTTTATACTTGTTAAAAGAGGTAGAAAATCTAAATTTGCTCCTAAGACTGTAGAAGGCTTTTTACTAGGATATGATTCAAACACAAGGGCATATAGAGTCTTTAACAAGTCCTCGGGACTAGTTGAAGTTTCTTGTGACGTTGTGTTTGATGAGACTAACGGCTCTCAAGTAGAGCAAGTTGATCTTGATGAGATAGGTGAAGAAGAGGCTCCATGCATCGCACTAAGGAACATGTCCATTGGGGATGTGTGTCCTAAGGAATCCGAAGAGCCTCCAAATGCACAAGATCAACCTTCCTCCTCCACGCAAGCATCTCCACCAACTCAAAATGAGGATGAAGCTCAAGTTGATGAAGTAGAAGATCAAGCAAATGAGCCACCTCAAGATATTGGCAATGATCAAGGGGGAGATGCAAATGAGGAAGACAAGGAGGAAGAGGAACAAAGACCGTCACACCCAAGAGTCCATCAAGCAATTCAACGAGATCACCCCGTCGACACCATCCTTGGCGACATTCATAAGGGGGTAACTACTCGATCTCGTGTTGCCCATTTTTGTGAACATTACTCGTTTGTTTCCTCTATTGAGCCACACAGGGTAGAGGAAGCACTCCAAGATTCGGATTGGGTGGTGGCGATGCAAGAGGAGCTCAACAACTTCACTAGGAATGAGGTATGGCATTTAGTTCCACATCCTAATCAAAATGTTGTAGGAACCAAATGGGTCTTCCGCAACAAGCAAGACGAGCATGGTGTGGTGACAAGGAACAAAGCTCGACTTGTGGCCAAAGGATACTCCCAAGTCGAAGGTTTGGATTTCGGTGAAACCTATGCACCCGTAGCTAGGCTTGAGTCAATTCGCATATTATTAGCCTATGCTACTTACCATGGCTTTAAGCTTTATCAAATGGGCGTGAAAAGTGCCTTCCTCAATGGACCAATCAAGGAAGAGGTCTATGTTGAGCAACCTCCCGGCTTTGAAGACAGTGAGTATCCTAACCATGTCTATAAGCTCTCTAAGGCGCTTTATGGGCTCAAGCAAGCCCCAAGAGCATGGTATGAATGCCTTAGAGATTTCCTTATTGCTAATGGCTTCAAAGTCGGTAAAGCCGATCCTACTCTATTCACGAAAACTCTTGAAAATGATTTGTTTGTATGCCAAATTTATGTTGATGATATCATATTTGGGTCTACTAACGAATCTACTTGTGAGGAATTTAGTAGGATCATGACACAGAAATTCGAGATGTCAATGATGGGGGAGTTGAAGTATTTTCTAGGATTTCAAGTGAAGCAACTCCAAGAGGGCACCTTCATTAGCCAAACGAAGTATACACAAGACATTCTCAACAAGTTTGGGATGAAGGATGCCAAGCCCATCAAGACACCCATGGGAACTAATGGGCATCTCGACCTCGACACGGGAGGTAAGTCCGTGGATAAAAAGGTATACCAGTCGATGATAGGTTCTTTACTCTATTTATGTGCATCTCGACCGGATATTATGCTTTCCGTATGCATGTGTGCAAGATTCCAAGTCGACCCTAAGGAAGCTCACCTTACGGCCGTAAAACGAATCTTGAGATATTTGGCTTATACTCCTAAGTTTGGGCTTTGGTATCCTAGGGGATCCACATTTGATTTAATTGGTTATTCCGATGCCGATTGGGAGGGGTGCAAAATCAATAGGAAGAGCACATCGGGGACTTGCCAGTTCTTGGGAAGATCCTTGGTGTCTTGGGCTTCAAAGAAGCAAAATTCGGTCGCTCTTTCCACCGCCGAAGCCGAGTACATTGCCGCAGGTCATTGTTGCGCGCAATTGCTTTGGATGAGGCAAACCCTGCGGGACTACGGTTACAAATTAACCAAAGTCCCTTTGCTATGTGATAATGAGAGTGCAATCAAAATGGCCGACAATCCCGTCGAGCATAGCCGCACTAAGCACATAGCCATTCGGTATCATTTTCTTAGGGATCACCAACAAAAGGGAGATATCGAGATTTCATACATTAATACTAAAGATCAATTAGCCGATATCTTTACCAAGCCTCTTGATGAACAATCTTTTAACAAACTTAGGCATGAGCTAAATATTCTTGATTCTAGGAATTTCTTTTGTTAACTTGCACTCATAGCTCATTTGTAGACCTTTGATCATATCTCTTTCATATGCTATGACTAATGTGTTTTCAAGTCTATTTCAAACCGAGTCATAGGTGTATTGAAAGGGAATTGGAGTCTTCGGCGAAGACAAAGGCTTCCACTACGTAACTCATCCTTCGCCGTCGCTCCAAGCAACTCTCCGTTCTAGGGGGAGGAAACATGAGCACCAAGCAAAAGGACTTCGTCTTTGGTATAATCTTAACTCATTTATTTATGACCAAAGAGGAAGATAGTGCTTCGAGGGCTCTACTGATTCCGTTTTTGGCGATTCATGCCAAAGGGGGAGAAAGTAAGAGCCCAAAGCAAAAGGACCGCACCACCACCAATTTCAAAAACTTAATGTTTCTAAGATAATTTTCAATTGGCATCCTATTATGTTCAAAAAGGGGAGAAAGTAGTATTTCAAAATTGATTCATCAAAACCCTCTTGAACACTAAGAGGAGGATTTCATTTAGGGGGAGTTTTGTTTAGTCAAAGGAAAAGCATTTGAAATAGGGGGAGAAAATTTCAAATCTTGAAAATGCTTTGCAAAATCTTATTCATTTACCTTTGACTATTTGCAAAAGAACTTTGAAAAAGATTTACAAAAGAATTTGCAAAGACAAAACATGTGGTGCAAGCGTAGTCCAAAATGTTATATAAGAAAGAAACAATCCATGCATATCTTGTAAGTATTTATATTGGCTCAATTCCAAGCAACCTTTGCACTTACATTATGCAAACTAGTTCAATTATGTACTTCTATATTTGCTTTGGTTTGTGTTGGCATCAATCACCAAAAAGGGGGAGATTGAAAGGGAATTAGGCTTACACCTAGTCCCTAATTAATTTTGGTGGTTGAATTGCCCAACACAAATAATTGGACTAACTAGTTTGCCCAAGTGTATAGATTATACAGGTGCAAAAGGTTCACACTCAGCCAATAAAATGACCAAGTTTTGGATTCAACAAAGGAGCAAAGAGGCAACCGAAGGCACCTCTGGTCTGGAGGCACCGGACTGTCCGGTGTACACCGGACAGTGTCCGGTGCACCAGAGGACTCCAACTCGAACTCGCCACCTTCGGGAATTTCCAAGGCCGGCGCGCTATAATTCACCGGACTGTCCGGTGTACACCGGACAGTGTCCGGTGCGCCAAGGAGGAGCGGCCTCAGGAACTCGCCAGCTTCGGGAATCTCCAACGGCTAGTCCGCTATAATTCACCGGACATGTCCGGTGTGCACCGGACTGTCCGGTGCAACTCCGAAGCAACGGCTACCTGCAGCGCATTAAATGCGCGCGCAGCGCGCGCAGGAGTCAGGCGCGCCCATACTGGCACACCGGACAGCAAACAGTACATGTCCGGTGTGCACCGGACACCCAGGCGGGCCCACAAGACAGAAGCTCCAACGGTAAGAATCCAACGGCAGTGATGACGTGGCGGGGGCACCGGACATGTCCGGTGTGCACCGGACTGTCCGGTGCGCCATCGAGCAGACAGCCTCCCAACGGCCACTTTTGGTGGTTGGGGCTATAAATACCCCAACCACCCCACCATTCATTGCATCCAAGTTTTTCACTTCTCAACCACTTACAAGAGCTAGGCATTCAATTCTAGACACACCAAAAGAGATCAAATCCTCTCCAACTCCACACAAGTCTCTAGTGATTAGCGAGAGAGATTTGCCGTGTTCTTTTGAGCTCTTGCGCTTGGATTGCTTCTTTTCTTTCTCACTTGTTCTTGAGATCATAACTCCATTGTAATCAAGGCAAGAGGCACCAATTGTGTGGTGGCCCTTGCGGGAAGTTTTGTTCCCGGCTTTGATTTGAGAAGAGAAGCTCACTCGGTCCGAGGGACCGTTTGAGAGAGGGAAGGGTTGAAAGAGACCCGGCCTTTGTGGCCTCCTCAACGGGGAGTAGGTTTGAGAGAACCGAACCTCGGTAAAACAAATCTCCGTGTCTCACTTGCTTATTCGCTTGAGATTTGTTTTTCACCCTCTCTCGCGGACTCGTTTCTTTGTTACTAACGCTAACCCGGCTTGTAGTTGTGTTTATATTTGTAAATTTCAGTTTCGCCCTATTCACCCTCCCTCTAGGCGACTTTCAATTTCCCTTTCAGATGACTCCTAGCACGCGATGGTGGTGAAGACCTCCGCATGGAACGGGTGTGGCGTCTGAGTGTGGCTACGGGTGTGAGGCGATTTTTGGTAGGAGGTGGCAATATGCACGGCTTCACATTTGAATGAGGAGATCGTGGCCCTGGGCGCCTGGTTCCTCGGTGCCGTGGGCGCTGGCGGTTGCGCGATGGGGATGAATGGGGGGCAATGGGCGCTAGATGGTGTTCCCAGCAGCGGCGGCGGCACGCTGCACATCCGCGCCCTGCACACGAGTAGGTGATCTGGCCGCGGGGCTGGCTAACCGGCTAAGAGGCGAGCGGGCCACATGCTTGTGCAGCTAGCTAGGCCAGTGCAAGCGGGGGAGCTGGGTTGAGGGCGTGTGCGACACGGTGGGCCCCACAGCCAAAGGCCCATGTAGGGGGAGGGGCATTGGGCCTCGAGACATGCCGGGCCGACCAAGAGGGAGGGAGAGAGGGCTAGGTCAAGCGTGGGAGAGATGGGTTTTCCCATTTTGTTTTTTCCATTATTTTCTTCCTATTTGATTTCAACCATGTGTGGAGCACACAAACTAAGTGAATGCTCATCCAATAAATTCATCAATCTAAAACATATTGTCACACTCGGTTTTAGAAGGTAAACCGAATGCGAACCATGTACGTGCCAGGATCAGAAATTCACGTACACAGCGATTACATAAATGACTCATCATAGCACAATGCTTCGAATTACAATAAAGAGTAAGTAATAATATTACAGACTAGAGCCATTTACATAATATAAATCAAAGTACACAGAATCGAAACGTAGCCAACGTAAACAACCCACCACAGGCAGCTGACTGGGGGAGGTCGCTAGCCTAATCCTCGAACTCGTCGATGTCCTAGAACTCCTGGAGATCCGCCTCGACGACTTCTTCTTTACCTGAGCATAGATTGCACCAAAGGCAACCTGGTGTTTTGTGAAAGCAAGGGTGAGTACACATCAACGTACTCAGCAAATGTCCCGTTTGGCTGAGGTGGACTAGCTGTATGTGGAGTTAAGCTCAAGCAGTTGCTTTTAGTTGGTCAGATATTTATTATTAGTGGAAGCCAAGTTTTAGTAATAGCCAACCCGTGAACAGCTTCCTCCTCGAGGAACATCATGGTCATCATCGAACCAAAACATTAATAGAACCATTGAGTCTCAAACCAGTTGTATCTCTAATCAAAGAGGATCCCAAGGCCGCTCATAACCGTGAGCACGGCTGATATATCCGTTTCTAACCCTCTGCAGAGGTCGCACACTTTACCCATGAGCCGTGATTCCCGTTTTGCCCGGGGATCATGACTCCCCATTGATCACTTCCTAGGTGGTCCGGCAGGGTATCACTACGTAGCTTTTACAAAGATTCCCTAGAGGTCATAGCCGCCCGTTAGGTTTCTCCAGTTTGATAAACACAGTACCTCTCCCCGCAGGAGGGTGACTAACAAAAACAAAACGAAAGAACCTCGGCACTCAGCCTCGGCAGAGCAAGCACTGTGCCTGGACCCCATTAACGGCACGACGGCGAAGCAACTACACCTCTAGTTCCTCTAATTAATTAGCTAAGGGCATCCCATTTCACCCTCATGGTTGCATTGTTATCCCGGGTGGTCTCTCAACGAACAGGTCCTTACGGAGAGGCACTCGAGAAACAGCCCGAGCCCCCTAAAGTATCACAATATCCTCATCAGGATAACATCATCGTATCATAAATATTCACAGCATGTTCATTGATTATAGTAAAGCAATAGCATGAAGCGAACCATAATAACCCAAAAGGTAATCAAGGACAAGGTAAATACAAAACTAGTCCATCCTTAGGTTTCAATTAAGTAGTGCGGGACAGTGAATTATAAATAGATAGGACATAATGGGTCAGAGGACACTTGCCTTCACCAAATAGATGCTCAGTGTCTTCTACCTCGTAGAACTCAAAGAACTTGATCACTTGGTCGCCGAAGCTCGATCTTCGATCCCTTGAAGCTCAGGAAACGAATCGCGATCTAATCACCACGCGAAGCGAAGACGAACAAGCACATGCAAACAAGCATATATAAATGCATAAGAACATTACACCATACAAGATAAAATGTTATAAAAACATGCAGCATAAAATACAGCTCGATTCTATGGTCACGTGAGGGAAAGAAATGTCGAACTCGAAGCGACGGTCGGGAAAATATCGTGTTTACGCTAAACAAGTATTAACGCTAACAATTAATTCGACCTTACCAATTATAAACTATATCCACTATTTGGTTTGATTAATCGGCTACACTAACAACTATCAAATAAATAAGTAATATAATTAGCTTGAGAGATTCTAAGCCAGGTAAGTTTACTATGCGCGAAACAGCACGACAGCGCGAAACAGCACGACAGCGCGAACGATACGTGAAACAGCACGCGACCACAAGCACATCACGCGCGCAAGCGCGCGCGACAGGCGAGAAAGACTAAATAGATGACGCGTTTATACTAAACAAGAAATGACTAATTGGTGTGGGCTACCATAATCAAAATATTAAATAACACGAGGACAACGTGAAAACGGCGCACGAGGGCGATGGCTACAACAGCGCACGAAAGCTCACCCGACCGAGCGAGGGCACCCAGCAAGCACAGCACGACGACATAGCACGCGCAGAGCGGGCAACAGCGAGGCGAGCAGCGCGAATGCGCGCACGCAGGGGGGGTAGACGAACGAATCTAGGGGGGTAGATGGAGGGGTAGACAGACGCCGTCAGAGTCCCAACGACGTGCCGCACATATGCGAAAGCGAGTGCGCGCTAGCTGTGAGGAGGTGTTTGGGGCTGCAGTGCGCGTGGTTTGGCGAATCGCACCATGCGGGGGCCGTGCGTAGGGGTAGACGCGTGCTCCCAACTCGACGAGCGAGGGTACGTGTATGACTAGACGACGAACAACGAACGACGCGCACAAGAGTTGGATCGAGGGTGCGCAGGTTGCGCAACGACCACTCCGAACCAGCGACGTCGAGGCTTAGCGCAGGGACAACTTCGCTGGCCGAGGGACGGGGAGGGTAACGACGAGCAGGAGAGCGGGGGCTTGGCGTCGAGCTCCTAGGGACCGTGCCCCGGTCGGCTGAGCCGCGGACTCGTGCACGAAGGGGAGGGCAGGGGCTGCTGACCACCGCGCGCGGGGACACAACCTCGGACTCGCCCGGCGAGGGTGCTGGTCGTCGGTGGATCGGAGGCGCAGCGACGGTTGGACATATGGCGGCGTGCGAGGGGCTCGACAGTGGAGCCTCGCCACCGCAATGGGCTCGATCGGGGCCGACCATGGCAAGCGCAGGGAAGGGCATGGGAGAGGGGGGGGGGTAAGCGACGGGCTTCACCTCACAACGATGAACACCAGTGGGAGCACGGACGACGACACATGGAGCTTTGGCGGTCGACGCGACGCGAGCTCCGGACGGGTCGGCAAGGGCCGACCGCGACGCCGCTGCGTTGGGCAGGGAGCCGCGCCGCGCACGGGGCTGCTGCGGCTAGGGCTGGCTGGGTCTGGCCGCCGTGCCACGCTGGCTGAGAGCCGTTGGCTGCGCGCCACGGGCCGCTGGCCGCCGACCGCGCGGGCTAGCCGCGCCTGCTGCCGCGCGCGCTGGGCGAGCCGCCGGCTGGCCGCACCGAGGACGAGGTCGGGCTCGCGCGCCAGCCTAGGGAGCTCGTCGGGGAAGGGCCTCAGCCATGGCTGCGGCACGGCGGCGCACCGCGAGCAGGGCCCAAGGGGCTCCCCGCCGGGGCCATGGCCCGCGCGGGCTGCAGGGCGAGCACGCGGCTGCGCCCATGGGCGAGGTGGCGGCGCTCCTACTGCGCGCGCTAGGATGCGGCGAGGAGTGCGCGGAGGGAGAGCAGTGCATCGGCGGTTGGACGAGCGGCTGCGCGCGCGTGCGAGCTGGGCGTGGCGGCGGCTGGGAAGAACCAGGGGAGAAGGGAGAAGGAGGCGCTGGTGGGGCCCGCTTGCTAGTGAGAGGCGGCAGGAGTGGAGGTGAGGGGCGATCGGCTGGGCCTAATGGGCCAGTTTAGTTAGGGTTTTGTGTTTTCCTTTTTTTTCTATTTCCTTTTTATTTCAAATTTCGAAATACGTATTTAAATAATCATAAAATCCCTAAGAATCAAACCAAAATTATTTATAAATAACATATTAGTTCTTGGACTAAATATATTATTTATGTGAATTTTCATTTAAGAAGAGATGATATTCAATATTCAAAATGAGCATTCCAAAAATCATTCCAAATGAACAAACACTTCAATGAAAGGTTTATTACCATGATTACCATTATAAACTAGAATTATTAAAACCTTATTTTAGCAATTAGTTATTTTTGTAGAATGAGATTTTTCTTCATAAGATCGAATTCGTAAATTGGATTTTCAAATTAATTCAAACAAAATATATGCTTCAGCATGAATGCAACACTCAAGCACCTCTAAGGTTTTATTTTAGTAGGCTTACATATATAAAACAAAATAACTCCCCACTATTTGGAAAAAGATTAGAAAAGAAGGATAGAAAGAGGGTAACACCTGAATTTGGTGGATATTAGAAAAAAAATTTTACACCCCAAATTCAGGGTGTTACAAATATGCTCCAGCATGATGCATCAACCAAACTCCTTTAGGGTTTAAATCTCTAGCTTTACACGTATACTAAAAATATTTTTCTTTTTTCACAAATGAGGAATAAACAAATTAGGAGAGAATGAATAAAGGAGGGTAACACATGAAAATAAATTAGATTGCCTAATTTAACCCTCCCTGTTAAGCGTCATTGTTCCCTATAGTGCTTTGGCCTGGGTTGCCTCACTTCATCATAGCCACATGTTGCCACACCATGACAGGGTCACACTAAGCCTGAGCTCGTGCCTGTGTTGTGCTCACGTGACCTATGCCTAAGCCTTGCGTACTCAATGAGGTGACCATTTAGCGGACCTTGGCCCCCTCTCTTACCCTTCCTAATGGATCTTATCCCGTTGGCGTGCTCAGAGTTTGCACTAAGTGAAGAGGGAAAAAGATATAGATAGAGAAGATAACATTTTGATTTATAGAGACTCATGCAAAATTTTACGGCGTTGTGCAATACTTTCTATGCCCTTAAGTAAAGATGACAATCGATAAATCCTCATCGGGCATTGACACCTCATACCCATTCCACCATAACAATTAGAGATCACTAGTCCCCATACCTGACCAGGGTGGAGATTTTTTAGACTATACCTGACTATATAAATTAGAATGTTAGGTCATGCGTACCCTCTAATAATTCATTTAAGCACATAAAAATTAGCAACAATCATTAGTCACATCACACATAAATTTAGACAAAATAATAGCATAATAATGTCTACTGCAACCACTGGTCGTAGGACACCAGAATTCCATGATCCATACATTGCATTAGAAGGTAACATACTTCACTAACAATAGCCACTAGCACTTAAGATATTATAGTTCACAAGTTCCATGAGACCATCACATAAATCACTACATAGCCAAAAGGGATATATAAATTAAATTTTTAAGTTTATATCACTCAATATATATATATATATATATATATATATATATATATATATATATATATATATATATATATATATATATATATATATATATATGATAACATAACTGCTAGTTTTTGTTGATGTCTTGTTTTGCTTCACCTGGAGATGGAGGCTGAAAGCATCTAGGCCCCTGGTTGGTTTTAGTGATTAATGACAACGTAATATTATATGTGACTAACGTGTGTTTTGCAGAGACAAATGGTAAGTTAGGTCGCATGACAGGTAGAAGTACTACAACGGTGAAAACAATCCCGGAGATAAGAACTCGAAGCGACGGCTAAAACGACGGAACAAAAGGTGAAGGTCTAAAGAGTCCGAGTGTCAAGGAGATGTGGACACTCGCGATTTAGTTAGGTCTTTTATTCTCTTTTAGCCGTACTATAAAGAGGGGTTGTCGATGAGTAGTTTGACCAAGAGAGTTCTAGTGTAGTGTTGGTGCACAATCACACTCATATACAGTGCTAGGTGTCACTCTAGAACTCACACAAAAGTTAGAACGAAAACCGATTTGAAAATCAGCTGAAAAACAAGACTTAGAGTTTCTGGCTTTGGGGCACCGGACTGTCCGGTGTGCACCGGACTGTCCGGTGCACCCTCTGCCAGGTGGGCCAGGCTGGTCCACGGCAGGGACTCTCCCAGTCGCAGAAACCCGAGAGCGCAGCCTTCGGAAATGAATTTTAGCGGCACACCGGACACCGCACCGGACATTGAACTGTTCACTGTCCGGTGCGCCATGAGTCCAATGGCTAGCTGTCAGAACTAGCCGTTGGAAGTGACCGTTGGCGCACCGGTGGCGCACCGTTGGCGCACCGGTGGCGCACCGGACTGTCCGGTGCGCCATCGCGCAGACTTTGCCTGTAACGGCTAGTTGGTGGGTGAGGGCTATTTATACCCCTTCCACCCACCATATTCAATGTCTTGCACTCCACATTTATTCCAGCACCTTGGTAGAGTATTGCAAGCACCAAAAGCCTTGTGAGGAGATTAGAGAATCATAATTCACGCTTGTTCCTCATTAGCGCTAGGGAGAACCACCTAGAGCACACACCACTTGCATTAGGCTTCTCTTGGTCAAGCGAAAGTCTATGGCTTGTTACTCTTGGTGATCGGCATCACCTAGACGGCTTGGTGGCGTTGGGAGCTCGGTGATCACCATGAAGATCTTGTTGGTGACCCGACTCAAGTTTGTAAGCGGTCTCGAGGGATCCACCGCGCCGGAGTGGCAAAGGATCATCTCGTAGTGAGCACTTGGTTCTTGCGAGGACCAAGGGGGAGCGATACCCTTGCACGGGTGCTCCAACGAGGACTAGTGGAGAGTGCCGACTCTTCGATACCTCGGGAAAAATTGGAGGAGTCTTCTAAACTTTGCTTTACATTCCGCACTTAATTCAAGCTATTTACTTTGTGTATTTGTTTAGCAAGTATTTGAAGCATTGTCTTAGCCTTGTTACATTTCTAGTATTATTTTCTTAGTGCTAGTTGTTGGGGTGAAGTTGGGCTCTTGTTTAGCTCTTGCTTAGGTTTTAATTAGTGTTGATTTTTAGAAAAGCCCAATTCACCCCCCCTCTTGGGCATCGTGATCCTTTCAATTGGTATAAGAGCCTTGTTGCTCATAGATTAGCTTAACCGCTAGAGTTACGATGTCCGGTGGGGATGGACCTCCTCCCGTTTTTGATGGTGACGATTTTCCTTATTGGAAAATTCGTATGGAAGCATACTTAGAGGCTATAGACATTGGTGTCTATAAAGCCGCCACACAAGGGTTTCCCCAACCTAGAGATCCCACAAATCTTATAGGTGATGAGTTCAATTATGAGAAATGGAATGCGAAGGCCAAAAACACCCTTTTTAGAGGCCTTTGCAAAGATGTGTTCAATAGAGTTCGGAATCATAAAAATGCTCATGATTTGTGGATGGACATTTGTGCTCTACACGAAGGAACTAGAAGTGAACGTGAGGAAAGATATCACATAGCTATGCGAAAGTTAAACTCTTTTGAAATGCTTACTAATGAAAATGCAAATGCTATGTACTCACGACTTAATATTCTTGTAGAGGAAGTCAATGGATTGGGGCTTACTCAAATCTCACAACCGGATGTTGTGAGGAAGATTCTCAGTGTCCTCCCAATAGACAAATATGGACACATTGTCACTGTGCTACATCAAATGGATCTTTCAGTTACCACACCTACACAAATTTTGGGAAAGATCAATGCCCATGAGATGTACATGCACATCAACAAAGAAGAATCATCTTCCAAGAGAAAGGATTTGGCTCTCAAAGCAAATCATGAAAGAAAGGGAAAAGCGAAAATACAAGTTGAGGAAGAATCCTCAAGTGATGATGACCTTGATGCAAACATTGCCTTGATGGTAAGGAAGACCACCAAGATGTTGAAGAAGCTAAATAGAGAAGGCATCAAATTTGATTCAAGAAAGAAGAAGTTCTTTTCCAACAAAAGAAAGCCCATCTCTGAGATGGACTGCTACAACTGTGGTGAGCTTGGTCATCTTGCTCATCAATGCAACAAGCCCAAGAAGAACAAGTTCAAGGGCAAGAAGGAAGATGACAACGATGATGAAAAGAAGGAAAAGAAATTCTTCAAGAGGAAGGATGGGAAGCAAAAGAGGTTCCACAAGAAGAAGAATGGAAAGGCCTATATTGTTGGCGACTGGCTCACCGACGTCGAATCATCAAGTGGATCTTCTTCAAGTGAAGAAGAGGATGATAAAAAAGTTGCGGCCATCGCCGGGGACTTCTCTTCACCACCACCATCGCCATCATCCACTTCTCACCTGTGCCTTATGGCTAGGGGTGAACGAAAGGTACAAAATGATATTAATATTGATGATGCTAGTGATAGTGATAGTGATGAAGAATTTGCTTCACCTTCATATGATGAGTTAGCTGACTTACTTAAAGAATATACTCAAATCATTAGAAAGTCAAAAGCTAAATGTGATAGGTTGAAAAATGAAAATGAATCTTTAAGTGCCAAGTATGACATAGTTATAAAGGCTAGTGATGAAATAAAAGAAGAAAATAAAACTATGTCATCAACTGTAAATGAGCTCACAAACTCCCTAAAAGATGCTAAGGAGAAATATGACAAATTAAATGAAGCTAATAGGGAGTTGCAAAATAGACTAGTTAAGATCAAGGAAGACTATACTCAAATTAAATTTGATCATGACAATCTTCTTGTTGAAAAATGAACTTTTATCTTGCAAAACACATGAGGCTATTAACCCTGTTGATAAGCTTGATGTAGCAACCTCATGTGATGATTTGATTCAAGAAGAGCAAACTAGTCTACATGCTGAATTGACTGAAAAAGTTGAAGTCCTGACTTTAGACAACCAAAAATTGAAGAATTACTTGACTGATGCAACTACTAGAGGAAAAGTTGCTATTGAGAACAATGATTTCAACAATGAGTTGGCAGTGGATAATCAAAGGCTTAAGAATGAGGTCGAGAAACTAAAAAGTGAAAATGAACATCTTGCAACAAGTGTGCAAAAGTTCAACAAGGGTCAATACCTCCAAAATGAGCTGCTTATGAACACTGTTATGAAAAATAACAAGAGTGGTATTGGATACAATGCTTTTGTGCAAAAGAAAGCTATCACTCAATACAAGCCAATGCAGACTCACAAGCCTATCAAATGCTTTGAGTGTGGAAATGAAGGTCATTTTGCCCACAACTGCAAAGCTAAACCACCAACTCCCTTGCCTAAGCACTCAAGACCATTTGCTTTCAATGCTCACTATGTTCTAAGAAAGGTTGCAAATGGAAAGATTAAAGTTACATTCCTAGGTCCACCAAATAAGAGTAGACCTAGACAAATCTGGGTGGCAAAGTCCTTAATTGAGAGAGTCACTGGTCCTATGCAATATAGGGCTCTCAAAACTCAAGCTTGAATTGTCTGTGAATGTAGGTGAACTACAAGACCGGTGGGAGCCATTGGGTTATTGACAGTGGATGCACACAACATATGACAGGCAACCCACGGATGTTCTACCTCATTAGATGAGAATGTTGATGGTCAAGATAAAATCACATTTGGAGACAACTCAAAAGGAAAAGTACAAGGACTTGGCAAGGTGGCAATCTCAAATGACTTATCAATATCAAATGTTCTCTTAGTTGCACCTTTGAGCTTCAATTTATTATCAGTGGGACAACTCTGTGATCTTGGACTTCAATGCTTATTCACTCCATCAGAGGTTATTGTAACAAAAATGGATGATGAATCAATGGTATTCAAGGGTTTTAGATACAACAACCTCTACTTAGTGGATTTCACTTCAGAAGATGCAGACTTAAGAACTTGCCTCTTCACCAAAGCTTCTCTTGGATGGCTTTGGCATAGGAGGCTTGCACATGTTGGGATGAGCACACTCAAGAAGGTATTAAAGAAAGATATGGTTAGAGGATTAAAGGATGTGGTGTTTGAAAAAGACAAGCCATGCAGTGCATGTCAAGCTGGAAAGCAAGTTGCTAATACACATCCCACTAAAGCTTTCATGTCAACATCAAGGCCACTGGAACTACTTCATATGGATTTATTTGGACCTACAAATTATGTCAGTGCCGGTGGCAACCTCTACTGTCTAGTGATTGTTGATGACTTCTCAAGATACACTTGGGTGTTCTTTCTCCATGACAAATCTGAAGTTGCATCTATATTCAAGAAGTTTGCCAAGAAAGCACAAAATGAATTTGATTGCAAGATTAAGAAGATTAGAAGTGACAATGGCAAAGAATTTGACAACACCAACATTCATGAGTACTGTGATGAAATTGGGATCAAGCATGAAGTATCTGCCACATATACACCTCAACAAAATGGAGTTGTTGAAAGGAAAAATAGGACCTTGATCACTCTTGCAAGAACAATGATTGATGAGTATAACACACCGGAGAGGTTTTGGGCCGAAGCTGTCAACACTGCTTGCTATGCATCAAACAGGCTATTTCCTCACCGGCTACTTGCGAAGACTCCTTATGAACTGCTAAATGGGAAAAAGCCAGACGTCTCTTTCTTCCGGGTGTTTGGGTGCAAATGCTACATCTACAAAAAACGCCATCATCTAGGGAAGTTTCAAAGACGTTGTGATATTGGTTTTCTTTTGGGTTATTCATTAAAGTCCAAAGCATATCGAGTATTCAACCATGCCACTGGCGTGGTAGAAGAAACATATGATGTGGAATTTGATGAGACTAATGGCTCCCAAGGAGCACTTGAAAATCTTGATGATGTAGGTGATGAGCCACTTAGGGAAGCAATGAAGAACATGCCTATTGGAGCTATCAAACCAAAAGAAGATGAAGAAGAGGTGCAAATCATTGACAGGCCTTCTTCATCAAGTGTACCACAAGATGATGAAAAAGATGAGAGGCATGCAAATGAAGATACATTTGTCTCTCATGAACAAGCAAGGGTACAAGCCGAAGATGTTGATGCTCCAGGATCTTCTTCCCAAGTGGTTGACAGGAGAAACTCATCACTACTTCAAGCTCATCCTCAAAACCAAATCATCGGGAGTCCTTCACAAGGGGTTATTACTCGATCACATAGACATGCTAATTTTATTGAACATCACTCTTTTGTTTCTTGTGTTGAGCCTACTTGTATAGATGAGGCGCTACAGGATCCAGACTGGGTGAATGCCATGCATGAAGAACTTAACAACTTCACCCGTAACGAAGTTTGGACCCTGGAGAAGCCCCCACAAGATGCAAGAATCATTGGAACAAAGTGGGTGTTCAGAAACAAACAAGATGATCAAGGTGTGATTGTAAGAAACAAGGCAAGACTTGTCGCAAAGGGATTCTCTCAAGTTGAAGGCTTAGATTTTGGAGAGACCTTTGCACCGGTTGCTCGACTGGAAGCCATCCGTATCCTACTTGCATATGCATCATGTTATGATATAAAACTTTATCAAATGGATGTAAAAAGTGCATTTTTAAATGGCTTCATAAATGAACTTGTATATGTTGAGCAACCGCCTGGATTTGAAGACCCTAGATATCCTAACCATGCTTACAGGTTGTCCAAGGCGCTATATGGGCTAAAGCAAGCTCCAAGGGCTTGGTATGAGCGTCTTCGCGACTTCCTCATCGAAAAGGGCTTCAAAATCGGGACCGTCGACACAACTCTCTTCACAAAGAAACATAACGGTGATATTTTCATTTGTCAAGTATATGTTGATGATATAATCTTTGGCTCGACAAATGACTGTCATTGCAAGGAATTTGGTGAGTTGATGTCGAAGGAGTTCGAGATGTCAATGATTGGTGAGCTAACATACTTCCTCGGTTTTCAAGTCAAGCAAATGAAAGATGGCAACTTTCTCTCACAAGAGAAGTATACCAAAGACTTGTTGAAAAGATTCAACATGGAGAAGTGCAAACCAATCAAGACCCCCATGCCTACAAATGGACATCTCGACTTAGATGAGGGAGGTAACCCGGTCAATCAAACTCTCTACCGTTCTATGATTGGTAGTTTATTATACCTTACCGCATCTAGGCCCGATATTATGTTTAGTGTCTGCATGTGTGCTAGATTTCAATCTAATCCTAAGAAAGCTCATCTTCGCGCTGTTAAGAGGATTCTTAGGTATCTCAAGCACACCACAAGCGTTGGTCTGTGGTATCCCAAAGGAGCTACTTTTGATTTAATTGGCTATTCCGATTCGGATTATGCCGGTTGCAAAATTGATAGGAAAAGTACTTCTGGGGGATGCCATCTGCTTGGTAGATCACTAGTTTCATGGACATCCAAAAAGCAAAATAGTGTTGCCTTGTCAACTGCCGAAGCGGAATACATTGCCGCAGGTGCTTGTTGCACACAGATTTTATATATGAAGCAAACTCTTCTAGACTATGGCGTAGTTCTAGAAAAAGTACCTTTGTTGTGTGATAATGAGAGTGCTGTTAAAATTGCTAATAATCCTGTACAACACTCTCGCACCAAGCACATTGATATCCGTCATCACTTCCTTAGAGATCATGTTGCTAAAGGAGATATCATTTTAGAAGGAGTGAGGTCGGAAGATCAATTAGCGGATATTTTCACTAAGCCACTTGATAAGACCCGCTTTTGCATGTTGAGGAATGAACTAAATATCCTTGATCTCAGAAATTTTATGTGAAATGTCAAATGGTGTTGTCAAGCTTGCATTGCATATTTAAATTCTTTGTATTGCATCTAGGGCTTGTCTAACCTAGTTGAGATAACCGCCAATAAAGCGAGTGAAAAAGCTTAACTCGGGTCAAACTTGACAAGTCTTAGTTTTTAAGCTTTTAGCACTTAAATTCTTTCTTTTCATGCAATTATTGGTTCTTGAAATATGCATGAGGTACTGCACTTAGGGGGAGTTTTCAAAACTCAAATCACTCTTGAAAACCCCTAGTGCAAGCCCAAATGCAAATTTCACCATTTGGTTATTTTCTCTAAAAATTATCTAGCCTATGGCAAAATATTTTGAAAAGTATATGAGGGTGCCAATACCTGTCCCAACAAGTGTTATTTTGTGTGATTATAAGTTGGGATTTGGTTTGGTTAGGAGTTGGATAGAAAAATTCAAAATTTTCAAAACTCCCCTCTGTCTGGGCTCACCGGACAGTCCGGTGTGCACCAGACACTGCACTGTGCAATGTCCGGTGCACCGGCAGCCGCGCGCAAAATTCCTCTTTTCCTGTGCGCTGTCCGGTGGTTCACCGGACATCTACTGTGCGCTGTCCGGTGTGCACCGGACAGCCACTGTAGACTGTCCGGTGTGCCCATCTCGCGTTTTAAAAAACGGCCCCCAGCCCGAGCCGGGCCAGAAGCCTCCTTTCTCCAGGCAGCGCCCGCAAGCTCTCAGCTCTCTCTGTCTCTGGCGACTCACCCCTCCGCCGCCGGCGAACTCCCAGCCACCGGCGGCCACCATCTCCGGCGACCTCGTCCCCTTCCTCTACCCTCCTCGGTGAGCGGCTCTCCCTCCCTCGTCCCTTAGTTCTTCTCTGTTCTGGTGAGCAGAGCCTCCCACCTCTTCCTTTCGAGCAATTTCTTCAAATCTTTGTGAAATTTTGTGAATCCTGCTGGTGGAATGCATTGCATTATCCCCATTGTGTATCCCTGCAAGTTTTAGCTCCTTCGGGAGGGCATTCCCACCTCCAATGGCCGTTTCACCAAAACCCTAGATCCCCGCACACCAAGTGCTCGGTGAAATGCCCAAACCAGCCAAACTTGCACCAATTGAACCCAAATTTTTCAGGCACCTTCACCACACTTCCAGTAACCTACTTGCCAAATTTCACGCCAATCCGAGATCCCAAGCTTAATTTTCACCAAAATTCCCGTTTTGCGCGATCGTTTCCGAGCCGAGTGCCCAAAACCCTATTTCTTCGCCTAAATTCAAACCAAGCACACACTTCACTCATATTGACCTATATAAACCTATTCGTGAAGTATCGGCTCAATCCCATATCGTTTCGTGCCTCAATTCGAATTCCAATCATCCTATGTCACTATTTGTCTGTCAAACGTCGTTTTCACGTCGTTTGACTTTTTGATCGTCCTGTCTCGTGCCATATCTCTCTGTGTATGTATTTATTCACATTTCATATGCTTATGACTATGTGACTAATACGTGCTCACCTCTTCTGTCATTTCAGTGACCTTGTGTGACCGTGTGGCGTCTCCCGTCCTGCCTGGATCGTCACCTCTCGTGTGACCTTTCCAGGTAGACATCTCACTCTTTGCTAAATCTATCAGTCACTATTTGCTCTGTGCTTAGTCTCTCTATCTCATTTGCAGACTTTAGTTCAGGATGCTACGCACGAAGAATGCGTCGGCGTCAGGGGGTGGCGATGACGAGGACCCTCGTCGCCCCTTCAGGCAGGTGAAGGGGAAGACTGTCTTTTTGGAGCAGCAGGAAGGCCGCAAGAAGCGGCGTTCGGACAGAGAGGCTCGTGCAGCAGCAGCAGCTACAGCAGCCGCTGCCCAGGCAGCACTTGGAGATCAGCCGGATGTTCCTTCAGATCAGATTGCTTTCCGTGCTCGTCGTCTCGCCTCCCGGTCTCGCTCCTCCACTCACACCTCCGCTTCCACTCCGCCACCCACTCTGCCTGCCCCAGTCACTCCTATTGCTCCATCCACCTCCACTGCCATACCCCCTACCAGCACTACGCCAGCTTCCACTGCTTCCCCTGCCCCCGCTCCCGCTTCCACTCCACCTGTCCCTCCACCTCGCTTCCGGGAGCGTGATGAGACTGAGGTCCGTCCTCTGGCTTCGGATCCTCGTCTATTTGATCTTCAGCGTGCTACTGCAGCCCGGGTACGTCGGTTCAGGTACGTACCCGTGGAGTCTTGGCTGCCAGCTCAGAGAGACCCAGCAGCAGGAGTTCTTTTCAGCACTCGGATTCAGGAGTCATTTTTCAGGGCTCAGATGTCTGCTCAGATTGCGCTACGAGTTCACCGCCTATTGGATCTTCCAGCCTTCTTGCTAGCAGCCGGTGCTGAGTCTGAAGCGCATCTCACCTATTTGCCAGGCCTTCTGTCCTTTCTGACTATCAGCGGCAGATATGTTGAGGAGTGGGTCCGTGTCTTCTATGCCTCTGTTTGGATTGACCCGGATCATCATTGGATGAGGTTCCGCTTTGAGCGCGAGGATGTCACGATCACTGCCAGTCAGATCAGACAGCTTTTTGGATTCCCTGAGTCGGCTACTCGCCTCCACAGTCTCTGCTACGGCATTTCAGATCCTCCACGTCGCCCTCACGGCGGTGTGGCTCCAGGGACAGCTCACGTCGCGGCTTTGTTCCGCCCGCCTTTCACAGATGGGTCGCGACGTTCTCCAGCAGACTTCACTACTGCAGCGAAGTACTTATATGAGCTCGTCAGACGGACACTCCTCCCTAGGATGGGATACAGGGAGGCCACCACTCATATCCAGCTTTGGCTCCTTGGTGCCCTGGTATCCCACTCTGAGTTTGATGTTGTTGACTTTCTGATCTGTGAGATTGAGGACACTGTTCTGGATGGGATTCGTGCTCGACGACAGCTGCCCTATGCTCACTACTTGTGCCACATTTTTGCGCAGCTGATCCAGCCACCTCGTTTTCAGAGTTCCCTTGAGGCCTCACGCCTTGTGTTTGGATCTTACCGTCCTGCTCCTGAGATTCCAGTGCCAGCTTATGCTCCTGTGTATGACACTCAGGCCGAGGATGCAGCACTTCGACAGTTTGACACCCAGGGTACAGCAGCTGATGATGATGATGATGATGATTTTGGGATTCCTCCTCCGCCTCCGCCTCCTATGCCTCCACGCTCCCATGATCATGAGGCTGGGAGTTCTCGTGCTGCTCCTGCTCCTCCTCCGGCTATGGACCCTGCTCTTGCGGCGATTCTGGCCAACCTGGCAGCCGAGCAGGCCCGGTTATCCGAGACGATGCTCTCAATGTTTCAGAGCATGCAGGACAGGCAGGATGCTCTTCAGCAGCAGCTTATTCAGGATAGGGCAGAGAATAGGGCATTCATGGCCCTCATGCTTCAGCATTCTGGTATCTCAGCTCCTCCAGTTCAGTCTGCTCCGCCTTCTTCGCTTCATGCTCCAGTGGTGCCTTCGATCTTGTCTGCACCCCCTGTTGTTACCTCTCCGCTCCGGCCGATCACCTTGGCGTTCACTTCTCCGGTTCTCAGCTCTGTCTGCCCGCAGCCGCCAGTGCCACCAGCATCTGCTGTTACCACTACCGCTGTGGCAGTATCTGTGACCGCTTCTGTTCCGGTAGCTCCTGCAGCGCTGCCTGCGTCCGAGTCAGTACCAGCTCCAGCTTCTACCGCAGATCCTGGATCCGAGACTGACTCTGACCCTCCGTCGGCGTTCGCTCTGCTACCTCGACCTCGACCGGATGCGCCCCCGCCGCCTCCTCCTGCGTCAGATGTTTAGGTCCCTTTTGGTGTTTGACGCCAAAGGGGGAGAGATATGAGTTGTGAGAGCTAGGGGGAGTTAGAGAGTTAGTAGAGAGTCAGTGTCCTTTTGATGTAATATTTGTGCCTGCTACTCTCTGTACTAGCTTTATGTTTTTGGCTCACAAACTCGTCATATACTCTCGTCGCGTATGTTTGACTGTGTGTACTATGTTTTCACCTTATATCATATCACCAGTCTTTTAGCTCTTGTTTCATTAATTTACTTTCTCTTTTATATGAACAAGAATCTTATGATGTGTATGCGCTCACTTTTATTATTATGGTACACATTCTTTCTGTCAAAGATTACTGAGTATAACTAATCATTCTTTCTATTGACAGAATCTTCAAAACAAACTACTCTCTCAAAACTTGTAGGGTTGTCATCAATCACCAAAAAGGGGGAGATTGAAAGCATCTAGGCCCCTGGTTGGTTTTAGTGATTAATGACAACGTAATATTATATGTGACTAACGTGTGTTTTGCAGAGACAAATGGTAAGTTAGGTCGCATGACAGGTAGAAGTACTACAACGGTGAAAACAATCCCGAAGATAAGAACTCGAAGCGACGGCTAAAACGACGGAACAAAAGGTGAAGGTCTAAAGAGTCCGAGTGTCAAGGAGATGTGGACACTCGCGATTTAGTTAGGTCTTTTATTCTCTTTTAGCCGTACTATAAAGAGGGGTTGTCGATGAGTAGTTTGACCAAGAGAGTTCTAGTGTAGTGTTGGTGCACAATCACACTCATATACAGTGCTAGGTGTCACTCTAGAACTCACACAAAAGTTAGAACGAAAACCGATTTGAAAATCAGCTGAAAAACAAGACTTAGAGTTTCTGGCTTTGGGGCACCGGACTGTCCGGTGTGCACCGGACTGTCCGGTGCACCCTCTGCCAGGTGGGCCAGGCTGGTCCACGGCAGGGACTCTCCCAGTCGCAGAAACCCGAGAGCGCAGCCTTCGGAAATGAATTTTAGCGGCACATCGGACACCGCACCGGACTGTCCGGTGTGCACCGGACATTGAACTGTTCACTGTCCGGTGCGCCATGAGTCCAACGGCTAGCTGTCAGAACTAGCCGTTGGAAGTGACCGTTGGCGCACCGGTGGCGCACCGTTGGCGCACCGGTGGCGCACCGGACTGTCCGGTGCGCCATCACGCAGACTTTGCCTGTAACGGCTAGTTGGTGGGTGAGGGCTATTTATACCCCTTCCACCCACCATATTCAATGTCTTGCACTCCACATTTATTCCAGCACCTTGGTAGAGTATTGCAAGCACCAAAAGCCTTGTGAGGAGATTAGAGAATCATAATTCATGCTTGTTCCTCATTAGCGCTAGGGAGAACCACCTAGAGCACACACCACTTGCATTAGGCTTCTCTTGGTCAAGCGAAAGTCTATGGCTTGTTACTCTTGGTGATCGGCATCACCTAGACGGCTTGGTGGCGTTGGGAGCTCGGTGATCACCGTGAAGATCTTGTTGGTGACCCGACTCAAGTTTGTAAGCGGTCTCGAGGGATCCACCGCGCCGGAGTGGCAAAGGATCATCTCGTAGTGAGCACTTGGTTCTTGCGAGGACCAAGGGGGAGCGATACCCTTGCGCGGGTGCTCCAACGAGGACTAGTGGAGAGTGCCGACTCTTCGATACCTCGGGAAAAATTGGAGGAGTCTTCTAAACTTTGCTTTACATTCCGCACTTAATTCAAGCTATTTACTTTGTGTATTTGTTTAGCAAGTATTTGAAGCATTGTCTTAGCCTTGTTACATTTCTAGTATTATTTTCTTAGTGCTAGTTGTTGGGGTGAAGTTGGGCTCTTGTTTAGCTCTTGCTTAGGTTTTAATTAGTGTTGATTTTTAGAAAAGCCCAATTCACCCCCCCTCTTGGGCATCGTGATCCTTTCAGAGGCTATTAGCTCTTCCTCAAAGTTCAAGTCCCTATATGACAATACAACGACAAATTCTACAATAACAAAATAAGAGTACAATTGCACAACACTAGTTTAATTTAAATATATGCACTAACTTGGTGACCATCTTAATATCTTAGAGGCAATATAGAAAGTGAGAGATTTTTTCCCTTGTTATCAACTAAAAAACACCAATCAGGATAAAATCATACAAAACAAAACCAAACCACAAAACAGGACAATGAACATACTTTTGCATATGTTCCGCACCCAATCATGTGAGTACATAAGAGCCTCTAGCATCTTTGAAGTAAACCTACTACCACGCTCATTAAGTACTCTCTCATTAGTGTTTAATGCGCGCTCATACAACTATAGTGATAGAAATTACATAAATACCCTTTGATATCTTCCTCAGGGTTGGATAACATACTGAAGCCACTTATCACCAATCCAACAACTTACACTCTTAGTTTCCCGAGATACCATTTCATCTTCTTTGTAGCAATCCAATTGTGATTTAAATCACACGATAGATAATCTTATACTTGCAACTCTTGCAATCATTAAATCACCTGAGGGTGTGTTCGGTTTTAGCTGTGAGTTGTGAAAAAACTATTGCGAGCTGTCCGCTGTGAAAAAGCTAATATGAGAAAAAGCTGATTGGCTTAAACTACTGAGTTGTACAATGTAAACAAACTCTATATTGTTTATATACAATGTAAACAGACTCTATATTGTTTATATGCGCTCTGTTTAATTATATCTCTTAATCATTATATTTAATTTAAAAAATAATTTCACATTTGTGTTCCTGATTTTTTTTAAAATAAAGTTTTTAATTCCATTTGTAATAAATTTTTTATTAAAAATATTTTTATTTCATTTATTATAATACTTAATTATTTTAATTCTATTTTAGTTTAAATTTATCATGCTTATTTATTAATATAATGAACTTCGATAAACATCAAAGTAGTGTTCATGGTGCTTTCAAATTTGTACTAAAGAAAAGTTGCTTTTTTAATGTAGCTGCGAAAAAATTGAATCCATTTGGTTCAGCTTCTGCTTTCTTAAAGTAGAAGTAGATTTTAAAAGCAGAACCAAATACACCCTAATAAATCTAGGATTTTAGTAGCCTTATCCTCACAAATCTGATAGGTTTTACGAGTTAGCCGCTACAAGACACATCAGCAAGCTCATTTTTTTAAAAGAACAAGGTTCTAGAAGGATTGTAATGCCTAACAGGCAACTAATACTTATCAAATTTGGTTGTTATACTAACCGACATCTCTTCAATCTTTAGATTTTAAGATTATTCTTAGTGCATAGTTTTATTAGATAATTTCAATAATGTCAAATCAATTTTAACTACGAAATGCATCTTGAGTTCCATTTAAATGAGACTCCCTCATCTCGTATAAAACTTTCTTTATCTCTCTACTTATTATATCATCGTTATGTCATCGTATTTTCTTATGTGTCAGAATATTTAATGAAGATAAGCTCAAATAAAATTATCTTCGCCAATAACCTAATATCTGATATCATGTCACCATTGCCATCTTTAGGGCATGTACAGTGGAGAGACACCAAAACGGTTCTCCAAGCACAGGAGACAACTAAGAGACTCTATTGTACAATGGAGTGTCTATAAACGTAGTCTATTAATAAATACAGAATTAAATGTATTTGTATAGCATCAGATCGATAGAACAGACGACAAATTCGTACAGTGGGAAGTGAGACGTCTGTTGCTACTTGGTTTACGAGCCAGAGGCGTCTCTTCACGGAGAGACGGCTCTAAGATTTTTTTGCAAATAACCCCCTTAAACACCTTAAGAGACTCCACATTAAACACCACTGTACATGCCCTTAGCATTCAGGTTTGCAATGGTAAAAATTACTATCATTGGGACCAGCGCTTAGTTAGCATTTTAAGTGGTCACTTAATTTTTTATTCTAAAAGATATGAGATATGACCATTGAAGATATTTTTAGTACTCAACACATAACCCATCTACTACTCCCATCAAGGCGACAAAGCCATCACAGGCCCACATAAAAATCCTCTGTATCCTATGCATCGAACGGACACAACAAACCTTCAAATTTCATTCAAAAACAGGAAGGTTAAAAGAAAAAAAACATAAATCCACACTAAACGTTCTATCTATACTCAACCCACAGCCAAAAAAAAGGCAAAACAAAGGAAAAAAAAAGGAGAATATGCGCCACCGCGGCCAACCGTCGTGACCTCGCCGCCGGTCACCGGTCCATGGACTCCGCCGCCAGCGTCCTCGCCATCCTCAGCAAGCTGCAGTCCCTCGGCTTCTGCGCCGATCTCCGGGTCCCCGACGCCGTCGCGGCCTCCGACCCCTCGGAGGCGTTCGACGCCGTCCTCGCCACGTTCCTGCGCGAGGCCTACACCGGCGGCCGCGAGGCGCGGCCTATCCCCGTGGCTCTTGGAAATGGACGATGCGTTGACCTTCTCCGCCTCTTCCTGGCCGTCCGCGCTGCAGGGGGCTACGCCGGCGTGCCCAACACTCCCGGTGGTTGGGCTGCCGCCGCCGAGTCTGCTGGCATTGACTCCGCCCTCGCGGCGCCCGTCAAGCTGGTCTACGCCAAGTACCTTGGTGCCCTAGACCGCTGGATCCAGAGGCTCGTGGAAGCACATGGGCCCTTCTTGGACGGCGACATGAGGAAGAGGCAAGAGCTGTTCATTGGTACCGATGGAGTGGAGGGAGAAGAAGGGCTCCTGGGCTACAATGGGAGGGAGCAGCGGCATGTGATGCTTAAGAGGAAGAGGGGGGACGTGGTTGGGATGTTGGGTTGGGTGAGGGAGATGGCCGAGAATGCTGGCAATGATGTTGCTGTCTCTGCTGGGTCGTCGGCTGAGTGCTTCTCAATGGCATTGGCGGTCAGGAAGATGGTTACCACGAAGAAGGCTCGCCGAGCAAGCATGTTGGACGCCTCACTTTTTCAGGTGATTTCAATACCTTTGAAGAGTTTGTTGGCAAAACGTTTTACAATTTGACGTTAACTCATTGCATTTTAATACCCCCTTCGTTCTAAAATAATATTCGTTTTAGCTCTTGCTTTTTATGTCCATATTCAAGTGGATGAAGATAAATGTAGACACATAAATAAAACACATACATTAAGTATTTTTTTTCTCGAAAGAGCGCAGGAGGACTGCGCACCCATATATTAAAGTAGAGGGAAAATAAAGGGCCATAAGGACCTAGGTACAAGCACTCCTTATGGAGGCCAGAAACAAGCATACACAAAGCTATCCATAAAACTGGACAAAAAACACTACAGCCCTAGGAGCTAGGTAGTTTGGCTGGCAAAAAAGGAAAGCCCCTTGGCACCAGCCAGCCGCCACGTCTCCTGTTCATCCTCAGCAGCTTGAAGAAGGAAGGAGATAGAGGGGGTCCTTCCATCGAACACCACCTTGTTCCTATGATTCCAAATCATCCAGGCCCCTAAAGCAACAAGGGAGTCCAGTCCTTTCTTTCTCATGTTGAGGACCTGAGCCGAGGAATTCTCCCACCAACCAAGGAAGGAAGGCTCCACTTGCTGAGGGGATAAGCTGTGTAACCCAAACTTTCTCAAAAGCCTATACCAGAAAACTCTTGAGAACACACAGGAAACCAGCAGGTGATCAACGCTTTCAGGTTCTTGATCACAAAGAGGGCACCTAGCCGGATGGTTCATGCCTCTTTTCTGCAGCCTATCAGCAGTCCAGCATTTATCATGTGCCACCAGCCACAGGAAGAAATGGCACTTGGGTGGCATCCAGGATTTCCAGATTCTTTTGTGGTGAAGAAAGGAGCACGATCCCTGGAAGAGCCCTTCATAAGCAACTTTTGCTGAGTAGTTACCATCTGGCGCTATGGAAAAAATGTGTCTGTCTTCAATATCAGGATGTAGCTGAAAATCCGTTAAAGCTTCCCAGAGATGCAGAAAATCAATCAAGGCCCCTGCTGAGAGAGCGCCCCTAATATCACTAATCCATCTCCTATTGTCCATTGCCTCTTGCACTGTTCTTTTATTGGCAATTCTTTTTGATATGGTGCAGAACAGTCTTGGTGCAATATCAGCTACCTTTTTCCCATTAATCCATTTATCCACCCAAAAAAGAGTATTCGCACCATTGCCAACCTCTGACATCAACACTGCAGAGAAGAAGGACCTGGCAATACTTGGGACCTGAATGGGTAGGTCCACCTATGGCCTCGAAGAATCAGTTTTTTGCAGCCACAACCACCTCATTCTGAGAGCCCAACAAAGTTTAGTCAGGTTAGAAATCCCGAGGCCTCCCATATGTAGAGGCCTACAAACCTTTTCCCAGGCTACCATACAGTGACCTCCTTTAGCATCCTTTCTGCCTCTCCATAAGAATCCCCTTCTAATTTTATCAATTGCATCCAAAGCCCACTTAGGAAAATCAATAGCCATTGCAGTATAGATTGTCATACTAGTTAGGACATGCTGCACTAGAATTCTTCTGCCAGCTTTGTTCAACAACTCTGCCTTCCAGCTTGGGAGAAGATCTGCAATTTTCTCAATAAAGGGCAGGAGCTGCTGTTTGGTTAGTTTGTGTAGAGAAAGAGGGAGACCCAAGTATTTGCAAGGTAGGGACTCCACCCCACAAGGTAACAAGCTTTGAACCTCCAGGATGGTCTGCTCCGAACATCTGATAGGATAAATACTGGATTTCTGCACATTGTTGTGTAGACCTGAGGCATTCCCAAAGATGTTGAGAATGTCCAGAGTAGTGGAAATGTCATTCTGAGTTGGGAGCAGGAAGAGGGCCACATCGTCAGCATAAATAGAAATTCTATGAAGTTTCTTTCTGTTGGACAATTGTTGCAGCAACCCTGTCTCTTCAGCTTTGGCAAATAGAAGGCAAAGGACATCCATGACTAAAATAAATAACATGGGGGAGAGGGGATCCCCTTGCCTGAGCCCCCTTCTATGTTGGATTTTATTGCCAGGGCACCCATTGAGCAGCACTTGAGTAGTTGAGGAACCAAGTAACCCACAAATTATATTTCTCCAGATTTGGCCAAAACCCAAAGCCTACAGCACCTCAATCAGAAAAGGCCATGAAACCGAGTCAAAGGCTTTTGTGATGTCGAGCTTAAAAAGAAGACATGCCATATTTTGCTGATGTAAAAATCTTGAAGTTTGCTGCACTAACATAAAATTGTCCTGTATAAATCTGCCTTTGATGAAGGCACTCTGATTTGGGGAGACAAGCTCATGCAGATGACCAGCAAGCCTATTGGCCAGGATCTTGGTTACCAATTTTGCAAAGCTGTGCACAAGACTAATCGGTCTGAAATCCTTCACCTGATCAGCCCCATCAAACTTTGGGATCATAGTAATATATGCAGAATTAACTTTATCCAAGTTATTGAAGTTCCTACACCAAATTGCTGAAACTGCATTGAGTACGTCCACTTTGATGATGTTCCAACAAACCTTATAAAACCTCCCAGTAAAACCATCTGGGCTAGGGGCCTTGTCAGCAGGTAGGTTCAAGACAGTTGCTAGGACCTCCTGCTCAGTGAAAGGGGCGTCCAAGATGGAGAGGTTATGAGCTGGGAGGCCGAGAGCAACTAAATCAATGGTATTCTCCCTGGAGACCGACTGACCAATAAGGTTGGAATAAAACTGATCCACTAAATCTGCTTTGGCAGCATGGCTAGTAATAATATTATCACCGTCTTTCAGCAAGGTCACCAGATTTTTCCTTTTCCGATATCTAGCATGCATATGAAAAAACTTGGTGTTTGCATCCCCCTCCTTAATCCTGGATATTCTTGATCTTAATCTTGCCATGGTACGCTTGAAGGAGGCCAGCAGCAGGGACTGTTTCTTGAGTCTATTTTTAAGCCAGCATTCAGCCGGAGATAGGGCCCTGTGATCTTGAGCGATTTCGAGTTTATGCAGCAACTCCTTTGCCAGACAAAGCTGCGAAACAATATGTCCTACCTGCTTATCACTCCAGCTGCGTAACCTCATGGCTGTCACCTTGAGTTTCCTATCCAGGGTGATGAAGGGACAGCTGACCGGCTGTACAGAATTCCAAGCCTCCAGCACCACGTCCTGAAATCCCTCCATTTTGGTCCAAAAGGACTCAAAATGGAACCTTCTCTTGCCAACAATATTGTCTTTTAGACCAAGAAGCAGCGGGCAATGATCATACATTAAGTATTGTATGAACCTATTAATTAACTAAAACAAATTTTAATTTGGGACCGAGCGAGTAGTACTCAATTCATCATCTGATTTTGCTTACCATAAACCACAAAGATCATTCAATTACTTCATCAAATATGTATTACTTAAAAGAAAAATGGGTAGTGTATGCATCTTGTTGGAAACCCTAACCCTAATTAGAGTAGATAACTGTATGTATATGTATATGAGAGGACAATACATGGGCTGGGTCAAAGCCCATTACATCAGCCAACACACAAAATAATCTTATACCCCCGCAGTCAAAACTCTAGCTACAACAGATGTTTTGGACTGGAGCGAAACTCCGAGAACATCGAGGAGGGAAGACCCTTGGTGAAGATGTCGGCAAACTATGACCTTTTTATACAGGATGGACGCGGGCGTCTCCGACAGCAACACGATCACAGACGAAGTGGAGGTCGATCTCAGCGTGCTTTGTGAGCTGATGCTAGACTGGGTTGACGGAGAGGTAGACGGCGCTGACATTGTCGCAGTAGACTAGAGTAATCCGGGAGAGGGGGCTAATAAGCTCCTGTAGAAGCTAGCGCAGCCAGCTCGCCTTAGCCACCCCATTCGTGACAACCAGGTACTTAGCCTCAACACTAGAATGGGAGACCACAAGCTGATGCTTGGAGAACCAAGAGGCCAGATTGGCCCCAAGAAACATCGCATAACCAGAGGTCGACCGACGAGTGTCTGAGCACCCGACCCAGTCGGCATTGGTGTAGGCGACCAGCTATCTAGGGCATTGGTGGAGGAGCGTCGAAGTCGGCGGTAGTCGATAGTGCCCCAAAGATAGGTAAGGATCTGCTTGATCACACCCAAGTGCAGCTATCTAGGGTCATGCATATAAAGGTAGACCTACTGAACGGCGTAGGCGACGTTGGGCCTGGTGAAGGTCAGATACTGAAGAGCACCGATAAGGCTCCGGTAGGCGGTGGGTTCACTGACAGAAGCGCCTTTGCTAGTGAGCTTGGCCTGCATGTCGACCAGGGTCACACAAGGCTTGTAATTGACCATGCCAGCTCGTTCAAGGATGTCCAGAGTGTACTGTCACTGCTGGATGAAGAGGCCCCCTGAGACGAGGCTCAACCACAATCCCTAGAAAATGGTGAAGGGGGCCCAAATCCTTCATGGCGAACTCATGCTGAACTACGGTGATGATCCGAAACAGGAGAGCCAAAGAGGAGATGAGCACAATGTCATCAACATAGTCGCTGCCACACTAGTAGATGAATAAAGATGTGTTTGACTTGGCCTTGACAAAGCCAAGAGATTGAGATGTGGTTATCTTCCTCCATCCGGTACCTTTTGATATTGAGATCACTATGGACATCCTAAATATCTTTGGTGAAGCTTGAGGTTTAAAAAAACATGGGTAAGAGCAGTGTCTTCCCCATCCAATGCTCTGAGGAAAATTTAGATAACATCCACAATCTTCTTCCCTGCCTTGTTGCCACTTTCCCATGCAAATACTTGGGAATGCCTCTATCAGTAAGGAGACTTAATAAGCCGCACATCCAGCAGTTCATTGATAAAATTGCTGATCGGCTCCCGGGTTGGAAGGCTGAGTTGTTGACCAGAGCTGGAAGATTAATTCTTGTCCAGGCCGTCCTCACTTCAATGATGATATACTTAGCAATGGCATTGGACCTTCCTTCTTGGGCTCTTAAGGCTATTGACAAAATCAGAAGAAGCTTTCTTTGGAGGATTGGACATCTCTAGTCTGCAATAGATGAGTTGGGCCCTTAAGCTGTGCTTGCTTTGGCTCCAAAAAACTGAGCACGTACGACCATAGGCATCCTTCAAAATTCATGCTCATCATACTGCTTAGCCGTTTTTCTCAGCGGCAGTTTCTTCTGTGGTGGGAATGGAAAAAAACACTCTGTTTTGGATAGATAATATGATAGATGGCCAGATCTTGCACCATTTGGCACCTCACCTATCCAGGATGATCTCCTCTAGGGCCAAAAGCAGGTCTGTCTTCGAGGCTCTTTCCACAGGGTACTGGGTGCAAGATATTAGAGGGGCTATAACTGTAAGGGTCTTGACTGAATTTCTTAAGGTTTGGAACCTTATTGCAGATTGGACTTTGTATCTAGATCAGGAAGACAAGCATATATGGCTGCTCTCTAATTCTGGAATATTTTTTTTCAACGAGGGGATTTCCCATTTCTATTATTTTCATAACAGAAATACAGAAGCGTTTGAGTGTATGTATAGACCTGCCGATCTACAGATGAGCATCCTCATCGTAGACACAAAAAAAGAGGCAATTTCTGGTAGCACCTACTGGACAGACAACAGTTTTTCCAGTGAGGTACACAGAGCAGAGCCTGATTCAGGATGAACCACTACATAGAACACTTCAACCAGAAATCAATGACATACTACCATATAGAAAGCCATCAACAGACGCACATCACAGCTGGCCATCTTGAGAGTCCCCGGACACCTTTCTAATTCTGGAATATACTCTTCAAAATCGGCTTATGCTGGATTATTGATAGGATCAACAACTTTTAGGCCTTGGAAGAGGATATGGAAGAGCTGAGCACCTGGAAAATGCAATTTTTTTATGTGGCTTGTGGCCCATGGTCGATGTTGGACTGCTGACAGGCTGGCTAAGAAAGGCTTGCCTCACACACAACGATGCTTGCTATGTGACCAGGAGGAGGAGACCTTTAACCATCCGTTGGTTACTTGCGTTTTCACTTGGGAAGTCTGGTTCACCGCCCTGCGTTCTGTCGGTCTGCAGTACCTTGCTCCCAGGCATGATTCTCCTTCCTTTGATGAATGGTGGGAAGGTGCTATTTTGGCCCTTGATGGACGTTCAAATAAGGGGCTAATCATTTTGGGGGCTTGGGCCATTTGGAACCATCACAATCGCTTTGATTTCAACGGCGCCCAGCCTAACATAAGTGTGCTCATCAATGGGATCAAAGATGAGCTCCACCTTTGGTGAATTGGTGTAGGGCTGGAGCCAGTGGATTCTCTAGCATCCTAGCGCTCCAGCCTTCCAACCAGTGAGCTCGGTTTTTTGGGTCTAGTAGGTCAAGGGTCCAGTTATTTTCTTTTTTTTTTCTATTGTAAAGTTTCTAGTTTAAGGCGTGAGTTTTGTATGGAGTTTTTCGAGGTTTCTTTAAACCTCACATTTTTCCTTCTTAATATAATGATATGCAGCTCTCCTGCATATTCGAGAAAAAAAAAAGCTTCTGGTTTAGTACTAGATTTGGGTGTGTAGGAACGATAATTGTGAAACAATGCCATTGACATGATTCCAGGTTTTCTTTTCTATAACAATTCCTTTTGACTACACTGTGCGGATACATGTACAATCTTCTGAATTATGAATCCTACACTATTTATCATGTGACAGACCCCAATTGAAGACCTTCATTTATGGTTTCTAATATGTAACTTCACATCCTTTTCTCTTAAATTATGTATTGCTATACAGTTTTTCCCCTTAGTTTTAGTCCTGTTTGGCCATTTTGTTTTCCAGGAATAAAACTGTTGGTTCCAAATATCTCAACACCACCAGTGCCTTTGCTACTCATTTAGCGATCTTGCTCTTCTTAGCAATTTTTATACTTGTTTCTAGCGATGCAAACAGTGAAAAAGCAACACCATGTATCAGAGGGCAAAGCCTGTTGTAGGCCTTGTGTTGTAGTACTCGACATTTATTGTTTATCAGATCCCAACATCTTTCAGAAAGTAAGAATTAACATTCACTCCCTAATGTCTAATAGCCATTACATAAGACATAATAGAAAAATCTAAAGGGGAGCTTAGTTTACATGGTTGAAATCAGGTATTCTTTTACGGTCCATGTATTTGTGAAATTTAGTGATCTGATTAGCGATTTAATTCTTGGTAGATAAACAGTAAAATGAATTTTGATTATAGAAGCTTAGAATGCCGCCCCATTAAGTCATAAAGCTTTACATTCAATTGGCAAAAGGTACTGTAGTGGTCCCTAAGGCTTATCAACATATTCATCACATTAGCTTTTAAACAGATGCTGGCAACCACTGCTTTTCTTCACCCTCGTCCCTGGGCCACATAAACCTCCATAAAATTGTTTCTCATCAGATATCTCCAAAATGCTATTAATGGGAAATCATAGCTATGAAATACATACACAAAAAACTCTGTTTTTTCTTCTATAGGACATGCCAAAATTATGTTGCTTTCAGAGTGGTTTCAGCTTGAAAAAGAAAACCTGCTTGCTACATGCAGTTCTGGTTTTTAGTTTTTGACCAACTTCTGCATTTCAGTAGAAATGTTCACCATGGTTTTTTAAGATCATCATCAGAAGTTGCACATTACAGTTTTCACAACTTCCAGGCATCTCAGACTTGACATGTATACAGTATACTCTTAATAATAATTATTTTTATTTTAGCACCAAACTGTGGTTTGAGATTCATCTTCAACATTTTTTTTCATGATTCCGTTTGCTGTCCATTTTTTTATTATTATACCTCGTTCTCTTTGTAATCCTTTATAAACTTATATATTGCTTACTGAGTGAGAACTGATTCTTTGGTCTCAGGAAATATTCCCAATGGCTTGCAATTGCTGTATAGGTCCTACCGGTGTTGGCAATTGTGCAAAAGCAAAACTACTGAATGGTTCTTCAGTCCTCACAAAACCGGACATCAACTTGACTGGAGAAGGGAAACACGAGTCTAGGACTAGTAACTCTTCTAATGGTTGGCTTTTTAAAAGCCATCAGAAAAATGAAATACCTGTTGGCCCCAACTATCAAATACACGTGCCACAATGGACTAGTGAGGTGCCTACAAATTATGATGATCCAGAAACTCTGAAATGGTTGGGAACAAAGGTCTGGCCTCCAGAAAATGAAGGCTGTAAAACATTGTTTTGTGGTGATCCTATTGGCAAAGGCAGAGAAGTTGTTTGTGGTTGCGTTTATCCTGGATCAGTGGAATGTGTTCGGTTTCATGTAGCAGAATGGAGACTTAAGTTGAAACATGAACTTGGTGCAGCTTTCTATGCATGGGGATTCAATCGTATGGGTGAGGAGATTGCACTTTCTTGGACAGATGAAGAGGAGGCAAGTTTCAAGGCCGCAGCACAACATAGTGCTGCGTCTTCTGGCAGGAATTTCTGGAACCGCCTCCACTTATTTTTTCAATTTAAGGGGAGGAAAGAACTGGTGAGCTATTATTTTAATTGTTTTCTGCTTCGAAGGAGGTGCTACCAAAACAGGATCACTCCAAAGAACATAGACAGTGATGATGACGAAGAAACAGAATTTAGATTCCTGGGGAATCGACTTGGTCACCGTGCAGCTAAGTATCACAGTACCAAGCACACCGCCTGCATTGAAAATACACACTCTATGGACCTGGATGAGTAGCTGTTGATTGTATTTTATGAAGCTGATTTAGGTCTGCAGTTAGTTCACTTGGGAGACTGAAATGATGATATTCCTCTTAGTGATTTAGTTATGTTACTGACAGTACGCATGAGGTTCAAGGAGCTAAGAACCCAAGCAATTAGTTACTGCACAGATGGATTGTGCACAGATGGATTGTAGGCTGATCCACAATTGAATTTCAAACTCAAGTTCTGATAGGGAATTCAGGTAATACTGGTCACTGAGCACTTACTTACATGGACGCACATCCAGAAAGTGAGAATGCAATGATTTGACAGTGTATCGTTTGTTTCAACTTTTTTGTAGCTTTCTTTTTCTCTTTGTGAATTATTAATCGGGTCCTTATCCAATAAGATACATGTTGGTTCCATGCTCTAGGCTCCTGTTGTAGTTCTCTGGAGCGAGATGGAGCAGTGAGCATCTATGTAGATGTTAGTGTTCTGAAAGTAGTACTGTTGTTCATTGTAGACTCTGTTTGTCTCTGAGAAACTTATGTGAAGATTTCTTTTTCCAACCAGTCGAATGGCATGCTAGCAGTCTGATATTTGAAAATTTTCATATGGATGCCGTGCTACACGTATTCACTCATCGTGTGTTTGGTTGTGGGTACGTCGGTAGCATGGCTAGTCATATGCGTTGACTAATAGGGTGTTTGGTTTGAGGAATGAGTTAGTCTATCATCTTCTTACTCCTCACTATTTTTGTTTGGTTTATGGAATAGAATGAGTTAGTCTATCACCACCTCATTCCTTATAGTTAGTACTAATATGAGGAATGAAGTTATTCCACCAAATTTGAGAAATGAACTCATGATGCACCACTTCAGTTTGGACGATTTGATTCCTCAAACCAAACACTCTATAAGTGTTTGCATATGTTCGGTTGGCCGCATATCAGACTTGCATGCGCAGATGTAGTTTACGTTTTAGGCGGGAGTTTTTACGTGTATCTGTGGATACGTGTGAAAGTTGCGTATTTGTTTGGCCAGGCTCCGGCGAGCCGTGCTGCACATATACATGTATCCAATCACATGATCAGTGACATGATCTATGTTTGCCCATAAGAAAAAACAAGAAAACGTTGTTTTTTCTCACAAGTCTAGAAGGGATTCTTCATGTGCATATCTTCGATGTTATTGAGTCCTAATAGGTGTACCCCAACACGTGTTATTGAGTCCTAATAGGTGGACCCCAACACGCGGGAGTAGGTGAGAACCACGATGCATGACAAATGTTAGGTTGGGGAACTGTAGCGTTTTGTTAAGCACGTTCAATTTAGCTATAGGACAGAGATATTTATAGGGTAACCAGGGGTTGGTAGTCTAAAATACATTCATGTCTCCGGTTATCAACTACATCTTGGAACCCTTCGCACCATCCAAGGAGTGATCTGCGTAGGGAGCCCTCGTCCTCGGGTTGTTCGGCTCACCATGCCTCGGCCTTCGCTTGGTTGGCGTGGCAGGGGCCTTGGTTCTTAGGTGAGCCCCCATGGAAACGTCTTCGTGTGATTGTTGTTGGCCACAGGGAACGGAAACTTCACCGGTCTTGGTGCGCTTGTCGGAGTCTCTGGTTGCGCTTGGTCGGACATGGTTAGTTTGGCTTGGGGGCTTATTCTCGAAGGGTTTATCGAGGTCTGGTTTAGCCTGCATCCCAACAGATGCATAAGCCATAAAAGCATGTTAAATATCATTCTTGCAACATAAGACTTGTTTATTCAGTTTGAGTATATTTGTTTTAGTTCTTTCCTGTTGATCGGCTGAGGAGAGTAGTTCCTATTTCCTAGTGAAACCCGGTAGAGGGGTTTTATGTCAAATTTTTGTTTGGAGTTTCGCAACATTTTGGTATCTATTCATAAGAAAATTGGTCCAAGTTAATGATCTTTCCTATTGTATGGTGTATATACTCTAAATAAGTTTGTCTAAGTCATAGGCAAGCTCTCAAGTTCAGACAATTTGATTGGAAGAAGATATGCCAAAAACTGTCAAGTTTTAGCTGTTCTGGGGTTGAACCAGTCCGGTGGCGCCGTGGCGCACTAGACCTTCCTAGAGGCGTCTATAGATGGCTTCGGTGGCCCGGCGCACTGGACCAGTATGGTGGTGCGCTAGACCAATTCACTAGAGAGCACTACAAAAGCGCAGTTGTTGCCTGGTGCCCCGGTGGCACGCTGAACGAGTTTTCTAGAGAGGTATGCAAAAGGAACCCAAAGCACTTTGGCACACCAGACTAGTCCGGTGTGCACCAGACCTACCGGGTGCAATGGAAACTTCAACATTCAATGATCGTCTTCAACGTCTAGCTGATGTGGTAGGACATGTGGTAGGGCTCAGTCGTGCACTGGACCAATCCGGTGTGCCTAGGCGAGTGTAAGTCAAAGCAGATCCTGTTGGTTGAGGTTGTGATAGTCACCTAGAGGGGGGGGGGGGGTAAATAGGTGTTGCCTAAAATACACAACTTAAACAAAAACTTGATCCAATTTAGGTGTTAGAGCAAAAACAAGATCAAATCAGAGTGAGGAGAGATTCTTTCGCTAGATTTTCTCACAAGAGGTGGAATTAAATTGAGCAATATCACAAGTGAAGAACTTAGAGAGAAAAGAGGATGTAAAAATCGCAAAGATCAAAGACAAGAGACATGACGATTTTTACACCGTGGTTGGGTCAAGCCTAAAATGTTTGTGTACTCCATGTTGTGGTGTTCTAACGGACAAGGGTCGCACTCAACCCCTCTCAAGTGATCAAATGATCAACTTGAGTGTACGGTCTTCCTTATATCATTAATATAAATCCCCTCGCAAGGATCTCCATAAGTTGGAGTCTCTTGCAGTGGTACATAAGATGAACGAGTTACAACATAGAACATCACAAAGAAGATGAATACCACACACAAGGGAAAAGAACAACCTCGTAAAGTCCCAAAACAAACGCAAAACAAAAGAACAACACTTTTTCACAATAAACGGCGCTCGAATCGCTTCGGGATGTCTTACAAATGAGTAGGAGTGATGTATGTGCTCTTGGTATGATTGGGTACTGAAGGAGGTCAACATGGGGGTGTCGTCCTTTTATAGTAAACATGCCCCATAGTCATTGCTCCTTCCATCGAAAAGCTATAGAAATCTAGCTCTCGACTAGCGCACTGGACCGGGAACAAGGACGGGTCCTCTGGGATCTAGACTGGGTACTTCCAAAATAGGCTGGCATTGGACCGGTCCAGTCCACAACTAGACCACCACATGTCTGCCTCCCATTGAAGTAGCTTGGGCACTGAAGTAGCCATTACCACGCGGTCCGGTGCACCACCGACTACTACTGTAGATGGTTTGGTGAATTTTATAAATAAAATTCCTAGGACTATAGAGTTCGTATGGAGGAGGTCATGTGCACCTCTTAACCAGTACTATAGACAGTCTGGAGCACCCAGACTAGTGAGTCCTAGTCTGCACTAAAAAGTCCTTTTCTTTCAAAACTTGTTCCATTTGAATTGGACTTTCTTGTGAGCTTCCCTACGACTTAGACAAATATAGTTAGCACATAATCAAATTGACTAAGTCTAGGAAACTCACCTTTTACTCAGTTTCTCTAGGATTTGAATTATGGCCCGAACTAAGTCCAAAATGCACATTTCTCACAGAACTGAGTTAGCGACCAAATGAAAGTGCTACAAACATTGTAAAAGGTCTATGCAACATATCTAAAGGTTCAAACCTCACACTTTTATCCTTTTATTAGATTTGCACTTTTTGGCCTCTTTTAAGCTCGTTTGGACTTAGAAACCTCCAAATTGCATCCGAGTAAACCTATACTCATACACTTATCAAACAAGTTAGTCCATGATGTTTGTTGTACATTCAATCACCAAAATAGGTAGAAATGGCTTTCTATCCCATTTCCCTTTCAATCTCCCCCTTTTTAGTGATTCATGCCAACACAACTAAAACAACTAGAATTTAACTAACTTAATTGCAATATGAGATAGGAGTTGCAATTTGAAGTTCAAACTCAACCAAGTGAAAGATAAAGAAGTTTTTCAACGATTTGGAATATTTAGACCACCACTTTCTTTTGGTTTTGCAAACTAAGACATTTCACTTTTTCTAAGTCAAATACGCTTGAGTTTTGTAATCAAATCTATTTTGACTTATATCAACTATTTTTCATAAAAAACTTAACTTTACGCAATTTTCACAACAAGAGGGTTTTTGGATCAAAAGACAAGTTAAAACCCAAAACTCTTTTGAAAACTTAAATAGTGGTTGGTCTAGTTGCTTTGGCCTCTAAATTATCCCCCTTTGGAGTTAAGCACAAAAATGGAGAAACCAAGTGGCCCAACTGATGAGAATATCACTCCCATACAAATAATGCTTGGGCCGACAACAGGAGCATGTGCACGACAGCTAAATCTCTAGGTTCGTTCTTACCTAGTCAATTGTATTTTAGAGCTTACGCTTTGATACCACTCGATGGAATGGACGAGGCCCGATCTTACGTGAGGTACGATAACTTGATTGGGTGGAGATCTCGATGTTGATGATCCAAGGCTCGAGCTAACGGATCCTCGCAATCACTACACCACTACTCCGTTGGTTATCACCCCTGACACACGAGTGACCTCGCCACGAAGGCTTATCCCTATAAGCGCAATCAAGAACACAAGCAAGAACATGAAGAATGCAATCAAAACTATTTTGATCACGATGCAATGCTGGTGCAAGAAAAGCAAGATGAACAAACAAGAAACAAGTCCCAATTTACTTCGTCTTCGAAGTACTAAGTCCATCGAAAAGAAACTACATAGAGTTGGAGAAGGTACTCTATGCTATACTGATGGCCTCCAGGAAGCTTCGGCACTATTTCCAGTCCCACGGTCCTACCACATCGTAGTACCTTCATCTCAGCCTCTAAAGGATATCATAAGTGTTGGGGACTTGTTCTCAAATGCTATGAGTTAAGAACAAGGCAACATAGAAAATGTTAATCGTTAAAGTCCTTCGTCCTTCGAAACATTATTTCCCTTAGGGTATAATGGTTTTCGGACGAAGGTTATGAAGGATGTACCTTCATAAGTTCATTATATAATGACGAAGGATGAAATGCAAGGAATATAAATGACAACATGAACAATTATATATTGTTATTAAGCATAAACAGAAATATCGTTGAATTACAAGTGTACCTTCAACTGGAAGGAGATGATAGTACAAGCGTGACGCAAAAAGCGAATGCCAAGTCAGCGTGCCCAGTACGGGGGTACTGTTCACCTATTTATAGGCGCGGGACACAACCCATACAAAATTACATTCATGCCCTTTACACTTGATAATAATTCTATAGTAATATGTCGAGGTCTAAATAGCCTTTTCATCTTTAAGTCGGTTTCACCTTCTGCTGTCACGCCGAAGCTTTCCTGCTCACACCTTCGGCGCTGAACCAACCTTCGTATTATTCTGGTCTACTGTGATGCCGACTTGAGTCCGAAGATACCTGTTCACACATTATACTCCAGAAATACTGTTAAATCCTGTTTTTGAGGACCTTCGGAGGCCGAAGGTCCCCAACAGTAGCCTCTCGCAATATTAATTTGTTTAAAATAATAAATTTAGATTGCGACATGGACGAAGGCTTTACGCCGAAGGTCCGAAAAAACACCTTCCCTTTGCTAGAATAGCAACATTCACTGACAAGCGGGGTCTTTCAATTTTCAACGCACTTGGCGTATAAATACGGCCATACCGCAAACTCACTTGACACGCTCTCTGGCCAACTGCTCCCGCTCACTCAATTTTTAGCTCTTGTGCACTTCGATTTGCTAAGCTTTTAGTTTTGAAGCTTCGGCTTTGAAAATAGTTTTTTAGTGTCTCCGAAGATGTCTGAAGATAAGAAGACTGCTGCTGAGATGAAGCTGAGCCTCGACGAAGAGAAAAACTTGGGGTTTCTTATAGCAATGTCAAAGACCAACACAGAAAAAATTACCAAGGAGATTCTGGAAGGTTTGTCTGAAGATACTGGTGACAGTGACAGCTATGATGTGGACAGTGGTGGTGAGGACTCCGAAGATCATCCCTGGCGACCAAGCCATTCAGTTTATGGTAAATCGACGATCAAAGAGAATCATCTTGCCAACATGAGAGGAAGGTATTTCCGGGATTTGTCCATTGTGAGGGCCGACGAAGGGGAAAAAACTTGCCCACACCCTGAAGAGAATGAAGTCGTAGTGTACCGAAGCTTTTTGAAAGCTGGACTGCGATTTCCCTTGAGCAGCTTCGTTGTAGAGGTGCTGAAAATATTCGAAGTCTATCTCCATCAACTTACCCCCGAGGCAATTATAAGGCTGAATATCTTCGTGTGGGCCGTGAGAAGCCAAGGTCTGAAGCCTGACGCAAAAAGCTTCTGCAATATACATGAATTATCATATGAAACAAAACCTTGGGGTAAGGAACAGTATCACAATAATTTTGGCTGCTACAGTTTCGTTTCTAGGTCCGGGTCAAGCTGCCCCGTGCCAACCTTTCGGAAGAGATGGCCCGGCGACTGGATGACAGAATGGTTTTATGTGAAGAATGATCTGACAGTACGAGAAGATATCAAAGGTATAATTATGCGCCCTATTTGGCAAAGCTTCGGCCTTCGGAAGCCGAAGGTTGAAATGAATGAAGCTGCCGAAGAATGCCAGAGGGCCTTCGGCGTTATCTGTTCTTTTATTGGAACGAGAGACTTAGTATGTTGGGGACTTGTTCTCAAGTGCTAAGAGCTTAAGAACAAGGCAACATAGAAAATGTTAATCGTTAATGCCCTTCGTCCTCCGAAGCACTATTTCCCTTAGGACATAATGACTTGCGGACGAAGGTTATGAAGGACATACCTTCATAAATTAATCAAATAATGACGAAGGATGAAATATGAAGAATGTAAAGGAAAACATGAACAATCATTTATTATTATTGAGCATAAACAAAAATATTATTGAACAACAAGTGTACCTTCAATCGGAAGGAAATGATTGTACAAGCGTGACGCAAAAAGCGAATGCCAAGTCAGCGTGAACAGTACGGGGATACTGTTCACCTATTTATAGACACGGGACACAGCCCTTACAAAATTACATTCATGCCCTTTACATCTGACAATAACTCTATAGTAATCTATTGAGGTCTGAATAGCCTTTTCATCTTTAAGTCGGTTCCACTCTCTGCTGTTACGCCGAAGCTTTCCTGCTCAACACCTTCGGCTCTGTATCAAGCTTCGTATTATTCCGGTCTGCTGCAATGCCGATTTTAGTCTGAGGGTACCTGTTCACATATTGTACTACAGAAATACTGTTAAATCCTGTTTTTGAGGACCTTCGGACGCCGAAGGTCCCCAACATAGTACAAGAGCATATTGCCTTCAGGGTATGGCCGCTCGTGGAGAAATGAGAAATGCCACAAGAAACCATAAAAGAGGCCGACGAAGGTGGACTTATCAGGTTGAAGTACACTTTTAAATTTGGAGATAAATTCATTGAGCCAGATGATGACTGGTTAAAAAGCATTGAAAATTTAAGTGATGAACTGCTTGGGGTTTATTCGAAGGCCGAAGACACTGCAATGTCAGTAGCCTTCGGAGGCCGAAAAAAGAAAAGGCTAAATCGGGTATTTGATGCAATCGGGTTTGTCTACCCTGACTATTGCTATCCCATTCGAAGGCAGAAGAGAAAAAACACAACCTCTGCAAAAGAAGAAGCTGCAACTGCTCCTAGCGAGCCAGAACCGAAAAGAAAGAAGATAAAGGTCCTCACACATCGGCCGCGCTATATTGAACCAGCTTCGGTGCCTGAGTTTACCGGGGAAACCTCTTCGGCCACCGAAGCTGAAAAACCAACCGAGCCAACCTTGCTGCCAGAAGTCACAGAAATGGCCGAAATGCCAACAAAAATAGAATTGGAACAATCAAAGACTTTGTTATCAGAAACGAAAGAGAAGGCCGAAGCGCCGTCCACAGAAAAAATGGAAGAAGTAAAAGAAGCAACTGAGGGATCAAAAACATCAGAAGTTTTGAGTCCTGCAGCAAATATTGAGGCAGTAAAAAACCAAAAGGTGCCAGCATTGACTCCGAAAAGGAAGAGAATGGTCAACGTGCTAGATGTTCTGGAGACAATTACATCTTCAAGCACACCTCCGAAGGAGACTGTTGTCATCCCCGAAGAAAAAACTGAAATTTCTGACACTAAAGCTCCAGAACAAGAAACTGAAGCCGAAGCTGGGTCCTCAGAACCCACGAAAATAAAATCCCTGGATTTTGAGGAAGAAAAAATTGCAGAGCCAACTTTTGTTGAAGAAATCAGTGCTGCTGCCCCCGAAGCATGTCCCAAAGTCCTTGATTATATTATTCGCCATGCTTCGAGGAAACAACTATCAGAAAAAGAAAAACAAGAGGCCCAACTTTACGCCCAAAAACTGAAGTATCCAAAGGGGGCATTAATATTCAATGGCAGTGGAGAAGAAGACTTTTTGTATTGTCTCCCTGACAGCAAAGAGATTTCTGTCTGTCGGGAGATGAGCAAGAGCTTCGGATTCCCAACACTGGAAGACGGGCTCTCAGTGTTATCGAAAAATGATTTGGCCGACAGCCTGGCGTATAATAGCTTGAAGGTGCAACAGATGGAATCTTTGCATTTTTTGTTGAGACCAAAATTTTTCGTTTGTTTAAACCTATTGACACACACATATTTCTCTTTGCAGGGCCTGATACTTAGCAATGCCCTCAGGGCACAGAAAGATGCTGAAGACGAAGGGTGTACTATAGCCCTGAGCAACCTTCGTTCCGAAGTAATTGAACTGAGGAACGAAGGTCTCGAGAAAGATAAAATATTACACTCATTGATAAATAAAATAAAGGAAGACGAAGCTGTTTTTAAAGGTCAAGCTGAAGCTCATAAACGCGAACTTGAAGATCTTCGGAAACAACTGGCCAGAGCCAAGGAAGAACGTATACTTGAAGAAACAAAGCGAGAACTCAGCGACCAATGGGCAGATCACTTAGAAGGAACTGTTGAAGAGCTTCGGTCGTCCAAAAAGAGATGCTATAACAAATCTATAGAATGTGTTAAGAAGCTAAAGGCTAGCTTCGCCAAGGTTGGCGCATTCTCAAGTGAGGAAAACTTTACGAGAGGCAATCCCGAAGGTCCCATCGAATGGATCGACCACGAAGCTGAAGCCTTCGAAGAAATTTTAAATAGCCGTGGAGATATATGTGCCTTCTCGGGTGCCAGAGGAATTGCCACTATTTTAGAGAAAAAGGCTGCGAACATGTAAAGATTCTAGCGCAATCCGAAGGTGCTTTGTCCTTCGAAGATGCAAGGGATCCATCGGCCGAAGCTAGCATGGTTGGTGGAAAATTTTTCACCGATATCTGGGATAATGGTGGACGAGAAATGGCCCGAGAGATTATTCAAAGAAGCGAAAAGGGGATTCACGATGCTAGAGAAGTAGCTGAGGCTGCTGAGAAGAGCGCAGAGCCCGAAGGTCAATTAGGTATTATCTAATAGTTTTTATTGTGCTGTAATTTTAGGTTTTAAGATTCGTTTGCAATTTGTCATAGCAATGTAGCCGTATCCTGTTCTACTTCAGATTCTGCTAAAGCCTCTTCGGACACTCAGCCGAAAGGAGACGACGAAATAAAAAAGATGGCTGAAGCTATTATGGACGAAGTCGTCAATCGACTTCTAAACGAGGCTGCAGAAGTCGTCTTGAGAGAGGATTAAGTATTATTGTAAAAACTTCTGAAATGTAATATATATTGTAGCATTTTGTAACCCTGAGTGTAATATACCTGTTTTTCTTGCCTAATTCTTTACGATGCATGAAACTTTACACGTACCGCTTTTGAGTATTTGACGAAAAAACACCTTCCCTTCTTTTCATGCTTCGTGAAGAAGAATTTTTTCAACAATATCCAGTGTTCTGATGAATAATATCCAGGCTTCGTGAAAATATTTTCCGAAGCTATACCTCCGAAGATTGATAATGTATCTCCTTGTGACATTATGATTTTTCCCTTTTTTCAAAACGTTCTTCTGTAGATTGATATTGTGCCCACCTCTTGTACCATATGCAACATGATGTATGATGCTTATGCTATGCAAAATGATGCGATGATGTTATGTTATGTGATGCGATGCGTATTCCGAAGATGCACACGCATCCCTGTAATAAAACACATAATTTTTTACAAGCCTCCCTTAGGAGCTTCTTCGCCTTTTACTTCAGCGGAATCAGCGTTTATTTTTCACTGTAAGCCTCCCTTAGGAGCTTCTTCGCCTTTTACTTTCAGCGGTATTCGCGTTGACTTTTCGCGCTTCGCCTTTTACTTAGGCGGTATCAGCGTTGACTTTTCGCTGTATGCTCTGCATTCCCTTTGGAACGACTTTGGAGCAGAAAACTTACACTGCGCTCCCTCTGGAGCGGCTTTTTGTGACTTCGGCAAACTTACTCTGCGTTCCTTAGAACGACTTTTTGTTACTTCGAAGAATTTTCAATAGTTCAAAGGTCCTCTTTGTTGCCACAAGTCTTTCAACAATTTAAGCCTGTGAAGAAAATATATTCTCCTTGTGGGAATCGACGAAACTATTTACATGAAACCTGAACAATGTCCTTTATTACAGAAAATAAAACTGAATGAAAAAGATTGCTATTAAGGTAGGATATTTGTTAATAGATGTGCTTTGATTCTGGCACAGTGCTGTTGACTGTGCGAGCTTCGGACTGCTCACTGAAGTCCCTTTGGTGTGGAGCATATTGACTCCCTTCTGGCTGCTGGCCTTGTTGCAGCGGTGGTGGAGGCGGAGGTTGTTGCCAGGAAGCCTGAGGTTGACTCGCCGAAGCAACAGAAACTGCAGGGTGATTGCCTACATACTCTGGGATGTAAGGCGAATGATACGAAGCAGTGTGCATGACCTGCTTCGGCTGAGCCTGCTGTGCTGCCGCTTCGGCTATTTCTTTTTGCTTCTGGATGGTAACATGGCACATCCTGGTGGTATGACCTTTGTTCTCTCCACAGAATAAGCAAAAGATTCTTCTCGGTTGATCACCAAATCTTCCTCCGAAGCCCCTGGCGCCTCTGCCCCTTGGAGCTGGTGGTCGGAAGGAGCCTTGCTGTTGCCCCGAAGCCTGTGAGGAACATTGTGGCCTTTGCTGCTGGCTCCCTCTATCATCATTTTGTGTAGAGTTATGAATTGATCTAACGTGCCTCGGGTAGAACCTCCCTCCGAAGCCCCTGGTCATTTCAGAAAACTTGAAGGCCTCCTCCCTTCTTTGGCGAAAATCATTATCGGCCCGAATGTACTCGTCCATCTTCTGGAGCAGCTTCTCCAAAGTTTGAGGGGGCTTCCTAGCGAAGTACTGAGCTGACGGTCCTGGCCGAAGCCCCTTGATCATGGCCTCAATGACAATTTCATTGGGCACCGTTGGTGCCTGTGCCCTCAGACGCAAGAACCTTCGGACATACGCCTGAAGGTATTCTTCGTGATCCTGGGTGCACTGGAACAGAGCCTGAGCAGTGACCGGCTTCGTCTGAAACCCTTGGAAGCTAGTTAACAACAAATCCTTCAGCTTTTGCCATGAAGTGATCGTTCCTGGTCGAAGGGAGGAATACCATGTTTGAGCAACACTCCTGACAGCCATAACGAAAGATTTGGCCATGACTGAAGCATTGCCACCATACGAAGATACTGTTGCTTCGTAGCTCATAAAAAACTGTTTCGGGTCTGAGTGGCCATCGAATACAGGAAGCTGAGGCGGCTTGTAGGACGGAGGCCAAGGTGTAGCCTGCAGCTCAGCGGACAGAGGAGAAGCATCATCAAAAACAAAATTCCCATGATGGAAATTGTCATACCAGTCATCTTCGTTGGGAAAACCCTCCTGATGAAGATCTTGGTGCTGAGGCCTTCGGTGCTGCTCATCCTGGGCAAGATGACGAACTTCTTCAGAGGCTTCGTCTATCTGCCTCTGCAGTTCAGCTAGCCTGGCCATCTTTTCTTTCTTCCTCTGTACTTGTTGATGAAGCATCTCCATATCTCTGATTTCTTGATCTATCTCGTCCTCTGGTGGTGTCGGGCTGACAACCTTCCTTTTCTGGCTTCGGGCCTCCCGAAGGGAGACTGTCTCCTGATTGTGGTCTAGTGGTTGCAGAGCTGCAGCCCCAGTCGCTGAAGCTTTCTTCGGCGCCATAACGAAGGTTTATGATCGCCGAAGGTGTTCAAAAAACTTCAAAGAGTGGAAGTGAGTTCACCGGAGGTGGGCGCCAATGTTGGGGACTTGTTCTCAAATGCTATGAGTTAAGAACAAGGCAACATAGAAAATGTTAATCGTTAAAGTCCTTCGTCCTTCGAAACATTATTTCCCTTAGGGTATAATGGTTTTCGGACGAAGGTTATGAAGGATGTACCTTCATAAGTTCATTATATAATGACGAAGGATGAAATGCAAGGAATATAAATGACAACATGAACAATTATATATTGTTATTAAGCATAAACAGAAATATCGTTGAATTACAAGTGTACCTTCAACTGGAAGGAGATGATAGTACAAGCGTGACGCAAAAAGCGAATGCCAAGTCAGCGTGCCCAGTACGGGGGTACTGTTCACCTATTTATAGGCGCGGGACACAACCCATACAAAATTACATTCATGCCCTTTACACTTGATAATAATTCTATAGTAATATGTCGAGGTCTAAATAGCCTTTTCATCTTTAAGTCGGTTTCACCTTCTGCTGTCACGCCGAAGCTTTCCTGCTCACACCTTCGGCGCTGAACCAACCTTCGTATTATTCTGGTCTACTGTGATGCCGACTTGAGTCCGAAGATACCTGTTCACACATTATACTCCAGAAATACTGTTAAATCCTGTTTTTGAGGACCTTCGGAGGCCGAAGGTCCCCAACAATAAGAAACAGAGAAGCTACATGAAGGGTTGGCAAGCGGGCTGCAGAGTTCAATGAGTTCACCATTGACTTTATTCATAGATCTTCGATTCAATCTCAAGCACTAGCAAACTTCATTGTCGATTGGACACCTGGGGCTCATGAAGAAGTACACCCAATAGACACCGAAGCCTGGACAATATTTTGTGATGGATCATGGGGAACCTTCGGCGCAGGTGCAACCGCTATTCTAATTTCACCATCAAAAATCAAAACTTGCTTTGCAGCCAGATTGGAGTCTGTCGGTACCCTGAAACAGGGGTACCCCTTACTACAACATGAAGATACGGTGCCCACGCGGCTATCTCTAGTCGCGTGATGAACAACACCCAACCCCACCACGCAGACGGCTCCGGGGCCGCCACGTGGCCAGAAAAGACGATGTGCTCCAAGGCATCAGCAGTGGGTCCGGACCCCCATGGGAATGTACCGGACCCCTGTGCGTACGGACCGGACCTCCGGGTAAGGTCTAGAACCTCCACGGGCGTGCCCGGACCCCTGGGACGGGTCCCAGACCCCCCTGTGCAGGGTCCGGGCCACTCACAACAGGGTCCCGAGATTCGTGAACAAAGAGTACCCGGACCTTAATCAAGGCTAGGCGGGGGTCCGGAGCCAACACGTGTCCGGACCATACCGCATACGCCTCTGCTCCTCGCTCAGGCGGAGACCCGATGCTGCCACGTGGCCAGCTGCCCATGACGTAAGCTAGCGGGCGGAGCCTGGTGTAAGGCCTCTGGGCCGCACGTCCTCTGCATTTATTGCGGATGAGGCGCGCCGCCTGTCAAACTGGCAGGTGATGTGCCGCCTTAGCATTTAATGAGCCCTGTCCACTCCACTGGCAGGCGATGTGCCGCCTCGGCATTTAATGTGCCATGTCCACTCCGCTTACGGGCGGCGACCAGGCCACTCTGCGAGCGGCGTGCCTGTCCATTCCGTTGGCAGGCAGTACGCCTGTGCTGCGGCATACATTTTGCTCATCATGGCTCGCGCGTTACCGAGGAAGCAGCCGCAAGATATTAATACTATATGGACTACGAACATTATGGCGCTCGGAGATCTTCTGGGCGACACTGGCATTGGATACTTCTATATGTATTCCCTTTGTTTTGCCCCTAGGCCCACATGTCGGGGCTCAGCACCCTTGTACGTGCCCCCTTGAGCTATAAAAGGGAGGGCACACAGCGTTACAAGGGAGACCCAACTTAGGCTCACACACTCACTCAAACTCACAAGTTCATACAAGCTCTCAAGCTCAATACATCACACAGTGGAGTAGGGTATTACGCTCCGGCGGCTCGAACCACTCTAAACCCTGGTGTGTTCTTGTGTTCTTCCCGATTCCATCTAGCAGGAAAAACACTTAGGCCCCTCCTCATCTTAGGATTTAGGGCGGGTGCGTTCCGCCACCCGACCGGAGAATTCTCTCTCCGACATTTGGCGCGCCAGGTAGGGGCTTAGGCTTTAGGTTTTTGCTTGTTTTCCTACTCGACGCCATGGTTCACATCGTCGAGCACCATGATTTCATGCCCGAGGATTTCATGGTGGAGGAGGCGGCAGCCTCTTCCACACCGCGGGCCACCAACCTCCCTGCACCTGGTGCAGCTGTTGCTGTGCACTCTGCGCGACAGCACACTCCCGCGCAAACGTCCAGGACGTCTAGGGCGGCGCTTGGGGCGCTGTCCGCAGCCAGAGAGTTGCTGCGCCACCCTCCTAGCTCCACGGTCTCGCTAGGGGCCATGAAACAGTGGTGCGACGACGTCGACCGCCTGCTAGGCATGGCGCACTCTGGCTCAACCAGGCCCAGGCCTCGGTCGTCCCGGCGTCAACATGAGGCATCGGCATCAGTGCGCTCCCCCTCGGTGAGGGCCACGCCGACTGAGGACCAGCGGGCGGAGCTCAACCATCAGCGAGCAGTCGAGGACGCTCCAGTCTCTCTAGAGAGGTCTAATGACCTGCGGGCAGAACTCAACCGTAGGCGTGCGGGCGAGGATGCCCACGTCTGCCTAGAGAGGGCGCGTGAGCGCCGATAGAACGTCGAGGGTCGCAACCTCGACTACGACTTCGCTGCGGTTGCACCACAGACACCAACGGGCGCCCCGATCCAGGCGGGTGTCCCCTTGGCCGGCGTAGGCTGTGCCGCGCTGGCGGATCATCTCCGCGCGACAACTTGGTCATCCAAGTTCCGACCGCACCTGTCGGAAAAGTACGATGGGAAGACAAATCCGTCGGAATTCTTGCAGGTTTACATCATCGCCATTACGGCAGCCGGTGGAGACACCACCGTAATGGCGACATACTTCCATGTTGCCTTGTCTAGGTCGGCCCGGACTTGGCTCATGAACCTTGGCCTAGGATCGATCTACTCCTGGGAAGAGCTCTGCACGCGGTTCACAGCGAACTTCGCCAGCGCTTACCAACAGCATGGCGTGGAGGATCACCTCCACGCAGTGAGGCAGGAGCCCGGGGAAACTCTCCGAGCGTTCATCTCCCGCTTCACCAAGGTACGAGACACTATACCTCATATTTCTGATGCTTCCATCATCACTGCTTTCTGCCAGGGGGTACGTGATGAAAAGATGCTGGAGAAGTTTGCCACGCATGACGTGGAAACTGTCACCACGCTCTTTGCTCTGGCTGACAAGTGCGCTAGAGCCGCCGAGGGCCGTGCGTGGCACTCGGCGCCACAGACCGGGGCTGCCCATACGGTTGGCTCGGGTGCTGTCGCTCAGGACGGCAAAAAGAAGAAGAAAAAGAACCACGGCCACGAGAAGCCGTCGTCTGCCGCTCTAGTCGTCGTAGCCACGACTGGGGGCCGTAACGAGCGCAACAAGCGCCCACGGCCGCAGAGGGGTAACAGCGGCTCATGCCCTGTACACCCCAACAGTCGCCATAGCGCCGCGGAGTGTCGCGATATCATCGAACTCGTGAAGCGCGTCAGCGAGCGGCGCGAGCAGACCTCCAGAGATGGCTCCCCACCTCGTCGCCGCCCGGGCAAGGAAAGGGTCGACAGCGGCGAGGTGGCCATGGGAGAACGGGACCTCGGGTATCAGTCACCCGAGGGGGTCCTAAAGGACATCTTCACCGGAGGCTCCGACTCCGGTGACTACAGCTAGCCAGGCTCCTAGGGCGAGCCCGCTCTTCCCGGTCCACGGGTCCGAAGCCTGTCTTCCCCTGGAAACCCTTATGGGCTCCCCACGGGCCCAGTCTTCTGATGAGTCTATGCAGGAACGACTGCGGCGTGAGGTCGTGGACTTCATCAACGAATGCATATGGCAAGCAGCGATCCGAAATGCATGTTACAACCAAGTGCTCGGGCGCTACCACCAGCAGATCGTGCATGGTAGGGAGCTCGGGGTTCGGGACCTGGTCCTACAGCGAGTACTGAACCAAGAAGGGCTCCACAAACTCTCCCCCAGTCGGGAAGGACCCTTCAAGGTGACGGAAGTATGCCAACTCGGGTGTGTCCGCCTCGCCACAACTAAAGGAGTGCCTCTTCCCAACCCCTGGAACATAGAGCATCTCCATAAGTTCTATCCATAGGAGCAGGTCTGAGGGGTTGGGGTTCCTTCTTTTTTGTAACCAGGTTGTGCATACGTGTGTGCCAGCCCGGTGAGGTCTGCCCTCATAAGCCCGGCCTGTTGGTCTGCACTCATGCATATCGAGTTATAAAGAAAGGATTTACCCCCTCAGATGTGCTCCTGTGATGGTTTTATTCTGCTAAAGATTCTAGATATTATTTTTTTATCTATCTAACCCACCCATACAGCCTCCCACCCTTCCTGGTATCATGACATCCGAATTGAGTAGCCAGGCTTGCAGTTTAGGACCCCTCTACAAAAGCAGGGGGGTCCGGCAGCCTGGGGGCTAGTTCTAGGGACTAGATACTCGTCTCCTGGGGTGGTCCGGAGCTGTGTAGCCGCTTAGCTTGGTTCTGCACCCTAAGCCTGCACGCCCCACCACTCTGCGATGGGTATCCTAGTATTTGGAACTATAGCCCCATGGGTCCGGGAACCTGGGGTCCGGTTCTAGAGAATGGACGCATGTCCCCTGGGGTGGTCTAGAGCCATGTAGCCGCTTAGCCTAGTCCCATACCGTAAGCCTACACGCTCCACCACTCTGCGATGGGTGTCGTAGTATCTGGAACTGTGATTCAGGGGGTCCGGACCCACGACTTGGCTTCCCAGGCCAAATCCTGCAGGTCCTGTTGCATGAATCAAAGGATGGTTGATACCAGACGATGGATCCTAATGGGTGTGCTACTAACTCTTCCTAGCCGAAGCTGTGTGCAGGTCTAGGTCCCAGTCGAGGCTACCTCCTGGGGGCCGGGACAACAACTCTTTCTTAAGATATGCTGGTATCTAGCCTCGACATGTCGAGCCTACATCCCAGGGGGGCCAGGTACCAGGAGAGGGGTTGATAAAACCACACACAACAAGAACAAGCACCATAAAGGTAAGAGCTGTTTAATTGATAGTTCCCAAAAGTATCTTACAAAAACAAGAGTTATTACATCCGCCTTCAAGCGGAGCCCTAGCCTCATTTCTACAGGTATGAGCTACTCGACATCAGTAGGGTCACGTTGGAAGCGTGCGGCCGCCATCTCCACGTCATCTTTGGCGCTGGCGGCAACCCAATGCTACAGCTTGCCAGCGACGGTGGCCTCCTCGATGCGTGCGCCAAGGCAAAGGAGCCCTCATTGTTGGAGGCAACATTGAAGCCATTAAAGCCAAAGAGATGGAGGCGCGAAAGATGGAGCCACAGCTCAGCTCGCTTTCCACCTCATGGAGATGGAGTTAGACCAGTTCATGGAGGCATACCATGGGATGCTGGTGAAGCTCACGCGAAAGATGGAGCCTCAGCTCACCTCACTTCCCACCTCCGAAATGTTGCTGCACGACACCCTTTCGCCTGGACACTGGCGGAAGAAGCACCACCCCCACGAACATCTCCTAGAGGTGAGAAAAGATGGCCGCCTAGAGGATGAAGTGGAGCGTGAAGTGCTGAGGTTGGAGGCCGAGCACCTCCAGCAGCAGCACGAAGAAAGACGAGTTCGGCAGTGCCAACCCGCTAGGGAGGTTGGAGACGAAGGGCACGAACTCCCTAGCGGCGAGATTGCCGAGGGGAGAGGCACCGACATGGATCCTCTCGGCGAACGTCGGCGCACCCCATCCGAGCAGGTTGCGCACCAAGTTGAGTGCCACCTCGGACTGGAAGCACTCGAGAGGGTCTAGCAAGGCCATGGCGGCTGCGGCGGCAGGAGAGCGCGGAGAGCTCGAAGGCGAAAGGGCGCGGCGAGTGAGGAGAATGACTGCCGCACTCGGGGGAATCCCTTTTCAAGGAAGACTCTCCCGCTCACGCCCCGGGACGCTGTAGAAAATCTCGCTCGACGCGCAAGGCGACCCAGCCTCTGGCACGGGGGCCCGAGTCCACGAGTCATACTCCCTGGGCACTGGTCTCCGAGTGTGGAAAAGGTAAACCGCCGCGCGAGGGGCGAACCACCGTGCCTCTTCATCTCCGCCGTAAGCAGCGACCCAGCCTCTGACATGGGGGCCAGGGCCCACGAGTCATGCTCCTTGGGTGTCGATCTCCGAGTGCGAAGATGGCAAACCGCCGCTTGAGGAGTGGGCCGCCTCTCGCGGTAGTCTGCCTCTTCATCTCCGCCAAAAGCAGCGGCCCAGCCTCTGACACGGGGGCCCAGGCCCACGAGTCATGCCCCTTGGGCGTCGGTCTCAGAGTGTGAAGAAGGCGAACCATCGCGTGAGGAGCGGGCCGCTGCCCATGGTAGTGTGCCTCTTCACCTCTGCCGAAACCAATGAGCTAGTCTCTGATGCGGGGGCCTGGGCCCACGAGTCATCCTCCTTGGGCGCCGGTTCCTGGGTGCAGAGAACTCGAACCACCGCTCGTGCCAGTACCGCGCCTCCTCGGGGCCGCCGCAGAGGACAGAGAAGATGAATTTTCAAAACCAATGCAGCGGTATCGAGGCCTCCCACGCGTGGCCCGGTGAATCCATCAAGTGCGGAGGCCACGGGTCAGTCAGCCGCGGGGACAAACGTGGCAGTTGGCGTGACCGAAGGTGGACTGGCAGTGATTACGTCAGCAAGCACGGAAGTAGCACACCAATCGTCAATCAGGCTTTGGCCCACCTGCAGGCTCGTGTCCTCCCTTGAGGTGGGACTGGGGGCCACTGTCGGTACCCTGAAACAGGGGTACCCCTTACTACAACATGAAGATACGATGCCCACGCGGACGGCTCCGGGGCCGCCATGTGGCCAGAAAAGACGATGTGCTCCAAGGCATCAGCAGTGGGTCCGGACCCCCATGGGAAAGTACCGGACGCCTGTGCGTACGGACTGGACCTCCGGGTAAGGTCCAGAACCTCCACGGGTGTGCCCGGACCCCTAGGACGGGTCCCGGACCCCCCCTGTGCAGGGTCCGGGCCACTCACAACAGGGTTCCGAGATTCGTGGACAAAGAGTACCTGAACCTTAATCAAGGCCAGGCGGGGGTCCGGAGCCGACACGTGTCCGGACCATACCGCATACGCCTCTGCTCCCCGCTCAGGCGGAGACCCGATGCTACCACATGGCTAGCTGCCCGTGACGTAAGCCAGCGGGCGGAGCCTGACGTAAGGCCTCTGGGCCTCACGTCCTCTGCATTTATTGCGGATGAGGCGCGACGCCTGTCAAACTGGCAGGTGATGTGCCGCCTCAGCATTTAATGAGCCATGTCCACTCCATTGGCAGGCGATGTGCCGCCTCGGCATTTAATGTGCCATGTCCACTCTGCTGACGGGCGGCATGCCTGTCCATTCCGTTGGCAGGCAGTACGCCCGTGCTACGGCATACGCTGTGCTCATCATGGCTCGCGCGTTACCGAGGAAGCAGCCGCAAGATATTAATACTATATGGACTACGGACATTATGGCGCTCGGAGATCTTCTGGGCGACACTGGCGTTGGATACTTCTATATGTATTCCCTTCGTTTTGCCCCTGGGCCCACATGTCGGGGCTCAGCACCCTTGTTCGTACCCTCCTTGAGCTATAAAAGGGAGGGCACACGGCGTTACAAGGGAGACCCAACTTAGGCTCACACACTCACTCAAACTCACAAGTTCATACAAGCTCTCAAGCTCAATACATCACACAGTGGAGTAGGGTATTACGCTTCGGCGGCCTGAACCAATCTAAACCCTAGTGTGTTCTTGTGTTCTTCCCGATTCCATCTAGCAGGCAAAACGCTTAGGCCCCTCCTCATCTTAGGATTTAGGGCGGGTGCGTTCCGCCACCCGGCCGGATAATTCCCTCTTCGACAGAGTCCAATTGCACAAACAACATTGTAGAATACGAAGATGTCCTTTTGGGGCTTCGAAAGCTTAGGGCCATGGGGATAAGAAGGGTAATGCTTAAAGCTGACTCTCAAGTCATCATAGGCCAGGTTGACAAAAGCAGTAAGGCAAGAGATCCGAAGCTTGAAAAATATCTCGACACAGTCCGAAGGATGGAAGCTTCCTTCGATGGATTTTCAGTGAAAAACATCTCAAGAGGAGACAATGAATAGGTAGATTTACTAGCTAAATCAGCGGCACAAGGGCTTCCGCTTCCCCAGAAGTATTCTTTGAAACTCTCAAAGCACCTTCGCTTGAACTCATGGAAAGAGTAGTGCTTACAATTTCACCTGTACATAGCGAAGATTGGAGAACATAAATTTTATCTTTCCTCCAGGGCAACTATCCTTCGGATGATGAAGTTTACATAAAAAGGATGCATGCCAGACAAGGCCATATGTGATTATAGAGGGGGAATTGTTCAAACAATGAGTTTTCTCCCCATTACTAAAATGCCTATCCAGAGCTGAAGGTCAAGAGCTGGTGAAGGAAATACACTCAGGAATATGTGGAGCCCACATTGGATCCAGGCCACTCATTGGAAAAGTTTTTAGACAAGGATTCTACTGGCCGAAGGCTGCTTCAGATGTAGTAGATCTGGTACAAAAATGTGAAAATTGTTAGAAGTGTACCAAAGATCAGAAACAACATTCATCTCTAACACAACTGATTCAACCCACTTGGCCATTGCAAAGATGGGGACTAGACTTATTGGGCCCACTTCCACCAGCCCAAGGGAATTTGAGATATATTGTGGTAGCAGTGGAATATTTTTCAAAATGGATCGAAGCTAAACCACTAGCTACGATAACTTCACCCACAGTTCAAAAGTTTTTCTAGCAGAACATCATTTGCCGCTTCGGTGTGCCGAAAGCTATCACAGTTGACAATGGAGCACGATTTGACTCTGAAGCATTCACAACCTTTTGTGATCAGATTGGAACGAAGATACACTTTGCATCAGTGAGACATCTAGAATCCAATGGTTTGGTAGTACGGGCAACCGGAATCATCATCACAGGGATAATGAAATCAATCTTTAATTTACCAAAGGGAAAGTGGCCAGATGAATTGGTGAAAGTAGTGTGGAACCATAACATTGTTGTCTCGAGGTCAACAGGGTTCACTCCATTTAAGCTTTTGTTCGGAGACGAAGCAATAACACCGGAAGAAGCAAAAACAGGATCGATAAAGACTCTAGCTTCGGCAGAGGACGAAGACACTTGCAAAGTATCAAAAGACACCATAGAAGGGGTTAGACTTCAAGCAATAGATCATATCAATAAATACCAAGCCGAAACAGTAAAGTGGCAGGACAGGAAAGTGAGACTAAAGAATATTAAGTCAGGACATTTGGTGCTTCGAAGAATAGCCAACCCAGAAACAATAGGGAAGCTACAACACAAGTGAGAGGGCCCCTTCTTGGTAGTATCTTCGTCGAGACCTAGATCGTACAGGTTAAAAGACATGGACAGGAATGATATTCCAAGATCCTGAAATGTAGACGAGCTTCGGAGATACTATGTGTAACAACCATGTAATTTTCTTTTCCCTACGACACCCTTTTCCTTTCAAGAGGGGAGAAAGGTTTTTAATGGGGCCATAGGTTGTAATTTTCATTTTCTTTTTGCAGCCCTGCCCAATGCAAGGGCCAATTTCCACCATATGTAAAATGTAAAGATCTATGATTACACATCGAGTGTAAAAATATGAAAAAGCTCCAAAGTCGTTCCTATGGGGATGCAGAGCTAAAATGCCACCTAAGTAAAAGGTGAAGTAGCTCCAAAGTTGTTCCTACGAGTATGCAGAGCTACAATGCCACCTAAGTAAAAGGTGAAGAAGCTCCAAAGTCGTTCCTAAGGGGATGCAGAGCTTAGCTCTAAAGTCGTTCCTATGGGGATGCAGAGCTAAAATACCACCTAAGTAAAAGGTGGAGAGACTCCAAAGTCGTTCCTAAGGGGATGCAGAGTCTGGGTGCGTATTTGTGTGGGATTTTTATCCTTGGTATACACTTGCACATTTCATCACATCATATTTTGCATTCATACAAACATGCATTAGACATCAGTAGCTTCATCACATCATGGCACATCGCATAAGACACTAAGGGAAGGCGCTTTTTTGCCTTCGGCTCCAAAATGCTTCGTTATGAATAAAAAGGATGTTTTTTTACTTCGGCCCGAAAATGCTTTGATGTGAATGAAAAGAAGGGAAGGTGTTTTTCGCCTTTGACTCAACAAACAAGGTGGTTTTGTCCATAACAAAGCAAGGGACAACAGATGAAGGTAAGATTGCAAAGGTAATAGAAAATTACAAGCCAACTTTTCATTGTTTCCATTACATTAATTTTTCTACCTAAATACATTTTTCGTACAAAAGTTACAAAAATCTCTAAGACTACACCAAAATCCTTCAGCTTTGGTTCTTCACTCTTCGCCAATATCAGCCTGAAAAATTTATCATATAAAATGCTTAGCAGTTGGAAGCAGGAAAAAACAGAGGGAGAGAGTAAGTGCGTTTTCGTACTTCGTCAAGGAGAGCCCGAGCTTCGTTTCCAGCTAGTTCTCGGCCACCCTTCGTCCAGATTTGGGTAATAAATCTGTTACCCACACTTCGAGCCTCGCTTGGAATATTTTTAAGGTCTACCAGGGAGATGATGAAGGTGGGTTTGTTAACATTTTTCAAATGTTTACACCCAGCCTTTGCAAATATAGTAGCAGTCCCTCAGGCGGCCACTAGGGCACAAAATCTCCATGCCCCACCATGACTTCGTCAAATTCATTGACTTCTTTCTTGACAAACTCAAACACCTTTGTAATATCGTCGGCAGAATAATTCGCTTCTCCTGACATTGCCCCGACCGAATTAAAAATTTCACGCAAACAAAGGGAGCACCGAGTTACGAAGCCGGAGGAGGTGTCCCGAAGTAGTCTGATGGCTTCACTTAGCTTAGAATTTTTCTCCGCCTCGGCTTTAACTTCATCTTTTAGTTCTTTAATTGCATGCTCATAGCAAATTCTAGCTTCTTTTAAATTTGAATTCACGTTTTCAAACTCTATGTTCAACCTCTTCAACTGTTTGTCTTGATCAGAAATTTGAGTAGCTTGATTTTCAATCCGAAGGTGAGCTTCGGCTAGGTTTGCTTTGGCAGTTTTAATTTTATAATCATTTTCTTCCAGAAGTTTTTCAAGTTATTTCACCTTTTCTTCCAAGTTACTAACAACAAGCTCGTTCTTTCTATCTATGTTTTCCTGTTGTAGCTTCAAAGCTTTGCTCAGAAGTAGGCTCTGTTGAAAAAGTCGAAGCTTTGTTAGCCAGAAACTATTGAAATTTAAAAATTAATAAATTGAAGAGGTAAACATTAAAATATGTACCTTAAAATTTTAATAGAACAAGCTTCCAGTAATATGTTGCCTCCTATAGTTGCTTAGATCTCGTTCGAGCTTCGAGAATTCGATGATCTTTGATAAAGTATTGACAATCTTTGCTTCGACACGATCTGAGATGCACCCTAGAATTTGTTTGTCAACACCACCAAAGAGCACAGATCCAGGCTTGTAACCCCCAGCAGTAACGAATTCTTTTAGCTCAGAGATATCTTCTTCGAAGAGTTCCTGGCCACCCAAGTGTCGTAGGTCCAACTCTTTGTTCTCCGACAAAACTCTTGCACCAAATCTCGAGTACTAATGTGCTCTGCCACGACTCTGAATTCCACTTCGGCCAATTGGCATGGGGAGCCGAGCTGCATGTTACACAATGGCCCCGTCATGCCGAAGCTTAATTTCAAGGGACTCATTACCATACTCATAAGTTTTTCCATTTTCTTTTCATCAACTTTTACATAAAACCATTCATTTGTCCAACCAATTGGCCACTTGGTATGATAGCCAATCACTGGAGCCTTTGTGTCTTTCCGGTATGCAAAATTGTAGCATCTATAGTTTTTATTGTGGCAGAACCGCCCGAATTATTCCAGCTTAAGTGCCTAAGTCACGCCTCAGAGGCCGTAACACACTTAAATCGGAATAACCCATCAGTCCCTCAGATCTAGTCCGATAAAGCCACTTAACCAGGATCAAATACCACAAACCCACTCGATGGTGAGTCACAGAAGAAATACAATAAAACAGGAAAACCTCAAATTAAAGTACTGAGTTATTACATAAATCGGAGTTTCTCAAGTAAACTGAAATAGTTCATAAGATAGATTTGCAGTGGATAATCGATGTCGTCACAGCGAGGAATAGGGCAAGGCCTAGCCCACTACTCCTCCTGCTCCTCTCCTGCTGGAGCAGCATCCCACTCGACCGTCCAACCCGGTGGCAGGGTGGTAGGCCAAGTCACACCATCAACCATATCCTGAAGCGTACCTGCAAAAATTATGCCACAAGCAAGGCTGAGTATACTAATACTCAGCTAGACTTACCCGGTGTGAGGAGTCTACTCCTCTACCTCTAGACCATGCAGCTGTTTGGCTGAGGGGTTTGGTTTGCCAAAAGCACTAGCTGAGTCTAAAATCAATTTTTAGCTTTTCCATTTCTAGCATCATTATCTTAGCTAAGTTTGCTCCTTCTATGCATACATGGTAGCAAGCATTTAGTACAATCAACAAGTTATCTCAAGTAAACCTCATTTCACATTTTACTCAATATAGTACAAGGGGTCAAGCAGTCTCATTAGCTGCGAGAAGCAGACGATTCGAATCGAGTTTTAAAACCTTGCAAGGTAAACCTAAACACACGACATGTCAGGGCACTCCGTGCCCACAGACGTCAACCGTCCCCATCGATTCCCCGTTCACGTCCAGGCCTCACTGCCTTGGCATACAATGCTCCACTGACCCCGGCTACCGCCGTGCAGTGGCCGCACTTGTACCCACCATAGCTAGCATGGGAGACCCAGTCTCAGGTCGCGTGAGGGGTAAAGTCCGCGCCCGGCTTCACTCAGGTACTAGGTTTACCGGTTACCATATTTCCCAACATGTGCTTAGTACATTCAAACGCTTGACTCAGGTATCCACACATTAATCCTTAATTCCTTTTCCCGTCTTATGGACAAGGCATCCTCCCTGGATCCAAGTCCATAGACTAACATAGAACCCGTTATCAAGATGAATACAATCAATTCCTGACCTCGCGCGAGTGCTAGAAAAATCACTCGACTTCTACCGAGATCCTGATTAGCAAAGCAGCTACTCGACCTAGCATACTAGTATCCATCTCAAAAAGGATCCTGAGTTCATGCAACTAGAGATTTCAAGCAACTCCTACACTTAAGTGCACATTACAATCCTACAAACATTAAGTGTAGTAAAGTAGCATATATAGATACGGTTATGCATAAAACTGGGACTTGCCTTCAATAGCTGGGGCTGCGGGGAGATCCTCGATGGCAGTCTCGGGAGCTTGCTCCTCGTCTTCCTCGTGGACAGCTCCTTGCTCAGGGATGAGCACGTACTCTCCGTCAGCGAGATTGCAATCTAATAAATGCAATGAGTAAGATATATGCATGGCATGATATGTAATTACAATTAAGATTTGATGGGGGATGATCAATTTAAAAAGGTAGGGCTTATTCTTACTACTGAAGATTTTTGGGGGTACACTTAGCAAATTAGGGTCAAGCTTAGTTAAGCTAATTGGTAAGTCCATTTTGGTGTTTTGAACTGCAACTCATTTTTAATAGTGGGTTATTTTCTAAGACATATTTTTGCTGGCATGTAGATGTTATAACATGACTTTGTACAAATGTTTAGCCACTAATACTTATTAGTTATTTTGTTATGATTTTCTAAATTTTCTAGCCAAAGAGGTGCTTTCTACTTCCACTATATTTGAAAAATATCAAACAATAGATTTCTAATTTTTCCTATCTTCTTCTTTATGCAAGAGCAATCAGTTTGAAGTTTGGTAACTTTTTGCTTAAGGGAAGGGTGGTAGGAATTTCTTGAACTAAATGGCCTTTTTCATGAAGTAGGGGTAATGGGTATTATTTTGCAGCTTTCAATTGGGTTTTGCATTTTTCTCTGGTGGCCTACTTCATTATTAATCTGGTAAAAAATTATTTTCCCATTATTGCACTCTTTTTTGGCTTGCTCATGATTTAATTGAACTATGGCTCAATATCAAGTTCTATTTGTTCATCCTACTTAGAATGATGGGCTGGGGTGTTTATCATTTTTGTAGTGGTGTCCTAGTGGTTACAATTCCACTAGAATTTTCTTAACAATTTTGGAATTGTTTTCATAATTCTAATAATTGTTTTTCTAGTTTGGTTAGTGCCTAATAAAACATTTCACCTAGAATTTGCTTTGGACTAGGGTTCCTTTTATTTTTCCTAGGTTCTTTATTACTTAAGTGGACTAGGAAAAATAATTGCATTCACTGTTCATTATTTTCCAGTGCCTTTCTTATTTTTCTAAGTTTTGGGCAAATATGGATTTTAATAAGTAACCTTGTCTAAATCTTTAATACTGGGGTGCTCACTATTTTTAAACAGTGCCTAAGTGGGGTTTGAACTTCTACAAATTTTCTTAAGTTCAGCACAGAATCATAACTAATTTTTCTTATTTTAATAAGGTTTTGTCAATTTCCTTAATTAATTTCAAACTCTAAAATTTAAAACTGAAAGCATAGGGTTCAGTATTTCAGGTGATAGTTCATAATATTTTGAATCCAACAAAATTGGTTTGATTAAATTTGGTTGAATATAACTCAAGATATAATTTTAAGTTCTCTGCTGAATTTAAAAAGATTAAATAGAAATGGATAAAGGAAAAATGGTTTTGCACTGGGGTCCCTGGCGAAAGGTTTTAAATGTATTACAGATAGGTCCTCGGTTCACTAATCATCTGAGTCTATGACTCTGCAGAAAACCCTCTAGGGTTTCCCGAAATCGAACCCGCGATCCTTCCCCTAATGGAACAGTGACCGCGGCGGAAGAAAAGGGCGGAGGGGCTTACCGGCGGCGAGGTTGCTCCGGTGAGGGGTCAGGTGAGGTTCGGGAGTCTCTGGCGATCACGTCCAGGTGCGGATCATTGGCGACGGTGGTCGGAGGCGGTCGGTCCACGCGCGCAGGCAGGGGAGCTCGTCGGCGGCGAGGAATCCGGCCTAACCAGGGCGCGATAGATCAATTAAATGGGTTAGGGAGCTTCACCAGAGATCAAGGAAGATGTGTGCGCAAGGAATTTGAGAATGGCTCACCGGATTGCTCGGTCTAGGCACGGCCGCGGGCGACCGAAGTCCGACGAAGGCGATCTTGGGTCTCCAGTGAGTTTCTGTCGGGTCCGAGAGCTTGGAAAGCTTCACGGGCCACTGGCGAAGCTAACCGAGAGACAGGTGCAACTTGGACGCGGCTGGAGCGAGCTGGCCACGGTGGCCGAGGCTTGGGTAGTGATGGCGGGCGGAGGAAGGCTCGCCGGAGCTAAGGGAGGGGTCTTTGGTCAGCGAGGGTGAGCGCGGGGTGAGGTGAGGCACGCCCGGGGTGGTTTTAAAGGCGCAGGCGAGCGCGGTCGAGGGGAGGCTCTGACAAGCGCTCGGGGCGTGCGTGGGCGAGCGCCAGTGCATGCTCTGGTGTCTGGCACAGCATCGAGCACGAGGCAGCGCAGAGAGAGGTCGTGTTCAAGCGCAGATTGGCTCCAAATCTTTGAGATTATGGCCATGATCCCGTTGAGAGATCTCTTACCCTGACATTCCTTTGTTGTTTGTGAAAGGGAATTAGGCTTACACCTATTTTCTAATTGATTTTGGTGGTTGAATTGCCCAACACAAATAATTGGACTAACTAGTTTGCTCTAGTCTATAAGTTCTTCAGGTGCCAAAGGTTCACAATAAGCCAATAAAAAGACCAAGACAAGGGTTCAAACAAGAGAGCAAAGGACAACCCGAAAGGCACCCTGGTCTGGCGCACCGGACTGTCCAATGCACCAGGGCACTTCAGCTCGAACTCGTCACCTTCGGGAAAATCAGAGGGCGCTCCGCTATAATTCACCAGACTGTCCGGTGAGTCACCGGACTGTCCGGTATGCCAGCGGAGCAACGACTCCTTCCGCGCCAACGGTCACCTGCTATAGCATTTAATGCGCGCCAGAGCGCGCAGAAGTCAGGCACGCGCGAGAAGGCGCACCGGACAGTCTACAGGACCTGTCCGGTGCACCACCGGACTGTCCGATGGCCCAGAAGACTTCAGCTCCAACGGTCAGAATCCAACGGCTACGTGACGTGGCAGGCGCACCGGACAGTGTCCGGTGGCGCACCGGACTGTCCGGTGCGCCATACGACTGCAGCCTTCCAACGACCATTTTTGGTGGTTGGGGCTATAAATACCCCAACCACCCCACATTCAATGGCTATCCAAGTTTTCCACTCTTCTACACCTTACAAGAGCTAGCATTCAATACAAGACACACCAAAGAGATAAAATCCTCTCCCAACTCCACACAAAGCTTTAGTGATTAGAGAGAGTGATTTGTCGTGTTCATTTGAGCTCTTGCGCTTGGATCACTTCTTTTCTTTCTTTATTCTTGTGATCATCTCAATTGTAACCGAGGCAAGAGACACCAATTGTGTGGTGGTCCTTGCGGGGCTTGTTGTCCCGTTTGATTGAGAAGAGAAGCTCACTCGGTCCGAGGGACCGTTTGAGAGAGGGAAAGGGTTGAAAGAGACCCGGTCTTTGTGACCACCTCAACGGGGAGTAGGTTTGCAAGAACCGAACCTCGGTAAAACAAATCATCGTGTCTCGCTCTTTATTCGCTCACGATTTGTTTTGCGCCCTCTCTCTCGGACTCGTTTCTATTTCTAACGCTAACCCGGCTTGTAGTTGTGCTTAAGTTTATAAATTTCAGATTCGCCCTATTCACCCCCCTCTAGGCGACTTTCAGTTTGTGTGTGGAGGCTTGCAGGTTTCGCTGACTGGATCAATAGATATGGAGGGGTGAAGTTGGGTTTGTCTCACTGCCGAACACAGAGAGAAGATCTCGGGTTTGACGTGTCCAGAGCACGCGTCCCGATGCCATCTTCTGGTATGAGGTAGAGGGGTTAGTTAGACACATTTTTTTCAATGGGAGCTTAGAGTTTTGAGATAGAGATCAAGGTGAACGCGCTCGGTTTTGGTTCAAAGGCTGAAAATTCAGAAATCTGAATTTCAGATTTCCCCATTAAACCTCCACTTGAATGGCTTGTTTGGAGTTTTTAACAAACTATTTTGGCCAAACTTTTATAATCTTTATTGTATTTAGTTAGTGTATTTCAATTTTTATAATTGGCCTAAGTCATGATTTCATGTTTGTCATGGTCTTTCATCCCTTTTCTTCTTCTCTACTTAAGTGGCTTATTTAGGGTTGGTATTAGGGTTTCAACAGTTTTCTCTTTTTTTGAAAACCTCATTTGTTTTAGACATGATTCTTTAGCTCTAATTTAGTGGATCTTTTATTCTTAAGTTGATTGGTGCTTCTTGCTCTATTTGGCTTACATGAAATGATGGTACTTGAGCTAGTACTGAGAAGAACCCTAGGTGACACTGGGGTGTCACAACCTTCCCCCCTTAAAGGAATCTCGTCCCGAGATTCAGGTCGGAGTCCTCCCGGGGTGAAGCGAAGGGTGAAACTTACTTGAAGTGGGTGCTTTATTTATTAAGGCAACTGCTCTTCGAATGTCATTCTCTTTGCAACTTCAGAAGGAAGTTCTTTTAAATTTTTGCTTTACAAGTAACTCTTTCTAATTTAAGATCATTTTTCTTATGTTTTGATTCGAAGGGCAGGGGAGGGGTTATGCATGATTACATACCAATTTCCGTAGTTAGATAATCGGGAAAGTTGGAACACAGAAATTCCTCAGTCTCAAGTAGCCTCTTCCTCTGAGTGATTACTCCATTGGATCTTATACATCTTGATCGATTTAGCCCGAGTTGATCTTTCTTTGCAATCCAGAATCTTGGAAGGGTACTCTTGGTACGATATATCTGGCTCTATCTCCAATTCTGGTTCTGCTATGATCTCAGTCGACAATCGAACATACTTCTTCAGTTGGGATACATGGAATACATTGTGGATGGCAGACATCTTTGGAGGTAACTTCAATTTGTATGCCACGGGTCCACATGCTTCTATGATCTCATAAGGTCCAATGTAACGAGGGGTTAACTTGCCTTTGATCCCGAATCTCTGCACTCCCTTGGTGGGTGATACCTTCAGATATACGAAATCTCCCACCTCGAACTGGAGAGGTTTCCTTCTCATATCATGGTAACTCTTTTGCCTGGCCTGAGCAGCTTCTATATTCTTCCTGATTAGTTTGACCTTCCTTTTGGCTTCAGTCACTAAGTCAGGTCCGAAAACTTCTCTTTCTCCAGTCTGAGACCAATTGAGGGGTGTTCTACACCTTCTCCCATAGAGTGATTCAAAGGGTGCCATCTTTAGGCTAGATTGATAACTGTTGTTATAAGCAAACTTTGCCAAGGAGAGGTGCTTATCCCAGTTCTTGCCACAATCGATCGCACAAGCCCTCAGCATATCTTCAAGAATTTGATTTACCCTCTCAGTCTGACCATCAGTCTGTGGGTGGTAAGCTGAACTTCTGATTAGCTTGGTTCCCAAAGACTCTTATAGTTGTTCCCAAAATCTGGCAATAAATTGGGCTCCTCGGTCAAAAACAATGGTCCGGGGCAATCCGTGCAAACACACGATTCTGTCAATGTACAACTCTGCATACTTTTGAGCCTTATCATTGGTGTGCACTGGGAGAAAATGTGCCACTTTCATCAGTCGGTCCACAATAACCCAAATCGAATCATGATGATGAGGGGTATTGGGCAGACCCACAATGAAATCCATGCTGATGTCATCCCATTTCCACGAAGGTATAGATAGGGGTTGCAAAGCTCCAGCTGATTTCAAGTGGCTTGCCTTTATCCTCTGACAGGTGTCACATTCTGATACATATTGGGCTATATCCCTCTTCATTCTGGTCCACCAATACAAGGGCTTCAGATCATGGTACATTTTGGTGCTCCCTGGATGCATGGAGAATTTGGAGAGATGGGCCTCATCCAAGATTTTCTTCTTGAGATCTTTATTTTTAGGAACCACCAATCTGCTTTCAAACCACAATATACCCTTTCCATCTTAGCGGAAACATTTATACTTCTCAGTCTTCTGATGGAGGTTCTCCTTAATAATTTGCACTCCCTTGTCATTGAGCTGGGCCATGATGATCTGGTCTTGCAAAGCTGGCTCAACGGAAATGTGAGACAAAGCACCAAAAGGAATCACTTCAATCTTCATTTTGCTCAGCTCATCACACACGGTGTCAATGCGAGAATCCATCATAACACAGTTGCATTGCAATTTCCGACTCAAGGCATCTGCCACTACATTGGCCTTTCCTGGGTGATAATGTACCTCTAGGTCATAGTCCTTGATCAGCTCTAGCCATCTTCTCTGCCTCATGTTGAGATCAGCCTGAGTAAAGATATACTTAAGGCTCTTATGATCAGTGAAGATGTTGCAGTGGGTTCCCATCAAATAGTGTCTCCACATTTTCAATGCATGGACCATGGCTGCTAACTCCAAGTCATGAGTGGGATAATTTTGCTCATGAGGCCTGAGTGCTCTTGATGCGTAAGCAATGACTCGGTTGACACAACCTAGTCCTGTGCCAGAGGCATCACAGTACACATCAAATGGCTTGCTGCTGTCGGGTTGCGCTAACACCGGTGCTGTGGTCAGATGTTGTCTCAATGCATGGAAGGAATCTTCGCACTTGTGACCCCAAACAAACTTGGCTTCTTTCTTGAGCAATTCAGTTATGAGCTTCGCAATTCGAGAGAAATCCGAAATGAATCTTCGGTAATAACCAGCCAATCCCAGAAAACTTCGAATCTGACGGACAGTCGTTGGCAGCTTCCAGTTCATCACCTCTTGCACCTTATCAGGATCAACAACTATACCTGCCTGAGAGATAGTGTGATGCAAGAATTTGATCTCCTTTAGCCAAAAATCACATTTTGACAATTTGGCATAAAGATGGTGCTCTCGCAGACGTTGAAGCACTACATGCAAATGCCCGACATGTTCTTCTTCGTTCTTTGAGTACACCAAGATATCATCGATGAAAACCACTACGAACTTGTCCAATTCAAGCATGAAAACAGAGTTCATCAGATACATGAAATATGCTGGTGCATTAGTCAACCCAAAAGACATCACCAAGAATTCGTACAGCCCATATCTGGTCGAGAAGGCGGTCTTCGGAATATCGCTTGCTCGTATCTTGATCTGATGATAGCCGGAGCGAAGGTCTATCTTGGAAAACACTTTGGCTCTGACCAACTGATCGAAAAGAACATCAATACGAGGCAAAGGATACTTGTTCTTGATAGTCACCGCGTTAAGTGGGTGGTAATCTATGCATAGCCTCAAGCTTTCATCCTTCTTCTTTACAAACAAGGCTAGACATCCCCAAGGCGAAGTACTTGGGCGGATAAAACCTTTGTCCACCAATTCTTGCAATTGCTTCTTCAATTCTGCCAACTCAGCGGGTGGCATCCGGTAAGGCCTCTTGGAAATAGGTGTCGTTCCCGGTTGCAACTCGATGGCGAATTCGATATCCCGGTCTGGTGGCATTCTTGGTAATTCATCTGGAAAAACAACTGCATACTCACAGACCACTGGAATCTTCTTGAGGGGTAACTCCGTCATAGCAAAAGCACATGACTGAGTAGAATCTTGACTGGGCAGAAACAAGGTGAAACTCCCACAGATTGGGGAATTGATTTCAACGATGCGGCTGGCTACATCGAGCACTACTTGGTGTCTGGTCATCCAATTGGTTCCCAGAATAATATCCACATTCTCCAAACCCAAAACAAGGAGGGTGGTTTTGATCATGTGGCTTCCCAGTTGAATAGGCACACTTTGGTTTAATTGGTTAGTTGCAAATTTTCCCCCAGGTGTGGCTATCATGAAAGACCATTTTGTGTGATAGAAAGGCAGTTGACATTTAGCACTGAACTTTTGGCTAATGAAACTATGAGATGCACTAGAATCAAACAAAATTAATGCAGGTTGATTATAAACTGAAAAGATACCAGTCATGATGGGGGCTCCCTCAGGTAACTCCTCCAGAGTAGTGAAGTTGAGCTTCCCTTGCCTGACTTGTACCTTCTGCTTTCTTCCCTTGTCTTGATTTGGTGCTGGCATCTGCCTCTGCTGATTTCTTGGGCAATTCTTGGCATAGTGGCCCACATTGCCATAAGTGAAGCACTTGTTCTCATTTCCATGGCGGAACTGCTGCTGAGGAGGCTGATTGTTCCTTGGAGCGGGAGCTGGAAAACGAGTGGGTGCCGGCTGCTGCTGTTGAGGTGGCCTAATCACCCATCTGCCTGCCTACTGCTGAAATCCCCTGCTCTGGTTGTGAGAAACAATCCTAAACCTCTGGGTCTAAGCGGAGGGTGCTGCCATTGGTGCCTTTCTTTTCTTCTCTGCCCGGTGAGCTATAATACAATCCTCCTAGGAGATGGCCAGGTTGACCAACTCATTGAAGCTATCAGCTCGGACAGTGTTGAGACGTTCACATAGCTTGGTGTTGAGACCCCTGCGGAAGCGGTCTCTCTTCTTCTCATCGGAATCAGCATGATAACCTGCATACTGGCATAGGTTGTTGAAGGCCTGAGCGTACTGCAATACCGTGCGGGTTCCTTGATTGAGTGCCAGGAACTCATTCAGCTTGCGATCGAGAATTCCAGCTGGGATGTGGTGCCCTCTGAAAGCAGTCTTGAATTCCTCCCAAGGCACTTCACGATCAGCAGGTAGTATAGCACGGAAGTGGTCCCACCAAGTCCGAGCAGGGCCACGAAGCTGCTGCGCGGCGAAGCGAGCCTTGGTATCATCAGGGCAGTCTCCCGCGAGGAGGCGAAACTTGGACTCCACAACGCGTAACCACACGTCGGCATCCAACATATCCTCTGCCTTAGTGAACAAGGGCGGCTACGTGCTCAGGAATTCCTGGTAGGTTGCCGCTGCCGGAGGTCGCTGCGGCTGGCCTCCACCATGCTGCTGAGGGTGGGGCTGGCGCTGCAAGAGCTGTCACAGAATCTCGTTCTGCTGGGCCATCAGCTCCTGCACTGTGGGAGCTAGAGGAGGTGGCGGGGGAACTTGCTCGTTATGCCCGCGATGCTGCCTAGCTGCCATCTGAAAATAGAGATCGTCGCCATTGTTATCCCAATTCACAATTTTGAACAACATGCTATTATCTCTTATGGAAAGAAAATTGCCATAATCATAACATTAGGTTCGAATGAAGATAACATGGTTACAAACATCCCACAGATCTCAAAAGTTCACAAGGGTTACATCAATTAGGGAAGTACCCGTAAGCCTAGCCAAAAATCTGCCATTACTAAGCTTGCGTAGGTTTCTACCCGGCTAAAGCGTCAAAATGACTTATCAACCCTAAGTAGTAGAAGTGACACTGGATGCGGGTGAAGGGGGCATCGCGGAGGTAGTCCCATTGGCACCAGGGGCTGGTCCTAACTCCTCAGGAGCCTCTTCTCCCTCGCTTCCAGCCTCATTGGCCTCCATCTCTAAGTGGTGCATGTCCAGGTGGTCATTAGCTTCTTCAAGTTCCTGCTGCACATCATGGAGCTGGTTCTCCAAGACATCAATAGTGTTGTCTTGGATTTCCACCTGCTGCTCCAAGGTGGTGATGCGCTGGCTCAGCCTTTCCACCTGTAGGTCTTTCTCCACCAACTCGGAGGACAAGTCGACCACAAAGTCTTCTCGGCTGTCGAGGGTGAGCTTGATGGTTTGAGCGATGTTAGCAAGATGTGCCATAGTGTCGCTCTGCAGGGCCTAAAGGCGGTACAGCACACTCATGCACTGAACAATGACCCTCCCAACCAAGTCAGGATACATTGCCCACACATCCTTCACATGGCTCACATGGTTGCACTACATGGGGTCATCCTTCTTCTCAGTAGGGAAGAGTCCCAAGGGGTGCATCACCATCTCCAGGGGATGGTAGCCACAGAAAGTCATCAGAGTCTTCATCGCTTCCACTTTAGTGGTGTCGTCCGTCCTGAATCCAATCGTCTCGGAGTCAAGAGAACGCCAACCTGACTGAAGGGGATGAGCCTCCAAAGTCAGCCAGACCTGGCAACGTGGTACCCGATGCTCCTCGTACAACTGCACCGTGTACAAAGGGGGCGTAGGGTAACCGGCGGAGTTAAGCACTTCCCACAAGATGGAAGGAAACCATCATGAGAAAGGAAGTCAGAGCTGAAACGAGTGTCTCCTCCACTGGCGGGGGTAGGTGAGGTCATCTGCGGAAGGGTATCAGATGTAAAGATTATGGTGGAAGAGGAAAAATAAAAAGACCCTGGGTGGTTTAAAAGGAAGCGGGTTAGCTCAAATTTTTACCTCTTTAATTTTTAATCCTTTTAGTGTTATAATGCATGGATGCTAAAAATAATGTCTCCTCCCCGAATAAAAGGGTGCTCTTAGGGAATCTTTTAAAAATCTAAAAACTGGCCCACAGGGCCTACTTACTTAGCCACCTATTTCTCCCTCTATTCCTAGGGCCTTTCGTCCTAGGTCTAGCGTTCTAGTCCTGACGATTCATACTAGTTTCTAAGCAAGTTTTAGATTTTTGAAAATCGGTGTTCATGGTTTATTGTCCTTCTCTGTGGTGGTATTTGCTCCGATACCAGCTGTGGCAGAATCGCCCGAATTATTCCAGCTTAAGTGCCTAAGTCACGCCTCAGGGGCCGTAACACACTTAAATCGAAATAACCCGTCAGTCCCTCAGATCTAGTCCGATAAAGCCACTTAACCAGGATCAAATAGCACAAACCCACTCGATGGTGAGTCATAGAAGAAATACAATAAAACAGGAAAACCTCAAATTAAAGTACTGAGTTATTACATAAATCAGAGTTTCTCAAGTAAACTGAAATAGTTCATAAGATAGATTTGCAGCGGATAATCGATGTCGTCACAGCGAGGAATAGGGCAAGGCCTAGCCCACTACTTCTCCTGCTCCTCTCCTGCTGGAGCAGCATCCCACTCGACCGTCCAATCCAGTGGCAGGGTAGTAGGCCAAGTCACACCATCAACCATATCCTGAAGCGTACATGCAAACATTATGCCACAAGCAAGGCTGAGTATACTAATACTCAGCTAGACTTACCCGGTGTGAGGAGTCTACTCCTCTACCTCTAGACCATGCAGCTGTTTGGCTGAGGGGTTTGGTTTGCCAAAAGCACTAGCTGAGTCTAAAATCAATTTTTAGCTTTTCAATTTCTAGCATCATTATCTTAGCTAAGTTTGCTCCTTCTAAGCATACATGGTAGCAAGCATTTAGTACAATCAACAAGTTATCTCAAGTAAACCTCATTTCACTTCTTACTCAATGTAGTACAAGGGGTCAAGCAGTCTCATCAGCTGCGAGAAGTAGATGATTCAAATCGAGTTTTAAAGCCTTGCAAGGTAAACCTAAACACACGACATGTCAGGGCACTCCGTCCCCACACACGTCAACCGTCCCCATCGATTCCCCGTTCGCGGCCAGGCCTCACCGCCTTGGCATACAATGCTCCACTGACCCGGCTGCCGCCGTGCAGTGGCCGCACTTGTACCCACCATAGCTAGCATGGGAGACCCAGTCTCAGGTCGCGTGAGGGGTAAAGTCCGCGCCCGGCTTCACTCAAGTACTAGGTTTACCGGTTATCATATTTCCCGACATGTGCTTAGTACATTCAAACATTCAAACGCTTGACTCAGGTATCCACACATTAATCCTTAATTCCTTTTCCCGTCTTATGGACAAGGCATCCTCCCTGGATCCAAGTCCATAGACTAGCATAGATTCTGTTATCAAGATGAATACAGTCAATTTCTGACCTCGCGCGAGTGCTATAAAAATCACTCGAGTTCTACCGAGATCCTGATTAGCAAAGCAGCTACTCGACCTAGCATACTAGTATCCATCTCAAAAAGGATCTTGAGTTCATGCAACTAGAGGTTTCAAGCAACTCCTATACTTAAGTGCACATTACAATCCTACAAACATTAAGTGTAGTAAAGTAGCATATATAGATACAGTTATGCATAAAACCGGGACTTGCCTTCAATAGCTGGGGCCGCGGGGAGATCCTCGATGGCAGTCTCGGGAGCTTGCTCCTGGTCTTCCTCGTGGACAGCTCCTTGCTCAGGGATGAGCACGTACTCTCCATAAGTGATGATATGTGCAATGAGTAAGATATATGCATGGCATGATATGTAATTACAATTAAGATTTGATGGGGGGATGATCAATTTAATAAGGTAGGGCTTATTCTTACTACTGAAGATTTTTGGGGTACACTTAGCAAATTAGGGTCAAGCTTAGTTAAGCTAATTGGTAAGTCCATTTTGGTGTTCCACTGATTTCTTTTATGTCTTAGTGAGAGTTTATTAAGATTTCTAGCTGAACTTATTGGAGTGAGATTTGTTATTCCCTCTCTTCCTTTCTATTTTTTTTATGTTTTTAAGGTGGGTTTGAACTACAAGATAGCTTAATAATTTTTCACAAATTCTGCAAAACTTATAGTGGCTTCTTACTGGTGTATAATTCTCTGTCTCAAAATTTGGGGCCTAAACAGTGAGGGGTTCCCTCTGTATAAAATTATCAAATATTAGGGCAGAGGGGGTGTTTTGAACTACAACTCCTTTTTAACAGTGGGTTATTTTATAATACATATTTTTTCTGGCATGTAGATGTTATAACATGACTTTGTACAAAGTTTTAGCCACTAATACTTATTAGTTATTTTGTTATGATTTTCTAAAATTTCTAGCCAAAGGGGTGCTTTCTACTTCCACTATATTTGAAAAATATCAAACAATAGATTTCTAATTTTTCCTATCTTCTTCTTTGTGCAAGAGCAATCATTCTGAAGTTTGGTAACTTTTTTGCTTAAGGGTAGGGTGGTAGGAATTTCTTGAACTAAATGGCCTTTTTCATGAACTAGGGGTAATGGGTATTATTTTGCCGCTTTCAATTGGGTTTTGCATTTTTCTCTGGTGGCCTACTTCATTATTAATCTGGTAAAAATTTATTTGCCCACTGTTGCACTCTTTTTGGCTTGCTCATGATTTAATTGAACTATGGCTCAATATCAAGTTCTATTTATTCATCCTACTTAGAATGATGGGCTGGGGTGTTTATCATTTTTGTAGTGGTGTCCGAGAGGTTACAAATCCACTGGATTTTTCTTAACAATTTTGGAATTGTTTTCATAATTCTAATAATTGTTTTTCTAGTTTGGTCAGTGCCTAATAAAACATTTCACCTAGAATTTGCTCTGGACTAGGGTTCCCTTTATTTTTCTTAGGTTCTTTATTACTTAAGTGGACTAGGAAAAATAATTGCATTCACTGTTCATTATTTTCCAGTGCCTTTCTCATTTTTCTAAGTTTTGGGCAAATATGGCTTTTAATAAGTAACCTTGTCTAAATATTTAATACTGGGGTGCTCACTATTTTTAAACAGTGCCTAAGTGAGGTTTGAACTTCTACAAATTTTCTTAAGTTCAGCACAGAAGCATAACTAATTTTTCTTATTTTAATAAGGTTTGGTTAGTTTCCTTAATTAATTTCAAACTCTAAAATTTAAAACAAAAAGCATAGGGTTCAGTATTTTTAGGTGATAGTTCATAATATTTTTAATCCAGCAAAATTGGTTTGGTTAAATTTGGTTGAATATAACTCAAGATATAATTTTCCTAAGTTCTCTGCTGAATTTAAAAATATTAAATAGAAATGGATAAAGGAAAAATGGTTTTGCACTGGGGTCCCTGGAGAAAGGTTTTAAATGTATTACAGACAGGTCCTCGATTCACTATTCATCTGAGTCTATGCTCTGCAGAAAACCCCCTAGGGTTTCCCGAAATCGAACCCGCGATCCTTCCCATAATGGAACAGTGACTGCGGCAGAGGAAAAGGGTGGAGGGGCTTACCGGTGGCGAGGTTGCTCCGGTGAGGGGTCGGGTGAGGTCCGGGAGTCTCTGGCGATCACGTCGAGGTGCGGATCGCCGGCGACGGTGGTCGGAGGAGGTCGGTCCACGCGCGCAGGCGGGGGAGCTTGTCTGCAGCGAGGAATCCGGCCTAACCAGGGCGTGATAGATAAATTAAATGGATCAGGGAGCTTCACCAGAGATCAAGGAGATGTGTGCACGAGGAATTTGAGAATGGCTCACTGGATTGCTCGGTCTACACGCGGCCGCGGGCGACCGAACTCCGGCGAAGGCGATCTTGGGTCTCCGGTGAGGTTCTGTCGGGTTTGAGAGCTTGGAAAGCTTCATGAGACACTGGCGATGCTAACCGAGAGACATGCGCAACTTGGACGCGGCTGGAGCGAGCTGGCCACTGTGGCCGAGGCTTGGGCAATGATGGCGGGCGGAGGAAGGCTCACCGGAGCTAAGGGAGGGGTGTCTGGCCAGCGAGGGTGAGCGCAGGGTGGGGTGAGGCGCGCCCGGGGGTGGTTTTAAAGGCGCGGGCGAGTGCGGTCGAGGGGAGGCTCTGACAAGCGCTCGAGGCATGCGCGGGCGAGCACGAGTGCGCGCTCTAGCGTCTAGCACAACGTCGAGCACGAGGCAGCGCAGAGAGAGGTCGTGTTCAAGCGCGGATTGGCTCCAAATCTTTGAGATTATGGCCATGATCCCATTGAGAGATCTCTTCCCCTGACATTTCTTTGTCGTTTGTGTGTGGAGGCTTGCAGGTTTCGCTGACTGGATCAAGAGATATGGAGGGGTGAAGTTGGGTTTGTCTCACTGCCGAACACAGAGAGAAGATCCCGGGTTTGACGTGCCCAGAGCATGCGTCCCGATGCCATCTTCTGGTATGAGGTATAGGGGTTAGTTAGACACATTTTTGTCAATGGGAGCTTAGAGTTTTGAGATAGAGATCAAGGTGAACGCACTTGGTTTTGGTTCAAAGGCTAAAAATTCAGAAATCTGAATTTTAGATTTCCCCATTAAACCTGCACTTGAATGGCTTGTTTGGAGTTTTTAACAAACTATTTTGGCCAAACTTTTATAATATTTATTGTAGCTTAGTTAGTGTGTTTCAATTTTTATAATTGGCCTAAGCCATGATTTCATGTTTTTCATGGTCTTTCATCCCTTTTCTTCCTCTCTACTTAAGTGGCTTATTTAGGGTTGGTATTAGGGTTTCAACATTTTTCTCTTTTTTTTGAAAACCTCATTTGTTTTAGACATGATTCTTTAGCTATAACTTAGTGGATCTTTTATTCTTAAGTTGATTGGTGCTTCTTGCTCAATTTGGCTTACATGAAATGATGGTACTTGAGCTAGTACTGAGAAGAACCCTAGGTGACACTGGGGTGTCACATTTATGTAAGCCATCTGCCCTTGCTTTGGTTTGATAATGAAGCTTGTGAACTCTACAGAATCCTTCGACATTAGCACTTTTTCCTTGACTTTGTAAGGCCCATATGTACACGTTAAGCCTAACTATAGCGTTTGGAGTCAGTTTATGAAGATAGATTTCAAACTTCTTCAAAACTTCACTCATCGTTTCGTGTAGAGGGAATCGAAGTCCCGCTCTAAAGAAGCTCTTAAAAACAACGACTTCATCATTTCTTGATTCTGGAACTACTTCATCCCTAGTGAACTGTATCAATTCATCAACATTTTTCCAAAATATCCTAGCTTCTTCATTAAAATCAAATCTTCTGCCTTAACAGTGGACTTTACAAATTCAATATGGCTAGGCTTGCTTGGACTCAAAATGCCATCATCTTGTTCATCATCAGTAGTAGCTTTGGCAATAGCATCATCCTTCTCCGGGATAACCTCTTCTCCCTCTTGAACAACCAGCCTAGAACGTTTCATTACTTCTGAGATTGGGGCCTTCTTAGTTGCTTCAGTATCCTCACCTTCGTTTGTTAGTCTAGCAGTAGACCTGATCCTTAAGACGAAGTTAAATTCAACTAACTTGATGTTTGTCCAAAGCTTACACATCAAGCACACAGAAAGCAGAAAGCTTTGGCTTCAGTAAAAAATTTCAACAGCACAACGATGCAATAGCAATGAATGTTGTGGTAACTTCTCACCAACTCATTTGTTTATATAGGCCTACAGGTGAAGAATGTGAACCACTAAAAGTGTTCTGAAGCTTGAACCGATATGGCAACCGAACAAGCTCAAATTTTTCCCTTCTTCCTTCTTCTTCGGCATTCCCCACCCACCAGATGTTGGAAAGGTTTTGATAGCCAGATATTCTTGCACCAAATCTCGAGTACTAATGTGCTTTGCCACGACTCTAAATTCCACTTTGGCCAATTGGCATGGGGAGCCGAACTGCATGTTACACAATGGTCTCGTCATGTCGAAGCTTAATTTCAAGGGACTCATTACCATACTCATAAGTTTTTCCTTTTTCTTTTCATCAGCTTTTTCATAAAACCATTCATTTCTCCAACCAGTTGGCCACTTGGTACGATAGCCAATCACTGGAGCCTTTGTGTCTTTCCGGTATGCAAAATTGTAGCATCTAAAGTTTTTATGTAAGCCATCTTCCCTTGCTTTGGTTTGATAATGAAGCTCGTGAACTCTACAGAATCCTTCAGCATTAGCACTTTTTCTTTGACTTCGTAAAGCCCATATGTACACGCTAAGCATGACTATAGCGTTTGGAGTCAGTTTATGAAGATAGATTTCAAACTTCTTCAAAACTTCACTGATCATTTCGTACACGAAGTCCCGCTCTAAAGAAACTCTTAAAAAACAACGACTTCATCATTTGACTGGTGGACAGGGGACACACTTTTGTGTCATCTATGAGGGTTTTGGATATTAGTGTGTATGATGCCATTCTGGGATTTGACTGGTTAAAATTCTATAGTCCAATGCAATGTGATTGGGAAAATAGGACCCTGTCCTTTGTTCATCAAGGAGAATAAATTCAGTTGAAGGGGGATTCTGTGTTGGTGACCGAAGTTCCAGAAGTGGCAACACTGAAGGTGCAGAAATGGGTAAAAGGAAATCATGTTTGGGTATTTGTTCTGTTCGAACCTGTTCCTGAACTAGTGGAAAATGTGGAGCATGAACCTCTGAATGAGTTACTAAAGGAATTTCAGGACATCTTTGAAACACCAAAGGCTCTACCACCCACCAGACCTTATGATCACCATATCCCTTTACTTCCAGGATTAGTGCCTGTGAATGCAAGACCATATAGGTATTCACCATTGCACAAGTCTGAAATCAAGAGGCAAGTTGCAAAATTTTTAAAGGCAGGCCATATAGTGCCAAGAGTTAGCCCTTTTGCCTCTCATGTGCTACTTGTGCAGAAGAAAGATGACTCATGGAGGTTTTGTGTGGATTATGGAAAAGTTAATGATATGACAATCAAAAATAGGTTTCCAATGCCTCTTGTGGATGAGATTCTTGATGAGTTGGCAGGCACTCGCTATTTCACAAGTTTGGACCTGACTGCAGGTTATCACCAAATAAGAATGGGGATAGAGATGAGCATAAGACAGCCTTTAAGACCCATCGTGGTCACTACCAGTTCAGGGTAATGTCATTTGGGCTTACTAATGCCCCTACAAGTTTTCAATGTGCCATGAACTCAATTTTAGAACCTTTTCTAAGGAAGTTTGTTATGGTTTTCATCGATGATATACTGATTTATAGTCCAGATTTTGCTCAGCACTTAGAACATTTAAGGAAGGTGTTCTCTGTTGTGAGGGTTCATAAGTTTTATCTGAAGAGAAAGAAGTGTGTCTTTGGTCGACATGAGTTGCAGTACTTGGGCCATATCGTATCCAAGGATGGAGTGGCCACTGATCCCAGTAAGACTAAGGCAATGTTGGATTGGCTTGTACCTAGTTCAGTGACTGAGTTAAGGGGTTTTTTGGGATTAACCGGGTACTACAAAAAGTTTGTCAGGCATTATGGGACAATTGCCAAGCCTCTGACTCGGTTGTTGCAGGGAAAACATTTATGGAATTGGACTGAAGCTTCTCAATAGGCTTTTGACAAATTGAAAGTGGCAATGACACAAACCCCAATCTTGGCTCTACCAAATTTTGAGATTCCATTTGAGGTAGAGACTGATGCTTGTGAGGAAGGAATATGGGCTATTTTGATGCAACAACACAGAACGATAGCATTTCTTAGTAAAGCTTTGGGGTGAAGAACAAACAACTTTCTATATATGAGAAAGAGCTTTTGGCTCTTATTATGGCAGTAGACAGATGGAGGCCTTACTTGCTGAGGTCATAGTATGTTATAAGGACAGATCATCAATCTTTGACTTTCTTGGGTGAACAACAGTTATAGTTAGACTGGCAAAAGAAAGCTATGTCTAAGTTGATGGGTTAACAATTTAAAATTATATATAAGAAGGGCAAGGAAAATCTAGTGGCAGATGCACTCTCGAGAGTTGGAAGGGTTTTGGCTTTAACTACTGTCACTGAAGTGCAACCAGCCTAGATCATGGAGGTTACTAATTCTTATGTAAGAGACCTTGAGGCTCAACAGATGGTGCAAAGACTGGCTTTGCACATTCCAGACGAGGCTGTGTTTTATCTTCATCAGGGCATAATCAGAAGACATCAACAGATATGGGTGGGTAACAACTCTACTTTGAGAACCAAGATTGTTCAGCTTTTCATGAGTCGGCTCACGGGGGACATTCAGGCATCAATGCAACTTATCAAAGGATGAAGAAGATGTTTTGGTGGCAGGGACTAAAGCTAGATGTGGAATCCTTTGTTAAGCAGTGTCAGGTCTGTCAGTAGGCCAAGGGTGAAAGGAAGTTCCTTGCAGGTTTATTACAGCCTTTACCTGTCCCTACTGGTGCATGGAGGGATTTTACTATTGGCTTTATTGAGAAACTCCCCAAATCAGGAGGATATGACACCATTATGGTGGTGGTGGACATTTTTTCATAGTATGCCCGTTTCTTTCCATTGAAGCTTCCATTTTCTGCTCAGATGGTGGCTCAAGTGATTCTAGACAATGTGGTGAAGTTTCACAGGGTACCATAGTCTATAGTGTCAGATAGAGATAAGATTTTTACTAGTGTCTTTTAGAAGCACTTGTTTGAGTTGCTTAAGGTGAAACTAGCTTTAAGTACTGCTTACCACCCACAAAAAGATGGGCAGAGTGAAAGGGTAAACCAGTGTTTGTAAATGTATTTGAGGTGTGCTGTGCAAGCTACTCCTCATAAATGGAAGTCCTAGTTAGCTATGGCAGAATTCTGGTACAATACCTCTTATCATTCATCTCTGGGTTGTTCACCTTTTAAAGCCATGTATGGATATGAAGCTTATGTGTTGGCTGAGCCTCATATTTAGGGCATAGAAGACATTGATGTGATGCAGTGGGTGAATCAGAGGGACAACCACAGAGTGATGCTTCAAGAACAATTGTTGAAGGCTCAACAACGATATAAGCATTTTGCTGATCTTAAGAGGAGGCTAAGGGAATTTCAGGTAGGTGAGCAAGTGTTGCTTAAGCTCCAACCTTATGCCCAGCATTCAATGGTAAATAGGTCCTGTCCTAAATTGGCTTTTAAGTTCTTTGGTCCCTATACTGTCTTAGAGAAGATTGGTGAAGTGGCCTACAAAATTTAGTTGCCTGAGGATGCACAGATACACCTGGTTTTTCATGTGTCACAACTCAAACCATTTACTCCCAGTTATGTGCCAGTGTTCTCAGAATTACCAAAGGTGATTGATTTGGGGCAGGAAGGTGTTCAACCAATGGATATTTTGGACAAACATCTAGTCAAAAAGGGACGGGCGATCATTACACAAGTGTTGATTAAATGGTCAGATTTGCAAGTAGCAGCAAATACTTGGGAAGATTATAATGTGATTCGGGCTAGATTTCTAGATGCACTTACTTGGGGACAAGCAAGTATTCCAGGAGGGGCAAATGTCATAGCTGAAGGAGATCAGTAAGTCAGTAGAGATTTCCTTAACACCATTAGCATTTCAGTGCATGTGGGCTGGCCTGGATTAGGGTTGCACAACTAGTGATATCTAGCTTAACAGCCTCGAACCAATCAGATTAGGGTTGACAGCTGATGCTAGTTGGTGTAACCGACTTGTAACAGATTTAGGGTTCTAAGGCCCATCTGAGGGGCTTATAAAAGGCTTGTAATCATCTACTGATGAACATAGAAAAAGTAATGAGAACAAACTCGTCCAACAACCTGATCTGTTTGATTTCTTGTTGTGCGTCATCTTCCCAACTTCTACGACTTCTCACATTGGCGGAGGCGCACCGCCAGTCATGAGAGGCCGGTGTCCTAGGATCTCATTGTCCTCAACACAACGAACGTCACACAATTCTGGTCTGGACACTCTATAGGCTCTCTTAGAAATAGGGGCGGTGCTAGGTTCAAGCTCTATGGCAAACTCGACTTTACTCTCAGGTGGCATGCCTGGTAACTCAGGAAACACGTCGGGAAACTCCGACACAACTCTAATGGCCTAAAGCAGGTTGGGCTCTTTACCATCTACTGACATATGGTGACAGGCTCCTTCCTCTAGATCAGACATGATCAGTTCAGGTAATTTCTCTTCCTCGGATGGGGACACTAACCTCACTGTCCTCTTGTCACAGTTGACGGTTGCTTGGTTCTTATGCAACCAATTCATCCCTAGGATGACATCTATCCCTTGAGTACCCATTACTACTAGGTCAGCAGGGAAATCTATCCCCTTATTTCAATCCTTAGATTTGAGCACATCTTATCTGACTGAACTTTTCCCCCAACTGAATTAACCCTTAAAGGTGGAACCATTGGTTCTACGGGTATGTTATGTGCTTCTACCCATGATGTAGTAACAAAGAATGTGTGGCACTAGTATCAAATAGTACTTTTGTTGGATGCGATTTGACTGAAAACATACCTACTACCACATCTGGTGCATCCTGGATTGCTTCGACCTCCAAGTGATTCACATTTCCACGGTTGTAGGCCTAGCCACGACCTCCTAATGCCTGTTGTGGTGCTCCTTGTCTTGTTGGGGTGTTGGAAGCTGACTGCTGCTGAGCAGCTTTCTTCGGCCATTGCATCGCCTAGTGGCCTTGCTCTCCACAATGGAAGCATCCTCGGCCTCCTCCTTATGTTGGGGTTGTCTAGCTGTTCTGATTGGTTGCTAGGGCAGGAAGGCGAGGTGCCTTACTATTCTGCCTCTGATATTGATTTCCTCCCGGTTGGTTGTGCTGGCAGTACTGCTGTTGCTGAGGGTACTGCCTCTAGAATTGTTGTTGATGCGGACATTGGTTCGGGTGCTGATATCCCTGAGGGCGACTCTGCTTGAACTGTTGGGGTGGATTGCCTGAGAAACAAGGACGACTGCTGCCCCCAGCCTACGGTCCACCAATCTTGCGCTTTTGGTCTTCCATTTCCCGACGCTTCCTCTCAGTCATTATAGCTCTATCAATCAGATGTTGGAAGGTAGGGAAGGTATGGTTCATCAACTGGTAGTGCAGAGGGTCAACTAAACCTCTCAAGAACTTGTACTGTCTCGTTGCATCAGTGTTGACATCCTCGAGTGCATAGCGAGATAGTTGCAGAAGTTTTTCCATCTACTCACTAACAGACAGGGGTACTTGCTTCAGTGCCAGAAATTCCTTCTTCCTCACTATCATCAGGATCTCCGGAACGTGGTACCGACATAAGTTGTCTCTGAACTCCTCCCAGGTGATATATTCAAGGTCGGCATGGGTGGCTAGGTAGGACTCCCACCAGAACTGAGTTGTTCTCCTTAGCAGGTGGGGACCATATGAGAGCACCTAGAGGGGGGGGGGTGAATAGTTGATCCTGTAAAATTTAAAACTTAACACCACAAACTTGATTAAGAGTTAGAACAATGGAATCAAGTGAGTAGATAGGAGAGCTCTTGTAAGACACAATAGACATAGTAAGGACAAGCATAAGAGACACGAGGATTTATCCCGTGGTTCGGCCAAGTACAAAACTTGCCTACTCCACGTTGTGGCATCCCAACGGACGAGAGTTGCACTCAACTCCTCTCAAGTGATCCAATGATCAACTTGAATACCACGATGTTCTTCTTTACTTTACTCTTTTCCCGTTTGCGAGGAATCTCCACAACTTGGAGTCTCTCGTCCTTACAATAAGAATCAATATGAAGCACAAGAGTAAGGGAGGGAAGCAACACACTCAAATCCACAGCAAATACGCACACACAAGACCAAAACTTGAGCTCAAGACAATATCTCGAGGTTCTCACTAGAACGAAGCTCAAATCCCTAAGAATGTCGAACAAGTGCGCAAGAATGAAGTGTGAGTGATCAACAATGCTCAAATAATGCTTGGTGTTCTCCTCCATGTGCCTAGGGGTCCCTTTTATAGCCCCAAGGCAGCTAGGAGCCATTGAGAGCATTCCAGGAAGGCAATTCTTGCCTTCTGTCGCCTGTCGCACCAGACAGTCCGGTGCACCACCGGACACTATCCGGTGCGGATTTCTTTCCTTCTTTGGCGAAGCCGACCGTTGGATTTTCAGAGCCATTGGCGCACCGGACACTGTCTGGTGCACACCGAACAGTCCGGTGCTCCCTTCTGACCGTTGGCTCTGCCACGCGTCGCGCGCAGATTACGCGGCCGACCGTTGGCCCGGCCGACTGTTGGCTCACCGGACAGTCCGGTGCACCACCGGACAGTCCGGTGATTTATAGCCGTACGCCGCCATTGAAGTCCCGAGAGCAGCCAGTTGACAGACGCCAGCCTGGCGCACCTGTAACACCCTGAATTTGGGCTATAAGTTTTCTTTTCTAATAGCTACCAAATTCAGGTGTTACTCTCTCTCTTTTCCTTTCTTTTCTTTTGTTTTTCCTAAATAGTGAGGAATTATTTTGTTGTATATCTATGTGTAAGCCTAGTAAATTGAAACCGAAGTGCTTTGATTGTCGCATCATGCTAGAGTATACTTTTATTTTGTTTGGTGAGTGATTTTGTGGAGCATTCGTTTAATAAAAAAATTCGATTTGAAATCGTAGAGAGAATAGGAAAGAACAAAAGATAAAGAAATAGGAAAGAAGAATAGGAAAAGGCCCATTCCTTCCCTCCTTTCTCGGCTGGCCCACCTGGCCCCCCTCCCCTTTCGCGTCCGCGGCCCAGGAGGCCCAACCCGCGCCTCCCTTCCCCCCTTGCGCGCGCCAGCCCAGCGGCTTTCCCCCCCGGCCCACCAAGCGCGCGGCCCAGCTCCCCGCGGCCTGCCTCGCGCGTCCAGCCCGCGCGGCACTCGCCTTGCCCTAGCGCGCACGAGCTGGAGCGTCGCTGCCGCCTGTGGGTGGGTCCCACCCACCAGGCCGCACCCTAGTCCCTGTTCCTCTTCTCCGCCGAGCGCCGCCAACCGCCTCCCGATCATCCCGTGCCCACGACGCCCTCAAGCCGTGTCCCATTTCCTCTCCGTTGCGCTCGCTCTCCCCCTCCAAACCGCCAGTGCCTCCCTCTCCTTCGTCCCGCTCGGCGCGGCGGCCAGCCCTGGCGGCCCCAGCGCGCAAGCGCGGCCCCATCGCGGGCACACGGCCTTGGCGCGGGCGCGAGCGTGGCCTCGGCGCAAGTGCGGCACCGGCTCGGTGTGCGGGCGCTCGGCCTTGGCACGGCGGCTTGGCACGACCCTCCGTGGCCCCGGCGCGGTGGCCCGGCATGGACTGGGGCTCAGTCCAGCGCCCATGGCGCGTGGCCGGAGCTCGGCCGGTGTGTGTCCCACGCGGCACTCGCCGTGCTCGCTCGCGGCCATGGTGCACGTCCCCGACCCGGTCCCCTGGCGTGGTGCCCGGCGTGGATGCCCGTGGCGTGCGCGGCGCGGCCCCTCTCGCGTTCGGCACGCCGCGGCCTTCGACGTGGCGCGCAGTCAGCCCCCGGCGCGCGGCCAGCGCCCCAGCGTGGTCCTGGCTCGCGGCTAGCGCTCCCGGCGCGTCCATGGCACGCGGCGAGCCCGCCTGCACTGCTTGCACAACTAGCTTGCTTGCGACGTCGAGCGCCCTGTCCCATCCCCGTGCTCGCCGTCACCGCCGTTTGTCACAGCAGCGTCTACGTCGCTCTAGTCATTGCCAAGGTGAACGTCGTCTACCTGTCATCGTCTACCCACGCTCGTGGTCCGTGGTCGCCTAGCTGGTGTGTTCGCGCCATGTGCCGCAGCTCGTGCGTTGTCGCGTGTGGCACATAGGTTGTTTGCGCGTCATCGCCGTGCTGTTCGCGTCACCCGTGTGGGTCGCGTCAACTCCGTAGCATCATCAACTCCATATTAGTAACAGTATTATGTAATGACGTAAGTTGTAATCAACTGGCTAGTTATTTGTTATCCGATATTTATGAGAATAACAATTTGAATAAAACTAATTTCTAGTTCTGTTTGCGCTTTTATAAATATAAGCTAATGTGATTAATGCCTATTCAAATGTTGTAATTTATAAGTGTTTAGTCTGGATACGATGTCTGTTAGTGATTTTCGTGTGTCGCGCGCCTAGCCGCGCACCGTGCTCGTGTTGTCCGCGTGCGAGATTAAAATCATTCGCACGTAATCGCTCAGGTTAGTTAATTAATTACTGGTTCAAGTGTTCACTATTAAGAACAGTAAGTTAGCCAAAACTGAGTAGTAGATATTATTTACATTTGAGAAATGTCGAACTGAATATTCCAATTAATACTTTCTCAGTGTAAACACGCTAACCCCTCGGTCGTCCGTAGAGGCGCTCTCTATTTTTTTTATTTTGCTTGCTTTTATAACATTTTATCTTGCATGGTGTAATGTTCTTACGTATTTATATGTATGTTTGTTTGTGCTTGTTTGTATTCGTTGTGCATCGCGAATAGATTGCGATCTGTTTCTGAGCTTCAAGGAGTCGAAGATCAAGCGTGGGCGACCAAGTGATCCAGTTCCTTGAGTTCCACGAGATTGAAGACCCTGAGCATCAGTTTGGTGAAGGCAAGTGTCCTCTGACCCATTATGTCCCATTTACTTTATAATACACTGTCCCGCATACTATGAACAAACTAAGGATTTACTAGCTTTCTATTTACCTGGTCCTTGATTACCTTTTTGGGCTACTATGGTTAGCTACATGCTAGCGCTTTACTTTAATCAATGAACATGATGAGATACAATGATGATACTATGATTTTATTCTGGACATGATGATATACTTGTGGCATTTAGGGGACTCGGGCTGTTTCCCGAGTACCTCTCCGTAAGGACCTGTTCGTTGAGAGACCACCCGGGATAACAGTGCAACCATGAGGGTGAAATGGGATGCCCTTAGCTAATTAATTAGAGGAACTAGAGGTGTAGTTGCTTCGCCGTCGTGCCGTCAATGGGGTCCAGGCATAGTGCTTGCTCTGCCAAGGCGGGGTGCCGAGGTCCTTTCGTTTTGCTTTTGTTAGTCACCCTCCTGCGGGGAGGAGTACTGTATTTATCAAACTGGAGAAACCTAACGGGCGGCTATGACCTCTAGGGAATCTTTGTAAAAGCTACGTAGTGATACCCTGCCGGACCACCTAGGAAGTGATCAATGGGGAGTCATGATCCCCGGGCAAAACGGGAATCACGGCTCATGGGTAAAGTGTGCGACCTCTGCAGAGGGTTAGAAACTGATATATCAGCCGTGCTCACGGTTATGAGCGGCCTTGGGATCCTCTTTGATTAGAGATACAGATGGTTCAATATACAATGGTTCTATTTATGGTTTTGGCTCGATGATGATAATGATGTTCCTCGAGGAGGAAATGGTTCACGGGTTGGCTATTACTAAAACTTGGCTTCCACTAATAATAAATATCTGACCAACTAAAAGCAACTGCTTGAGCTTAACCCCACATAAAGCTAATCCACTACAGCCAAACGGGACATTTGCTGAGTACGTTGATGTGTACTCACCCTTGCTTTCACAAAACACCAGGTTGCCTTTGGTGCAATCTATGCTTAGGTAAAGAAGAAGCGTCGAGGCGGATCTCCAGGAGTTCCAGGATTTCGATGAGTTCGAGGATTAGGCTAGCGACCTCCCCCAGTCAGCTGCCTGTGGTGGGTTTATTTACGTTGGCTACGTTTCTGTTCTGTGTACTTTGATTATACTATGTAAATGACTCTAGTCTTTCATATTATTACTTACTTTTTATTGTTATTCGAAGCATTGTGCTATGATGAGTCATTTATGTAATCGCTGTGTACGTGAATTTCTGATCCTGGCACGTACATGGTTCGCATTCGGTTTGCCTTCCAAAACCGGGTGTGACAGCACCGGACACTGTCCGGTGCACCACCGAACAGTCCGGTGCACCCAGACCGAGCAGCCTTTTGGCTGTACACAGCCAACCTCTCCAAGATTGTTTCTCCTGTTTCTAGCACTTAGACACAATACATTAGTCTTGAAAACAATGTACTAATTCTAGAAACATACCTTAAATCTTGATTTGCACTTCTTGAGTCCTTGGCACAATTTAACACTTAGGCACTTGTGTTGGACACTTAATCACCAAAATACTTAGAAATGTCCCAAGGGCACATTTCCCTTTCAATCTCCCCCTTTTTGGTGATTTATGCCAACACAACAAAAGGCAACCCAAAGAAGTGCAACATCAATGCAAATGAGAACACAAATTTGTTTTGATTCAAATTTGCCATATTTGGATCATTCTTTGCCACCACTTGGTTTGTTTTTGCAAATTAAACTCAATTTCCTATCTCTAAGTCAAATACACTTGTTGATGCATAGAGAAAGATATTCCAAGAGAAATTGATCAAAGATTTCAAAAACTCCCCCTTTTCCCATAATCAACTATCCTCCCCACAAGAGGCCAACTTTTGACAAAAGAGACAACAAGAGTATTTTGACAAAACCAAAACTAACTCTACTATTTTCAAAATTCTCAAGTGGTAGCTGATCCATTTGTTGCTTTGGCCTTATTTTCTCCCCCTTTGGCATCAAGCACCAAAACGGGATCAATCTTGGCCCTTAAACCCCATTGCCTCACCAAAATCTTCAACTAAGAGTAAAAATGCAATAAGAGTACAAAGATGAACTTGGAAGCAGTTACTCTTTCATTGGAGTGCAGTGGAAGTCTTGCATGGTCCAAGTCCACCTTTTCCCTTTCAAACCTCCTTTGAGACTAAATTAAGCAAACTCAAGCACACAGTTAGTCTCAAAGGGTCAAGTTGTAGCACATCTCCCCCTAAATATGTGCATCACTTGCAAATGGACTTGTGAGGTCCGAGGAGTGTTTGTACAACTTGAGCACCATAAATAAACAACAAAATGTATTAAGGAACATGATCAAGGCATAAAACACATGTATGCTATAAATCAATCCAGGTTCCGCGAATCTAAGACATTTAGCTCACTACGCAGCCTGCAAAAGGTCGACTCATCTAGAGGCTTGGTAAAGATATCGGCTAGCTGGTTCTCGGTGCTAACATAAAACACTTCGATATCTCCCTTTTGCTGGTGGTCTCTCAAAAAGTGATGCCGGATGTCTATGTGCTTTGTGCGGCTGTGTTCAACAGGATTATCCGCCATATGGATAGCACTCTCATTATCACATAGGAGTGGGACTTTGCTCAGATTGTAGCCAAAGTCCCTGAGGGTTTGCCTCATCCAAAGTAGTTGCGCGCAACACTGTCCTGCGGCAACATACTCGGCCTCAGCGGCGGATAGGGCAACAGAAGTTTGTTTCTTAGAACTCCACGACACCAGGGACCTTCCTAAGAAATGGCACGTCCCCGATGTACTCTTCCTATCGACCTTACATCCAGCATAGTCAGAGTCTGAATATCCAATTAAGTCAAAGGTACACCCCTTTGGATACTAGATCCCGAAGCAAGGCGTAGCGACTAAATATCTAAGAATTCGCTTCACAGCCACTAAGTGACACTCCCTTGGATCAGATTGAAATCTAGCACACATGCATATGCTAAGCATAATATCCGGTCTACTAGCACATAAATAAAGTAAGGACCCTATCATAGACCGGTATGCCTTTTGATCAACGGACTTACCTCCTTTGTCGAGGTCGGTGTGTCCGTCGGTTCCCATTGGAGTCTTTGCGGGCTTGGCGTCCTTCATCCCAAACCGCTTGATCAAGTCATGCGTGTACTTCGTTTGGGAGATGAAGTCCCATCCTTGAGTTGCTTCACTTGGAACCCAAGGAAATAGCTTAACTCGCCCATCATCGACATCTCGAACTTTTGAGTCATCACCCTGCTAAACTCTTCACAAGACTTTTGGTTAGTAGAACCAAATATTATGTCATCGACATAAATTTGGCACACAAAAAGATCACCATCACAAGTCTTAGTAAAAAGAGTTGGATCGACTTTCCCAACCTTGAAAGCATTAGCAATTAAAAAGTCTCTAAGGCATTCATACCATGCTCTTGGGGCTTGCTTAAGTCCATAGAGCGCCTTAGAGAGCTTACACACGTGGTCGGGGTACCGTTCATCCTCAAAGCCAGGGGTTGCTCCATGTACACCTCCTCCTTGATTGGCCCATTGAGGAAAGCGCTCTTCACATCCATTTGGAACAACCTGAAAGAATGGTGAGTAGCATAGGCTAACAATATGCGAATTGACTCTAGCCTAGCCACAGGAGCAAAAGTCTCCTCAAAGTCCAAACCTGCGACTTGGGCATAACCTTTTGCCACAAGTCGTGCCTTGTTCCTTGTCACCACCCCGTGCTCGTCTTGTTTGTTGTGGAACACCCACTTGGTTCCCACAACGTTTTGCTTGGGACGAGGCACCAGTGTCCAAACTTCATTTCTCTTGAAGTTGTTGAGCTCCTCTTGCATGGCCAACACCCAGTCCGGATCTAGCAAGGCCTCTTCAACCCTGAAAGGCTCAATAGAAGAGACAAAGGAGTAATGCTCACAAAAATTAACTAATCTAGAACGAGTAGTTACTCCCTTGCTTATGTCACCCAATATTTGGTCAACGGGATGATTCCTTTGAATCATCGCTCGAACTTGGGTTGGAGGTGCTGGTTGTGCTTCTTCCTCCATTAAATGATCATCTTGTGCTCCCCCTTGATCACACGCCTCCTCTTGATGAACCTGTTCATCTTCTTGAGTTGGGGGATGCACGGTTGTTGAGGAAGAAGGTTGATCTTGCTCCTTTTGTTCCAGTGGCCTCACATCTCCAATCGCCATGGTGCGCATTGCGGCCGTTGGAACGTCTTCTTCATCTACATCATCAAGATCAACAACTTGCTCTCTTGGAGAGCCATTAGTCTCATCAAATACAACATCGCTAGAGACTTCAACCAAACCCGATGATTTGTTGAAGACCCTATACGCCTTTGTATTTGAGTCATAACCTAACAAAAAACCTTTCTACAGCTTTGGGAGCAAACTTAGAATTCCTACCTTTCTTCACTAGAATGTAACATTTGCTCCCAAATACACAAAAGTAAGACACATTGGGTTTGTTACCAGTTAGAAGCTCATATGAAGTCTTCTTGAGGAGGCGATGAAGGTAGACCCAGTTTATGGCGTGGCAAAACGTGCTTACGGCTTCCGTCCAAAACCGTTCGGGCGTCTTGAATTCTCCAAGCATCGTCCTTGCCATGTCTAGTAGCGTCCTGTTCTTCCTTTCTACCACACCATTTTGCTGTGGTGTGTAGGGAGCTGAGAACTCGTGCTTGATTTCCTTCTCAAGATACTCCTCCACTTGAAGGTTCTTGAACTCGGACCCATTGTCGCTCCTTATTTTCTTCACTTTGAGCTCAAACTCGTTTTGGGCTCTCCTTAGGAAGCGCTTGAGGGTCCCTTGGGTTTCAGATTTATCCTGCAAAAAGAATACCCAAGTGAAGCGGGAAAAATCATCAACTATAACAAGACCATACTTACTTCCTCCTATGCTTAGATAGGCGACGAGTCCGAAGAGGTCCATATGAAGTAACTCCAGGGGTCTTGATGTTGTCATCACATTTTTGGCATGATGAGAGCTTCCCACCTGTTTACCTGCTTGACAAGCTGCACAAGGTCTATCTTTTTCGAAAGTTACATTAGTTAGACCTATCACGTGTTCTCCCTTTAGAAGCTTGTGAAGGTTCTTCATCCCCACATGTGCTAAACGGTGATGCCACAGCCAGCCCATGCTAGTCTTAGCAATTAAGCATGCATCTAGACCGGCCTCCTCTTTTGCAAAATCAACTAAATAAAGTTTGTCGTCTAGTACACCCTTAAAAGCTAATGAACCATCACTTCTTCTAAAGACAGACACATCTACATTTGTGAATAAACAGTTATATCCCATATTACAAAGTTGACTCACAGACAACAAGTTATATCCAAGCGACTCAACTAAGAACACATTAGAAATAGAGTGCTCGGATGAAATAGCAATTTTTCCTAGCCCTTTCACCTTGCCTTGGTTCCCATCACCGAATATGATTGAATCTTGGGGATCCTTGTTCTTGACGTAGGAAGAGAACATCCTCTTTTCCCCCGTCATGTGGTTTGTGCATCTGCTGTCGATAATCCAGCTTGAGCCCCCGGATGCATAAACCTGCAAAGCAAATTTTGGCTTGGGTCTTAGGTACCCAACTCATGTTGGGTCCTACAAGGTTAGTTACAATAGTCTTAGGGACCCAAATGCAAGTCTTGTCTCCCTTACATTTGGCCCCTAATTTTCTAGCAATTACCTTCTTATCCTTTCTACAAATAGCAAAGGAAGCATTGTAAGCATAATAAATTGTAGAAGGTTCATTCATTACTTTCCTAGGAACATGAACAATATTTCTTCTAGGCATATGATGAATAACATTTTTCCTAGCCAAATTTCTATCATGCTTAATAGAAGAACTAGAAGCAATCATGGCATGAGAATCAAAAGCATCATAACTTCTATAAACATTCCTAGAATGTCTCCTATCATGATACATGAAAGCATGGTTCTTTTGAGCACTACTAGCCATAGGGGCCTTCCCTTTCTCCTTGGCGGAGATGGAAGCCTTATGGCTTGTTAAGTTCTTGACTTCCCACTTGAAGCCAGGACCATCCTTAATTGAGGGGTGTCTACCAATCGTGTAGGCATCCCTTGCAAATTTTAGTTTGTCAAATTCACTCTTGCTAGTCTTAAGTTGGGCATTAAGACTAGCCACTTCATCATTCAAATTAGAAATTGAAACTAGATGTTCACTACAAGCATCAACATTAAAATCTTTACACCTATTGCAAGTTGCAACATGTTCTACACAAGATGTTGATTTATTAGCTATTTCTAACTTAGCATTCAAATCATCATTTATGCTCTTTAAGCTAGAAATAGAGTCATGACATGTAGACAATTCACAAGAAAGCATTTCATTCCTTTTTATTTCTAAAGCAAGGGATTTTTGTGCCTCTACAAACTTATCATGTTCTTCATACAAAAGATCCTCTTGCTTTTCTAATAACCTATTTTTATCATTCAAGGCATCAATTAATTCATTAATTTTATCAACCTTAGTTCTATCTAGGCCCTTGAATAAACATGAATAGTCTATTTCATCATCGCTAGATTCTTCATCACTTGAGGAAGCGTAAGTACTAGTATCACGAGTGCTTACCTTCTTTTCCTTTGCCATGAGGCAGGTGTGATGCTCGTTGGGGAAGAGGGCCGACTTGTTGAAGGCGGTGGCTGCGAGTCCTTCGTTGTCGGAGTCGGACGACGAACAATCCGAGTCCCACTCCTTTCCAAGGTGTGCCTCACCCTTAGCCTTCTTGTAAGCCTTCTTCTTTTCCCTCGTGTTCCCTTGTTCCTGGTCACTATCATTATCGGGACAGTTAGCGATAAAATGACCAATCTTACCACATTTGAAGCATGAGCGCTTCCCCTTCGTCTTGGTCTTGTTTGGATGCTCCTTGCGACCCCTTAGCGCCGTCTTGAAACGCTTAATGATTAGGGCCATCTCTTCCTCATTGAGTCCTGCCGCCTCAACTTGTGCCACCTTGCTAGGTAGCACTTCCTTGCTCCTCGTTGCTTTGAGAGCAACGGTTTGAGGCTCGTGGATTGGGCCGTTCAACGCATCGTCAACGTATCTTGCCTCCTTGATCATCATCCGCCCGCTTACGAACTTTCCAAGTATCTCCTCGAGCGTCATCTTGGTGTACCTAGGATTCTCACGAATATTGTTCACAAGATGTGGATCAAGGACAGTAAAAGACCTTAGCATTAGGCGGACGACGTCGTGGTCCGTCCATCGCGTGTGTCGGGGACCATAATTAGGGGTACCCTCAAGACGCCTAATTCTCAGCTGGTAACCCCCATCAGCATAAAGCTGCAAAGGCCTGATGGGTACGATTAAGTCAGGGATCAGTCCACACGAGTGACTCGATCACGCTTCGCCCGAGCCTAGCCTCGGCCAAGGGCAGCCGACCAGCCGACCTCGAGAGACTTCCGTCTCGCCCGAGGCCCCCCTTTTAACGGCGGACACACCTCCGGCTCGCCCGAGGCCTTGGCTTCGCTTAGAAGCAACCCTGACTAAATCGCCGCGCCGACTGACTAGGTTGCAGGAGCATTTAACGCAAAGGTGGCCTGACACCTTTATCCTGACACGCGCCCCCCCGGCAGAGCCGAAGTGACCGCCGTCACTCCACCGCTCCATTGACCAGTCTGACAGAAGGCCAGCGCCGCCTGCGCCACTCCGACTGCAGTGCCACTCGACAGAGTGAGTCTGACAGGCAGTCAGGCCTTGCCAAAGGCGCCATAGGGAACTCCGCTCCGCCCGACCCCAGGGCTCGGACTCGGGCTAAGACCCGGAAGACGGCGAACTCCGCTCCGCCCGACCCCAGGGCTCGGACTCGGGCTAAGACCCGGAAGACGGCGAACTCCGCTCCGCCCGACCCCAGGGCTCGGACTCGGGCTAAGACCCGGAAGACGGCGAACTCCGCTCCGCCCGACCCCAGGGCTCGGACTCGGGCTCGGACCCAGAAGACGACGAACTCCGCTTCACCCGACCCCAGGGCTCGGACTCCGCCCTGGCCTCGGCCGAACGATCTCCGCCTCGCCCGACCCGAGGGCTCGGGCTCGGCCTCGGCACAGAAGACAGACTCGACCCCGGCTTCGGAGGAGCCCCCACGTCGCCCGACCTAGGGCACGGGCCCGCCACGTCAACAGGGAGCGCCATCATCATCCTACCCCGAGCCGACTCGGGTCACGAAGAACAAGACCGGCGTCCCATCTGGCTAGCTCCACCAGACAGACAATGATGGCGCTCCACAAGCTCTGTGACGACGGCGGCTCTCAGCTCTCTTACGGAAGCAAGGCAACGTCAGCAAGGACTCGACCGCTCCTACAGCTGTCCCTCCGCCAGGCTCCGTTGCTCCTCCGACAGCCACGACATCACGCCAGCAAGGTGCCAAGACCTCTCCGGCTACCACATCGGCATGTACCTAGGGCGCTAGCTCTCTCTCCGCTAGACACGTAGCACTCTGCTACACCCCCCATTGTACACCTGGATCCTCTCCTTACGACTATAAAAGGAAGGACCAGGGCCTTCTTAGAGGAGGTTGGCCGCGCGGGGACGAGGACGAGACAGGCGCTCTCTTGGGGCCGCTCGCTTCCCTCACCCGCGTGGACGCTTGTAACCCCCCTACTGCAAGCGCACCCGACCTGGGCGCGGGACGAACACGAAGGCCGCGGGATCTCCACCTCTCTCACGCCCGTCTCCGGCCACCTCGCCTCTCCCCCCTTCGCGCTCGCCCACACGCTCAACCCATCTGGGCTGGGGCACGCAGCGCATTCACTCGTCGGCTCGGGGACCCCCCGGTCTCGAAACGCCGACAGTTGGCGCGCCAGGTAGGGGCCTGCTGCGTGCTGACGAACAGCTTCCCGTCAAGCTCCAGATGGGCAGTCTTCAGCAACCTCTCCGGCCCGGGACGGTGCTCCGTTTAGGGAGCCTTGAGTTCATGTCCTTCGGCGGCAGCTACGACATGATACTCCTCCCACCGCCGCACGACAACGACAATGGCGGCCGACAACCCGCCCGCTGGCGGCGGAATCGGCGACATCTTCCCCGCGCGGTGGAAGAACAGCGTTCGAGCTCGTCCCGTCCTCTCCCCCGCCAACGGAGGAGGAGGCGGGGCAACCAAGGCCAAGCGGGAGGCCGCGCTTCGCCGGCTGTCGGGCGAATCGACGTCCCCAGCGCCCCGACGGAAGGCGCGCCGGGCGTCGACCTCGCGTTCGAGACGAAGGCAAGCGCCGTCACCCCGCGACACGCTGATCCCGAGCAAGTGGACGACGCCGGCACACTCGCGAGGAGCCTGCAGGACGTCGCCCTCGTACCTGAGATGACGGTGCAACCAGTCCCCGATGTGACTACTTCGCCCTGCGTCGACCAAAAGGTACCGACTAACTCCCATCTTACGTCATTTCGACTCGGCCTCAACCCGCCAAGCGACTTCGCTTTGGCGGGCGCCCTCATTGAGGCGAGTGCAACCCCACTGGGGTTTCGTATGCGGTCGCCTTGGGACCGGTTGACGGACGTCTCGACCTACGGGCCCTCCGGGTCCGAGGAAGATGACGATCCCAGCATCTGTTGGGATTTCTCTGGACTTGGCAACCCCAGTGCCATGCGGGACTTCATGACCGCATGTGACTACTGCCTCTCCGACTGTTCCGACGGAAGCCGCAGCCTCGACGACGAGGGCTGCGGCCCAAGCCGCGAATGTTTCCACGTTGAGCTGGGGGATCCCTCCGAAGGCAACCATCTTGGCATGCCGGAGGACGGTGATTTTCCTAGGCCCGCGCCTCGCGCCGACATCCCGCGGGAGCTAGCTGTGGTCCCCGTTCCGGCGGGGGGTCACGACCCATAGCTCGAGCAAGTCTGCGGGGCGCAGGCCAGGCTCGACGAGGGAACAGGAGCGCTTGAGACGATCCGCCGGGACGTCGGGCAGGTATGGGCGAACCAACCCCTGGCCGGAGAAATACGTCACCTGCCCCAGGGTCTCCAGCACCGCGTCATCAACGATGTCAGGGTCAGGCCGCCGCCCGCATCCAGCGGGGTTGGTCAGAACCTGGAAGCCGCAGCAATGCTCCTCCGCGTGATGCCGGAGCCATCAACCACCGAGGGTCGGCGAATCCAGGGAGAGCTCAAGAATCTCCTGGAAGGCGCTGCGGCCCGACGGGCCGAGAGCACTGCCTCCCGAAGGCAGGGATACCCCTCGGAACCTCATGCCGTGACTTCCCGGTTCATGCGGGAAGCCTCGGTCTACACCGGGCGCACGCGCAACACCGCGCCTGCGGCCCCGGGCCACCTCGGCAACGAACACCATCGACGCGACCGTCGGGCCCACCTCAACGAAAGGGTGCGCCGAGGCTACCACCCCAGGCGTGGGGGACGCTACGACAGCGGGGAGGATCGGAGTCCCTCGCCCGAACCACCCGGTCCGCAGGCCTTCAGTCGGGCCATCCGACGGGCGCCGTTCCCGACCCGGTTCCGACCCCCGACTACTATCACGAAGTACTCGGGGGAAACGAGACCGGAACTGTGGCTCGCGGACTACCGCCTGGCCTGCCAACTGGGTGGAACGGACGACGACAACCTCATCATCCTAACCTCCCCCTGTTCCTCTCCGACACTGCTCGCGCCTGGTTGGAACACCTGCCTCCGGGGCAGATCTCCAACTGGGACGACTTGGTCCAAGCCTTCGCCGGCAATTTCCAGGGCACATACGTGCGCCCCGGGAATTCCTGGGACCTTCGAAGCTGCCGGCAACAGCCGGGAGAGTCGCTCCGGGACTACATCCGGCGATTCTCGAAGCAGCGCACTGAGCTGCCCAACATCACCGACTCGGATGTCATCGGCGCGTTCCTCGCTGGCACCACTTGCCACGACCTGGTGAGCAAGCTGGGTCGCAAGACCCCCACCAGGGCGAGCGAGCTCATGGACATCGCCACCAAGTTCGCCTCTGGCCAGGAGGCGGTTGAGGCTATCTTCCGAAAGCACAAGCAGCCCCAGGGCCGCCCATCGGAAGAGGCTCCCGAGGCGTCTACTCCGCGCGGCACCAAGAAGAAAGGCAAGAAGAAGTCGCAATCGAAACGCGACGCCGCTGACGCGGACCTTGTCGCCACCGCCGAGTACAAAAACCTTCGGGAGCCCCCCGGAGGTGCTAACCTCTTCGACAAGATGCTCAAGGAGCCGTGCCCCTACCATCAGGGGCCCGTCAAGCACACCCTCGAGGAGTGCATCATGCTTCGGCGTCACTTCCACAGGGCCAGGCCACCCGCCGAGGGTGGCAGGGCCCGCGACGACGATAAGAACGAAGATCACCAAGCAGGAGAGTTCCCTGAGGTCCGCGACTGCTTCATGATCTACGGAGGGCATGCGGCGAATGCCTCGGCTCGGCATCGCAAGCAAGAGCGCCGGGAGGTCTGCTCGGTGAAGGTGGCGACGCCAGTCTACCTAGACTGGTCCGACAAGCCCATCACCTTCGACCAGGCCGACCACCCCAACCACGTGCCGAGCCCGGGGAAATACCCGCTCGTCATCGACCCTGTCATTGGCAACGTCAGGCTCACCAAGGTCCTGATGGATGGGGGCAGCTGCCTCAACATCATCTACGCCGAGACCCTCAAGCTCCTGCGCGTCGATCTGACCTCCGTCCGGGCGGGCGCTGCGCCTTTCCACGGGATCGTCCCTGGGAAGCGCGTCCAGCCCCTCGGGCGACTCGACCTCCCCGTCTGCTTCGGAACGCCCTCCAACTTCCGAAGGGAGACCCTGACGTTCGAGGTGGTCGGGTTCCGAGGAACCTACCACGCTGTACTGGGGAGGCCATGCTACGCGAAGTTCATGGCCGTCCCCAACTACACCTACTTGAAGCTCAAGATGCCGGGCCCCAACGGGGTCATCACCGTTGGCCCCACGTACAGACACGCGTTCGAATGCGACGTGGAGCGCGTGGAGTACGCCGAGGCCCTCGCCGAGTCCGAGGCCCTCGTCGCCGGCCTGGAGAACCTCCCCAAAGAGGTGCCAGGCGTGAAGCGTCGTGCCGGCAACTTCGAGCCACCAGAGACGGTTAAGGCCGTCCCTCTCGACCCCAGTGGCGACACCTCCGAGCAGATCCGGATTGGGTCCGGGCTCGACCCCGAATAGGAGGCAGCGCTCGTCGACTTTCTCCGCGCAAACGCCGATGTTTTTGCGTGGAGTCCCTCGGACATGCCTGGCATACCGAGGGATGTCGCCGAGCACTCGCTGGATATTCGGACCTGAGTCTGATCCGTCAGACAGCCTCTGCGCCTCGGTCATCAAGGAAGGGTCGGCCTCGCCTCGGCACAGCCCGACCCTCCCTTGGGGGCTAAAAAGGGGGAACCCCTCTGCGTCGAGATTGGGCATACTTCTCCGCGTCGAAAATTTACAATAAAAAAAGGGGCCTCTTGCGTTCTCCTGGCTATGTCAGAAGCAGGGTCTCGAGGAGCAAACGCGGGTACATGTAAATGGCGAGGCCGACTGAGCCAAGGAACCCCTGCGCCTCCGGGTTAGGGACACCTCACTCATCACCTGCCACGAAGAATGACCCAACTCGAGAAGCCGCCCTATTATTGACAAGCTAGGACGAACACGCAGATGGAAGGAAAGGAGAGTACGACTTCATGCAAGAAAGACAAAGTGTTCAGGCCTCAGCGGCCGCGGTGACACACGCATCCAACAAGAAATTGTTCAAACAAGAATTAGGCGCCGCCTTGGGAAGGAGCCGCGCCCTCGGCTCCGTCCCCGCCGTCGATGAGGTCCATCTCGGCCTCCGGTGACGGCGGAGGGGGAAGGATCTCCGCTTCAAAGGTGGTCGCCAGCATCGAGCTCGGACCCGCGGCGACCGTGTCAAGCCGCTGGACCTCTGCCAGGGCAGCATCGTCTTCGTCAGGAAGACAGTACCCCTCACTAACCCGCTCCAGGTCCACGACGTAGTGGGAAGCGAGCACGGCGAAGGCCCGCCTGACGCCGTGGTGTAGCGCCTCGCGGACTCTGCCACGCGCGTGATCACCCAAGGCTCGAAGGCGGCTTTGAGGGGAGCTTCCTGAAGGGACGTCGCCGGAGCCGAGGGTACGATAAAAGTCCGAGACGGCCTCGGACATGGCCGCGAGGTCAGCTTCCCTCTGCTCGGCAGCTCCGGCAAGCGCCTTGGCGAGCGCCTTGGCGGACTCGTCAAGGGCGGACTCGAGCTCTGTGAGCAACCAAGAGAAACACCTCAAGCACAAGCAAAGGAAACGGACAAGAACAAGAACCAGGGAGGACCAAGACGTACCTCCGGCTCGGACACGATGCTCCAAGGCCGCGACCTGGGCTGCGGCTAGGTCGGCCGCGAGGGTCTCAGCTCGGCTTTCGGCCTCGGCAGCCCGGCCCCGAGATTGGTCCCGCTCCTCGATGACCTGGACGAGCTCCGATCGCTGCCGTTGCGCCTCCGCACGCGCTGCTGCCGCCTCGGCTCTCAGGTCGGCGCAGAGCAGCTGGAGGTCCGCCACCTTGGCATCCTGCTGAGAAAGGCGCGCGGTAGCCCCGGCGAGTGAGGACCTCAGGGATCGCAACGAGCCCCAGACATCGACCTCGCGGCGGATGAACGACGACTTGGCGGCGCTCCGGTCCGTCAAATCCTGGGAAAGGAAACAGGGCATCACGACGAGTGTCTCGCTTACAGAAGGAAAAAGGTATGCCTGAAACCGCTACCTGGAGGATTTTGGGGACGTCTCTGCAGAAAACCTCCAGCGACGACCGGAGCGACCCCACCGTTGCCTCCGCACACTCGCGGAGCTCATCCCAGGACTGGTCCTCCTGCTCATCGTCGAGAACAAAGACAGGGTCCGAGGCCTCGCGGGTCCGGAATCGGAGCAACGGGCGCCGGGTCTCGGGGCTCCGCCGCACAGCGATGAGGCTGTCACCCGGCTGGACGGACCGCGCGTCCACGCCCACCTCATCTGAGGCCTTGGGTGCCGACGCATCAGCCATCCCGACGCCGGCGGCAACTGGTCGCTCTCCAACAGGGACGGCGGCAACCTCGGCGGTGGCGGGCGCCGGCATGGCCGGCACGACAGGCGGGCTCAGGGCCACGTTGGCGTCAGCCGCCTCCTCAACCACGATGGCCGCCTCGGCAGAAGAGCCGGCCTCGGGAGCCCGCTCCTTAGAGACCGGCGACGCCCGAGCCCCCTGCGGTGAAGTACCCCGCGAAAGGGTCGGCTGAATGACAAGGCCCGGGGCGGCGCTGGCCACACAGTCCGGCGCCGTCTTGAGGGCCTTCCGGGGTGCCAGGTCGGTCTGGCCATGACTTCGCTTGCTGGATAAAAAAAAGGGAGGAAAGAAAGATCACGGCCGAGACATATGAATGGGAAGCCAAGACGAAGACATTCCGAGATACTCACCCACTTCGGGCCATTATCCACCGCGCCTGGGGGGAGGTCTCTTGGATCCCGGCTCCCAAGACGGCCGCCGAGGTCCGCTTCGCCGGCATCTTCGGCGCCACCCTCGCCGTGGACGCCCGGGGAGTAGATTGCCCGGGCGCGGTCGCGGTGACCTGAGGGTCACCCCCATGCACCACCGGTACGAGCGGCGGCCCCTGGGGAGCAGACGCCCTGACCTGGCCCTCCGGAGCCACCTCAGCTCCTCCGGCCGAGGGAACAAGCGACGCCTCGGGTCGCCCCCGTGCCTCGGACTGGGACCCCGACGCCCCAACTCCGGGGACTAATGGTGTCGGCCCGCGCGGGGGCTGGCTCGACGACTCTTGGCCACACCCCAAGCCGAGGCCGACGCCGAGACGGGCGGCCATGTCGTCCTCCTCCTCATCATCGTCGTCATTGTCGTCGTCGGGCGTCTCCGGCGACGGCTCCCTCGGGAGTCCTTCCCTCTCTTGCTGGCGACGGCGCTTCTCCAAGGCGTCCCGAGCCCGCCTCCGCTCGCGGGCCCGGGCCTTCTCCGCGTCCTTCTTTTTCTTCTTCTCCTCCGCGGCGACCCGCCGCGCCGCATGGTCCACCGCGTCCTCCAGGACCCGTGGCTGGGAGGGCTTGTGCCACCCCACATCCTAAAAGGAGGGGAGAAAGGAACCCGATCATAAGGACCCGGAGCGACCCGATGTACGAAGAAGGAAGGAGCGAGCACTCACCAAAGTTACACACCCCTGGTCGGGGCGCATCCGAAGCTGGGAGTATGCGTGGGGGTCCGGCTTCCCCATCGCAGCCGACACCCGCCATTGGAGGGCGTTGAAGGGGAGAGGATCAGGGGACATTCGCGAGCCCTCCCAGTCAGCCTCTGGGGTCATCTCCCAGAGTGGCAGCCACCGCTCCGCCAATGGAAGCACCCTCCGACGGTGGATGGCAGCGATCACTCCCGCAGCGGTAAGTCCCCCCTCCCGCAACTCCTTCAGGGCCTGGAGAAGGGGTTCGAGATTCTTCTGCCTCTCGTGCGGGGTCCCGTGGCGCCAGGCGTTGGTGGCAGCAGTAACTACTCGCTGGGAGAACGGTGGGAGCAACTCACTGTCATTCCGGAGGTAGAACCACCGGCGCTACCACCCCTTGTTCGAAGACGCAAGAATGGCAGGAATGTACTGTAACGCCCACGACTGCCTCAACAAAAGAGTGCAGCCGCCGGCCCGCACCGCTGCACGGATCCTCCTCTCCCCCGTCGACAAGGCGAAAGGCTCGGCGAGGAAGAGATGAGTCCACAAATCCCAATGGGGGGCGATCCCCAAGTACCCTTCGCATACCGCTACAAAGATAGCGGCCTGCGAGATGGAGTTGGGGGAGAGGTTGTGCAACTCCACCCCGTAGTGGAACAGGATGGCCCGCATAAAGCGGCCCATCTGCACACCGAATCCCCGCTCATGGAAGGAGACGAAGCTCACGACGTACCCCGGCGGTGGGGACGGAGCGGCTCCGCCCACGGGAGGAATCCACTCTGGCCGCTGCTTATCGGTGAGGGGGCGGAGCAAACCCTCGCCGACTAGCTCCTCCAGATCGCTCGCCGTCACCGTGGAGAAAGGCCACGGATCGCGTGGGGGGATTATGGTCACTCGATCCGCCATCACCAAAATGGAAGAGATGGCGGCGCGGGGGGCAGGGAGGGCGGTTTTTCTCTTCTCCGACTAAAGTTTCCCGGGTTGCGAAAACCTAAAGGGAAAGGAAGGAGGCAGAGCAAAGAACCGTCACCGGACCCCCTCTCGAGTATATGAAGGCCAGGGCGAAACCATTTCCAGCGCACCGCCCGGACCGGACGCGGGATTCAAAAAACGCGAAGCGAAACAGCCGTTCCTCGAACGGCTCGCGCACGCGTAACGGCCGCCCCGCCAACCACTCGCCCCGTCGCATTAACTCCGCGGCGGGACAGGCGGCGACTCTGGCAGGAGAAGCGGACGACGCTTCGCCTTCACCGTAATAACCGCGTCAAAAAAGGTACGCCACGTCATTCGATTTCGTATCCTTTTCCTTTTTCCTCTTTCTCTATCTCTTGCAACAGGGACCGGGAAAGGGGGATACCCCGGAAGGGATCCTTCTCTGTGAAGGAACCGGGCTCCGAGCCCCCCTACTGATCAGAGGTTCGAAGGCTGGCCCTCCGAGGGGTTCAACAGTCGCCTCAGATCGCGTGGGCCCGACACCCACTACTGGTCAGGGGTTCGAAGGCCAGCCCCCCGAAGGGCCCCATGGCCGCCTCAGGCTACTCGGGCTCCGCGCCCATTACTGATCAGGGGTTCGAAGGCTGGCCCCCAAAGGGTTCACAGTCGCCTCAGACGCCGAGCGAGGGATGACCAGGGGTACGTTCGATACATAACCGAGGCTCGGGCTGCGCTCCCGAGGTACCCTAGGACATTTCCGTGACCAGCGGGAACGATCTTGTAACGGAATCCCATCGGAGGGAGGCATCGAGCCCTCGGACCCCGTCGCCAGGGGACCGGGTCCGGCAAATCACCCGCAGGTACTTTTGGGCGTGCCTCTGGGCCCCTAGCCGACCCCCAACGAACGGGGCACGGACGTCCACTCGGATTACCCGCTTGCAGCTCACCGGAGACACCATGTTCGGTGCCCATCGAGGGTAACATGGCGCTCTCCCCCCCTCCTCCTTGCGGAAAGGCGACGTAGGGGCGTATGTAAAAAAGCTGAGTCTGTCCCTGATCGTCCTCTCGCCCTGTGCGGAGGCTCGGGGGCTGCTCTCGCAAACCCGGCTCCGGCCAAACCGTTGACAGCGTCAACATACCAGCCCGAGAGCTTGGGCCCCGACCGTGCACCCAGGCTACGGTCAGTTCGCATGAGGGAACAACCAGACCAGCCGAAGCATTACGCAAGGCATTAAGACCTCGAAGGAGTGTAACCACTCCTCCGAGGCCTCGGGGGCTACACCCGGCGGGTGCGCTCGCGCGCACCCACCGGAACAAAGTGCAACCGAGAAAGGCTGGTCCCCTTGCAAAAAAGTGCGACGAAAGCCTCCAAGCGAGTGCTAACACTCCCTTCGAGGCTCGGGGGCTACTGTCGGGGACCATAATTAGGGGTACCCTCAAGACGCCTAATTCTCAGCTGGTAACCCCCATCAGCATAAAGCTGCAAAGGCCTGATGGGTACGATTAAGTCAGGGATCAGTCCACACGAGTGACTCGATCACGCTTCGCCCGAGCCTAGCCTCGGCCAAGGGCAGCCGACCTCGAGAGACTTCCGTCTCGCCCGAGGCCCCCCTTTTAACGGCGGACACACCTCCGGCTCGCCCGAGGCCTTGGCTTCGCTTAGAAGCAACCCTGACTAAATCGCCGCGCCGACTGACCAGGTTGCAGGAGCATTTAACACAAAGGTGGCCTGACACCTTTATCCTGACACGCGCCCCCCGGCAGAGCCGAAGTGACCGCCGTCACTCCACCGCTCCATTGACCAGTCTGACAGAAGGCCAGCGCCGCCTGCGCCACTCCGACTGCAGTGCCACTCGACAGAGTGAGTCTGACAGGCAGTCAGGCCTTGCCAAAGGCGCCATAGGGAACTCCGCTCCGCCCGACCGCAGGGCTCGGACTCGGGCTAAGACCCGGAAGACGGCGAACTCCGCTCCGCCTAACCCCAGGGCTCGGACTCGGGCTAAGACCCGGAAGACGGCGAACTCCGCTCTGCCTGACCCCAGGGCTCGGACTCGGGCTAAGACCCGGAAGACGGCGAACTCCGCTCCGCCCGACCCCAGGGCTCGGACTCGGGCTAAGACCCGAAAGACGGCGAACTCCGCTCCGCCCGACCCTAGGGCTCGGACTCGGGCTCGGCCCCAGAAGACGACGAACTCCGCTTCACCCGACCCCAGGGCTCGGACTCCGCCCTGGCCTCGGCCGAACGATCTCCGCCTCGCCCGACCCGAGGGCTCGGGCTCGGCCTCGGCACAGAAGACAGACTCGACCCCGGCTTCAGAGGAGCCCCCACGTCGCCCGACCTAGGGCACGGGCCCGCCACGTCAACAGGGAGCGCCATCATCATCCTACCCCGAGCCGACTCGGGTCACGAAGAACAAGACCGGCGTCCCATCTGGCTAGCTCCACCAGACGGACAATGATGGCGCCCCACAAGCTCTGTGACGACGGCGGCTCTCAGCTCTCTTACGGAAGCAAGGCAACGTCAGCAAGGACTCGACCGCTCCTACAGCTGTCCCTCCGCCAGGCTCCGTTGCTCCTCCGACAGCCACGACATCACGCCAGCAAGGTGCCAAGACCTCTCCGGCTGCCACATCGGCATGTACCTAGGGCGCTAGCTCTCTCTCCGCTAGACACGTAGCACTCTGCTACACCCTCCATTGTACACCTGGATCCTCTCCTTACGACTATAAAATGAAGGACCAGGGCCTTCTTAGAGGAGGTTGGCTGCACGGGGACGAGGACGAGACAGGCGCTCTCTTGGGGCCGCTCGCTTCCCTCACCCGCGTGGACGCTTGTAACCCCCTACTGCAAGCGCACCCGACCTGGGCGCGGGACGAACACGAAGGCCGCGGGATCTCCACCTCTCTCACGCCCGTCTCCGGCCACCTCGCCTCTCCCCCCTTCGCGCTCGCCCACGCGCTCGACCCATCTGGGCTGGGGCACGCAGCGCATTCACTCGTCAGCTCGGGGACCCCCCGGTCTCGAAACGCCGACAGCGTGCTTCCTTAGCTCCTTATTTTGTTGACGAGGGTCTTGAGCCGGTTGTATGTTTGGGTTGGCTCCTCGCCTCTGATCATTGTGAATCTCCCAAGTTCGCCCTCCACCAACTCCATCTTGGTGAGCATGGTGACGTCGTTTCCCTCATGTGAGATTTTGAGGGTGTCCCAAATCTGCTTGGCGTTATCCAAGCCGCTCACCTTATGGTATTCATCCCTGCACAATGAAGCTAGAAGAACAGTAGTAGCTTGTGCATTTTTGTGAATTTGCTCATTAATGAACATGGGACTATCCGTACTATCAAAATGCATTCCATTTTCTACTATCTCCCATATATTTGGATGAAGAGAGAACAAGTGGCTACGCATTTTGTGACTCCAAAATCCGTAGTCCTCTACATCAAAGTGAGGGGGTTTACCGAGGGGAATGGAAAGCAAATGAGCATTGGAACTTTGCGGAATACGAGAATAATCAAAGGAAAAGTTTGAATTAACCGTCTTCTTTTTCTCGTAGTCGTTGTCGTCGTCCTTTTGGGAAGAAGAAGGTCCGTCGCTGTCGTAGTAGACTATCTCCTTGATGCGCCTTGTTTTCTTCTTCCTCCCGTCTTTTCTTTTGTGGCCCAAGGTTGAGTCAGTAGGCTTATCATCCTTTGGATCATTGACGAAGGACTCCTTCTCCTTATCAGTGACCACCATCCCCTTGCCCTTAGGATCCATCTCTTCGGGCGATTAGTCCCTTTCTTGAAGAGAACCGGGCTCCGATACCAATTGAGAGCACCTAGATGGGGGGGTGAATAGGTGATCCTGTAAAATTTAAAACTTAACACCACAAACTTGATTAAGAGTTAGAACAATGGAATCAAGTGAGTAGATAGGAGAGCTCTTGTAAGACACAATAGACACAGTAAAGACAAGCATAAGAGACATGATGATTTATCCCGTGGTTCGGCCAAGTACAAAACTTGCCTACTCCACGTTGTGGTGTCCCAACGGACGAGAGTTGCACTCAACTCCTCTCAAGTGATCCAATGATCAACTTGAATACCACGATGTTCTTCTTTACTTTACTCTTTTCCTGTTTGCGAGGAATCTCCACAACTTGGAGTCTCTCGCCCTTACAATAAGAATCAATATGAAGCACAAGAGTAAGGGAGGGAAGCAACACACTCAAATCCACAGCAAATATGCACACACAAGACCAAAACTTGAGCTCAAGACAATATCTCGAGGTTCTCACTAGAACGGAGGTCAAATCCCTAAGAATGTCGAACAAGTGCGCAAGAATGAAGTGTGAGTGATCAACAATGCTCAAGTAATGCTTGGTGTTCTCCTCCATGCGCCTAGGGGTCCCTTTTTGAAGCGTCCCGATCCTTTGGGACTCAAATGTGAAACCATTACTAGTCCCAGGAGGCTAGTAAACACATTCCTTACTTCAAATAGTACAGAGTTTAGATAAATTTATTACAATACCGGGGTACAAGCTCGAGAGAGCCAAATAGAGAAGCGTAGTAGGAAAGTACACTAGCCCAAGCCACAGGCAGAACTGGGTGCAGACGCACCCCTCTTAATCAAGCATAGCAGAAAAGAAGTCCTCGGCTGGTGAAAAACATAAATAACTCTGGGTGAATACACTAGGTATTCCGCAAGCCCACCCCGCTCCCGTAGAGAGAAAGAGACCTATGATGTACATGCTCAATTTGGTGGAGTTGTAGTCACTCATCATTTTCTTAGAGAGAGGCAGTTGCTTGAAGGTTTTCCCATGGTCTTAAAAGTAACCAAAAACTCAACCACCACTGAGCTTCCCGCTCCCGTGGCATTATTTTCTTCTTCAACACCCATTTAATCACACCTTTTCTTTGTTAAGAAATTTAGTGAAAAAGCTCTAATTGCCATACCATACCAGACTCATCCATACCAGTGGACACGGACTATTCGAATAGGTTTTAACTCTGCGCAGAGGGGTACACTTTACCCACTAGTCCGGTTTCTGCGATCTCACCGTCGCGAGACCCGAATGCCGGATCTCTTTCCTTACTCGTGCGTCCTAACCTTAACGGTTATCCGGAAGGAGTCAGGCCACCACCATGCCCAAACCGGACAAAACTTTCCCCCTCCTTATCCTCCCGGTGCTCCCCAGCCTTCTTAACCCTGGGGTTGGACCGCACGAATTCGGATTGAGTGACTGCCCACACAGTCTCGAGTGGTTGTACGATAAAAGAGTACAGGTAGTGAAAATGACAAATCGGTCCTTATATGAGGGGACAATCCTTCTGCTCACGCCTAAACCAGCTGAGCCAACACCTTAGGCCCTCCCCTAAACCAGGGAGTCCCTGATCATCCCACTCCCAGGGTGATGAGGGTGAGTACCCTTCATCGCAAAACATTTCCAAAAAGAGACTTTATTTGGAGAAACACTTTGCCCTTCTTTCTGAACCACATTACGTATCCAGAAAGTATATGTTAATGCGGGCCATCTCTCACTCACAATGCAATATTCCCCCGTGATTCCCGGCCTAGGCAGTGGTAGAGAGAATAGGTAATTTATGCATCAAGGGAAGGATGGACTTGCCTTCGTCGAAGCTTTCCTGGCACAGAAGACCTACTTCCGGAAGTTCGGGCTCTGGTCCCTCTTCCGGGGCTACGGGTTCCGGATCAACGATCCCCGCTTCTTCTAGGAAAACAGGCAATAAAACAATACATCAACAGGGATTTACAAATTATAGTGTGTCATTTTCTAACATCATTGTTGTATGAGATCTTTAGAAATCATTTGGATAATTTTTGGTGCATAAAATATTGAAGAATACTAATTAAATGGGAAAAGGGGAGGAAAAGGGAAAAAGAAAAGGAATTTCTTCTCATGTGGGCCGGGGGGTGGTTTTCAGCCCAGCCAGGCGCGAGGCGCGCGCGCGCGAGGGCGCCGGCCCAGCTGCGGCCCGTAGGCGGAGAGACGGCGCGGGCGAGCGGGAGCAACGGCGTCACTGCGGGTCCACCAGTCAGCGAGAGCGGAGGGGAAACGGCGTCACGGTTCCACGGCGCGGGCGAACCGGCCGTCCGCGGGGAAGAAAACCCGGCCGCCGGTGGGCTCGACGGCGATTCGCCGCCGGTGGCCCGGTTCTTGGTCCACGAGGAGGTGGCTTAGCACGGGCAGGGGCTGGCGATCCTAGGGGTAGGCTTGATTTGGCTAGAGGGGGACAGGAGGGGGCTGTCCGTGGGGAGGTGGCGGAGTTCCGCGGCGGGGATCGCCTCCGGTGGTCTTTGGGCGAGGGATTGGGACGGGGAAGTTATGTTTTGAGTTTGCGGCAAAGTGAGGAAGCTGCTAGGCTAACTTAACCGCTCGCTGGGCCAACAGAGAGGGAGAGAGAAGAGGGGGAGGAACTCACCGGAGAGGGGGAAGACGACGGCGCTTCGCGAATTGGGCTCGGGCGAGGGGAGGAGGGTAGTGGTCGAGGCCGGTGCGAGGAAGAAGGAGCTCGGGGGAAGCTTTTTATAGGCGCGCGGGGGCAAGGGGGGCGGTGGAGCGCCCTGACTCCGGCGAGCTGCACAGTGCCGGCCATAAATGCCGCACAGCGCCGCCGATGAGACGCCACGGCGGGCGGTACCGGCAAGGACGTTGGTCAAGGGGGGGGGGAGGACGGGGCGGTGCCGAACTCTTCCTGTGTGGCAAGGAGACGGCGGCGAAGAGACGGCGGTGAAGGGACGGCGGTGAAGGGACGGCGGGGCGTCGTATGCGGGGAGGGTGACGAAGCGGCTGACCGGTGGGGCCGGTCTGCCAGTGGGAGCGAGCGTGCGAGAGAGGGCGGCTGGCAGGTGGGGCTGGCTCGTCAGTGAGAGAGAGGCGGAGTGCGGAGCAGGCTGGCGCGCGCGCGGAGGCAGGCCGGGAGTGGGCCGAGAGAGGAGGAGCGCGGGCGCGAGAGGGGGTGGGGAGTCACGGGTTTGGGCCGGGAGTCGGCCCAGCAGGGGGAGGAGAAGGCTTTCTCTTTTTCTTTTTACTTTCTAATTCCTATTTCCCATTTTGCATCTTTTTCTTTTGAACAAATTATTTTGTAGATACTCTAAGTGTTTAGAAAATAGAATCTAAGTGAGGTGCTTTGTGATCAAACAAAATGTATGCATATGATGAAGGAAAATTTAGTGGAGGACTTTAGAATTAGAGGATGGAGGGAGGGGTAAAAGGTGGATTAGGGTTTCAAACCTAGATTAGGATTTTTGGGATGCTACAAACCTACCCCACTTAAAGGAATCTCGCCCTCGAGATTCAGACGGGGCTCGAGAAAAGGTAAGGGTATTCCTTCCTCAGAGAGTCCTCACTTTCCCAGGTGGCTTCCTCTTCCCCATCTCTGCTCCACTGAACCTTACAGAGCTTCACTTCTGAATTGCGGGTCCTTCTGACTGCTGAGTCGAGAATCTTCACTGGCTTTTCCCGGTACTGGAGATCTTTTTGAATCTGAATTGCTTCTGCCTCGATACGGGTTTCTGGTACTTTTAGGCATTTGCGGAGTTGAGACACATGGAACACATTGTGAATATCTGACATGGATTCTGGTAGCTCCAGACGGTATGCCACGGGTCCTATTCGGGAAATGATAGGGTAGGGACCGACGAAACGGGGTGCTAGCTTTCCTTTCATCTGGAACCTTTTGACACCACGCATTGGGGAAACCTTGAGATAAACAAAATCTCCTTCCTCAAATCTGAGTTCCCTTCGCCTATTGTCTGCGTAACTCTTCTGTCGACTCTGAGCTTCAAGTAACCTTCTGCGGATCAAAGCAACTTTTTCTTCGGCTTCTTTAACGAAGTCGGGTCCTTCTAGTGTCCTCTCCCCCACATTGGACCACATTAGGGGAGTCTGGCATTTTCTTCCATATAGTGCTTCGAATGGTGACATTTTGATGTTGGCTCAATGGCTGTTGTTGTATGAGAATTCGGCGTACGGTAAACTAGACTCCCAATCTCTGTCGAAAGCCAACACGCAGGCTCTGAGTAAATCTTCAAGGACCTTGTTGACTCTTTCTGTTTGACCATCTGACTGGGGGTGATAAGCAGTGCTGAAATCTAGCTTGGTGCCCATTGCTTGCTGAAGGCCCTTCCAAAATTTTGAAGTGAACTGCGTTCCTCTATCTGATACTATCTTCCGTGGGATGCCATGTAGCCTGACTATCTCTTTAAGGTATAACCGGGCAAGGGCTGCTCCTCCAAAAGTGGTCTTTACTGGAATGAAATGGGCCACCTTGGTGAGACGATCGATGATTACCCATATGGAATCATTTCCTCTTTGTGATCTGGGTAGTCCGGTTACGAAATCCATGCCTATTTCTTCCCACTTCCATTCGGGTATTGGGAGGGGTTGAAGTAGGCCTGCAGGCTTCTGATGTTCGGCCTTTGTTCGCTGGCAGGTGTCACATCGGGCCACATACTGTGCTATTTCCCTTTTCATCCCTTTCCACCAATATCTGGTCTTAAGGTCTAAGTACATCTTGGTGGTCCCTAGGTGGATAGAGTAAGCTGAGTTGTGGGCTTCATCGAGCAGGGTTTCTCGTGTTTCTCCCACTGGCACGCACAGGCGATCCTTGAACCAGAGGGCTCCTTGATTATCTGTCCTGAGGTCCGGAAGTTGCTCCTTTCGTGCTCTTTCCATAAGCTTGGTTGTTTCTGCGTCCAGGCGTTGGGCCTTGCGTATGAGATCTTCTAGATTTGGCTTGACTTCCAGGCCACCGTTGTCTCCCAGACATGCATTTAGCTGAGCTGATTCTTTCTTCCAATCTTCCAAAAAGTTTGCTCCCTTAACCCCGAAGGGTTTTCTGCTGAGGGCGTCTGCTACCACGTTGGCCTTTCCGGGGTGGTAGTGGATTTCGAGGTCATAATCTTTGATCAATTCGAGCCACCTTCTTTGACGGAGGTTGAGGTCCGGTTGCGTGAAGATGTACTTTAGACTCTTGTGATCAGTGAAGATGTGGCATTTGTTCCCAATCAGATAATGCCTCCAAATTTTTAGGGCGTGCACTATGGCTGCCAATTCCAGATCGTGGGTAGGATAGTTCTGTTCGTGCGGCTTGAGTAATCGGGATGCATAAGCAATGACTTTCTCATTTTGCATTAAGACACATCCTAAGCCTTGCTTGGAAGCATCACAGAAGATGACAAAATCCTGGTGTATGTCTGGCAGGGTCAGGACTGGTGCAGTTGTAAGTTTCTCCTTGATGATTTGGAAACTTCCTTCACATTTGGGAGTCCATACAAACTTATTGTCATTTTTGAGAAGTTTCGTCATGGGCTTTGCTATGCTGGAGAATCCCTTGATAAAGCGGCGATAATACCCTGCCATTCCCAGAAAGCTTCGAACTTCACTGACGTTGGATGGTTGCTTCCAATTTGAAACAGCTTCTACCTTAGATGGGTCCACTTCTATCCCTTCAGCAGTCAAGATATGCCCTAGGAAGGCTATCTTCTCTAACCAGAATTCACACTTGCTGAGCTTAGCATAAAGTTGATGTGCTCTGAGTCTTCCGAGGACGGTTCGAAGGTGCTGCTCATGGTCCTTGCGACTCTTGGAATAGATGAGGATGTCGTCGATAAAAACCACGACAAACTTATCCAATTCTTCCATAAATACCTTATTCATGAGGTTCATGAAAAAGGCGGGTGCGTTGGTTAGTCCAAAAGGCATCACTGTGAATTCATATTGCCCGTAACTGGTGACGAATGCAGTTTTCTGAATGTCTGCCTCCTTAATCCTGAGTTGGTGATACCCTGACCGGAGGTCTATCTTGGAGAAGTATTTGGCTCCTTGCAGTTGGTCGAAGAGGTCATCGATCCGAGGGAGAGGGTACTTATTCTTGATTGTAACTTCGTTCAAGGATCGATAATCAATACACATCCTCATACTCCCATCCTTTTTGGTAACGAAAAGAACGGGTGCTCCCCAGGGAGACGAACTGGGACGGATGTACCCTTTTTGTTGTAGTTCCGAAATCTGAAGTTTCAATTCTGCCAACTCAGTGGGGGCCATGCGGTATGGCCTCTTTGCGATGGGTGCGGTGCCGGGAATGAGATCTATATAGAACTCTACTTCTCTTTCTGGTGGCATCCCGGGCAACTCTTCTGGAAATACATCTTCAAACTCCTTGATTACAGACATGCTTTCTACTGCCAGATTAAATATCATTGGATCATTTGCGAGCGGTTGGGCTTGACAGGAAACTGCCTTTCCTTGGTGATCTATGAGAAGAACAGTCTTGCTCGCACAGCTGATAACACCCTTGTGCTTAGCTAGCCAATCCATTCCTAGGATTACATCAATTCCTTGGGATGGCAAGATGGTTAAGTCTGCCAGGAACACTACCCCACTTAAAAGAATTCTGACTTGGGAACACCTGAGTTTGCACAGGAGGTCTGATCCCGGGGTTCGGGTGACCAAAGGGATAGCTAGAGGTGTAGAGGGTATGCCATGCTTATCCACAAACTTAGCGGCTATAAATGAATGGGATGCTCCTGAATCAAAAAGCACAGAAGCGGGAGTAAATTCAACGAGGAACTCACCGAGCACTACTCCCGGGGCCTGCTGGGCTTCCTGAGCGTCGACGTGGTTGACCCGGGCCCTGCCCTGGTACTGAACCCTGCTCTGCTGGCTGCTGGAAGGAAGCGCCTTAGGGGTAGGTGCTGATGGAATCTTGGGGCCATTCACCGAGTTGGAGTAGGTTGGTCCTAGTGCCTTCAACTGAGGGCAGTTGTTCTTGAAGTGACTGGGGTCCCCGCAGTGCCAACAAGCGTTTGCTGGCGGCTGGTTGCTTGCAACGGAGGGTGCCTGATGGGAGCTCTGACTCTGCTGACTGTAGCGCGATGGAGAGGGTCCAGATTGCTTATGGAAGCTTGGACCTCTGGGTGGGAGCCCAAAGGGTCGAGCTCTCTGGTGACGTTCTTGCTGTTGTGCTCTGAGGACCTGTAATTTTCTCTTGATGTGCCCTTTTTCTTCCTATTTTGCCCTTTCCACTTGAATAGCTTTGTTGGAAAGGTGAGAGAAGCTGTGGAAGTCCTGGCTGGCGAGGATGGTCTTAAGCTCGGGTCTTAACCCTCTCAGAAAACGGGCCATTTTTCTGGCCTCAGTGCTGACATCTTCGGGCGCGTAGCAGGCCAACTCTGTGAACTTGTGCACATAATCACTGACTGTTCTCCCGCCTTGTGTTAGCTCCTGGAACTCATCCTCCTTGAGTTGAACTATCCCCTGGGGTACGTGGTGCTCACGGAAGGCTGCTTCAAATTCTGCCCATGTAGCATCTCTGACGGCTTCACTGAAAGTGTCCCACCATGCTAAAGCCATTCCTGAAAGCTGATGAGCTGCCAGCTGAACACGCTGATTCTCAGGACAAGCGATGGCTTCCAACTTCCTCTTGATCGTGCGAAGCCAGTCATCTGCATCGAGGGGATTGCTGGACCCCGCGAACGTGGGCGGCTTCAGTCTCAGGAATTCTCCCATCCTGTCCTGGGGCCTTCCACCGCCTGGGCGCTGGTTTTCCAGACTTCGAGTGAGGACTTCAATGAGTCTAGTTTGATTGGCCAGAATTTGGGCTAGGTCTAGTGGTAGTTCTGGAGGTGCGGGGAGGTGGGTCTCACCCCCTTCTCCGCCAGCCTCTCCCTCAGCTCCTAGAGGAAGTCTTGCTCCAATCCCGGAGGCGGTAGGCGTGGTTCTATCCGAAGCCATCTGCCATGGGAAGAGAGTCACTATTATGCACATGCCATTTTTTTTAACTAGTTATTTTATTCATTACATCAAGCCATTACATTACATAGCATACCACTACCACAAGCTCATCACACACGAGTGCTACCTAGGGTACCCCTGAACTCTTTCTCTAAAGTGTCCCCAAATTCCTTGAGAAGGTCATCAAGGCTGGCCAGGGACATGTCCTCGGTGTCGGACTGGTTCCTGGGAAGGTTCTCTTCTTGCTGCTCAGTCTGACATCCTCGGCTTTTGGTCTTCTTGCGGATTTTCCTTGCGGGGGCGAGCTTCTTCAGTTTCTTGTCGTAGTCCATTTTGAGGGTGCGGTAAGCTTCACGGGTATTGGCCTCTTCGCCTTCAGCTATCGAGAGGCTCTCTTGAAGGGACGCTTTTTCTTCTGAAAGTTCCCTGACTTTCTGCTCCAGGCTTTCCACCCGGGAGGTTAGGGAGGTGCAGTGGAGGGCAAGGTCATCATATTGGTTATCAATAGGATCTCCTCCTGATAGGGCCTGAAGTCTTTTCCTCCAGGTGGGGGTATTCTTGTTGCTGGGTGGAAAGTAGCGAAGGGGGGTTTCAATGATTACTTTGTTGTAGTTCTGACATAGCTGTCGGAGGGCTTTTCGGGCGACATTTTGGCAAGCATCTAGGAAATGGACTCCGGTAAAAGTGACTTGGAAGGATCGTTGGTTTGGATAGCTTTGGCTTTCCCCCAGGTAGACTGCCATAGAGCATCTTATCATTCCGCCCTTGAGATGTTCCGTCCAGATGTATTCTGGCTTTTTGCGGATTCCCATGCGGAGCGCACAGCTTCGCAAGAGGCGTGGGAACCCTTCCACTTCTGAGCAGTAGGATGACTTAATGGCCAGAGAGTCTTCCATCTGGAATAGGAAAAGGAGGGTCTTGTTAAAACCGGGGAAGGGAAGAGAAAACTTTTCTTGAGGTACGAGGTATTTTTTTTCTTTTAGGGTAGGTTTTAGGGTCAGGGCTGCGACCTACGGCCAGTCCTATGGGCTCTGATACCACCTGAAGCGTCCCGATCCTTTGGGACTCAAATGTGAAACCATTACTAGTCCCAGGAGGCTAGTAAACACATTCCTTACTTCAAATAGTACAGAGTTTAGATAAATTTATTACAATACCGGGGTACAAGCTCGAGAAAGCCAAATAGAGAAGCGTAGTAGGAAAGTACACTAGCCCAAGCCACAGGCAGAACTGGGTGCAGACGCAGCCCTCTTAATCAAGCATAGCAGAAAAGAAGTCCTCGGCTGCTGAAAAACATAAATAACTCTGGGTGAATACACTAGGTATTCCGCAAGCCCACCCCGCTCCCGTAGAGAGAAAGAGACCTATGATGTACATGCTCAATTTGGTGGAGTTGTAGTCACTCATCATTTTCTTAGAGAGAGGCAGTTGCTTGAAGGTTTTTCCCATGGTCTTAAAAGTAACCAAAAACTCAACCACCACTGAGCTTCCCGCTCCCGTGGCATTATTTTCTTCTTCAACACCCATTTAATCACACCTTTTCTTTGTTAAGAAATTTAGTGAAAAAGCTCTAATTGCCATACCATACCAGACTCATCCATACCAGTGGACACGGACTATTCGAATAGGTTTTAACTCTGCGGAGAGGGGTACACTTTACCCACTAGTCCGGTTTCTGCGATCTCACCGTCGCGAGACCCGAATGCCGGATCTCTTTCCTTACTCGTGCGTCCTAACCTTAACGGTTATCCGGAAGGAGTCAGGCCACCACCATGCCCAAACCGGACAAAACTTTCCCCCTCCTTATCCTCCCGGTGCTCCCCAGCCTTCTTAACCCTGGGGTTGGACCGCACGAATTCGGATTGAGTGACTGCCCACACAGTCTCGAGTGGTTGTACGATAAAAGAGTACAGGTAGTGAAAATGACAAACCGGTCCTTATATGAGGGGACAATCCTTCTGCTCACGCCTAAACCAGCTGAGCCAACACCTTAGGCCCTCCCCTAAACCAGGGAGTCCCTGATCATCCCACTCCCAGGGTGATGAGGGTGAGTACCCTTCATCGCAAAACATTTCCAAAAAGAGACTTTATTTGGAGAAACACTTTGCCCTTCTTTCTGAACCACATTACGTATCCAGAAAGTATATGTTAATGCGGGCCATCTCTCACTCACAATGCAATATTCCCCCGTGATTCCCGGCCTAGGCAGTGGTAGAGAGAATAGGTAATTTATGCATCAAGGGAAGGATGGACTTGCCTTCGTCGAAGCTTTCCTGGCACAGAAGACCTACTTCCGGAAGTTCGGGCTCTGGTCCCTCTTCCGGGGCTACGGGTTCCGGATCAACGATCCCCGCTTCTTCTAGGAAAACAGGCAATAAAACAATACATCAACAGGGATTTACAAATTATAGTGTGTCATTTTCTAACATCATTGTTGTATGAGATCTTTAGAAATCATTTGGATAATTTTTGGTGCATAAAATATTGAAGAATACTAATTAAATGGGAAAAGGGGAGGAAAAGGGAAAAAGAAAAGGAATTTCTTCTCAGGTGGGCCAGGGGGGTGGTTTTCAGCCCAGCCAGGCGCGAGGGCGCCGGCCCAGCTGCGGCCCGCAGGCGGAGAGACGGCGCGGGCGCGCGGGAGCAACGGCGTCACTGCGGGTCCACCAGTCAGCGAGAGCGGAGGGGAAACGGCGTCACGGTTCCACGGCGCGGGCGAACCGGCCGTCCGCGGGGAAGAAAACCCGGCCGCCGGTGGGCTCGACGGCGATTCGCCGCCGGTGGCCCGGTTCTTGGTCCACGAGGAGGTGGCTTAGCACGGGCAGGGGCTGGCGATCCTAGGGGTAGGCTTGATTTGGCTAGAGGGGGACAGGAAAGGGCTGTCCGCGGGGAGGTGGCGGAGTTCCGCGGCGGGGATCGCCGCCGGTGGTCTTTGGGCGAGGGATTGGGACGGGGAAGTGGTGTTTTGAGTTTGCGGCAAAGTGAGGAAGCTGCTAGGCTAACTTAATCGCTCGCTGGGCCAACAGAGAGGGAGAGAGAAGAGGGGGAGGAACTCACCGGAGAGGGGGAAGACGGCGGCGCTTCGCGAATTGGGCTCGGGCGAGGGGAGGAGGGTAGTGGTCGAGGCCGGTGCGAGGAAGAAGGAGCTCGGGGGAAGCTTTTTATAGGCGCGCAAGGGCAAGGGGGGCGGTGGAGCGCCCTGACTCCGGCGAGCTGCACAGTGCCGGCCATAAATGCCGCACAGCGCCGCCGATGAGACGCCACGGCGGGGCGGTACCGGCAAGGACGTTGGTCAAGGGGGGGGAGGACGGGGCGGTGCCGAACTCTTCCTGTGCGGCGAGGAGACGACGGCGAAGAGACGGCGGTGAAGGGACGGCGGGGCGTCGTATGCGGGGAGGGTGACGAAGCAGCTGACCGGTGGGGCCGGTCTGCCAGTGGGAGCGAGCGTGCGAGAGAGGGCGGCTGGCAGGTGGGGCTGGCTCGTCAGTGAGAGAGAGGCGGAGTGCGGAGCGGGCTGGCGCGCGCGCGGAGGCAGGCCGGGAGTGGGCCGAGAGAGGAGGAGCGCGGGCGCGAGAGGGGGGGGGGAGTCGCGGGTTTGGGCGGGAGTCGGCCCAGCAGGGGGAGGAGAAGGCTTTTCTCTTTTTCTTTTTACTTTCTAATTCCTATTTCCCATTTTGCATCTTTTTCTTTTGAACAAATTATTTTGTAGATACTCTAAGTGTTTAGAAAATAGAATCTAAGTGAGGTGCTTTGTGATCAAACAAAATGTATGCATATGATGAAGGAAAATTTAGTGGAGGACTTTAGAATTAGAGGATGGAGGGAGGGGTAAAAGGTGGATTAGGGTTTCAAACCTAGATTAGGATTTTTGGGATGCTACACTTTTATAGCCCCAAGGCAGCTAGGAGCCATTGAGAGCATTCCAGGAAGGCAATTCTTGCCTTCTGTCGCCTGGCGCACCGGACAGTCCGGTGCACCACCGGACACTATCCGGTGCGGATTTCTTTCCTTCTTTGGCGAAGCCGACCGTTGGATTTTCAGAGCCGCGGTGCACACCGGACAGTCCGATGCTCCCTTCTGACCGTTGGCTCTGCCATGCGTCGCGCGCGGATTACGCGGCCGACCGTTGGCCCGGCCGACTGTTGGCTCTACAGATAGTCCGGTGCACCACCGGACAGTCTGGTGATTTATAGCCGTACGCCGCCATTGAAGTCCCGAGAGCAGCCAGTTGACAGACTCCAGCCTGACGCACCAGACACTGTCCGGTGCACCACCGGACAGTCCGGTGCACCCAGACCGAGCAGCCTTTTGGCTGTACACAGCCAACCTCTCCAAGATTGTTTCTCCTGTTTCTAGCACTTAGACACAATACATTAGTCTTGAAAACAATGTACTAAGTGTAGAAACATACCTTTAATCTTGATTTGCACTTCTTGAGTCCTTGGCACAATTTAACACTTAGGCACTTGTGTTGGACACTTAATAACCAAAATACTTAGAAATGGCCCAAGGGCACATTTCCCTTTCACCATACAGAACCTTCTCTCTGTCATTGCATTGGGCAGTGTACAGCTGCTGCTCCACTATGTGCAGCCAGTCTTTGGCATCCATGGGGTCTGCAGAGTGGGCAAACACAGGGGGATGACCTCTCATGAACTCCACATGCTTTTCTCTTGGCATTTGCGGCATCTGCACTAGCGGTTGAGGCTGAAGATGTTGTTGAGCTTGCTACATAGCTTCCAAGGTCTGCTCGATTGCTTGCACTACTTGGGTGCATGAAGAACATCTGCTCCATTGACATTGGGGGTGGTGGTGGAGGCAACTGCTGAGGTGCCTCAACCTGTGGGGCTTGCTGCTCTCGCTGGGTACGCCTTCCGCCTCAGTGCCTATTGTCAGACATCTATGGAAGGCATTCACACATCAGAATTGATGTTGTAGTCTTTCAGCATAAGAAGAGATACATAGAGGTCTTCATAACATTGAATCAAACGAGCATCTTCACTGAATCTCAACACAACCAAACACAGCTTCCCAGATAAAGAGGAAAGTGGAAGTAAAAGGTTGCCCAACTAAATGACTAACTTTATAAACATTAATAACTACACCAAATTGCATGGGACACCCACATTTTAGTGACAATCATTACAAAGATCCAAATTCAACATGAGTTCACCACGAAAAACATAGAAACACATGATAAGCAAACTACCCTAACTAACTATGACTGACTAAGACTAAGACACTGACTTAAACATTTATTACAAACTCTGACACTAGCGATCTAAGGCTCCAAAAAAATCTATTTTGGTCTTGTAGTCAGGGGTGCCATAAGCATGATGACCACGGGGCGACGAGCGGTAAGGGTGCTGAGTCCCAACGAGGGCGGGGGAACCATCCTCCTGATGGTGGCGTTTCACGCGCTCAGCATGCAGTTCCACGATCTCCGCATGTGCCTTGCCCAACTCGTCAAGGGTGTGGTCCAGCTTGGTGTTGAGCACGGTGACCAGACTGACCATGCTACTCAACCTGGGATTGCCCTCACCAACGGGTGAGACAATCACACTCCCGGTACTGCCAGTCGAATGGTGGGGGGTAGTACTTCAGGTCGAGACCGTCAACCACCCTACTGAACAACGAACAGTACTGCAAAAGTGCACGTCGTGCAGCATCCTGCATGGCTGCCTTGGCAGTATCCCGCTCAGTGATAGAATAATGATCTGAGTAGGCCTCTGCACCCCGAAGATCATCATCCGGATGGTGCACCAAACAGGTAGCCTCCCATTGGTCCAGGTATAACTCGTGACTGTGCTGGTAGACTACATAGCGGTACTCGATCGACCAAGTGTGTTGATCGAAGGCCCGACGCAGCAAGGTGTCGAGAGCATCGTGGAAATGACAACCGCTAGCGGTGTCATGAGTGATGGATCGGGTGACCCATCCTTCTGGCTCCTACTCCTCCGAAGGCTCCATGCTATGGCTCGAACTGCCACCGTCATCATCTCCATCGGGGTCTCCTCCAGCAGCTGGTGTGCCCTGTGGTGGTGCAGGGGGCACCTCTAGCTGGGGCATAGAGAAGGGATGCCTCCTAGACTCCACCTTTGCTGAGGCGAGGGGAAGAGTCCTACTGCTCCCTCTCCTGATGTCGGTGTTTCTGCTCCTCGCATAGGCGGTGGTGTAGTCTCTCCAAGTGGCTCGACTGTCCAGACACCGTGTGGTGAAGTGGACGCTCCACAAGGTGAGAGGGCAGGAAAGGGATCACCGACTTACGTGCAGTGCACCTAAGGCGTGCCATGTACAAAAGATGTCATAAGCACAAGAGTAAGAATAGAACTATATGACTAGCAAGTAATCCATAAGCGAAATAAGATAAATATTTTTGCAAGGTGAGTATATATGAAGTAGTATAACATAGAATTGGTCGAGATGACCAACGTTTGAAGTAACACCAAAGGTCAAGGTGAGAATGAGGGTCTATAGTCCTTAAAATGACCATTCTAGTCTAGGTTAGCGGTCCTACGGTCAGCAAGGCTTTGATACCACTTATGTCGCAAACCATTTTAGAAGGTAAACCGAATGCGAACCATGTACGTGCCAGGATAAAAAAAATTCACGTACACAGCGATTACATAAGTGGACATCATCACACATTGCTCAAAATAATAGCAGAATTAAGTACTTTATAACATCATGATGTTCGAAACATCCACAAAGTCATAATCGAAGTGCTGAATGAAACACAGTCTGATAAGGCTTTCACAGGCAGCTGACTGGGAGTTCACCACTAATCTATTCTAGAACTCGTCATAGTCCAGAAACTCCTAAAAGTCCTCCATGTTGCCTTCATCTTCTCCTGAGCACTGGTTGCAATGGGGACAACCTAGGGTTTGGTGTTTTTAAGCAAGGGTGAGTACACATCAACATACTCAACAAATGTCCCGTTTGGCTAAAGTGGACTAGTTGTATGTGCGGTTAAGCTTAAAGCAGTTGCTTTTAGTTGGTTGGGTATTTACTACTAGTAGAAAGCCAAGTTTTTGCAATAATCCCAAGTTATTACCCAAAAGTACTCCCTTCAAGAGGAAATACTAGAATCCACAGTTATAATCAAAACCATTAAACATCATCATAAAGGTATCCAGAGCTACTCTAATCAAACGAGCTTCCAAGGCTGCTCATAACCGTGAGCATGGCTAATATACCAATTTCTAACCCTCTGTAGAGGTTGCACACTTTACCCACGAGTCGTGATCCCTACCCAGACTGGGCTGTACAGACCCGATCTTCACTACCGAGGTCAATGGCCAGGGATTCACTATGTAGCCTTTACAAAGATTCCCCAGAGATCATAGCCGCCGGTTAGGTTTCTCCAGTTTGATAAAAACAGTACCTCTCCCCACAGGAAGGGTCACTAACAAAAGCAACACGAAAGAACCTCGACACCCAGCCTCAGCAGATCAAGTAATGTGCCCGGACCCCATTGACGGCACAACAGCGAAGCCGACTACACCTCAAGTTCCTCTAATTAATCAGCTTATGGTGTCCCATACCACCCTCATGGTTGTATTATTTTCCCGGGTAGTCATCCAATGAATAGGCCCTCATGGAGAGGTACTTGGGAAACAACCCGAGTCCCCTAAAGTATCACAAGTTCATCATCATATCTAGAATAACATCATCGTATCATAAACATTTTCATCATGTTCATTGATTAAAGTAAAGCAATAGCATAATACTAATCATAGTAACCAATTCCCAAAGGATAACCAAGGACAGAAAAAATAGAACACTAGTAAATCCTTAGGTTGATCATGGTATGCAGGGCAATGAATTATAAAGAAAGTAGGACATAATGGGTCAGAGGACACTTGCCTTCAGCAGGTTGCTGCTCAGGGAAGTCTCCTGCAACACACTCGGGGACCACGGACTGCTTGTTGTCTACGCAAAGCAATCATTCATTCAACACACTTGGGGAATAACAAAAGAACAGTACACCAAACATATGCAACAAAGTAAACACATGTTCAATAGCAAGGGTAAAGACACACAGGTGAAATCTAGGTTTTGGGGTAGATCACTATGCCAAGTGGTCTATTGTTCTCTAATTAAGTATATGTCAGTAAATTACTTAAATAAAGTTATTCCAGGGGTGGGATCATACATTAAATGGGATTAGGTCTACAAAGTTAGGCATTTGAACATTCATTAGGGTTTTACCTTTATTTTATTTCTAATAAGATCTCCATAGCCTTACTCTAACCTAGAGCCCAACTACAAAATTGAGATATCGAAACAGTGGATGAACATAATTTAAATAGATAGAAAATAACACTATGAACATTTTGCAATTTGAACCATCCAATTTGGAGTTCATATGACAAAGTTATGAATTTTGGAAGTTTTAGAATTCAAAAACGCTAATTTAGACACATTTTTGTGATTAAAATAAAGTCCAAGGATCTCTCTGCAAGAAACCCGGGGCTCAGGCGCAAGAAAACAGGATGACGGGTTTATTTCTAAGAATCGAGGGGTCTCATTAACAAAGTGACCGAGCGAAGGGGTATCGGGCATTCTCGACCATCCGATCTCAGATCGACGGTTAAGAACAGACCTTGCGGGCGAGCGAGCAGACGCGTGCGCACTGACAGGCAGGCTAGGGCGATCAGTGGCCTAGGGCTAGCGAGCAGGACTAACTGGCCAGGCCTAGAGGCAGGGGCACGGGGCGGTCCGAGACCATCAGATCTCGGGCGAACGATCGGGATTAGGCGTGGTTTAACTAAAACAGGACCGTCTGATCCGAGATGGGCGCCAGGGATTGGATATACCATCCCGATCGGCTTTCCCCGGCCACCAGCGGCAGCGCCGCCCATGTCCGTGGTGAGAGCTCGCTAGAGACGAGGGCACAGGCGCGATGGGTGTTCTAAGGCGACGTGAAGGGCTCAGGGAGGTCGGGGACAGTGTGGCGAGCACGAGCGTGGGCATGGCACCGGTGCAAAGGCATCGAAGGGTAGCCGTCCATGGCGGGGTGGCTTGGCGGCAACGCGACCTCACTCAGGTGAGCAATCACGCGTAGCCGAGAGCAGGGAAGGGAGAAATTAGGGGTGGGGGAGGTTGGTTACCTCGAGGGGAGTCTCTGGGGACCATGAGCGGTGGCAGGGACGCGGCGAGGGCTCGGGTCGATGGCGGCGGCGCTACGGCTGCGCAGAGGGAGGTTCGATGAGCGTGGGCAGGGAGAAACAGAGAGGAAGGGGGTGAATTGAATGGTGTCCCGAGTCACGGACGTCAAGGCGAAACTCACCGAGGCAACAGGCACTACGAGGGCTCAACGATGATGGCGGAATGGGCGCGTGACCACGGCGGACGGCAGCGGTGCTTCCCTGGCGGGCGCAACGGTGCGAGAAGAGGGTGGGAGCTCTGCGGGCGCGTGAATGAGGGAGGGGAGAGTGAGTGGGGGTGCGGGCTGCTAGAAATGGCCAGGGGTGGGGAGGTCGTGGCCTGGGCGTGCGTCGTGGGCGTTGACTCCACGGCGTGTGCAGGGGTCGTGTGTGCGGATAGTTGGGGAGGACGGGGCTAACAGGCGGGGTCCACGGGTCAGCGAGAGGGGGCGCGCGAGCGACTGGGACCGAGTGGGCCGAAAGGCCAAGGGGGAGGGTGTTCTGGGCTGCTTTGGCTCTTTAATTTGTTTTGAAATTTCTAATCCCTTTTCCTTTTATTTTCTCTTTTAAATTTAAATCCAACCAAACCACAAATTCAAATTAGAATAATTCAAACATATGCATCAAACAAAGATCAAATTCTAGGATCAGCATGATGCAACAATTCATTTCTCCCCTAGGGTTTAATCTACTAAAGTATTAATACATTTCCAAATAAATAATCAAAACTCTACTAAAAGGAAGAGAAAAGAGATCTATAGATAGGATAAAAGAGGTAACACCTGAATTTGGTAGATATTAGAAAAGAAATTTTATACCCCCAAATTCAGGGTGTTACAGTGTGTGAAGAAATAGAACTAGAGGGGCTTATGTGAAGATATCAGTGATTCTAGAAAATAGTGTCTCAGACTCTTAACTAAATATTTGAATGGCCAAGGGCCTTTGCGCAAAGTCGTGGGCGCGGGCTTCGGTTGCGGAGGCCGGTTTCTTGGCAGGATGGGCCGACTCGGACCGATTCCAGCCCAGTCCTATTCATACCATATTCTTTTCTTTTTACTGGTAGCTTGTGAAATCAATTAAAAATAGTATAAAATTGATAAAATCATGGGACTAATTTTGCTGTACTCCTAGAATCAGATAGTATTTAACAAAAATTATTCCAAGATTTTTAATTCAAACCAGAAATTATGTAGTATTTAAAGGTACTTAAGTAGAGCGTCTTAGAACTTTAGAAATAGTTTAATAGTCCCAAAAATCCTAAAACTCCTTGGGTAAACTTAATATGTTTGTTTTAAACCTTGAGTAAAGTTTGAACTTATTTGGACATTGTTTGACTAGGAAACCAATAGTAAGCCCATAGAATTAAACCCTTTAATACCGAGTGAGTCTATGAGTAGTTTTGCAAGAAAACTTGCAAATCATAAACTTGCTACAACTTGGTAGATTAAGCAGATTAGTTGAACTAATCTTAAAGGATTATCTAGCTAGAAGTATTGATGGTTGATAGAATTCGTGAAGGAAAGTTGTATTCAAAACATTTCTATATGCATATCCATGACCTAGCATAAGCATTCATATATGCATTATTGCGTGTAGAACAAGAAGAAGAGTATGTAGTAGTAGAAGTTGTTCCTCCAACTAAGAATCCTCCCGTGTAGAATAACATTTACTTCGACATCTGTGGTGAGGAAACAACTACTCCTACAACACAAGGCAAGCCCTGGTGCTTTTACCTTCCTTGTATTTTATCACCTTTGAATGTTGCATTAGGTAATAGGAATTGTGTGATAAACTATTGATGCATTTCCTTCCTTGAGAAATTGAATACCATTCCTTGTTACCTGATTTATTCAAACAAGTTTTTAACGATGCTTAGCCTTGCTTAGAAACCAAAATGTTTTGTTTTAAAAAGGTGGTGCTTCACATTGGAATGGGATTTTTTTACAAAGAAATAGTTATGATGGTGAATCCATCACGACCTTGATGGATTCAACATCTGAAAAGAGTACCTCTGTCAGGTACCAAACTTGGGGTTATAAATGATAAGATGAGACCGGGCGGGTGACATGCACGCGAAGGAAGTCTTGGTGTAGTGTCTCTGTCTGAGTCATTTAAGGACCGAGCCGATGTAGGCTTGCTGATCGAGGACCTTTTAACTAGCCACATGCCTCATCATGGGTAAGCTTTCCCTCGGAAGGACCAATACCAGAATAGCTCGCCGCACTGAGCGTGGGTGAAAGGGAAATAGGGTTAACCTTTTTCTACAATTAATTTTGGCGGTTGAATGTCCAACACAAACATATGAACTAACTAGTTTGCTCTAGAACTCATGTATTACAGGCGCATAAGGTGCAACACAAACCAATAAAAGGTTGAAGTTAGGGACCAAATTGAACCGGAGCAAAGAACTGAGTGTGTTGTGGTCAGGCGCACCGGACTGTCCAGTGCACCAGGACCGTACAAGGGTCAACCAGCCGCTCTCGGGAAAATGCAAGCACGCTCCGCTATAATTCATCGGACTGTTCGGTGTGCCACCGGATTGTCCGATGAGCCAGCGGGCAACGGCTATCTAGCGCGCAACGGTCGACTCTGACAGGAGCTACAGTGAGCAACAGTGTCGCGCAGAAGTCAGAGCAGCGAATCAGAGGGGCACCGGACTGTTAGGTGCACCACCAGGCTGTCCGATGTCACAAGAAGACAAAGGCTCCAACGATCAACTGCTCCAGAACCCTAACGGTTGGGTGACGTGGCGGCGCACAGAACACTGAACAGTGAGTATCCGGTGGCGCACCGGACTGTCCGGTGCGCCCATCGACAGCAGCCTCCCCAACGGCTACCTTGGTGGTTGAGGGCTATAAATACCCCCAACCACCACAACTTCAAGCATCCAAGATTTCTGAGTATCACATTCAATACAAGAGCTCTAGCATTCACTCCTAGACACAATTCAAAAGATCAAACCCTCTCCAAGTCCCAAATTCATCTCAAACACTTAGTGGCTTGTGAGAGAGAGATTTTGTGTTCTTTTGGGCTCTTGCTTCTTGGATTGCCTTTCTTCTTTTCCCATTCTTATTCTCAAGTGCTTTGTAAGCGAGGCAAGAGACACCAAGTGTGTGGTGGTCCTTGTGGGGTCTTAGTGACCCGTGAGATTAAGGAAGAAGGCTCACTCGGTCTAAGTGACCGTTTGAGAGAGGGAAAGGGTTGAAATAGACCCGGTCTTTGTGACCTCCTCTGTGGCAGAACCTCCCAAGTTATTGGGCCCACATGCACCTGCCCTTATCTCAAAGACCTCAGACGGGTATGCATGTGCACCAGATAACTTAACAGGATCTGTTCAAGTGCCCCAAGGACCTCGGATAAACCACTTACAACCAGAACCGCAAGATTAAATAAACACAAATCACACACCAACATTTTGCAGCGGAATTTCTTTATTACAAAAGGTTACAAGTTACATCAAATTTACATTATGTTTATCGGAGTGATTACAAAGTGATTCAAAAAAATAACTTTAAAATGTTATAAATTATTTGTAGTTTTGAATTATATGCTAGCTCAAGTGACCATCCTCGATAAGAAGTATAGAAGAGGTACTTAGACATATAAGAAGGCTGAGCCCACCGGGTACTTAGACTTCTATTTTCGGTTCTTCCTCCTGCTTGGGAACCACCTTTGCACAAAAGTAGCAAAACTCCATAGGCTCTTCACCTAAAACAACATGGGACAAAGCCCTGAGTACAAAGTGTACTTTCGCAAGTCTTACCCGACTAAGGAAAAAGACTCTCAAGGATATGCTGGATTTAGGAACCAAGGAGAGGCTCTTAGCAAGAATCAACTTAGATACTTTTGCAGAAATAGCTTACTAAAGTGAGTCCTTACTTTCAATATTTTAACACCAGCTTAAATATTAATAGACTCTGGTTGCACCTAGTCTAATTTCACCATCTCATCAATACAACATCATTTTTACTCATAATGTTTACATCCTGACTTAGGTTGCAGGTCAGTGACCAAGTCTCCACTGTCCGGGGATATAACGGCGATCCGAATCGATTTACTCAGCTGAGGATCTCTAACCACACGACATATTTAGCACTTAACCCTTGCATATGTCAACCGTTCCCACAGATCCTCCACAACGTGGACCGGTCCGCGCTACCCGGGAGCACAGTACTCCTCCATCCAGCCTCTAGCCAGGAGGGTACACGCTACTCCCACCATCTCCCATGCCCAGTGTGCGGTTGTATTTTCACATATGGAATAACCGGGTTCAAGCTTACCCTGTCCCATATCCAGGGCATGTGGCCAGTTAAGATAGTCCTTGATCATACAGGCCTACATACGCATCCAATGCTTAATTAACCTAGGTGGAGCATCACCTGTTCTTAGCCCAAGTCTCGATTTAAGTACTTCCATCCTTAGGATTTTTTGAGTTCCTTAGGATGAAAAGAGCATTATAGGGAACTTTGCAGTAAGATCCCACCATGCTCCTAATGAAAATATTTTTGCAGGTAGAAGTCATCCTTCCTTAGGATAAACCTGAGCTAGGCATAAGTGCAAAGGACAAACTCTATCTGCTTAAAAGCAGGGCTAAGCATTTTTTGTAAATCATATTTTGATACTTCACCAGAAGTATCTATAAAAGGAATGGATTTCAAGGTAGCCAATGCATCAAAGGGTTTCCAAGCAACTCCTATAAACATAATGCACATTCACTAGACTTAAAGTGTGTAAAAATAGTTTTAAAACACAAGGAAGGGGTTGCATGCACTGGGGCTTGCCTGGGATAAACACTACGTTAGTGTTTGTTAGACGTCGATCACTTGACGACCATCCTTCGTTCTGATACTTGCTTTGTCTGACCATCTTCAGGTTGGCCCGACTGACGACACCGTCCTGCGGAGATGTCCACTCTCTGCATTATCCTGGGGTCATCTTCCGCATCACGTGATTAATTATCGTACCTAATTGAAATGCATTATGCACATGAATGCATGTAAAGAAGAATAGAACAATACTAAATATTGCTACACGACAGCGAATTAAACATCTAGCGGCGAGGCACTGTACAATTTTATACGGAAACACTAGTTATCAACATATGACTAAGCGCAATAATCACAAAATAATAAAATATACATACTAACTACAACACTCACGTCCTTCCTACTTAACCGAATTTAACTCATACATCAGGCAACAACACCCTAAGTATAAGTTCTATACTTTCCCTAAGCTATAGCCTATATCAAACAATTAACGAAAATTAGGCTCACGTTTCCAAGATAATTAAACTCAAGACTACAGATAGAAATCATTTATAGCTTTCTAACCCACTACGCTAATTAGCTCATACAGTACACTAGACAAACAACAGTATCACGTATGACTAGACTGACCACATCAGATACGAAGAACCAATTTAATTACACGCTGCACAACTTATATCTTGAATCTAAATTTTACCACACAACAAAAATCAGCTAAACACAAGCGATACCGATTGGTCCTACCAAACTCGTCACTCGTTTCATCCATTCAACAATTTAGCTAGCTGGAATAATAGATCAGCTTACCCACACAAACCAATTTGATAACCGCGAGAATGATGACGATGGGAGGGCACGAAGGGGTTCTACGGAACTTGGCACACAGCGATGACGTAGGGACTGGCGTGCTGCACCAGCGACATAGGGCTTAGCAGCATGGATGTTGACAAAGTACTTGATGACAAGGACGAGCAGCCTGGCGAGCGCCTAAGCTTGAGGGGAGGCACGTCCTGGCAAGCTCGATCGATGGCCAGCAGCGTGGTGGAGTTCGAGCAGAGATGGCACGACACACGGTACAATGCCGAGTATAGGCGCAACTCTGAGAAAAACTCGACCAGGCAACGGCGAGTCGATGTTGTAGCGGGGACCGACGGCGAACTCCTGTGCGGTGCGAGCGCGAGTTCGACCGGCAAAAGCTAGGATGACCCAGGTGCACAGAGGCGAGGGGCACGAAACCGCAGCAGCGCGAACTGGTGTGCAGCGAGACCCCAGTCACGCGCAGGCAAAAGGCGATGGTGGTATGAAGTCCGAATCATGCGCGATGCGGGAGGAGCAGCGACGACGAACGGCTTATTGTGGGTGGCGCGGCTGGAGGAGGCACCGCTATGGAGGGACCGACAGTCAGAGCAGTGCGCGTGTCCAGAGAGGGAGCCGGAGACCTGAGTGCAGCTTGGGGATGAGCAGAGGGGAGCGTGTGGGGGACAGATATCCCCGGGTCCACTAGAAGGCTAGAAGACCTCGCGAAAGGCCTTGGGCCCATTGTTTCGCAAGGCCATCCCTTCGTGGGCCTGGGGAGGAATGTATGGCAGAGTGGATCGACGCAAGATTGGATCAACTCGAGCCCAGGCGGCCCAATGAATTTAAGAATTATCCACAGCAGTGATCCGATTCTCCCGCGCTGCGCCCTCAGGCGTCGGAACTGAATGATGATAAGTCGGCAGAATTATAGGAAGATAAGCTCAGTCGGTTCACTATTACTTAGGCGCACTTTGTTATCATATCCGCATGTAACACCCCACGGTCAAGTATATAAGGCCTAGGGGGCACCCCCTCAAAGAGAACTCACTCATTAGTCGTCAACTCAACTCTCTAGTATCCCTCATACTAGAGAACTCCCCTGTAACCCACCACATAAAAGATCCACAACAGGAAGTAGGGTGTTACGCCTCTCTAAGCGACCCGAACCTGTATAAAATTGTCCACTATATCTCGTGCATCTAGCACGAACCATCGAGCTACAGTCGGTAACACCATCCTACTCCAAAAAGCATCTCAAGGGGCAACCCCGGGTGCGCGGTCGGACCCAAAACAACGACAGCTGGTGCGCCAGGTAGGGGGTGTGTCACTGATCCAAACTAGCTCAATGGCCATCACTTCCAGCACAAGATCGCTCTCCACCCTGGATCCGTGTTCTGCTTCAGAACCATCTTATCTGTGGCAGATGAAGAAGGAACTCTACATCGCATAGCGGATCTGCCGGAAAGAAAACCTTCCTCGATAATCTCCGGGAAAGCCGGAGCAAAGCAGGAAAAAACGCAACCTCCAGCGCTCTAAGCGAAGACTACCACCTGGAAGCCAAGAGCGGAAAATTCATTCACCCGAAGAACCCCGTTGTCCACCTCATCCATAGAGGAGTGGACACGGATTACGAGGGAAAAGAAACAAGGATCCATCAAGCTGCCCTTCTGGTACCTCCGCCCTTAAAGGAGAATAGAAAGAAGCTTGTTGTCACGACAACTCCGTTCTACCCTGATGACCTCTTTATCGGGGGAAGAGTGGAATCGTCCCCCATCTCCGAAGACGAACCAACTGTGCCTGGGGAAGAACCTCCTCAGCGGGAAGCTCGTCGACGAAGGAACCGACGCCGTAACACCCTGCGACATCATGAAGCCGGAGAACGAGATCTGGCGCAGCCGGTGTTGCGAGATGAGATCTCGGAGGTGAGAGAAACTCCAGATGAACGAGTCTTCAGGGAGAGAAGGAATTCCCGCCGACGTGATCGTCGGCAAGCTTAAGAACAAGCCGAGCAAGAGGCGAGATAGAGTCGAGAGAATCCTCTCTTCGGACGAAATCTGAACCCTAACTTCGCCCGAGCCATGAACACACCGAGCGAAGTCGGAGGAGTGTTGGCTCGGATAGCCGATGGCCTCCCCTGGACTCCAGACGCCGAGGGCTATCGGCGGCTGCTTACTCGGGCAGCCAACTACCTTCTACCTCTCGCTCACCCTCCGAGCGATCTACGACACACCATCAATAGTCGGCAGGACGCACGGAGCTCCATCAATGCTTCGCGTGAACGACGACATGAGAACGAGTTTCGGCGTCGAGAAGAGTATGATCGGGATCATGGCATCCCTACGCGAAGTCAGGCCACCAGAGTTGAGTCAACAACAGCTTCAACTGGCGGCACGACCCGAGGACGGTCGAGGCAGCACTTCGACAACTCCTCTCCCCGGGACCGACACCACGATCGTCGACAGGAGGATACGTGTGGAGTAACGGCGCTTACTCCATGTCTCAGGGCCATTCAGTGGCCCCCTAACTTCAAGGTCTCCAACGTTGACAAGTACGAGCCCAAGCAGGACCCGGGAAGCTGGCTGGCTGTCTACACCACTGCTGCCTGGGCCGCTGGGGCAACTGAAGATGTGATGACTGCATATTTGCCCATCGTACTTGGGCAAGATGCACTGCAATGGCTACGACACCTGCCCCGACACTGCATCGACGATTGGAGCGACTTCAGTTGGCGTTTTATCGCCAACTTCCAATCCCTCTCCGACAAACCGGCGCAGCCATGGGACCTTAAATCCATCAAGCGCCGAGGGGATGAGACTCTCCGGTCATACCTCAAAAGGTTTTAGACCATGAGAAATCGTATCCCCGAGATTGCGGAAGCAGTAGTGATCGAGGACTTCTACCGGGGATCTAATGACTCGGCGTTCATCTGAGCCATACTGCAAAAGGCGCCGACTACCTCCAAGCAGCTATTCAGGGAAGCGGACCTCTACATCACCGCCGACGAACGAGCTCAGGACCTCATCGGAGGAGCAAAGCCTGCACCACGACGCGACGCGAACCAACAACCCGACAAACTTTGGGAGAAGAGGCCTCGCGAAGAAGTCCACGCCGCCGAACCACCCGCCTCTCGCGCCCGAGGAGCACCACGCGGAGGAAAACGTACATTGGATGACATCCTCGATGCCCAATGTCCGTACCATAAGGACATGTGCCACACCCTCCAGAACTGCAGAGACTTCAAGCACTCTGTCGGGAACGGCCGACCCTTCCAACCTCTGCCACCTCCCCCACCACAAGAAGGACCCGGAGAACCTCGACAACCTCAACAGCAGGAAGGGGGAGGAGGCAGAGCATTCCCACGCGTCAACGGAGAAGTCAACATCATCTTCGGCGGACATGGGTCGCAAGAAAGCAAGAGGCAGCAGAAGCTCAACGACCGTCAGATACTGGTGGCGGCCACCGGTCCTCCCGCCCCGTATCGATGGTCCGAACACCCGATCACCTTCACTCGGATGGATCAGTGGCTCAACTTTGATCACCCGGGCAAATACCCGCTCCTCGTCGATCCGGTGATCCGTGAGAGTAGGGTAAAGAAGGTGTTAGTGGACGGGGGAAGCAGCATCAATGTCACCTTCCCCCGAACACTCCAAGGCTTGGGAGTCGCACTCAAAGACCTCCATGAGTCAGACACTCCTTTCTTCGGCATTGTGCCGACTGAAGGAGAATACCCACTCGGACACATCTACATGCCGGTCGCCTTTGGAACTCCGGAAAACTACAGAACCGAGTTCCTAAGGTTCGAGGTAGCAAGCTTCGACTGCGGATACAACGCTATCATCGGCAGGCCGGGATTGGCGAAATTCATGGTCATTCCGCACTATACATACATGATATTGAAGATGCCGGGACCACAAGGGATCATCACCGTGCGCGCTGACTTCCAGGGCACCGCAGAATGCTTCTGAGTGGCCATTCAGGCGGCCCTCACCACCAAACCATCAACGACGTCTTCCGCGTAGGCAAACTCAAAGCCTGAGGAGGACCTCACAGTACCTGCAAACGAAGCTCAAGCCGTGACCTCTATGCGGCCGACTGAGGAAACAAAAAGAATCAACCTCAGGTTCGCTGATGAACGCAAAACCGCCATCATCAGCTCTAGCTTGGATGACAAATACGAAGGCGCGCTCGTCCAGTTTTTGCAAGATAACCGAGACGTATTTTCATGGAAACCTGCGGATATGTCGGGAGTCCCGAGAGAACTGGCCGAACACAAACTGAAGATCTATCCCCAGGCGAGGCCAATCCGACAAAAGTTGCTTCATTTCACGCCCGACAAGAGAGAAGCCATCCGTGCCAAGCTAGCTCGCTTAGTCGCAGTAGGGTTCATTAGAGAAGTATTGCATCGTAAGTGGTTAGCAAATCATGTTCTTATACAAAAAAGGAATAAAGTGGATTGGCACATGTGCGTCGACTATACAGATCTCAACAAACACTGTCCGAAGGATCCCTTCGAACTTCCTAGAATAGATCAGGTGGTAGATTCAACCGCCGGATGTTCTATACTGTCATTCTTGGATTGCTACTCAGGATACCATCAAATCAGCTTGGCAAAAGAAGACGAGGAAAAAACAGCATTCATTACCCCGTTTGGAGCTTTCTACTATACCTCCATGCCGTTCGGCCTCAAGAACGCTGGAGCGACTTACCAGAGAGCCTTTCAAACATGCTTAGCCGATCACTGGGGCAAGCGGGTAGAAGCCTATGTTGATGATGTGGTGATCAAGACAGAAAATTCAGAAAATTTCATTGAAGATTTGCAACTGGTCTTCAACAGTCTGAGGCAATATCGGTGGAAGCTCAATCCAGAAAAATGTGTCTTTGGAGTGCCAGCAGGGAAGTTGCTCGGATTCATTGTCAGACACCGAGGGATTGAAGCTAACCCAGAAAAGATCGAGGCTGTCATGAGGATGGAAGCACCATGGTCACAGAAGAAAGTGCAAAGACTTACTGGATGCATGGCAACTTTAAGCAGGTTCATATCAAGGTTTGGAGAAAAAGGCCTACCATTCTACAAATTGCTCAAGAAGGTGGATAGGTTCCAGTGGACCTCAGAAGCTCAGGAAGCTCTTGATGCACTAAAGAATTTCCTGACCACGCTGCCAGTGCTGAAGCCGCCACGTCGAGCCACGCCAAACCAACTGGTAGAAGATCTGTTGTTGTACATCTCTTGCACGACTCACGTGGTGAGCACCATGTTGGTAGTCGAACGAGCAGAGGAAGGACACGCATATCCAGTACAGCATCCCGTCTACTTCATCAGCGAAGTTCTGGGGTCATCTAATAAGAAGAAGTATCCTCAAGTTCAAAAAATGTTGTATGCAATACTTCTAACTGCACGCAAGCTCCGTCACTACTTCGACGACCACAAAGTCATAGTAGTCACCGGGTTTCTAATAGGGGATATTCTCCACAACAAAGAAGCCATTGGAAGAATAGCCAAGTGGGCCTACGAGCTGGGAGCTCACGACATCGAGTTTCGGCCTCGTACTGCAATAAAGACTCAAGCACTAGTTGACTTCGTATCAGAATGGACCGAGCAACAAGTACCAGACAACCCGGAGACTGCAGAAGTATGGCAAATATATTTCGATGGCTCGCTAAAGCTGCAGGGGGCAGGTGCAGGGGTCCTCTTCATTGCACCTGGCGGTGAGCAACTCAAATATGCTCTTCAGTTGTTATTCTCAGCATCCAATAATGAAACAGAATATGAAGCTTTGATCCACGGATTAAACATTGCCATATCACTGGGCATTAAGAGGTTAATGGTATACGGAGATTCACTAGTGGTCATAAGTCAGATAAATAAAGAATGGGTTTTCTCGAATGACTCTATGGGCAAGTACTGCACAGCCGTCCGAAAACTAGAAGAAAAATTTGAAGGGCTGGAATTTCATCATGTGGAAAGAGATCGCAACGCGGCGACAGACGCGTTGTCGAAACTAGGATCCAGTCAAACCCAGGTTCCACCTGGAGTTTTCGTCCAAGAGGTGCCACGCCCAAGCATTTCCTCAGATCAAGCAGAAGAGTGCAATGTTTTGAGCCAGCCAGAGTCAGACTCTAATGACTGGAGGGAGCCCATCATCAGATATATAAAGAATAAAGAGGAACCGGATGACAAAGCTGCAGCAGAACGCATCGCAAGGCAGTCAGCCCACTACACCCTCATTGGGGATGCACTGTACAGAAGGGGCGCAACATGAGTCCTCAAGAAGTGCATTCTTTCAGCTACTGGGAAGCAACTGTTAGATGAGATCCACGCCGGACACTGCGGGATACACGCAGCATCCAGGACCCTAGTTGGGAAGGTCTTCAGGTCTGGTTTCTACTGGCCGACAAAAAAGAGTGATGCAGCCGAGTTAGTTCAGAGGTGTGAAGCTTGCCAATTCTTATCAAAGCAACAACATTTACCGGCACAGCAACTGCAGACCATACCCGTGACATGGCCATTTGCGTGCTGGGGATTGGACATGATTGGACCCTTCAAGAAAGCTCAGGGAGGATACACTCACGTGTTGGTCGCCATTGACAAATTCACCAAATGGATAGAATACAAACTCATTGATTCTCTGATTTCAGCCAAGGCAGTGGAGTTCATAAAAGATATAATATTCAGGTTTGGGATACCGAATAGCATCATAACCGACCTGGGATCCAATTTCACTAGCTCTGAATTCTTTGATTTCTGCGAACAACGAAGCATCTAGATTAAATATGCATCAGTAGCACATCCAAGGGCTAACGGTCAGGTAGAAAGGGCTAATGGAATGATACTGGAAGCACTAAGGAAGAAAGTCTTTGACAAGAATAAAAAGTTTGCGGGAAAATGGATCAGAGAGTTGTCGTATGTGGTTTGGAGCTTAAGAACTCAATCTAGTCGAGCTCTGCACGGAAATACTCCTTTCTTCATGGTCTATGGTTTGGAGGCAGTGCTACCTGCTGATCTCAGGTTTGGGGCACCAAGGTTGGTCTTCGAAAGCATAGCTGAAGCAGAGGCTACCAGATTAGAGGACGTTGACGTATTGGAGGAAGAGCGATTTAATACAGTAATTCAGTCAGCTAGATACCAGCAAACCCTGAGGCGCTATCATGACAAGGCCATACGACATCGATCCTTTGTAGTGGGAGACTTGGTCCTTCACCAAATTCTAACGGGGGAAGGACGACACAAATTGTCACCACTATGGGAAGGGCCATTTGTAGTAGCAGAGGTCACTCGGCCAGGATCATATAGGCTTACTCAAATGGATGGCACGAAAATAGGGAATTCATGGAATATAGAGCATCTCAGGAAATTTTACCCTTAGCAAGATTTCAAAAGCTATCGGGGGAGCATTGTATTCTGTAATTGGTAAATACCTCATCAATAAAAGATTTCGTTCTCAAGGACACTCGAACTGTTTATTACCAATCAGCACGCTTACTCGACTTAGGGTGACCACTATACCCTACTAACGGAGCAATCGACTTAAGTCGGCAGTGACTTAAGACGGTGCAACATGCTCACACTTACTCGACTTAGGGTGACCACTATACCCTACTAACGGAGCAATCGGCTTAAGTCGGCAGTGACTTAAGACGATGCAACATGCTCACGCTTACTCGACTTAGTGTGACCACTATACCCTACTAACGGAGCAGTCGGCTTAAGTCAGCAGTGACTTAAGACGGTGCAACATGCTCACGCTTACTCGACTTAGGGTGACCACTATACCCTACTAACGGAGCAATCAGCTTAAGTCGGTAGTGACTTAAGACGGTGCAACATGCTCACGCTTACTCAACTTAGGGTGACCACTATACCCTACAAACGGAGCAATCGGCTTAAGTCGGCAATGACTTAAGACGGTACAACATGCTCACGCTTACTCGACTTAGTGTAACGTGCTCGCGTTTACTCATCTTAGGGCGATCTCTATGCCTTACTAACTGATCAATTAGCATAAATTAGAAAAAGATTCCAAAACCAACACACTGCACTTACTTCTACGATCATTCATAACAAATTTTGAATTCTAACAACAGAAACAAAACGTTATGGTTTTCAGCTGAGTATCTTCTAAACACAGTGAAACATGTCTACTTGGTAATGTCTTTTGCAGGAGCTATCGAGGAGGAAGGACGACTTAAAGCATCAGGCGCAGCCTTAACGTCCGCCACAATGTCATCAGGAACAACTACATCAGGCCTTCTCATCAAGATTCGTCCCGCGCGAATGGCTTTATCCATAGCCTTGTCTCGCTGGGTCTTCAAAACAACACATTTGTCCTCTGCAACCTTGGCAACCAGTCGAGCGGCCTCTAGTTCCTGGGCGACTGATCTCTTGGAGGCACGCAGATCCTTAATGATAGAGTCCTTGCTCGACACCAGCTGCCTGAGCCACAGGATCTCATCCTAGGATACTTGCAGTTCATGGCGATGATGATCCAGATCTGCCATGGTGAAGCGGTGGCTCCTCTCCAAGATGGTTAGAGAATTACTGGCGTCACGATATAACCAATCCAGATTGTCGCGAGAAGCTGCAAGTGCTCGTTTCTCCTCCTGCAGACAAGAATCAACCCTCAAATATCCAGAAATCAGTAAAAGCACAGCAGATCCAATTAAGTAAGCTTACCTCGTTAATCGCCCTTTCAGAGTCGAGCTGACCATTAAGAGAGGAATTCAAGGAATTCGTGTCGTCTAAAGAAGCAAAAACCCGAGCCAGGTTGATCTGACCTTGGGAATATCTCTCCTCAAGCTCAGAATACTGCCGGGTTGAGTCGGTTTGATGTTGAAGATATCTCTCCTCAAGCTCAAAATACCGCCGAGTTGAGTAGATTTGATATTGAAGATGTTTCTCCTCGAGCTCAGAGTATCTCCGGGTCATATCTGACAAAAAGCAACCGAAGAAAGATACATAGTCAAAAAACAAATTAGTCAATCAGCCAAAAAAGCAAAGGTACCAACCAACACTTGACGCTTTCAAATCAGCTATCTGTCTCTGAAGCAGCAATGGATTCCACTGCATCAGAGACAAAACTCCTTCTGGAACAGCGATGCCATGTGATCTTAGTTGAGCAGACATCCCATCAACCAAAGCCTGTTATAAAAAACAAGTGAGTACGAAGAAAGTAATTTACCAGGAGGAACGACAGAATGAAAAAAGCTGATTTACCTGAAGATTAGAAAAGAACGAAGGCAATCCCAAGTCATGAGAAGTCGCGTTATGACTCGATGAAGGAAGATCAACTGGGACAATCTGAAAAGCATCATCGAGGGTTGATTTAGCTCCTCCAGCAGATATCAAAATCTTGTCATCCAGTGCGCTGACCTCTAAGGCGACTCCCTCACTTGAAGCTAAAGGAGTATGCATCACTATCACTCCATCAGAATGTGGTGGAGACGACCCAACGTGGACATCCATGGAGGTATCGGAAGGAGAGCTCGCTCGGGCACCCTCGGGGGCTGGGTTGCTGCTCGCACTGCCCATCAGAGCTGGATTGCTACCGGCAACACCCTCGGGGGCTGGGTTATAGCTTGTGTTACCCACCTGAGATGGATCGTCACCGGCAACACCCTCGGGGGCTGGGTAACCGCCAGCACCACCCTTGAGGATTGGGTTTTCTTCAACAGCCACCTTTAAGGCTGAAGGATCCTCAGTCACCTCCATGGGAGTTGGGCAGTCTGGACCAACCTCTTGACACTGAAGACCGCCCTCCAAGGTCGACGACGCGCGAGATGCTGCCCGGGATACCTCTAATCCCACATCTGGAATGTCAGAACAAACATCCATCATATCACCATTAGTCGGCTCTGACAGCATATCCTCAGGAATGTCATCCTCAAGGGTCTGATCAAAATCTGTTATAGATAAATCCTGAAGGCTAACAAGAGCAGACAGGGCTGGAGAAGGAATATCACTATCTCCTCTACTACCTCTGTAGAGTCGGCTATTTTTGCGAATTAATGGAACTTCTTCTTCTTTTTCTTCGTCATCATAAAAAATGCGGACAAAAGATGGTGCAGGATCGCACCCATTGGGCTCAGCTGCAACAGGATTACACCCATTGGGTTCAGATTCAGTAGGGCCGCACCCATTGGGGTCAGTCAGTGCACGATCACACCCATTGGGGTCAACTTCAGCAGGTACACCACCAGTGGGATCAACTCCAGTAAAGACCTCTGCCAATACTTCTTCAGCAATAGGAGCAGAAAGGCTAGCACCCTAATTCAAGCATGACAATCGTTGAAGTTGTCTCCTTTTCTTCTTCTTTTCTTCAGCAGGCGCAGCTGGACGACTGAGTTGGCGACGACGCTTTGGGCGAGTACCCTCAGGCTTTTGGGCGTCCGTTGCTTTGTCCAGCTCTGGTATAGCGGCAACAACCATTGTTTCAGTAGGGCCCAAGTCAGATGATTCTCCAGCCAACATGTCAAGCATTGCATTCATTTCTGCATCATCTGGACTCGCTGGCATCTCAAAATGAACTTGCCTCTCATCATTGGGAAGATCACAAAGAGAAGCAACCAAGACCTCAATATCTTCGGGAGAGGGTCGCACTCTAAGACCCAGGCCACTATCACTAGAAGGAGGATTAGACACAAAATTGAAAAATGACTTAGGAGGTGGCAGATTCCAAGCAGAGTAGGCAACAGGAGCACCAACATTTGATACTTTGCCTCTCAAAATCATGTCTAGCCGGCTCACCAAATCCTTAGCAGGAATTCTCCTATTGGTAACCCGAGTGGAGTAAGTAACACCACTGTACAAGTAAGCCAGGTATGCTCTGTCCTTTAGGGGCTGGATGTTCTTAAAAACAAAATTAGCAACCAAAGCTTCAGCGGTCAGACCTCTTTCCTTCAGCAGACAGACTTCAGCAAGCAGAACCTTAGCCTCTGTTACTTCCAGGGCAGTGGGAGACTCAATCCAACTTGGAGTGCACACATCTGGTTGTCTTCCCGACCGGGGGGGAGGAACTTGCCATGGTTTTCCATAATAAACAATTCAAGACGCCACCCCTTAATGTTGTCCTTAAGCGGAATATCAAGATATTCTGTTTTCCTTCCGCGCCGCATTTCCAGACTCGCACCACCCACGAGTTGGTGCTGACCCCCAGCCATCCCAGGCCGATAATGGTACAGATACTTCCATAAACCAAAGTGGGGAAGAACTCCGAGGTAGGCCTCGCACAGGTGAACAAAGATAGAGATTTGCAGAATGGAATTGGGATTCAGATGAGTTAGGTTCAGATTGTAAAAGTCAAAAAGGTCGTGGAAGAACGGAGAAATGGGAAGAGCAAGATCGCGGACAAGAAATGGAACATAAACAACGGACTTGTGGGTATCCTCTGTTGGGACAGTAACCCCACGGCAAATCCGCCAAGAACAAAGCTCTTTCGGAGGAATAATTCCAACATCAACAAGGTGAAGGAGATCCGATTCCAAGACAATAGACATGTGGTTACCTGCGAAAGGCAACTGGTTGTTGGGGTCGATAGGAGGAATGACCACTGCAGCAGAATTTTGGTTCTTCCGCTTGGGCGCCATCGCAATCTCGTTAGCGGATGGAAGGGAAGCGAAATCAAAGGGAAGGAGAGTAATATTTGGAGGTAGAAAGGTGAAGTTAGGGCTCAGAACGCAGAGGCGTGTGGCGATGTGATATAAAAGGGGTTTTCCGGGTCAGATACCGTTTCTAAAAAGTGCCAAGTCATCACTAAAGCGCTCTAAAGCGCCGACGTGGCTCAGCATAACTCGGCAGCTACCTCTAAAGCGCCGACGCGACCCAGCATAACTCGGTAGCTACCTCTAAAGCGCCGACGTGGCCCATCCTAACTCGGTTGTTACCTCTAAAGCGCCGACATGGCCCAATATAACTCGGTCGTTACTTCTAAAACGCCGACATGGTCCAGAGCAGCTCGGCAGTTATCTCTAAAAAATGTCGGCAATGCATAACTCAACCGTTTTCTCCATGTAAACGCCAGCAGAACCAAATGCTACTCATCAATTACCAGTCATTACTCGGGTGTTACCTCTAAGAACAACGACAACGCTGGGAATGAATACAAGCTATCGATTGACTATAAAAGAGCGATGAAAAAACAAAGATGAGAGACTCAGAACAAGTCAAAATTTCCTTCAATATATTGATAAGGGAAGTCCTTCCACGAACTCAAAGACCAACTCATTATGAGCCGGCCCTTCTTCCCTTTTTCGCTACATTACATTACAACACTACCACACTACTTACACTACTCTATACTACTAATTACTACTACATTATTTCACTATTACTAATACTACTTCTACTACTACTTATCTATACTAATAATTAAGCTAGAGGTGCTTTGCCGCTGGCCCTGCCGCTGCCGCCGTCGCCCTTGCCGCCGTCGCCACCGCTCCCCTCCTCGGACGAGTCGGAGGAGTCCTCCTCGTTCGAGGAGATCTCCAACTCATCCGAGCCCTCGAGCCCGGGGCGCTCGACGGCCCGGATGTACGTCCACACCTCGGCGGCGATCCCCTGGGAATCGTCTGAGTCATCAGACGATACCGGGGGAGAGGCGTAGGCTGGTGACCCTTCGGACTCGGAGGAGAACTCCTCCTCCGAGTACTCGGAGTCACCGAAGTCTTCGGAGGGGGGACTCGGCTCGCACTTCTGCTTGTCACCGGAGTGGTGCGATGAACTCCCTCCTTTCTTGCTCTTGACCATCACTACTACAAAACATGTTATATGAGACGGTTAATTTTTAGTTCTTAAGACGCTTATAAAGTGTCCAAATTTGATGGAGTCGTAAAAGATGTCCCACATTTAAGATGGTTATAAACCGTCTTAAAAGATATTATATAAGACAATTTTTAATTTATAACCGTCTGAAAAAGGTATTTGTTTAAGTCATTTTGTCCGATAAACCGTCTTGAATTAGGTTTTTGTTTAAGACACTGCTTCTAAAGAACCATAGAGAATACAAACATTATAAGTCATAAAGTATTTATCAAACTGTCTCGAATACCCTACAATAATAGACGATTACAATAGAAAAACCATCTTATTTAGGTGACTAATAATGGACGTTTTAGAAACCGTCTTATTTAGGAGACTGATATTAGACATTTTGGTGACCGTCTTATTATGATTTAAACGAAATGACTTACACGACAGTACATTCTTCAATTTATAATCATTTTTCAGATATCACGTTATAATAATTTGAAAGAGAAATATACATACACATATATTGAACAACATTATAATTAATATAATATAAATAAGTACCATTCAATATATCATAAATAAGCATTGTCAAACAACGCATAGATAAGTGTACTCTAAATCTAAACTACAATACAACTGTTTACACTAATGTTAAGCCTAACTTTATATGAATTCAAGTCTCCACACTTTTGCGGCCACCAAATTTGAATTCCATTCTATGTTTTCTGTACAACAAATAGGAGAAAATTAGACATAGCAAAAAGCTCCAAGCAGCACGTGTATGGTCTCGAAGCTGCCCTTGTGCTTCTCCCTGTTCTTGATCACTCCTACACGCCCGGTGTTCCTCCCGCCGGTCACCATGACCATGTTGCCGACGTCAAACTTGATGAAGTCCATGATCTTGTTGGTCTCCAGATCGATCTTGATGGTGCCATTTCTGCAAACTTTTACCTGTACATAAGGGAGATTTTGTTTGGAGTAAAGAACGACCAACCTCACCACATCTGGACTCAAAGAATAACTTTAGATCTGCTTGAGTGACCTACGTGTATTAAAACAGAACCATGACACAATAAATAACTAGTGGTAGTAGCATGAATGCAGGTACCAAACCTTCTTGTCAATGTTTGTGCAGTAGATAGTCCTTGCACACATTTCACGTTCATCGTCAGACTGCAGAGCACAGAAAATAAGTATATATGTTATGTAGGATTGGCAACACAACCTTAGTATCTCAGTTTGAAACAGCAGAAACAGGGTAGCAATAGTATGTTTTGTTTGACAGATCATTTTATATTCCTATTTGCCAAGATGCAAAATTCAGTCTGATGAAATCGAAGAAGTCTAGCCTTTTCTAAAAGTGAAGGGCTAGACCCAGTTTCATATATCATATTTCATTATTCAAGCATGGTGCAAGTATGTTTAGTGCTTTATCAGATAAAATTATCTTATGTGCTGGCACTATTGAGAAATGATTAATAATATGATATATGATTAAAAATGTAAATTTACAAACATTAAAACAGATGCCGAGGCTTTCAAGTTCTCACCCTCCAGATAAACCAAAATATGCTTTTATTTGAGCCACATTCCAATAGGTATTCTCTCACTTAGATTCCTTAATTGCTTGCTGTAAGAGAGCGCAGGTCGCGATATGTGCTCCTGCTGATTGACCCATCAAGTAGATTCTACAGATTCATCATAAATTCATTTATTAAAAGTTAACAATCAAAATACAGGATCTAAAGTAGAGATGCTCAAAGAACAATTGTAAGTACTACTACTTGCAAACAAATGTCAAAGTATCACTTACTTATAAGGATCCCCTCCAAAGCTAACAACATCGTTACAAATGAATGATATCGCCTCAGAAGCATCACTGACCATGTCGCTTATTGTTCCTTGAGGGAAATTTCTGCCATCCATATTTAAATTTTGCCGATGAAGCAAAAATAAATCATTCAGTCAATACTCAAAATTAATTAAAAAGGTACAGGTTGTAAACATAATGGTGAACTACACATATGTGGTGTATACATCACAAAATTCTTTAAGGCATCAGCACCTGTAATCAATACAAGCTACTATAATTCCTCTCTCTGCTAACCGCCTTCCAAGGAGAGTGTTGGGGACTTGTTCTCAAATGCTATGAATTAAGAACAAGGCAACATAAAATGTTAAATATTAATGTTCTTCGTCCGCTGAAGCATTATCTCCCCAAGGATTTAATGAACTTCGGACGAAGACCATAAGCAGAATATCACGAAGGTCGCACCTTCGTGACTAGACGTACAAAATAAAATAATATGGAATAGTATATAAAACATGAAATATTAAAGATAGATGTATCAGAAATAGATAACATTATTCACATATTTTATTATATGAACCTCAAATATCAGAACATAATGTTTAGGTACATTTATACCTTTGCATTGACAGATAAAAATTCCCGAGCAATGCGTTTGCAATTACAGGATCGCGTGAACAGTAAAGAAATACTGTTCACTATTTGTAGACACAGGACACAGCCTACAAGGAATTACAATCATGCCCCTTATAAAAGTTTACAACAATGACTCGGACCCTTATGGACTAAAAGGTCATTCTATCTTTAAGTCGGTTCGACCCTTCATCTTCGGACATGCTATATCACTGAAGCTTCATGAGTGATAGCTTCAGTCATCATGTATAAACAGCTTTAGCCGAAGTTGTTTCTTCCTGCAGGACCTTCGGCGACGAAGCATGATCCCAACAGTAGCCCCTTCGCGGTGCTAGATCGTTTTTCGTAACGAGCTTGATCCGTAAAAAAAGTCTCTTAAGCTTCGGGAAGCCGAAGGTCCGAAAAACACCTTCCCTGAGCTCGTTGCCGAGAAACGATACAGTTTCCGAGCGCGGAGCGGTCCCACCATGCAGGTTCACTCTCTTGGTTTTTGCGGCCCACCATGCAGTGGGTGTGGGCGACTGTTTGCCCGGTGGAAAAAATCCTGACGATTCACCTTCTTACCTGCAGCACTATATAAACAGACAGGTAGGTGTGAAGTTACAACAGCATTCATTACTATTGCACTGTTTTGCTGCCAAAAATTTAACCATAGCCGAAGCTTGATTTTTGCATTCAAACGAAGCTCCAGTTTGGATTGTGCTTCGTCACGATAAGAGCTTCGGAAAAAAGGTTATTGACTTCCAAAGAATTTTTCAAGAAAATTTAAAATCAAATGGCCAGAATACACTCTACTGCTAGGGTTGAGCGCGATGGAGACGAGACCGAAGCCATTGATACTGTTCCGATTTCTGAAGCAATGAGGCGCTCTAGGCTGGTTCCATGAGGGGACACACCTGCTGCCGAAGCAACGCGAGCTGATGTCGAAGACGTTGGTTCCGAAGATGAGTACAGCTGCGGGATGCCAAGCAAACCTAGTCATTTGGACTTTGGAAAGTCCACCATCTCTGAAGCTGATCTTCCAAAAATGATGAAGCTGGGCTACTTTAGTGAGGCAAAAAAGGAGCTGGTTCGATTCGGCGGAGAGGAAACTATTCCGAAGCCAGAAAAGAATGAGGTTGTGGTGTTCAAAAGCTTTTTTAAAGCTGGCCTAAGATTCCCCCTGAATGGGATGATTGCTATTGTACTGAAGAAGTTTGGGATTTACCTTCATCAACTGACCCCCAATGCTATTGTTAGATTAAGTGTTTACATTTGGGCCCTTCGCAGCCAGGGGGTGGAACCGTTCGGTGAGGGTTTCTGCCAAGTTCATGAATTACATTACCAGACTAAAGCCAGGGGAGATGGTCTGCATGAGAACTTTGGCTACTACAACTTTGCTTATCGCAAAACTACGAAGTTTCCAGTGATAAGCTACCGAAGCAAATGGCCGGCCGGATGGAAATCTGAATGGTTTTATGTTAAAGTTGATAAGGATGAAGATAAATTGGTCCAGAGTCCGCTAGAGCTAACCTTCGGAGAGACGAGGCCCCAATGCAACATGATAAGGGGAAGTCCAAGACAGATTGCTTTGGGTGAATTTCAAGTCATTTCAGAACATATTGGCACTAGAGACTTAGTGCAGGATTTTCTGGCTTTTAAAGTGTTCCCAACAATGAGGGATTGGGAGATGCCGAAGCTGGAGGGGGAAAAGAAAAAGGGAGAACTTGTTCGATTACCTTATTACTACAAGTTTAAGAAACACTTTAAAGAACCCTGCCAGGAATGGTTAGACACAATCGAGATTATGTGCAACGATATCCTCGGTAGTTATTCTAAGAAAGAGGATCAATTGATGACAGCAGCCTTCGGCAGTCGCCCGAAGCGAAGATTGAATCGGGTGCTAGATGCCTTGAATTTTGACTATTCTGATTACGAGCAACTAGGCGGAGATGCCGAAGGCCCAAAGAGAAAAAGAATTGCCAGCGCCCTTGACAAAGAAAGCACCAAATTGGCCAAAAAAGGAACAAGAAATTTCTAAAAAACTGAGCCCAGAGCCGAAGGTAGCTGCTCCAAGGAAAAGAAAAGCTGTATCTCCAAAACCTGCATCTCCAAAACCAAAGACATTGATCCGAGAGGAGGAAGCTCCTGCAACACCTTCTGCTGCCGAAGTAGAAAAGATTTTGAAGGTAATGACTGAACCTTTGCCTGTCAAGCTAAGTCCGCTGGCGCCAGAACTGACGAAGTTTTTTCAGAAGGACAAAGAAGCTTCGGCAGCAGAGAGTTCTGCAAAGCCGAAAAAACGAAGAATTATCCAAGTGGCAGATGTGATTCATCAGACACCGCCACCGATATCGGTGTCAAAAATTGTTATTGCCGAAACCACCGGAGCCGAAGCCACTGGAGCCGAAGCTACCGGAGCCGAAACCACTGAACTGAAACCGTCGGAGCCGAAGCCACCGGAGCCGAAGCCGGGACCACCGAAGATCCTAACCTGGAAACCACACTTGATGATATTGACAATATTCTTCTGAAAACGGCTGAAGAAGAAGCTGCTGTGGTTGCGGTGAATACGGCAACTGAAAAAGGAAAAGAGCAGATTGAAGACATTTTGGAAGAAGGAAATTTTAATTTTCAAGATTTACTTGGACAAGAGTTAACAGGAGCTGAAAAAGAAGAGCTGAAGAAATATGTCATATCCTGCGGATACAAACCAGGGTCTTTGCTATTTGGTGGGGTCAACGAAGGGAAGCTAAGATGCCTTCGGAATCGAACCGAGGCCAAAGTTGTTAGAACCTTCTCCAAAAGCGTTGGCCTGCCGAAGATAGAAGCGGACCTTTGCAGGTACCAACGACAACATATCGCCGGTAGCCTGCTCTATGCTAATTTCAAGGTAACAAACTCTCAATTTTTTATTATTGTTGTTATTATTATATATATTTTTAATTGAGTTGTTTTCTGACGAAGGTTATTTTTGGCAGAGTGTACTATTAAGTAAAGTGCTGAGAATGCAACAAGATCTTGAAGAGGAAAAGAACAAAACTATCATCAAAGATCTAGAAGACAAAGTCGAAAATTACGAGGCTACTCTGAAGAAAAAGGACTTCATCATTCAAGACCTTGAAATCATAGTTAAAGAACACGAAGCTGCCTTAGAAAAGAAAGACTTCGTTATTCATTCTATGGAAGGCTCACTGGTTGAGGTCCAAGCCGAAAATGACAGGTTAAACAATGAATTACTCAAAAAGTCAGAAAATCTGAGCAGGAAAAGAAGAACCTCGAAACAAGTCTCAAGACCGAGATCGAGAAGAATTCAAATTTGCAAAAATCGTTGAAGGAGCTTCAGGAGAAATGCCTAAATTTCGGCAGCCGATGCGTGCAACGGCTGAAGGATGTGTTTCACTCGATCGGAGCCAGCTCTGATAAATTTACACCTTCAGCTGAAAACCTGCCCAACACCTTGGAATACATTGAAGGCGAGGTTGATGCACTTGACGAAGTTATTGCTGGGCATGCCGATTTCTGCGCCCTGCTAGCTTCTCGAGGCACAGCTACCGCTTTCCTGAAGGCCGGCTGTACGCATGGGAAGGTTGTAAATAGGCCAAACTTCAGTCTATCACCGGCGGATTTGGTTGACATCCCAAGCCTAGCCCGAAGCATAGGAAACAGATTTATGACCTAGATTTGGGTAAATGGCGGGCGTAAAATGGCTGGTGACGAAGCTCGGAGCCACCTTAAGTCGGTGAGAAACTTATACTTGTTACTTTTACCTTCTCCTTGAAATTTGCACCTTTCTCATTCTGCTTTAATATGTGCAGGATGATGAAGCTGAAGAATGACGGGCTGAAGCTTAACAATTGCTGTAAAAGACTGTCCTGCAAAAAATTCTGGAGAAATCTTTGTAATATAATTGTAGAAAAAACTTATGTAAATTTGTGCATACCTTGTAATATATCTTTTCTCCTTTATCCGTGTACAATCTGCTTTGCTGTGAACGAAACTTTACTTTTGAGCCGAAGGCGAAAAACACCTTCCCTTCTTTTCGTACACAACGAAGCATGAAAATTTCCTCTTTCTCTGAAGTTTTTTCCTCATAGCCGAAGCATCTGTCTTTTTTGTGTGGTATGATGATGATGATTCTATATATGTCTAAACGAATTCTTATGAATGCAAATGTTATGATGTAATGTATCGTGCAAATGAATATCGGAATGTATATTCAAAACCATAATCATAGCCTTCATTTCTCTTGGGAATGACTCAAATCTTTTTGCCGTTTATTTCTCGGCTTCACCGTTTACTTTTCGGTGTATCAGCGCTGACTTTTCGCTGTAAGCCTCCCTTAGGAGCTTCTTCGCCTTTTACTTTCGGCGGAATCAGCGTTTATTTTTCGCTGTAAGCCTCCCTTAGGAGCTTCTTCGCCTTTTACTTTTGGCGGAATCAGCGTTTATTTTTCGTTGTAAGCTCTGCATTCCCTTAGGAACGACTTTTGAGCTTCTCCCTGTTTTCTTTTCTTTTTCCTTTGCATTTACATTTACATTTTTGGGGGATATCACTCTTATAGAATTGAAATAAGGAAAAGAAAAATTACATGTTGTGGCCCCATTAAAAACCTTTCTCACCCTTTGGAAAGGAAAAGGGTGCCATAAAAAAGAATAGAAAAAATTACATCAAGCTAAACATAATATCGCCGAAGCTCGTCCGCATTCCATGATCTAGGAATGTTGTTGTCGTCCATATCCTTCAATCTGTAGGAACCGGGTCTTGACGAAGATACTACCAAAAAAGGTCCTTCCCACTTCAGCTGTAATTTGCCTACTGTCTCTGGGTTGGCTACTCTTCGAAGCACCAAATGTCCTGGTTCAATGTTCTTTAGTCTAACCTTTCTATCACGCCATTTTATTGTTTCATCTTGGTATTTATTGATGTTTTCCACAGCTTGAAGCCTGATCTCTTCTATAGCATCTTTTTCCACAGAGTAATCAGCTTCAGCTTCGCCTTCTGTCGAAGCTACTATTCTTATTGATCCTGCCTTGGCCTCTTCCGGGGTTATTGCTTCGTCACCAAACAATAGTTTGAATGGTGTAAAACCTGTTGATCTTGATACTGTTGTGTTGTGGCTCCACACCACTTTGATTAATTCGTCTGGCCACTTTCCCCTGGGCTGATTGAAGATTAACTTCATTATTCCTGTCATTATGATGCCATTAGCTCTTTCAACAAGTCCATTTGACTCCGGATGTCGAACTGATGCGAAATGGATCTTCGTGCCAATTTGATCGCAAAACTCTCTGAAAGCTTTGGAATCAAACTGTGTCCCATTATCCACAGCAATTGCCTTCGGCACTCCGAAGCGACAAACAATATTTTGCCAGAAAAACTTTTGAATGGTGACCGAAGTTATTGTGGCTAAAGGCTTTGCCTCAATCCATTTAGAAAAATATTCCACTGCCACTACAACATATCTTAAGTTCCCTTGCGCTGGTGGTAACGGACCTAACAAATCAAGGCCCCACCTTTGCAACGGCCAAGTGGGTTGTATTAACTGAGTTAAAGACGAAGGTTGTTTTTGATCTCTTGCACATTTCTGACAACCTTCGCACTTTTGGACCAATTCCGCTGCATCCAAAGCTACCTTTGGCCAATAAAATCCTTGGCGAAAAACTTTTCCGAGCAAAGGCCTAGATCCAATGTGAGATCCACACAGGCCTGCGTGTATTTCCTTCATCAATTCTGTACCTTCGGTTCTGGATAAACACTTGAGTAACGGAGAACAGACCCCACGCTTGTATAGCTCCCCTTCTATTATAACATATGGTTGAGCTCTTGCCTCTATCCTCTTGTTATAAGCTTCGTCATCTGAAAGAAAGTTACCCTGAAGGAAAGAGATGATCTCAGTTCTCCAGTCTTCACTATAGATAGGGGATATGTTGAGGACTACTCTTTCAAGAAGCTCAACCGAAGGTGCTTTTATTGTTTCAAAAAATACTTCCGAAGGTAAGGGCAGCCCCTGTGCTGCTGACTTAGCTAATAAATCAGCATATTCATTTTCTCCACGAGGAATATTTTTAACAGAAAACCCTTCAAAGGAAGCCTCAATCCTTCGGACCGTGTCTAAATATTTTTCAAGCTTCGGATCTCTTGCTTTATAACTTTTATCTATATGACCAGAAATAACCTGGGAATCAGTTTTAAGAACCGCCCTTCTGATTCCCATCGTCTTTAACTTCCGAAGACCCAAGAGTAAAGCTTCATACTCAGCAATATTATTTGTACAACTGAAATCAAGTCTTGTTGCATAACAAGTTTTAACATTGGAAGGTGCGACCAACACAGCAGCTGCTCCTGCTCCGAAGGTTCCCCAAGATCCATCGCAAAATAATGTCCAAACTTCGGCATCTTTACTCGTTTCTTCTTCCTGAGCCCCTGGCGTCCAGTCAGCAATGAAGTCTGCCAATGCTTGAGATTGAATCGAAGATCTATGCACATAATCAATACAGAATTCATTGAGCTCCGCAACCCATTTTCCAACCCTTCCAGTAGCTTCTCTATTTCTCATAATATCCTTCAACGGTTGTGAAGAAGGAACAACTATATTGTATGCCTGAAAATAGTGTCGAAGCTTCCTGGAGGCCATCAAAACAGCATACAGCACCTTCTCCAATTCTGTATAGTTTTCTTTGATAAACTAAGAACTTCGGATACAAAGTATATTGGGGCTTGCTTTTTGATTTGGCCTTCAAGCTTCTCCTGGACAAGTGCTGCACTTACCGCTGAGTGCGAAGCTGCCACATATAACAACAGAGGAGCCCCTGGCGTTGGTGGAGTTAGTGTTGTTAGATCTATCAAATATTGCTTCAGCTCTTCGAAGGCTCTCTGCTGAACTGGTCCCCATTGAAAAACTTCGGCTGATTTCAGCACTTCGAAAAATTGTAAATTTCTCTCTGCTGATCTAGATATAAATCTATTGAGAGATGCCAGTCTTCCTGTCAATCTTTGAGCCCCTTTTTTTGTACTTGGTGGTTCCATTCGAAGGATAGCTTCAATTTTATTTGGATTAGCCTCAATCCCTTTTGTTGAAACTAGACAGCCAAGAAATTTCCCTTTCTTCACTCCGAAGACACATTTTTCTGGATTCAACTTTAAACCGGCCTGTCTAAAATTAGCGAAGGTCTCCTGCAGATCAGCAATGTGATTATCTTGCTTCGTGCTTTTTACAATGATATCATCAACATAAGTTAGCACATTTCTGCCTATCTGAGAATGAAGAACCTTCGTTGTCATTCTGCTGAAGCTTCCTCCAGCATTCTTGAGCCCCTCAGGCATCCGAAGGTAACAATATGTTCCACTAGGGGTTATGAAGCTGGTTTTTGGCTCATCCTCCTTCTTCATCCAAATTTGATGATAGCCTGAATAACAATCTAGCAGACTCATAAGCTCTGATGAAGCTGCTGCATCGACTAGAGAATCTATCATTGGCAATGGAAACTCGTCCTTCGGACAGGCCTTGTTGAGATTAGTAAAATCAATACACATTCTCCATTTACCATTGGCCTTTTTTACCATAACAGTGTTACTAATAAGCTCTGATGAAGCTGCTGCATCGACTAGAGAATCTATCCTTGGCAATGGAAACTCGTCCTTCGGACAGGCCTTGTTGAGATCAGTAAAATCAATACACATTCTCCATTTACCATGGCCTTTTTTACCATAATAGTGTTAGCCAGCCATTCTGGGTATTTTACCTCTCTGATAACTCCGGCACTGAGGAGCCTTTTCACTTCATTCCGAGCACCTTCGGCCTTGTCATCAGACATCTTCCAAAGCCTCTGCTTTCTGGGTCTAAAGGATGGGTCAACATTGAGCGAGTGTTCAATAACATCCCTGTTGACTCCACAAAGATCATTGGCTGACCATCCAAAAACATCTTTGTTGTTGAACAGAAACCTTATCAAGGTTTTCTCCTATTCTTCAGACAGTTGGGATCCCAATAGCAAATTCTGCTCTGCTATGTCCTCTAAAAGCATGGGCTTCGGCTGATCGGCCGAAGCAGCTTTCTCCCTTCTAAACTTGTACTGCTCACAAGCTTCAGCTCCATCTATGTTATGGATTGCTTTTGAGTCTGTCCAGTTTCCTTCGGCCCTTCTGGCAGCTTCCTGACTTCCATGAATGGCAATAGATCCTTGGTCCGAAGGTATCTTCATGCAAAGATATGCTGGATGAAGAATTGCTTCGAAGGCATTGAGAGTACCACGACCAATGATTGCATTGTAAGGGTATTCCATGTCAACAATGTCGAACACAACTTATTCAGTCCTTGTGTTGTTGATAAATCCGAAGGTTACTGGCATTGTGATTTTTCCAAGTGCTACAATCTGCCTTCCTCCGAAGCCACAAAGGGGATGTGTGGCATCATGGATCTTGTCTTCGGGCTCTTGCATCTGTCTGAAGGCCTTAGCAAATATGATATCAGCTGCACTGCCTGTATCAACCAAAACATTATGGACCAGAAATCCTTTGATCACGCAAGAGATAACCATAGCATCATTGTTTGGGTAGTCCTTGAGCTGAAGATCCTCTTGAGAGAAGGTAATTGGAATGTGAGACCATCTTGATTTGATGAAGGGTCCTTGTACCCCTACATGTTGTACTCTTCTCTGTGCCGCCTTCTTCTGTTTCTTGTTAGCCGGCTCTGAGCATGAACCGCGTGTTATCGGGAGGATCAGCTTCGGAGCCGAAGCAGTTCTAGCTTGGTTCTTGAACGAAGCCATTGTCTCAGGAAAGTGGAAGTGAGTTCACCGAAGGTGGGCGCCAATGTTGGGGACTTGTTCTCAAATGCTATGAATTAAGAACAAGGCAACATAAAATGTTAAATATTAATGACCTTCGTCCGCTGAAGCATTATCTCCCCAAGGATTTAATGAACTTCGGACGAAGACCATAAGCAGAATATCACGAAGGTCGCACCTTCGTGACTAGACGTACAAAATAAAATAATATGGAATAGTATATAAAACATGAAATATTAAAGATAGATGTATCAGAAATAGATAACATTATTCATATATTTTAATATATGAACCTCAAATATCAGAACATAATGTTTAGGTACATTTATACCTTTGCCTTGACAGATAAAAATTCCTGAGCAATGCGTTTGCAATTACAAGATCGTGTGAACAGTAAAGGAATACTGTTCACTATTTATAGACACAGAACACAGCCTGCAAGGAATTACAATCATGCCCCTTATAAAAGTTTACAACAATGACTCAGACCCTTATGGAGTAAAAGGTCATTCTATCTTTAAGTCGTTTCGACCCTTCATCTTCAGACATGCTATATCACCGAAGCTTCATGAGTGATAGCTTCGGTCATCATGTATAAACAGCTTTAGCCGAAGCTGTTTCTTCCTGCAGGACCTTCGACGACGAAGCATGATCCCAACAGAGAGCACCCCAAGCCTTGTAACTAAATATAAGCCACATCAGTAACAAGGAAAGTCGTCATGAATTAACGCTGTAATGTATTGTGATTCGTGAGGAAACTGTCACTTACCCAATGATCCAAGCTTCACCAGTTACGAATGCCACTACTGAACTTGATTTGCTATTATCTTTGGGTATGTACAAATCCAACCTGCATAATATCTCTAGATCTACTGTTACAAATGCTCCAGGACGCTATGTAGACATGACTTTATTTAATCTTTACTTACCTATTTCTTGGTTGTTCTCCATAGATTACACTTCTAATAACATGTCTTGAAAAGAAATAGTAGTACCCAACTGGAAACAAACAAAAAAGGGGGTATAAATGTTAGTTGTTAGAACATGTTATGCCGATCATATTTGAACACCATCTATCAGAAGCCTATACAGAAGCAAACTGTTTACCAGGAAAAGGTTTGGAGAAAAATACCCAGGAAAGAGGTAAAGAATTTGTAACCACCATATTCCAAGATAAAACTAAATCTCTTATCACACACCTTTTATGAAACCAGGAATGAGTAGAACTGCATAAATAAGGAGTGCAATAAGCTGCGATATCCACCGATAACTAACCCTGAAAAACCACAGAGCATGTTGTAATGAAATGAAGTGAAAAGTATTAAAGATAAGATTATCTAGACACAAACAATGATAGGTATATCAAAGAGAAGCTCACACATTCTCCATCTTCACTCCACCCAGCTTGAACTCTAGTATCAACAACAAACCCATGGGAATGTGAAAGATCATCCACTCCCTGCCACAAGACTGTCAGAGTAGAGTAGGAAAGCAAGCCATTATGTCTTAATATAAGCAATGTAAATTGTAATTAGTCAGGGCAATCCCTTTTATCCATGGAACAATTGCCATGTATATATCGCTTATTCAAAATTCCAGCTAAGAAAAGAACCCATCTAACGAGTACCGAAGAATAAAGCAACCTTAGACTGGACTCTAGCTGAATAACCTAGTGGTGATAGACTTACAACATTCTGGGCACTCTCGGTTTGCTTTGCAATTGTCAAAATATCTTGGGCTAACGCTATGACTTGCAATAATCACAAAAAATGATGATAAGCATTATAAACACAAGTAACCTCCTAGTAGTATTAAATATGCGCCGGTATTTCAAGATCCAACTTAGATCAGCAGCACCAACAATGAAATCGGTAGGGAATATAATCTCGCTGAATTTAACCACATACTGAAGGAAGCAGTAAAAATAGAATGATTCTCAACTACTGTGTTTTGTAGAGGAAACTTAGGTTGGATGAAACCAATACACAATTGTGTTGATCTCAAGTCAGATTAAGACTAACCTTACCTACTTTCTATTGCTGATTAAAACACCATAAGTCCCTAACTGACAGCAGCTTTATGCATTCTCCATGTCAATATAAAAAATAGAGCAAATCTAATTTATGGACATTGATGGAAGCCGAGCCAAATTTTGTATATGGACAAATTGAGGCGTTTGTTTGGACTCCAGACTCTAACACGACCTAATTCAAACTGTTCTAACCGACGAAGGAAGCGAAGGGTGACCTTCATCTTCCTCTGCCACGACTCGGGTGAGCCTCTTGACCCATGAAATCCCATCGATTCTGAATCTGCCGGCGAAACCGGCCGGGAATGATGAAGGGGAGGGTCGGAAAGGAGACACCCACCACCTCCTTCCTCGACTTCCTCCTTCTGTTCCTCTTCTTTCTCACTGCATCATATTTATTCTACACGCTGCACCTCCTCCTCATCTCGGCATCATCGGCTGCCTCCAACTGCGAGCCCGACGTTGTCTCGGTCTCCCAGGTGTCTGCTAACCTCACTACAACCGTGGCGACAGAGAAGCCGCTGCCCCCTTTCGTCGCAACACAGCTCTCCACGAGGTACATCATGGGTCGGCACCTGTGGACAAAGCCATAGACATGCTGGACGAGGCCTATGCCAATGTGAGGGCGCAACTCAACAGCCAGCCGCAGGAGATTTATAACCTATGGTCTATGGAGGAAGAGAATCCTAATTAAAATTGATCTCCACGTGCTTGAGAAGGAGAAGGACAAGGCCAGCAAAGCCCGGCTGGTTGAGGTGCGTATCTCAAGCACTTAATTTTTAGAATAAGGCAAACAAGTCCTCTTGTCTGATGTTCCTATTTTAGTAAGGAATTGGATAATCTGAGGGACAAGCTGCAGCCCATGTCCATGAAGTATAGGAAGGAGGAGAGAATCGATGAGATCAGGAAACTGAAGTAACACCGTGATACATGTAAATTTGAGGTTTAGTTGATTTAATATATTATGATACATTTCTTGATAATACATAAGACTTTTTGAGTACTGAGAACCAATACTAATGAGCGTTGTCTATCATCAAGTCATTATTACATTGCACTTAGAATAGTTTAGAAAATATATTTCGTTGACACTCTTACTCTATGATATTGCTTAGCTTATGTATGCGCTATTCATCGTAATGAATGTAGAAAATCAGATTCAGCTATCAGTAAAAATAAAGAGAGTGCCAACAACCATATATTTGGATATAAATACGGATACAAGTTACTCATCTTTTTTAACGCACCATTGTTAATACGAAAATTATGTGTTGTTATAGGTTTTAGTTCTAGATAGACAATCAGGCATAACAAATTTCTATCGGAAACAACAATTTCTGCAAGGAAATTGAACTTGATTTTGAGAACACCAAGGAAAGACACTCAAGGTTAATATTTCTTTTCTTATCTAGACAATTAGTTGATGCTTCTGTTAGTTTATTCCCACAATAATTTATGAATAATCCAAAGAGTGCGTAAAATACATGTCTACTTTCAAATCATAAAAATACCAATTTATTATTAATTTAGACATGCCTTTGTGCCATGAAAGAGGTAAATAAAATTCAAGTTGATGCTAAGCTACTTGTGGCTAGCTAATGCGCTAGTGCTGAAACTCTGAAAAATGAGTGACGTACTCTATTACCTCTCCTATCAGATGTGACGCGACCCCCGTGGCGATGGGCATGGGCGGTGGCGCCGACAACGCGCGCATCGTCCGGTTCTTCTCGTGCATGCATTCTTCCTCTAATCTCCCTCTGGTGCCTGCCATGAATGGCGAACCAACCTCACAAGCTATCATCTCGGGAGGAGGATCGAAGGAAGGCTGAGCTAGCGGTTACCTAGACAAGGAAAGGAGGCCGCTGCTGGCTGCTGCCGTCGCCTCCTATTGGGGGGGTGCGTCGACGGCCCTCGTCCTCGCGCACGGTGGGTAGTTGGAGGATCGACCGAGCTGGGGGAAGCACCGTGCGTGTGGGAGACCTGCGGCGTGGCTTCGAGGGAGAGTTGAGGATGTGCGGGGTGGAGATGGCGGCGGCTGAGAGAACACATAAAGGAGACACCGAGAGAAGATGAAATTGTATTGGGCTAGGGAGCCTAGGGTTGTAGGTTTGGAGCAGGCAGTTTTCTGAACTGGAGCGTATGTTGATTTTGATAAAATTAGAGGATTTTCTGCAAACTAGTCCACCACACTTGTTTGTCCAGTTTCCACCGAGATGCAAGCAGATGGGTTTAGGTTTTAGATGTTGGTGTTTGTTTTTTTGTCTGGATCTCTAAAGCAATCATGTTTTATATTCAGCATAGGACAAGTATAACTTCTTAAAGATATTGGTACCTAAATGATAGGAATTAAAGCAAAATAATAATTTAGGTCTGTTATGTGACACATTAATGATCGGGTCACATGTGGGTCCATTTTACCATCTATATTAAGTTGCAGAGATAAATTTTATATTTTATATCATATATATCATCAAACTAAACTGAATTCACTATTTACTATATTTTTCACAATACTTCTTATCAGAAATATCATATGAAGATGGTTTATATTTAGAAGTGTCTAGTATACTCACTAACATCTAAGACAGTCCTTATAGTCTAGATGACTCTAATAATATCTTTATTTGAGATGGTTTCTTATACAAAAGTGTCTAATATACTAACCAAAATCTAAGACAATTCTTGCAATCTTAATGACTTAAAAGGTATATTTATGTGAGACGGTTTTTAATAACAATCTGTCTTAAATCAATGTAAGACATTTCTTACAATGTAACAGTCTCAAAACACTTCTTTATTAAAGACGGATCTCCAACAACCGTCTTAACTTACTCATCACTGTATAATAAAAGACACTTTTATAAAATGCACTGATATCTGTCTTAAAATGTGCGTCTTAAATAAGCATATCTCTAGTAGTGCATGGTGGAGTAGAAGAGAAGAGAAAAGAGGAGAATAAGCAACAAATGGTCGAGAAATGTGTGAAGACACCAGTGAAGCAAGCGCTCTATTTATAGGGGCAGGAGGCAACCGCTCATATCCTACCACGGTCACTGAACAGTCACAAATATTCAATATGCAATTCAAATCGTCTGGAAACAAGTCAGGCGCCAGACGCCGTTTCACGTAACACGACACCCATTGGGACTGAAGTCAACTGCTTGGACGATATGATTACACCCCGCGGTCACGTCAAGTTACTACTCATAGGTAGTTTGCTAAATGCTCAGCGCATCAAGCCGTCCCTTGGCTACACCCATTGGTGGGACGTCCAGAAATTTTCAATAGATTTTCCCAAGCAGTCGCATCCATACAGTATATGCAATGAATGTATCAAGACAGAAGGAAGATATCAATAGAGATCGGAGGAAAGTCAAAAATAGCTGCTGAAGTACAAGTCTAATCAACAGAAGCATTGAAGCACGAAGCGAAATGAAGACCAGCCAAAGAGCCATCTACCGGACGTCCAATCTGTCGCCGATCAAATAAATTTCAAACCTAACAGGACATGGGTAGACCGCATTACTGATCTCAAAGGCAAAACCATATGCTGATCTCTAAAGCATAAAGCTGATGATATAATGCTGAATTCTAAGGCATCCGACGAAGATAAAATGACGATTTCTAAAAACGTGAGATGAAGACCTTTGAGTAGATTATTTTCATTAATCTACTCAAAGCTCGGGGGCTACACCCAGTGCACCCAATGAATCATTAATCCCAGAGGACAGAATGCTGATCTATAAAGCATGAACTGACGATGAAATGTTGGTTTCTAAAGCATAAGACAAAGATGAACCAACGACTTCCAAAAAGCACGAAATTAAGACCTTTGAGTGGATTATCTTCAGTAATCCACTCAAAGCTCGGGGGCTACACCTATTGGGTGCAACTTCGGTCCACCCAATGAATCTTCAACCTCCAAAAACGAAGTGTTGATCTCTAAAGCATAAGCTGACCAATCAAAGCTCAGAAGCAACGACTTGACAAGCGTACTGTCAAATCATCCACATTATAAAAATCAAAACTGCAAGCTGGACCTAGAATCTTTGGGCCGATTATTTCAAAATCAACTCAAAGATTGGGGGCTTGTGGAGGACAGATATCCCCCGGGTCCACTAGAAGGCTAGAAGACCTCGCGAAAGGCCTTGGGCCCATTGTTTCGCAAGGTCATCCCTTCGTGGGTCTGGGGAGGAATGTCTGGCAGAGTAGATCGACGAAAGATTGGATCAACTCGAGCCTAGGCGGCCCAATGAATTTAAGCATTATCCACAGCAGTGATCCGATTCTCCCGCGCTACGCCCTCAAGCGTCGGAACTGAATGATGATAAGTCGGCAGAATTATAGGAAGATAAGCTCAGTCGGTTCATTATTACTTAGACGCACGTTGTTATCATATCCGCATGTAACGCCCCACGGTCAAGTATATAAGGCCTAGGGGGCACCCCTCAAAGAGAACTCACTCATTAGCTGTCAACTCAACTCTCTAGTATCCCTCATGTTAGAGAACTCCCCTGTAACCCACCATATAAAAGATCCATAACAGGAAGTAGGGTGTTACGCCTCTCTAAGCGGTCTGATCCTGTATAAAATTGTCCACTATATCTTGTGCATCTAGCACGAATCATCGAGCTACAGTCGGTAACATCGTCCTACTAAAAAAACATCTCGAAGGACAACCTCGGGTGAGTGGTCGGACCCAAAACACCGACAGAGCGCATATGGGCGGAACTCCGGCTGGTTGCGCGCCGTGTGGAGGAAGACGAACAGGGACTTAACGCCGGCGAGCGGAGGAGCTGGGCGCTGACAGAGGAAGAGGGAGCTGGGCGAGCTCCAGGGAGCTACGCGCAGGAAAAAGCTCCACGGCAATGGGGTCGCGGCTTGGAGAAATACCAGGGAATGGGACGTCACGAGCTGGGAACAGGGATAAACGCCGACCATGGAACCGAGTAGGGAGAAGCGACCGGCGCAGGGGAACTGGAGCACCGCGAGAACTCTATGGCAGGGCGCGACGAAATGGCCGAGACGGAGAAGTCCGAGCGCAGCCATGGATGGAGGAGCACAGGAGATGGACGCGCGCGCAGGAGCTAGAGCAGAAGCACCGCGTAGAGGGGAGAGAGAAGGAGCACCGCAGCGAGCAACAAGGAAGAAGACGCGCAGGGGAGAAGCTTCGCTGCCGGTAAAAATAGAGAGCTTCAGCGCGCGAGAGAAATATCAGGGGGAGAGGATAAGAAAGAGAAACCGTGAGAGTGAAGACGTTGGCTGGAAAAAAAATTAGTTGGGGGCGACGGAAGGATTAGGACGTGAGCAGATTTTCCTTGTTAGATTTTTTTTCATTTTCTTTTTTTTTTAAAGAAAATTGTAGATATTTAGGGTTCTGATATTTGGATCTGAAAGATGTATAAAAGGTCGAACCAAAATAAGATTAACAGTAATATTTGAGAGGGATTTGATTTAGTGACTATTCTAGAGTCAGATGAACCTTTACCAGGTATTTATATCCGAAGATTTAAAGCTGACAAGAAACGTACAAACCGAATTAAACAGATTTCGGCTTAGGTATTTTAATTTATGATGGATCTCGTTGAAGTCAAACTAATTACTCGAGTTCGGCTCTAATTATTTTGCACTGAGTATTTTAGGCGTCGAGTTCAAATTAATTTGCGCGGGATAAAATCGTAAGAATAGATCGAGGCTCCAAATTCGTATTTGCGCGAGCGATGAATTTTAAATAATCACCAGACGCACCAATTTTCGGAACAACGATATTCCGAACATCATGAAAATTTAGGAAGAGCCCGAACAAATAAAAATAAAAACGATGTCGCACTCGCGACAGATGAAACAGATGCGATATTAAAATCATGATAGGCGAAGATGTTTTAAAAAAATTAGCATCTATTTTATCCACTGATATTACGTGCCTAAATCCATACTCGTTGTCGAGCAGAATATAAACACCAGGGGTGTTACAACCCTCCCCCCTTAAAAGAATCTCGTCTCGAGATTCGGAGCGAAAGACTTTTAAGAGAAGAGAAGTATGTAACCCATGTCCATATCAGCGGTAATCACAAGGCAGTTCCAAGCAAAGATAAGTGTCTCATGATGTGGTTTCTCTAGTGGACATACCATATATCGTCTTAGGCTAATCTAGATATGTCCACCAATAGAGATGATATCTGCCAGAAGAACACATAAGGTTCCATGTGTGCAGTTTGCTTTTTTCGATGACATTATACTATCTGAGTCTGTTGGGCGAGTGACAATTACGCGATTTTACCCCAAACAGAACCAGATGCAACCTCTTGGGTAAAACACACAGAAAGAGGTTTACCAACAAGTGGCCATTTGAGGAATTCAAGTTCCAGGAAGATAATAAAAATTTGAGGAACACATTAGTGAAGATGATCAACAAAGGTTGACTTCACAATCAATCCACTTTATCAAGCACTAGGCATGGCTCGACTTGATCACACATGCTGGAAAAGCACACGTGAGGCAATCGAGGCATGACTAGAGCGATGACTAGGTGGTTACTGACCGACTTAATCTCGATTCTTGTAAGTACTTTCTTTAGGACGGGTTGAACCAAAGTGAGTTTAGATAACTCGACAAAAGGATCTCTAAACTCAACCTTTGTTTATTGGGCTGTTACAAGTTAGTAAAACCAACTTGTTGAACTACTTTTGACATTGAGCAAGTCCTCTCAGTACCATATGTAAGCCAAGGGTTGAGAGTTCACATTTGCTAATAGGAGATCATGTATTTGGGTAGAAATTCATTTGGTCAAGTTGTTCTTCCGTTTCTTCATGCGAGATGAATTATCCACTTGGTTAAGGAATATAGGGATTAATAAGAGAGTGAATGAACAAACTACTGCATCTCAGCAGCAGGGGAAACCCAATCTCCATTTTGAGAGCTAATCAGTTGTTTTCCAACACTAAAAAGCTCCAAGGCTTCACCTTTACACAAAGGATGTAAATGGAACTTGTATGAGTAGTCACTATTAAGATCAAAAGAAAAGAGACCACACATGGAAGTGGTATGCCCTTTTGATCCAACAAAGATGATAGATGTTGCTTGATCTCTTCGACAAACAACGTAGAAATTATTTCAAGGGAATTGTTTACGGAAGATCACACATCAGTGTAGTTCCACAATGGATCATGACCAGAGACCTCGGTACCCGCATGCGCCAAGCAGCATAACCTTGCGTGTACATTCACAAGGGGCTCTCAGTTTCGTCGTGGTACCACAAGTCCTTAACTATGACACCATTGCCGAACAGCACCAATAATGAATCTCACGTGGTAAGAACAATTTGTGTAGAGATAACATATTGATATAATCTCATAATGGATTATGACTACTAACTGTGATACTAGCGTGTACCGAGCAGCACAACCTTGTGTGTATACCCACAAGAGGCCCTCGGTTTTGGCGCGGCATCATCAATTTTAGTCATAACGCCAATACCAGACATAACCAATAAGAAATCTCACACAACACAAATAGACTGGTCAAGGATGACAATATACAAAAGAGACTCCATCTGTAAGAATGGTTACAAGTAGAGAGCCAAATAGATCGTGGCCCGATGAAATGAACACGATATGGCCAAAACCTAAACTTGATGAAAGGAGTATGATGGGAGACTGTTGCTTTAGCTCAAGAATATTTCTACGCCCATCATAGAGATCACGAGGAAAAGGATTAATATCTGATTAGATACGAAGGGAAAACAATCACAAGATTAAGTTGGTATGCCTTCGATAGATATGAGGAAACCCAAGACATCAAGTTCAAGGAAAAGATTGGGTAGTCCTTTCCTAAGTTAGGTTGATAAAATAACGACATGATCCTTAAGAAGAGGCAAAACTGGATAAGGGATATAACTCAAGATTCTCGTTTTAATCCTGGGTACACTTTATGTCCAACAAATAAATTATCTAAGCATTTAGTTGCATGGGTTTGGTCGTGGAGGGATAACGGAAAATTCAAGTTTGGGTCATGGTTCACTAAATAAGAACATGGCCTAGTTTTGGGGCTTAAGCAAACAAGTCACTAGCATTCTATCAACACACAAGCATAAGAGTAAACACGTATAACACCTAAACATATCACCTAAAGAATGGAGGACAGCTATTTCATCGAAGTTTATAATACAGCATTACACCACATTATCCACTATCACTGTTTACTAGAATATAGATGAGAGGAGCATTTTGGATGTATAGGTGACAAACACAATGCAACAATCAGGATGCATACTCGTCTTATTTGTCCTCACTGATTTGGCCAACATAATGTGGCAATAATGTTCTATATCGGTGGCATACTTACGACTCTCTCGGTATTTTACTAGTCGTCAACTACACATACGTTTTCGAGGTTAGTGTACCTGCAGAAAAATTCCATCACAGCCCAATTTCCCATGATGCAGTTCACACATGACAGTTTATCACAGTTTATACTCCATATATTTCTATATGGAGGCCAGCTCATCATTAAGCGCCGAGCCATGCATAGGCGCTGTTGCCACACTTTAACCAAGGGCAACTCATTATGGTAACTCACCTTCTTACCTGAGCGTAGTTGCGTCGTTGCAAGTACATTACACTTCTCAGTATTTCCATGTTTGTATACTCATACACATCCATGGGGTACTGAATTCCCGAAAAGTAAATACTCCACATCGCAGCTTTCATATATACATAAGTGTAACATGTATATAATCAAGCGCTTTTCACACTCTTCCCTAGACCGACGTTTGTTCGGTCATGCTCTCACATCTCATCTTACCTTGAGCGTTGATCCATCCATAATTGAATGGCCTAAAAAAATAACAATACACATGTATGTAATATCCACACGGTTGTGGGTCCTTAACTTAGGGCTTAATAGAGGATGTCGCTAGCATTATAGTTTTTCAAAACTGTTTTTCAAAGCCAAACAATATGTTTAGTTGAAAATAGGTTTTATAAAACCAAAACTTTGTTTTGAAAATACGTATGTGACCGTAATATACTTAATCTTGCTCTGATACCAGTTGTGGCAAAAACCTCCCAAGTTATTGGGCCCACATGCACCTGCCCTTGTCACAAAGACCTCAGACGGGTATGCATGTGAACCAGATAACTTAACAGGATCTGTCCGAGTGCCCCAAGGACCTCGGATAAACCACTTACAACCAGAACCGCAAGATTAAATAAACACAAATCACACACCAACATTTTGCAGCGGAATTTCTTTATTACAAAAGGTTACAAGTTACATCAAATTTACATTATGTTTATCGGAGTGATTACAAAGTGATTCAAAGAAATAACTTTAAAATGTTATAAATTATTTGTAGTTTTGAATTATATGCTAGCTCAAGTGACCATCCTCGATAAGAAGTATAGAAGAGGTACTTAGACTTATAAGAAGGCCAAGCCCACCGGCACTTAGCACCATCCGCAGCAACACACTTCTATTTTCGGTTCTTCCTACTGCTTGGGAACCACCTTTGCACAAAAGTAGCAAAACTCCGTAGGCTCTTCACCTAAAACAACATGGGACAAAGCCCTGAGTACGAAGTGTACATTCGCAAGTCTTACCCGACTAAGGAAGAAGACTCTCAAGGATATGCTGGATTTAGGAATCAAGGAGAGGCTCTTAGCAAGAATCAACTTAGATACTTTTGCAGAAATAGCTTACTAAAGTGAGTCCTTACTTTCAATATTTTAACGCCAGCTTAAATATTAATAGACTCTGGTTGCACCTAGTCTAATTTCACCATCTCATCAATACAACATCATTTTTACTCATAATGTTTACATCCTGACTTAGGTTGCAGGTCAGTGACCAAGTCTCCACTGTCCGGAGATATAATGGCGATCCGAATCGATTTACTCAGCTGAGGATCTCTAACCACACGACATATGTAGCACTTAACCCTTGCATATGTCAACCATTCCTACAGATCCTCCACAACGTGAATCGGTCTGCGCTACCCGGGACCACAGTACTCCTCCATCCAGTCTCTAGCCAGGAGGGTACACGCTACTCCCACCATCTCCCACGCCTAGTGTGCGGTTGTCTATTCACGTATGGAATAGCCGGGTTCAAGCTTACCCTGTCCCATATCCAGGACATGTGGCCAGTTAAGATAGTCCTTGATCATACAGGCCTACATACACATCCAATCCTTAATTAACCTGGGTGGAGCATTACCTGTTCCTAGCCAAAGTCTCGATTTAAGTATTTCCATCCTTAGGATTGTTTGTGTTCCTTAGGATGAAAAGAGCATTATAGGGAACTTTGCAGTAAGATCCCACCATGCTCCCAATGAAAATATTCTTGTAGGCAGAAGTCATCCTTCCTCACGATAAACCTGAGCTAGGCATAAGTGCAAAGGACAAACTCTATCTGCTTAAAAGCAGGGCTAAGCATTTTTTGTAAATCATATTTTGATACTTCACCAGAAGTATCTATAAAAGGAATGGATTTCAAGGTAGCCAATGCATCAAAGGGTTTCCAAGCAACTCCTATAAACCTAATGCACATTCACTAGACTTAAAGTGTGTAAAAATAGTTTAAAAACACAAGGAAGGGGTTGCATGCACCGGGGCTTGCCTGGGATAAACACTACGTTAGTGTTTATTAGACGTCGATCACTTGACGACCATCCTTCGTTCTGATACTTGCTTTGTCTGTCCATCTTCAGGTTGGCCCGACTGACGACACTGTCCCGCGGAGATGTCCACTCTCTGCATTATCCTAGGGTCGTCTTCCGCATCACGTGATTAATTATCGTACCTAATTGAAATGCATTATGCACATGAATGCATATAAACAAGAATAGAACAAGACTAAATATTGCTACACGACAGTGAATTAAACATCTAGCGGCGAGGCGCTGTACCATTTTATATGGAAACACTAGTTATCGATATACGACTAAGCGCAATAATCACAAAATAATAAAATATACATACTAAGGCTATCTGCAGTCGTCGACTGGGAACCTCACCCTAAACGTATAGGGTAACCATTTAGGGTGAAAAGCCCTGCAGCGGATGACTCTAAACATCACCCTACCACAAGGTGGACACTCTCTCACCCCATATTTACAGTGCATCGAGTTGCTCCCCTATGGACTCTCTCTCCTCTGCGTGATGGCTGGATCGGCAGCAACGCAGCTGGATGTGAGGTAAAATAAATAATAGAATATGTGATAGTTGGTATAGGGTAGAGATTTAGGGTAAATATGACTGCGGGGGATTGTGTGATAGAGTAGAGAATCTTGCTGACCAGGATAGAATATTCTTTTTAGAGTAGAAATTTAGAGTTGCACGAGTGCGGATAGCCTAACTACAGCACTAACGTCCTTCCTACTTAACCGAATTTAACTCATACATCAGGCAACAACACCCTAAGTATAAGTTCTATACTTTCCCTAAGCTATAGCCTATACCAAACAATTAACGAAAATTAGGCTCAAGTTTCCAAGATAATTAAACTCAAGACTACAGATAGAAATCATTTATAGCTTTCTAACCCACTACGCTAATTAGCTCATACTGTACACTAGACAAACAACAGTATCACGTATGACTAGACTGACCACATCAGATACGAAGAACCAATTTAATTACACGCTGCATAACTTATATATTAAATCTAAATTTTACCACACAACAAAAATCAGCTAAACACAAGCGATACCGATTGATCCTACCAAACTTATCACTCGTTTCATCCATTCAACAATTTAGCTAGCAGGAATAATAGATCAGCTTACCCACACAAACCAATTCGATAACCACGAGAATGATGACGGTGGGAGGGCACGAAGGGGTTCTACGGAGCTTGGCACACAGCGATGATGTAGGGACTGGCGTGCTGCACCAGCGACATAGGGCTTGGCGAGCACGGATGTTGACGAAGTACTTGACGACAAGGACGAGCAGCCTGGCGAGCGCCTTGAGCGTGAGGGGAGGCACGTCCTGGCAAGCTCGGTCGATGGCCAGCAGCGTGGTGGAGTTCGAGCAGAGATGGCACGGCACACGGTACAAGGCCGAGTATAGGCGCAACACTGAGAAAAACTCGACCAGGCGACGGCGAGTCGACGTTGTAGCGGGGACCGACGGCGAACTCCCATGCGGTGCGAGCGCGAGTCCGACCGGCAAAAGCTAGGATGACCCAGGTGCACAGAGGCGAGGGGCACGAAACCGCAGCGGCGCGAACTGGTGTGCAGTGAGACGCCAGTCGCGCGCAGGCAACAGGCGATGGTGGTATGAAGTCCGAATCATGCGCGATGCGGGAGGAGCAGCGACGACGAACGGCTTGTTGTGGGTGGCGCGGCTGGAGGAGGCACCGCTATGGAGGGACCGACGGTCGGAGCAGTGCACGTGTCCAGAGAGGGAGCCGGAGACCTGAGTGCAGCTTGGGGATGAGCAGAGGGGAGCGCGTATGGGCGGAACGCGGAACTCCGGCTGGGCGCGCGTCGTGTGGAGGTCTGGAGGAAGACGAACAGGGACTTGACGCCGGCGAGCGGAGGAACTGGGCGCCGACAGAGGAAGAGGGAGCTGGGCGAGCTCCAGGGAGCTACGCGCAAGAAAAAGCTCCACGACAATGGGGGTCGCAGCTTGAAGAAATACCAGGGAATGGGACGCCGCGAGCTGGGAACAGGGATAAACGCCGGCCATGGAACCGAGCAGGGTGAAGCGACCGGCGCAGGGGAACTGGAGCACCGCGAGAACTCCATGGCAGGGCACGACGAAATGGCCGAGACGGAGAAGTCCGAGCGTAGTCATGGATGCAGGAGCAGAGGAGATGGACGTGCGCGCAGCAGGAGCTGGAGCAGAAGCACCGCGCAGAGGGGAGAGAGAAGGAGCACCGCGGCGAGCAACAAGGAAGAAGACGCGCAGGGGACAAGCTTGGCTGCCGGCAAAAATAGAGAGCTTCAGCGTGCGAGAGAAATATCACGGGGAGAGGATAAGAAAGAGAAAGCGTGAGAGTGAAGACGTCGGCTGGAAAAAAAATTAGTTGGAGGCGGCGGAAGGACCAGGACGTATAGAGGTACATGAGGCACGGGCCCGTTAACCCGGCCCGAGGCCCGTTTTTTTGGCCCGGTTCGCGCCCAGCCCGGCACGTATGGGATGGGCCCGGGCTGGCACGGCCCAGTGGAGCAGGCCGTGCCTGGGCCGCTGGCCAGGCACGTGGGCCGGCACGGCACGGCCTGCTCCACGCGGAGAGCCCGGTCGGGGCCCGTAGGCCGTAGCCGACGCCGCCCGTGCCCCTTACCTCCTCGCCTCCTCGCCCCAAGGGGCCCACCTCTCAGTCCCTCCGCTCGCACTCGCATTCGCACTCGCACCCTGCTCCCTCTCTCTCTCTCCCGACTCGGCGGCGATTGACTTGGCGATTGGCGATTCCCCTCCGACGCCTCCGTCGCGGCGCCGCCCCTGTCCAGCGACCTCGGCTCCCGTCCCCGACACCGGTGACCTCGATCCACCAGCTCCTCTCTAACCCCTCTTCCCTATCCAATCTCCTCTCTCTCGGTGAACTATGTGAGTTCGTGTTGTCGTCTCATCCTCCCCTCCGGCCCTCCCCAGCTCGCCGTCGTCTCTAATCGGTCTCTGTCTGTCGTGTGTCGTCTGGGTGGCCCCCGTGTTCTCCGGCATCGGGCTCCGGTAGCACAGGTAAACCCTAACCCTAACCCTAGATCTTTCGTAAACCCTAACCCTAACTGTATAATGTTTTGCTCTTTTGTAGGTCAGTTGCTGATGCCTCGTCTTCCTCCTCTGGGGTAGATCGGGCACGGCGACTGCGTGCTCCGTTGAGGGACGGTGCTGGAGATCGGCCGTCCGCGGTGAAGGTCGCCATGGCGGATGATGACGATGTCAATCCGGTCACCGGCAACGACGACCTTCGCACGGCAGGGCTTGTCCCAGATGACGAAGACGACATCCAGGCTGACGCTGCTGCTTTGCTCGGTATCGATCTAACCTCTGCTCCTGTCGATCTAAGTTCTAATCCGACCAACGCTGGTGGAGGGCCTGCTACGGCCACCGATACTCCGGTCGGCTCCACCAGCACCGATGGTGGTACTGGTACCTCATCTGTTGGTAAGCGTAAATCTACTGTCTGGGTTGATTTTGATGAGGTATTTGAGAAAGTGAATGGGTCCAATGTTCGAATTGCTGCTATTTGTAGAATGTGTAAGACTCGTTTATCTGCTAGATCTTCTGCTGGTACTGGGCATTTGCTTAGACACCAGAAAGCTTGTAAGAAGAAGGTTGATCACGCTGCTAGGGTCCAGTCTAGGCTTGCTTTCAATCCTGATGGTTCTCTACACAATTGGGAATATGATCCTATTTTTGCTCGAACTGAGTTATGTCGTCTGATTGCTAGGCTTGACCTTTCATTAGGTATTGGTGAGTCACAGGCCTGGGAGGATTATATTGCCCGTGCTCATAACCCTAGGTTTACCAAAGTGTCTAGACAGACCACCACTAGAGACCTTCTGAAGCTTTTCACTTAACGACGTAATGTGCTTATCAATTCTGTGTTGCCTGCTACTTCTTCGGTTGCATTAACCTCAGACATTTGGTCTGGTAATGCTAAGGAGGACTACATTAGTGTTGTCTGTCATTATGTTAATGCTGATTGGGAATTACAGAAAAAGGTCATTGGTCTTAGGCTTATTGAGGTTAGACATACTGGTCAAAATATTGCTGAAAGAATTGGTGTTGTGGTTGAGGAGTTTTGTCTGGTTGACAAGATTTTCTCTCTCACTCTAGACAATGCTTCTTCTAATTCAAAGGCTATGGATACATTGACACCTTTGTTTGCTGGTTATTTGGGTCCTGATCCTTCTTCTAACTACACTCTTATGCATCAACGTTGTGCTTGTCATATCATTAATCTCATTGTGAAATCTGGAATGAAGAGACTGAAACCTTTTTTGGAAGATTTTAGAACTGCAATTAATTTCTTAAATGCTTCTAATTCTAGAATAGCAACATTTAAAGAGTACTGCTTAGCAAGGGGTGTTAGACCCAGAAAATTTGGATTGGATATGGATGTTAGATGGAATTCTACTTATTTGATGCTTAAACACTTGGTCCCATACAAAACTGTTTTTTTTTGTCTTCATCAATTCACATTATGAGTCACAATTATTGCCTCCTAATCATTGGTATGTTGCTGAGAAGATTTTAGAGTTTCTAGAACTGTACTATGACTCTACTGTTGTTCTGTCTGGTGTTTATTATCCAACTAGTCCACTAGTTCTTCATCATATTCTGGAAATTGCATCTCATTTGAAAGCATGTGAAAGAGATTTAAATCTTAGAACTATTGTGTTTCCAATGCAACTTAAATTCCTTAAATACTGGAGTGACATACCTTTGCTATATTCATATGCATTCATTCTGGACCCTAGAGCTAAGATGAGAGGTTTTTTTAATGTGTTGCATTTACTTGGAGAGTGCACTGGGTGTGAGTACAGTACATATTATGCTGATGTAAAAAATGAATTGTATAAACTGTTTACTAAATATGAGACTAAGTTTGGTGCAGTTAGGGCTCAAAGGGCTGCTCAGCCTTCTATTCATACAGGTAAAAGAAAACAAGCTTGGGGAAGAATATTTGGAGATTCCAGTTCAGGTGTTGTTGGTCCTCCCCCTAGCTCTACCCCTTCTGCTTCATCTTCATCTGCTATTTGTGAGCTCTCAGCCTACTTAGACAGTGACAATGTCACTTCTTATGAGGATGATTTTGATATACTTCTCTGGTGGCGTGACCACAAGCTAACATATCCAGTTTTATCCATAATGGCAAGGGATATTATGTCTGTTCCTGTATCTACTGTCTCTTCGGAGTCTTGTTTCAGTTTGACAGGGAGGATAATTGAGGAGCGACGACGACGCTTATTGCCTGAGAATGTGGAGATGCTGACTTGCTTAAAAGATTGGGAATTAGGAGAAAAGAGAGAACAACATGCTGTTGACAATCCAGAGCTTGAGGACTCATTCCAGAATTTATTTCTTGATGAAGATGAACCTGTTGCTGCTTAGTTGTAGTCTTCTAGACAGTGATGTGGTCATCTGACATGTGCTTTCACTGCTTTGTCATTGAGTGATTGTGAGAGAGTCATTTTGTATTGTAATATACATTTGTAACAGATACAAACTTAGTGATTAAACTTTTGAGCTGGCTGCACTCTTTTTTCCTTTCTAGGGTTTCTCACAAGGGTGAGTTTTACCTAGAAAGGTTTTTAATGAGGCAGCATTGCACAAAACAGCTCATTTATTATATTTGTCTATATTTTATGCCGTTTTTTAACTTTGGTTAAATTTCTCTATGTTTTCTGCTGTTTGGGATCTCTGACGGGCTGGTGCTGGCACGGCCCATTTTTTTGAGCGTGCCTAGCGGACTGGCCCGGCACGAAAAGTGGCCCAGAGGGCCGTGCCTGGGCCAACGGCCAGGCACGTGGGCTCCCTAGGCACGGCCCGTTAAGCCCGTGTGCCCGGGCCGGCCCGTTGGCTGATGGGCCGTGCTTCCCCGGGCCCGTGCCGGGTCGTGCCGGGTCGGCCTGTTGGCCATCTATACCAGGACGTGAGCAGATTTTCCTTGTTAGATTTCTTTTCATTTTCTTTTTTTTAAGAAAATTGTAGATATTTGGGATTCTGATATTTGGATCTGAAAGATGTATAAAAGGTCAAACCAAAATAAGATTGACAGAATGACAGTAATATTTGAGAGAGATTTGATTTGGTGACTATTCTAAAGTCAGATGAACCTTTACCAGGTATTTATATCCGGAGATTTAAAGCTCGTAAGAAACGTACAAATCGAATTAAACAGATTTCGGCTTCGGTATTTTAATTTACGAAGGATCTCGTTGAAGTCAAACTAATTACTCGAGTTCGGCTCTAATTATTTTTCACTGAGTATTTTAGGCGTCGAGTTCAAATTAATTTGCCCGGGATAAAATCGTAAGAATAGATCAAGGCTCTAAATTCGTATTCACGGGAGCGATGAATTTTAAATAATCACGAGACGCACCAATTTTCGGAACAACGATGTTCCGAACATGACAAAAATTTAGGAAGAGCTCGGACAAATAAAAATAAAAACGATGTTGCACTCGCAAAAGATGAAACAGATGCGATATTAAAATCGCGATAGGCGAAGATGTTTTAAAAAAATTAGCATCCGTTTTATCCACTGATATTACGTGCCTAAATCCATACTCGTTGTCGAGCAGAATATAAACATCAGGGGTGTTACATCCTCAACGGGGACTAGGTTCTTTGGAACCGAACCTCGGTAAAACAAATCACCGTGTTCACTTTCCTTATTTCTTGGTTAATTTGTTTTTCCCTCTCTTTCTGACTTCTTTCTGACTTGAATTTAATTCTAATGCTAACCCTAGCTTGTAGTGTGTGTTTAAAGTTGTACATTTCAGATTACGCCTATTCACCCCCTCTAGGTGACTTTTAATTGGTATCAGAACCCGGTGCTTCATTAGAGTCTAACAACTCGAAGTGATGTTGGGAGATCACGCCAAGAGGGAGATTTTGACCGGCGACAAGTCCGGAAGCTCGGGGAGGACTCTCTCGAGGGAGTCCGGCAACAAACACAAGGAGGAATCCTCTTCCTCCATCAAGTCGCATCGGAAAGGTGATAAGAAGAAGATGAAAAAGGTCGTCTACTACGAGACCGACTCTTCGTCACCCTCCACATCAAGCTCTGAGTCGTCCGTCGCTTCTAAGCGCCATGAGCGCAAGAAGTATAGTAAGATGTCTCTTCGCTATCCCCATATTTCTAAGGGCGCTCCATTACTTTCCGTTCCCCTAGGCAAACCACCATATTTTGATGGTGAAGATTATTGTATGTGGAGTGATAAAATGAGGCATCACCTAACCTCACTCCACGAAAGCATATGGGACATAGTTGAATTTGGAGCGCAGGTACCACAAGTGGGGGACAAGGATTACGACTCGGACGAGGCCGCACAAATTAGGCACTTTAACTCCCAAGCTACGTCTATACTCCTCGCTTCCTTGTGTCGAGAGGAGTATAACAAGGTTCAAGGGTTAAAGAGCGCCAAAGAAATTTGGGACATCCTCAAGACCGCGCACGAAGGGGACGAGGTGACCAAGATCACCAAGCGCGAGACGATCGAGGGGGAGCTCGGTCGATTCGTCCTCAACAAAGGGGAAGAGCCGCAAGCCATGTACAACCGGCTCAAGACGATGGTCAACCAAGTGCGCAACCTCGGGAGCACCAAGTGGGATGACCATGAAATGGTCAAGGTTATTCTTAGATCACTTGTCTTTTGTAATCCCACTCAAGTGCAACTAATCCGTGGAGACCCTAGATATAAACAGATGTCTCCCGAGGAAGTGATTGGCAAGTTTGTGAGCTTTGAACTTATGATCAAAGACTCCAAACACATTGTTAACTTGGAGCAAGGCACCACCTCTACACTCGAGGTGCAACCCGTCGCATTCAAAGCAACGGAAGAAAAGAATGAGTCTACATCAAGTAGGCTTCCAATCGATGCCTCCAAGCTCGACAATGAGGAGATGGCGCTCATCATCAAGAGCTTCCGCCAAATCCTCAAGCAAAGAAGGGGGAAGAACTACAAGTCCCACTCCAAGAAGGTGTGCTACCGGTGTGGTAAGTTCGATCACTTTATTGCTAAATGTCCTATCTCTAGTGAAAGTGACAGGGACGACGACAAGAAGAGGAAGAAGAAGGAGAAGAAGAGGTACTATAAGAATAAGGGCGGCGATGCCCACATATGTCGAGAATGGGACTCCGATGAGAGCTCCACCGACTCCTCCTCCAACGAGGACGCCGCCAACATCGCCGTCAACAAGGGCCTCCTCTTCCCCAATGTAGGCCACAAGTGTCTTAAGGCTAAGGACGACAAGAAGAAGAAGGTACACTCTAGAGCCACCCCTAAATATACAACATCTAATGATGAGGGTAGCTCTAGTGATAGTGAAGATAATTTAATGTCTCTCTTTGCCAACCTTAGCATGTCCCAAAAGAAAATACTAAATGAATTAATTGAAGCAATTAATGAGAAGGATGAACTCTTGGATAGCCACGAGGACTTCCTAATTAAAGAGAACAAAAAATTTGTTAAATTCAAAAATGCTTATGCTTAGGAAGTAGAGAAATGTGAAAATTTATCTAAGGAGCTTAGCATTTGTCATGATTCAATTTCTAGTATAAGAAATGAAAATGCTAGTTTAGTTTCTAAGATTGAAAAATTGAATGTTTGCAATGATTCCATTTCCTGTCTTAGAGATGAAAATGCTAGATTAAATCTAAGATAGAAGAATTAAATACTTGCAAACCCTCTACATCTACTGTTGAGCATGTTTCTATTTATACTAGTTGTAGAGATGTTAATGTTGAGGCTATGGATGATCACCTTGCCATGATTAAACAACAAAATGATCACATAGCTAAATTAACTGCTAAAATTACCGAGCATGAGCTGGAAAATGAAAATTTTAAATTTACTCGTAGTATGCTTTATAATGGGAGACGCCCTGGCATTAAGGATGGCATTGGTTTCCAACAGGGGAGCAATGTCAAGCTTAATGCCCCTAAAAGATTGTCTAACTTTGTAAAGGGCAAAGCTCCCATGGTTTAGGATAATGAAGGCTACATTTTATATCCTGCTAATTATCCTGAGCACAAAATTAGGAAGATTCATGCTAGGAAATCTCACACTCTTTCTCATCATGCTTTTATGTATAAAAATGATGCTTCTAGCTCTAGGCATACCACACATGTTAAAATGCCTAGAAAGAAAATTCCTGCTACATCAAATGAGCATAATATTTACTTTAAGACTTTTGATGCATCATATGTTTTAACTAACAAATCAGACAAAGTAGTTGCCAAATATGTTGGGGGCAAACGCAAGAGCTCCAAAACTTGTGTTTGGGTACCCAAGGTGCGTGTTTCTAATGTGAAAGGACCCAAGACCGTTTGGGTGCCTAAGAACAAGGCCTAAATTTGTTTTGTTGGTTTATGCATCCAGTGGTTCAAGTTGGATAATCGATAGCGAGTGCACAAACCACATGACAGGGGAGAAAAGGATGTTCTCCTCCTATGAGAAAAATGAAGATCCCCAAAGAGCTATCACATTCGGGGATGGAAATCAAGGTTTGGTCAAAGGTTTGGGTAAAATTGCTATATCACCTGACCATTCTATTTCCAATGTTTTTCTTATAGATTCCTTAGATTACATCTTGCTTTCTGTTTCTCAATTATGTAAAATGGGCTACAACTGTCGTTTTACTGATATAGGTGTTACTATCTTTAGAAGAAGCAATGATTCAATAGCATTTAAGGGAGTGTTAGAAGTTCAACTATATTTAGTTGATTTTAATGAGAACAAAGCTAAACTTAACACTTGCTTAATTGCTAAGACTAATATGGGTTGGCTCTGGCATCGCCGACTAGCCCATGTTGAAATGAAGAATCTTCACAAACTTCTAAAGGGATAGCACATTTTAGGACTAACAAATGTTCATTTTGAGAAAGACAGGGTTTGTAGCGCATGCCAAGCAGGAAAGTAGGTTGGAATTCATCATCCACACAAAAAACATCATGACGACTGACAGGCCGCTCGAGCTACTCCACATGGATCTATTCGGCCCGATCGCTTACATAAGCATCGACGGGAGTAAGTGTTGTCTAGTTATTGTGGATGATTATTCTCGCTTCACTTGGGTGTTCCTTTTGCAAGAAAAATCACAAACCAAAGAGACCTTAAAGGGATTCTTATGACGGGCTCAAAACGAGTTCGAATTAAGGATCAAAAAGATAAGAAGCGATAATGGGACGGAGTTCAAGAATTCACAAATTGAATGCTTTCTTGAGGATGAAGGCATCAAGCATGAGTTCTCTTCTCCCTACACACCTCAACGAAATGGTTTAGTGGAGAGGAAGAATAGAACTCTACTGGATATGGCAAGAACCATGCTTGATGAGTACAAGACACCGGACCGGTTTTGGGTTGAGGCGATTAACATCGCCTACTACTCCATCAACCGGTTATATCTTCACCGAATCCTCAATAAGACATCATATGAACTCCTCACTGGTAAAAAGCCCAATGTTTCATATTTTAGAGTCTTTGGGAGCAAATGCTTTATTCTTATTAAAAGAGGTAGAAAATCTAAATTTGCTCCTAAGGCTGTAGAAGGTTTTTTACTTGGTTATGACTCAAACACAAGGGCATATAGAGTCTTCAACAAATCCACTGGATTGGTTGAGGTTTCTTGTGACATTGTGTTTGATGAGACTAATGGCTCCCAAGTGGAGCAAGTTGATCTTGATGAACTAGATGATGAAGAGGCTCCATGCGTCGCGCTAAGGAACATGTCCATTAGGGATGTGTGTCCTAAGGAATCTGAAGAGCCCACACAAACACAAGAGCAACTGTCATCTTCCAATCAAGCATCTCCACCTACCCAAGATGAGAACCAGGCTCAAGATGATGAAAATGAAGATCAAGAGAATAAGCCACCTCAAGAGGAGGACAATGATCAAGGGGGAGATGAAGAGAATGAAGACAAGGAAGATGATCAAGAAATTCAGGGTCAAAGACCGCCACACCCAAGAGTCCACCAAGCAATTCAACAAGATCACCTCGTCAACTCCATCCTTGGTGATATTCATAAGGGGGTAACCACTAGATCTCGAGTTGCTCATTTCTGTGAACGTTACTCTTTTGTGTCCTCTATTGAGCCATACAAGGTGGAGGATGCACTAAGAGATCCGGATTGGGTGCTGGCAATGCAAGAGGATCTCAACAACTTCATGAGGAATGAGGTATGGCATTTAGTTCTGTGTCCTAACCAAAATGTTTTAGGTACCAAATGGGTATTCTGCAACAAGCAAGACGAGCATGGTGTGCCCGACTTGTGGCCAAAGGGTATTCACAAGTCGAAGGTTTGGACTTTGATGAAACTTATGCACCCATAGATAGGCTTGAATCAATTTGTATATTACTTGCCTATGCTACTTACCATGGCTTTAAGCTTTATCAAATGGACGTGAAAAGTGCCTTCCTCAATGGACCTATCAAGGAAGAGGTCTATGTTGAGCAACCTCCCGGCTTTGAAGATAGTGAGTACCCTAACCATGTGTATAAGCTCTCAAAGGCGCTCTATGGGCTCAAGCAAGCTCCAAGAGCATGGTATGAATGCCTATGAGACTTCCTTATCACTAATGGATTCAAAGTCGGAAAAGCCGACCCTACTCTTTTTACTAAAACCGTTGCAAAAGATTTGTTTGTATGCCAAATTTATGTTGATGATATCATATTTGGGTCTACTAACAAATCAACTTGTGAAGAGTTTAGTAGGATCATGATTCAAAAATTCAAGATGTCTATGATGGGGGAGTTGAAGTATTTCCTTGGATTTCAAATCAAGCAACTCCAAGATGGCACCTTTATCAGCCAAACAAAATACATTCAAGACATTCTTAAGAAGTTTGGGATGAAGGATGGCAAACCCATCAAGACACCCATGGGAACCAACGGGCATCTCGACCTCGACACGGGAGGTAAATCCGTAGATCAAAAGGTATACCGGTCGATGATAGGATTTTTACTCTATTTATGTGCATCTCGACCGGATATTATGCTTCATGTATGCATGTGTGCAAGGTTCCATGTCGATCCTAAGGAAGTTCACCTTAGGGTCGTGAAGAGAATCATGAGGTATTTAGTTTACACTCCTAAGTTTGGGCTTTGGTACCCCAAGGGATCCACTTTTGATTTAATAGGATATTCTGATGCCGACTGGGCAGGGTGCAAAATTGATAGGAAGAGCACATCAGGGACTTGTCAGTTTATGGGAAGATCCATGGTGTCATGGGCTTCAAAGAAACAAAACTCAGTAGCTCTTTCCACTGCCGAAGCCGAGTATATTGCCGCAGGCCATTGTTGCGTGCAATTACTTTGGATGAGGCAAACCCTCAGGGACTATGGCTACAAATTGAGCAAAGTCCCTCTCCTATGTGATAATGAGAGTGCAATCCGCATGGCGGATAATTCCGTTGAACATAGCCACACTAAGCACATAGACATTCGATATCACTTTCTGAGAGATCACCAACAAAGGGGGATATTGAAATAGCTTATGTAAACACCAAGAATCAATTAGTCGATATCTTTACCAAGCCACTAGATGAGAAAACCTTTAGCAAACTTAGGAATGAGCTAAATATACTTGATTCTCGGAATTTTGATTGAAACATTGCACACATTGCATATTTCTTATTATTCTTATACCAAGACTACGACTAATGTGTTTCCAAGTGTATTTCTATACTAAGTCATAGATTCAAAGGGAAATGGAGTATTCGGCAAAGACAAGGCTTCCACTCCAACTCTGACGGTATCATTTACCCTTGGCCGTTACTCCCACACATCTCTCAAATTGGTACAATCCTTCACTCATATTTCCTTTACCAATGGGGGAGAAAATATAAAGAGGGCTCTCAAAGTCTCTGTTTTTGGCGATTCATGCCAAAGGGGGAGAGAATATTAAGCCCAAAGCAAAAGGACCGCACCACCACCATTTTAAAAAATTTTAAAATGAAGTTTTGATTGATATTTTTCACATTGGTATCTATGTCATGGCAATTTCTCAATTGGTATCTATTTCAATTGATGTATTCTCAAAAATAGTATTTGATATCAATTGGTATCTTTGCCTCATTTGATTTGCGAAAGTAAAATTTCAATTGGTATATAATTTACAATTAATCCTTCAATTGGTATTGTTTTAATTTTCAAATTGGTATCTAATTCAAAAACTCTCTTGAAAGCTAAGAGGAGAATTTCATTCAGGGGGAGTTTTATTTAGTCAAAGGAAAAGCATTTGAAACAGGGGGAGAAATTTCAAATCTTGAAAATGCTTCTTGCAATCTTATTCGTATACCTTTGACTATTTGCAAAAGATTTTGAAAAGATTTTCCAAAAGGATTTGCAAAAACAAAACAAGTGGTGCAAATGTGGTCCAAAATGTTAAATAAAAGAAAAGAAATCCATTCATATCTAGTGAGATTATCAATTGGTTTAATTCCAAGTAACCTATGCACATTCCAAAATGCAAACTAGTTCATTTCTGCCCCTTATATATTTGCTTTGGTTTGTGTTGGCATCAATCACCAAAAAGGGGGAGATTCAAAGGGAAATAGGGTTAACCTTTTCCTACAATTAATTTTGGTGGTTGAATGTCCAACACAAACATATGAACTAAATAGTTTGCTCTAGAACTCATGTATTACAGGTGCATAAGGTGCAACACAAACCAATAAAAGATTGAAGTTAGGAAGCAAATTGAACCGGAGCAAAGAACTGAGTGTGTTGTGGTCTGGCGCACCGGACTGTCCGGTGTGCCACCGGACAGTGTCCGGTGCACCAGGACCGTACAAGGGTCAACCAGGCGCTCTCGGGAAAATGCAGGTGCGCTCCGCTATAATTCACCGGACTATCCGGTGTGCCACCGGACTGTCCGGTGTGCCACCGGACTGTCCGGTGAGCCAGCGGGCAACGACTATCCAGCGTGCAACGGTTGACTCTGACAGGAGCTACAGTGAGCAACAGTGCCACGCAGAAGTCGGAGCAGCGAGTCAGAGGGGCACCGGACTGTCCGGTGCACCACCAGACTGTCCGGTGCCACAAGAAGACAAAGGCGCCAATGGTCATCTGCTCAATAACCCTAATGGTTGGGTGACATGGCGGCGCACCAGACACTGAACAGTGAGTGTCCGGTGGCGCACCGGACTGTCCGGTGCGCCCATCGACAGCAGCCTCCCCAACGGCTACCTTAGCGGTTGAGGGTTATAAATACCCCCCAACCACCACAACTTCAAGCATCCAAGATTTCTGAGTATCACATTCAATACAAGAGCTCTAGCATTCACTCCTAGACACAATTCAAAAGATCAAACCCTCTCCAAGTCCCAAGTTCATCTCAAACACTTAGTGACTTGTGAGAGAGAGATTTTGTGTTCTTTTGAGCTCTTGCTTCTTGGATTGCCTTTATTCTTTTCCCATTCTTATTCTCAAGTGCTTTGTAAGCGAGGCAAGAGACACCAAGTGTGAGGTGGTCCTTGCGGGGTCTTAGTGACCCGTGAGATTAAGGAAGAAGGCTCACTCAGTCTAAGTGACCGTTTGAGAGAGGGAAAGGGTTGAAATAGCCCCGGTCTTTGTGACCTCCTCAACGGGGACTAGGTTCTTTGGAACCAAACCTCGGTAAAACAAATCACTGTGTTCACTCGCCTTATTTTTTGGTTGTTTTGTTTTTCCCTCTCTTTCCAACTTGAATTTTATTCTAACGCTAACCCCGGCTTGTAGTGTGTGTTTAAAGTTGTAAATTTCAGATTACGCCTATTCACCCCCCTCTAGGCGACTTTCAGTGGGAGATGGTGAGAATAGCGTGTACCCTCTGTGGCAAGAGGCTGGACAATGGAGTAACTGTATTCTCGGGTAACGGGAACCCGTTCTGGTCTTGAGAAACCTGGGTGCGAGTTGACATATGCAAGGGTTAAGTGCTACATATGTCGTGTGGTTGGAGATCCCCATCTGGGTGTTAATCGATTCGGATCGCCGTTACTTCTCGGATATGAAGACTTGGTCACTGCCCTACACCGTAGTGACAAGTAAACTCTGGGTGTGATAAAAGATGGCTAGTGTAGGCCAAGTGCTTAATTTAGATTAGGAAAGGAATCTAGATTTAGGAAATTTCTTAACTTGACAAGTAAAAAGAATGCATAAGGACCAACTTTAGTATGCTTTGAGCAAACTCAGTCATTGGTTCTTGCTAAACCTTACCTTGACTCCTAAAGGCCACCATATCCTTGAGAGTCTTTTCTTTTAGTCGGGTAAGACTTGCGAAAGTACACTTCGTACTCAGGGTTTTCGAACCCATGTTGTTGTAGGTGAAGAAACTGCAGAATTTTGTTGCTTCTGTTCCAAGATCGTCCCAAAGCAGGCGGATGAAAACGAAGTAAAACTTATGGAAGGTGTCTACCTTCCTGTGATGTAATAAGTAAAAGCACTTGAACCCATATATTGTAATAATCACTCTTTCTATATTGTACCTGTTAATGTAAATTAAGTTATTGTAATCCTTTCCGCTTTTACTATGATGTTGTGTAATGTGTGTGATATGGGATGTACACCCTTAGGAGATGAAGAAGATACAAGAACTAGGTCCTGTCAAGCTATTGGGTGCATCTGCATGGCTATCTAAGGTTCTTGGGACAAGGACAGTTGTAGGTGGGCCTAATATCTTGGGAGGTTCCATTACATTCAGTCTTTTCATCCGACATTTTATGTAGCATCTGCTTTTTGGGGCATATCGAGAGGTCGGTGCTTAGACCGTGCTCGATGATTGTGCGACTAACACCGATGAGGTCTAAGGCTGACCATGAGATGATGTCCTTATTGCAATTCAGACAGGATAACAACTTGTCCTCCTCTATCTTGTTGAGGTCTTTGCTGACTAAAACCATCTGGTTTGGCACCGAGGCGTCCAAGGGGACTTTCTTGGCCTCTTCGTTGCTCTGAATCTAAGCTTTTATTGTTTTTGCTTTTGTTGAGTGAGGGTTGTTGGGTCCTTTCTCTTAGTGATGTGACAATGCACATTATGCTGCCTTGGGACAAAGTCCCTTTCTATATTGCAGTCAGTTTGTTGATCTCTGTATACAGATATTGAGCCTTGTGGGCCTATAATTTTCATGCACAAATAGAGGCCATGAATGGCTGCCTTGAGTTTGTTTATTGGCCCTCTTCCTATGATGCCATTGTAGGGGTAGACCATGTCGACTATGTCGAAGGTCACTTGCTCGGTCCTCGCATTGGGGCTTTGCTAAGGGACAACATTAATTATATCTTGCCTAATGGGAACGCTCCCTTGCCTCTAGAACCATACAATGGGTTGTCAGCTGGCTGGAGCAGGCTCTGGTTGATGCCCATATGATCGAAGGCATGTAGGAATATATTGTCAGCCTGGCTGTCATTGTCCACGAAGACCTTGTGTAGGTCCCATCCTGCTACATTATAGTTTATAACCAGTGTGTCTGCATGGGGCGCACTGTGAAGGTCAATGTCTCTTGCATCAAAGGTGAGTGGGACATGGGGCCACTTCGCTGGACTACTAGGCCAGTGATAGAGACGTGGTTCACCCTTCGGTAATGATTCTTTTTCCGTTGCTTGTTTTTTGAAATCTAAACTGGACCCTCCAGTAATCATGTGGATGACCCCCTGAATGGTGGGTTGGCGAAGTGCTCTTTGTGATTTGGTCGTGGGGGGTACTTGATAGGGTTGTTGGTTTGGTTGTTGTAGAGGTGGTGGGGGTCGGTGGAAGGGCTAATCTCTCATTGCTTGGGAGTTGGGGTGTTGATGGGGGTAGTTGGAGGGATGTTGGTTGTAGTTTTTGTGGTAATGCGGGAAGGGTTGGTGATTGTCTTCGTATCGTTGGAGGTATTGTGGATGGTACCTGTGGGCTATAGCCCTCTCATTGTTTGCAGGGGCCATTCCAGCCATATGGTCATTAGCTTCCTTTGTTACTAGGCAATCTCTGGTCGAATGCCCTACGTCTTCGCCATGGAAAATGTAGTAGAGCTTTCTTTGCTGCAGAGGGCCTCTCCCACAGCCTCTCCCCCCTTGCTGCACTACCACCGTGGGCTTGGTGTGAGGGGTAGTCTTGACGTTGATGGGGGCCTTCGCCTGGTTGCTGTTGATTGGCTACGTTGTGAACTTGAAGTTGTTGTTGGCCTTGCTCTTGGAGAGGGTGCTCTTGTTGTGAACCTCTAGTCCATGACTTGCTAGACTGCATGATATCCTTTGACTTGTGTTGTGACTCCACTTTTCTGTAGTGGAGCTCTTTGGATCGGACATACTTTTTGAAGAGCTGGTACAACCCTTGGAGGGTGGATGGTGGGTCTCTAGTGCAATGGTTGTATAGCTGACTAGTGTAGAGGCCGATGATCGCATAATGGATTACAATGTGGCATCGACCAGCGGTAGCTGCGATTTGAGCAATAAGAATATCTTGTAATAATCACAAAGACTTCCTTTTTCCAGTTGTCTGCAGAGCGACAGTTCGACCAATGCATCTGTTTCGGGCCTATACCCATGGAAGTTGAGCAAGTACTTGTCGCAAAGGGTCTTCCCTGATTCGATTGAAAGAGGAGGCAATCTTGAATACCATGTAAGGGTCGGGCCTTCGAGGCGATGATGAATGATTTGGCCATGGTGTGGTCGTCCCCCTAAGGATGCGACAATAGACTGATAGGTCATTATATAGTGAGTAGGGTCTATGCTACCGTTGTACTACGATTTCCTACTATAGTGTTATTGTTTTCTCCTCCTCTTTCATGATCAGTTGTCTCATTATGGCATGCATGGTGGTTCTCTGCTTCTTTGCTGTGATGACTTCTCTCTATTTCTAAAGATGGTTGTTTCTAAGGCGGTGGCAATGCAGTGTCAGTTGGTCTTCTGCTGAAATCTCGAGGTCCTCGCCTTCTTCTAGGTCTTTCATCCTCATGTGTTATGGGGTGTCCCATGGGTGCGAACTCGGGTGGTGGGACATCACTTGGTAGCTGTCTTTCGAAGCTGCTAGTGTCAATGCTACCTTGTGGCGTGGGCGGGTGTTCGGTGTGAGGGTGCTTGATGCTTTCTGCTTCAGTTCTATTGTTCTCACCTGCGGGGACAAGGTGTTGTCGACGAAGGTAATTTTGCATTTCTTGGCAGTGAGGGCTGCCTTCACGATCTTGCCCGTGGGGGAGTTGGCCCTAGTGGTTGCTTTCTTAGGAGCCATCTCGAGAGTTGGTCTTTGGAGCACAGACGGTGGACGCCAAATGTTAGGCTTCGACAGGTGGAACCAAGCACTCAGAGACAAAAGGGGAGCTCCGCGCATGATAAAATGTTAGGTGGGGAACTGTAGCGTCTTGTTATGCGTGTCCTGTTTAGCTACATGATGGGGGTGTATATGGGGTTGTCCGGGGGTACTTCGTCTCTTGATTTGAGAAATAATACTCAAGCTCGATCTAAGTGATTGCTTGAGAGAGTGAAAGGGTTGAAAGAGACCTGTCCTAAGTCGACTCTTCAACGGAGATGTTGGCTTCCTTTGGTAACCGAATTCCAGTAAATAGATCACTCGTGTCTCTTGTGTAGTGTTTTCCTTGCGATTTATTTCTCCCTTTACCATGTTATTTTGTTTGACTTGATTCTAAAATAATTGTGTTGCTCGCATGTAATTTCGCAATCATAAGCGCAACACTAGCATGAAGAACAACTCTCTCTCACTCCGATTAATTTGCCTCTTGTTCTAATGCCTGACCGAGGTTTGAGTTTTTGTTTTAAATGATAAATTTTAGGTTTCGTCTATTCACCCCCTCTAGGTGACTTTTAGTTACAGGATCCCACCACACGTGCAAACCCTAGTCGTCGTTTCATTTGGACCTTATCGTTAGACTCTCGCGGTGTGCATGGTGCTAGCACAACGGCATTACGGTGTTCCTCCCCATACATATGAACTACATGGAGGCATGGCTACAACTATTGTGCTGATTGGCTATAGAGGAGGAGACGAACGTGATTGACTACTTCCTATCCATAGATCGCTACTTTAACTCTTCTTCTGCGACGTTGCATGTCTAATGGTAACAATACGTAATCTCTTAGTACTTTCAAGTTTGTTGGGTGACGCGATAGATGAAACACTCACTAGTACAAAGAAGTTCTATAATGACGGTTGTGAACCTATTTTCACTGGCGTTTCTTAGAACCGTCGGTACAAGGGGCCAGTAGAAATCATCATTTTTATAGGCAGGTAACTGTGGACCGCCAGTGAAAAACGCTAGTAAAAATTATTTTCAGAAACATTAAACGAGTTTTAAAAACCATCTTCGTCGAAGTCGCGACATTATTCTGGCTACGCGGCTGTTAGGAATCGAACTGTCGACCTCACCCTCGCGCGTACCCTCCTCTACCACTCCGCCTATGGCATGCTTTGCATTTAAATTATAGTTTTTTTGTCCACATATTACAACCAACTAAGTGTAAATTGCTTGTTTGAGACCGTAAACAAATTTCAATAAAAAAGTTGTCAACTAAAAAGTTGAATAACTTTTGAAGTTCTACAACTTTCATTTTGACACTTTTTCATCTGAGATAGTTTGCAAATTTTGAATTTTAAATTTGACATACTTAGATTTAATTTTTAAGAACCGAAATCAGTTCAAATAAAAAGTTGTCAACTATAAAGTTTCATAACTTTTAGTGATATACAACTTTTATTTTGATAGTTTCATCATACAAGGTCGTTTGAAAAACTCAAAAAATTAAGGATAAAAATGATTTATAGTGGCGGTTCTATAAGAAAACCGCCACTAGAAATCGATTTCTATATGCGGTTTCTTAAGAAAACCACTACTACAAATCATAGATTTTTACAGGCGGTTTTCTTAAAGAACCGTATGTAGAAATACGATTCTAGTGACGATTTTCTTAAGGAACCACAGTTAAAAATAGCATAGGTGGTTGATAACCGAGTCCGCTTGTAAAATTATATCGCTCCATAGGTTTTGAGCCTTTTTTTCTACCAGTGACTGATGTAACATGACTCCGTCGCTGCCACAAAGTTATTATTGGCAGCATTATTCTTTCCTTTTATTATGTAAAAAATATTGGTTAGCATAGCAACGAGAGTAAAAAAAGTGATGTAACATGACTCCGTCACTGCCACAAAGTTATTATTGGCAGCATTATTCTTTCCTTTTATTATGTAAAAAATATTGGCAGTATGCGAGAGTAAAAAAAAGCCTAACGAAAGGAAGCACCGACAAAAACCTATTGTATTGGATAAAAGACAATGTCTCAAAAGAATAAAAAGAACAAGATGAGATGTCCACGTGAAACATATAATACAATACAGTTCAATTGTTTATGAAGCCGATGTGTGTCAGTCTGTCAGACAGACGTACATAGTGTATTCTAGTGCCCAATAATGCAAGCTTAGGCCGGGAATGCCATTATATATGAGCTGCTCTTCTTCCCCAGAGAAAAACAGGAAGGGCTCGTTCGTTTTGAGCGGATTGGGCCGTTCTTGGCCGTATTCTAGACAGAATTAATGAGTCTGGTTTGGAATCCGTAGAACTGTTCGTTTTGATGTTGGCCGGAAAGGAAACCACATGATTTTGAGTCAACCCTTCAGTCTTTGGCCTGGAACAAACACGGACAATCCACCTTCTAGATTGGTTCCCAGCCTAGAAACGGACGAGTGACCAGGAATAAGTGTCCACTCAATCCTGGACTGGATTGGTTACTGATCTGTTTTTGATCCACGTCTGCCGAACGGGGCCGAAACGAATGCGAACTATGCCATCAACATGGAACTAAACTCAGACACCCTCCTCTTCCTAACTACTATCATCTCAGCGGCTATCCTTGTTGTGTGCTCACTTAGCCGCCGCAAACCTTCACCAGGCCCCAAGAAGAAGCGGCCTCCAGGCCCATGGCGTCTCCCCTTGATCGGAAACCTCCTCCACCTAGCCACCTCGCAGCCGCACGTCGCGCTACGGGATCTGGCCAGGAAGCACGGACCCGTCATGTACCTGCGTCTGGGCCAGATCGACGCCGTCGTGATCTCCTCGCCCGCGGCGGCACAGGAGGTGCTCCGGGACAAGGACGTCGCCTTCGCGTCGCGGCCGAACCTGCTCGTGGCGGACATCATCCTCTACGGAAGCATGGACATGTCGTTCGCGCCGTACGGCGCTTACTGGAGGATGCTGCGCAAGCTCTGCATGTCCGAGCTGCTCAGCACACACAAGGTGCGGCAGCTCTTGGCCGTCCGTGACAGCGAGACCATTTCGTTGGTCAGGAAGGTCCGGGCTGCCGGCGGCCAGAGCGGAGAGCCGGTCAATCTGGGCAGGCTGGTTTTGTCCTGCTCGATGGCGATCACCGGCAGGGCGACGTTTGGGCAGCTGTGCGGCGACGAGCTCATGTCGGTCGTCGACGTGGCGGTGCTGTACGGTGGCGGGTTCTGCGCCGGGGACCTCTTCCCGTCCCTGTCGTTCGTGGACGTCGTCACTGGGTTGACACGACGGCTGTGGCGAGCGCGCCGGCACCTCGACGGCATATTTGACAAGATCATCGCCGAGTGTGAGGCACGGCAGCGACAGGCGAAGACGACGACCGGGACAACGAACGGAGATGGCGACGGCCTTCTCAGCGTCTTGCTTAGGATCCGAGACGAGGGGGAGACCGGCATCAGCATGACTAGTATCAAAGCAATCTTATTTGTAAGTGCGGTGAAATATATATATGGTGCTGCTGAATCTTGTCTTTCTAGTTCAAAAAGTCAATTCTTGCTCATCGATCATCAGGACATGCTCGCCGGCGGGACGGAGACCACGTCGTCGGCCGCGGAGTGGATCATGTCGGAGCTGATGAGGAACCCGGAGGCAATGGCCAAGGCGCAAGCCGAGGTCCGCCGAGTGCTCGACGGCAAGAGCCCGCAAGACCACGAAGGGCAAATGGACAAGCTCAGCTACACGAGGATGGTGGTGAAGGAGGGCCTGAGGCTGCACCCGGTGTTCCCTCTCCTTCTTCCTCGTCTCTGCCGGGAGACGTGCGACGTCGGCGGCTTCGAGGTGGCCCAGGGCACCAAGGTCATCGTCAACGCGTGGGCGTTGGCGAGGAGCCCCGAGCATTGGAAGCATCCGGAGGAGTTCTGGCCGGAGAGATTCGCCGACGACACTAGCGTCGCCGCGGCGGCGGACTACGTAGGGTCTCAGTTTGAGTATATCCCGTTCGGGAGCGGCAGGAGGATGTGCCCTGGAAACACCTTTGGCCTCGCCGCGCTGGAGCTCATGGTTGCGCGGCTGCTCTACTACTTCGACTGGAGCCTCCCGGATGGAATGCGGCCTGACGAGCTGGACATGGACACCGTCGTTGGTTCGACCATGCGGAGAAGAAACCACCTGCATCTGGTTGCGTCACCGTGCAAGGAGATCGAGAGCTGATGTTGGTGTTGTTCTGATTTACTGAATAAAAGCTGTCACTTTTGATATATTGTTATCATTTTCATAAAAAATACACTTCCTCGATGCACCGATACAAAACGGCTAAAAGGCTGCAGGACCATATATTTTTACAGGCGAATTCGGTTATCAACCGTCTATTTTATTTCTAGTGACGGTTCCTTAATAAACCGACACTAGAAATCGTATTTCTACATACAGTTTCTTAAGAAAACCGCCGGTAAAAAGCAGTTTTCTTAAAGAACCGTATGTAGAAATCGATTTCTAGTGACGGTTTTTTAAAGAGCCACCACTAGAAATTATTTTTATCCTTAATTTTTTGAGTTATGAAACTTTGTAGTTGACAACATTTTTATTTGAACTCGTTTCGGTTCTAAAAATTGAATTTAAGTATGACAAATTTAAAATTCAAATTTTGCAAACTATCTCAAATGAAAAAAGTGTCAAAATGAAAGTTGTTGAACTTCAAAAGTTATTCAACTTTGCAGTAGACAACTTTTTTATTTGAATTCGTTTACAGTCTAAAGCAAGTAATTTACACTCAGTTGGTTGTAATATGTGGACAAAAAACTACAAACTAGACACAAATCATGTCATAGGCAGAGTGGTAGTGGAGGTTACGCGCGAGTGTGGGGTCGGCGGTTCGATTCCTAACAACCGCGTAGCACATGAATTTTGCGCGAAAAATGCCGCGACTTGCTCGTGGTCCTTAGTTACCCGCCTGTAATAAATTTGGCACGCTATATCGACATCTAGTTTGAGCAAACTCGGTTTTGGACGGTTTTTCGTGACCCGACCAAGTTATAGGATTTATTTTTATGTTTTTCTATGTTCGGGGACCCAAGTAATAGAGTGTGCCAAGTTCGAAAACCCCTACCCTATTTTACTCAAAATTAATGTAAAGGTAGTGGGAAAAAATTAAAATGCTAGGCAGTAAAGATGATAACAAACACCTTGCAAACTATTACAAGGTACATATATAAAAAGCATACACTAAGAAAGACCTTTGGATAAAATTACATATGTGATAACAAAGACCATAGAACAAAACTATATATATATATATATATGACAATAAACATCTTAGAATACAAATATATATACGATAACAAAGACCATTTTCCAACTAGGTCAATATAATCGATGTTTACAATTAGATTATAAGATAACTACCTTACAAATATTCCTCTAGCACCCATGCAAGTGTGATCTCAAAGGTGGAAAATGATGCTAGATGGGGTGGATGAGCCATGATGGTTGTAAGCCCATGCAATAATGAGGGTGTTAGTGAAGAGACTAGGGTCAACTTTTTCGACTTTGAAACCATTAGCAATAAGAAAGTCTCTTAGGTATTCATATCATGCTCTTGGGGCTTGTTTGAGCCCATAAAGCGCCTTTGAAAACATATAGACATGTAAAGGTTACTCATTATCTTCAAAGTCGGCAGGTTGCCCAACATACACCTCTTCCTTGATAGGGCCATTGAGGAAGACACTTTTCACATCTATTTGATCCAACTTAAAGTCATGGTAAGTAGCATAGGCAAGTAATATTTAAATTGAGTCAAGCCTAGCTACGGTGGCATAGGTTTTATCGAAATCCAAACCTTCGACTTGTGAATGCCCTTGGCAAGAAGCCGGCTTTGTTCCTAGTCACCACACCATGCACATCTTGTTTGTTCGGAATACCCACTTCGTACCTACAACATTTTGCTTAGGACGTGGAACAAATGCTAGACCTCATTCCTTGTGAAGTTGTTGAGCTCCTCTTGTATTGCCACCACCCAATCAAGATCTCTAATTGCATCTTCTATCATGTATGACTCAATAGAAGACACAAAAGAGTAATGTTCACAAAAAATAGCAACTTGAGAGCGAGTGGTTACCCCCTTTTGAATGTCACCAAGGATGAAGTTGACGGTGTGATCTCGTTGAATTGCTTGGTGGACTCTTGTGTGAGGTGGTCTTTGATCTTGAATCTCTTGTTCATCCTCCTTTCCTTGATCAACTTCATCTCCCCCTTGATCGATATCTTTTTCTTGAGGTGGCTCATTGTCTTAAACTTGATCTTCTTCTTGAGCCGATTCCTCATTTTGAGTTGGTGGAGATGATTGTATGAAAGATGACGGTTGATCATGTGCTTATAAAGGCTCTTCGAGTTCTTGTGGACGCACATCTCCAATGGACATGTTTCTTAGCGATGCACGGAGCCTCTTCAGCATCTAACTCATCAAGATCAACTTGCGACTTGTTGAAGACTCTATATGCCCTTATGTTTGAGTCATAACCAAGTAAAAAAAACCTTCTACTACTTTAGGAGTAAATTTTGAATTTCTACCACTTTCAACAAGAATAAAGCATTTGCTCCTAAAGACTCGAAAATAAGAAACATTGGGCTTTTACTGGTGAGGAGTTCATATGATGTTTTCTTGAGAATTTGGTGAAGGTAGAGCTAGTTGATGGAGTAGCAGGCGATGTTAATCGCCTCCGCCCAAAACCGATCTGATGTCTTGTATTCTTCAAGCATGGTTCTTGCCATATCCATAAGAATTCTATTCTTTCTCTCCACAACACTATTTTGTTGAGGTGTGTAGGGAGAAGAGAACTCATGTGTGATGCCCTCCTCCTCAAAAAATCCTTCAATTTGAGAGTTCTTGAACTCCGTTCTATTATCGCTTCTAATCTTTTTTATTCTCAAACTTAACTCATTTTGAGCCCGTCTTAAGAATTTCTTTAAGGTCTCCTGGGTTTGTGATGTTTCCTGCAAAAAGAACACCCAAGTGAAGCGGGAATAGTAATCCATAATTACAAGACAATACTTACTCCCACCGATTCTTATGTAAGCAATCAGGTCGAATAGATCCATTTGGAGTAGCTCAAGTGGCCTCTCGGTCGTCATAATGTTCTTGTGTGGATGATGAACTACAACCTGCTTACCTTATTGACATGCACTACAAATCCTGTCTTTCTCAAAATGAACATTGGTTAGTCCTAAAATGTGTTTCCCTTAAAAAGCTTGTGAGATTTTTCATCCCAACATGGGCAAGTCGGCGCTGCCAGAGCCAGCCCATATTAGTCTTAGCAATCAGGCAATGTGTCTAGTTCAGCATTGCATTCCATTTTAACACTCCCTTAAAGGCTAAATCATCACTTCTTCTAAAGACGGTAACATCAACATCAGTAAATAAACAGTTGTATTTCATTTTGCATGATTGAGACATAGAAAGCAAGTTATAACCTAGAGATTCTACAAGAAATACACTAGAAATGGAATGGTCAGGTGATATAGCAATTTTATCCAATCCTTTGACCAAACCTTGATTCTCATCCCCGAATGTGATTGCTCTTTGGGGATCATCATTTTTCTCATATGAAGAGAACATCATTTTCTCCCCTGTCATGTGGTTTGTGCACCTGTTGTCGATTATCCAACTTGTTCCACCGGATGCATAAACCTACAACACAGATTTAGATCGTGTCCTTAGGTACCCAAACGGTCTTGGGTCCTTTCACATTAGAAACAAGCACTTTAGGTACCCAAACACAAGTCTTTGGACTCTTGTTCTTGCCCTAACATATTTGGCAACTACTTTGCCAGATTTGTTAGTGAGAACAAAGGATGCATCAAAGGGTCTTAAATGAAATACTAGGTTCATTTGATGCATTAACAATCTTTTTCTTAGGCATTTTAACATGAGTTGTATGTCTAGAACTAGAAGCCTCATTTCTATAAATATAAGCATGATGAGCAATAGGATGAGATCTCTTAGCATGAATTCTTCTAATTTTATGCTCACGATAGTTCTCAGGATATAAAATGTAACCTTCTCTATCTTGCACCATGGGATCCTTGCCCTTAACAAAGGTGGAAATCTTGTTTCCATGGGCATTGAGTTTGATATTGTTTTGGCTCCCAGGTTGGAAGCCAATGCCATCCTTAATACCAAGGTGTCTTCCATTATAAAGCATACTACGAACAAATTTAATTTTTTTATTTTCAAGCTCATACTCGACAATTTTGGCATTCAACTTAGTTGTGTGATCATTTTGTTCTTTAATCATAGCAAGGTGTTCATTCATAGCAATAACATCAACATATCTACATCTAGTACAAATAGTAACATGATCAACGGTAGACGTAGGGACATGACGAGCATTCGATTCCTCAATCTTAGCAATTAAACTAGCATTTTCAGTTTTGAGACAAGAAATTGAATCATTGCTTGTTTTTAGCTCTTTCGTCAAGTTTTTGCATTTTTCAACTTCAAGACCAAAAGCATCTTTTAGCTTAACAAATTTTTTGTTCTCCTTAACGGGTAGATCTTCTTGGCATTCCAAGACTTCATCCTTCTCGTTAATGGATTTTATCAATTCATTGATTTTCTCCTTTTGTTCTATGGTAAGGTCTGCAAAAAGAGAAGACAAATCATCATTCTTTTCACTAGAGCTATTCTCATCATTGGAAGTAGTGTATTTGGGGTGTCTCTAGAGTATACCTTTTTTTCCCTCTTTGGCCATGAGACACTTGTGGTCGACGTTTGGGCAGATGAGGCCCTTATTGATGGCGATGTTGGCGGTGTCCTCGTCGGAGGAGAAGTCAGTAGAGCTCTTGTCGGAGTCCCACTCCCTTCTCATGTGCGCCTCGCCACCCTTCTTCTTGTTGTAGTACTTCTTCTCCATATTTTTCTTCCCTTTCTTGTCATCGTCCCTGTCATTATCACTTTCATATGGACATTTAGCAATATAATGACTGGACTTACCACACCGATAGCAAACCCTCTTGGAGCGGGGTTTGTACTCCTCCTCCTTTGCTTGAGGATTTGCCGGAAGCTCTTAATGATAAGAGTCATATCCTCATTGTTAAGCTTGGAGGCAACAATTGGGAGTCTTTTGGTTGGCATGGGATCCTCCTTTTCTTCTGTTGCCATGAATGCAATGGGTTGCGCCTTGAGTCCGGAGGTGCCACCTTGCTCCAAGTTGACAATGTGTTTGGAGTCTTTAACCATAAGTTCAAATCTCACAAAAGCTTGCCAATCACCTACTCGTGAGACATTTGCTCATACCAAGGATTCTCATGGAGTAATTGCACTTGAGTGGGATTACAAAATAAGAGATCTTAGAATAACCTTGATCATTTCATGGTCATCCCACTTGGTGATCCCGACGTTGCAGACTTGGTTCACCATGGTCTTAAGTCGGTTGTACATAGCTTGCAGCTCTTCTCCTTTGTTGAGGACGAACCGGCCGAGTTCTCCCTCGATTGTTTCCCGCTTGGCGATCTTGGTGACTTTGTCCCCTTCGTGTGCCATCTTGAGGACGTCCCAAATTTCTTTGGCACATTTCAACCCTTGCACATTGTTGTACTCCTCTCTACACAAGGAAGCGAGGAGTATGGAGGTGGCTTCGGAGATGAAGTGCCTCACTTGGGTGACCTCATCAGAATCGTAGTCCTCATCGTCCACTTGTGGTGCCTGCTCTCCAAATTCAACAATATCCCAAATGCTTTCATGGAGTGAGGTTAGATGGTGCCTCAATTTATCACTCCACATAGAATAGTCTTCACTATCAAAATATGGTGGTTTGCCTAAGGAAATGGACAGTAAATGAGTATGTTTAGGAATGCGAGGATAGCGAAGATGGATCTTACTATACTTCTTATGCTCTTGGGCTTTGAAGATGTTGACTCGGTGTCGGAGGTTGAGGGCATGGATGAGTCGTTCTCGTTGATGAGTACATGGATCTCAACTATATGGTCAAGGACCAATCAATTATAGAGTCCTAAGCTCAAGTGGAGTTGAAGTACAGTTTATTCGCGAATCTGATTCGGACTGCATGAGTGGGTCTTGCAAAAACGGACGCCCAGACTACATACGGACTCCGTTTTTGACATTCTAGATACCATTGGAAAGCTAAGGAGATAACCTTTCCATCCCTTTTGGTCCAACGTCAATATACGGTCGGAGCTGATCAGAATCATCATAGAAAAATAATGTTCAGAATCTACCAGAAATCAGAGGTGCCTCCTTTTGGGCATAAAGGCCTTGTGCATCCTAGGTTTGCTTGGCCACCCCCTTGGCCACCGCCTGAGTCGAGGACGACTCCAATTCAAGTGGGGGAGGATGATGAGGACATCACTCCGATACAAACAATGCATGGACCGACAACACGAGCACCTACACGAAAGCTGAATCTCTAGATTCGTTCTAACCTAGTCAATTATGTTTTAGAACTTACGCTTGTTGTCATGAATGTTTTAATGATTAGGAACTTTGAAGAGGACCATCAAGCACTTGGAAAAGGCCAAGGTGTCGAGAAGGAGGAGCAAGGGCGTCCACAACAGGAAGGAGATCAAGTCCGACTCGGCTGTGATTCCATCTCGGGTTCCAGGACCAGTCTGCACTAAAATAGACGCATCCAAACTCCGATTGCGACTGACTTGATATGTTGGAAAGATAAGATTATCTAACCAACTCAACTGGCCCCACCTTAAAATTCATCCGAAGTCAACGAGAATCGTCGAAACAAGTCATCGCTCACATTCTGTTTTTGTGCTACGACACCGTCTGTTAGGCCATTGGGTCGTGTATCGTGTTGGAGCCCATTAGGGGTACCTCAAGGGTTATGCATGCCCCTAACCTCTATTTTAACAGCATCCATCGCCACATTATGGTTTGGGTTTTTCTTAGATCATATCTGTTATGGTTTGTGAGACCCCCAACACGTAATCAACACAGTTTTGGTTAAGTTCTTTATGTTCTTGCTTATGTTCTTGATTGTACTTGCAGGGATAAGCCTTCATGGCGAGGTCACTCGTGTGTCACGGGTGATAACCAACGGAGCAGTGGTGTAGTGATTGCGAGAATCCGTTCGCTCAAAGGCTTAGATTATCAATGTTGAGTTCTCCACCCAATCAAGTTATCATACCTCACGGAAGATCATGCCTCGTTCTCTATCAAGTGGTATCAAAATTCAGATTGCCCGTGAGGTATAATCCTACCTTTCGATTCGTTTTGTTTGTCCCATAACCCACAAAAAGCTAAAAAACATCAGTGTTGACCTACAAACTTCGTCATAACCTTAAGAATCATTAATGTCTTGACCTACAACATTCGCCTTAGCCTTTGCACAATTTGGTTTTAGATTCCGTTGTATTGAGTTTGTGTTCTAGGTTAAGGTCTTGTTACTGGTTTGGATTTGTTTTGTTCAGTTTGATCCTTTTCATTCGCTTCCATCCTACAAAATCGATCTCCAAAACAGATCACATCTATAAAACCTATCCTAACTTATTCTAGTTTATCTCATCATCACGTCCTTATCAAATTTCTGTCCAGTTCGGTATTTTGAGCATAAATCTCGCATTTAGTGTTCTTGCACTTTCTAGAAAGCTTAAAAAATTATCTACAACTTTTGTATTTACAAGTTTTCCAGAAAATATCATTATCATGGAGTTATTTGTATTAGAATTAAATCTATTTGGGATCCTGAAATTTCGGACAAGTCTGCTTTCAAGGCCATTATCTCCCACTTCCTTTATCCAAAACAGGCAATCCATATATCTAAAAGAAAGCGGAAAAAGACATCTACAACTTTCGTATTGTGAGTTTTTGCGTTTGAGGTCGCTATATTTGTCAAACAGTTTGTTGAAATTAGAGCAGAAAATCTGTAACAAACAGACAAGAATTTTTTTGATACTCTTGAGTTGTATCTTGTTTTTGCGGCACTTTTGTGAAAAAAAAAGAGAACATAAAAGGCAAGTGCACAAAAAAGCCGCACAAAACAAATAAAAAAGAACAGATGGACACGATGGAGACTCGTCTATCACAACTTCTTCCATAGGTGATTCTATCCATGCTTTTCCATCCTATGATGGTATAGATGTTGAAAATATATTGAGTGGGAAACTAAGATTGTCTTTTTGCAAAATATTTTATGTGTGAACGAAAAAAGATCAAAAAGACAACCAGTATCTTGACCCATTTTGCTTTATCTTGGTGGGAGTTCTTAACTCCATCTGATAAACCACAAACTTGGGCTAACATGAAATTGCTTATGAGAGAACGATTTGTTTCTTCCAATGATGTCATGCCTTCAAATAAACTTGAGTTACCTTTATTACATGATGATTGTACTAGTAATTCTTGTGATAAAAAACAGTTATGTGATGATTCTTCTATTACTTATATGCCACAACTTGAGCACAAACTTGATATTGTTTCTTCCAATCTTGTCAATTGTGCTGAAATTAGAACTTTTGATCCTATAACTAGTGTGCATGATGAGCTAAAATTGTTGTCTTCTTTATATACTTTGGGCTATATTGAATTTGATGTTCTTTGTAATCTAAATAATTTAGAGGAGAAACTTTCTTTTAGTGCTGATTTGCCATGGTTATCTAAACATACATATCATGTTATTGGAATATATAATTGGAAAGGAGAATATATGGTACATCGAGTATATATTTGTTCAAATATGAAATCTCCTTTTGTCATGAAACAACATGATAAATTAGAGGGATGTGTTAAATCTAACCATATCACGTCTAGTTCCACTTGTCCTTCTTTGTATGTTTTATAACAACAAGGTCAACTTCAAGAAGGGGAGCGAGGTTGGATGACATCAAGCACTACATCAACACCTTTTGCAGGCACCAATGACTTTGAGTCGAAGACGACTCAAACCCAAGAAGTGCAGAATGATGAGTACATGGATATCAACTATATGATTAAGGCCCAATCAATCATAGGGTTCCAAGCTCAAGGGGAGTTGAAGTCCAGTTTATTCGCGAATCCGGTTAAGACTGCAGGAGTGGGTCTTGCAAAAACGAACGTCCAGGCTACATACAGACTTTGTTTTCGACGTTCTAGATATCGTTGGAAATCTAAGGAGATAATCTTTCCAACCCAACTGGTCCCACGTCAATATACGGTTGGAGCTGATCAGAATCGTCATAGCAAAATGATGTCCAAAATCTACCAGAAATCAGTGACGCCTGGTTTTGGGCCTAAAGGCCTTGTACATCCTAGGTTTGCTCGGCCACACCCTTGGCCATCGCCTGAGTCGAGAACAAATCCAATTCAAGTGGGGGAGGATGATGAGGACATCACTCCCATACAAACAATGCATGGACCGACAATACAAGCACGTGCACAAAAGCTGAATCTCCAGGTTCGTTCTAACCTAGTCAATTATGTTTTAGAGCTTACGCTTGTTACCATAGATGTTTTAATGATTAGGAACTTTGGATAGGACCATCAAGGACTTGGGAAAGGCCAAGGAGTCGAGATGGAGGAGCAAGGGCGTTCACAACAGGAAAGAGATCAAGTCCGACTCGGCTGCGATTCTATCTTGGGTTCCAGGACCAGACTGCACTAAAATAAACGCCCAGGACGCATCCGAACACCGATTGCGACTAACTTGATATGGTTGGAAATATAAGAAGATTATCTAACCAACCCAACTGGTCCTACCTTAAAACTCATCCGGAGTAAACGGGAATCGTCGAAACAAGTCATCACTCAGATTCTATTTTTTGCTACAACACCGTCTGTTGGGCTGTTGGGCCATGTATCGTGTTGAAGCCCATTAGGGGTACCTCCAGGGGTTGTGCACGCCCATAACCTCTATTTTAATAGCAGTCACCGACACATTATGGTTTGGGTTTTTCATAGATCATATTTGTCATCGAACAATTCGTCGTTCATGAGTTTGTGAGATCCCAATGTGTAATCAGCACAGTTTTGGTTGCATTCTTCCTGTTCTTGCTTGTGTTCTTGATTGCACTTGCAGGGATAAGCCTTCGTGGCGAGGTCGCTCGTGTGTCACGGTTGATAACCTACGGAGCAGTGGTGTAGTGATTACGAGAAACCGTTCTCTCGGAGCCTTAGATTATCAACGTCGAGATCTCCACCCAATCAAGTTATCATACCTCATGGAAGATCGGGCCTCGTCCTCTATCACTCATAGTAGACCATCTTCTTCATTTTTTTCTTCTTGTTGTCCTTCTTCTTGTGTGATTTGACGGAGCCGTTGAATTCTTCCTTGTTCTCCTTATGCTTGTCGCCGGACATTTTGGCCTCCTTTGACGGAGTCTTGTCTTCATACTTCTTTCCCGAAGATTCGAGCTTTTCCCCGGTGACCAAATCCTTTTTGGTGTGTTCACCCGACATCACTTTGAGTTGTTGGACTCTAATAAAGTAACAAGCTTTGATACCAATTGAAAGTCGCCTAGATGGGTGAATAGGTGAAATCTAAAAATTATAAACTTTGAACACGAACTTCACCCGGGGGTTAGGATTAGAAATGAGTAATAACAAAATCGGAGTGCGGAAGAGAGTTCTTCTTATGAGTTGCTCAATCAATGCGGATAACTTTGGGAGCTAACTCAAAAAATTGTAAGCAAGAGAACTTTAGAGAGAGGGGAGAGGAAGAATCAAATCGTAAGGTAATGATCAACACAAATGAACATAATGATTTGTTTCCCGAGGTTCGGTTCCAAAGAACCTACTCCCCATTGAGGAGGCCACATAGGTCGGGTCTATTTTAACCCTTTCCCTCTCTAAAACGGTCACTTAGACCGGTTGAGTGCTTCTTCTTAATCTCGAGGGTCACTTAGACCCACAAGGATCACCACACAATTAGGTGTCTCTTGCTAGCTTTACAAGTCACTTGAGAATTTAGAAGGAGATGAAGAAAGCACGATTAATAAAGCCAAGCAACAAGAGCAACAAGAAAAACATAAGATCACACTCTCTCTAGACTTTCCAAGGCACTAATCACTAATGATTACTAGTCACAATTATGGCACTTCAAGAGGCTTGTAAGCTTTGAATGTGTCTTGGGATGAATTGCTTGCTCTTGTATTGAATGTAGGTGAATAGAATGCTTGGATGAAGTGAATGGAGGTGGTTGGGGTTATATTTATAGCCACCAACCACTTCCTACTCGTTGCCTCCTTTCTGCTAATGGCGAATAGTCTGCGCTGTGGCGGAACCGCCTGAATTATTCCAACTTAAGTGCCTAAGTCCCACCTTAGAGGCTAGACCACACTTAAATAGGAATAAAATGCCAGTCCCTCGGATCTAGTCCGACAAGGCCACTAACAAGATCAAGTACCATGTACTCACTCAAAGGTGAGGCAAAGAGCAAATACAATAAAGCATAAAACCATACATTAAAGAAGTGCTTAAAGTTATTACAACATCATCGGAGTTTTGCAAAAGTGGTAATCATTATTCGGAATGCAGCGGAATTTAACTAACGGTAAGTAAAAGGGAGGATGGAGAAGCCTGGCCCATCACTCCTTCGGCTCCTCTCCTGCCGAGGTAGGGTCCCACTCGACTGTCCAACCCGGTGGCAAGGTAGACGGCCAAGTCACTCCAGCAACCATATCCTCCAGAGAACCTATAAAATTATGGCACAAGCAAGGCTGAGTATACTAATACTCACCTAGACTTACCCGGTGTGAGGAGTCTACTCCTCTACCTCTAGATATGTAGCTTTTTGGCTGAGGGGTTTGGGTTGCCAAAAGCACTAGCTGAGTCTAAAATCAAGTTTTAGTTTTTCAAGTTTTAGTGTGATTCTCTTAAGACTAGATGTGTACCTGGCTAATCATACATGGTATCAAGCATATTAACAATCAACATCTTTTCCAATCAACTCATTTCCACTTATTACTCAATGCGGTACAATGGATCAAGCAGTCTCATTAGCTGCGAGAAGCAGACGATTCGAATCGAGTTTTTAACCTTGCAAGGTAAACCTAAACACACGGCGTGGCGAGGCACTCCGTCCCCACACACATCAACTGTCCCCATCGATTCCCCGTCAACAGAACAGGGCTCACCGCCTTGGCGTACAATGCCTCACTGACCCCGACTGTCGTCGTGCAGTGACCGCGCTTGTACCCACCATAACCGGAATGGGAGACCACGTCTCAGGTCGCGTGAGGGGCAAAGTTTGCTGCCAGGTTCACTCAGGTACTAGGCTTACCAATTTACCATATTTCTCGGCATGTGCTTAGTACGTTCAAACGCTTGACACAGGTATCCGCACGTTAATCCTTATTCCCATTTCGTCTCGTAGACCACGCATCCCCATGGATCCGTGCCCACAGACCATCATCATTCCGATATAGAAAATGGATATAATCAATTCCTGACCTCGCGCGAGTGCTAGAAAAATCACTCGACTTCTACCGAGATCCCTAATTAGCAAAGCAGCTACTCGACCTAGCATACTAGTATCCATCTCAAAGGAAATCCTGAGTTTATGCAACTAGGGTTTCAGTCAACTCCTACACTTAAGTGCACAGTACAAGCCTACAAACATTAAGTGTAGTAAAATAGCATATAAAATGGTTATGCATAAAACCGGGGCTTGCCTTTCAAAGCTGGGACAAACAGATCCTCGATGGCAGGCTCTGGTGCTGGCTCCTGAGCTACCTCCTGAGCAACTCCTTGCTCCGGAACGAGGATGTACTCTCCGTCAGCGAGATTACAATCTATCGAATGCAATGAATAAGATACATGTATATTAATGACATGTTAATTTAGTAAATACTAGGTATGTGAAATAATTATGATAGGTACGCTAGGGTTTCCTTATCGGATGGTGTCTTAAGTGTTTGGTATACAATTATTTTTGGGTCTTATTGAACTTAAGGATTTTAATCATCTCCTTCCTATTTTATTGGACTCCTAGAGATTAATTCTTCCACAATCCCCTTTTTACTTTCTATTTATGCTTGTTTTTGAGTGCTCTTGAACTACCATGGTAATTTAGAATTTTCCAAAAATGTTGCAAAAATTACAGGGGGTAGATATTGGTCTCTGTAGTTTATTCTAAAAATTTGAGGTCAGAATTAATTCAGATAAACCTTGTGCGAAAATATCAAAAGTGAGGGTAAAAGGGCACTTTGCACTACAGCTCTAATTTTGGTTCAGGGTTCTGGACTAAAACTTATTTTTACCAGGATTCATGTGTGATAATAGGTCTCTGTGCCAAAAATCATAGAAAAAGTCCTAATGGTTATTTAATTGTGATTTTCTAAAGTTTAATGTCAAAATGCATTTATAACTAACTTGTTATTTGAAAAATGTCAAACAACAAAACTTATACTTTTCCTAGATTCATACTAACATAATATTTGTTATCCCAAGGATTGGGGTGCTTTCTCCTTAGGATTATTTTTCTAGGATTTTTTTTCTAATTTCTTATTGTTTTTATGAAATAACATGTGTATTTCTTTTGTACTAACAGAGGGTTCAACAAAATTTTCTAGTGAACTATGTTACTAAAGTAAGCTAGGAAAAATGTGGTTGCCCTCTGGTTCTCATTTTAAACTCTCTTTTCCATTTTCTAAAGGTTTGGACCAAAGCAAGTTTTAGTGGTTAATCCTTCTTACTCTGGTGTACTGAGGAGTTTATCATTTTTAAACAGGGTAGTTAGTAGTTAATTATGTCTCTAATTTTTTTCTTAACCTCAGTCCAAAAATATAGCTATTTTTCCCTTATTTATTTAGTTTTTGGTCAGTTTACTATTTAAATCAAAACTTTAAAAAGTCTTGCAGTACTCAGGGTGTTTGTTATTTTTCCTAAGTAGTTCATATTATTTAGAACCTAGCAAAATTAGTTTGACCAAATTTGGTTGGGTAAAATTCGAGTTATGAAATTTGCAAGTTCTGTATCCATTTAAAAGAATAAACATTAAAAGGTTTAAGGAAAAATCAGTTTGCACCGAGACCCCTGGGATTTCCCTTAACTAATCCTTTAAACTGTGCCCCTGCGGAACTATTCCTCTGAGTCACTGACTTCGCAAAAACCCCCTTGGCCTTTTCTTCTTTCAACCCGGGCTCCTTTCCCCTTGTAACAGTAACCGCGGAGAGGAAAAAGGGTGGCGCGGCTTACCGGCGGTGAGGGAGGTCCGGTGAAGGGCTGGGAGAGATCCGGGAGGTCCTGGCGGTCACATCGAGGTGCGGTTCATTGACGGTGATGGCCGGAATAGGTCTGACCGCGTGCGCAAGCGGTCGGGCTTGTCGGCGACGGTTGCTCCGGCCTGGTCACGGCGGTAGGGCTCAATCAAATGGCACAGGGAGCTTCACGGGATGCCAAGGGTGATATAGGTACAAGGAATCGACGAATGGATTACCGTGGAGCTCGGTCTACGTGCGACAGCGACCGGTTGAAGTCCGGCGACGTCGATCTGGCGCCTCCGGTGAGGTATAGTTCAATCCCTGGCTCGGGGAGCTTCACTGAGGTCCGTAGAAGCTAACCCGAGGGTCGGACGGGATGGGGAGTGGCTAGTTTGGCCGGTCTACGGTGGTCGTGGCTTGCGCGGCCGCTAGCACGCCGCTCTCTGGGCAAACGTCGGCGAACTTGTGCTCGGATTGGGTCAGGGACGTGCAGGGGTGTACGGTCGAGGCCAGGGTGGCTTTTATAGCCGCGGGCGTGGGCGCGGGGTTGACACGGCACGGGCTGCGCGCGTGGGCGGAGCGCCGAGAGCGTGCTCTGGCGTCGCCAGGGCGCGTTGAACACGTGGTCGTGTTCATCTGCCCGAGTTCTTGCACCTGCAAAGCTCCAAAACGTGCGAATCTAGCCAAGTGTCTTGTGCAAGATCTCTTCCTGGCACCTAGGGCTAGCTAGTTTGTGTAAGTTCCAATGGAAGGTCTGCCCTAGTTTACAAGATATGTGGGCGCCAAGTCTTGTCTGTCTGCACTGTTCACCAGCGACAAAACTGATGCCAAACCATGTCAAACGACATTGGTTTGATTTCAAATTTTTCAGGGGTGTGCCTTGGGTAATTTGGCCACTTTTTGCTATTTGGTCCAATTGGTTTTGGCGCCAGCACAAAGGTGAACACATCTGATCTTTAGGCTAGGGTTGGTTTTGAGACTTAGAGAAATTTTTTTGATGGCTCTATTGTGCTCTTCACTTGGTGAACTGATTTGGGGTTTTTGTTGGGCCTTTTTGTAATATCTTCCTTAATACATTTTGTAGATTTTCTAATGTACTTCATCTTTGGTAAAGGTTTCCTTTCATGATTTGGCCATTTTCCCACTCTTTCCCCTTTAATCCCATGTTTAGGGTTTAATGGCTTAAGAGGGGAATTAGGGTTTTGGAATCTTTTTCATGAGTGAAAATGTATGAAGACTAGGGTTTCTTTCTTGTTATGATCAATACTTAGCTTAATCATGATTCTAAGCTTTTAGTGCCTTCACTTTCCAATTTAGCATAAAGGATAAGTAGGACATAAATGTGTTCATTGAGCTAGGGCCTTGGGTAACACCTGGGGTGTTACATGCGCTCCTAGTCCGGACGATCCGCCCCTGCACATAAACGGTTGAAATCGCAACTGTCAGTGGTAACGGCTATATCAACGGCTATAAGTGCATTAAATGTGTCGTCGGATATTAAATAATGCAGTCGCGGATGGTCCGGCTGTGCACCCCGGATAGGCGCTAAAAATGCATTTTTCCGAACCTGTCACCTTTGGGTTTCTCTGGTTTTTCAACGAGCGGACCGTCCGCACCTGAGGCCGGACGGTCCGAGCTTGGTCCTGGATGGTTCTCTCTTCTCGTTCGGACAGTCTGTAGTGTAAATGCGAGTTTTGCATAATTTCTGTCCGAGGCACACCTTGGTGTCGCAGACAGTCTGCCGGAATGGGCCGAACGGTCCGCGCATAGGTGAATTCTCTAAAACGTTTCTCCTATCCGGAATAATCTATGGTATCCCGGACAGTCGGCTTAGAATTGATATAGATAGACTTATGCACCTGAGAATTAATCAACTAGGCAAACTAGTTAGTCCATAAGATTTGTGATGGTCGTCAAGCACCAAAATCAATTATAGAAAATGGTTAAGGTAATTTCCCTTTCACAAACTATGTGAATCAAACTAAAGCTTGATTGATCTCAACATTCATATCAAGAAGATATTGAAGCAAGGATCATAATATTGAAGAAATAGTTGTCATCAATTGCTTAATGGTCATCCAATAAATGATGTGGCTTAAGGGTGGATCAATAAGGTGAATATGGCAAGGAATGGGCTTTGAGGGACTAAGCAAAGGTGAAGGAAAAGCGACAGCTTGGAGACCAAGGTGCCATAGCTAAGGTGAAAAAGAGAGTACTTGGATTGAGTCAAGGTACTAATCGAGTTATGAGTCATTATGTAGAGAATCAAATCATTATTGCATCATAAGTAGAAGTGACTTGAAGCCATGAATTGAACTCATGTGTTGAAATGTTTCAACTCACATGCTCAAGGTTTATTTGCTCAGAAGAATTGAGACAAATATAGTTGCAACACTTATGAACGAACTTTCAGAAGAAATGGCACATAAAGACATTGAAAACTCAAGTGGTTGCAATAGACATGTTCTATTGATCTTGAGTACAAGTATGTCATATTATTAAGACAATGCAACATGAATCATAGACAAGTCTCAAGTGCTCAAACTAACCTAACCCAAGAACAAACCTGAGAGAAACACAATTCCAAACCATGTCTGAACTCTCCTCAACCACTCTCTTTGTGAGGGTGAGTGATTAGTGTATGATTAAGTGTTGTTTTGAGAGATTAACTATTAAAGAGTAAAAGAGAGCAAGGCAAATATTGTTCATAAATACAACACAAGTTTTATTTGTTGTTAATTTTCAAACATTCCTATTCACCCTCCTTTAGACGACATCAATATCCTTTCATATAGCAGGCGACAAAAAAACTCTAATGGTGTCATAGGAGCTCACTTGTGAGTGTTACAAGTGTGTAGTCCTTTAATAATAACTATATTTAAGGTAGAAGTTATAAAAGCCCCTATTGTAGGACATATGAGGTATTTAAAGTTTATTGAAGTTACTAGGGAGTTGATGCTCCATTGGAGTGCTTTGGCCACCAAAAGTGCTTAAGGAATTATTAGATGGATAGCATAGTACTTTATGAAGTGTTTAGGGTAATTAGACCACCACATTAGTGCATTGCTGTAGACTTAGGTTGAGTGTTTAATACCTTTTGTCACTCAGTGCTTGTGGGCGTTATTGTTGTACACTAGTGGCTTTTAGTCTAATAATATCACCACTGTGTTTATGGAGTGGTTGTCTTGCTCATACTCGAGAACAAGGTCCATAGCATTTGGGACAGAAGCTTGATAGTGATATTACTCACTTGCATGTGGGCAATGATCCACATGCTCCACGAAGATATCTGATCAAAATCTTGACCCTTACGACAACATCCTTGCAAGGGGTCCTAATGATGACTAACAGAAAATGCGAGATTTTAAATACTCAGAAAAAATATCATTGTCAACATTGCCTTATATTAATGCTGAGAGCAAAGACGTGCTTCTAGCATGTCCACATCGACTTTTAATCCTTAGTCGTCCGATTGTATCTCAACAGCAAGGAACGAAAGCAGTGGCCAAAGGAGCTTTTGTGTGTATGCACATATTTGCACCAATTTCCAGATGTAGTCCAGCATGCCTGCCTTCTCCCTTGCGAGACCTGGAGCTGATCTGGAACACACAGCCACGTCCTACCCATGGCCGGCTCTAGTCATAGAGCCACTAGGGCGGCTGCCCTAGGCCCCCAAATCCTAGAGGTCCCAACTCCTACAGTTTATTATATAACTAATATTGAGAGTTTTAAAGTTAAGCTTGCGAGAATCACCTATGTCTTCTATAGAGATTTTTTAGTATGTCAATTTAATGAATTCATACCATAATGTTCATATAGCTTATCGAATCTTATTTACTATATATGTCATGGTGACATCAACTACTTGAGATCTAAATCTCCCAAGAATGATTGAATGGTTTGGCCATCTTATGTATCGAGAAAAAAAATATTAGATAAGATTGATATCAACATAATCATTGATGACCACTCAAAAAAATGTTAGAAGAAACTTTTGAGGCATTGTAAAATTTATTTGGTATAATATTTTGATATTACAATAATTGTTATCTATATAATGTAAGATTATATATATGTATACTGAAAAATGTTATACTTATATAGGAGGCCCAATTTTTATGTTCGCTCTAGGCCATCATCGAAATCTCAACTTCGGTCGGACTCCTACCTAGGTCCTTGCTTTATTTCTTTTCTTCTTTCTCTTGGTGAAATTCATGGTAGCTTTCCTTTTTTACTGAGTCTACATAATAGTTCGTGCTGGTGCATTCGTGCACTAGGAATACACGTAAGTGTTGATACATGCACGCAAACACACATATTATTACTTGGAAAACATTGGACACGCACACACAACAGATAATGTGTTGTGTTGTGATTGTTTATCCATTTTTAACTGAATGTTTTGATAATATATTTACTACCAGTCTACCACATAATATACAGATCTATTTGCTTATAGTGATAAATGCTCCTTTGACCTAACACTTTATTTGATAAAATCTACGAAATAAAATCTGTGATACTTATACAGATTCACATCCAACTCTAACCTTCTGAAACACAAGATAAATACTACTTTGACCTAACACTTCCTTGTACGTTAACATAATACTATCTCCATCCTAAAATATATTTCTTTCTAGCCTTCTTTTTTCCATCCACATTCGAATGAATGGTAATAAATGTAGACATACATAAAAACTACATTTGTAGGTTAATTGATGAATGTATGTTTATTCTCATACGGAGAGTACATCGCACTAAGATCCAACTAATAGATCTACCCAATTGTTATATCTTTCGTATAGATATATTATTTGCAATACATATGAACAACTTGTTTAGAAAGATAACAGTTTTCTTAAGACTTATGTTACCAAAATGTTTTCTACGTGTGTGTGTGACGCACGCTAATTACTAGTAATTTTGTATTTCTATCTGTCAGGGCCTAAGAGGCCTACGGAGGGGCTGCGACAGCAGCAGCCGTGGGCCCTCAAGGGGATTAGATAAGGATTGTTAAAGATAAGATTAAAAGATTAGTTGAGATTATTTAGGAGATTAGTTGAGATTATCTAGGAAGGTTATCAGTTAGTAGTTTGTTGAGAGTTTTTAGGAGATAAGGATCTCTAGCTAGATAGGGGCGGCCAACCGGTCTATTTATGTAATCAATGAATGAGAAATAAAGCAGGCAAGAATTAGAAGGGAGAAACCCTCCTCTTGCTCGGTCGTGGACAAAGGCCTCCGACCGACGTTTCTGCCCATCCATACACCTCTCCAATCCCTCACCGATCTAGCGACCATAACACTATCTCATTTAAGTTTTTGCACTTAATTGCTTTCTTGGTTGCATGCTTTACATTCGTAGTCTAGCCTACTAGTTAAGTGGTAGGATAGAAACCCAGGACACAAAACTATTTTGCGGTACATGCAGACAGTTAGCAAAACTTTAATTGCGGATTTTAGTCAGAAATATTGTATAGTTTTTTCGTAGAAAAGAGAAGCCAAGTTTAGTTTTAAGACGCCTGGTCTAACTTTCCTCTTAGGCGTTAGGACCCGTTTACGGTGGATAAAAACAATTAGGAACTGAATTCGAGTCAGAGAGGAAATGATGAAATGGCAACAAGAAGAATTATGTGGTTAATATTTGTAGCTCTGCTGTTTTATGGGTTATATAGAAACTAAGAAATAATGTTTTTGGGCAACACACTGGAGGAACATAGGGGAGATGCTAGGGATGATTGCAAGGACACTAGAGTGTTATGCAAGGAAGAACATCACTACATCAGCAGCAGCTGGACTCTGGATAGCATGGTACAAAAGCTGGACTCTAGACAGCATGGTGCAAAACATCAGAGGTATGGTGGAATTCGAGTAGCAGGAGGCACATAAGCAAGCGTTACAGGGGACTGACCTGGATAGTATTAGTGAGATTTTTATGGTTCATAGATAGCTCCAGTTATTAAATTGTTAATCCGGGCTAGCTCCAGTGATTTAGGCGGACATGTCATCGATGCTGGACGCTCGATTTATTCATCCAATAAAACAGGGGACTTCCCTTTTCTTAAAAAAAAAAGATCATGACAAAGGATGTGTTGCCTACATAAACCATACCATCAACCAATGCCCTGCGGTGCAAGGAAAGCTGAAAAGTTTAAGTGAATGGTAATTAGATCAGCATCAGCCTACCCTTACTGGAAAGGAAATACTGAACCAGCATATAGCTACCATAAATGACCCCTGTTGCATTCTACATTTGTTACTTCTTTTCTAACACAACCAAGCAAATAGAACAAAAATATTTGGATATTCCCAAAAGTACGTGTATATATACCATCCACGATGAGAGTATATTCGATCTCATGTAGATTGGGGTAGGCTAGATGAGACCACACAAGTCACACAAATAGATGGCAAAATGTTGAATAGAAAAAGTATCAGTGATAATATAGTAATAATAGAAGTAATAAGCACACAGAAGACAGCATTATTATGCATATTGAGGTACGATTGGCCAAGGTTCAACGACTCCATTTCTAGTTATTTGACCTCCAAATTATTACATCAAATGAACTCATCAGCATCACTCCAGCTCTTTGACCTTCTTCTTGAGGTTAGACAGCATGATTTCCACGAAATCTGCCAAGAGGGCATCTCCAGAATGCACGAGGAAGATCAGATTGTCTGTATTACCCAATGGCTCAGGAAGATACGCGTTTGAAGAACTAGCACTGCTCTTGGAACTCGAAGGAATGGCATAGCTCCCACCTGCTTGCCGTGTGAGCCCTATGCGCACAAACAGCAGTTCCTCCATCTCCATCAGCCATGGCTGCTGGTGCTTTCCCTGTGTTGCATCTCCGGCAGTGACACCATAATAGTCAGTAGAAAGCTTGTATTGATTCTCCGCTTCTCCTCCAAGTATCAGCTTCTCAATCTTACGTCGATCAAGCAGGTCCTTGAAGAAGCATGAAAGTGCAACAATGGCATCACTGACCTCTTCCAGTGATCCAGAGAACATTGAGATGGCCCAAACAGCAGCGGCGCATACCAGTGGTGACTTCACATGCCGGAGCGCCCTTAGTAGACCTTTCAGAAGTGGGCCTCGCAACGACTGGTCGGGATTCATGATGTCTATGATGTACAGAATACTATCAATGAACACACTGTACTTGGGATCTAGTGTGAATTCTACAATACACCCCGGAAAAGCAGCATGGCATTCTCTGATCGCCTCCTCTAGCATCTTGTGGTACTCGATATGGATGTTAGCAGCCCTATTCAGCTCATTATCAAGGAGCAATAGCACAGCACTGATGTTCCTTGGAGTGAGGAGCCTCACCATCAGGTTCAGAAGATTCTTTCGAACAGCAAGATTGCAATTTGATAAAGCTGCTAGGACATCCACAGCAAGGTCACTAAACCCTGGGTGGTGGACCATGGTCGTACTTACTTGCTTCAGCCTACCAAGCATCGCAACCATGCTGCTTACCTCAAGTGGTGATTGTGGTGACACTGTTGCAAGCATATGGCAATAGGCTCTTGCAATGGCAAATGAAAATCCTGGAACAACAGGGGGCAAAGAGAGCAGGGCATCTGCACATGCACACACCACAGTGCTGTACGGTGACAACATCAGTGAGGCGAAGGCTGTGACACACCTTGTGTCACTGATGTTTACCGGTGAGAGACGGAAGAAAGTACATATGATTTTGACTGCAGACAATTGATCCTGGACTGTCCACAGCCTCACCATATTTGAATCACGCTGAATACGGCGAAGGCCTTGATCCATAAAACAACACCAGATGGCATGGAGAGCCTCACCACGAGCTGAGGAATCCATGTTCATGCGGTTCTTGATGACGGCCACCCTGATTGCCTTTAGAGTAAAGGAAACACACCTCTTGATGGCAGAGTCATGGTCAGGCTTCTCCAGATTGGAAGCAAGACCAGCGATCAGGCGGCACAGAAGCTGGGGTTCAGGGATTTTACCTCCAGCAATCAACGCCGAGGCTTGATTCACGGCAGAGACGTTAGCCACCAAGTTCTCAGACTCAAGATCGGCCACGATCTTCCCGAAGTCACCGCATGGCGCAGTGTTCTCCATGGCCATGAGAGCAAAAGGGGAATTCTCAACCACTTGGTTCAACTTTTTTTGGTATGTTTTGGGCTTGGTGATACTGTGTGTAGCGCGTGGTCTATATCACGCGTTTGACGTTTGTCTTCTGCCAGAAAGGTTATAGATAGCATTAAATATTTACGTTTGCGGTGAGCTGTATCCAGAATTTTGCTTAAGCTGTACTTGATTTATTATTTGGAATGCAATACAAACAACGGAATGCTTCACATACAACACATTTGTAAAACTGCATTCAAGACAGGTACCCAACCCCTATGATTAATAAGTGAATTTCCACCCGAGTGATTTAACTGTTTAATTCCCTTGGTGTAATGTGGTTGTACAAATGGTTGGCAACACTCAACCAACATGTGGTGTGCAACTCATACAATTCTATCTGGCATGGCTCAAGCGAGTCATAACACAGCAAAAAGAACTTTATAGGCAAGTTATATCATAGAAATGGTTGTCATTATTTAAGATATATATATATAATGCAAGCCTAATTTCAATTTCAAATTATGTACATTGAAATCACAAAATTTTATTTGAATATTCAGATAAAGTAAGCAATAGTGGTAAGAAATGTTTGACTTGCAATGGCCAACTTAACATATTATAAGTTACTGTTCCAACAGTAGATATACAATTATGCTCTAAACATTAGCTGTTGCATATCAAACTACATCAAAATTGATCTTACCATTAGGAATTATATGGACATTCATCCAAATTTCTTGTAACATACCGGTTTTTGTCGTTTTATAAAAAGACCAACTTTCACGAAAAAACTGCATGAATGTGTGTAAACAGTTGGTCAAACATAAGTTAACTTTTCCACCTTGTCTCACTTTCAAACCACAATTTCAAAATCGTTTGCAACACAAATCCTTATAGTGATGTTGACCAAGTCAACACTATGATAAAGGTGAATCAAAAATAAAATAATTTCGAGAAAAAAAACTTTGTCTAAATTTGAGCCTACACTCGAATTCAACATGCAACTCTCACAAGCATTTTCTATTATTTATAAAATGAAACCTAATAACTCTCTCTCTCATCTTTTTCAAAAGAAACTATTAAATCAGGTAGTGCTCTTCACAAAGTGTAATTGCTTGAGTATTCGATTCGTATTTTGGATTAGGTTTTGGCTTTGGGTTAGAGTTTGTTTTCTCTAAAACAACAGAGCTGAAAAATAAGGAAACCCTCCTTCCTTCTCTATCCGGCCTGCAGCCAGCTTGGCGGTTGGCCCACTCTGCCTCCTCCCTGCTGTGGCCCACCACCCCCACCAGCCCAACTACACGCTGACCCAGCAGCCCAGACTTCACCTCAGCCAGCAGGTGACCCAAACCACCAAGCAGCCCATGCAGCCCAGCTCCCACAGCCTGCCAGGCCGGCCGCCAGCGCCCTAGGGAAACCCTAGGCGCGGGTGCTCCTGGGAGGGAGCCATCACCACCGTATCTTCGCTCTATGGTTGCGCCCTTAGCATTCGTGCCACTCCCGATAGCTCCCTGGAGCCCTCCCTAATGTGTGCTACGTGACCTCGCCAAACATGGATGGCGAGGATGGTCGCCTCCTTTAAATTTCATGTGCTTCAATTAGTTTCCCCTCTCCAAACCTCAAATGGTGAAGTGGGACATGTGCTTCAATTTATGTATGCAACAACTGTGTATAATATTATACCAACTTATCTAATATACCAGCTTTGAATTTGTCTATTGGATGTCTATTTCCGAATTAAGTTTCTATCTCCCGTTCGTTTCCGTCAAATTCCATTCGTATTAGTTCATTTTCGTCTGCATGTCCTGATCCTATTTTCGATTTTAACTTATCCAAACGTGATTCATCCCTCCCCCTATACCCGGGTATGGTCGGTCCTTGTGCAACAACATTATCACATACCTTTTAGGTTGCAGCTGTCAGATGAAAAGTTGACCATGTTGATCATCATTTTATCCAAATTGTGTCCGGAGTTATTGAATTTCTCTGTCCTAAGACCGTCTGCAGCAGTCTACCCATAGTTTACCCAAAAGCACTGTTTTGTACTATAGATTGCGCTGTTCGCAGAGTAGAGTTTGAATATGGGTATGGGGATGGGTAAGCTGCTGGAGATAGTCTAAGATGCCTGAAAAAGAATAATCAATGCTTTAGGAGCTTCTTGGATCCAGCCAGCTTACATTATGTAGTTCAATCTAGAAATGCAATGCTACTATGTAGTTCAATCTAGAAATGCAATGCTAATATGCAGCCGGCAATTTAAACAAACCATGAATACTAAAGAGAGTTTGGTAGTATGCTTAAAATTTCCTCAAAGAAATGCACCTTTCTTAGAGCCTGTCAGTAGAAGAAACCCACGCCTGTAGAACTGCAAGCCAACATACCTCTCATGCACCTCTGTGGCAAGTGCGGTCTTGCCGGAGCCACGGATTCCCATGATGGAGATCATCTTGGGCTGCTTTATTTTCTTTAGGCCCACTGACTCATCGATCAAATGTTGTACAAGCCTGTCCCTAGGATCACCGATAACGACAATATCTCACTGGAACTGTAATAATTTCTAACTGGTAACTCTCATAGGTCATACAAATTCAATGACAAAAAATATACATAAATTGCCTTGCACAGAGTTACCCAACATAGTACACATAAATTTCTCTCCGGTAACCCTATGTGTACTATTAAGTTTATGACATCCTTACTTGAAATTAAGCCTCATTCCAATCACACAAACCTAAACATATATATTGTCTACATTTAGTATTACTTATATAGTTGTCTATCCAGATTTCTTAAGTTGCACATGGATCATATGGGACCAATACAAAACAATCGAGAATACTGGAACATTTCTTGCAGTTAAACATACAGTGTTGTCTACCATTTTTTTATAGTCACACATGCACACAGCAGTATAGACAACAGTGTCAGTTTTCTCAAAGATCAATCCATCAAACAACTTAGTTAAGGTGGATAGTAACATTCACTAAAACATACCAGATACCACATAGATATGCAATATCAGAGACCAAGTGTGGGCCTGGGCCTAAGCCCTAAGGCCCTAGTTTTTGGCCCAATAATCTTACAAACCCCTATAAATTGTTAGCCCAATAATGAAGGTCCAACACTAAAAGCTAGTGTCCTCAATCATCAGCTCCCAACCGTCTGTCTGTCACGCTACGCAGAGGAACAAGTGGCCTGCACAGTGGCATCGCCATTGGTTTTACTATAAGCTGACTAGCTTGTCGGGCACAGAAAGTGATTTCTGCGAAGGGCTAACCCTATTGGTGGTTGTGACTGTGAAGGGAGGGTGCCGTGACGGAGGTGTCGCCAAAGGGGGTGGATGCTCTATGAGAGTTGGCGGAGCATTTGTGCGAATCTTTGAAGAGTTTGTGTGTGCGAAGGTAGGTGGTGCCCACTTTAGGCTGCCAAGGTTCTAGGGATATGTGACAATTAAGAGTTTTTGTGGGAGCCCTCGGTGGCCCGATGGTGCACCCTCCTCGTGTTCTCCTTATGTTGCCTGATATGGCGAGGATGACTCCAAAGGTATATCTCGAGTTGTAGACGGTGACCTGAGTAATCAGTTCATTCTTAATTTGTTGTTGTTGTTGCCGAAGTTGTTATATTGGTGGTGGAAAAGGTAAGGCGAGGTGTGGATTTCACATTTAAGGCGGGGTCTGCAGGTTTGTTACTATGTAGGATTACAAAGGTGCGCGACTTTGGTGGTGAAAAGTGTAATGGTTGCCGTCGAGCGAAAGGGTCTCTAGCCTAGTTAGTTAGGTGGTCTGAGTAGCCGTGGGAGAGAATTTCAGGACGGGGTTAAAAAAATCACCTCGTCTGTCCCACGCCAAAACACAGGCCTAAGGTCCGGCCCCGGTCGCGATCGTTCTCACATGGGCTACAGCACAGTTGTGTATTAGTGGGATAGGGGTTTGGGGGGTTTTCTTGACCTGCATGAGGTCTTCTTCTTAGTTGTAATGCCATGGGGCGGTCTTAACCCCCGCAGATCGAGTTTTTTTAATGGTTGTCGTCGAGCTGATTGTTATAGGTTTGGTGTTGCTGGTTCGAAGTTGGGTAATTGTGGAAATGGTGGTAGGGGTGTTCCGTAGTTGACAAGGGTGCAGTTGTATGGTGAGTTGGGTGGGATTATCCAGGGGTTTTGGGTGTGATTGACAGGTTTTGGCGCAGAGGTTGATTGCCGAGATGCTGCAGATGCTAGGCATCGAAAACCAATTGAGAAAAATGCATCGAACAGAAAATTAATGGTGCAAGGGAGACTGGTTGGGAGAACTGAGAAGCTATTTGAGGAGGTAAAGGATTTATGTGTCAATCGTTGTTATTGTCCCAAATATGGAAGATGTACTAACTATTAGAGGTTCAAGGTATCGAGCACAACAGCAGGTAACCTACTACCATCATTCAGCCATGAATGCGCTCCACGGTGGGTTAAAAGAAAATCTCCAAATGCTTTCACTAGCAGGTCAAATAGAGGTAAAACTGGGGCAGGAAAACCGATTCCACAAACAACTAGATGATAATTAGTACCCATACAGTCACAGAATTTTAGTCAGCCTACATGCAGGTGCGGGGAAAAAACGCACACAATGACCTGGCCCTATCGAATTGAATGCATAAGACTACCAAGGCGAATTAACTGGGATTGGGTCTGTAGCGATGGGAGGTACTCCATGAGCTCACCTCCTGCCGAGACTGGGGGCCATCCGCCCCGATCCGAGCACCGTTAGGACTCGCTACATCACACCATTGGGCCTCCCTACGCTGTCATCCCTACACGGGCAAGCAGAAGCGGTCAAGCTCGTTGCTTCGATGGGGCCCCTTAGTGCAGCGACACTAGACGTAGTAGAAGGAAAGGAGTAGGCCGTGCTTCTCACCGCTGCACCTCCAAGATTCTTTGAGATCTTCATCCACGGTCGCAGTTAGGATGGCTAGGGGCGTGGGGAGAGTCGAGGGGTGCCGCCGATGCCGAGATTTGGATCTTAGCCGAGATGAACGGCCGCCATCGATCCAGGTGAGGAGGTGGCTCCTGCTAGCCTCGCTCATCGTCGAGCAGCATTTGCCGTGGGTTGCAATTGCAAGGCGGCAGCGAAGCGCCCGACGAGGAGCACCGGACAGCACGGAGGAGAAGCGGTGGGTCAGGACTATACGGGGGGCATGGGTGGACAGTGTAAAATTGAATGACACTTTTTGATATTATTTGTAGAATAAATTTTAAAATAGTAGGTAAGATAGATGATGAGAAATAAAGAATATGTTATAGTTTCTTAGCCCCAGCTACGATAGAATAATATGCATCTTCTGTCATTTTATTGGACGTTTTTGTTGGATTTGAACGCGCATCGGGTTACTTACCTTCTACAACCTTCTCTCTTTGAATTCATCTCTCAAAATAAAAAAGCTTCTTTCTTCTGGATTTAGTGTTCATATTAGCTTCCTTCTCAAAAGTAAGTATACCGAGCATTCATCTCTGGCTCTAGCATTCTCTCTATCATACTGTCTATCTAACTCTTTTCAAGCTCTGCTATGTAAATGGTAGATGTATGTTTTTTCTGGAGATAGCCTAAAGCTCTGTTTTATACTGCTTTAGCTTTAAAAATTATGAAGTTGGCTAAGCGAGTAAATAAAAGCTTTAGAAAATCGTGAAATTAAAGTAGTTAACTTTTAGAAGACATTTAAATGAGTTATTTTGTTTATTATTTAGATTAAAAATAATTTTTTAAAAATATTTAAATTTATATTATAAACTCTAACTTCACACTGAAGCTAAAACCTAGAGCAGTCATAAACACTTAGTAAAGATCAGATTATACAAGAATCAAGCTCTATTTGTATTCATTTTTAATTAAACCTAATTAAGGATTCAAACTAATCGTGAAACATTTAAATCGAGATTTATTACCACCCTAGTCGAGACTCACGGCTAGAAGGTTGTGAATAGACATGCATTTTCTAATAAACATGGAGCCCGGAGGCACGATAAGGCACGCATCAATGATCCTCGAATTTAGCCTGCTGTGCTACTTAGGTTCACAAGCTCTTGAAACTCGAAAAATAGATGTTATAATTTGGTTGGCCCATTTAAAATCAGGTTTAATCAAATTGGCGCTGGGGGCGTACTAATGGAAGTGTGGGACCCAAGTGATGCAGCATGCCATGTTCGGATGACTCCAACGTGGCACGCCACGTCAGTATCCTGGATTCGAGAGTTTGAGGACGTAAGTGACATAACGTGACAAGTTCGAAGACCACTAATGTATTTTACTTTTTTTAAATCATTTTGTTGCACATTGTCAATATATTAAATAATGATTATCCATATTAGATCTAATGTCTCTTGTTGCCCTATGTATTTTGCAAAAACACCATCTAAGCAGAGTAAAAATGGTGGATGGTAATAGTGAAAGGTGGTCTTTACAAAATATAGAGCACAACCAGAAAATGTTAGATTTGGATGGATGACCATGATTTAATGTGTCATGTGCATCAAAGTATTATTTTACTCTATTATGACCCTAAAGAATGTGTCCACACCCTTTATGCCCCCATCGTGCCCCCGCCTTTGTCCCTCTCCCACGCTCGCGCATGAAAACAGCCACCCACGCCTACGGATCTCGCCTGCGCTAGTGCATGCACCCAGCACCTGCCATTGTCTCGTTCCCTCAACCATGCATGGACCAGCCCCCAGAGCCGACGTCGTAGGAGGCCACGACGGCGCGCTCGCGCCGGGCCCTAGATCGGTGGACACAAGTCGTTTCCGTTTGCTTGGAACTCTCCACTGCTTCGCCACTCGCCAAGGCCGTGGCAGGAGCAGAGGCGGTGTGCTCGATCCGCATGTGACAAATTATGGATAGCTGGGGGAACCCCACCATCGAGGTCGACCTCGTAGCCGGGGACAGAAAATCCACCTGTGTGTCGTCACGAGCACCCAAACTCTAACCCCCTCTACTCCTAGTCGCCCCCATTCTCGACACCGTATCAGGGGAAGGAGCACCGCCATTGGTACACTGTGCTCAACGGGGCATCCACAAGTATCTACGAGGCAGGCGTTCACGAGGATCTATGAGGGCTTGTTCGGTTGTAAGAGATTTGTTGGGGACTTGTTCTCAAATGCTATGAGTTAAGAACAAGGCAACACAAAAAATGTTAAACGTTAAAGTCCTTCGTCCTTCGAAGCATTATTTCCCTTGAGGATATAATGATTTCCGGACGAAGGTTATGAAGGACATACCTTCATAAACACAACATATAATAATGAAGAAGAAGACATATGAAATGTAAAGGATAACGTAAACAATTATATATTATTATTAACTCATTTCTATATTATTACTATGGAAAAATAGAAATGATATCAAATTACAAATGTACCTTCGGCTTAAAAGAAGGTAATAGTACAAGCGTGACGCAAAAGCAAATGCCAAGTCAGCGTGAATAGTACGGGGGCACTGTTCACCTATTTATAGGCGTGGGACACAGCCCATGTAAAATTACACCCATGCCCTTTACATTTGGTAGTAATTCTATAGTAATCCACCAAGGTCTAAATAGCCTTTTCATCTTTAAGTCGGTTTTCTTTTCTGCTATCACGCCGAAGCTTTCCTGCTCACACCTTCGGCGCTGTGTCAACCTTCGTATTCTTTGGGCTTCTCCCACTGTGGTACTGATTTGAATCCGAAGATACCTGTTCACACATTATACTCCAGAAACATCGTTAAATCATGTTTTTGAGGACCTTCGGAAGCCGAAGGCCCCCAACAGTAGCCCCTCGCAATATTGATTTGTTAGAATAATAAATTTAGATTGCGACATGGACGAAGGCCTTAAGCCGAAGGTCCGAAAAAACACCTTTCCTTTGCTAGAATAGCAACATTCACTGACAAGCGGGGTTTTCCAATTTTCAATGCACTGGGCGTATAAATAAGAGCATACCACGAGCTCACTTGGTACGCTTTCTTGCCATCTGCTCTTGCTTACTCAATTTTTAGCTCTTGCGCACCAACACTTGCTTGGCTTTTTAAGTTTTTAAGCTTCGTCTTTGAAAACAGTTTTTTTAGCATTTTCGAAGATGTCTGAAGATAAAGAGGCTGCTGTCGAGATGAAGTTGAGTCTCTCTGAAGAGAAAAACCTGGGGTTTCTTGTAGCAATGTCGAAGACCAATACAGAAAAGATCACCAAAGAGATTTTAGAAGGTTTATCTGAAGATACTGATGATAGCGACGGTTATGATGTGGATAGTGGTGGTGAAGACTCCGAAGATCGCCCTTGGCGACCAAGCCATGCGGTTTTCGGCAAATCAAGTATCAAAGAAAATCATCTTGTCAGTATGAGGGGAAGATATTTCCGGGACTTGTCTGTTGTGAGGGCCGACGAAGGAGAAAAGACTTGTCCGACTCCTGAGGAAAATGAAGTCGTAGTGTTCCGAAGCTTTTTGAAAGCTGGGCTACGATTTCCCCTGAGCAGCTTTGTCGTAGAGGTGCTGAAGATATTTGAAATCTACCTTCACCAACTTACCCCTGAAGCAATCATAAAGATGAATATCTTCGTGTGGGCCGTGAGAAGCCAAGGTCTGGAACCTGATGCGAAAAGTTTCTGCAACATACACGAATTGTTATACGAGACAAAACCCTGGGGTAAGGAACAATATCACAATAATTTCTGCTGCTACAGTTTCGTCTCTCGGTCCGGGTCAAGATGTCCCGTGCCAACCTTTCGGAAGAGATGGCCCGGCGACTGGATGACAGAATGGTTTTATGTGAAGAATGACCTTAAAACACGGGAAGATATTAAAGGTATAATTATGCGCCCTATTTGGCAAAGCTTCGGCCTACGGAGGCCGAAGGTTGAAATGAATGAAGCTGCCGAAGAATGCCAGAGAGCCTTCGGAGTTATTTGCTCTTTTATTGGAACGAGGGATTTGGTCCAAGAGCATATTGCCTTCACAGTATGGCCACTCGCGGAAAAATGGGAAATGCCGCAAGAGACCATAAAGGAGGCCGACGAAGGTGGACTTATCAGGCTGAAATATACTTTCAAGTTCGGAGATAAATTCGTTGAGCCAGATGATGACTGGCTAAAAAGCATTGAAAATGTAAGTGATGAACTACTTGGGGTTTATTCAAAGGCCGAAGATACTGCATTGTCGGCAGCCTTCGGAGGCCGGAAAAAGAAAAGACTCAACCGGGTATTTGATGCAATCGGGTTCGTCTACCCTGACTATCGTTATCCCATTCGAGGGCAGAAAAGAAAAGGCACAACTTCTGCGAAAGAAGAAGCTGCAGCTGCTCCTAGTGAGCCAGCACCGAAAAGAAAAAGAATAAAGGTCCTCACACATCGGCCACGCTATATTGAACCAGTCTCGGTGCCTGAGTTCACCGGAGAGACCTCTTCGGCCACTGAGGCTGAAGAGCCAACCTTGCTGCCAGAAGTCGCAGAACTGGTCGAAGCGCCAACAACAACAGAATTGGAGGAACCAAAGATTTTATTACCAGAAACCAAAGAGATGGCCGAAGCGCCATCGACAGAAAAGATGGAAGAAACAAAAGGATCAACTGAGGGATCAAAAATATCAGAAATTTTAAGTCCTTCAGTAGAAATTGAAGTAGCAAGAATTAAAAAGGGCCCAGCGGTGACTCCGAAAAGAAAAAGAATTGTCAATATGCTAGATGTTCTGGAGACAATTAAGTCCTCAAGCACAACTCCGAAGAAGACTGTTGAAACTTCCGAAGCGGAAACTAAAATTTTTTATACTAAAACTCCAAAGCAACAAGCTGAAGCTAAAGCTGGGCCTTCAGAGCCCACGAAGGTAAAATCCTTGGAAACCGAGGAAGAAAAAATGACGGAGCCAATTCTTGTTGAAGAAATCAGTGTTGTTGCCCCTGAAGCATCCCCCAAAGTCCTTGATTATATTATTCGACATGCTTCGGGGAAAAAGTTGTCTGAAAAAGAAAAGCAAGAGGCCCAGTTTTACGCCCAAAAACTGAAATATCCAAAGGGGGCGTTGATATTCAACGGCAGCGGAGAAGAAGACTTGTATTGTCTCCCTGACAGCAAGGAGATTTCTGTCTGTCGGGAGATGAGCAAGAGCTTCGGTTTCCCAACACTAGAAGACGGGCTCTCGGCATTGTCGAAAAACGAGCTGGCCGACAGCTTGGCATACAATAGCTTAAAGGTGCAAAAAATGAGGTCTTTGTATTTTTTCTTGAGACCAAAATTTTTCGTTTGCTTAAATTTATTGACACACACACATTTTTCTTTGCAGGGCCTTATACTTAGCAATGCCCTCAGGGCCCAGAAAGATGCCGAAGACGAAGGGTGTGTTATGGCCCTGAGCAACCTTCGTTCCGAAGTAATTGAACTAAGGAACGAAGGTCTCGAAAAAGATAAAATATTACATTCATTGATAAATAAAATAAAAGAAGATGAAGCTACTTTTAAAGGTCAAGCTGAGGCTCAGAAGCGTGAAATTGAAGATCTTCGAAAACAACTAGCCAGAGCTAAAGAGGAACGCATACTTGAAGAAACGAAGCGAGAACTTAGCGATCAATGGGCAAATCATTTAGAAGGAACTGTTGAAGAGCTTCGTTCGTCCAAGAAAAGATGCTATGACAAATCTATGGAGTGTGTTAAGAAAATGAAAGCTAGCTTCGCCAGCGTTGGCACATTCTCGAGCGAAGAAAACTTTACAAGAGGCAACCCTGAAGGTCCCATCGAATGGATTAATCACGAAGCTGAGGCCTTTGAGGAAATTTTAAATAGCCGCGGAGACATATGCGCTTTTTCGGGTGCCAGGGGGATTGCCACCATTTTGGAGAGAAAGGGTTGTGAGCATATAAAGATTTTAGCACAGTCCGAAGCTACTTTGTCCTTCGAAGATGCAAAAGATCCTTCAGCCGAAGCTAGCATGGTTGGTGGAAAAATTTTCACCGATGTCTGGGACAATGGTGGTCGAGAGATGGCCCGAGAAATTATCCAAAAAAGCGAAAAGGGCATCCATGATGCTAGAAAAGTAGCAGAGGCTGCTGAGAAAACCGTAGAGCCCGAAGGGCAAATAGGTATTAACTAATGGTTTTTATTGTGTTATAATTTTTGATTTTAAACTTCGTTCGCAATTTGTAATAGCAATGTAGCCGTATCCTGTCCTCCCTCAGATCCTACTAAAGCGCCTCCAGGCCCTCAGCCGAAAGATGACGATGAAATTAAAAAGATGGCTGAAGCTATCATGGATCAAGTTGTCAATCAACTCTTGAACGAAGCTGCGGAAGTAGTACTTAGAGAAGACTAGGTGCTATTGTAAAAACATCTGAAATGTAATATGTGTAATATCTTGTATACTTGTTTTTTATGGCTCAATTCTTTACGATGCATGAAATTTACATACATACCGTTTTTGAGTCTTTGACGAAAAAACACCTTCCCTTCTTTTCATGCTTCGTGAAGAAGAATTTTCATTTATCACAACTATATCCAGAGTGTTCTGATGAAGAATATCCAAGCTTCGTGAAAATATTTTCCGAAGCTACACTCCGAAGATCAATATTGTATCTCCTTGTGACTTAGCATGATTTTCCCTTTTTCAAAGCATTCTTCCGAAGATCAATATTGTGTCCCCTTCTTGTATATGCAGCATGATGTATGATGCTTATGCTATGCGAAATGATATGATGATGTTATGCTATGTAAAATGGTATTTATTCCGAAGATACACGCATATCCCTGCAATAAAACATATAATCTTTTTAAATCAGCGTTGACTTTTCGCTGTAAGCCTCCCTTAGGAGCTTCTTCGCCTTTTACTTCAGCGGAATCAGCGTTTATTTTTCGCTGTAAGCCTCCCTTAGGAGCTTCTTCGCCTTTTACTTTCGGCGGTATTCGCGTTGACTTTTCGCGCTTCGCCTTTTACTTAGGCGGTATCAGCGTTTATTTTTCGCTGTAAGCTCTGCATTCCCTTTGGAACGACTTTTGAGCAGAAAACTTACATTGCGCTCCCTTTGGAACGACTTTTTGTAACTTCAGCAAACTTACTCTGCGTTCCTTAGAACGACTTTTTGTTGCTTCGAAAATTCATACCGTGCCTTTTAAAATAAATTTTTGATAATTCGAAGGTCCTCCTTGCTATCGCAAATCTTTAAGCTTCAACACCTTAAGCCTGTGGGGAAGATATGTTTTCCTTGTGGCAAACAATGAAACTATTACATGAGATTTAAAAAGTGTCCTTTATTACACAGAAAATAAAACTGAATGGAAAAGTCTATTATCAAGGTAGCATATTTGTCAATAAATGTGCTTCGACTCTGGCACAGTGCTATTGACTGTGCGAGCTTCGGACTGTTCTCTGAAGTCCCTTTGGTGTTGAGCATATTGGCCCCCTTCTGGCTGCTGGCCTTGTTGCAGCGGTGGTGGAGGCGGAGGCTGTTGCCAGGAAGCTTGAGGTTGACTCGCCGAAGCTACAGAAACTGCAGGGCGGTTGCCTACATATTCTGGGATATAAGGCGAATGATACGAAGCAGTGTGCATGATCTGCTTCGGCTGACCCTGTTGTGCTGCAACTTCGGCTATCTCCTTTTGCTTCTGGATGGTAACCTGGCACATCCTGGTGGTATGGCCCTTGTTTTCACCACAGAACAAGCAAAATGTTCTCCTTGGTTGATCTCCAAATCTTCCGCCGAAGCCCCTGGCGCCTCTGCCTCTTGGAGCTGGCGGCCGGAAGGAGCTTTGCTGTTGCCCCGAAGCCTGTGAAGAGCCCTGTGGCCTTTGCTGCTGACTCCCCTTATCATCATTTTGAGTAGAGTTGTGAATTGACCTGACGTGCCTCGGATAAAATCTTCCTCCGAAGCCCCTGGTCATTTCGGAAAACCTGAAAGCCTCCTCCCTTCTTTGACGAAAATCATTGTCGGCACGAATATACTCGTCCATCTTCTGGAGCAACTTCTCCAAAGTTTGAGGAGGCTTCCTAGCAAAGTACTGAGCTGAAGGTCCTGGCCGGAGTCCCTTGATCATGGCCTCAATGACAATTTCGTTGGGCACTGTTGGTGCCTGTGCCCTCAAACGCAAGAACCTCCGGACATACGCCTGAAGGTATTCTTCGTGGTCCTGGGTGTACTGGAATAGAGCTTGAGCAGTGACCGGCTTCGTCTGAAACCCTTGGAAGCTGGTTAACAACATGTCCTTCAGCTTTTGCCATGAAGTGATCGTTCCTGGTCGAAGGGAGGAATACCAGGTTTGAGCAACACTCCTGACAGCCATAACAAAAGATTTTGCCATGACTGCAGTATTGCCACCATACGAAGATACTGTTGCTTCGTAGCTCATCAAAAACTGCTTCGGGTCTGAATGGCCGTCGAATATGGGAAGCTGGGGTGGCTTGTAGGACGGAGGCCAAGGTGTAGCCTGCAGCTCAGCGGACAGAGGAGAAGCATCATCAAAAGCAAAATTTCCATGGTGGAAATTCTCATACCAGTCATCTTCGTTGAAGAAATCCTCCTGATGAAGATCTTTGTGCTGAGGCCTTCGGTTCTGCTCATCCTGAGTAAGATGGCGAACTTCTTCAGAGGCTTCGTCTATCTGCCTTTGCAGTTCAGCTAGCCTGGCCATCTTTTCCTTCTTCCTCTGCACCTGTTGATGAAGCATCTCCATTTCTCTGATTTCTTGGTCTAGCTCATCCTCTTGCGGTGTCGGGCTGACAGCCTTCCTCTTCTGGCTTCGGGCCTCCCGAAGGGAGAGAGTCTCCTGATTGGGGTCCAGCGGTTGCAGAGCTGCAGCCCCAGTTGCTAAAGCTTTCTTCGGCGCCATAGCGAAGGTTTATGAGTGGAAGTGAGTTCACCGGAGGTGGGCGCCAATGTTGGGGACTTGTTCTCAAATGCTATGAGTTAAGAACAAGGCAACACAAAAAATGTTAAACGTTAAAGTCCTTCGTCCTTCGAAGCATTATTTCCCTTGAGGATATAATGATTTCCGGACGAAGGTTATGAAGGACATACCTTCATAAACACAACATATAATAATGAAGAAGAAGACATATGAAATGTAAAGGATAACGTAAACAATTATATATTATTATTAACTCATTTCTATATTATTACTATGGAAAAATAGAAATGATATCAAATTACAAATGTACCTTCGGCTTAAAAGAAGGTAATAGTACAAGCGTGACGCAAAAGCAAATGCCAAGTCAGCGTGAATAGTACGGGGGCACTGTTCACCTATTTATAGGCGCGAGACACAGCCCATGTAAAATTACACCCATGCCCTTTACATTTGGTAGTAATTCTATAGTAATCCACCAAGGTCTAAATAGCCTTTTCATCTTTAAGTCGGTTTCCTTTTCTGCTATCACGCCGAAGCTTTCCTGCTCACACCTTCGGCGCTGTGTCAACCTTCATATTCTTTGGGCTTCTCCCACTGTGGTACTGATTCGAATCCGAAGATACCTGTTCACACATTATACTCCAGAAACATCGTTAAATCATGTTTTTGAGGACCTTTGGAAGCCGAAGGCCCCCAACAAGATTAATTCCCCAAGTGGATCTAATCCAGAGAGGGATTGAGTGTATCCCTTCCTTTCACTCAATCCCCTTGGGGTTTGATCCCTTTGGGGGTTTAATCCATGTCTGAAAAAGGCCATTTGGTTAATCCACATGAGCTCTTATGCAAAAGACTTATCAACATATTCCATTTCCTACCGTCAGGCAGCATACAATGCACTGAAATAGCAGACAAGTGAAATACTATGAAGATATCAGACAAGTGAAATAGCATTAGTGCTAGGAAGCGGTCAGGCTTCTGTTCATGCATATAGTTTTATCAACAACATATAACTGTCCTCAGTTTACACAAGAAAGAGCAGACAAGTGATGTCTTGCAGCAGTCGCATAGAAGCACCATTATTACAGGTTTCATTACAGGACAAGTAATCCATCCAATGCAATGAAATGCCCTACGGTTAAAGAGTTCATGACATGCACCATTGTTTATGCATGACCAGGCCTCACGCACATGGCCAGCAGCAAGCAGCAATCGTTGTTGTCGTGGTAGAAGTAGCAAGCAGTAGCAGGCGGCCGTCAGCAACAAGCAGCAATGCATCATCACCATTCAAATGAGGCATTATGGCTGAGCATGTATAAGAAGAATGCTAACTTTTTCCTCGACCTTAATCCTTATATCACGGACCAACCCCTCCCTTCTAAGATAACATGCCAAGGATTTGAAAATTTCAGGCTCCATCCTGAACGCTACCCGACAATTCTTCAAATGACCTTAAAGCAACTCCTGAACATGTTCTTCGCCACTTAACTTTGATGTATGCCTTCGCGTTTTTCCCTTACTATGTTTGAACTCGAACCCAATATATGTAGCATAGGGAGAAAAAACAACATCATGTCATCATCATCATCATCATCTCCACTAGTACACAGAAGCTCTATAGTGGCGGTTCTAAACCTATTTACACTGGCGTTTTCAGTACCGCCAGTGCTAGGGGTCAGTGGAAATCAGCATTTCCACTGGCGGTTATTTTGGAACCGCCAGTGAAAAGTGCATTTTCACTGGCGGTTTTCTTAAGGAACCGCCAGTGAAAAGTGCATTTTCACTGGCGGCTGAATAAAGAAAACCGCCAGTGAAAATGCATTTCCACTGGCGGTTTTATAAAGCAAACCGCTAGTGGAAATGCACTTTTCACTGGCGGTTTTCTTTATTTAGCCGCCAGTGGAAGTTTTCCCGCCTTTTTTCAAAATTTCAAACAATACTGAATTATATATATATTTATTTACACACACACAAACATATATATATATAGATCTATATTGATATTGAAAGCAACATGAAATTAAATTCTATCATACATTTATATACATCAAAGTATTCTGTTTACAACCATATATCCTTCATGCATTCTATACATCATAAGTTTTCACCTAAGCTCTAATAACTATCTCGGCTAAGAGATAATCTACTAATTTCTGTTAGTATTCTAAACTCTGGCAAAGCTAATGTTCCGGAAGCATCGTGATATTTTCCTTCTGCGGGAATGACCTCTTTCAATATGAATGTGCAGAGGTCCTCGACTATGCCATACAATGCAGCTTCGGTCAAGTTCTCCGGGTTTCCTCGTTGAAATTGCTGTAAAGGAATTTTATAAACATCATCTATTTATACTCAATAATAACACATTTGCATCTTTAATGACATAAATACATACTTGACTATTACTAATAATACCTTGTCAGGGTTCGTGATGTATCGTTCGTTCACTCTCATGAACTCGCACGCATAGAATCCACATAGGACCGATCCTTGTGGTTGCTTGTGGCACTACATAACGGGAGATTGGTTATTTAGTTGCAACATTGTGTATGATATGTATTCATAAAATCACATACTTACCGGCCAGTGATGATGGATGTCTAGTGGCACGAGTTTTTTCGACAGGTCGTACTTTCCACCTCTCATCTTATAGAATCTATAAGCCCTGTGATCTCAAATAGAATCACCATGTTATTCTCAAATTTTAATCGATAAAAGTATGCATGCATAGAAAAGGCTTACAGCTCTAAGATGCTGAGGAATGTTGCATATGTCGAAGGGTCGAAGTTCAAGGAGTTGAGCACCAGCACCTTTCCAACCTTAGGATAAATGAGGAAGCATATCCAGTGGTCCCAGTACGAATCAAATTTGTGATGCATGTGTATTGAAATTATTAATTTTATTTATGCAAAATCACACTTACTTAAAGTTGTACGGGGCCATTATGGCTTCCCTGTCTTGAAATTGAAGCATTGCATGTCCTATGTAGGTGGCGTATCGAGCTTCAAAATCCTTCTTCATATCCTTTATACGCTTCTCAACTTCTTCGTCCGTCTTTCCCCGTATTTCATCGTTGTCTTTCCCGATTCTAAAAGTGTGGCTTTTCTCGGATATAAGTTTTCCATCCTCTCTCTCCATCACCTCTCTCTCTCCTCTCTCTCCATCCTCTCTCTCTCCTCTCTCTCCATCCTCTCTCTCCTCTCCCTCTCCTCTCTCTCCTCTCTCTCTCCCTCTCCTCTCTCTCTATAAAGTCAATAGAAAGTCATGTAAAATTGTAAATGGTAGCCACGAAAATTGAATGAAGACAATTACATGCTTCGGTTTGTCGCTAACAATAATCAATTACATGACAAGTCCTAACAATAATCAATTACATGACAAGTATATAATCTAGGAAGCTATTGTTCTGCCTTGTCCATCGTGGCGTACCCAGGGCAACGAATTGTGTGGGATGCTTCGCTCAACGTTCCTTATCTTGGTTGGATGGTCTATGAAAAGAGACATGTCGTTGAACTGGTTAAAATTCTCTAAATCAGATACACCATCAACTCCTATAGCTTGTTGTTTTCCAGGAAAAACTACATGCTTCGGTTTGTCGGTGCTTTTCTTCTCATTGTTAGAAATGATCTGTTCAGCATAGAAGACCTGTGCAGCACGATTAGCAAGGATCCATGGGTCATCTTTGTAACCTACCTTACTTAGATCAAGAACTCTGACCCCATAGTTGTCTACCGTGACATGTTTGTCTTCAACCCATTGACATCGGAAAACCGAGATCTGAAATGTACCATAGTCTAGTTCCCATATGTCCTCAATAAAGCCAAAATATGTAATAATCTCACCAGTTTCATCATCTATGGCCTCGCATCGAACACCACTGTTTTGTGACATGCTCTTTTTGTCCTTGGACTTGGTACAAAATGTGAATCCACTAATGTCATAGGTTTGCCATGTTGTGACCTGGCGTGATGGTCCAGATGCCAAGCCCTTGATGGTTTGTTCTTCTATTGTTTCTCCACGTGGAATGTCCTTCACCATTAGCCATGTGTTGAACCGCTGCTTATGTTGCTTCATTACCCAATCATCCGTATGCCCAGGATTTTGCTCGCGAAGCTCATTGATGTGTTGTTGGATAAATGGCTCCATTATCGTTAGCTGATGTAGGATGCTCTGATGTGCCTCAAGTACTATATCGTAATCCGGTGGGATGAAAGATTTCCGTCCCATCCTCCCGCTTCCATACAGTCTACCCTCGTGTCGTGACGGAGGCAGACCTATTGCAACCTGGTCTTTTAGGATACTATTGCAGAATGGACCTCCGGACTCAATGGCCTCTTCGGTACAATACCCCTCTATCATGGATGCCTCGGGACGAGCACGGGTTGATACATAGCCATTCAGTATTGACATGAAACGCTCATACGTCCACATTTCATGCAAGTACATAGGACCCAATGCCTCTATTTGTGGCACCAAGTGCACCACAAGGTGCACCATAATATCAAAGAACGATGGAGGGAAACACATCTCAAACTGTGATATTGTCTCCACTGCGAATTCCTGAAGAGATGCCAACTCATCACGGCCAATTACCTTTTGTGAAATCCTGTTGAAAAAGTAGCACAACCGTGTGATTGCCATCTTTAAAAACAAAGGATTTATAGCCCTGATGGCAATAGGTAGGAATGTAGTCAGCATGACATGGCAATCATGTGAGTTGTAGTTGGTGATTGTCAGGTCTTTCATTGACACAATACTCCGTATGCTAGAGCAGAATCCGGATGGGACTTTCAAATTCTTGAGCCAAACACACATCGCATGTTTCTCATCTACATTGAGATTGTAGCTTGCTGCTGGGAGATGGTACTTCCCATTTTCTTGAAGAACGGGATGTAGTTCCTTTTTTATGCCTAAATCTACCAAGTCCATGCGTGAATTGAGCCCTTCTTTTGTTTTGCCCTTTATGTCTAGCAAGGTGCCCATTATGCTTTCAAACACGTTCTTCTGAACGTGCATACCATCGATCGCATGCCGCACATCTAACTCTTTCCAGTAAGGCAAGTACTCGAAGAAAATAGACTTCTTCTTGAATATAGCCCCCGAAGCTGGTTTGACATCCTTCCTTGTTTTTCCGTCTTTTGTCTTCTTCCCGAAAACAAACTTGATATTCCTGACTATTTCAAAAACTCTATGACCTCTATTGTTACCCGATGGAGCAGTAGAATGTAGTTCACCATTATTGTCGAAGTACTTATCCATCTTTCGCATGCGGTACCTGTGTCCTTCCAATAAAAAGCGTCTGTGCCTCATGTAAACTATCTTCCTAGATGCAGCAAGGGATACGTAAGCAGTTCCATCAATGCATACTGTGCAACCAACCTTTCCCTTAAACTGGCCTGATAATGTGAAGAGAGCAGGGTAATCGTTGATCGTAACAAAAAGAATTGCTCTCAGCGTGAATGAACCTTTACGATACTCATCCAACATTTGAACACCTGTTTCCCACAATATTTTCATATCCTCCATTAAGGGCTCCAAAAATACATCCATGTCAACTCCAGGTTGTGTAGGTCCAGAAATAAGGATGGTTAGCAAAATGTACTTCCGTTTCTGCATCAACCATGGAGGAAGGTTGTATATGGTGAGGATCACCGGCCATGTGCTATGCTTGCTGCTCCTCTCAGCAAATGGGTTCATTCCATCAGTACTCAGTACGAACCTAACATTTCTCGGTTCATCGGCAAAGTCTCGGTGGTTGTCATTGAAATCTTGCCACTGCTTCCCATCGGCTGGATGTCGAAGCTTCCCATCGTTTTTGTGCTCATCAGAAGCATGCCAGCTCATAAGTCTGGCATCCTCAGGATTAGCGAACAAACACCTCAATCGATCGACGACGGGGAGGTACCACATCACCAAAGCAGGAATCTTTTTGAGCGCATAATAGTCTACTTCTTTTTCTTTGCTCGTGGATTTTGAAGTCTTTTTTTGGGCTTTCTTTCGCTTCTTCCCTTTAGACACGGATGCAACACACTCTTCGTCCTCTCGATAGTCTTTATTCGTCTTGTACCTACTTGCACCGCACTTTGGGCAGCTCTCCAAGTCTTTATAATCATCACCTCGATAAAGGATACAGTGATTTCTACACGCGTGGATCTTCTCCACACCCATAGTGAGCGGACTGATTGGTTTCTTTGCATAGTACGTGTTAGCAGGCACATTGTTCTCCTTTGGAAGCATGTCTGCGATAATACTCAAGAACGCATCGAAGCCAGCATCAGACACACCATATTTAGCTTTTAACATCAACAGCTTTAGCACAGACCGGAGCGTCGTGAACTCTTTGGTACAACCCTTAGACTCGTCGTACAAAGGCTCTTCTGCTGCCTTCTTTAGGGACTCCATACCTTTCATTAAGAACATCGATTGATCTGTATGACGACGCAACATTGCCTCTAGCAACTCTGCATCTTCCTCATCCATAACACTTGGCAGAACATGAGGTCTATCATGTTCATTTCCTCCAGCGTAACCATGATCAGTAACATTTTGCACTACATGTTCGCTCTGTGGAAGAGGTTGGTGTGTCTCGTGAACGAACTGAAATCTGTCGTCGATGTTCTCAGGGTTTCCAGTCGTATAAGGCGAAGAGCTACCCTCTCCATGCTTTGTCCAAATTGTGTAATCCTTCATAAATCCTCGGCATACCAGATGAGATATGATTTGTTCTGTGTCATTAAATACAGCAGCATTTTTGCAGTCCATGCATGGACAATATATGTGTTTTGTCTTTGTTCTCCAAGCATGGTTCGTAGCGACATCAATAAACCTATGGACCTCGGATATGTATGATGGATCTAGCCTTGATAAGTTATACATCCAGGATGTCCTCTCCATCACCACCTGTAAAAAAGTAACATAAACACACAAGAACCAACCTTTCTTAGCAACCTTCTTCCAAAAAATAAAGATAAACCCCCCCCCTTGTATTTTGTGAAATCTGGCCCTCTAATGGAAGTTGGGTTGCGAGCTATAGTTCTTGTCGGGAAGGATGAAGGGGTGAAACCCTATATCCAAAATGTGGCTAAATTTAAGGAAAATGAACAAAAATTGGCAAGAGGAACATAAAACTAAACTTTCCTAGCCATACTCTTCTCTCTAACACATGGTGAAGGCCTAGTTCCAAAATTGAGCAAAGATGAACAATAATTGGCAATTAAAACATAATTAAACCAACTTTCATAGCAACTAATAAAAACAATCTTAATTACCAAACCTATCTTCTTCTATCTCCACACAACACATGAACCATTCATTAAACAACTTAATATGTCATGGATAAACTGATTTGAAAACTAAACATGAAAAAGGAGAGAGGATAGACAAAATCTAACCATATTAAACAACTTTATTTGAGCGAATAGAGCAAAAATGTGGCTAAAATGTGGCTAAAATTGAGAGAGGATACACTCTCTCTCCAATGGTGAAACCCTAGATCCAAAATGTGGCTAAAATTGAGCAAAAATGAATAAAAATTGACATTAGCAACATAAACCAACCTTTCTTAGCAATCTTCTTCCAAAAAATGAAGATCAAAACCTCTCCCCATGTATTTTGTGAATTCTGGACCTCCAAAATCGCCTCCAATGGAAGTTGGCTGCGAGCATACAGTTCACTGTCGGGGGAAGAAGAGGGGTATTTATAAGAGACACTTCACTGGCGGTTGTCTTTAAAAACCGCCAGTGAAAATTGATTTCCACTGGCGGTTGTCTTTAAAAACCGCCAGTGGAAATAGGATGTTTCCACTGGCGGTTAAGTTAAGATAACCGCCAGTGGAAATCAATTTTCACTGGCGGTTTGTGTTACACAACCGCCAGTGGAAACATCCTATTTCCACTGGCGGTTGTGTTAAGATAACCGCCAGTGGAAATAGGTTTCCACTGGCGGTTTTTAAAGCCGGGCCCACCTGTTTCTTTCACTGACGTTTGATAACGGAAACCGCCAGTGAAAAGTTGAACGTGCCGCAGGCTTTGAGCTTATTTGTACTAGTGCTCTCCTCTGTCTAAGGTGATCTCTTAGTGCTACATCCATTGCTAACTAAAACAAAATTCATGACAGAAAATAAACACCAACAAAAATAGAACATGGTGTAATAAAGAACATTTAGAATATAACAAGTACCTAAAGGAGAGGATATAGGGTCCCAAGACGGTGGAAGTTCGTCTTCTCCAACTCGAACTGGTGCAGGGATAATCTAGAAATATAATAGGTTTTTGTCAGAAATACATAAATACAAGTACAAGTAAATATATGTACTCTAAACTGAAACATTGCGGGGTTCAAAAATGAATAGAAATATAACATGTTTCTAATAATGATTCGAAACTTAGAGCTCATTACCACCCTTAATTGTATAGACGTCAAGAAGCTAGAAGATAAGAAGACACTCTTATTTTAACTAGAATAAAAGTACAGAATATGCTTTTATTTAGAGTTGACCTCGGACATGATTACATTCTTTAGGAAGGGAACATCAAAGTCTAGGCTTGTTTTATACAGCGAGGATCATGAATTAGTGGTCGATAATTCCACATATGTTCGGGTTGGTGCAATGTTAACACCTGCATTGCCTCCATGGAAAACTGGCAATAACAGCACGCAACCGGCAACCACACAAACAATGGAGCAACTGCCGACCAAGCTAAAGAACAGAGGAACAAAGGCAACCGGTTTGGGTGATCGATTCATTCAACGATTACCAGCTGGTTCCAAAGATCATCCAGTTTTGGCACGAACTGAATACTTTAGCACACCAGCGCAGCTTGCATTTACCTTAAAAAAATAATTGCGCTATTTTGCTATTCCCAAATACCAAATGCAGAACCCAAGAACGGTTGTTTCTCCATCCTTCTACGAAAGAAAAGGCAAAAGAAAAGGGAAAGTAAAAGGAGGAGGGAAGACAACAGCCACATGCCCACCACGAGGGGCCCCGCGCTAATGGGAGACCGAGGGAACCCACAACGGCATCGGCTACGAGGCAGCCCAGCCCCAGAAGTCGCCCCGAGCCCCGCAGATTGCCAGCGGTCGACGCAAGTCTGAACTCCCCCACCCAATCCCCGCCACGGCGACGGGCCGAGCCCGACCGACGCCGGCGGGAGAGGGCAGAGACGGAGAGAAAGAGATGGGCATGGGGGCAGCTTCTGGGACCTGCTGAATTGCCGTTGACCTCTCATTCTGGGTCGTCTCCCACAGCACCGCCATCCTGGCGCGCTTGCCGCGGGCGCGGAGCCCGCACCTCCGCCAGGTTCGATCCAGATCCATCTTCCAAGTTCGATCTAGGTACTAAAATCGCAGATCCAGATCCATCGACGACGAAAGGAAGAGGAGGAGTACGTGCTTACCGGTGAGAAACATATTTCCATGTTGGGCGTGGCCGTGGCTCCGTGGGAGCCGCGTGTAGCTCGAGCGGCTACTGCCTAGAGGAAACTTCTAGCGGACGGAGCTGACGAGACGGTGGTAATAGAAAGCCCAGAGAGGAAGGAGGAAGGAGCATACCGGTGAGAAGCGGCCGCCGTAGTAGATCGGCGCCGGAGAGAAGAATGTTGTATCCACAGCCGTCGCGTGCCCTTCGCGAACGCCCTTCGCGTTCGCGGTGGTTCAGACGGGGATATTTTCCACCCCCAGTCGACCGGGCGCGGTTCCCGGGCTGAAAAGACGAGGAACGATCTGGATACGATCCATGTCAGGCATAACCGAACGCTTGTTTTTTATGGGCCGGGCTTATTTTTCGAGGGGAGGGATCCACAGGGTTTGGTCTCTATTCCCTGCCGGGAAAGGCCTAAACGAACATGCCCTGAGGCTATGTTCGGTTGTTGGGGTGTTAATCCCCAGGCTGATTTTTTCCACTCGGGGGTCAAGTGGATCCCGGACTGCATACTCTATCCTCTCAGTGGATAATTTCCATACCAATTTAATTCCCTGCCTCATCTAATGCATTCGGTTAGACAGGGATCAACTCAAGTTTACACAATTTTCAAGCTTCCATTGTATATCCATGTTCTCAAGCAACAATATATATATATATATATATATATATATATATAACACAATATATGATTGGAAATTGCAAGACACTTCCAACAAGAGTTGATACATACTCATCACATACAATCTTTAACTTTAATAAACTAATAAAGCAATATGCAAATAGTGTACTCGCTTAGGTGATCAAGTACAAGATTGTAGGCCAAATAGGCCCTCAATAGTATATGCAGAAGTCATGCCTTGATCTAGAAATTACCAGGTAACAAAAAAAAACTATCCAGCTGAAAGCTTATCAATAAACAAGCTGTTAAATGAATTTGTTAGCTTAACTAGCCCAGCTCTACAGATTATGCAAGCTATGAACTTAATTCTGGAAATCTAAATAGATTCTACAACTAAGAGTAAACTGAATAAACATATTCTAGGAGTAATAAGCAAGAGAGTCTGTGTACTATTAATGTTAGCTAGACTGACATAGAATTAGAATGATACTATGGGAGAGAAAATGTTCAGCTCACACATGAAACCAGTGAGAATTTGCCATAAAAAATGGTACTGTAAATTATTTGATTGAACCTCATTTGGGTGCCAACAGTGATATAGTCAGAACAGAAAAGAGTCCAGGCCAAAGCTAATCTGTAAATTATTCTCTTAATACAACAAAATGCATATATAATAGCACACCTAGCTAAAATTGTTTTCATGTGGTAGAAAGCCCTAGAGCCTTTATATGTTAAATAAGAGGACAATGGCCTGAATAAAAATGCAACACAAATTCTACTTCTACATAGTGTCCGTGGAACAAGTACACTTGCTGTTCTTGGATGGGGCAGAAAATCAAGTGAGAAGAGACCTTAAATCACTGTAAAGTTAGATTTACTGTTAAAAAAGAAAGAATACTATTACACCATATACAAATTTGTGATTAATGAAAGGAAGAAAAAGAGAAGGGCTATGCTTTCAGACGTTTTTATAAATTGATAGGTAGATGGCATTGATTCAGGTCGTTTAAGGCAGAAAACCAAATGTTTAAATATATAACACAGGGAGCTACTAGTGCAACTTTGGATGGATGTTATGGCGGTATTCAGATATGCCTATTAATCTAATCAATATCGTATTCAAAATTTCAGATGCGGTGACCTGATGAATTTTAGTAGCAGTCCACAGTCTTGCTCGTCATTAATGTTTTTTTGCTGCTTGACGACATGCACATGGAAGGGCTTCTCGGGGCGGCGACGATAAAGCAGGCATAGCGCAGAGGCAGAGATAAACATGGTGAGAACATGACAAAGATTTCGCCTAGGCAGTCAGGAGAGGAGAGGCAATCAGGTCACACGACAACGAATAAGACGCAGTGACCTCACCTGCTGCCCTGCAAGGGAATAGAAAGCTCCCTCGTTGGACGCCAACGGAGCGACCTCATCGGACGAGCTGACGTGCGGACGGAAAGCTCCAACTGTGCTGCAAAGGACCGACCGCCCAACGTATTGCAAGATTAAATATACTAGGGACGAAGAAGCAGACCTATAAAAACATGGACGCAGGGTAGATCGACGCCGGAGAGCCGTCGCCGCCACCGTCGCCTCGTGCCCTTCATTTGTGATGCCTCAGCGATCCTTCGTGTGGGATATTTTCCACCCCGCAGGGACCGGGCGTGGTTCCCGGTATGGAACGAAGAGGAAATATCGGGATACGGTCCACACGGGGGTTAACCGAATACACGTTTTTTCATGGGCTGGGCTTCTTTCCAGACGAGGGAGGTCCACGGGGTTTTGTCCCTGTTCTCGGCCGGGAAGTGCTTAAACGAACATAGCCTGAGGGGGGGGGGGCTTCCTCCTCGTCGTCTCCTTGTTGATCTTCGCATCGGCACATCCACGCCCTTTAGGGAGCACAAGTCGCGCATCGGCACCTGTGAGTCCTCCCATCCTTATCCCCATCTCTATCCCTAATCTTCAGCCCACGCTCGAGAGTCAGATCAAAATCAACCGCAAGATTCAAGTGGTGCTCCTCTCTTTGCAATGTTCAGGATTAGGCAATGCGACCGAGGACGACCTAGATCTCGATTCCCCTTCCTATTGGTGCAAGAAGAGGGAATTGTCGGTCAACCGATAGACCATTGAGTGGAACCCAAGAAAGACATGTTCCTCGTAGCCATCTGCATCTCCGCCTCTAAGAAGTTTGTGGACTAGAGGAAGAAAGTGGACATCATCCATCAGTTCCTATGCTATGCAGCCTCGCCTGCATGTTTCCTTGATGAGCAACATACTAAGAAGCTGAAAGGACAGGCGGGCCCCGGCCAGCTGTGACTCATGACAGGCATGCACGCATCATCTCACTATAGATGTCCAATAAGCACGAGGCCCACGAGCCCGGCACGAAGCCCGCTGTTTGGGCCCGGTCCGAGCCCGGCACGGCCCGGTTATATGCGGGCCCGGGCCGGCCCGGCACGAATAAGCGGGCCGGGCTCGGACAGGAAATTAGGCACGGTGGGCTAGCCCGGCACGGCCCGTTTAGCTCTAAGCCCGTTAAGCCCGCTTTTTTACACTAAAAAGTGCTTTTCGGCCCGCATAACCCGCTTTTCGGCCCGGTTTTTTCGTGCTAAACGGGCCGGCCCGGCCCGTTTAGGCCCGTTGCGGGCCGGGCTCGGACAACAAATTGAGCCCGCGTGCTTAGCCGGCCCGGCCCGGTTTTCTAATCGTGCCTAGCGGGCCGGGCCCAAAACGGGCCGGGCTTCACCGGGCCCGGGCCGGACCGGGCCGGGCGGCCCGTTTGGACATCTATACATCTCACTACCGCATGGGCCCAGAGTGGCCAGTCGCGTCATCGCGCGCCGCGCGCCCAGCCTCCTTGCTCACGCTGGCATGTGGGTCAGCCTGTCAGGGCTCTCCCCTTCCTCTGCAATGAATTCTAGATATCTGCTCACGGTGCATTTTTCGCATGGCCATGAATCCAAGGGGAATCTGTTCGCCAGCCGTGGGCCTCAGCCGTGGGTATATCTACCTGCTGCACATATCTTTCACCTCCCACCTTTCATGCGCTCGACTCCAGTGCCGAGAAAGACAACCATGCAGAGCGCCACCTCCATTACCGGAGGATTGCCACCACCGTTTCCCCTATTTCCTCCGTCGTTCGGTGCCTGTGTGGGAGACTCCACACGTCCACCGGCTCACGAAGGATCTTGGCGGATCTTTCCTATGCTCAGATGGGTGCATATGTGCTCGCCGAAGTGTACCAAAGCCATGGCAGGTTCCCTCTGGAGTCTGGAACTCGTTGGCAAACCGCTTTGGGCTGGGGTCAATGTCGTCGCGGTTTCGGTCGCCGGTGAGTGTCTCCATGTTGTTCGTCTTGCCCTCTGTTTTGCGTAGCAACTAGCCGAACTGTTAGCGGGGCACTAGGGTGGCGGAAGCTACACACTGGCAATGGGGTCGCGGTATGGAGGCCACCACTGTGACTGGGCGTTGAGGAAGAAGAAAGACGGGGGCCGTCGATCGGCCGGTGAAGGGAGTAGATTAACATGAGAGTATAACGATTTAGGTGAGTAAACCGGGGTCGTTGGATCGTGGGTGCACGGGTGAGATTGAATCCAACGAAATAGAATCAGGGTCGTCTCTTCCTAGTCGTGTGGGAGAGATTGCGTACCGGTTCATATAGGGTTAATTCTAATCTGGGCCACCGATGTTGGATCGTGTGGCTCAGAATCCTCCATACCCCTTCGGTCGTAGATATTTGCAAAAGAGACCCTGTATTTTCGGTTTATCAACCCGCAATCCTGATCTATAGAAAGATCATCACTGTCAGGTCCTATAATTAACAAAATAGACCCTGGGATTCAAGGAAATAGTGTTTGCGGCCCTGAACCTTTGTATATTAATAAAACTAATCCGAAAATGGATTTTTATTGCCAAAATAATACAAAAACCTTAGAAAATGCAAAACTAATTCATTTTAACTCCTTTTTGTCCCATTTCAGTTGCATTAAACTCATAATAATATTTTTTATCATCTGGTAACTTTATTTTGTTATGAAATATAAATTAAAATTATGCACTAAATTTGTTTTATATCGAGCACTTAACCCTTCGAAAAATCATAACTTGTTAACCGTAACTACGAATCTAGTGATTTTCGAACCTAGGATCTATATACGATGCGGAGATCATTATTGTGCACTTTGTTCTTATGTTTGGTGTGATGTTAATTTTGCATATACCATGTTTTTTTGTATTGTTACGAGTAGCAGCGAGGTTACAAGTCACTTGAAGGCCAAGTTGGTACCTGGGAATCTCGAGTCTAAGGCAAGTTGTGCCCTTGATCAATTTTATTTACCCAATAATGTTCATGTTAATCACTGTGACATGCTTAGGTTAATTTGATGGGACCTAATAGGCTTCCCTAGCATTGTTTATTCCACACCTTGCAGATAAAAGAACTATTGGGTAGTTTTGCTATTGCTCTACCTAGTTTGGGAAAGTAACGTTATATTATGTTCATGTTCCAATTTTGTTGTTATTGATTATTGTTCATGATAAGATCATTATGTTAATTGTAACATGGAGAACCACCCGGGAAAACAATGCTACCACAAGGGTGGTATGGGACGCCCTTGGCTGACTAATTAGGAAAGCTAGTAGAGGACTACCTTGCACGAAAAGGGCCAGGGCGGTAGAGGAGCTACGTATAGGGAGGTCCATGGGTCAATCATGCTGCGAAGGCTTTTCGGACGAGGTATTCCTATATTGTCCTTCTCAGAAATTGTAGCAGGTTTTCTGAAGCTAGTGGAACTTTGTAAAGGCCTTGTAGTGTATTCCTAGCCATTCACCTCGGAAGTGTCTAAGGGCCTCGCAAACCCTAGCTAAACGGGATACACGACTTGTGGATAAAGATGTGTAACCTCTGCAGAGTGTAAAACTGGTATATCAGCCGTGCTCACGGTCATGAGCAGCTCGAACCCTCACATGATTAATTTATGGAATTAAACTTAATTTGCCATTTGCATTGCATTGTGGGTGTTGTTATTAATTTTGATCTCTTACTTATTTGAGTTGGTATCTACTTATACTTAGTAACTACTAATAAAATTTTGACCAACTTTAAAAGCAATGCTCAGTTTTAACCCTTTCCTTTGGTAAGCCTTACACTTCACATGAGCTCTCACCTTTGGTGAGTTCATGCACATTATTCCCCACAACTTGTTGAGTGATGAACGTATGTGAGCTCACCCTTTGTCGGGCACCATAATTAGGGGTACCCTCAAGACGCCTAATTCTCAGCTGGTAACCCCCATCAGCATAAAGCTGCAAAGGCCTGATGGGTACGATTAAGTCAGGGATCAGTCCACACGAGTGACTCGATCACGCTTCACCCGAGCCTAGCCTCGGCCAAGGGCAGCCGACCTCGAGAGACTTCCGTCTCGCCCGAGGCCCCCCTTTTAATGGCGGACACACCTCCGGCTCGCCCGAGGCCTTGGCTTCGCTTAGAAGCAACCCTGACTAAATCGCCGCGCTGACTGACCAGGTTGCAGGAGCATTTAACGCAAAGGTGGCCTGACACCTTTATCCTGACACGCGCCCCCGGCAGAGCCGAAGTGACCGCCGTCACTCCACCGCTCCACTGACCAGTCTGACAGAAGAACAGCGCCGCCTGCGCCACTCCGACTGCAGTGCCACTCAACAGAGTGAGTCTGACAGGCAGTCAGGCCTTGCCAAAGGCGCCATAGGAAACTCCGCTCTGCCCGACCCCAGGGCTCGGACTCGGGCTAAGACCCGGAAGACGGCGAACTCCGCTCCGCCCGACCCCAGGGCTCGGACTCGGGCTAAGACCCGGAAGACGGCGAACTCCGCTCCGCCCGACCCCAGGGCTCGGACTTGGGCTAAGACCTGGAAGACGGCGAACTCCGCTCCGCCCGACCCCAGGGCTCGGACTTGGGCTAAGACCCGGAAGACGGCGAACTCCGCTCCGCCCGACCCCAGGGCTCGGACTCGGGCTCGGCCCCAGAAGACGACGAACTCCGCTTCACCCGACCCCAGGGCTCGGACTCCGCCCTGGCCTCGGCCGAACGATCTCCGCCTCGCCCGACCCGAGGGCTCGGCCTCGGCCTCGGCACAGAAGACAGACTCGACCCCGGCTTCGGAGGAACCCCCACGTCGCCCGACCTAGGGCACGGGCCCGCCACGTCAACAGGGAGCGCCATCATCATCCTACCCCGAGCCGACTCGGGTCACGAAGAACAAGACCGGCGCCCCATCTGGCTAGCTCCGCCAGATGGACAATGATGGCGTCCCACAAGCTCTGTGACGACGGTGGCACTCAGCTCTCTTACGGAAGCAAGGCAACGTCAGCAAGGACTCGACCGCTCCTATAGCTGTCCCTCCGCCAGGCTCCGTTGCTCCTCCGACAGCCACGACATCACGCCAGCAAGGTGCCAAGACCTCTCCGGCTGCCACATTGGCATGTACCTAGGGCGCTAGCTCTCCCTCCGCTAGACACGTAGCACTCTGCTACGCTCCCCATTGTACACCTGGATCCTCTCCTTACGACTATAAAAGGAAGGACCAGGGCCTTCTTAGAGAAGGTTGGCCGCGCGGGGACGAGGACGAGACAGGCGCTCTCTTGGGGCCGCTCGCTTCCCTCACCCGCGTGGACGCTTGTAACCCCCCTACTGCAAGCGCACCCGACCTGGGCGCGGGACGAACACGAAGGCCGCGGGATCTCCACCTCTCTCACGCCCGTCTCCGGCCACCTCGCCTCTCCCCCCTTCGCGCTCGCCCACGCGCTCGACCCATCTGGGCTGGGGCACGCAGCACACTCACTCGTCGGCTCGGGGACCCCCCGGTCTCGAAACGCCGACAGTTGGCGCGCCAGGTAGGGGCCTGCTGCGTGCTGACGAACAGCTTCCCGTCAAGCTCCAGATGGGCAGTCTTCAGCAACCTCTCCGGCCCGGGACGGTGCTCCGTTTCGGGAGTCTTGAGTTCATGTCCTTCGACGGCAGCTACGACATGATACTCCTTCCACCGCCGCGCGACAACGACAATGGCGGCCGACAACCCGCCCGCCGGCGACGGAATCGGCGACATCTTCCCCGCGCGGTGGAAGAACAACATTCGAGCTCGCCCCGTCCTCTCCCCCGCCAACGGAGGAGGAGGCGGGGCAACCAAGGCCAAGCGGGAGGCCGCGCTTCGTCGGCTGTCGAGCGAATCGACGTCCCCAGCGCCCCGACGGAAGGCGCGTCGGGCGTCGACCTCGCGTTCGAGACGAAGGCAAGCGCCGTCCCCCCGCGACACGCTGATCCCGAGCAAGTGGACGACGCCGGCGCACTCGCGAGGAGCTTGCAGGACGTCGCCCTCGTACCGGAGACGACGGTGCAACCAGTCCCCGATGTGACTACGTCGCCCCGCGTCGACCAAAAGGTACCGACTAACTCCCATCTTACGTCATTTCGACTCGGCCTCAACCCGCCAAGCGACCTCGCTTTGGCGGGCACCCTCATTGAGGCGAGTGCAACCCCACTGGGGTTTCGTATGCGGTCACCTTGGGACCGATTGACGGACGTCTCGACCTACGGGCCCTCCGGGTCTGAGGAAGATGACGATCCCAGCATCTGTTGGGATTTCTCTGGACTTGGCAACCCCAGTGCCATGCGGGACTTCATGACCGCATGTGACTACTGCCTCTCCGACTGTTCCGACGGAAGCCACAACCTCGACGACGAGGGCTCCGGCCCAAGCCGTGAATGTTTCCACGTTGAGCTGGGGGATCCCTCCGAAGGCAACCATCTTGGCATGCCGGAGGACGGTGATTTTCCTAGGCCCGCGCCTCGCGCCGACATCCCGCGGGAGCTAGCTGTGGTCCCCGTTCCGGCGGGGGGTCACGACCCACAGCTCGAGCAAGTCCGCGGGGCGCAGGCCAGGCTCGACGAGAGAACATGAGCGCTTGAGACGATCCGCCGGGACGTCGGGCAGGTATGGGCGGGCCAGCCCCCGGCCGGAGAAATACGTCACCTGCCCCAGGGTCTCCAGCACCGCGTCGCCAACGATGTCAGGGTCAGGCTGCCGCCCGCATCCAGCGGGGTTGGTCAGAACCTGGCAGCCGCAGCGATGCTCCTCCGCGCGATGCCGGAGCCATCAACCACCGAGGGTCGGCGAATCCAGGGAGAGCTCAAGAATCTCCTGGAAGGCGCTGCGGCCCGACGGGCCGAGAGCACTGCCTCCCGAAGGCAGGGATACCCCTCGGAACCTCATGCCGCGACTTCCCGGTTCATGCGGGAAGCCTCGGTCTACACCGGGCGCACGCGCAACACCGCGCCTGCGGCCCCGGGCCACCTCGGCAACGAACACCATCGACGCGACCGTCGGGCCCACCTCGACGAAAGGGTGCGCCGAGGCTACCACCCCAGGCGTGGGGGACGCTACGACAGCGGGGTGGATCGGAGTCCCTCGCCCGAACCACCCGGTCCGCAGGCCTTCAGTCGGGCCATCCGACGGGCGCCGTTCCCGACCCGGTTCCGACCCCCGACTACTATCACGAAGTACTCGGGGGAAACGAGGCCGGAACTGTGGCTCGCGGACTACCGCCTGGCCTGCCAACTGGGAGGGACGGACGACGACAACCTCATCATCCGCAACCTCCCCCTGTTCCTCTCCGACACTGCTCGTGCCTGGTTGGAGCACCTGCCTCCGGGGCAGATCTCCAACTGGGACGACTTGGTCCAGGCCTTCGCCGGCAATTTCCAAGGCACGTACGTGCGCCCCGGGAATTCCTGGGACCTCCGGAGCTGCCGGCAATAGCCGGGAGAGTCTCTCCGGGACTACATCCGGCGATTCTCGAAGCAGCGCACCGAGCTGCCCAACATCACCGACTCGGATGTCATCGGCGCGTTCCTCGCCGGCACCACTTGCCGCGACCTGGTGAGCAAGCTGGGTCGCAAGACCCCCACCAGGGCGAGCGAGCTGATGGACATCGCCACCAAGTTCGCCTCTGGCCAGGAGGCGGTTGAGGCTATCTTCCGAAAGGACAAGCAGCCCCAGGGCCGCCCGTCGGAAGAGGCTCCCGAGGCGTCTACTCCGCGCGGCGCCAAGAAGAAAGGCAAGAAGAAGTCGCAATCGAAACGCGACGCCGCTGACGAGGACCTTGTCGCCGCCGCCGAGTACAAGAACCCTCGGAAGCCCCCCGGAGGTGCTAACCTCTTCGACAAGATGCTCAAGGAGCCGTGCCCCTACCATCAGGGGCCCGTCAAGCACACCCTCGAGGAGTGCGTCATGCTTCGGCGTCACTTCCACAGGGCCGGGCCACCCGCCGAGGGTGGCAGGGCCCGCGACGACGACAAAAACAAAGATCACCAAGCAGGAGAGTTCCCCGAGGTCCACAACTGCTTCATGATCTACGGAGGGCATGCGGCGAATGCCTCGGCTCGGCATCGCAAGCAAGAGCGCCGGGAGGTCTGCTCGGTGAAGGTGGCGGCGCCAGTCTACCTAGACTGGTCCGACAAGCCCATCACCTTCGACCAGGCCGACCACCCCGACCACGTGCCGAGCCCGGGGAAATACCCGCTCGTCGTCGACCCCGTCATCGGCGACGTCAGGCTCACCAAGGTCCTGATGGATGGGGGTAGCTGCCTCAACATCATCTACGCCGAGACCCTCAAGCTCCTGCGCGTCGATCTGTCCTCCGTCCGGGCAGGTGCTGCGCCCTTCCACGGGATCGTACCTGAGAAGCGCGTCCAGCCCCTCGGACGATTCGACCTCCCTGTCTGCTTCGGAACGCCCTCCAACTTTCGAAGGGAGACCCTGACGTTCGAGGTGGTCGGGTTCCGAGGGACCTACCACGCGGTGCTGGGAAGGCCATGCTACGCGAAGTTCATGGCCGTCCCTAACTACACCTACTTGAAGCTCAAGATGCCGGGCCCCAACGGGGTCATCACCGTCGGCCCCACGTAAAAACACGCGTTCGAATGCGACGTGGAGTGCGTGGAGTACGCCGAGGCCCTCGCCGAGTCCGAGGCCCTCATCGCCGACCTGGAGAACCTCTCCAAGGAGGTGCCAGACGTGAAGCGTCACGCCGGCAACTTCGAGCCAGCGGAGACGGTTAAAGCCGTCCCTCTCGACCCCAGTGGCGACACCTCCGAGCAGATCCGGATTGGGTCCGGGCTCGACCCCAAATAGGAAGCAGTGCTCGTCGACTTTCTCCGCACAAACGCCGATGTCTTTGCGTGGAGTCCCTCGGACATGCCTGGCATACCGAGGGATGTCGCCGAGCACTCGCTGGATACTCGGACCTGAGTCTGATCCGTTAGGCAGCCTCTGCGCCTCGGTCATCAAGGAAGGGTCGGCCTCGCCTCGGCAGAGCCCGACCCTCCCTCGGGGGCTAAAAAGGGGGAACCCCTCTGCGTCGAGATTGGGCATACTTCTCCGCGTCGAAAATTTCCAATCAAAAAGGGGCCTCTTGCGTTCTCCTGGCTATGTCAGAAGCAGGGTTTCGAGGAGCGAACACGGGTACATGTAAATGGCAAGGCCGACTGAGCCGAGGGACTCCTGTGCCTCCGGGTTAGGGATACCTCACTCATCACCTGCCACGAAGAATGACCCAACTCGAGAAGCCGCCCTATTATTGACAAGCTAGGACGAACACGCAGATGGAAGGAAAGGAGAGTACGACTTCATGCAAGAAAGACAAAGTGTTCAGGCCTCAGCGGCCGCGGTGAGACACGCATCCAACAAGAAATTGTTCAAACAAGAATTAGGCGCCGCCTTGGGAAGGAGCCGCGCCCTCAGCTCCGTCCCCGCCGTCGGTGAGGTCCATCTCGGCCTCCGGTGACGGCGGAGGGGGAAGGATCTCCGCTTCAAAGGTGGTCGCCAGCACCGCGCTCGGACCCGCGGCGACCGCGTCAAGCCGCTGGACCTCTGCCAGGGCAGCATCGTCTTCGTCAGGAAGACAGTACCCCTCACTAACCCGCTCCAGGTCCACAACGTAGTGGGAAGCGAGCACGGCGAAGGCCCGCCTGACGCCGTGGTGTAGCGCCTCGCGGACTCTGCCGCGCGCGTGATCACCCAAGGCTCGAAGGCGGCTTTGAGGGGAGCTTCCTGAAGGGACGTCGCCGGAGCCGAGGGTACGATAAAAGTCCGAGACGGCCTCGGACATGGCCGCGAGGTCAGCTTCCCTCTGCTCGGCAGCTCCGACAAGCGCCTCGGCGAGCGCCTTGGCGGACTCGTCAAGGGCGGACTCGAGCTCTGTGAGCAACCAAGAGAAACACCTCAAGCACAAGCAAAGGAAACGGACAAGAACAAGAACCAGGGAGGACCAAGACGTACCTCCGGCTCGGACACGATGCTCCGAGGCCACGACCTGGGCTGCGGCTAGGTCAGCCGCGAGGGTCTCAGCTCGGCTTTCGGCCTCGGCAGCCCGGCCCCGAGATTGGTCCCGCTCCTCGATGACCTGGACGAGCTCCGATCGCTGCCGTTGCGCCTCCGCACGCGCTGCTGCCGCCTCGGCTCTCAGGTCGGCGCAGAGCAGCTGGAGGTCCGCTACCTTGGCATCCTGCTGAGAAAGGCGCGCGGTAGCCCCGGCGAGCGAGGACCTCAGGGATCGCAGCGAGCCCCAGACATCGACCTCGCGGCGGATGAACGACGACTTGGCGGTGCTCCGGTCCGTCAGATCCTGGGGAAAGGAAACAGGGCGTCACGACGAGTGTCTCGCTCACAGAAGGAAAAAGGTATGCCTGAAACCGCTACCTGGAGGATTTTGGGGACGTCTCTGCAGAAAACCTCCAGCGACGACCGGAGCGACCCCACCGTTGCCTCCGCACACTCGCGGAGCTCATCCTAGGACTGGTCCTCCTGCTCATCGTCGAGAACAAAGACAGGGTCCGAGGCCTCGCGGGTCCGGAATCGGAGCAACGGGCGCCAGGTCTCGGGGCTTCGCCGCACAGCGATGAGGCTGTCACCCGGCTGGACGGACCGCGCGTCCGTGCCCACCTCATCTGAGGCCTTGGGTGCCGACGCATCAGCCATCCCGACGCCGGCGGCAACTGGTCGCTCTCCGACAGGGACGGCGGCAACCTCGGCGGTGGCGGGCGCCGGCATGGCCGGCACGACAGGCGGGCTCAGGGCCACGTTGGCGTCAGCCGCCTCCTCAACCACGATGGCCGCCTCGGCAGAAGAGCCGGCCTCGGGAGCCCGCTCCTCAGAGACCGGCGACGCCCGAGCCCCCTGCGGTGAAGTACCCCGCGAAAGGGTCGGCTGAATGACAAGGCCCGGGGCGGCGCTGGCCACACAGTCCGGCGCCGTCTTGAGGGCCTTCCGGGGTGCCAGGTCGGTCTGGCCATGACTTCGCTTGCTGGATAAAAAAAAAGAGGAGGAAAGAAAGATCACAGCCGAGACATATGAATGGGAAGCCAAGACGAAGACATTCCGAGATACTCACCCACTTCGGGCCATTATCCACCGCGCCTGGGGGGGAGGTCTCTTGGATCCCGGCTCCCAAGACGGCCGCCGAGGTCCGCTTCGCCGGCATCTTCGGCGCCACCCTCGCCGTGGACGCCCGGGGAGTAGATTGCCCGGGCGCGGTCGCGGTGACCTGAGGGTCACCCCCATGCGCCACCGGTACGAGCGGCGGCCCCTGGGGAGCGGACGCCCTGACCTGGCCCTCCGGAGCCACCTCAGCTCCTCCGGCCGAGGGAACAGGCGACGCCTCGGGTCGCCCCCGTGCCTCGGACTGGGACCCCGACGCCCCAACTCCGGGGACTGATGGTGTCGGCCCGCGCGGGGGCTGGCTCGACGACTCCTGGCCACACCCCGAGCCGGGGCCGAGGCCGAGACGGGCGGCCATGTCGTCCTCCTCCTCATCATCATCGTCATCGTCGTCGTCGGGCGTCTCCGGCGACGGCTCCCTCGGGAGTCCTTCCCTCTCCTGCTGGCGACGGTGCTTCTCCAAGGCGTCCCGAGCCCGCCTCCGCTCGCGGGCCCGGGCCTTCTCCGCGTCCTTCTTTTTCTTCTTCTCCTCCGCGGCGACCCGCCGCGCTGCACGGTCCACCGCGTCCTCCGGGACCCGTGGCTGGGAGGGCTTGTGCCACCCCACATCCTAAAAGGAGGGGAGAAAGAAACCCGATCATAAGGACCCAGAGCGACCCGATGTACGAAGAAGGAAGGAGCGAACACTCACCAAAGTTACACACCCCTGGTCGGGGCGCATCCAAAGCTGGGAGTATGCGTGGGGGTCCGGCTTCCCCATCGCAGCCGACACCCGCCATTGGAGGGCGTTGAAGGGGAGAGGATCAGGGGACATTCGCGAGCCCTCCCAGTCAGCCTCCGGGGTCATCTCCCAGAGTGGCAGCCGCCGCTCCGCCAATGGAAGCACCCTCCGACAGTGGATGGCAGCGATCACTCCCGCAGCGGTAAGTCCCCCCTCCCGCAACTCCTTCAGGGCCTGGAGAAGGGGTTCGAGATTCTTCTGCCTCTCGTGCGGGGTCCCGTGGCGCTAGGCGTCGGTGGCAGCAGTAACTACTCGCTGGAGAACGGTGGGAGCAACTCACCGTCATTCCGGAGGTAGAACCACCGGCGCTGCCACCCCTTGTTCGAGGACGCAAGAATGGCAGGAATGTACTGTAACGCCCGCGACTGCCTCAGCAAAAGAGTGCAGCCGCCGGCCCGCACCGCTGCACGGATCCTCCTCTCCCCCGTCGACAAGGCGAAAGGCTCGGCGAGGAAGAGATGAGTCCACAAATCCCAATGGGGGGCGATCCCCAAGTACCCTTCGCATACCGCTACGAAGATAGCGGCCTGCGAGATGGAGTTGGGGGAGAGGTTGTGCAACTCCACCCCGTAGTGGAACAGGATGGCCCGCATAAAGCGGCCCGTCGGCACACCGAATCCCCACTCATGGAAGGAGACGAAGCTCACGACGTACCCCGGCGGTGGGGACGGAGCGGCTCCGCCCACGGGAGGAATCCACTCTGGCCGCTGCTTATCGGTGAGGGGGCGGAGCAAACCCTCGCCGACCAGCTCCTCCAGATCGCTCGCCGTCACCGTGGAGAAAGGCCACGGATCGCGAGGGGGGATTATGGTCACTCGATCCGCCATCACCAAAATGGAAGAGATGGCGGCGCGGGGGGCAGGGAGGGCGGTTTTTCTCTTCTCCGACTAAAGTTTCCCGGGTTGCGAAAACCTAAAGGGAAAGGAAGGAAGCAGAGCAAAGAACCGTCACCGGACCCCCTCTCGAGTATATGAAGGCCAGGGCGAAACCGTTTCCAGCGCACCGCCCGGACCGGACGCGGGATTCAAAAAACGCGAGGCGAAACAGCCGTTCCTCGAACGGCTCGCGCACGCGCAACGGCCGCCCCGCCAACCACTCGCCCCGTCGCATTAACTCCGCGGCGGGACACGCGGCGCCTCTGGCAGGAGAAGCGGACGACGCTTCGCCTTCGCCGTAATAACCGCGTCCAAAAAGGTACGCCACGTTGTTCGATTTCGTATCCTTTTTTCCTCTTTCTCTATCTCTTGCAACAGGGACCGGGAAAGGGGGATACCCTGAAAAGGATCCTTCTCTGTGAAGGAACCGGGCTCCGAGCCCCCCCTACTGATCAGAGGTTCGAAGGCTGGCCCTCCGAGGGGTTCAACAGTCGCCTCAGATCGCATGGGCCCGACACCCACTACTGGTCAGGGGTTCGAAGGCCGGCCCCCCGAAGGGCTCCATGGCCGCCTCAGGCTACTCGGGCTCCGCGCCCATTACTGATCAGGGGTTCGAAGGCTGGCCCCCGAAGGGTTCACAGTCGCCTCAGACGCCGAGCGAGGGATGACCAGGGGTACGTTCGATACATAACCGAGGCTCGGGCTGCGCTCCCGAGGTACCCTAGGACATTTCCGAGACCAGCGGGAACGATCTTGTAACGGAATCCCATCGGAGGGAGGCATCGAGCCCTCGGACCCCGTCGCCAGGGGACCGGGTCCGGCAAATCACCCGCAGGTACTTTTGGGCGTGCCTCTGGGCCCCTAGCCGACCCCCAACGAACGGGGCACAGACGTCCACTCGGATTACCCGCTTGCAGCTCACCGGAGACACCATGTTCGGTGCCCATCGAGGGTAACATGGTGCTCTCCCCCCTCCTCCTTGCGGAAAGGCGACGTAGGGGCGTATGTAAAAAAGCCGAGTCTGTCCCTGATCGTCCTCTCGCCCTGTGTGGAGGCTCGGGGGCTGCTCTCGCAAACCCGGCTCCGGCCAAACCGTTGACAGCGTCAACATACCAGCCCGAGAGCTTGGGCCCCGACCGTGCACCCGGGCTACGGCCAGTTCGCATGAGGGAACAACCAGACCAGCCGAAGCATTGCGCGAGGCATTAAGACCTCGAAGGAGTGTAACCACTCCTCCGAGGCCTCGGGGGCTACACCCGGCGGGTGCGCTCGCGCGCACCCACCGGAACAAAATGCAACCGAGAAAGGCTGGTCCCCTTGCAAAAAAGTGCGACGAAAGCCTCCAAGCGAGTGCTAACACTCCCTTCGAGGCTCGGGGGCTACTGTCGGGGACCATAATTAGGGGTACCCTCAAGACGCCTAATTCTCAGCTGGTAACCCCCATCAGCATAAAGCTGCAAAGGCCTGATGGGTACGATTAAGTCAAGGATCAGTCCACACGAGTGACTCGATCACGCTTCACCCGAGCCTAGCCTCGGCCAAGGGCAGCCGACCTCGAGAGACTTCCGTCTCGCCCGAGGCCCCCCTTTTAATGGCGGACACACCTCCGGCTCGCCCGAGGCCTTGGCTTCGCTTAGAAGCAACCCTGACTAAATCGCCGCGCCGACTGACCAGGTTGCAGGAGCATTTAACGCAAAGGTGGCCTGACACCTTTATCCTGACACGCGCCCCCCGGCAGAGCCGAAGTGACCGCCGTCACTCCACCGCTCCACTGACCAGTCTGACAGAAGAACAGCGCCGCCTGCGCCACTCCGACTGCAGTGCCACTCGACAGAGTGAGTCTGACAGGCAGTCAGGCCTTGCCAAAGGCGCCATAGGAAACTCCGCTCCGCCCAACCCCAGGGCTCGGACTCGGGCTAAGACCCGGAAGACGGCGAACTCCGCTCCGCCCGACCCCAGGGCTCGGACTCGGGCTAAGACCCGGAAGACGGCGAACTCCGCTCCGCCCGACCCCAGGGCTCGGACTTGGGCTAAGACCCGGAAGACGGCGAACTCCGCTCCACCCGACCCCAGGGCTCGGACTTGGGCTAAGACCCGGAAGACGGCGAACTCCGCTCCGCCCGACCCCAGGGCTCGGACTCGGGCTCGGCCCCAGAAGACGACGAACTCCGCTTCACCCGACCCCAGGGCTCGGACTCCGCCCTGGCCTCGGCCGAACGATCTCCGCCTCGCCCGACCCGAGGGCTCGGCCTCGGCACAGAAGACAGACTCGACCCCGGCTTCGGAGGAACCCCCACGTCGCCCGACCTAGGGCACGGGCCCGCCACGTCAACAGGGAGCGCCATCATCATCCTACCCCGAGCCGACTCGGGTCACGAAGAACAAGACCGGCGCCCCATCTGGCTAGCTCCGCCAGATGGACAATGATGGCGTCCCACAAGCTCTGTGACGACGGTGGCACTCAGCTCTCTTACGGAAGCAAGGCAACGTCAGCAAGGACTCGACCGCTCCTACAGCTGTCCCTCCGCCAGGCTCCGTTGCTCCTCCGACAGCCACGACATCACGCCAGCAAGGTGCCAAGACCTCTCCGGCTGCCACATTGGCATGTACCTAGGGCGCTAGCTCTCCCTCCGCTAGACACGTAGCACTCTGCTACGCTCCCCATTGTACACCTGGATCCTCTCCTTACGACTATAAAAGGAAGGACCAGGGCCTTCTTAGAGAAGGTTGGCCGCGCGGGGACGAGGACGAGACAGGCGCTCTCTTGGGGCCGCTCGCTTCCCTCACCCGCGTGGACGCTTGTAACCCCCCTACTGCAAGCGCACCCGACCTGGGCGCGGGACGAACACGAAGGCCGCGGGATCTCCACCTCTCTCACGCCCGTCTCCGGCCACCTCGCCTCTCCCCCCTTCGCGCTCGCCCACGCGCTCGACCCATCTGGGCTGGGGCACGCAGCACACTCACTCGTCGGCTCAGGGATCCCCCGGTCTCGAAACGCCGACACCCTTGTTGTACTCACGTCCCCCAGGTCAAGGACAAGTACCACATGATGAGGCGCGTGAAGGATGCTGTGATGAGTTCGTGAGTGGTCTAGGCTGTCGTCTCCCGGTTAACTTTGGTTGTTGGATTGTTGTCTTCGTATGATTTAATTATTTATCTATTTTGTACAGAACTCCATTATATATTAAAGATGTGACATTCGTTTTTGTACCATGAGTCATCATATGTGTGAGACTTGATCCTAGCACACATTTGATTATTCGCTCCCGGGTTTGGTGCCCCTAAAACCCGGGGTGTGACAGTCAAAGGGGTATCAGCGAATTCTGGTCGTTGGATCCTACTCCGAGGGCCATGATTAGATCTACTTAAGACTGAACCGATACGCGTCCGAGACCGATCGTCGTTCTAATCCAAGCCCTCCGTCTAAGACCTACGACCCGGATCTGACAGGGTGTACCGGTAAGTTTAGATATAATCCTGTGCGTACATCTCCAAACCAACGCATGAAAGGGAATTAGGCTTACATCTATTTCCTAAATGATTTTGGTGGTTGAATTGCCCAACACAAATAATTGGACTAACTAGTTTGCTCTAGTGTACAAGTTATACAGGTACCAAAGGTTCACACTTAGCCAATAAAAAGACCAAGTATGGGGTTCAACAAAGAGAGCAAGGGATAACCGAAGGCACCTCTGGTCTGGCGCACCGGACTGTCCGGTGTGCCACCGGACAGTGTCCGGTGCACCAGAGGACTCCAAGTCAAACTCTTCACCTTCGGGAAAATCCAGAGGCGCTCCGCTATAATTCACCGGACTGTCCGGTGTACACCGGACTGTCCGGTGTACACCGGACAGTGTCCGGTGCCCCAGGGAAGAGCGGCTCTGGAACTCGCCAGCCTCGGGAATTTGCTCCGCTATAATTCACCGGACTGTCCGGTGTCCCAGGGAAGAGCGGCTCTGGAACTCGCCAGCCTCGGGAATTTGCTCCGCTATAATTCACCGGACTGTCTGGTGTACACCGGACTGTCCGGTGAACCAGCAGAGCAACGACTACTTCGCGCCAACGGTCACCTGCAGGGGCATTCAATGCGCGCCAGAAGCGCGCAGAAGTCAGGCACGCGCGAGACGGTGCACCAGACAATCTACAGTACTTGTCCGGTGTACACCGGACAGCCAGGCGGGCCCAGAAGTCAGAAGCTCCAACGGTCGAATCCCAACGGCCTGGTGACATGGCTGGCGCACCGGACATGTCCGGTGTGCACCGGACTGTCCGGTGCACCATACGACAGTCAGCCACCACCAAACGGCTAGTTTGGTGGTTGGGGCTATAAATACCCCCAACCACCCAACATTCAAGTCATCCAAGTTTTCCCACTTCAACTACTTACAAGAGCTCTAGCATTCAATTCTAGACACACTCAAGTGATCAAATCCTCTCCAAACTCCACACAACGCCCTAGTGATAAGTGAGAGAGATTTGCTTGTGTTCTTTCGAGCTCTTGCGCTTGGATTGCTTTCTTCTTCCTTTGATTCTTCATTGCGATCAAACTCACTTGTAATTGAGGCAAGAGACACCAATCTTGTGGTGGTCCTTGTGAGAACTTTGTGTTCCAAGTGATTGAGAAGAAAAGCTCACTCGGTCCGAGGGACCGTTTGAGAGAGGGAAAGGGTTGAAAGAGACCCGATCTTTGTGACCACCTCAACGGGGAGTAGGTTTGCGAGAACCGAACCTCAGTAAAACAAATCCACGTGTCTCACTCCTTATTCGCTTGCGATTTGTTTTTCACCCTCTCTCGCAGACTCGATTTTATTTCTAACGCTAACCCGGCTTGTAGTTGTGATTATTTTTGAGAATTTCAGTTTCGCCCTATTCACCCCCCTCTAGGCGACTTTCAATTGGTATCAGAACCCGGTGCTTCATTAGAGCCTAACCGCTCGAATTGATGTCGGGAGATCACGCCAAGAAGGAGATGGAGACCGGCGAAAAGCCCACTACAAGCAACGAGAAAGCCCTATCGGGAGAGTCCCGCAACAAGGAGAAAAGGAAGGAAAAGAAGAAGGAGAAGAAGACTTCTTCCCACAAGTCGCATCGGAGTGGCGACAAAATAAAGAAGATGAGGAAGGTGGTCTACTACGAGACCGACACCTCATCACCTTCTACCTCCGGCTCCGACGCGCCCTCCATAACTTCTAAGCGCCATGAGCGCAAGAAGTTTAGTAAGATCCCCTTACATTATCCTCGTACTTCTAGACATACTCCATTACTTTCTGTTCCATTAGGCAAACCACCAACCTTTGACGGTGAAGATTATGCTAGGTGGAGTGATTTAATGAAATTTCATCTAACCTCACTCCACAAAAGTATATGGAATGTTGTTGAGTTTGGAGCACAGGTACCATCCGTAGGGGATGAGGATTATGATGAGGACGAAGTGGCCCAAATCGAGCACTTCAACTCCCAAGCCACAACCATACTCCTCGCCTCTCTAAGTAGGGAGGAGTACAACAAGGTGCAAGGACTAAAAAGCGCCAAGGAAGTTTGGGACGTGCTCAAGATGGCGCACGAGGGTGATGAACTCACCAAGATCACCAAGCGGGAAATGATCGAGGGGGAGCTCGGTCGCTTCCGTCTACGCCAAGGGGAGGAGCCACAAGACATGTACAACCGGCTCAAAACCTTGGTGAACCAAGTGCGCAACCTCGGGAGCAAAAAGTGGGATGACCACGAGATGGTTAAGGTTATTCTAAGATCTCTTATTTTCCTTAACCCTACTCAAGTACAATTAATTCGTGGCAACCCAAGATATACTCTAATGACTCCCGAGGAAGTAATCGGGAATTTTGTGAGCTTTGAATTTATGATCAAGGGCTCACGAAAGATCAACGAGCTTGACGGCCCCTACACGTCCGAAGCTCAACCGGTTGCATTCAAGGCGACGGAGGAAAAGAAGGAGTCTACACCAAGTAGACAACCAATCGACGCCTCCAAGCTCGATAATGAGGAAATGGCGCTCGTCATCAAGAGCTTCCGCCAAATCCTCAAACAAAGGAGGGGGAAGGACTACAAACCCCGCTCCAAGAAAGTCTGTTACAAATGTGGTAAGCCCGGTCATTTTATTGCAAAATGTCCTATATCTAGTGACAGTGACAGGGGTGACGACAAGAAGGGGAGAAGAAAGGAGAAGAAGAGGTACTACAAGAAGAAGGGCGGCGATGCCCATGTTTGTCGGGAGTGGGACTCCGACGAAAGCTCTAGCGACTCCTCCGACGACGAGGACGCCGCCAACATCGCCGTCACCAAGGGACTTCTCTTCCCCAACGCTGGACACAAGTGCCTCATGGCAAAGGACGGCAAAAAGAAGAAGGTTAAATCTAAATCCTCCACTAGATATGAATCCTCTAGTGATGAAAATGCTAGTGATGAGGAAGATAACTTGCGCACTCTTTTTGCCAACTTAAACATGCAACAAAAGGAGAAATTAAATGAATTAATTAGTGCCATCCATGAAAAGGATGACCTCTTGGACTCCCAAGAGGACTTCCTAATCAAGGAAAACAAAAAGCATGTTAAAGTTAAAAATGCTTATGCTCTAGAAGTTGAAAATGTGAAAAATTGTCTAGTGAGCTAAGCACTTGCCATGAAACTATAGACAACCTTAGAAATGAGAATTCTAATTTGTTAGCTAAGGTTGATTCTATTGTTTGTAATGTTTCAATTCCCAATCTTAGGAATGATAATGATGATTTGCTTGCTAAGATTGAAGAATTGAACTTATCTCTTGTTAGCCTTTGGAATGAAAATGAAAAATTAATCGCTAAGGCTAAAGATTTTGATATTTGCAATGCTACTATTTCCGACCTTAGAATTAAGAATGATATATTGCATGCTAAGGTTGTAGAATTAAAATCTTGCAAACCCTCTACATCTACCGTTGAGCACACTTCTATTTGTACTAGATGTAGAGATGTTGATGTTAATGCTATACATGATCACATGGCTTTACTTAAACAACAAAATGATCATATAGCAAAACTAGATGTTAAAATTGCCGTGCATGACTTAGAAAATGAAAATTTTAAATTTGCTAGAAGCATGCTCTATAGAGGGAGACGCCCTGGCATTAAGGATGGCATTGGCTTCCAACAGGGAGGCAATGTCAAAATTAATGCCCCTCCTAAGAAATTGTCTAATTTTGTTAAGGGCAAGGCTCCCATGCCTCAGGATAACGAGGGTTACATTTTGTACCCTGCCGGTTATCCCGAGAGCAAAATTAGGAGAATTCACTCTAGGAAGTCTCACTCTGGCCCTAACCATGCTTTTATGTATAAGGGTGAGACATCTAGTTCTAGGCAACCAACCCATGCTAAGTTGCCTAAGAAGAAAACTCCTAGTGCATCAAATGAACATAGCATTTCATTTAAAACTTTTGATGCATCATATGCTTTAACTAACAAATCCGGCAAGGTAGTTGCCAAGTATATTGGGGGCAAGCACAAGGGGTCAAAGACTTGTGTTTGGGTACCCAAAGTTCTTGTTTCTAATGCCAAAGGACCCAAAACCATTTGGGTACCTAAAGTTAAGAACTAAACTTGTTTTGTAGGTTTATGCATCCGGGGGCTCAAGCTGGGTAATCGACAGCGGGTACATAAACCACATGACAGGGGAGAAGAAGATGTTCTCCTCCTACGAGAAAAACCAGGATCCCCAACGAGCTATCACATTTGGGGATGGAAACCAAGGTTTGGTCAAGGGTTTGGGTAAAATCGCTATATCTCCTGACCATTCTATTTCCAATGTTTTTCTTGTAGATTCATTAGATTACAATTTGCTGTCTATTTCTCAATTATGCAAAATGGGCTACAACTGTCTATTCACTGATGTAGGTGTCACTGTCTTTAGAAGAAGTGATGATTCAATAGCATTTAAGGGAGTGTTAGAGGGTCAGCTATACTTAGTAAATTTTGATAGAGCTGAACTCGACACTTGCTTAATTGCTAAGACTAACATGGGCTGGCTCTGGCATCGCCGACTAGCACATGTTGGGATGAAGAATCTTCATAAGCTTCTAAAGGGAGAGCACATTTTAGGATTAACCAATGTTCATTTTGAGAGAGACAGGGTTTGTAGCGCATGCCAAGCAGGAAAGCAAGTTGGTGCCCACCATCCACATAAGAACATCATGACGACTGACAGGCCACTGGAACTCCTACACATGGACCTATTCGACCCGATAGCTTACATAAGCATCGGCGGGAGTAAGTACTATCTAGTAGTTGTGGATGATTATTCTCGCTTCACTTGGGTGTTCTTTTTGCAGGAAAAATCTCATACCCAAGAAACATTAAAGGGATTCTTGAGACGAGCTCAAAATGAGTTCGGCTTAAGGATCAAGAAAATTAGAAGCGACAACGGGACGGAGTTCAAGAACTCACAAATTGAAGGCTTCCTTGAGGAGGAGGGCATCAAGCATGAGTTCTCCTCTCCCTACATGCCACAACAAAATTGTGTAGTGGAGAGGAAGAATCGAACTCTATTGGACATGGCAAGAACCATGCTTGATGAGTACAAGACATCGGATCGGTTTTGGGCCGAGGTGGTCAACACCGCCTGCTACGCCATCAACCGGTTGTATCTACACCGAATCCTCAAGAAGACATCTTACGAACTCCTAACCGGTAAAAAGCCCAATATTTCATATTTTAGAGTCTTTGGTAGCAAATGCTTTATTCTTGTTAAAAGAGACAGAAAATCTAAATTTGCTCCTAAGACAATAGAAGGCTTTTTACTAGGATATGACTCAAACACAAGGGCATATAGAGTCTTTAACAAGTCCTCCGGACAAGTTGAAGTTTCTTGTGACGTTGTGTTTGATGAGACTAACGGCTCTCAAGTAGAGCAAGTTGATCTTGATGAGATAGGTATTGAAGAGGCTCCGTGCATCGCGCTAAGGAACATGTCCATTGGAGATGTGTGTCCTAAGGAATCCGAAGAGCCTCCAAATGCACAAGATCAACCATCCTCCTCCACGCAAGCATCTCCACCAACTCAAAATGAGGATGTAGCTCAAGTTGATGAAGTAGAAGATCAAGCAAATGAGCCACCTCAAGATGACGACAATGATCAAGGGGGAGATGCAAATGATCAAGACAAGGAGGATGAAGAACAAAGGCCGCCACACCCAAGAGTCCACCAAGCAATCCAACGAGATCACCCCGTCGACACCATCCTCGGCGACATTCATAAGGGGGTAACCACTAGATCTCGTGTTGCACATTTTTGTGAGCATTACTCTTGTTTCCTCTATTGAGCCACATAGGGTAGAGGAAGCCCTTCAAGATTCGGATTGGGTGGTGGCAATGCAAGAGGAGCTCAACAACTTCACTAGGAATGAGGTATGGCGTTTAGTTCCACGTCCTAATCAAAATGTTGTAGGAACCAAATGGGTCTTCCGCAACAAGCAAGATGAGCATGGTGTGGTGACAAGGAACAAAGCTCGACTTGTGGCCAAGGGATACTCCCAAGTCGAAGGTTTGGATTTCGGTGAAACCTATGCACCCGTAGCTAGGCTTGAGTCAATTCGGATATTATTGGCCTATGCTACTTACCATGGCTTCAAGCTTTACCAAATGGACGTGAAGAGTGCCTTCCTCAACGGACCAATCAAGGAAGAGGTCTATGTTGAGCAACCTCCCGGCTTTGAAGATAGTGAGTACCCTAACCATGTGTACAAACTCTCTAAGGCGCTTTATGGGCTTAAACAAGCCCCACGAGCATGGTATGAATGCCTTAGGGATTTCCTTATCACTAATGGATTCAAAGTCGGAAAGGCCGATCCTACTTTATTCACTAAAACTCTTGAAAATGACTTGTTTGTATGCCAAATTTATGTTGATGATATTATATTTGGGTCTATTAACGAGTCTACATGTGAAGAATTTAGTAGGATCATGACACAAAAATTAGAGATGTCTATGATGGGGGAGTTGAAGTATTTCTTAGGATTTCAAGTGAAGCAACTCCAAGAAGGCACCTTCCTAAGCCAAACGAAGTATACTCAAGATATTCTAAGCAAGTTTGGAATGAAGGATGCCAAACCCATCAAGACACCCATGGGAACCAATGGGCATCTCGACCTCGACGAGGGAGGTAAATCCGTCGATCAAAAGGTATACCGGTCGATGATAGGTTCTTTGCTATATTTATGTGCATCTCGACCAGATATTATGCTTTTCGTATGCATGTGTGCAAGATTCCAAGCCGACCCTAAGGAAGCTCACCTTACGGCCGTAAAACGAATCTTGAGATATTTAGTTTATACTCCTAAGTTTGGGCTTTGGTATCCTAGGGGATCCACTTTTGATTTAATTGGTTATTCGGATGTCGATTGGGCGGGGTGTAAAATCAATAGAAAGAGCACATCGGGGACTTGCCAGTTCTTGGGAAGATCCTTGGTGTCTTGGGCTTCAAAGAAGCAAAATTCCGTAGCTCTTTCTACCGCCGAGGCCGAGTATATTGCCGAAGGCCATTGTTGCGCGCAACTACTTTGGATGAGGCAAACCCTTAGGGACTACGGTTACAAACTAACCAAAGTCCCCCTTCTATGTGATAATGAGAGTGCAATCCGCATGGCGGATAATCCCGTTGAGCATAGCCGCACTAAACACATAGCCATTCGGTATCACTTTTTAAGGGATCACCAACAAAAGGGAGATATCGAGATTTCTTACATTAATACTAAAGATCAATTAGCCAATATCTTTACCAAGCCACTTGATGAACAAACTTTTAAGAAACTTAGGCATGAGCTAAATATTCTTGATTCTAGGAACTTCTTTTGTTGATTTGCACACATAGCTCATTTATATACCTTTGATCATGTCTCTTTCATATGCTATGACTAATGTGGTTTCAAGTCTATTTCAAACCAAGTCATATGTGTATTGAAAGGGAATTGGAGTCTTCGGCGAAGACAAAGGCTTCCACTCCGTAACTCATCCTTCGCCATCACTCCGAGCAACTCTCCATCTTTGGGGAGATAAGGACTCCGTCTTTGGTATAATCCTCACTCATTTATTTATGACCAAAGGGGGAGAACGTAATTCTAAGGCCCTAATGACTCCGTTTTTGGCGATTCATACCAAAGGGGGAGAAAATAATAGGCCCAAAGCAAAAGGATCCCACCACCACCTAATTTTAAAAAGAGTTTTTCAATTAGTATGATTCTCAATTGATAAATTTAAAATTGGTATCTTATTATGTTCAAAGGGGGAGAAAAGTAGTATTTCAAAATTGATATATCAAAACCCTCTTGAACACTAAGAGGAGAATTTCATTTAGGAGGAGTTTTGTTTAGTCAAAGGAAAAGCATTTAGAACAGGGGGAGAAAATTTCAAATTTTGAAAATGCTTCGCAAAAATCTTATTTATTTACCTTTGACTATTTGCAAAAGAACTTTGAAGAGGATTTACAAAAGAATTTGCAAAAACAAAACATGTGGTGCAAGCGTGGTCCAAAATGTCAAAAATTGAAGAAACAATCCATGCATATCTTATAAGTATTTATATTGGCTCAATTCCAAGCAACCTTTGCACTTACATTATACAAACTAGTTCAATTATGCACTTCTATATTTGCTTTGGTTTGTGTTGGCATCAATCACCAAAAAGGGGGAGATTGAAAGGGAATTAGGCTTACACCTATTTCCTAAATGATTTTGGTGGTTGAATTGCCCAACACAAATAATTGGACTAACTAGTTTGCTCTAGTGTACAAGTTATACAGGTACCAAAGGTTCACACTTAGCCAATAAAAAGACCAAGTATGGGGTTCAACAAAGAGAGCAAGGGATAACCGAAGGCACCTCTGGTCTGGCGCACCGGACTGTCCGGTGTGCCACCGGACAGTGTCCGGTGCACCAGAGGACTCCAAGTCAAACTCTTCACCTTCAGGAAAATCCAGAGGCGCTCCGCTATAATTCACCAGACTGTCCGGTGTACACCGGACAGTGTCCGGTGCCCCAGGGAAGAGCGGCTCTGGAACTCGCCAGCCTCGGGAATTTGCTCCGCTATAATTCACCGGACTGTCCGGTGAACCAGCAGAGCAACGGCTACTTCGCGCCAACGGTCACCTACAGGGGCATTTAATGCGCGCAGAATTCAGGCACGCGCGAGACAGTGCACCGGACAATCTACAATACTTGTCCGGTGTACACCGGACAGCCAGGCGGGCCTAGAAGTCAGAAGCTCCAACGGTCGAATCCCAACGGCCTGGTGACGTGGCTGGCGCACCGGACATGTCCGGTGTGCACCGGACTGTCCGGTGCACCATACGACAGTCAGCCACCACCAAACAGCTAGTTTGGTGGTTGGGGCTATAAATACCCCCAACCACCCAACATTCAAGTCATCCAAGTTTTCCCACTTCAACTACTTACAAGAGCTCTAGCATTCAATTCTAGACACACCCAAGTGATCAAATCCTCTCCAAACTCCACACAACGCCCTAGTGATAAGTGAGAGAGATTTGCTTGTATTCTTTCGAGCTCTTGTGCTTGGATTGCTTTCTTCTTTCTTTGATTCTTCATTGCGATCAAACTCACTTGTAATTGAGGCAAGAGACACCAATCTTGTGGTGGTCCTTGTGGGAACTTTGTGTTCCAAGTGATTGAGAAGAAAAGCTCACTCGGTCCGAGGGACCGTTTGAGAGAGGGAAAGGGTTGAAAGAGATCCGGTCTTTGTGACCACCTCAACGGGGAGTAGGTTTGCGAGAACCGAACCTCGGTAAAACAAATCCACGTGTCTCACTCCTTATTCGCTTGCGATTTGTTTTGCACCCTCTCTCGCGGACTCGATTTTATTTCTAACGCTAATCCGGCTTGTAGTTGTGATAATTTTTGAGAATTTCAGTTTCGCCCTATTCACCCCCCCTCTAGGCGACTTTCAACGCACCAGATTCAAAATCCTGAACCGGTACGATGCGATCTATTTCGAAGCGTCTGCTTCAGATCCGACGACCTGCGCGACTTTTGCCTCCTCGCACGCATTCAGAGCAGCAGAGATCTATCCCGCGGCAGCGCGCTATTCCGGCGAGCCCTCGCCCCACGCTCTGGTACCCAAAACCCTGAATCAATGTGCGATATACAATGTACGGGGTATAGCAAACCAAGGGTAGTATGACTCACCGGTGTTTGTGTCGCGCAGCGCTGTGGCATCGTAGAACAGTGGCCCTGCGGCGGCGCTCGCTATTCCAGCGAGAAATCACCACGCATCCCCGACCTCACGCGCTTGACGAATTCTGTGTACATGACCAATACGCCCGAGCGAACTATCCCGGCCATTCTCCAACCTTCGAACAACGGTGTAGCCCGGGAGCAACATCGGTGGCGGCTCCTACACCTCTCTCTCTCTCTGCCGATGACATCCTCTACGTGGCGCTCGGGGGACAACCTCCCTTGACGAGGTCCACAGTGGAGTGGATGATGGGGAAAGGTTTCGGTGGGGTCCTCTTATATACGCCGAAGCCTAGGGATTTGGGTCGGTATCTAACTCTGAGCAAACCAATGAGGTGGACGCAAGAGTTTGTTGCAATGTGGAAGAAGTACTTTGTCACGGGGGCCCACATGGCGGTGTCACATATGCCCACCCGGCGCGCGAGCGAGCTAGGCATGTACCGACAGGTGGGTCCCACAAGGTCAACGACCCAAGGAAAGGAAAAGGAGAGGTTTGAATGCTGGGCCAGCATGGGGGAAAAGAAGAGTGTGGACTGGCAGCGCGAGCATGAAAATGGGCCGGTGGGGGAAAATCAGCTGGGCTGAGGGAGGAAATTTTGGCCCAGCCGGGTTTTATTCTTTTTTATTTTTCCTTTTTCAAATTCCTATTCTATTTTATTTTATTTCTTGTTTTAAATTTCTATTTTTTTCTAATTTATATTCAAATAAAGTTTAAAACTCAAACATAATGCACATTCAAAAATCCATCATGATGCAATATGTCTATATATATTTCTATTAATATGTAATAAATTCCTTTGTGTGGTATATGTTGGAAATATGGAATACACTCATATTATTATTTTATTTTAGGGAAATATCATTTTGAATGTGTAATAAGAATTAAAAGTAAAATCGGAATCCATTATCTACTTATTTTAGAAGAATGTAATGTATACTTTCTATTAAGGTTACTCGAATATTTGAAAAGTATTTATAGTTTATGAGGAGAACGAATCAATAGTGTATCTATATTATGTATTGTCCCGGGCTTTAAATTAGATTCTAGATCTTAATTTTTTTTTTGAATTACCAAAGTTGTGATACTACTATTTTAGGGAAACACAATTTATAAAGAAGGAATCCATTATTAAAAGACATCTTAGCTTAAATTTCTTCGAAGAGTTTTCCTAATTCCAAAATAAGATTTTGAGGTGTTGCGGACCACCTAACCAACTCAGCTAGAGGTCCTTTCGCTTTTCGTGCCACATGTGGTAGCTGGTAGGTAAGGGCGTAAGGCGTTTCTTGATGTTTTCAGTTCACATCATGTCCAACTGTGTTTGTTTGAAAGAAACTCCAAAAAATTACAACAATGTGCATTTTCTCATTTGTGATTTTCATTATGATTGCAAAAAAGAAACTACAGGTTATTTTTCTTCACCTACCTCTGCATGTATGTAAACCTTTTAGTGGTACCTTGTCATTTAATTATTGTAAAATAGGTAGATCTTTTTTATAGGAGAAAACACAACCAAAGGACCATTCTTCTGTTTTATCAGCAACTAATTATTACTTTATCATGAAATCTTGCTAGAACCAAGTCAACACAATGCTCCTACCCTTGCAGATCCGGAAGCTTCTATTTGTGTATTCTACAGCCTAATTCACTCATCCATCGATGGTATGGCTTAAAGAATTGTACGTGTTACTAGGAATAAGAAGCAGATTGAACTTGCAAAGAATTTGATTAGCAAGCTATGAATCGGGTGATGTGGGTCTGTTTGGTTCAGCTTTTTTCTGACCAGCTTTTCTGAGAATCTGGTTGTGGGGAGAATCTGACTGTGTAAAGAATCTGAGTATCATTAGAATTATGTGCGGAGGAAGATAAAGGTGTCCATAGGACTCAGGATGTAGAAAGTGACGGATTCCTACTATTGCAACGACTCAACCGATTATGTGTTTATATTGATTTTGAATGATTTTTACTCAAACAAATTTTATAGAAGCTGACTGAAAAGCTGAGCGTTTGGCAGTCCGCAGTAGCTTTTGGTGGCCAGAAGCTCCAAAAAGCTGAAACAAACAGGGGCAAATGATCTTCCTTTGTGCCATTTTTGGTAGTCTATTTGTGTTTCATTACTAAGTATTCCCAGATGCTGGTAAGACACTACTTTATGTTTTTGATCAAACCATTTGATAATTCAGTAATAGTTTTAGAATTTAAACATTATTTGGTATGCATACACTAAATTACACAAGAAATCTTATATTTAAAGACTAAGTTAAAAATAACAATAAGTCTTAAAATTGAAAAATAACTATAATACTCCCTCTGTCCCAAAAATATAGTTCTTTCTAGCTTTCATAGATTAATTATTAATGTATATTTAATTTAAAACGAATTATATTTTATGACGAGAGAGTATAAAATAGATGAAAAGCTATAATGATAATGAATGTTGGAATGCATAAAAAGAAACTTTAATCCTGACAAGATGATTCAACTATCCAAATTAGTAAGGCAGCCGGGCAAGAACATAGACAATACTAAATTTTATATCAATAAGGCTCTCTCTCCAACTGGAATAAAGCATGGCCCCTCGCATCGTGCTGCAGGAGAAGTCGGGTGACTTGTCGTGGTGGTTGACACCTAGGACACGCACTGGTGCGAGGACGTGGTAGAGCGGATCGTGTCTCCGGCGCGGTCGAGGACTGGCGAGACACGTGTCCAGGACGTGGAGGACGTGTATGCAGTACGCTACTCACGGTTGTTTGGTGGTTGGGCTTCAAAACCACCCAACGTTACGGATAGCGGGCGTCGTCGAGTTTGAGCCTCAAAACTCGGTAATGCGGTTCTGATAGGCATCGGAGGCGGCACGTGGCGTCATCGCGAAGGGTGCGTCGAGATGAAGCAACTTCGTGTGGAGCGTGTGATCGTCAGATGCATATTTCAGGAATTGGTATATTTTGGCACTAGTTAAGTGGGTGAGTTCTATGTATCTAGGTGTAGTTTAGACTAGTGAAATAACCCCCTATAAATAGGTGGGAGCGTTGTTGTGTGCAACCATCTCTTTGGTTAGCTCATTTGTGTTTTGTTTAGAAAACCTTAGTTTCTATTTCCCTAGTTTAGCCTGAGATCTACAGATTCTTTGAACTCTACGTCTGTACTTTTGTATTCTTCATCGCTTCATTCAAAGTAAGGGTGGCCAGATCCATCCACAGGGTTTGTCGAATCGTGTGCTCGGTTTTGTATGTGCTGAAGTTTTTTATTTGATTTTGTCTCCGCACTTGTTTTCTCACTTCTCCTTTGGATTTTGAAAGAATCCTTGATTTCATGAGTTGGGGATTGTTTTAAAGATTGCCTTGGGGTAAAGATCACTCTCTAGACCACTGCAATCATCTGATTTGAACAGTTTATGGTTGTGATTCGATCTGAACCTATTTTAAAAACTCCAACTAAACCCCGGTCTAATCTGTCTAATCTGTGATTAATTTAAAAATATGTTCAAGTTCAAAATTTTTGGAGACCTTAGAAACTCATTTGTCAAGGCGTGCGTAAAATTTCAGCTCAATCGGAGTCCGTTTGGATCGGCTTCGCATTAGAATACTGAATTTCGAGGCGCGGAAAACAGCACTAGTTAGTGACCCTGTTTTGGGCCAATTTAGACTTTTTGGTGTCGGATTTGCGATCCGTTCATTTTTTTTGTTTCATGTGAGTCCTAGGAACATTTTCAAAACATGAGATTACTGGTTGGTTGGTGCGCATTTGGTTTGACTGACTTCATCTCCATTGAAGTTAAGTGCTCAAATTCTAGTTTTTAGCAATAGAATTTGATTTGCTCCCATTCATCCTCCTGATCGCCTTTTCGATCCTTCAGTTCATAATGTTTTTCAGGTTCATATTTTTTTTAGCAACAGAGACTAAGTTGTGGAGCAACGCTACGAGTAAATGTTAGTATTTTTTTACCAAATAAACTGTTTGTAGGCTATTTGTTATACTTTTATTCTTTATGTTTTAAAGAGACAGACACATACATTGGCATGTGGTAGTGCCTAACCAATGTCTTCCATGATGGTAACTCCAATTTATAGTTTGATATTATATAAAAAGAGAGGATTTGATTCACATGGTAATGTTATTGAAGCAAGGAAAGAAGGCTTTGGCGCAGCAAAGGTTAGTGGCATCTGTTGCAGACTTGCATTGCACTAGCTCATAAAAAAGAAGTGTTTATGTTTTTATGACAGTTGTAGTAATTGTGGTCGATGAAGTATTGGTAGAATATATGCCCTTCTTTCAAAAGTTGAACCAACCAACAGATACACCTACGCACATTTCTGGGGCAATAGCGCACTCTATACTTTACAAAAAAAAATAGAAGACTAGACAGGATCAACAATCAGTAAGATTTACAAGAGGCATCATAATAGTTTGATAGCTGTCAACATTACAAGAAACATCCCACCGTCTATCATGGGAGCAAAGATGTCGAAAGGTGTTTACATCAACTCCAAAGCTTTCCCAACGAAGACAAGAGGCAACCAAACTATAGGTAACCTTGCAGCCAACAGGGTGTCTGTCTTTAATGCATTTTGCTTGCATTTCAGACTCTGTTGCCATGCTTCAAAAGTGGATATACTTAACTTCACAGGGTCTATCCGTTCATGCTTGCTGCAAGTAGGAGTACAATATGGATAGCTCAAGTCTTCAATGAGTAGCTTAGTAGCAGCAGCTATGCAACTATACCAATACTATAGAAAATTTCCTCGATGTCAACTCATATTTCATAGAAACCTTTTAAACCATCTGAGTACATTGAGAGCAGATCATAACAATTGGGCCTAGGAACAGTGAGCCCAAACACTCCGGAGCGGTGTGACATATGGCAAATAGGTGGTACGGCAAAGCGTGAATGTCTCGCTACAGGACGAGAGTATTTATATGGCAACCGGAAGTTGGTGGCCTAAAGGGGTGTTTGGTTTATAGGGACTAATTTTTAGTTCTTATATTTTATTCCATTTTAGTTCCAAAATTACTAAATATAGAAATTAAAACTTTATTTTAATTTCTATATTTAGTAATTTATAGACTAAAATGGAATAAAATGAAGTGACTAAACATTAGTCCCTAGAAATCAAATACCCTCTAAGTACATTCGTCTCTCGACATCGCAGGTGGAGGTAGGACTGGGCATTCGGGTATACCCGAAATTTCGGGTCGAGTTGTTCGGGTTTTAAATAATTCGGGTATTCAACAATCGAACCCGAACTCGACCCGATTTTTTCGGGTACCCGAAAATTCGGGTACCAAAAAAATCGGGTTCGGGTTCGGGTAATTTACAGTTACCCGATTAAATAGAGGCATGCTACTATTCCTTGCATCAGGACAGCCCACCTGTGGTAGCTGCTCGACGGTGGCAGTGTTAGGACGGCGCCATAGCAGACCGTGGACTGGTAGCCCACCTGTGGTAGCTGCTCGACGGCGGCAGTGTCAGGACGGCGCCATAGCAGACCGTGGACTGGTGCTCGACGGCGGCAGCTGCTGCTAGCTAGGGTTGGGAAATCCTGGACTGCTGGACCTGGACGGGCAGGACGGTTGGTCGGCTACTCGCCTGGAGCCTTGCCGCATGCCGCCTTGGGCTGTAATGTTGGCCATTGCCTTTTTTGCTTGTTAGCTGCACTGCAGGTCCACATGGGCCTTGCGTGGTTGGCTGGTTGCCGATTGGGCCTTGGCTGCTTGACGACTTGAGTGTTTCTCTTGTATTCGGGTACCCATTTATTATTTGGGTACCGGATAACTGAAACCGAAATTTGCTATAAAATTTCGGGTACCGGGAGGTTCTACCCAAATTAGATTTCGGGCTTTTCGGATTCGGGCTTATCGGGTTCGGGTTTTTCGGGTTCGAGATTCGGGTATCGGGTTTTATGCCCAGTCCTAGGTGGAGGGTCTTCGTTCTTCAAAGGTGACCTGGGGGCCTTCACTTTTCCTCTAGTTTTGTATCCTGAGTCGAACACCTCAACACTTGGTTAGTAAAAGGATGGTGATCGAGGGCTAGCTTCGTCCTCGCTCCAACAATAACCACCAGCATTAGGCATCCGTGTACTGCCTAAATAAAAAGTGATAGTCCTTCTGAACTGCTTTATGCTTGTTCTTTTAATATGCATAGTTGACAGACTGACACCCGCTAAAATGTATGTAGCAGCAGGTCTAAAAGCAACTCCAACAAAACCTGTAAAGCAACCCGTAAAACAATTATTAGGAGAAAATCGCATTTTGAGCCTTCCGCATATGCGGTCTTCTCTCCCGCAAATTTCCATGTCGCTGATTCTTCCCGTTGGTTCATGGTACGCACAAGCAAGCTCAGCCAGCCGACGTTCCGAGAGCTCATGGAGCGCGTCGCGCACCGGTCGGCGGGCTCCGTATCCCCTGCTGCAAAGACTTCCAGGCCACCGTCCTGCTCTCGAGCCGTCCAGGCTTCGTGGCCACCCTCCAGCTAGCGTGCCTCATCATCTTGGCAAGCAGCAAGATCTTGCCTTCTTTCGGATTGTCAAGACGCGATAGACGAAGATAGTATTATTTGGCCCAATTTAAGTATTTTCTGGTTTAAGTTGGTGTTTCAAAAATTTTAGGGATCTATTATTAGCAGACTGATGTGGGTTTATATTATTTTAGCAACATTTTTTTTCAACAACCCCCAATAACAAAGTTTTATGGAACATTTTTTAATGACATCTTGGAGTTGTTCTAAGGGTACTTATCGTTTGACTCCTGCTAAGATATACTGTGTGTAAAACTTGTTGAAGCACAGTGGTAACGAGATTCGAGAGAAGTAACAAATGACAGTTGTCTTTATTGCAGGGAAGACAGTGTTTATATATACAGGCGAACTAGTGTCTTCCCAAGGGGTGTGTCCCTTGGGGAGAAACTGTCGCACCCCATGGAGGGGATTGAACACAAATATTGTAACACTCCCCCTTGATCAATCCAAGTCCATTTGATCATCTGCAAGCTGTCTTCCAATATATTATCTCCTCAAAAACCCTGTGGGAAAAATAAGGAGTACATAATGCTTTTGGATCATGAGTAAAACTCATATTGAACTCCAAAAAAAATATGCTTATAATCATCATTCATAAAAACCCCAGTGGGGAAAAGTTAATGATGAAGCATATAGCTTAGTTGATATTACCTCGTTAAAAACTTTGGATGAGAAAACCTCAATAAGGCAAAACTCATACAAAGAAAAGAGTGTAATATGATGGTTCAAAACAGATCAAATATTACGGAGAATTACTCCCCCTGATCTTGCAAGCACTTAAGTCTTCTCATACCAATCTACTGAACACATTTATCAAACGTGGAGTATGGTAGAGATTTTGTGAATACATCAGTAAGATTATCACAAGACTTTGTTTGCAAGATATTTATATTTTCATTTGTCTGTTTCCATCTGAACAACACAAGCTCAATTATCCTTATAGATAATTGTCGATGGTTTATTTGAACCATGGTATGCCATTGTTCTCCCATGGACTTCTAGCCCAAAGAACAATAATATGTCTATAGTCATCATTTCAAAAACCCCCATGGGGAAAATAAATGATGAGACATATAACTCAGGCTAATATTTCTCCAAGATAATCGTGTCAGAAAATCTGGGAAATCAACATATGAGCCGAGTCTCCTTAAAAACCCAATGGGAAAAATAAGGAGAATAATCACGATCTATTGTTGATCATTTAAACTCTTATGAGATAAACTCATAACCTAGTTCAAATACAACAATAGCTATGTCATAATGTATCATCCTTGAAAACCTCTACGGGAAAAATAGATGATACGACATAGGCCTTGTGTTGATGTTGCCTCGTTAAAAACTTTGAATGAGAAACCCAAACAGGGGAAAAACTCATGCAAAGAAAAGAGTACAACATGATGTAAAAACAAGTTTTTCCGATCAAGAGGAAACTCCCCCTGATCTTTGCAAATTACTAAGTCATCTCATACCTGCTCTCAAACACATTTAAAATGTGAAGTAAGGTAGAGACTTAGTTCGTAACTTGTTTTTCATCTAAACAACACAAAGTATATTATCTTCATAGATAATAAGGTCAATGATATAAAATCATGACCATCACATACCTTCAGTATGTAGTATATCATTCTGTACAATCCCACGAAGTGTACTATAGAATGATTATTGTAAGTGACCATTAATCTCTGTTGATCAACATTTATCAAACAGTAGGTCCAACTTACCAGAAGTATGTCATTGATCTTGTACCTGGGGATCTTCTATAGATATCCAAGATCAGTATATCCAAACATAAGGAGAGCATGAGTACATCTAGAGATCATAATTCGATCTCATGTGCTGTTAGCTAGCAAATCATTGCAAAGCAATATCCGGCCGGATGCTCTTGCAAGATACAATAGCACATCTCATGATCGGAAAGAATCAAATAACAATGATTCTCTCATATTGAATTTCTTCAATATATGTTGGATATAGACAATTTTGTATCCAAGATACTCAAGATAGTTTACTTTGAATTGAAAATCTCTTTCAATTCATATCCTCTATCTCGAACTCCGTCGATAAGTAATGTATGTTTAAAATATGCTGCACATATTTACACTGAACATACCATTCTTTGTGTATCCTTTCAGAAGGAAGGATTCACTAGGTCGAATGTACCATATTTGACCAGGATGCTCTAAGTCACAAAGACTTTCCAAGCATTACAGATTTGTGATTGGTGATTATGTATTTGAAATCCTTCAAGACTCCATAAATACCATAATCCAGTGACCACATATGCATATGTTGTCACTACATCTATCAACTGCACAGATAGATGATTTACTGCCCATATTATTGAATCGGAATTTAACTACTCACAGTAGAGGAGAATTTATAGCATTAAAATAATGCTTGGGTTTGCGTATAAACCCAGTTGCTACTAGCCATGCTTTCTCACCACCTCATTGTTTCCAAGTTCATGAAAACAAACTTGTATCCACAGTAAGATACCTTGAAGTGAAAATAAGTTAACACTTCATTCCGGTGAGCAAGGCTATCTCTGCAACATTATATCACTCAACAAGATCCAATTTGAGCATACTCGTGCTCTGCTATGGCCATAGTCTTTTGGATCACTTAGAGTGCATATACAATTGCTAAGATGTATGTGTCGACACTTGTAGCTTTTAAATAACACAATTCTCCAGTTGACATAAAGTCATTTTTTATGTACCCTTATGATTCCTCGTGAAATCCCAAAACGAGAATCAAGGGCTTCCGATAACCTAGCCTCATCAGTGCGCACTGAGCTAGGTTGTGAATGTCTTCCATTCACAGGATAATCAATATCCTTTAGGTGTCCACCAACACTATGTTGGTTACCAACAAATAGATGGTCTGCATTTACTATCTCAGAAGGTCTAGCCTTCATTAGCTTGCAAGCATCTTAATCCTAGGATTTGTGACCATACTTCTCCCCCTCTTATTTACAACATTATTGTAATAGGGAGTTGAGTGGTGTTCCATTTAACCACTCTTTCTGGCACTTCCACATAGGATTAATTTGAGTGACACCTCATAGTAAATGCACATGGCAGTTAATTTGCAACTTCTTGCAAATCATTCGAACCCAAAGGTTCGGTTTTAGTACGTGATCCTGAGCCTGAATGCTTACTGCATTCATTATAATTTCCTGGCATTCATTTTTTGGTACTTGAAATCTCCCCCTAATGCCTGGAAAAGCTCATGATTCAAGCAAGCGTACGAGCCGTAAATAGATTCTCATGAAGAGATTCTAAAATTTAATGATCGACGGAGAATGAATTCTCACATAGATCCCCAGCTTTCTGTGTGCCCATATATGTACGCTGCGGTGGTGAGATTGGGAACATACCCAATGTACGCATGGGAAATCTTTCACGGATTCCCACGTACTAAAAACCATAGGGGAACTTGTACATGCAGTACATGCAGTTAATCACAAGTCAGGAGCGTGCAAAACTTCCTGACTCCAACCATAACCAGTTGGAAATAACAATTCATTACTTATGGTCATTAATGATCTGAAATTTTCGAATCTATCACAGATTCATCATATCCTTTATGGATATGATTCTGAATACCAAGACAAACAATCATCATTGTAAGCACATTTGGTAAATTCAGTAGTGTGGAGGCTAATGTGCTCAAGCTTGAGACATTATTGCTTAATGATCATGTGTTGTCCGGAGGACACACTTGAGGTCATCATCTAGATGCACCAAAGAACCATATAAAGCCTTCAATGTCCATACAATCTCTGTAATGGACCACACTCGTTCCTTTGAAACAATTCAAAGAACTTAACCAATTCAGATCAGATTTTAAGATAAGAGGGACTTAAAATCTCATTCCCAATGATACTCATCAAGTATCCATCTTATGGGAAAAACATGACCAATAGAATTGTTCATAACTTTTCATTTCATTCCAACAATGGGATGACCAATTCAATCTTACCTAGCATGGTAAGTATCATCACTTGAAAAGTTATAACATATGCAACACTTTGTATGGGAGGATGTATGTAGAATACAGTCCATAAGAAATGTTTCTGAGAAACATATGCAATATCCATCACTATCACCTTGTGTTTCCACATGATAGTAATTTTATGGATATCTCTATAATTTGGTAAGATAAATTAGGATATATCAACACATCCTTGATACTTCCATTACCAAAAGGGGACTAGATATTAACATATCATGATATCGCGCGAAGCGATTGTCAAAATATTCTTTCCTCTTTCCAAAGGAATATGAGAATATTTTGTTTCCCCACTTATAGAGTTTGTGGCTCAATTCTCCACATTGCATGTTTCTTCCTCAATTGGAAGAATCCCTGTACAAGTTTGCACAACTCAAATCAATGAGTCTTCAACTCCCTTGATGAGTTGGTTCAACTATAATCGATGAGTTTGTTCAACTCAAATCACATGAGTGATCAACTCCAATCGATGAGTTTGTTTAACTCAAATTCATATGAGTTTTTACACTCAAATCACATGAGTGTGTTCAACTCACACCGCATGAGTTGAACCTATCAATTATGAGATTATACCAAATCTCATGCATCATTTAAATAATACTCAAAAGCAAATCATCTAACAAAGTGGTCTTCTCTTAGAAAAAAGAAGTGTTGTTACATGATTAGTCCAAATCACGATTTACACAACTAACCACTGTTATCATGTCAGATGGAAGATTGAAGTACACTTCATATCTTAGCTTTCATGAGTAGTATGCATCTATTGGGATTTCATATACAAGATTAGATGCTTAGGCATACAACACTATACCACGTATAGTGTAATGACAAAAGAGTTTGTCATACTCATTGCCCTTCCCTTTTTAATGTGCTTATATATTTGCTTTCAAGCAAAATATATGAATACAAAGTGTTAGTCTACAACATAATGTAGACACATACTCATAAGTCCACAAGTCTTATGATTTTCTTTGCTATTCATTTTGGGCTTGCACATCAGGCCACAAAAGCACATTAGTTCTTTTCATAAGAACGACAAGAGAAAGGGAGCATCTCACTTCCTCCAAAATAAAGAAGTGAATCCCCATATTATGCAAAGATAAAATGAACATATCCAATGAACATTAAAGATAATTAAGCCCATTATGCGAGTTCATCAAACTCTATTAAATAATTATCCTCCAAATGGCTTAACCATTTTTGTCTGTTGTTGCAATTTTGCCGCAAAATATATCATATCTTTATATGTTGGAGAATTCTAGGTATCACATAAAGTGTACCAAAGATTTTTTGAAAATTGGTGTACACAACGTAGATAATCTCCATGTAATTAAACAATGGAGTAGATCTCCCAGTAGTGGGCAAAACTTTTGCTGCCTGAAAGCATGGTCTCTGGGCTGATATATTCAAGGAACATACCGTAGCCAATGCTTAGGACTCCACTACCCTGTGCTTGACCAAAATTTCAAAAATAAAATGGAAATCACCATAAAGGTGAATAACCAACATCACATCTCCAACATATCTACTTGGGTGAACACATAAGTAATCATCCAAGTTCAAGATATGTGTCATATTTTACAAGAATTCATCGTTTAATTAAGTAGAACTTAATTAAAAGAATTCTTTTAGCAGTCAGCATGACTGCAGCGTCCAGCCTGGCTCCATAGCCCGTGACGCCTGCTTGGTCCGTGATCTTTTTGGGTAGCACGTATAGGTAATCATCTCGAAAGATGTAGACCTCATAGTGATAGGCATTTCAAATGCGGCCTAAAGCACGGTCTCTGGGCTACTAAATTCTATAAAGAATTTAGCGCAGCCAGTGCTTAGGACTCCATCACCCTATGCTTTTTCCAAAAAAAATGCAATCTTATGTTGCATGAGGACCGTTAAGGTTTCGACTTAATTAATGTGCTATATTTTTCATGCAAACATAAAAGAATGCAAAAACAAAAGCAAGTCGAAACATGTGAATTATAAATATAAATATAATTCACTGATAAGTCTGCATTTTCAAAATAAAAACAGACAAATATGTATAATTACATATAACATCAGCAGTCTAAATAATCAAATTTAGATACTAAATACTGATTGAAACTGTGATACAAATATGAAGTCATATGTCTGAAATTGCAGAAAATAAAAGGAGTAAATTTAGTCTAGCCAGACATGTGGCCGAACAGCCCAGCCAAGCCTGGCGTGCCAGGTGCGGCCCAAGTGGCACAGTGCGGCTAAGCTGGCCGGTCCAGGCAGCCAGGCGAGCGGCCCAGCCGAGCCAGCCCAGGCGACCAGGCGAGCGGCTCAGCCGGCCGGCCCAGACAGCCAGGCGAGCGGCCCAGCCGAGCCACCCAGGCGGCCAGGAGAAAAAAAATAAGGACGGCTAGGGTTTGGTACCCTAACCAGTCCATCTTTCTCATTTCAGCCGCCGCCATGGTGATTCCACCGGTCATGGCGGCTCCGATCCGAGCACCTCCGGCATGGGCGGGCGCGGGTTCCTCCCCGGCGGCGAGGCCCTAGCAGCGGCCTCTCCTGGTGGGCACGGCCTGCCCCGGCGACGCGGTAGCAGCCGTCCCGGCCCGTGCGCGGGTGCGGCGGTCAAAGGGCGAGCAGGACCGACCCGGCTCGGGCGGCACCAGCCACTGCCGGCGCGGGGCACGGCCTTCGGCTTAGGCCCCTGGAGGCTCGGCCTCCAGCGTGGGCACGACCTTGGCGACTGGAGCAGCCCTCGGTGCGAGTGCGCAACCCCGGCGCGTGCTCCAGCGGGTGCGGGCAGCATCCGGCGGCGCACACGGCGCGGTGGGCGTGGCCCCTGCCTGGCTCCCCGGTGACCCACGGCGTGCGGCCCCGGCGGCTCGGGTGCGGATCCGGTGGCAGCGCGGCCTCTAGGGCGCGGCTCCACGGGAGTGCGGCCCCGGCAGCCCCTCGGCGTGCTGCCTTGCCCCGGCGGCCTCAGCCTCGGCGGTGCGGGGGCGGCTCCCTGCGGCCCGGGGCGCGGTGGCCCAGCCACAGCAGCGCGGGTCACGGCTCGCAGCGGGGCCTCCCCGGCTGCTCGGACGCGCGGCGCCCCCGGTTGCGCGTGCTGTCCGGTGCGGGCACGTCCCCCGGCGGTCTGGCCAGGAGCGGCGGCTGCCAGCGCGGGAGCGGCTGCCCAGCCACGGCGTGCGGGCACAGCGGCGCTGGCCCCACGGCCCGGCGTGGGCGTGGCCCTCTGGCGGCACGGGGACGCGGCCCCGGCCTCGGTGCGCGGCCAGCCGCAGTGAGGCGTGCTCGGCATGGCGGCCCGGGCGTGGTGGCCCTGGTTCGCTGTCCTGCGGCGGCCCGGGCGGCCACCAGCGCGGATCAAGCGTGGTCAAGCATCGGCGCAATCCCTGCGCGGGCGTGACCGATTGATTATACGCAGGCACGATATGCACGGTCGGCAACAGTAAGAAGATGGCCCAGATCACTGCAGTTGCAAAATAGAACATATCGATATGAAGTGTCGCTTGGAGAACAAATGATCCTTACTAGAACATGACGAAGGACATTTTTGTTTGATCCAACGAGCAACGGACATCTTCTTGCCGATGTCTACGACTCATTTTATCTCTCGCTTCTTCTCTGATCTCGCGAGTCGTGCTGATAACGTGTTGAAGCACAGTGGTAACGAGATTCGAGAGAAGTAACAAATGACAGTTGTCTTTATTGCAGGGAAGACAGTGTTTATATATACAGGCGAACTAGTGTCTTCCCAAGGGGTGTGTCCCTTGGGGAGAAACTGTCGCACCCCATGGAGGGGATTGAACACAAATATTGTAACAAAACTAATTGATGTCCCCAAATTGGCAAAATGCAGAGCATTGTGCTAGGTAGGATAAACCTCAACCGAGCTTAGGCGCTGTTTGGTTCACATATTTGTAATATAATAGGTAACATATAACGTTAAATCATGCTTGTTTAAGTCCAACCGTAATCGGATACCACATTAAGAATTGATACCGTCCTATTTAAACTTGTTACCGCTGGTAATCGAATGTGAACTATTACTATTTACGTTACAATTTGGGAACCAAATGGCACGTTAGCTTTTGTGGACGCAGCTTGCACCGACCACCAGAACCTCAAAATGTTAAATTGGTACATGCATATAATGGTAACTTTCTTTTGTTAGTTTTGAAGAAAAATTAACATTACTTTTTTTCAATTAGTGTTGACTCCAGATTGATTCAAACATGCTAAGAATTTGGGAGTTTAATCTGATTTGATCTATTCCTTTGCAGTTTACAAGTACTATGGCCCGATGAAGATGCCCATGCCCTAGGTGTTGGTCGATTATATGATGTTTCTATGGTTCATTGCTTCACTTATTTTGTCATCATATAGTTAAGTGTATATCTATGCATAGTGTGCTTGCTAAAGTAAAATGTCTTTAATGGTTAGTTTGGTGGCAAGAGAATTGAAGAAAATTTATGAGTGGGAAATCCCTTACTGTTCAAAATCCATGGAATTGAATAATAAAGGATTTTCTCCTCCATGGATCACCTCCAAATCCATTGTCACCAAACCGGCCATAATTAAGAGTCTACTAGGAAGCGCGAAGCATGCCTCCTGTTCTAGTCTTCAGTATCAAAGGGACAAGGTGAAACACCGAATAATTGTTATGGTGAAACAGATATTAGGTCAAATAGTTGTTATGGTGAAACACCAAACAGTTATTATTAAGGTCTAAAGCATCGAGGGAAGTAGTAAAGTTGTCAGATGTGAAGTATGGAGGGACGTCTATACCCCGTGAAATCTCCAACGCAGCTCTAACACGAAGGAAGCAATTTACCAGTACAACGTGAGTAGGGGTAGGGCAATGAGTAGCCCGTGAAATCTCCAACGCAGCTCTAACAAGCAATTTACCAGTGCAACGTGAGTAGCCCGTTCGTGTCGTTCATGGTTCATTTGCTTTTGAGGGCCTTCTAGTGCGATCTGCGCTGTCTTAGGGTTGCTCGGTCGACTTTCACACATGTCGCAGACAATATATGAATCAACACGATATTAACTGATCGACAAAATGTTCAAGTAGGCCCTTCCCATGTCAACTGGGCCAACAAAATGCAAGTGAAGTCTACAACTGCCAACTGCAGCGAAAATTGTACATTGCGGTCGGTAGAGCATACAATAATGCAAGGAGCCAGGAGATCCTGACATGCTACATTCAACAAGAACCACTATATCAGCTCCGGTCCTACATTTATCATCACGGCGACCTTTGGCACCTGAAAAATACCTGGCAGCATTGGACGGATCACATCTGCATGTCTATTGTAAGAGAAGATGCGGTGGCTACCTTCTCCCTTAGGTTGAACTTCCTTGCTATATAAGGCCTGACATCTTCAACGCCGACCAAGCTTTCTAAGAACGGGAGCAATTTCAGCAGCTCCATGTCATTGGGATCATCAAACCAGCTTTCTATAGGAATGCCATTGTCCAACTGGAACCCAAAGGCCTGCAACGAGGAAAGCGGCTTTACATTTAAATCCTGCCAAAACCCAACAAGTGAACAACTAAAAGCTAATTCAAGATGAATAATGCAGATGTACTGATAACAGCTGCGCATGATCCAAAAGATCAATGATGATGGATGATAGATTTCAGAACTACAAAGGCTCCTGCTACTGCTAAAAAGTAAAGACACTCACACTCAGCATCTCCAGCACATATTAAGTCAGAAGATGATTTGTCATGAAATGCACCTAGGGACTAGCCCTCTATACAGGAAACAGTAAAAAAGATTCTACTTATTTGTTCAATAAGATACTACTTATTAGTTTATATTAGCTATCCCAATAATTCTGAGAAGCTATGTAATGCCCAGGAAGTACCATGAACCACGACATGCAGGAATTCCACACCAATACATCTTTATTCATAGCGTGTTCCAACTAAAAAAATTAAAGGACATTATAGGAAATAAATGAAAAAGCTAATGATAAGGTTAAAACACATGCATGCCAGTCTTGAAAACAAATGGCCCCTACCAGGCTGGATAAAATAAAGATGCTAATTTTAATGAAAGCCGAATGGGGGAAAAGTCTTCTGCAAAAGGGGCAAAATATACAACAGTGTGTACCTGCGGAGAATTGTCAACAATCATTACGCGAGTTAAGTCACGTCCAAGTACTGTCAGATCCTTCATGTAGTTTCCCTCCACATAGACACAAGATTCACGATAAACACGATGACGGAACAACTTTCTTTTGGGATCAAGAACATTGAGAAGTTGCTCCGCATAAATGCTTTGACTAGCAGTGAAAATAATTGTCTCAAACACGCTGGCAACCCTATCCAAGAATTCCTTGAGATAGGGGCGGCATCGAACATATATTGTGTGCTCTCTGAAGTTAAAATGAACTGGAAATGTGAAATCAGCATCCTCACAGTGTTCAAGAGTTGAATGTACAAGTGTCTCTACATTGTAGCAAGACAAACATGAAATTAACATCAATATAAGAAATGAATGATACTTTAAAACTTATATCAAACTGGCAGTAGTAATAGAACCTAGACAAGAGAAAGAGAAATAAATCCAACATTGTGGACCAAAGCATGGTTCTAGGGAAGTTTCGGTACTACTAAGTGCTAGATTACTACCATACAGCAAACAATCTAGTTTACATAAATAACCAAGATCTACATCCATGATGAATCTGAGTTCTGAAATACCATGATAGTGATATATTCATCGTACAAATACATCAGCCTGCAAAAATAATATCGCCTTCTGTTCTGCTAGATTTAGCCAACATGTGGAGCACTGGAGTTTATCTTGTTATAACACATACCAGCCCATAGCTGCAAGAAAATTGTACTAAGACAACAAAATTAGATCAGTGCTTGCTTGTTCCCTAATTAGTAGTCTTAGATAGATGGATTCGTGCTTTAAACTTATGCATTGTAGAGGCAGCAGACATTCTGCAGTTTTGAACCGAATAACATGAATAAGCAGCTTTGGTTGCAGATACTCGTGTAAATGGCTATAAAAGGCTATTAAATGCAGTATTGAAGACTATTTAAGTGTGTATATAGCTAATAGTTCATACCATCAAGATCAAGTACAAGAGTCATCGTAGGACAACTCCGGGTCTGCTTTGGAAGGAGAACAGGACGAAACTTGGGGACCACCATAGATAAATCAGGTAAATCTTTGATAAAGGAGTAGGGGTCAAAATCATCATACTCTTCAGTCTCCTCAGCTTCACCATAACCTTCTGTTGAGGTAGAATCTTGACTCTGTTCATCAATGCACTCCAACTTAGACTGCTGCATAGCAAGATATATTGCTGATACTTCTGAGGAAAGGTTTCCCAGTTCACTGTACTCATCCACTTCAAGCAATGTGCTTTGCCCAGCTGATTGCAACTTTAGTGTGCCAGAGTGGTCATTTATCCCATCATGAGTGTTGCATGCAAGGTTTGAACCAGATTTTAGGCTAGCTTCCTTACTACCATGAACATGTGTTGTTTGTTCTTCTAAGCCTGCATGATCAATAATCAAGTAATGAAGTAACAAAAAATGCAGACGAAACCAGCACGGTATCATAACATGCAAACAGAATGAATGATGCACCAACCATCAACAACACTACCAAATGATTATTTAGGTATACCTTGGGTTCAAAAACAGAGCAGCTCAGTGACACCATGAAACCAGCCATGAGAAAACACAAACAAATCAATAAGCAGAGTGTACCACTTATATGTTCCTAACTTCTAGGAAGATCAAGGTATCCAATTGTTCAAGTTAACATATAAGATCGAGATTGTAATTGAAACCAGTTACGCAGTTACAAATTGCCTACCACGAAACCTGACATAAAAAATATATTCTTTAAAACAAACTACTCATAAATTGTTCTCCAAGAATCCTTCCAGAAGTGAATAATTATGAGCCAAACGTCAGCGAAATACTGCAATATGACAGCCAGAGTGCAAAACTGTTCAGAAAGACTGCATAAGAAATTTAGTATTGTAATAGAGTTAACCCAAACAACTGCAACAACATGAAACTTCGAAAAGGACGATAAACAACCAAAACAGAACAAAAAAAGTTTTTCAAGTGGTGTCTTCAAATTATCATTATATGTTATAAAGGAGCTGCCATCTAGCACAAAATTACCATGAATTAATGAACGGGGAGAACAAGTCTTATGTCAAACAACTCTCATGCAATAGTGCATAATAGAAAGAATCACCGATTGATGTTTAATTGAAACCATTTTGTTTAAGATGTTTAGTGCCTCATATAATATCCCACAAGACAAGGTTATACAGAAGTTGCTGCCTAAAAAAATTAGGGGGTGTTTGGTTTCTATGGACTGATTTTAGTCCCTCCATTTTATTCCATTTTAGTCTCTAATTGCCAAATACGGTATTTGTCAATTAGAGACTAAAATGGAATAAAATGGTCCCTACAAAACAAACAACCCCTTAATTTCAACAAAGGTAAACAATTTAAAACACTAAGATGTGGGTATTTAAATTCTCAACATAAACAATTAGCAATGAAAAAACTCAATCTGAAAATCATTTAACCTTAACAAAAATATCAAAACATTAAAGTTGTCTCCATGTACCAAAAAAGGATAGAGGACAACAAATCAGTCAATTCTGTTATCTTTATACCTTTGGATAGGTTATTCACACCACCTTCCTTGTGATGATGGTATGTTGGAGAGAATATGGAATCGTTGGGACGATCATCTGCAACACCATCAGAATGCTGGGCCTAGAAATATATAAATATAATAAAAGAATGAGTATGTATGCTAATAAATAAGATAATATAAAAGCAAGTCTACTATTTTCTTGATTAAAACAAAAACCAAACATCAGAGCAGGGTATATACTGCAACACAATTATTACTACGTCAGGGGGGGGTCTATGCAAGGTAACCTAACACAGTTGGCCCAAAATGAGCAACTCATACTTGGCTGATACTTACCTAACACCTGACTAAAAGAAGGATGGCAAACTACATACATAACCACCAAACTATCGGCATCTATCTTCCCTTCTGTCAGGGCCCAAGAGGGCCCGCTAGCGCGCCCTTCAGGTTGGTTAACCAAAGATAAGGCTAGTTTGGGATAAGATTAGATTAGATTAAATCTAGTGCTTAGAGGTCAAGTAACCCTCTCTATATAAGGGGAGGGATTGTATCAATTGAAGGTAAGCAAGAAATTAGAAGGAAATCCCTTCTCTCAGTACCCGACTACCCGTGGTGCTACAGTACCCGTGGGTACTGTTCACTACAGCCCACCACAGCACCTTCAGTTTTGATTGGAAGAAATTAACACCACAGATAGAAATACAGCAAAAAGAAAGGATAAGTAACTTCAAACTAAATTTAGCCAAGAACTGTACCTGCAGATCAGGGAAGACGCTAGGGGGTACCTGAGGTGCATCATTTCCAGCATCAGTTGTATCACATGAAACTAGCAGCTTCCTTCCTCCTTTAGAATGCTTCTTGGAAGTGACACCAACTGCATGATAACAACACAATTTTAGCAATCAGATCCAGTCAATGCTACCATCCAAATAGTAAATCAACTTAGCAATAGAACATCAGAAGTAGCATTTGGGCACCAAAACATATATTTGTAACCAGAGAGGCAGCAGAAACACCTCCAACAATTCAATGACGAGTAAAAACTAACCGTTTTTCCAAAGCAGTGTCAAAATAAATAGAGGGCTAATAAGTAATTGTAGGACAATGGCTTTCTTCAGATTTGACACAAGATGATTAAAAGAAAAGGTTTGCACACAAGATGTATCGTCAAGTTAACTACAGGTTACATATAATAAGAATAAAACATAATCAAAGTTCCGATTGAACTTTACCAGGTCTCTGCTTCTTGGAAGAAGACGTGATGAGATCAGATACTTTCTTTTCAGCAACTGTAGATTGAGTTGCCCTTCTGGATGGCCTACTTGTCTTAGGATTGGCATGATACCCCACTGCATTTTTTGCAGCACCCTTTTTTCGTGTTTGCATTGTTATTATGAAGTATAACTCAAAACAACTGAGTCATGCAACAGAAGAACACTGTAGAACAAGTTTCATCGAGAACTCCAGCTGAAATTGATAATAAGAGAATATAAACAAGTTAGTCAAGGAATTTCTGCAAACCACCGATGCAAGAAAATGAATTTCAGTATTTCACAATAAGTAGAGTCCTGACATCAGATGTCGCAACTGAACTATAATACCAACCAACAACAAACATAAAGAAACCACGAAATCAGACATGAAACTTTGATTGATAGTTCCAATTTTCAAATGAGGTCAACATGTCTTATTTATACCCCTATATAATCCATCAGTTAAAACATCACTGAGTGCACACAATAAATTACCCTCAGCTAAATCCCACCATTAAAACCAACGATCCAAATCGCTTCATTTACCCTCCTCTCTCTTAATCAATCGCATCCAACCGTGAGTGTTTTTTGGATCATCCCCTCATCCCTCACCCACCTCTAGCCTCCTTCCTCATCCCCCAGCCCCCGTCAACACCCCAGAGCTCGCGATCAACGCCGCCACCGCCCTAGCCCTGTGTCTGCCTGGACAAACACCTGCGCCCCCACCCCTGCAGCCTTCTGCGAGCTGCGACCTTCTGCTGCTCGTGGCCTCCACCTCCCTCTGTTGCGCGGGAGCGGCGACGTGCCTGTTTGCCACCGCGGAGCGGGGCGCGACCAAGGAGGTCGTGCTCGTGGGCGGTGAAAGGAAGGCCAAGGTCGGTCCGCTGCAGGTGATCGGTGAGGCCAACAGTAGCGCGTATGGCGACAGGCTCGACGGTGTCCAGGTGGGATGATTCATCAGCAAGTGCGCAAGGCGAGGCGTGGACGAGGACGGCGAGGAGGTTGTGTTTGCGAGCACGCTGGCGCCCTACGAGGCGGGCTTTGTCGGCGCCTGTCACGGCCAGCGCCGCGCAATGCTGGGGAGGAGCTCGCGGCGAGGGCGCTTGGGACAGTTACTTCGGCAGGTGGTCCATGTGGCACCACATTGACCCAGCATGCAGCCTCCTGCAGCCGAGCACTTGATGATGATGCTTCACAAAGCATCTATGCTACTATACTTACATGAAAATTTCAAATACAACTTTGGTCGAACTTTGTGCTTGTATGACCGATGCGTTGAGTTTTTGAAGATCTTCGCCGTGTCACTAACAATTGGTCGAAAAAGGGCACGATGGTGACATAGTTAAGTAGGGTGGTTGGTCAAGATGCGCGAGGACGGCGGCACCTCCCCTTGCGGGCATTTTATTAGTAGTTATAAGGGTCTGTGTTTGGAATAGACATATTTATTGACACCAGAAAAACTGTGTGGGGGTAGTTTTAGACTGACAACACAGTTCCAAGGGCAGATTGATCCCACATAAATTGGATTCATCACCAAGCTAAGTAAAATGAACCATCCTGGGCCAGAAACATTTTCCTACAAGGTCACCTAGGCCACGGGCCACCCTTTAACTAGTTGCAGGCACCCAACACGTCAACATAAGCACATCTAGAAGTGAAAAAACCCTAAACCCTGACTAGAAGAAGCCAGTGGTTCATGCCACAACATGCATATCTGAAGTTCTGAACACACACTGGCATCTCCAAGTACTGCATGAGAGCTTAGGATTAACCCTTTTTTCCCAGCTATACCACTCGAGGTGCACAGACACAGAATGCAGCATTCGTACAAGACCAACCATACTGCTACTGGTGAAAAAGAACCCCAACATTTCCACCTCGAAATGGCCCAAAATTCGAAGCACAGATGCGCACACCTCCTCCGAAGCAGATTTACATTTGAACCCCGTAACCACGGCCCAACACAGCCGAAATCGCGCACTGAGGCAAGCCGAAATACAGGTGCCATCCCCCAACACTTGATCCTTCAAATGCTCGAGCCCCGCAAAATCGGACGCGCAGATGTGCGCAGCTCACAATTTGAAACCCAGAACAGCGCCCTAACACAGCTGATATCGTGCGCTGATGCAAGCGGAAACACGAGAAGAAAGAACCCCTAAATCATCAGCATTGCTCGAGACCCTGCAGCAAATCGGCCGAAACGGGCCGAGTCGAGAGCGCGGCCTCCAGGAGCAGGGAGGGGAACATCTTACCCGGAGCGGAGTAGGGGAACCCCGAGGGCTCGAGACCTCCTGCGCGAGCAGCAGCGGTGGGATTTGGCGCCAGCCGCCGAAACCCCAAACCCTATCCAATCCCGCGCCCACGCAGAGGTGCACGTGACGGGGCGGACGAGCTGCGTCTGGTGTCGGCGGAAGCGCACCGGCGGTGACCGGGGGCGGGGCGGCGATGGCGTAGCTCGGGTACCGGGATCCGGTGGCGGAGGTGCCACGACCGGCGGCGTGTCCCAGGGGCTGAAACCCTAGTCGCCTCCGGAGAGTGGCCGACGCGGGGTTTTTGCCGGGTGGAAGGAGGGGAGGAGAATGACGCGCAGCGCAGCGACTGGAAACGCTCTCTCCCATGCTTACTTCTGCCAGTCGTCGGTTCCGACTGCCGGGACCCACATGGAGGTCACTGAGACAAGGAGGGCACGCGTCCCCCTTGACCTTGGCTAGTTAGCTGACGTGTACAGGTGTGCTTGGCGTGCCGACCACGATACAACCTCATTAATAAGTGGTCCATACATGGTTAAGTGAAAAATCAAAAGACGGACTATTTTCTTAAAAGTCTGTCTCTTTACTGCTATATATATAGTGTCAGTACCCTGGAACAGGGTATCCGTTACTACAGTATGAAGGTACGCTGTTTATGCAGCTATCCTTAGTCGCACGGTAAACAGTACTCGTCTCCACCACGTGGACGGCTCCAGAGGTCGTCACGTGGCCAGGGAAGACAATATCCTCCAAGGTATCAACGGTGGGTCCGGACCACATGGGAAAGTGTCGAACCCCAGCATATCCGGACCGGACCTCTGGGCAGGGTCCAGGACCTCCGCGGGTACAAATCGGATCCCCGAGACGAGTCTCGGACCTCTCTATGTAGGGTCCGGGCCACCCTCAGCAGGATCCCGGGATTCTGGGACAAAATATACCCATGCCTTAATCAAGGCCAGGCGGGTCCGGAGCCGACACGTGTCCGGACCATACCATGTACACTTCCGCTCCCCGCTCAGGCGGAGGCCCGATGCTGCCACGTGGCATATCGCCCGTGACGTAAGCCAGCGGGCGGAGCCTGACGTAAGGCCTCTGGGTCGCGCGGTCTCTGCATTTATTGTGGAGAATACGCACAGCCTGACTATTCCACTGACAGGCGATGTGCCACCTCAGCATTTAATGTGTCCTGTCCACTCCGCTGGCAGGCGGCGTCCAGGCCATCCTGCAGGCGGCGTGCCTGTCTAGTCCATTGCCAAACAGTACGCCCGTGCTGTGAGGAGCATTGTGACCATCATCACTCGTACGTTGCCAGGGAGACTTCCCCTGCACGCCAAAGCTACGCAGATCGTGAATATCAGGGCGCAAGGAGATTGCTCCAGCAACAAACATTAGTTGCTCCAAGTATTACATCTGTTATGTTCCTGGTACATGTCGGGGCTCAGCACCCTTGTACATGCCCCCTTGGGCTACAAAATGGGAGGCACGCAGCGTTACAAACGAGGCTCACTTAAGCACACTTAGACCCAGCTCAGGCTCACAAGTTCATACAAGCTCTCAAGCTCAATACATCACACAGTGGAGTAGGGTATTACGCTCCGTCGACCCGAACCACTCTAAACTCTTGTGTGTTCTTGTGTTCATTCATCGCTTAGCAGGCAGGCAAAACGCTTAGGCCCCTCCTCATCTTAGGATTTAGGGCGGGTGCATTCCGCCACCCGGCCGGAGATTTCCTCTCCGACATATACCTACTAGTCAGTTGCTCGTATTTTGCTACGATTTTTATATATCATATAAATAGATATTAAGATATTTATTCAAATATAATTATTATTTATTTCTAAACACTAAAATCATATAAATTATTGTTTATTCAAATACTAGTTGGCCTTTGTCTGGCTTGTCTGACTCCTGCTGATTTCCGCCTCATTCGACCCCGTGTGGGCAAGGCGGAAATCATCGACCCGTGAGCGGTTTGCTTGGAATATCTCTTTGCCCTTGCTGACTCGTGAACCCAAAGGCCCGAGGTCTTGTACAGTAGCCCCTGAGCCCCTAGCGGGAGAGTGTTCTCCCTTTAGTGCCTTTTTTCGAGGTCAGGTCCATCGGCGTATGTGCCTTCCTTAGATCGAGAGGTGGGCTTTTTGCGCCTGTGGGGCTGCTTAAGTCCACCACTTTCTCGAGTTTTCCTAGCCCGGGTCGATTGTTGTTCTAGCTTTGAGGCAATCTTTTGTCCCTGTGGGAGCCTCGTTAGTCACAGCAACTCAGGAGGGGAGCAGAAAGCGTGCTTTGGGCCATCTCTAGTCGCTGGATGTTGAACCCCACATTTATAAGTAGGGGCCCTCCTTGGTCCATTTTTATCCAGCTTCCACTTTATCTTTCCTAGCTTTCATAAGAAGCCTTGGCAAAAGCCTTCCAAGAGGAAAAGGCCTCGTCCCAAGTCTTTCTGCGCCATTCCTATCGACTCATGGACCATGGCAAGCGATCTGTAGCTGAATGTGTCCCACAAGCGCACCAAAAAAGGCACCTTCTCCTAGAGTCAAGGTAAAGCCACTAGTCTATTTCCTTTCTTTCGATCATTTTATCATGCATATGATCTCGTTTATGGGGTCATCCAGTGCATACGTCTCAAGGAGGATCATTTCCTCACCCTCGTTTCCCGTGGGCCCCTGAAAGTCACCTAGAGAAGTGGTGAATAGGCGAAACCTAAAAATTATAAACTTTAAACACGAACTTCACCCTAGGGTTGGGATTAGAAATAAGTAATAACGAAATCGGAGTGCGGAAGAGAGTTCTTCTTGCTATGAGTTGCTCAATAAACGCGGATGACTTTGGGAGCTAACTCAAAAGATTGTGAGCAAGAGAACTTAGAGATAGTGGAGAGGAAGAATCAAATTGTAGGATAAAACACAAATGAACACAACGATTTGTTTCCTGAGGTTCGGTTCTGAAGAACTTACTCCCCATTGAGGAGGCCACGTAGGTCGGGTCTCTTTCAACCCTTTTCCTCTCTCAAATGGTCACTTAGACGGGTTGAGTGCTTCTCCTTAATCTCGAGGATCACTAAGATCCCACAAAGACCACCACACACTTAGGTGTCTCTTGTTAGTTTTACAAGTCACTAGAGAGTTTAGAAGGAGATGAAGAAAACACGATTAAGAAAACCAAGCAACAAGAGAAACAAATGAAACACCGAATCACACTCTCTCAAGTCACTAATCACTAATGATCACTAGTCACAATTATGGCACTTGGAGAGGTTTGAAAGCTTAGAATGTGTCTTGGAATGAATTGCTTGCTCTTGTTTGAATGTGAGTGAGTAGAATGCTTGGATGTCTTGAATGGAGGTGGTTGGGGTTGTATTTATAGCCACCAACCACTTCCTAGCCATTACCCTTGTTCTGCCAACCACGGACGATCCGCGCCCCTGGTCCGGACGGTCCGCCCCTGCACATCAACGAATGAAATCGCAACGGTTAGCAGTAACGACTATATCAATGGCTACAAGTGCATTAAATGTGTCGTCAGATTTTAGATAAAGCAATCGCGGACGGTCTGGCCATGCACCCCGGACGGTCCGCGAGGACGCTAAAAATGCATTTTACCGAACCTGTCGCCTTCGGGTTTTTCTGGTTTTTCAACGAGTGGACGGTCCGCGCCTAAGGCCGGATGATTCGAGCTTGGTCTAGGATGGTGCTCTCTTTTCCTTCGGACAGCCCGCAGTGTAAATGTGTGTTTTGCATAGTTCCTGCCCGAGGCTCACCTTGGTGTCGTAGACGGTCCGCCGGAAAGGCCCAGAGGATCCGCACACAGGTGAATTTCCAAAAAGCTTCTCCTGTCCGGAATAATCTACGGTATTTCGGGCATTCGACTTAGAATTGATGTAGATGAACTTATGCACCTAAGAAATAATCAACTAGGCAAACTAGTTAGTCCATAAGATTTGTGATGGTCGTCAAGCACCAAAATTGATTTATAGAAAATGGTTAAGGCCATTTCCCTTTCAATCTCCTCCTTTTTGGTGACTGATGCCAACACAAATCAAAACAAATATAAAGTGTAGAAATTTAGCTAGTTTGCATTTTGATAGATGTGCATAAGTTACTTAAAAAAGTAGTTCTAAGTATATATGAATGTTTTGGTATAGTTAAAATTTTGGACCACATTTGCACCACTTAGCTTGTTTTTGCAAATCTTTTGAAAAAAGTCTTTTCAAATTCTTTTACAATTAGCCAAGAATATAGTTTTCAACGACATTTTTAAGTTTTAAAAGATTCTCCCCTTTTTCAAATGCTTTTCCTTTGACTAAATAAAATCCCCCCTGAAAAAGTTCTCCTCTTAGTTGTCAAGAGAGTTTTTGCAAATGCAATAGTTTACAATGGTTCCAATTTGGAAAAAAAGTTCTCAGAAAAACAGGGTGGTGGTGCGGTCCTTTTGCTTTGGCCTATTAATTTCTTCCCCTTTGGAATTAAGTGCCAAAAACGAAGAAATCTAGAGGCCTTTAACAGGAAAGATGTGAATGTAAATACATGAGTAGGGCAAAGGGTATATGATACTGACGAAGATGTAGTGGAAGCCTTGCCTTTGCCTACAACTTCATTTCCCTTTCAATCTAAGACTAAGTATACAAATACACTTGAAAGCACATTAGTCTTAGCTTTGGCACAAGAAGAATAAGAAATATGCATTTGTACTAAATGAAAGAGACATACCATGATCAAAGGTATAAAATGAGAAATGTGTGCAAGATTCTAATCAAAGTTCTGAGAATCTAAGACATCTAGTTCATTCCTAAACTTGCTAAAAGTCATTTCATCTAGAGGCTTAGTGAAGATATCGGCTAACTGGTTGTGGGTGCTAACATATTTAATTGTGATATCTCCCCGTTGTTGGTGATCTCTCAGGAAGTGATACCGGATATCTATGTGCTTTGTGTGGCTGTGTTCAATAGGATTGTCTACCATGCAGATTGCACTCTCATTGTCACATAGGAGAGAGACTTTGCTCAATTTGTAGCCATAGTCCCTAAGAGTTTGCCTCATCAAGAATAATTGTGCACAATAGTGTCTTGCAGCAATATACTTGGCTTCGATGGTGGATAGAGCTACTAAATTTTGTTTCTTTGAAGCCCAAGACATCAGGGATCTCCTCAGAAACTGACAAGTCCCTGATGTACTCCTTCTATCAATCTTACATCCGGCATAATCAGCATCAGAATACCCGATTAGATCAAAGGTAGATCCCTTGGGGTACCATAGCCCAAACTTAGGAGTGCAAACTAAATATCTCATGATTCTTTTCACGATCCTTAGGTGGATTTCCTTAGGGTCGGCTTGGAATCATGCACACATGCATACTGAAAGCATAATATCCGGTCGTGAATCACATAAGTAGAGTAAAGATTCTATCATCGACCGATATACCTTTTGATCTACAGATTTACCTTCCGTGTCAAGGTCGAGATGCCCATTTGTTCCCATAGGAGTCTTGATGGGCTTGACATTCTTCATTCCAAACTTCTTGAGAATGTCCTGAGTGTACTTTGTTTGGTTGATGAAGGTGCCTTCTTGGAGTTGCTTGATTTGGAATCCAAGGAAATACTTCATCTCCCCCATCATGGACATCTCAAATTTCTGTATCATAATTCTACTAAACTCTTCACAAGATGACTTGTTATTAGACCCAAAAATAATACCATCAACATAAATTTGGCATATAAACAAGTCTTTGGCAATTATTTTAGTGAAGAGAGTAGGGTCAGCTTTTCCGACTTTAAAACCATTAGTAATAAGAAATTCTCTCAGGCATTCATACCATGCTCTTAGAGCTTGTTTGAGCCCATAAAGTGCCTTTGAGAGCTTATAGACATGTGAAGGATACTCACTATCTTCAAAGTCGGGAAGTTGCTCAACATACACCTCTTCCTTGATAGGACCATTGAGGAAGGCACTTTTCACATCCATTTGATACAATTTAAAGCCATGGTAAGTAGCTTAGACAAGTAATATTCGAATTGACTCAAGCCTAGCTACGAGTGCATAGGTTTCATCGAAATCCAAACCTTCATCCTGTGAATACCCCTTGGCAACAAGTTGGGCTTTGTTCCTAGTCACCACACCATGTTCATATTGTTTGTTGCAGAATACCCACTTGGTACCTACAACATTTTGGTTAGGACGTGGAACTAAATGTCATACCTCATTCCTCGTGAAGTTGTTGAGCTCCTCTTGCATTGCCACCACCCAGTTTGGATCTCTAAGTGCATCCTCTATCATGTATGGCTCAATAAAAGACACAAAAGAGTAATGTTCACAAAAATGAGCAACTCAAGAGCGAGTGGTTACCCCCTTTTGAATGTCACCAAGGATGGAGTTGACGGGGTGATCTCATTGAATTGCTTGGTGGACTCTTGGGTGAGCTGGTTTTTGATCTTGAATCTCTTGTTCATCCTCCTTTTCTTGATCAACTTCATCTCCCCCTTGATCGATGCCTTCTTCTTGAGGTGGCTCATTGTCTTGAACTTGATCTTCTTCTTCTTGAGCTAGTTCCTCATCTTGAGTTGGTGGAGATGCTTGTATGAAAGATGATGGTTGATCTTGTGCTTGTGAAGGCTCTTCGGGTTCTTGTGGACACAAATCTTCAATGGACATGTTCCTTAGTGCGATGCACAGAGCCTCTTCATCATCTAGTTCATAGAGAGCAACTTGCTCTACTTGAGAGCCATTAGTCTCATCAAACACAATGTCACAAGAAACTTCAACTAATCCAATGGACTTATTGAAGACTCTATATGCCCTTATGTTTGAGTCATAACCAAGCAAAAAACCTTCTACTACTTTAGGAGCAAAATTTGAATTTATACCTCGTTTAACAAGAATAAAGCACTTGCTCCCAAAAACTCTAAAATAAGAAACATTGGGCTTTTTACCGGTGAGGAGTTCATATGATGTTTTCTTGAGGATTTAGTGAAGGTAGAGCCGGTTGATGGAGTAGCAAGCGGTGTTAATTGCCTCTGCCCAAAACCGATCTGATGTCTTGTATTATTCAAGCATGGTCCTCGCCATATCCATAAGAGTTATATTCTTTCTCTCCACGACACCGCTTTGTTGAGGTGTGTAGGGAGAAGAGAACTCATGCTTTATGCCTTCCTCCTCAAGAAATCCTTCGATTTGAGAGTTCTTGAACACTGTTCCATTATCACTTCTTATTTTTTTGATTCTCAATCCGAACTCATTTTGAGCCTGTCTTAGGAATTTCTTTAAGGTTTATTGGGTTTGTGATTTTTCCCGCAAAAAGAATACCCAAATGAAGCGAGAATAGTCATCCACAATTACAAGACAATACTTACTCTCGCCGATGCTTATGTAAGCAATCGAGCCAAATAGATCCATGTGGAGTAACTCAAGTGGCCTCTCAGTCATCATGATTGTCGGGGACCATAATTAGGGGTACCCCCAAGACTCCTAATCTCAGCTGGTATCCCCCATCAGCACAAAGCTGCAAAGGCCTGATGGGCGCGATTCCGGTCAAGGCTCCGTCCACTCAAGGGACACGATCTCGTCTCGCCCGAGCCCAGCCTCGGGCAGGAACAGTAGACAAAGGCAGATTCACACCTCGCCCGAGGGTCTCCTCAAGCAACAGACGGACCTTCGACTCGCCCGAGGCCCAGCTCGGGCAGGCTTCGCGGAGAAGCAACCTTGGCCGGATCGCTACGCCAACCGACCGTATCACAGGAGCATTTAATGCAAGGATCGCCTGACACCTTATCCTGACGCACGCTCCTCAGTCGACAAGGCCACAGTGACCGCTGTCACTTCGCCCCTCCACTGTCTGACCTAACAGAAAAACAGCGCCGCCTGCGCTGCTCCGACTGCTGTGCCACCCGTCAGGGTGAGGCTGACAGCCACCAAGACCGATCTCAGGCGCCATAGGAAGCTCCGCCTCGCCCGACCCCAGGGCTCGGACTCCACCTCGACCTCGGAAGACGGACTCCGCCTCGCCCGACCCCTGAGCTCGGACTCAGCATCGACTCCGGAAGGCGGTCTCCGCCTCGCCCGACCCCTAGGCTCAGACTCAACCTCGACTCCGGAAGGCGGTCTCCGCCTCGCCCGACCCCTGGGCTCGGACTCAGCCTCGACCTCGGAAGACGGTCTCCGCCTCGCCCGACCCCTGAGCTCGGACTCAGCCTCGACCTCGGAAGGCGGTCTCCGCCTCGCCCGACCCCAGGGCTCGGACTCAACCTCGACCTCGAACGACGGTCTCTGCCTCGCCCGACCCCTAGGGCTCGGACTCAACCTCGACCTCGGACGACGGTCTCCGCCTCGCCCGACCCCTGGGCCCGGACTCAGCCTCGACCTCGGAGGAGCCTCCGCCTCGCCCGACCTCGGGCTCGGACCGACCACGTCACAGGGAGGGCCATCATTACCCTACCCCTAGCTAGCTCAGGCTACGGGGAACAAGACCGGCGTCCCATCTGGCTCGCCCCGGTAAACAAGTAATGATGGCACCCCGCGTGCTCCATGACGACGGCGGCTCTCAGTCCCTTACGGAAGCAAGGAGGCGTCAGCAAGGATCCGACAGCCCCGACAGCTGTGCTTCCACAGGGCTCAAGCGCTCCTCCGACGGCCACGACATCACATGAATAGGGCAGCAACACCTCTCCAACAGCCACGACGACATGTACATAGGGCTCTGGCTCCCCTTTGCTAGACACGTTAGCACATTGCTACACCCCCCATTGTACACCTGGGCCCTCTCCTTACATCTATAAAAGGAAGGTCCAGGGCTCTCGTACAAAAAGGTGGCCGCGCGGGAGAACAGGCTGGCGGACAGTCTCTCTCTCTCTCCCTCGCGAACGCTTGTAACCCCCTACTGCAAGCGCATCTGCCCTGGGCGCAGGACAACACGAGGCTGCAGTTTCCCCTTACTGTTTTCCCCCCTTGTGTTCCGTCTCGCGCTGACCCATCTAGGCTGGGACACGCAGCGACAATTTACTCGTCGGTCCAGGGACCCCCCGGGGTCGAAACGCCGACAGTTGGCACGCCAGGTAGGGGCCTGTTGCGTGTTGACGAACAGCTTCTCGTCAAGCTCCAGATGGGTAGTCTCCAGCAATCTCTCCAACCTGGGACGGTGCTCCGTTTCGGGAGCCTTGAGTTCATGTCCCTCGACGGCAGCTATGACATGATACTCCTTCCTCCGCCACGCGACAACGACAATGGCGGTCGTCAGTCCACCCGCCGGCGGCGGAATCGACGACGTCTTCCCCACGTGGCGGAAGAGCAACATCTGGGTCTGTCCCGTCACCTTCCCCGCTGACAGAGGAGGAGGCGGGGCAGGTATGGCAAAGCAGGAGGCGGCACTTCGTCGGCTGTCGAGCGAGTCGACGGCGCCGGCGCCCCAACGGGGGACACGTCGGGCGTTGACCTCGCGTCTGAGACGAAGACGAGCGTCGTTTCCCGCAACACGCCAACCCCAAGCAGACGGACGACGCCAGCACGCTCGCGAAGGACTTGCTGGGCGTTAGCCTCGTACCTGAGATAACGGTGCAGTCCGTCCCTGACGCGACTTTGTCACCATCCGTCGATCAAGAGGTACCGTCCGTTTCCCATCCTATGCCTTTTAGATTCAGCTTCGACCCACCAAGCGACCCCGCTTCAGTGGATCTTTCATAAAGGCATATCCGAACCCTCCGGGGTATCATATGCGGTCAACCTGGGACCGACTGACGGCCGTCTCGACCTACGGGCCCCCGGGTTTCGAGGAAGATGACGAGCCCGACTATGGTTGGGATTTCTCCGGGCTCGGTAACCCCAGCGCCATGCGGGACTTCATGACCGCATGTGACTACTGCCTCTCCGATTGCTCCGATAGTAGCCACAGCCTCGGCGACGAGGATTGTGGCCCAAGTCGCGAATGTTTCCACGTTGATCTAGGGGGTCTCAACAAAGGCAACAACCTTGGTATGCCGGAGGACGGCGATCCCCCTAGGCCTGCGCCTCGCGTTGACATCCTTCGGGAGCTAGCTGTGGTCCTAGTCCCTGCGGGGGGTTAGGACGCACAGCTCGAGCAAATCCGCGAGGTACAGGCCAGGCTTGACGAGGAAGCAGAACAACTTGTGCAGCTTCGGTAAAATATCGGGCAGGAGTGGGCAGGCCGAGCACCGGCCGGAGAAGCGCGTCATCTGGCCCAGGACATCAGGCACCGCATCGCCGACGATGCCAGGGCAAGGCTGCCCCCGGCTTCCAGTGGGGTCGGCCAGAACCTGGCTGCAGCAGCAATACTACTCCGAGCGATGCCGGAACCATCCACCACTGAGGGGCGGCGTATCCAGGGAGAGCTCAAGAATCTCTTGGAGGATGCCGCGGTCCGACGGGCCAAAAGCTCTACCTCCCGAAGACAGGGGTACCCCCCGGAGCATCGCGTCGCGACTTCCCGATTCATGCGGGAAGCCTCGGTCCACACCGGGCGCACGCGGGACACAGCGCCTACGGCCCCGGGTCGCCTCGACAACGAGCACCACCGCCGCGACCGTCGAGCCCACCTCGACAAGAAGGTGCGCCGAGGCTACCACCCTAGACGTGGGGGACGCTACGACAGTGGGGAGGATCGGAGCCCCTCGCCCGAACCACCCGGTCCGCAGGCTTTCAGCCGGGCCATACGACGGGCGCCGTTCGCGACTCGGTTCCGAACCCTGACTACCATCACCAAGTACTCGGGGGAGACAAGGCCGGAACTGTGGCTCGCAGACTACCGGCTGGCCTGCTAGCTGGGTGGAATGGACGATGACAACCTCATCATCCGCAACCTCCCCCTGTTCCTTTCCGACGCTGCCCGAGCCTGGCTGGAGCATCTGCCTCCTGCGCAGATCTCCAACTGGGACGACCTGGTCAAAGCTTTCGCCGGCAACTTCCAGAGCACATATGTGCGCCCTGGGAACTCCTGGGATCTCCGAAGCTGCCGCCAGCAGCCGGGAGAATCCCTCCGGGACTACATCCGGCGATTTTCTAAGCAGCGCACCGAGCTGCCCAACATCACCGACTCGGATGTCATCGGCGCGTTCCTCGCCGGCACCACTTGCCGCGACCTAGTGAGCAAGCTGGGTCGCAAGACCCCCACCAGGGCGAGCGAGCTGATGGACATCGCCACCAAGTTCGCCTCTGGCCAGGAGGCGGTCGAGGCCATCTTCCGGAAGGACAAGCAGCCTCAGGGGCGCCAACCGAAGACGTCCCCGAGGTATCCGCTCAGCGCGGCACCAAGAAGAAGGGCAAGAAGAAGTCGCAAGCGAAACACGACGCCACCGACGCAGATCTTGTCGCCGCCGCCGAGCACAGGAACCCTCGGAAGCCTCCCGGAGGCGCTAACCTGTTCGACAAGATGCTCAAGGAGTCATGCCCCTATCATCAGGGTCCCGTCAAGCACACCCTTGAGGAGTGTGTCATGCTTCGGCGCTACTTCCACAAGGCCGGGCCCCCGGCGGAAGGTGGCACAGCCCACAACAACGACAAGAAGGAGGGCCACAAGGCAGAGGAGTTCCCCAAGGTCCATGACCGCTTCATGATCTACGGTGGGCAAGTGGCGAACGCCTCGGCTCGGCACCACAAGCAAGAGCGTCGGGAGGTCTGCTCGATGAAGGTGGCGGCGCCAGTCTACCTAGACTGGTCTGACAAGCCCATCACCTTCGACCAAGGCGACCACCCCGACCGCGTGCCAAGCCTGGGGAAGTACCCACTCATTGTCGATCCTGTCATCGGCAACATCAGGCTTACCAAGGTCCTCATGGACGGAGGCAGCAGCCTCAACATCATCTACGCCGAGACCCTCGGGCTCCTGCAGATCGATCTATCCTCGATCCGGGCTGGCGCGACACCCTTTCACGGGATCATCCCCGGGAAACGCGTCCAACCCCTTAGGCAACTCGATCTACCCGTCTGCTTCGGGACTCCCCCCAACTTCCGAAAGGAAACCCTCACATTCGAGGTGGTCGGGTTCCGAGGAACCTACCACGCAGTGCTGGGGAGACCATGCTACGCCAAGTTCATGGCTGTCCCCAACTACACCTATCTCAAGCTCAAGATGTCGGGCCCCAACGGGGTCATCACCGTCGGCTCCACGTACCGACACACGTATGAATGCGACGTGGAGTGCGTGGAGTATGCCGAGGCCCTCGCTGAATCCGAGGCCCTCATCGCCGACCTGGAGAGCCTTTCCAAGGAGGCGCCAGATGCGAAGCGCCACACCGGCAACTTAGAGCCAGCAGAGGCGGTAAAGTTCGTCCCTCTCGACCCCAGCAACGACACCTCCAAGCAAGTCCGGATCGGCTCCGAGCTCGACCCCAAATAGGAAGCAGTGCTCGTTGACTTTCTCCGCGCGAACGCGGAGGTTTTTGCGTGGAGTCCCTCGGACATGCCTGGCATACCGAGGGATGTCGCCGAGCACTCGCTGGACATCCGAGCTGGAGCCCGACCCGTGAAGCAGCCTCTGCGCCGATTCGACGAAGAAAAGCGCAGAGCCATAGGCGAGGAGATCCACAAGCTGATGGATGCAGGGTTCATCAAAGAGGTATTCCATCTCGAATGGTTTGCCAACCCTGTGCTTATGAAAAAGAAAGGCGGGAAATGGCGGATGTGTGTAGACTATACTTGTCTAAACAAAGCATGTCTGAAAGTTTCCTACCCTCTGCCTCGCATCGATCAAATCGTGGATTCCACTGCTGGGTGCGAAACCCTGTCGTTCCTGGATGCCTACTCAGGGTATCACCAAATCAGGATGAAAGAGTCCGACCAGCTCGCGACTTCTTTCATCACACCCATTGGCATGCACTACTACATTACTATGCCATTCGGTTTGAGGAATGCGGGTGCGACATACCAAATGTGCATGAACCACGTGTTCGGAGAGCACATTGGTTGAACGGTCGAGGCTTACGTCGATGACATCGTAGTCAAGACGAGGAAAGCCTCCGACCTCCTCTCCGACCTCGAAACAACATTCAAGTGTCTCAAGGCGAAAGGCGTAAAACTCAATCCCGAGAAGTGTGTCTTCGGAGTCCCCCGAGGCATGCTCTTAGGGTTCATCGTCTCCGAGTGGGGCATCGAGGCCAACCCGGAGAAAATCGCGGCCATCACCAACATGGGACCCATCAAGGACTTGAAAGAAGAATAGAGGGTCATGGGATGCCTTGCGGCTCTGAGCCGCTTCATCTCGCGCCTCGGCGAAAGATGCCTACCTCTGTATCGCCTCTTAAGGAAGACCGAGCGCTTCACTTGGACCCCCGAGGCCGAGGAAGCCCTCGGGAACCTAAAGGCGCTCCTTACAAGCGCGCCCATCTTGGTGCCCCCTGCTGCCGGAGAAGCCCTCTTGGTCTACGTCGCCACTACCACTCAGGTGGTCAGCGCCGCGATCGTGGTCGAGAGACGAGAAGAGGGGCACGCATTGCCCGTCCAGAGGCCGGTCTACTTCATCAGTGAGGTACTGTTCGAGACCAAGATCCGCTACCCGCAAATTCAGAAGCTACTGTACGCGGTAATTCTGACGCGGCAAAAGTTGCGACACTACTTCGAGTCTCATCCAGTGACTGTGGTGTCATCCTTCCCCCTGGGGGAGATCATCCAGTGCCGAGAGGCCTCGGGTAGGATTGCAAAGTGGGCGGTGGAGATCATGGGCGAGACAATCTCGTTCGCCCCTTGGAAGGCGATCAAGTCCCAAGTCCTGGCAGACTTTGTGGCTAAATGGGTCGACACCCAGCTTCCAGCAGCTCCGATCCAACCGGAACTCTGGACCATGTTTTTCGACGGGTCGTTGATGAAAACAAGAGCGGGCGCGGGCCTGCTCTTCATCTCACCCCTCGGGAAGCACCTCCGCTACGTGCTGCGCCTCCATTTCCCGGCGTCCAACAATGTGGCCGAGTATGAGGCTCTGGTTAACGGGTTACACATCGCCATCGAGCTAGGGGTCTGGCACCTCGACGCTCGTGGCGACTCACAACTTGTCATCGACCAAGTCATGAAGAACTCCCACTGTCGCGACCCGAAGATGGAAGCCTACTGCGATGAGGTTCGACGCCTGGAGGACAAGTTCTACGGGCTCGAGCTCAACCACATCGCCCGATGATACAACGAGACTGCAGATGAGCTGGCTAAGATAGCCTCGGGGCGGACAACGGTTCCTCCGGACGTCTTCTCTCGAGACCTACATCAACCCTCAGTCAAGACCGACGACACGCTCGAGCCCGAGAAGGCCTCGGTTCAGCCCGAGGCACCCTCGGCTGAGCTCGAGGCACCCTCGGCTCAGCCCGAGGTACCCTTGGCCCCCCGAGGGTGAGGCACTACGTGTCGAGGAAGAGCGGAATGGGGTCACGCCTAATCGAAACTAGCAGACCCCGTACCTGCAATATCTCCACCGAGGAGAGCTACCCCTCGATAGAGCCGAAGCTCGGCGACTGGACCGAAGCAATCGGACCAACCGAGAAGACTCACTGGACCAGCTGGAAGAGGCTCGGGACATGGCCTTACTACACTCGGCGCGGTATCAGCAGTCCCTGCGACGCTTCCACGCCCGAGGGGTTCGGTCCCGAGACCTCCAAGTGGGCAACTTGGTGCTTCGGCTACGACAAGACGCCCGAGGGTGCCACAAGCTCACGCCTCCCTGGGAAGGGCCGTTCATCATCGCCAAGATTTTGAAGCCCGGAACGTACAAGCTGGCCAACAGTCAAGACGAGGTCTACAGCAACGCTTGGAACATCCGACAGCTACGTCGCTTCTACCCTTAAGATGTTTTCAAGTCGTTCATACACCTCGTTTACATACACAAATAAAGTCTAACCATCAAGGAAGGGTCAGCCTTGCCTCGGCAAAGCCCGACCCTCCCTCGGGGGCTAGAAGGGGGGAACCCCCTCTGCGTCAAAATTTTCCTCGGAAAAAATCTTTCTGCCAGAACATCTTTCGTGCTTTTCGACCACTTCGATAGTGGGATCCTGAAAACGACGGAGTACACGTAAGCGGCAAGGCCGACCGAGCCGAGGGACTCCTACGCCTCTGGGATACGGATACCTCACTCATCACCTTCTGCGATAAGTAACTCACGCTCGGATAAGCGATTCTGCTGACCGAACAAGTCTTAACGCTCGAAAGCTTTTCTGCCGAAACGATTTTTCGTGCCTTCTCGACTATATCGATAACAGAATCCTATAGACGAGTAAGAGTACACGTAAGTGGCAAGGCCGACCGAGCCGAGGGACTCCTACGCCTCCGGGATATGGATACCTCACTCATCACCTTCCGTGAAAAGTAACTCTTGCTCGGATAAACAATTCTGTTACCGACCAATAAGTCCTGATACTCGAAACAAAGGAAAAAGAAACACAGCTTTACAACACGACGATAGTATGTTTGGGCCTCGGCGGCCGCAAAAAACATACGCACACTACAGATAAACTGTCCTTGCAGGTTCAGACATCAATAGGGGGGAGCAGCAGCACCCTCGGCGTCAACTCCACCTTCGGCGGGATCCGACCCGGCCTCGGACGGCGACACGGTCGGAGGATCTCCACCTCGAAGGAAGACGTCAGCACCACACCTGGGCCATCGTCGCCGGGGTCTCCTCCAGGAACCTGGCCCGAGCAGACGGCTCGACCGGCCGCTCCGTAGCCTCAGCCAGCTGTCCCCCAAGGACATCAGCCCGGCTCACGGCCTCGGCAACCCGACTCCGACGTTGGTCCTACCAGTGGACGACCCGGCCAGGCTCCGGCCGACGAAGCTTCTTTTCGAGCCAACTCCGCCTCTGTCCATGCTGACACCACTGCCTCTGGCTCCAGCTCATCGCAGAGCGCCCGAGGGTTTTTCTTTAACTGAGCAAGAGAAGCCTCGGGCGGCAAGGCCGACCGAGCCGAGGGACTCCTACGCCTCCGGGATACGGATACCTCACTCGTCACCTTCCGCACGAGGCAACTCACACTTGGTTAAGCGGTTCGGCTAGCCGACAGGCGAGTCCTAGTGCTCGAAATGAGGAAGAAACACGACTTTACGCCAAAATACATAGATGTTCAGGCCCCGACAGCCACAATGAACAGACACCAGCACTCAAGGTGCCATTACAAACGGAACTCCAGTTCCACTCCTGCGGGTATGAACAACCTCCACATCGGAGAGCCTGTGGGACGACGAACTCCGGGCGACTCGCCAGCGACCTCTGCAGCAGCAGCGATGGTCCTAGGACGGACGCTGCCGCCGGAAGGCTCTCATTCGCGTCCCCTCAAGGGGGACGAGAACCAGATATTAAAGCCAAAGAGCCGGAGGTCAGTCCGCGGGTGGCGCTGACAGTCTCGTCGGCGGAGAAGCTTTCTCTAGCTGCCACCACCTCAGCACCGACGGTGACGTCCACTTGCCCACCAACACCGGACCAGCGGGCGCCGGCCGCCCCAAAGCGCACCGGCAGGTCCTCACTCCCGTCCTCGTCACGAAAACGAGAATGGGACCGTCCCAGAACACGAGTGCCGCCCTCACAGTGTACGACGTGTTGGGAGACCCCCCCGGTGCGGCTGGCCACCGTCGCCCGAACAAAGGACGGAATGTTGCACCCTGGCTGGACAGCAACAGTTCGCCTTCCCCGGCATGGCTGGAGGGTGCCTCCTCCGCAGAGCTGGAGGATGGTTTCCACCCCCAGAAGCTAGAGGAAGCGGGACGCCGGCCCACGCGAAGGCAGGCCCCGGCTCGCCTCGCCCTCCGCCCCAGCAAGGATGAAGATCCTTGAAGCTGAGGGCGGGGCAGAGGCCGCAGCCCGGCTTGCTTCTCCCCACCATCAAACTGGTGGTCACCGTCTTGGGTGGCCATCGGCAAGGGGATGCAGCCGGGCTGCCTGATGAAAATCCTTGAAGTCGAGCGATGGCTGAAAGGTACCAACTTCCGCGAAGTTGCGTTCCTCCAACGACAGCAAGACGAAAGCAACGCGGGCGCTCCCCATCCGGGGGCTCGGAAGGTGGAAGGATGCAATGCATAAGGGGAGTGCGAAGGCATGACTGCCATCCAAGGGGGTCGCCCTCTTTTTAAAGGCGACTCTCCCCACTTGCGTCCTCAGGCGTCGCGGACTGAGTCTTCACCAACACGCTCCAAGGTCCTCCCCCTACGACACGGGGGCTGGGTCCCACGCGTCATGCAAGCTGGCCCAGGACAGAAGGAGCCAAACCACTGTGCGTGGTGCGCGTAACTGCCCAGCGGTTACAAGCACTCCTCCATCTTCGCCTAAACCAGCGGGCGAAAGAGCGGACCGCCATGCAGGCGGCATGCAACTACACCAAGGGGGCACACCCTTTCGACTTCGACGCGTCCAGCATGGAGGCCCACACATCATGTAACCGGCACGCCGGTTACTACGTGCGAGAAACTGCACCGCCACTTGCGTCAGTACCACGCCTTCTCGACTGCGGAACCGGTGCCGCGACTCGAGGCAACCCTGCGCATGGCCCAACAGTGTCAACCGAGCACATCGATCACGGGTCAGTCAGCCGCAGGAGAAGGCGCGACAGACGATATGGCCAAAAGTGGGCTAGCAGTAATGGCGGCGGCAGGCGGGCGGAAGCAACAGTCAAGTCGTCTGCAGACTCATGTCCCCTCCTGGGACAGCGAGAGAACCCTCTCCCACGGCGTGAAGACGACGCGCCCGTGTTCCGTTCCTCGAACGGCTCGCGCACGCACAACGACTGCCCCGCGAACCACTCGTCTCGTCGCATTAACTCTGCAGCATGACAGGCGGCACCTTTGGCAGACGAAGCAGGCGACGCTTCACCTCCGCCATGATGATCGCGTCAAAAAAGGTACGCCACGTCGTTCAAATTCATATCCCTTTTTCTCTTCCCCTTTCTCTCTCTTGCTACAGGGACCGGGAAAGGGGATACTCCGAAAGGGATCCTTCTCCGCGAAGGAAGCGGGCCCCGAGCCCTCCTACTGATCAGAGGTTCGAAGGCTGGCCCCTCAGAAGGGTTCGACAGCCGCCTCAGAGCACTCGGGCTCCGCACCCACTACTGGTCAGAGGTTCGAAGGCTGGCCCCTCGGAAGGGTTCGACAGCCGCCTCAGGCCACTCGGGCTCCGCGCCCACTACTGATCAGGGGTTCGTAGGCTGGCCCCCGAAGGGTTCGACAGCCGCCTCAGAGCATGCAGAGCGAGGGATGACTCTGGGTACGTCCGATACATGGCCGAGGCTCGGGCTATGCTCCCGAGGTACCCTAGGACATTTCCGAGACCAGCAGGAGCGATTCTGTAACAGAATCTCACCAGAGGGAGGCATCGAGCCCTCAGACCCTATCAAATGGGACCGGGTCTGGCAAATCACCTGCAGGTACTTTTGGAGCGCGCCTCTGGGCCACTAGCCGACCCTTATCGAACGGGGCATGGGCATCCACTCGGATCACCCGTTAGCAACTCACTGGAGACGCCATGTTCGGCGCCCTCCGAGGGCAACATGGCGCTTTCCCCCTCCTCCTTGCGGAAAGGCGACGCAGGGGCATATGAAAAAAGCTGAGTCAATCCTTGGCCGTCCTCTCGCTCTGTGCGGAGGCTCGGGGGCTGGTCTCGCAAACCCGGCTCCGGCCAAACCGTTGACAGCGTCAACATACCAGCCCGAGAACTCGGAACCTGACTATGCACCCGGGCTACGGCCAGTTCGCATGAGGGAACAACCAGACCGGCCGAGGCATCACGAAAGGCATTAAGACCTCGAAGGAGTCAAACCACTCCTCCGAGGCCTCGGGGGCTACACCCGGCGGGTGCGCTCGCGCGCACCCACCGGAACGAAATGGAACCGAGAAAGGCTGGTCCCCTTCCAAAAAAATGTGACAAAAGTGTAAAGCCCTAAAATTTGTATAAGGGAAATATAATAAGATAAATAAATAAATATATTTATAAGTGGTTGTTTTGGGATTATGGAACCTTTGCAGATTATTTGGTTTTCTTTTCTTTTTGCATACTCAATTAATAGTATCAAAGTAGTCAAGTGAACAATAATAAATAAAGAAATATGCATCTCGTGCTGATGTTTTTTTGTGATGCATTTCATTTGACTAAAGGAACCATAACTTAAATTTGATCTCAAATTATAAATGGAAATATAAAATAGAAACGAGGTAAAAAGAAAAAAATGATTTCTCCCATAATTGAATAATAAGAAGGAAAATAAATAAAAATATTACAAATAGTAGTATTGATATTCACTTTGAGATATATGTTAGAGCATTTTATTTATGGAGATCATATAATATAAAACTATTGTTCTTGAAATAAAAATGTGGGAATTACACATTTAAAAGGCAATGGTTAATAGAATAATAAATAAAATAATATCAATGTTGCATATCATGTAAAGTTGATTTCACAATAAAATGTTGAACATGAAAACCCAAACTAGAATCTAAATCCAAATTAGAAATCTGAATTTGAATTTAAATAGATAAGAAAGAAATAAAAAAATAGAAAAAGAAAGAAAGGTTCATGGGCTCAAACCTGGCCTCAGCCCAGTTCACGCGCTCCTACCGCGCGACCCATTGGGGTGAATCACAGGCGCCGACACGTGGGGCCCGAATGTCATCCGCTCTGCGCTATGCACCCCTCACTGCCGCGTGGGGCCGTGCCGTCAGGTTGGTCTCCCTCCTCTGGTTGTTGAGCTCAGATCGTAACAACCGGGAGAGAAATCCGCCTGGACCCGCGCTTACCGCGTCTCGATCCGCTCGGACTTTGCCGCCGGTGTATAAATAGAACCGTGCTCTTTCCCCCCTTCTCGCCTGCTCTAATCGGTGCGTCGAGAACTTGCTCGTCGTCGTGTGCTGTCCGGCCGCCACCATGAGCATGCTCGTACGCCATCGCCAGACACCGATTCCTCGCCCTGGGTTGTCGCGGGTGTGCACCGCACCTGAACAACCTAGCTAATTGCACGTTGGTGATGGGTGGGGCCGCAATTTCTCGACGGAAGTTGGCCTCACGCCCAAACCCACGGATCCCCATGGCTAGATCGCTCCATAGCTCTCTATCGTCGGTGAGTATTTCTGCCACGCTCGAATTACCCTCCCTGTTGCGAATCGCGGTCTGGATTGGTGCGGGGTGCACCGGGGCGCTGACCCGGCGTGCTCCGGCGACGACTTCGTAGTCATTGGGGGCGCGCCGCCGCTCTCCTCTGCCGTGGGAGGAAGAAAGACCCTTTGCCGTCCATCCATTGATGTGCGGTCAAGATTAGATCTGGAAACCCTTAAGCCCCGAACGTCCGATGCTAGTTGAACGTTTGGGATCGCGTCCGTGCATACCCCTTCGCGTTTCTAATTCCAACCGTGGATCTCGGATCCAACGGCTGTGGGCGTACCGGTTCGCTTAAATTTTAGGATCTAATCCGGGCCCTTGGTCCTTCATCGGGCGGCCCAAGTTGGCCCGTACCCCTTCACGCCACCGATTTTGCTAATGAGCCCCTGTAATATTCTCAAATCAACCCGCTGTCCGTGCCCTGTGTAAAGTATTTACATCCGTGCCCTGGAAATTGTAAAACAACCCCTAAACTCTGTGATATTAGTGGTCGCAGTCCAGGAATAAAGGAAAATAGGAAAAGAGATTTAGAAATTGATTTTGAGTATAAAAATAATCCCAAGAACTTATATAATTCATAGAAAATTCATCTTAGCTTATTTTTAATCCATTCAAATTGCAAAAATTTTATATTAATATTGTTTATCACCTAGTACCTTTGTTTAACCATGAAACTTGAATTAAAATTGTTCGATTGAATTAATCTATTCTAGGTGCTAAATGATTTCAGAAATTCATAACTTAATAACTGTAGCTTCGAATTTAGTGGTTCTTGATCCCACGATCTCGTAGCGACATGTAGATTATTATTACGCAGTTTATTTTTATGTTTGGTGTAATGTTAATTTTGCCTATGCCATGTTTGTTTGTATTGCTACGACTAGCGAGAGGTTACGAGCCATCCGAAGAGCAAGTTGGTACCTGGAATCTCAAGTGCCAGGCAAGTTGTGCCCTTGATCACTTCTTTTTACCCACTCATGTTCTAATTAATCATAATGATCTGCATAGATTAATTTTGATGGGACCCAATAGGTTACCCTAGTTTGATTATCTTTATACCTTGTTTACCACTGAACTTTTTGGGTAGTACTTGCTAGTGCTTTATGTGGTTTTGGGTATGAAGATACATTATTCATGATTATACTTTTGTTATCCGTTGTTATTTACTGTTCATGATAAGATCATTATGTTAATTGGAACATGGAGCGACCACCCAGGAAAACAGTGCTACCACAAGGGTTTATGGATGCCCTTGGCTGATTAATTAGGAAAGCTAGTGGAAGACTACCTTACCCGAAAGGGGCAAGGGCAGTAGGGGAGTGGTCAGTGTAGGGAGGTCCTTGGGATGATTTTGCTGCGATGGCGGTCATGCGAGGGATCCCTGCATTGGAGCTTCCTATAAACTGTAGCGGGTTTTCTGAAGCTAGTGGAACTTTGTAAAGGCCTCGTAGTGTTACCCTGCCTCGCCCCCTCGGTAGAGGTGTATGGGAAGTCGCGATCCCTTGGCAGATGGGTAACATGACTTGTGGGTAAAGATGCGTAACCTCTGCAGAGTGTAAAACTGGTATACTAGCCGTGCTCACGGTCATGAGCAGCTCGGACCCTTACATGATTAATTTAGGGAACTAAATTCAATTTATCATATGCATTGCATCGCAGGTGATGTTATTACTTTTCTTAATTGGGTTGGTATTTACTTATACTTAGTAATTGCTAATAAAATTTTGACCAACTTTAAAAGCAATGCTCAGCTTCAACCACCCTCTTTGGTAAGCCTTACACTTCACGTGAGCTCCCATCTTTGGTGAGTTCATGCACATTATTCCCCACAACTTGTTGAGCGATGAACGTATGTGAGCTCACTCTTGCTGTCTCACACCCCCCACAGGTCAAGAACAGGTACCGCAGGATGAGGCGCAAGGAGGATGCTGCGATGAGTTCGTGAGAGATCTAGGCCGTCGTCTCCCAGTCAACTTTGGGTTGCTGGACCGTTGTCTCCTTATAATGTAATTACTTATTTATTTTGTATAGAACTTCTATTATATAGTAAAGATGTGACATTCGATCCTGTGCCATGATTCATCATATGTGTGAGACTTGGTCCCAGCACACCTGGTGATTATGTTCGCGCCCGGGCTTTGGACCCCTAAAACCCGGGTGTGACAGAAGTGGGATCAGAGGAATGTTGACTGTAGGACGAAACCTAGATAGAACTGGACAACCATTATCTACTTACCTTTACTACTCTGATTCTTTCTAAACTTTTCTTAATCTTTTCTCATCTATTTCCGCTTACTCTAATTATTCTTACCTTTTCATTCTAAAGACAAATGTGGATTTCACACTTTGAAGTCCCGTACCTAAAGTGACTTTTAGGAATAGGAGGCCTACTCTTAGGAACAAAAAAAAGTATTTTTAAGTATCTATGTGCTTGAATGTTTGTTCTTGTGGTACATGTCTGATTTGGATGTTTGATTGAGTGTGATGGGTTGTGGAGTAATGTCCACAATTGCATCTACATATACACCTAGACATAAGGAAAAATATTTATAAAATAGACAACACAAAATATTCCCTATTAAAAATACATCAAGCCTAATGGATCCATCTTATCTTAAAAATATTCTCTTATCTTAATAGATTCATCTTATCTTGAAGGATTCATCTTATCCTAACCACTTTACTTATCCCATCTTAATATATCTAACTGACCTCAAAAGATTCTACCTTATCCTTATGGATTCATCTTGCCCTAATTAGCATATTTATCCCGCACTAGTGTAACAACCATGATCTAATCCAATGTAATTAGATATTATCTAGTCTAATCTAATTATACCGATCTAATCTATATCCCATATACTCTAATATGATCCAATCTAGTGTGAGTTACTTAACAGGTTAGTTAATCTGGGGATATGGATTAGACACTGCCTCTACAAACATATCATAACCTAAATTAGTGTCTTATAATAACTTATCCGTAAACAACAACCTAACCTACATCATAGGCTGCCTAATCTAGATATCCCAAAAGCAAAGTAAAACTCTGTTTAAACCGAACTACCTCATGTACCCCGCCTATCCTAACCATATATCCTTAGCCATATGTCCTTAACTCGGATGACAACTCCAAGAATAAAGGCCAAAGAAGACCAACCAAGTCAAAGGAGGATAAGAATCAACTCAATTATTCAAATATCAAGTTGGATCGCCAGAAGAATCAAGGTCCAGAGTTTAGGATGAAGTCTTTCCTTATTATACCCTTGCCACAACCCCTACTTGCCATAACCGTACCTCATCTGACCTAATAGATGGCTAGACATACAATATCCATATGTTCCAAATCGTCTACAAATTGTTATGTAAAAACTTGAACAAAACTTTGATTTCCAAAACCCAATGAGAAACTAAAATTCTAAACCAAACCTATTGTATCCCTTTTCTTACCAATCTCGGGGACGAGATTTCTTTTAAGGGGGGAGGATTTGTAAAGCCCTAAAATTTGTATAAGGGAAATATAATAAGATAAATAAATAAATATATTTATAAGTGGTTGTTTTGGGATTATGGAACCTTTACAGATTATTTGGTTTTCTTTTCTTTTTGCATACTCAATTAATAGTATCAAAGTAGTCAAGTGATCAATAATAAATAAAGAAATATGCATCTCGTGCTGATGTTTTTTTGTGATGCATTTCATTTGACTAAAGGAACCATAACTTAAATTTGATCTCAAATTATAAATGGAAATATAAAATAGAAACGAGGTAAAAAGAAAAAAATGATTTCTCCCATAATTGAATAATAAGAAGGAAAATAAATAAAAATATTACAAATAGTAGTATTGATATTCACTTTGAGATATATGTTAGAGCATTTTATTTATGGAGATCATATAATATAAAACTATTGTTCTTGAAATAAAAATGTGGGAATTACACATTTAAAAGGCAATGGTTAATAGAATAATAAATAAAATAATATCAATGTTGCATATCATGTAAAGTTGATTTCACAATAAAATGTTGAACATGAAAACCCAAACTAGAATCTAAATCCAAATTAGAAATCTGAATTTGAATTTAAATAGATAAGAAAGAAATAAAAAAATAGAAAAAGAAAGAAAGGTTCATGGGCTCAAACCTGGCCTCAGCCCAGTTCACGCGCTCCTACCGCGCGACCCATTGGGGTGAATCACAGGCGCCGACACGTGGGGCCCGAATGTCATCCGCTCTGCGCTATGCACCCCTCACTGCCGCGTGGGGCCGTGCCGTCAGGTTGGTCTCCCTCCTCTGGTTGTTGAGCTCAGATCGTAACAACCGGGAGAGAAATCCGCCTGGACCCGCGCTTACCGCGTCTCGATCCGCTCGGACTTCGCCGCCGGTGTATAAATAGAACCGTGCTCTTTCCCCCCTTCTCGCCTGCTCTAATCGGTGCGTCGAGAACTTGCTCGTCGTCGTGTGCTGTCCGGCCGCCACCATGAGCATGCTCGTACGCCATCTCCAGACACCGATTCCTCGCCCTGGGTTGTCGTGGGTGTGCATCGCACCTGAACAGCCTAGCTAATTGCACGTTGGTGATGGGTGGGGCCGCAATTTCTCGACGGAAGTTCGCCTCACGCCCAAACCCACGGATCCCCATGGCTAGATCGCTCCGTAGCTCTCTATCGTCGGTGAGTATTTCTGCCACGCTCGAATTACCCTCCTTGTTGCGAATCGCGGTCTGGATTGGTGCGGGGTGCACCAGGGCGCTGACCCGGCGTGCTCCGGCGACGGCTTCGTAGTCATTGGGGGCGCGCCGCCGCTCTCCTCCGCCGTGGGAGGAAGAAAGACCCTTTGCCGTCCATCCATTGATGTGCGGTCAAGATTAGATCTGGAAACCCTTAAGCCCCGAACGTCCGATGCTAGTTGAACGTTTGGGATCGCGTCCGTGCATACCCCTTCGCGTTTCTAATTCCGACCGTGGATCTCGGATCCAACGGCTGTGGGCGTACCGGTTCGCTTAAATTTTAGGATCTAATCCGGGCCCTTGGTCCTTCATCGGGCGGCCCAAGTTGGCCCGTACCCCTTCACGCCACCGATTTTGCTAATGAGCCCCTGTAATATTCTCAAATCAACCCGCCGTCCGTGCCCTGTGTAAAGTATTTACATCCGTGCCCTGGAAATTGTAAAACAGCCCCTAAACTCTGTGATATTAGTGGTCGCAGTCCAGGAATTAAGGAAAATAGGAAAAGAGATTTAGAAATCGATTTTGAGTATAAAAATAATCCCAAGAACTTATATAATTCATAGAAAATTCATCTTAGCTTATTTTTAATCCATTCCAATTGCAAAAATTTTATATTAATATTGTTTATCACCTAGTACCTTTGTTTAACCATGAAACTTGAATTAAAATTGTTCAATTGAATTAATCTATTCTAGGTGCTAAATGATTTCAGAAATTCATAACTTAATAACTGTAGCTTCGAATTTAGTGGTTCTTGATCCCACGATCTCGTAGCGACATGTAGATTATTATTACACAGTTTATTCTTATGTTTGGTGTAATGTTAATTTTGCCTATGCCGTGTTTGTTTGTATTGCTACGACTAGCGAGAGGTTACGAGCCATCCGAAGAGCAAGTTGGTACCTGGAATCTCAAGTGCCAGGCAAGTTGTGCCCTTGATCACTTCTTTTTACCCACTCACGTTCTAATTAATCATAATGATCTGCATAGGTTAATTTTGATGGGACCCAATAGGTTACCCTAGTTTGATTATCTTTATACCTTGTTTACCACTGAACTTTTTGGGTAGTACTTGCTAGTGCTTTATGTGGTTTTGGGTATGAAGATACATTATTCATGATTATACTTTTGTTATCCGTTGTTATTTACTGTTCATGATAAGATCATTATGTTAAATGGAACATGGAGCGACCACCCGGGAAAACAGTGCTACCACAAGGGTTTATGGACGCCCTTAGCTGATTAATTAGGAAAGCTAGTGGAAGACTACCTTACCCGAAAGGGGCAAGGGCATTAGGGGAGTGGTCAGTGTAGGGAGGTCCTTGGGATGATTTTGCTGCGATGGCGGTCATGTGAGGGATCCCTGCATTGGAGCTTCCTATAAACTGTAGCGAGTTTTCTGAAGCTAGTGGAACTTTGTAAAGGCCTCGTAGTGTTACCCTGCCTCGCCCCCTCGGTAGAGGTGTATGGGAAGTCGCGATCCCTTGGCAGATGGGTAACATGACTTGTGGGTAAAGATGCGCAACCTCTGCAGAGTGTAAAACTGGTATACTAGCCGTGCTCACGGTCATGAGCAGCTCGGACCCTCACATGATTAATTTATGGAACTAAATTCAATTTATCATATGCATTGCATCGCAGGTGATGTTATTACTTTTCTTAATTGGGTTGGTATTTACTTATACTTAGTAATTGCTAATAAAATTTTGACCAACTTTAAAAGCAATGCTCAACTTCAACCACCCTCTTTGGTAAGCCTTACACTTCACGTGAGCTCCCATCTTTGGCGAGTTCATGCACATTATTCCCCACAACTTGTTGAGCGATGAACGTATGTGAGCTCACTCTTGCTGTCTCACACCCCCCACAGGTCAAGAACAGGTACCGCAGGATGAGGCGCAAGGAGGATGCTGCGATGAGTTCGTGAGAGATCTAGGCCGTCGTCTCCCAGTCAACTTTTGGTTGCTGGACCGTTGTCTCCTTATAATGTAATTACTTATTTATTTTGTATAGAACTCCTATTATATAGTAAAGATGTGACATTCGATCCTGTGCCATGATTCATCATATGTGTGAGACTTGGTCCCAGCACACCTGGTGATTATGTTCGCGCCCGGGCTTTGGACCCCTAAAACCCGGGTGTGACAAAAAGCCTCCAAGAGAGTACTAACACTCCCTTCGAGGCTCGGGGGCTACTGTCGGGGACCATAATTAGGGGTACCCCCAAGACTCCTAATCTCAGCTGGTAACCCCCATCAGCACAAAGCTGCAAAGGCCTGATGGACGTGATTCTGGTCAAGGCTCCGTCCGCTCAAGGGACACGATCTCGTCTCGCCCGAGCCCAGCCTCGGGCAGGAACAGTAGACTAAGGCAGATTCACGCCTCGCCCGAGGGTCTCCTCAAGCAACGGACGCACCTTCGACTCGCCCGAGGCCCAGCTCGGGCAGACTTCGCGGAGAAGCAACCTTGGCCGGATCGCTACGCCAACCGACCGTATCGCAGGAGCATTCAATGCAAGGATCGCCTGACACCTTATCCTGACGCACGCTCCTCAGTCGACAAGGCCGCAGTGACCGCTGTCACTTCGCCCCTCCACTGGCTGACCTGACAGGAAAACAGCGCCGCCTGCGCTGCTCCGACTACTGTGCCACCCGTCAGGGTGAGGCTGTCAGCCGCCAAGACCGGTCCCAGGCACCATAGGAAGCTCCGCCTCACCCGACCCCAGGGCTCGGACTCCACCTCGACCTCGGAAGACGGACTCCGCCTCGCCCGACCCCTGAGCTCGGACTCAGCATCGACTCCGGAAGGCGGTCTCCGCCTCGCCCGACCCCTGGGCTCGGACTCAACCTCGACTCCGGAAGGCGGTCTCCGCCTCGCCCAACCCCTGGGCTCGGACTCAGCCTCGACCTCGGAAGACGGTCTCCGCCTCGCCCGACCCCTGAGCTCAGACTCAGCCTCGACCTCGGAAGGCGGTCTCCGCCTCGCCCGACCCCAGAGCTCGGACTCAACCTCGACCTCGAACGACGGTCTCCGCCTCGCCCAACCTCTGAGCTCGGACTCAGCCTCGACCTTGGAAGGAGGTCTCTGCCTCGCCCGACCCCAGGGCTCGGACTCAACCTCGACCTCGGACGATGGTCTCCGCCTCGCCCGACCCCTTGGGCTCGGACTCAACCTCGACCTCGGACGGCGGTCTCCACCTCGCCCAACCCCCGGGCCCGGACTCAGCCTCAACCTCGGAGGAGCCTCCGCCTCGCCTGACCTCGGGCTCGGACCGACCACGTCACAGGGAGGGCCATCATTACCCTACCCCTAGCTAGCTCAGGCTATGGGGAACAAGACCGGCGTCCCATCTGGCTCGCCCTGGTAAACAAGTAATGATGGCACCCCACGTGCTCCATGATGATGGCGGCTCTCAGCCCCTTACGGAAGCAAGGAGACGTCAGCAAGGATCCGACAGCCCCGACAGCTGTGCTTCCACAGGGCTCAAGCGCTCCTCCGACGGCCACGACATCACATGAACAGGGCAGCAACACCTCTCTGACAGCCACGACGACATGTACATAGGGCTCTAGCTCCCCTTTGCTAGACACGTTAGCACATTGCTACACCCCCATTGTACACCTGGGCCCTCTCCTTACATCTATAAAAGGAAGGTCCAGGGCTCTCATACAAAAAGGTTGCCGCGTGGGAGAACGGGCTGGCGGACAGTCTCTCTCTCTCTCTCTCTCCCTCGCGAACGCTTGTAACCCCCTACTGCAAGCGCATCCGCCTTGGGTGCAGGACAACACGAGGTCGCGATTTCCCCTTACTGTTTTTCCCCCCTTGTGTTCCGTCTCGCGCTGACCCATCTGGGCTGGGACATGCAACGACAATTTACTCGTCAGTCCAGGGACCCCCCGGGGTCGAAACGCCGACAATGATGTTCTTGTGTGGATGATGAACTCCAACATGTTTCTCTGCTTGACATGCACTACAAATTCTGTCTTTCTCAAAATGAACATTGGTTAGTCCTAAAATGTGTTTCCCCCTATAGAAGCTTGTGAAGATTCTTCATCCCAACATGAGCAAGTCTGCGATGCTAGAGCCAGCCCATATTAGTCTTAGCAATTAGACAAGTGTCTAGTTCAGCATTATTATTAGTGAAATCAACTAAATATAGCTGACCATATAACACTCCCTTAAAAGCTAGTGAATCATCATTTCTTCTAAAGACAGTAAAATCAATATTAGTGAATAAACAATTGTAACCCATTTTGCATAATTGAGACACAGAAAGCAAGTTGTAACCTAGAGATTCTACAAGAAATACATTAGAAATGGAATGGTCATGTGATATAACAGTTTTACCCAATCCTTTGACCAAACCTTGATTCCCATCCCCAATGTGATTGCTTTTTGGGGATCATCATTTTTCTCATATGAGAACATTCTTTTCTCCCCTGTCATGTGGTTTGTGCACCCGCTATCGATTATCCAACTTGTTCCACCGGATGCATAAACCTACAACACAGATTTAGGTCGTGTCCTTAGGTACCCAAACAGTCTTGGGTCCTTTCACATTAGAAACAAGCACCTTGGGTACCCAAACACAAATCTTTGGACTCTTGTGCTTGCCCCTAATATATTTGGCAACTACTTTATCGGATTTGTTAGTAAGAACAAAGGATGCATCAAAGGTCTTAAATGAAATGCTATGTTCATTTGAAGCATCAACAATCTTTTTCTTAGGCATCTTAACATGAGTTGTATGCCTAGAACTAGAAGCCTCATTTCTGTAAATATAAGCATGATGAGCAGCAGGATGAGATATCTTAGCATGAATTTTTCTAATCTTATGCTCAGGATAGTTCTTAGGATATAAAATGTAACCTTCTCTATCTTGTACCATGGGAGCCTTACCCTTAACAAAGTTGGAAATCTTGTTTCTATGGGCATTAAGTTTGATGTTGTTTTGGCTCCCAGGTTGGAAGCCAATCCCATCCTTAATGCTAGGGTGTCTCCCATTGTAAAGCATACTATGAGAAAATAAAAAAATTTCATTTTCAAGCTCATGCTCGGCAATTTTGGCATTCAACTTAACTATGTGATCATTTTGTTCTTTAATCATAGCAAGGTGATCATTCATAGAATTAACATCAACATCTAGTGTAAATAGTAACATTCTCAATGGTAGATGTAGGGACATGACAAGCATTCCATTCCTCGATCTTGGCAATTAAACTAGCATTTTCAGTTTTGAGACAAGAAATTAAATCATTGCTTGGTTTTAGCTCTTTAGTCAAGTTTTTGCATTTTTCAACTTCAAGAACAAATGTATCTTTTAGCTTAACAAAATTTTGTTGTCCTTAATCAGTAGATCTTCTTGGCATTCCAAGGTTTCATCATTCTCGTTAATGGACTTTATCAATTCATCGATTTTCTCCTTTTGTTCTATGGTAAGGTTTGCAAAAAGAGAAGACAAATCATCATTCTTTTCACTAGAGCTACCCTCATCATCGGAAGTAGTATATTTGGGGGTGTCTCTAGAGTATACCTTCTTCTTTTTACCTTCCTTGGCCATGAGACACTTGTGGCCAACGTTGGGGAAGAGAAGACCCTTGTTGATGGCAATATTGGTGGCGTCCTCGTCGGAAGAGGAGTCGGTGGAGCTCTCGTTGGAGTCCCACTCCCTTCCCATGTGTGCCTCGCCACCTTTCTTCTTGCTATAGTACTTCTTCTTCTCCATCTTCTTCTTCCCTTTCTTACCATCATCCCTGTCACTATCACTTGCATATGGACATTTAGCAATATAGTGACCGGACTTACCACACCGGTAGCAAACCCTCATGGAGCGGGGTTTGTACTGATTCCCCTTCCTTTTCTTGAGGATTTGCTGGAAACTCTTAATGATAAGAGCCATTTCGTCGTTGTCAAGCTTGGACGCATCAATTGGGAGCCTTTTGGTTGGCATGGGCTCCTTCTCCTTTTCTTCTGTTGCCTTGAATGCAATGAGTTGCACCTTGGGTGTGGAGGTGGCACCTTGCTCCAAGTTGACAATGTGGACACGCTGACACTCTAGGCCCGCCCCACGCTCTCTGACTGGTTCTCTTGTCCCTCTTTCTCATCTACTACCCTGTGCATCCCAGCGCCCACTAAGCTAGCTACTGCCCTACTCAGCACCCGACCCCACCCATGTAACTACCACGCCACACAAAAAAGTGTAGAGCAAGCACTCGAACCCACACCCTCAGCTCCGTGAATTTAGGGCTAACCACCAGACCACACATAACTGAGGAGGAAACTAGCAGGGGTCAGATAAGCCAGACAAAAGCCACTAGTCTGTTTGTCGAGCTTCATTGGGACTCATGGCCCATTGGCAACACTCCTTGGTGTACCATGGGCAGCTACAGGCCCTTGTCAATCTATGCCCATTGGGTGATGGCGAATGGGTGCTCCCGGGTCCAAGGTGGTCCCAGCTTCTCCGATGGGTTATGGAGTATTGTTCGTACATTTCCATGAACGGGACCTCGCTCTTCCGCCTCACCCCTTCATTGTAGCCCTCCTTGGCTATCTCCAGGTGCGGCTTCATCACCTAAATCTAAACGGGATTCAACACATCGCTGCCTTTATTGCACTGTGTGAAGGTTACCTAGGAGTAGAGTCCTAGTTTAAGTTGTGGCGGTATTTCTTTTGTGCCGAGCTACTATGGAGAAGGGAGGATTGAAAAGCGACATAGGCATGGTCAATATGATGCGTGAGTATCCGTCTTCACAATAGGAGGTCAACGAGAATACATTATGATCCCTCTTTTAGTGTCTAATAAAGGCTGGCAGTAGCAATGGTTTTATTTGCGAAATGCTAGCTCGAAGGCTACGTCAGGGCTTGAGCTCCCTGATTTTGCTCTAGAGGCTCCAAACGAGGCCCTCCCTGCTGGGGTTGAGGTGTTCTAGTCAATGAGAAGAGCACAGTTTCTGATTATCTTGTCATCGTTCTTATTTTATAGGAGAGGGGTGTCTTGGGTGTGAGCGTCGTCGGTTCCTATCTCCGGCGGGGGTAGCACCGCCACCGCTTATGGTGCGGGCCCTTCTCCTGCATTGAATGATGATGATCACCCCTTCCAGTGGCACGCCGTTGGTTGCGACCATCAGTAACAAGGATGTCGCCCGATGGCTAGAGTAGGCTATGGAGACAAAGAGGGACACGAAGGGGGGGGGGGGGGGGGGGGGTATGATTCCTTATGTGTTCCTCATCATGGGGTGCCTCTCGATGCACCCGGAGAGTGGTTTTGTTGAATTTTTAAGAACTAACCCTAAGTATGAGCCCAACTTCACCTAAACTACTAGCAAGGTAAATACTACTAGATAAACAACAAACCTAAGTCATTACTACAAATACTAACTAAGCAATTGCACAAAGCAAAATGCTCAAAGTAAATGTGGAATGTAAAGTAAGGGTAAGAAGACTCCTCCAATTTTTTGCCGAGGTATCGAAGAGTCGGCACTCTTCCCTAGTCCTCGTTGGAGCACCCGCGCAAGGGTATCGCTCCCCTTGGTCCTCGCAAGAACCAAGTGCTCTCTATGAGATAATCCTTTGCCATTGCAGCGCGGTGGATCCCTCACGACCGCATACAAACTTGAACTGGGTCACCAACAAGTCCTTTGAGGTGATCATCGCACTGCAATCGCCACCAAGTCGTCTAGGTGATGCCGATCACCAAGAGTAACAAGCTATAGACTTTCACTTGACCAAGAGAAGCCTGATGCATGTGGTGTGTGCTCTAGGTGGCTCTCATGCGCACTAATGAGGTCCTAACACGGGATTGTGATTTTGTAATCACCTCACTAGGCTTTGGAGGGCTTGCAATGCATTAGCAATACAAGTGAATGTGGGCAGCAAGACACTTAATGTGGTTTGTGGAGGGGGTATAAATAGCCCTAACAACCAAAACTAGTTGTTACTATAGGCTTCTGTGCATGGGCACACCGGACAGTCCAGTGCATCGGTGCGCCAATGGTGCACTCCAACGGCTAGTTCTGACAGCTAGCCGATGCTCTGACAGCGCATCGGACAGTGAACAGTGATTGTCTGGTGTGCACCGAACAGTCCGTGTGCGGCTAAAATTCGACTTCACTAAGTCGTTGCTCTCGGGTTTTCTCGAGGGCAGAGGGGCTACCCCCAGGGCAGCCTGGGCCCACTGTCACGGGTCGCACCGGACAGTCCGATGCACACCGGACAGTCTGGTGCCCCTAAGATAGCAAAGCCAAATTCTTTTCCTTTGGTTTTTCTAACCCGATTTCGTTCTAACTCGTGAGTGTGTTATAGAGTGACACCTAATACTAGTTGTGAGTGTGAACTTGCACCAACACTACACTAGAATTCTCTTGGTCAAACTACTCATCCACAACCCCTCTTTATAGTATAGCTAAAATAAAAATAGAAGACCTAATTCTATACCAAGTGTCCACAACTCCTTCGACACTCGGAATATGAAGACCTTCATCTTTTGATTCACCTTTTTCAATCGTCGCTTCAAGTTCTCATCCGAAGGATTGTTTTCACCGTTGCAATGCAACCTCCTATAATGCGACCTAACTTACCATTTGCTCTACAAAACACAGGTTAGTCACATATAATCTTATGTTGTCATTAACCACTAAAACCAACCAGGGGCCTAGTTGCTTTCAATCTCCCCCTTTTTGGTGATTGATGACAACCCTACAAGAGTGTGAGAGTAGTTTGTTTGTTTTTCTGTCAATAGTGAAGATGGTTAGTCATACTCAATAAGTTTGACATAAAAAGTCATGTAATAGTAAAGGTAGTATAAGCGTATACACAACATATGTTTCTTGTTCACACTAGTATGAAATAAAGTCCATGAACAAGAACTGGAAGACTGGTGACAACATCATAGGTGAAAACATAACACACACAATCATTAAAAACATCCTAAGAGCATGTCATAGAGTTTGTGAGTTAAACATCATACAAAAGTGGACCTAATACAGAGAGTATCATGCACATATATTACATCAAAAGATCATGAGCTCTCAACTAACTCCCCTAGCTCTCACAACTCACATCTCACCCCCTTTGGCGTCAAACACCAAAAGGGTTACTCAAACCTACATCCTAGAGGAAGAAGGAGGAGGAGGTGGCACATCAGGTCACTGTTGAGGCAGTAGTGCAAAAGCGAGCAAAGTATCTGAGTCAGTCTCGGATCCAGGATCTATGGTAGAGGCTAGAGCTGGTGCTGACTCTGACACTGGCTGTGGTGCAGGATATGCTGGAGTTGGAGCAGTCACGGAAACAGCCACGACAATAGTGGTGACAACATACACTAGAGGCACTGGTGGCTGAGTGCTGACTAGTCCGATCACTACACCAAAATAGTGAACTTCCTAGAGCCTAAACCCTAGGAAGTTAGCCCTAAACTCTAGGAAGTTAGCTAAACTCTCGGAAGTTAAGCCATCCCGTCGGAAGTTTGGCTCTCGGAATTTTTTTTGTCGGAAGTTAGCTTAACTTCCTAGAGCCCTCTAGGAAGTTTGCTAACTTCCTACAGCCAAATAAGCCTCTTGGAAGTTAGTAGGTTCTCGGAAGTTAGTAGCTTCACGCCGTCAGCGCCGTCAGCTGACTAACTTCCTATAGCTGATTGTAGCCCTAGGAAGTTAGCTGACTAACTTCCTACAACTCAATTGGCCTCTAGGAAGTTAATTTGACCAGCATTACAAATGTTGTTTATTTTTATTTTACACCACATTCCACAACTTAACAAATATATCAACAACTATATAGCACAACATATTTTCACATAAAATATCTCACACACAATTACATAACAATATTTAAATCCATAGTCTCATCAATTACATCACAAAAGTCTCATCCATAGTCATAATAAGATACATCTCATACAGTACTAATAAGAGACAATATCTCATACATAGTCATAATAAAAGTCTCAAGTATCAGAACACAATAACATGGAAGCTCACGGTCATCGATGACCTAGACCGAGAAGTCCAGGGTGACCGGCCTGAGCGAAGAGATGGACGAACCAAAAGAATGGAGCTGGAGTCTTGACTGAATAACTAGCATGACCGCAACCTGAAGAGTAGGAGGAGGAGCGGACTGCACTAGAGGGATCGGAACACCGGTGTGCTGAAGGATGTGAGTCATGAAAGGCCGATGCTCTGCCCTGTCTGGTAACAGCTGCTGCTGAAGGGTGTCCTAGCAGTCCTGAATGGTCTGAAACATGGACAACATCCACTTGAACAACTGCCGCTGGATATCTGCCTGTCTGACCTGCTCTACTGCCTGACGAGCCTGCTCCGCTGCCATGTGAGCCTACTGCTGAGTAAGAGACTGAAGGATCGTAGCCAAAGTAGGGTCAACTGCAGGAGCAGTAGTTAGAGGAGCAGCACTGGAGTCACCAGCCTCATGATCATGGGAACGAGGTGGCACAGGAGTTGGTGGCGGAATCCCCAGATCCTCATCATCATCAGAAGAAGTCTATGCAGCTACACCATAATCCTCAAACTGTCGAATAGCCTCATCCTCAATCCTGAAATCTAGTGCCAGTGGATCAACTGGAGCTGGAGCGGTATCCTCAGGAGCTGGGAGGTAGAAGCCAAACTGAAGTCTGGAGGCCTCAAGAGCAGCCTGAAACTGAGGAGGCTGGATTAGCTGAGCAAGGATGTGACAAAGGTAGTGAGCATATGGCAGCTGACGTCGAGCCCGAAGACCATCCAACATAGTGTTCTCTATATCACAGATTAGGAAGTCAACCACGTCAAACTCTGAGTGAGAGACCAGGGCACCAAGGAGCTAGAACTGGATATGAGTGGTAGCCTCTCTGTAGCCCATCCTCGGTAGCATCGTGTGCCTCATGAGCTCATACATAAACTTTGGCATACACTAATAGTCTGGGTCAATCCAAACTGTGGCATACACACTCTGACCCACTCCTCAATATATCTGCCACCAAAAGTCACCAAAGAATATAACCCTGGCAAATAAGTGATATGACCCTCTGACTCTCACTACTACAGTAAACCTCTATACAGGCAGTCCGGTTATCCTCTACACAGGCGGTTCTAGGAACCGCTTGTGCTGCACCGCTTGTGATGTAAAACAACATCATAGGCGGTCAATCTAAAACCGCTTGTGATAGACACACATCACAGGCGGTTCTATATAAAGGAACTGCCTGCGATAGAAACTCATCACAAGCGGTTTCTAGTCCTAGCCGTTTGTGTTAGACACATACCACAGGCGGTTTTAAATATAGGTTTGACTGTATTTCAATATATAGATTCCAGATTTATATGCAGATTCCAGATTCATATACAGAATTAATATACAAATGATATTCATAACAAATCAATATACATAATCCAGATTCATACATCAGATTCATACACATCACAAATCACATTCACAGAACGATAACAGTACTAGTATTGGCACCAAACCACAATGATACACATCTCAAGTTCCATATACAACTCAACAGCTCAACATCTCAAGTTCCATATACAACTGAACATCTCAAGTTCCATATACAACTGAACATCTCAAGTTCCAAACTAAAGATCGAAACACTGTGTGCTATCGTGTACAAACTTAGTTCTGGGAAGTGTTGCAAATTTCCATTTGTATTGTACAATAGCCCTTGTTGATGAAGAACTTCACGGCGCATAAAGTAAAGCAAGTCTTTTACAACCTTAGCCACGCCGACGGAAACCATCTGCTGAACAAAAGGCAGTGAGATCCAAATGTCAGTGAGCCCTCAGACAACGTCGGCCCTAGAGGGGGTTGAGCAGTGCCCCTGATCTAGGCCCCTAGAGTAACAGGGCCCCTCAGGTCCTTAGTATGTATAGCACTACATACCGCAACATACATTAGCTTGTGAAGGCCCAACAAACAAGGAGCATCGACCCATCAAAGCACGTATCATTCTCATGTTTAGACGACAGACGTTCTAGATTCGAGTTCCTAAATGCACGCCTTGCGAGTTGTGCCATTGTCCTATCCTGCTAGGAGGCTGGCGGCCTGACGGCTGACTCATCATGCCATCCCACTGTTGGCCTGTTCTTGCCGCCATAGCACGAGTGATGCGCGTGACACAGACAACGTGAGTGCTAGGTGGTGCCTAGGTGAGTGCTAGACTGCTAGTTGTTGTTCTTGGCTTCTTGGAACTTGTGAGCTACGAGCCTGCGATCTCAATTACCGTTTATATGAGATGTTTGTTTATCTCCTAACTGTTGACTGATGTTTGCTTGTTTCAGCGTTTCAGGCCATGAGGCTGATCAGAGATAGATATTCATATAGTGCATAAAACAAATTGCAGCTAGACATGTTCGAAGAAATTTTAAGGTAAAATCATATTGTGTACTTCTTACTTGATATGAACATTTTTAGATATACATGGAGTGTTTATCGTATATACTATATTCATGTATAATAATTATTATGGAAATGGCCTCTATTATAAGTCTGGCTTTGGGACTCTAAAATGTCAGAACTGGCACTGCCCTTAGAGCGATCTGAGCTGACAGCTGTGCCCTAAAGGACTCCGGGGTCCTGGTGCTAAATAGTGGCGCAGTCGCTGGGTCACTCTGAGCATGTAGCCACGAGTCCACAGGCACGTATATGAACCGACGTACCCTGGCAGCTGTGGCCCTCTGAAGGTCGAGCAGACATGGGTCCGCAACAAGAGGTCGCACCTCAGTCTTGTCACGTTATCGGAAGTGAGGTGGAGGAATAGGTGGAGCGGGAGTAGTGGAAGCTGGAGTGGTAAAGGTGGTGGTTGCAGCAAGTGTGGTGGAAGGCTCGAGAGCGGGAGTAGCTAGCAAAGTGGTAGGTGGAGTGGTGACTGGGTCTGAGGGAGTGGACCGAGCAGTGGAGGAGCGAGCCCGAGACGAGAGGCGACGAACTCGAAAGGCGATCTGATCGGAGGCAATCCTCAGCTGACCTCCCTGCTCTGCCTGATCTACTTCTACTACTGCAGCATCTGCGCATAGGTGGCTCTATCCAACCGTCTCTTCTTCTTGCCCCCTTGCTTCTCAAGGTAGATAGCCTTACCCTTATCCTATCTGAAGGGGCGAGGAAGGTCCTGGTCATCTCCTCCCCCTGATGGTGTGACATTCTTCATCCGCACCATCCTGAACTGGCTATTGACACGTTGCAAGATAATGAGAAAAGGTAAGCGAGAGCAATAGAGCAGCAGGTAAGGACATAATTCGAAAGAAATAGCTACCTCGGAACGTCTTGAGAGAGAGAGGAACCAGGCAGGATAGGAGATGCGCAGGCGAGCATGCGAGATCACTGAAATGACATAAGAGGTGAGCACGTATTAGTCACATAGTCATAAGTATATGACTATGTGAATAAATACAAACATAGAGAGTTATGACACAAAAATTGAGAGTTTTTGGGAAACAGAGGTCAAACGGCACGAGAACGACGTTTGAACGGTGAATTGTGTCATAAAGAGTTTGAAATTCGAAACGAGGCATGAAATGACTGGGAAATGAGTCGATACTTCACGGATAGGTAAATAGGTCTAAGACTGAGTGAAGTGAGTGCTTGGTTTGAAGTTTGGTTGAGGAAAAATAATTTTGGCACACGACTAAAAAAGGATCACTATAAAGATGAATATGTGGTGTAACAGGTGCCTGGAGTATTGGATAGGTGTGAAATTTGGCGTGTGAGGTACTGGTAGTAGCTGGAGTGTGCTGGAAAAAGTTTGGGTCGATTTGAGCTAGTTTGACTGGTTTAGGCATTTCACGAGCACTTGGTGCGCGAGATATGGGTTAGGTGGAGAAATGCCTATTTTAGAGTTTAAAACCTCTCGAAGGATACCTAGGGACACTCAAGCATACAAAAGATTCACCAATTTCACAAGATATGGATGAATTTGAGAGAAATTGAGATAGGGGTGGAAGGGCTTCTTCACTGGTGAGAAAGAACAGAGAGACTGGAGGAGGAGTTGCTCATCAGAGGGATGGAGGGAACCGAGCTCAGGCTGGTGCAGCTCGCCGGAGCATGGCCGTCGGCGATCACCGCCGGTGGGCATAGGCGGTGGCGGCAGGAGGAGACAGACAAATAGGAACAGAGAGCTGGGGCAGCACGAGTGAAAGAAACTGAGGCCTGGCCTCGGGCTCGAGCAGAGAGAGCTTTTTTAAAAACGCATTATGGGCACACCGGACAGCGCACAATCACCGTCTGGTGCCCCACCGGATAGGGCCGCACAGTGGCGAAGCCACGCGCGCTGAGCCGGTGCACCAGACATTGCATAGTGTAGTGTCCGGTGCACACCGGACTGTCTGGTGAGCCCAGACTTAGGGCAGATTTGAATTTTCGAGGAATTTTAAACCAAACCAAATCCCAACTTATAAGCACACAAAAGAACACCTATTGGGACAGAGATTGGTACCCTCACATATTCTCTCATATTTTTTCAAAATATTGTGCCATAGGCTAGATAGTTTTTAGAGAAATTAAGCAAATGGTGAGATTTTGCATTTGGGTGTTGCACTAGAGGTTTCAAGTATGAATTGAGTTGTGAATACTCCCCTAAGTGCAGTACCATATACATATCTCAAAAACCAACAATTGCGTAGTAAATGAAATTTAAGTACCAAAAGCTTAAAAGCTAGAACTTATTAAGTTTGAGCCCGAGCTAAGCTTTTTCACTCGCTTTGTTGGCGGTTATCTCAACTAGGTTAGACAAGTCCTAGATGCAATACAAGTAATTTAAATATGCAATGCAAACTTGACATCACCATTTTATGATTAAGTAAAATTTCTGAGATCAAGAATATTTAGCTCATTCCTCAACATGCAAAAGCGGGTTTTGTCTAAAGGCTTAGTGAAAATATCTGCTAATTGATCTTCCAATCTCACTCCTAATATTATATCTCCTTTAGCAACACGATCTCTAAGGAAGTGATGACGGATATCAATGTGCTTGGTGCGAGAGTGTTGTACAAGATTATTAGCAATTTTAACAGCACTCTCATTATCACACAACAAAGGTATCTTTTCTAGAACTACACCATAGTCTAGAAGAGTTTGTTTCATATAAAGAATTTGTGTGCAACAAGCACATGCAGCAATGTATTTCGCTTTGGCGGTTGACAAGCCAACACTGTTTTGCTTTTTAGAAGTCCATGAAACTAGTGATCTCCCAAGCAAAAGGCACCCTCCAGATGTACTTTTCCTATCAATTTTGCAACCATCGTAATCCAAATCTGAATAGCCAATTAATTCAAAAGTAGCTCCTTTGGGATGCCAAAGGTCAACGCTTGGGGTGTGCTTAAGATACCTAAGAATTCTTTTAATAGCGCTAAGATGAGCTTTCTTAGGGTTTGCTTGAAATCGAGTACACATACATATACTAAACATGATATCGGACCTAGATGCGGTAAGATACAATAAACTACCAATCATAGAACGGTAGAGAGTTTGATCAATCGGTTTACCTCCCTCATCTAGGTCGAGATGTCCATTAGTAGGCATGGGTGTCTTGATTGGTTTGCACTTCTCCATTTTGAATCTGTTCAACAAGTCTTTGGTGTACTTCTCTTGTGAGAAGAAGTTGCCAACTTTCATTTGCTTGAATTGGAAGCCGAGGAAGAAGGTTAGCTCACCAATCATTGACATATCAAACTCCTTCGACATCAACTCACCAAATTCCTTGCAATGACAATCATTTGTCGAACCAAAGATTATATCATCAACATAAACTTGACAAATGAAAATATCACAGTTATGTTTCTTTGTGGATAGAGTGGTGTCGACGGTCCCGATCTTGAAGCCTTCTCAATGATGAAGTCGCGAAGACGCTCATACCAAGCCCTTGGAGCTTGCTTTAGACCATATAGCGCCTTAGACAACCTGTAAGCATGATTAGGATATCTAGGGTCTTCAAACTCGGGTGGTTGCTCAACATATACTAGTTCATTTATGAAGCCATTTAAAATGCACTTTTTACATCCATTTGATAAAGTTTTATGTCATAGCAGGATGCATATGCAAGAGGGATACAAATGGCTTCAAGTCGAGCAACAGGTGCAAAGGTCTCTCCAAAATCTAAACCTTCAACTTGAGAGAACCCCTTTGCAACAAGACTTGCCTTGTTCCTCACAATTACACCTTGATCATCTTATTTGTTTCGGAACACTCACTTTGTTCCAATGATTCTTGCATCTTATGGAGGCTTCTCCAAGGTCCAAACTTGATTTCGGGTGAAGTTGTTTAATTCTTCATGCATGGCATTCATCCAGTACGGATCTTGTAGCGCCTTATCTATACATGTAGGCTCAACACAAGAAACAAAAGAGCGATATTCAATAAATGAAGCATATCTTTGAGAACGAGTAATAACCCCTTGTGAAGGACTCCCAATGATGATATCTTGTGGATGTGCTTGTAGTAGTGATGAGTTCCTCTTGTCAACCACTTGGGAAGAAGATCTTGGAGCATCAACATCTTCGCTTGTATCCTTGCTTGTTCATGAGAGACAAATGTATCTTCATTTGCATGCCTCTCATCTTTTTCATAATCTTGTGGTCCATTTGCTGAAGATGGCCTTTCGATATTTTGCATCTCTTCTTCATTCTTCATGGCTACCCTAAGTGGTTTATCACCTACATCATCAAGATTTTCAAGTGCTCCTTGGGATCCATTAGTCTCATCAAATTCCACATCATATGTTTCTTCCACCACGCCAGTGGCATGATTGAATACTCGATATGCTTTGGATTTTGATGAATAACCAAGTAAGTAACCAATGTCACAACGTCTTTGAAACTTCCCTAGGTGATGACGTTTCTTGTAGATGTAGCATTTGCATCCAAACACTCGGAAGAAGGAGACATCTGGCGTTTTCCCATTTAGCAGTTCATAGGGGGTCTTCTCAAGTAGTCGGTGAGGGAATAGTCTGTTTGATGCATATCAGGCAGTGTTGACATCTTCAGCCCAAAAACTCTCCATTGTGTTATACTCATCAATCATTGTCCTTGCAAGAGTGATAAAAGTTCTATTATTTCTTTCAACAACTCCATTTTGTTGAGGTGTATACGTTGCAGAAAGTTCATGCTTGATCCCAATTTCATCACAGTATTCATGAATATTTGTGTTTTCAAATTCCTTTTGGTTGTCACTTCTAATTTTCTTGATTTTGCAGTCAAATTCATTTTGAGCTTTCTTAGCAAATTTGTTGAATATTGATGAAACCTCAGAATTGTCATGAAGAAAGAACACCTAAGTGTATCTTGAAAAATCATCAACAATAACCAGACAATAGAGGTTGCCACCAGCACTAGCATAAGTTGTTGGTCCAAATAGGTCCATGTGAAGTAGCTCTAGTGGCCTTGATGTTGACATAAAAGCTTTTGTAGGTTAAGTGTTAACAACTTGCTTTCCAGCCTGACATGCACTACAAAGCTTGTCCTTTTCAAATACAACATCCTTCAATCCTCTAACCATGTCTTTTTTTAGAATTTTATTGAGTGTGCTCATTCCAACATGTGCAAGCCTTCTATGCCATATCCATCCAAGAGATGCTTTGGTAAAGAGGCAAGTCCTTAGGTTTGCATCTTCGGAAGAGAAATCCACTAAGTATAGGTTGTTGTATCTAAATCCTTTGAATATCACTGACTCATCATTCATTTTAGACACAACAACCTCTGTAGGAGTGAATAAACACTGAAGGCCAAGATCACAAAGTGGATCCACTGATAGCAAGTTGAAGCTTAATGGTGCAACCAAGAGAACATTTGAAATTGAAAGATCATTTGAAATTGCCACCTTGCCAAGCCCTTCAACTTTTCCATTTGAATTATCCCCAAAAGTGATTTTATCTTGTTCATCAACATCTTCGTCTAGTGAGGTGCACATCCGTGGGTTGCCAGTCATATATGTTGAGTGCATCCACTATCAATTACCCAATGGCTCCCACTGGTCTTGTAGTTCACCTACATGAACGAAAAAATCAAGCTTCAATCTTGGGGGCCCTATTTTGCATAGGACCAGTAACTTTCTCAATCAAAGACTTTGCAACCCAAATTTGTCTAGGTCTACTCTTGCTTAGTGGACCTAGGAATATTACTTTGACTTTTCCATTTGCAACTTTTCTTAGTACATAATGAGCATTGAAAGCAAATGGTCTTGAGTGCTTTGGCAAGGGAGTTGGTGGTGTGGCTTTGCAGTTGTGGGCAAAATGTCCTTCTTTTCCACACTCATAGCACTTGATTGGCTTAGGAGTTTGTTTTTCCTTGTATTTACTTGTTGCTTTCTTTTGCACAAAAGAATTATATCCAATACCACTCTTATTAGTTTTCATGACAGTGTTCATGAGTAACTCATTTTGAAGGTATTGGCCTTTGTTGAACTTTTGTACACTTGTAGCAAGATGTTCTTTCTCAAGCTTAAGTTTCTTGACTTCATCTCTAAGCCTTTCCTTATCCACTACCAACTCATTATTAACACCACTGCTTGCTATGGCAATTTTGTTCCTTTAGTGGTTGCATCTGTCAAGTACTTCTTCAATTTCTGATTCTCTAGTGTCACGATTTCAACTTTTTCAATCAATTCATCATGGATACTAGACTGATCAACTTTGCTCAGATCATCACATGAGGTGGCTACATCAATCTTAACAATAGGGTTAATAGCCTCATGTGTGTCACAAGATAAAAGCTCATTTGCAATAAGAAGATTATCATAATCAATTTTAATCTTTATGTAATCTTCCTTTATTTTGACAAGCCTATATTTTAGCTCCCTATTTGCTTCACTTAACTTTTCACATTTTTCTTTAGCATCTTTAAGGGAGGCCTTGAGCTCATTTTTGGTGGATGACATAGTTTGTTTTCTTCCTTCATTTCTTCACTAGCTTTAACAACTATGTCATACTTAACAGTTAAGAATTCATTTTCATGTTTTAGCTTGTCACATTTAGCTTTGGACTTTCTAATGATTTGAGTTTATGTTTTAAGCAAGTTAGCTAATTCATCATAAGTAGGAGAGGCATCTTCATCATCACTATCACTATCACAATCTTCAACAATATCATTTTCAAGTTGTACCTTCTGTTCACCTTTAGCCATGAGGCATAGGTGTGAAGTAGATGAAGGTGATGATGGTGGTGAAGAGAAATCCCCGGCAATGGCGGTGACCTTTTTATCATTTTCTTCTTCACTTGAAGAAGACCCGCTTGAGGATTCAATGTCAGTGAGCCAATCATCTATAATATATGCTTTTCCATTCTTATTTTTGTGAAACCTCTTGTGCTTGCCTTCTTTCCTCTTGAAGAAATTCTTTTCTTTTTTCTCATCATCTTTCTTACCCTTTGTCGGGTACCGTAATTAGGGGTACCCCCAACACTCCTAAACACGGCTGGTAACCACCCTCAGCACAAACCGCAAAGACTGACGGGCATGGTTCAGGTCAAGGCCTCGTCTCCCAAGGGACGCGATCTCACCCGAGCCCAGCCTCGGGCGGGAACTGTAGTCCTAGACGAATTCACGCCTCGCCCGAGGGCCTCCTCAGGCAGTGGGCACACCCTCGGCTCGCTCGAAGCCCAGCTCGGGCAGGCTTCGCTGAGAAGCAACCTTGGCCAAATCGCCTTACCAACCGACCGTATCGCAGGCGCATTCAATGCGAAGATCGCCTGGCACCTTATCCTGACACGCGCGCTGCAGTCGGCAAGGTCGAAGTGACCGCAGTCACTTCACCCCTTCACTGACCGATCCGACAGGAAAACAGCGCCGCTCGCCCCACTACGACTGCTGTGCCAACCACCCGGGTAAGGCTGACAACAGTCAAGTTCAGCCTCGGGCGCAACAGGAAGCTCCGCCTCGCCCGACCTTAGGCCTCGGCCTCAGGAGGAGGTCTCCGCCTCGCCCGACCCCAAGACTCGGCCTCAGCCTCGGCCTCGGGAGGAATCGCGTCCTCGCCCGACCCCGACCTCAGCCTCGGGAGAAGTCTCTGCCTTGCCCGACCTTGGGCTCGGACCGACCGCGCCATAGGGGATACATCATTACCTTACCCCTAGCTAGCTCAGGCTACGAGGGAACAAGACCGGCGTCCCATCTGGCTCGCCCCGATAACAGGTAAAGATGGTTCCCCGCGTGTGTCCATGACGTCGGTGGTTCCGAGCCCCCCTACGGAAGCAAGGAGACGTTAGCAGGATCCCAGCCGCACCGCCAGCTGTGCTTCTACAGGGCTCAGGCACTTCTCTGACGGCCACGTTATCACGTACGCAGGGCTCAAGCACTTCTCCGACAGCCACGTTGGCATGTACGCAGGGCTCAGGCACTTCTCTGCCAGACACATTAGCGCATAGCTACACCCCCATTGTACATCTGGACCCTCTCCTTGCATCTATAAAAGGGAGGTCCAGGGCCTTCCTGCGAGGGGGGGGGGGTTGCGCGGGGGACAAGCAAACGAACATGCTCTCTCTCTCTCTCTCTCTCGCGCGCGCGACGCTTGTAACCCCTACTACGAGTACCCCCGGTGCGAGATAATACAAGCCGCATTTCCCCTTGTGTTCCATCTTGCGCCAACCCATCTGGGCAGGGGCACACAACGATAAATTCTCTGGTCGGCTCGGTTGAGGGTCCCCCGGGTCCGAAATGCCGACAGCTCGCACGCCAGGTAGGGGCATGCTGCGTGTTTAACGAACACCTTCCCGTTGAGTCCAGATGGGTAGTCTTCAGCAACCTCTTCAGCCAGGGACGCTGCTCCGCTTTGGGAGTCTCGAGTTCATGTCCCTCGACGGCAGCTACGACATGGTACTCCTCCCCCCCGCAGCGCGACAGCAACAACGACGGTCGTCAGCTCGCCCGGCGGCGGCGAACTCGACGGTGTCTTCCCCCCATGGCGGAAGAGCAACATCCGGGTTTGCCCCGCCACCCTCCTCGCTGCAGGAGGAGGAGACGGGGCAACCGTGGGCAGGCAGGAGGCGGCGCCTCATCGGCTGTCGGACCAGAGCGAGTCGACGACGCCGGCACCCCAGCGGGGGACATGTCGGGCGTTGTCCTCGCACCTGAGACAGACAACGACGGATGTCATTTCCCCGCAACGTGCCAACCCCAAGCGGACTGATGACGCCAGCACTCTCACGAAGGATTTGCTGGGCGTTAGCCTCGTACCTGAGATAACGGTGCAGTCCATCCCCGACGCGACTTCCCCACCGTCCATCGACCAAGAGGTACCGTCCGTTTTCCACCCTGTGCCTTTTAGATTCACCTTCGATCCACCAAGCGACCCCGCTTCGGTAAGCACTTTCGTAAAGGCATATCCTAACCTTCCGGGGTACCATATGTGGTCAACCTGGGTCCGACTGACGATGCTCTCAACCTACGGGCCCCCGGGTTCCGAGGAAGAAGACGACCCCGACTCCGGTTGGGATTTCTCCAGGCTCCGTGATCTCGGTGCCATGCGAGACTTCATGACCGCATGTGACTACTGCCTCTCTGGTTGCTCTGACGATGGCCACAACCTTAACGACGAAGGTTGTGGCCCAAGTCGCGAATGTTTCCACGTCGATCTGGGGGATCGCGATGAAGGCAACCACCTCGGTATGCTGGAGGATGACGATCCCCCTGGGCCTGCTTCTCGCGTTGACATCCCGCGGGAGCTAGCTGTGGTCCCAGTCCCTGTGGGGGGTCAGGACACACAGCTCGAGCAAATCCACGAGATGCAGGCCAAGCTCGACGAGGAAGCAGGGCAACTTGTGCAGCTCCGGCAAAACATCGAGCATGAGTGGGCAGGCCGAGCACTCGCCGGAGAAGCACGTCATCGGGCCCGGGGTGTCCAACACCGTATCGTTGACGATGCCAGGGCAAGGCTGCCCCCGGCCTCCAGCGGGGTCGACCAGAATCTAGCTGCAGCAGCAATGCTACTCCGAGCAATGCCAGAGCCATCCACCACCGAGGAGCGGCGTATCCAGGGCGAACTCAAGAATCTCCTGGAGGATGCCGCGGTCCGACGGGCCGAAAGCTCTACCTCCCGAAGGCAAGGGTGCCCCATGGAGCATCGTGCAATGACTTCCCGACTCATGCGGGAGGCCTCGGTCTGCACTGGGCGCACGCGGGACGAGACACCTGCAGCCCCGGATCGCCTAGGCAACGAGCAACACCATCGCGACCGTCGAGCCCGCCTCGACGAGAGGGTGCGCCAAGGCTACCACCCCAGGCGTGGAGGACACTACGACAGTGAGGAGGATCGGAGTCCCTCGCCCGAACCACCAGGTCCGCGAGCCTTCAGTCGGGCCATACGACGGGCGCCGTTCCCAGCTTGGTTCCGAGCCCCGACTACCATCACCAAGTACTCGGGGGAAACAAGGCCGGAGTTGTGGCTTGCGGACTACCGGCTGGCATGCCAGCTGGGAGGAACGGACGACGACAACCTCATCATACGCAACCTCCCCCTGTTCCTCTCCGACGCTACCCGGGCATGGCTGGAGCATCTGCCTCCTGCGTAGATCTCCGACTGGGACGACCTGGTCAAGGCCTTCGCGGGAAACTTCCAAGGTACGTACATGTGCCCTGGGAACTCATGGGATCTCCGAAGCTGTCGCCAGCAGCCAGGGGAATCCTAGCGAGAGTACATCCGACGGTTTTCAAAGCAGTACACCCAACATCACCGACTCGAACGTCATCGGGGCGTTCCTCGCCGGCACCACATGCCGAGACCTGGTGAGCAAACTAGGGCGCAAGACTCCCACCAAGGTGAACGAATTGATGGACATAGCCACCAAGTTCGCCTCTGGTCAGGAGGCGGTCGAGGCCATCTTCTAGAAGAACAAGTAGCCTCAGGAGAGGCAGAAGGAAGACGTCCCCGAGGCGTTCGCCCAGCGTGGGATGAAGAAGAAGGCCAAGAAGAAGGCGCAAGCAAAACGCGACGTCGCTGACGCGGATCTCGTCGCTGCTGCCGAACACAGGAACCCACGGAAGCCTCCCGGAGGGGCCAACCTATTCGACAAGATGCTCAAGGAGTCATGCCCCTATCACCAGGGTCCCGTCAAGCACACCCTTGAGGAATGCGTCATGCTTTGGCGCTACTTCCATAAAGCCGGGCCCCCGGCGGAAGGTGGCAAGGACCAAGGCAACAACAAGAAGGAGGGCGACAAGGAAGAGGAGTTCCCGGAGGTCCACGGCTGCTTCATGATCTACGGTGGGCAAGTGGCGAACGCCTCGGCTCGGCACCGCAAGCAGGAGCGCCGGGAGGTCTGCTCGGTGAGGGTGGCGGCGCCAGTCTACCTAGACTGGTCCGACAAGCCCATCACCTTCGACCAAGGCGACCACCCTAACTGTGTGCCGAGCCCAGGAAGGTACCCGCTTATTGTCGACCCTGTCATCGGCAACACTAGACTCACCAAGGTCCTCATGGACGGAGGCAGCAGCCTCAACATCATCTACGCCGAGACCCTCGAGCTCTTGGGGATTGATCTGTCCACGATTCGGGCCGGTGCGGCACCCTTCCACGGGATCGTCCCCGGTAAGCGCGTCCTGCCCCTTGGGCAACTTGATTTGCCTGTCTGCTTCGGAATTCCCTCCAACTTCCGCAGGGAAATCCTCACGTTCGAGGTGGTCGGGTTCCGAGGGACCTACCACGCGGTGCTGGGGAGACCGTGCTACGCCAAGTTCATGGCCGTCCCCAACTACACGTACCTCAAGCTCAAGATGCCAGACCCCAACAGGGTCATCACCGTCGGATCCACGTACCGACACGCGTACGAATGCGACGTGGAGTGCGTGGAGTACGCTGAGGCCCTCGCCGAGTCCGAGGCCCTCATCACCGACCTAGAGTGCCTCTCCAAGGAGGTGCCTGATGCGAAGCGCCACGCCGGCAACTTCAAACCGGCTGAGGCGGTTAAGTCTGTCGCCCTCGACCCCAGCAACGATGCCAGCAAGCAAGTCCAGATCGGCTCCGAGCTCGACCCCAAATAGGAAGCAGTGCTCGTCGACTTTCTCCGCGCAAACGCCGAAACTTTTGCGTGGAGTCCCTCGGACATGCCCGGCATACCGAGGGATGTCGCCGAGCACTCACTGGACATCCGAGCCGGTGCCCGACCCGTGAAGCAGCACCTGCGCCGTTTTGATGAAGAAAAGCGTAGGGCCATAGGCGAGGAGATCCACAAGCTGATGGCTGCAGGGTTCATCAAAGAGGTATTCCATCCCGAATGGTTAGCTAACCCTGTGCTTGTAAAGAAAAAAGGTGGGAAATGGAGGATGTGCGTAGACTACACTGGTCTAAACAAAGCATGCCCGAAGGTTCCCTACCCTCTGCCTCGCATCGATCAAATTGTGGACTCCACTGCTGGGTGCGAAACCCTGTCATTCCTCGACGCCTATTCAGGTTATCACCAAATCAAGATGAAAGAGTCCGACCAGCTCGCGACTTCTTTCATCACACCTTTTGGCATGTATTGTTATACTACTATGCCATTTGGCTTGAGGAATGCAGGTGCAACATACCAAAGGTGCATGAACCACGTGTTCGGGGAACACATCGGCCGAACGGTCGAGGCTTACGTCGATGTCATCGTTGTCAAGACGAGGAAAGCCTCTGACCTCCTCTCCGACCTTGAGATGACATTCAAGTGTCTGAGAGCGAAAGGCGTGAAACTCAATCCCGAGAAGTGTGTCTTCGGAGTCCCCCGAGGCATGCTCTTGGGGTTCATCGTCTCCGAGCGGGGCATAGAGGCCAACCCAGAGAAAATCGCGGCCATCACCAACATGGGGCCTATCAAAGATTTGAAAGGAGTACAAAGGGTCATGGGATGCCTTGCGGCTCTGAGCTGCTTCATCTCGCGCCTCGGCGAGAAAGGATTACCCTTGTACCGCCTCTTAAGGAAGGCCGAGCGCTTCACTTGGACCCCCGAGGCCGAGGAAGCCCTCGGAAACCTAAAGGCACTCCTTACTAATGCACCCATCTTGGTGCCCCCCGCTGCGGGAGAAGCCCTCTTGATCTACATAGCCGCAACCACTCAGGTGGTCAGCGCCGCGATCGTAGTCGAGAGACGAGAAGAAGGGCATGCACTGCTCATCCAGAGGCCGGTCTACTTCATCAGTGAGGTGCTATCCGAGACCAAGATCCGCTACCCACAAATTCAGAAGCTACTGTACGCAGTAATTCTGACACGGCGAAAATTGCGACACTACTTCGAGTCTCATCCGGTGACTGTGGTGTCATCCTTCCCCCTGGGGGAGATCATCCAGTGCCGAGAGGCCTCGGGTAGGATAGCAAAGTGGGTAGTGGAACTCATGGGCGAATTTCATTCGCTCCTCGGAAGGCCATAAAATCTCAAGCCTTGGTGGACTTCCTGGCTGAATGGGTCGACACCCAATTGCCGACAGCTCCAATCCAAGCCGAACTTTGGACCATGTACTTCGATGGGTCGCTGATGAAAACAGGAGCAGGTGCTGGCCTGCTCTTTGTGGCGGAACTGCCCAAATTATTCCAACTTACCCGGTGTGAGGAGTCTACTCCTCTACCTCTAGACATGCAGCTGTTTGGCTGAGGGGTTTGGTTGCCAAAAGCACTAGCTGAGTTTCTAAATCAAGTTTTTAACTTTGTCAATTTAAGTGTGACTCTCTTAAGGCTAAAGATGTACTATATATTCATACATAGTAGCAAACATTTTTAGCAATCAACATCTTGTATCATCTCAGCACAATTCCACTTGTTACTCAATGTAGCAGCATGGATCAAGCAGTCTCATTAGCTGCGAGAAGCAGACGATTCAAATCGAGTTTTTATCCTTGCAAGGTAAACCTAAACACACGACATGCCGGGGCACTCCGTCCCCACACACATCAACCGTCCCCATCGATTCCCCGTCAGCAGAGAGGGGCTCACCGCCTTGGCGTACAATGCCTCACTGACCCCGACTGCCGTCGTGCAGTGACCGCACTTGTACCCACCATAACCGGAATGGGAGACCTCGTCTCAGGTCGCGTGAGGAGGGCAATCTGCTGCCAGGTTCAATCAGGTACTAGGCTTACCGATTTACCATATTTCTCGGTATATGTTTAGTACGTTCAAACGCTTGACTCACGGTACCACACCTTAATCCTTATTCAAATTTTTATCCCGTGGACAACCAATCCCCATGGATTGTTGTCCACAACCAGCATCATTACGAGAAGAAAGTGGATACAACCAATTTCCTGACCTCGCGCGAGTGCTAGAAAAATCACTCGACTTCTACCGAGATCCTAATTAATAAAGCAGCTACTCGACCTAGCATACTAGTATTCATCTCAACAGGATTCATGAGATCATGCAACTAGGGTTTCAGACAACTCCTATACCTAAGTGCACAATAAATCCTACAATCATTAAATGAAGTAAAATAGCATAAATAACCGGTTATGCATAAACCGGGGCTTGCCTTCCAAAGCAGTGGCAGGCAGGTCCTCTGGTGCAGGCTCTAGTGCTGGATCTGGGGCTACCTCCTGAGCAGCTCCTTGCTCCGGCACGAGGACGTACTCTCCGTCAGCAAGGTTACAGTCTATCGAATGCAATGAACATGTATGTCATGATTATGCAGGATTTAATAACATTATGCTAAAGAAGAAAACTAAGTTAAGGAGTAACTTAGGGTTTCTTGGTCATGCGGGGCTTTTAGTGGGTTATGCTTATCACTTTTAGGTTTAGGTTTTTGTTGAGGATAAACATAGGAAATTGGTATTGCCTTAATATACTTCAGTGGACAAGTTATAAGGAGTTTTTAGGATGACACTAATTTCCTATTATTCACCTTTCCCTTTCTTTATTTTCTTCTTATGGTTTCTAGTGTCGGTTTGAACTACGACAGTGGTTTAATATTTTCCAAAAATTCTGTAAAAATTACAGTGGGTTGCCATATGCTATTCTAGCCTGTTTTAAGAATTTGAGGCTCTACATGTAAAGGCTTTGCTTTAGACAAAAATAACAAGAGTTGTGTAAAATAGGCCATTCTACACTACATCTCTTGATTAGGGGTGGGTTCTGTCCTAAAGGTTATTTTTGCTGGCAACTAATAGCAATAATAGGCTTCTGTGCCAAAAACCACAGAAAGCTAAGAGTTGGTCATTTAGTTATGATTTTCTAAAGTTAAATGCCAAAAAGGCACTTTCTACTACATTATTATTTGAAAAATGTCAAACAGCAAATTTCATATTTTTCCTATGTTCTTATTAACAAAACATTAGTTATCCCAAGGTTTGGGGTGTTTTAACCTTGGGGTTATTTTTGTAGGGTTTTTCTAAGTTTTCCTTGTTTTATTAGAATAAAAGGTATCTTACTTATTTTATAATAAACTAGGGTATGATAGATTTTTCCAGTGAACTACATTGAATAAGTACCCTAACAAAAATAGGGGTACCCTCTGGTTCATTATTTAAATCACATTTTCTATTTTTCTTAACCTTAAGCATATTACAAAATAAGTGGTAAAAACTAACTTAATGGGGTGGACAGAGAGATTTAGCATTTTTAATTAGGTCAGTAGGTGAACATAAGCTTCTCCAAATTTTTCTAACCCTAGCCAAATAGTACAACTATTTTTCTTTCTATTATTGAGCTTTTGGCCAAAACTATAATTAAATCAGAACCTTAAGGTTTTCTATAGTACATAGGGGTTTTTATATTTTTATTAAGTAGGCCACATTATTTAGAGTTTGACAAAATTGGTTTGACCCAATTTGGATGAACTAAACAGAAGTTATGGATTTTCAAAGTTTCTGTTCAAATTTAAAATCAGGTTTAATAAGGTTTTCTGAAAAAGCAGTTTACACCGAGGTCCCTGGGTTAAAACTAAATCAACCCACTCAAATCTACCCCTGCGCCACTATTCCCCCGAGTCTCTGACAGTTCAAAAAGCCCCCTGACTTTCTCTTCCTCTCACCCGCGGTCCCTCTCAGGTGTAAACAGTACCCGTAGAGAAGAAAAGGGTGGCGCGCCTTACCGGCGACGAGAGAAGTCCGGTGAGGGGTAGGGTTAGCTCGGGGAGGTTCTGACGGTCACAACGACGTACGGCTCGCCGGCGGGGATGGCCGGAATCGCTCAGTCCACGCGCGCAGGCGGGTGTCCTCGTCGGCGGCGGGTGTACCGGCCAAACCACGACGATCTGGTTCAATCCAAGGGCACGATGAGCTTCCTGGGGTGATGCAGAGGCTATCTGTGCAATGAATCGGAAAATGGCTCAGTGATTTACCCGGTCCACGTGCGCCGGCGGGGGAATGAACTCCGGCGAGCACGGTTTCGCTATCCCGGTGACGCGGGTCCTCGGTTCAAGCTTGAGTAAGCTTCACGGCCTCACCAGGAAGCTATCTGAAGGCTTGGATCGAACGGAGGAGGACAGGAAAGGGGCTGGCCACGGTGGTTGCTCTCGTGCGGCTCTGGCGGGTCGCGGGGAGGTCGCCGGAGCTAAGGGCTAGCTCGGGGAAGTCAGGCGAGGTACGGAGGAGGCAACGGGGAAGGCAGCCGAGCACTGGGACGGGCTTTATATCCGTGGTGCGGGCGTGGTCACGGGCGGCCGCGGGCGCGCGGGGGTTCGCGCACGGGCGTGCTCTGAGCGCGCCTCCGGGTGTCAGCCCGCGTCGAACACGTGGGAGCTCGCTTCTGCCATGGTTCAACGACGGATTTGAGCACCATAGCGTGCGTATCTTGGCAAAGTCACTATGTACGGTCGCTTCCCTGCTCCATATCCTATCTTTTTGCTGTGAGTTCCAAGTCAAGATATGGTCGGGGTAGGGAGATAGAGGGGTGAGAAGTTGGCTGTGTCAGCTAGGTCCAAGCCGAGACAAAAATGGTGCCAAGTCGTGTCAAACGCCCTAGGGTAGGTGTCACCTCTTTCCAGGGCATTCTAGGGTTAATTTGGCGCCACTTTGTCAATTGGGTCGAAGTGTTTTGAATTTTGGATTAAGGTGAACATGTGGGATCTTTGTTCAAGGGTTAGTTTTTAGACTTAGGCAAATTCTGAATTTTTCCTTGTGCTCAACCTTGGGTGAACTTTTTGGGGCTTTTCTGAAATCTTTTTGGGGTTACTTTCTTACTATCATTTGTAGGTTATGAAGTATACTACAACTTTTATATTTGGCCCAAGCCATGATCATAAGGTTTACATGACCTTTTGATCCTAGCTTCAATTAGGGTTCCTATTGCCCAAGAGGGGTTTGCTTTAGGGTTTTGGAAAATCCCCCCCTTAGATGTGCATGACAAGCTAGGGCATGATATCCAAGATGGTTGACACTTGTTTAGGACCTTGAATTCCAAGTTTGATGTACTTTTCCCAAACCAAACCACATGTGATAATAGGTTAAATGGGGTAGCCTTGGGTGGACACCCTGAGTAACACCTGGGGTGTTACAGCCCTCCCCCCTTAAAGGAATCTCGTCCCGAGATTTTAGGTAGAGTCCCATGGAGGGGTCCTTGAAGGTGTGTTGGTGTGCTACTCTTTCTTTATACTCAAGTTTCTCTTGTTAACTGCTCTTCGAATGTCATTCTCTTTGCAACTTCAGAAGGAAGTCCTTTTTAAGTTAAATCCACAACTTAGGCTATCCTTGTTATCTAAGTTTTTCTTATAATTGAATTCAAAGGGCAGGTGGGGTTTTTTTGGGGTTACGTACCGACTCCTTTGGGCAGAAAGTCGGGGAAGCGAGAGCGTAGAAAATCCTCAGTCTCCCATGTAGCTTCTTCTGCTGAATGGTGACTCCACTGAACCTTATACATTCTGACTGATCTTGCCCGAGTTGATCTCTCCTTTTGATCTAATACCTTGACGGGGTACTCTTGGTAGGACAAGTCTGGTTCTATCTCAATGTCTGGTTCTGGCAGCACTTCAGTGGGTAGGCGAACACATTTCCGTAGTTGAGATACATGGAACAGATTGTGAACTGCTGACATGTGAGGTGGCAATTCCAATTGATAGGCTACGGGTCCACAAGCTTCCTTGATCTCGTAGGGCTCAATGTAACGAGGAGCTAACTTGCCCTTGATCCCGAATCTCTGGACACCCTTGGTGGGTGATACCTTAAGATAAACATGATCTCCCACCTCAAACTGTAGAGGCTTCCGCCTCTTGTCATGATAGCTCTTTTGCCTGGCCTGAGCAGCTTCTAGGTTCTTCTTGATAATTCTGACCTTTGCTTCTGCTTCAAGTACCAAATCTGGCCCAAAAATTTCCCTCTCTCTTGCTTGAGACCAATTCAGTGGGGTCCTACACCTTCTCCCATATAAGGCTTCAAAAGGCGCCATCTTCTGACTGGACTGATAGCTGTTATTGTAAGAAAACTCTGCCAAAGAAAGACACTTGTCCCAATCCTTTCCGTAGTGTAGTGCACCTGCTCGCAACATGTCTTCCAAAATCTGATTCACCCTTTCTGTCTGGCCATCGGTTTGGGGATGGTATGCTGAGCTTCGTATTACCTGGGTCCCAAGTGATTCTTGCAATTGTTCCCAAAATCGTGCCACAAATGGTGCTCCTCGGTCTGAGACTATAGTCCTTGGTATCCCATGCAGACGAACTATGTGGTCAATGTAGATCTCTGCATACTTCTCGGTCCTGTGGGTGGTGTGCACTGGCAAGAAGTGAGCGGTCTTGGTCAACATGTCCACAATAACCCAAATGGAATCATGGTGTCTGGAGGTATTGGGCAATCCTACGATAAAATCCATGCAAATGTCCTCCCATTTCCAAGATGGTATGGGAAGGGGTTGCAAAGGGCCTGCTACCTTCAAATGACTGGCTTTGATTCTCTGGCAAGTGTCACACTTGGATATGTACTTGGCAATTTCCCTCTTCATTCTGGTCCACCAATATAAAGATCTGAGATCATGGTACATCTTGTTGCTACCAGGGTGCATGGAGAATTTGGAAAGGTGAGCTTCATCTAATATCTTCTTTCTGAGCTCCGGGTCCTTGGGAACAACCAATCGATCTCCAAACCATAAAATTCCTTTGTTGTCCTGCCGGAAGCACTTGTATTTCTCTGCCTTCTGCTTGATCATTTCCTTGATGACCTGAACACTCTTATCCTCAATCTGTGCCCTGACTATCTGCTCTTGCTATGTGGGCTCTACCGAGATATAACTTAAGTCACCCGAAGAAACAACTTCCAGGTTCAACTTGCACAATTCATCGCACAAGGTGGTAACTCTTGCATCCATGCTCATACAATTGCACTGGGCCTTTCTGCTCAAAGCATCTGCCACAACATTGGCTTTACCAGGATGGTCATGCACCTCCAAATCATAGTCCTTGATTAACTCCAACCATCTTATCTGCCTTATGTTCAGATCTGCCTGAGTGAAGATGTATTTGAGACTCTTGTGATCAGTGTAGATGTTACAGTGAGCTCCCATCAAGTAGTGTCTCCATATCTTAAGAGCATGAACCACAGCTGCCAATTCCAGATCATGTGTAGGGTAGTTCTGCTCATGGGGTCTGAGTGCTCGGGAAGCATAAGCAATCACTCTGTTATCTTGCATCAAGACACATCCCAATCCAGTACCGGAAGCATCACAATAAACTTCAAATGGCTTGGTGTTGTCAGGTTGAGCCAGCACTAGGGCTGTTGTCAAATGCTGCCTCAAAGTATGAAAGGCATCTTCACACTTTTGGCTCCAATCATACTTGACTCCCTTTTTCAACAGTTCGGTCATTGGTTTGGCAATTCTGGAGAAATCCGGAATAAATCGTCGATAATACCCTGCCAATCCCAGAAAACTCCGAATCTGCCTCACTGTAGTCGGGGGTTTCCAATCCATCACCTCTTGTACCTTCTCAGGATCAACCGATATCCCATCCTGAGAAATTGTGTGACCCAAGAATTTGATCTCCTTCAGCTAGAACTCACATTTAGACAACTTAGCATAAAGATGATGATCGTGCAGTCGCTGAAGCACGATGTGCAGATGCTCGGTATGTTTGTCTTCATTCTTGGAGTAGACCAGAATATCATCAATGAAAACGACCACGAACTTGTCCAATTCTGGCATAAACACTGAGTTCATCAGGTACATAAAATAAGCCGGGGCATTGGTCAGCCCAAAAGACATCACCAAAAACTCATACAGCCCATATCTGGTTGAGAAGGCCGTCTTGGGAATATCGCTGGCACGGATCTTGATCTGATGGTAACCTGAGCGAAGGTCTATCTTGGAGAATGCCTTGGCTCCTACCAACTGATCGAACAGAACATCAATGCGGGGCAGTGGGTATTTGTTCTTGATAGTCACCGCATTGAGAGGGCGGTAGTCAACACACATTCTCAAACTCTCATCCTTTTTCTTCACGAATAAGGTTGGACATCCCCATGGTGAAGTACTGGGGCGAATAAACCCCTTGTCCAACAACTCTTGCAATTGCTTTTTCAGTTCTGCCAATTCTGCGGGAGGCATCCTATAGGGTCTCTTGGAGATAGGAGCAGTCCCGGGTTGTAACTCAATTGCGAACTCAATGTCTCGGTCAGGTGGCATCCCTGGCAATTCATCTGGGAAAACATCTGGGTAGTCACAGACCACTGGGATCTTTTCTACTGGGGATTCTATCATAACAAAGGCACAAGAACGGGTGCATCCCTGGTCGAGCAAATATAAAACAGTCTCGCCGTAAGCAGGGGAATGAATTTCAATGGCCCTGGCTGCAATATCCAGTACTGCGTGATGCCTGGTCAACCAGTCAGCTCCCAATATAATATCCATGCTATCCAATCCTAAGATGAGAAGGGTGGTTCTAATCACAAGACTACCAAATTTTATAGGCACTTGCCTGTTGATTTGATAAGTGGCAACTCTGCCTCCTGGTGTTGAAATGGTAATGCCCCCATCGGTGTGGTGAAAGGGCAACTGACACTTGGCACTAAATTTGGCACTGCTAAAACTATGCGATGCACCAGAATCAAAAAAGATAATAGCAGGATAATTCAAAACTGTAAAGATACCAGTCATGACGGGTGCTCCCTCTGGAATATCAGCCATGGTGGTGAAGTTCAGCCTGCCCTGCCTCACTTGTACCTTCTGCCTCTTGCCTTGGTTTTGATTAACATTCTGCCCCTACTTCTGCTGGTTCCTGGGGTAATTCTTGGCATAATGTCCGGTGTGGCCACATGTGAAACACTTGTTATCATTTGCCTGATGGTACTGCTGCTGCTGCTGATTGTTCCTTTGAGCTGGAAACTGGGTGCGGTTGGGTGCCTGCTGCTGCTGCTGTGGTCGGATCACCCATCTCCCTTGCTGCTGCTGGGGTCCCCTGTTCTGAGTGTCGGACACAATCCTGAAGCGCTGTGGCTGAGCTGAAGGTCCTGCCACAGGGTTCTTCCTCTTCTTTTCTGCCTGTCGAGCTGTAATGCAGTCCTCTTGGGAGATAGCCATGTTGACCAACTCGTTGTAGCTGTTGGCCCTGACGGTGTTAAGACGGTCACGGAGCTTAGTGCTGAGCCCCCTCCAGAACCTGTCTCTCTTCTTCTCATCCGTATCTGCGTGATATCTAGCATACTGGCACAAATCATTAAAAGCCTGGGCATACTGCAACACTATCCTGTTGCCCTGAGTGAGTGCCAGAAACTCGTTGAGCTTTCGGTCCATGATCCCGGCTGGTATGTGGTGTCCCCGGAAAGCTGCCTTGAACTCTCTCCACTCTACCTCTCGGTCCTCTGGCTGCATGGCAAGAAAATGGTCCCACCAAGTCCTTGCGGGTCCGCGAAGCTGCTGGGTGGCGAACCTGACTTTAGTGACCTCTGAACAAGCTCCATGGAGTAGCGAGAATTTGGATTCCACTACTCTTAACCACACATCTGCATCAAGTGGGTCCTCTGCCCTTGTGAACAATGGAGGCTGGGTACTGAGGAACTCCTGGTAGGTAGCTGCCGCGGGGTGACGCTGATGGTCTCCACCACCATAATGCTGAGGTGGTGGCTGACGCTGAGCTAGCTGCCTCAAGATCTCATTCTGCTGAGCCATTAGCTCCTGCAGAGTGGGAGGCGGTGGCGGCGGTGGAGGAACACGCTCATTCTGGCCACGACGCTGCCTCCCAGCCATCTAAAAAACCACATATATACTTAACACCATATCTCCAAGTTCAAGGTTTAATCGCGGCGAAAAGAGTCGAAAGCAAAATGATAGATTCCAACTTAAACAAAAAGGATTTTAAAAAGGCATAAATTTTTCCTTCTAAAATTTAAAACTGATAACAACATCCATCAATCATGCTTCCAAGAGAGTTTATCACGGTTACATCATTTGTCCCAAAAAGGCCCAACTCTATCTAGCCTAGTACCCCAAGGGTGCAAAAGCTAAGCTAGCTGCGAGGAGTCCTACCATCACCGACTTCTAAATCTATCCCTGACACCTAGTGAGCGAACGAGGCAACACTCGACTCGGGGGAAGGTGGTCTCCCTGAGCCAGCAGTGTCCAAACTAGAGGCAGGCTCATCTCCTCCCTCGATGTCGACGTCCTCGTTAGCTTCGATATCCTGGATATCCTGGTGATGCATATCCAAGTGCTCATTAGCCTCGGCAAGCTGCTGCTGGGTGTTAATGAGCTGATCCTCGAGAACCTCGATGGTGTTCTCCCTGGTGCCCACTAATTCCTCCAACTCTTGGATATCAGTGGATAGCTGCTCCACCTGCAAGTCCTTTTCCACCATTTCATTGGACAAATCAACCACGAGCTCCTCTCTGTTATCCAAAGTGATCTTTGTCGCCTCCAATAGTGCCATCAGATGGGACATCGCCTCACCGCGCAGCACTTGCAGACAGTACAGAGCATTCATGCACCGTACAGTCAAGTGCGCAGTCTGTCCTGGGTAGATGGCCCAGATATCCTTGGCATGCTCCACCCGATCCTTCCACATTGGGTCGTCCTCCTTCTCGGCGGGGAACAAGCCAATGGGGTGGGTAGCCAGCTCCAAGGGATGGAATCCGCAGAAAGTGGTCAATCCATGCAAAGCAATCGCCTTGATCGTGTCCTCCGCTCGGTATCCAAAAGATTCAGAGTCCAATGAACGCCAGCCTGGCTGTAGGGGATGAGGCTCCAGGGTCATCCTCACCCTACAGTGGGGCACTCGATGCTTCTCGAACTGCTGCACCACGTACTGAGGGGGTGTCGTGTATCCGGCCCCCTGAAGTACCTCCCACAAAATGCGGGGAAAGCCCTCTCATGCAAGCCCGTCAGTGTGGGACAGTGCATTTCCGTCATCTGAGGATCCGTGGGAAGTCATCTGTGTACGGTTAAGTGTAAGTAAAAGAAAAAGAACTATAAACAGAACAAGAAAAATAAGACTCAGCCTTTCTCTGGTTAAATAAAATGGTACTGGGGTACTTAGTTGGTCATCATTTTGTATTTAAGTCCTTACTTAATTTTCCATTTGTTTAATTTTAAGAATGCATGCATGCTCGTCCTGAACGACCTCACATCAATGTAAAGGGAATAGGGAAGAACTCCCATCCCTTAAGATGGCCTATAGGGCCTAGTTACGTAGCCACCTAGCTACCCTTCTATCACCCTAAGGCTTCACGTCCTAGGTCTATCCTGCTCGTCCTACTATCTATCCAACATTGTTGCTATCAGGTTTTTATTTGGAAAAAGATGGTATTTACATTTTATTGATTCCTCTGTGGTGGTACAAGCTCCGATACCAGCTGTGGCGGAACTGCCCGAATTATTCCAACTTAAGTGCCTAAGTCCCGCCTTAGAGGCTAGACCACACTTAAATGGGAATAACCCGTCAATCCCTCGGATCTAGTCCGACACGGCCACTGACAGGATCAAGTACCACAATCTCACTCGATGGTGAGTCACAGAGCAAATACAATAAAGCATAAAACCATACATGAAGGAGTATTAAATTATTACATCACCATCGGAGTTTTGCAAAAGTAGTCATCATTGTCCGAAGTGCAGTGGAATAAAACTAACGGTAAATAAACAGAGAGATGGGGAAGCCTGTCCCATCACTCATCATGCTCCTCCTCAGCCGAGGTAGGGTCCCACTCGATAGTCCAACCCGGTGGCAAGATGGACGCCAAGTCACTCCAGCAACCATGTCCTCCAGAGAACCTGTACAAAATTTTGCCACAAGCAAGGCTGAGTATACTAATACTCAGCTAGACTTACCCGGTGTGAGGAGTCTACTCCTCTACCTCTAGACATGCAGCTGTTTGGCTGAGGGGTTTGGTTGCCAAAAGCACTAGCTGAGTTTCTAAATCAAGTTTTTAACTTTGTCAATTTAAGTGTGACTCTCTTAAGGCTAAAGATGTACTATCTATTCATACATAGTAGCAAACATTTTTAGCAATCAACATCTTGTATCATCTCAGCACAATTCCACTTGTTACTCAATGTAGCAGCATGGATCAAGCAGTCTCATTAGCTGCGAGAAGCAGACGATTTGAATCGAGTTTTTATCCTTGCAAGGTAAACCTAAACACACGACATGCCAGGGCACTCCGTCCCCACACACATCAACCGTCCCCATCGATTCCCTGTCAGTAGAGAGGGGCTCACCGCCTTGGCGTACAATGCCTCACTGACCCCGACTGCCGTCGTGCAGTGACCGCACTTGTACCCACCATAACCGAAATGGGAGACCTCGTCTCAGGTCGCGTGAGGAGGGCAATCTGCTGCCAGGTTCAATCAGGTACTAGGCTTACCGATTTACCATATTTCTCGGTATATGTTTAGTACGTTCAAACGCTTGACTCACGGTACCACACCTTAATCCTTATTCAAATTTTTATCCCGTGGACAACCAATCCCCATGGATTGTTGTCCACAACCAGCATCATTATGAGAAGAAAGTGGATACAACCAATTTCCTGACCTCGCGCGAGTGCTAGAAAAATCACTCGACTTCTACCGAGATCCTAATTAATAAAGCAGCTACTCGACCTAGCATACTAGTATTTATCTCAATAGGATTCCTGAGATCATGCAACTAGGGTTTCAGACAACTCCTATACCTAAGTGCACAATCAATCCTACAATCATTAAATGAAGTAAAATAGCATAAATAACAGGTTATGCATAAACCGGGGCTTGCCTTCCAAAGCAGTGGTAGGCAGGTCCTCTGGTGCAGGCTCTGGTGCTGGATCTAGGGCTACCTCCTGAGCAGCTCCTTGCTCCGGCACGAGGACGTACTCTCCGTCAGCAAGGTTACAGTCTATCGAATGCAATGAACATGTATGTCATGATTATGCAGGATTTAATAACATTATGCTAAAGAAGAAAACTAAGTTAAGGAGTAACTTAGGGTTTCTTTGTCATGCGGGGCTTTTAGTGGGTTATGCTTATCACTTTTAGGTTTAGGTTTTTGTTGAGGATAAACATAGGGAATTGGTATTGCCTTAATATACTTCAGTGGACAAGTTATAAGGAGTTTTTAGGATAACACTAATTTCCTATTATTCACCTTTCCCTTTCTTTATTTTCTTCTTATGGTTTCTAGTGTCGGTTTGAACTACGACAGTGGTTTAATATTTTCCAAAAATTCTGTAAAAATTACAGTGGGTTGCCATATGCTATTCTAGCCTGTTTTAAGAATTTGAGGCTCTACATGTAAAGGCTTTGCTTTAGACAAAAATAACAAGAGTTGTGTAAAATAGGCCACTCTACACTACATCTCTTGATTAGGTGTGGGTTCTGTCCTAAAGGTTATTTTTGCTGGCAACTAATAGCAATAATAGGCTTCTGTGCCAAAAACCACAGAAAGCGAAGAGTTGGTCATTTAGTTATGATTTTCTAAAGTTAAATGCCAAAAAGGCACTTTCTACTACATTGTTATTTGAAAAATGTCAAACAGCAGATTTCATATTTTTCCTAAGTTCTTATTAACAAAACATTAGTTATCCCAAGGTTTGGGGTGTTTTCACCTTGGGGTTATTTTTGTAGGGTTTTTCTAAGTTTTCCTTGTTTTATTAGAATAAAAGGTATCTTACTTATTTTATACTAAACTAGGGTATGATAGATTTTTCCAGTGAACTACATTGAATAAGTACCCTAACAAAAATAGGGGTACCCTCTGGTTCATTATTTAAATCACATTTTCTATTTTCCTTAACCTTAAGCATATTGCAAAATAAGTGGTAAAAACTAACTTAATGGGGTGGACAGAGAGATTTAGCATTTTTAATTAGGTTAGTAGGTGAACATAAGCTTCTCCAAATTTTTCTAACCCTAGCCAAATAGTACAACTATTTTTCTTTCTATTATTGAGCTTTTGGCCAAAACTATAATTAAATCAGAACCTTAAGGTTTTCTATAGTACATAGGGGTTTTTATATTTTTATTAAGTAGGCCACATTATTTAGAGTTTGACAAAATTGGTTTGACCCAATTTGGATGAACTAAACAGAAGTTATGGATTTTCAAAGTTTCTGTTCAAATTTAAAATCAGGTTTAATAAGGTTTTCTGAAAAAGCAGTTTACACCGAGGTCCCTGGGTTAAAACTAAATCAACCCACTCAAATCTACCCCTGCGCCACTATTCCCCCGAGTCTCTGACAGTTCAAAAAGCCCCCTGACTTTCTCTTCCTCTCACCCGCGGTCCCTCTCAGGTGTAAACAGTACCCGTAGAGAAGAAAGGGGTGGCGCGGCTTACCGGCGACGAGAGAAGTCCGGCGAGGGGTAGGGTTAGCTCGGGGAGGTTCTGACGGTCACAACGACGTACGGCTCGCCGGCGGGGATGGCCGGAATCGCTCAGTCCACGCGCGCAGGCGGGTGTCCTCGTCGGCGGCGGGTGTACCGGCCAAACCACGGCGATCTGGTTCAATCCAAGGGCACGATGAGCTTCCTGGGGTGATGCAGAGGCTATCTGTGCAATGAATCGGAAAATGGCTCAATGATTTACCCGGTCCACGTGCGCCGGCGGGGGAATGAACTCCGGCGAGCATGGTTTCGCTATCCCGGTGACGCGGGTCCTCGGTTCAAGCTTGAGTAAGCTTCACGGCCTCACCAGGAAGCTATCTGAAGGCTTGGATCGAACGGAGGAGGACGGAAAAGGGGCTGGCCACTGTGGTTGCTCTCGGGCGGCTCTGGCGGGTCGCGGGGAGGTCGCCGGAGCTAAGGGCTGGCTCGGGGAAGTCAGGCGAGGTACGAAGGAGGCAACGGGGAAGGCAGCCGAGCACTTGGACGGGCTTTATAGCCGTGGCGCGGGCGGCCGCGGGCGCGCGGGGTTTTGCGCACGGGCGTGCTCTGAGCGCGCCCCCGGGTGTCAGCCCGCGTCGAACACGTGGGAGCTCGCTTCTGCCATGGTTCAACGGCGGATTTGAGCACCATAGCGTGCGTATCTTGGCAAAGTCACTGTGTACGGTCGCTTCCCTGCTCCATATCCTACCTTTTTGCTGTGAGTTCCAAGTCAAGATATGGTCGGGGTAGGGAGATAGAGGGGTGAGAAGTTGGCTGTGTCAGCTAGGTCCAAGCCGAGACAAAAATGGTGCCAAGTCGTGTCAAACGCTCTAGGGTAGGTGTCACCTCTTTCCAGGGCATTCTAGGGTTAATTTGGCGCCACTTTGTCAATTGGGTCGAAGTGTTTTGAATTTTGGATTAAGGTGAACATGTGGGATCTTTGTTCAAGGGTTAGTTTTTAGACTTAGGCAAATTCTGAATTTTTCCTTGTGCTCAACCTTGGGTGAACTTTTTGGGGCTTTTCTGAAATCTTTTTGGGGTTACTTTCTTACTATCATTTGTAGGTTATGAAGTATACTACAACTTTTATATTTGGCCCAAGCCATGATCATAAGGTTTACATGACCTTTTGATCCTAGCTTCAATTAGGGTTCCTATTGCCCAAGAGGGGTTTGCTTTAGGGTTTTGGAAAATCCCCCCCTTAGATGTGCATGACAAGCTAGGGCATGATATCCAAGATGGTTGGCACTTGTTTAGGACCTTGAATTCCAAGTTTGATGTACTTTGCCCAAACCAAACCACATGTGATAATAGGTTAAATGGGGTAGCCCTGGGTGGACACCCTGAGTAACACCTGGGGTGTTACACTCTTCATCTCACCCCTCGGGAAACATGTGCGCTACGTGCTGCGCCTCCATTTTCCGACATCAAACAACGTGGCCGAGTACGAGGCTTTGGTCAACGGGTTGCGCATCGCCGTCGAGCTAGGGGTTCGGCGCCTCGACGCTCGGGGCGACTCACAGCTTGTCATCAACCAAGTCATGAAGAACTCTCACTGCCGCGATCGAAAAATGGAGGCCTATTGCGATGAAGTTCGGCGCTTGGAGGATAAGTTCCACAGGCTAGAACTCAACCATGTTGCTCGACGGTACAACGAAACTGCGGATGAGCTGGCTAAAATAGCCTCGGGGCGGACGACGGTTCCCCCGAACGTCTTCTGTAGAGACATATATCAACCATCCATCAAACTCGACGACGCGCCCGAGCCTGACGAGACCTCGGCCCAGCCCGAGGTACCCTCGGCCGCCGAGGGTGAGGCCTTGCGCATCGAGGGAGAGCGGAATGGGGTTGTGCCAAACCAAAACTGGCAGACCCCGTACCTGGAATATCTCCTCCGAGGAGAGCTACCCCTCGACAAGGTCGAAGCTCGGCGACTGGCTCGGCGCGCCAAGTCATTCGTTTTACTGGGTGATGAAAAGGAGCTCTACCACCACAGCCCCTCAGGCATTCTCCAACAATGCATATCCGTCGCCGAAGGACAAGAGCTATTGTAAGAGATACACTCGGGGGCTTGCGGTCACCACGCAGCACCTCGAGCCCTCGTGGGGAACGCCTTCCGACAAGGTTTCTACTGGCCGACCGTGGTGGCCGACGCCACTAGGATTGTACGCTCCTGCCAAGGGTGTCAATTCTATGCGAGACAGACGCACCTGCCCGCTCAGGCCCTGCAGACAATACCCATCACCTGGTCGTTTGCCGTGTGGGGTCTGGACCTCGTCGGTCCCTTGCAGAAGGCACCCGGGGGCTTCTCGCACCTGCTGGTCGCCATCGACAAATTCTCCAAGTGGATTGAGGTCCGACCCTTAACCAGCATCAGGTCCGAGCAGGCAGTGGCGTTCTTCACAAACATCATCCATCGCTTTGGGGTCCCGAACTCCATCATCACCTACAATGGCACACAGTTCACTGGGAAGAAGTTCCTGGACTTCTGCGAGGACCACCACATCCGTGTGGACTGGGACGCCGTAGCTCACCCCATGACGAATGGGCAGGTGGAGCGTGCCAACGATATGATTTTGCAGGGACTAAAACTAAGGATCTACAATGACCTCAACAAGTTTGGCAAGCGGTGGATGAAAGAGCTACCCTCGGTGGTCTGGAGTCTGAGGACGACGTCGAGCTGGTCCACAGGTTTTTTGTCGTTCTTTCTAGTCTATGGGGCCGAGGCCGTCCTACCCACGGACATAGAATACGGTTCCCCAAGGACAAAGGCGTATGATGACCGAAGCAACCAGACCAGCCGAGAAGATTCATTGGACCAGCTGGAAGAGGCTCGGGACGTGGCCTTACTACACTCGGCGCGGTATCAGTAGTCTCTACGACGCTACCACACCCGAAGGGTTTGACCCGAGGCTTCCAGGTGGGAGACTTGGTACTTCGGCTGCGACAAGACGCCCGAGGGCGCCACAAGCTTACTCCTCTATGGGAAGGGTCGTTCATCATCGCCAAGATTTTGAAGCCCGGAACATACAAGCTGGCCAACGATCAAGGCGAGGTCTACAGCATCGCTTGGAACATCCAACAGCTACATCGCTTCTACCCTTAAGATGTTTCAAGTCGTTCATATATCTCGTTTTCTTTACATACATAAATAAAGTCTAACCATCAAGGAAGGATCAGCCTTGCCTCGGCAAAGCCCGACCCTCCCTCGGGGGCTAGAAGGGGGGAACCCCCTCTGCGTCAAAATTTTCCTCGGAAAAGTTTTCTACCAAAGGAAATGTTTTCTACCAAAACGACTTTCTATATCGATAACGGAACCCTAAAAACGAGCGAGAGAGCACGTAAGCGGCAAGGCCGACCGAGCCGAGGGACTCCTACGCCTCCGGGATACAGATACCTCACTCATCACCTTCCACGAAAAGTGACTCACGCTCGGATAAGCGGTTCTGTTATCGAACAAGTTCTAAATGCTCGGGTAGAAAACGACTTTCGTGCTTTCGACTATATCGATAGCAGGGTCCTAAAAACGACGAGAGTACACGTAAGCGGCAAGGCCGACCGAGCCGAGGGACTCCTACGCCTCCGGGATACAGATACCTCACTCATCACCTTCCGCGAAAAGTAACTCACGCTTGGATAAGCGATTCTGCTACCGAACAAGTCCTAACGCTCGGGTAGAAAACGACTTTCGTGCCTTCTCGACTATACCGATAATAGAATCCTGCAAACGAGTGAGAGTGCACGTAAGCGGCAAGGCCGACCGAGCCGAGGGACTCCTACGCCTCCGGGATACGGATACCTCACTCATCACCTTCCGCGAAAAGTAACTCTCGCTCGGATAAGTGGTTCTGCTACCGACGAACAAGTCCTGATACTCGAAACGAGAGGAAAGGAAACACAGCTTTATAACACGACAATAAGATGTTTAGGCCTCAGTGGCCGCAAAAAACATACGCGTGCTTCAGACAAACTATTCCTGTAGGTTCAGTCATCGGCAGGGGGAGGAGTAGCACCCTCGGCGTCATTTCCACCCTTGGCAGAATCTGGCCCGGCCTCAGACGGCGATGCGGGCGGAAGGATATCCACCTCGAAGGAGAACGCCAGCACCACGCTTGGGCCCTCACGGCCAGACTCTCTGCAAGGGCCCGGCCCGAGCGGACGCCTCGACTGGCCGCTCCGTAGCCTCAGCCAGTTGTCCCCCGAGGACCTCAGCCCGGCTCATGGCCTCGGCAGCGTGACTCCGGGGTTGGTCCCCCTCGCGGATGACCTGGCCAAGCTCCAGCCGCCGCTGCTACACCTCCTCGGCCTGGGAAGCCACCTGCTCCCGGGCCGACGAAGCCTCTATTTCGAGCCGACACCGCCTCCATCCGCGCCGACACCGCTGCCTCCAACTTTAGCTCATCGCAGAGCGGCCGAAGGTCCTAAAACTGAGCAAGAGAGTCCTTGAGCGGCAAGGCCGACCGAGCCGAGTGACTCCTACACCTCCGGGATACGGATACCTCACTCGTCACCTTCCGCGCAAGGCAACTCACGCTCGGTTAAGTGGTTCCGCTAACCAACAGGCAAGTCCTAGTGCTTGAAATGAGGAAGAAACATGGCTTCACGCTCAAATACCCAAATGTTCAGGCCTCAGCAGCCGCAAAGAACAAACACCCATACTCAGGGTACCATTACAAACGGAACTCTGGTTCCACTCCCACAGGAATGAACAACCTCCACACCAGAGGGCATGCGGGACAACAAACTCTAGGTGGCTCGCCGGTGACCACTGCACTAGCAGCGCGACAACGACCTCCGTCTCAGGTGGCTAGACAACAGCAGTGATGGCCTCAGGGCGAACGCTACCGCTGGAAGGCCCTCGTTCACGTCCCCTCACGGGGGACGAGAACCAGCCATTAAAGCCAAAGATCCGGAGGCCCGGAGCACAGGTGGCACTAATGGTCTTGTCGGCGGAGGCAACTGCTTCGGCAGAGGCAGCCTCACCTATGGTGACCACCACCTCAGCACCGACGACAGCGGCCACCTGCCCACCAACACTGCACCAGCGAGCAGCGGCCGTCCCAAAGCGCACCGGCAGGTCCTCACTCCCGTTCTCGCCACAAGAACGAGAACGGGACCGTCCCAGAACATGAGTACCGCCCTCGCGGCGTACGACGTGTTGTGCGACCTCCCGGTGCAGCCGACAGCGCAAGGAGGACCTGGACGTGGCCGGCCCGCGCGCGGCACGACTGTCGCCCGGGTGGAGGACGGACAACTGCACCCTGTCTAGGCAGCAGCAGTTCGCCTTCCCCCGCGTAGCTGGAGGATGTCTCCTCCACAGGGCTGGAGGATGCCCTTCTCCCCCGAATGCTGGAGGAAGAAGCGGGTCGCCGACCCACGCGGAGGCAAGCCCCAACTCGGTGCGGCCCCCTCCCCAGCACGAATATGAACATCCTTGAAGCTGAGGGCGGGGCAGAGCCCGCAACCTGGCTTGCTTCTCCCCACCACGAGGCCTACGGTCATCATCCTGGGTGACCGCCGGCGGGGGACTGTAGCTGGGCTGCCTGATGAAAATCCTTGAAGCCGAGCGGTGGCTGAGGAGCACCAACCCCCACGAGGTCGCGCTCCTCCAACAGCAGCAAGAAGAAGGCATCGCGGGTGCACCCCATCCGGGGGCTCGAAAGGTGGAAGGGCGCAATGCATGAGGAGAGTGCGGAGGCATGTCTACTGCCCGGGGGGATCGATCCCTTTTTAAAGGCGGCTCTCCCCACTCGCATTCCAAGCGTCACGAGCAAAGTCTCCACCGACGAGCTCTAGGGTTCCCACCCTCCGACGCGGGGGCTGGGTCCCACATGTCATGCGAGCGGACCGGAAACAGAAGAAGCCAAACCGCTGCACGCGAAGCAGGTAACCGCCCCGCGGTTATAAGCGTTCCCCCATCCTCGCCGAAACCAGCGGGCGAAAGGGCGGGCCGCTATGCAAGAGGCGTGCAACCGCACCACGGCTGTGCACCCTTTCGGCTTCATCGCATCCGGTGGGCCAGCGTGAAGGCCCGGGCCCGCATGTCATGCAACCGGCGCGACGGATACTGCGTGCAAAGAAACCGCACCGCCACTTGCGCCAATGTCGCGTCTTCTCGACCGCGGAACCAGTGCCGCGACTCGAGGTAGCCCTACGCATGACCCAACAATGCCAATTGAGTGCAACGATCACGGGTCAGTCAGCCACGGGAGGAGGCGCGGCGGTTGATATGGCCAAAAGTGGGCCGGCAGTAATTGCAGCAGCAGACGGGCGGAAGCTGCGGTCAAATCGCCTGCAGGCTCGCGTCCCCTCCTGAAGCGGCAGGAGAGCCCTCTCCCACGGCATGAAGACGACGCGTCCGTGTTCCGTTCCTCGAACGACTCGCGCACGCGCAACGACCGCCCCACGAATCGCCCGTCCCGTCGCATTAACTCCTCGGCAGGGCAAGCGACACCCTTGGCAGGCGAAGCGAGCGTCGTTTCGCCTCCGCCATGATGACCGCGTCAAAAAAGGTGCGCCACACTATTTAAATTCATATCCTTTTCCTCTTCCTCTTTCTCTCTCTTGCTACAGGGACCCGGAAAGGGGATATTTTGAAAAGGATCCTTCTCAGCGAAGGAAACGGGCCCCCGAGCCCTCCTACTGATCAGGGGTTCGAAGGCTGGCCCCTCGGAAGAGTTCAACAGCTGCCCCAGAGCACTCGGGCTCCGAGCCCATTACTGATCTGGGGTTCGAAGGCTGGCCCCTCAGAAGGGTTTGACAGCCACCCCAGAGCACTCGGGCTCCGCGCCCTTTACTGATCAGGGGTTCGAAGGCTGGCCCCTCGGAAGGGTTCGACAGCTGCCCCAGAGCACACAGAGTGAGGGATGACTCTGGGTACGTCCGTTACATGGCCGAGGCTCAGGCTACGCTCCTGAGGTACCCTAGGACATTTCCAAGACCAGCAGGAGCGATTTTGTAACGAAATCCCACCAGAGGGAGGCATCGAGCCCTCAGACCCTATCGAATGGGTCCGGGTCCGGCAAATCACCTGCAGGTACTTTTGGAGCGCGCCTCTGGGCCACTAGCCAACCCTTATCGAACAAGGCTCGGGCGTCCACTCGGATCACCCGTTAGCAACTCACCGGAAACACCATGTTCGGCGCCCTCCGAGGGCAACATGGCGCTTTCCCCCCCCTTCCTCCTTGCGGAAAGGCGACGAAGGGGCGTATAACAAAAGTCGAGATGGTCCTTAATCGTCCCCTCGCTCCGTGTAGAGGCTCGGGGGCTGCTCTCGCAACCCGGCTACGGCCAAACTGTTGATAGCGTCAACAAACCAGCCTAAAAACTCGGAACCTGACCATGCACCCAGGCTACGACTAGGCCGCATGAGGGAACAACTAGGCCGGCCGAGGCATCACGAAAAGCATTAAGACCTCAGAGGAGTCAAACCACTCCTCCGAGGCCTCGGGGGCTACACCCGGTGGGTGCGCTCGCGCGCACCCACCGGAACAAAATATAACCGAGAAAGGCCGGTCCCCTCACAAAAAATGCGGCAAAGCCTCCAAGCGAGTACCAACACTCCCTTCGAGGCTCGGGGGCTACTGTCGGGTACCGTAATTAGGGGTACCCCCAACACTCCTAAACACGGCTGGTAACCACCCTCAGTACAAACCGCAAAGACTGACGGGCACGGTTCAGGTCAAGGCCTCGTCTCCCAAGGGACGCGATCTCACCCGAGCCCAGCCTCGGGCAGGAACTGTAGTCCCAGAAGAATTCACGCCTCACCCGAGGGCCTCCTCAGGCAGTGGGCGCACCCTCGGCTCGCCTGAAGCCCAGCTCGGGCAGGCTTCGCTGAGAAGCAACCTTGGCCAAATCGCCTTACCAGCCGACCGTATCGCAGACGCATTCAATGCGAAGATCGCCTGGCACCTTATCCTGACACGCGCACCGCAGTCGGCAAGGTCGAAGTGACCGCAGTCACTTCACCCCTTCACTGACCGATCCGACAGGAAAACAGCGCCGCTCGCCTCGCTCCGACTGCTGTGGTAACCACCCGGGTAAGGCTGACAACAGCCAAGTTCAGCCTCGGGCGCAACAGGAAGCTCCGCCTCGCCCGACCTTAGGCCTCGGCCTCGGGAGGAGGTCTCTGCCTCGCCCGACCCCAAGACTCGGCCTCAGCCTCGGCCTTGGGAGGAATCGCGTCCTCGCCCGACCCCGGCCTCGGCCTCGGGAGAAGTCTCCACCTCGCCCGACCTTGGGCTCGGACCGACCGCGCCACGGGGGATACATCATTACCTTACCCTAGCTAGCTCAGGCTACGAGGGAACAAGACCGACGTCCCATTTGGCTCGCCCCGGTAACAGGTAATGATGGTTCCCCACGTGCGTCCATGACGTCGGTGGTTCTCAGCCCCCTACGGAAGCAAGGAGACGTCAGCAGGATCCTAGCCGCATCGCCAGCTGTGCTTCTACAGGGCTCAGGCACTTCTCTGACGGCCACGTTATCGCGTACGCAGGGCTCAAGCACTTCTCCGACAGCCACGTTGGCATGTACGCAGGGCTCAGGCACTTCTCTGCCAGACACGTTAGCGCATAGCTACACCCCCACTGTACATCTGGACCCTCTCCTTGCATCTATAAAAGGGAGGTCCAGGGCCTTCCTGCGAGGGGGGTCGCGCGGGGGACGAGCAAACGAACAGGCTCTCTCTCTCTCTCTCGACGCTTGTAACCCCTACTACGAGCACCCCCGGTGCGAGATAATACAAGCCACATTTCCCCTTGTGTTCCATCTTGCGCCAACCCATCTGGGCAGGGGCACGCAACGATAAATTCACTGGTCGGCTCCGTTGAGGGTCCCCCGGGTCCGAAACGCCGACACCCTTGAACTTGTTTTCCTTGGGCTTGTTGCATTGATGAGCAAGATGACCAAGTTTTCCACAATTGTAGTGGTCCATCTCGGAGATGGGCTTTCTCTTGCTAGAGAAAAACTTCTTCTTTCTTGAATCGAACTTGATGCTTTCTCGATTGAGTTTCTTCAACATCTTTGTTGTCTTTCTCACCATCAAGGCAATATTCATATCAAGATCATCATCACTTGAGGTTTCTTCCTCAACTTGCATTTTGGCCTTGCCTTTCTTTTCTTGACTAGCTTTGAGAGCCAAATATTTCTTCTTGGAGGAAGACCCATCCTTGTCATTGATGTGCATATACATTTCGTGAGCATTGATCTTTTTCAATATTTGAGTTGGTGTAGTGATGTAAAGATCCATTTGATGTAGCACGGTGACAATGTGTCCATACTTCTCAATTGGCAAGACACTGAGAATTTTTCTCACAACATCCGGTTGTGGAATTTGAGTGAGTCCCAAACCATTGACTTCCTCTACAAGTATATTAAGTCGTGAGTACATATCATTTGCATTCTCATTGCAAGTATTTCAAAAGAATTTAGTTTATTACGACAATATGATATTTTTCCTCACGTTCACTTTTGGTTCCTTTATGTAGAGCACAAATATCTAACAACAAATTATGAGCATTTTTGTGATTTCTTACTCTATTGAATACATCCTTGCAAAGGCCCCTTAAAAGAGTGTTTTTGCCTTAGCATTCCATTTTTCATAATTGTACTCATCACCTACAAGATTTGTGGCATCTCTAAGTTTGGGTAACCCTTGGGTGGTGGCTTTATAGACTTCAATGTCTATAGCATCTAAATAAGCTTCCATACGAATTTTCCAATAAGGAAAATCGTCACCATAAAAAACGGGAGAGGTCCATCCCCGCCGGACATCGTTACTCTAGCGGTTAAGCTAAACTAGAAGCAACAAGGCTCTGATACCAATTGAAAGGATCACGATGCCAAATGGGGAGGGTGAATTGGGCTTTTCTAAAATTCCAACAAAAGCTAAACTCTAAGCATGAGCCCAACTTCACCCAAACTACTAGCAAGGTAAATACTACTAGATAAACAACAACCCTAAGTCATTACTACAAATACTAACTAAGCAACTGCACAAAGTAAAATGTTCAAAGTAAATGCGGAATATAAAGTAAGGGTAAGAAGAATTCTCCAATTTTTTGCCGAGGTATCGAAGAGTCAGCACTCTTCCCTAGTCCTTGTTGGAGCACCCGCGCAAGGGTATTGCTCCCCCTTGGTCCTCGCAAGAACCAAGTGCTCTCTATGATATGATCCTTTGCCACTCTGGCATGGTGGATCCTACATGACCGCGTACAAACTTGAGCCGGGTCATCAACATGTCTTCCAAGGTGATCATCACACTCCAATCGCCACCAAGTCGTCTTGGTGATGCCAATCACCAAGAGTAACAAGCTATAGACTTTCACTTGACCAAGAGAAGCCTAATGCATGTGATGTGTGCTCTAGGTGGCTCTCATGCGCACTAATGAGGTCCTAACACGAGATTATGATTTTCTAATCACCTCACTAGGCTTTAGGGGGCTTGCAATGCACTAGCAATGAATACAAGTGAATGTGGGCAGCAAGACACTTAATGTAGCTGGTGGAGGGGGGTATAAATAGCCCCAACAACCAAAACTAGCAGTTACTGTAGGCTTCTACGCATGGGCGCACCAGACAGTCCAGTGCGCCATTGGTGCGCCAACGGTGCACTCCAACGGCTAGTTTTACAGCTAGTCGTTGTTCTGACAGTGCACCGAACAGTGAACAGTGACTGTCCGGTGTGCACCAGACAGTCCGTTGCGCGGCTAAAATTCGACTTCGCTAAGTCGTTGCTCTCGGGTTTTCTCGGGGGCAGAGGGGCTGCCCCCGGGGCAGCCTGGGCCCACTGTCAGGGGTCGCACCGGACAGTCTGGTGCACACCGGATATTCCGGTGCCCTAAGATAGCAATGCCAACTTCTTTTTCTTTGGTTTTTCTAACCCGATTTCGTGCTAACTCGTGAGTGTGTTATATAGTGACACCTAGTACTAGTTGTGAGTGTGAACATGCACCAACACTACACTAGAATTCTATTGGTCAAACTACTCATCCACAACCCCTATTTATAGTACGACTAAAATAAAAATAGAAGACCTAATTCTATTACAAGTCCACAACTCCTTCGACACTCGTAATATGAAGACCTTCATCTCTTGATTCGCCTTTTTCAGCTGTCGCTTTAAGTTTTCATCTGAGAGATTGTTTTCACCGTTTCAACGCAACCTCCTGTAATGCGACTTAACTTACCATTTGCTCTGCAAAACACACGTTAGTCACATATAATCTTATGTTGTCATTAATCATTAGAACCAACCAGGGGCTTAGATGCTTTCAGCGCCGGTGCGGTCCAACCAGATCTGCCATATATATTAGCATTTTAGTATATCTATTCATCTTTGTGTATGTTTAGATATATTTTATTGCATTTCTGACTTTTTAGTGGGTTATTAAGTATGTTAGTGTATCGATTTATTTTGGGCAATATGCAAATATTTGTTAATTCTGACATTTTTTATCGTGCAGTAGTTACATTTTGATAAATAATAGATCCTCTCACCGGTGTTGCATTAATAAATTTAAATTATGTCAAGGAACGACATATTTTTAATTAATTAAGGACTTGTTTAAGAGTAAAAGTATCAGAGGTGCTAAAATCTTTTTTTATTTAAATAGTAAGAACATATTCGCTTGAGAAGGAATAGAGGGGTTTGAAGGGCATTAAACTCTCCCTATTTAAAATTGAATAGAAGATAATTTAATCTCTCTCAATCCCCTCCGAATCTGCAACCGAACATGTCGTAAGAGGTATTTTAGCTATCTCCTTCGTCTCAAACAATACCTAAGTGAATATAAAGGAAACATAACATATGTAATCACCGTGATCTGATTAATAATCTTGAACAGACGTACGCAGACAGAAATATATACTCACATCGTTACAATCGCGCAGCGTCATCTGCATACAGAAACTGATTGGGTAATGGGTACTACTACCTTGTTCTTAAATATTTGTCATTTCACAGTTAATTTTTAAACTAAAACGCGATAGATGAAAAAGAACGGAGGAGGGAGTAGCTCAGATGTGATCCAGAATTAATGGTTTACTTTCGATATCAATGAGAAGTGCAGATGATGCACGGAGACCGGACGGCGGCATGGATCATTAGATTAACCAGATCGACGTGGCAGGCGCCGGCCGGCGGGCCGGATTATCAAAAGTGTGGCCTTGAGCAGAGGTCGACCCTGGCGGACTTGTTGAAGAACTCGACGCAGTCGGCAATGGCCTCGTCATAGTGCGCGTTCAGCGGGTCCAGGTTGGAGCTGCTCGACAACGACAGCTTGGACGCGTCGCCGGCACCGCCGTCGGCTCCTGGTCGTACTACGCGTGCACCGGGACGGTGGTCGTCGACGGTGAAGGTCACCTTGGGCGGCCGTGGCGGGAAGGAGAAGAGCCCCACGAGCATCCTCGTGAAGCCGTCCACCAGCCTGGACGGCCACCTCCGCGGCGCCTTGTTGTTGTGGCTGTGAGGTGATTTCCTCCGAAAGCTCCTTGCTTGCAGCCTGGACATTGTTGGTGGCGGTGGCGCGGTGCTAGCAGCTATACTTGCAGCCTCAAATGATGTCGTTAATTGCATGTGTTTGGTAGTAAACCAAGTGAAGAATGATTTTTGGCCTAGCTAATTGTGGTGATCTGGTCTTGAGTTGCAAGCTAATTAAGGTTGCTAGCTAGCTTAGCACACACACAGGTGTCCACTGATTGCTGGACTCCTATATATATGTCCAAGTGCCCAATGGTGCGTGTAATAAGTAATATATATGTAATCTAGTGCTGTTTTGTGTAGTACTTTCAGTTGTTGCCTGTTGGAGTGTGATGTGGATGGGCCAGAACAAATTTTTATGAGGGCTGGTGTGTGTGTCGTCTTTTTGAAATACAAGAGGGTTTAAAGGTGCAAGGTTCCATGTGCAGTAATCATCACCAATTAGTTAGGGGCCCTTGCTAAGTAGTAATTAACATACGCTTGCCTTTTCGTTCCATAAAAAAAGTTGGAGTTTGTTTCGAGTTTTCTACCGACTGAGCAGTGCAGTGCAGATGTTTTAAGCATTTTAATCTTGGCTAGAGCTACACGTTCTTCGTCTAAAAAGAAACAAGGCATAATAAATACAAACATAGAGATCAGCTGATTAAACTTTCACGGGATGGTAACATGTGCACCACGGTTATAATTTCCAGCTAATTGTATATTCTTTTAGCAACGGGAGAGCGTTAGTTATTATGTGGACTTGATCCATATAAACAATTAAATAAATTTTCAAATCTATACTAAATAAAGAGTGTGCTATGATTTAGTATCAAACGGGATTGTCCGGACGTTAACTCAATTTATATGGTTATACTTCGTTTACATTAAGTTGTTGAGAAAATGTCACACCCGGATTTAAAGACAAATCCAGATGTATCTTATATATGCGCCAAGATTAAGTTTTACACATATAATGACTCAGTATATAGAGACAAATGTCATAATCTTTATTTCATAACGAGAATGTTTTATAAATTAACTGATGATAAAATAAATCGAACTAAGGTAACTATCTCCATGGCGCTGTTGACTGGGAGACGATGCTTAGATCTCGTTAAACTCATCGTAGTAGTCCTCATCCGGTAGTACATGTTCTTGACCTGGTGTGATTATAGTAAGAGTGAGCTCCCTTACATTCGTCGCTTATCAAGTGTGGGGAAAAGTACACTTTAGGGCTTACCAAGGAATTTGGTTAAGCCTGACAATTGCTTTTAATTAAGTTGGTCAAAAAAACTTAAACAAGTACTAAGTATAAGTATACACCATACCAAATAAATGAGAGATCATAAATAATAATTCCCACAATGCAGATGCATGTCAAATTAAGTTTAATTCCATAAGTTACCCATGTGAGGCTACATGCCGCTCTGACCGTGAGCACGAGTGATATATGAGTTTTACACTCTCTAGAGGTGGCACATCTTTACCCATAAGTCGTGATCCCCTTTTTGTCTTGGGTTGCGCAGACCCATAAACACTACCAAGGTGAGTAGGCAAGGGCTCACTACGAGGCCTTTACAAAGTTCCACTAGCATGAGAAAATCCGTTATGGTTTCAGGAAAAGGAAGCATAGGTCTTTTCCACGGTCTCTAACCCTATCGCAGTAATTACAGCCAACACTATGCTCTGCAGCGATTCACTCCCGGCTTGCCCCTTTCGGGAAAGGATTATCTCACACTAGCTTTCATAATTAATTGGCCAAGACCAGAGCCATATAGTCTTGTGGTAGCACTGTTGTCTCGAGTGGTCGCTCCATGTTTCAATTAACAAAATGATCTTATCATGCACAATAACAAATGATCTATCAATATCATAATGGAACATGATCATAATTCATAAATATTAGTAATCCCAAAACTAGGTAAATCACAATCAATAGCTAGACTACCCAATAGTTTATTTGAATGTAAGGTGTAGAGTAAATAAGACTAGGTAACATATTAGGTCCCATCAATTTAACCTAACAATGCCATGATGACTAACAGAATCATATATGAGTAGGTCAACGTATGTGATCAAGGACACAACTTGTCTTTTACTTGCGATTCCAGGTATTTCTCAAAGATGGGCTTCAGATTCCTTGTAATCTCGCTTCTACTCGAAGCAACACATGCAAATAAGCAAATAATAAATACAAATAACATTACACCAAACATGGAAACAAATTATACAATATTATTCTATGCGTTGCTACGAGATCGTAGGTTCGAGAACCAATAAAAGCAGATTTAAAACATAAAAAGATACGATATTTCTAAGTTTTCTGGAATTGTTTTTACACTAAAAATCATTTTTATATTAATTTACATAATTTAAATATCTTTTGGACTGCAGGTTCGTATTTTAGGAAAGATAGGGTTAATTTCGTAAAGATCGGGACTGATTTGTAAGGATTTTTAATAGGCAAAGGATGACAGGTTTGTTTACCAAAACCTCAGGGGCTCTTTTGCAATATCTACGTGGCTGAAGGGGCACCGGGCTATCTCAACCGTTGGATAAAGGGAAAATATCCTATGCAATCACTTATCCTGGTGCAAGCATGCAATCAAACGATCTGATGCATCCGATCTAGATCTAATGATGACTGTTATTTTATATTTAACCCCTTCCACCTAAAACATAGTACCTATTTTACTTTTAACCCCTTCCATATGAAACCGTTGGATCTAGATTGGATGCTCTGGATAGTTTGATTGCACGCTTGCACCAAAATGAGTGATTGCACAGGATATGTCCTCTTGGATAAAAACACACAGCCCATATTTGAAGGCCGATTGGCCAAACCTGTATATATTCTTCACCCTTAGATCAAAATCTAACGACCCAAGGAATTCCATGCCCTCATCTACTCATGATCGCTTATCACACAATCGACGACTCAGAACACATCTGGCCGAAGCGTACTCTTCTTGTAATCTCGGCCACCCATCATTGGACCAACAGTCCTGGTTCTTCTTCCTCCACTCCAGCCCGACAGCGGACTCAGCCACCATGGCGGAGGGATTACCGGAGCGTGGCAATCCGGCACTCTTGCGACTCAAATCCCGATTCGAGTGTCTCTACATGATGCACTCAACAAGGCGATAACTATTAGGAGATTCTTATTGGCGGTGACAGGGCCATCCACGATGCAAAGCGGACAGGGCGACACGGGATGAAATCCGGCGACGAATTCTCGGTGGTCGTATACATAGTGCTTCCAAACCTTGATGTGATGAGGCAGGTAAGGGGTGCCCGACTATATATGCTCTTGTATTGTGCTAGGGAAGGAAGCAGAGTTCAACAATGTCAGTGTTTTGAATCTCGCTCTCATAAGTAAATTTATTGTGCGCGTTCTAAGATACAGAGTGTGTGCACGGTGGGCAAAAGATTTATATTGGTTCGGGCAGAACGTCCCTACTTCCAGTCATCGGTGGCTTGCGCTACCAACATCATTAATGATCAAAACTCGTAGTAGGGGTTAGAAGCGGGCGAGAGAGGGAGGAGAGGCTCCCAAGTCTCTTATCGGGCTAGAAGTGGAGCTAAAGGCTACATAGTGAAGTCCTAACTAAGTCTTGGCCTAGCGACGGGGCTCCGGCCTCCAGGTCCTCGTAGGTGCTCGTCCTCCTGTTTGTCGGTTCGTCTAGGGTCCGTCCTTCTATGTGCGTATCCGAAAGAACTCAACCCCTCTCTTTTATAGACTGAGAGAGGGGTCAGCCAGTAGTGGCTTCCCTAGGAAGGAGCCGTAAGGCAAGGGTAAAACCAAACATTCTACCTGATGTAAAGCCACACGTACTTGTGGGCCCTAGGGTCGCCTATCTCTCTCATATTTATTATGGCAGACGACGTGGGCTACGTGGGTACTAAGCACCATCATTCAAGCTATGTCGACCACTGGCCTTCGTAGCTTGGGGCTCGATGCAGCTTGTCTTGTTGCGCCCTATCATCAACCTATGCACTCAGGCCTAGTCGTGATAGGTCATGAGTGTGTTGTAGGCTTAGGGGCACACGTGCCATAAATGCGCCGCAGTCCGAGGGATTCATAGGTCATGACTGTTCTCTGACCCTAGGTGCTCGTAGGTCATGAGTTGGAGGTGGACCGGTGCCTCCTCTTCGACTTGTGCTAGGTGTAGTTAATGCGACCAGATATTTGTGATGGGTCAGTCTTGGGCCAAGTGCGGGATCCACTTGAGTGGTTTCCCTTCAATATGCCTGCCCCCTGTCAGGTTCCGCCATGCCTGACCCCGGGCTCGGTGCCGTTGGGTTCGTCCGGGGTGGGTGCCTACCGGGTAGATGTTATCCAACTCCTCTAGTTGGCTAATGGGCCCCAAAGACCAGAGGATTTCCCTCAGCATGCTCCCTAATGGACGGGTCCTAGGGACCAGGGATCATATCTTCGACAATAGCCCTCGAGCCCCTAAGGGGAGAGTGTCTCCCTTTAGGGGCTTATGAAGGGTTGGGCAACGCTTCGTTCTTTCGCCTTCCGAGTGATCATGGTGTTTATTCCTCCTCAGGACTAGGGTCATTTTCATGGCGACTGACCATCTCTCAGAGTGGAGTCGGGTGCTTCTCTGCCCCTTTATAAATCTCAGGCGGTTGTTCGCTAGCTGGCCACCCTCGGCCTCCCTTTCTCTTTGGCCTCTTCCTTGAGCGCACCTCCTACCAGGTCGGTGGTGTAGGATCTAGGACACCGGCTAGAGGGGGGTGAATAGATGGTTTTAACTAAAATCAAAGACACTAGAGAAATTTAATCAATACGACAAGAGATATAAATTTTGTAGCTATGATAGGCAAGCAAACTATGATGAACAATTACGGCAATACTAGAAATGATAGACAATACACAAATTACTAACTACTTGCAGAGTAATAAGTAAAGAGTGAAGAGAATGACACCGAGTTTTATCCCGTGGTATCGGTGATTTGCCGATCACCCCTAATCCACGTTAAGGTGGACTTCAACTCTCACTTGCTCATCTATCAAGACACGGCTTGATCTTTGAGCCAAGTGGACAAGAAATCACTCAATACCTCGATACCATTAGCGTTGCCTTTGTCGCTCTGACGAGGTAGGCGCGGACCTGTGATATCCTGGCCCCTGAGATGGTCATGTCCTGGCCCAAGGTTTAATAGAATGAATAGAGTATCCATACCAATAAGGTGCATCTTCCTTTTTGGAAGCCTATCTCGAAAGGACCTCTAAGTTAAGCGTGCTTGGCTTGGAGCAATTTGGGATGGGTGACCGCCCGGGAAGTTTTCTCAGGTGCGCATGAGTGAGGACAAAGTGCACACAAAAGACTCGTGATGGTCAGTGGGGAAAATATATGATCCTAGAGAGCTGACAGGAGTAAGTACCGCCGGTCTTGGAGTGTACGGGGTGTTACAGAACCCCTCACAATCAACACTGCAGCTCCTCCACAACCTTCATGGAGAGCTCGACGGAGACAACACCCGAGCCATCTAGGAGGCGGCAACCTTCAAGAGTAACAAGCCAGCGACGCTTGCTCGGTGTACCTCCTAGTGCCTCAAAGATCACCAATGGATGCAAATGCACTAGGAGCTCTCAATCACTCGCTAGAATTCAATCTCAAGCAAAGAGTGTGCGAGAATGAGTTAGGGGCACAAATGAGCTCAATGTGTGCTAGGAATGGTCAAGAGAGTCCTCACACATGAGCTCCACCTCTATTTATAACCCACCTCACATTTCCAACCGTTATGTGCAACTAGCACACATTTTGCGCAGTCGCGGATGGTCCACACCCTACGGCCAGACGATCCATTGTACATGTAACAAATATAATTCCCATATAAAACATGTCAGTGCTGTCAGAAAAAGTCAAGCCTGGACGGTCCGCCAACCCCGGCCGGACTGTCCGGGACCTAGCAACTTAGATCACTAGAGCACTAACCAAGTTGATTTACATGTGCGGACTGTCCGCCAGTACTGTCCGGGCTAAAGCCTCAGACGATCCGTAGTTCAAACACCCAAAAACACACAGTCCCTGCCCAAATCCAATTTGGGACCTGCGAACGGTCCGCCAACCCTGGTCGGATGGTCTGCACAAGGACACAGAGACATGTGCAACTTCGGACCCCTCTGGATGGATCGCGGATGGTCCGACCTCCTGGCCCGAACGGTCCCCGACCCCAAAACTTAGTCACTTTTTAAACACGCTTTAGAAAATATTTTAACTCTCGAAATCAGAAGCGTTGTCAGCACTCATGCAAATGCAACTACTAGATGCTCTATGAGGCACTAAGTTTTACAGACCAAAGTCATTGACCCCTCTTTGTAGTACGGCTATCTAGCCTACTAATCCGGTCATTTTCTTCTCTAAACTCTCAATGACCAGCAAAAACAAAACCTATGTTATATCTTTGCCTTCACCTGATCCACAACCAATTCTTATAAGTCACCAAGACTTTTTCTATTCTCTGTGGTCCAACCTGCATTTTTATTTCTCCAAGAATTGTTAGTCCACAAATGGTTATCATTAATTATCAAAACACCACCAAGGAGCCTAGATGATTCATAATCTCCCCTTTTTTGGTAATTGATGACAACACTACACATTTCATACAGAGTAGATTCAGTTTTTCTAATCTTCCTCACACACTAGGTATAAGAAAGATTTGAGATGAGTTTCAAGTGACTTAGCTCAATTTGAAGTTCCATCTGAAGTATAGATAAGTCAAAACAGAAACTCAATATGTAGGAATAGCTCCCCCTACATGTGTGCATGATATATCCAATTGAAGATTTCACCCACATAATGGATCAAAGTTTTGGCGGAGATCTTTCTACAACCATGGTTATCGAGGTATACAAGTACAATAAGATGTAATAAGCGCAGCAAATTTAATCACTCCTCGATCAACCATTCACAGGATACTTCGAACTAATAGAACCATAAGAAATTAACACCATAGTTCGAGCACAAACATTTGTTCATAAGCATACAGAAAATGCATGAAACATAGACTTTAGATAATAAGCATGCACATTCAAAGTATAAATGTCCACATGAGCTCCCTTGACTATAATATCCCCATCTTCATATTCATCTCTCCCCCTTTGGCATCAATTGCCATAAAGGAGGGGTCTCACTGGGCACCCAACGGAGGACACAGATACATGCTGTAATAGTGAGAGATGAAGCTGTCGAAAATGGAGGTGAATTGGCTGAAGTCATTTTGAAGTTGCTACTGCCTCTGATCAAGAGTATGGATGCTATCACTGGTAGAAAGGGTCTCAAACTGACTAGATAGAGCACCCATATTATCCTGAAAGCTCTGTTGCATGTTGTTCATTCTGCTCATGATTAGATCATGAACAGTATCCTAGATATGAGAGGGAAGATCAACAAACTGAGAGTGCATCCCTTCAAACTGATCCTCAACAACATTGAACCTTGTGTGCAGGGCAGAATACTGGCCATCAAAGTGAGTTTGCATGGCATCAAATCTGTCATCCACATGTGTCATCATGCCCTAAAACCTTCCATCCATATGTGTTTGGAGCCTTGCTGCATCTACTAGAAGGATCAAAGTATCTAGGGCCAGGCTGCCAGAACTGTCCATGCTGAGGAGTAGGTGGAGGAGGAGGCATCTACTGAGCTGGATCGACATCAAAATTAGCAGCATAATCATCTCTAGCTGCTCCATCGTTATCAGGGAAGGGAGTGAGAGGCCTGATGAAAAACCAATCTCATTCTTCAAATGCCTAAACAGAGTGTGAGCTATCTAACATCACCCCTCAAATCTTGTGTTAGCCTTGATCAAAGCCATTATCCCCTAGAGGACCTTCAGAATTAGCTTGGTCCGAAGCATGTTCACAATGATCACTGAAGCCTTGGTGCGAGCCCTACTCGAAACCTACCTTTGGCATTAGTCCTGTAATACATTTGTATAAAAAACAGAATAGTTATCGAGTGTTTTTAGGACCTTTGGGAGAAGAAGACCCCCAATAGTGAGAGAATTTAATCAGTCAGTAGCAACAACAAACAACCCACTAATTAACATTTTAATCGTTTGGAGCACTAGAGCTACAAACGTAATAATATCTCGCACAACAATTACGCTTTTCCTATTTATAGGATTTGACTAACATGTTTCGAAATTACTAAATAAGATGTAAGTTACATATTTTGTGGCTATAGCGTGACATCGAGGATTACAGCTCGACTCGCCATTATCGTAAGCTAGAACTTAAGCATGGATAAAAGCAAGTTACTTAGTGTTTCTAGATCACTTTTCCCGGTTAAGTTGTACCATACGTGGAACTTAATAAATGGTACACTGCATTCCATTCGACGAGTGGAACACAACAAAACATCCAAGAGTTCAACGAGTCTGCTACTTACAACTAAAGACAAATACACTCGAACGTATTTACTTTAGTTTTTCTGAACTTGACGTACTCAGCTTGTTTGATGCTACTCGCCTTTAATTAAATTTAGGTTACGACAAATTAGTTGTCTATGGTATTTATGCGACTCATATGCATAGAGAAAGCGATGATTACTTTTGACATGTCATCACCTCGCCTCATACACAAAAACCACTTTTAACCATACTGGCCTAACTCGACAACTAACCATTTATAGTACTAAACCTTACCTTCGCACTACTAAATTTTAACACCCCAGGATCCACAAACACCCCAGAATGCTACTAAACTACACATCTAACATTCATATATAAAATTTCGACAGCATCTCCTTTGAAAATTGCATAAACGGGGAAGCAACAAAGCATAAATAGATATCATGATAAGAAAACATAATATACATTAATAATCTGCTAGCAATGAGAAGACAACCATAACATCATGAATTGAATTAACCAGTGCACACAACTAGTTAAAAACAAACATCCTTTGACAATAAGTTTCTAATTAAATCATGACTGTGCCTAGGGCCTAGGCAGCATGAGAGTGAAGGTGAATGTGCTGCTACTTCCCACTCCCCTTGATGAGTAACAAGCACCTGCATTGAGTAATGCAAGAGTGAGATGAAACATCTCAGCAAGCAAATTGTTTTGACGAGATATTTAAATCACAAATTGAATTAAACAACATTCTAAAAGAATCACAATTAAGATCAGAAATACTAGTAGATATAGAACTCAGTAGTCCCAATATAACCAATACCATCTCATTTCCTCGAACAACCACAATAGGTTGTATAACACTTCCCTGCATCAACAATACCTGCAAATATCACTTCAATGTATGCATAGGAACGCAATGTATAGGTCCTCTGTCTTCATACCTCTAAGGGTATAAACCACATCATCTGCAAATATCACTTCAATGAATGCATATGAATGCAATGCATATGTCCTCTGCCTCCATACCTCTAAGGGTATGAAGCCGCATCGTACCCCTCCTCGGGCAACGTACGATGCTAAGTTGTACTGGTACAGTCGGACCATAGGTCACGACTAAACTTTAGATGCAAATGAGTCATGCAATGTATATGGCATGTTGCATTTATCAATAAACTTCACTTCCTTCAGATACAATACAAACCTCAAATAATACTTCATCTGCCTTCAGGGGTGTGAATTAATCTCATGGGTCATACTCGAACCATAATCATCATCAATATATGATAGAGCATCAATATAATACAATCAATTAAAACATCATCATAGAGTTCAATTATGAAAGAATCCAATAATTCTGAATATTAGAGTGTAGGCGATAGAAATAACAGGTCAAAATGGTAGCAACCACCGCTACATTCACTTGCCTTCAAAGAAGAAGAATGTACTAGGCATGATCCGGAGTGTATACACCTACTAGCGGGCATAAAACTTAGTACAAATATTTCACAAACATTTGCCAACAATCAACAAATCGCTCCTACACTTGAAACCAAGACCCGGTAGAAAGACTCCCACCCTGAACCACATGCCAAACAGCAGCAGCGTTGTTTGTTAATTTTGTATCTTTAAAATTATAACAGTGGTGATATCAAACAAATACTCTAGGAGTATCTACACAAAATACTCTACAACTTCGGTATTCAATGGATAATTAAATTTTGCCATCTATAAGTTCTAAAACATCTGACAAGATAATAGACTGAATATGTTTCAAACAACAACATAGTTAACTTCAAAATTGGATATCTCCCAAACTACTCAACCAACAATTATGAAATTCTACTGGAAGTAAGAACTTTTATCCCTCTACAAAAGTCTCCATAGTTGGAAGAGCCAATTCGGCCACTTACTAGATGAAACCTACCAGTGAACAGACCGGCTCATTTTTGTCAGGCAAACAGGGACAGCCACAGTAAAACAAACATAACTGGAGTTTCAAAATTCATATGAATACACTCTTTATCAATCTGAAAAGCTTATGACATTATCTACAACTTCTCTTACAAACCCAAAGTTTAGTTCTGTTGATAAATTTGTCTAAATCTTAAGAGAACAGATTCTGCATAGAATTATGAGACTGAAAAACTGCTATAATCAAACTGCAATAAATCTCTGATCTGATGTCCGATTGAGGTGTTCTTTGCAGCCACAGAAAGATCTACAAATTATATACGACTCATAGAAAGACTTTTTATTTTTTTGAGGCTACTAAGACCACGAAAAACTGGCATGAACAGAAACTGTCGAATCTGCCACCCTGCAGGGACTAATTTCGAGATCAAAATCTAATCCCCCATCTAATCCAACCAAGAAAGGCTAATTGCAGGGCCTAAAACTCATCCAAAACAAGGGAAAGCATTCATCAAGTGGAGAAAAGAGAGAGAGGAAAGGAAATCCAACCAATTCTTGGAGAGGAACGACGACGATGGGTGACGGTATGCCCTCATCTCCCCTCTCTTCTCTCCCCTTTTCTTCTTCTCTTCTCTTGGGGCAAGGCACAAAAGGGGTGATGGCTGCTAGGGGTGGGAGGACGTGGCTTCTAGGGTTAGGGAGGTATAAATAGAAGAAAACTTCCACAATCCTAATATCCAATGGCTCAGATCAACCGGCACTCGAAAATACTCATCCGGACTCCAAACAAGGCAAACTAGTGATTGATCGGAATCATCTTGATGAGATCTATACATCTACGGCCTCTGATCATCCATAGGACACACCATATTTGGATTACAAATATGGTTTAATTTTTAGGGCCTTACATAAATATACCCCAAACACACAACACATATATGTTCCACGATTAATCACATTGCATGTAAATTCTATTTTAGCGTACATGTCGACTATCGTCTATAAAACATGACTACTCTCCAACCACTATAGTAAAAACGTAAATCTCCGACGGCCTCTTTATGTCCGACGGTCCCGTACGAGACCGTCGGACATACATTTATGTACGAGAGCCTTTGGTGGTCGTCGGATATAACGACTTATCTCCGACGGCTTGTCTGACAACCGTCGGACATAAGCTAATGTCTGACGGCCTGCCTTACAGCCGTCGGACAGTAGCTTATGTCCGACGGCCGGACGTCAGAGATAATTGATTTTAACACGCGAGCCAGGCAGCGCCGTTTCATTTCCATCTTCACCGCGCACGCCCACCACACCGCCGCCTGCCCGCAGCCGTCGTCAACCGCCTCCGCGCTGCCACAACCGCCGCGCTGCCTTCCCTGCCCGCCGCCGTCAACCACCGCCTTCCCTGCCCGTTGCCCACCGCCGGTGCTGCCCCGTCGCTGCCCCGCCCGCCGTCGTCGCTTGCCGCCGGCCGCAGCCCCGCTCGCGCCGGTTGCCCCCGCCCCAATCGTCCTGTCCCGCCGCCCACCGCCGGTGCTGCCCCATCGCTGCTGGCATATGGGATGCCGCCTCCGGACTTTGCACTACCGATGCCAATGCTGGCGCCTCCACCTCCGCCTCCATTACAATTCCCTACGGTATGTACACATATACGTGTGTGACATGTTCATAGATGTCTTATGCGTTTAAATGAAAAACTGAGTGGTTACTATTTCATGTGCGTGTGTTATAGGGATTTCAGACACCACCCGCTTCAGTTGCCGCACCTGGAGATGGGTCTGGTCAAGACGACGCATCGCATTCTTGGGTGAACAACCTTTTCAACATGCAGAGTCCAGCCGGAGGAAGTGGCTATAACTCGAACCAACCAGGCGATGGATATGAGTGATAGTTCATCAAATGTGTTTAATTTGGAACTATTACTGTTCTTGTCAAAGACTATCCGTCGAACAATGTCAGTTTTTATTTTGGACCTATATGTTGATGTAAAAGACTTGTTGCAACCATTTGGAACTATATGTCGTTATGTTAAATTTGTGAATGTGAATACTTATGTGAGTATATTTGTGATTGTGAATATGTGGTTGTATATAAACTCCGTGTATATTTGCATGAAATCTGTTTTTTTTTGTAAATGTCAGATTTTTTAAAAAACAGAATTTTGTGTAATTTCTGAAATTTGTTATGTCCGACGGCCTGGTGTCAGCCGTCGGACATAAGGGCTGCTTATGTCCGACGGCTTAATATAAACTATCAGAGATAACAACCCTTATGTCCGACGGTTGACCGTTAGATATAAAAGCTGTGGGTCCCACCAACCGACCGGTAAAACGGTTGACATTTACTATCTCCGACGGGTGGTTGCGGCCGTCGGAGATAGCTTATGTCCGACGGCGGCCGTCGAACATAACGCTATTTCCGACCCCTTATGTCCGACGGCTAGAGACCGTCAGAGATTACTAAATGACGTCGGACATAAGCTATCTCCGACGGTTTAAAGCTTATGTCCAACGGCTTTGGCCGTCGGAAGTTATTTCGTTTAATGTAGTGAACTACTAATATATATACCACCTTTCTTCTTTCTGGATTATTTGCATAGCATCCTGTTGACGCCTTTTTGGAGCGCCAAACACTCAACAAGAACCGTGGCGGTGCCCTCTACATAGGGGCGGACGGTCCGCGCGCAGGGGCCGGACGGTCCGCGGCCTGGTGCGAGGCGTGGCGGTGCTCTCTGCACAGGGGCGGACGGTCCGCGCGTAGGGGCCGGACGGTCTGCGGCCTGGTACAAGGCTAGGGCTCCTGCCTGACGGCCGGACGGTCCGCGCCCTGGGACCGGACGGTCCGCGCGTACGCAGGGGCGGCGGAAGATCGCTGACGACGCCTGGATCTCGCTCCCGGGAGGGACCCCGTCGGAGAGGAGAGATCCTAGGAGTTGTCTAGGCTCGAGTCGACCGACCTAGACTCCTCTAATCGACGTAGAGTCGAAGAGAAGCGGAGAATTTGGGGATCGAGAGGCTAAACTAGAACTAGACTAGAACTACTCCTAATTGTACTGGAAATAAATGCGAAATAGAAGTTGTATTGATTCGATTGATTATTCCAAATCGGCCGTATACCTCTCTATTTATAGAGGAGGGGGGCTGGACCCTTTACAAACAAACTCCCCGAGCTAATTCCGAGAATATAGCCAACAAACACAGCAAAAAACTCGGAACCCTAATCAGTTTTGCGCACGCGCGGACCGTCCGGCCCCAGGGCCGGACCGTCCGCCCTCTCTTTTTGGTGTAGAACATATGCCCCCCTGCCTTTTGGTGGAGCTGAGCGAACCAAAAGCAACTAACTCGATGTATCACATCGATTTTCTTAGGCATCTTGCCACTTACTAGGATGGTACGCAATGGCCTTGGTCCTGATGGTTGACTCAACGGACGTGACCCCTTTAGCTTTGATCGAACTGTCAGTCCCAACACCGTCGAGCGTCATACTGGTCCTGACCAATCCGTCACCTTGCTTTCCTAATTTTCTAAATGTTCTGGCGTAGCCTCGTAGTCGACCAGGTCTTCTCCTTGCAGATCGTCTTCCTCCATGGGTGTTGGTACGTCGTTGCAGGTGTCATGGTGTATTGCGGATGATTCGGCCTCAGGGGTCGAACGGTCCGCGTCCTGTACGGTTGGTCCGGTCTTTATAGCTGGACTGTCTTGAGAGCACCTAGAGGGGGGGGTGAATAGGTGATCCTGGGAAACTTAAACTTATAGCCACAAAAACTTGTTAAGTGTTAGCACAATAATTGCCAAGTGGCTAGAGAGGAGTCTCAACAAAACACAATACCACAAGAGATCAAACACAGAGGTGACACAGTGGTTTATCCCGTGGTTCGGCCAAGACCAACGCTTGCCTACTCCACGTTGTGGCGTCCCAACGGACGAGGGTTGCAATCAACCCCTCTCAAGCAGTCCAAAGACCAACTTGAATACCACAGTGTTTTGCTTTTCCTTTCAATATCCCGTTTGCGAGGAATCTCCACAACTTAGAGTCTCTCGCCCTTACACTTGAGATTCACAAAGAAATACGGAGTAAGGGAGGGAAGCAACACACACAAATCCACAGCAAAATGCGCACACACACGGCCAAGAATCGAGCTCAAAAGACTATCTCAAAGTTCTCACTAGAATGGAGCTCGAATCACTGAGAATGACAAACGAATGCGCAAAGACTGAGTGTGGATGATCAAGAATGCTCTAAGGTTGCTTGGTGTTCTCCTCCATGCGCCTAGGGGTCCCTTTTATAGCCCCAAGGAAGCTAGGAGCCGTTGAGAGCAAATCTGGAAGGCCTTTCTTGCCTTCTGTCGTCGGGTGCACCGGACAGTCCGGTGCACACCGGACACTGTCCGGTGCCCGATTTCCTTCCTTAACTGGCGCTGCCGACCGTTGGGCGCCAGAGAGCCGTTGGCGCACCGGACATGTCCGGTGCACACCGGACAGTCCGGTGCCCCCTTCTGACCGTTGGCTCGGCCACGTGTCGCGAGCGGATTCCGCGGCCGACCGTTGGCCCGGCCGACCGTTGGCTCACCGGACAGTCCGGTGCACACCGCACAGTCCGGTGAATTTTAGCCGTACGCCGTCGGCGAATTCCCGAGAGCGGCCACTTCGCGCCGAGGCAGCCTGGCGCACCGGACACTGTCCGGTGCACCACCGGACAGTCCGGTGCCCCAGACCGAAACAACCTTTTGGCTGTACACAGCCAACTCTTCTCTTTTCTTCTTCTTTCTGTTTCTAATACTTAGACAAGTATATTAGTACACAAAACCAATGTACTAAGACTTAGAAACATACCTTTGCTCTTGTTTTGCACTTTGTCCATCCATAAGCATGAATTCACATTTAAGCACTTGTGTTGGCACTCAATCACCAAAATACTTAGAAATGGCCCAAGGGCACATTTCCCTTTCAATCTCCCCCTTTTTGGTGATTTATGCCAACACAACATAAAGCAACTAGAATAAGTGCAAAATCACTTCGAATAAAACTCAAATTTATTTTGATTCATTTTTGGCATATATGGATCATCCTTTGCCACCACTTGGTTTGTTTTTGCAAATCAAACTCAAATCTCTATCTCTAAGTCAAACACACATGTTGAAGCATAAAGAGAGTCATTCCAAAAGAGATTGATCAAAGATTTCAAAAACTCCCCCTATTTCCCATAATCAACACTTCTCCCCACAAGAGGCCAACTTTTGACAAAAGAGACAATGCAAAAGCTCTATTCTGACAAAAGAGACAATGCAAGAGTTTTGACAAACCAAAAGCTCTATTCTACTATTTTCAAAATTTCTCAAGTGGTAGCTGATCCATCTATTGCTTTGGCCTTTATTTTCTCCCCCTTTGGCATCAAGCACCAAAACGGGATCAATCTTGGCCCGTTAACCCCATTGCCTCACCAAAATCTTCAATTAAGAGCAAATGGCAATAAGAGTTCATGAGATGAACTTGGAATAAGTTACCCTCTTATCGGAGTGCAGTGGAAGTCTTTCATGGTCCAAGTCCACCTTTTCCCTTTCAATTCTCCTTCGAGACTAAATCAAGTAAACTCAAGCATATAGTTAGTCTCAAAGGGTCAAGTTGTAACACAACTCCCCCTAAATATGTGCATCACTTACACAGGGACTTGTGAGGTCCAGGGAATGTTTGTACAACTTGAGCACCACAATAAGCAACAAAATGCAGAATGAACATGATCAAAGGCATAAACATATGTATGCTACAATTCAATCCAAGTTCCGCGAATCTAAGACATTTAGCTCACTACGCAGCCTGCAAAAGGTCTTCTCATCTAGAGGCTTGGTAAAGATATCGGCTAGCTGGTTCTCGGTGCTAACATGAAACACTTCGATATCTCCCTTTTGCTGGTGGTCTCTCAAAAAGTGATGCCGGATGTCTATGTGCTTTGTGCGGCTGTGTTCAACAGGATTTTCCGCCATGCGGATAGCACTCTCATTATCACATAGGAGTGGGACTTTGCTCAGATTGTAGCCAAAGTCCCGGAGGGTTTGCCTCATCCAAAGTAGTTGCGCGCAACACTGTCCTGCGGCAACATACTCGGCCTCAGCGGTGGATAGGGCAACGGAGGTTTGTTTCTTAGAGTTCCACGACACCAGGGACCTTCCTAAGAATTGGCACGTCCCTGATGTACTCTTCCTATCGACCTTACATCTAGCATAGTCGGAATCTGAGTATCCAACCAAGTCAAAGGTAGACCCTTTTGGATACCAGAGCCCGAAGCAAGGCGTAGCAACCAAATATCTTAGAATTCGCTTCACCACCACTAAGTGACACTCCTTAGGATCGGATTGAAATCTAGCACACATGCATACGCTAAGCATAATATCCGGTCTACTAGCACAGAAATAAAGTAAAGACCCTATCATGGACCGGTATGCTTTTTGATCAACGGACTTGCCTCCTTTGTTGAGGTCGGTGTGTCCGTCGGTTCCCATCGGCGTCTTTGCGGGCTTGGCGTCCTTCATCCCAAACCGCTTTAGCAGATCTTGCGTGTACTTCGTTTGGGAGATGAAGGTGCCGTCCTTGAGTTGCTTCACTTGGAACCCAAGGAAGTAGTTTAACTCGCCCATCATCGACATCTCGAATTTCTGCGTCATTACCCTGCTAAACTCTTCACAAGACTTTTGGTTAGTAGAACCAAATATTATGTCATCGACATAAATTTGGCACACAAACAGATCACCATCATATGTCTTAGTAAAGAGAGTTGGATCGGCTTTCCCAACCTTGAAAGCATTAACAATTAGAAAGTCTCTAAGGCATTCATACCATGCTCTTGGGGCTTGCTTAAGTCCATAGAGCGCCTTAGAGAGCTTACACACGTGGTCGGGGTACCGTTCATCCTCGAAGCCACGGGGTTGCTCTACGTACACCTCCTCCTTGATCGGCCCGTTGAGGAACGCGCTCTTCACATCCATTTGGTACAACCTGAACGAATGGTGAGCGGCATATGCTAGCAAGATACGAATTGATTCTAGCCTAGCCACAGGAGCAAAAGTCTCCTCAAAGTCCAAACCTGCGACTTGGGCATAACCTTTTGCCACAAGTCGAGCCTTGTTCCTCGTCACCACCCCGTGCTCGTCCTGTTTGTTGCGGAACACCCACTTGGTTCCCACAACATTTTGCTTAGGACGAGGTACCAACGTCCAAACTTCATTTCTCTTGAAGTTGTTGAGCTCCTCTTGCATGGCCAACACCCAGTCCGGATCTAGCAAGGCCTCTTCTACCCTGAAAGGCTCAGTAGAAGAGACAAAGGAGTAATGCTCACAAAAATTAACTAATCGAGATCGAGTTGTTACTCCCTTGCTAATATCACCCAGAATTTGATCGACGGGATGATTCCTTTGAATCATCGCTCGAACTTGGGTTGGAGGTGCCGGTTGCGCTTCTTCCTCCATCACATGATCATCTTGTGCTCCCCCTTGATCACACGCCTCCTGTTGATGAACCTGTTCATCGTCTTGAGTTGGGGGATGCACCGTTGTTGAGGAAGAAGGTTGATCTCGCTCATCTTGTTCCTGTGGCCGCACTTCTCCAATCGCCATGGTTCGTATAGCGGCCGTCGGAACATCTTCTTCATCTACATCATCACAATCAACAACTTGCTCTCTTGGAGAGCCATTAGTCTCATCAAATACAACGTCGCTAGAGACTTCAACCAAACCCGATGATTTGTTGAAGACTCTATACGCCTTTGTATTTGAGTCATAACCTAACAAAAACCCTTCTACAGCTTTGGGAGCAAACTTAGAATTTCTACCCTTCTTCACTAGAATGTAGCATTTGCTCCCAAATACACGAAAGTAAGATACATTGGGTTTGTTACCGGTTAGAAGCTCATACGACGTCTTCTTGAGGAGGCGGTGAAGGTAGACCCTGTTGATGGCGTGACAAGCCGTGTTCACTGCTTCCGACCAAAAGCACTCGGGGGTCTTGAACTCTCCAAGCATCGTCCTCGCCATATCAATGAGTGTCCTGTTCTTCCTCTCTACCACACCATTTTGCTGTGGTGTGTAGGGAGCGGAGAACTCGTGCTTGATCCCTTCCTCCTCAAGGAACTCCTCCACTTGAAGGTTCTTGAACTCGGACCCGTTGTCGCTCCTTATCTTCTTCACCTTGAGCTCAAACTCATTTTGAGCTCTCCTTAGGAAGTGCTTGAGGGTCCCTTGGGTTTCAGATTTATCCTGCAAAAAGAATACCCAAGTGAAGCGGGAAAAGTCATCAACAATAACTAGACCATACTTACTTCCTCCTATGCTTAGATAGGCGACGGGTCCGAAGAGGTCCATATGTAGTAACTCCAGGGGTCTTGAAGTGGTCATCACATTCTTGCTGTGATGCGCTCCTCCCACTTGTTTACCTGCTTGACAAGCTGCACAAGGTCTATCTTTTTCGAAATGCACATTAGTCAAACCTATCACATGTTCTCCCTTTAGAAGCTTGTGAAGGTTCTTCATCCCCACATGTGCTAAGCGGCGATGCCACAGCCAGCCCATGCCAGTCTTAGCAATTAAGCATGCATCTAGACCGGCCTCCTCTTTTGCAAAATTAACTAAATAAAGTTTGCCGTCTAATACACCCTTAAAAGCTAGTGAACCATCACAACTTCTAAAGACAGACACATCTACATTTGTAAATAAGCAGTTATATCCCATATTACATAACTGACTAACAGATAGCAAGTTATATCCAAGAGACTCTACTAAAAACACATTGGAGATAGAGTGCTCATTGGAGATTGCAATTTTACCTAGCCCTTTTACCTTGCCTTGATTCCCATCACCGAATATTATTGAATCTTGGGAATCCTTATTCTTGACGTAGGAGGTGAACATCTTCTTCTCCCCCGTCATATGGTTTGTGCATCCGCTGTCAATAATCCAGCTTGAACCCCCGGATGCATAAACCTGCAAGGCAAATTTAGGCTTGGGTCTTAGGTACCCAACTCATGTTGGGTCCTACAAGGTTAGCACAAATATCCTTAGGGACCCAAATGCAAGTTTTGTCTCCCTTGCATCTGGCCCCTAATTTTCTAGCAACTATTTTCCTATCCTTTCTACAAATAGCAAAGGAAGCATTTAAAGCACAATAAATTGTAGAGGGACCATTCATAACTTTTCTAGGAACATTGACAACATTTTTCCTAGACATATTATGAACAACATTTCTCCTACCAATATTTCTATCATGCACATAGGAAGAACTAGAAGCAAACATAGCATGAGAATCAAAATCATCAAAAGCATTATAACTCCTATAAGCATTTCTAGTTTGTCTCCTATCATGGTACATAAAAGCATGGTTCTTTTTAGCACTACTAACCATAGGAGCCTTCCCTTTCTCCTTGGCGGAGATAGGAGCCTTATGGCTTGTCAAGTTCTTGGCTTCCCTCTTGTAGCCAAGTCCATCCTTAATTGAGGGGTGTCTACCAATTTGTGTAGGCATCCCTTGCAAATTTTAATTTATCAAATTCGCTTTTGCTAGTCTTAAGTTGGGCATTAAGACTAGCCAATTCATCATTAAGTTTGGAAATTGAAACTAGGTGTTCACTACAAGCATCAATGTTAAAATCTTTACACCTATTGCAAGTTTCAACAATCTCTACACAAGAATTAGATTTACAGGCTACTTCTAGTTTAGCATTTAAATCATCATTAAAACCTTTTAACTTAGCAATAGTTTCATGACAAGAAGATAATTCACTGGAGAGCATTTCATTCCTCTTAATTTCTAGAGCAAGAGATTTCTGAGCTTCTACAAATTTATCATGCTCTTCATACAACAAATCCTCTTGCTTTTCTAAGAGTATATTCCTATCATTCAAGGCATCAATTAATTCATTAATTTTGTCTACCTTGGTTCTATCTAATCCCTTGAATAAGCATGAGTAATCTATCTCATCATCATCACTAGACTCATCCTCACTTGAAGAAGCATAAGTACTAGTGTTATGAGTGCTTACTTTCTTCTCCCTTGCCATGAGGCAAGTGTGATGCTCGTTGGGGAAGAGGGATGACTTGTTGAAGGCGGTGGCGGCGAGTCCTTCATTGTCGGAGTTGGACGAAGAGCAGTCCGAATCCCACTCCTTGCCAAGATGAGCCTCGCCCTTTGCCTTCTTATAGTTCTTCTTTTTCTCCCTCTTGTTCCCTTGATCCTGATCACTATCATTGTCGGGACAGTTAGCAATAAAATGACCAAGCTTACCGCATTTGAAGCATGAGCGCTTCCCCTTGGCTTTGGTCTTGCTTGGTTGTCCCTTGCGACCTTTAAGCACCGTCTTGAATCTTTTGATGATGAGAGCCATCTCTTCATCATTAAGTCCGGCCGCCTCAAACTGTGCCACCTTGCTAGGTAGCGCCTCCTTGCTTCGTGTTGCCTTGAGAGCAAGGGGTTGCGGCTCGTTGATCGGACCATTCAAGGCGTCGTCCACGTACCTCGCCTCCTTGATCATCATTCGCCCGCTAACGAATTTCCCAAGAACTTCTTCGGGCGACATCTTGGTGTACCTGGGATTTTCACGAATATTGTTCACCAAATGAGGATCAAGAACGGTAAATGACCTTAGCATTAGGCGGACGACGTCGTGGTCCGTCCATCGCGTGCTCCCGTGGCTCCTTATTTTGTTGATAAGGGTCTTGAGCCGGTTGTATGTTTGTGTCGGCTCCTCGCCCCTTATCATCGCGAACCGTCCAAGCTCGCCCTCCACCAACTCCATTTTGGTGAGCAAGGTGACGTCGTTTCCCTCATGAGAGATCTTGAGGGTGTCCCAGATCTGCTTGGCATTGTCCAAGCCGCTCACCTTGTGATACTCGTCCCTGCACAAGGAAGCTAGCAACACAGTAGTAGCTTGTGCATTTTTATGAATCTATTCATTAATAAACACAGGGCTATCTGAGCTATCAAATTTCATTCCACTTTCCACAATCTCCCAAATGCTTGGATGGAGAGAAAACAGGTGAGTACGCATTTTGTGGCTCCAAAATCCGTAATCCTCTCCATCAAAGTGAGGGGGCTTGCCAAGTGGAATGGGGAGCAATTGAGCATTTGAACTATGCGGGATGCGCGAATAATCGAAAGAAAAGTTTGAGTTAACCGTCTTTCGTCTATCGTAGTCGTCGTCGTCCTTTTGGGAAGAGGAAGATTCGTCGCTGTCGTAGTAGACAATTTCCTTGATGCGCCTTGTCTTCTTCTTCCTCCCGTCTTTTCTTTTGTGGCCCGAGCCTGAGTCGGTGGGCTTGTCATCATTGGGCTCGTTGACGAAGGACTCCTTCTCCTTGTCGTTGATCACCATCCCCTTGCCTTTAGGATCCATCTCTTCGGGCGGTTAGTCCCTTTCTTGAAGAGAATGGCTCTGATACCAATTGAGAGCACCTAGAGGGGGGTGAATAGGTGATCCTGGGAAACTTAAACTTATAGCCACAAAAACTTGTTAAGTGTTAGCACAATAATTGCCAAGTGGCTAGAGAGGAGTCTCAACAAAACACAATACCACAAGAGATCAAACACAGAGGTGACACAGTGGTTTATCCCGTGGTTCGGCCAAGACCAACGCTTGCCTACTCCACGTTGTGGCGTCCCAATGGACGAGGGTTGCAATCAACCCCTCTCAAGCAGTCCAAAGACCAACTTGAATACCACAGTGTTTTGCTTTTCCTTTCAATATCCCGTTTGCGAGGAATCTCCACAACTTGGAGTCTCTCGCCCTTACACTTGAGATTCACAAAGAAATACGGAGTAAGGGAGGGAAGCAACACACACAAATCCACAGCAAAATGCGCACACACACGGCCAAGAATCGAGCTCAAAAGACTATCTCAAAGTTCTCACTAGAATGGAGCTCGAATCACTGAGAATGACAAACGAATGCGCAAAGACTAAGTGTGGATGATCAAGAATGCTCTAAGGTTGCTTGGTGTTCTCCTCCATGCGCCTAGGGGTCCCTTTTATAGCCCCAAGGCAGCTAGGAGCCGTTGAGAGCAAATCTGGAAGGCCTTTCTTGCCTTCTGTCGTCGGGTGCACCGGACAGTCCGGTGCACACCGGACACTGTCCGGTGCCCGATTTCCTTCCTTAACTGGCGCTGCCGACCGTTGGGCGCCAGAGAGCCGTTGGCGCACCGGACATGTCCGGTGCACACCGGACAGTCCGGTGCCCCCTTCTGACCGTTGGCTCGGCCACGTGTCGCGAGCGGATTCCGCGGCCGACCGTTGGCCCGGCCGACCATTGGCTCACCGGACAGTCCGGTGCACACCGGACAGTCCGGTGAATTTTAGCCGTACGCCGTCGGCGAATTCCCGAGAGCGGCCACTTCGCGCCGAGGCAGCCTGGCGCACCGGACACTGTCCGGTGCACCACCGGACAGTCCGGTGCCCCAGACCGAAACAGCCTTTTGGCTGTACACAGCCAACTCTTCTCTTTTCTTCTTCTTTCTGTTTCTAATACTTAGACAAGTATATTAGTATACAAAACCAATGTACTAAGACTTAGAAACATACCTTTGCTCTTGTTTTGCACTTTGTCCATCCATAAGCATGAATTCACATTTAAGCACTTGTGTTGGCACTCAATCACCAAAATACTTAGAAATGGCTCAAGGGCACATTTCCCTTTCATGTCTGCCATACCTGCAAAGAGCTGCACAGTTGTTGTTTTATTTTCTATCTTTGTGGCCATTTGATTTTCCTCAACGGCCTTTGGTCTCCATCTCTTTTGCGGTGGTGGATACTGCGGATGCGTGTCATTGAATATTTTTCCGCCTCCTTCTCCTGATTCTCCTTTGCTCTAAGGCGTTGTAATTTTCGCTTTTGCGATCGTGTCAATCCCGATGGGCACCATCGGGGCATGGAGTATTTTGGATCGGCTGTTTTATCGACAGTCGTTCCTTCTTTTTTGTTTGTGTTGGCCGATTCACCAAAAATCATTGGCCCTTCGTTATTTTGTTGTACGACGACATCTGTTGTTCCTATTTTAATGACGTCTCCTATTTTCGTACTATTGGAGGTTGTAGTTGTATGCCCCCCTGCCGGATTAGTCAGCCTTTGAGGCCGAGTTGTTCGGCAATCTTGCTGGGCCTGTGCTCGTGGACCAGATTGAGGGGCTCTCAATCGATCTTGTACTGGATGTGTCAACCTATTGAACACAGATGTTTGGGGTGCCCCCCAAGCGGGGTACTGTGGCATCCCAAATGGGTATGGTGGCATGCCCCACATTTGATTTGGGACATATTGTGGAGGTATGTATGTGTATGGATATGGCATAGATGGATATGGTGGTGGAGGTGTCCATGCAGGTACGTTAGGTCTTAACTGAACATTATGACCTCCCATCCTTTCCGATTGGTGTGGTGGTCCAATCGGCCTAACCTGCCATCGTACCTGGGTGGGTAAGAGAGGTCGCTTTGGTGGCCGGTCGCTGGGGCCAGCCTTCTTTTTCACATATTTAGACAATAATTGATCAAAGGTCGGGCTGGATTTTACCAATCGACCAGTTGCCTTGAACGTGTTAGTTTTCCACGTACCTATTTCTGATCGTCGTGGTTTGAAGGTACGTGGTCGCCTTGGTTCTTCGGTGTTGCCGGACCGTCCGCTGAAATGCTCCGGACCGTCTGGCGATGTCACGGACCGTCCGCACCTGGGCACCGGACCGTCCGCGATGCGTAGTATGGGTTCTTGCGTATGTCCCCTTGTCTGCACTTGCCCTCCAGTGCCGGAGTTTGTGATGGTCACCTTCAGTGTCTCCCCTCTATCAGGAGTCTTCTCGGCCACCACTTTCCTGCAAGCAATTTTGTTGTTTCCATCGGCCTCCCGTGCGTTGCCGATGATGACTTCTTTGTCTTTGCCCTTATCGGCTGTGCTGGGCCGAATTAGGACCTTTTTGCCATTGAAGTCGATCATATTCATTAGAAAGGGCTCTGTGTCCTCTTGAAATTTTAATCGTCCCTCATTAATGGCCGATTGGACTTGTCGTCGGAACACATTACAATCATTAGTGGCATGGGAAAATGAGTTGTGCCACTTGCAATATGCGCGACGCTTTAGTTCGTCAGCAGGTGGAACGATATAATCAATCTTAATGTTACAATTTTTTAGTAATTCATCGAATATCTTATCACATTTGCCAACATTAAATGTAAACTTAATCTCCTCCTGCCGTTTCTTTTGAACTGACTGCAAGGAGGAGCAAGCCGAAGATTTGGCCTGCTCAGGCCAAACTATTTTGGCAGTGTAAATTTCCTTTGGTTCACCGTCCGAACTACTTTGACTGTGTTCTACTATATGGGCATTATGATGAACCGTTTTGACTAGTTCTTTGCTTCGGCTTTCACAAGCCGAAGCTCTCTGATGTAATTGTGCTAGCGTAAAGAACTAGATGCCTTCTAATTTCTCTTTTAAATAATAGTGCAATCCATCAAAGGCTATTCCCGTCAGTTGTTTATCTGTTAAATGAATTTAAAAGCATCGGTTTCTCGTATCCCGTAATCTCCGGATGTAATCACTAACCGATTCATCCTTTTCTTGTCGTAGGGCTACTAAGTCTACTAAATCTAGCTCATAATCGCCAGAGAAGAAATGTTCATGAAATTTTTGTTCTAGATCTCCCCACAACAAAATGGAGTTAGGAGGGAGCATGGCATACCATGTGAATGCAGTTCCTGTTAAAGATAATGAAAATAAACGTACACGGAATGCTTCGGTGTCGGCCAATTCTCCTAACTGTGCTAAGAACTGGTCTATGTGCTCACGCGTGCTCTTTTCTTGGTCACCCGAAAACTTTGTGAATTTAGGTATTCTGGTCCCTTGTGGGTATGGGAGCCGGTCAAATTGGCTATCATAAGGTCTCCGATATGACTGCCCCCCGGGGACTATACTAACTCAGAGCTTATCTCGGAACGCCCCAGCTATTTCCTCCCTTGCTATATTGACGGCAGCCGGTGGGAGACCACCGGCTCTTTGATCCAATATGGGTGAGTTTGTTTGGATGTTGGTATGTTGTTTTCCTCCCCATTGGTTTGGGTTTTGCGGCGCGTTAATGCATGCCCTATGAGGTTCATAGGACTGACCATTCCTTTCTGGCCTTCTAGGGGCCGGAAGTACTCACTCTCACGGGTTTGATATATTATATTATGGTGCTAGTGTGTCATATGGTGAGATGGGGAGTCTAGCTGGGACGGATACGGAGTTGGATATCCACCCTCTTTAAAAAACTCTATGCCGGATCGTCCGGCCATGTGGCCGAACCGTCCGACATTATATTCGGACTGTTTGGCGCCATACACAGACGGTCTGAATGGGCTATCTAGGATTTGCACAACATGTGGCGGCTTGGGTGCAGGTCTCGGTAATTCGCTTCTAAAAATGGGATTGGCCGCCGCTGGCCCGGACGGTCCGCGCCCACGTGCGGACGGTCCGGACATGCGCAGATCGGCAAATTTATCGCCGATGTGCGTGGGAGGCTGTCGTTGCCTAGGGTACATGTCCATCAGCATCCCATAAAGGGGTTGTGACTGGTCGTGACAACCTGTAGCCAATGAATTATGTGTGTACTCCCTCAATTCAACCTCGTGCGAAGGAAGATTTGACATAGTAGACTTATCAAGCACACACACTAGCCTTTCATGATCATTTTGTATATCCCCTACGATACATTGCAACTGTTCTCGTTGTTCGTCTATGTAAGCTTTAAGAGATTGGAGTTCGTTGGTGCTACTTACATTGGGGGTAATTGTAGTAGGTCGGAGCGAAGCCAGGTCTGTCGCCCGTTGCCGAACGACTTTGTTGTTCCTGTCCACTTTGAAGTCGGTCAGGAACTTCGCCTTTGCTTCTTGGATCAGCTGCTCCTGGCGCTCCTCGAACAGAAGTTGTTCTTCAGCCGGCAAGTTTTCCCATGTCGGTGTGATGATATTGCTGGTGGAAACTTCAGAGCTATCCTTTGAAACGGCCATTGAGGGCTGATTTTATAGGTCTAGATGTGTTTTCCCCAACGGAGTCGCCAAAAAGTATGTTGACGCCTTTTTGGAGCGCCAAACACTCAACAAGAACCGTGGCGGTGCCCTCTACACAGGGGCGGACGGTCCGCGCGCAGGGGCCGGACGGTCTACGGCCTAGTGCGAGGCGCGGCGGTGCTCTCTGCACAGGGGCGGACGGTCCGCGCGCAGGGGCCGGACGGTCCGCGGCCTGGTACAAGGCTAGGGCTCCTGCCTGACGGCCGGACGGTCCGCGCCCTGGGGCCGGACGGTTCGCGTGTACGTAGGGGCGGCGGAAGATCGCCGGCGGCGCCTGGATCTCGCTCCCGGGAGGGACCCCGTCAGGGAGGAGAGATCCTAGGAGTTGTCTAGGCTCGGGCCGGCCGACCTAGACTCCACTAATCGACATAGAGTCGAAGAGAAGCGGAGAATTTGGGGATCGAGAGGCTAAACTAGAACTAGACTAGAACTACTCCTAATTATACTGGAAATAAATGCGAAATAGAAGTTGTATTGATTCGATTGATTATTTCAAATCGGCCGTATACCTCTCTATTTATAGAGGATGGGGGCTGGACCCTTTACAAACAAACTTCTCGAGCTAATTCCGAGAATATAGCCAACAAACAAAGCAAAAAACTCGGAACCCTAATCTGTTCTCCGCACGCGCGGACCGTCCGGCCCCAGGGCCGGACCGTCCGCCCTCTCTTTTTGGTGTCGAACACATCCAATAACTTAATACATCACAGGTTTAATTTACCTAACCAATACAACACTAGCACAAATTTATAAAATTTTCTAAGGTTACACGACGAGGCATCGATTTTTACCATGCAACCTAAACGTCATAGACACATTGACAAAATCAATTGACTAAGTGTTCGAAACACGAAACACATATGTAGCATTACCAAAATAATCACACTCAGCTTACGGGTCCGCCAACACAGCTATCCCCTAAGCCTATGTGCTGAACTTTTAATTCTTATATCGACACTACTTCTGCTTCCTGAATATTAATACGTTTGTGCTACCACCTATATGCCCACTATGCATTTCCCACATAATTCTCAATTTTAAACCCTACCAATTAATTCATCGCAAACGACATATACGAAACCTACCGGCTAACTCAATCGAAACACTACATGCATAGGTTCTTTGCATTTTTAGTTTTATCGTATAAACAAAAGTTATTCTAATACGCCATGACACGAACAATTCCTACTACATTCATCTATCACACTAGTACCACGCACTTCGCACACAAACATACACCAATAGATACATCCTACACATCAACCTACGAGTTTTAAATCTATTCGTCACATCAAACAACATAACTCGTCTGCTCTTTGATTTACTTATGCGTTCATACTACTAAGTGCAAAAAAGATATCATGTCGAACACTTTATGCATCACTTAATTAACATCTAATAATAGTCGGAAAACATAAAGAATAGCTTACCTTTTTTACTTGCTCTGCCGAGGTTTTCCATTCGCACATATGCAAGGTTTTGGCTAAACCACGAGCCCGCAGGGAGACGTGACGACGACAATTGTTTTTGGCATTGGTATTTCATCGAGCACTTGATGCGTCGTCTATGATGCATGGAACGATAATATGCGTAGCGACATTAATGTGGTGGAACCACCCAGATTATTTGAGCTTAAGTGTCCAAGTCTCGCTTTAGAGGTAACGACACACTTAAATCAGAATAAATTATCAATCCCTCGGATCTAGTCCGATAAATTCACTTACCAAGGATCGAATACCACTTGCTCACACAAAGGTGAGACACTGAGAAATACAATAAAGCATAAAAATCACAAATTAATAAAATAGTTAGAGTTATTACATCATTGGAGTTCAAAGGTAGTAATCATAGTTTTTGATGCAACGGAAATAAACTAACGAGGTACAGGAAGTTTGGCGAAGCCTGACCATTCACTAACAAAAATAACCGAGTAACATGGCAAAGCCTGGCCACGCTACTCCTCCTGGTCCTCTCCTGTAGAGGCAGCATCCCACTCGACTGTCCATCCCGGTGGCAGGGAGGAAGGCCAAGTCACACCAGCAACCAATTCATTCAAGGAAGTACCCGTAAAATTATGCCACAAGCAAGGCTGAGTATACTAATACTCAGCTAGACTAACCCGGTGTGAGGAGTCTACTCCTCTACCTCTAGACCATGAAGCTGTTTGGTCGAGGGGTTTGTTTGCCAAAAACACTAGCTGAGTATAAAACAAGTTTTAGCTTTTCAAGCTTTAGAATAATAATTTTTGACTAGATGAGCACCTAGTTATCCATACATGGTGTCAAACATTATGTCAACCAATACCTTTTGCCAATAACCTCATTTCCACTTATTACTCAATGCAGTACAATGGATCAAACAGTCTCATTAGCTGAGAGAAGCATACGATTCTGTAACACCCTAAATTTTGGGGTATAAAAATTTCTTTGCTCTGTACAAAAAATTCAAGTGTTACTCTTTCTTTTCTTCACTTTTCTTTTTCCTTTATTAAAACAATAGAGAGTTATTTTGTTCTATGTTGGCATGAGCCCAAGAAGTGTCTTGGTTGTTGCATTCATGCTGTTGGATAGTATTTATAAGTGCAAGAAGTGTTTGAAACATGTTAATATATCTTGTAGAATTTTTAGTTAAATTTTCATATTTTCTGAATATTTTCTATTTTAAGAATTTCAAAATTTATTTATTTGAGGTACTTAAAAATATTTTCAAAAGTTTTAAATATTCTTTTTGAGTTTATTGGGTGCCAATCCATGTCTAGGAATTTTCTTAGAATTTTTGAAGCCTTCGAGATATTTTTCGGATATTAAAAACGATTTCAACTTTTTCTCAAATTATTTTAATTTAAAAAATGGCATTATTATAAAAAATAAAATATCTTCAAATCTTTTATATATATATATATATGGCTAGATCCCTCTCATTGAACTCTTTCCGAATCTTGAAACCGTTTTCCCTACGGGCTTGTTTGACATTAAAGGTAATAAAGTGGATCGAGAGGGCTAGAATCCCTCACTATTTAATTTTGAATAGTGAAAGATTATAGCCCCCTCAATCTCCTCCATTAACCTTTTCCCAGACAAGCCCTACACAGTGCGGAGGAAACGAGGAATACAAGGGTAAGCTCATTACCATGGATCGTGCAGTGCGTTGACCCGACCACAGCAGGGCGGTGTTCCATGGAAGCGTTTGTACTCCAGCGAGGATTTCAGTTGTCATTGAAGCCTCCCGTGCCCAATAACCCTCACGCGCCAACCCCACGGCCACTAGCGAAGACCATTAGCCATATCCCGGATGTCGATCGGTGTGGGGCGCGAGTTATGGTGGCGGCGGATCCATTAGCCCACATCTTCCACACGACGGTGGTAGCCGGGGTCCCAGGTTACCGACGCAAGGTGGATGTGAGGGAAGGGTTAGCGGTGCACGAGATTTATATCCCCCTGACCACGAGCCCAGCCGAATTTTGTTGCAGCAATTTAGGAGAAAACTCAGCGACCGTTTTGGTGTTCTGTTCGCTACGGTGGTGCTCGGATTCGGAGCATGAAGAAGGGTCTGGCGTCTTGTCCCCACCTGACAGTGGCCGTCATGAGCACACCCGAGTGGAAGAGAGGCTGGCCAAATGGGCCCACAAGTCGGCGCCCACCCCCACGTCATGTCGGGCCTGACATGTCGGGCCTGACATGTCGGGCCCACGTGTCGGTGCCACGGGATTCGGGTGCGCTGAACCGGGAGAGGCTGACATGCCGGGCCCACATGTCAGCGTCGGCGCATGAAAGGCTGGCGGGTTAAGTTGGGCCTTGGCGTGACTCTAGGCCGAGGTGGAGGCTCGCACAGGTGTGATCGAGCGGGCCTGTTTGGTGAAGTCGGCCTAGGTTGAGGAAGACTGTTTTTTGTTTTTCTTTGGTTCATCCCTATTTCTCCTTCTTTTCTCCTTTCAACTTCAAATTCAAATTTTGAATCCCAAATTATATTTGACTTGAGATCTAGAATCTAGTTAAATACACAATCAAAGAAATACTCAGCATGATACATATTTCTATTTATTTATATCAATACTTTTATATGCACATTTTATACACACTAAAATAGAGAAGAGGTATTTTAAGTAATATAATTTCTAGTTTATAAAATTCTTTAGAGAATAATTATAAATATATATTTTAACAAAGGGATAGCTAAAATCATATAGGGCAATTTATTAAATCTTTATTAGAAACTATATTTGTTTTAGGAGATGTTAGTTTCAAGAATAAGATAAGGATCATTAAATGATATAAAAAATATTTGGAGAACATTTCTTAGTTTTCAAAATAGGATTTTAGGTGCTACATAATCAGATTCTGGAAGACATGTTGAGAGCCTGTGCATTGCAAGATAAGTCAGGTTAGAATAAGAAATTACCTTATGCAGAATTCTCCTATAACAATAGCCATCAGGCCAATTTGAAGATGTCGCCGTTTTAGGCACTGTACAGAAGGAGTTGTAGAACTCCACTGCTCTGGATCAGCCTGGAGAAAGGCAGGTGTTTGGTCCCGACATTTTGCTCGAAGCCGAAGAGAACATCAAAGTAGTCTGAGAGAATCTAAAGATAGCACAGTCAAGGTAACGCAGTTATGGTGACACAAGAAGAAAAGAACTGAGTTTTGAAGTGGGAGATTATGTCTATCTGAAGGTGTCACCTATCAGAGGAGTCAGAAGGTTCGGAGTCAAGGGCAACTTAGCACCACGATATATCGGACCGTACCAGATTCTGGCAAGGCGTGGAGAAGTGGCCTACCATCTCAACTTACTAGAAGTTGTGTCAGCGGTGTAATATGTTTTCCACGTGTCCCAGCTGAAGAAGTGCCTGCGAGTACTAGAGGAGTAGTTGCCAGTGGTAGGATTCGAAGTCCAAGAAGACCTGACATAAGTGGAGAAGCCAACGCAGATTTTGGAGACTGCAAACAGAGTCACCCGAAGAAATACCATCAGAATGTGCAAAGTCAGATGGGGTCACCACTCTAAGGAAGAAGCAACCTGGGAACGTGGGTCTACAACACCTTGAATTTTGGGGTATAAAAATTTCTTTGCTCTGTACTTAAAATTCAGGTGTTACTCTTTCCTTTCTTCGCTTTTCTTTTCCCTTTTGGGGTATAGAGTTATTTTATTCCATGTTGGCGTGAGCCCTAAAAGTGTGTTGGTTGTTGCATTCATATTGTTGCATAGTGTTTCTAAGTGCAAGAAGTATATGAAACATGTTAATATATCTTGTAGAAGTTTATGGTAAATTTTTATATTTTTTGAATATTTTTCTATTTTCCGAAATTCAAAATCTATTTATTTGAGGTACTTTATAATCTGTTTCAAAACATTTTCAAAAGTTCTAAATATGTTTTTTGAGTTCATTGGGTGCCAAATCATGTCTAGGAATTTTCCTAAAATTTTTTGGAGCCTTCGAGATATTTTTTGCACATTAAAAACGTTTCAGCCATTTTCTACAACTATTTTAATTTAAAAAATAGGATTATTACAAAAAATAAAATATCTTCAAATCTTATATATATATATATATATATATATATATATATATATATATGGATGGAACTCTCTCGTCGAACCCTTTCCAAATAACGAAACTGTTTCCCCAGATTCGATCACAATTCCCAGAATAGTTTGCCGAAGTTCAGGGCGGTTCCAACTTCGGCAAGCAATTACTTTCAATCTGTGTGTCATTGGCGAAATATGAGAGTACCGCTGCGTTCGTCTCGTCGAGAGCTTCGTCCCAGTGCTTTCGATTCATCGATCCAACCGTCAGTTCGTCGCCAATTAGTGATGGCAATGGGTACCCGAATACCCGACGGGTTTTACTCGATATGAAGGCAGGTACGGGATGATTTCTCTACCCACGGGTATGTTAATGGTTAAAAACATCTACCCATTGGGTAGACGGGTACAGGTTGGAACTACCCATACCCGTCTACCCATGGGTAAAATATACCCGCATCAATACAACTATAACCATCTAATAGAGCTCATCTTAGCTAAAATAAAACCCTTCTCTAGCTACCATTTGTCTAGATACCAAGTTATGTAATCATATGATTTGTTATATGTGAAGTTGAAGTTGTTTTTATATGTTTATTTAATATTTTGAGTGATTGGTATATTGGGATTTAAGACTTTCCTAGCGGGTACGGGTTACCCGACGGGTAAAAATACCCGCGCGGGTACGGGTATGGGTAAGATTTTATACCCGCGCGTATATATGGGTAACCCGACGAGTATAATTTTTTTTGATGGGTACGGGTATGGATGGTACTGCCCGACGGGTATGTACCCGTTGCCATCCCTATCGCCAATCGACGATTTTCTTCTCAGCTCCGCCGAACTCCGTCTTCTCCGGTGACCTTTCCCATTGTTGTCCATGGAATTTCTCTGCTTTCCCATGTGCGCAGCCTCTCTCTCTCCCTCCCCCCGGCGCCGCCTCTTGCCCCTCCCCCCTGCCCCCCAACGGCCCTTGCCCCCCTGCGGCGGCCGACCCTTCTCCCCCTCCTCCTTCCCTTGCCATGATGAGAGGAAGAAGATGGAGTGAGGAAGGAGATGGTAAATTTGCAAAATAGCCACTGGAATATTTTAAAACTGCGCGCAGAGAAGTAGTCTAATCTAAAAATACGATATCTTTTGTGTTTTAAATCTAATTCTCTCCGTTCAAGTCGCGTTATATTCATATTAAAATTGTCTACATGCTAGAAATTATTTTCTGCTGTTACATATTTTAAATAATTTATTAAATGTTTGTTTGACGTTCCAATTAAATCTAATTTAGGGTTTTTAACTTGCGCGTTTATAAATAAACACCAACATGGTTAATATTAACTAAAATATTATTTATTAATAATTAATTAGTATAAACACATTATCTATTTAATAGTCCTCACGTGTCGCGTTGGCCCACGCGCCATGCACGTGCTGTGCGCTTGTTGTTCGCATGCTGTCGTGCTGTTTCACACTGAAAGGGAAATGTGCCCTTGGGCCATTTCTAAGTATTTTGGTGATTGAGTGCCAACACAAGTGCTTAAATGTAAATCTATGACCATGAATGGACAAAGTGCAAATCAGGAGCAAAGGTATGTTTCCATGTCTTAGTACATTGGTTTTGTGTACTAATATACTTGTCTAAGTATCAGAAACAGGAAGAAGAAGAAAAGAGGGGAGTTGGCTGTGTTCAGCCAAGAGGCTGTTTCGGTCTGGAGCACCGGACTGTCCGGTGGTGCACCGGACAGTGTCCGGTGGTGCACCGGACAGTGTCCGGTGCGCCAGGCTGCCTCGAGCAAAGTGGTCGCTCTCAGGAATTCACCGACGGCGTACGGCTAAAATTCACCGGACTGTCCGGTGTGCACCGGACTGTCCGGTGAGCCAACGGTCGGCCGCGCGATCTGCGCGGGACACGTGGCCGAGCCAACGGTCGGAAGGGGGCACCGGACTGTTCGGTGTGCACCGGACTGTCCGGTGCGCCAACGGCTCCCAGATCTGCAACGGTCGACTGCGCCGTTTAAGGAAAGAAATCGGGCACCGGACTGTCCGGTGCGCCCGATGACAGAAGGCAAGATCAGCCTTCCAGAATTGCTCTCAACGGCTCCTAGCTGCCTTGGGGCTATAAAAGGGACCCCTAGGCGCATGGAGGAGCATATCAAGCATTCCTACAACATTCCTAAGCACCAAGACATCGATTCCACGCATTTGGTTCATTGTGATAGCATCTAGAGCTCTTGTTGAGTTGTGGACTCATTGAGTTGTGTTGCGAGCTCTTGTTGCGACTTGTGTGCGTGCTGTTGCTCTGATTTTGAGTCTTGTGTGCGTTGCTAGTTTCTCCCTTACTCCGTATTTCTGTGTGAATCTTAAGTGTAAGGGCGAGAGGCTCCAAGTTGTGGAGATTCCTTGCAAACGGGATATTGAAAGGCAAAGCAAAACACCGTGGTATTCAAGTTGGTCTTTGGACCGCTTGAGAGGGGTTGACTGCAACCCTCGTCCGTTGGGACGCCACAACGTGGAGTAGGCAAGCGTTGGTCTTGGCCGAACCACGGGATAAACCACTGTGTCATCTCTGTGTTTGATCTCTTGTGGTATTGTGTTTTGCTGAGACTCCTTTCTAGCCACTTGGCAATCATTGTGCTAACACCTAACAAGTTTTTTGTGGCTATAAGTTTAAGTTTTTACAGGATCACCTATTCACCCCCCCCTCTAGGTGCTCTCAATTGGTATCAGAGCCGTTCTCTTCAAGAAGGGACTAATCGCCCGAAGAGATGGATCCTAAGGGGAAGGGAATCGTGATCAACGACAAGGAGAAGGAGTCCTTCGTCAACGAGTCGAAGGATGACAAGCCTACTGACTCGGGCTCGGGCCACAAGCGTAAAGATGGGAAGAAGAAGAAGACAAGGCGCATCAAGGAGATCGTCTACTACGACGATAGCGATGAGTCGACTTCTTCCCAAAAGGACGACGACAACGACTACAGGAAGACGGTCAATTCGAACTTTTCATTTGATTATTCTCGTATTCCACATAGTTCGAATTCGCATTTGCTTTCCATTCCTCTTGGCAAACCTCCACACTTCGATGGGGAAGACTACGGCTTTTGGAGTCACAAAATGCGTAGTCACTTATTCTCTCTCCATCCAAGCATATGGGAGATTGTAGAGAATGGAATGAAATTTGATAGCTCGGATAGCCCTATGCTTATAAATGAACAAATCCATAGAAATGCACAAGCTACTACTGTTCTATTAGCATCTTTGTGCAGGGAAGAGTACAATAAGGTGAGCGGCCTGGACAACGCCAAGCAGATATGGGACACCCTCAAGATCTCTCACGAAGGGAACGACATCACCATGCTCACTAAAATGGAGTTGGTGGAGGGCGAGCTTGGACGATTCGCAATGATAAGGGGAGAGGAGCCAACCCAAACTTACAACCGGCTCAAGACCCTTATCAACAAAATAAGGAGCTACAGAAGCACGCGATGGACGGACCACGACGTCGTCCGCCTAATGCTAAGGTCCTTTACCGTTCTTGATCCTCATTTGGTGAACAATATTCGTGAAAATCCTAGGTACACCAAGATGTCGCCCGAAGAAGTTCTTGGAAAATTTGTAAGCGGGCGAATGATGATCAAGGAGGCAAGGTACGTGGACGACGCATTGAATGGTCCAATCCGTGAGCCTCAACCCATTGCTCTCAAGGCAACAAGGAGCAAGGAGACGCTACCTAGCAAGGTGGCGCAAATTGAGGCGGCCGGACTTAATAATGAAGAGATGGCCCTCATCATCAAAAGATTCAAGACGGTGCTAAAGGATCGCAAGGGACAACCAAGCAAGACCAAGACCAAGGGAAAGCGCTCATGTTTCAAATGCGGTAAGCTTGGTCATTTTATTGCTAACTGTCCTGACAATGATAGTGATCAAGACCAAGGGAACAAGAGGGAGAAGAAGAAGAATTATAAGAAGGCAAAGGGCGAAGCTCATCTCGGCAAGGAGTGGGATTCGGACTGCTCCTCGTCCGACTCCGACAATGAAGGACTCGCCACCACTGCCTTCAACAAGTCATCCCTCTTCCCCAGCGAGCGTCACACATGCCTTATGGCAAGGGAGAAGAAGGTGAGTACTCGAGACTCCACTTATGCTTCTTCTAGTGATAATGAGTCTAGTGATGATGATGACATAGATTATTCATGCTTGTTCAAGGGCTTAGATAGATCTAAGATAGATAAAATTAATGAGTTGATTGATGCTTTGAATGATAAAAATAGATTACTAGAAAAACAAGAGGATCTTTTATATGAGGAGCATGATAAATTTGTTAGTGCACAAAATTCTCTTGCTCTAGAAATTAAAAGAAATGAAGTGCTTTCTAGTGAATTATCTTCCTGTCATGAAACCATTGCTACCTTAAAAGGTGTTAATAATGATTTAAATGCTAAACTAGAAGTGGCTAGTAAATCTAACTCTTGTGTAGAACATGTTATGGTTTGCACTAGGTGTAAAGATTTTAATGTTGATGCTTGTAGTGAACACCTAGTTTCAATTTCTAAATTGAATGATGAAGTGGCTAGTCTTAATGCCCAACTTAAGACTAGCAAAAGCGAATTTGATAAATTAAAATTTGCAAGGGATGCCTATACGATTGGTAGACATCCCTCAATTAAGGATGGACTTGGCTACAAAAGGGAAGCCAAGAACTTGACAAGCCATAAGGCTCCCATCTCCGCCAAGGAGAAAGGGAAGGCCCCTATGGCTAGTAGTGTGCAAAAGAACCATGCCTTTATGTACTATGATAAAAGACAACCTAGAAATGCTTATAGGAGTTATAATGCTTACAATGATTTTTCTCATGCTATGTTTGCTTCTAGTTCTTCATATGTGCATGATAAAAATGGTGGTAGAAGGAATGTTGTTCATAATATGCCTAGGAGAGATGTTGTTAATGTTCCTAGGAAAGTCAATGAACCTTCTACAATATATCATGCTTTGAATGCTTCTTTTGCAATTTGTAGAAAGGATAGAAAGGTGATTGCTAGGAAGTTAGGGGCAAAATGCAAGGGTGATAAAACTTGCATTTGGATCCCTAAGGAAATTGTGACTAACCTTGTAGGACCCAACAAGAGTTGGGTACCTAAGTCCCAAGCCTAAATTTGCCTTGCAGGTTTATGCATCCGGGGGTTCAAGCTGGATTATTGATAGCGGATGCACAAACCATATGACGGGGGAGAAGAAGATGTTCACCTCCTACGTCAAGAATAAGGATTCCCAAGATTCAATTATATTCGGTGATGGGAATCAAGGCAAGGTAAAAGGGCTAGGTAAAATTGCAATCTCCAATGAGCATTCTATCTCTAATGTGTTTTTAGTGGAGAGTCTTGGATATAATTTGCTATCTGTTAGTCAATTATGTCATATGGGATATAACTGTCTATTTACAAATGTAGATGTGTTTGTCCTTAGAAGAAGTGATGGTTCACTAGCTTTTAAGGGTGTATTAGACGGCAAACTTTATTTAGTTGATTTTGCAGAAGAAGAGGCCGGTCTAGATGCATGCTTAATAGCTAAGACTAGCATGGGCTGGCTGTGGCATCGCCGCTTAGCACATGTGGGGATGAAGAACCTTCACAAGCTTCTAAAGGGAGAACACGTGATAGGTTTAACTAACGTGCAATTCGAAAAAGATAGACCTTGTGCAGCTTGTCAAGCAGGTAAACAAGTGGGAGGAGCGCATCACAGCAAGAATGTGATGACCACTTCAAGACCCCTGGAGCTGCTGCATATGGATCTCTTCGGACCCGTCGCCTATCTGAGCATAGGAGGAAGTAAGTATGGTCTAGTTATTGTTGATGACTTTTCTCGCTTCACTTGGGTGTTCTTTTTGCAGGATAAGTCTGAAACCCAAGGGACCCTCAAGCGCTTCCTCAGGAGAGCTCAAAATGAGTTTGAGCTCAAGGTGAAGAAGATAAGGAGCGACAACGGGTCCGAGTTCAAGAACCTTCAAGTGGAGGAGTTCCTTGAGGAGGAAGGGATCAAGCACGAGTTCTCCGCTCCCTACACACCACAGCAAAATGGTGTGGTAGAGAGGAAGAACAGGACGCTAATCGATATGGCGAGGACGATGCTTGGAGAATTCAAGACCCCCGAGTGTTTCTGGTCGAAAGCCGTGAACACAGCTTGCCACGCCATCAACAGGGTCTACCTTCATCGCCTCCTCAAGAGGACTTCGTATGAGCTACTAACCGGTAACAAACCCAATGTATCTTACTTTCGTGTATTTGGGAGCAAGTGCTACATTCTAGTAAAGAAGGGTAGAAATTCTAAGTTTGCTCCCAAAGCTGTAGAAGGGTTTTTGTTAGGTTATGACTCAAATACAAAGGCGTATAGAGTCTTCAACAAATCATCGGGTTTGGTTGAAGTCTCTAGCGACGTTGTATTTGATGAGACTAATGGCTCTCCAAGAGAGCAAGTTGTTGATTGTGATGATGTAGATGAAGAAGATGTTCCGACGGCTGCTATACGAACCATGGCGATTGGAGAAGTGCGGCCACAGGAACAAGATGAACGAGATCAACCTTCTTCCTCAACAACGGTGCATCCCCCAACTCAAGACGATGAACAGGTTCATCAACAGGAGGCGTGTGATCAAGGGGGAGCACAAGATGATCATGCGATGGAGGAAGAAGCACAACCGGCACCTCCAACCCAAGTTCGAGCGGTGATTCAAAGGGATCATCCCGTCGACCAAATTTTGGGTGACATTAGCAAGGGAGTAACTACTCGATCTCGATTAGTTAATTTTTGTGAGCATTACTCTTTTGTCTCTTCTATTGAGCCCTTCAGGGTAGAGGAGGCCTTGCTAGATCCGGATTGGGTATTGGCCATGCAGGAGGAACTCAACAACTTCAAGCGCAATGAAGTTTGGACACTGGTGCCTCGTCCCAAGCAAAATGTTGTGGGAACCAAGTGGGTGTTCCGCAACAAACAGGACGAGCACGGGGTGGTGACAAGGAACAAGGCTCGACTTGTGGCAAAAGGTTATGCCCAAGTCGCAGGTTTGGACTTTGAGGAGACGTTTGCTCCTGTGGCTAGGCTAGAGTCAATTCGCATCTTGCTAGCATATGCCGCTCACCATTCTTTCAGGTTGTACCAAATGGATGTGAAGAGCGCTTTCCTCAACGGGCCGATCAAGGAGGAGGTGTACGTGGAGCAACCCCCCGGCTTCGAGGATGGACGGTACCCCGACCACGTGTGTAAGCTCTCTAAGGCGCTCTATGGACTTAAGCAAGCCCCAAGAGCATGGTATGAATGCCTTAGAGACTTTCTAATTGTTAATGCTTTCAAGGTTGGGAAAGCCGATCCAACTCTCTTTACTAAGACATATGATGGTGATTTGTTTGTGTGCCAAATTTATGTCGATGACATAATATTTGGTTCTACTAACCAAAAGTCTTGTGAAGAGTTTAGCAGGGTGATGACGCAGAAATTCGAGATGTCGATGATGGGCGAGTTGAACTATTTCCTTGGGTTCCAAGTGAAGCAACTCAAGGACGGCACCTTCATCTCCCAAACGAAGTACACGCAAGATCTGCTAAAGCGGTTTGGGATGAAGGACGCCAAGCCCGCAAAGACTCCGATGGGAACCGACAGACACACCGACCTCAACAAAGGAGGTAAGTCCGTTGATCAAACAGCATACCGGTCAATGATAGGGTCTTTACTCTATTTATGTGCTAGTAGACCGGATATTATGTTTAGCGTATGCATGTGTGCTAGATTTCAATCCGATCCTAAGGAGTGTCACTTAGTGGCGGTGAAGCGAATTCTAAGATATTTGGTTGCTACGCCTTGCTTCGGGCTCTGGTATCCAAAGGGGTCTACCTTTGACTTGGTTGGATACTCAGATTCCGACTATGCTGGATGTAAGGTCGATAGGAAGAGTACATCAGGGACGTGCCAATTCTTAGGAAGGTCCCTGGTGTCGTGGAACTCTAAGAAACAAACCTCCGTTGCCCTATCCACCGCTGAGGCCGAGTATGTTGCCGCAGGACAGTGTTGCGTGCAACTACTTTGGATGAGGCAAACCCTCTGGGACTTTGGCTACAATCTGAGCAAAGTCCCACTCCTATGTGATAATGAGAGTGCTATCCGCATGGCGGAAAATCCTGTTGAACACAGCCGCACAAAGCACATAGACATCCGACATCACTTTTTGAGAGACCACCAGCAAAAGGGAGATATCGAAGTGTTTCATGTTAGCACCGAGAACCAGCTAGCCGATATCTTTACCAAGCCTCTAGATGAGAAGACCTTTTGCAGGTTGCGTAGTGAGCTAAATGTCTTAGATTCGCGGAACTTGGATTGATTTGTAGCATACATGTGTTTATGCCTTTGATCATATTCTTTATGCATTTTGTTGCTTAATATTGGTGCTCAAGTTGTACAAACACTCCCTGGACCTCACAAGTCCGTTGCAAAGTGATGCACATGTTTAGGGGGAGATGTGTTACAACTTGACCCTTTGAGACTAACCCTGTGCTTGAGTTTGATGCTTTAGTCTTAAAGAAGGATTGAAAGGGAAAAGGTGGACTTGGACCATGCAAGACTTCCACTGCACTCCGATGAAAAGAGTAACTTTTCCAAGTTCATCTTTAAATTCTTATTGCCTATTTTGCTCTTAATTGAAGAATTTGGTGAGGCAATGAGGTTAAAGGGCCAAGATTGATCCCGTTTTGGTGCTTGATGCCAAAGGGGGAGAAAATAAAGGCCAAAGTGATAAATGGATCAGCTACCACTTGAGAGATTTTGAAAACAGTAGAATAGAGCTTTTGGTTTGTCAAATCTCTTTTGTTGTCTCTGTTGTCAAAAGTTGGCCTCTTGTGGGGAGAAGTATTGATTATGGGAAATAGGGGGAGTTTTTGGAATCTTGAATCAATTTTCTTTGGAAAACCTCTCTTGATGTCTCTACAAGTGGATTTGACTTAGAGATAGGATTTTGAGGTTGATTTGAAAACAAACCAAGTGGTGGCAAAGGATGATCCATATATGCCAAAATTGAATCAAAATAAATTTGAGTTTTTATTTGAAGTGATATTGCACTTGTTCTAGTTGCTTTATGTTGTGTTGGCATAAATCACCAAAAAGGGGGAGATTGAAAGGGAAATGTGCCCTTGGGCCATTTCTAAGTATTTTGGTGATTGAGTGCCAACACAAGTGCTTAAATGTAAATCTATGACCATGAATGGACAAAGTGCAAATCAGGAGCAAAGGTATGTTTCCATGTCTTAGTACATTGGTTTTGTGTACTAATATACTTGTCTAAGTATAAGAAACAGGAAGAAGAAGAAAAGAGGGGAGTTGGCTGTGTTCAGCCAAGAGGCTGTTTCGGTCTGGTGCACCGGACAGTGTCCGGTGGTGCACCGGACAGTGTCCGGTGCGCCAGGCTGCCTCGAGCAAAGTGGTCGCTCTCGGGAATTCACCGACGGCGTACGGCTAAAATTCACCGGACTGTCCGGTGAGCCAACGGTCGGCCGGGCCAACGGTCGGCCGGGCCAACGGTCGGCCGCGCGATCTGCGCGGGACACGTGGCCGAGCCAACGGTCGGAAGGGGGCACCGGACTGTTCGGTGTGCACCGGACTGTCCGGTGCGCCAACGGCTCCCAGATCTGCAACGGTCGACTGCGCCGTTTAAGGAAAGAAATCGGGCACCGGACAGTGTCCGGTGTGCACCGGACTGTCCGGTGCGCCCGATGACAGAAGGCAAGATCAGCCTTCCAGAATTGCTCTCAACGGCTCCTAGCTGCCTTGGGGCTATAAAAGGGACCCCTAGGCGCATGGAGGAGCATATCAAGCATTCCTACAACATTCCTAAGCACCAAGACATCGATTCCACACATTTGGTTCATTGTGATAGCATCTAGAGCTCTTGTTGAGTTGTGGACTCATTGAGTTGTGTTGCGAGCTCTTGTTGCGACTTGTGTGCGTGCTGTTGCTCTGATTTTGAGTCTTGTGTGCGTTGCTAGTTTCTCCCTTACTCCGTATTTCTGTGTGAATCTTAAGTGTAAGGGCGAGAGGCTCCAAGTTGTGGAGATTCCTCGCAAACGGGATATTGAAAGGCAAAGCAAAACACCGTGGTATTCAAGTTGGTCTTTGGACCGCTTGAGAGGGGTTGACTGCAACCCTCGTCCGTTGGGACGCCACAACGTGGAGTAGGCAAGCGTTGGTCTTGGCCGAACCACGGGATAAACCACTGTGTCATCTCTGTGTTTGATCTCTTGTGGTATTGTGTTTTGCTGAGACTCCTTTCTAGCCACTTGGCAATCATTGTGCTAACACTTAACAAGTTTTTTGTGGCTATAAGTTTAAGTTTTTACAGGATCACCTATTCACCCCCCCTCTAGGTGCTCTCACACACGTCGCGCAATTCGTCTTGCGCCGTTAATTCGCCTCGCTTAGAGTCGCTAATATTATTTAAATTACTTATTTAACTGAGAACTGTTAGCATAATAGATTAATTAAAACTAGGTGATAACTCTAGTTACATTTGTTAAACATCGATTAATGCAAGTATGTCGAATTAAATGTTCTACTTCATATTTGTATAACGTAAACACAGTGACTTCTCAATCGTAGCTTCGATCTCGATGTTTCTTTTTCTCGTGCGACCGTAGAAGCGAGCTCTATTTCGTGTTGCCCGCTTTTATAATGTGCTCCCTTGTATGGTGTACTGTTATTTTCTGTTTCAAGAATATTGAATGTATGTTCGCACTTGACTAGATAACGTTCTGTTCGTGGAGTCCGAGTAAGTTACAGGAGAAGCCCCTAAGAAGCAGCAGTTTGGTGAAGGCAAGTGTCCTCTGACCTATTATGTCCTATTTACTTTATAATCCACTATCCCGCAAACTATAATTAACATAAGGATTGACTAACTTTCTATTTATCATGTCTTTGATTACCTTTTTGGGTTGGGTTATTATGACCAGCTACATGCTAGTGCTTTACCCTAATAAACGAACATAATGAGTATTACTTTCTGATACGATGATTCATTCTAATTATGATTATGAACTTGTCGCATTTTAGGGGGCTCGGGTTGTTTCCCGAGTACCTCTACCTAAGGACCTATTCGTTTAGAGACCACTCGAGCCAACAGTACAAACATGAGGGTGGTATGGAACACCCTTAGCTGATTACTTGGAGAAACCTGGGGTGTGGTTTGCTTCGCCATTGTACCATCAATGGGGGCTAGGGCATAGTGCTTGCTCTGCAAAGGGTGGGTGCCGAGGTTCATTCGGTTTGATTTTGTTACTCTCCCACCTTAGGGAGGAGTACTATGTTTGTATGACTGGCAAAACCTAACGGATGGCTACACACCAGGAGAATCTTTGTAAAGGCTACATAGTGATACCCTGCCAGGACACCTAGGAAGTGATCAACGAGGAGTAGCACTCTTCAGGCAGAAAGGGAATCACGACTTGTGGGTAAAGTGTCCAACCTCTGTAGAGGATTATAAACTACTATATCATTCGTGCTCACGATTAAGAATAGCCTTGGGATCCTCTTTGATTAGAGATACTCTAGATACATTGATGTTTATGGTTTAATGATGATGTCTATACTTATGAATTCTGGTACTTTCCTATCTAAGGAGGTGCTTTTTAGGATATCAAGTTGGGTTCTACGATAAAACTTGGCTTCCACTAATGATAAACACCTAACAAACTAAAAGCAACTGCTATGAGCTTAACCCCACATATAGCTAGTCCACTTCAGCCAAACAGGACATTTTCTGAGTACGTTGATGTGTACTCACCCTTGCTTAAACACCAAACACCAGGTTGTCCCCATTGCAACCATTGCTCAGGAGAAGATGAAGGCAACGAGGAGGATTTTCAGGAGTTTTAGGACTTCGAGGAGTTACAAACTAGATTAGCGGCAAACCCTAAGTCAGTTGCCTGTGAAGGCCTTATCTTACTATGTTTTGTTCATCACTTCGATTTCTGTTTAAGTTAATGACTATGTGGATGTTTCAGACATTATGATGTAATAAAGTAATACTTCTTTCTGCTATCATTTGAGCATTGTGTGATGATGTCTAATTATGTAATCGTTGTGTACATGAATTTCTGATCCTTGCATATACATGGTTCGCATTCACTTTACCTTCTAAAACCAGGTGTGATAGATTCGAATTGAGTTTGAAACCTTGCAAGGTAAAGCTAAACATCTGACATATAGGGGCACTCCGTCCCCACACACATCAGTTGTCCCCATCGATTCCCCGACAACAGAACATGCCCACTCTCCTAGGGTACAATGCTCCACTAACCCCGGCTGATCGACCGTGCAGTGAGCACACTTGTACCCACTGCACCATCGCTAGCATGGGAAACCACATTTCAGGGCAAGTGGGGATGTATGTCTGCGGGCAGGTTCACTTAGGTACTAGGCTTACCAATTTATCATATTTCTCAGCATGTGCTTAGTACTTTCAAACGCTTGACACAGGTATCCGCACGTTAATCCTTAATCTAATTTTGTCTCGTAGACAACGCATCCCCATGGATTCGTGTCCATAGACAATCATAATTTTGTTATCAAAATGGATACAACCAATTCCTGACCTCGCACGAGTGCTAGAAAAAACACTCGACTTCTACCGAGATCCTGAATTAGCATAGCAACTACTCGACTTAGCATACTAGTATCCATCTCAAGGGAACCTGAGTTCATGCAGCTAGGGTTTCAAGCAACTCCTACACTTAAGTGCACAATACAAATATATAAATATTAAGTGAAGTAAAATAACATATATAACGATTATGCATGAAACCAAGGCTTGCCTAGAATCCAACACTAGATAGTGTTTGCTAGAGAGTACTCGCTTGGCGAGCATCCACTGGTTAAGTCCATTCTTCTTCGGGTCGTCCACCAACTTCATCTTGTGATCAGCTCCATTTCACGTCCTTCATTTCGCACGATCATCATCTCTCGGTCCTAAATGGGATGCATGTTGCATATGTATGAATATGATGAAAGTAGCACAAGATACTTCAAGTACACGCTAGCGAACTAAACACTAAATAGTAAGACACTGCAACGACTATACGCAAGCGCTAGCTATCCATAAGTTATTGGGCACACAAAGTTAACATCACTGAGAAAGACGATGAACACTATCTATATTTATCCATTGCAAACACGGCACCATAAGTACAAGCATTTACCACATTCACTTTAATCATTCATTGGTTACTTTATTATTAAACAATTTAAGTACATCTAAATTTGCTATGGCTTCTATATAGGCAGACTTAGTTACTTTAAGTGTTGGTATTGTGTTACATGGAAACAAGAGAAAACATGCCTCAAAGTGGCTCTGTCAGTCGAGTTAGTAACGGGGATAGGGAATTCAAATGAAGTGCAGAAACTAAAACTGTGTTTCAGTGACATGGGGCCAACTTTGGCATCATGATGTGCTTGATCCATGGGGTTATGCATGGTCAATATTATATCAAGGTTGTTAAGCGTTGCATCAGGTACAACTTTGTTTAGGATCGAGCGGAAAGTTGCTTTGCAATTGTTGAAGAAAAGATCAATTGAAATAGCTCGGTCAGGCTGGCTGGGGACTCAGGTTTAGTTCACTGAACCAAGGATAAAAATGCCACCGTTAGACCGTTTGCTGCATGTGCTCACTGTGCACTGTGGTAAAAATCTTCTTTTACGTGGTGCATGCAAGCATGAGGTGTCACCATTCCGGCCGGTGCATTTACCTGGGCGCTCGACGTGGCCATCTGCTCTTCGCGGGCTCGCCAGCACGGCGGGAAGGCTTTGAGATCTTTTCAAAATTCAATCGGTTCCCTACGGTCTTCCTTCAAATTGAGCCAAGGCGCTGCTTCCTCATGCCTTTGCTCACCCGGTCACCCCAGAACCCATGCGCATAAGCCCAATTGTGTTAGCAACCCGAGAGCAAGTCATCTTCCCCAGCATCTTTCCCAGCGCTGCCGCGTCGAGCATCACCGTGGCCCGAGCTCTTCAGGTGAGCTTGACCATCATTGGCTTGCGTTTTAGTATCCTCTAGTACCAATGAAGCTCACCGACCTCCCCAATCGAACTCTACTATGGTAGACTAGCCGGAACATCGTATCGTCGTCGCAGAGCACCACCGTAGACTATCGCAATGTGGACAACCAACTCGAGCATTCCTCCAGTCGTCTCCGTTGCCGTTCCCGATTCTAGGTGGGCTAGTGATGCTTTCCCTACCCCTAATTTAAACTCTACAGTATCCTAGCTCCTAGCTCCTAGCTCTTGGACCGAGCTTGGCGATCCTCGGTGTCCGCCATGAACGTGTGTAGTCAGGACCGAGGACCTAGGTGGTCCCATTAGTACAATTTGGCTCTATACAAGCGGTAGGCTTTTTACATCACAGCCGGTTCGGTTAGAAAACCGCCTGGGATGTCCCAGGCTATTCGAACGCCTGTGGTGCTCTATTCTTTTCACAAACGGACCATAATGAAAAACCTGTGATTTGATTACCATATTAATATTTTAATTTTTAACAGAAATATAAAAAATACAATTTAAATGAATTAATATTTTAATTTTTAACAGAAATATGCAAATACAATTTAAATGAATTAATATTTAATTTTTAACAGAAATATGCAAATACAATTTAAATGATTTTTAATAGCACATATAGATAACTAGAGAGATTTTAAATTAATTGGCAACCACAATGCATAGTCGATCATACATGATAACAAATACAATTTGATTCGTACAATTTTTCATGAACTACCATTTTTCCGCATGTACGACTTTAAATTCTTATCAATTTTCTTTTCAACACGCTTGATTCTCTCTGAACTGTTAAAGACGAACATCTCTTCATACTTATTGTTTCCTCATCTCCGTCTCCCACATTCTCAACTCCAACAATTTTTTGCTTTCCAGAAATAACTACATGCATCTTCTCATCTGCTGGATCGAGTACATAGAACACTTGTGCAACACATTCGGCGAGAACCCACGGGTCATCTTTATATCCTACTTTCTTTAAGTCTACCAGTGTGAGTCCGTAGTTATCCACTATCACCCCCACAGGATGTTGTACCCATTGGCACTTAAATAAGGGTATTTTCATGCTTGGGCCATAATCAAGTCCCCATATTTCCTCTATGAATCCAAAATATGTGGTCTTCTGTCCATGTAGGTCAAAAGCATCGATACGAACACCTCTATTTTGTGCAACACTTTTCATGTCTTTTGATTTAGTGTAGAATGTGTACCCATTGATGTCATATGCTTGCCATGATGTCACAAAACACGATGGCCCAGAAGCCAAATTCTTCATTGTTTTCTCTTTCAAAGAGTCTCCGAATGGGATGTTTTTGTCCATTAACCATTCGCTGAAACGATGTTTGTGCTCCCTCATGATCCAGTCCTCTGTGCGGTTCTGATTTTCTTTACGAAGCTCATCCAGGTGTTCCTCTATGTAAGGCTCGGCTATCGTGAGATGTTGTAGTACACTACCATGAGCACAATGTACTAGCTTGTAATCCTCAACGCGAAAAGTTTTCCTGCCCATTCTCCCTCTCCCACATAGTTTACCCTCATGTTTAGGTACAGGCACACCTATCATTGTTCCGTCACTGATGTAATCTATACAACTCTCAATCACTTCTTCTGTAGTGTATCCCTCCATGATTGAACCCTCTGGGTGAGCGCGATTTCGCACATAACCTTTTAATACTCTCAGGTATCGCTCCAACTGAAACATATGATGTAAATATAGTGGCCCTAATATTTTTATCTGATCCACGAGATGTATGATTAGGTGTACTTGCATATCAAAAAATGATGGAGGAAGACACATTTCAAGCTTGCACATAGTCTCGATGATGTATGCCTTTAGATAGACCAAGTCTTCTAAAGCTATTACTTTTTGTGAAACCGCATTGAAGAAGTAACACAAGCGTGTGATGACAACTTTGACATGCTCTGTTTCGAGGGCTCTTACCGCAATTGGGAGGAACACCATCATCATCACATGGCATTCATGAGAGTTGTAGCCAAATAAAGACAAGTCCTTCATCCTGACTAGTTTGCTGATATTGGATGAGAAACCTGTGGGCACTTTGACCCCACACAAACATTTGCAAATCTTTGTTCTCTCCTCAACTGACAAGTTGAAGCTAGCTGGGGGGAGGTAAGGCTTCCCTTTGCCACTATCCACTGGATGAAGTTCCGGTCTGATTTGAAGATCTACTAGATCATTGCGTGATTTAAGTCCGTCCTTTGTCTTACTCGGCATGCCCAGCAAGGTTCCAATGATGCTGTAAAAAACATTCTTTGTTACATGCATCAAATCAATGTTGTGGCAAATTTCCATATCCTTCCAGTTTGGGAGGTACTTGAAAAAAATTGATTGCTTCTTGAAAGTTGTGTAAGTTGAAGGGTCAGTTCTCTTTCTCTTTTCTCCTTTGTTTTTTCCCTTTCCGAATACAACATGAATGTTCTTTACAATTTCAAAAACAAGTTTCCCACTATAAGGCTTTGGTGCACCTTCACTTTCCAGTTCATTGTTAAATTCCTCTTTCATCTTTCGGTACTTATGCTGCTTCATCAAGAACCGTCTGTGTCCTATGAACACCAACTTCTTGGATGATTTAAGGTACATGGAAGCAGTTCCATCGACGCACACTACACAACTATTCTTTCCTTTAGTCTTTTGCCCTGATAGTGTGGCGCCACCGGGAGAATCATGGATGGTAACAAATATAATTGCTCTTAAGTTGAAATACTCATGGCAATACTCATCCCATATTCTAACTCTTTCATTCCAGAGCTTTATCATATCTTCCATAAGAGGTTCTAGGAACACATCAATATCAACACCAGCTGATTTCGGACCTTGAATAAGAAAAGTCAACATAATGTACTTTCTTTTGTGACACAGCCATGATGGAAGGTTGTACATCGTTAAAGTCACGGGCCAGGTGCTATGTACACTTATTTTTTCACTAAATGGATTCATTCCGTCTGTACCCAAAGCAAATCTTACATTTCTGGTTTCTTTGGCAAACTCAGGATACATAAGATCGAAAATTTTCCATTGTGATGCATCAGCAGGGTGTCGAATCTGTTTGTTATTCTGCTTGCGATTTTCAGCATGCCAACGCATAAGCTTAGCCTCCCTAGGATTTGAGAACAAACGTTTTAAGTGATCAATTACTGGAAGATACCACATCACCAAAGCTGGGATCTTTGACTTCTTTTTTCCATCCATGTCATCAAAAGTGTCATCGTCACTTTCAGGTCCAATAGTGGATTTCTTGTTTTTATTTTTCTTCAGGAATTTTTTTACACAGTCTTGATTGTAGCTCTTCTTGTATCGACTGACATTGCAAACTGGGCATCTTGCTGCGTTCTCAAAATCGCCACGATACAGAATACAATGGTTCGGACATGCATGAATTTTTTGCACACCCAGAGCTATGGGAGATATAAGCTTCTTCGCTTTATAAGTGCTTGTTGGTAGTTTGTTGGGTTTTGGTAGTAATTGGGACAGAAAATTCAAAAGATCTGTGAAGCTAGTATCAGACCATCCAGCGCTAGCCTTCAACTTAAGAAGTTCTAGAATTGTACGCAGTGTAGTAAACTCTTTGTCACAACCCTTTGATTCATCATATAAAGGTTCTTTTGAGGCACTTTCCAGTCCCTCCATTTTAGATAGCCCTTTCTGCGATCCCACAGAACTCAACATTTCTGGTTCCATATGGCGCAACATCTCTTCGCAATCAAATTCTTCAAAATCTTGATTAGCATCCACATAATCCACTTTACCATCAACTTTAAGATCTAAAATTCCGACAACTCTCTCGTCATTACCAGGCACTTCACACGGATCCAACTCACCATGTTCTGACCATATCATGTAATTGTTTTTAAACCCTCTTTTTAGCAGATGTGATTGGATTACTCCTGTATCTTTCCTAGCTATCTTATTATCACAATCGATGCACGGACATAATATCTCCTTACTCTTTCGCAAATTCGCGTGCTTGTTGGCCGCTTCAATAAAGCTTCTCAAATTTCGAATGTACGACAGATGTGGTCTTGGCACATTGTACATCCAACCTCGGTCCATTACCTATCCCTATATTGATTAACGTCAATATCGAGATGTACCATGAAAAAATAAATGTACATGAAAGTGAAACAAGATCATATTGAGATGTACCTAGCACATGATACAAAAAATTTAAAATATCCTTAATTAATTGAATTTAATCCCTAAATCATGAACGAATTAATGTGCATGAAAATGAAACAAGATTGCAGCAATATAGGTACCTTGAGGTGAGACAACTCTTTATAAAAAATCTTTAAATTAGATCAACTACAAGTCCAAATCTTGGAATTCCTGAGTTTTTCTTCAATTCCGGTCTATATTACAAAATTGAGGCAAAAAATCGTATCAAAATGAGAAAGAAAACAAAAGAAGATCATATATATATGCATAAACTCTTGAAATCAATCAATAAACTCAAAAACTAAACCTTCTCCCCGTAGATCAAAAAAATCCGCCGCAGTGCGCAGCCTGGCGGCGTGTCGGGCTCCGGGAGTTAGGGTTCCTGCTGGAACCACCGAGCCTTTTATACTATATACACATCACAGGCGGATTTTTAGAAAAATCGCTTGTGATGTATAACATCACAAACGCTTTTTTGTTTCGACCGCCTGTGAAGTTTACATATCACATGCGGTCGAAATAGAAAAGCGCTTGTGATGTTATACATCACAAGCGGTTTTTTCTAAAAATCCGCCTGTGATGTGTATACAATATAAAAGCCTCGGTGGTTCCAGCAGGAACCCTAACTCTCTCTCGGAGCTGATACTGCGCCGCCAGGCTAATACTGCGCCGCCGTCCCCGTCCCCGTCTCCGAGCTGTGAGTGCCCGCCACGCCATCGCCGAGCCCAAGCGCCACCGTCCCTGTCCCCGTCTCCGAGCTGGGCGCCGGTCACGCCGTCCCCCGAGCCCAACACCGCCGTCCCCGAGGCCCAACGCCGCCGTCTCCGAGCTGGGCGCCCGCCACGCCGCCGTCCCCAAGCCCAACGCCGCCATCTCCGAGGCCCAACACCATCGTCTTCGAGCTGGGCGCCCGCCACGCCGCCATCCCCGAGCCCAACGCCACCGTCCCCGAGCCCAATCCCGGCAGGTTCTGTCTCTCTCTCTCTCCACTCTCTCTAACGATTCTTCAGCTTGTGGTGGCCTCCGAAACCGACGACTCGTGGTGGTTGCTGCGCAGTTACATTTTCTCTCTAATCCGAGATTCGGAAGATCAAGTGATTGGCATGTTACCTGTTTTTGTTGTTGTAGATAATTTATTTGTGAATGGTCCATAGGTCATAGTTTGTCCATCATTTTGATATACCGTTGCTTGGATATAGGTCATAATCTGCTGCTGCTATCCTCAATGGGATCACTGCCAATGTTTGACGACTCTTGTGCTTGCCCTAAGCCCTTCCTGACCACCATGTTCTTCGATTCCCTGACCACTAGGAAAACGTCCTTGAATTGAAGAACCGCCTTTGAAACAAACAGAGAAGGTTTGGTATAGTAATGTCTTTTAAAGTAATGTCTTTTGTTAGTTTGCTATAGTATAGTGATAGGATTTGAACCTATATGTTGCATAACTCTTTTGCGATAGATAGAAACATATATTAGAGGCATTAGCACATACGCTAGAATGAAATGCTTCTTACCTACGACGCCACCTGCATCTGTGTGCATTATACGAAGCTATATATTCTTGTTGTGCCTTCATGTCCGTACTAGTACCCTATGGATAGCAATGAAGACAAAATCCATGTGGTAGAGTGCCTAGAACCAAAGTTATGTGGAGCAATGAAGTGCATTGTTGGCACACATGAATTCCCTGTGCTTCCCAACCCTATGTTATAAGACTTGTTCTTATCTCCCTTCTTTGACTTGTTCATAGCCATGACAATGTTATTTGGACCCCTCTTTTTGCCCTATAAGCCACATCCTTGTTTTCCCTCTGATCCCTGCCTTTGTTGCGATCTCAATTTTGATTGTGAGACTTGGTCATTTTCAGTTTCAGAGATAGAAAAAGAGCCATTTGACATGGTTGAGAGCTCAGTTCGAGTCATCGAGACACATGTCGACATCATTCGCAGTCTAGTGACTGATGGGGTTGTGGATACTAGTGAACCGGAATTAGTGTACACACTTAAGACCACTTTGTTTCAAATTGGAGATGTATGCGACATGCTTGAGAAGTGTGCTCTGTCCATCAAAAAGTATGCTGACTCCAAGAGGGCTAAAATTATTCAAGATGAAGCCGTGCAATATGCTGAAGATGATGAAGCTACAGATGATTTGGAGGAACTCCCAAGCCCAGATCTCCTTACTCAAGCCGACATATTGGAAATATTTTGGAATTGAGTATGATAGCGACCAGTCAAGGGGTTGTTGATGTTTAGTCCTAAACAACACAATATGAGTATCGTAGGTTTCACTCTAGGGTTGTAGTACTGGTATGCACAAGGTTGTAGTACTGGTATCCCTACCTTTGTTGCGATCTAAATTTTGATTGTGAGACTTTTCTCATACTCTCTCTTTAGCATTATTCTAGTTGTCGATCATGTCAAAAGCTTGATAATGTATTTTGTATGAACCTCTTAGAGAGTATCAAGTCAATGAACTATCTTCGAGTACTATTGGGAAGTGGATGTCTTTGATGTATTTGTTTTCCCTAGTGATATCGATGGTGCCGAGTAGCACCAAATTTGGACTTGTGTTCATATCTATAGATGCTAGTAGTTGAGCACTAGCGCCTACAATCTTGACTACCTCATCCCTATTATCTGTTTGGGACTTATATGGAGAATGGCTTCGGCTGAATGCCTGAATCGGGCCGGGAAGCACGGAGCAGATAGAAGTGCACTTTCCAATGCAGTTAGACAGAGAAGGCATGGCTGTGATGTTATAATGCTGAAGGACCCCAAGAAGATATTATGGCCTGTCATTTACCACCACTGCCCGTTATTTGTTGGCTTCACCGAGGGCTAGAAACATTTGGTGGCAGCAAATGACCTTCGGGCTGGGGACGTCTGCGAGCTTGTTAAGGGGCCAGACGATGGTGAGCCGGTGTACTCTATCCGGATGTGTGGTCACAAAATTTAAAGCTGCCTCGGCTTCATCTGTGCGCTTCTCAGTGCACAGATGAAGCTCGGGCGGCTTTAAATTTTGTGACCACACATCTGGATAGAGTACACCGGCTCACCATCGTCTGGCCCCTTAACAAGCTCGCAGACGTCCCCAGCCCGAAGGTCGTTTGCTGCCACCAAATGTTTCCAGCCCTCGGTGAAGCCAACAAATAACGGGCAGTGGTGGTAAACGACAGGCCATAATCTCTTCTTGGGGTCCTTCAGCATTATAACATCACAACCATGCCTTCTCTGTCTAACTGCATTGGAAAGTGCACTTCTATCTGCTCCGTGCTTCCCGGCCCGATCCTGCTCTGGAATTTCGTCCTTCGTAGGCAGTAAAGACTCTGGGACCTCACAGTTACAAGACATTCTGCCTTCCTGTTTGGGGAGGAAAGGAGGGACACGGAGGCGGGTTTGGACTCGATTTCTTTTGAATCACCTTTTCTCCAAGTTCCCTTATTGATGGAACCAGTATATCAGACTAACAGTATATCCTCGGTCGACCCCCTTATTGATGGAACCAGCTATGCACTAGGTACCTACTAGGATGGATGTGGTCTGCACCAGTGCGTCTAACAGAGTTGATGAAGACGCGACCAAACTTGAATGGCAGACAACGAGCAGCTCCGGTGAAGGGAGCGAGGAGGATAGTTCTAGTGACGACAATCCTTGTCCTCCTATACCTCCAAGGAAGAAAAAACATTAGATGAGCTTGATGCCGACTATATTCCCAACAATGAAGAGGTAAATAGAAATATGCTGACTATATTCTAAAATAATGTTCATATATGAAAGGCCATTAATTGTTTCAATATATAGATTTCAAATGAAGAGAAGAAAGAGGATGCATGTTCTACACGAAACACGGAGGATGCTCCGATGCCTGAATCATTCGTTTCACATAAGCGGAAACGAGGGCAACGAGGTCCCAATCAGATGAAAGAAGGTGCAGTTATGTACGTAACAAAACTAAATGCAGAGGGGTTTCCTGAAGAACCACTTGATGTGGTTACAAAGTTTCGAAATTCCTGCGGGTCTACTGTTAGAGATATAGTGCCAATCACACTTCAAAAATAGAAGGATTTAGATGAAGACACCCGCAATAAGCTATGGGCTAAGTTGTCTGAGTCATTCAAGGTCCCAAAAGGAACAGAGGATGCAGTAAGGAAGTCGATGCTCTCTGCTATGGCCAAGATGTTTCGTGGGTGGAAGGCCGAGATGAATAGGGAATTTGTTAAGAAGAATAAGGTTCCTCCGCCTAAGAAAATGGGGAAAATCACTCAAGCTCAGTGGGAGGAATTTGTTCATCAGAAGACCGAACTGAAGGCCAAAGAACTGGGCGAAACTAATTCTTAGAGAGCAAAGATGAACAAACACCCCCATCGCCTGGGGTCAACCGGATATCACCATGAAGTTGTGCAGTGGAACAGGATAATCGAGGAAGCTATAGCTAACGACACTTTGGACCCAATATTAAAAGATATCGATGAGCGAGCTATTCGTTGGATCTTAGGTCGGGCAGGTTTGAGTGAGGACGACAAACTTTTGCATCCAGAATTGGTAGGCGAAGTTTCGACAAAAATTCAAGAATATGCAGATAAGAGAAAGAAGGGCGAATTTAAGCCTCGAAGGAAGAATGACATACTAACTGCAGCACTAGGCAATCCTGAACACACTGGACGGGCTCGGGGAATCTCTTCTAAGATTTCCTGGAGAGAGGCGTTTCCAGAGTATGCGGCGTCATATAGGAAACACGAGAAGTCGAAAAGGACCCTTGAAGAGACTATTGATGAAAGGGTACAAAAGGCTATTAATGACGTGATGAACAAAATGAAGAAAATAGAATGCCTATCATTTGAACTCAAGTCAGGCCACATGAGTCCACCTATAGTCCCTAGCAGCGTAGGATCTGTGCAAGAATTCGTATCGGGCACCAAGTAACCTGTAGACGATATTGTTGAGGACAAGCCTTGCTTTCTTCATATTCCAATCAATCGATCTGGGACAAAAACAAAACAAGCTGCTACTGGTTTGGTAAAACCAGGACTTGTTAACTACAAGGATAATCCTGTCCCGCCACACTATGTTGTGGTCCAAGTTCTAGAGATCACAGACAGTGGTTGTGAAGATTGGGAGATAGACTTTCCAGTTGAGGGGATCATACCTTTGCAGGAGGCAATGAACGAGTTGGTCCTTTGGCATCTACGCGACATCAAGTTGGGTGATGAGCCGATCTTAAGCCGTGTATCGCGTCATAAGTCACCAACGCCGAATTCAACACCAATGCAACAGAAAGGTAGTTCGATCATTCCATACCCCATGGTGCAGGAAAATATAGCACCGACCTCCTGAAAAATCATTGAAACAATCATATCACCTCTTGCGAAGGAACTCGACGAGGGGGACGTAGACAAAATTGTTCCTCAGAATGTCGACGCAAACATCAAAAAGGAAGCAAAGGTTGACACCAATGTTGAAGGGCCAACTACTTCAAAGAAAATTCATCAGCAAATCGCCACTGACGATGTCAAGAAACCGTCAGAATCAGTGGCACGCTACCTGCAAAAATTGCAAAGAGTTATGACAAATCAATCAAAAGCAGAATCAGCATCTCGTGGAGTACGCACACGGTCCCAAATAGACTATTTCGAAGTATGGGAAGAAGATGGAATGATTCATACTCGAGAATCATTACGTCTTAAAATCAATATCCCGATATACAAGAAGGAGGTTGTTCCTCCTAAATTTGTGAATGGGAGGCCGTTCTTGACGACGGTGCAACTTTCTAAGTTGTCGACTCCGGAGATTAGAATGCATGAGTGGTACATGGTGGCTAGCAACAAATACAAACTCGAGGACTTCACATTTGTTATGCTAGAAGATGCATTTTGGAGCAAAGATAATATAGATCATGTGCGGCATTTATTCTTTGACGATCTCTGGTCGTTGTACCACCGACAAAGGATGGAAACCAACTACTTAACCCTCTTTTGCTTGTAAGTACCTCTAAACTTTCATATTTGTTAGTTTTGTACACGCACACATAAACGAGAGTCTAACGATTAACACTTTTACACGTAGGATGCAATACATGGATGATAAGAAGAAACAACTTAAGATAGGGTTTCTTGACCCATTGATGATATCCCAAGCTCGCTACAAAGAAGTTGCTCGGAGAAATGGAGAAGAATACAAAGACTTGGATGATGATGAATTTGAGAAAGCCGTCAAACAGAATCAGAGAAAGAAAATGAAGGTAATGGCGGCATACATTGGATGAGCCATGTATAATCATGTACAACATGGCAAGGACTTAATAATAGCTCCGCACCACTTTAAGTAAGTTCTCGACATGGTTTTGAACTACAAATTATGGCAATCGTGATCTTAACATGTGTTTTCGTCTATGTCTATATAGTGACCAATACATTTGTATCATGATCTTTCCAAAGCATGGTAAAGTCGTGGTCTTCGACTCACTGAGAATGAAAAAGGCTACGTATAATGACTTCTTGAAGATTTTATAGAAGTATGATTATTATTGCACACTTGTACTTATTACAACTTAACAAATGTATTCTTAATCTCACAATGCTATTCTTATATGCAGTGCATACCGTTTTTATTGGAAAGATCTTGGCGGCGAACATCCAGAGGACAAACCTAATTTGTCAATATCATTATTTCCATATGGTGACAAAAAACCTCCGGGTACTGTCCTATGCAGTTATTATGTATGCGAATGGTGTTGTGTCACCTTCCATTACATGGTCAATCGTGATGATGTAAGTTCGCTATCATTGTCTATGTTGCAATTTTTATGTTATATTGTTGCTCATCACATTACTCTTAGCACTACTTGCTTTTTGCTTTCATTGCAGGTTCCTAAATCCAAGATCAATGCTGAATGGTTAGAAAGAGATATGGTTTCCGTCGGCGTGGCTAAGGTTGTAAAAGACTTGCTTTACTTTATGCGCCGTGAAGTTCTTCATCAACAAGGGCTATTCTACAATACAAATGGAAATTTGCAACACTTCCCAGAACTAAGTTTGTACACGATATCACACAGTGTTTAGATCTTTAGTTAGGAACTTTACATGTTTAGTTGTCTATGGAACTTTGAGATGTTGAGTTGTTATGCAACTTGATATGTGTATAAATCTGTGTATGGAACTTGATATGTGGATGAATCTGTGTATGGAACTTGTTATGCAACATATCTGTGTTTGAATCTGTTATTAATTTTGTATATGAATCTGGAATCTGAATATGAATATGGAATCTGTATATTGAAATACAGTCGGACCTATATTTAAAACCGCATGTGATATGTGGCTAACACAAGCGGCTAGGATTAGAAACCTCCTGTGATGTGTGTCTATCACAGGCGGTTCCTTTAAACTAGACCGCCTATGATGTGTGTCTATCACAAGCGGTTTTTGATTGACCGCCTGTGATGTTGTTTTACATCATAGGCGGTGCACCACAAGCGGTTTCTGGAACCGCCTGTGTAGAGGCTAACTGGACCTGTACAGAGGTACACTGTAGTAGTGTCCAATTTTCCTTAGGGCAATGGTCGGTTAGGCTCGGAGATGGAGCTCGAGTGCTCGCTACCTCGAGAGGAGGTCATCGTCGGTGTGTCTAAGTACCTTCAGCTAGGTGTTCGATCGGCGTCTTGCCACGGTCCCGAGATTGTAAAGGAGGAAAGGGAACAGGGACCTTTAGGTGATGTGTCATGTCTCGAATAGAGCTTGGGGCTCGTTTCTGATTATTTGAATCGCCAGGGGCCTCGTTGTAACTCGCGTGCGGGCGCGGGCTTGGGCTTGGGATGTGGGAGCCGGTTTTTGGTGTGATGGGTCGATTCGGACCGGTTTCGGCCAGTCCTATTCATACTTTTCCATTCTCTTTTTCTGGCAACTCGTGAAATCAATAAAAAATAGCAAAACAATGGTAAAAATATTAGACCAATTTTGTTAGACTAATTCATAAATCACGTAGTATTTAATAAAAATATTTTCAAGATTTTTGTTACAAATAATAAATTCTCTAGCACTTCAAGGAGCTTATGCAAAGCCTATTAGAATTTTAGAAATATATTAGTAGTTCCAAAGGGTGCACTAGCCCTTCTGCACCCCATCAAGAAGCCCTCAAGGATGCACCAGTCGCCATGGACCAAGATGACAACAAGGATGACCTACTGGGGAAAGTATGGTGGATTACGGGACATCGCTAGAACACCTATGTATGGAAGTTAATGTCATTACATTCTCAACAGATTATGATATTATTGGAAATGAAGAACATGCGGTTACTCCGTTTAATTTTGGTCCTAAAGTAGTGGTCTTCACCAAACCCAAGTAATCGGTCAATCATTTGAAGTCGCTCTATGTGTGTGGCTACATTGATGGGACACCGATTTCTAGGATGCTGGTTGATGGTGGAGCGACAGCCAATTTCGTGCCTTTTTCTATATGTGCTTATCCACCTAATCACGCAGATTCTATTGAGGAATGCCTAGGAACGGGTCTAGACCTCCCCCCTTTATATATGAAGGGTACTGCCGATTGCGCCCACCTATAATTGAACCAATAAATCAAACATTATATCATTTCCTTTACTTTCTCGTCCTAGGAGTAAAAGTACTCTAGCCTTACTAATAGTCTTTCAGGACCTATTTCTTCATCCCTAGGTGACTTTACGCAATCTGGGGATGCCATGGGTGGCCTGTCAACCTCAGAGCACCTCTAGAACTCTCCTCCCCGAGGGGATGCCTCCATGGAGGAGAGACCTAGGGTTCTACGTCGCCAGAAGACTCCCTGCACCATCGTGGACCGTCCGAGCTCTAGGCACGGACTATCTGGTGTGACGTAGAGAGGAGACACTCCTGTAGCAAGGTTGTGGACCGTTCAACCTCAAGCCGCGGAGCGTCCGCGCTCCCCAGAGAGCACCGCCAGGAGGTACACCCCTAATTTTGGCCTCAAATCGGAGCCAACACCGACCACGTTCCAGTGCCCGTTTCTTTTTGAGAGTTTGAGAACCCATGTGACACAACATGCAAAGTTCGAACTCTTATAGAAACTATATATGGTGTCCAGTTGAAGTCGGTACTCACTACAGGAAATGCATAAATTTTCGTGGGCTGAAATATTTTCGTCGGCGTGCCCACGAAAATACGGCAGTTATTTTCGTCGGCCTCTTGACCGACGAAAATAGTGGTTATTTTCGTGGGCCGCAATATTTTTGTCGGCCGGCCCACAAAAATAGCCACTATTTTCGTCGGCCTCAGTTAGGCCCATGAAAATAAAGCGACCCTAAATCCCCGGTGTCGCTCGATTTGAATCCAATTTGCCGGTCCCCCGCCGCTCGCCGCCCCTCGCCGCGCTACCCCTCGTCGCATCGCCCCTCGCCGCACGAGCGCCCGCCCCTCGCCACGCCGCCGCCAGCACGCGCCACTCCTCACCGCGCCGCCGTCCGAGGCGCCCCGCCCGCCCCTCGCCGCGCCGCCGCTCACACGCCCGCCGCCGAGGCCGCTGACGTTGACACGCTTCCAACCTTCCGCGTCCGTCGAATTTGAACCCGCCCAGGCTCCAGACACGCGCCGTCGACGTCCTCCCGCGTTTGCTCCGGTATGGTCGCCACCGTCAGGATCCTTCTACCCAGTTAGAACTAGTTTGGAATTTTGGAAACGCATATCGTGATACTGAATTTTGGAAATAATGCTATTGTTTATGAGCTCATGGAGCACTTCGGTATGTAGAACCATAGTATATGTCTACTGATTGTATAAAATTTTGACTAAATAAGGTTTGTTCCAGTTAGAACTAATTTGGAGATTTCCAGAGAGATTGAATGGAAAATTAAGCTAATTTTTCTCTTGATATTCGGGAATTCCGAAGGGGATTTAAACTTCTAAATTAGTCCTTAATGCAATCTATGTACCTGTTGTTGATTCACGGCCAGTCATTTATGTCAAAACTACACATACCTAAAATATTACCAGCCATGTGAATTTTGTTCTGTGAATGTTATAAAATATTTCCAGAGAGATTAATGACCATTAATTGTTATATTGTTATCTTGTCATATTGTGATTAAGATTTGAGTTAACTTGTCGAGTTTAACTGTTGATTGCTTTAATTCAAATTCATATTTGTCTTCGAGTTATTTTTTAATGTTTAGAGTTTAGTTTTAATCATTAACCGTAGCGAACCGTATGCGTCACCCGTTCGGGAACGACGAACGTCACATTGGCTTGTGAGGTTCGCCGTTCCGGAATTGTCCACGTATTTTGGATAGCCTGAGAGTGTAGTCCGATGCTTGTGATTTGTGACATGTGCCTTACGATTGACGTGGAATTTCGGTTGTGTAACCCAGTTGTTCTCCAACACACCATGTTCAGGCGTGTGCTTGGAGAGCAGCGGGGTTATGTTGCCGAAATTTCGCGGCAATCGTAGGCTACACGTCACAAATCACAAGCATCGGCCTACACTCTTGGGTGGGTTTAGGGCCTTTACCTAATAGGGAGTTCACCTAAGCCACGGATGATCGTTGATGTTCTTTGTCTTTTGTTTAGCCTTTGAAATGGACGGTGATCGGAGGATGATGTATGATGGGTGGAGAAAGGATGGGGCACATTCGAATGAATGGATGATTGTAACAAAGGCTTTTCTTGAGCACGCTTTCAAAGATGCAACTGGTTGTCTAGTGAAGTGTCCTTGCAATCGCTGCGAGAACAAGTGGCCTCAGAAGAAGGAAGAAATGGAGAAACACCTTTGCAAAAGTGGGTTTATGCCGAACTACCTTGTATGGTACCGGCATGGAGAGTCTATTGGACACGTTGACGTGGAGGTGGAACTTGATGACGATCATGATATGATGGACGACATGTTGCATGATCTTGGTAGGGAGGTAGAAATGAACGCTGAGGAGCTGGGGCAGCTTCCACGCGATGCTCAGGAATTCTTCCGGCTACTCGTCGCGGGAGAAGAGAGACTACACGAGCACACTCAGATGTCAGTTCTTGGGACTCTCATAATACTAATGGCGATAAAGTCGAAGCACAACATTTCAAACAGTGCTTACAACGACATCGTCCAACTGATGGGCGAGGTTCTCCCGGAGAATCATAAGTTGCCAAAGAATATGTACTTCGCAAAGAAGATGTTGGCTGGTCTTGGGATGACATATGAGAAGATCAACGTGTGTCCCAACAGTTGCATGCTATTCTTTGAGGAGGATGACAAGCTGGACCGTTGTAAGCATTGCGAAGCTTCTAGATATGTCGAGGTGACAAATGATGAGGGTGAATTGGTAGTTACGAAGGTCGCAGCTAAGCAACTTCGTCGGTTGCCCATCATTCCTCGGCTTTCAAGGTTGTTCCTCAACAAGGAAATAGCTCTGCATATGACGTGGCCAAAGAATGGTGTACGTCTCGTCACTGATCCAGACATAATGGTCCATCCGTCGGACGGTGATGCGTGGAAGGCATTTGACGAGTTTGATCCTGAATTTGCAAACAACCCTAGGAGTGTACGGCTTGGTCTATCGACAGACGGATTCACACCTTTCAATAGCAGTGCAAGCCCTTACTCGTGTTGGCCTATCTTCATTGTGCCATATAATCTTCCTCCTGAGTTGGTCAATAAAAAAGAGTTCATGTTCCTTGCACTAGTCATCCCAGGCCCCGAGCATCCAGGGCCAAAGCTGAATATGTTTGTTCGCCCTTTAATTGAAGAGCTGAAACAATTGTGGAGAGGTGTGAAGGCTTATGACAGCCATACTGAAAAGGAGTTTACCATGCGCGCTGCTTATTTGTGGTCAGTGCATGATCTGCTGGCGTATGGAGATTGGTCTGGATGGTGTGTTCATGGTCGGTTGTGCTGTCCCATATGTATGAATGATATGGATGCATTCAGATTGAAGCATGGTGGGAAAGTGTCATTCTTTGATGCTCATCGACGTTGGACTCCATTCAAGCATGATTTCAGGAGTTCGCTTACTTAGGTATAAGAAGAGCAATGCGCTTGGTTCGAGACCTACCGAGAGGAGGCTCATCCGGCCGCATGGAGAATGGTGGGGCTTATTTCTGTTGTATTAATTTTTTAATGTGAACGTGATTGCACTGGTTTACTTGTTTTATTAATGTTTGTAGGTCATGGAAAGACTTGACTTGGGATGGTACAGACAGACTTCCCAAGGTGAATGCGGTGTTGGGTAGCCTTTGTCGCTTCTACTACCCTGGCATGGTGGAGCTCAATGGCGAGAGGTTCGCGGCTATGCAGTGGGCCGACTGGGGTCTGAAGGACTATGTCCAGCCAGGGGAGCCAGGGGAAAGCAGTAGCAGAGGGGGAACTTTGGAACAAAGACGAAGGACTTGTAAGGTGGCTGTGTGGGACGAGTTCTGGGTGAGTTTACTTTTGTATATAAGCAATTCACTGAATTATTGCTTCTCCTAATCTTACTTTAACTTAACATCTCCGTTGATATGTAGGAGAGGTTCCAATTGCCGAATGAGATCGAGGAGGATCAGGCTCAGTGGGCACGTGTGAAGAGGCACTTTCGGAAGTGCGTTGATAAGGTCATCAAGGATGCCATGTACAATGCTCGCATCGCGGCCGTCAACTACTACTACAAGAAGATAAAGGGGCAGAACATGAGCAAATCAAAAGGGGCCAATGAGATCTACCTCACAGAGGAGCAGTACCTGGAGAGCGTTGTGGATTGGCTTGCGAAGGACATGGAAGCCTGGAGGTGGTTGGCTAAGAGATGGGCGTCGCCTGAGTGGATTGCAGAGTCCCAGAAGCACCGTGCCAACCGTGGCACTGAAGGACCAGGGCACAGGTACGGCGCCGATGTACACCTTGGTACCGCACGCCGCATGGTAAGTATATAAATCAAACTTGTATGTTACATCTATGAAAATTCTATGGTTTAACTCTTCTTTTTCATGCAGGAAGCTGAAAGTGGAGTTGCTCCAAGTTTTATGGAGGTTTACGTCCGTGGTCACCATGGCCCTGATCCGGCGAACCCTGATGTGCTATGCAGCGAGGCAACAAGGGAGAAAATGGTAAACATGTTTGTATTTATGAATTAAATTGCATGTTTTGTGTCTAACTCCAACTCTAACTTTCTTTGCAGAATGCATATGGGGAGTGTTGGGGACTTGTTCTCAAGTGCTATGAGTTAAGAACAAGGCAACACAGAGAATGTTAAATGATAAAATTCTTCGTCCTTTGAAGCATTATTTCCCTTAGGATATAACGATCTTCAGACGAAGGTCATGAAGGACGAACCTTCATCATCACAGTATACATTAATGAAAGACGAAGCATATGAAACATAAAAGATAGCATGAATAATCATATAACATCATCAATTTAGCTTTTTTATATCATCATAGAAAAATAGAGACAATATCGAATTACAAATGTACCTTCGGCTTGGAAGGAGATGAAAATACAAATGTGACGCAAAAGCAAATGCCAAATCAGCGTGAACAGTACGGGAGTACTGTTCATCTATTTATAGACGTGGGACGCAGCCCATGTAAAATTACATTCATGTCCACTACATTTGCTAATGACTTATGAGGATCTGTCAAAGCCTAAGTAGTCTTTTCATCTTTAAGTCGGTTCCCCTTTCTGCCACTATGCCGAAGCTCCCCTGCGCATAGCTTCGGCTATGCACCATCCCTCGTACGGCTTGGTGATCAGCCCGTCCTTCATCTCAATCTTCCTTCGTCTAGCTTAAGCTTCGTCCTGATCGAACTTCATGTTCACAATCTGGGTCCGAAGATATCTGTTCATACATTTCACTTGGAAGATATTGTCAAATCATGTTTTTGAGGACCTTCGGAGGACGAAGGCCCCCAACAGTAGCCCCTCGCAATATTAATTTATTAATGATAAATTTAGATTGCGATATGGACGAAGGCCTTAAGCCGAAGGTCCGAAAAAACACCTTCCCTTTGCTAGAATAGCAACATTCACTGACAAGTGGGTCTTTCAACTTTCAACGCACTGGGCGTATAAATAAGATCATACCACAAACTCATTTTGGTACGCACACTTGCCATCTGCCCCTGCTTACTCAATTTTATCTGTTGCGCGCAAAAATTTACTGAGCTTTTAGTTTTGAAGCTTCGGCATTGAAAACAGTTTTTAGCATTTCCGAAGATGTCTGAAGACAAAAAGGCCGGTCCTGAGATGAAGCTGAGTCTCTCTGAAGAGAAGAACCTGGGGTTCCTTATAGCGATGGCGGAGACCAATACGGAAAAAATTACCAAGGAGATACTGGAAGGCTTGTCTGAAGATACTGGTGACAGCGACAGTTATGATGTAGAAAGCGGTGGGGAAGAGTCCGAAGATCGGCCATGGCGGCCAAGTCACGCGGTTTTCGGGAAAACCACCATTAAGCAGAGTCACATTGATAATATGAGGGGCCGATATTTTCAAGATATATCTATTGTGAGAGCTGATGCTGGAGAAAAAACTTCTCCCACCCCCGAAGAAGATGAAGTCGTAATCTTCCGAAGCTTTCTCAAGGCTGGGCTTCGATTCCCCCTGAGCAACTTTGTTGTTGAAGTTCTGAAAACATTTCAAATCTACCTTCATCAAATTACTCCCGAAGCTATCATAAGAATGGGGATGTTTGTCTGGGCTGCGAGAAGCCAAGGTTTAGAACCAAATGCCAAAAGCTTTTGCAACATTCATGAGTTGTTATATGAGACGAAGCCCTGGGGGAAAGAACAATATCACAACAACTTTGGGTGTTACAGCTTCGTTGCCCGCTCCGGGTCAAGCTGCCCTGTGCCGACCTTTCGGAAGAGATGGCCCGGAGCCTGGATGACTGAATGGTTCTACGTAAAAAATGACCTAACAACGCAAGAAGACGTCAAGAGTATCATTATGCGCCCCATCTGGCAACGTTTCGGACTTCGAAGGCCGAAGGTTGAAATGGATGAAGCAGCCGAGGAATGCCAAAGAGCCTTCGGCGTAGTCTGCTCTTTTATTGGGACAAGGGACTTGATTCAAGAACATATTGCCTTCAGGGTGTGGCCACTTGCAGGAAAGTGGGAAATGCCGAAGGAGACCATCAAAGAGTCCGACGAAGGCGGACTGGTCAGACTAAAATACACATTCAAATACGGGGATAAATTTGTTGAACCTGATGACGACTGGTTGAAAAGCATTGAAACATTAAGTGACGAACTGCTTGGGGCATATTCGAAGGCCGAGAACACTGCATTATCAGCAGCCTTCGGAGGCCGAAAGAAGAAAAGACTCAACCGGGTATTTGACGCAGTCGGGTTTGTCTACCCTGACTATCACTATCCGGTGTTGGGTCGCAAAAGAAAGAATACTTCTTCTGCAACAGAAACTACCACAAGTGCCACCAATGAGCCAGCGCCGCAAAGGAAAAAGATGAAGGTGCTCACCCACCGAGCGCGCTTTATTGAGCCGGCCACAGTGCCAGAATTCATTGGTGAAGTTTCCTTGGCCTCTGAAACTACAGAACCAGCTCCAGTGCCGAAGATAGAAGAGAAATCTGAAGCGCCTTTAGCAGAGAAGGCGGAAAAATCGAGAATTGAAGGACAAAAAGTATTGGAAATCTTAAGTCCTTCAGCGAATGCTGAAACAGGAAAAATCCAAAAGGGCCCATTGATGACCCCAAAAAGAAAAAGAATGGTGAACGTACTAGATGTCTTGGAGACAATTATGTCTTCAAGCACAACTCCAAAGAAGACTGTCGAACTTGCTGAAGCGTCTACCGAAACTTCGAAGCAACAAGCTGAAGCTGAAGCTAAAGCTGAAGCTGGGCCTTCAGAGCCCACCAAGGAACAATCTTTGGAAACCGAAAAAACATCAGAACCAGTTTTGGTTGAGAAGATTGACACTGCCGTCCCCGAAGCTCCTGCCAGCACTTGCGACTATATCATACGACATGCTTCGGGGAAAAAATTATCTGAAGAAGAGACTTATGAAGCCAATCACTATGCCAGAGAGTTAAAATATCCAAAGGGAGCAGTGGTGTTCAATGGGACAAATGAGGATGACTTCCTATACTGCCTCCCTGATAACAAAGAATTATCTGTTTGCCGAGAGATGGCTAGAAGTATGGGGTTCCCGAAGCTCGAAGCTGGATTATGTGCTATGACGAAGGAGGATCTCGCGGACAGTCTTGCGTATAACAGCCTAAAGGTATGGGAATTAGTCGTTTTGAAAAAAATTTTACAATACGTAATTCATTCTTTTATTCTTATACCAAGTCTTTACACATAGGGCTTAATCCTAAGCAACGCATTAAGAGCACAAAAGAGTGCCGAAGATGAGAGCTATGAAATTGCGTTCAACAACCTTCGGTCAGAAGTTATTAAACTGAGAAACGAAGCTCTGGAAAAGGATAAAATTTTGCTTACATTGGTAGACAAGGTTAAAAAGGACGAAGCTGCCTCAAAGATCCAGGCCGAAGCCCAAAAACGTGAGATTAAAGATCTTCAGAAACAGCTAGCTAGAGCTAAAGAGGAACGTGTGCTTGAAGAAACAAAACGAGAGCTTAGTGATCAGTTGGTTAATCATTTAGAGTTAAGTACCCAGGAGCTTCGTGCATCCCAGAGGAAATGCTATGTTAAATCTATAGAATGTGTCAAAAAGATAAAATCCAGCTTCGCCAGCGTTGGCGCATTTTCTAGTGAAGAAAGTTTCTCCAGAGGCAATCTCGAAGGTCCATTGGAATGGATTAGTCATGAAGCAGAAGCTTTCGAGGAAATCCTGAGCAGCCGCGGTGATATCTGCGCATTTTCGGGCGCCAGAGGAGTTGCTACTATTCTAGAGAAGAAAGGTTGTGATCATATTAAGCTGCTTGCGCAATCCAAAGCCACTTTATCCGCTGAAGATATTAAAGACCCCTCGACCGAAGCTAGCCAAGTTGGTGGAAAATTTTTCACCGACGTCTGGGATAATGGTGGCCGAGAAATGGCAGGAGAAATTATTCAAAGAAGTGAAAAGGGCATTCACGATGCTAGAGAAGTGGCTAAGGCTGCTGAAAAGAGCGCAGAGCCCGAAGGTCAATTAGGTATTAATTAATAGTTTGTATCGTGTTGTAATTTTTATTTCAAACTTTGTTCGCGGTTTGTAATAGTAATGCAAAAATATTCTCTTCCCTCAGAACCTGCTGGATCGTTTGTTGACCTTCACACAAAAGGGGATGACGAAATTAAACAAATGGCCGAAACTATCGTGGATAAAGTTGTTGAACAGCTTCTAAATGAGGCTGCCGAAGTAGTATTAAGAGAAGACTAGGTGTTATTAGGAAAAACAGTTGAAGTGTGATTTATGTAATATTTGGTACATTTGAATGTAATATACAAGTCTCTGTTCATTATTCAATTCTTTACGATGCATGAAACTTTACATACGTACCGCTTTTGAGCCTTCGGCGAAAAAACACCTTCCCTTCTTTTCATGCTTCGTGAAGAAAAATTTTTATGTATCACAACAATGTCCATAGTGCTCAGATGAAGAATATCCAAGCTTCGTGAAAACATTCTCCGAAGCTATACTCCGAAGATGAAGATTGTGTCTCCTTGTGACTTAACACGATTTTCACTCTTTCAAAGCATACTTCCGAAGATCAATATTGTGTCCCCTTCTTGTGCCATATGCAACATGATGTATGATGCTTATGCTATGCAAAATGATGTGATGATGTTATGTTACGTAGATGACATTTGTTCCGAAAGATACACACATATCCCCACACAATATTTTTGTATCAGCGCTGATTCTTCGCTGTAAGCTCTGCATTCCCTTAGGAACGTCTTTGGAGCTTCTTCGCCTTTTACTTAGGCGGTATAAGCTCTGCATTCCCTTAGGAACGTCTTTGGAGCTTCTTCGCCTTTTACTTAGGCGGTATAAGCTCTGCATTCCCTTAGGAACGTCTTTGGAGCTTCTTCGCCTTTTACTTAGGCGGTATCAGCGTTGACTTTTCGCTGTATGCTCTGCATTCCCTTAGGAACGTCTTTGGAGCAAAAAACTTACACTGCGCTCCCTTTGGAACGGCTTTTTGTTACTTCGAAGGATTTTTAATAATTCGAAGGTCCTCCGCAAACTTTCAAGCTTCGGCAACTTAAGCCTTCGGAGAAAATAGATTTCCCTTATGACCAACCACAAAACCATTACATGAAAATCGAAATGTTCTTTATTATACAGGAAATAGAACTAAATGGAAAAGACTGCTATCAAGGTAGGATACTTGTCAATAAATGTGCTTTGACTCCGGCACGGTGCTGTTGACTGTACGAGCTTCGGACTGCTCTCTGAAGTCCCTTTGGTGTGGAGCATATTGGCTCCCTTCTGGCTGTTGGCCTTGTTGCAGCGGTGGTGGAGGTGGAGGTTGTTGCCAGGAAGCTTGAGGTTGACTTGCCGAAGCAACAGAAATTGCAGGGTGGTTACCTACGTATTCTGGGATGTAAGGCACATGGCACGAAGCAGTATGCATGACCTGCTTCGGCTGAGCTTGTTGTGCTGCAGCTTCGGCTATCTCCTTTTGCTTTTGGATGGTAACATGGCACATCCTGGTGGTATGGCCCTTGTTTTCACCGCAAAACAAGCAAAATATTCTCCTTGGTTGATCTCCAAATCTTCCGCCAAAGCCCCTGGCGCCTCTTCCTCTTGGAGCTGGTGGCCGGAAGAAGCTTTGTTGTTGCCCCGAAGCCTGTGAGGAGGGCTGCGGCCTGTGCTGCTGATTCCCCTTATCATCATTTTGAGTAGAGTTATGGATGGACCTGACATGCCTCGGATAGAATCTTCCTCCGAAGCCCCTGGTCAACTCAGAAAATCTGAAAGCCTCCTCCCTTCTTTGGCGAAAATCATTGTCGGCACGAATGTACTCGTCCATCTTTTGGAGCAGCTTCTCCAGAGTCTGAGGGGGCTTCCTAGCAAAATATTGAGCTGCAGGTCCAGGACGAAGCCCCTTGATCATGGCCTCGATGACAATTTCATTGGGCACCGTTGGTGCCTGCGCCCTCAAACGCAAGAACCTTCTGACATACGCCTGAAGGTATTCTTCATGATCCTGAGTGCACTGGAACAAGGCTTGAGCAGTGACCGGCTTCGTCTGAAACCCTTGAAAGCTGGTTAACAACATATCCTTCAGCTTCTGTCATGAAGTGATTGTTCCTGGTCGAAGAGAGGAATACCAGGTCTGAGCAACACTCCTGACAGCCATAACAAAAGATTTTGCCATGACTGCAGCATTGCCACCATACGAAGACACTGTTGCTTCGTAGCTCATCAAGAACTGCTTCGGGTCTGAATGGCCGTCAAAGATGGGAAGTTGGGGTGGCTTATAGGACGGGGGCCAAGGTGTAGCCTACAGTTCGGCGGACAGAGGAGAAGCATCATCGAAAACAAAATTTCCCTGATGGAAATTGTCATACCAGTCATCTTCGTTGACGAAGCCCTCCTGATGAAGGTCTTTCTGCTGAGGCCTTCGGTTCTGCTCATCGTGAGAAAGATGGCGAACTTCCTCAGAGGCTTCGTCTATCTGCCTTTGCAACTCAGCTAGTCGGGCCATCTTCTCCTTCTTCCTCTGCACCTGTTGATGTAGCATCTCCATATCCCTGATTTCTTGGTCTAGCTCATCCTCCTGAAGCGTCGGGCTGACGGCCTTCCTCTTCTGGCTTCGGGCCTCCCGAAGAGAGACAGTTTCCTGGTTAGGGTCCAGCGGTTGCAGAGCTGCAGCCCCAGTCGCTGAAGCTTTCTTCGGTGCCATAGCGAGGGTCTATGGCTTCCGAAGGTGTTCAAAAAACTCGAAGTGGAAGTGAGTTCACCGGAGGTGGGCGCCAATGTTGGGGACTTGTTCTCAAGTGCTATGAGTTAAGAACAAGGCAACACAGAGAATGTTAAACGATAAAATCCTTCGTCCTTTGAAGCATTATTTCCCTTAGGATATAACGATCTTCAGACGAAGGTCATGAAGGACGAACCTTCATCATCACAGTATACATTAATGAAAGACGAAGCATATGAAACATAAAAGATAGCATGAATAATCATATAACATCATCAATTTAGCTTTTTTATATCATCATAGAAAAATAGAGACAATATCGAATTACAAATGTACCTTCGGCTTGGAAGGAGATGAAAATACAAATGTGACGCAAAAGCAAATGCCAAATCAGCGTGAACAGTACGGGAGTACTGTTCATCTATTTATAGACGTGGGACGCAGCCCATGTAAAATTACATTCATGTCCACTACATTTGCTAATGACTTATGAGGATCTGTCAAAGCCTAAGTAGTCTTTTCATCTTTAAGTCGGTTCCCCTTTCTGCCACTATGCCGAAGCTCCCCTGCGCATAGCTTCGGCTATGCACCATCCCTCGTACGGCTTGGTGATCAGCCCGTCCTTCATCTCAATCTTCCTTCGTCTAGCTTAAGCTTCGTCCTGATCGAACTTCATGTTCACAATCTGGGTCCGAAGATATCTGTTCATACATTTCACTTGGAAGATATTGTCAAATCATGTTTTTGAGGACCTTCGGAGGACGAAGGCCCCCAACAGGGAGGAAATGACTCAACACCATGGGCCTGACTTCGACTGGATGCATTCGGACTTAGATGCCTCGGCGTTGTACCACAGTGGTGGGGGTAGAAAGCATGGCAGGTGAGGTGTTTGTGTTTGATTCGACAATTTCATTAACAAGAATGTGTCCACTTAATGGCTCAACTATGTGTATCATGCAGGTTTGCCTTTGGCACCGGCGTTGTGGAGTATAACAGGACAATAGGTCAAGGGAAGGCATCGTCTTCGGCAGGGAGTTCTCGCTCCTCCAGGTCTGCTCGAGAGGCTCAGCTGGAGGAGGAGACTCGGGCAGCACAGCAGCAGGCTAGAGCAGCACAGGAGCAGGTCGGACAGCTGACACAGTATATGGCTTCTTATTTTCAGGTAATTCGTCTATCTCATCACGTGCCATTGAATTTAAAGTATAATGTTGTGATTCTAACGTTTCATCCATTTGCAGGAAATGACTACTCGACTCGGCCCTGATATGAACTTGCCCGCTTTTCGCCCTCCCCAGGTAACACTATCTGAACACTTCAATTCTATAGCAACTCTTTTTTATTATAAAAAATGGCTCGCAGGCACAAGGATGGCGACAATGGCCAGGACAAGCTCCAGTGTCGCAGCCACTGTGGACCGGTGTTGGGTGGACGCAGGCACCTCCAGGCACTTGGATGGCTCCACCACCCCAAGGATCACAGCCAGCCCCGGGATGGGTGCCACCGGTCTCCCAGCCACCACCGGGCTCTCAGCCATTTCAAGCGTGGATGGCACCGCCACCGACGGGGTGGGTGCCACCACCTCAGGGGTGGCCAGCACAACACTACCCGTGGATGCCAGCACAGCCTCCTCAGCACAATGGATTACAGGTGGCGTTCCATGTTTAGTTTTATGCAAATAGTGACCAAACATAGCAATGTATGGTATAGGGATAGCAAAACACAACCTTATTTGAATGATTGATGAATTGCAGGGTTCAGTGTCACATGCTCAGGGATCGGAGGGTGCTGTCAACGTCCAAGACTATCTCGTCCATGGTTCCGGAGGGAGTGGCCACCTTCCTGGTGAGGAGGGAGTGGCCAAAACTCCCACAGCCCGCAGGAGTGAGACTTGGCGTGAGTGAGTTTGTTTATGGACTATGTATGGACTTTATTATGGATGTGATTGTGGTATTGAAACTATGTTTGAAACAGTTATGGACTATGTTTGAAACAATTATGGTATTGATTGTGGATGTGGTTTGTAAATTCTGTATTGAAACTGTTTATTGTATATATGATTGTGGATTATATGTATTTTGCTGTGAATTAAAAGGTGCAGAAAAAATCTGTTTTGGGGGGTACCATGAATTTTCGTCGGCCTGCACGGAGGCCGACGAAAATACATGTAGGCTGAGCCAGCTATTTTCGTGGGCACGTGGAAGCCGACGAAAATAACCGTGGCCGACGAAAATACCCCGCCGAGCATCTATTTTCGTCGGCCTTGGGGAAGCCGACGAAAATAAGTCATTTATGTCGGTACCGACGAAAATAATTGCACTTTTTCATCGAATATATTTTCGGCGGCTATTTTCGTCGGCATGACTTTTTTTCGTCGGTTTACGCTTATTTTCGTGGGTTTTTGGCCCACGAAAATTTATGCGTTTCCTGTAGTGACTGTCCTAAGTGTAAAAATATTGTATATAAGAAAAATTAAAACTCAAAAGTTTCATGTCTAAATGGTGGGCTCACACAATACCGCTCCCCTAGACTTCTTATAAAAAGTTACTCCCTCCGTCATTATTTATTTGTCATGGTTTAGTTAAAAAATGAATTAGCGGGCGACAAATATTTGAGAACGGAGGTAGTTGACCCTAAACTCAAAAAATTTGTTTTCTTATACACTAGACTCAAAATTTTTAACCTGTATTCGAATTCTATATAAACTTCTTATGTCCTTTAATTATTTATCACACATATCACGCTGCCTGCTGGTACGGTGTTACCTCGCTTCCGGATGCAAAAAAAGATCATAGGACCCTTGTGTAACGAGAAAACAATATTTTTCTCTCTCTCTAAATAAACAACTTTTCTACTTGCTGAATCTTCCCTGCTTTTCAGATTTGGGGAATCTAATCTCTAACGACCGCCCAAGTATTGAAGATAGCTCGTCTTATCTTCTAATAATATGTTTAAGCATTCACAGCCAAATTGGTGGTTTAGTTAAATTGGTGGTCGGCCTGATAATTGGGGGTCAAATTGCTGAATGCGGGGAATCAAATCCTCCAAACAAGGCTGTCGTGGCTCACTGCTTTGGCAGCTTCCGTCAGATGCATGCTCATGCATAAGACAGTTCTTGATGGGAAAAAAATCACACACTAGTGTTGTATAAGTATCTTGTAGCTAGTTAGGGTCTTGATCTTCCTTTGAATGATTGTCGATCGAACCAAATCTTCTAGAAAAGCACAAAATAATAACTAGCCTATGCATAGTTGTTTCGTGTTCCATGCCTGTATAATCCAGGGATTCCGGCATTCTTTTTGTCCAGTTATATTGGTTGATATGTCTTCTGGCTTGTATTTTTCATGAGTTATGCTGCATTTTACATCACACTGCACATATGTTTGGACCGTGGGCTCAATGGTTACCGAACCTTTTGCAATCTATCGTTCTACTTGGGACAGCGGCCTTATGTTGGTCAATTTGGTTGGGTAGAAATAAGTCGGTGTTTAAAAAAAACTTTTGCTCATCTTTGCAGGTTATGTGTGCAACTATATCTAGATGTGTTTTTGGGCTATCCTCCACTGAGCGGATTCGCAAGAACTTGCTACAAAGGCTTTGCTTCTTTTGATGTGAGTGGCTACGAATTTTTTCTTCAGAATGTATAGGTGGCGGTCTAGTATTAGGATTGAGAGCCATTAGACTGTGTCCGTTCCTTGTTTGGCTGCGTGAGGGGCAGAGGCCGGAAGTTGCTCTTTTAAAGTTGTTCTAAAACTTGAAATAAAAGTATTAATATATCTTCCATTTTCAAAAAAAAAAAATAAAGTGGCATCTTTTGTAAAATTGTTTGTTTTGTCTGTCCAACCATATATTTGGACAGTTTAATATTATTACCATGCATAATGTTTAAGTGACCAAATTTATGTTAAGTTTGCTATATTGCTTGGTTAGTAATATTTTTATTATTATCTTTGTAACATCTATTGTTTACATATAAATTGCTTGTTTATATATAATTCGTTTAAGAAAATAAATTGCTTGTTTATATATAAACATGTAACTGGACCAACCGGGTAACTGAGGACCGTCAGTGAAAAATTGACGTAATAAAACTCGCCGAAGTCACAAGTCGCGACATTTTTCGCGCAAGATTCACGCGTTACTTGGTTGTTAGAAATCAAACCCCTGACCTCACCCTGCGCGTACCTCCTCTACCACTTCGTCTATGGCATACTTTGTGTCTAGTTTGTAGTTTTGTTGTCCATATATTATAACCAACTAAGTGTAAATTGCTTGTTTTAGACCCTAAACGAATTAAAATAAAAAAGTTGTCAACTACAAAGTTAAATAACTTTTGAAGTTCTACAACTTTCATTTTGACACTTCTTCATCCGAAGGTCGTTTGCAAAATTTGAATTTTAAATTTGACAAATTTAAATGCAATTTTTGAGAACTGTGATGATTTAAAATAAAAAAGTTGTCAACTACAAAGTTTCATACTTTTAGAGATCTACAACTTTTATTTTGGTGGTTTCATTATACGAGGTCGTTTGAAAGACTCAAAAAATTAAGCATAAAAATGATTTCTGGTGGCGGTTCCAAAAAAACCGCCACTAGAAATCTATTTCTACAGGCGATTCCTTAAGAAAACCGCATGTAGAAATCAAGGAACCTCATGTAGAAATCAAGGAACCTCGTGTAGAAATACGATATCTAGTGGCAGTTTTCTTAAGAAACCACCACTAAAAATAGCATAAGCGGTTGGTAACTGAATCCACCTGTAAAAATATACCGCACCACAGGCTTTGAGCCTTTTTCTACCATTGAATTTGATTTTTTTAACCTACCTCAGATGGAAAAACCACCAAAATGAAAGTTGTAGGTGTTGAAAAGTTATGAAACTTTGTAGCTGACAATGTTTTGATTTGAAATCATCTTACCATAGAAAAATAAGTTTGAAGTTTTCAAATTAAATTTGAAAATCAAATTTTCTAAACGACCTCGGATGATGAAACTACCAAAATAAAAGTTGTAGATCCAAATCTATACACCTTTGTAGTTTACAAGTTTTCATTTGAATTTATTTAGTGCCTCAAATAATCAATTTACACTCAGTTTGTTGTTGTCACACCCGGGTTTCAGGGGCACCAAGACCCGGGCGCGAACATAATCACCAGGTGTGCTGGGACCAAGTCTCACACATATGATGAATCATGGCACAGGATCGAATGTCACATCTTTACTATATAACAGGAGTTCTATACAAAATAATTAAATAATTACATCATATGAGAAAACGATCCAGCAACCCAAAGTTGACTGGGAGACGACGGCCTAGACCACTCACGAACTCATCACAGCATCCTCCACGCGCCTCATCCTGTGGTACCTGCTCTTGACCTGTGGGGGGTGTGAGACAGCAAGAGTGAGCTCACATACGTTCATCGCTCAACAAGTTGTGGGGAATAATGTGAATGAACTCGCCAAAGGTGGGAGTTCATGTGAAGTGTAAGGCTTACCAAAGAGGATGGTTGGAGCTGAGCATTGCTTTTAAAGTTGGTCAAAATTTTATTAGCAATTACTAAGTATAAGTAAATACCAGCCCAATTAAGTAGTAGAACAAAAGTAACAATCTCACCTGCGATGCAATGCATATGACAAATTGAGTTTAAGTTCCATAATTTAATCATGTGAGTGTCCGAGCTGCTCATGACCGTGAGCACGGCTAGTATACCAGTTTTACACTCTGCAGAGGTTGCACATCTTTACCCACAAGTCGTGTTACCCATTTGCCACGGAGTTGATCAGACTCCATACACCTCTACCAAGGAAGCGAGGCAGGGTACCACTACAAGGCCTTTACAAAGTTCCACTAGCTTCAGACTACCCGCTACAGTTTATAGGAAGCTCCAATGCAGGAATCCCTTGCAGGACCGCCATCGCAGCAAAATCCTCCCGAGGGCCTCCCTACACTGACCACTCCCCTACTGCCCTTGCCCCTTTCGGGTAAGGTAGTCTTCCACTAGCTTTCCTAATTAATCGGCCAAGGGCGTCCCATTAAACCCTTGTGGTAGCACTGTTTTCCCGGGTGGTTCTCCATGTTCCAATTAACATAATGATCTTATCATGAACGATAAATAACAACGGATAACAAAAGTATAATCATGAGTAATGTATCCTCATACCCAAAACCACATAAAGCACTAGCAAGTACTACCCAAAAAGTTCAGTGGTAACAAGATATAAAGATAATCAAACTAGGGTATCCTATTAGGACCCATCAAAATTAACCTATGCAGATCATTATGATTAATTAGAACATGAGTGGGTAAAAAGAAGTGATCAAGGGCACAACTTGCCTGGCACTTGAGAATCCAGGTACCAACTTGCTTTTCAGATGACACGTGTCCTCGCTCTAGTCGTAGCAATACAAACAAACATTGTATAGGCAAAATTAACATTACACCAAGCATGTAAATAAAATACACAGTAATAATCTAGACATTAAAATAAGATCACAGTAACTGGAATCATTAAATTTAGGGTTATATATTTTAAGTTATGGATTTTCTAATGTTTTATGTGCTTAATACAAGATTAAGTGCTAGATAAATTTTAAATCATCTTTCATGTTAAAACAGAGGCACTAATGGTTAGGAAATAATATTAAAAAATTTAGGAACTGGAATGGACCAATTTAGAGTTCATATGCATTTTCTATGAATTAAACAAGTTTCTGCTTTTAAATATGTACTAAAAACTATTTTCTAAACTGTTTTTCTGGTTTTATTAATTATCTGGACTGGGCTACCATAACGGAAAACAGCAGGGGGCTTGGGACAATATTCCTAAGACTCAGTAAACAACAGTTGTGGACAGCGGGTTCATTTGAAAAGAGTCTGAGGGCTCTTATGCAAAAGACCCAGGACGAAGGGGTATCTCAAACTCTCGGCCACACGATTGAACTTGGACGCTCGAGATTAGATCTGGATCACGGCGAACCGGTATGCCGCGCGATCCGCTGGATCCAGATCCGACGCCCCTGGTTTAATGAAGCCCAGAGCGATGACCGTCATCCGATTCCGATCGGACGGCCAAGGTCATAATCCGTCGCGATCTAATCCTAGCCAATCAAGCCGGATCCGATGGCTCCCGGCCGTCGTCTACTTCTGGACTGTGCGCGGCGGCGCAAATAGCCAGTGCGGCGATGCTGGCCGACGCGCGGCGCACCAGACGCCACGGAGGGCGAGGTCCTACGGTAACGCGCCCTACGCGTTGAGGGAGATGAAGTGAATACGATGGCCGAGGACTCACCACGAGTTACCAAGCGAATGGCTCTGGCCACGATGATGCGGTCCCGGTCGAAGTCCGATGAGCAATCGCCGGCACGCAGAGCTTCAATCGCGCCAACAGAGGCCGAGAGCACGCACCGGAGGTCACGTAGAAGCACCCGAGCCAACAAACCCGACCGCTCCGGCGTCGTAGTCGCGAAACCACGGCGACGGAAATCCTCGTCTCTCTCTCTCTCCGCTTCTCTCTACTGGGGCCCGTGTCTGTGACCATAGAACCAAAGGCGGCTAGGGTTTTGGATGCTTCGGGCTCCCCCGCCGGCTACGCCCTCGTTTTATACATGAATCGAGCCGCCAGGTGCGCGAATTTCTCGAATTCCGTTGAGCTCGCCCGCGAACCTCGCGGGGACGACGAGTCCGACCAGCCGACCCCACGCGGAAGCGTCCCAGTGGAAGAGCATCTGCCAGGTGGGCCGCCATGGTCAGCGCGGGGGGGGGGGGGGGGGGGGGGGGGGGAAATCGGTGACGGTGGGCTGGGCGTGGGGGTGTTAGGACGAATGGGCTGAATTGGCTTCTCCCGGCCCAATTAGCCAAAACCTCCTTTCCCATTTCTTTTATTCTCTTTTCTTTCTATTTTTTTGAATTCAAATTTTAATTCAAATCTCTGTTGTGAATTTGCACTTTAGATTTAATATTCAAACCAAAGATTCCAATATGAAATGGCACTTTTATTTACATATTTTCTTTTTCTTATTTTCCCTTTTTCAAATTTCAATTTGAATTCAAACTTAAATTCAAACTGTTGTGGCTCATCATTATAATTTATACTTGTAACATTTAGAGATACTAATTCTGAAGGTATTTATTTACATATATTATTTATTTATTCATATCCTTTATCTCTTTCTCTTCTCCACATTTCTAGAATTCCCTTTAGGATTTAAATTCTAATTTAGGTGTTATCATATTTATTTCTACATTATTGTCACATTGTCACACAAAAAAAATGCACACACAATGAAACCCCAGCATGATGCACAATTTAATGACTTTTATTAATCCTTTGTTTTTTTAATGAGGTGTTCACATGAAATGATAATTAGAGATGGCACACATGTATTCAAAGGAATATGATTTTCTCCTTTTAGATTTTTTTACGAAATGGGTGTTACAAATCCTACCCCCCTTAAAAATAATCTCGTCCTCGAGATTTGTAAGAAAAGGGATATAATAGGTTTGGTCTAGAATTTTAGTTTCTCATTTGGTTTTGGGAATCAAAGTTTTGTTCAAGTTTTTTTTAACAGTCAGTAGATGATATGAATATTGTATGTCTAGATATTCATTAGGTCAGGTACGGTTATGGCAAGTAGAGGTTGTGGCAAGGGTATAATAAGGAAAGACTTCATCCTAAACTATGGATCTTGATTCCGCTGGCGATTCAACTTGATATTTGAAGTCTTGAGTTGATGCTTATCCTTCTTTGACATGGTTGGTCTTCTTTGGCCTTTATTTCTTGGAGTTGTCATCCGAGTTAAGGACATATGGCTAGGACATTTGTGAGTAGGATGGATTGTATGGTGTACGTAGGTTAGAATCTCTTGCTAGGTTAAAATTGTGGGGTTATGCAACTATTGGATGGTTAAGGTAGTTGCGTATGGCCAAGTCGATCTGTCATTCTTAATTTAGTGCAGGGTGAACTAAGTTAAGACCCGTTCTATAGGAGTAGAGTCTAATCTATTTCATCAGTATTATCTAACATGTTTGATAAGTCACTTTAGATTAGATCAGATCTAGGTTAGATTGGTGTGACTAGTTTGACTAGATAAGATCTTATTTATTTTAGGCTAGATCATGGTTGTTACACTAGCGTGGGATAAATATGCTTATTGGGGTAAGATGAATCCATAAGGATAAGGTAGAATCTTTTGAGGTCAGATAGATCTATTAGGATAAGATAAATCTTTTCAAGATAAGATGAGAATCTATTTATTTTTTTTAGGATAAGATGGATCTATGAGTGTAGGATAGACTTTTTCAAGATAAGATGAATTTTGCTAGGCTAGATTCTTTGATGAGGGATAACCTAGTTCATTTAGATATTTTTATAACCGTTTTTTTCTATATGTATATGCAGATGTGATTGTGGACATTACTCCACAACTAATCACACTCAATCAAAGATCCAAATCAAACAAGTATCATAAGAACAAACATTCAAGCATACAAATACCTATAAAATAGTTTTGTTTTTGTTCCTAAGAGTAGGTCTCCTATTCTTAAAGTCACTTTAGGCACAAGATTTCAAAGTATGAAATCCACATTTGTCTTTAGAATGAAAAGGTAAGAATAATCAGAGTGAAGCGGAAATAGATGAGAAAAGATTAAGAAAAGTTTAGAAAAGAATCAGAGTAGCAAGGGTAAGTAAAGAATGGTTGTCCAGTTCTATCTAGGTTTCGTCCTACAGTCAACATTCCTCTGATACCACTTCTGTCACACCCGGGTTTCAGGGGCACCAAGACCCGGGCGCGAACATAATCACCAGGTGTGCTGGGACCAAGTCTCACACATATGATGAATCATGGCATAGGATCGAATGTCACATCTTTACTATATAACAGGAGTTCTATACAAAATAATTAAATAATTACATCATATGAGAAAACGATCCAGCAACCCAAAGTTGACTGGGAGACGACGGCCTAGACCACTCACGAACTCATCACAGCATCCTCCACGCGCCTCATCCTGTGGTACCTGCTCTTGACCTGTGGGGGGTGTGAGACAGCAAGAGTGAGCTCACATACGTTCATCGCTCAACAAGTTGTGGGGAATAATGTGAATGAACTCGCCAAAGGTGGGAGTTCATGTGAAGTGTAAGGCTTACCAAAGAGGATGGTTGGAGCTGAGCATTGCTTTTAAAGTTGGTCAAAATTTTATTAGCAATTACTAAGTATAAGTAAATACCAGCCCAATTAAGTAGTAGAACAAAAGTAACAATCTCACCTGCGATGCAATGCATATGACAAATTGAGTTTAAGTTCCATAATTTAATCATGTGAGTGTCCGAGCTGCTCATGACCGTGAGCACGACTAGTATACCAGTTTTACACTCTGCAGAGGTTGCGCATCTTTACCCACAAGTCGTGTTACCCATTTGCCACGGAGTTGATCAGACTCCATACACCTCTACCAAGGAAGCGAGGCAGGGTACCACTACGAGGCCTTTACAAAGTTCCACTAGCTTCAGACTACCCGCTACAGTTTATAGGAAGCTCCAATGCAGGAATCCCTTGCAGGACCGCCATCGCAGCAAAATCCTCCCGAGGGCCTCCCTACACTGACCACTCCCCTACTGCCCTTGCCCCTTTCGGGTAAGGTAGTCTTCCACTAGCTTTCCTAATTAATCGGCCAAGGGCGTCCCATTAAACCCTTGTGGTAGCACTGTTTTCCCGGGTGGTTCTCCATGTTCCAATTAACATAATGATCTTATCATGAACGATAAATAACAACGGATAACAAAAGTATAATCATGAGTAATGTATCCTCATACCCAAAACCACATAAAGCACTAGCAAGTACTACCCAAAAAGTTCAGTGGTAACAAGGTATAAAGATAATCAAACTAGGGTATCCTATTAGGACCCATCAAAATTAACCTATGCAGATCATTATGATTAATTAGAACATGAGTGGGTAAAAAGAAGTGATCAAGGGCACAACTTGCCTGGCACTTGAGAATCCAGGTACCAACTTGCTTTTCAGATGACACGTGTCCTCGCTCTAGTCGTAGCAATACAAACAAACATTGTATAGGCAAAATTAACATTACACCAAGCATGTAAATAAAATACACAGTAATAATCTAGACATTAAAATAAGATCACAGTAACTGGAATCATTAAATTTAGGGTTATATATTTTAAGTTATGGATTTTCTAATGTTTTATGTGCTTAATACAAGATTAAGTGCTAGATAAATTTTAAATCATCTTTCATGTTAAAACAGAGGCACTAATGGTTAGGAAATAATATTAAAAAATTTAGGAACTGGAATGGACCAATTTAGAGTTCATATGCATTTTCTATGAATTAAACAAGTTTCTGCTTTTAAATATGTACTAAAAACTATTTTCTAAACTGTTTTTCTGGTTTTATTAATTATCTGGACTGGGCTACCATAACGGAAAACAGCAGGGGGCTTGGGACAATATTCCTAAGACTCAGTAAACAACAGTTGTGGACAGCGGGTTCATTTGAAAAGAGTCCGAGGGCTCTTATGCAAAAGACCCAGGACGAAGGGGTATCTCAAACTCTCGGCCACACGATTGAACTTGGACGCTCGAGATTAGATCTGGATCACGGCGAACCGGTATGCCGCGCGATCCGCTGGATCCAGATCCGACGCCCCTGGTTTAATGAAGCCCAGAGCGATGACCGTCATCCGATTCCGATCGGACGGCCAAGGTCATAATCCGTCGCGATCTAATCCTAGCCAATCAAGCCGGATCCGATGGCTCCCGGCCGTCGTCTACTTCTGGACTGTGCGCGGCGGCGCAAATAGCCAGTGCGGCGATGCTGGCCGACGCGCGGCGCACCAGACGCCACGGAGGGCGAGGTCCTACGGTAACGCGCCCTACGCGTTGAGGGAGATGAAGTGAATACGATGGCCGAGGACTCACCACGAGTTACCAAGCGAATGGCTCTGGCCACGATGATGCGGTCCCGGTCGAAGTCCGATGAGCAATCGCCGGCACGCAGAGCTTCAATCGCGCCAACAGAGGCCGAGAGCACGCACCGGAGGTCACGTAGAAGCACCCGAGCCAACAAACCCGACCGCTCCGGCGTCGTAGTCGCGAAACCACGGCGACGGAAATCCTCGTCTCTCTCTCTCTCCGCTTCTCTCTACTGGGGCCCGTGTCTGTGACCATAGAACCAAAGGCGGCTAGGGTTTTGGATGCTTCGGGCTCCCCCGCCGGCTACGCCCTCGTTTTATACATGAATCGAGCCGCCAGGTGCGCGAATTTCTCGAATTCCGTTGAGCTCGCCCGCGAACCTCGCGGGGACGACGAGTCCGACCAGCCGACCCCACGCGGAAGCGTCCCAGTGGAAGAGCATCTGCCAGGTGGGCCGCCATGGTCAGCGCGGGGGGGGGGGGGGGGGGGGAAATCGGTGACGGTGGGCTGGGCGTGGGGGTGTTAGGACGAATGGGCTGAATTGGCTTCTCCCGGCCCAATTAGCCAAAACCTCCTTTCCCATTTCTTTTATTCTCTTTTCTTTCTATTTTTTTGAATTCAAATTTTAATTCAAATCTCTGTTGTGAATTTGCACTTTAGATTTAATATTCAAACCAAAGATTCCAATATGAAATGGCACTTTTATTTACATATTTTCTTTTTCTTATTTTCCCTTTTTCAAATTTCAATTTGAATTCAAACTTAAATTCAAACTGTTGTGGCTCATCATTATAATTTATACTTGTAACATTTAGAGATACTAATTCTGAAGGTATTTATTTACATATATTATTTATTTATTCATATCCTTTATCTCTTTCTCTTCTCCACATTTCTAGAATTCCCTTTAGGATTTAAATTCTAATTTAGGTGTTATCATATTTATTTCTACATTATTGTCACATTGTCACACAAAAAAAATGCACACACAATGAAACCCCAGCATGATGCACAATTTAATGACTTTTATTAATCCTTTGTTTTTTTAATGAGGTGTTCACATGAAATGATAATTAGAGATGGCACACATGTATTCAAAGGAATATGATTTTCTCCTTTTAGATTTTTTTTTACGAAATGGGTGTTACAAATATGTGGGGAAGAAAAATGTAATATAGAAACAAATGAGTTGGTGGTGTAGTGGTAGACAAGGTCATGCTTCAGTGGGATATAATTATGCTAGCTAGTGACATTGATTTATAAAAACATGTCACTAGTGTGGTTCTGTTAGTGACACTAGTTTATAGAAACACGTAGTGGCAATGGTTTGTAAAAACACGTTACTAATGTGGTTATGTTAGTAACGTCTTTTATACGTCACTATTCAGGTTCAATTAGAGGCATAAAATCTAACTAGTTGACCTAAAAACGCGTCACTAAAGCAATAGTTTTGATGTAGTGACCTTTATAATGATTTGTGTTCTATTTGAATTGGTCGTTCTGACTGATCTAAATGTATATAACACGTAACATGCATAAATGTATTTCTTATATCGAAAGAAAAACCACAATTTTAATCCTCGTGTTATCTCCCATGAGGTGGTTCAGGCGGCACCAAACCCTAGGAACCACCACCTCCCCTTCCTCCTCTCTCCCCCTCGCCTCCAATAGAGTAAGCAGGCAAAAGTCCCATGTGGCTTATAAGGATGGTGGCGGTGGGGTTCTCCTCGCGTCCACGTGAATTCGTGCCTTGCAGGCATGGCGGTGGTGGCGCCAAGATGGGTGTTCGTGTTAGTGCCCCTCTCCTCGTCAATCTAACAACTACAATCTCGATTCAAACCTAACTAATCCTAGATTTACCAATCCGAAACCCCATGTACCTCAATAGATGACCAAACACCTTTGCTGCACTGACACCTAGTAGCCCTAGGGCATAGGCGCTCGAGAACGGGAGAGAAGAGAAAGAGAGAGAGAAGAGAAGTTGAGCGCGCGGTTCTTAAATCAATTAAGAACGTTGGCAAGGGCAGAGCTGACGTACTTAAGTTTAAGTACGTCGGCCTATGAGCGGGCCGACGTTATTAACTGTAAGTCTGTCGGTCGACTTAAACCGACATTCTTAACCTATTTAAGAACGTCGACATCGACGTTCTTAAAATTGACGACATTTTTTCTTGTTTGTCCTATTGTGTCTCCGTGCACGAACCATCGTCTTGCTTGTGCTGCTGCGTGCCTGTGTGGGCGCATCATTGTTGTGCGATATACATGTTCCATTAGGTCGAGCCTATTGGGCGGTCTATGGCCCAGCGTGGTTTAGGTGTGGCACGTTAAACTCGGCTCGGTATGGCCTAATTTTACTTGTTTTCCCTATTTTTCTTAAATTATCTATATTATGTCTGAGTATAGATTATAAACAATAAAAATATGTGAGTTCTTTTGGCTAGGTGAGTATGAATTTGTGTTTGAAAATAAAACCATAGTTCAAACCTCCACTTATGCTTAATTTTGGCAGACCAGTTGAAAGCATGGAGAGGTTCATGGAAGGGGTGACACAAGGAGAAACTCCTATGTTACATGTGTTGAGGGACATATAAAAAATCTAAATTGAAAAGGTATCAACTATGATCTCTTTAAACTCTACAAGTTTAATATAAAGTTTATCTTGATTTGACCTTATAGTTTATGTTTTTTATGGTAGCGATCACTAACAATTGAACCATAAAGCATCTACAAGGTCATGTTTGTTTTCTCATACTAAATTGTTACATCGGATGTTTGGATACTAGTTATAAATGTTAAATATAGTTTAATTATAAAACTAATTACATAGATGAGAACTAAACGATAAGACGAACCTATTAAACCTAATTAGCATATGATTTTCTCATGTGATGCTACAGTAAATATTTGCTAATCATAAATTAGTTAGACTTAATAAATTTGTCTGAACATTTAGTTTTCAGCTATGTATTTAATTTTATAATTAGAATATGGGTATGTTTGTTTTAGCTTTTAGAGATTTTGTACTTTATCTTTTGGACCATTCAAAAATCGGAAGCTCATCACTAGGGTGAGCTTTGGTATTTTTTCCTTATGGAAGTTGTTTGGCTTTTAGGATGTCTAAAAGTTGAAGTACAAAATCTCAAAAAAATTGAAACAAACAAGCATTATTAATACTCGTAATAGACATTAAAACATTTATGTGACACATGCTAAACTTCAGTACATAAAACCAATCATCCCCTAATAATAGGTAGATTAAGGACAAATTGGAAAGTGATACGCCAGTGATATGAAGTCTCGCAGTTATTGCTGATTCTATGGTAGTGTCGTGCATGCCCTGTCCGTAAAATAAAATAAATCTTCCTAGAGTATAATACTATCTTTAGCAGACTCCATATCCCCACTCTCTATCTCACTCTCTATTTTAAATTACACTCTACAAACAATGCAATCTACAATGCAAAACATTATTTTACACGGCCGTTTACTTGACGTGCTGGAGATGGCCTAAGCATAGTCAAAATAAAATGGTATGATCTATACTTAATACTCCCTTCGTCCCATAAAATGAGGCATATATTTTTTTGCAAAGTCTTTTAGTGAAATTTTGACTATTTTTTTAATATGACATCAACAAATAGAAATTAAGTATCATATTAAAGTATTTTTCTAATACAAATTCAAGTATATAACATGCATATATTAAAAATATATGTTTTTGGCTGAATTACATATCAAAGTTTTAAAACGTTGACTTTTTTAAAAAACATGTACGCCTTATTTAATTTATGGGATGGAGGGAGTATTTCAGTAGAAATTAGTGCTGTGGGAAGAAGCAAGATCAGCATGACGTTAATTATGTCACTTTGAATTTGTCGTATAAGTTAAAGCTGTAAAAAAGCATGACGTTTATGTCACTTTGAATTTGTCATATATTTAAGTTAAATCTTTTTAACTATGGCCAAGTTTTAGAAAAAAAATAGCAATATCAACAACATTTGATTAGTTTATTGGATTCTCTATGCAATATTTATTGTTATCACAATTGATTCATTTAAATTCGTAGACGTCAATACAGTATCGTTAAAAATAGTGACTGTTAGAAGGTGGGATGGGGAGGCCGGTGGAAATAGCCTAAGTAGTGTCCAGGTGGTAGAATTGTTTTTTTCTGGGCCATAATTTGAATCGTATAGAATGTCTTTTTTAGATGCATGGCTGTAGCATTTTTGTATCATATGGTCAAGATACAGACAAGCCTAGTTATCTGTACATGCAATCATGCAACTCAAAAGATATGCAACTGAGTGCTGGCCGCGTTCTAATCACCAAGTTTGGCTAAGCTAGCTTCGATATGTTCTTTATTCTTGCTAAAATCCAGTGCTGACCAGTACACAGGAATAATGTCCAGGAACCGAATGGCTCTGTCTTCCTTGTATATATAAACCCCATGAAACTTGGCAGAGCCATTTGATTCCTACAGGCGGAAGTAAATAGAAGGTACGTAGCACAAAGTTTAGCGATACAGACCCAGCATGAACCTACACACCGATCCCCTGAACCTGAAGGAGGCAACAGTCACTTGCATTCCAAGGCTGCGCGGCGGCGGCGGTGGCCGGCGGCGACCGCGCCGGGGAGCCGCCGCTGCCACGCAAGTGTCTGTGCTGGACCGTGTCCGGGACGTCGTGCTGCGTTTCGCGATGCTGTCGGCTGCGTCGTCTACGGCAACAACGACCAAGGGCGGCGCCCCGGTGACGACGACGCGACGACGAAGACCGGCGGCGGCCACGGCGCGGTCTACAGCGGCCGCCCGCGTGAGCCCGGCGGCGTCAGTGGCGTACACGGACTCGTATCGGAGCGAGGCCGTGGACGACTGTATCGAGTTCCTTAAGCGGTCGGCGGCTGGCGTTGTCGTCCCGGCCACCGCCGTGGAAGCGACCACGACGGCGGCGGCGGCGTCACCTTTGCATGCAGCTGCAGCACGTGCCATGTGAGTTAGAATTAGGAGAATCATGTGTCCTAGTTGGTGGATGGCTGTGTATATGTATATGCGTGACAAGAGTTGGTAGCTTGCTAGCTAGCTAGGTGATGAGTATTGGTGGGTCGATGCATCGATCATGCATGCATGTGCTATTTGTGTCGTAGCGTCGCGTAAAAATAACCTCAACTTGTCATGAACAAACTTGCGTGTAAAACTTTACAGAGGTATATCACATGTGTGGTGGCTACGTAGGAGCAGAATATATATACTCGCTCTATCCCAAAATAAACTTTGTTTTTATTAATTAATGAATTTATACAATACTTAATACTTGATATATGTGTTTTACATGTGTATATAGATTCAGTAGCGGATGGACCTCCTAGACGGGGCGGGTGTGCGCCCGGACTCGCACCGTACAAGCTTTGCACAGCACCTACACGTTTGTAGTTTGTCATGTGTCATGGGCCACCATGTTGAGCATGGGCCATGCCAAGTTAAATTGCGGTCCAATTTTCCCAAGAATGAAAGCGTCCCTGCAGGCTGCCTCCTCGCCTCCTCCTGCAGTCTACGCCGTTTACAGTTCTACACATAGGTGATGCTTCAACTTCAACTAAGCCGTCTGCGTCTCCGTCGACGCACTGCCGCAGGCTTTGGCAACGTTGCTCTTCGCTAGTTCGCCTCTTCCTCAATTCATCAGACTTCGACTCCTTGGCTCTGATCGGTTCCACTCCACGCGGACCACGCTACCAGATAGAATCAGGATCAGCAGGATCAGGACATCAGGTAGTGCATCCTTTTATAGCTTTATCATTTTTTATTCTTTCATTCAGCATTAGCAACCGGTGGTTGGGAGAAGCGTTCAATTTTTTACTCTTTCATTCAGGTAGTGCATCCAAATTTACCGTTTTTTATATGGACATCAAGTCTGAAATTCTAATATCTCGTTTGCAATTTGCATATTGCAGAAAAACCATTAAAATGAGGAGATTTATGGTTGATACAAGAAATTTAACACGACCACAAGATCAGCCTCAAGCACAAGGTGAGGGTCATGAGGCGGTACCACACGCTCAAACTAATGCTTCGGTTGGTGATGAGTTAAATTTGGATGACATTGTGAGTGATCCCGCACTAAGTAAGCAAATATGTGAGTATCCTTGTCAAAATAGAGACCAAGTTAGAAGATCATACATATTGAAGGGACCAACACAACCTATTGTGAATTTTCCAGATCATACATATTGAAGGGACCAACACAACCTATTGTGAGTTTTCCTCGCAAACAATCTAGAGATTGTAGAAGAGCCTTCCAACAATCATGGTATAAGAGGTATAACTGGGTAGAGTATAGTGTGTCGAAGGATGCAATATTTTGCTTCTATTGTTTCCTTTTTAAGGAACTAGGGAGGAAGTAATATTTTGGTTTTGATGTGTTCAACAAAGTAGGGTTTAATGTGGAAGCATGCATATAAATCTTTGCCAGAGCACGTTGATGGTAAAAATAGAGCTCACAACAATTTTGTAAACATTATGATGATTTTAAAAATCAAAGGCAAAGTGTCTCAAGCATGTTTTCAAGGGCAACTAAGGAATCTAAAGAATTATATCAAAGGTGTTTGACTGCATCTCTAGAGTGCTTAAAATTTTTAATAGCACAAGGCATGTCATTTCATGGGCATGATGAATCATCTATGTCTTTAAACAAGGGTAATTTTCTAGAGATGATAGATTGATACAAAGATAAGAATGAAAGTGTAAGACATGCTTTTGACCATGGTGGTCTAAATTGTCAGATGATTTCTCTCATAATTCAAAAGGATTGTAAGATGTTGTGCGGAAGAAGTAACTGATGTGATCATGGGAGAGATTGAAGATAGACTATTCTCTATGCTTTTTGATAAGTCTCGTGATATATCGGTCAAAGAGCAAATGGCAGTAATGCTAAGGTTAGTATATATGGATTACTAGTTAATACGCTTGTTGGGGACTTGTTCTCAAATGCTAAGAATTAAGAACAAGGCAACATAGAAAATGTTAAGTGTAAAAGTCCTTCGTCCTCCATAACATTATATCCCTTTGGGATATAAAGCATCTTGGACGAAGGTTACGAAGGACGTACCTTCGTAAGCATGACAACGAGGAACGAAGCATTCATATAAATCATGAGATATGAAAATACTTAAATGTTATCATAGAATCATCTCTATTTTTATTATTATAAACGAATGTAAACGATTTCAAATTACAAATGTACCTTCGATCTTGAAGAACACAAGTGTGATGCGAAGGCAAAAATGACAGGTTCGTGTGAACAGTACGGGGGTACTGTTCATCTATTTATAGACACAGGACGCAGCCTGTGACGAATTACAATTATGCCCTTTACAAAAGTTTACAACATTATCTTAGACCTCTATGGATAAAAAGGTCATTCTATCTTTATGTCGGTTTGCAACGCCGAAGCTCTATAAAAAGGAACCTTCGGCCATTTCCTGGGGACGATTTCAGCCGAAGCTGCTTCTTCACGCAAGACCTTCGGCGCAACGAAGCATGGGCCCAACAGTAGCCCCTTTCGCGGCGCTAGATCGTTTTTCGTAACGAGCTTGAACCGTGAAAAAATCCTCTCAAGCTTCGGGAAGCCGAAGGTCCAAAAAACACCTTCCCTGAGCTCGTTGCCGAGAAACGATTCATTTCCCGAGATCGTGTCGGTCCCACCTTGCAGAGTCACTGTTTGGTCTTTGCGGTCCACTGCGCAGCGAGTACAAGTTACTGCCCGCCTGGTGTAAAAACCCTGCCGCTTCGCCTTCTTACCTGCAGCACTATATAAACAGACGAGTAGGTGTGAAGTTACCACAGCATTTACTGCTATTTGCACTGTTTTGCTGCCAAAATTTTTAACCATCACCGAAGCTTGTTTGTCAGGTTTGAACGAAGCTCCATCTTGAAGCCTGCTTCGGAGAAAAAAGTATCAAAGTTTCACAAGTTCATAATTAAATGGCCAGAGTTCGCTCTACAGCTAGGGTTGAGCGTGAGGGGGACGAAACTGCAGCTTCGGAGACTGTGCCCATCTCCGAAGCGATGCAGCGCTCCGGACTGGTGACTGCGGAAGAAATGCCTGCTGCCGAAGCAGACCCGACAACTGCCGAAGGAGAAGGGAACATTGAAGAAACCGACTCCGAAGATGACTACCGTATTGCCATGCCCAGCAAACCCAGCCACCTAGACTTCGGAAAATCGACTGTTTCAAAGGTTGATCTCGCCAAGATGGTGAAAGCAGGTTTTTTCAGTGAAGATCAGAAGAAGCTACTTCGCTTCGGGGGAGAAGAGACCACCCCGAAGCCAGAGAAGGACGAGGTTGTCATCTTCAAAAGCTTTTTAAAGGCTGGGCTAAGATTCCCTGTTCACGAGATTGTTGCGGAGATATTGAAGAGGTTTGGCATCTACCTTCACCAGTTAACTCCTAACGCTATCGTTAGGCTTAGCGTTTATATTTGGGCCCTCCGAAGCCAAGCAGTGGAGCCTTTTGCTGACAGTTTCTGTCGAGTTCATGAATTGCATTATCAAACAAAGGCCAGAAAAGATGGGCTTCATGAAAACTTCGGTTGCTACAATTTTGCCTACCGGAAAACCGCAAAGTTTCCTGTAATCAGCTACCGAAGCAAATGGCCGGCAGGCTGGAAATCAGAATGGTTCTATGTCAAGGTTGATGAGGACAAGGAGAAGCTTGTGCAAAGTCCACTCGAGCTAACTTTCGGAGAAACCCGACCCCACTGCAACATGACACCAGAGGGTCAAACTCAACGGGCAATGGATGAATTCAGAATCATTGCAGAGCATATTGGTATCAGGGATCTGGTTCAAGAATTCTTAGCATTCAAAGTCTTCCCTACTCTGAAAAAATGGGAAATGCCAAAGTTAAAGGGGGAGAAGAAGGAAGGGGATCTTGTCCGGCTTCCTTACCACTTCAAATTCAAGAAATATTTTAAGAAGCCCTGCCAAGAGTGGCTGGATACAGTTGAGGTGATGTGTAATGAAATTCTTGGAAATTATTCGAAAAAAGAAGATCAACTGATGACAGCAGCCTTCGGCACCCGTCCGAAGCGAAGGCTGAACCGAGTGCTTGATGCACTGGGTTTCGAATATCCTGATTATGCGCAGCTGAACAAGGGTGCTGAGGGCCAGAGAAGAAAAAGAGCGGCCGAAGCTTTAAACAAGGATGAAGAACAACCACCAAAAAAGAAGAAAACTGTCAAGAGAAAAATATCAACTCCAAAGCGAAAACTATCCGAAGAAGAGGGGACCTCCACACCACCTTCTACTAGCGACGTGGAGGAAATTCTAAAGGTAATGACTGAACCCATGCCCACGAAGCTAAGTCCATTAGGGCCTCGACTGACGAAGCTTTTTCAAAAGGTGGCGGAGCCGGAAAAAACGAAGATAGCCAAAGCGAAAAGGCAAAGAATTATTGCCGTGACAGAAGTTATTGACAAGACGCCACCGAGGGCGTCAATTCAGAAAACACCAGCTGTTGGGGGCACAGAAAATGTCAAAGTCGCACCTTCGGAGGTCGCGGCTACCGAAGCCGCTACAGCCGAAGATGTAAACTTAGAATCTACTATTGAAGACATCAACAAAATTTTAACAGACATGGCTGCAGAAGAAGCTGCCACCACTGCTGAAGAAACCATGGCCACAGTGCCTGGGAAAGGGAAAGAAATAGCCGAAGACACTTCGGACGACGAAGCCTACTCATTTCAAAATTTAGTCGGGCAAAAACTGTCGAAGGCCGAAAAAGAAGAGCTTAAGGAATACGCCAAATCTTGCGGATACAAGCCAGGAGCTCTTCTATTTGGAGGCATTGATGACGAAAAACTGGGCTGCATCCGGGACTCAGCTGGGGCTAAGGTCATCGGTACTCTATCAAAGAGTATCGGTTTTCCGAAACTAGAGACAGACATCAGCCGCTACCGACGACAACATATCGTCGGCAGCTTATTTTATTCAAATTTCAAGGTAAACACCCTTCTCTCTAACTTCTATTGTTTTTTAATAATGGCAATATTCTTTAACGAAGGTTGTTTATTTGCAGAGCATGCTTCTAAGCAAAGCTTTGAGGATGCAGCAAGATCTAGAAGATAAGAAGCACGAAGCTATAATTGAAAATTTAGAGAGCAAGATAAAAGAACAATCAGCTATTATTGAAAAGAAAGACTTCGAACTTCAATCAACCGAAGGCTTGCTGGCAGAGACTGAAGCCAAAGTAGCAGAATTGAATTCGAAGCTTCTCTGCCAATCAAAACAATTTGAACAAGAGAAGCTAGAACTTGATTCGAAACTTGAAGCCGAAGTCCAAGCCAACTCAAATTTGAAGAAATCATTAACAAGCCTTCAGGATAAATGTTTGAATTTTAGCAACAATTGTATCCAACAACTAAAGAAGATCTTTTACTCAGTTGGAGCCAGCAGCGGGAAATTTACCCCTTCAGATGAAGATTTACCAAAAGCCTTCGATTATATCGAAGCTGAAATTGAAGAACTTGACGAAGTTATAGCTGGGCACGGTGACTTCTGTGCCTGGGTAGCTTCTCGGGGTACTGCTGCAGCATTCCTGAAGGCTGGCTGCGAGCATGGAAAGATTGTCAACAGGCCCAACTTCGCCCTGTCTCCATCAATTCTCGACGACATTCCTGACCTCGCCCGGAGCATCTCAAATAGATTCATAAAAATGATATGGACAAAAGGCGGGCGAGAGAAGGCTGGGGACGAAGCTCGAAGTCATCTTGAACCAGTAAGAAATCATACTTTGTACTTACCTTCTCCTTCACACTTGATTTTTACTCGGGATACCTTGATTCATGTAGGATGACGAAGCTGAAGGTGATACTTAAAGGATATGCCGCCGAAGCAGAAACCTGACGAAGATTAATAGGAGTAGACTAGAAAAAACTCAGGAGAATTTGTAACAACTTTTTGTAAATACAATTAATCTATTCTCAAGGAACTTTGTTCATACCTTGTAATATATTCTTACCCTTTTATTGAGACGCTTTGATGTGGACGAAATCAGTATTTTGAGCCGAAGGCGAAAAAACACCTTCCCTTCTTTTCGTACACAACGAAGCATAAAAGACCATTTCTTCTTTTTGCCAAAGCTTTTCTTTTTTGTACATGACGAAACATAAAAGACCGCTTCTTCCTCTTGCCGAAGCTTTTTCTTTTTTGTACATGACGAAACATAAAAGACCGCTTCTTCCTCTTGCCGAAGCTTTTTCTTTTTTGTACATAACGGAACATAAAAGACCGCTTCTTCCTCTTGCCGAAGCTTTTTCTTTTTTGTACATAACGGAACATAAAAGACCACTTCTTCCTTTTGTCGAAGCAACCACTTAGGAACACAAATGCTATGAATGAATGCTTATGAATGCAAATGCTATGATGTAATGTGCGAATGAATGTCCAAAGCATATAACCGAAGCCACACTCAACCATTATTTCCTTGGAATCAACCACACATCAGCTCTGCATTCCCTTAGGAACGACTTTGGAGCTTCCACGTCTTTTACTTAGACGGTATAAACTCTGCATTCCCTTAGGAACGTCTTTGGAGTTTCTTCGCCTTTTACTTAGGCGGTATAAGCTCTGCATTCCCTTAGGAACGTCTTTGGAGCTTCTTCGTCTCTTACTTAGACGGTATAAACTCTGCATTCCCTTAGGAACGTCTTTGGAGTTTCTTCGCCTTTTACTTAGGCGGTATAAGCTCTGCATTCCCTTAGGAACGTCTTTGGAGCTTCTTCTCTTTTTTCTTTTTCAGTTTCTGCACTCGATGGTGCGTTCTCAGCTGTTACATTTACATTTTTTGGGGGATTTTGCTCTTATAAGACTAAAAAAGGAAATTACACATGATGGCCCCATTAAAAACCTTTCTCCCCCTTTGGAAAGGAAAAGGGTGCCATGAAAAAGAAAAGAAAAAACATAAAAAATTACATCATGTTATACATAGTATCGCCGAAGCTCATCCGCATTCCAAGACCTTGGAATTTCGTTGCCATCCATGTCCTTCAATCTGTACGATCCAGGCCTTGACGAAGATACTACTAAGAATGGTCCTTCCCATTTCAACTGTAGCTTACCCACTGTATCTGGGTTAGCCACTCTCCGAAGCACCAAGTGTCCCGGCTCAATATTTTTTAGCCGGACTTTTCTATCTCGCCATTTAACTGTTTCAGCCTGATATTTATTGATATTCTCCACGGCCTGAAGCCTGATCCCTTCTAAAGCATCCTTTTCCACAAGGCAAGCATCTTCGGGACCTGATTCTGCCGAAGCTACTCTTATTGATCCAGCTTTTGCTTCCTCCGGAGTTATTGCTTCGTCACCGAATAATAATTTGAATGGGGTAAAGCCTGTAGACCTTGATGTTGTTGTATTGTGGCTCCACACCACTTTGATTAACTGATCTGGCCACTTTCCCCTGGGTTGATTGAAGATTAACTTCATTATTCCTGTCATTATAATGCCGTTGGCCCTTTCAACGAGCCCATTTGACTCCGGATGCCTGACTGATGCAAAATGGATCTTCGTTCCAATTTGATCACAGAAATTTCTGAAAGCTTCGGAGTCAAACTGCGTTCCATTATCTACAGTGATTGCCTTCGGTACCCCGAAGCGACAGACAATATTCTGCCAGAAAAACTTTTGGACAGTGGCCGAAGTTATTGTGGCCAATGGCTTCGCCTCAATCCACTTGGAAAAATACTCCACAGCCACTATAACATATTTTAGATTCCCTTGAGCCGGTGGTAATGGACCCAACAAGTCAAGGCCCCACCTTTGCAATGGCCAGATGGGTTGTATCAGCTGTGTCAAAGACGAAGGTTGTTTTTGATCTCTTGCACATTTCTGACAACCTTCGCACTTTTGCACTAACTCCGCCGCATCCGAAGCTGCCTTCGGCCAATAAAACCCTTGGCGGAAGACTTTCCCAAGTAATGGCCTGGATCCGATGTGGGATCCACACAGGCCTGCATGTATCTCTTTCATCAACTCTATACCTTCGGCTCTAGATAAGCACTTGAGCAGCGGAGCGCAAACTCCATGTTTGTATAATTCCCCTTCTATCATGACATACGGACGAGCTCTTGCCTCTATTCTTTTATTGTAAGCTTCGTCATCTGAAAGGAACTTACCCTGAAGGTAAGAGATTATTTCAGTTCTCCAATCTTCGCTGTAAACAGGAGATATGTTGAGGACTGCTCTTTCAAGGAGCTCCACTGAAGGTGCCTTTATTGTTTCGAAGAACACATCCGAAGGTAACGGCAGCCCCTGTGCCGCAGACTTAGCTAGCAAATCAGCATGCTCATTTTGTCCTCGAGGGATATTCTTGACAGAGAATCCTTCGAAGGATGCTTCGATCCTTCGGACCGTATCTAGGTATTTTTCAAGCTTCGGATCTTTAGCCTTGCAACTTTTGTCAACATGACCCGAAACCACCTGGGAATCAGTTTTAAGAATTGCCCTTCTGATTCCCATTGCCTTTAATTTCCGAAGGCCCAGAAGCAGGGCTTCGTACTCAGCAATATTGTTTGTGCAGCTGAAATCAAGTCTTGCTGCATAACAAGTTTTGACCTTGGATGGTGAAACCAACACAGCAGCTGCACCTGCTCCGAAGATTCCCCAAGATCCATCACAAAATACTGTCCACACCTCGGCATCTTTATTTGCTTCTTCATCCTGAGCCCCTGGCGTCCAGTCGGCAATGAAATCTGCCAATGCTTGAGACTGGATCGAAGATCTATGCACATAATCAATGTAAAATTCGTTGAGCTCTGCAGCCCATTTCCCAATCCGTCCAGTAGCTTCTCTATTTCTCATTATATCCTTCAACGGCTGCGAAGAAGGAACAATGATATTGTATGCCTGAAAATAATGTCGAAGCTTCCTGGATGCCATTAAAACGGCATATAATACCTTCTCCAGCTCTGTATAATTTTTCTTTGAGACACTAAGGACCTCAGATACAAAATACACTGGGACTTGCTTCTTGAGCTGGCCATCAAGCTTCTCCTGGACAAGTGCCGCACTTACTGCTGAGTGCGAAGCTGCCACATATAACAACAGAGGAGCCCCTGGCATTGGTGGAGTTAATGTTGTGAGATCTATCAAGTATTGCTTCAACTCTTCGAAAGCTTTTTGTTGACTTGGGCCCCATTGAAAGACTTCGGCTGACTTCAGCACCTCGAAAAATGGTAAGTTTCTTTCTGCTGATCTGGATATAAATCTGTTGAGAGATGCCAGCCTTCCTGTCAATCTTTGGGCCCCTTTTCTTGTAGTTGGTGGCTCCATTCGAAGTATAGCTTCGATTTTATTTGGATTAGCTTCGATTCCCTTTGTTGAAACCAAGCATCCAAGAAATTTACCCTTCTTTACTCCGAAGACACATTTCTCTGGATTCAGCTTCAAACCAGCTTGTCTGAAGCTGGCGAAGGTCTCCTGCAGATCAGCAATATGATTTTCCTGCTTCGTGCTTTTGACGATAATGTCATCAACATAGGTCAACACATTTCTGCCTATTTGAGACTGAAGAACCTTCGCAGTCATTCTGCTGAAACTTCCTCCAGCGTTTTTGAGCCCTTCAGGCATTCGAAGATAGCAATACGTGCCACTTGGAGTTATGAAGCTAGTTTTCGGCTCATCTTCCTTTTTCATCCAGATTTGATGATATCCTGAGTAACAGTTCAAGAGACTCATGAGCTCTGAAGAAGCTGCTGCATCGACTAGAGAGTCTATCCTTGGCAACGGGAATTCGTCCTTCGGACAAGCCTTGTTGAGATCTATGAAATCGATACACATTCTCCACTTGCCATTGGCCTTCTTCACCATAACAGTGTTAGCTAGCCACTCTGGATACTTCACTTCTCTGATAACTCCTGCACTGAGGAGTCTTTTTACTTCATTGCGAGCCCCTTCGGCCTTGTCATCAGACATTTTCCGAAGCCTCTGCTTTCGGGGTCTGAAGGATGGGTCAACATTGAGCGAATGTTCAATAACATCCTGATTTACTCCACAGAGATCATTAGCCGACCATGCAAAAACATCTTTGTTGTTGAATAAAAACCTTATCAAGGTTTTCTCCTGGTCTTCAGATAATTGCGAGCCCAACAGCACCTTCTGCTCTGCTATGTCCTCACACAATAGCATGGGCTTCGGCTGATCTGCTGAAGCTGCCTTCTCCCTTCTGAATTTGTACTGTTCACAAGCTTCGGCTCCATCTATATTATGAATTGCTTTGGAGTCAGTCCAGTTACCTTCGGCCCTTCTTGCGGCTTCCTGACTTCCATGGATAGCAATGGGTCCCTGTTCCGAAGGTATCTTCATGCAAAGATAAGCAGGATGAAGGATTGCTTCGAAGGCATTAAGAGTACCACGACCAACAATTGCATTGTAAGGATATTCCATGTCAACAATGTCAAACACAACTTGCTCAGTTCTAGTGTTGTTGATGAATCCGAAGGTCACTGACATGGTGATCTTGCCCAGTGCTACAATCTGTCTTCCTCCGAAGCCACAGAGAGGATGTGTAGCATCATGAATCTTATCTTCTGGCTCTTGCATTTGTCTGAAGGCTTTAGCAAATATGATGTCAGCTGCACTGCCTGTGTCAACCAAGACATTGTGGACCAGAAATCCTTTGATAACACAAGAGATAACCATGGCATCGTTGTGTGGGTAATCTTTGAGCTGAAGGTCCTCCTGGGAGAAGGTAATAGGAATGTGAGACCATCTTGTCTTGATGAAGGGTCCTTGCACCCCAACATGCTGTACCCTCCTCTGTGCTTCCTTCTTCTGTTTCTTGTTAGCTGGCTCTGAGGACGAGCCACCTGTGATCGGTAGCACCAGCTTCGGGTCCGAAGCAGCTCCAGCTCGGTTGTTGAACGAAGCCATCAGCTCAAAAAGTGGAAGTGAGTTCACCGGAGGTGGGCGCCAATGTTGGGGACTTGTTCTCAAATGCTAAGAATTAAGAACAAGGCAACATAGAAAATGTTAAGTGTAAAAGTCCTTCGTCCTCCATAACATTATATCCCTTTGGGATATAAAGCATCTTGGACGAAGGTTACGAAGGACGTACCTTCGTAAGCATGACAACGAGGAACGAAGCATTCATATAAATCATGAGATATGAAAATACTTAAATGTTATCATAGAATCATCTCTATTTTTATTATTATAAACGAATGTAAACGATTTCAAATTACAAATGTACCTTCGATCTTGAAGAACACAAGTGTGATGCGAAGGCAAAAATGACAGGTTCGTGTGAACAGTACGGGGGTACTGTTCATCTATTTATAGACACAGGACGCAGCCTGTGACGAATTACAATTATGCCCTTTACAAAAGTTTACAACATTATCTTAGACCTCTATGGATAAAAAGGTCATTCTATCTTTATGTCGGTTTGCAACGCCGAAGCTCTATAAAAAGGAACCTTCGGCCATTTCCTGGGGACGATTTCAGCCGAAGCTGCTTCTTCACACAAGACCTTCGGCGCAACGAAGCATGGGCCCAACAACGCTAATGACTAATGTTCTATCTAATGGGAAAGTTGTGGAACGTTTTCTTGCCCTACAACATTTCACCGATACTACATCCGAGGCACTAAATGTAGCCTTGTTTGCTCTTCATGATAAGAACAAGTTATGTATTTCTAGGATAAGAGGACAAGGATATGATGGAAATTTGAATATGAGAGGTGAATTTAATGGCCTGCAAAAATAAGATTTTAGAAGAAAATCCATATGTTATGTTGGGGACTTGTTCTCAAATGCTATGAGTTAAGAACAAAGCAACACAAAATGTTAAATGTTAATGTCCTTCGTCCTTCGAAGCATTATTTCCTTTAGGATATAATGATCTTCAGATGAAGGTTATGAAGGATATACCTTCATCAATGCAATATATGTTAATAAAAGAAGAAACATATGAAATGTGAGGAGCAACATAAACAATCATATAACATTATTAATTCATTCTCATTATATTATCCTGGTAAGACAGAAACAATATTGAATTACAAATGTACCTTCGGCTTGACAGAAGGTAAAAGTACAAGCGTGACGCAAAAGCGAATACAAGTCAGCGTGAACAGTACGGGGGTACTGTTCATCTATTTATAGGCACATGACGTAGCCTGTCAGAAATTAAATTCATGCCCTTCATATTTACTATTGACTTATGGACAACTATACGAGGATTAAATAGCCTTTTTCCCTTTAAGTCGGTTCCTTGTTCCGCCATTTAGCCGAAGCTCCTTTGCTCGTAGCTTCGGAGCAACACCAGCCTTCGTCACGACCATGCTCTTCACATTGTGCATACTTTTAACCCGAGACCGAAGGTGCCTGTTCACATGTCACACTTAAAAGACATTGTTAAGTCGTATTTTTGAGGACCTTCGGAAGACGAAGGCCCCCCAACATGCTATATATGTTCATTGTTTTGCCCACCAATTACTATTAGTGGCCGTTTCCGTAGCTAGTTGTTGCTCATTAATTCGTGATTTTTTTATTATGTCTCCTTAATTGTGACCACAACAAGCACATCTTGCAAGACAAGAGATGCACTAATAGAAAACCAGCACAAAAGTATTTTAGATAAGCTTGGTAGTGGTAAGATAAACACGGGAAGAAGACAACATCAGGAAACCAATCTTGCTAGACTAGGGGATACTAGATGGGGTTCACATCATATAACTTTGATTCATTAAACCAAATGTGGGATTCAGTAATAGAAGTGCTTGGAATTGTTGAAAGAGATGGACGTGTAACGTCTACAGTTGGAGGGTTAATTAAAAAATGGGGGATTTTAAATTTTCTTTTATTCTAAAGTTTATGATAAAGTTGCTTGCTATCACAAATGAGCCATCACATGCCTTGCAAAGAAATGATATAAATATTATCATTGCCATGGAATTAATAATAGATGATGTTAAAGCTCAATTAATCACTATGAGACATAGTCGTTGGGAAGATTTCTTTGATGAGGTCAAGCAATTTTGTGAGATCAAATGTATTCTGGTGCTAGATATGCATGTTGAAATACCATCTAGAAGCCGCTCAAGACGTGAAAGGTGTTGTATCACTAACATTCATCATTATCGTGTTGAGATCTTCTATGTTACAATTGATCAATTTTGACAGATATGAATCATCAGTTTGATGAAGCAACTAATAAGATATTGACATGTTTTCATGTCTTGATCCCAAGAGCAATTTCTCTAAATTTGATTCCCACAAGATTATTCTTGTTGAAAATTTATGATGCCGATTTCTCCAATATTGATCGTGCAATACTTACACAACAACTTGAGACTTATGTTCTTCATGTTAGAAGGCATGCAACCTTTTCTACTTGTAAAGATGTTGCAAGTTTAGCTACACAGATGATTGAAACAGAAAAGCACTTAGTTTTTCCATTGGTGTACAAACTAATTGAGTTATAACTTTGTTATTGCATATTTCAACTGCATCTATTGAAAGATCTTTCTCAGCGATGAAGATTATCAAGACTAAATTGTGCAACAAGATCAATGATGATTGGTTCAATCAGTTAATGGTATGCTACACCGAAAGAGAGATATTTAAGGGTCTTGATAATTACCATTATGAGAAGATTCCAAGGCTTAAAGACTAGAAAAATGAATTTACCTCATGGCGTGAATTAGTTGTATGTCATTATTTGATGCATTTCAATACTTCAATTGCTCAACTTAATTATATTTTCCAAACTTTCATGATATATGATGAGCAAAGCAAATGTATTTGTATTGCAGGGTCTCTTTTATGAATTATGATATATGAAAGGGAAATAGGGTCAAACCTTTTCCTAAATGATTTTGGTGGTTGAATTGCCCAACACAAATAATTGGACTAACTAGTTTGCTCTAGATTATAAGTTCTACAGGTGCCAAAGGTTCAACATAAACCAATAAAAAGTTAAAGTTAGGGTTCAAAAATAAAGGAGCAAAACCAACCGAAGGCTGTGCTGGTCTGGCGCACCGGACAGTGTCCGGTGCACCAGGGAGATCAACTCTGAACTACCCAGCTTCGCGTTTTTAGAGAGCCACTCCGCTATAATTCATCGGACTGTCCGGTTGTCACACCCGTTTCCAAAGGTAGAGCTGGGTGCATAGCATATGTGTGATATATCAAAAGAACAATGCATAAAAGCATAAATAATGATTATATTTTCCACACATATGTTGACGTCACAAGTGTAATATATCAAAAGAACAATGCATAAAAGCATAAATAATGATTATATTAACATATTACACTTCGAACAGACATAATGTCTTAACCTTTATTCATCAAAGTACAACGAAACAAGGACATCCATCCACAGGAAGATGATCGGGGGTATCACTAGACTAGCATCCATGGAGTTCAGCATCATATCTTCATCTGCAAACTTCTGATCAAAATTTAAGTAAGGGTGAGCTCACTTATGGTCAGGGCTCAGCAAGTGGGGGAAAAACTAATGCAAGTTTAACAAGGTGAGGCTAAGGTTGAGCAATAAGCATTTTAGTTGGTCAACATTTTATTAACAACACCTGTCTTACTAATAAGTGTGAATCCCAAGTATTCCCATTAAACAAAGGTATAAGAGTATATCAAAAACACTTAAGTGAAACCACTTAAGCAAACCATTGGCAGATCATCGGATCTTGGTTTATTTCCATCTTCAAGTTCAATTATCATGTGAGGAGTCCAGGCTGCTCATAACCGTGAGCACGACTGATATATCAGTTTTACACTATGCAGAGGGGGCGCATCTTTACCCATGAGTCGGATTCCCTTCAAGCCCGGGTTAGCTAGACCCGTATTCACTTCTGAGGTGAATGGCCAGGGTCTCACTAAGAGGCTTCTCCCTAGAGTCCTCATTACGCAAATGCTGGAAATGGTCAACTGCATAAGGTACACCTACCGTAACCAACTTATAGTCCAGACTACAGGGTAAATCTTTGGGAACTATGCCCGTATCCAATCTGCCTGAGCCGGAACTATAAGCGCTTGCTAGATGCCCCCGTTCCGGTCGACCACGACCAACACCCAATATAAGACTTCCCTAGTTATTTAGCCAAGACCAGAGCCATGATAGTTCTCATGGTAGCACTGTTTTCCCGAGTGGTCACTCCATGTTCCAATTAATATGCAATAATCTTGTTTAACCATCGGGTTAACAACAATAAAGTAAACTTACCATTTGGAACATTAATATCATAAACATGAGTGACTGCATAAAGTTAAGTTGTAGCAATAGCATAGCTACTTGATTAGATCATAATCCCAGGTTTAAACAAGGAGTAAGGTTGGAAAGGTTAGGGGTATCTAAATAGGTAACCCATCAAATTATGCATATATTCATCGAAGAATAAACTTTATTAAATGTATTGGTTGGGATCAAACAGAGTATGCAGAGGGAGAAGTCCACTTGCCTTGCTTATGAAAACTTGAGGTTCTTCCACGGATAGAGATCTTGATTCTTAACTACTAGATCAACCACTGAATATCACACAAACAAACAAGAAGAAACAAACACCACTCAATAACATACAACATTCACCATACATAAAGCTAAAAGAAAGCCTAACGAAAAGAGCGTTCGCTTTTCAAAAACATTACAAGTAATGGCTATAATAAGAGGGTATTCTTTTTAAAAATGTGTGATCTATACTTTATAAAACAAGACATGAGCTTAAAATATATTAATTAAAATATACAATTATTAGGTTCACCTATTTAATCGTTTATAAAACGTCATATGTGATATGTCTAAGATTAAGGGTTTATAAGATGATAAAACACGTTATAACAATATTAAACCTTTTAAACCTTTTTAGAAAAGGTATATGTTATATATCTAAGGTTAATGGTCTACGAAATACGTGATTAATTTTGGGAAGCATAATGGAACATATTATAAATCATTGTTAAACATTCACTTATGATAAACTAGGATATAAGTTTAAATAGGTTTTATGTGAAAGATTATTATTATTAAACGCCTATTTTATGAAAAGTTAGGTTATAGGCCTTATGTGGATTTTCATGCAAAAGATAATGAACAAATAACTATCTTTTAAAACACATGGCCTATATTATTATATTCGAAGTCAATATATATAAAGTAACATTTTAAGTTATAAAAGAACTTAAACTCTTATTACTTTATTTTATCCTTTAGGAAAAACTAAATGATTCGAACAAATTGACTAAATGTGTTATGAACAAGTTGACAATAGGTTTGACTAATAAATTATGATAAAGGATAATTAATCCATTAATTATCTTTAATTCTATTGTAGGAACAAATGATCTAGATAATTAAAATGAATAATATATTTATTGGTATATTATTAACTATCATTTTAGTTATGATGGTGTGAGCACTTAATTAAGCCATTATATCATTATTAGAAAAGTTATATGACATATTAATATTATAAAACATATAATTATGGATACTTAAATATGAGACTAAATGAGTTTTATGTGAAGGGATAATAAATGATTATCATTCTATTAAGAAAACACTAAATCTATATTTATTGAGAAAACTACATTCAACCCGATAGGTCATCATTTTAAAGATATGAACATCAATTCTATCATTTTAGTTCTTTAGAAAACTCTATTCTTCTAAATTTCTATTTAATACGGGTATACTTAAACATCTATAACGAACCTTGTTAAATATGATATCTATTAAAAAGGTCATTTTAAACTAGAAACAAGTTATCTACTTCATTAGTAAGAAACCTATGTTTATCAACATAACTATCATTTTCTTTATTAGGAAAGTATGAGTGTCTAGTTAAGTCATTTTAACATCATTATAAATTCTACGCTTTCGGTTTTTCTCCTTTCTTTTCTAAATAGAATTTATAAGTATAACTAAAAAAATGTTTATTTATAATTTTTCTGACATTAATATACTAAGAATTAATTGTATATTACTACATGAGACTTTTAATAACATATTCATGGTTATTACTACATACATAAATATTCTACGTAATTTAAGTGCTATACTTATGAATACATTTATTATGTATAGTAAAATCTATATCTTCATTTGATCGAAAAATACGTGACTTGGTATTTCTTCTATTTCTTCATGCAGATAAGTTTACACCTAAAATACTAATAACAATTATCGTTCCACACAATAAAGCGAAATAAACATTTCTAATATGAAAATCACTGAGTTAGTGAATAATGTCCGTGTTCATTTTTAGCATTACAACGTCATACACATATTAAAGCGTTGTCGCGGGGTTTGATTTTGGTTATACGTATATATCGAATCTCTAAAGTCATCCACGTAAATCGCCAAATCGCATCAATATTACAACAACAATTCACAAGATTCAAAACATGATTTAGAAAATAAATCAGTGGGTTGTCTTCAACCTTGGGTTAATCACGTGCAGGGAAGGTGTTCGGCGAGGGGGTTCGACGGCGACGGGCACGACTGCTCCGGCGAGGCTCCACGGACGGCGGCGGCAGTGAGCTCCGGCGGCGAGGGAGAGAACGAGGAGGGAGTGAGAGCGAGAGAGCTCGGGCACGGAGAGGGCTCGACGTCAGATTTTATAGAGGGGAAGGGAGGGAGAGCAGAGGTCGCCGGGGGTGCTTCATGGCGGCCATGAATGGCCGTCGGTTTCTTCCATGAGAGTAATGGGGAGGGAGAGAAAACGGATGCAGTAACTCCATTAACACACAGACGACGCGGGGTGACGGTGCATGGGGCTTCGGTTCGGTTGATAGCGGGTACTCGGCTCGGACGTCGCGGCAGTCGGGGCGCACACGGGGAGGCTACAGCGCCGGGTCGGTGGCGTTTCGAGTGTGCAGGGTTGGGCGCGGCTTCGACGCGTCGGCTTCATGGCACGTCGGGGAGGCGAGGCAGGGCGCAGGGACCTTGGGCGTCACGGCTCTCTGGCGTCCAGGCGGGGCTCTGCTCGGCGGCCTTGGGCGCGGTAGAGAGAGACACGAGGGGGAAGGAGAGCCAGGGCGGCGGCAGCAACAAGGAGCGGCGGCTCGGCTTAGGGTTAGGGAGGGGTGCACGCGACTGGGCCTTGGGCCGTTAGTTAGGTTAGGTTTTAGTTTTTTTTCTTTTTTTTCTATTTCCTTTTTCTAAATTCGAAATATATTTTTAAATAACCCTAAAATTCATAATGATGAAACCAAAATTATTTATAAATAAAATAGTTATTTTTGGACTAGTACTTATTATATTATTTATTTGGATTTTTACTTAACAAGAAATGTTACTCGATATCCAAAAATCAATTATGAGCAATCAAAAATCATTCGACACGCAAATAAATAACAAACACTTAAAAGAAAATTAATTACCATAAATATCACTAATAACTAAATATATTATTTTTATTTAATGATTGTTATAGTGTTACACCGGTGTAGCACCGGACTGTCCGGTGTGCCATGCGGAGCAACGGCTACTGCGCCAACGGTCGTCTTCAAAAGTGAACAGTGAACGTGAACAGCGTGCGGACAGCACGCGCAGAGTCAGAGCAGCGCCAGAAGGCGCATCAGACAGTGAACAATGACTATCCAGTGCACCACCGGACTGTCCGGTGGTCCCAGCTGTCAGAGCTCCAACGGTCGAACCCTAACAGTTGGGTGACATGGCTGGCGCACCGGACAGTGTCTGGTGGCGCACCGGACTGTCCGGTGCGCCCATCGACAGACAGCCTCCCCAACGGTCATTTTGGTGGTTGGGGCTATAAATACCCCCAACCACCACACTTCAAGGCATCCAAGTTTTCAGCCATTGCATTCAATACAAGAGCTCTAGACTTCACTCCAAGACACAAAACAAAAGATCAAATCCTCTCCAAGTCCCAAACTCATTCCAAAGACTTAGTGGCTTGTGAGAGAGAGACATTTCTGTTCATTTGAGTTCTTGTCGCTTGGATCGCTTTTCTTCTTCCTCCATTCTTGTTCTCAAGCAACTTGTAATCAAGCAAGAGACACCAAGTTGTGGTGGTCCTTGTAAGGGGTCTAAGTGACCCGTTGATTAAGGAGAAAAGCTCACTCGGTCTAGGTGACCGTTTGAGAGAGGGAAAGGGTTGAAAGAGACCCGGTCTTTGTGACCACCTCAACGGGGAGTAGGTTTGCAAGAACCGAACCTCGGTAAAACAAATCACTGTGTTATCCGCTTTATTTGCTTGTGATTTGTTTTCGCCCTCTCTTTCGGACTCGCTTTTACTTCTAACGCTAACCCGGCTTGTAGATTGTGCTTAAAGTTTATAAATTTCAGATTTTCCTGTTCACCCTCCTCTAGGCGACTTTCATTTGGTATCAGAGCCCGGTACTTCATTAGAGTCTAACCACTCGAAGTGATGTCGGGAGCATCCGCAAAGAGGGAGATTGGGACCAGCAACGACAAATCCGCAAGCTCGGGAAGAACCCACTCAAGGGAGTCCGACCACAAGCACAAGGAGGAATCCTCCTCCTCCATCAAGACGCAACGGAGAGGTGACAAGAAGAAGAAGATGAAGAAAGTGGTCTACTACGAGACCAACTCTTCGTCACCCTCTACCTCCGGCTCCGAATCGGCATCCGCCACTTCTAAGCGCCATGAGCGCAAGAAGTATAGTAAGATGCCCCTCCGCTATCCTCGCATTTTCAAACGCACTCCATTACTTTCCGTCCCATTAGGCAAACCACCGGTTTTTGACGGTGAAGATTATTCTATGTGGAGTGATAAAATGAGGCATAACCTAACCTCACTCCACAAAAGCATATGGGATATTGCTGAGTATGGAGCACAGGTACCGAAGGAAGGGGACAAGGATTATGATTCGGAGGAGGTCGACCAAATCCGGCACTTCAACTCCCAAGCCACTACTATACTCCTCGTCTCTCTAAGTCGAGAGGAGTATAATAAGGTGCAAGGGTTGAAGAGTGCCAAAGATATTTGGGACGTGCTCAAGACCACGCACGAAGGAGATGAGGTGACCAAGATCACCAAGCGGGAAACGATCGAGGGGGAGCTCGATCGATTTATGCTCAACCAAGGAGAGGAGCCACAAGCCATGTACAACCGGCTCAAGACCTTGGTGAACCAAGTGCGCAACCTCGGGACCACAAAATGGGATGACCATGAAATGGTCAAGGTTATTCTAAGATCACTCGTTTTTCTTAACCCTACACAAGTTCAATTAATTCGTGGTGATCCTAGATACAAGCTAATGTCTCCCAAGGAGGTTATAGGAAAGTTTGTGAGCTTTGAATTGATGATCAAAGGCTCCAAACAAATCATCGAGCGAGGCGCCACCTCCACACCCGAGGTGCAACCCGTTGCATTCAAAGCGACGGAGGAGAAGAAAGAAGAGTCTACGTCAAGTAGACTCCCCATCGACGCCTCCAAGCTCGACAACGAGGAAATGACACTCATCATCAAGAGTTTCCACCAAATCCACAAGCAAAGGAGGGGAAAGGATTACAAGCCGCGCTCCAAGAAAGTTTGCTACAAGTGTGGTAAGCCCGATCATTTTATTGCTAAATGTCCATTATCAAGTGATAGTGACAGGGGCGACGATAAGAAGGGAAAGAGGAGGGAAAAGAAGAGATACTATAAGAAGAAGGTCGGCGATGCCCACGTGTGTCAGGAATGTGACTCTAATGAGAGCTCCACCGACTCCTCCTCCGACGAGGACGCCACCAACATCGCCGTCCCCAAAGGCCTCCTCTTCCCCAACGTCGGCCACAAGTGCCTCATGGCAAAGGACGGCAAAAAGAAGAAGGTAAAATCTAGAGCTTCTACTAAATATGCAACATCTAGTGATGAGGCTAGCTCTAGTGATGATGAGGATGATTTGCTTACACTTTTTGCCAACCTTAACATGCAACAAAAGGAGAAGTTAAATGAATTGATTAGTGCTATTCATGAGAAGGATGAACTTTTGGATAGCCAAGAAGACTTCCTTATTAAGGAAAATAAGAAGCATGTTAAGGTGAAAAATGCTTATACTCAGGAATTAGAAAAATGTGAAAAATTAACTAGTGAGCTTAGCACTTGCCATGACACTATCTCTAACCTTAGAATTGAAAATGCCAAATTAATTGCTAAGGTTGAGAAATTAAATGTTTGTGATGATTCTCTTGTCAACCTCAAGAATGATAATGCTAGTTTGATTTCTAAAATTGACAAGTTGAATGAATCACTTTCTAGCCTTAAGATTGAGAATGATAATTTAATTGCTAAGGCTAAGGATTTAAATGTTTGCAATGTTTCTATTTCCAATCTTAGAAATGAGAATGTCATGTTACATGCTAAGATTGATGAATTAAATGCTTGCAAACCCTCTACATCTAGTGTTGATCATGTTACTATTTGTACTAGATGTAGAGACATTAATGTTGATGCTATCCATGATCACCTAGCTTTAATTAAACAACAAAATGATCACATAGCTCAACTTAGTGCTAAAATTAATGAGCATGAGATAGAAAATGAAAATTTTAAATTTGCTAGAAGCATGCTCTATAGTGGGAGACGCCCTAGCATTAAGAATGGCATTGGCTTCCAACAGGGAGGCAATGTTAAACTTAATGCCCCCAAGAAATTGTCTAATTTTGTTAAGGGTAAGGCTCCCATGGCTCAGGATAATGAGGGCTATATTTTATATCCTGCTGGTTATCCCGAGCACAAAATTAGGAGAATTCATGCTAGGAAACCTCATAATGTTTCACATCATGCTTTTATGTATAAAAATGAGGCTTCTAGCTCTAGGCAATCAACTCATATTAAATTGCCTAAAAAAATCTCCTATTGCATCAAATGAACCTAATGTTTCATTTAAGACTTTTGATGCTTCTTATGTGTTCACTAACAAATAAGGCAAAGTAGTTGTCAAATATGTTGAGGGCAAACACAAGGGGTCAAAGACATGTGTTTGGGTACCCAAGGTGCTTGTTTCTAATGTCAAAGGACCCAAGACCGTTTGGGTACCTAAGAACAAGGCCTAAACTTGTTTTGTAGGTTTATGCATCCGGGGGCTCAAGTTGGATCATTGATAGCGGGTGCAAAACCACATGACTGGGGAGAAAAGGATGTTCTCCTCCTATGAGAAAAACGAAGATCCCCAAAGAGCTATCACATTCGGGGATGGAAATCAAGGTTTGGTCAAAGGACTTGGTAAAATTGCTATATCACCTGACCATTCTATTTCCAATGTTTTTCTTGTAAATTCTTTAGACTATAACTTGCTTTTAGTTTCTCAATTATGCAAAATGGGTTACAACTGTCTTTTTACGGATATAGGTGTTACTGTCTTTAGAAGAAGTGATGATTCAGTAGCATTTAAGGGAGTATTAGAGGGTCAGCTATACTTCGTTGATTTTAATAGAGCTGAACTCGATACTTGCTTAATTGCTAAGACTAATATGGGTTGGCTCTGGCATCGCCGACTAGCCCACGTTGGGATGAAGAATCTTCACAAGCTTCTAAAGGGAGAACACATTTTGGGACTAACCAATGTTCATTTCGAGAAAGACAGGGTTTGTAGCGCATGTCAAGCAGGGAAGCAAGTTGGTGTTCACCATCCACACAAGAACATCATGGCGACCGACAGGCCGCTTGAGCTACTCCACATGGATCTATTCGGCCCAATCGCTTACATAAGCATCGACGGGAGTAAGTATTGTCTTGTAATTGTGGATAATTATTCTCGCTTCACTTGGGTGTTCTTTTTGCAGGATAAATCTCAAACCCAAGAGACTTTAAAAGGATTCTTGAGACGAGCTCAAAATAAGTTCGGATTGAGGATCAAAAAGATTAGAAGCGACAACGGGACGGAGTTCAAGAACTCTCAAATTGAAGGCTTTCTTGAGGAGGAGGGCATCAAGCATGAGTTCTCTTCTCCCTACACACCACAACAAAATGGTGTAGTGGAGAGGTAGAATAGAACTCTACTTGACATGGCGAGGACCATGCTTGATGAGTACGAGACTTCGGACCGGTTTTGGGCGGAAGCAATCAACACCGCTTGCTACTCATCAACCGACTATACCTTCACCGAATCCTCAAGAAGACATCATATGAACTCCTAACCGGTAAAAAGCCCAAGGTTTCATATTTTAGAGTCTTTGGTAGCAAAAGTTTTATTCTTGTTAAAAGAGGTAGAAAATCTAAATTTGCTCCTAAGGCTATAGAAGGCTTTTTACTTGGTTATGACTCAAACACAAGGGCATACAGAGTCTTTAACAAGTCCACTGGACTAGTTGAAGTCTCTTGTGACATTGTGTTTGATGAGACTAATGGCTCTCAAGTAGAGCAAGTTGATCTTGATGAGCTAGATGATGAAGAGGCCCCGTGCGTCGCGCTAAGGAACATGTCCATTAGGGATGTGTGCCCCAAGGAACCCGAGGAGCCTACACATGCACAAGATCAACCATCATCTTCAAATAAAGCATCTCCACCAACTCAAGATGAGGATCAAGCTCAAGATGATGAAAATGAAGATCAAGAAGAGCCACCTCAAGAGGAGGACAATGATCAAGGGGGAGATGCTAATGATCAAGACAAGGAAGATGATGAGTGTCCAAGACCGCCACACCCAAGAGTCCACCAAGCGATACAAAGAGATCACCCCGTGAACTCCATCCTCGGTGATATTCATAAGGGGATAACCACTCGATCTCGTGTCGCTCATTTTTGTGAACATTACTCCTTTATGTCTTCTATTGAGCCATATAGGGTGGAAGGCGCATTAAGGGATTCAGATTGGGTGTTGGCAATGCAAGAGGAACTCAACAACTTCACGAGGAATGAGGTATGGCATTTAGTTCCACATCCTAACCAAAATGTTGTAGGAACCAAGTGGGTCTTCCACAACAAGCAAGATGAGCATGGTGTGGTGACAAGGAACAAAGCCCGACTTGTGGCCAAGGGCTATTCACAAGTCGAAGGTTTGGATTTCGGTGAAACCTATGCACCCATAGCTAGGCTTGAGTCAATTCGTATATTACTTGCCTATGCTACTTACCATGGCTTCAAGCTTTATCAAATGGACGTGAAGAGTGCCTTCCTCAATGGACCAATCAAGGAAGAGGTCTATGTTGAGCAACCTCCCGGCTTTGAAGATAGTGAGTACCCTAATCATGTTTACAAACTCTCTAAGGCGCTTTATGGGCTCAAGCAAGCCCCAAGAGCATGGTATGAATGCCTAAGAGATTTCCTTATCTCTAATGGCTTCAAAGTCGGTAAAACCGATCCTACACTCTTTACTAAAACAATTGCAAATGATTTGTTTGTGTGCCAAATTTATGTTGATGATATCATATTTGGGTCTACTAACAAATCTACTTGTGAAGAGTTTAGTAGGATTATGATTCAAAAATTCGAGATGTCTATGATGGGGGAGTTGAAGTATTTCTTAGGATTTCAAGTCAAGCAACTCCAAGAGGGCACCTTCATGATCCAAACGAAGTACATTCAAGACATACTCACTAAGTTTGGAATGAAGGATGCCAAGCCCATCAAGACACCCATGGGAACCAATGGGCATCTCGACCTCGACACGGGAGGTAAATCCGTAGATCAAAAGGTATACCGGTCGATGATAGGATCTCTACTCTATTTATGTGCATCTCGACTGGATATTATGCTTTCCGTATGTATGTGTGCAAGATTCCAAGCCGATCCTAAGGAAGTTCACCTTAGGGCCGTGAAAAGAATCTTGAGATATTTAGTTCATACACCTAAGTTTGGTCTTTGGTACCCCAAGGGATCTACTTTTGATTTAATAGGTTATTCAGATGCTGATTGGGCAGGGTGTAAAATTGATAGAAAGAGCACATCAGGGACTTGTCAGTTCTTGGGAAGATCCATGGTGTCTTTGTTGGGGCGAAGGCGAAGACGCCACCCTTCGCTCGGGGCCTTCGTCGTAGTCGTTGGTCCAACGGAGACAAGACAACGGATAGGGACACCCTTCGCCCCATACGACATCGGACGAAGACCTGTGACGAGGTCATCCCACCATGCGGCCTCGTCCAGCATGGAGGCCCATGTGTGATCCGGCCCATTGTAACGGGCCTTGCGTGGTTGCTGCTTGTTACGGGCCTAATTTGTAAAGGCACCCCTGTGATTACAGTCTGTAACCCCGCTTTATGGGAATATTCTGGGGATAACCTAGGTGTCTGAGGGCACATGCGTCCTTAACACAAGACGCTGGGCACTCAGATACCTATAAATACCCCCGCACAGTGCCCTTGAGAGGCTAGATTGACAGAGCTATGGCCATCTTGCGCGAGAACCCTATTAACGTCACTATTCACCCCCGTTGGATCCCCTTGCAACAGAGAGCAAGTTCCAACATTTGGCGCCCACCGTTCGTGCTACGAAAAAACCACCCGCGATGGCACCCAAGAAAGCTAACTCGAAGGCTGACGAGGCTGCAAAGGCAGCACTGCTTGCCGCAAAAAAGGGCAAGGCCCTCGCCCTCACCCACTCCACCCACCAAGAGGCTACTGAAGACGACACTCTCCGCACCTGCGGCCCTGAAGGACAATAGCAGCCTCCCCCAGGCTTCGCCCCACCGGAGGGCGCGGACCTCACCGAGGACGGTGAAGTCCTCGGCGTCTCAGCAGAAGAACAGCTACAGCTGCGCGCCCTGCGCCTCAAGAACCGCAATCTCCAGAGGCAAAAGGAGATACTGGAGGCCAAGCGCCAGCGCGTGTCCGCACTAGCCAAGGTGCGGCAAATGATACGCGACGAAGAGCAGAAGGCCCAGGACCTCGAGCGGGAGATCGCGCTAATGCAGCGCGAAGGCCACCTCGGTCTGTAGCACGGGCCACCCCTGCAACAGCGCGCACAACTGGAAGACATGCGCGAAGGCCACCTTGGCCTGCAGCACGGGCCACCCCTGCAACAGCGCGCACAACTGGAAGACCCGCGCTTCCCACACGTCGCGCCATTCCAAGGGGTCAACTACCTCGACGAGCGAAGTCCCCTGGCGCCACATCTGCAAGTGATGCCTTGGCCCGCCAACTTCCGGGCAGGGACCTATCCCAAGTACAATGGCAGCACTGACCCAGCACAATACATAATGAGTTATAAGGTCGCCGTTGCATCGTCCGGAGGGGACGACGCCACGATGGCCAAGTCTTTCATCATCGCCCTCGAAGGCCCAGCTCTTACCTGGTTCACCAGGTTGCCTCCGCTGTCCATTGATTCCTGGAGAAGCCTCCGGGACAAGTTCCTGCTCAACTTCCAAGGGTACCGCCCAGACACCGACGCCTTGGCCGAACTCTCGCTCTGCAAGCAGCTGGAAAATGAGACTCTGCGGGAGTATTACCGCAAATTTCTAACACTCAAGTCACAGCTGCCCTCAGTCGATGACCAGATCGCCATCCACTACGCCATCAGTGGCCTTCGCGCCGGCGTCCTCTATAGCCACTACATCAGAGATCCGCCCAAGAACCTCCAGGAATTATATCAGCTATTTGAAAAAAACGCCAAATCCGAAGAGCTCCACCAGTGCAAGGTTGAGTCTCAAAGGAAGCCCAAAGATGCCCCACAGTCCAGCCGCACGTGGACGAGGACTCCACAGCAAGACTCCGGTCGAGACGGCCGCAATCAATAGCAAGTGCACAACATCGCCAACCAGCACCCCGCTGCTGACGCCCCTCGCCGCCAGGAATATCCCCCCAGGGCCGCGGAAATGGAACTCGCGGTAGGGGTCGGGGGCGTGCGCAGCCGCCGCGCTGATTCTACTGTCTCTTCCATGGCGAAGACTGCGCCCACCAAACCAGAGACTACCCAGAGACGAAAGCCACCAAAGACAGGATGGCACGGGCGCAGCCAGCCGACAACCCCAGAGTTGTCGCGCACACTTACCAGCAACCCCCTCCACCATATATCCACGCCCCCGCCCTGCATCCACCGCACCACGCTTACCAACACCATCAGGAAGTACAAATCGTACCTCCCCCACCCCCACCACCACACCAGCAACATCAAAACATCCCCCACGCCCCAAAGCAGGAAGACTTCGCCGATCAGCCGTATCGCGGAGTCATTCATATGATCACTGGGGGGTCCAGCACCGACTTCGACACAAAGCGGCAAAAGCGGGACCACTACCGCAGCATCAACCACATCGCCATCACTGGCCGAGTCGTGCAGACAAAGTGGTCCCACGTACCGCTAACCTTCGACGCACGAGACGTCGACCTGCGCAGCGCCCCCCACATCGACGCCATGGTTACCAACTGCAGCGTGGCAGGCTGGGACCTGCACAAAGTCCTAGTCGACAATGACAGTCAGGCGGACATCATTTTCCTCCACGCCTTCGACCGCATGGGCATAAGCCACAGCCTGCTCAAGCCTTCGGACAACCCGTTGTATGGCTTCGGCGGCAAGGGCACTTTTCCTATCGGCAAAATAGAGCTGCCTCTCTCCTTCGGTGTAGCACCCAATGCCCGAAGTGAGCAAGTGACCTTTGATATTGTGGATATGGTATATCCGTACAACGCCATCATGGGCCGGGGCTCCATCAATAAGTTTGAGGCAGCCATTCACGGACTGTACCTATGCATGAAGATACCAGGTCCGTTAGGCGCCATTGCGGTCTACGGCAATCAACAGACTACGCGCAACATAGAGCGGGACTTCGTCCCCAGACAAAGAAACGTGCACTGCCTCACGGCCCAGCGCGAGGTCCCAGCGTCCGTCAACCCAACCGACAAAGAGCACGACAAGGCACAGCTGCAGAGCAACGACGGGACCAAGACTGTTCCCCTCGACCAGGCCATGCCCAACCAGACAGTCACTATCAGCGAAGACCTCACTTCGCATGAAGAGGAGAAACTCCTCTGCTGCCTGTCCAAGAACAAAGATGTCTTCGCCTGGTCAGCCCTCGACCTGGTCGGGGTCAGCCGATCCATAATTGAGCACAGCTTGGGAATTGACCCTTCGGTGAGACCGAAAAAACAGCGGCTTCGCAAAATGTCCGACGAGAAGACAGAGGCCGCCAAGGCAGAGGTGCACCGCCTCCTGGAAGCCAAATTCATCGAGCCGGTGGCTTACCCCACGTGGCTATCCAACGTTGTGATGGTGCAGAAAAAGAGCGGCAAGTGGCGAATGTGCATCGACTTCACCAGTATCAACAAGGCCTGCCCAAAGGACAACTTCCCGTTGCCGCGGATCGACAAAATAGTCGATAGCGCGCCCGGATGCGAAGTCATGTCACTCCTCGACTGCTTCTCCGGTTACCACCAGATATACATGAAGGAGGAAGACAAGGCTAGCACCAGCTTTATAACACCCTTCGGCACATATTGATTCATCAGAATGCCGGAGGGACTCAAGAACGCCGGGTCCACCTTCTCCAGGCTTACCAAAACAGTGCTCGAAGGGCAAGTTGGCAGAAATATATTCACATATGTGGACGACATCGTCGTCGCCAGCAAGAGCAAGGAGGACCATCTCGCTGACCTCGCCGAGACATTCGCGAACATGCGAGACGCACGACTCCGCCTAAACCCAGAAAAGTGCGTCTTCGGCGTTCGCCAAGGCAAAATATTGGGCTACCTGGTATCACACCGCGGCATCGAGGCCAACCCAACCAAAATTCAGGCCATCATAAACATGACGCCTCCGTAGTCCGCCAGAGACGTCTAGCGCCTGACGGGCAGATTGGCCGCCCTCAACAGATTCATCTCCAGATCCGCTGAGCGAAGTCTTCCTTTTCTCAAAACTCTCCGTGGCGCAAAAGACTTCGCTTGGGGACCAGAGCAGGCAGCGGCCTTCGCCTCTTTAAAACAGTACCTGTCGGAGTTGGCAGTCCTTACAAGCCCCGACTCCTCGCTACCCCTGTTGCTCTATGTTGCGGCTTCGCCGCATGCGGTCAGCGCGGCACTGGTGCAGGAGCAGACAGTTGAGGGCGTGATCAGGCAGTGCCCAGTTTATTACGTCTCCGAAGTGCTGACACCGTCCAAATGTAACATGACAGAACTGGAGAAGATTGCCTACGCAGTTGTTATGTCTTCGCGCAAATTGCGCCATTATTTTGAAGCATTCAAGGTCCGAGTCACCTCAGGCAGGGGACTCGGCGAATTGTTCAGAAACCCGGAAGCATCGGTGAGGATTGCCAAGTGGGCGGCTGAACTCTCTGGCTACCACATCAATTTCGAGCCCAGGACAGCCATCAAGTCACAAGTCCTGGCAGACTTCGTCGTCGACTGGACTGGGCCAATAACACAGCCGGACCCGTCCGCAGAGAAGGTTTGGACGATCCACTGCGACGGCGCATGGAGCCATGCGGGGGCACGCGCTGCTGCAGTCATCACCTCACCCGCCGTGGTCAAGCACAGATATGCAGCGCGCCTCAGCTTCGCTCTGGAATCTGACAGATGCACAAATAACATAGCAGAATACGAAGCAGTCATCCTCGGCCTCCGCAAGCTGAGGGCCCTTGGGGTCACCACCTGCATCATCAGAACAGACTCCAAGGTAGTTGCCGGCCAAGTCGAGAAAGACTACGCAGCAAAGGACCCCGCACTTATGCAATACCTCGCGACCATCCGAAGTCTCGAGAGACAATTCAAGGGATTCACCTTGCAGCATATGGACCGGGCCAAGAATGAAGAGGCCGATGCACTGGCCAAGGCTGCCGCTAGAGGCGAGTCTCTGCCCTCCGACGTGTTCTACCATGTCATCGGCACGCCAGCCGTCCGGAGCCCTGAAGGGCTCCAAATAACCAATGACAGCGAGGGCCACCGCATAGTCAACCTTATTATGACCGAAGACTGGCGGGCACCAATAACCCTGTTCCTACAAGGGTACTACCACCCAACTGACATCAACGAGGCCAAGCGCCTCAAACATCGAAGCTGGGACTTCGCGCTGATTGAGGGCCAACTCTACAAGAAAGGGGTCAGTCAGCCAATGCTTAAATGTGTCACCGAGACCGAAGGCGTCCAAATCTTGCGCGAAGTCCACAGTGGTACTTGCGGCTCTCACGCAGGGCCAAGGGCCCTAGCCACAAAAGTGATCCGCCAAGGCTTCTACTGGCCCGCAATGATCTGCGCTGCAAATCAGGTTGCAAGGTCCTGCGAAGCCTGCCAGAAGTTTTCTCCTCGATCAGGCAGCCCCTCGCAATTCACAAAACTGATCGCCCACACATGGCCTCTCCAGCGCTGGGGCCTGAACATCGTCGGGGCCCTGCCCACGGCTCAAGGGAACCTTAAGTTCGCCTTCGTCGCTGTCGAATACTTTACCAAATGGATCGAGGTGAGGGCCGTTTCCACAATAACATCAAAGACTGCACAAAAATTCTTTTGGCAAAACATTGTTTGCCGCTTCGAAGTACCGTCCGAACTAACAGTCGACAACGGCAAGCAGTTTGACAGCCAAGACTTCAAGGATTTCTGCTTCTCCATTGGCACCAAGCTTGCCTTCGCCTCAGTATATCACCCGCAATCCAACGGAGTTGTGGAACGAGCCAATGGAAAAAATTTCACAGCTGTCAAAAAGATGCTCCTCGACGAAAAAGGGCAAGTGGGCCGATTTGCTACCTGAGGCGGTCTGGGCGCTAAACACGACTGAGTGCAGGGCGACCGGGTTCACCCCTTTCCGCCTTCTATATGGATTGGAGGCCATGACCCCACAAGAAATAAAACATGGCTCCCTGCGAACAGTTCCGTCAGCCGTCCCCGACGTGGATGAGCCCACTTCGAAGGATCTCATCGATGGAGACCGAGTCTTCGCTCTACAGGCCCTGAACAAATACCAAGCCCAGACAAAAGCATGGCGCGACCACGCAGTCATCCCGAGAGATTTCAGCGAAGGGGACCTCGTACTCGTCCGAACAGCTCGGACAGAGTCCAGGGGCAAGCTGGAGCCCAAGTGGGAGGGCCCTTTCATTGTCAAGACGAAGGCTTCCCCCAGCGCTTACAGGCTCAGAACGCCAAACGGCGAAGACCTGGAGCACTCCTGGAACATCGACAATCTCCGCAAATTTTTTGTTTGACTCATCAGGGCCGGTTCGCCCTTGTAATTCGCAAGAACAATTTTATTCTGGCCCGCACTCTTTTCCTCCCGGGGGGTGAGGTTTTTAACGAGGCGGAGTCATGTAATATACAAGCGAAAAATCCCCCGCAAAAACCTGCGTTGAAAAAAGACTGCGCTGGCGGTCTTCGACATTCGACTAATACAAAGTCACCGCGAGGCTCAGCGATAGCCACCCTCGCGTGCGACAACTCCGCGCAAAAGTCGCCTAAGGGTGCAGCCGGACCAGCACAACAAGTGCGAAAAATTGAAGTCTTACGCGAAGACTATCCGTGCAAAAGTCGCCTAAGGGTGCAGCCGGACCAGCACAACAAGTGCGTAAAATCGAAGTCTTACGCGAAGACTATCCATGCAAAAGTCGCCTAAGGGTGCAGCCGGACCAGCACAACAAGTGCAAAAAATCGAAGTCTTACGCGAAGACTATCCGTGCAGAAGTCGCCTAAGGGTGCAGCCGGACCAGCACAACAAGTGCGTAAAATCGAAGTCTTACGCGAAGACTATTCGTGCAGAAGTCGCCTAAGGGTGCAGCCGGACCAGCACAACAAGTGCGAAAAATTGAAGTCTTACGCGAAGACTATCCATGCAAAAGTCGCCTAAGGGTGCAGCCGGACTAGCACAACAATTGCGAACAATCGAAGTCTTACGCAAAGACTATCCGTGCAAAAGTCGCCTAAGGGTGCAGCCGGACTAGCACAACAAATGCGACAAATCGAAGTCTTCCGCGAAAACTATCCGCACAACAGTCGCCTAAGGGTGCAGTCGGGCGAAGCTTAACAAGCGTACACCAATCTGTCCATGCAAATACCGGCTACATGCGTACCCGACTAACACAACAAATACACCAGACAACGTACGTAACGCCTTCGTGAGCATAGTCGAATGTGCGAAGGCACACAACCTCATCATACAAGCCATTACATATGCACAAGCGAGGGCATCACACCTTACATCGGCTCAACCTTCGGAATAATTCCCATCTCCCTATAGTTAAACAACATTATCCTCAGCTCCTCACCCGCAAAAAGACTTCGCAGCTCCCCCTCACCTGAACTCACAGTGGCCGGCAAGGACAACAGTTCTTGCCTGCCAGCCCTGCTCACACGAAGCCGACCGCCGTCCGCCTCACTCACTCTACGCTTCGCAACCGCCCTTCGCCGCCTGCGCCCAGCACTCGGACCAGGCACAGCTTCAGCATCCGCAGCATGCGGCGAAGCCTCCACCGCTGCCACATCCAAGGCCGCAAAGTAGTCCAAGTCCTCATCCGACGACTCTTCGGTCCACTCAACAGAGCTCCCAGAATCACCAAACTCGGAAAACTTAGATGCAGACTCATCTGATTTATTCCCATCATCCACGGTCGAAGCCGCCAAAAAATTAGCAGTAGCGGTTGCGTGCGCAGGCCCAAAATCTTGAACCTGCGCAGCAACCAAGGTTCAGCAACAATATCCAAAATTTCCTAACTACCCACACCCACTAGGCCACCTGCGAAGACCCAGCCGTCGCGGGAGCCTCCGCTGTCGCCTCCGCCGCCACCGTCACAGGATCCTCAGCCCTCGGCGCAACAGTTGGCGGCGGGCCTCCGCCGGCCGCAGCGGCTGTGGGGGCATCAGGAACGCCTTCGGCGGTTTCCGGGGGCGGCTACAGGGCGGCCTCGGACACAGCCGCCGCCGGGTTCGACTCCGGGTCAGGCAGCGCGCTGTTCAAAGCCCCGAAGTCATCCACCCTCTCGCCACGCGCCGCCTGAGACACAACACACAAATTCAGCAAACACGTACATAGCCCACATTCAACAAACACCAAACAAAAGCCAAACATTACCTGACCCCTCGCCGTCTCGGCCCGCTCCCTGACCACCTCTCGACCGTGGGGGCCCCACATCCGGTCGTAGAGGGCTCCGGCGGATTCCTTCACTATAGGGTCCTCAACCTTGTAGATATCATGCTCGAAATCCTCATCAGCTTGGTCTAAGACCTCATAGTGCAGGCACCCTTCACGAGAGAGCGCGTTCATCGCCCCCTCGCAGGTGACCAGGGAGGCATAAGACATAAACCCCTCCACGATGGTGGGGAGCGCCTGCAACTCCTCCTGTACCCACTCAAGGCAGCGAAGTCCGGGCTCTCGGTCCGGCACTTCGAAATCAGCGGTCCGCGCGCCCAGCTCATGGTATGAATCCATAAGCTGTTTGCGTGTCCGCTCAGCCTCCGCGCGCGTCGAGGCCTCGGCCCTCTCCACGCGAGCCTGCAGAGCGCTGAGCCGCTCCTCCAACTGCTCGGCGCGCTGCTTGGCAAGACTGCCCTCCGCCCGCACCAAATTGGCCTCCGCCTGCGCAGACTGCGCCTTGGCGAGGGCCTCATTGGCCTCCTTCCTCTCCTCCGCCAGTTGGCGCCGGAGGACAGTCTTCTCACCCTCCAGCACGACCACCTTATCCTCCAGCTTGCGGCATTTACTGTCGGCGACCGACTTTTCCCGGACGGCGTCAGCATGTTGCGTCCGAAGTCTCTCGACTTCGGCAGACACAACTGCCGTGAGGGCCCCCGACGCCGCGCGGTCTGCGAAGTCAGCCGCCTGCAAAACACACATAAGGCCGCAGCCCCAACGAAGCCGGTAAAAAAAACCAAAGTCTAGCTCAACGTACCTGACTTAGTGCCTCCTTCATCTCCTTCAGCCGGCGGGACACAGCACCCGCCTCGTCCCTGACAGCAGTGAGTGCCGGCATCTCGCCGCCGGCACTAAGAGCACCGCCCTTCGCCTTTGGCACTACGGCAGCTGCCGTGGTCGCCGCGGCAGGCGGAACAACAACAAGCTGGCCTTCGTCCGACCCTGCGACGTATCAACAAATTACAAAAAAAAATCGAGCCAACGGCTTACCAACAAGATAGTCGTCCACACTAATGTCGGTGGCGAAGTTGGCGACGCGCTTGCCCGGCGGCGGCAACTCTCGGGCCGCCTTCGCGGCCTCCGGCACCCTGCTGGACGCAGGTGCAGCCTTCGCAGACTTGGAACCATCGGCGGCAGCCGCAGCCTCCAGCGCCCTACTGGATGCAGGGACGGCCGACTTCGCCGCCAGCGGCGGCTGGCCTCCGCCGGGGGCAGTAGCCTTCGCAGCCCCCCGCTGCCTCTTCGGCCTGGCTTCATGAAGCCTGACGACCGCCTGACGCTTCTGCGCAGCTCCCTGGCGATCCTTGTCCATCACTGCCGACACAACAGCAGCAATATTCCGCCCGTAAGGAAACACTTTCCAGTCACGAACCATGCGAGATGTAAAAAAGTCTTCGCCAGCCGCGCGGGGGATAGGAACATTCTTAGGCCACCAACCCCCGGTAACCCTCAGCATCCACGCCGAAGACTCCCGGAGCTCGGGCGAAGACATCCTTCCCCCCGGGGCCGCGCATGTCCTCATCAATTCTCTAGCAAAACCATCGGAAACCCCAAGTCCTCCCATAGCAGTACCTAGTTTCCTCTTCTTAGAGGACGGGGCGGCCGTCGGCGCGGGGTCGTCTCCAGACTCTACCACCGGTTTCTTCCCGCGACGATCCACATCGTCTTGGCCGGGATAACCGCCATACGGCAGACGATTCAACTCAAAAACCCTGTTCAAGCGGTCATTCGACCCGCGAATATCCCAGCTACGTTGGCCCTCTGTCCTCGGCACGTACCGACCAACGATCCGCACCGCCCCATCCTCCGCCTCACGCACAAAGGCGGCCGGATCGCGGCTGTGCAGATCCAGCGCGAAGGCAGGACTTCGCACCAGCTTCCCACCATGGGAAGGCATCTGGCGAGGGCACACTTCGCCCAACGCCCAGCCATGCGCCAAAGGCCATACCCCGTACGCCACAAATTCCTCAACCAAATCGCGCCCGCTGCTCAGGCCGGCGGCGCACCGAAGGGCCCCTTCGTCCGCATCCTCCTCCGCCACTTCAAAAGGCGGGAATGCTGAGTAAAAATGCGAGCACATCTCGGACACGGGGAGCCCCGGATGGTCTTCGACTGTACCCTCCGCGACGTAGAACCAAAACTCATGCCAATTGCCCCACTTGTTGCGGGCGCAAGGAACCAACTCAACTACCTCCATCGTGGTCTTGCCGGTCTTCGGCGTAAATGTACAGGACCCAAACTGGGCAACTTCATCTCCAATCATCCTCTTCTGCCAGTGCAGGCAATAGTACTTCGCGAAGACTTCGACTGATGGTTGTCCGCCGTACGAAGTCGTCGCCCAGACATACTTCGACAGAGCCACCACGGCATTCGGAGTCAGCTGATGGACATGAACGTTAAATCTGCGCAGGACTTCTCCAACAAATCGGTGCACAGGCAGGCGGAGACCAGCAGCGAAGAACGCCTCGAACACAACCAACTCGCCTTCCGGCTCGGGGACTTCCTCCGTGCCTGGGACACGAGCGACTCCGCCGCCAAAATAACCCAGCCGCTGCATATCTTGCACGCGGACCGACGACATCCGCGACACACCAAAATCCACCGTATCGCCGGCGCGCAACTCCTCCGCCGCCACAGTACTCAGCGTTTCCTCAGACGACGCGTCGGCCGGCGGCGTAGCGGCAGCAGAAGAAGAAGAGGTCGGCATCGCTACGTACCGTCGGTGGCGGCGGGCGGTCTGCTTCACTCGAGCCAGATCTCCGGCGAACAAGAGCAAGGAGGGCAGACGAGCAGCAAGACGGTGGAAAAGGCGGCTAGGGTTTTCACGGAGCGCGGAAAGATAAAGTTCAAAACGCGCCGCCCCCCGCCCCCTTTTATACACAGGGCGCGACGCTTCGGGAAACCCGCAGTCCAACAGTACGGTGTCAATCAACGGTCATGTCAAAAACCCCCGCAGAACCACTTCAAGCGAGGGCAGCGTCTCCACCATCTAGCGACGTCTTCGGCACCAGATGACTTAGTCGAACTGGTCCCTCGGAGGGCAAATGTTGGGGCGAAGGCGAAGACGCCACCCTTCGCTCGGGGCCTTCGTCGTAGTCATTGGTCCAACGGAGACAAGACAACGGGCAGGGACACCCTTCGCCCCATACGACATCGGACGAAGACCTGTGACGAGGTCATCCCACCATGCGGCCTCGTCTAGCATGGAGGCCCACGTGTGATCCGGCCCATTGTAACGGGCCCTGCGTGGTCGCTGCGTGTTACGGGCCTAATTTGTAAAGGCACCCCTGTAATTACAGTCTGTAACCCCGCTTTATAGGAATATTCTGGGGATAACCTAGGTGTCTGAGGGCACATGCGTCCTTAACACAAGACGCTGGGCACTCAGATACCTATAAATACCCCCGCACAGTGCCCTTGAGAGGCTAGATTGACAGAGCTATGGCCATTTTGCGCGAGAACCCTGTTAACGTCACTATTCACCCCCGTTGGATCCCCTTGCAACAGAGAGCAAGTTCCAACATTCTTGGGCTTCAAAGAAACAAAATTCAGTAGCTCTTTCTACTGCCGAAGCCGAGTATATTGCCGCAGGCCATTGTTGCACGCAATTGTTTTGGATGAGGCAAACCCTTAGGGACTATGGTTACAAATTAACCAAAGTCTCTCTCCTATGTGATAATGAGAGTGCAATCCGCATGGCGGATAATCCCGTTGAGCACAGCCGCACTAAGCACATAGCCATTCGGTATCACTTTTTGAGGGATCACCAACAAAGGGGGGATATCGAGATTGCCTATGTTAGCACCAAAGAACAATTAGCCGATATCTTTACCAAACCATTAGATGAGAAAACTTTTACCAAACTTAGGAATGAGCTAAACATTCTTGATTCTAGGAACTTTGATTGATACTTTGCACACATAGCTCATTTATATACCTTTGATCATATTTCTTTCATGTGTTATGACTAATGTGTTTTCAAGAAAATTCTTATGCTAAATCATAGATTGATTGGGAAATGGAGTTCTCGGCGAAGACAAGGCTTCCACTCCATTCTACTGGTATCATTTACCCTTCGCCGTCACTCCACATCGCTCTCCACTTTGGTATAATCTTCACGCATATTTATTTGTATCATTGGGGAGAAAGTAAAAGGGCTCTAAAGACTCCGTTTTTGGCGATTCATGCCAAAGGGGGAGAGAGTATTAGCCCAAAGCAAAAGGACCGCACCACCATGCCAATTTCAAAATTTTTCGAAACAAGTTTAAAGATTTTAAATGTTCTTCAATTGGTATCTTTGAAATTAGTATTCCTCTAAATTCTATCTCAATTGGTATCCATATTTTAAGGAGGAGTTTTTCAAAAAATTGGTATCTAAAATATTTGACATTGGTATCTAAAATATTTGACATTCTTTCAATTGATAAAACCCTCTTGAACACTAAGAGGAGAATTTCATTAAGGGGGAGTTTTGTTTAGTCAAGGGAAAAGCATTTGAAACAGGGGGAGGAAATTTCAAATCTTAAATGCTTCTCGAAATCTTATTCATATGCCTTTGACTATTTGCAAAAAGACTTTGAAAAAGAATTTCCAAAAAAACATTTGCAAAAACAAAACAAGTGGTGCAAGCGTGGTCCAAAATATTAAAAGAAAGAAAACAATCCATGCATATCTTATGAAAGTATTAATTGGTTTAATTCCAAGCAACCTTTGCACTTGCCTTATGCAAACTAGTTCAATTATGCACTTATATATTTGATTTGGTTTGTGTTGGCATCAATCACCAAACAGGGGGAGATTGAAAAGGAAATAGGGTCAAACCTTTTCCTAAATGATTTTGGTGGTTGAATTGCCCAACACAAATAATTGGACTAACTAGTTTGCTCTAGATTATAAGTTCTACAGGTGCCAAAGGTTCAACACAAACCAATAAAAAGTTAAAATTAGGGTTCAAAAAGAAAGGAGCAAAACCAACCGAAGGCTGCCCTGGTCTGGCGCACCGGACTGTCCAGTGTGCAACCGGACAGTGTCCGGTGCACCAGGGAGATCAACTCTGAAATGCTCAGCTTCGGGTTTTTGGAGAGCCACTCCGCTATAATTCACCAGACTGTCCGGTGTAGCACCAGACTGTCCGGTGTGTCATGCGGAGCAACGGCTACTGCGCCAACGGTCGTCTGCAAAAGTGAACAGTGAACGTGAACAGTGCGCAGACAGCGCGCGCAGAGTCAGAGTAGCGCCAGAAGGCGCACCGGACTGTCCGGTGGTCCCAGCTATCAGAGCTCCAACGGTCGAACCCTAACGGTTGGGTGATGTGGCTGGCGCACCGGACTGTCCGGTGCGCCCATCGACAGACAGCCTCCCTAACGGTCATTTTGGTGGTTGGGGCTATAAATACCCCCAACCACCACACTTCAAGGCATCCAATTTTTCAGCCATTGCATTCAATACAAGAGCTCTAGACTTCACTCCAAGACACAAAACAAAAGATCAAATCCTCTCCAAGTCCCAAACTCATTCCAAAGACTTAGTGGCTTGTGAGAGAGAGACATTTGTGTTCATTTGAGTTCTTGTCGCTTGAATCGCTTTTCTTCTTCCTCCATTCTTGTTCTCAAGCAACTTGTAATCAAGCAAGAGGCACCAAGTTGTAGTGGTCCTTGTAAGGGGTCTAAGTGACCCGTTGATTAAGGAGAAAAGCTCACTTGGTCTAGGTGACCGTTTGAGAGAGGGAAAGGGTTGAAAGAGACCCGGTCTTTGTGACCACCTCAACGGGGAGTAGGTTTGCAAGAACCGAACCTCGGTAAAACAAATCACTGTGTCATCCGCTTTATTTGCTTGTGATTTGTTTTCGCCCTCTCTTTCAGACTCGTTTTTACTTCTAACGCTAACCCGGCTTGTAGATTGTGCTTAAAGTTTATAAATTTCAGATTTGCCTATTCACTCCCCCCTCTAGGCGACTTTCAATATATTATGTATCGTCAAGTTTTGTTATGCAAACCCTTCAAATTTTTCTACATTTGTGAATATTATTGAGAGGTACTATCATTATCTCTTTATTCTTTCACCTTAAACATTTAAACATGTATCAGGTAATATATTCAGTCAAAATTTGTCGGCAACATGCGCAGGTCTTTATATACATATATGTAGTTGTTTATAGACTAGCCTAGGCTCTCTATGAATCCTGGATTCGCCACTTTCTAGATTCATTATCATTCATTAATTTGATATGGACATAAAAGCCAAGAGCTAAAATATTGTTATTTTGGGATGGAGTATATAAATTTGCTAGATTGATTCGTAAATAGTGTTCTGAAAATTGCACACAAGTCTAAATTGATGGCATTGTGAAGAATGGTCCATATACTTTAAGGAATTTTAGGATCACCCTCTAGCTACCATAAAAACGGTTTCACATTTTAGGATCCATCTCAACCTCACTTATCTATCTCTACTACTATTAAGAGTCTAATGTAGACGTCCACGGGGGGCGACATCGTGCCCCCGCCCGACGTCGCACCCCCGCATGTCTCAAGCATGATGGGCAGCGGCTCTCAATGCCCCTCCCATCAATGCGCCCTCCACTAACCACGCCCACTCTCCTCACCATCATCCCCGCTCCCCCGCCTGACATGGTTCCCGAATTTTTTGTATTTTAGCCATTTCTTGGAAAAAATCATGTTTAGACCCTAGAAAATTTTAATGTCATTTTTGGACCCTTTGCTCGGCGCCATAGCCTATGGCGCCGAGGTAACACATCTCGGCGCCATAGCCTATAGCGCCAAGGTACGTGCTGCGTTGGCACAACCCGGACGACGTGGCGCCGACATGGCACCGAGTTCGGTGCCAAGATCTATGGTGCCGAGCTCGGATGTGTAATCACAAAGTTTGTCTAGCTCAGTTGGTAGAGTGCAAGACTCTTAACCTTGAGGTCTTGGGTTCAAGCCCCATGGTGGGCGTTTAATATTTTTTTTGTCTTTGTCACTAATTTGTTTTTTTGTCTATATTTTTCGTTTATGTCGCTAATTTATCTGTCCAAATTTATTATTGTGAGACTTCTGAGCGAGACGTCTGTTTTTTTTTGCCCGAGAAAAGAAAATATAGCATAACAATAGTTCGAAAGAGGTAAACTGAATTTTCTACTTTTCTATTCTCGTTATGTTTTTTTGCCACATAAGTTTTTTTGGCTTAGCGACGTTTCCAAGAAGGGATGACTAATGGAGTAGGGTTCGTGCGAGCCGAAAGCCACCAGAAAATTGTCGATCCACGTCACACATTTTTTATCTAAATTATACCACTTTTAGACAAAAGGTATTAGCTTGAGTGCAACGTGCTTTCTTTCTTTCTTTTAACCATGGCATATGCTTTAGTTGATGGCTTGACCTCTTTTAGCGAAAAGGTTGTTTCGTGTTTTATATATTCCTGTGTATATATAAAAGGAAATACTACTTCTCTATATGATTGCGCCATCCAATATATAGTTCGTATTCTTGAAAATGCCATCTCAGTTCTCGAAACACGCTTCTTTTTAAAAAAATCTTTTGCTTGTGGTTAGTGCATATTACTTTTATCATTCTATAATTAATTTATATATTTTAAATCCGTTTGATCTCACTAAACTCTAGTTTTACTCATAGCTGTGCGCCTGCGCTTACTACAGGTCTACAGCCTGCAGGTAGAGCGATGTGACCATATATTGGTTCGCAAGCTGCATGGGCCAAGATTCGTATAATGACGATTTCAAAAGCAAAAAAAATCTAGATGAGAAATAAATCTGGACAGACAAATCAGCGGCAACAACGAAAAAAATCTGGACAATAAAAAAACAAATCAGTGACAAAGACAAAAAATATTGAACGCATAGACAAATCAGCGGCATAAACGAAAAAATCTGGACAATAAAAAAACAAATCAGTGACAAAGACAAAAAAAAATATTAAACGCTCAAGGTGGGGCTCGAACCCACGACCTTAAGGTTAAGAGCCTTGCACTATACCAATTGAGCTAAACAAGCTTTGTGGTTACACATTCGAGCTTGGCGCCATAGATCTTGGCGCCGAGCTCGGTGCCACGTCGGCGCCGCGTCAGCTGGTGGACGACAGCGCGGCAGGTAGCTCGGCGTCAAGATCTATGGCGCCGAGATGTGTAAACTCGGCGCCATAGCTCATGGCACCGAGAAATGGGTCCAAAATTGCATTTAAGTTTTCTGGGAGTCTAATTGGAAATTTTTGACACAAAAAGGACTCAAAAACAAAAAATTCGGACATGGTTCTTGGTGGAGTCGCAGCGGATCTAGGCACCTCCGTGTACGACCCCCTCCGGCTGGCGAGAGCTCTGCCTCTGCATCCTCCAGCAGTCCCCTCCCCTCCACCTCACCTCCGTCGCCTCTGCCTCCTCGGCCCTCTATAATCATGCCATACCACGCCGCCCAACTGCTCCGACACCCACCCTCCCTCGGCGATCTCGGGGATCGACGTCTCCCTCACCTCCATGTGCCCGTTCTTGGCTCCCCATCTACCCCAACCCCAATCTGTAGCAGGAGACCAGTACAACAGCCTGAATCCATCATCGCGCTTCGGCTCGTCGTCGCTCCTCTGCGTCTCGCCACCCTCAGCACTATATGATTGGTGCCGCCTTCCACCACCTCTCTGTTTACCCTTTAGCTAAGACGAGGTCCAGATCAGGAAAGGAAGACAAAGATAAGGAAATGGATGCAAAGCGGCAGTCAAACAAAGAGGAGGTGTAGGTGCCTTGCGTCAGGCAGTGTGGTGTTAGTTAGTGCAGTAAGCCCGGGCCTATCGTGCCTCAGCCGCTATAGGCATGGCAGTGGTGGAGGATGATGTCCACTTGGCCATGAAGAACAAAATCTAAAGCATGAGGCCAAAAGGGATACTACGCCTGCTCCCATCGTGGGTCGGCTTTCTCAGCCGTCGCCTATTGTAATCGCACGGGCAGCCAAGTCGGTGGTTTCAGGTGTTGAAGAGGAGCATAGGGAGGTGGTGGAGGACCTCAAGCAAGAGGCGATCATGGATCATGAGCTGACAGGCATGGTGTTAGTGGAAGAGGAGCAGAGAGCCCCTATCCCACGTGACTATTGTGTAAAGGCCAAAGTAAGATCGACCAAGCCTTTTAGGATGGACACCATCTATGATGAGGAAAAGGAGGATTCAAAGCCCATGCAGGAGCAAGATGAGTCATAAATCGTAGGTGTGGGTCAGCGTGTTGGGGGATGGATATCCCCTGGGTCCACATGAGCATGAAGACACGTTCGGGGCCACCCGACAGGCGCCATCCTGGGGTGTCTTGTGGTGGGCCAGATAAAGGAAACCAATAGAGGCAAACCAGTTCTGACACGAAAGAGACCCACGTCCGAGTTAGCTGCTGCAGGAGCGCGGGTATGTCGGGAAGGGTTTGTTGTGCCCACCCGACAGACTGAACCGCCGGCGATAACTCGTGTGTGGGAGCGCAAGATTTCCCTGGGATAAAGGAAGATTGTTCGCTACAAATCAGGAGATAGGCAAAGGGATTGTGATCGACATATGTACGGGGGGCTCCCTAGTTGTGTATATAAGGCCATGAGGCGCCCCTACCATTTTCATCTCACCCTCATCCCACCATTCACATAGTCACAGCTTATAAACTCACCTTAATACAAAAAATCATCACAGGATGTGGGCGCCTGTGATCCGAGAGAGCTGGGTTAAAAAGGTGTTAGTGGATGGTGGCAGCAACATCAATGTCACTTTTCCTCGAACACTTCAAGCTCTAGGAGTCTCCATCGCCGATCTCACTCTATCGGATACCCCCTTCGATCTTCGGCATCATGCCGACCGAGGGAGAGTACCCGCTGGGACACATCTACATGTCTGTCACTTTCGGTGCCCTAGAATCAAACCGAGTTCTTACGGTTCGAGGAGGCACGTTTCGACTGTGGATACAACGTCATCATCAGGAGACCGAGATTGGGAAAATTCATGGCCATCCCACATTATCCGTACATGATACTCAAGATGTCGGGTCCTTAGGGGATCATCACCGTTCGTGTCGATTTTCAAGGCACCGTCGAGTGCTTCCAAGGTGCTATATAGATGACTCTCACGGCCGGGCCCTCGGTAGCTCTTCCTGCACGGGTCAAGGACAAGCCAGTGGAGGATGGTTTTACGATCCCCTCAAATGAAGCATCGGTCGCGCGACCTCTATGTGGCCGACTGAGGAAACTAAAAGAATCAACCTCGAATTCTCCGATGAGCACAAGACCACAATCATCAGCTCTAGCCTCAACGACAAATAAGAAAGCGCGCTCGTCCAGTTCCTGCAAGACAACCGAGACGTATTCGCATGGCAACCTGCGGACATGTTGGGAGTCCCGAGAGAACTGGCCGAGCACAAACTCAAATTGTATCCTCAAGCGAGGCCGATCCGGCAAAAGTTGCGCCATTTCACGCCCGACAAAAGAGAGGCTATATGGGCGGAATTAGCTCGCCTGGAGTCTGTAGGTTTTATTAAGGAGGTATTGCACCCTGAGTGGCTAGCAAATCCTGTTCTTGTACTAAAAAAGAATAAAGTTGATTGGCGCATGTGCGTCGACTATACAGATCTCAACAAACACTGCCCGAAGGAACCCATCGGATTTCCAAGAATAGATCAGGTAGTCGATTCAAGTGCTGGTTACTCTATGCTCTCCTCCTAGATTGCTACTCTAGATATCACTAGATCAGTTTGGCAAAGGAATACGAGGAAAAGAGTGCATTCATCACGCCCTTTGGAGCTTTCTGCTATACCTTCATGACGTTCGGCCTCAAAAACGCTGGAGCAACTTATCAAAGGGCTATCTAGACATGTTTAGCCGATCACTGGGGCAAGCGTGTAGAAGCTTATGTCGACGATGTGGTAATCAAAACATAAAACCTAGAATACTTCATCGAAGATTTACATCAAGTCTTCAACATCTTGAGGCGCTACGCTGGAAGCTAAATCCAGAGTAGTGTGTGTTCGGGGTACCTGCCAGAAAGCTACTTGGATTCATCGTTAACCATGGAGGAATCGAGGGTAATCCAGAAAAAATCGAAGCTATAATCACCACGATCACCGAAAAAGGTGTAGAGGCTCACTGGGTGCATGGCAGCACTAAGTCATTTCATTTCAACACTCAATGAAAGGAGGATGCCATTCTATAAGCTACTCAAGAAGGTAGACAGATTCCAGTGGACTGCAGAAGCCTTGGAAGCACTCAAGATATTCCTGACCACACCACTGGTACTCAAGCCACCGCACCGGGCTACAGCTAACCAGTCAGCTGAAGACCTGTTACTGTATATCTCCTGCACGTCTCACGTAGTAAGCACTGCGCTAGTAGTCGAGCGGGCAGAAGAAGGGCGCGCATACCCGATATAGCATCATGTTTACTTCTTTAGTGAAGTCATCGGGCCCTCAAAAATAAGGTACCCTCAAGTTCAGAAGCTACTATACATATTACTTCTTACTGCTCGTAAACTCTGATACTACTTCGATGATCACAAAGTCATAGTAGTCACGGGTTTTCTAATAGGAGATATACTCCACGACAAAGAAGCAGTAATATAGACACAATTGATGTAGTAGTGTAGTGGTAGAGGAGGGTATGCATGAGAGAGTTTGCGAGTTCGAATCTCACACCATTCATAAAATATGTAAATTTGATTCAAAATAATAGTGAAAAATGATAGGGCAATGGGTATGGTAATGGGGGTAGTGGTTGGAGAGTTGTTCCTATAATTTAAAAAATGTTTTGCTGTTTTTGGTTTTTTTTTGCGATTCTTAATTTGGCGAGTGCTTTTCTTTGCCGATTGCTTTTCGACACTCGGCAAAGTCTTTGTTGAGTGTCCGAAAAAATACTCGACAAAGAACCTTTTGCCAATAAAATGTTTGCCGAGTATTCTTTGCCGAGTGCAACACTCGGCAAAGTCTTTGTCGAGTGTAAAATGGCCGGCAAAGAACGCGAGTCCGGTAGTGTAGCCAGGATCTACAGGAGCCATTATTATGCAATCACCAAGTCAAGGCATTGGAACAAGTGGCAAAACATATATGATATATATAGTGGTGATGAAGATACTACTAAATCATTGTGACAACAAGTAGACAACATATATCTGGTAGCAAGCCCGGCAAAGCCACCCGTCTTGTGTTTTTTCTTGTGTCAGCTTAATTTAAACAAAGACAAACACATCTGAACTCAGATATCACTTTAGGGCTTATTCGGTTATACTAATCTAGAAGGAGATTGAAAGGATTTAAATCTCTAATGTGGCTTTGTTTGGGCTCTACTAGGGCTTTGTTTGGACTGAATACTAGAGTGCCTAAACAAAGCCCTATATGTTTAAATCCCTTCAATCTCCTTCTAGATTGGCGTAACCGAACAAGCTTCCCTATATGTTTTTTATATACAACTTCCCATACATATGTGTTTGATATTTTACATTGCGCTTTCGACACAAAACTATGGACATGTGTGCAATTTTTGGACAAGACTGTGACCACACCACAATTTGCCAATCCCTCATGCATGAGGAAGTGGAGTAATCAGCTGAGACCCTACATGGATCTTGACTCCACGGCCTCGATCGAAACCCGTATCTATAGGAGTTACTACTAGTACATGACGGAGCCATGCCATGACATGTGTTTGATGCCTCCCCATTTTCAATTTTTTCATGCCATTAGCCTGTGTGCCATTTTAATTGCAGAGACATGACCGACGATGGTACTGCTGTGACACTATGGAGCGAGGACCATTCGGATCTGCACGAGCTTTACGCTGATATGCCGGAGCATGCATGGGGCAGAGGACACCCGATCGAGCAGTTAATGAGTTGGACAAGGAGATGTGGAGAAGGTTGAACCAGCTGCAAGCTTGGCCTACTGCACCCCCTCCATTATTGACTCGATCCCTCGTTATGAATAGGCGTGTGTTTTGTGACCAGAGTCTGCACTGCCTTAGTACGTCACAGTGTGGATAGATAGAAAATGAAAGGAAATGGCAAATAAAGTCGTCGTTAGCTAGTCCTGTACGTTCATGGAAGCATATGAGAGAATTTGATTTTCTTTTCCTGTGACAATCATATGCTGTGAAAACAGAACCGGAAAAAGGAACAACCTCCTCTAGTTTGACAAAAATGGGTCCTAAAACATGATCACATAATGTATGACAGAGTGTTTACTATATCTACACCACCATCCAAACAGACCAAAAAACAAACAACCACATGTTTCACAAGTGCAGCAATAAGGACCATTATTATTTTAGTAACATATGTTACACTTAATATGATATAACCACCTCATCAAGCTGATTTAATTTGCTGCAGAGATGACACGTACAATCCTTTTGTACATGTGGATAGATCTGGTTCTGTAGCCTTTATATGTTCATGTTTTTAGGGCATATGCTTACTGAACATAGATGAATAGGGCTTTTGACCTTTCAACTGTCAGTTGGCTTAGTTACTACTTACTACTATTTAAAGGTATTATATTATATACATGAATGTCCGAAAACTAGTAGAGAGTAGTGCTATTATTTTATGAGCTAAGGCCTCTAAAAACACATAGTCAAAACATATGCGATCACTATAGTAAAAAATAGCATTTACGATGGCTCCGTCGGAGATAAGCCCAGCTATTTCCGACAGTCGAAGGCTTATGTCTGACGGTACTCATTCCTCAGCTGTAAAGGGTCGGAAATACCCTTATTTCCGATGGCGGTCGTCGGACATAAGCTATGTCGGTCGTCGGTGTTTATCCTCCGTAACGGCCGTTAACGACGTTCGTCGCTTATGTCCGACGGCTATGCTAGCCGTCGGACATAAAGAAGTATTATGTCCGACGGCTAGCATAGACCGTCGGACATAATGAATTTCAGCAGTTGCAAAAAAAATCCTATTTTTGTAAATTTCTGACATTTACAGAAAAAACCACAGATTTTATATACAACCACATATTCACATCACAATTACATTCACAAACATCAATTCACATAAGTATTAACATTCACAAACATCACCTCACATTCACAAACATATAGTTCCAAATAGTTGCAACAAGTCTTTTACATCAACATATAGTTCCAAATTAAACACTGACATAGTTCGACACATAGTCTTTGACATGAACATTGACATAGTTCCAAATCAAACACATTTGCACGGGCATAACCTTATGTCTGACGGTCCATATGACAGTCGTCGGACATAGGATGTTATGTCTGACGGCTGCCTTGGACCGTCGGATATAACGTTATATCCGACGGCTGCCTATGAGGACGTCAGACATAACATAGCCGTCGAAACTATGTCGTTTTACTGTTGTGGATAAATAAACTATTTATGTGCTACTATGGTTTTGACTAATTGTGTGTTGCTATCTATATGCAAAGAGTTATGCAATCTAGGTTTCAAACCTATAAATGAGTCTATCAATTAAGCTACAAAGATAAAGCACCCGACTAACTTACATAATGTAAATATGGAAGCTAAAAGGTGATAGAGATACAAACTCCTATTGACGACTCTGGTATTTTTTATCAAGGTATCGAGAACCATACAAGTTTACCCCTAGTTCTTATTGGTGCCCCTTGCAAGGATGCCCATATAAGGGCCATGCTCCTAGTTGCATAACTCTATGAATATCCCTAAGCCTTTACCATGTGCAAGTGGTTCTCTAGAATAGCTTCTCCTAGACCGCTCACCATTGCCTTCACTATCAAATTTTTGGCAGAAACACTTTGCGCCTTGTTCCTTCTAGTATATGGTGGTGACTACACCACAAAGTATGACCTCACAAGACTACAAGACCCTCCAATTATAACTCCAATGATGAACGCAAGCAACAAGTGATTTGAGATATGCGAACCCACTAAACACTAGGTCTAAACCTAGAGCAAGCGTTATAAGTAGTGGTCTAACTAATCTAAGCACTTTACAAAGCACCTACACTAATCACCAAGTGATTAGAACTTAGATGTCTAGAGCAAAAATAGATGAGATTAAACTCATAATATATGTTATCTACTCCCAGTCTTCTCAAATGCCTGGTTGGGGTGGTGTATGTAGCGAAAATGGACCCCGGGCCATTTGGCTCAATAGGTTTGGTGTTTGATGATTAACACAACCTATCGACTAATGTGTTTGCTAGTGTTTGTGTTTGTAGTTCACAGGATGCTAAAGTTACTTGGACCAAGGCATTGAGGAAAGCAACACCTCAAAAAGAAGACATTCTCAAGATCAAGTGAAGTCCAATAAACAAATTGTTGCTACGGTGGACTGTTTGGTCTAGAGCACCAGACTGTCCGGTGCACCAGGGAACAGTAGCCCAACGGCTAGTTCTAGGTGGCACTGTGGAGAGAAGACCACCGGACTGTCCGGTGTGAAGTCCGGACTATTCGGTGTAAAAAGCCTGCGCGCCAAAGGTCACCTGTGGTGTAAGTCCAACGGCTAGGCGCACCAGACAGGGGGCACCGGACTGTCTGGTGCACAACCAGACTGTCCGGTGTGCCGCAGAGAGCAGCAGCTTTTCTCCAAAGGCTAGTTTTGTGTTGGGGCCTATAAATACCACCACAACTGGACATTTCAAGGTGTGCAAGCCCAAGAAACATACCAAGGCATATAGTAGACATTTCCAAGAGCTCATACACTCAAGTGCTTAATAGAATCACTCGGTGATTAGCATAGGTGCTTTGCGAAGTGCTTAGGTTAGTTAGACCGCTTTAGCGCTTGCTCTAGGTGAATCCTAGTTAGTTGAGTGAGTTTAGAAGAACCACACAACCCCTTGGCTCTTGCGCGAGCCGTTGTAATTGTACCGAGTGGGGCGAGAGTCTTGCGAGACCGTGACAACCGCGTTTGTGTCACGGACACCACCCTGCACCGGAGAGAATGAGGCCCGCGGCGTTTTCGACCGGAAGCTCGATTGTGGAGACGGCGGGGAGCATCCGAGAGGAGCCCGAAGCAGAGCACCACTTGCACGTGGAGAAGGCCCACGGCTCTCTACGGAGTTACTCGACCGTGGTGCTTGACCCTCACGTGGGCTTCCCTTTGCGTAGAGGCACCAACGAGGTTTAGTCGGGACCTTGCGTGGTTCCAGATACCTTGGTAAAAATACCCGCGTCATCCACGAGAGTTTGCATCTCTACCTTGCTATTTAGCTTCCGCATTTATATTAAGCATTTAAGTTTCAATCTTGTATTTATACTTATATTGTTTATGATTGAAACTTAGACATTGTGGTTGAGCTAGCAACACTTAGACAAAACCTAGTTTGCACATTCTAGTTTGATTAATTGCATAGGTTTTGCCCTAGAGATTTATTTGTGGCTTAGTTTAGAGAAAGTTTTAGAAGTCCTAATTCACCCCCCTCTTAGGTGTCACCTGTTTCTTTCAATTGGTATCAAAGCCTGGTTTGACTCATTTGAAACGTTTTAGCTTCACCGCTAAAAGTGTCGACGCCTTTTAGAGAAAGAGGATGGATATCCATAGGCCACCACACTTCGATGGCACTAACTTCCCATATTATAGTGCTAGAATGGCTTGTTACCCAGAGGCTGTTGATCTAGGTGTTTGGAGAGTCACTCGTGATGGGATGAAACCACCCAAAAATCCCGAGAAACCCACCACGAGTGAGGAAAAAGAAATCCATTTAAATGCTAGAGCCAAAAATTGCTTGTATGAATCTCTTAGCATGGATATTTTTAATCAAGTTTTCTTTGAAAATTGCTAATGAGATTTGGCTAAAATTGCATGTGCTCCATGACGGCACATCCAATGTCCGTGAGCAAAAACATTGCCTAGTCTTAAATGGGTATAATTCTTTTGCTATGAAAGATAATGAGCTTGTTAGAGATATGTATTCTCATTTGAATCTAATCATCAATGGGCTCAATTCTATTGGCATTAATAAGCTAGGTGATGCAGACATTGTGAGGAAGATTATCTCCCTGCTACCACAACAAAGATATGGGAGCATCATCACTATTCTTCACAACATGGAGGACTTGAGTACAATGTCCCTGACCATTGTGATTGGAAAAATCGCGGCCTTTGAGATGTCATGAAAAAGTGTCGGGGAGAGGAGCCAACTTCTTTAAGGCCATATACTTTTGCATGTGATGAAAGGAAGGGTAGAAAGAAGGCTCCCACTCTTAGTTCCTCAAGTGAAGAAGAGGAAGAAGAACAAAGTGATGATGATGAAGATAATCAACCATCAACATCATCCTCCGAGGACGAAGAAACAATCTGATGCGTCGAGAAAGTAATGGGGATGATCCGCAAAATTGATCTATTGGGTGTGCCCCTGCAGGTCGAGGATCTTCTCTTTAACATTGATAGGAAAACACAAAGAAAGAGAGGATGCTCCACATGTGGGGAGAAGGGCCACTTCAGGGACAGCTGTCCAACTATGTCCGAACCCAAAAAGGGGAGGAGCAAAGGCAAGGTACTAACAAGTGTCAAAACGTGGGATGACTCTTCAAGTGAAGATGAACCTCCAAGGACGCGCAGCCATCGATCCTCATCACGCTCATCAAAGTCATCACGCAAGTGCCTTATGGCAAGAGGTAAAATGAGTATTCCATCCTCTAGTGATGATAGCAGTAGTGATGATGAAGGTGAGGGAAAGCCCTCCGTAGATGAGCTTGTGGAAGCCGTTAAATTTTCCAGGATGTTTGCACTAAACAAAAGGCTTAACTTAAAACCTTGAAAAATATGTTGATTAGCTCTCAAAATGATTATAAAGGTCTCCTAGAAAATTTTGAAACATTTACAAATTAAATTGTGAGCTATCAACTAAAATTGAGCAATTAGAGTCTAGTGCTCCATCCACTGCTACCGATGATGGCCTTATTAAAAAATGAAAAACTTAAGGCTAAGTTAGCTAGCTCCCAAGAAGCTATTAAAAATTTGCTAGGGAAAATGGAAATTCTTAGCATACACAATAATGAGCTAACTACTAAGCTAGAAAACATTGGTACCACCCCAGGGGCATCTTTAGTTGAAATACCTGAAATTATTAAGAAAGATGCTTCTACTTCTTGCTTTGATTTAATTGATAATTCTAACCCCTACAATCAAGTTCTTGTTAAGAATGTTGTTATAGAAACATGTTCGGACGAGATTGCAATGGAGAATGAGCAATTAAATCAAGAGGTGACTCGCCTTGGGAAGATGTTGTATGACAAGAAAGGCAAAGCAAAACAAATCCAACCTCCACAGGATAACACCACTGTGGGAGTACAAGCCTGTGGAGGGTGAAACTGTGATTTGTAGGCTATGCGACAAGGAAGGCCACAAGTTTTTCCAATGCAAGGCGAATACTGGGGATAAGCAAAAGCAAGAGCTCAAGCAAAAGCCAACAAGCAAAATCTCCAACACCTACATTAACAAGGTGGACAAAAAGGCTGCTACACCATATTTGATCAAGAAGAAAAAGAATGAAAAGGTGATAGCAATCAAGGCCAACAAGCAAGCCAACAAAGAAAAGGGGTCCAAACGCATCTGGGTGCCAAAGGAAATTATTTCAACCATGAAGAGCACCAAGAAGGTTTGGATCCTAAGAGGGAAGTGAGGAGTCCGAAGGACTTCGGGGAATTTGGAGACTTGGCAAAATTGGGATGTATATCATGGGATGCATCAAAATGGATCAAGTCTATTGCCAAGTGGGTTAGTGAATACTTTGGACCCAAATTCCCCACCCATGACTAAGGTAACTAGATTTATTGTATTTCTTGTTTTTAGATATGCGTATCTATTTTACTTGTATCTAGTTTTACCTTTCATACCAAGTATTTCAATTGGTATTTACTTTTGTTTAAATGCATGCATACTAGGTAAATCATATGGTAGGATTGCTCACCTTCAATTCGTACTCTTGAGCAAACCTACATGGTTTAAAATGATAAGCACGACACATAGCTTATTTAACATTCCTAAGAAAAATGCTACATCAATTGATATTTTCATATGACATATCCTTCTAGTGGTATAATACTTCAATTATGCCTCAATTGGTATCATTTAACTTATATGTGCCAAAGCTCGGATTATAGATAATTTGTCCCACTTGATATCAAATCAAAGTGCATGTCTCCTACAATTATTCAAAACTTATATGCACATTTTCAGGGGGGGTTACTCTATAATCTAAGTCTTTGAGACTAATACCTTTTTTCAAGTTTATTTATTGTGGTAGTCTCATTGTAAGGAAAATGAAGTCCCCGGAGAAAGACAACAAGCTTCCAATGCAAATCTACAAGAATTCTTATGTCTCAAGCCTGCCATTGCTCTTCAAATGGTCTGCCATTGAGTTTCAATTGGTATCTTTGAGACTACATTTGCCATCATTTACATGTCTTCTCCAAAATTTGGTTAGACTATATTTCATATCTTATACTTCCCATGTTGCTATACATGCATAAGTGGTTAAATCATATTCCGTTACCTATGCATAAGGGAAGTCAGTCTAATCAAATCATGTCTTGCACCTCTATTTTTCACATGCTTTTTCCTAAGTAGAAGATCTCTATCAGGGGGGTATTTCTTCGTCTCTAAAGGGGGGAAAATTCTTTCCAAATGGAGAACACTCATTTAGGAGGAGTAATAATGTTGAGCGCTTCAATTGGTATTAATTGATGAGGGAAAGTCTTATTTGCTTCCTACATGCTTTTAATGTCTTCCTTTTTGATGGTTGACGCCAAAGGGGGAGAAGTTTAGGGACCAAAGCAATGAAAAATGTATCAAACACCAAACACCACCAAATTAAAATTTTGATCCTTAAAGTGGTTTTGGTTCTTTGGTCTAAAATAGGAAGTAACTGAATTATGGAGTTAGGGGGAGGCTTAAGTCCATAATATCACATTGTGGGGGACAAACATGCATCCTAGCAAAAAGATTGCATATTTTCATTCAAAAGTTTGTTATATTTGCTTGCTTTAGTTGTGTTGTCATCAATCACCAAAAATGGGGAGATTGTAAGGAAAATTGAACCCGAGCCATTTGGCTCAATAGGTTTTGGTGTTTGATGATTAACACAACATGTGGACTAATGTGTTTACTAGTGTTTGTGTTTGTAGTTCACAAGATGCTAAAGTTACTTGGACCAAGGCATTGAGGATCAAGTGAAGTCCAAGAAAAGAAGACATTATGAAGATCAAGTGAAGTCCAAGAAACAAAGTTACTTGGACCAAGGCATTGAGGATCAAGTAAAGCAACCCCTCAAAAGAAGACATTATGAAGATCAAGTGAAGTCCAAGAAACAAAGTGTTGCCATGGCAGACTGTTTGGTCTGTAGAACCTGACTATCCGGTGCCACACGCCGGACTGTTCGGTGCACCAGGGAACAGTAGCCCAACGGCTAGTTCCAGGTGGCACTACGGAGAGAAGACCACCGGACTTCCCAGTGTGAAGTCCAGACTGTCTGGTGTAAAAAGCCTGCGCACCAACGGTCACTTGCAGTGTCAGTCCAACGGCTAGGCGCACCGGATAGGGGCACCGGACTGTCCGGTGTGCCGCAGAGAGCAGCAGCTTGTCTCCAACGGCTAGTTTTGTGTTGGGGCCTATAAATACCACCCCAACTGGCCATTTTAAGGTGTGGGAGCTCAAGCAACATACCAAGGCATATAGTAGACATTTCCAAGAGCTCATACACCCAAGTGCTTAATAGAATCACTCGGTGATTAGCATAGGTGCTTTGCGAAGTGCTTAGGTTAGTTAGACCGCTTTAACGCTTGCTCTAAGTGAATCCTAGTTAGTTGAGTGAGTTTCGAAAAACCACACAACCTCTCGGCTCTTGCGCGAGCCGTTGTAATTGTACCGAGTGGGGCGAGAGTCTTGCAAGACCGTGACAACCGCGTTTGTGTCACGGCCGCCACCGTGTACCGGAGGGAACGAGGCCCACGGCGTTTTCGGCCGGAAGCTCGATAGTAGAGACGACGGGGAGCGTCCGAGAGGAGCTGGAAGCGGAGCACCACTTGCGCATGGAGAAGACCCGCAACTCTCTATGGAGTTACTCGACCGTGGTACTTGGTCCTCGCGTGGGCTTCCCTTTAAGTAGGGGCACCAACGAGGATTAGTCGGGACCTTGCGTGGTTCCGGATACCTCGGTAAAAATACCAGCGTCATCCACGATAGTTTGCATCTCTACCTTGCTCTTTAGCTTCCGCATTTATATTAAGCATTTAAGTTTCAATCTTGTATTTATACTTATATTGTTTAGGATTCAAACTTAGACATTGCGGTAGAGATAGCAACACTTAGACAAAAACTAGTTTGCACATTCTAGTTTGATTAATTGCATTGGTTTTGCTCTAAGGATTTAATTGTGGCCTAGTTTAGAGAAAGTTTTAGAATTCCTAATTCACCCCCCTCTTAGGTGTCACCTGTTTCTTTCAATGTATATATCCCCCATGTTTAAAACATGTCATTAGAAGTGGCACAAAATTATTGCACACATGGTGGACATCTTCAGTTCATCCATGTCAGCTAGTCGATGCCTTCTAGTTGTTGCCGATCATTGAAGATCGAGCATCTAGTCTTTATCTTGTATGCCACCGGATGTGTATAGTGCTTTATGGCCCTCTCCAAAATGTGTTGCAACCTTTTTGAGTACCCTATGTAGTGGTTCACTAGACATGTCCAATGCCTTATGAATTTTTCAACACGCCGCACACTTTTTTGAGTACCTTGTCTAGTGTCACATTTAGTGCCCAATTAGACATGTCAATTGACATGGATTCTGTGCACATCTAAGTGTTTGTTGCCCTCAGTTGTAGTTGCCTTTGTTTGACAGAGTGCTCTCATATCTGGTGTGAAAACTGGTGCCGCTATGTGTTCTTCTTTGTTTCTTTGCACGTCTTTGTTTGGGCTTCGTCCATCTTGTGTTTTAGACTCTAACATGTTCTTGTAGGTCTTCAACATGTCTTGTAATGTCTTGCTTGAGGTGTTGATCATCTGGATCACCAATTTGCTTTAGTCCAAGTCCACTTATGCATCCTTTGAACTATATCCAGAACACTAGCAAATAATGTTAGCCCAAATTATCATGTTGATCATAAATAATAAACCTTATTCAAATGGGCATCAGTCTATTTCCCTTATATCTCCCTCTTTTTGGTAATTGATGGCAACATGGCTAAAATAAGTAAATAACAAATATCCAAAATAAAGTGGAATCTACTTGCTAGGATGCAATACAAGAGCAAGATTTAAATGACATTAAAAGATACCACATGAAGATCTTCTATGAAACTTATCTTGCCCTTGCCAATATCCTCATTATATGGTATTATGGACTTAAGCCTCCCCTAAGTACATAAACCACTTGCTCCCTTTCTTGTACTGTTTCCCTTTAGAATATCTCCATTTTTCAAAATATGACTCCAACAAAATACATTTTTTGTAAATACATATAGTGATAACACATGTAGAGATCCAATAGGACTTGATATATATGATACCATATGAAGCATGATTGTAAGAAAAATGGATTGAGGCCAATTTGATAAATAGATATTGGTGTTTGATGATCAATTTCGTGTACCCATACCTAGGGGTACCTTAAGAAAGGCTGAAATGCCCACTCTAAAAAGGTAAGAGCTTCACATAGCATGGCCTTGGGGCAGCCCCGACTAAGAGAGTCCTGACTAGAGCTCCCCCAGCCTGATCACCCCGACCAAGTTAGACCCGACCATAGCTGTCCCAACCTGGTCATCCCAACTAGTTGAGCTCCTCGACTAGAAATCTCCCAACATGATCACCCTAATTAGGTCAGACCTAACCTCAGACACTTTAAGCACCCTGGACCTAGTTACCCTAACTAGGGTATCCCTAACCTTAGTCGCTATAAGATAGGATAGCCTAGGTCGTACACTCCTAATAAGACTCTATAGACCAGAAGTACCACATTAATGACCCTCTGACCATTCAGCACACGCTCTTGACTAAGGCATGCATTGGGTGAAGGTAGGTATTGTATGAAGAACTTCGAAGACACCCCTGTCTAACCATTTGATACTCCAAAGAACAAAAGGAATCCACAAGCAACGATGGGCCTCACCTTAGGTGTAAGGAAGACAAGAGACCTAGGCAAGACATAAGAAGGAGGAAACTCTAAGGAAAACCACTCATATGGTTCCTAGAAATGCCACCTTAAGATAAGGCTTTGAGCACCTACAAGGCCCAAATTCCCTTTGGTCTAGTAAGGCCAAAAACGATAAGACCTTGGAGCCAGACACACTAGGTCACCTATGACTGAAGGTGGGAAATGACATACCCCACAAAAGCTTAATGCAACAATGGTCATCGACTCCCTCGACTATATAAGGGGGACAAGGGTCTCCTATAGAAACTTAAGCCAATATAACCTACAAACCAGTCAACCTATGTTGTGTCACTCATGTGAATCCCTAGTAGGCACACAAGCACAACAACCTTGTCTTCCACCCTATAACACCCTTAAAGCATCAACAAAGACTTTAGCACCTTACTAGACATAGAGGCGCCATGCTCATCATGTTAGTTCTCATGCACCTAAGACTAGTAATGAATCTCATTCTATTTCATATTCTACTATGGATGCTACCTATGTGTTGTGTTGCAAATCTGGTTGTGTTGTTGCTTTTAATGTGGGACTCAAAAGCAAGAATGGTAAAAATGCATTTGAGTGCCAAAATCTTATGTAACTAACCTTACAGGACCCAACACTAGTTGGGTACCTAAAACAAAAGCCTAATATTTCTTGTAGGTTTATGCATTCGAGGGCACAAGTTGGATCATTGATAGCGGATGCACAAACCACATGATGGGAGAGAAGCGGTTGTTCTCTTCCTATGTAAAAAAATAAGGATTCCCACGATACGATCATCTTTGGAGATGGGAATCAAAGCAAGGTAAATAGGTTTGGTAAGATTGTGATTACTATCAAGCATTCAATTTAAAATGTCTTTTTGGTAGAATTGCTTGGTTATAACTTGCTTTCCGTTAGTCACCTGTGTCATATGGGCTATAATTACTTATTTACAAATGTTGATGTAATTGTCTTTAGAAGGAGTGATGGTTCATTAGCTTTCAAAAGTGTATTAGATATCAAGCTTTATTTGGTAGATTTTGCTAAAGAGAATGCCGATCTAGACGATGTTTAATCGCTAAGACCAACATGGGCTGGTTGTGGCATCGCCTCTAGCACATGTTGGCATGAAGAACCTTCATGAACTTCTATAGGGAGAACATGCGTTCAGAGTAACTGATGTCTGTTTTGAGAAAGATAGACCTTGTGCAGCATGTCATGCAGGAAAGCAGTTTGGAACAAGTCATCCGAGCAAGAACGTAATGACAACATCAAGACCATTGGAGCTTCTTCATATGGGTCTCTTCGGAACCATTGCTTATCTTAGCATCGGGGGAAGTAAGTAAGGTCTTGTTATAGTTGATGACTTTTCTCACTTCACTTGGGTATTCTTTTTGCAGGATAAATCTAAAACCAAGGGACTCCCAAGAGCTTCTTAAAAGGAGCTCAAAATGAGTTCGAATTAAGAATAAAAAAATAAGAAGTGACAACGGTTCTGAGTTCAAGAACCTTCAAGTGGAGGAATACCTTAAGGAGGACGGCATCAAGCACGAGTTCTCTGTCCCCTACATGCCACTGCAAAATGGCATAGTAGAAAGGAAAAATAGAACCCTCATCGACAAGGCGAGAACGATGCTTGGAGAGTACAAGACGTCGGATCGGTTTTGGGCGGAAGCCATGAACATGGCTTGCCACGCCATAAACCGACTTGATCTAAACCACCTCCTCAAGAAGACTATGTACGAGCTTCTAACCGGTAACAGACCAAATGTATCTTACTTTCGTGCATTTGGGAGAAAATGCTAAATTTTGGCTAAGAGAGGTAGGCATTCTAAATTTACTCTAGAAGTTGTAGAAGGGTTGTTGCTTGGTTATGATTCCAATACAAAAACATATAGGGTCTTTAACAAACCTTCTAGGCTTGTTGAAGTCACTAGTGATGTTATATTTGATGAGACTAATGTCTCTTCAAGAGAGCAAGTTGATATCGATGATATAGATGAGAATAAGGTTTCGACAGCTGCACTAAGGACTATGGCGATTGAAGATGTGCGGCCACAGGAACTGCAAAAACAAGCTTAACCATCTTCCTCAACAGCGGTGCACTCCGCTACTCAAGATGATGAACATGTAACTAATGATGGCATTGATCAAGGGGGTTGCATGAAGTAAAAGACAAGGATGAAGAAGACGTTCCATAGGCACCTCCACCCCAAGTCCGCGCCACCATACAACATGATCATCCGATGGATCAGATCCTAGGGGATATAAATAATTAGGAAATGCACTTTTGATACTGTGTATTGATCAAAAACAAGTGACCAACAATTAGGAAATGCACTTTTGTACTTCTATATCTATAGTGCAAATAACCTCTTTTGCTTCGTATGTTGTAGAAGGCACTTTGTTACCCTTCAAAAGCATCTTATTCATGAGTTTCAGTAAATCATTAAAACACTTATTAGACATACCATTTGTTGCCTTTCACTACAACATTCCATTGTGTTATGCAACTTTTTTTAGAACATGTTTATAATCTAGATACAATATTGTTTTGTAGTCCTGTAACATACGCTCCAAGTTTTTCTAGCCTTCTTGTTGTCACAATCTTTTGTCTCCATCATGCAATATTTTAGCTAAGGCATTAATACCTTTGCCATTATAACATCTGTAAAGGAACCAATGAGCATAGTATAGAATAGTATCATGATCCTCTTGGTCATCTTCATGTATAACCCCTTTTTTCTCTATGCTTGGTCCAATATATGTAGTTAGGCACGAAATATCTATGCAGCAAGTGCATTGAATGAGTCATGATGAAGGGTAATTCTTCTCGTTCTTACAGTTTCTACGTGGGCAATGTATGAAACATAACAACATTAGTCTCTTAGTCGTACAAAGAAATTCATCTACGCTATAAATAAATTCTTTGGACCCCTAAAGTATGAATAGTAGACTAGAGGGGAGGGGAATGAGAGCTAACAAAATTTATATGTTGAAGCACTCTTGGCTTGATTCTCAATCTCAGCCCAAACCCACCAGAGCACCAAAAAGGTTCAAACAGAAACACCTCAATCAATTATCAACTGGATATTCCAACCAAGTTCCTAAAAGGTTTGTGGACCCATAAGAAAAAACATGATTTGAGACCAAAACATTTAGATGAAAGACCAAAAGGGAACCCCTTATAGGCGAGCGCCAGCAATGCTGGGGTGCGGTAGTGCCATGCGTGGAGCCATGTCGCTTGAAAAAAATGTTCTTATTGCCTTCAAATTTAGTGAATACCAAGAGGAGAGGAAAGAGAAGTCCCTCAAGAAGCTTGGGAGTAAAAACATCAAAGTTAGATTAAAAAACCTAAAGGATGATAGAAACAAGTCATGGCTGCTCCAAACCCGCCAATCCACGTTCTCCCCTACCTCTCCTGCCGCCCCTTCCTCCCTCTCTCCGCCATCGTCATTATAGATGGCCATTTGGCACTAACACGATGGGCCAGCCCAGGCACGGCACGAAAAAGCACGGTCCAGGCATGACCCGGTCCGGTTAGTATAGTGCCAGTGCCTGGCACGGCACGGCTATAGTGCCGTGCCTGGGCCACTATCTCGACCCGTAGTGCTGGCACGGGCACGACACGGTTACATTTTTTATTTTAAAAATAATAGTTTACATATATTAAGTATAAGAATTCGACATATAACACAATAAAACTGCAGCTGCACTGGTTAGATGGATGCGTTTAAGCCTCTTATGCACTAGGTTGTGGGTTCGAGTCCCCACAATTACACATTTTTTGCTAAATTCTACAATATACTCAGATGGACCATAGTGCCACCGGGCCGGCCCGGCACGACTAACAGGCTCACGGGCCGTGCCTGGGCCGCGGCAGCGGCACGCCGGCCCATCTAGGCACGGCACGATTCGTAGCCGGGCCTGGCGGGCCGTGCCGGCCATGCCGGCCCGTTTGGCCATCTATAATCATCATTTGGGGTTTGTCAAGGCTGTCTTGCCAGCCCCGTGGGTCCCCGCCAATCCTAGTCATGCCATGGTGGCGCGCTGCAGTCTTGAAAAATCTGGTAACAAAATCCAAAAGGTAAGCATTTGAAAGGGCCTATGGAAGACGTATGTGATTAGGTCCGAAGCACAGGCTGATGAACAATGCTCAGCCTTAACGGCTGGAGCAAATACAAGGAGAGGTTGCAGAAGGAAGTGGCAATGGGCTTGAATACCAGTGGGGGAAAAGCAGCCCACACTCCCTTCAACGCGTCTACACAAGGTGGTGAGGTAGGGTTTCCTCTTGACCTGGTGGACACTCGGTCTCCTCCCCATCTGGTCACCGTCCTATCATCGTTGTGGGTGCTCCCCTCCCATATGAAGGTAAACTACTGCGGTGGTGGCGCTCTATCCCGATCCGCCCTCCTTACCACCTGAGTGCTAGCCAAAGGCATGCAGAAGCATGGACTCCACAACAATGAAGAAGGGTGCGGACTAGACGTCAAAGACTACGAAGTGGGAGTTGGAACACTAGAGTGGCAAGGCAACCACCTGTTGCGTGGGGGCAACACCGCAATCTAAGCTAGAGCCACCATAAGCGAAGCCTTATGGAGAACATCCTGGATCATCATCTGGTGATGGAAGTCTTCCAGGTAACGCTAAATCTCTGATTCTTCCTGGGATGCATGAGGGGGAGGGTGGTCGTCGTTTATTTTGCCAAAAATATGGTGATAAGGACCACCATGCTAGAGAATAATCTAGAGCTTTGTGGTGTGAGATTTGTATGAAAGAAACACATATGACTGCAAAATGTGTGTGGCCGAAACAAAACAAGCCCATGATGCCGTTAGTGGGAATGGCAACTGGCGGGTTAGGATTCTACTGCTCTTAGTTTGGAAAAAATATTTCCAAAAAAACAAAAGAGGAACTCCTTGGGATTGGTCAAAATTGTAGAGGGTTTTGTCTATGCTGATGACTTGGAGAAGGATGTTGGATTTCATTTTCTATGGGGACGCCCTTGGAAAGCTTCTAAGTGCCACTGGGGTTCCTCATGCAATTTCCATCGGAGGAGAGATTGGATGAGCTGACAAACTTCCCGAGTTGACAATGAAAATATCAGGAGTTAAGATCATAGTAACTCGTTGGTCTTCGAATGCTATGGCCAAATCCAGGCTTCACACAGTTTGGGTCATTGCAGAAAATGTCCCTGATGAATTACTAAATTATCAAGCCATATGTGAGTTGGGATCTACAATTGGGGCGGTGGAGGAAGTGGATTTGACTTTTCTGAAAGCTAAAGATATGGTGAGATTTAAAGTTCATGTGAAGAGTATTGCGAGGATCCCACCCATCATCGAGATTGGTGTTAAGCCTTTCTCATATGATATTTATTTTAAGGTTGAAAACATTGAGACTGAGGGCTGGAATGAGGAAGGTGCTAGTGTGAGGAAAAGATCTTCTATAGACATGTAGATGAATGACTTTTATCTAAAGGATAAGGAAGGAAAAAAGCAAAAAATGATGACTCAAATAATAGAAGGGTAATCTGATCCAGGGGGATCAGAAAGGATTATCTGTCTATAACAAAGAAAAAGTATCCCTATGGAAGGCTCTACCAAAGAAAGTGAAAAAATCAATGAAGGGAATAATATGGATGATGGAAATGATGAGAACCTTGACTTTGATGAAAGTGATGAAGACCTCCTCAGCTCACAATAACTTAACAACTTTTTGAAAGAAATGGGAGTTGAGATTGCTGAGGACCAAGACTTAGATATGGAAGACACCGTAAGGAACAAGAAGATCAGCATGCTGTCAAGAACAAAAAAGGCGAGGACAAAATGGCTGAAACTACATAAGGCACAAGGAAGAGTAGCAGATTGGAAGCAAATGAAGATATCAAGATTGCTGATAAAGCCACTTCCAAAGCTGAAGCAAAAGACACATCCCTAAACAAGGGTAATGTCCCCCAACCCCTTCTCTATTTTAAATTTAGATGACAATGTGCTGATTGAAATTGCTAATAGTTTGGGTATTAGTCTAGGGAAAATGATGCTGAAATTAAAATGAATCTCAGAAATATCAAAAAATTAGAAGAGGAAAGAACAAAGGATATTATCCCTGCCTTTGAAGGCACTTCTGAATTCAACCCTTCTAATAACCTGTTAGATAATGATTTACCTATGATTATAGATAAAATTATTCGAGAACTTGCTGATAGTGAATCTAAAAAAGAGAAACACAAATTCCTAGAAAAAATAAAATGGTAAGGGAAGAGAAAAATATTCTCTAAGGAAAAAAAGATAAAAGGTTCTCCTAAATTTAGGTGCACGCCTAATAAAAGGAGTTACCTGAACCAAATGCATTGGGATAGTTAATTATCCGAATGAAAGGAGTTATTTGGAATTTTCAAGTGTTGGCCATGGAAAATTTGAGTTTATACATGAGCTCATAAATAAAGTAAAGATTGATTTCATTAGTCTACAAGAGACTAACAAAAAAGATTTTGAACAGAATTGGTTATTAGCTCTTAGTGGTAATAAAAATTTCAAGTGGATCTCTGCCCCTCCCAATGGAAGGTTAGGTGGTTTACTGGTAGGATTTAATGCTGACACTTTTGAAATCACGGATTATCAAGTGCAAGACTTTATGATTGTGTGCAAAATCAATCAAAAAACAAAAACTGGCCCTAGACCTTGGTTAACGTTTATGGTGCGACTCATAATGAAAACAAAGACTGTTTCCAATTCTAAGGGTCATGTGTTGCTTGGAGGAGATTTTAACATTTTAAGAAACTCGGATGAAAAAATAAACCGTGTGTCATTGGTAGGTGGAGTTGGCTGTTCAATGCCATTATTGAACAACATGGGTTGATTGACCTTGAGCTTTCGTATAGAAAGTTTACTTGGTCCAATAATAGGGACCCCCTACATTCGAAAAACTTGATAGATTTCTTGTTAGCCCTTGAAAGGGAAATGTGCCCTTGGGCCATTTCTAAGTATTTTGGTGATTTAGTGTCCAACACAAGTGCCTAAGTGTAAAAAGGTGGACAATGTACAAATCAAGGATAAAGGTATGTTTCTCAGACTTAGTACATTGTTTTATGGACTAATGTATTGTGTCTAAGTGCTGGAAACAGGAAAAATCCAATTGAAAATGTCTTGGCTCGAGCAGCCAAGAATCTGCTGAGTCTGGGAGCACCGGACTGTCCGGTGGTGCACCGGACAATGTCCGGTGGTGCACCGGACAGTGTCCGGTGCGCCAGGCTGGCTCGAGCGAAGGGGCCGCTCTCGGGAATTCACCGGAGACGTACGGCTATAATTCACCGGACTGTCCGGTGTGCACCGGACTGTCCGGTGAGCCAACGGTCGGCCGGGCCAACGGTCGGCCGCGGAATCCGCGCGCGACACGTGGTCGAGCCAACGGTCGGAAGGGGCACCGGACTGTCCGTTGTGCACCGGACATGTCCGGTGCGCCAACGGCTCTCTGGCTGCCAACGGTCGACTTCGCCGTAGAAGGAAAGAAATCGGGCACCGGACACTGTCCGGTGTGCACCGGACTGTCCGGTGCACCAGACGACAGAAGGCAAGAATGGCCTTCCAGATTTGCTCTCAACGGCTCCTAGCTGCCTTGGGGCTATAAAAGGGTCCCCTAGGCGCATGGAGGAGGACACCAAGCAACCTTAGAGCATTCTTGATCATCCACACTCAGTCTTTGCGCATTCGTTTGTCATTCTCAGTGATTCAAGCTCTGTTCTAGTGAGAACTTTGAGATAGTCTTTTGAGCTCGATTCTTGGCCGTGTGTGTGCACATTTTGCTGTGGATTTGTGTGTTGCTTCCCTCCCTTACTCCGTGTTTCTTTGTGAACTTCAAGTGTAAGGGCAAGAGACTCCAAGTTGTGGAGATTCCTCGCAAACGGGATTGAGAAAAAGCAAGCAAAACACCGTGGTATTCAAGTGGGTCTTTGGACCGCTTGAGAGGGGTTGATTGCAACCCTCGTCCGTTGGGACGCCACAACGTGGAGTAGGCAAGCGTTGGTCTTGGCCGAACCACGGGATAACCACTGTGCCATCTCTGTGATTGATCTTTGTTGGTTATTATGTTTTGTTGAGGATTCCTCTCTAGCCACTTGGCAATTATTGTGCTAATGATTAACCAAGTTTTGTGGCTTAAGTTTTGAAGTATTACAGGATCACCTATTCACCCCCCTCTAGGTGCTCTCAATTGGTATCGGAGCCGTTCTCTTCAAGAAAGGGACTAACCGCCCGAAGAGATGGATCCTAAGGGCAAGGGGATGGTGATCAACGATAAGGAGAAGGAGTCCTTCGTCAACGAGCCCAAGATGACAAGCCTACCGACTCGGGCTCGGGCCACAAGCGAAAAGATGGGAAGAAGAAGAAGACAAGACACATCAAGGAGATTGTCTACTACGACGACAGCGACGAGTCCTCTTCTTCCCAAAAGGACAACGACGACTACGACAGACGAAAGACGGTTAACTCAAACTTTTCTTTCGATTATTCGTACATTCCGCATAGCTCAAATGCTCATTTGCTCCCCATTCCACTTGGCAAGCCCCCTCACTTTGATGGAGAGGACTACGGATTTTGGAGCCACAAAATGCGTACTCACCTGTTTTCTCTCCATCCAAGCATTTGGGAGATTGTGGAAAGTGGAATGGAATTTGATAGCTCGGATAGCCCTTTGTTTATTAATGAACAGATTCATAAAAATGCACAAGCTACTACTGTGTTGCTAGCCTCTTTGTGCAGAGACGAGTATCACAAGGTGAGCGGCTTGGACAATGCCAAGCAGATCTGGGACACCCTCAAGATCTCTCATGAGGGGAACGACGTCACCTTGCTCACCAAGATGGAGTTGGTAGAGGGAGAGCTTAGAAGATTCGCAATGATAAGGGGCGAGGAGCCAACCCAAACATACAACCGGCTCAAGACCCTTATCAACAAGATAAGGAGCTATGGAAGCACGCGATGGACGGACCACGACGTCGTCCGCCTAATGCTAAGGTCCTTTACCATTCTTGATCCTCATTTGGTGAATAATATTCGTGAGAATCCCAGGTACACCAAAATGTCGCCCGAAGAAGTCCTTGGAAAATTTGTAAGCGGGCGAATGATGATCAAGGAGGCGAGGTACGTGGACGACGCGTTGAATGGTCCAATCCATGAGCCTCAACCCATTGCTCTCAAGGCAACAAGGAGCAAGGAGGCGCTACCTAGCAAGGTGGCGCAAATTGAGGCAGCCGGACTTAATGATGAAGAGATGGCCCTCATCATCAAAAGATTCAAGACGGCGCTAAAGGATCGCAAGGGACAGCCAAGCAAGACCAAGACCAAGGGAAAGCGCTCATGCTTCAAATGCGGTAAGCTTGGTCATTTTATTGCTAACTGTCCCGACAATGATAGTGATCAGGAACAAGGGAACAAGAGGGAGAAGAAGAAGAACTATAAGAAGGCAAAAGGCGAGGCGCATCTAGGCAAGGAGTGGGATTCGGATTGCTCCTCTTCCGACTCCGACAATGAGGGACTCGCCGCCACCGCCTTCAACAAATCGGCCCTCTTCCCCAACGAGCGTCACACATGCCTTATGGCAAGGGAGAAGAAGGTATGTACTCGAAACTCTACTTATGCTTCTTCAAGTGAGGACGAATCTAGTGATGAGGATGAAATAGATTATTCATGTTTGTTTAAGGGCCTAGATAGAACCAAGGTAGACAAAATTAATGAATTGATTGATGCCTTGAATGATAAGAATATGCTTTTAGAAAAGCAAGAGGATTTGTTGTATGAAGAACATGATAAATTTGTAGAAGCACAAAAATCTCATGCTCTAGAAGTTAAAAGAAATGAAATGCTTTCTTGTGAATTATCTTCTTGCCATGAGACAATTTCTAACTTAAGGAGCATTAATGATGATTTGAATGCTAAGTTAGAAATAGCTAGTAAGTCAACATCTTGTGTAGAAATTGTTGCAACTTGTAATAGGTGTAAAGATTTTGACATTGACGCTTGTAGGGAACACCTAGTTTCAATTTCCAAACTTAATGATGAATTGGCTAGTCTCAATGCTCAACTTAAGACTAGCAAGAGTGATTTTGATAAACTAAAATTTGCAAGGGATGCCTACACGATTGGTAGACACCCCTCAATTAAGGATGGGCTTGGCTTCAAGAGGGAAGCCAAGAACTTGACAAGCCATAAGGCCCCCATCTCCGCCAAGGAGAAAGGGAAGGCCCCTATGGCTAGTAGTGTGCAAAAGAACCATGCCTTTATGTATCATGATAGGAGACAATCTAGAAATGCTTATAGGAGTTGTAATGCATATGATGTCTTTGACTCTCATGCCATGTTTGCTTCTAGTTCTTCTTATGTGCATGATAGAAATGTTGATAGGAGAAATGTTGTTCATAATATGCCTAGGAGAAATGTTGTTCCTAGGAAAGTTAATGAACCTTCTACAATATATCATGCTTTAAATGCTTCCTTTGCTATTTGTAGAAAGGATAGGAAGATAGTTGCTAGAAAATTAGGGGCAAGATGCAAGGGAGACAAAACTTGCATTTGGGTCCCTAAGGATATTTGTGCTAACCTTGTAGGACCCAACATGAGTTGGGTACCTAAGACCCAAGCCTAAATTTGCCTTGCAGGTTTATGCATCCGGGGGTTCAAGCTGGATTATTGACAGCGGATGCACAAACCATATGACGGGGGAGAAGAAGATGTTCACCTCCTACGTCAAGAATAAGGATTCCCAAGATTCAATAATATTCGGTGATGGGAATCAAGGCAAGGTAAAAGGTTTAGGTAAAATTGCAATATCTAATGAGCACTCTATCTCTAATGTGTTTTTAGTTGAGTCTCTTGGATATAATTTGTTATCTGTTAGTCAATTATGCAATATGGGATATAATTGTCTATTTACAAATGTAGATGTGTCTGTCTTTAGAAGAAGTGATGGTTCACTAGCTTTTAAGGGTGTATTAGACGGCAAACTTTATTTAGTTGATTTTGCAAAAGAGGAGGCCGGTCTAGATGCATGCTTAATTGCTAAGACTAGCATGGGCTGGCTGTGGCATCGCCGCTTAGCACATGTGGGGATGAAGAACCTTCACAAGCTTCTAAAGGGAGAACACGTGATAGGTTTGACTAACGTGCAATTCGAAAAAGATAGACCTTGTGCAGCTTGTCAAGCAGGTAAACAAGTGGGAGGAGCGCATCACAGCAAGAATGTGATGACCACTTCAAGACCCCTGGAGCTACTACATATGGACCTCTTCGGACCCGTCGCCTATCTAAGCATAGGAGGAAGTAAGTATGGTCTAGTTATTGTTGATGACTTTTCTCGCTTCACTTGGGTATACTTTTTGCAGGATAAATCTGAAACCCAAGGGACCCTCAAGCGCTTCCTCAGGAGAGCTCAAAATGAGTTTGAGCTCAAGGTGAAGAAGATAAGGAGCGACAACGGGTCCGAGTTCAAAAACCTTCAAGTGGAGGAGTTCCTTGAGGAGGAAGGGATCAAGCACGAGTTCTCCGCTCCCTACACACCACAGCAAAATGGTGTGGTAGAGAGGAAGAACAAGACGCTAATCGATATGGCGAGGACGATGCTTGGAGAATTCAAGACCCCCGAGCGTTTTTGGTCAGAAGCCGTGAACACGGCTTGCCACGCCATCAACAGGGTCTACCTTCATCGCCTCCTCAAGAAGACTTCGTATGAGCTACTAACCGGTAACAAACCCAATGTATCTTACTTTCGTGTATTTGGGAGCAAGTGCTACATTCTAGTAAAGAAGGGTAGAAATTCTAAGTTTGCTCCCAAAGCTGTAGAAGGGTTTTTATTAGGTTATGATTCAAATACAAAGGCGTATAGGGTCTTCAACAAATCATCGGGTTTGGTTGAAGTCTCTAGCGATGTTGTAATTGATGAGACTAATGGCTCTCCAAGAGAGCAAGTTGTTGATCTTGATGATGTAGATGAAGAAGACGTTCCAACGGCCGCTATGCGCACCATGGCGATTGGTGATGTGCGACCACAGGAACAATTGGAGCAAGATCAACCTTCTTCCTCAACAATGGTGCATCCCCCAACTCAAAACGATGAACAGGTTCATCAAGAGGAATGTGATCAAGGGGGAGCACAAGATGATCATGTGATGGAGGAAGAAGCACAACCGGCACCTCCAACCCAAGTTCGAGCGATGATTCAAAGGGATCATCCCGTCGACCAAATTCTGGGTGACATTAGCAAGGGAGTAACTACTCGATCTCGATTAGTTAATTTTTGTGAGCATTACTCCTTTGTCTCTTCTATTGAGCCTTTCAGGGTAGAGGAGGTCTTGCTAGATCCGGACTGGGTATTGGCCATGCAGGAGGAGCTCAACAACTTCAAGAGAAATGAAGTTTGGACGCTGGTGCCTCACTACAGGAATTCTACTGATTCCCGTCGGCCAGGGTAATTCCCGTCGGCCAGAGCGAAAGCCGACGGGAATAGACTAATTCCCGTCGGCCAAAATATAGCCGACGACCATTATTTTAATTCCCGTCGGCCCCGTCTCAAGCCCACGGAGATTAACTAATCCCCGTCGGCCCTGTGCTCTGGCCGACGGGAATAAGTTAATTCCCGTCGGCCCCGTATATTAGCCGACGGGGATTAACCTTTTTAGAGCCAGGCCGCAGCCGCGTGGGCTCATTTCTTCTCTTCGCATCGCTGCCCGACCGCCGCCCTGCTCAACCGCCGCCCTGCCGGACCGCCGCCCGAGCCTGCCCCTGCCCGAGCGCCGCCGGCGAGGCCGCCCCCGCCCGAGCCGCCCCGCCCGAGCCCGCCGGCCGCCCCCGCCCGAGCCGCCCCGCCCGAGCCCGCCGGCCGCCCTCGCCCGAGCCGCCCCGCCTGAGCGCCGCCGCCCTGCCCGACCGGCGCCGTGGCCGAGCACCGCCGCCGCCCAGCCCCCGAGGCCACCTTGCCCGAGGCCGCCCCGCCCCAGCGCCGCCACCGCCCCGCCCGAGCGCCGCCGCCGCCCCGCCCGAGCGCCGCCGCCGCCGTCGGCTTTCCCCGGAGCGTCGTCGCCGCCGCCCGAGTGCCACCACAAGCTCCCGAGCTCCTCGTACCCCGAGCGTCGTCGTCCCCAGCCCGTCGTCGTCCACCGTCCGCTCGTGCCCTGACAGGAATCAGTAACTGAGGTATAATTTTATATATATGTAAATAAGTATTGATTATTTTCGTCGGTTTTTTGTGGCCGACGGGAGTTAACTTTAATGTGATTAGAGTTAGTTTAAAATTGTTAATTTATAGTGTTTTTAGTTTTTATATGACTTTATGCATTATTGAATGTAAATGCGAGTGCGATTGTTAATGTAAATGCGAGTGCGATTGTTAAATTTGTGTATACATGCTTATTTTCGTCGGTTTTTTATGACCGACGGGAGTTAACTTTCATATGATTAGAGTTAGTTTAATATCACATGTGATTAGAGTGTGATTAGAGTTAGTTTAATATCACATGTGTGGTTTGATGTTAGGTAAGTATTAATTCTATTATTATAATAGATTTAACTTATGCTATTGAATTGTTGAATTTGATGTTATTTAATAATTAGATTTAACTTATAATATTAGGTTGTATGAAGGTTTCGACATTTATGTATATATATAGTTATTTATGTATATATATAGTTTTACTACTTACCTATAGATGTATGTGTGACGTGTAGAAACGTGATTGTCTCACACACACTCTTTACTCGTACACACAGCCGCAATAATGGGTGATAGACGTGATTGGATGTATGAAGGTTTCAAGAAGGGTGGGTGTCACACAAGTGAATGGTTTGCCAAGACGCAGATATTTCTGGACCATGCAGCTGCTTTGTCACAAATAGATAATATTAGGTGTCCATGCAATAAATGTAGAAATATGACGAGCCACACCAAGAGGCAGGTCACACTACACCTATGCTCACATGGTTTCGTGCCAGGCTATAAGGTCTGGTATCTCCACGGTGAAGATGTTGAACGAGCAACAGAAGTAGAAGTTGATGATGGTGAAGATGATGTTGATAGGATGGACCAGATGCTTGAGGATCTGCAACCTAAACTGGCACCAGATCATCATGATTCACCTACACCGGAGGTTCAGAAATTCTTCGACCTACTCAAAGCGTCAGAAGAGCCTCTTCACGGGCACACTGACGTGACTGTACTGGAATTCGTGACCCGGCTGATGTCAATCAAGTCCAAGTTTGCATTCTCAATTAATTGTTACAAGGAGCTTGTGGATTTGATTAGCGAGGTTCTTCCTACGGGTCACAAGATGCCCAAAGACATGTACCAGTCCAAGAAATTGCTTGAAGGTCTTGGTATGGAGTATGAGAAGATTGATGTTTGCCAAGACAACTGTATGCTTTTTTGGAAGGAACATGGCAGAGAACAGAAATGCTTAAAATGTGGGAAGTCGAGGTACGTGGAGCTTGTAAATGAAGATGGGGAGAAGGTGGTGACAAAGGTTGCACATAAATAGCTTCGGTACATGCCTCTCACTCCTAGAGTGAAACGTTTGTTTCTCTCGAGGAAGACCGCTATGCACATGAGGTGGCATAAAGATTGTACGGACAGACAAGATGGGTTAATGGTGCACCCGTTAGATGGTGATGCATGGAAGGCTCTTGACAAATTTGATCCAGATTTTGCCAGCGATGCAAGAAATGTTCGTATCGGCTTGGCAACTGATGGTTTCACGCCGTTCAATATGACCGCTGCGTCGTATTCATGTTGGCCTGTCATTGCCATACCGTACAACCTTCCACCTGCTCTTTGCATGAAATATGAGTTTATGTTCCTATGTCTTGTTATACCTGGTCCTGAGCATCCTGGCGTACGCCTCAATGTGATGCTTCAACCACTGATTGAAGAGTTAAAGAAGCTATGGCAAGGTGTGGAAGCCTATGATTGCTTCAAGAAGCAGAAATTCAATCTTCGTGTTGCATATATGTTCTCGGTTCATGATTTTATGGTGTATGGTATTTTCTCTGGATGGAGCGTGCATGGTAGATTGACGTGTCCTTATTGTGCTAAAGATACAGATTGTTTTCGTCTTAGTGCTGGTGGCAAGATATGTTACTTTGATTGCCATAGATGTTTTCTACCCTTCAATCACCCCTTCAGAAGGCAGAGAAAGGAATTTAGGAAGGGCACCATCGTCACGAAGGGACCGCCCAAGCGACGTAGTGGGATAGAAATTACAGAAGAGCATATGAAACTTGTCCTAGACGAGAGTGGGAAAAGGTATCAAGGTTTTGGTGAGGAGCATAACTGGACTCACATATGTGGCTTATGGGAGCTTCCTTATGCTAACTCATTGATTTTGATGCACAACATCGACGTCATGCATCAAGAGAGTAACTTTTGCCAAGCCCTCATAAATACATGCATGGATTTCCCTGATAAAACGAAAGACAATGACAAGGCACGCATGGACTTAGCAGTGATATGTGATCGTCCAACCCTAGTGCTTAGAGAAAACGGAGGCAAACCAAAAGCTGACTATTGTCTGAAATCTAAGCAACGGAAAGAAGTGATGAAGTGGATGAAGGATATTAAATTCCTCAATGGTTATGCCGCTGGTTTTAGAAGATCTGTGAACTTGAAGACAATGAAGATGAATGGACTGAAGAGCCATGACTTCCACATAATTATGGAGAGGCTCATGCCTGTAATGTTTCGTGGGTACATTTCCGAAGCTGTGTGGAAAACGTTAGCTGAAGTTAGCTATTTCTACAGACAGTTGTGTGCTAAAGAAATCAGAAGAGATGTGATGGAACAGCTGGAGAAAGAGGCACCGGTGCTTTTGTGCAAATTGGAAAAAATATTTCCACCGGGTTTCTTCAATCCTATGCAGCATCTCTTTATACATCTTCCATATGAGGCTAAGGTCGGTGGTCCTGTTCAGTATAGGTGGATGTTTCATATAGAAAGAGCATTAAAGAAGCTTAGAGCAATGGTGGGCAATAAGGCAAGAGTTGAAGGATGTATTGCGGAACAATTTAAACTAAAGGAGGTAGCACACTTCACAAGTTGTTACTTTGCAGAAGAACATAATGTATTTGCTCGAAAGAAAAGGTACCATGATGATGAACGAGAGATGCCTCCGTGTAGTGATCTTTCGATTTTTCAGACAAACGGCAAAGCCGTTGGTCCACCCAAGGCATATCACCTCAGTATGGAAGAACGGAAGTCTGCTTTACTGTACATGTTCACGAATATGCCTGAGGTGGAGAAATACTTTGTGTAAGACTTGTTTTCTTAAACTGTTCATATGTGAATTAGTTTATGTTATCAAATATCTCATGGCATACAATAATATTTGACAGCGAGTTTGATGAACAAAACATGAGGTGTCTCGGTAGGCCAACAGCGAGAGACATAGACAAATTGCGACACGATGGTATGCATGGGCGACCTAATTTCATTATGTGGCTTCGGGACCGTGTAAGTCTTAATTATGTGGCTCCGAGAGCTAATTTAATTTAACTAATATTACAGAATTTGCTAATGCTTTGTGGCATGATTGACAGTTTGGGGAGGAAATGAATTTGAATGATGACTTACGTCAGTTATCTATTGGAAGCGTAACTGCCAAAAGCTATGGACGTTACGACGTCAATGGATATCGCTTTCGTTCAAGCATTTTCGAATCAAGTCATCCTATGGCCGCCACTCAAAATAGTGGAGTCGTTACTAGGGCAACCGACATGGAAGGACACGAAGCCTGCTATTACGGGAAAATCAAAAATATAATCGAGATTACATTTGCTGGAAATAAGCCTTTAGCGCTAGTTTTCTTTGAGTGTAAATGGTATGACCCGAAGTATTATAGGACCGAATTTGGGATGACACAGATCCAACCTGAGAAATTGCTTCAAGGACACGGCACGTATATCCTTGCCCATCAAGCAGACCAAGTTTATTTCTCGACATATCCATGCAAAAAGTTGTCTAAATGGAGGGTTGTGTACAATGTAAATCCCCGCGAACGCCTATACACTCCTGGTGAGGACGAATATCAAATTGGTCACCTTGAGCAGGTTGATGAGGTGTTTCAAGAAGAAGAGTTGCCAACTAGTTTTCATATTGATCCTGCACCGGCATTAGATTCACTAGTTGCAGATGTTAACGACTTAACTTTTCCCGAGAGACGGAGAAGACAACCTGTTAGGAGAAAAGTTACATGGTGACCTCTGCATAGAAGAGAACAAATAGATCCTGATTTTGATGATATTTAACAAGTAAAGTTGTTTTGTTATTTCATTTGTTTATATTTTAAGTATTATGTCATTTTTGATGCACTAATGAATAATTTCTTATTTTTTATGCAGGATGCCGCCAAAATCAAAGAAGTCAGTGAAGGGGTTGTTCAAGGGCCTGGGCCTTTTTCAGGGCAGTTCTTCGAGCAGCAGCAGACGTCGAGAGCTGTTGAGCGCGGTACATGGAGATGAGGTAACATATCTTGTACAAATAAATTTGTTTACATATTTACAAATAAATCTTGAGTTGTATGTACCAGGATGAGCAGCACACTGAGGACCAGCACATTGAGGAGGAGGAGCACAATGAGGCTGAGCAGCACAATGAGGAGGTGGAGCACAATGAGGAGGTGGACCACGTGACATGGGACCAGGCCGCACAGCATCACCAGCCATGGGACCAGTGGGACCACCAGAGAGAGCAGCAACAAGCATGGGACCAGTGGGGCCAACAGGGCGAACCGGCTGACAACCCAATGGATGATGGCTCGGGAGGCTCTTCAGTGACACGCACACGTCGCTCAAGAAAAAGCCACTCAGTAAAGCCTCGTCACGCGATAGAGCGAGAGGCTGATAGGACTTTAATCATGCCACATGGAGATCGGTGAGTGTAATATATTAACTTATCTAATATAACTATTATGTGTATTGTTAATGTTTTTGTGTAATGCAGGAATTGGAAGGACCTGTCCTTTGACGGCAAGGGACACCACACTCAGGTTAACCTTACGTTGGGTTCTCTTTGCCGCCTTCACTACCCTGGTATAGTGAAGGTGTCAAACGGTGATACCGAGGATGAGGTGCTCGTCAGTACCTGGGATGAGTACAAGTTTAAAAAAGGAACAAAACCACACCGACAGACAGGGACTTGTGCGTAATGACTTTTGGGTATGAATTCTTTATTATTTTTGTTATGTTTCTTAATATTGTAAATCTATGACTTATACCATTGTATTTGTATTCTTTATGTTGTAGCTTCGATATCGGTTGCCTGACGGAGAGGATTACATGGGGCACGCTGAACGTGTCTTGCAAAACAATGCAAAGAAGCTGGTGAAGGATGCCATATACTATGCGAGAATTCAGGCTACAAACCTGTATTTTCAAAAGCATCCGGAAGAAGCGGGCCCCTTGAATAAAAAGGAAGGGTCCTCAAAGATATATTTGACTGAGGATCAATATCGTGAGGTTAGTATTCAATTTGTTTTACCCTTTATATTTATTGTTGTGATTGATATAATATGTAACATTGTGTGTGTGCAGGTGATGGTTCCATGGATGGCGCCCGTGCCTGATGCGTACTATGCTTGGTGTCGATATTGGGCTTCCGAAGGCTTCCAGAAAGCGTCAGCGCATCACAGACAATGTCGAGGAACCAATCCTAACCACAAGTTTGGCGGTGACGACATGATACAAAAAGCTAAAAGAATGGTAAGTTTGATCTTTCTATGTCGATCAACAAATAATACGATTGCTTATGAATGTTTTTTGTTTATACAGGAAGCTACGAGTGGCCAAAAGCCTAGTGACATTGAGGTGTACCAGGAGGGCCACAAAGGACCAGACCCGAACAACCCTGACCAGCTCTGCAGCCAGACAGCCACGGATCGCTTGGTGAGTTTTGGCTCAAAAGTTCAAACGTTCAAAGTATATAAATTCCTGCATTTGTAAGGTTGTGAATGATGTATAGGCGGCATATGGGGAGGAGATGGTTCGTCGCCATGGCCCTGACTACGACTGGCGCCATGAACCGGTGGATCCCTCGGTGGTGTACGCAAGTGGTGGTGGCAAAGCGCATGGACGGTAAGCTCTAACTTATGAAATTATATGGTTGACACTAAATTGATTATGCAGTAATAACATTTTTTGAATCACTTATAGATACGCACTCTTCGACGGATTCATTGACTCGTCGTCGGTGAGATCTCAGAGGATGGGTTCATCTTCCCGTAGCTCATGCTCTCGTCGACCGAACGAGCAAGAGTTGGAGATTATGAGGATGCGTGAAGAGATGAGATAACAATGCGAATTTATGGAGGCTTGCAATGCTCATAATCAAGCGATGTATCAAGTGAGTACACATAATCCGAACTCTAAATTATTATATTTCAATACAACATCTTCAGTAGTAACACATATGTGTTTAACAGTTAATGCAGCAACAGGGCATGACATCAAATTTTCCACCGCCACCACAATGGAGCCAATTTGCAAACACACCAGTTCCACCACCACAGTTCACCACCCCTCCGACACATATACCTGCACCTGGAGATAGGGTACGTTTGATAACTCTCCATTAATTTATACACTTGTATACTTTTTGATATTTGCATTTAACGTGTTGATATTTGCTAACTTGCATAGGTTACGCCTGAAGCGGGTGGCAGTGGGTCTGATCCAGCAGTAGGGACTGGATTTGTTGACTCGCTCTTCGCGTTCCCTCCTCCTGGTGGTGAAGGCGGCAGCGGTCAAAGCTCTAACCACCCAAGTGGTGGTTATCTCTAAACACTTAAACTTATGTTTGAAATGTCGTACTCGTTGGTGGATGTTATGTTTCAATACTATGTCGTACTCGTTGTTTGATGTTGGTGGATGCTATATTTGAATACTATGTCGTACACGTTGGTGGATGTTTTAATTATAAATGCAAGTGTTTATGTCTAAATGCATGTGTTTGTGGATGTCGTATCTCTATATGTGTTTGTAATGTGGCTGTTATATGTGATTTATATTATGTTTGATATATGTTATGTGTGCAGAAATAGTGACATAATTTAGTGCTGTTTTTGTAGCAGTATAGAGTAATTCCCGTCGGCCCAGTTAATTCCCGTCGGCTATGGTCGAACCGACGGGAATTAATTACTAACTCCCGTCGGCCCAGTTAATTCCCGTCGGCCACGCAGGGCCGACGGGAATTAATTAATAACTCCCGTCGGCCTGGGGAACCGACGGGAATTAATATGTTACGCCCGTCGGCCTGGGGAACCGACGGGAATTAATATGTTACGCTCGTCGGCCAGCAAAACCGACGGGAATTAGCCTTAATTCCCGTCGGCCACTATATAGCCGACGGGAATTAATTATTCCCGTCAGCCGCCGACGGGGATAACCTTATCCCCGACAAGGGACGTCTGTCGGCTTGAAACCGACGGGAATAAGCCCTAAACCGACGGGAATAAGTAATTCCCGTCGGTTTAGGGCTTATTCCCGTCGGTTTCAGGCCGACGGGAATTAAGTGAATTCCTGTAGTGCCTCGTCCCAAGCAAAATGTTGTGGGAACCAAGTGGGTGTTCCGCAACAAACAAGACGAGCATGGGGTGGTGACAAGGAACAAGGCTAGACTTGTGGCAAAAGGTTATGCCCAAGTCGCAGGTTTGGACTTTGAGGAGACTTTTGCTCCTGTGGCTAGGCTAGAATCAATTCGTATCTTGCTAGCATATGCCGCTCACCATTCCTTCAGGTTGTTCCAAATGGATGTGAAGAGCGCTTTCCTCAACAGGCCGATCAAGGAGGAGGTGTATGTGGAGCAACCCCCTGGCTTCGAGGATGAACAGTACCCCAACCACGTGTGTAAGCTCTCTAAGGCGCTCTATGGACTTAAGCAAGCCCCAAGAGCATGGTATGAATGCCTTAGAGACTTTCTAATTGTTAATGCTTTCAAGGTTGGGAAAGCTGATCCAACTCTTTTTACTAAGACATGTGATGGTGATTTGTTTGTGTGCCAAATTTATGTCGATGATATAATATTTGGTTCTACTAACCAAAAGTCTTGTGAAGAGTTTAGCAGGGTGATGACGCAGAAATTCGAGATGTCGATGATGGGCGAGTTGAACTACTTCCTTGGGTTCCAAGTGAAGCAACTCAAGGACGGCACCTTCATCTCCCAAACGAAGTACACGCAAGATCTGCTAAAGCGGTTTGGGATGAAGGACGCCAAGCCCGCAAAGACTCCGATGGGGACCGACGGACACACCGACCTCAACAAAGGAGGTAAGTCTGTTGATCAAAAAGCATACCGGCCAATGATAGGGTCTTTACTTTATTTATGTGCTAGTAGACCGGATATTATGCTTAGCATATGCATGTGTGCTAGATTTCAATCCGATCCTAAGGAGTGTCACCTAGTGGCGGTGAAGCGAATTCTTAGATATTTGGTTGCTACGCCTTGCTTCGGGCTCTGGTATCCAAAGGGGTCTACCTTTGACTTGGTTGGATACTCAGATTCCGACTATGCTGGATGTAAGGTCGATAGGAAGAGTACATCAGGGACGTGCCAATTCTTAGGAAGGTCCCTGGTGTCGTGGAACTCTAAGAAACAAACCTTTGTTGCCCTATCCACCGCTGAGGCCGAGTATGTTGCCGCAGGACAGTGTTGCGCGCAACTACTTTGGATGAGGCAAACCCTTCGGGACTTTGGCTACAATCTGAGCAAAGTCCCACTCCTATGTGACAATGAGAGTGCTATCCGCATGGCGGAAAATCCTGTTGAACACAGCCGCACAAAGCACATTGACATCCGACATCACTTTCTGAGAGACCACCAGCAAAAGGGAGATATCGAAGTGTTTCATGTTAACACCGAGAACCAGCTAGCCGATATCTTTACCAAGCCTCTAGATGAGAAGACCTTTTGCAGGCTGCGTAGTGAGCTAAATGTCTTAGATTTGCGGAACTTGGATTGAATTGTAGCATACATGTGTTTATGCCTTTGATCATGTTCATTCTGCATTGTGTCGCTTATTATGGTGCTCAAGTTGTACAAGCACTCCCTGGACCTCACAAGTCCTTGTGCCAGTAATGCACATATTTAGGGGGAGATGTGTTACAACTTGACCCTTTGAGACTAACCATATGCTTGAGTTTGCTTGATTTAGTCTCGAAGGAGAATTGAAAGGGAAAAGGTGGACTCGGACCATGCAAGACTTCCACTGCACTCCGATGAAAAGAGTAACTTTTCCAAGTTCATCTTTAAACTCTTATTGCCTATTTGCTCTTAATTGAAGATTTTGATGAGGCAATGGGGTTAAAGGGCCAAGATTGATCCCGTTTTGGTGCTTGATGCCAAAGGGGGAGAAAATAAAGGCCAAAGCGATAAATGGATTAGCTACCACTTGAGAATAGTAGAATAGAGTTTTTGGTTTGTCAAACCCACTTGAGAATAGTAGAATAGAGTTTTTGGTTTGTCAAAACTCTTTTATTGTCTCTCTTGTCAAAAGTTGGCTTCTTGTGGGGAGAAGTATTGATTATGGGAAAAAGGGGGAGTTTTTGAAATCTTGAATTAATTTCTTAGAATGACTCTCTTTATGTCTTAACATGTGTGTTTGACTTAGAGATAGAAATTTGAATTTGATTTGCAAAAACAAACCAAGTGGTGGCAAAGAGTGATCCATATATGTCAAATTCGAATCAAAACAATTTGAGTTCTTATTTGAATTGATTTTGTACTTGCTCTACTTGCTTTATGTTGTGTTGGCATAAATCACCAAAAAGGGGGAGATTGAAAGGGAAATGTGTCCTTGGGCCATTTCTAAGTATTTTGGTGATTTAGTGTCCAACACAAGTGCCTAAGTGTAAAAAGGTGGACAATGTACAAATCAAGGATAAAGGTATGTTTCTCAGACTTAGTACATTGTTTTATGGACTAATGTATTGTGTCTAAGTGCTGGAAACAGGAAAAATCCAATTGAAAATGTCTTGGCTCGAGCAGCCAAGAATCTGCTGAGTCTGGGAGCACCGTACTGTCCGGTGGTGCACCGGACAGTGTCTGGTGCGCCAGGCTGGCTCGAGCGAAGGGGCCGCTCTCGGGAATTCACCGGAGACGTACGGCTATAATTCACCGGACTGTCCGGTGTGCACCGGACTGTCCGGTGAGCCAACGGTCGGCCGGGCCAACGGTCGGCCGCGGAATCCGCGCGCGACACGTGGTCGAGCCAACGGTCGGAAGGGGCACCGGACTGTCCGTTGTGCACCGGACATGTCCGGTGCGCCAACGGCTCTCTGGCTGCCAACGGTCGACTTCGCCGTAGAAGGAAAGAAATCGGGCACCGGACACTGTCTGGTGTGCACCGGACTGTCCGGTGCACCAGACGACAGAAGGCAAGAATGGCCTTCCAGATTTGCTCTCAACGGCTCCTAGCTGCCTTGGGGCTATAAAAGGGTCCCCTAGGCGCATGGAGGAGGACACCAAGCAACCTTAGAGCATTCTTGATCATCCACACTCAGTCTTTGCGCATTCGTTTGTCATTCTCAGTGATTCAAGCTCTGTTCTAGTGAGAACTTTGAGATAGTCTTTTGAGCTCGATTCTTGGCCGTGTGTGTGCACATTTTGCTGTGGATTTGTGTGTTGCTTCCCTCCCTTACTCCGTGTTTCTTTGTGAACTTCAAGTGTAAGGGCAAGAGACTCCAAGTTGTGGAGATTCCTCGCAAACGGGATTGAGAAAAAGCAAGCAAAACACCGTGGTATTCAAGTGGGTCTTTGGACCGCTTGAGAGGGGTTGATTGCAACCCTCGTCCGTTGGGACGCCACAACGTGGAGTAGGCAAGCGTTGGTCTTGGCCGAACCACGGGATAACCACTGTGCCATCTCTGTGATTGATCTTTGTTGGTTATTGTGTTTTGTTGAGGATTCCTCTCTAGCCACTTGGCAATTATTATGCTAACGATTAACCAAGTTTTGTGGCTTAAGTTTTGAAGTATTACAGGATCACCTATTCACCCCCCCTCTAGGTGCTCTCAGCCCTGGCTAGAATTTAATGTATAATATTTCAGAGAAAGTGACAGTGCACGAGCAAGGGCAGGCTGGGCGCAGTCTGTGGGTGGAGGAAATGGTCGAGCGGGCAAGAGGGGGTTTGAGTAGGGGTCGGGTGCGTGGGTGGTGGCCGAGAAACGCGCGACGTGGGCGCGTCATGGCAGGCTTGCGGGCTGGTGGTTAGAGGAGGGAGGTGGAGCTGACAACCGAGGCCAGCAGGGCGGTGGCACAGACGCGCAGGCGCTGTAATGGGCAGTGGCGCTGATGGGTGGGGCCCGCTAAGCAGACGCGCGAGGGAAGGCGCCGACATACAGGGCCCATATGGCAGAGGGGGAGGGCACGCGCCGGGGAGGGGAAGATGGGCCGCTTGGGCCGAAAGGCCGGGGTGGGGGGTTCTCGGGCTTCTTTGGCTTTTCTTTTTATTCTAAATTCCTAATCTGTTTTCTTTTTTTTCTCTATTGAATTCAAATCCAACCAAACCAAAAATTCAAATTTGAATATTTCAAACATGTGCATCAATCAAAAATAAAGTTTAGTCTAGCATGATGCAACATTCCATGACTCCCCTAGGGTTTCATCTACTAAAGTAATAATACATCTCCAAATAAATAGACAAATCTCTATTACAAGAGGAGAGAAATCTATAGAGAGAGGAAAAGAGGTGACACCTGAATTTGGTAGATATTAGAGAAGAAATTTTATACCCGCAAATTCAAGGTGTTACAGATCAACTTGAAACTCAAACTAGAGGAGCAAAGAGGAGAAGAAGAAACTCAAGATCAAAACCCATCAGATTTGGCACAGATTGAAGAAACCCAAAGGGCAACATGTGGTTGTGGCCACACTTTCTCAAAATCGCATGAGCTTAGATGTCAATGTTCAAACCATCTAAGGACCTCTTAACAAAATAAGAAGAGAAATGAAGATTACAAGCTAATAGGTGCTAGAGAGATGGTTGAATGGTTCAACCCTCCCCTCTTATTTATAGAAGGTTATTCCTCTTTCCTAAACTACCCTAGATACATAGACTCTAATGTAACACCTCAAAACCATCAAAAAAATAATGCATTTAAATTATAGTAGTGAGTATGGTAAAGATTTTTTTAAAATCAAGTGTTTGATCTTATTTACCTTTAGAATGATTTTTGCTTGCTCATATTTGATTGATGTTTGTTTTTTTCTAAAATTTCTTTGGTACAAAAAAATTTTTAATGGTAATAATTTTTGGTATAATTATCATGAATTTTTAAAAGTAACTAAAAATATATTTATTTATATTTTTGGATATAAGGATAAAAAAAGAAGTCAAACCCGAACCGCCTGGTCGTGCTCGACCCCTCACCTCCCTGCACTAGAAATCGCCACCTCTTCCTCTCCGAACTCATTTCCCCATCAATGGAGTCGCCAGCTCTTCCTCTTCCCCATTCACTGTCCCCTTCTGTAACTCCCGCCATCAATGGAGTTATGGAGCCGCCGCAACCCTTCCTCTCCCCGGCACCCTCTCCTCTCCCTCTGTCCCTCTATAAAAGGCATCTGAGTTCTCTCTTCCTCCCCTGCCTAAGCTCTCTCCCTCACCTCTCCCTCTCTCACTCGCCTCACCGGCTGCATCGTGCCCTCGCCGAAGCCCGTCGAGACCTCATCGAAACCCGTCGAACCTCGTCCGCTTCGCCCGAGCCTCTCTCGAGCCGACCCTCTCTCATCCGTCCTAGCCGAGCCCCTGCCGTTCGCGCCCCGGCCGAGCCCCTGCCATTCGTGCCACTGGCTACTCCTCGCCGTTCATTGCAAGGTTGAGGACAACCTAAAAATAGTTTTGTTAATTTTCAGAAACACGTTTTGAGCTAGTTTATGAATTATTGTTGTAATATTGGAATGTTGTATTTGAAATTCCTGTCAATATGAATTATTGGGTATATATATATATATATATATATATATATATATATATATATATATGTGTGTGTGTGTGTGTGTGTGTGTGTGTGTGTGTGTGTGTGTGTGTGTGTGTGTGTGTGTGTGTGTGTGTGTGTGTGTGTGTGTGAATTGTTATTAGTCATGTATTCTGGTTTACAATGATTTTAGAATATTGGTTTAGAAATAAGTATGGAAAAATTTGGTAGACATGTGTTAGTAGTAAAACTATTGGATAGTTGATTTCATAATTAATTATGTTTACGATGAATTCTAGAGTTTATCTAGAAGTTATAATCCAGGGTTCATTTAGGCTCACTAAATAAATAATGGAAACTTTGTAACACGAAATTAGTAAGTGGTGTAGAATTCATCATAATGCAAGAATTATCGGTCTAATTTATTATTAGATGTTTTGACCTCTGATTACTATAATGATGTTTTCTTTTAGAACGAAAGGATCAAACTAAAAGGATATCTTTATTTAGAAAAGAAAGAATTAATTGACAATTTATTCCTGTAGAATTGGTTAAGTCATTATGTCTAAGATATGTTAGGTAAAATACTTTCATAGTCACATGTCCATATAACTTTCACCAGTGACAATCCAAAGTAGCTATGTTAGGTCTTATTTTAGACACTAATTATAAGTATAGTTTGTGAGGTATATAATTGTTCATGTAATGGTGAATGTTACCCATGTAATGGTGTTTGTTTATTTATTTGGTGAAAGTTTTCTTTTGTATGTACGATATGCGAATCGATATTAGAAGCTGGTCGTGTGATAGAAGAACCAAACATGTTCAAAGATGACTCATAGGACACGTTCGAGCAAGGCAAGTAGATTCTCCCTCTGCATTTTTGTTTGTACCCGATTAATGCATATAATAATGTTTACTTTTCGGATATTTGCATAATTTGATCGGATTTGCCTAAATAGGATTTCCTAGAAATACCAACCCTATTGCTTGATTACCCTGGGATAAATACTATGCTTAGCAATTTGTGCTACCGCTCAACTTGATAATTATGATGTCACTCTTTAGTGATACTATTGTTCCAAAAAATGAAATTTTTATTATAATGTTAACTCGATGGTTAAACAAGATCATTTCGTATTAAATGGAACATAGAGTGACCATCCAGAATAACAGTGCTAGCATGGCTCTGGCTTTGTTAAATAGCTCTATAGACTTAGTGCTTAGCAACCCTACCTGAAAGATGGGCAAGAGGGGCGGCAGTGGTTTGGTGGCAGCTCATGTTAACATGGGGTGGTAGTCTTGGCTAAGTTACCTCGCTCAGAGGGCCATCAATACTGATGTGGAAACCTTAGCAGGTGGCTTTGTACTAAGGATATTTTGTGAAAGCCTCATAATGGATCCCTAGCCATTCACCTTGGCAGTGTTTATGGGTCCGTACAACCCAGGCTAGATGGAATACATGGCTTGTGGGTAAAGTTGTACCACCTCTGCAAAGTGTAAAACTGATATGTCAGTCGTGCTCACGGTTAAGAGCAACCTGCACCCTCACATGATAATTGAACTTAAAGATGGAAAATAAATCATGATCCGATGATTCATAAATGGTTTGCTTAAGTGGTTTCACTTAAGTGTTTTTGATATAATCATATCCTTATGGTTAATTGGGATACACTTACAACTAGTAAGTTAGGCATTGTTAATAAAATATTGACCAACTAAAATGCTTATCGCTTATCCATAGCCTACCTTGTTAAACTTGCATTACTCCTCCCACTTGCTGAGCCCCGACCATAAGTGAGCTCACCCCTTGCTAATATTTTGATCAGAGGGAGATGATGAAGACTTTGCAGATGATGTTGACGAGTACTAGGTCTAACGATGTGTCAGTCATCTTCCTGTGGAAGATCGCCCATGTTTTATTCGTTGTACTTTGATGATGATACTATTTAAGACACTTATGTCTGGGTGATGTAATAAAGTTATTATACTCTCCTTACTCCTTTATTGCATTGTCTTTTGATATATTACACTTGTGACGTCAACATATGTGTGGAAAATGGATCCTGACACACATATGCTATGCATTCGGTTTGGCCCCCAAAACCGGGTGTGACATCTATCCACTCAGCCAGAAGAAAAATAGAGCAACTCCTGAAATTTTGATCTGGCGAGATGCACTCTTCACAAATTTGCTTGGCCGTGATGCACCATTCGCGATATGCCACATGTTGCCTCTAATTCCCTCCAGAACCGTACCATCGAGTTTTGAGCCCCAAACCTGGTGACACCCGCGAACTATCACACTAGGTGGTTTTGAAGCTGAACCACCGAAACCTAAAGGGTAGCATACTCCATACGCATCCCCCACATCCTGTACATGTGTCCCCACTGGTCTACAACCACGTCGCGACATGATCCCACGATCTACTCTTCCATGTCCTTGCGCCTAACAGTGTCCCCAAGTATCAGCCACCATGGCTAGTCACCACACTTCTCCAATCCCTCGATCAAGACTCGACACTCGTTCATTGCTACTCCTGGTCTATTGCCACGAACTCGCATGACATTCGTAGTCAACCACCATCTCCAAACTCTACACCTGTACACCATAAGCCAAGAGACATGTTGCATAAACACACTCACACCTTGGTTAGTCCACACGACTCAACCCAAGACACTACACTTGTTGACAGACACTCATCACAAACCAAACCACAAGGGCACATATCAACCTTGTGATCGCAACCACTAATATGCATTACATATCCACTATCAGTCCATCTGCATTATTTTATGAAATATATCACTAATAGTAAATGTTGCATATAGTTAAATATCATAGACTCATTTATAACAAAATTAATATTTAGTAATATTTTGGGAAAAGTTTGATAGCTCATCTCTTAGAAAATTTATACCATATATATCATTATCTCAAATGATATATGATTCCATAAAAAATTAAACATCTATAGACAACAAGAATCATACGGATCCTATAAAAACTGATTATTTTACATATGGTTCTCTAAGGCATTTAGGCCTTTAATATTTAAAACAACAATTGTACAACATACATACAATCTATAAAATATTTCTTGCTCAAAAAAACATGAAACCTTTGTAAAAATACTAGGTGAGAGGATTAAATTGATGATGTTTCTCCATAATTAGATGAGTTAAATCTTCAATAATTTCTTGGAAAAAATGGCAGCCTCTCCTACAAAATATATCTCCAAAGATACATGATTTTATAAAATTTAAACATCTAGAGACAACTGCAGATAATAGCATTCCAACTCTTTTATGAAATCCATTAAGTTTTATTTCTCTAAAGCATTTATGATTTCAACAAAACTCTAATACAACACGCATACAATCTATGAAGTTCATACATATATCTAATACATCTAATTAAAGGCAAACATCATATTCTAAAATTTAAAAGACCAAGACAACTTTGTAACTCTACAAGGTGAGAGTATTAAGTTTCTAAACTTTTTCCATAATTAGATATTTGAAATCTTCAAAAAATATCTTAGAAATAATTTGGATCATACATATATCTATTTATAACTAAATACAAACCAACTAATTCAAAAAAACTAAATAAGACAATAAACCTTTGTTACCATACAACATGAGAGGATCAATTTGCTAACCTTTTTCCATAATTAGATAAGTAAAATCATTAATATAATATCTTGGAAAAACATTCGCCACACTTACATAAACATCGCCATGAACAGAGCTTCTCTCTATTCATGGCACCATAGAAAAAAAAACTCTTAAATAATGAACTAGAGTACTGGTATTGGTATTAATGTCCCTTCTTTAGTACCCGTTGGAGCCACTAACTCATAGTATCAGTTGGTGACTCCCACCATACCAGAGAAGGGATATTAGTACTGGTTGGAGTTCACTGACCGGTACTAATGCTCCCCTTTAGCCTTTATAGTTAGAACTGATACTCAAACGGTATTAAATAGTAGGGGTCGGAAGCCTCTTTCTCATGTAATAGTCCATTTGGGCGTCTCCTAACATCATGCTGACATGTCTTATCTAAAAAAATACTAAAAACATGTTTCTGGTTTGTCTAACACATGATTGAAGCAGATATGCCTGCGAGAATATGATACAAGAGTAGGAAAATCAAAAGGACAGGGGGTCCTCATACAGCATCGCACAATGGAGCAATGATTTACGATACAAGTAGATATATACGATTCGAACCCACAATATGTATGGAGTATCTAGAGATACCTAAACATGTTTAGAAGCACCTAGTTTTTAATAAACTGGCTTATGAAAATTGAGATGGTTCAAAATATATCAGTTTATATCCCAGTTTATAGAAATTGGATTCACAGTTTCTTAAAAACTAAGAAGCTAACTTCTGTTAGCTAAAATATAAAAACCAGTTTATTAAAAACTGGCTTGCTTCTGAATAGGGTCTTAGTCACTGATATAGGCTTCATGTGCGCCGCAGAGCATGACCATTTGACCAAACGTAACGTGACAAAAGTACATCACACAGTGGAGCTACTGCACATGACAGATGAAGCCACCCAGCAGCATGGATCTGGACCGTTGGCTCTATATTGACCTCTTAACTGTCCATTTGGTTAGTAGGTAACTAGGTACTAGCTGTTTAGTGTTATATATGGAGAGATTCTATATATGCTTGCAGGACATATATACTTTTTGCATCTCTTAACAATAGGCTGACAGCATGTACCATGCATGTAACAAAACCATCATATCAAACTTGATTGCTACTGTCCAACACACTATTTAAAGCAGATGCCCATGTATGAAAACAATTAGAAGCAAGGGTTTGCCATGTCATGAACCTATAGCTTGAATAATGGCAAATATATAGCCGTGCTATGATCAGATCCGCCGGTTCAGTAGCTCAAGGTTTGTCTGAAGCAATAGGCCTAGATGCATGGACAGAGAGCAGAGCAGACAAACAGAGTGTGTGTCTTTTTGCTGTCAGATTTTCTTCTCCTTGATATATACAAAAACTGAGGGGGGGGGGGGGGGGGCGCTGAGGGCTGAAGTACATAGATTTTTTTTGTTGTTGAGATCCAGCACATGTGCATGGTTGATGGTTGACCATCTCGTGGATATATACACATGATGCAGAGCATGCAGCAACACCGGCCACATCAACATCAGCACTTTCCAAAGAGGCCAGTGGGATTCTGCCTGTCTGTGGATGGATCTGAGACTGGCTACTCACCTCACCTGACCTGATCGTTCATGCATGCACCAGCAGCAGTACAGTTGATTGGCAGCAGCTGAGCTGCAGAGTGGAAGCTAGGTCCACTGAGGCTGCTCTGACTTGAGCACTCAATCACCACGACCACAAACCATCACCATAATTAACAAGAAATGTTACACACATGACATTATATATATGAGTTTTAATTAGCTGTTTGACAAGAAAATTAGAAGAGAAGAAAATTAACGACGGCATGAGTGACCACCTTGGTCGTGGGTATTCGTTTCATATAGATACAGATGTACGTAGTATTATATATGAGAACGAAGACGTGCACAGGCTCCAGCTAGCTATCAAGAATCAAGGACGCGGTAGATGACGACGAAGCAGGGCAGGATGGCCCTGGGGTTGGCCACGAAGAGCTCCTCGAGGTTCCCGTACACGCTGCTGCTGGCGGCGTCCTCACCCGCCACCGAGTCGAACGGGCCTTCCTGATCCTCGCCGGCAGCGGCGGACGTGTCGCCGTCGCCGTCGCGGCGGACGCGGCCGGCGATGACGCGGCACACCAGCATGGCGCGGCAGGCGGCAGCGTTGCTAACGTCGCTCGCCGCCGACTGCGTCTGGTGGGGCGGCGGCGGCGACGGATTATTATTATCCGAGGCGCAGTCGTGCGCGCGGCCGCTGCTGGCCGTGGTACGCACGCCGAGCGGGTGCGCGCCCAGCCACGGCGCGAAGCCGTGCCGGATGGCCGTGCACACGCCGCAGGGCGGCGCGGGCGCGTCGGCGTCGGCGTCGGCGGCGGCGCAGCAGAGGGCGGTCGCGCCGCCGAGGCCGAGCGCGCACGCGAGCGGCGCGGAGTGGAACCTGAGCAGCTCGTTGCCGTCGGCCGCCGCCCGGGCGGCGACGACGGCGCGGCAGCGGGAGCGCACGGCGTCGCGGTAGGCCTCGAAGCGGGCGACGGTGCGCGGGGCGTTGTGCACCTTGAGGATGCGGTCGATGTGGCAGATGGGGCGGTCCCGCTTGTGCCAGCTCGACTTGAAGATGATCTCCACGATGTTGCGCCCCGAGTCCTCGGGACCCAGCTCGGACACTGCACTTGGTTACCATGCACGCACGGATTAGCGTTAGTCATTCAGGGGAAGACGACGACGCCATTAACCACACCAGCATGTGATGGCCATTAACTCTACAGCTACGAATACGGAGTACGAGTACTGGGAATGGCTGCACGCCGGCCCATAACAGTGGACGACAGACAGGCAGAGTGCAATGAATGCTCCCTGAAATCCATGCAGAGGTACCGCTACTGCCGAGATGGACAGAATCAATGGACGTCTTTCGTGGCATGTCAGTGGTACAGCCCTACGTTACACTTCACACATGCATGCAAATGCAGTGCAGCTCATCACTCTACTTTTTCATATGCCAAGCAATAAAGCCCCAAATATATATTTTTTCCATTCTATTTATTTATATATATTTTTGGCCACATCATGATGGGACTTTTTCATGTCATAGTTGATGTTGTTAGTCATGTACTCATGTCATGTGGAGCCTCTTTTAGTTTTATCAATCTTTCATGTGATTGTTGCTGTTGGTACACGCCCAAAGGCATGCATGCAAAGGTGAGCGGCCTGCACGCAACTTTTGGGTTTTGTGCTAGACCATGAAATGGTGGTTTTTTTTAATGTGATCCAGTCATTACGTGCATTAAACAAGCGCCTAGATGCTTTGGGGAGAAGACACAACAATGCCGTGCTTGTTGCTTGCTTGTAAACCACAAAAGACAAGGAAAAAGATGGAAAAGGAAGCAGGGGAGCAGGGGGTATGGCCGTATGCATGGTAGGTTAACTTTGATGCGCAGAAAGAAGCATGCAGCAGCATCTTCCCCGGCCTTTCTGTTTGTCTCCTCCTGGCCGGCTAGCTTCTACTACTACCTCCACGGCTCCACTCACATGGATACATGTGCCAAGCTACACAGGGATTATATATAACTATTTTATTTTATCTTGCTCTAGCTAGTGGTGGAGCTAGTGGTGACTATTTTTTGTTTATTAGCAGCTTTTGGCAGAACAACTTAGACCTTGTTTACAACAAACTCACCTATAATAAAAAAAGCTTCTTAATTTGAATTATGTCCTCACATATAAATAGAATAAAATAAATAAAGCTACAAATATCACTACTTCACCTCAGACTAGTGGATCTCTTGCGTACGTGTGGGATTATGTCGTAAGAGCGTGTTTTAAGAAAACTGTATATAAAATTATATACAAGCCGTATATAACAAGCCGTATCATTGACCAGGGGCGCCGACACTACTAGCTAGCCATAGATACCTCACAGATCTGTAGCTACCGTACCCCAAGTCTTTCACCATATGAACTGAACAGCATTAAACCTAGCTTCATCTTAAAGAAAAAGGTCCACAACACACGTATCGCCTTTACTTTACTTTTGGGTGAAATTCCCGTGTTGCGCCTTTAATTATCTTGCAATAAAGTTGCTCTGCGGGGAGTGTATGTTCAAGCCACTATACAGGTAGTAACATGTACTACTAATAATGTACTCACCACATTATTTAGTTATATTTATTTTATATATCACTATAATACTATTAAAAATGTACTGCTCAAAAAATATACTATAATTCTCTTAGAAATAGAGGAATCGGTTTCATTCGTTCAATACGGGAAACAAAAACAGAGAGAAATCTGGATGGCTAGAACTGTAGAGCGCTGGAAGGAGAGGGCGGCTACCGTACCTGCATGGCGAATGGCCTGGTGGTGCTCCAAGGTGTCGGCCTTGGTGAACACCTCGCCGCACTGCGGGCACGCGCACAGCTCCCTCGGCCTCGGGTACCGCCTGACCATTAACCATCCATTAATCACGGTTAGCTTTGGCGCAATCACCAGTCACCACATCATGATTACCTTAATCATCATCCAGCTCAAAAGCTCCATAGTCTAATTAGTAATCATAAAACTAATATTGAGCTAGTAGCTGGGACGGATCGGACGACGGACCTCGACATGGGCTCCACGTTGATGGCGCGGCACTCGTAGCAGCCGGAGAGGCCCCGCAGGGAGGAGTGGTGGCTGCTGCCGGCGCCGGCAGACGACGACGAGGCGCCGCGGTGCGCGCGCCGGCGGTTCAGCGGTGCCGTGTCGCGGTCGCCCGACGCGGACGCGGACGCGGCGGCGGACGACGCCGCGGAGGAGGCGGCGTCGACCACGTCGCGCATGGCGCAGAGCGAGGCGCCGCACGTCCCCGCGCCGCTGCCGCGGAGCCGCGCCAGCGCCGACGGAGCCGCTGGGTCGTGCACGCGCGCCGCCGCCGTCACGCTCCGGCAGCTCAGCAGGCTCTTCACCTGCTCCCAGTCCCAGGACGCCGCCGCAGTGGCCTTCTTCTTCGTCGCCTGGCCTCGGTGCTGCTGGTACTGGGCGCGGCTGTTCTTGCCCGCCGCGGGGGCCTTGGGGCTTTTCTTCCTGGGAGATGACGAGGACGCAGCCATGACCATCACGCGCTGGCTTCGTGCCCCTGATGGCGGGGTTCTCGGCGCCGACGCGAGCGACGACGGTTGCGGTGATGCCGGTGGCTTCTTCTTGCACTTGCTGCCGTGGTGGTCGTGGTCGTGCCTCCTGCTGTCGGTGTGGTGGTCGCCGGCCGTGCCAGCCTTGGTGGCCATAGAGCCTGGGGAGGGGAGCAGCAGGGTGGCGAGAGACATATCGCCTCTAATCTTTATGACTAGCTGCTAGTGTGTGCCCTCTGCACTCTTCTATTAAAAAAATAGGTTCAATGTCAAATGCTCCTACATAAATAAATAGAGACATTTTTCTATATACTACTGCAATCTTCTCCGCATGGAAAGAGTTGTGGTCATAAATATCATAATTACTTGTATGCCACTCGGATGCAATATCTTATTCTTTCATATCATCATCAATGGCATAGGAAAGATTAGGACATACAATTTTATTATACTTCTATGTCAATGAAGATGGCATGGAGGTGTAAACATTTCCATCCGAGTAGTATAGAAGTGCCAGGGAGAAGCCTTTGTCGAAATCCCTTAAACTGATTAATTTCACTACCGGAATCGCCGCCTCGGCAAAGCCTTAAAACACTCAGCAAAGGTTTTTCCAAGTGTCGCACTCGGCAAAGAAGGCTCGGCATACAGTGCATCGGCAAAGTCTTCTTTGCCGAGTACTTTTTCTCGGGCACTCGGCAAAGAGGTTTGCCGAGTGCCAGACAGCACTCGACAAAGAAAAGCAGCCGTTACGTCGACGGGTGACGGAGACGGCGTCTTTGCCGAGTGTCCCGGGTGACACTCGGCAAAGAAGTTACCTTTGCCGAGTGTCTGCCCCGCAGCACTCGGCAAAGAACCCGCCAGAGAGGGTCCCCATGTCAGGTTCTTTGTCGAGTGCTATGCACGGCACTCGGCATAGCGTGCCTCTGTGCCGAGTGTCAGAGACATTACACTCGGCAAAGAACCTATACCGGTGCCCAGGTCTTAGTTCTTTGCCGAGTGCTATGGTCTTGACACTCAGCAAAGAACCTCTTTGTCGAGTGTTACACTCGGCAAAGTGACCAGTAGGCACCTTTTTTATTTGTTTTTTATATTCCAACCACACAAACAAAAGATATCACATATATATCACATATATACATCACAGATATCATCACAAACATAAATAGCCAACACAAACATAACTATCCATCACAAACATAAGTGTTAACACAAGTATCCAACACAAACATAAGTCTCATACGTCTCAAACTCTGACATAAGTATCCAACACAAACATAAGTATTCTACACAAGTTCTGAAGTCTAAACACTGAAAACATAACACTCATGGAGGTGGCTGGTTCGACTGGTGCTGCGTTGGGCTGAACCCTTCCAGAGGGTTGTTGGATGCCGCCTCAGATTGGCCCTGCACAGAGAAGAGATTGCATGTGTTATACTAGATGCATTACCAACATCTAACTACAATTTTGATACTCACAGGAGTATGGAAGAGAGCAGGGTCAACTGGAGGGAACAATGGAGGTGGCGGAGCGATGCCCTGTGCGGCGCCAAGGCTCTGCATGTACTGGAACATCTCCGCCATCCTCTGATGATCTGCCAGGCGAGCCTCCCGCTCCGCCATAATCCTCGCCTCCATCTCGTGACGTTCCCTCCTCTCTTCTTCTAGTTGAGTCTGTAATATTACAAGCCAACGTTATAGTAACTCAAAGAGAAGGTATATAACTCAAGGAAGGACGAGTTACAGAAGCACTAACCTCGAGTTACTGTATGCGAAGCTGAGCTGTCGTGCCGAGGTCGTATGGCTGAACTCGAGCTCGTGCTCCTTGCTCTCACCTGAGACAGAGTGGGAGTGAAGGACGAGTCGATTGCCCCGTCGGCAATCCAGTACCGCCCATGTCTCTTGCCTCCTCCGACCCTCATGAGCACATCGGGGTTGATCGGCTCGGTGCTCGGATCATATTCTGGGCCATGGACCTCCTGCGCCATGGCGATGTAGTCATGGAGGCGGCTGTAGATGGCAGGGTTGGTGTAGGCCTCGAGCCCGTCATCCGGGTTGTAGGTGACGTCGGACGTCGCCTTACCCTTATGGGCCATAGCATAGGCCGAGAAGGTGGAGCAAGGTCGGCCACCATGTGACGCCGACTACAAGAAAACCAACGATATAGTTAGAAATAATATCTAATCTAGTGCTATATACCTAAATAAAAAAGAGGGTGTACCCATGCTTCGCATATTGACCCAGGCTCCGGCTGCCTTGGTGGTGGGAGGGACCTTGCATCATCATACGCCGTTCCCGGCTAGCGTTGTGCGCCTCATCCCACTCAGCCAAACACCACCTATCCACCATCTGCTCCCAATAGAGAGGATGTGCGGCACACCAATGTGGAATCACCTACAAAGTAAACACGTAAAGTGCATATCAGAAAATAAAATAAAATTCATGCATGGAGTACTAGTACCAAACATGCATGACTTTACCTGCAGGTACTGGTCCCTGGTCAACGTCATGGTTCGGGCTTGCTGCTTGGTCACCCTCTCCCCCAAGGACAGAGCCGTGGTAGGTGACGATGGCCTAGATTCGGGCCTCATAGTGCATGTCCACGACGAGCTTCTTACAGCTCGTGGTGGCCACCACATCCGCCCTAGCCTCGTATCCAGCCTCGCATCTGAAGAAATCCTGCATACAAAAACGATGTATCCATACATTATTTCAAGAATTTGCAACAAATACGACATATTTTACATTATACTAAGACTTACCCACAGCTCTTGCTTAATCCGCTCTGCCTTGTTATTGAATTCCCGACCGTCCCGGTCTACTGCATCGGGGGCGACGGCATAGTGGTCGAAGGTGTAGGCTGGGCCCGTCACTCCGGCGTACTCAACCAGTCCAGGGAAGTGTTCCCTGCACAGCAGGCCGAGGATGCCATTGGGGAGGCGACGATGACCCCCAGCATAATCCACAACCGCCCAAGACCTGTCCAAGTGATAAATAAAAAGTATTAGTTTATATTATGATTTTGAACACATAATATGAACAAGAATGAAGAACATAAAGTTACATACCTCTCCCCATCCGGCCGAATCAGCGGTCGCCTGTCCCGAAGTATGGGACGCTGAGGGAGACTCGCGGGACCTCCCAGGTAGATGCTCCTCGAACATGAGCCGCCAGAACCTGAGGCGTCCTGCTACTAGTTGTCGTCGTCCTGCTGCTGGTCGTCGTCGTCCTGCTGCTGGACAATGTCGTCCTGAGGCGCCGCCTGCTCTGCCTCGTCCGCCGTCCTACTCCTCCTCCCCCTCCTCCTCCTCAGCCAATTACCGCCGACCATATTTGTCCAAAAACCTGCAATTAAGAGTAAACAAATAAGAATATATAAAAAGATGTATTTAAAAACTTGTGCGAAATAAAAAGTCATATAGCATTACATCGATTAAAAATAATCTTCATATGTGTCGGGGTTAGCAGGATCATAACTCTCATCATCACTATCAACCATTTCAATCTCAACACCATCGGAAGACGCAAGTTCGTCATTAATGTCATTGCCTTCAAGGATTACTAAGTCATTATCATTTTGCACCTCATCATCCTCCTCATCAACAACCATTTCAATATCTACGTCCATTCCGATAGCTTCGGTTAAGCCTATCTCAAATCGCCCTTCTAGCCCATCTTCTTGGAAGAACTCTCCATCATATGTGTCCGGGTCTAAGTTGTAATCTTCATCATTAGGAACAGGTAACCTCCCGTGCGTCGATACCTTATACACAACATCCCAACCCTTAAGATGTTCTTTCGTTTGGTATGCATATGGGAGATAATACACTTGTGTGGCCTCTTGGGCCACGATATAGACATCGTCTCCTGGTAAGGTGGAATCTTGTCGAATCTCGACTATCCCAAGATTAGAATGTGTCCGTCTCGTCACTTGAGGGTCAAACCAATGACATTTGAATATCACTGGAGTAAGAGGTTTGGAACCATAAAAATTGAGCTCATATATTTCTTCGATTCGTCCAAAATAATCGACATTGTCAAGGCCGGGCGTAAAGACTCCAGAACACGTTGTTTTCCGATTGGGCCGACTTTTGTCGTAGTTTGTTGTGCGAAAACGGTATCCATTGACGTCATACCTAGAATATTTCTTGACCCTATAAGCAAAGCCGTTGGCTACTTGTCTCAACTCGGCACTCATAGACGGATCTCTTTGGCCCTGCAAGTATTCACAAGTTAAAAGACGCTAAATTGAGTTCAAAGACGTATCTTTTTTACAAACTAAGCACGTACCTTACGTTTGAACCAGGAAATGAAATCGGGCAACCCATTTCTCGCACCCTTTCTAAGAAGAGTGTCATATTCCTGTGGAGTGGGGTCCCTTGATCGATGCCAGAATTCATGAAGAAATTGTTCCATGTATGGCGTCACCTCTTCAAGGTTGGTCAATACATATAGCATAATATGCCGCCACTCTTCATGTGTCAGGGTCTTGGTGGTCGAGCCACTTGCGCTTCTGAGTTGTCCTCAAAATATGCTAAGGTTTGATTCATTGTCGCCATCATTGTAACGAGGGGGTGGATTATGCACGCTCGGCAGTTTGTCACCATAATAAGTTGTTGTGAAGTTTGAGACCTCCTCTAGAATGTATGCCTCTGCAATGGAAGCCTCGATTTTGCATTTATTTCTACATTTCTTTTGAATATTCTTTAGACATCTCTCGATTGGATAGCACCAACGTCCCTGCATGGGCCCCCCATTCGTGCCTCATAGGGGAGATGAAGAATCAAATGCTGCATTGGATTGAAGAAGCCGGATGGAAATATCTTCTCAAGCTTACACAGTAACACGGGTGCCAATCTTTCCAAGTCTGCAACCACGGTTCGAGATAACTCTTTTGCACAAAGCTGACGGAAGAAATAGCTCAACTCTGAAAGCGCTAGCCAGACATGCTCAGGGACATAACCTCGAACCATCGCAGGGAGAATCCGTTCAATCCATATGTGGAAGTCATGACTCTTCATCCCTAAGACTCGCATAGTAGATAAGTTCACCCCCTACTCAGGTTAGCTGCATACCCATCAGGGAACATCAATATCTTGATCCACTGAAGTACTTCCTTCCTCTGGGCCCTGCTTAGGACGAAATCGGCCTTAGGCCTTCTCCACGTCTTTCCGCCACTTGGCGGCTTCATCTCTAGGTGTGGTCTATCACATAACGCTGCCAGATCCACTCTTGCCTTCACGTTATCCTTTGACTTATCAGGAATGTCCATAATTGTTGCCCACAGTGCCTCGGCAACATTCTTTTCAGTGTGCATCACGTCAATATTGTGTGGAAGGAGCAGGTCGTCAAAATAGGGGAGCCAAGTCAAGCCAGACTTATGTGTCCACATATGCTGCTCACCATATCCCACAAAACTACCTTCTATATTAGCCACGAGCGCATCTATCTGTTGATGAATTTTGGCACCAGTCATCGTTGCAGGTGGGCGGTCTGCCACTATGACACCTTTTGTAAAGTTTATGATGTCTAGGCGGAATGGATGGTCAGGAGGGAGAAATTGTCGATGTTTATCGAAGGACGAATATTTGCCACCCTTTTTCAACCAAATGAACCTGAGAGCTTCCTTGCAAACTGGGCATGGGAACTTACCGTGAACACACCAGGCGCAGAATAGCCCATACGCCGGTAAGTCATGCATGGAGTATTGGTAGTAAACATGCATTCTGAAGTTTGTCTTCGTAGCTCGGTCATACGTCCATACCCCTTCCTCCCAGGCACGTACCAATTCATCGATCAAAGGCTCCATGTACACGCCCATTTTATTCCCCGGGTGTCCGGGAATTATCAATGACACGAATATATTCTGCCTTTGAAAGCACACACCAGGGGGGAGATTGATTGGGATAACAAACACGGGCCAACATGTGTACGGGGCAGCGCTCATTCCATAGGGATTGAACCCATCTATGGCCAACGCAACACGTACATTACGAGCCTCTTCGGCTTTCTCACGGTGAATGGCATCAAAGTGTTTCCATGCTTCACCATCAGATGCGTGCACCATTTTGTCAGGATTGTATCGTTTTCCATTTTTGTGCCATGTCATCTGTTTCGCGGATTCCTCTGTCATGTACAGACGCTGGATCCTCGGTATGAACGGAAGGTGTCATAGGATTATCAAGGGGATGTCGAGTTGCCTCTTCTATCCATCACCAGAGTCTACCTCCATGAACCTAGACGATTTACACTTGGGACAGTACTTTGCCTCCGTGTATTCTTTCCTAAATAGCACGTAGCCCTTCGGACAAGCATGAATCTGCTCATACGTCATCTTGAGTGCACGAAGGAGTTTCTGTGCCTCGTACATGCTCTTTGGCAGAACGTGATCATCCGGAAGCAGGCTCCCAATAACCGTCAACAAGCCATCGAATGCGTCTCTACTCATGCTGTACTGTTACTTGAATGCCATTACACGCCCAATGGCATCCAGTTGAGAAACCTTTGTCTGCCCGTGAAGGGGCTTCTGTGCCACGTCGAACATGTCGTAGAACGCCTTTGCAGTCGGCTCTGGCTCGTCATCCATACATCCTCCCGTGTACTATGCCTCTTGATAGTCGTTCAACATATCCGCTACCCCCGCATCCGCGTCATAATCCTCGACACGTTGTCTCAACACCTCCTCTCTCGTACGATGCGCTTCACCATGAAATATCCACCGAGTATAGCCTGGCGTAAATCCATTCTTCCAAATATGTTCTACCATGGCCTTCTTTGGTTTTCTTTTCCGGTCGCACATTTGCTGCACGGGCATGGGACTAGACTCGCTCCTTTAGCAGCTTCGCCATATGCCCATTCCACGAAATCATCGGTCTTTCTAATCCATTCAGTGGTGACATAGTTCCTTCCTCTACGGCCCGTGTACATCCACTCACGGTCCTCCATCCTCTAACAGAAGCCTAGCAACAGAAAATTTCGGCAGCACCTCCCCTGCACGGGGAGGTTTTGAAATCCTGCAAATAAAACTATCGGCACGATGGCTGACATCCACACATAATTCAACGACACGATGGCCGGCAATCAACAATACTACATATTAACCTAATCATACACGTACATAAATTTAACACAACAAAACTACATATTAACCTAATCATACACGTACACAAATTTAACACAACAAGAGTACATATTAACCTAATCATACACATATATAATTAACTCAATATTAAACCTAATCATTTCATATAAATCATACACGTAGAACATAAAGAAAGCAATCACCTTGGAGGTTTGGTCGCGGGCGAGATGACAGGGCGCGGGCGAGACGACGGGTCGCGGGCGAGGCGCCGGGTGGGCGAGGGCATGGCGGGGAACGGTGGGGGCGAGGGGCACGGCGAGGGGCATGGCGGGCGCGGGTGAGGGCGAGGGCGAGGGGCACGGCGGCGCGGCGGCAGGCGAGGCAAGGTCGCGGCCGCGGCCGAGGGTAGGGGCGTGGTGGCATGGAGAGCAGCGGCGGCGGCGCGTGAGAAGAGAGTGAGAGAGTGAGAAAGAAAGGACTAACAGTTGCTATGTTCGAGTGCTTTGCCGAGTGCCCGTGATCTGGCACTCGGCAAAGATTTTTTTTAATTTTAAAATACGCTTTGCCGAGTGCCAGATCGGGGGCACTCGGTAAAGATTATTTTACAATTCTTTGCTGAGTGTCGCCTAGGGGACACTCGACAAAGGCTACTTTGCCGAGTGTCATTTCTGGACACTCGGCAAAGTACATTTTTATTTTTTTTTATTTTCTCAACCAAAATTTTTGTGGTGTGTTCCTACACTATATAGACCTACATGTACCATTTTGAGACAATTAGAAAAAGTGTTTTCTATAGCTAGTAGATTTAGTTCGTTTATTTGAATTTCTTCGAAAAAATCACATTTGAACTGCAAGTCACTCGAAACTTGGAAAACCGTGCATGCAAAAATGATATCCATGCTACTTAGCACAAGTTACGACCGATTTTAGGAGCGGACCGGAAACTTCGAGCACCATGCTCACTCAACATGCTCGTGAACTTGCCATCCAGCTGTTTAAAAATTGTATAAAACACAAACAAAGTCAGAAAATCATGAAACTTGTCCACGTGTCATGATATCATATGTAGAGGCTGTGATAAAAAATTTAGAATGTTTGGAGAAAGTTGTGAGATTATGTGTAGAAACCTAAAAGAACTACACATGAAATCATAGAGTTTCAATGTGGATCTCTTAGGTTTGTACACATAGTGCGTCACAGCTTTCTCGAAACTTTGCCAAATTTTTATCACAGCCTCTACATATGATATCATGACACGTGGACAGGTTTCATGATTTTCTGACTTTGTTTGTGTTTTATACAATTTTTAAACAACAAGATGGCCAGTTCACGGGCATGTTGAGTGAGCATGGTGCTCGAAGTTTCTGGTCCGCTCTTGAAATCGGTCGTAACTTGTGCTAAGTAGCATGAATATCATTTTTGCATGCATGGTTTCCAAGTTTCGAGTGACCTGCAGTTCAAATGTGATTTTTCCGAAGAAATTCAAATAAACGAAATAAATCTACTAGCTATTGAAAACACTGTTATAATTGTCCCAAAATGGTACATGTAGGTCTACATAGTGTAGCAACATACCACAAAAAGTTTGGTGGCCAAAATAAAAAAAAATAAAAATATGCTTTGCCGAGTGTCCACAGAAGACACTCGGCAAAGACACCCTTTACCGAGTGCCAGTTATTTGACACTCGACAAAGAATCTGCTTTACCGAGTGTCTGCTTTTGGCCCTCGGCAAAGACTAACGGTCGTCAGCTGCATACGGCCGCTAACGGCCCTTTGCCGAGAGCCATCTTTGCCGAGTGTTTGTGTCTCGACAAAGCGCTCTTTGCCAAGTGCTTCGCTGTGCCGAGTGTCCTGCACTCGGTAAACAATCTCTTACCAAGCGTAGGACTTTGCCGAGGGCGGCACTCGGCAAAGGGGTCTTTGCCGAGTGCCCGATAAAAAGCACTCGGCAAAGCCGCCGGCACTCGGCAAAGACCCGGATTCCGATAGTGTTTTGTTGATTTAAGTCCATTTCAAGGATAATGTAACAAGTTCCGGCCGAAAGCTTAACAGACCGGAGGAGGAAACGATAGCTTTGCCATTTCAACCCAATTATGATGTATTTCGTTCAACCAAAGCTCGACCATGAGCACAGCTTCGAACGGACCTTGGCGCTAAAGAGACGAAAGGACCTAGAACTAGAAGAGATGTGAACGACACGTCTTATGAGAGAAAGGACAGGAATACCCTTAGAAGATCTTGTAGATTATGCACATAAGAATTCATATGAAGGTGTATATCATCATACCTATATAAATAGGTAAACAATGTTCATACACAGATGAATACTTTTTAGTCACCCACGTGCTCTCGACACCTTCGAAGCACTTAGCCCTCGAAGCTTCCTGTCATGTGTTCACCTGAACACTCGAACGTTTCACAAGTATTATGAAGGTAATCTTATATTTGACTATAATGCAATAAATGAGAATGAATGATTGCCCATATGTTTCCTTACTTGCCAATCCATGCACTTTATTGATCTCCATATCCTCATACTTCTTCTCTTGCTTTCTCTCTTTGTAATGGCAAGGGCACAAGGCGCTATCGATTTAATTATGTTGTCCTATTTGGACTTATCGGTACCCCAAATTTGGGTACTGTCGTTCCCTATTTTAAGGACAAACCTAGGTGCGTCTCATATGTATATCAAATAAGATCAACACATATAACGGCTCGGTGTATAGAGATGAATGTCTCAAATTTTATTATATAACGAGAATGTTTTCCAAATTAGCTGATAATAAATAAATCAAACTAATATAACTATCTCCTTGGCGCCAACAGTTGACCAGGAGACGACACTGAAAGTCGCCTAGAGGGGGGGTGAATAGACAAATCTGAAATTGATAAACTTAAGCACACACTACAAGCCGAGGTTAGCGTTAGAAATATAAACGAGTCCAAAAGAGAGGGTGAAAACAAATCACAAGCGAATAAGGGCGGATGACACGGTGATTTGTTTTACCGAGGTTCGGTTCTTGCAAACCTACTCCCCGTTGAGGTGGTCACAAAGACCAGGTCTCTTTCAACCCTTTCCCTCTCTCAAACGGTCACCTAGACCGAGTGAGCCTTTCTCTTCAATCAAATGGGACACTAAGTCCACTACAAGGACCACCACAACTTGGTGCCTCTTGTTTTGATTACAAGTGAGTTGAACACAAGAAAGAAGGAAGAAGAAAGCAATCCAAGCGCAAGAGCTCAAATGAACACAAGTATCTCTCTCTCACTAGTCACTATTTGATTAGAATGGTCTTTGTACTTGGGAGAGGATTTGATCTCTTTGTATGTGTCTTGAATGAAGTCTATAGCTCTTGTATGAGGTTTGATGGCTGAAAACTTGGATGCAATGAATGGTGGGTGATTGGGGGTATTTATAACCCCAACCACCAAAATAGCCGTTGGTGAAGGCTGCTGTCGCATGGCGCACCGGACAGTCCGGTGCGCCAACCACGTCACCCGACCGTTAGGGTTCGACCGTTGGAGCTTCTGACTTCTGGGCCACCGGACAGTCCGGTGGTGCACCGGACAGTCACTGTTCACTGTTCGGTGCGCCTTCTGGCGCCTGTCCCGACTTCTGCACGCGCAGGCGCACACTGTAGCGCATTTATTATTCGTTGCAGACGACCGTTGGCGCTGTGTAGCCGTTACTCTGCTGGCACACCGGACAGTCCGATGAATTATAGCGGAGTGGCTCTCAGAATTCCCGAAGGTGGCAAGTTTGGAGTTGGGTTCTCCTGGTGCACCGGACACTGTCCGATGGTGCACCGGACAGTCCGGTGCGCCAGACCAGGGCACACTTCGGTTGTATTTTGCTCTTTTTATTTGAACCCTTTCTTGGTCTTTTTATTGGTTTGTTGTGAACCTTTGGCACCTGTAAAACTTATAATCTAGAGCAAACTAGTTAGTCCAATTATTTGTGTTGGGCAATTCAACCACCAAAATCAATTAGGAAAAGGGTGTAAGCCTATTTCCCTTTCAATCTCCCCCTTTTTGGTGATTGATGCCAACACAAGCCAAAGCAAATATAAAAGTGCAGAATTGAACTAGTTTACATAATGTAAGTGCAAAGGTTGCTTGGAATGAAACCAATAATTATTTCTACTAGATATGCATGGATGGCTTTCTTCTAATTTAAAATTTTGGACCACGCTTGCACCACTTGTTTTGTTTTGCAATGTTTTGGAAATTCTTTTTCAAAATCTTTTGCAAATAGTCAAAGGTATATGAATAAGATTTTGAGAAGAATTTTCAAGATTTGAAATTTTCTCCCCTGTTTCAAATGTTTTTCCTTTGACTAAACAAAACTCCCCCTTAATGAAATCCTCCTCTTAGTGTTCAAGAGGGTTTTAGATATTAATTTTGAAGAGGGTATACCAATTTGAAATTATATCAAAAATAAGATACCAATTGAAAAATCTTTTCTTAACTCAAATTTGAAAGACTACATTTTTGAAATTGGTGGTGGTGCGGTCCTTTTGCTTTAGGCTAATACTTTCTCCCCCTTTGGCATGAATCGCCAAAAACGGATACTTGTGAGTGAAATATAAGCCCTTTTTACTTTCTCTCCCTTTAGCAAATAATATAAGAGTGAAGATTATACCAACTTGGAGAGTGGTGTGGAGCGACGGCGAAGGATGAATAATTCGATGGAGTGGAGTGGAAGCCTTTTGTCTTCGCCGAGGACTCCATTTCCCTTTCAATCTATGACTTAGCATAATATTCACTTGAAAACACATTAGTCATAGCACATGAAAGAGATATGATCAAAGGTATATGAATGAGCTATGTGTGCAAAATATCAATCAAAATTCCTAGAATCAAGAATATTTAGCTCATGCCTAAGTTTGGTAAATGTTTTCTCATCTAGTGGCTTGGTAAAGATATCGGCTAATTGATCTTTGGTGTTAATATAAGCAATCTCAATATCCCCCGTTGTTGCTGATCCCTCAGAAAGTGATACCGAATGGCTATGTGTTTAGTGCGGTTATGCTCAACGGGATTATCCGCCATGCGGATTGCACTCTCATTATCACATAAGAGAGGAACTTTGGTTAATTTGTAACCATAGTCCCTAAGGGTTTGCCTCATCCAAAGCAATTGCGCGCAACAATGCCCTGCGGCAATATACTCGGCTTCGGCGGTAGAAAGAGCTATAGATTTTTGCTTCTTAGAAGCCCAAGACACCAGAGATCTTCCCAAGAACTGGCAAGTCCATGATGTGCTCTTTCTATCAATCTTACACCCTGCCCAATCAGCATCGGAATAACCAATTAAATCAAAAGTGGATCCCCTGGGGTACCAAAGGCCAAACTTAGGAGTATAAACTAAATATCTCAAGATTCGTTTTACGGCCCTAAGGTGAACTTCCTTAGGATCGGCTTGGAATCTTGCACACATGCATACGAAAAGCATAATATCCGGTCGAGATGCACATAAATAGAGTAAAGAACCTATCATCGACCGGTATACCTTTTGATCTACGGATTTACCTTCCGTGTCGAGGTCGAGATGCCCATTAGTTCCCATGGGTGTCTTGATGGGCTTGGCATCCTTCATCCCAAACTTTGCAAGAATGTCTTGAATGTACTTCGTTTGGCTAATGAAGGTGCCCTCTTGGAGTTGCTTGACTTGAAAGCCTAGGAAATACTTCAACTCCCCCATCATAGACATCTCGAATTTTTGAATCATGATCCTACTAAACTCTTCACAAGTAGATTTGTTAGTAGACCCAAATATGATATCATCAACATAAATTTGGCATACAAACAAATCATTTGCAATTATTGTAGTGAATAGAGTAGGATCGGCTTTTCCGACTTTGAAGCCATTAGCGATAAGGAAATCTCTTAGGCATTCATACCATGCTCTTGGAGCTTGCTTGAGCCCATAAAGCGCCTTAGAGAGTTTGTAAACATGGTTAGGGTACTCACTATCTTCAAAGCCGGGAGGTTGCTCAACATAGACCTCCTCCTTGATTGGTCCATTGAGGAAGGCACTTTTCACGTCCATTTGATAGAGCTTAAAGCCATGGTAAGTAGCATAGGCAAGTAATATACGAATTGACTCAAGCCTAGCTACGGGTGCATAGGTTTCACCGAAATCCAAACCTTCGACTTGTGAATATCCCTTGGCCACAAGTCGGGCTTTGTTCCTTGTCACCACACCATGCTCATCTTGTTTGTTGCGGAAGACCCATTTGGTTCCTACAACATTTTGGTTTGGACGTGGAACTAAATGCCATACCTCATTCCTCGTGAAGTTGTTGAGTTCCTCTTGCATTGCCAACACCCAATCCGAATCCCTTAATGCATCTTCTACCCTGTATGGCTCAATAGAAGACACAAAGGAGTAATGTTCACAAAAATGAGCAACACGAGATCGAGTAGTTACCCCCTTATGAATATCGCCGAGGATGGTGTTCACGGGGTGATCTCGTTGGATTGCTTGGTGGACTCTTGGGTGTGGTGGTCTTGGACCCTCATCATCTTCCTTGTCTTGATCATTAGCATCTCCCCCTTGATCATTGTCCTCCTCTTGAGGTGGCTCCTCTTCATCATCATCTTGAGCTTGATCCTCATCTTGAGTTGGTGGAGATGCTTGCATTGAGGAAGATGATTGATCTTGTGCATGTGGAGGCTCTTCGGATTCCTTAGGACACACATCCCCAATGGACATGTTCCTTAGCGCGACGCATGGAGCCTCTTCATCATCTAGCTCATCAAGATCAACTTGCTCTACTTAAGAGCCGTTAGTCTCATCAAACACAATGTCACAAGAAACTTCAACTAGTCTAGTGGACTTGTTAAAGACTCTATATGCCCTTGTGTTTGAATCATATCCTAGTAAAAAGCCTTCTACAGCCTTAGGAGCAAATTTAGATTTTCTACCTCTTTTAACAAGAATAAAGCATTTGCTACCAAAGACTCTAAAATATGAAACATTGAGCTTTTTACCGGTTAGGAGTTCATATGATGTCTTCTTGAGGATTCGGTGAAGGTAGAGACGGTTGATGGCGTAGCAAGCGGTGTTGATTGCTTCCGCCCAAAATCGGTCCGAAGTCTTGTACTCATCAAGCATGGTCCTCGCCATGTCAAGTAGAGTTCTATTCTTCCTCTCCACTACACCATTTTGTTGTGGCGTGTAGGGAGAAGAGAACTCATGCTTGATGCCCTCATCCTGAAGGAAGCCTTCGATTTGTGAGTTCTTGAACTCCGTCCCATTGTCGCTTCTTATTTTCTTGATCCTTAATCCGAACTCATTTTGAGCCCATCTCAAGAATCCTTTAAAAGTCTCTTGGGTTTGTGATTTTTCCTGCAAAAAGAATACCCAAGTGAAGCGAGAATAATCATCCACAATTACAAGACAATACTTACTCCCGCCGATGCTTATGTAAGCGATTGGGCCAAATAGATCCATGCGGAGTAGCTCAAGCGGCCTATCGGTCGTCATGATGTTCTTGTGTGGATGATGAACACCAACTTGCTTTCCTGCTTGACATGCGCTACATACCCTGTCTTTCTCAAAATGAACATTGGTTAGTCCCAAAATGTGCTCTCCCTTTAGAAGCTTATGAAGATTCTTCATCCCAACATGGGCCAGTCGGCGGTGCCAGAGCCAACCCATGTTAGTCTTAGCAATTAAGCAAGTGTCAAGTTCAGCTTTATTAAAATCAACTAAGTATAGCTGACCCTCTAACACTCCCTTAAATGCTACTGAATCATCACTTCTTCTAGAGACAGTAACACCTAAATCTGTAAAAAGACAGTTGTAACCCATTTTGCATAGTTGAGAGACAGAAAGCAAGTTGTAATCTAAAGAATCTACAAGAAAAACATTAGAAATGGAATGGTCAGAAGATATAGCAATTTTACCCAGTCCTTTAACCAAACCTTGATTTCCATCCCCGAATGTGATAGCTCGTTGGGGATCTTGGTTTTTCTCGTAGGAGGAGAACATCCTTTTCTCCCCTGTCATGTGGTTTGTGCACCCTCTATCAATGATCCAACTTGACCCCCCCGGATGCATAAACCTACAAAACAAATTTAGGCCTTGTTCTTAGGTACCCAAACGGTCTTGGGTCCTTTGACATTAGAAACAAGCACCTTGGGTACCCAAACACAAGTCTTTGACCCCTTGTGTTTGCCCCCAACATATTTGGCAACTACTTTGCCTGATTTGTTAGTTAAAACATAGGATGCATCAAAAGTCTTAAATGAAATATTAGGTTCATTTGATGCAATAGGAGTTTTCTTCTTAGGCAATTTAGCATGAGTGGATTGCCTAGAACTAGATGCCTCACTCTTATACATAAAAGCATGATGAGAGCCAGAGTGAGACTTCCTAGAGTGAATTCTCCTAATTTTATGCTCGGATAACCGGCAGGGTATAAAATGTAACCCTCGTTATTCTGAGGCATGGGAGCTTTGCCCTTAACAAAATTAGACAATCTTTTAGGAGGGGCATTAAGCTTGACATTGTCTCCCTGTTGGAAGCCAACGCCATCCTTAATGCCAGGGCGTCTCCCACTATAGAGCATGCTTCTAGAAAATTTAAATTTTTCATTTTCTAAGTCATGCTCATTAATTTTGGCACTAAGTTGAGCTATGTGATCATTTTGTTGTTTAATTAAAGCTAGGTGATCATGAATAGCATCAACATTTATATCTCTACATCTAGTGCAAATATTAACATGCTCAACGGTAGATGTAGAGGGTTTGCAAGTATTTAATTCAACAATCTTATCATGTAAAATAGCATTCTCATCTCTAAGATTGGAAATAGAAGCATTGCAAACATTTAAATCTTTAGCCTTAGCAGTTAATTTTTCATTCTCAATTTTAAGGCTAGAGAGGGATGCATTCAATTTGTCAATCTTCGCAATCAAATTAGCATTATCATTTCTAAGATTAATAATTGAATCATCACAAACATTTGATTTCTCAACCTTAGCAACTAATTTGGCATTTTCATTTCTAAGGCTAGAAATAGTGGCATGGCAAGTGCTTAGCTCACTAGTTAATTTTTCACATTTTTCTACCTCTAGAGCATAAGCATTTTTAGTTTTAACATGCTTTTTATTTTCTTTAATCAGGAAGTCCTCTTGGCTATCCAAGAGTTCATCCTTTTCATGAATAGCACTAATCAATTCATTTATTTTTTCTTTTTGTTGCATGTTTAAGTTGGCAAAAAGGGTGAGAAAATCATCCTCATCATCACTAGAGCTAGCCTCATCACTAGAAGTTGCATATTTAGTGGAAGCTCTAGATTTTATCTTCTTCTTTTTGCTTATGTTAACACCAAAGAATAATTAGCTGATATCTTTACTGTTGGGGACTTGTTCTCAAATGCTATGAATTAAGAACAAGGCAACATAAAATGTTAAATGTTAACGTCCTTCGTCCATGAAACATTATTCCCTTGAGGATAATGAGCCTTGGACGAAGATTGGTGAGAATATAATTGCGAAGCTCAAGTCTTCGTAATACAATTTTAATAGATTGTATAAGATAACATAAAATAAAGGGTATAAAAGGGTAAATAAATCATAGACGAATTATATTGTATTTACTTAATATATTGAATCATTGAATACAATAATACCTCTGCCTTGGCATAGGTTGGTTCCCGAAAGATGCGATTGCAATTACCAGAATCCCCGAACAGTAAAGGAATACTGTTCACTATTTATAGGCACAGGACGCAGCCTGTGAGGAATTACAAGTATGCCCCTTATAAAAGTTTACAACATTGGCTCAGACCTTTATGGACTAAAAGGTCATTCTATCTTTAAGTCGGTTTGTAATACCGAAGCTTCATGAAGAGGAACCTTCGGCCATCTTATGCAAACAGCTTCAGCCGAAGACCGCTTCTTCCTATAAGACCTTCGGCGACGAAGCATGGACCCAACAGTAGCCTCTTTCGTGGTGCTAGATCGTTTTTCGTAATGAGCTTGATCCGTGAAAAAAGTCTCTTTAAGCTTCGGGGAGCCGAAGGTCTAAAAAACACCTTCCCTGAGCTCGTTGTCGAGAAACGATTCAGTTCCCCAGCACGTAGCGGTCCCACCTCGCAGAGTTACTGTTTGGTCTCTGCGGTCCACCACACAGTGAGTGCGAGCGGGTGTTCGCCTGGTGTAAAAATCCTGGCGCTTCGCCTTCTTACCTGCAGTACTATATAAACAGACGAGTAGGTGTGAAGTTACCACAGCATTCATTGCTATTTGCACTGTTTTGCTGCCAAAATTTTTAGCCATCGCCGAAGCTTGACTCTCGGAATCGAACGAAGCTCCAGCTTGAAGCCTGCTTTGTCAGAAGAAAAAACTTCGGAAAAAAGTATTAAATTTCCACAAACTCATAATTAAATGGCCAGAGTGCGTTCTACCGCCAGGGTAGAGCGTGAGGGGGGCGAAACTGAAGCTTCGGAGACTGCTCCCATCTCCGAAGTTATGCAACGATCCGGGCTGGTGACTTCGGAAAAGATCCCTAGTGATGATGCAGAACAAGCAGAACAAGCAATTGCCGAAGCAGAAGAAGAAGATATTGAGGAAACTGATCCCGAAGATGATTATCGCATTGCCATGCCAAGCAAGCCCAGCCACTTGGACTTCGGGAAATCTACTGTTTCGAAGGCTGATCTCTCCAAGATGGTAAAGTCGGGCTTTTTTAATGAAAATCAGAAGAAGCAATTACGCTTCGGGGGAGAAGAGACTACCCCAAAGCCGGAGAAGGATGAAATTGTTATTTTCAAAATCTTTCTAAAGGCTGGATTAAGATTCCCCCTACATGGGATTATTGCAGAGGTACTGAAGAGGTTCGGTATCTATTTTCACCAGCTGACCCCTAACGCTATCGTTAGGCTTAGTGTTTATATCTGGGCACTCCGAAGCCAAGCAGTGGAGCCATTTGCGGACAGCTTTTGCCGGGTTCACGAGCTGCATTATCAGACGAAGGCTAGAAAGGATGGATTGCACGACAATTTTGGTTGCTATAATTTCGCCTATCGGAAAACCACAAAGTTTCCTGTAATCAGTTACCGGAACAAATGGGCAGCAGGCTGGAAGTCGGAGTGGTTCTATGTCAAGGTTGATGATGACAAGGAGAAGCTTGTGCAAAGTCCACTCGAACTAGTCTTCGGAGAAACCCGACCTCGCTACAACATGACACCCGAAGGTCCAACACAACAAGCACTGAATGAATTCAGAATTATTTCAGAGCATATCAGTACAAGAGACCTGGTTCAGGAGTTTTTGGCTTTCAAAGTTTTTCCTAGTTTGAAAGAGTGGGAAATGCCGAAGCTAAAGGGGGAGAAGAAAGAAGGTGAACTTGTGCGTTTACCTTACCATTTCAAGTTTAAGAAATACTTTAAAACACCTTGCCAAGAGTGGCTAGATACAATTGAAGTAATGTGCAATGAAATACTTGGCAATTATTCCAAAAAAGAAGATCAGTTGATGACCGCAGCCTTCGGCACCCGTCCGAAGCGAAGACTAAATCGAGTGCTGGACGCCTTGGGTTTTGAATACCCTGATTATGAAAATCTGAACAAAGGTGTCGGAGGCCAGAAAAGGAAAAGGATAACTGAAGCCTTAGATGAAGATGAAAAAGAACCACCAAAGAAGAAAATTCCGAAGAAGAGGAAAGCATCTTCTCCGAAGCGAAAAACATCCGACGAAGAAGAAACCCCCGCATCACCCTCTGCCACTGATGTGGAGGAAATTTTGAAGGTAAGGACTGAATCCCTGCCTGCGAAGCTAAGTCCTTTGAGGCCTCAACTGACAAAGTTTTTTCAGAAGGAAAAGGAGCCCAAAAAAATGAAGAAAACAACTAAAGTAAAGAGACAGAGAATCATCGGTGTGACAGAGGTCATTGACAAGACACCGCCAAGAGCTTCAGCTCAGAAGACACCAGCGGCTGAAGAAAGGACAGATATTGAAATCACACCTTCGGAGGTCGCAGCTGCCGAAGCTGCCTCAGTTGAAGATTTGAACCTGGAGAGCACAATTGAACATATTGACAAAATACTGCTAGACATGGCCACAGAAGAAGCCACCACTGCCGCCGAAGAGGCCACGGCCGCAGCGTCGGGAAAAGGAAAGGAAATTGCTGACGAAGCTTCAGAACACGAAGCCTTCCTGTTTCAAAATTTAGTTGGAGAAAAATTGTCAAAACCCGAAATAGAAGAACTTAAAGAGTATGCCAAATCTTGCGGGTACAAGCCAGGAGCACTCCTCTTCGGAGGTATTGATGATGAGAAATTAGATTGTATTCGAAACCAAACTGGAGCCAAAGTTATCGGTACTCTGTCAAAGAGTATCAGTTTTCCGAAGCTAGAAGTGGACATTAGCCGCTACCGACGACAACATATCATTGGTAGTTTATTTTATTCCAATTTCAAGGTGAACTACTTTTCCCTTAACTTTTATTGTTTTTAGTAACGAAAACATGTCTTACGAAGGTTGTTTTCGTGCAGAGTATGCTGCTGAGCAAAGCCTTGAAAATGCAGCAAGATTTTGAAGACAAGAAGCACGAAGTTATAATTGAAAATTTAGAAAGCAAAATAAAGGAGCAATCAGCTGCTATTGAGAAGAACTTCGAGCTCCAGGCAGCTGAAGGTTCATTGGCGGAAGCCGAAGCAAAAATAACAGAACTGAACACGAAGCTTCTCTGCCAATCTGAGCAGTTTGAGCAAGAAAAGCAGAAACTTAATGCTAGACTCGAAGCCGAAGCTCAACAAAATTCAGATTTGAAAAAAAACTATTGGTGGGCCTTCAAGAAAAATGCTTGGAATTTAGCAACAAATGCATTCAACGACTAAGAAAAATCTTCCACTCAGTTGGAGCCAGCAGTGAGAAATTCACCCCTCAGCTGAAGATTTACCGAAGACCTTTGAACATATTGAGGGTGAAATTGACGAGCTCGACGAAGTTATAGCTGGGCATGGTGACTTCTGTGCCTGGGTAGCTTCTCGGGGCACTGCTGCAGCCTTCCTAAAAGCTGGCTGCGATCATGGAAAGATTGTCAATAGGCCCAATTTCACTTTATCACCATCAATCCTAGATGACATTCCTGATCTCGCCCGAAGTATCTCCAATAGATTTGTAAAAATGATATGGACAAAAGGCGGGCGAGAAAAAGCTGGAGACGAAGCTCGGAGTCATCTTGAACCAGTAAGAAATCATACCTTGTGCTTACCTCTTTCTTCAAGCTCAATTTTGACTTACAACAACTTAATTCATGTAGGATGACGAAGCCTAAGTCGATGATTAAAAAGAATAATGCCGAAGCTAAAATCCCTTGAAGATTACGTAGGAGTAGAATGTAGACAGACTTAGGAAACTTTTGAGATAACTTTTTGTGAATGTAACTAAACTTGCCTTTAATGAGTTATGTTCATACCTTGTATTATGCACTTACCCTTCCATTAATGCATATGAAGTGCTTTGTTGTGGACGAAATTATCTTTTTTGAGCCGAAGGCGAAAAAACACCTTCCCTTCTTTTCGTACACAGCGAAGCATAGAAAACAACATTTCCCTTTCTTCCGAAGCTCTCCTTTTTGTACGCGAAGAAGCTCTTCTCTTATGCCGAAGCAACCACTTATGCCATGATGATAATTATCATACATATGCCTGGATGAATGTTTATGAATGCAAATGTTATGATGTAATGTAATGTGCGAATGAATGCCCAAACACATATCCGAAGCCATACTCTCAGCCATTATTTTCTTAGAAACAATCACACATCAGCTCTGCATTCCCTTAGGAACGACTTTGGAGCTTCTTCGCCTTTTACTTTCGGCGAAATCAGCGTTGACTTTTCGCTGTAAGCTCTGCATTCCCTTAGGAACGACTTTGGAGCTTCTTCGCCTTTTACTTTTGGCGGAATCAGCGTTGACTTTTCGCTGTAAGCTCTGCATTCCCTTAGGAACGACTTTGGAGCTTCTTCGCCTTTTACTTTTCGGCACTCGATGGTGCGCTCTCAGCTTTTACATTTACATTCCTTGGGGGATTTTGCTCTTATAGAAGCTAAAAAAGGAAATTACATATGATGGCCCCATTAAAAACCTTTCTCCCCCTTTAGAAAGGAAAAGGGTGCCATAAAAAAGAAAAAACATAAAAAATTACATCAAGTTACACATAATATCGCCGAAGCTCATCCGCATTCCAAGATCTAGGAATGTCGTTGCCGTCCATATCCTTCAATCTGTATGAACCGGGTCTTGACGAAGATGCTACTAAGAAAGGTCCCTCCCATTTCAACTGTAATTTGCCCACTGTGTCTGGGTTGGCCACTCTCCGAAGTACCAAATGTCCTGGCTCAATATTCTTTAGCCGAACCTTTCTATCTCGCCATTTGATTGTTTCGGCTTGATATTTATTGATATTCTCCACAGCTTGAAGCCTGATCCCTTCTAAAGCATCTTTTTCCACAGAATAAGCATCTTCAGAACCTGATTCTGCCGAAGCTAATACTCTTATTGATCCAGTTTTAGCTTCCTCCGGAGTTATTGCTTCGTCACCGAATAATAACTTGAATGGAGTAAAGCCTGTAGACCTTGATGTTGTTGTGTTGTGGCTCCACACCACTTTGGTTAACTGATCTGGCCACTTTCCCCTGGGTTGATTGAAGATTAACTTCATTATTCCTGTCATTATAATGCTGTTGGCTCTTTCAACGAGCCCATTTGACTCCGGATGCCTGACTGATGCAAAATAGATCTTCGTACCAATTTGCTCACAGAAATCTCTGAAAGCTTCGGAGTCGAACTGTGTTCCATTATCCACAGTGATGGCCTTTGGTACCCCGAAACGACAAACAATATTCTGCCAGAAAAACTTTTGAATGGTGGCTGAAGTTATTGTGGCTAAAGGCTTTGCCTCAATCCATTTGGAAAAATATTCCACAGCCACTACAACATATCTTAAGTTCCCTTGGGCCGGTGGTAATGGACCCAACAAGTCAAGGCCCCACCTTTGCAATGGCCAGATGGGTTGTATGAGTTGTGTCAAGGACGAAGGTTGTTTTTGATCTCTTGCACATTTCTGATAACCTTCGCACTTTTGAACTAATTCCGCTGCATCCGAAGCTGCCTTCGGCCAATAAAACCCTTGACGGAAAACTTTTCCAAGTAACGGTCTAGATCCAATGTGAGATCCACACAGGCCTGCATGTATCTCTTTCATCAACTCTATGCCTTCGGTTCTAGATAAACACTTGAGTAGCGGAGCACAAACTCCATGCTTGTACAACTCCCCTTCTATCATGACATATGGACGAGCTCTTGCCTCTATCCTCCTGTTATAAGTTTCGTCATCTGAAAGGAATTTACCCTGAAGGTAAGAGATGATCTCAGTTCTCCAATCTTCGCTATAAACAGGAGATATATTGAGGACTGCTCTTTCAAGAAGTTCCACCGAAGGTGCTTTTATTGTTTCGAAGAATACATCCGAAGGTAAGGGCAGCCCCTGTGCTGCTGACTTAGCTAGCAAATCAGCATGCTCATTTTGTCCTCGAGGGATATTTTTGACAGAAAATCCTTCGAAGGAAGCTTCAACTCTTCGAACCATATCCAGATATTTTTCAAGCTTCGGATCTTTAGCCTTGCAACTCTTGTCAATATGACCCGAAACAACCTGGGAATCAGTTTTAAGTATGGCCCTTCTGATTCCCATTGCTTTTAGCTTCCGAAGACCCAAAAGCAGGGCTTCGTACTCAGTAATATTGTTTGTACAACTGAAATCAAGTTTTGCCGCATAACAGGTTTTAACTTTGGACGGCGAGACCAACACAGCAGCTGCTCCTGCCCCGAAGGTTCCCCAAGACCCATCGCAAAACACTGTCCATACTTCGGCATCTTTATTCGTTTCTTCATCCTGAGCCCCTGGCGTCCAGTCAGCAATGAAGTCTGCTAACGCCTGGGACTGGATCGAAGATCTATGCACATAATCAATGTAAAATTCATTGAGCTCTGCAGCCCATTTTCCAATCCGCCCAGTAGCTTCTCTATTTCTCACAATATCCTTCAACGGCTGCGAAGAAGGAACAACAATATTGTATGCTTGAAAATAATGCCGAAGCTTCCTGGATGCCATCAAAACAGCATATAACACCTTCTCTAATTCTGTATAGTTTTTCTTTGATATACTAAGAACTTCAGATACAAAATATACTGGGACCTGCTTCTTGACTTGACCATCAAGCTTCTTGTTGGAGACTCGTTCTCAAGTGCTATGAATTAAGAACAAGGCAACATAAAGTGTTAAATGTCAACGTCCTTCGTCCATGAAACATTATTCCCTTGAGGATAATGGGTCTTGGACGAAGGTTGATGAGAGTAAAATTACGAAGCTTAGATCTTCGTAATAAAATTTCAATAGATATTGCAAGATGACATAAAATAAAAGGTACAAAAGAGGTAAACCAGTCATAGATGAATTATATTATATTTTCTTAATATATCCAATCATTGAATACAATAATACCTCTGCCTTGACAAAAGGTTGAATTCCAGAATATGCGATTGCAGTTGCTAGAATCCGTGAACAGTAAAGGAATACTGTTCACTATTTATAGGCACAGGGCGCAGCCTGTGAGGGATTACAAGTATGCCCCTTATAAAAGTTTACAACATTGACTCAGACCTTTATGGACTAAAAGGTCATTCTATCTTTAAGTCGGTTTATAACACCGAAGCTTCATGAAGAGGGACCTTCGGCCATCTTATACAAACAGCTTCAGCCGAAAGCCGCTTCTTCCTAGAAGACCTTCGGCGACGAAGCATAGGCCCAACAGTAGCCCCTTTCACGGTGCTAGATCGTTTTTCGTAACGAGCTTGATCCGTGAAAAAAGTCTCTTAAGCTTCGGAGCGCCGAAGGTCTAAAAAACACCTTCCCTAAGCTCGTTGTCGAGAAACGATTCAATTTCTCAGCGTGTAGCGGCCCCACCTTTCAAAGTTACTGTTCGGTCTCTGCGGTCCACCACGCAGCGAGTGCGAGCGGGTGTCCGCCTGGTGTAAAAATCCTGGCGCTTCGCCTTCTTACCTGCAGCACTATATAAACAGACGAGTAGGTGTGAAGTTACCACAGCATTCATTGCTATTTGCACTGTTTTGCTGCCAAAATTTTTAACCGTCGCCGAAGCTTGTCTGTCGGAATCGAACGAAGCTCCAGTTTGAAACCTGCTTCGGAGGAAGAAAGTATTAAAGTTCCACAAGTTCATAATTAAATGGCCAGAGTGCGTTCTACCGCCAGGGTTGAACGTGAGGGGGACGAAACTGAAGCTTCGGAGACTGTCCCCATCTCCGAAGCCATGCAACGATCCGGGCTAGTGACTTCGGAAGAGGCTCCTAATGATGATGCAGAACAAGCAATCGCTGAAGCAGAGGAAGAAGATATTGAGGAAACTGATCCCGAAGATGATTATCGCATTGCTATGCCGAGCAAACCCAGCCACTTGGACTTCGGGAAATCTACTGTTTCGAAGGCTGATCTGTCCAAGATGGTAAAATCGGGGTTTTTTGCTGAAAACCAGAAGAAGCTATTGTGCTTCGGAGGAGAAGAGACTACCCCAAAGCCGGAGAGGGATGAAATTGTTATCTTCAAAAGCTTTTTAAAGGCTGGATTAAGATTCCCCCTACATGGGATTATTGCAGAGGTGCTGAAGAGGTTCGGTATCTATTTTCACCAGCTGACCCCTAACGCTATCGTTAGGCTTATTGTTTATATCTGGGCACTCCGAAGCCAAGCAGTGGAACCATTTGCGGACAGCTTTTGCCGGGTTCACGAGTTGCATTATCAAACAAAGGCTAGAAAAGATGGATTGCACGATAATTTTGGTTGCTATAACTTCGCCTATCGGAAAACTACAAAGTTTCCTGTAATTAGCTACCGAAGCAAGTGGGCAGCAGGCTGGAAATCAGAGTGGTTCTATGTCAAGGTTGATGATGACAAGGAAAAGCTTGTGCAAAGTCCACTCGAACTGACCTTCGGAGAAACCCGACCTCGCTGCAACATGACACCCGAAGGTCCAACACAACAAGCAATGAATGAATTCAGAATTATTGCAGAGCATATCAGCACAAGGGACCTGGTTCAGGAGTTTTTGGCTTTCAAAGTTTTTCCCAGTTTGAAAGAATGGGAAATGCCGAAGCTACAGGGGAAAAGAAAGAAGGTGAACTTGTACGTTTACCTTACTATTTCAAGTTTAAAAAGTACTTTAAAACACCTTGTCGAGAGTGGCTAGATTCAATTGAAGTGATGTGCAATGAAATACTTGGTAATTATTCCAAAAAAGAAGATCAATTGATGACCGCAGCCTTCGGCACCCGTCCGAAGCGAAGGTTAAATCGAGTGCTGGACGCCTTAAATTTTGAATACCCTGACTATGAAAATCTGAACAAAGGTGCCGGAGGCCAGAAAAGGAAAAGAATAACCGAAGCGTCAAACGAAGATGAAAAAGAGACACCAAAAAAGAAAATTCCAAAGAAAAGGAAAGCGTCTTCTCCGAAACGAAAAATATCCGACGAAGAAAAATCCCCCGCATCACCCTCTGCCACTGATGTGGAGGCAATTCTGAAGGTAATGACTGAATCCTTACCTGCGAAGCTAAGTCCACTGGGGCCTCGACTGACAAAGTTTTTTCAGAAGGACAAGGAGCCCGAAAAATCGAAGAAAACAATCAAAGCAAAGAAACAAAGAATTATTACTGTGACAGAAGTAATTGACAAGACACCGCCAAGAGCTGCAGCTCAAAAAACACCAGCGTCTGCGGAAGGGACAGATGTTGAAATTACACCTTTGGAGGTCGCGGCTGCCGAAGCTGCCTCAGCTGAAGATTTGAACCTGGAGAGCACAATCGAAAATATTGATAGGATACTGCTAGATATGGCTGCAGAAGAAGCTACCACCGCCGCCGAAGAGGCCGTGACCGCAGCGTCGGGGAAAGGGAAGGAAATTGCTGATGAAGCTTCGGAAGACGAAGCTTTCATGTTCCAGAATTTAGTTGGAGAAAAACTGTCAGAAGCTGAAAGAGAAGAGCTTAGAGAATATGCAAAATCCTGCGGATACAAACCTGGGGCACTCCTCTTCGGAGGCATTGATGATGAAAAATTAGATTGCATTCGAGATCAGACTGGGGCCAAAATTATCGGTACTCTGTCAAAGAGTATCGGTTTTCCGAAGCTAGAAACAGACATCAGCCGCTACCGACGACAACATATCGTTGGTAGTTTATTTTATTCCAATTTCAAGGTGAACTACTTTTCCCTTAACTTTTATTGTTTCTAATAATGAAAACATATCTGACGAAGGTTGTTTTCGTGCAGAGTATGCTATTGAGCAAAGCCTTGAAAATGCAGCAAGATTTTGAAGACAAGAAGCACGAAGTTATAATTGAAAATTTGGAAAGCAGAATAAAGGAGCAATCGGATGTTATTGAGAAAAAGAACTTCGAGCTCCAGGCAACCGAAGGTTCATTGGCGGAAGCTGAAGCAAAAATAACAGAACTGAACACGAAGCTTCTCCGCCAGTCTGAACAGTTCGAGCGAGAAAAGCTAGAGCTTAATGCAAAACTTGAAGCCGAAGCTCAACAAAATTCAGATTTGAGAAAACTATTGACAAGCCTTCAAGAAAAATGTCTGGAATTTAGCAACAAATGCATTCAACGATTAAGAAAATTTTTCCACTCAGTTGGAGCCAGCAGTGAAAAATTCACCCCCTCAGCTGAAGATCTACCAAAGACCTTCGAACATATTGAGGGTGAGATTGACGAGCTCGACGAAGTCATAGCTGGGCATGGTGACTTCTGTGCCTGGGTGGCTTCTCGAGGCACTGCTGCAGCTTTCCTGAAAGCTGGCTGCGATCATGGAAAGATTGTTAATAGGCCAAATTTTACTTTATCACCATCAATCCTGGATGACATCCCTGATCTCGCCCGAAGTATCTCTAATAGATTTGTAAAAATGATATGGACAAAAGGTGGGCGAGAAAAGGCTGGAGACAAAGCTCGTAGCCACCTTGAACCAGTAAGAAACCATACCTTGTGCTTACCTTTTCTTGCAAGCTCGATTTCGACTAACGACGTTATTCATGTAGGATGACGAAGCCGAAGCCGATGATTAAAAATGACGCCGAAGCTGAAGCTCCTTGGAGATTAAACAGTAGTCTAGACAGTACTTGAGGAACTTTTGAGATAATTTTTGTGAATGTAACTAAAACTTGTCTCTAATGAATTCTGTTCATACCTTGTGATATATCCTTACCCTTCCATTGATGTATGAGAAATGCTTTGATGTGAACGAAATTTTCCTTTTTTTGAGCCGAAGGCGAAAAAACACCTTCCCTTCTTTTCATGCGCAACGAAGCATAGAAAACAACATTTCCCTTTTTTCCGAAGCTTTTCCTTTTTGTAAACGAAGCTCTTCCTTCCTCTTTTTTTTCTTCTTTTTGCCAAGGCAAGCATTTATGCCATGATGATGATTATTCTACATATGCCTAGATGAATGTTTATGAATGCAAATGCTATGATGTGATGTGCAAATGAATGTCCAAACGCGTATCCGAAGCCATACCCATAGCCACAATCACACCTCAGCTCTGCATTCCCTTAGGAACGACTTTGGAGCTTCTTCGCCTTTACTTTTGGCGGAATCAGCGTTGACTTTTCGCTGTAAGCTCTGCATTCCCTTAGGAACGACTTTGGAGCTTCTTCGCCTTTACTTTTGGCGGAATCAGCGTTGACTTTTCGCTGTAAGCTCTGCATTCCCTTAGGAACGACTTTGGAGCTTCTTCTCTTTTTACTTTTCAGCACTCGATGGTGCGTTCTCAGCTTTTACATTTACATTCCTTGGGGGATTTTACTCTTATAGAACTAAAAAAGGAAATTACATGTGATGGCCCCATTAAAAACCTTTCTCCCCCTTCAGAAAGGAAAAGGGTGCCATGAAAGAAAAATAAAATAAAAAATATGGAAAATTACATCGAGTTATACATAATATCGCCGAAGCTCATCCGCATTCCAAGATCTAGGAATGTCGTTGCCGTCCATATCCTTCAATCTGTATGAACCGGGTCTTGACGAAGATGCTACTAAGAAAGGTCCATCCCATTTCAACTGCAACTTGCCCATTGTTTCTGGGTTGGCCACTCTCCGAAGCACCAAGTGTCCTGGCTCAATATTCTTTAGCCGAACCTTTCTATCTCGCCATTTAATTGTTTCGGCTTGATATTTATTGATGTTTTCCACGGCTTGCAACCTGATCCCTTCTAAAGCATCTTTTTCCACAGAATAAGCAGCTTCGGAATCTGATGCTACCGAAGCTACTACTCTTATTGATCCGGTTTTAGCTTCTTCTGGAGTTATTGCTTCGTCACCGAATAATAACTTAAATGGAGTAAAGCCTGTAGACCTTGATGTTGTTGTATTATGGCTCCACACCACTTTGGTTAACTGATCTGGCCACTTTCCCCTGGGTTGATTGAAGATTAACTTCATTATTCCTGTCATTATGATGTCATTGGCTCTTTCAACGAGTCCATTTGACTCCGGATGTCTGACTGATGCAAAATGGATCTTCGTACCAATTTGATCACAGAAATCCCTAAAAGCTTCGGAGTCAAACTGTGTTCCATTATCCACAGTAATAGCCTTTCGTACCCCGAACCGACAAACAATATTTTGCCAGAAAAACTTTTGGACGGTGGCCGAAGTTATTGTGGCTAAAGGCTTTGCCTCAATCCATTTAGAAAAATACTCCACCGCCACTACAACATATCTTAGGTTCCCTTGGGCCGGTGGTAACGGACCTAACAAGTCAAGGCCCCACCTAGGGATGTAATCGGATCGGATACGGACGGATATCACTGAAATCATATTTGTTTTCATATTTTTATTCGGATTCGAATTCGAATACGGATAGCTTCGGATACGAATACGAATACGGATATTCTCGGATACAAATACGGATAGTTGTGTGTCGAATACGGAACTAGTCGGACACGGATATTGTCGGTAACGATTTTTTTGTCGGATATCATGTAATACATCATTCCACACATATCATGGTTCTAATCATGTATCCACTCCTTGAGTCCAAACATTTTTTAGTATTATATGTGTACATATGTCATGTTTTTTGTAAAAAAATCATGAATTTTTAGCCTATATGCATGTTATTAATTTATTTTCAATAAAATCATCAAATGCAAATAAGTTACCAAAACTAATAAACATTCTATAAAAATATAACCTGAAGTCTCCACATGAAAATGATAAAGTGAACTTGGATACTTAGAGTGATTTCACGTGTACTTCACACAACAAGTGAAAGTGAAATGAAAGAAACACTATCATATTGTAGATTTTATGGTCCAAATATTTTGGAGGATTATATGTGGACATATGGTATGCCTCCATAAATTTTCATGAATTTCTGAGACTATTTGTGTATTATTAATTTATTTCTACAAAAAATAAAAAAAATGCACACAGCTATCCGAATAAGATATCCGGATATCCGAAAAGATTTATCCGAGAAAATATCCGGATATTCGATATCCGACGGATATCAGACATATTGTATTCGAATTCGATATCCGAACAAAATATCCGTATTCGTATCCGTTATCCGAAAAAAAGTCCGGATATCCGAAAATTCTATCCGAACCAGTGTTCACCATCTTCGAATCCGGATCCGGACGGATATTTTCCGAACCATATTACATCCCTAGCCCCACCTTTGCAATGGCCAAACGGGTTGTATGAGTTGTGTTAAGGACGAAGGTTGTTTTTGATCTCGTGCACATTTCTGACAACCTTCGCACTTTTGGACTAATTCCGCTGCATCCGAAGCTGCCTTCGGCCAATAAAATCCTTGGCGGAAAATTTTTCCAAGTAACGGCCTAGATCCAATGTGAGATCCACACAGGCCTGCATGTATTTCTTTCATCAACTCTATACCTTCGGTTCTGGATAAACACTTGAGTAGCGGAGCACAAACTCCATGCTTGTACAACTCCCCTTCTATCATGACATATGGACGAGCTCTTGCCTCTATCCTCCTGTTATAAGCTTCGTCATCTAAAAGGAATTTTCCCTGAAGATAAGAGAAGATCTCAGTTCTCCAATCTTCGCTATAAACAGGAGATATACTGAGGACTGTCCTTTCAAGAAGTTCCACCGAAGGTGCTTTTATTGTTTCGAAGAACACATCCGAAGGTAAGGGCAGCCCCTGTGCTGCTGACTTAGCTAACAAATCAGCATGCTCATTTTGTCCTCGAGGGATATTTTTGACAGAAAATCCTTCGAAGGAAGCTTCAACTCTTCGAACCATATCCAGATATTTTTCAAGCTTCGGATCCTTAGCCTTGCAACTCTTGTCAATATGACCCGAAACAACCTGGGAATCAGTTTTGAGTATAGCCCTTCTGATTCCCATTGCTTTTAGCTTCCGAAGACCTAGAAGCAAGGCTTCGTACTCGGCAATGTTATTTGTGCAACTAAAATCAAGCTTTGCCGCATAACAAGTTTTGACCTTGGAAGGTGAAACTAACACAGCAGCCGCTCCTGCTCCGAAGGTTCCCCAAGATCCATCACAAAACACTGTCCATGCTTCGGCGTCTTTATTTGTTTCTTCCTCCTGAGCCCCTGGCGTCCAGTCAACAATGAAGTCTGCCAAAGTCTAGGACTGAATCGAAGATCTATGAACATATTCAATACAAAATTCATTGAGCTCTGCAGCCCATTTTCCAATCCTTCCAGTAGCTTCTCGGTTCCTCATAATATCCTTCAGAGGTTGTGAAGAAGGAACAATTATGTTGTAAGCTTGAAAATAGTGCCGAAGCTTCCTGGAGGCCATCAAGACAGCATACAGTACCTTCTCCAACTCTGTATAATTTTTCTTTGATAAACTAAGAACCTCGGATACAAAATATATTGGGGCCTGCCTCTTGGCTTGACCATCAAGCTTCTCCTGGACAAGCGCTGCACTTACCGCTGAGTGCGAAGCTGCCACATATAATAACAAAGGAGCCCCTGGCGTCGGTGGAGTTAATGTTGTGAGATCTATCAAATACTGTTTCAGCTCTTCAAAAGCCTTCTGCTGGATTGGTCCCCATTGAAAGACTTCGGCTGACTTCAGTACTTCGAAGAATGGTAAGTTTCTCTCTGCTGATCTGGATATGAATCTATTGAGAGATGCCAACCTTCCTGTCAATCTTTGAGCCCCCTTCTTTGTAGTTGGTGGCTCCATCCGAAGTATAGCTTCAATTTTACTTGGATTAGCTTCAATTCCCTTTGTTGAAACCAAGCATCCAAGAAATTTTCCCTTCTTTACTCCAAAGACGCATTTTTCTGGATTCAGCTTTAAACCAGCTTGTCTGAAATTGGCGAAGGTCTCCTGCAGATCAGCAATATGATTCTCCTGTTTCGTGCTTTTTACAATGATGTCATCAACATAAGTTAGCACATTTCTGCCTATCTCAGACTGGAGAACCTTCGCAGTCATTCTGCTGAAACTTCCTCCAGCATTTTTGAGCCCCTCAGGCATCCGAAGATAGCAATATGTGCCACTTGGAGTTATGAAGCTAGTCTTCGGCTCATCTTCCTTTTTCATCCAGATTTGGTGATAGCCTGAGTAACAGTCTAGCAGACTCATGAGCTCGGAAGAAGCTGCTGCATCTACTAAAGAGTCTATCCTTGGCAATGGGAATTCGTCCTTCGGACAAGCCTTGTTGAGGTCTGTAAAATCGATACACATTCTCCACTTGCCATTGGCCTTTTTTACCATAACAGTGTTAGCTAGCCATTCTGGGTACTTTACTTCTCTGATGACTCCTGCACTGAGGAGTCTTTTGACTTCGTTACGAGCACCTTCGGCCTTATCATCTGACATTTTCCGAAGCCTCTGTTTTCTGGCTCTGAAGGATGGATCAACATTGAGCGAGTGTTCAATAACATCCCTATTTACTCCGCAGAGATCATTAGCTGACCATGCAAAAACATCTTTGTTGTTGAACAAAAACCTTATCAAGGTTTTCTCCTGCTCTTCGGATAATTGAGAGCCTAACAGCACCTTCTGCTCTGCTATGTCCTCACATAAGAGCATAGGCTTCGGCTGATCTGCTGAAGCTGCTTTCTCCCTTCTAAATTTGTACTGTTCACAAGCTTCAGCTCCATCTATGTTATGGATTGCTTTTGAGTCAGTCCAATTGCCTTCGGCCCTTCTGGCAGCTTCCTGACTTCCATGTATAGCGATGGGTCCTTGATCCGAAGGTATCTTCATGCAAAGATAGGCAGGATGAAGAATTGCTTCGAAAGCATTGAGGGTGCCACGACCAATAATTGCATTGTAAGGGTATTCCATGTCAACAATGTCAAACACAACTTGCTCAGTTCTAGTGTTGTTGATGAACCCGAAGGTTACTGACATGGTGATCTTGCCCAATGCTACAATTTGTCTCCCTCCGAAGCCACAGAGAGGATGTGTAGCATCATGAATCTTATCTTCTGGCTCTTGCATTTGTCTGAAGGCCTTAGCAAATATGATATCAGCTGCACTGCCTGTGTCACCCAAGACATTGTGGACCAGAAATCCTTTGATAACACAAGAGATAACCATGGCATCGTTGTGTGGGTAATCCTTGAGGTGAAGGTCCTCTTGGGAGAAGGTAATAGGAATGTGAGACCATCTTGACTTGATGAAGGGTCCTTGCACCCCAACATGCTGTACCCTTCTCTGTGCTTCCTTCTTTTGTTTCTTGTTAGCTGGTTCTGAGGACGAACCACCTGTGATCGGGAGTACCAGCTTCGGGTCTGAAGCAGCTCCAGCTTGATCATTGAACGAAGCCATCAGCTTAAAAAGTGGAAGTGAGTTCACCGGAGGTGGGCGCCAATGTTGGAGACTCGTTCTCAAGTGCTATGAATTAAGAACAAGGCAACATAAAGTGTTAAATGTCAACGTCCTTCGTCCATGAAACATTATTCCCTTGAGGATAATGGGTCTTGGACGAAGGTTGATGAGAGTAAAATTACGAAGCTTAGATCTTCGTAATAAAATTTCAATAGATATTGCAAGATGACATAAAATAAAAGGTACAAAAGAGGTAAACCAGTCATAGATGAATTATATTATATTTTCTTAATATATCCAATCATTGAATACAATAATACCTCTGCCTTGACAAAAGGTTGAATTCCAGAATATGCGATTGCAGTTGCTAGAATCCGTGAACAGTAAAGGAATACTGTTCACTATTTATAGGCACAGGGTGCAGCCTGTGAGGGATTACAAGTATGCCCCTTATAAAAGTTTACAACATTGACTCAGACCTTTATGGACTAAAAGGTCATTCTATCTTTAAGTCGGTTTATAACACCGAAGCTTCATGAAGAGGGACCTTCGGCCATCTTATACAAACAGCTTCAGCCGAAAGCCGCTTCTTCCTAGAAGACCTTCGGCGACGAAGCATAGGCCCAACACTTCTCCTGGACAAGTGCTGCACTTACCGCTGAGTGCGAAGCTGCCACATATAATAACAAAGGAGCCCCTGGTGTTGGTGGAGTTAATGTTGTTAAATCTATCAGATATTGCTTCAACTCCTCGAAGGCTTTTTGTTGGCTTGGTCCCCATTGAAAGACTTCGGCTGATTTCAGCACTTCGAAGAATGGTAGATTCCTTTCTGCTGATCTGGATATAAATCTATTAAGAGATGCCAACCTCCCTGTTAATCTTTGGGCCCCCTTTTTTGTGGTTGGTGGCTCCATTCGAAGTATGGCTTCAATTTTACTTGGATTAGCTTCAATTCCCTTTGTTGAAACCAAGCATCCAAGAAATTTCCCCTTCTTTACACCAAAGACACATTTTTCTGGATTCAACTTTAAGCCAGCTTGTCTGAAACTGGCGAAGGTCTCCTGCAAATCAGCACTATGATTTTCCTGTTTCGTGCTTTTTACAATGATGTCATCAACATAAGTTAGCACATTTCTGCCTATCTGAGATTGGAGAACCTTCGCAGTCATTCTACTGAAACTTCCTCCAGCGTTTTTGAGCCCCTCAGGCATCCGAAGATAGCAATATGTGCCACTTGGGGTTATGAAGCTAGTCTTTGGCTCATCTTCCTTCTTCATCCAGATTTGGTGGTAGCCTGAGTAACAGTCTAGCAGACTCATGAGCTCTGAAGAAGCTGCTGCATCAACTAAAGAGTCTATCCTTGGCAATGGGAATTCGTCCTTCGGACAAGCCTTGTTGAGATCTGTAAAATCAATGCACATTCGCCACTTGCCATTGGCCTTTTTTACCATAACAGTGTTAGCTAGCCATTCTGGGTACTTTACTTCTCTTATAACTCCTGCACTGAGGAGTCTTTTGACTTCATTACGAGCACCTTCGGCCTTATCATCAGACATTTTCCGAAGCCTCTGCTTTCTGGGTCTGAAGGATGGATCAACATTGAGCGAGTGTTCAATAACATCCCTATTAACTCCGCAGAGATCATTGGCTGACCATGCAAAAACATCTTTGTTGTTGAACAAAAACCTTATCAAGGTTTTCTCCTGTTCTTCGGATAATTGAGAGCCCAACAGCACTTTCTGCTCTGCTATGTCCTCACATAAGAGCATGGGCTTCGGCTGATCTGCTGAAGCTGCTTTCTCCCTTCTGAATTTGTATTGTTCACAAGCTTCAGCTCCATCTATGTTATGGATTGCTTTTGAGTCAGTCCAGTTTCCTTCGGCCCTTCTGGCAGCTTCCTGACTTCCATGAATAGCGATGGGTCCTTGATCCGAAGGTATCTTCATGCAAAGATAAGCAGGATGAAGAATTGCTTCGAAAGCATTGAGGGTGCCACGACCAATAATTGCATTGTAAGGGTATTCCATGTCAACAATGTCAAACACAACTTGCTCAGTTCTAGTATTGTTGATAAACCCGAAGGTCACCGACATGGTGATCTTGCCCAGTACTACAATCTGTCTTCCTCCGAAGCCACAGAGAGGATGTGTAGCATCGTGAATCTTATCTTCTAGCTCTTGCATTTGTCTGAAGGCTTTAGCAAATATGATATCAGCTGCACTGCCTGTGTCAACCAAGACATTGTGGACCAGAAATCCTTTGATAACACAAGAGATAACCATGGCATCGTTGTGTGGGTAATCCTTGAGCTGAAGGTCTTCTTGGGAGAAGGTAATAGGAATGTGAGACCATCTTGACTTGATGAAGGGTCCTTGCACCCCAACATGCTGTACCCTTCTCTGTGCTTCCTTCTTCTGTTTCTTGTTGGCTGGCTCTGAGGACGAACCACCTGTAATCGGGAGCACCAGCTTCGGGTCCGAAGCAGCTCCAGCTTGATCGTTGAACGAAGCCATCAGCTCAAAAAGTGGAAGTGAGTTCACCGGAGGTGGGCGCCAATGTTGGGGACTTGTTCTCAAATGCTATGAATTAAGAACAAGGCAACATAAAATGTTAAATGTTAACGTCCTTCGTCCATGAAACATTATTCCCTTGAGGATAATGAGCCTTGGACGAAGATTGGTGAGAATATAATTGCGAAGCTCAAGTCTTCGTAATACAATTTTAATAGATTGTATAAGATAACATAAAATAAAGGGTATAAAAGGGTAAATAAATCATAGACGAATTATATTGTATTTACTTAATATATTGAATCATTGAATACAATAATACCTCTGCCTTGGCAAAGGTTGGTTCCCGAAAGATGCGATTGCAATTACCAGAATCCCCGAACAGTAAAGGAATACTGTTCACTATTTATAGGCACAGGACGCAGCCTGTGAGGAATTACAAGTATGCCCCTTATAAAAGTTTACAACATTGGCTCAGACCTTTATGGACTAAAAGGTCATTCTATCTTTAAGTCGGTTTGTAATACCGAAGCTTCATGAAGAGGAACCTTCGGCCATCTTATGCAAACAGCTTCAGCCGAAGACCGCTTCTTCCTATAAGACCTTCGGCGACGAAGCATGGACCCAACATTTACCAAACCATTAGATGAGAAAACTTTTACCAAACTTAGGAATGAGCTAAACATTCTTGATTCTCGGAATTTTGACTGATACCTTGCACACATAGCTCATTTATGTACCTTTGATCATATCTCTTTCATTTGCTATGACTAATGTGTTTTTCAAGTGTATTTCTTGCTAAGTCGTAGATTGAAAGGGAAATGGAGTCCTCGGCGAAGACAAGGCTTCCACTCCACTCCATCGTATTATTTACCCTTCGCCATCACTCCGCATCACTTTCCACTTTGGTATAATCCTTCACTCATATATTGTTTGCCAAAGGGGAGAGAATTTAATAAGGGCTTATATTTCACTCACAAAGTATCCGGTTTTGGCGATTCATGCCAAAGGGGGAGAAAGTATTAGCCCAAAGCAAAAGGGCCGCACAACCACCAATTTCAAAAATGTGTAAATATAGTCTTTCAATTGGTATTAAAGAAGTTTTTCAATTTGTATCTTATTTTTGATATAGTTTCAAACTGGTATGACCTCTTTCAAAATTAATATCTAAAACCCTCTTGAGCACTAAGAGGAGAATTTCATTAAGGGGGAGTTTTGTTTAGTTAAAGGAAAAGCATTTGAAACAGGGGGAGAAAATTTCAAATCTTGAAAATGCTTCTCGAAATCTTATTCATTTACCTTTGACTATTTGCAAAAAGACTTTGAAAAGAATTTCCAAAAATATTTGCAAAAATAAAACAAGTGGTGCAAGCGTGGTCTAAAATGTTAAATTAGAAGAAAGCATCCATGCACATCTTATAAAATGTAAAATTGGTTTAATTCCAAGTAACCTTTGCACTTACCTTATGCAAACTAGTTCAATTCTGCACTTATATATTTGCTTTGGTTTGTGTTGGCATCAATCACCAAAAATGGGGAGATTGAAAGGGAAATAGGGTCAAACCTTTTCCTAAATGATTTTGGTGGTTGAATTGCCCAACACAAATAATTGGACTAACTAGTTTGCTCTAGATTATAAGTTCTACAGGTGCCAAAGGTTCAACACAAACTAATAAAAAGTCCAAAAAGGGTTCAAATAGAAAGGAGCAAAACCAACCGAAGGCTGCCTTGGTCTGGCGCACCGGACTGTCCAGTGTGCCACCAGACAGTGTCCGGTGTACCAGGGAGGTCCACTCTGAACTCCTCAGCTTCGAGTTTCTGGAAAATGTTCTCCGCTATAATTCACCGGACTGTCCGGTGTGCCAAGCGGAGTAACGGCTAACAGCGCCAACGGTCGTCTGCAAAAGAGTACAGTGCGCGGACAGCGCGCGCAGAGTCAGAGCAGGCGCCAGAAGGCACACCAGACAGTGAACAGTGACTGTCCGGTGCACCACCGGACTGTCCGGTGGCCCCACATGTCAGAGCTCCAACGGTCGAACCCTAATGGTTGGGTGACGTGGCTGGCGCACCGGACTGTCCGGTGCGCCCGTCGATAGACAGCCTCCCCAACGACCACTTTGGTGGTTGGGGCTATAAATACCCCCCAACCACCACACTTCAAGGCATCCAAGTTTTCAGCCAACACATTCTATACAAGAGCTAGTGCATTCAATACAAGACACAAATAGATTGAATCAAAATCTCTCCAAGTCCCAATTCCACTCAAAGCAATTAGTGACTAGAAGAGAGAGTTTTGCCGTGTTCTTTGAGCTCTTGCGCTTGGATCGCTTTTCTTCTTCCCCATTTCTTGTTCCCAAGTCATTTGTAATCAAAGCAAGAGACACCAATTGTGTGGTGGTCCTTGCGGGGACTAAGTGTCCCAATTGATTGAGGAGAAAAGCTCACTCGTCTAAGTGACCGTTTGAGAGAGGGAAAGGGTTGAAAGAGACCCGGTCTTTGTGACCACCTCAACGGGGAGTAGGTTTGCAAGAACCGAACCTCGGTAAAACAAATCATCGTGTCACTCTCGCTATTTGCTTGTGATTTGTTTTTTGCCCTCTCTTTCGAACTCGATTATATTTCTAACGCTAACCTCGGCTTGTAGTTGTGCTTAAACTTTATAAAATTCAGATTTGCCTATTCACCCCCCTCTAGGCGACTTTCAATTGGTATCGGAGCCCGGTACTTCATTAGAGCCTAACCGCTCGAAGTGATGTCGAGAGCTCACGCCAAGAAGGAGATGGTGACCGGCGAGAAGCCCGCCACAAGCCACGGGAAGGGAAAGGGTTGAAAGAGACCCGATCTTTGTGACTACCTCAACGGGGAGTAGGTTTGCAAGAACCGAACCTCGGTAAGACAAATAATCGTTTCACTCTCGCTATTTGCTTGTGATTTGTTTTTCGCCCTCTCTTTTGGACTCGATTATATTTCTAACGCTAACCCCGACTTGTAGTTGTGCTTAAACTTTATAAAATTCAGATTTGCCTATTCACCCCCCTCTAGGCGACTTTCAGTATTAGGGGGCCTGTGCAGGAGAAATCTTTCCTTTGAGCTAAGCAGCACTTACATGAGGTCCAGTCCGGTGGGGTCTGGCCCCATAAACTCGGTCTATTAACGTACGCCGCACAACTCAAGTACGCTAATCCATGAAAGAAAGTGTTTGTTCCGAGTTTTGTCTTTGCAGCAAAGCGACACCAGGTGAACCACTTGGCATGGAGGTCGCGGGCGTGGAGTCACTCCACAAGCATCAACATTCTTGGAGCAAAGTGCAAGTATGGCCCCACCTGTGGATTGCCACATCACCCGAGATGGGATCGGGGGCCTCTGTTCGTACTCCAAATCTACGGTGCCAACTCCTGTTAGGTCAAGGCGGGATCCCTATGGTTATCCATAGCCACATGTTGATGGGCAGTCTACCCCTTCTTGGAGTCTAGGCCCATCCGACAAGGCCACGGGCCTCCAAGCCGGTCTCACCATAGGCCCCATCGATGGGTTTGCTCAGTAGCTACAACTTGGGGTCGGACCCTCGTGGGGTGGTCCCGAGCCCCTACATGTGCCATTCGGACCTCCGACCAGGGGAGGTCCGGTGCCGCCACATGTTTGGGCCATTACGAATGGAGCCTGGACCTCCACAAGTGCCATCCAAACCCCTAGCCAGGGGAGGTCCGGTGGTGCCATGTCTATGTATGCTCTTAGCCCCAGCTCTCCACTCAGACGGAGATACGGTGCTGCCATGTGGCCTGTGGAGCTTCGTGGAAGCTGCTAGGTGACGCCTGATGCGTGCCTCTAGCATGGGGGTCGCATTAAATGTGGGTAGGAGGTGCACCTGTTCAACCAGTGGCAGACGACGTGTGCAGTTCGCAAGGCCTAGGTCGTGCAAGTAACCCACACGTTATCGAGGCGGAGACCATTGACCCACTGCGCCACACGTGGGCAACTCCCATCATGACTTCTACTATTCTTGCTCAGAGGCAAGAGATGGAGATAGGCGGAAGGGACTGGACGACACCACATGTCTACTCTCCTACGCAAGTCGACAAGCCAATCTACGTTGCAGCCTACACCAAATCTTTCACCCACACGATAACAAGATTGAGCGAAGACGAATCTGGCCAGAAGAGGCCACACGGTGACAAAGGGAAGATACCTGTAATGCCCTGAATTTGGGGATATATAATTTCTTCTCCAATATTCACCAAATTCATGTGTTACCTTCTTTCTCTCTTTCTTTTCTGCTCATTCCTCCCATTTTCAAAGCATTGCAGAGATTTATGTCCGTGTCTGGTGTAAGCAAAACCCTAAGGTGATATCGTTGTTGCATCAGGTTGGAGCATATTTATTTTTGTTTGATGTCATGCCTAGGTGTCATCCATTTAATTTAGGATTCTATTCGGTGAGTGAAGTTAATTAGAAAGAAATGAGATCGATTAGAGGAGAGGAGAAGCGACGCCGGCGCGGCCCGGTCCCCAGCCCTGGCATAGTGCGGCCCAGCCGCCCCCTCCTCCATGTGCACCCAACCGCCCTCCCCTACCTCTCATGCGCACCCATGATCTAGGAAAGGAGAAACCACCCCTCTCCCTCTTCCTCCTCTCCCACTCTCTCCCTACCCTCGCTTGGATCACTGGAGAGCTGCGGTTGCCGTCGTTCATTGCGTCCGTGGTGGTAAGCTCCCCTCCCTCTCCTTCTCCCTCCCCGCGACGGCCCCTGCCCGACAACCCCTGCACGTGGCACCCTTCCCCGTTCGGTCCCTGTTTCACGCGGCGCGCCTTCCCCGCGCTACCCCTCCCCGCGGAGGCCCCTGCCTGGCGCGGCCCCGGCGTGCGGCCCCTACGGCGGTGAGCCTCCGGCCTGGCCCCTGCACATGCCCCCCTAACGCGTGAACCCTACCCCGTGCATGCCTCCACCCCACGCGCGCCCCTGCTTGGCCTGGCCCGTTGCGTGTAGCCTCGTCGCTACTGTGGCATGGCCGTGGCACGACCTCAGTCTGCAGCCCCAACATGCATGTGCCTTCGGCGCGCTTCACACTTGCCGTTTGCCGCTTCGCGCGTGCCGTAACGCTTTCAATTTTGCTTGGGTCATGTGTCGTTTCGCACGCAACACACACACCATTTTTGTGTGTCGCGCATTTGGCCGCGCGACAACCTTTTGATCCACCTAGGATTGGTATGATAATTAAAGTGTGTAGTGTAACGACGATTAATCGAGTACCGAACTAATCAGGACCTAGTGTCAATTTTATTTATGCGTTGCATGAATATCAATTAATATAAACATGCTGAAGTAAATATTTTAGTCCATAGCCGCTTAACGTAATCGCTATGTCTCTCGACCATAGCTTTGGCCACCATAATTTCTTTTCTCGCATAATCGTAAACGCGAGCTCTACGCCACATGTCTGTTTAATTGATCTATTTCATTGTGTGGTGTATTATTTCTTTCTATATTAAGAATGTGGAATGTGTGTTTGCACTCGTATAGATAACGATCCGTTGGCGGAGTCCGAGGAAGTTGCAGGAGAAGACCCTGAGCAATAGCTGGTTGGTGAAGGCAAGTGTCCTCTGACCTATCTATGTCCTACTCATTTTATAATTCATCTCCCCGCATTTACATAATTTATGCCTAAGGTGTACTAGTCTTTTGTTTATCCTATCCTTGATCACCTATTTGGGTTGGATTATTTCTGGATTAGCTTTATGCTAGCGCTCTATTATAATCAATGAACATGATGAGACTATTTATGATACGATGTTTATTTCTGTATGTGATTATGGCATGTTGCTATTTAAGGGGGCTCGAGTGGTTTCTCGAGTGCCTCTTCGTAAGGACTGGTTCGTTGGATGACCACCTGGAATAACAGTACATCAATGAGGGTGGAATGGGGCGCCCTTAGCCAATTAATTAGAGGAACTGAGGTGTAGTTTGCTTCGCCGCCATGCCGTTAATGGGGCTCGGTGTACGCGGCTCGCTCTGCCAAGGGTGGTTTGCCCCTTCGGGGGGAGTGAAGTGCATTTAGGAAACCTAACGGGCGACTACATCCTCACAGAATCTTTGTAAAGGCTTCATAGTGAATCCCTAGCCGCTCACCTCGAGAGTGAACGTCTTGCAAACCCGAGCTAGAGAGGGAATCACAGCTCGTAGGTAAAGTGTGTGACCTCTGCAGAGGGTTAGAAACTGATATATCAGCCATGCTCACAGTTATGAGCGACCTTGGGAGCTCCTTTGATTAGAGATAATATGATTACAAATGATGATGAGGATAATAACTGTTTTAATGGTGATGATTATGATTATAGATTCTGGTATTCTCCTTTTGGAGGGAGTACCTTTGGGTTAATAACTTGGGATTATTGCTAAAACTTGGCTCTCTACTAATAATAATTACCTAACCAACAAAAAGCAACTGCTCTGAGCTTCACCCCACATACATCTAGTCTACTTAAACCAAACAGGACATTTGTTGAGTACGTTGATGTCTACTCACCCTTGCTTAAAACACAAAAACACCAGGTTGTCCGCATTGCAACCCCTGCTCAGGAGAAGATGAAGGCGTAACGGAGGACTTCCAGGAATTTCAAGACTATGATGAGTTCTAGGTGTGGGTTAGCGGCAAACCCCAGTCGGCTGCCTGTGAAGGCCATATTTTACTACGTTTCGTTTTCTCACTTTGATCTATGTTTAAGACTATGTGGATGCTTTGGACATCATGATGAAATCAAATTAATACCTCTTTATGTTATTATTTGAGCACTGTGTGATGATGTCTAGTTATGTAATCGTTGTGTACGTGAGTTCTGATCCTGGCACGTACATGGTTCGCATTCGGTTTGCCTTCTAAAACCGGGTGTGACAATACATGCCCACCGCAGGAGAAGACCTCGATCCACTAGCTCTATCCTTCGCTCCATGCTTCTTATTTTAGTATTCCTAGGCCCACATGTCGGGGCCTAGCTCCCTTGTACGTGCTCTCCTTAGGCTATAAAAGGGAGGACACATGTGTTGCAAGGGACAAGCTCACTTGAACCCTGGAAGCTCTCTCGAGCTCTCCTAGGGGGACATCCACACTCGAACGCCCAGGGAGGTACCTCCCTCCAGACCCAAGCTTTCTCAAGCTCTCAGCAATAGCACTCACAGTGGAGTGGGATATTATGCTCGAGTGGCCCGAACCACTCTAAATTCTTGTGTAGTCTTGTGTTCATCCATCACATTAAGCAAACCCTAGGCATCCGCTTGTTCTTAGGATTAGGTAGGTGCATTCTACCACTTGGTTGGAGTTTACTCTCCAACAGGTCTCCTCTAGGAGCCCTGATAGGTGACCAACATTGGCACCCACCTTTGGTGAATTCATGGCCTAGGACAACCATCATTCCTCCAAAGAGGACCGGGGCTATGACGACTAGTTCTAACCTCAACCCACAAGACTAGGAGCAGAACGAAGCTCTTTATCCTTTCGAGATCACTGTCCGAAGGAAGGACAAAAGGAAAGCCATAGATTCACCACTACAAGATTTTTTTACAAGGAGATTGAGAACCTCAAAGCCATCCAGAAATAAGTCAAAGCATTAAAAGAGAAAATCCTTTGGGTCACATAGTTTGCCGCAGTAGATTGATGAAGCATCTAAAATTTTTTACCACGTGACAAGGGAATAAGAACAACAAACAACCAGCGCCGCTATGACACAAGGGACCTCTACCACGAAGGCCACAATTATGATGCCTTCACTTATGACAGCACATCTCCTCTGGCACTTGACCTAAAAGCTGCATCATGGCTAGCTCTATATAGACCACCACAAATCCCCATGTACGACGGTCTATCAGTTCCGAAGCAATTTTTGATGACTTATGAAGCAACCATATCTTCATATGGTGGCCACACAACAATAATTGTGAAGTCTTTTTTCATGGTAGTGAAAGATGTGGCACAAACCTGGTACTCCTCCCTTTGGCTAGGATTGACATCGCCATGGTAGAAGCTTAAGGATTTTCTATTGACAAACTTTTAGGGTTTTCAGGCCAAGCTAGACACTACTCAAGCTCTATTCAAGTGCACTCAATATCCAGATGAGTATCTCCAATCCTGTAGTCAAAGGTTCCTTCACCTTTATGGTTAGGCACCACGTGTCTCCAACGACATTGTCGTCGAAGCAATTAGCAAGGGGCTTTGGCTAGGACCAGCATCTAAATATTTTGCAAGGAAACCACCCCAATCTCTAGAGAAGCTACGTCGAAAAATGGATGAATACATCAGGCAGATAGTGACTTTCAACAATGTTAATAGAAGGCACAAAGGTATACAATAATGTCCAAAAGCTTCCATAGAAAATCGAGACATGTAGGAAGCATTCAGAACCCCAGTCAGCAAGAAGAGAAACAACCTCAAGAATAGCATTTCCAACCTCAGGAATCAGCTCAATCTTCGAGCAAACACCCACATAACTGAGAAGGCAACTTTCGTTGTCCTCCAGCACTAAGAGGCGACATGAGAGGTCGTAGCTTATGTAGAAGGTTTAACCAAAACACATAGCAACAAAGGATGTATTGTGTATTCTGTCGAGAAAATAAGGGCCACACCACAAAGTCTTGTGAGACTACAATCTAGAAACAAAAAGAATTGGCAGCCATAGGTCAAAATATCTGGCCGAAGCAAGTATATAACACAACATTCCACTACCCATCTCCATATGTCCCACAACACATACAATACAAGAACCGAAGATGTAGCCTTCAACATCTCTTGCTTCCGTTCATCCATAGCCTAGTCATTGGGGTGCCAACCAATAATATCTCCTAGGCCCTCCCTAATATAAACAACCACCCTTCGGCCAATCTTAGTACCTAATTCAAGAGATGCATCAACCTGATAGAAGGGAACCCTATGAAGCCAGAATAGTAAACAACATATGGTACCTGCTTCAAAAGACATATTTCCCATCATGGGAGGGTCAAGCTTCGAACCAGAAAATAGAAGGCAAAGAAAAGAAGTGCAACAGAGAGTCCAACATGTGGGTGTACAAGGCCCATACATTAAGTCCAGTGGTCACATATCCCAATCATATTTACCTAGGACGACCATTGGCTCAAAGATTACCCACATAGTGATGACATGGTAATTACATACATAATAAAAGGCTTCATCATGCACAATGTCCTGGCAGATATGGACATCACATCAGACATTATCTTCCTTGGGTAATCAGGCAAATGCAAGAACTCGAAGACAAGCTGCAAAGAGCAATAAACACACTCTGTGGTTTCTGAGGAAAGATGTTTGTGGTTTTTGAGGAAAGCATGTTTCAGTGCTTGCGAAAATGAATATGCCAGTGACCTTTGGCTATGTGCATCAGAACCGAAGATATCATATTTGACATCGTTGATATGGAATACCCATACATCACAATCATTGGCAGGGGTACACTGAATGCCTTTGAAGTTGTAGTACATCCAACATATCTGTGCATGAAGTATCCATAGACCAATATTAGTATATGGTAGCCAAGAAGGTGCTAGAAGGCCCGAAGGAAGTTGGGTAGCATCAAAGGTCGTGCATAACACCGACAAAACAGAAAAACAAGAGCAACACACACGAATAAAAAAACAGATTCAGCGGATCAGCTAAAGCCAATACTCCTTTGTGAAGACGTGGCTAGTTAGAAAGTTTTGTTCAGCTCACAGTTAATCAAAGAACATGAAAGCTAGATGAAAAAGTTCTTATTACATAACAAAGATGTGTTTGCCTAGTCTACAAATGAGCCATATGGAGTGGAACTAGTAGTACTACTCTATCTCAAATTATAAATTATTTTAACTTTCTTAGAGAGTCAAAGATCTCAATTTTGACCAAATTTATATAACAAAAATGTATATTTGTGACACTGGATAAGTATTATTAGATTCTTCATTAATTATATTTTCATAGTCTACCTATTTGAGGTCATAAATCTATGCAATTTTCTCTATAATTTGAGCCAAATTTGAGGTGCTTTAACTCTCTAGGAAATTTGAAATGACTTATAGATTGCAACAGAGGGAGTACAAATATAAGACATTTACGTTTTCACCTAGAAATATTTGGTCAGCATCATCCAACTTCATCCCCAGCACCTAGCAAATCATGTGCCCCTCGACCTCCTACCCCGATGCTAAAATATTTGGCAACAAGATAATAAATGTTGACGAGAGAGTGGTGAGCAATGGGTCAAAATAAAATTTCTACTTCCGACTCTAAACAAATATAAGTTCATCTAGATTTTAACAATCCAAAATTTTGAAGTTTGACCACCGATTTCTAAAATTTTGTATATTTTTACATTCCTAGATACACTACTAAAAGTTTGTGCAGTTACAAATATTTCTACTTTGGTTTTGAGCCAATTCATGGCACTTCAGATGCGCTTGTCTATCGTCTTACGACAGACGATCATGTCGAACCAAGTCTAGCTCAATTAATAATCGTCATGATGCTTTTTTTTTGCATTAACAATTGTTACGTAATGCAGACGTCTCATCAGAAAATGGTACGGTGTCCTTTGAAAATAGAAAGAGAAAGCTCCATGAATGTCTGCCCTCTCAAACAAGTATTATGAAAGTATATGTTGTTATACGTACGTGTCATGTAGTAGGTAGTAGGAGACATCAACTTGACCTAAGACTCCACTCTACAACAGGTGAAAAAGAAACATGTATTATGTTATGGTTCCTAGTCCATGGGGATAAACAGCACCGGATAGATAGACACGCGTAGTCGGCTTGGAGACCATACTATTAGAGAGATCTGGAACTATTTTTTCTTCGTTAATTAATTTTCTTTTAAGGAGGTACAGTCCGTCATTATATAGATAAGAAGACTTGGGCCCCAAGTAACAACCTCAATCTTATCTAATTTAATCCTAAGTAACTAACATAATTTTATCTAATCTAATTTCAAATAAATAACTCAATTTTATCTAATCTAATCTCAAGTAACTAGCTCAATCTTATCTAATATAATCTCTATGGCCTCCATGCATGACATATTATACCTTCATTAATAACTTGTAGCTCGTAATTACCCACAAACTTCTTTCTAAGGGGCAGAGTTGTTTAACCTTTTATTTTTACCTTTTTAAGAAAAAACTTGTTCCCACCTATTCTCTGTGTTCCATTTTACAAGCTCTTTTGGTATACAATATCATGTATATGCTGATAATGGATGTCCCTGTCTGCACTGCTGGTTTGCTGGACAAGGTCGCAAGAACAACCAATCTGTCGCCATGTGGCCTGGCACCATCGAAACTTTTCTGTCCAAAATTATTGGTAAGAAATAGAAACCACAGTGCCTCCCTGCAGATGCAGAAAATGTTTTGATATAGTATAAGTGGCCAGGACAGGTAGATGAATCTGACATCAACATTATATATAAAAAAAAAGATGGATGCAGAAGAGACCAGCAAAGAGACAACAATGAAGTGATGGGGGGCAGTTAAGCAACTGGAGGCAGGTAAGCAACTGATCCTCATGCTGTGCCGGAGGAAGATCAACCAGAGCATCCTACTTGCTGCATGTCCAACTCCAACCACCACTGCCCTGCTTCACTGTCCCACCACCACTCGCAACAGTTTTGGATCAACTAGAGATCCAGCAACGAATAGATTCCTCATCATGAGATGAAAATCTGCCAAGGCTTTTGACACCCACATTGGTGCTGAAGTTGGACTTCGCAAAGGCTTTTGACACTGTCAGTTGGGACGGCCTAGCCACCATTCTGTCTGCAAGGGGTTTTTTGACGTTTGGCTGTCTTGGATGAAGAAAATTCAGAGCACATCAAGGAACGCCGTGTTGGTGAATGGATGCCCGGGGCCTTGGTTTACCTGCAGGCGCGGGTTGAGGCAAGGGGACCCCCTCTCCCCGTATCTCTTCCTGCTTGTCGCCGATGTTCTGCAGGTGCTAATAAAAAATAGCGGCATGGTTAGGCACCCCATTCTTGAAGACTCAGCTTGCCCAATCTTGCAATACGCTGACGACACCCTCATCCTTGCTCGTGCTAATTTAAGGGACATCATGGCTCTGAAGCACCTTTTGGACTCCTTCTCCGCAGCGTCAGGCCTGCAGATCAACTACTCCAAAAGCACTGCGGTGCCCATGCATGTTAACCCTCAGGATCTGGCCCCAATGCTCCAAGTTTTGGGATGCAAGCAGGAAGGTTTCCCGCAGACGTACCTCGGGTTGCCTCTGTCCAGCACAAAGCTCAGACTCACGGCCTTCTCTCCCCAAATCGCCAAGACTGACAAATATTTGGCGGGCTGGCAAGCAGCCTTGTTAAATCCCGCTGGCAGGGCAGTCCTAGTGAACTCGGTGCTTGACTCTCAGCTCGTCTATGCCATGTGCGCTGTGCCTTTGCCACCTGGGATTCTCTCCAGGGTGGACAGCCGAAGAAGATCCTTTCTCTGGACTGGCGAAGATCGGTGCTCTGGATCGAGCTGCTTGGTTGCTTGGGAAAATGTTTGTAAACCGAAACAGGCAGGGGGTTTGGGCATCAAGGACCTACACATCCAGAACACATGTCTGTTGGTCAAGCTCATTCACAGATTGCACTCTTCAGCCTTGTCGTCTTGGGCAGCCTGGGTGCGCTCGAATGTTAAACTAGCAACAATGGAGGGCGAGATCAGGGGGTGCCATTGGGATACTCTGAGAGCGTTGCTGCCCATCTATCAAGCGATCAGTTCGTCTCAGGTTGGGGATGGCTGCAGCACTGATTTTTGGCATGACGCTTGGTCTGGGCCTGACGACCTGTCTACAGCCTTCCCAGCCCTGTACTCACACTGCATCAGGCAAAAAGTCTGCGTGAGAGAGGTGGTGCTGCAGGGTTTGCACCTAGTCCCGCGCCTCACGCCACAAGCCCGGGAGGAACTAGAAGCTGTGCTAACAATAGTAAACAACACAAGCCTCGCCGATCGACCAGATACCAGACATTGCTTCCTTGCGGATCACACTGGTAATTTTCAGACCTCTACTCTCTACAACCTGCTTAAAGGGTCCTTGGGGCATGGTGATGTTAGCACCACTTTCATCTGGGGTAACAAAGCCCTCCCGCGGGCACAATTCTTCTGTTGGCTGCTTATGCAAAGAAAAATTCAGTGCAAATGGAACCTGAAGAAAAAAGGGATTGTGGATGATGACTGTTGTGAAATATGTAACCAAGACAGTGAAACTCCTTCGCACATCATCTTCCACTGCCCGTTTGCACGCCAATTTTGGAGCTCCATCGGATTCTCTGTCGCTGATGATCTGGGCACCCAGGACCTGCCAAACATCAGTCGCCCTGATCGCCTTCCGGGTGCAGAATTCAACTCCTTTGTCCTCCTCTGCTGCTGGCAATTGTGGAAACGCAGAAATGGTGTCGTCTTCCGTCAGGATCATGCCACTCTTGCGGTCACTTTGCATTCATGCGCTTCTGAAGCAAAAGTTTGGGCGTACAGGCACAACAGGAAAGAGGCACAAGTATTAGGTGCTTGGTTGTTGGTGTTTTCTAATCCTATTATGTAATCTCACCATTGCTTCGCCCCCCCCTGTAACTATGCTAGCTGCAATGCTGCTAGCTTACTGTAAACTCTAGCCGCTTTGGGCAAAAAGACCGGAATGAAAATCAGGTGGGGATCCTCTCCCCCCCCCCCCCCCGGTGACAGTCTAAAAAAAAAATCTGCCAATTTCTTGTCTAAAGCACGCCTCGAGCCCTCGATCAAGCAAGCAATGTCTGTCTCTGATTCGTTTTGCAGATTGATTTCTTTTTCTTTCTACAAAAGTTTTTTTTGTTTCTACAGATCGATCACTCACTGTTGACGAAGGATCGTTATGCATGCAACCAAGAGATGAAGTGACTTTTGCCTTATAACAAAGAGAATGAACGAAAGAGATGGTACAGTTTTGCTGGGCCACATGGAGAGGAGACTTGTGTTTGGAAGTGGTTCTCCTCGTGCCCTGCTCTTGTCCGACGACAGCAATGCACACCTGGTCACACCAAATACCATGCAATAATACAATTTACAATGTCGCGAAACACTGGCATGACGGTTGTAAAAAATATAAATAAATAAATAAATAAATAAATAAATAAAAGTTGCATAAGGTTGTCTCCGGTAGCTTTCCTGTCTCACCTCTTCTCAATCTATAGTACAAAACAATGTTTTGCATGATCACATCCACGGTCTCCTGGAGGGGCGGCGGGCTAATTAAGGTCCTGTTTGTTTCAGATATATTATAATCTCTCCAGATTATATAATCTAGCGTAAATAATCTATTAGGTAAACAAACAACTAGATTATGGGTTCAGATTATATAATCTAAAGTCCAGATTATGATAATCTCATAATCTCCTCAAGAGTAACTTATTTGAGATTATTTTGGTAAAAGACCCACTACCCATGGTTATGTAAATAGAAATTACAATATATACTATCATTTTTCTCTCACCTCAAATAAACAAACAAGGGTATTGTTGTCTTTGTGAATAATGTACATTTGTATAATCTAAACTACCAAACAACTACATGTAGATTATAATATATCTAGATTATAATCTAGATTATATAATTTAGATTATATAATCTATAAGCTGAAACAAACAGGCCTAAGTGAAACAATCATATTTCGTGGATACCAAACTTCAGTCTTTATTCCAAGCCACCTTGAAAAAGTGAAAAAGACGCTATGCAGATCAATGCTACAATGTTGACGTGCCTGCCAGATTTGTGCTTGGAGTTTTGTCTGGTCTTGCATCATGACATGTACATCTTCAGGATGAGCTAGCAGCTGGTTCGCATGGCACCATGCCCCAACCAAACATTGTGCAATATGCAGGACCAGCTCTCTTTGTGTCTGAATACAATGCAGCCACGGAAAAAAGATTGAAAATGTGGCACAGGGACCAATCCCTTGGATGAGATCAGTCTGCTCATTGAATTTGGATTGATGTGTATACACCTACCTGATTGGTTCTGACATGCTTGCACTGCACGCACTGACTTGCTGCTGCATGCAAATGGCCATGGCCATGGCCATGCCACAGATCTGTGCTGTGCAATAACTAGTTGTCGAGGTGTGATGAAGCCCAGGTGCAGGCCATCCACATGTAAATGTGAGTAACTCTCTTCTCTGAAGAGGCATGGTTACCTGTAAATGTATCGTTTCTCATGGTCATGGACCACCACAACACAAGACCACAGATCCACCAGGCCAACTGCTCCATCATGGGCTCCAAAGCCCATCCATTTTTTTTTCTTGGAAAAAAGTTGCCATTTTTTGCAACAGCTGGCAAACTTACTGAAAGTGCAAGTTTATGCAACTCAACAACTCAAACGTAAGCATAATCACATGGTTTTGTTCAAAAGTGACTAGAACTGAACGAAGCAGTGACATCCCATCTCACAAAAAGAGAAGGGCAACCCAACAACAAAAAGGTCGTCCCCAGCAAGCTTCCAGTTTTGGCGGACAAAATGTGACTCAACACAGTAGCATCTAATACAAAGGCGTGTGTTACATTAAAAGCCAACAATGATAGTACAGACTACAAAGGTGTCTCCCAAATTGAAGGGCATTGTCTGCCTACAAGGACGATTGGTTATAAATAGCTTCCAAAATCCAGCAAGAACCATACAGATTTCCTTGTACAATGTACCCTCAAAAGTTCATACAATTGGCTGTGCTGTTTTCGAGTCTCAGTTTGTTCATATGAGGTTGTTGGATGATGCCAGGATCCGTAGAGGGGGGCCAAGCCCGTGGCACAACAGAAGGTGATACATGCTTGACACCTCATGTTTTCATTGGCCTTTGATGTTGTTTTCCTTGTTTAAGCACTACCACCTTTGGCTTCTTGCTGGCACTACCAACTATAACCTGTACATGCAATTAGGGTTGAGCATTCGGGTTATACGGTTTACTCTGTTCGGTCTCTTCGGATTAAAAAAAAAATCGGAAATTTACAGGAACCGAACCCTAATAGACCGAAAAAATTCGGTTCGGTATATTCGGTTGGTTCAGAACCCGAACAAGCAAATAAGTCCATCAATTAACAAATACAAAACTACACTCATGCCCAGATTCGCTTGGTACTCTTAATCTTACTTCCTCAGAAAGCGAGGATTATCGAAGCTGCTAGAGTGATGGACAAGCTAATAAATAAACTGTGCGGGAAGAAAATTTGAACTCGTACGTCGTACCGTCGCCATGCCCCCCCCCCCCACCCCCCCCCCCCCCCCCCCCCCCCCCCCCCCCTTCCAGGCTCCAGCTTCTCTGGCTGCTCGCGCTCGCCTTTCAGCTGTGCCGGTTGCCGCATTTGCCCTTTGCCCCCGTCCATGGATCCATCCGTCAGGCCGCGCACGGCCCACTCGCGGAGCTCGCCCAACGCATAGGCCTTGGGTTGGGCCGTGGCTCGATGGCTGACAGGCAGTTTGACTGAGGTGGAGATTGGGTTTCTTACTGTTGTTCGGTTATTTGGGTCTATTCGGGTTAGCCGCACTAAAACCCGATAACAGAATAGATACCATTTGTGCACCGAACCCGAAACCCAAAAACTGTAATCCGACCAATTCAGTCTATTCACGTTCGGGTAACGGGTTCAAAATACCCAGCCCCACATGCAATGAAAAGATGGTCAACTTAACTATTACAGGCATACGTATTGCTCTAAAAAATAAATGTTCAATAAATTCTGAAAATGACAAATTATTTTAGAGTTGTAATGCCACGACAGTGTTCTGAGTTTTAATCGAACAAAAAATCAAGACTGCAGAGGCATGTAATGTGTAGATGTATACTCCTGTTTTCTATATTTGGAACTGCAGTAACACTAAGCATTGGAGGTTCTAGAAAAGCAAAATCCAATTTTTATGTAGTCTAATTCAACTAGAACTAGCTGAGTGCCCGTGCGTTGCAACGGGAATATATAATACCGGTATACTACGATAACTTATATACAAAATATGTGTTATACTGTTACGAGAAAATGTTTTATAATCAATTTGTGATTCTGGCCATACATAAATTTTGTTATTTTAATCTATCTGTTTCACCACTACATTGCAACCATCAGTATCATGGAGACTTCGATATATGTCACGATTTGCATGGTCTCATCATTGTAGAGCACGTTCCACACATGCAGGAAGAAATTCTCCCGTACATCATTAGTCATCAGACACGTACCACTATACACTTTTGCTTAAACAAAAAGACAATTGTGTGTGTTTGCGAAGAAAATTAAAGGCAAGTCGGCACAAAAGCTACCACAACGGTGGCGAGGATGACGAACTGGTCATTGTTGTCGGCCCTCCTCTGCGTCACCTCCTGCGTCAAGAAGACGCCACGGTCCTCGATATAGTAGTCGTCGAACGCGCGCGACATACCGAGTACTGATGACTCTTGGTTGGGCTGTAAAACGAAGTGCACCCTGGGCTCATCAGTATGGTAGTACCCCTGGCCGTTGCACCACCAGATGCGCTACTCCTCTACATACATCATGTTCAACGACACTCACACAACGTCAACAACGGCCATCGTCCCAACGCACAAGAATTCATGGCCGGTCAGTAGCGACTTACGTGGCAGGTTGGGTTTTAGGTGGACGATGAGCTGGACGATGTGATGGCGTCGTCGTCGAAAGCGATGCCTAGAACAACCCGAGAGTCGCCGACGTTGGTGACGACCATGAGCCCCCCCTGCTTGACGATGGACAGCGCGGAGCAACCGCTCTGCACCGCGTCCAAGCGGTGGCTGCGCCGGAGCTTGTCGTACATAGCGGCACATGTAGCCACGTAAGACTGTTTCTAGAGGTCGAACTGACAGTCGCCAAGTTTCTTCTCGTCGTCGATGAGCGACCCCAACGCGAGTGCCTCCTGCTAATGGTGTTTGTTCGGGGTTTTCAAGTAAGAAACATGGATTAATATTTAGCGTTGGTTTATAAAAATGACTCACAAGTCAGATCCATGAAAAAAATATTACGAAAAAATAAATGTCACGCATGCAAAAAAGAAATTTAAGTTGAAAACATTATTCAAACAAAAGAAATTGCATGCAAGGCTTTTCTTTAAATACTACTCCCTCCATCCAAAAATATAATTCAAGAATTTCGGTGATACTTATCTACTACTACGCATTGTGCAAAGGTAGCAGGTGAGCTTGAGGAGAGATGTAGTAGATGTGTTTCATGTTATAAATGTAGACATAAACATGCATGTGGTGTAGCGGTAACTACTGCAAGCATTTGCTTGAGAAGTCGTGAGTTCGAATCCCCTTGGGGTCATGCGTATTTTTTTAATTTTAGCTAGACGTAGTACAGTGCGGGAAGGAGAGAATCGGAAAGGCAGAACAGGGAATGACAGACTACTATTACAACCTTAATAAGTAGTAGAGATTTGCAGCACAGACTACTATTACAACCTTAATAAGTAGTAGAGATTTGCAGCAGATTCAACAACAATGCAAGATTTGCCAATTGTCGTTTAACATCTCAACAATTTATTGTCATGTGACCATATATCTGGAGCAAAGTCCTGAATTGCAAACGAATTGAATGGTATCCTCAAGATATCCACCTTGGAAGGAGCCATTTTGGAGAAACCAAACTTCAAGGTTTGCCGCTGATCCTGCTTGCTATGGGCTGCCATGTTTTTGGGAGCAGCACCCTCTGTCTCTAACTTTTCTTGCTTCTCCATCTGCTGCTTCCTATGAGCATCCACACTAAAGCTTTATCGAAGAAATCCATGCTCCACATACAACCTAAAATTCCTAACGAAGTATATTAAGAAATAGCATAGAATATTCTTGTACAGTCCTTAATTAAGTATGAATGGATAAAGTTGAGTAGTTTTTTCTAGTTCCTTCTCTTCTCGTCGTTGTTCATGTTTCTGTCTGTCATCTTGGCTACGACTGCTGCTCTGCATTTGTCTCATTTCTTTAAACCTATGTGAAGCAAAGTTATTCAGAACTGTTTAGGGTCTTCTACTCCACCGAAGGTCCTCAAGACGAAAATATCGTTTGTAAGTGATGTTTAGGATCTTCTTTCCCGTCGAAGGTCCTCGAGACGAAGACGTTGTCTGAAAGCGATAACGATATGCCGAAGCTATAGCTGAAGGACGACAGCTTCGATTTAAGGTGGCGACGAAGGTCAAACATAATGTCAGACAAAGAGAAAAAGACTAGATGCCCCCGGTAACTGCTGGAGGACATGGTGCCCATAATGATGTATGAAATTTATCCTGCTCATCACACCTCTGTGCAAATATATGTATCCAAATCATGTAATCATTTTTATAGCTGCACCTCAAACTAGTCATCTCCATGGCTTTGAAAGTATTGGAATAGTAAACCCTAACCCTAACAGGGGTTGGGTGGTGTATTAATAGACTTGAGTACTGGGTCGGGCCCATTACAGAGGGGCGAGACAGTAATTACATAGGGAACAACCCCAAACCCTAAACGGGTATTCTAACACCCCCCCGCATTCACAACTCTATCCTGTACAGATGTTGAGACTGGAGCGAAAGTCTAAAAATACACTCGATGGTAACCCCTTGGTGAAGATGTCAGCGAATTGCAGCGTGGTGGGGACGCTAAGAACCCGAACGTCACCGGCAGCGACACGCTCGCGGACGAAGTGCAGGTCAATCTCCACGTGCTTCGTGCGCTGATGCTGCACGGGATTGGTGGAGAGGTAGACCGCGCTGACGTTGTCGCAGTAGACGAGGGTGGCGCGCTGAAGGGGACTGTGGAGCTCGTGGAGGAGTTGTCGTAGCCAGGAGGCCTCTGCCACGCCGTTGGCCACGGCGCGGTACTCGGCCTCAGCGCTGGAGCGAGAGACGACGGGCTGCCGTTTGGCGGCCCAAGAGACGAGGTTGGCGCCCAGGAACACGGCGTAACCGGAGGTGGACCGGCACGTGTCGGGACAGCCAGCCCAGTCAGCATCGGTGTAGACCACAAGCTCCGACGTCGGGGGTGGTCGGAGTAGGAGGCCGTAGTCGAGGGAGCCGCGGAGGTAGCGCAGAATCCGCTTGAGCGCGGTGAGATGGGGCTCCCGCGGAGTGTGCATATGCAGGCACACCTGCTGGACGGCGTAAGCGATGTCGGGCCTGGAGAAGGTTAGGTACTGGAGCGCGCCGGTCAGGCTCCAGTAAGACGTCGCGTCGGCGACCGGAGGCCCGTCGTCCTCAGAGAGCTTCGCCTGGGTGTCGACAGGCGTGGAGCAAGCCTTGCAGTCAGACATGCCAGCCCGCTCCAGGATGTCGATGGCGTACTGGCGCTGGTGGAGGAAGAGACCCTGAGGCCGGCGCTCGGCGGTGATGCCGAGGAAGTGGTGAAGGGGCCCCAGGTCCTTCATGGCGAATTCCCGCTGAAGGGCGACGATCGTGCGATGAAGGAGGTCGGTGGTGGATGCCGTGAGCACAATGTCGTCGACGTAGAGTAGGAGGTAGACGGTGTCGTCGACGCGCCAGTAGATGAACAGGGACGTGTCCGACTTGGCCTCGACGAAGCCGATGGAGGCCAGGTAGGAGGCGAAGCGACTGTACCAAGCCCGTGGCGCCTGCTTGAGGCCGTACAGGGACCGATTCAGCCGGCAGACCAAATCCGGACGGTCAGCGTCGACGAAACCGGTGGGCTGGCTGCAGTAGACAGTCTCCGTCAGAGTGCCATGGAGGAAGGCATTCTTGACGTCGAGCTGGTGGATCGCCCAGTCGCGGGAGAGGGCGAGGGAGAGGACGACGCGAACAGTGGCGAACTTGACGACGGGGCTGAAGGTCTCGTCGTAGTCCACTCCGGGGCGTTGGGTGAAGCCCCAAAGGACCCAACGGGCCTTGTAGCGGTCGAGGGAGCCGTCCGAGGTCAGCTTGTGGCGAAATAGCCACTTGCCGGTGACCACGTTGGTGCCTAGTGGACGCGGCACCAGGTCCCAGGTGTGGTTGGCCAAGAGGGCCGCGTACTCCTCCTCCATAGCATGACGCCAATGTGGGTCGGCGAGGGCAACGCGAACGGAGGAGGGCACATGGGATGCGTCCGGAGGAGTGCAGGTCGTATCCGCTGCCAGGATCAGCCGGTCGACGGGGCGAAGAACGCCAGCGGCGCGCCGAGTCACCATCGGGTGGACGTGCCCGGGGTCACGGTGGATGGCAACCGGGTGGTACACTGACGGCTCGGAGCGGGCTGCCGGAACGCCGGGAGCGGCAGGTATGGCCAGCACGCGACGGTGATAGACGACGACGGGGTCGGCAAAGCGGGCCGTGCTCGTCGAGGGGCCCGAGTCGGCAGGCGCCGAGGTGGTGGCGTGGCTGCGACGGTGGTAGACGAGCGCGGGGTCGGCGAAGCGAGTCGGGGTCGACGGGGCCGCGCGTGGCGCAGGCGTCGTCGTCGAGGCCGCGCGTGGCGCAGGCGGGGTCGTCGGGGCCGCGCGTGGCGCAGGCGTGATCGACGGGGCCGCGTGTGGCACAGGCGGGGTCGTCGGGGCCGCGCGTGGCGCAGGCGTGATCGACGGGGCCACATGTGGCGCAGGCGTGATCGACGGGGCCGCGCGTGGCACGGGAATGGGCGCGAGGCGGGGCGCCGGGGGTGGCGGGGGAACCAGATCAGACTCGAGGAGTGAGTCTAGATCGGTGGGTGGGGTGGAGCCTGCAAGGGGAAACACATCTTCGTCGAAGACAACGTGACGAGAGATGATGATGCGGTGGGAGGTGAGGTCTAGGCACCGATACCCCTTGTGGTCAGGGGAGTAGCCGAGGAAGAGGCAGCGAGTGGAGCGAGGAGAAAGCTTGTTAGGGGCGGTAGCGGAAATGTTAGGGTAGCAGGCACAGCCGAACACGCGCAGGTGGTTGTAGGAAGGGGTTGTGCCGTACAGGGCGAAGTGAGGTGTAGGGTGGCTCACCGCCTTCGAGGGAAGACGGTTGAGGAGATGCGTGGCGGTATGAAGGGCCTCTGCCCAGTAGGTGGCAGGGAGAGACGCCTGAAAGAGAAGGCAGCAGATCATGTTGGTGGTGGTGCGAATCATGCGCTCGGCCCGGCCGTTCTGAGCAGAGGTGTAGGGACACGAGAGACGCAACTGGACGCCGTGAGTGAGGAAGAAAGAGCGGGAGGCGTTGTTGTCGAACTCGCGGCCATTGTCGCACTGCAGGGCACGGATCGGGCGCCGGAACTGGGTGGATACCCAGGCGAAGAAGTGAGTGAGGGTGGTAAACGTATCGGACTTCAGCCGAAGGGGAAAGTCCAAAGGAAATGGGAGTAGTCATCCAGAATGACCAGGTAGTATTTGTAGCCGGAGAGGCTAAGGACAGGAGATGTCCAGAGATCACAGTGGACAAGATCGAAGGCCTGAACAGCCCTGGACGTGGAAGTGGAAAAAGGAAAACGGGAGTGACGGCCGAGCTGACAAGCATGACAGAGGCGCTCAGAAGAGCCCCGAGTATATGATATGTCGGAGTGGCCGGAAAGCTAGGACATGACGTCAGGTCCAGGGTGCCCGAGGTGACGGTGCCAAATGGCGGAGGAGGTGGTGGTAGTAGCAAGAGCATGTGATGTGGTGGTAGTAGTAAGTACAGGAGATGAGGCTACTCTGGTGTGGGGAGTGGAGGGCAAGTGAAGAGAATAGAGGGGGCCAGAGCTGTTACAGCGAGCGAGCACAGCATGTGTGGGAAGGTGGCGTATGGTGAGGCCCTAGGGGTCGAACTCCATAGAGCACTGGTTGTCACTAGTGAAGCGACGAACCGAGAGAAGGGGATGAGTCAGTCCGGGAGCAACAAGGACGTCGTTAAGGCAGAATGGTCCTGGAAGAACCGATGTACCTACTGAGGTGACCGGGAGGGTGGAACCGTTGCCGACGACGATGGAGGTAGGATGTGAGGGGTGGGGTGGATGGGAGTGGAGTAACGAATTAGTGGTGGGGGTAGTGTGGAAGGAGGCCCCGGAATCAACCACCCAATCAGTGGTGGTTCGGGGAGGTGGAAGTGGCGAAGGTATGGTGTGAGCGGAGAGGGCCAAAGAAGGTGCCTCGACAGAGGCACTAGGAGGGGAGGGAGATGACACGGGCTCAACCACTAGGGAGGCGATCGCAGCACGTGGGAAGACAAGCGGTCCAGGCATGTGACGGCCCGCCTGAGGGTGGACCTCGACGCAGTCCCGAAGAATAGGGTTCCAGACTGGATCGAAAGACACGAACATGCCCCGGATGAGCTGGCCGTCGTGGAGGAGGACACGCACAGTCACGAGAGCGGCGGACGAGGTAAAGCTCATGGTGACCGGTGCAGGAGGGTCGAGACACTGCTGGAGCCGGGGCGCGGTCAGCCGGCACAGGGAGGCGCGGGCTGGACAGCCGGGCGCGGAACAGCAGGGGCGGCAAGGTGCTCGGCGTCGGGCGTCCTCGGAACGGGACAGCAGGGGCGCTGCTCGGCGCGGAACAGCAGGGGCGTGGGTCCTCCGGGCGGGTGCTCCTGGACGGCGCGAACAGAGGGCGGCGTTCAAGCTGAACCACGGCGAGCTGAACTGGACCCCGGCGGAGGTCCTCGACGATGGCACGGCGCGGCGGACTCCGGCGAGAAGGGGCGGCCGGTCGTGCAGGCGCTGCGCGCGGGTGGCTGTGCGGCCGAGGCACGCAGCTGGAGCGTCGCGCGCAGGGACCGACAGGGAGGACGCAGCGGGCGGAGGGGCACTCGCGAGGCCCACGCCGGTGCCGGTGGCTGGGGACGCGGCTGCGAGCGGTGCTGGCGCGTGCTTCTTCTTCGTCGGCGTCGGGCGCGGGCGCCGCGAGGACGGGCGCCGGGGGAGGAGGGGACGACGATGGCGCGAGGGCGAGCGTCGGCGCGGCTGGGTCGAGGCACCGGCCGGCCTTGGGGGGCGGGTCGCGGGGCAGTGAGCGGCGCCAGGCGCGGCTGCTGCACCTGGCGGCGCGTCGGGCAGGGCGCCTAGCGCGCGGTGCTCGAGCGCGACGGGTGCGCGCAGGCAGAGGGCGCGGGGCAGGGGCGCTGGGCGCAGGCGAGCGGCAGCTCCAGGAGCGGTGGCTCGGGCTCAGCGTTGGGGGCGCGGCTCCGGCAGCCCTGGCGGCGCTCGGCGGTGGGAAAGGAGAGCCGGCGGCTAGAGGCAGGGAGGGAGAGGTGCCGTCGGTTGGGGGCCGGCGACTGGGAGGGAGGAGTGGAAAAAACTAATCTGATACCATATTGGAATAGTAAACCCTAACCCTAACAGGGGTTGGGTGGTGTATTAATAGACTTGAGTACTGGGCCGGGTCCATTACAGAGGGGCGAGACAGTAATTACATAGGGAACAACCCCAAACCCTAAACGGGTATTCTAACAGAAAGGAACTGATCCTAACTATATTATATGAAATATGAACTGCTTGTACACAGAATTTGGAAGCACTACTGGAGAACTTTGTTGGTCTCATTATTCAGATCTGCACATTCATTCAGCCAAGCGAGTAAGGCAACGCGCTCCGGAATGCGAACCTCAGTGGATCTGCTCACCCATAAGCTTAGAAGGATACTTGATCTGTACAGTCGAGCTAATCGTTTGGATGCTGCGGAGCAACAGACGCTGCACTGAGTTTTTTCTTTCAGCACCAAGTGGACAAGGCAGTGAAACAAGTCGCAGAAACACAAGAGAGGCTTGAAATGTTTAAGATGTTCTGCTGCGGCATCGGCGTCGCTAAGCACAGAGAGCCCATTTCTTCTCTTGTTGCTTCAGCTCTATCTGCCATTGGTGTAAGGTTCCAAGGATAGGTGTCGGTAGAGGACACAATGCCACTTACATTTTCTTTGTGTGTTAAATTTTTTAATAAGTGTGGCCTGATTCCTGTAGTAATGGGATGAAAGTGGGATGTTTAATTGCTTTTTTTTTTCCTCTCGAACGACGATACGAGGGTAGGCATGAAGTCCTCCCTCTCGAAACAACTAACGTAGATTACATATGCGCCACACGGAAGGAAACAAAACGACCACATATAACAGCTCAGGCGTCAAGCCTTTGCGCCCTGCCGAACAACATTGTCTCCGGCGAATGTTTTAAAATCAGTAATGATACTAGCTTAGATAGTGGTTTAAAATGTGTCGTTCATGCAGAGGATATTAGTACCGGTTGAAGCCAAAAACTGGCACAACTATTAAGTTATTTAGTACCAGTTCAAGTAAAGAACGGGTAATATCTTTAGCACAGGTTCTTTGATAGAACCAGTACTAAAGAATAACTCTTTAGTATTGGTTGGAAATACTAAGCGGTGCTCAAAATCTCATAACCAGTGGTGGAGCTAGAATTATTTCATGGGGGTATGCCACAACAACATTTTCGAGGGAGGTTGGAAGAGCAGGCGAGCACTTCGCAGCGTTCGGTGATGAATCGATTAGGAGTCGCGGTCTGCGGTCTGGTGCTGTCATACGCGAGTCAAGGGACACAACATAGGGCCTTTTTTCCTGACTGAGTGCAGTGGTGGTCCTAGGTGGGCTGGCCCACAGGGTATGCCACGGCCCAGCCGGACCAACCGCTGGCTCCGCCACTGCCCATAACTGGCACAAAAAAAGAGATGCCTCTAGTACCGAAAGATATTTTACATTCTTTCCAAAATTAGTTTAGCACTGGTTCTTGTAAATAACCGATACTAAAAGTGAAGGATTTAGTATCAATTCTTGGTTAGGGTTGTCCCATATAAATGCAACCTCTTCCAAGTCTTTCTCATTCATTATCACAGAATGTATCGAGTAAGAGTCACTAAGTGTGTCACTTTAAATGTGTACCATTAAAAGTTTTGAGTAGGTGTCACTGAGTGTGTTGAGTGTCATTGTAACTGTGATGCCACATCCCCGTTATCTTTATACACTTTTAAAACGGTGTTCATCTATGTTTTTTGTTTACTGTCTTTGTTTTGTTCTATATGTTTTTTCATAGGAACCATTCTCACATTGGTCACAGTGAAATGGAAAAGATCTTGAAAAATAAACAAGTCATTAGTAGGAAATAAGAAAATATGTCTTCAAACTGGCCTTTAATTGAATATTTTTTATTTTCTGCTCTAAGGGCTAGTTGGTTGTAAGATCATCTTTATGCCATGCATTAAATCCCTTCGCCTAGAACCCATTGACGTAATACCTCTACTCTAAAGGAAGTAGGGTAGGTTAGGGAAGAATGAACTGAGACGAACAAATAGGGAAGAAGGAACTTAGACATATTTCTCACTTTTTTACTAAAAATATGTAATACTCTCTTAATATTTGTGTATTTAATATAGGAGATACATGCACACTTGGATATTTCTATGTTTATATGTTCTTATATCTATTGGACAGAACTTGTATTTTTGTATGTGCACATATTTATTAATGTACTCTATATCAATACCATCTTCTTAAAAAAGTTAAACAATAAATTTAGTGCCGATTCTTGTCGAAAACCGGTACTAGAGCATACTATTTGTTACATGTTCTTTGCTAGAACCGGTAGGAATGACTTAGCATTAGTACCGGTTTTACACAACAACTGGTACTGAAGTGTTAACGTAAGTACCGATTTTACACAAGAATGAGTATTAATGTGCGTACTATACAAATGTAATCAAAATGGACCCGACCCATTTGACTAAGTGATTTTGGTGTTTGATGATCAACATAACCGGTGAACTAATGTTTTGCAAGTGTTTGTGTTTTATAGTTCACAGGATGTGAAGTGGATTGGACTGAGGCTCTGAGTGTGCAACACCTCAAAAGAAAACCTAAAAGACTCATAGAAGACTTATAAATACTCAACACATGTCCAAGACACAAGAGCATGCCAAGAAAAGAAGATAGAAGAATCAAGGCAAGGACTATCAGTTGGCGAACCAGACCAGTCCATGGTGCTCTGGACCGAGTGCACAGAGAGCTCTGCAAATGGCTCTCAAACAGTGCTACTCGGACTCATCTGGTGGTGCACCGGAATGAGGTCCACCGGCTAGTGACCAACGCCTATCGGAAGTGGCAACACCGGATCATGCAGGTGGCACACCGGACCGCTACTAAAGCTCAAGGAATTTGTCAGAAGCCAACAACTAGCTGACGTGGAGGCACCAGACCGGTCTGGTGCGACACAGAATAGCAGGATTCCTCCAATGGCTTGTTTTGGATGGGGGCTCTACAAATACCTCCTAGCCAGCCATTTAAAGATGTGGGAGCTCAAGAAACATACCAACACATGTGATACACATGTCCAAGGCTTCAAACACCCAAATGCTTAATAGATTCACTCGGTGATTAGCATAGTTGCTTTACAAAGTGATTAGGTTAGTTAGACCATCATTGCGCTTGCTCTAAGTTAGTGCCTAGTTTATTGAGGTTAGAATAACTTACAAACCCCTTGGCTCTTGAGCGAGCTGTTGTAATTGTATAAAGTGGGGCGAGTCTTGCGAGATCACAGCAACCGAGTTCGTGGTGTGGTTGTCACCGCATATTGGAGGGAACGAGGCCCGCGACGTTTCGGCCGGAAGCTCGATTGTGAAGACGGTGGGGAGCGTCCGAGAGGAGGCCATTTTTTATCACCACTTATGTGTGGAAAAGGTCCATGGCTCTCTACATAGTTACTCGACCAGGTGCTTGGCCATCATGTGGGCTTCCCTTTGCCTACGGGCACCAACGAGGATTAGTCAGAACCTTGCGCGGTTCTGGATACATCAGTAAAAATACCGGCATGTCCATGAGTGTTTGCAATCTATACCTTTGATCTTCAGGTTCCACATTTACATTGATTACTTAAGTTGCAATCTTTACTGTTCTTAGCTTAGAATATAGGATTGGAACTTCGGTTGCATAACTATTTTTGCCATAGAGATAACAAAATTTGGACAAAACCTAGATTGCACATTCTTGTTTAGTTATTTGCATAGATTTTATTTAGGATAATTATTTATGTCCTAGATTAACAAGAATTTGAGAAGTCCAAATTCACCCTCTCTTAGGCATTCTTGTTCCTTTCAATTGGTATCAAAGCCCAATTTGGCTCATTTAGGACCCTTTTAGCTTAATCACTATTAGAGCCGATGCTTTTTAGAGGAATAGATGGATACCCATAGGCCACCACACTTCAACGACACTAATTTCTCCTATTATAGTGCTAAAATGGCTTGTTACCTAAAAGTGGTTGATCTAGGTGTTTCAAGAGTCACTCGCTACAGGATGAAACCACCCAAGAATCCCGAGAAACTGACCGTGTGTGACGATTAAGAAATTCATTTAAATGCTAGAGCCAAAATTTGCTTATATGAATCTCTTAGCATGGAAATTTTCAATCAAGTATTTACTTTGAAAACTGCTAATGAGATTTGGCTAAAATTGCATGAGCTCGATGACAGCACATCAAATGTCCGTGAGCAAAAACATTGCCTAGTTTTGAATGAGTGTAATTCTTTCACACTGAAATAAAATAAGCTTGTCAGAGATATGTATTCTCATTTGAATCTTATCATTAACGAGCTTAATTCTATTGAAATTAATATGCTCGGTGATGCGGCCACTGTGAGAAAGATCATCTCCCTTCTATCACAACAAAAATATGGGAGCATCATCACCATCTTCCACAACTTGGAGGACTTGAAACCAAATTACCCCCGCACTCATGATCGAAAAGATTGTGGCATTTAAGATGTCACGAAAGATGGGTCAAGAGGAGGCCACTTCATCAACGCCATATGCTTTTGCATGTGATGAAAAGAAGAAAGGCAAGAAGAAGGCTCCTAGCTCAAGTTCCTGAAGTGAAGAAGAAGAGAAATATGAAGAAGAAGATGATGAAGATGATCAGCCTCGACATCATCCTCTTAGGACGAAGAAATGATCTGACATGTCAGAAAGGTAATGAGGATGATTTGCAAGATTAATTTAATTGGTGTACGCATGCAGGTCGAGGATATTCTCTTTAACATTGACAAGAAAAGGTAAAGAAATAGAGGATGCTTCGCATGTGGGGGAGAAGGGCCACTTTTAGGATAATTGCCCAAATACAACTGAACCTATGAAGAGGAGGCGCAACGACAAAGCGTTCACAAGTGTCAAGACTTTGGATGATTCTTCAAGCGAAGATGAACCTCCAAGGAGCCACGACCATCACACTTTATCATGCTCTTCATCATTAAAATGCCTTAACTCGAGTATCACATCCTCTAGTGATGATAGTGACAGTGATGACGAAGATAAGCCCACATCCGTAGATGAACTTGCACATACCGTTAAATTCTTCAAGGGTGTTTGCACTAAACAAAAAGCTCAATTAAAAGTGCTGAAATCTAAGTTAGTTAGCTCTCAAAATGATTTATAGATGCATGTTGGAAACATTTAAACATTTGCAAATTTAAATTATGAGCTAACAACTAAAATTGAGCAACTAGAGGCTAAAGCTCCATCCTCATTTACCGATGACAGTTCGATTAAAAAGAATGAAAAACTTAAGGCTAAGTTAGCTAGTTCTCAAGATATTATTGAAAACTTGCTAGAGAAAATGGAAATTCTTAGCATTCATAATAATGGGCTAACTACTAAGCTAGAAAGCATCGATGGTACCCCAAGAGCATCTTTAGTTGAAATTCCTGAAATTATTATAAAGGATGCTTCTACTTCTTGCTTTTATTTAATAGATGTTAATTCTAACCCTTGCAATCAAGTTCTTGTTAAGAATGTTGTTATAGAAACATGCTTGGATGAGATTGCAATGAAAATGAGCAATTAAGACAAGAGGTGGCTCGCCTTGGTAAAGCCTTATATGATAAGAACGACAAAGCAAAATAAACCCAACCTCCTCAGGATAACACCACTGAGGGAGTGAACAAGCCTTTGGAGGGAGAAACCGTGGTTTGTTGGTTATGTCACAAAGAAGGATACAAGTCTTACCAATGAAAGGAGAAGACCGGGGGAGAAATGAAGAAACACCATACTTAATCAAAAAGAAGAAGATTGGAAAAGTGATAGCCATCAAGGCCAACAAGCAAGCCAACAAGGGAAAGGGGGACAAACAAATTTGGGTGCTAAAGGAGATTATTTCAACCATGAAAGGCACCAAGAAACTTGGGTCCCAAGAGGGAAGTGAGAAGTTCGAAGGACTTTGTGGAATTTGGAGACTTGGCAAATTGGGATGTATATCATGGGATGCATCATATTCGATCAAGTCTATTGCCAAGTGGATTAGTGAGTATTATGTTCCCAAATTCCCCACCCATGACTAAGGTAACTAGAGTTATTGCAATTCTTTAGATATGTGTATCTATTTTCTTTTATCTAGTTTACCATTCATGCCTAGAAGTTGCTTTCAAATGTCATACTTGTCATACTTTTCAATTAGTTATTATTCATGACTTTTCAATTAGTATTTAGTTTTAATTCAATTACATGCATGCTAGGTGGTATGAATGCTCAGTTTCAATTTCATACTTTTGAGCAAACCTACATGGTTTAAAATGTTTAATAAAGCAAGGCATATAGCTTAACTAAAATCCTAGATAAATGATACTTGATTGTACTTCTCATTTAATATCTTCCAATTAATGCTTGGTACTCAATCTTAGTTTTCTTTTCTTGCTGAAAATTTGAGTCAACTTTGTGCATGTGTTCTTCCCTCCTCTCACTTTGTGATCTTGTGAAGAACCATCAAGTTCTTGTGTGAGGATTTGGTTTGGGGATTGATTGGTGGTGAGTTACACTTCTCGAATCAGTACATACACCCAGTTGTTGCAAATTTTGGACGTGGTTTGAGAAAACTCAGTTTGAACTCGTTCTAGAAAATCCTATCAAAACCCCATCCGAAATGGGATTTCTAATCCTCGCTTTGGTTTTTGTGTTGTTCGGGATGATACTTCACCATTAGACATCTTTCTCCCCACACAAACTTTCTTCAAAGTTTGTGGCATATCTACCTCGGTTTTGGTGCCCAGTACTACTGCCCCTGTGCGCGGCACTACCACTGCCCATCACTGCTGAACCTGAGGTCGGCACTGCCGCACCCATAGTTTTGCACTTGTGGCGCTGATTTTTGGCAGAAAGTTGGGTTGTTCTATTTTGAGATTTTTGGTGTATTCAAACGACACTAATTTGATCTACAAAGTGATTTGGTGTTCTGTGAGTCCCTAGAAGTTTTGGGTTAAATTGGGAATCAAGTCACAATTCTGTTCTAGCAAGAGAATTTTAAGTGGCTTCCATTCACCCCCCTCTAGTCGCCTCACTGGTCCTTTAGTGTCCGTACTTTAGTGCATCGTAGTTCCATGGATGACTTGACTGGACTAAGACTGTCACACTCGAATTTAAGGGATAAAGCCGGGTGCGTCTCATATGTGCGCCAAGGAAGAACAACACATATAATAACATAGTGCATAGAGTTAAATGTCATAAATATCATAAATGTACTTATTACATAGCAGAAGTCTTACAAAACAAATGATAAATATAAAATGAACTAAATCTTATTTCCCTGGTGCCACAAAGATGACTGGGAGATGCCACCTGGATTAAGTCGAACTCCTCGTTGGGCGGCTCCTCTTGAACCACATGTTCTTCTCCTGTGGGGGTGTGAGACAGCAAGGCTGAGCTCACACATGTTCATCGCTCAACAAGTTGTGGGGAATAATGTGCATGAACTCACCAAATGTGGGAGTTCATGTGAAGTGTAAGGCTGATCAACAAAATAAAGGTTGAAGCTGAGCATTGCTTTTATAAGTTGGTCAAAATTTTATTAGCAGTTATGTTGGGGACTTGTTCTCAAATGCTATGAGTTAAGAACAAGGCAACACAAATGTTAATGGTTAATAGTCCTTCATCCTTCGAAGCATCATTTCCCTTAGGATATAATGATCTTCAGACGAAGGTGATGAAGGACGTACCTTCATCATTACAATATATGTATTAATGAAAGAAGAAGCATATGAAATATTAGAGACAACATGAATAATCATATGCCATTGTTAATATATCTCCTTTATATTAATATGAATGAACAGAAACAATATTGAATTACATTTATACCTTCGGCTTGACAGATGGTAAAAGTCCAAGCGTGACGCACAAATGAATACAAGTCAGCGTGAACAGTACGAGGGTACTGTTCATCTATTTATAGGCACAGGGCGCAGCCTGTGTAAATTTACATTTATGCCCTTTACATTTACTATTGACTTATGGATAAATAAACATGGACTAGATAGCCTTTTCCCTTTAAGTCGGTTCCTCTTTCCGCCACTTAGCCGAAGCTCCTTCGTCACGACCATGCTTTTCACATCGTGTATACTTTTAACCTGAGTCCAAAGGTACCTGCTCATACGTTACACTTGGAAAACATTGTTAAATCATGTTTTTGAGGACCTTCGGAAGACGAAGGCCCCCAAAAGTAGCCCCTCGCAGTATTAATTTGTTAAGATAACGAATTCAGACTGCGATATGGACGAAGGCCTTAAGCCGAAGGTCTGAAAAACACCTTTCCTTTGCTAGAATAGCAACAGTCAATGACAGACGGGCCGACCAATTTGCAGCGCACTTGGTGTATAAATAGGAACTCTTCACCAACTGCATTTGATACGCTGCTTGTGCCATTTGCATTTTTTTGTCAATCTTATTGCTCTTGTTACTAACGCTTGCTAGATTTTCAAGCTCTCTGAGCTTCGGTTTAAAAGACGTGTTTTCACCATTTCTGGAGAAAAGATGTCTCAGGAAAAGAAGGTTGTGGCGGAGACGAAGCTGACTGAAGAGGAGAAGCTATTTGAGGAGAAGAAGGCTGTGAATCCTTATATTGCTGGATTTGTCGAGTCGATGGCAAAAACAAACACAGAGAAAATTACTAAAGAGACACTGGAAGGTTTATCTGAAGATACTGGTGACAGTGATAGCTATGATGTGGAAAGTGGGGATGAGGAATCTTAGGATCGGCCTTGGAGGCCAAGTCATTCAATCTTCGGAAAATCAACCATCAAACAGAGTCATCTTGAGAACATGAGAGGAAGGTATTTTCGGGACATGTCTATTGTGAGGGCTGGAGGAGACAGCAACGTCCCTGCCCCTGAGGAGAACGAAGTTGTGATTTACCGAAGCTTCTTCAAGGCTGGGCTTCGATTTCCTTTGAGTAAGTTTGTAGTTGAAGTGTTGAAGACCTACCAAATCTTCCTTCATCAGATCACCCCCGAAGCCATAATAAGGATGAGGATTTTTGTCTGGGCAGTAAGGAGTCAAGGGCTAGGGCCAAGCGCAAAGTGCTTCTGCAGCATGCACAAACTTCTATATATGAGACGAAGGCCATGGGTAAAGAACAGTACCACAACAACTTCGGTAGTTATGGATTTATCGCCCGCCCCAACGCAAGCCACCCGGTGCCGACATTTCGGAAAAGATGGGTCGGGGCTTGGATGAAGAGTGGTTTTATGTGAAGAATGATTTAAAAGCAAGGGAAGACATTAAAGAAGTCATAATGCGCCCCATTTGGTCCCGCTTCGGCCTCCGAAGGCCGAAGGTCGAAATTGATGATGCCACCAAAGCGTGCCAGAAGGCCTTCAGTACTGTTTGCTCCTTCATTGGCACAAGAGATTTAATTCAAGAACATATAGCATTCAGAGTGTGGCCGCTTGTAGAAAGCTAGGAAATACCGAAGGAGACCATCACTAACTCTAGCGAAGGCGGTTTGGTTCGACTGAAATATACATTCAGGTTTGGGGATAAGTTTGATGAACCAAATGATGATTGGCTGAAGTGCATTGAAGCTACTAGCGACGAGTTACTTGGGGCGTATTCCAAAACCAAAGACAATGCCTTGTCCGCAGCCTTCGGGGGTCGAAATAAGAAAAGGTTGAACAGGGTATTCGATGCTATTGGCTTCGTATACCCTGACTATCGTTACCCGCTGCGAGGGGTAAAAAGAAAGATTTCTGTTTCTAGAAAGGTTGCCACTTCGGATATCACAGCTGAGCCGAAGGGCAAGAAGATGAAGGTTCTAACTCACCGGCCACGTTACATCGAACCGGCCATGATACCTGAATTTGGCGAAGGGGCCTCTTCGACTGTCAAAACAAAAGAAACTACTCCTCCTGCGAAGAGGACTGAAGAGCCGACTATATTGCCGAAGTTACCTCCAGTTGAGCTAGTTGAGACGAAGGCTGATAATGATAAGACTGAAGGGTCAAAAATTGAAAAAATAACAAAGATGCCAGAGATTTTGAGCCCTTCAACAGAGATAACAGTGCCGAAGGCACAAAAGGGTTCTGCCACGACTCCTAAGAGGAGAAGAATGGCAAATGTGATAGATGTTGTGTTAGAAACAACAAAAATCTTGAGTCCTGCTCCTTCAAGAAAAATTGTCGAAGCTTCCAAGGCGCAACCCGAAGCTGAAACGAAGCAGGCAGAAGTCGAAGCTGCAACAATTCAAGCTGAATCCGAAGCTGGGCCTTCAGAGCCCACTGACACAGAGCCTACCGAAGTTGAAGAAAAGGCGACAGAGCAAATTGCGTCTGAAAAGGTTGAAGCTCCTGCCTTCGAAGCTTCAAAAGAAAGCACTGATTACATCATTCGTCATGCTTTGGGGAAGAAACTTTGTCAAGAAGAAAAGCTAGAAGCACTACATTATGCCCAAAAATTAAAATACCCAAAGGGGGTATTAGTGTTTAATGGTAGTGGGGGAGAAGATTTTTTGTACTGTCTCCCGGATAATAAAGAGATATCCGTTTGCCGGGAGATAGGTGGAAGCATCGGATTCCCGAAGCTGGAAGATGGCCTTTCAATCCTATCGAAGGATGAGCTTGCTGACAACTTAGCGTATAATAGCATAAAGGTACAAGAGTTATATTTGAATTTAAAAATGGGGTATTTTATTTGTCATACTTATTCTTTCCTCCACTTGCAGGGCCTGATTCTTAGTAATGCCCTCAGGGCACAGAAAAACATTGAAGATGAAGGATGTACGATGGCTCTGAACAATCTTCATTCAGAGGTAATCGAATTAAGGAACAAAGGTCTTGAAAAAGACAAAATCTTGATTTCATTGGTAAATAAAGTGAAAGAAGATGAAGCTAGTTTCAAGGCTCAAGCCGAAATCCAAAATAATGAAATCGAAGACCTTCGGAAACAGTTGGCAGAAGCCAAAGAAAAATGCGCTCTCGCAGAGGCTAACCGAGAGATCAGCGAATATTGGAAAAACCATTTAGAGAAAACTGTTGAAGAATTTTGCGCATCCAAGGAAAGATGCTTTGGAAAATTCTCGGGCTGCGTGGAGAAAATAAAGGCCAGCTTCGCCAACGTGGGCGCCTATTCTAACGAAGAGAACTTCATACGAGGTGACCCTGAAGGTCTTATCGAATGGATAAGTGGAGAGGCCAAAGCTTTCGTAGAAATTTTGAGTGATCGCGGGGATGTCTGCGCGTTCTCCGGTGCATGGGGAATTTCAGCCATCCTAGAGAAGGCAGGATGCGACCATGTGAAGACTCTGGCCCAGACCAAAGCTGCCTTCTCCGTGGATGATACAAAGGACCGCTCAGCTGAAGCAAGTTTAATGGGCGGGAAGTTTTATAATGACATCTGGGTAAATGGTGGCCGAGAGATGGCTCACGAAATTATGAAGAAAAGTGAAAAAGACATTCATGACGCCCGAGTAGAAGCAAAACAAGCTGAGGAAGCTGCAGAGCGTGAAAAACGTATAGGTATTGCCTCGTGGCCTTTAGCTTCGGCATTTGTTTTTATGACTTTGGACTAATTAACGTTTTCCTTCTTCAGCTGAATTATCTTCGCTGTTGGAACCGTTCGATCCCCTGGCCGATCCAGAAACGAAGGAAGCACTGGAGATCATTAATATGGCCGAATCTATCGTTGACGAAGTCGTCAATAAATTGCTAAATGAAGTTGCGGAGAAGATCTTGAAAGAAGACTAGCACTTTTTGTATAAACATTTTTAAATGGTCAATATAGCTTTGTTGTAACAAAACTGTAATATTCGATGTGCATATCTTTGAATCTAATATGTAAATTATTCGTAATTCACTTCTTTGTGATGCATGAAATTTTATATACATACCGTTTTTAAGCCTTCGGCGAAAAAAAAACCTTCCCTTCTTTTCATGCTTCGTAAATAAAAAGATCTGTGCTTCATGAAAATATCCATGCTTCGTAAAAATATCCATGCTTCGTAAACAAGGGATCCCTTCTTTTGTAACAGAGCCGATGAAACTGTATTTTTCAGCTTACTTTGTGCCTTGGCACCTTTTCATTTTTACAAAGCATTCTACGAAGATCGACTTCGTATTCAATTCGTGTCATTAGTGTGATATGATGTATGATGTGATGCTATGAGGGATGATGTGATGATATGATGCGAAAAAATGATGCTAATGCCGAAGACACACACCCACATGCCCACACTAAAACACACAATCTCTGCGTCCCCTTAGGAACGATCGGAATCTCTTTGCCATTTATTTTTCGGCTTCATCGTTTATTTTTCGGTGTAAGTTCTGCATCCCGTTAGGAACGTCTTTTGAACTTCTTCGCTTTCTATTTCAGCGGTATAAGTTCTGCATCCCCTTAGGAACGTCATTTGAACTTCTTCGCCTTCTATTTCGGCGGTATTTGGCTCTAAATTCCTTTTGGAACGACTTTTGAGCAGAAAACTTACTGCGCTCCCTTAGGAACGACTTTTTGCAGCTTCGGCAAAACATACGCTGTGCTCCCTTTATACGACTTTTTGTAGTTTCGGCATTTTTAGCTCTGCATTCCCTTAGGAACGACTTTTGAGCTTCGACACTTTTTGAGCTTCGTAAGTCTGTGAAGAAGATATTTTTTATTCTGATAGAAGCGAAACTATAACAAGGAATTAAAACTAGATTTACATTGCTTGTTCCTTATTGAAAAACAAAATGACATAGAGCATAAAAGTATTTTAGGGGTAGGATATCGCTCAATAAATGTGCTTTGATTCTGGCACAGTACTGTTGACTGTGTGAGCTTCGGATTCCTCCCTGAACTCCCGTTGCTGTTAGGTGTGCTGGCGCCCTTCTGGCTACTGGCTTCGGGAATAGGTCGGTTCCAGTGGTCGTGGGGGTGGGAGCTGTGGCCAAGAAGCCTGTGAATGGCTAGCCGAAGCTGCAGGATGATTGCCCACATATTCTGGTATGTAGGGAAGTGGCACGAAGCAGTGTGCAAGACCTGCTTCGGCTGATTCTGTCGAGCTTCGGCTTCTGCGATCTCCTTTTGCTTTAGAATGGTGATTTGGCACATTCTTGTGGTATGGCCCTTGTCCTCACCATAGAATAAGCAATAAATCTTCCTGGGTTGATCCCCATATCTTCCTCCGAAGCCCCTGGCGCCTCTTCCCCTTGGAGCTGGCGGCCTGAAAGAGCTTTGCTGTTGCCCCGAAGATTGTGAGGTGTATTGTGGCCTCTAAAGCTAGCTTCCCTTGTCGTCATTCTGACTGGAATTATGGATTGACCTGACATGCCTCGGGTGGATTCTTCCTCCGAAGCCCCTAGTCATCTCTGAGAATCTGTAAGCTTCCTCCCTTCTTTGGCGGAAGTCATTGTCAGCCCGGATGTATTCATCCATCTTCTGAAGCAGCTTCTCCAGGGTTTGTGGGGGCTTCCTGGCAAACTACTGAGCCGTAGGTCCTGGCCAAAGACCCTTAATCATGGCTTCAATGACAATTTCATTGGACACTGTGGGCGCTTGTGCCCTCAATTGCAAGAACCTTCGGACATACGTCTGGAGGTATTCCTCATGGTCTTGCGTGCACTGGAACAAGGCCTAAGCTATGACTCGCTTCGTCTGAAAGCCTTGGAAACTGGTCACCAGCATGTCCTTGAGCTTCTGCCACGACGTGATTGTCCCTGGCCGAAGGGAAGAATACCATGTCTGGGCCACATTCCGGACTGCCATGACGAAGGACTTAGCCATGACAGCTGCATTGCCTCCGTATGAGGATATTGTTGCCTCATAGCTCATCAGAAATTATTTTGGGTCTGAGTGCCCATTGTACATGGGTAGCTAGGGTGGCTTGTAGGATTGTGGCCATGGGATAGCCAGCAATTCTGCTACCAAGGGAGAAGCATCATCAAAAGTAAAGGTATCATGATTAAAATCATCATACCATCCATCCTCGTTGAATAAGCCTTCCTGACGAAGCTCCCTGTGTTGGGGCCTTTGATCTTGTTCATCTTGAGCAAGATGACACACTTCTTCAGTAGCTTCGTCGATCTTCCTTTGAAGATCGGCCAACCTAGCCATCTTCTCCTTCTTCCTTTGTACTTGTTGATGGATGATTTCCATGTCCCTGATCTCTTGGTCTAACTCCTTCTCCTGGAATGTTGGACTGGTGGCATTTCTCTTCTGGCTTCGATCCTCTCGGAGAGAGAGAGTTTCCTGATTTGTGTCTAGTGGCTGCAGCGCAGCAGCCCCTGGCGCTGAAGTTTTCTTCGGCGGCATGACAAAGGTCAGAGCTTGCCGAAGGTGGTCGAATGAGTTCACCGGAGGTGGGCGCCAATGTTGGGGACTTGTTCTCAAATGCAATGAGTTAAGAACAAGGCAACACAAATGTTAATGGTTAACATTCCTTCGTCCTTCTAAGCATTATTTCCCTTAGGATATAATGATCTTCAGACGAAGGTCATGAAGGACGTACCTTCATCATTACAATATATGTATTAATGAAAGAAGAAGCATATGAAATATTAGAGACAACATGAATAATCATATGACATTGTTAATATATCTCCTTTATATTAATATGAATGAACAGAAACAATATTGAATTACATTTATACCTTCGGCTTGACAGAAGGTAAAAGTCCAAGCGTGATGCACAAATGAATACAAGTCAGCGTGAACAGTACGGGGGTACTGTTCATCTATTTATAGGCACAGGGCGCAACCTGTGTAAATTTACATTCATGCCCTTTACATTTACTATTGAATTATGGATAAATCAACGGGGACTAGATAGCCTTTTCCCTTTAAGTCGGTTCCTCTTTCCGCCACTTAGCCGAAGCTGCTTTGCGCGTAGCTTCGGAGAAACACCAGCCTTCGTCACGACCATGCTTTTCACATCGTGTATACTTTTAACCTGAGTCCAATGGTACCTGCTCATACGTTACACTTGGAAAACATTGTTAAATCATGTTTTTGAGGACCTTCGGAAGATGAAGTCCCCCAACAAGTTACTAAGTGTAAGTAAATATCAAACCATAGTAATAATAAATAAAAGTAATAATAAAGTAATCCCAATGTGGTTCAAATGACAAATTGAGTTTTAATTCCATAGATTAATCATGTGAGGCTCCGAGCTGCTCATGACCGTGAGCACGGCTAGTATACCAGTTTTACACTCTACAGAGGTTGCGCATCTTTACCCACAAGTCATGTTACCCATCTGCCAAGAGATGGCCAACCCCATACACCTCTACCGAGGAGGCAAGGCAGGGTAACACTACGAGGCCTTTATAAAGTTTCACTAGCTTCAGAAAACCCGCTATAGTTTATAGGAAGCTCTAGTGCAGGGATCCCTCGCCTGACCACCATCGCAGCAAAATCAACCCAAGGACCTCCCTACACTAACCACTCCCCTACTGCCCTTGCCCCTTTCGGGTAAGGTAGTCATCCACTAGCTTTCCTAATTAATCAGTCAAGGGCGTCCCATACCACCCTTGTGGTAGCACTGTTTCCCCGGGTGGTCGCTCCATGTTCCAATTAACATAATGATCTTAACATAAACAGTAAATAACAACTGATAATAAAAGTGTGATCATGAATAATGTATCTCCATATCCAAAACCACATAAAGCAATAGAAAGTACTACCCAAAAAGTTCAGTGGATTCAAGGTACAAAGATAATCAAACTAGGGTAACCTAAAGGATCCCATCAAAATTAACCTATGCAGATCATTATGATTAATAAGAACATGACTTGGTAAAAAGAAGTGATCAAGGGCACAAGTTGCCTTCAATGAGCTCCTGCTCAGCAACTTCTATCTGCTGAACACCAGGATCCTGAGTAGCTTGCTCGTCTACTCGCATAAATACAAACATACATAGTATAGAAAAAATTAACATCACAACAAACATGTAAACAAAATATAATAATAATCTACACATTAAAATAAGATCCTAAGAACATGAATCATTAATTTTGGAGTTATGGATTTTAAATTATTAATTTTCAAAGGTTTAATGTGCTTGATATATGATTAAGTGAGAAATTAATTTTACTACTGTTTCATGTCAAAACAGAGACTCTAGGTGATAAACAATAATATTACAAAATTTTAGAAACTGGAATGGATCAATTTGGAGTTCACATGAATTTTCTATGATTTATACAAGTTCTAGCAAATATTTTTGCACTAAAAATCTATTTCTAATTTATTTTCTCTGGACTGGGCGCCAAATACTGTGAAGCGCAGGGGTCTCGGGGTAAAAATTCTTCAGACTCAGGGCACTGTTAAGTTAGACTACGGGTTGATTTTCATTTTTCCCGGGGGCTCTTTAACAAAATGCACCCGCGAAGGGGTACGGAGCGCGCTCGGCCGTTCGATCTAAGATGTGCGCACCAGATTAGATCTGACTGCCCGCGAAGAGGTACACGACGTTGTCCGTCCGCTCTGCGATCTACGGTGCAGATTCAATTACCATGGAATTCCCCCGACCCGTCCGATCTAATCCAACGATCGTGATCACACGCCTGAAGGGGTAAGCTGTGATCTAATCGGGACCGTCCGTGCATCAAATGACGGCACCGGATCTATCCTCTATCTTCTGCCAGGGTAAGCACGGCGGCGACCGATCCCGTGGCTGGATTTCCCCCCGGAGACGGTCACCGGCAAACCCAAGCCCTAATCATAACTTCCGACTAGCGCAGCGTAAAATGTAAATTAAGGCGAACCGAGCGGGGTGCATCATACCGTGAATCGGGGTTTGGTGGGTGGTGGCCACGGCGAGGCGCGATCCCAGCGGCGAAATCCACTCCGACGAGAAATTCCCTCCGATCCGGGGTCGCCCAGCTTGTCCCGAAGGCACGGACGGATCACCCGGACGTTGGCGCACCCACACGACCACGTGTAGGGGATGGAACACTGGCGCATAGGAGTTTCACCGGCGGCGGACTTCTTTCCGGGCGGACGCGGTGGTGGTTTGTTGTGGGGTTAATCGACGTGGGCGCGAGTGGGCGAGAGAAGGGGAGGATTTGGTCGCGTGAGCTACATTCTATAGCACAAGGCATCGAGGGCAACAACCGAGCGAATTGGCGGGGCGCAGCCCAATTTTCCCGGCAGCGAGATGGGCAAGTGCGAGGCTGGTAGCGCGGGTCCACCCGTCAGCGGAAAGAGGAGCGACGCGCGCGCGAGTGTATGACTGCCTGATGGGTCCATCAGGTCGGCGTCGAGTTGTGGAACGGGACCTGGGACACGCAGCTGTCAAGGCGGACCCGCTTGTCGGTGCCGTGGTGAGGGATGAAGGCTAGGCCGCGCGGGTGGGGATCCTGGTGGGCCGAAATGAGTAAAAGTGGCCCATCTACTATTTTTTTCCTTTTTCTTTCTTGTTTTCTATTTTATTTCCTTTTGTCTTCCTTTTGTTTTCAAATTCAAAATTTAAATACCTATTCAAATTCAACTTCATAGTAAATTTGTTTCCCTATCACATGTCCAACTTAAACATGACATGGGTGAACTTATTTATTTTTAATATTTATTTTATTAAAGCTGGTGCTTTGTTTTCTCCAAATTTCTAGGATTCCAAATTTAGGTTAAATGCCCATCTCAACTTTAGTGTATTTCTTTTATCATTATCTTCTTGAGTGAATGCACAAACAAATAACCACAGCATGATGCACAAATTATTTTAGGTGTCATTAGTTAATTAATGACTTTTGAGGTATTTGTTCACATGTTATAATAAATGGAGACAAACATATATGTATAAAGCATCTATATTTTCTTTTTATAACATTTGGGTATTACAAATTTTACCCCCCTTAAAAAAAATTTCGTCCTCGAGATTTAGGTAGGGCTAGGAAAAAGATGGGGAAAATCTATTCACGGTTCTTCTTCTGTTTCCCATGTAGCCTCATCTTCTCCATGATGGCTCCATTATACTTTGCAAATTTTTATCACTTTACTCCTTGTGACACGTGTCAAGATATCAAGAATCTTGATAGGATATTCTGTATAAGTCAAATCATCTTGGACAGTAAGATCCTCCATAGGTAGCTGCTCTTCAGGTACCCTGAGGCACTTCTCAATTGTGATACATGGAAGACATCATGTACATCCGCGAGATGATCAGGTAATTCCAGTTGATATGCAGCCTCTCCCACTCGCTTTAGGATTAAGAAGGGTCCAATGAAGCGAGGGGACAACTTTCCTTTGACTTTAAATCTCCTCATACCCCGGATTGGTGACACCTTCAGATATACGTGATCACCCTCCTTAAACTCGAGTAGTCTCCTCCGGGTATCAGCATAACTTTTCTGCCTTGACTGTGCAGTTCTCAAATTCTCCCTTGTTTGATGGACTTGTTCCTCTGCCTCTTGTATAATTTCAGGTCCAAAGAACTGTCTTTCACCAGTTTGATCCCAATACAGTGGAGTCATGCACTTTCTGCCATACAAAGCCTCAAACGGGGACATCTTCAAACTGGCCTGGTAGCTATTATTGTAGGAGAACTCCGCATACGGTAAACTCTTATCCCAGCTACCACCATGTTTAAGAGCACAAGCTCTTAACATAACTTCTAGTACTTGGTTGGTTCTCTCGGTCTGCCCATTAGTTTGAGGATGGTAGGCCGAACTAAAATTCAATCTTGTATCCTAGTACTCGTGCAACTTCTTCCAATACTGTAACACCACGTCCAATCCCTGGACCGACAGTACTTACTCCTGGCAGCTCGCTAGTGTTGGGGACTTGTTCTCAAATGCTTCGAGTTAAGAACAAGGCAACATAAAAAGTGTTAAATGTTAAAGTCCTTCGTCCTTTGAAGCATTATCTCCCTTCGGATATAATGAATTTCGGACGAAGGTTATGAAGGACAAACCTTCATAAGCACAATAAATGATGAAGAAGGATTCATACACAAGATATGAAAAATAATATAAACACTTTAAACATTATTATTAACTTATTTTTATTTGCATTACTGTAACAACAATAACAAATTATAAATATACCTTCGGCTCGAAGGAAAGCAAAGGTACAATCGTGACGCGAAAGTAAAATGCCAAGTCAGCGTGAACAGTACGGGAGCACTGTTCATCTATTTATAGGTACGGGACACAGCCCATGTAAAATTACACCCATGCCCTTTACATTTGCTAATAACTCTATAGCAATCCATCGGGGTCTAAATAGCGTTTTCCCTTTTAAGTCGGTTTCTTTTTCTGCTATCACGCCGAAGCTCCCCTGCGCATAGCTTCGGTTCTGCGCCATCCTTCATACTCTTTGTGCATCTTCACGCTGTGGTTTTGATTTAAGTCCGAAGGTACCTGTTTACACATTATACTCCAGAGACATTGTTAAATCATGTTTTTGAGGACCTTCGGAAGCCGAAGGCCCCCAACAGTAGCCCCTCGCAATATTAATTTGTTAGATTGATAAATTCAGATTGCGACATGGACGAAGGCCTTAAGCCGAAGGTCCGAAAAAACACCTTCCCTTTGCTAGAATAGCAACAATCATTGACAAGCGGGACCCTCCAGTTTTCAACGCACTAGGCGTATAAATAAGGGCTCACCACGGGTTCATTTGGCATGCTTTCTTGCCATCTGCTCTTGCTCACCCAACTTTTAGCCCTTGCGCACCAACACTTGCTTGGCTTTTAAAATTTTTAAGCTTCGGTTTCGAGAGCACTTTCTCAGCATTTTCGAAGATGTCTGAAGATAAGAAAGCTATCGCTGAATCGAAGCTGAGCCTTTCTGAGGAGATGAATCTCGACTTTCTTGAATCAATAGCAAAGACAAATACAGAGAAGATTACTAGGGAGATTTTAGAGGGTTTGTCTGAAGATACTGGTGACAGTGACAACTATGATGTGGAAAGTGGTGGTGAAGATTCCGAAGATCGACCTTGGCGACCAAGCCATGCAGTTTTTGGAAAATCAAGCATTAAACAATGCCATCTTGTCAATATGAGGGGTAGATATTTTCGGGATTTATCTATTGTGAGGGCTGACGAAGGAGAGAAAACTTGTTCGACTCCCGAGGAGAATGAAGTCGTGATATTCCGAAGTTTCTTCAAGGCTGGACTTCGGTTTCCTTTGAGCAGTTTCATGGTAGAAGTTTTGAAGATATTTGAAATCTGCCTCCATCAAATTACTCCCGAAGCAATCATAAGGATGGGAATCTTTGTATGGGCCGTGAAGAGCCAAGGTTTGGAGCCAAATGCAAAAAGTTTCTGTAGTATGCATGAGTTATTATATGAGACGAAACCATGGGGTAAAGAGCAATATCATAACAATTTTGGTTGTTATAGCTTCGGTGCCCGCTCTGGGTCAAGCTGTCCCGTGCCAACTTTTCGAAAGAGATGGCCTGGGGACTGGATGAAGGAATGGTTTTATGTGAAAAACGACTTGAAGACGCGAGAAGATATTAAAGGTATCATCATGCGCCCCATCTGGAAGCGTTTTGGCCTTCGGAAACCGAAGGTGGATATTGACAAAGCAGCCGAAGAATGCCGGAGAGCCTTCAGTGTAGTTTGCTCTTTCATCGGGACGAGGGATTTGATCCAGGAACACATTGCCTTCAGAGTATGGCCACTTGTAGAAAAGTGGGAAATGCCAAAGGAAACCATCAGCAAACCTGACGAAGGTGGACTAGTTAGATTAAAATACACCTTCAGATATGGAGATAAGTTTGTTGAGCCAGATGATGATTGGTTGAAATGTATTGAGGCCACAAGCGATGAACTGCTTGGACCATACTCGAAGGCAGAAGATACTGCACTGTCTGCGGCCTTCGGAGGCCGGAAGAAGAAAAGACTCCATCGAGTATTTGATGCCATTGGGTTCGTCTATCTTGACTACCGTTACCCAACGCGGGGTCAAAAAAGGAAAGATACGGCTTCTGTGAAGGAAGCTGCTTCAGCCGCTCCTAGTGAGCCATCACCGAAGAGGAAAAAGATGAAGGTTCTTACGCATCGGCCACGCTATATTGAACCGGCCACAATGCCTGAGTTTGTCGGTGAGAGCTCTTCGGCCACCGAAGCCAAGGAGCCGACTCCCCTGCCGAATATTGAAGAGCCGGCCATAATGCCGGAAATGGAGAAAATAGAAGAACCGAGGGCTGAAGAAACAAAGACATCGGAAATTTTAAGTCCTTCAGCAAAAGTTGAGGTGCCAACACCAATGCCGAGGGCACAAAATGACCTTTCAACAACTCCCAAGAGGAAAAGAATGGTTAACGTGCTAGATGTGCTGGAAACGATAAAATCTTCAAGCTCTACCTCGAAGATAGTTGTCGAAGCTCCAAAGACACAAATTGAGGCCGAAGCTGTCAAAAGTCAAGCGGAAACTGAAACTGGGCTTTCAGAGCCTACCAAGAGAGAATTCTTGGAAATTGAAAAAGAAACGGAAAAAAGAATCTGCAGAGGAAATTTTATCTGAGAAAATCGCCACACCTATTCCTGAAGCATCTTCTGAAGCTTTTGACTATGTCTTACGTCATGCTTCGGGTAAAAATCTGACCGAAAAAGAAAAGAGAGAAGCTCAGTTCTATGCACAAAAATTGAAATATCCAAAAGGGGTGCTGATATTCAACGACAGCGGAGAAGAAGACTTCTTGTATTGTCTCCCTTATAGCAAGGAGATTTCTGTCTGTCGGGAGATGAGCAAGAGCTTCGGATTCCCAACATTAGAAGACGGGCTCTCGGTGTTGTCAAAAAACGAGCTGGCCGACAGCTTAGCGTACAATAGTTTAAAGGTGAAAAAATGAGATCTTTGTATTATTCCTTGAAACCAAATTTTTTCATTTGCTTGAACTTGTTAACGCATTTTTTTGTAGGGCCTTATACTTAGTAATGCCCTCAGGGCACAAAAAGATGTCGAAGACGAAGGGTGTACCATAGCCTTGAGCAACCTTCGTTCCGAAGTAATTGAACTAAGGAACGAAGGTCTCGAAAAAGATAAAATATTACATTCGTTGGTGAATAAAATAAAAGAAATCGAAGCTGCTTTCAAAGCTCAAGCTGAGGCTCAAAAGCGCGAAGTTGAGGATCTTCGAAAACAGCTAGCCAGAGCTAAAGAAGAATGCACAGTTGAAGAAACAAAACGAGAAATTAGTGATCAATGGGCAAATCATCTAGAGAAAAACGTTGAAGAGCTTCGTGCATCCAAGAAAAGGTGTTATGAAAAATCCATAGAATGTGTTAAGAAAATAAGAACCAGCTTCGCCAGCGTTGGCGCGTTCTCAAGTGAAGAAAATTTCATAAGGGGCGACCCCGAGGGCCCAATTGGATGGATCAGCCATGAAGCTGAAGCTTTTGAAGAAGTCTTGAATAGCCGTGGAGACATATGTGCCTTCTCGGGTGCTAGGGGGATTGCCACTGTTTTGGAGAAAAAAGGCTGCGATCACGTGAAATCCTTGGCACAGACCGAAACCGATTTATCTTCTGAAGACATAAAAGACCCTTCGGCCGAGGCAAGTTTGGTTGGTGGAAAATTTTTCACCGACATCTGGGAAAATGGTGGCCGGGAGATGGCTCAAGAAATTATACGGAGAAGCGAAAAAGGTATTCATGACGCTAGAAAAGTAGCAGAGGCCGCTGAGAAAAGTGCGGATCTCGAAGGGCGAATAGGTATTAACTACTAGTTTTTGGCTTTTTGTTGTAACTTTTTGATTTCGAACTTGTTTACACTTTGTAACATAGCCGCACTTTCTCCTCCCTCAGGGCCCGCCGAGCCATTAGCGGACCCCAACGTAAAGGGGGATGACGATATTAGAAAAATGGCCGAAGCTATCATGGACAAAGTTGTTGATCAACAACTAAACGAAGCCGCAGAAGTAGTTCTAAGGGAAGATCAGATGTTATTGTAAAAACATTTGGAATGTAATATTTGTTGAACAATATGTGTAATATTTTGTAACTTTGAATGTAATATATAAGCTATTTATGGTTCAATTCTTTACGATGCATGAAACTTTACATACATACCGTTTTTGAGCCTTCGGCGAAAAAACACCTTCCCTTCTTTTCATGCTTCGTAAATAATATCCGTATTTTCATAAAAACATCCAATCTTCGTAAAATCAGTAACCAATAGATCTTTTCATTTCAGAGTTTGACGAAGGTATGCCTCTTCAATAATTATTTTTGTGCCTTGGCACTGTTTCTTCGAAACAATCTCTAAATATCAACATTGAACCCCCTTCTTGCATCATTGATGCAATATGATGTATGATGTTATGCTATGCACATGATGTGATGATGTAATGTTATGAAAAATGATATTTGCCGAAGATCGACGTTTATTTTTCACTGTAAGCCTCCCTTAGGAGCTTCTTCGCCTTTTACTTCAGCGGAATCATCGTTTATTTTTCGTTGTAAGCCTCCCTTAGGAGCTTCTTCGCCTTTTACTTCAGCGGAATCAGCGTTTATTTTTCGCTGTAAGCCTCCCTTAGGAGCTTCTTCGCCTTTTACTTCAGCGGAATCAGCGTTTATTTTTCGCTGTAAGCCTCCCTTAGGAGCTTCTTCGCCTTTTACTTCAGCGGAATCAGCGTTTATTTTTCGCTGTAAGCTCTGCATTCCCTTCGGAACGACTTTTGAGCAGAAAACTTACGCTGCGCTCCCTTAGGAACGACTTTTTGTTATTTCGGAGGTTCTCCCTGTAACCATAAGTTCTTATGCATCAGCAACTTTTTGGACTCCGTTATTCTGTGGAGAAAGTATATTTGTACTATGGCAAAGGCGAAGCTATTACAAGAAATTGAAAACGACAAAAAAACATTTAGACTTTCAATAATTGTTCCTTATTAAAAAGAAAATGATACTGAATGTAAAAACTGCTGCCGAGGTAGGATATTTGTTAGTAAATGTGCTTCAATTCTGGCACAGTACTATTGACTGTGCGAGCTTCGGACTCTTCTCTGAAGTCTCGTTGGTGTTGAGTATGCTGACTCCCTTCTGGCTGCTGGCCTCGTTGCATTGGTGGTGGAGGTGGAGGTTGTTGCCAAGATGCCTGAGATTGACTTGCCGAAGCAACAGAAGCTGCAGGGTGGTTGCCCACATACTCTAGGATATAAGGCGAGTGGTACGAAGCAGTATGCATAACTTGCTTCGGCTGGGTCTGTTGGGCTGCAGCTTCTGCTATTTTCTTTTGTTTTTGGATGGTGACATGGCACATCCTGGTGTTGTGGCCCTTGTCCTCACCACAGAATAGACAATAAATTTTCCTGGGCTGATCCCCAAATCTTCCTCTGAAGCCCCTGGCACCTCTGCCCCTTGGAGCTGGAGGCCGAGGATAGCTCTGCTGCTGCCCCGAAGCCTGGGAGGAATATTGCGGCCTCTGCTGCTGGCTTCCCCTGTCATCATTCTGAGTGGAATGAATCGATCTGACATGTCTAGGATGAATTCTCCCTCTGAAGCCCCTGGCTATTTCAGAGAACCTGTAAGCTTCCTCCCTTCTCTGTCGAAAGTCATTGTCAGCGCGGATGTATTCATCCATCTTCTGAAGCAGTTTCTCCAAAGTCTGAGGGGGCTTCCTGGCAAAGTATTGGGCTGAAGGTCCCGGCCGAAGCCCCTTAATCATGGCCTCAATGACAATTTCATTGGGCACTGTTGGCGCTTGTGCCCTCAGGCGTAAGAACCTTCGGGCATACGCCTGAAGATATTCTTCATGGTCTTGGGTGCACTGGAATAAGGCTTGAGCGGTGACCGGCTTCGTTTGAAACCCTTGGAAACTGGTGATCAGCATATCCTTTAGCTTCTGCCATGATGTGATTGTTCCTGGCCGAAGGGAGGAGTACCAGGTTTGTGCAACATTCTTGACGGCCATGACGAAAGACTTCGCCATGACTGCAGTATTGCCACCATAGGAAGATATCGTTGCTTCGTAGCTCATTAGAAACTGCTTTGGATCCGAGTGTCCGTCGTACATGGGGAGTTGAGGTGGCTTGTAAGACGGAGGCCAAGGTGTAGCCTGCAGTTCTGCTGACAGAGGAGAAGCATCATCAAAAGCAAAATTTCCATGATGGAAATTCTCATACCAGTCATCCTCGTTGAAGAAGCCCTCTTGATGAAGCTCTCTGTGTTGAGGCCTTCGGTTCTGCTCATCTTGAGTAAGATGGCGAACTTCTTCAGAGGCTTCGTCTATCTGCCTTTGCAGGTCAGCCAACCTATCCATCTTTTCCTTCTTCCTTTGCACCTGCTGATGGAGCATCTCCATATTTCTGATCTCTTGGTCCAAGTCGTCCTCCTGAGGCGTTGGACTGGTGGCCTTCCTCTTCTGGCTTCGGCCCTCCCGAAGAGAGAGGGTCTCCTGGTTGGGGTCCAGCGGCTGCAGAGCGGCAGCCCCTGTTGCTGAAGCTTTCTTTGGCGGCATGACGAAGGTCTATGCTTGCCGAAGGTGTTCGAAACTCAAAAAGTGGAAGTGAGTTCACCGGAGGTGGGCGCCAATGTTGGGGACTTGTTCTCAAATGCTTCGAGTTAAGAACAAGACAACATAAAAAGTGTTAAATGTTAAAGTCCTTCGTCCTTTGAAGCATTATCTTTCTTCGGATATAATGAATTTCGGACGAAGGTTATTAAGGACAAACCTTCATAAGCACAATAAATGATGAAGAAGGATTCATACACAAGATATGAAAAATAATATAAACAATTTAAACATTATTATTAACTTATTTTTATTTGCATTACTGTAACAAAAATAACAAATTATAAATATACCTTCGGCTCGAAGGAAAGCAAAGGTACAATCGTGACGCGAAAGTAAAATGCCAAGTCAGCATGAACAGTACGGGAGCACTGTTCATCTATTTATAGGTACGGGACACAGCCCATGTAAAATTACACCCATGCCCTTTACATTTGCTAATAACTCTATAGCAATCCAATAGGGTCTAAATAGCCTTTTCCCTTTTAAGTCGGTTTCTTTTTCTGCTATTACGCCGAAGCTCCCCTGCGCATAGCTTCGGTTCTGCGCCATCCTTCATACTCTTTGTGCATCTTCACGCTGTGGTTTTGATTTAAGTCCGAAGGTACCTGTTTACACATTATACTCTAGAGACATTGTTAAATCATGTTTTTGAGGACCTTCGGAAGCCGAAGGCCCCCAACAGCTAGGATCATATATTGTCTCCACAGACCAACACGAGTCTTTTGTGCGCACTTTGTCCTCACTCATGCGCACCCGAGAAAACTTCTCGGTCGGTCACCCATCCCAAATTGCTCCAAGCCAAGCACGCTTAACTTGGAGGTTCTTTTGAGATAGGCTTCTAAAAAAGAAGATGCACCTTGTTTGTATGATTACACAATTAATTATATTAAGCCTTGGGCCAGGAAATCGTCATCCTATGGGCCAGGATATCACAATCCACCCCCCTTAGAAGACCGACGTCCTTGTCGGTCAACCCCAATCCAGGAACCTCCCCTCTTAGCCAAGTATGTGTGTCTAGTGTCGTCATATGCCATGCCATGTGACCACTCCGGGCCCACAGGAAATCACCATCCCAGGGGCCAAGATATCACAATCCACCCCCTTAGAAGACTGACGTCCTCGTCGGTCAACCCTAATCCAGGAACCTCCCCTCTTAGCCAAGCCTGTGTGTCTAGTGTCGTCATACCTTGTGACCACTCCGGGCACACATGCGCCATGCGCCATATACCCAAACCCCCTAGCCTACACACGCCCGTGAAACTTCGAGAGTCGGCTCTGATACCACTTGTAACACGCCGTCCAATCCCTAGACCGGCGGTACTTACTCTTGGCAGCTCTCTAGGATCATATATCGTCCCCACAGACCAACACGGGTCTTTTGTGCGCACTTTGTCCTGACTCATGCGCACCCGAGAAAACTTCCCGGTCGGTCACCCATCCCAAATTGCTCCAAGCCTAGCACGCTTAACTTGGAGGTTCTTTCGAGACAGGCTTCCGAAAAGGAAGATGCACCTTGTTGGTATGGATACTCTATTACTTCTATTAAGCCTTGGGCCAGAAAATCACCATCCAAGGGGCCAGGATATCACAAATACTGAGAAGTAAACTATGATCCCCGGTCTAACATAGTCTTCTTTGGCACACCATGTAAGCATACAATCCATGCCATGTACAACTCTGCTAGCTTGGCTCCTGAATATGTGGTCTTCACTGGAATAAAGTGGGCTACTTTAGTTAGCCTGCCCACAATCACCTATATTGAGTCATACCCAGCAGATGTGTAGGGTAGTCCCACAATGAAGTCCATGCCAATCTCTTCCCATTTCCACTCAGGTATCTTAAGCGGGTGCAGTAAACCAGCAGGTCTTTGATGTTCCGCTTTCACCCTCTAGCAAAGATCACATAGTGCAACATGTGAAGGAACATCCTTCTTTAGTCCATACCACCAATACTTCTGCTTCAAGTCCTGGTACATCTTGGTACTACCAGGGTGGATGGAGTAAACTGAGTTATGTGCCTCCTTCAATATGGTTTTGTCGGCGTTTCGACCTCGGGGGGTCCCTGGACCGACGAGTAAATTGTCACTGCGTGTCCCAGCCCAGATGGGTCAGCGCGAGACGGAACACAAGGGGGAAAACAGTAAGGGGAAACCACGACCTCGTGTTGTCCTGCTCCCAGGGCAGATGTGCCTGCAGTAGGGGGTTACAAGCGTTCGCGAGGGAGAGAGAGAGAGGGCGCGAGCCTTGTGCGTCGGCCCGTTCTCCCGCGCGGCCACCCTCTCATACGAGAGCCCTGGACCTTCCTTTTATAGATGTAAGGAGAGGGCCCAGGTGTACAATGGGGGGTGTAGCAATGTGCTAACGTGTCTAGCAAAGGGGAGCCAGAGCCCTATGTACATGCTGATGTGGCTGTCAGAGAGGTGTTGCTGCCCTGTTCGTGTGATGTCGTGGCCGTCAGAGGAGCGCTTGAGCCCTGTGGAAGTACAGCTGTCGGGGCTGTTGGATCCTTGTTGACGTCTCCTTGCTTCCATAAGGGGCTGAGAACCGCCGGCGTCATGGAGCACGCGGGGTGCCATCATTACCTGTTTTACCGGGGCGAGCCAGATGGGACGCCGGTCTTGTTCCCCATAGCCTGAGCTAGCTAGGGGTAGGGTAATGATGGCCCCCCTGTGACGTGGTCGGTCCGAGCCCAAGGTCGGGCGAGGCGGTGACTCCTCCGAGGTCGAGGCTGAGTCCGAGCCCTGGGGTCGGGCGAGGCAGAGACCGTCTTCCGGAGTCGAGGCTGAGTCCGAGCCCTGGGGTCGGGCGAGGCGGAGACCGTCTTCCAAGGTCGAGGTGGAGTCCGAGCCCTGGGGTCGGGCGAGGCGGAGACCGTCTTCCGAGGTCGAGGTTGAGTCCGAGCCCTGGGTTCGAGCGAGGCGGAGACCGTCTTCCGAGGTCGAGGTTGAGTCCGAGCCCTAGGGTCAGGCGAGGCGGAGACCGTCTTCCAAGGTCGAGGCTGAGTCCGAGCCCTGGGGTCGGGTGAGGCGGAGACCATCTTCCGAGGCCGAGACGGGGGCCGAGCCCTGGGGTCGGGCGAGGTGGAGCTTCCTATGGCGCCCGAGGCTGGACTTAGTTGTTGTCGGCCTCACTCTGGCGAGTGGCACAGCAGTCGGAGCAGGGCAGGCGGTGCTGTTTTCCTGTCAGGTCAGTCAGTGGAGCGGCGAAGTGACTGCGGTCACTTCGGCCTTGTCGATTGAGGAGCGTGCGTCAGGATAAGGTGTCAGGCGATCCTTGCATTGAATGCTCCGGCGATACGGTCGGTTGGCATGGCGATCTGGCCAAGGTTGCTTCTCCGCGAAGCCTGCCCGAGCTGGGCCTTGGGCAAGTCGAAGGTGCGCCCGTTGCTTGAGGAGACCCTCGGGCGAGGCGTGAATCTGCCTTGGTCTACTGTTCTTGCCCGAGGCTGGGCTCGGGCGAGACGAGATCGTGTCCCTTGAGTGGACGGAGCCTTGACCGGAATCGCGCCCATCAGGCCTTTGCAGCTTTGTGCTGATGGGGGTTACCAGCTGAGATTAGCAGTCTTGGGGGTACCCCTAATTATGGTCCCCGAGAGTAGCCCCCGAGCCTCAAAGGGAGTGTTAGTACTCGCTTGGAGGCTTTTGTCGCACTTTTTTGCAAGGGGACCGGCCTTTCTCGGTTGCATTTTGTTCCGGTGGGTGCGCGCGAGCGCACCACCGGGTGTAGCCCCCGAGGCCTCGGAGGAGTGGCTTGACTCCTTCGAGGTCTTAATGCCTTTCGTGATGCCTCAGCCTGTCTGGTTGTTCCCTCATGCAAACTGGTCGTTGCCCGGGTGCATAGTAAGGTTCCAAGTTCTCGGGCTGGTATGTTGACGCTGTCAACGGTTTGGCCGGAGCCGGGTTTGCGAGAGCAGCCCCCGAGCCTCTGCATAGAGCGAGAGGACGGTCAATGACTGACTCGGCTTTTATCATACGCCCCTTCGTCGCCTTTCCATAAGGAGGGGGGGAGAGCGCCATGTTGCCCTCGGAGGGCGCCGAACATGGTGTCTCTAGTGAGTTGCTAACGGGTGATCCGAGTGGACGTCCGTGCCCCGTTCGATAAGGGTCGGCTAGTGGCCCAGAGGCGCGCTCCAAAAGTACCTGCAGGTGATTTGCCGGACCCGGTCCCGTTTGATAGGGTCCGAGGGCTCGATGCCTCCCTCTGATGGGATTCCGTTACAGAATCGCTCCTGCTGGTCTCGGAAATGTCCTAGGGTACCTCAGGAGCGTAGCCCGAGCCTCGGCCATGTATCGGACGTACCTAGAGTCATCCCTCGCTCTGCGTGCTCTGAGGCGGCTGTCGAACCCTTCGGGGGCCAGCCTACGAACCCCTGATCAGTAGTGGGCGCGGAGCCCGAGTGGCCTGAGGCGGCTGTCGAACCCTTCCAAGGGGCCAGCCTTCAAACCTCTAACCAGTAGTGGGCGCGGAGCCCGAGTGCTCTGAGGCGGCTGTCGAACCCTTCCGAGGGGCCAGCCTTCGAACCTCTGATCAGTAGGGGGGCTCGGGGCCCGCTTCCTTCACGGAGAAGGATCCCTTTCGGAGTATCCCCTTTCCCGATCCCTGTAGCAAGAGAGAGAAAGGGGAAGAGGAAAAGGATACGAAATTGAATGACGTGGCGCACCTTTTTTGACGCGGTCATTATGGTGGAGGTGAAGCGTCCCCCGCTTCGCCTGCCAAAGGTGTCGCCTGCCCTGCCGCAGAGTTAATGCGACGGGACGAGTGTTTTGCGGGGCAACCGTTGTGCATGCACGGGCCGTTCGAGGAACGGAACACGGGCGCGTCGTCTTCATGCCGTGGGAGAGGGTTCTCTCACTGTCCCAGGAGGGGACGTGAGCCTGCAGCCGATTTGATCGCCGCTTCCGCTCGCTTGCTGCCACCATTACTGTCGGCCCACTTCTGGCCATATCGACTGTCGCGCCTTCTCCCGCGGCTGACTGATCCATGACCGATGTGCTCGGTTGGCACTGTTGGGCCATGCGCAGGGTTGCCTCGAGTCGCGGCACCGGTTCCACAGTCGAGAAGGCGTGGTACTGGCGCAAGTGGCGGTGCAGTTTCTCGCACGTAGTAACCAGCGCGCCGGTTACATGACGTGTGGGCCTAGGCCTCCATGCTGGACGCGTCGAAGTCGAAAGGGTGCGCCCCCTTAGTGCAGTTGCATGCCGCCTGCATGGTTGTCCGCCCTTTCACCCGCTGGTCTGGGCGAAAGTGGAGGAGTGCTTGTAACCACTGGGCAGTTACGTGCTCCGCGCGTGGCGGTTTGGCTTCTTCTGTCCTGGGCCAGCTTGCATGACGCGTGGGACCCAGCCCCCGTGTCGCAGGGGGAGGACCTCGGAGCGTGTTGGTGAAGACTCAGTCCGCGACGGCTGAGGACACAAGTGGGGAGAGTCGCCTTTAAAAAGGGGGCGACCCCCTTGGATGGCAGCCATGCCTTTGCACTCCCCTCATGCATTGCCCCCTTCCACCTTCCGAGCCCCTGGATGGGGAGCGCCCGTGTTGCTTTCGTCTTGCTGCTGTTGGAGGAGCGCAACTTCGCGGAAGTTGGTACCTTTCAGCCATCGCTCGGCTTCAAGGATTTTCAGCAGGCAGCCCAGCTGCATCCCCTCGCCGATGGTCACCCAAGATGGTGACCACTAGTTTGATGGTGGGGAGAAGCAAGCCAGGCTGCGGCCTCTGCCCCGCCCTCAGCTTCAAGGATCTTCATCATCCTTGCTGGGGCGGAGGCCGGGCTGAGCCGGGACCTGCCTTCGCGTGGGCCGGCGTCCCGCTTCTTCCTCCAGCTTCTAGGGGTGGAAATCATCCTCCAGCTCTGCAGAGGAGGCGCCCTCCAGCCATGCCGGGGAAGGCGAACTGTTGCTGCCCAGCCCAGGGTGCAACATTCCGTCCTTTGTCTGGGCGACGGTGGCCAGCCGCACCGGGGGGTCTCCCAACACGTTGTACGCCGCGAGGGCGACACTCGTGTTCTGGGACGGTCCCATTCTCGTTTTCATGACGAGGACGGGAGTGAGGACCTGCCGGTGCGCTTTGGGGCGGCCGGCGCCCGCTGGTGCGGTGTTGGTGGGCAGGTGGACGTCACCGTCAGTGCTGAGGTGGTGGCAGCTGGAGAAAGCTTCTCCGCCGATGAGACCGTCAGCGCCACCCACGGACCGACCTCCGGCTCTTTGGCTTTAATATCTGGTTCTCGTCCCTTGCGAGGGGACACGAACGAGAGCCTTCCAGCGGTAGCGTCCGTCCTGGGACAGTCGCTGCTGCTGCAGAGGTCGCCGGCGAGTCACCCGAAGTTTGTCGTCCCGCAGGCTCTCCGATGTGGAGGTTGTTCATACCCGTGGGAGTGGAACCGGAGTTCCGTTTGTAATGGCACCTTGAGTGTCGGTGTTTGTTCATTGTGGCTGTCGGGGCCTGAACGTCTATGTATTTGGGCGTAAAGCCGTGTTTTTTCCTCATTTCGAGCACTAGAACTCGCCTGTCGGCTAGGTGAACCACTCGACCAAGTGTGAGTGGCCCTGTGCGGAAGGTAACGAGTGAGGTATCCATATCTCGGAGGCATAGGAGTCCCTCGGCTCGGTCGGCCTTGCCGCCCGAGGCTTCTCTTGCTCAGTTTAAAGAAACCCTCGGCCGCTCTGCGATGAGCCAGAGGCGGAGTTGGCTCGAAAAGAAGCTTCGTCGGCCGGAGCCTGGCTGGGCTGTCCACTGGCGGGACCAACGCCGGAGTCGGGTTGTCGAGGCCATGAGCCGGGCTGATGTCCTCGGGGGACAGCTGGCTGAGGCTACGGAGCGGCCGGTCGAGCCTTCTGCTCGGGCCGGGTTCCTGGAGGAGACCCCCGCGATGATGGCCCAGGCACGGTGCTGACATCCTCCTTCGAGGTGGAGATCCTCCGACCGTGTCGCCGTCCGAGGCTGGGTCGGATTCTGCCGAAGGTGGAGTCGATACCGAGGGTGCTGCTGCTCCCCCTATTGATGTCTGAACCTGCAGGAACAATTTATCTGTAGTGTGCGTATGTTTTTTGCGGCCGTCGAGGCCCAAACATACCGTCGTCGTGTTGTAAAGCTGCGTTTCTTTTCCCCTTGTTTCGAGTATTAGGACTTATTTGTCGGTAACAGAATTGTTTATCCGAGCGAGTTACTTTTCATGGAAGGTGATAAGTGAGGTATCCGTATCCCGGAGGCGTAGGAGTTCCTTGGCTGGGTCAGCCTTGCCGCTTACGTGTACTCTTACTCGTCCGTAGGATTCGGTTATCGGTATAGTCGAGAAGGCACGAAAAATTGTTTCGGCAGAAGAGTTTTCGAGCGTTAAGACTTGTTCGGTCAGCGGAATCGCTTATCCGAGCGTGAGTTACTTATCGCAGAAGGTGGGAGTCCCTCGGCTCGGTCGGCCTTGCTGCTTACGTGTACTCCATCGTTTTCAGGATCCCACTATCGAAGTAGTCGAAAAGCACGAAAGATGTTCTGGCAGAAAGACTTTTTCCGAGGAAAATTTTGACGCAGAGGGGGTTCCCCCTTCTAGCCCCCGAGGGAGGGTCGGGCTTTGCCGAGGCAAGGCTGACCCTTCCTTGATGGTTAGACTTTATTTGTGTATGTAAACGAGGTATATGAATGACTTGAAAACATCTTAAGGGTAGAAGCGACGTAGCTGTCGGATGTTCCAAGCGTTGCTGTAGACCTCGCCTTGACTGTTGGCCAACTTGTATGTTCTGGGCTTCAAAATCTTGGCGATGATGAACGGCCCTTCCTAGGGAGGCGTGAGCTTGTGGCGCCCTCGGGCGTCTTGTCGTAGCCGAAGCACCAAGTCGCCCACCTGGAGGTCTCGGGATCGAACCCCTCGGGCGTGGTAGCGTCGCAGGGACTGCTGGTACCGCGCCGAGTGTAGTAAGGCCATGTCCCGAGCCTCTTTCAGCTGGTCCAGTGAGTCTTCTCGGTTGGTCTGGTTGCTTCGGGCGTCGTATGTCCTCATCTTCGGGGAGTCGTATTCTAAGTCTGTGGGCAAGATAGCCTCGGCCCCATAGACTAGAAAAAACGGTGTGAAGCCCGTGGCTCGGCTTGGCGTCGTCCTCAGACTCCAGACCACCGAGGGGAGTTCCTTCATCCATCGCCTGCCGAATTTGTTGAGGTCGTTGTAGATCCTTGGCTTGAGTCCCTCTAGAATCATGCCGTTGGCACGCTCTACCTGCCCATTCGTCATGGGGTGAGCTACGGCGGCCTAGTCCACCCGGATGTGGTGGTCCTCGCAGAAGTCCAGGAACTTTCTGCAAGTGACCTGGGTGCCGTTGTCGGTGATGATGGAGTTCGGGACCCCAAAGCGATGGATGATGTTGGTGAAGAACGCCACCGCCTGTTCGGACCTGATGTTGTTTAGGGGTCTGACCTCGATCCACTTGGAGAATTTGTCGATGGAGACGAGTAGGTGCGTGTAGCCCCCGGGTGCCTTCTGCAAGGGACCGACGAGGTCCAAACCCCACATAGCAAATGGCCAGGTGATGGGTATTGTTTGCAGAGCCTGAGCGGGTAGATGCGTCTGCCTTGCATAGAATTGACACCCTTGGCAGGTGCGTACAATCCTAGTGGCGTCGGCCACCGCGGTTGGCCAGTAGAAACCCTGTCGGAAGGCGTTTCCAACGAGGGCTCGAGGTGCTGCGTGGTGGCCGCAAGCCCCCGAGTGTATTTCTTGTAATAGCTCCTGACCTTCGGCGATGGATATGCATCGCTGGAGGATGCCTGAGGGGCTGCGGTGGTAGAGCTCCTTTCCGTCACCCAGCAAGACGAACGACTTGGCGCACCGCGCTAGTCGCCGAGCTTCGGCTCTATCGAGGGGTAGCTCTCCTTGGTGGAGATACTGCAGGTACGGGGTCTGCCAGTTTCGATTAGGCGGGACCCCATTCCACTCTTCCTCGACGCGCAGTGCCTCACCCTCGGGGGCCGAGGGTGCCTCGGGCTGAGCCGAGGACGCCTTGGGCAGGGCCGAGACCTTCTCGGGCTCGGGCGTGTCGTCGGTCTTGACTGAGGGTTGATGTAGGTCTCGGGAGAAGACGTCCGGAGGAACCGTTGTCTGCCCCGAGGCTATCTTAGCCAGCTTGTCCGCAGTCTCGTTGTATCGTCGGGCGATGTGGTTGAGCTCGAGCCCGTAGAACTTGTCCTCCAGGCGCTGAACCTCATCGCAGTAGGCTTCCATCTTCGGGTCGCGGCAGTGGGAGTTCTTCATGACTTGGTGGATGACAAGCTGCGAGTCGCCACGAGCGTTGAGGCGCCAGACCTCTAGCTCGATGGTGATGTGCAACCCGTTAACTAGAGCCTCATACTCGGCCACGTTGTTGGATGCCGGGAAATGGAGGCGCAACACGTAGAGGATGTGCTTCTCGAGGGGTGAGATGAAGAGCAGGCCCGCGCCCGCTCCTGTCTTCATCAGCGACCCATCAAAAAACATGGTCCAGAGTTCCGGTTGGATCGGAGCTGCTGGAAGCTGGGTGTCGACCCATTCAGCCACAAAGTCTGCGAGGACTTGGGACTTGATGGCCTTCCGAGGGGCGAACGAGATTGTCTCGCCCATGATCTCCACCGCCCACTTTGCAATCCTACCCGAGGCCTCTCGGCACTGGATGATCTCTCACAGGGGGAAGGATGACACCACAGTCACCGGATGAGACTCGAAGTAGTGTCGCAACTTTCGCCGCGTCAGAATTACTACGTACAATAGCTTCTGGATTTGTGGGTAGCGGATTTTGGTCTCGGACAGTACTTCACTGATGAAGTAGACCGACCTCTGGACGGGCAATGCATGCCCCCTCTTCTCGTCTCTCGACCATGATCACGGCGCTGACCACCTGAGTGGTAGCGGCGACGTAGATCAAGAGGGCTTCTCCGGCAGCGGGGGGCACCAATGGGCGCGTTTGTAAGGAGCGCTTTTAGGTTCCCGAGGGCTTCCTCGGCCTCGGGGGTCCAAGTGAAGCGCTTGGTCTTCCTTAAGAGGCGGTACAGAGGTAGGCCTCTTTCGCCGAGGCGCGAGATGAAACGGCTCAGAGCCGCAAGGCATCCCATGACCCTCTGTACTCCTTTCAAGTCCTTGATGGGCCCCATGTTGGTGATGGCCGCAATTTTCTCCGGGTTGGCCTCGATGCCCCGCTCGGAGACGATGAACCCCAAGAGCATGCCTCGGGGGACTCCGAAGACACACTTCTCGGGATTGAGTTTTACGCCTTTCGCCTTGAGACACTTGAATGTCGTTTCAAGGTCAGAGAGGAGGTCGGAGGCTTTCCTCGTCTTGACTACGATGTCATCGACGTAAGCCTCGACCGTTCGACCAATGTGCTCTCCGAACACGTGGTTCATGCACCTTTGGTATGTCGCACCCGCGTTCCTCAAACCGAATGGCATAGTAACGTAGCAGTACATGCCAAAAGGTGTGATGAAAGAAGTCGTGAGCTGGTCGGACTCTTTCATCCTGATTTGGTGATACCCTGAGTAGGCATCGAGGAAAGACAGGGTTTCGCACCCAGCAGTGGAATCCAAGATTTGATCGATGCGAGGCAGAGGGTAGGGAACTTTCGAACATGCTTTGTTTAGACCAGTGTAGTCTACACACATCCGCCATTTCCCGCCTTTCTTCTTCACAAGCACGGGGTTGGCTAGCCATTCGGGATGGAATACCTCTTTGATGAACCCTGCATCTATCAGCTTGTGGATCTCCTCGCCTATGGCTCTGCGCTTTTCTTCGTCGAATTGGCACAGAGGCTGCTTCACGGGTTGGGCTCCAGCTCGGATATCCAGCGAGTGCTCGGCGACATCCCTCGGTATGCCAGGCATGTCCGAGGGACTCTAGGCAAAAACCTCGGCGTTCGCGTGGAGAAAGTCGACGAGCACTGCTTCCTATTTTGGGTCGAGCTCGGAGCCGATCCGGACTTGCTTGGAGGTGTCGTTGCTGGGGTCGAGAGGGACGGACTTAACCGTCTCAGCTGGCTCAAAGTTGCCGACGTGGCGCTTCGCATCTGGCACCTCCTTGGAAAGGTTCTCGAGGTCGGCGATGAGGGCCTCGGACTCGGCGAGGGCCTCGGCGTACTCCACGCACTCCATGTCGCATTCGTACGCGTGTTGGTACGTGGAGCCGACGGTGATGACCCCGTTGGGGCCCGGCATCTTGAGCTTGAGGTAGGTGTAGTTGGGGACGACCATGAACTTGGCGTAGCATGGTCTCCCCAGCACCGCGTGGTAGGTTCCTCGGAACCCGACCACCTCGAACGTGAGGGTTTCCTTTCGGAAGTTGGAGGGAGTCCCGAAGTAGACGGGCAGATCGAGTTGCCTAAGGGGCTGGACGCGCTTCCTGGGGATGATCCCGTGAAAAGGCGTCGCGCCGGCCCGGATCGTGGACAGATCGATCTGCAGGAGCTCGAGGGTCTCGGCGTAGATGATGTTGAGGCTGCTGCCTCCGTCCATGAGGACCTTGGTAAGCCTGACGTTGCCGATGACGGGATCGACAATGAGCGGGTACTTTCCCGGGTTCGGCACGCGGTCGGGGTGGTCGCCTTGGTCGAAGGTGATGGGCTTGTCGGACCAGTCTAGGTAGACTGGCGCCGCCACCTTCACCGAGCAGACCTCCCGGCGCTCTTGCTTGTGGTGTCGAGCCGAGGCGTTCGCCACTTGCCCACCGTAGATCATGAAGCAGTCGTGGACCTCGGGGAACTCCTCTGCCTTGTGGCCCTCCTTCTTGTCGTTGTCGGGGCTCTGCCTCCTTCCGCCGGTGGCCCGGCCTTGTGGAAGTAGCGCCGAAGCATAACGCACTCCTCAAGGGTGTGCTTGACGGGACCCTGATGATAGGGGCACGACTCCTTGAGCATCTTGTCGAACGGGTTGGTGCCTCCGGGAGGCTTCCGAGGGTTCCTGTGCTCGGCGGCGGCGACAAGGTCTGCGTCGGCGGCATCGCGTTTCGCTTGCGACTTCTTCTTGCCCTTCTTCTTGGTGCCGCGCTGAGCGGACGCCTCGGGGACGTCTTCCGGCTGGCGCCCCTGAGGTTGCTTGTCCTTCCGGAAGATGGCCTCGACCGCCTCCTGACCAGAGGCGAACTTGGTGGCGATGTCCATCAGCTCACTCGCCCTGGTGGGAGTCTTGCGAACCAACTTGCTCACCAGGTCGCGACAAGTGGTGCCAGCGAGGAACGCGCCGATGACATCTGAGTCGGTGATGTTGGGCAGCTCGGTGCGCTGCTTCGAAAATCACCGGATGTAGTCCCGCAGGGATTCTCCCGGCTGCTAGCGGCAGCTTCGGAGATCCCAGGAGTTCCCAGGGCGCACGTATGTGCCCTGGAAGTTGCCGGTGAAGGCTTTGACCAGGTCGTCCCAGTTGGAGATCTGCGCAGGTGGCAGATGCTCCAGCCAGGCTCGGGCGGCGTCGGAGAGGAACAGGGGGAGGTTGCGGATGATGAGGTTGTCATCGTCCATTCCACCCAGCTGGCAGGCCAGCCGGTAGTCCGCGAGCCACAGTTCCGGCCTTGTCTCCCCCGAGTACTTGGTGATGGTAGTCGGGGTTCGGAACCGGGTCAGGAACGGCGCTCGTCGTATGGCCCGGCTGAAAGCTTGCGGACTAGGTGGTTCAGGCGAGGGGCTCCGATCCTCCTCGCTGTCGTAGCGTCCCCCACGCGTGGGGTGGTAGCCAAGGCGCACCTTATCGTCGAGGCGGGCTCAACGGTCGCGGCGGCGGTGCTCGTTGTCGAGGCGTCCCGGGGCCGCAGGCGCTGTGTCCCGCGTGCGCCCGGTGTGGACCGAGTCTTCCCGCATGAATCAGGAAGTCGCGGCGCGATGCTTCGGGGGGTACCCTTGCTTTCGGGAGGCAGAGCTTTCGGCCCGTCGGACCGTGGTATCCTCCAGGAGATTCTTGAGCTCTCCCTGGATACTCCGCCCCTCGGTGGTGGATGGTTCCGGCATCGCTCGGAGTAGTATTGCTGTTGCAGCCATGTTCTGGCCGACCCCACTGGAAGCCGGGGGCAGCCTTGCCCTGGCATCGTTGGCGATGCGGTGCTGGATGTCCTAGGCCAGATGACGCGCTTCTCCGGCCGGTGCTCGGCCTGCCTTTCCTGCCCGATAGTCTGCCGGAGCTGCACAAGTTGTCCTGCTCCTCGTCGAGCCTGGCCTGCATCTCGCGGATTTGCTCGAGCTGTGCGTCCTGACCCCCCGCAGGGACTGGGACCACAGCTAGCTCTCGAAGGATGTCAACGCGAGGCGCAGGCCTAGGGGGATCGCCGTCCTCCGGCATACCAAGATGGTTGCCTTCATCGAGACCCCCTAGATCGACGTGGAAACATTCGCGACTTGGGCCACAGTCCTCGTCGCCGAGGCTGTGGCTACTATCGGAGCAATCGGAGAGGCAGTAGTCACATGCGGTCATGAAGTCCCGCATGGCACTGGGGTTATCGAGCCTGGAGAAATCCCAACCAGAGTCGGGCTCGTCATCTTCCTCGGAACCCGAGGGCCCGTAGGTCGAGACGGTCGTCAGTCGGTCCCAGGTTGACCGCATATGATACCCCGGAAGGTTCGGATATGCCTTCATGAAAGCATCCACCAAATCGGGGTCGCTTGGTGGGTCGAAGCTGAACCTAAAAGGCACAGGATGGGAAACGGACGGTACCTCTTGATCGGCGGATGGTGACAAAGTCGCGTCGGGGACGGACTGCACCGTTATCTCAGGTACGAGGCTAACGCCCAGCAAGTCCTTCGCGAGCGTGCTGGCATCGTCCGTCTGCTTGGGGTTGGCGTGTTGCAGGGAAACGACGCTCGTCTTCGTCTCAGACGCGAGGTCAACGCCCGACGTGTCCCCCGCTGGGGCGCCGGCGCCGTCGACTCGCTCGACAGTCGACGAGGTGCCGCCTCCTGCTTGGCCATGCCCGCCTCGCCTCCTCCTCCGTCGGTGAGGAAGGTGATGGGACAGACCCAGATGTTGCTCTTCCACCACGCGGGGAAGACGTTGTCGATTCCACCGCCGGCAGGCGGGCTGACGGCCGCCATTGTCGTTGTCGCGCGGCGGAGGAAGGAGTATCATGTCGTAGCTGCCGTCGAGGGACATAAACTCGAGACTCCCGAAACGGAGCATCGTCCCGGGTTGGAGAGGTTGCTGGTGACTACCCATCTGGAGCTTGACGGGAAGCTGATCGTCAACACGCAGTAGGCCCCTACCTGGCGCGCCAACTATCGGCGTTTTGACCCCGGGGGGTCCCTGGACCAACGAGTAAATTGTCGCTGCGTGTCCCAGCCCAGATGGGTCGGCGTGAGACGGAACACAAGGGGAAAAACAGTAAGGGGAAACCACGGCCTCGTGTTGTCTTGCGCCCAGGGCGGATGCGCCTGCAGTAGGGGGTTACAAGCGTTCGCGAGGGAGAGAGAGAGGGCGCGAGCCTTGTGCGTCAGCCAGTTCTCCCGCGCGGCCACCCTCTCGTACGAGAGCCCTGGACCTTCCTTTTATAGATGTAAGGAGAGGGCCCAGGTGTACAATGGGGGGTGTAGCAATGTGGTAACGTGTCTAGCAAAGGCGAGCCAGAGCCCTATGTACATGCCGTCGTGGCTATCGGAGAGGTGTTGCTGCCCTATTCGTGTGATGTCGTGGCCGTCGGAGGAGCGCTTGAGCCCTGTGGAAGTACAGCTGTCGGGGCTGTCGGATCCTTGCTGACGTCTCCTTGCTTCCGTAAGGGGCTGAGAACCGCCGTCGTCCTGGAGCACGCGGGGTGCCATCATTACCTGTTTTACCGGGGCGAGCCAGATGGGACGCCGGTCTTGTTCCCCGTAGCCTGAGCTAGCTAGGGGTAGGGTAATGATGGGCCCCCTGTGACGTGGTCGGTCCGAGCCCGAGGTCGGGCGAGGCGGTGACTCCTTTGAGGTCGAGGCTGAGTCTGAGCCCTAGGGTCGGGCGAGGCGGAGACCGTCTTCCGGAGTCGAAGCTGAGTCCGAGCCCTGGGGTCGGGCGAGGCGGAGACCGTCTTCCGAGGTCGAGGTGGAGTCCGAGCCCTGGGGTCGAGCAAGGCGGAGACCGTCTTCTGAGGTCGAGGTTGAGTCTGAGCCCTGGGGTCGGGCGAGGCGGAGACCGTCTTCCGAGGTCGAGGGTGTGTCCGAGCCCTGGGGTCAAGCGAGGCGGAGACCGTCTTCCGAGGTCGAGGCTGAGTCCGAGCCCTGGGGTCGGGCGAGGCGAAGACCGTCTTCCGAGGCCGAGACGGGGCCGAGCCCTGGGGTCGGGCGAGGCGGAGCTTCCTATGGCACCCGAGGCTGGACTTAGCTGTTGTCGGCCTCACTCTGGCGAGTGGCACAGCAGTCGAAGCAGGGCAGGCGGCGCTGTTTTCCTGTCAGGTCAGTCAGTGGAGCGGCGAAGTGACTGCGGTCACTTCGGCCTTGTCGATTGAGGAGCGTGCGTTAGGATAAGGTGTCAGGCGATCCTTGCATTGAACGCTCCTACGATACGGTCGGTTGGCGTGGCGATCTGGCCAAGGTTGCTTCTCCGCGAAGCCTGCCCGAGTTGGGCCTCGGGCGAGTCAAAGGTGCGCCCGTTGCTTGAGGAGACCCTCGGGCGAGGCATGAATCTGCCTTGGTCTACTGTTCCTGCCCGAGGCTGGGCTCGGGCGAGACGAGATCGTGTCCCTTGAGTGGACGGAGCCTTGACCGGAATCGCGCCCATCAGGCCTTTGCAGCTTTGTGCTGATGGGGGTTACCAGCTGAGATTAGGAGTCTTGGGGGTACCCCTAATTATGGTCCCCGACAGGTTTCACGAAGACTATCGATATCAGGAACAAAAATCCGATTCTTGAACCATGTCGTGCCCTGCTCATTCTCCGTGAAATCTGGGCCTCTACCTTCCGTTATCAGATCCTTAATCTCCTGAATTTTGGCATCACCGATCTGACATTTTTGTATTTCTTGCTCTAAGGCAGGATCCACTTCTATGGTAATTCCTTCAGTATGAGCAACTATCCCCAGATTGAGCCTCTCAAAATCTTTTGCTAACTCATCGGGTAACTGGGTGACAATAGCTGCATGGACCTGCCCCTTCCGACTCAAGGCATCCGCAACCAGATTCGCCTTGCCCGGATGATAGTGAATTTCCAGGTCATAATCCTTGATGAGCTCCAACCATCAGCGTTGCCTAAGGTTGATATCCTTCTGAGTGAAAATGTATTTTAAGATATTGTGATCAGTGTAGACTCGGCACTTGGTTCCCATAATATAGTGTCTCCAAATCTTGAGAGCATGCACAACGACTGCCAGTTCTAAGTCATGAGTGGGGTAATTCAACTAATGTTTCCGCAACTGGCGAGATGCGTAGGCAATGACGTGTCCTTCCTGCATAAGCACACATCCCAGGCCCTGGCGACTTGCATCACAATATATATCAAAATTCTTCTGTAGGTCTCGCATAATCAACACTGGGGCTGCCATCAATTTAGATCTAAATTGGTCGAAACTCTCTTGGCATTCCACAGTTTACTTAAACTCCTTGCCCTTCTCTAACAATGAGTTCATAGGCTTAGAAATCTTGGAGAACCCTTCAATGAATCGCCGGTAATAGCCTGTGAGTCCCAAGAAACTCCGGATCTCCGAGACTGTATCTGGTATCTTCCAATCAATTATCGTTGTTACTTTAGCCGGATCCACAGCAGTTCCTCCTTTGGAGATGATATGCCCGAGAAAATGTACTTCATCAAGCCAGAAATCACACTTGGTAAATTTAGCATAAAGTTGATTATCCTGTAACTTCTGCAGCACCATCCGCAAATGCTCCTCATGCTCACTATCATTCTTGGAATAAATAAGAATGTCATCGATGAATACTACGACGAATTTATCGAGATACTCCATGAACACCTTGTTCATCAAATTCATGAAGTAGGATGGTGCATTGGTTAAACCAAACGACATGACTGTGAATTCATATAAACCATATCGGGTTGAGAAAGTCGTCTTAGGAATATCAGATGGCCTAATTTTCATTTGATGGTAGCCCAACCTGAGGTCAATCTTAGAGAACACCCTAGCACCTCTCATCTGATCAAATAAGTCATCAATACATGGTAACAGGCACTTGTTCTTAATGGTGACATCATTAAGTGATCTATAGTTCACACACATCCGTTGCGAACCATCCTTCTTCTGTACAAACAGTATCGGTGCTCCCCATGGTGAGGAACTCGGACGGATGTACCCTGCCTCCTGCAACTCCGTTAACTGCTTCTTAAGTTCTTGTAACTCTTCTACGGACATTTGGTAGGGGCGTTTAGAAATAGGAGCAGTCCCAGGTAAGAGATCAATGACAAACTCAGCTTCCCTCTCCGGTGACATCCCTGGTAACTCCTCCGGAAAGACATATGGAAAATCCCTCACCACACGGATGTTGTCACCCACAAACTCCTCAGCTATAAAGAATGTCGCACGTTGGGTAGAAGTAGTTACTGTAATTTCAACTTGAAACCTTTCTCCTTTAGGGCTGGTGAGTTCTACAGTACCCCTACCACATTGTATAATGGCCTTTGCCTTTCTTAGCCATGACATACCAAGGATTAGATCTATACTGCTTGCCTCTAATATTATAGCGGTAGCCCAGAATTCTCTTCCTATAATTGACAATGTCAATTTATGTGTCATATGATTTGCCTCAACAGACCCTTTAGGTGTAATTACTAGCATTGGTGTTTTTCATATTTTTCAGTGGTAACTCATTTGTGTTGGCATATCGAGCAGACATGAATGAATGTGTAGCACCAGAATCAAATAATATTGTTGCAGGAATTGCATTAATATAAAACATACCAAGTGCGATGTCAGCTCCTTCAGCAGTAGCTTCAGCGCTGACTTGATTAACCATGGCAATAGAGAATCCCTTGTCAGGAGTCTGTTGCTTGTTCTGAGTTGGTGTACCAGAATTCCCCACCGAACAAGCATTAGCATAGTGCCCAATCTGACTACACTTGAAGCATGTAGGGCCTATCTTTTGTCCTGTAGGCCTCGTCGGGGTGCCAGTGAGGGTAGCCTGATGAGTGTGAGGCGTCTGTGGAGTCCCCTGTGGAGCATACTGAGCTGGACGTGGTCCTCCTTCTGGACGAGCTGGGGTACCCTGGGGCAGAAAGTAGCAAGGACGAACAATGCTGCTACCCTGTCCCTGTGCAATGGCCTTCCTCTTCAAGTCCCCCAGTTGAACACGCTGGTGTTCAATAGCGAGAGCTTTGTTCAGCAGCCTCAGAAATGATGGAAATGTATAAGCAACCAATGCATACTGTAGTGGTCCATTGAGTCCCTCGATGAAATTTTCCTGCTTCCTCTCATCGTCAGCCACCTCATCTGGAGCATATCTTGACAGCTGAATGAATTTGTCACGGTACTCACTGACAGACATGTTGCCTTGCTTCAATGACAGAAACTCTTTCTTCTTGATCTTCATTAATCCAGCAGGAATGTGGTAGTTTCTGAACTGTGTGGTGAATTCCGCCCAAGTAATAGTGTCAACAACATCATGGGCAGCAACATAAGAATCCCACCAGTCAGCAGCAGGACCAGCCATACGACCTGAAGCATAGAGAACCTTCTCCCGGTCAGAGCATTAGGCAACGTTGAGCATCTTCTCTACTGACTTCAACCAATCATTAGCATGTAGTGGATCTGGCGAGCTGGCAAAGGTAGGCGGCTTGTGGCTCATAAATTCTCGGTGCTTGTCCCAGGGTGGAAGTGGAGGTGGTGGTGGTGGCAGTGGTGCTTGCTACTGTTGCACCCTCCTCTCCTGGCCTATCTCCTCTCTCTCCTAGCGCATCTCTTGGTGTTCCTGCCGCATCTGAGCATGCATGTCCGCCATGGTATCAGCAATATGTTGCATTATCCGCATCTGGGCTGTAACTACAGGATCAGCTCCGACTGGTGGAGGATTGGGAGGATCCATCTCAGCTTGTTATTGTTGTGGTTTTCTAAATATCCTCCGGTTGTGTCGATTGGGAGGTATATCAATTCTACCACCCTTCCTGGTATTGACAATCTGAGTTAGAAACATATGGTAAGAAAGGAAGGATTGTAGACAAGGCATGTAATTACGAAGCATGTTACTTTGGGGGATTTATTAGCTAAGTGTGTCGCCTACTAAAGCTAATTCATTACCTTATGGTGGTACATGCTAAGATGCCCAACTATAATGTTTCAATCAATCAAAGAAGCAAATCAGACATTTATCATCAGAACAATCAACCAACATTTTTAAATAAAGAAAATAATTTTGGTTTTTGGCTTAGGCCTCCTATCTCTTAAAAAGGTCATAAATGTTGGATTTCAAGGTGTGAAATCCATCTTGTCTTAGAGTATAAAAGATAAGAGTAATCAGAGTAGAACAATAGAAGATGAGATAGGATCAAGATAAGTATAGAAAGAATCAGAGTAAGGTAAGTAGGTAATGGTTTTGTCCATTTCTATCTAGGTTTCGTCCTACATCCAACATTTCCTCTAATACCACTTCTGTCACACCCGAATTTTAAGGGATAAAGCCGGATGCGTCTCATATGTGTGCCAAGGAAGAACAACACATATAATAACAAAGTGCATAGAGATAAATGTCATAAATATCATAAATGTTCTTATTACATAGCAAAAGTCTTACAAAATAAATGATAAATATAAAACGAACTAAATCTTATTTCTCTGGCGCCACAAAGATGACTGGGAGATGCCACCTAGATTAAGTCGAACTCCTCGTTGGGTGGCTCCTCTTGAACCACATGTTCTTCTCCTGTGGGGGTGTGAGACAGCAAGGGTGAGCTCACACATGTTCATCGCTCAACAAGTTGTAGGGAATAATGTGAATGAACTCACCAAAGGTGGGAGTTCATGTGAAGTGTAAGGCTGATCAACAAAATAAAGGTTGAAGCTGAGTGCTTTTATAAGTTGGTCAAAATTTTATTAGCAGTTACTTAGTGTAAGTAAATACCAAACCATAGTAATAATAAAGTAATCCCAATGCGATGCAAATGACAAATTGAGTTTTAATTCCATAGATTAATCATGTGAGGGTCCGAGCTGCTCATGACCGTGAGCATGGCTAGTATACCAGTTTTACACTCTGCAGAGGTTGCGCATCTTTACCCACAAGTCATGTTACCCATCTGTCAAGAGACGGCCAATCCCATACACCTCTACTGAGGAGGCGAGGCAGGGTAACACTACAAGGCCTTTACAAAGTTCCACTAGCTTCAGAAAACCCGCTACAGTTTATAGGAAACTCCAATGCAGGGATCCCTCATCTGACCGCCATCGCAGCAAAATCAATCCAAGGACCTCCCTACACTGACCACTCCCCTACTGCCCTTGTCCCTTTCGGGTAAGGTAGTCATCCACTAGCTTTCCTAATTAATCAGCCAAGGGCGTCCCATACCACCCTTGTGGTAGCACTGTTTTCCCGGGTGGTCGCTCCATGTTCCAATTAACATAATGATCTTAACATGAACAGTAAATAACAACTGATAATAAAAGTGTGATCATGAATAATGTATCTACATACCCAAAACCACATAAAGCAATAGAAAGTACTACCCAAAAAGTTTAGTGGATTCAAGGTACAAAGATAATCAAACTAGGGTAACCTAAAGGATCCCATCAAAATTAACCTATGCAGATCATTATAATTAATAAGAACATGACTGGGTAAAAAGAAGTGATCAAGGGCACAAGTTGCCTTCAATGAGCTTCTGCTCAGCAACTTCTATCTGCTGAACACTAGGATCCTCAGTAGCTTGCTCGTCTACTCACATCAATACAAACGTACATAATATAGCAAAAATTAACATCACAACAAACATGTAAGAAATACATAATAATAATCTACACATTAAAATAAGATCCTAGGAACAAGACACATTAATTTTGGAGTTATGGATTTTAAATTATGAATTTCCAAAGGTTTAATATGCTTGATATATGATTAAGTGAGAAATTAATTTTACTACTATTTTCATGTCAAAACAGAGACTCTAGGTGATAAACAATAATATTACAAAATTTTATAAACTGGAATGGATCAATTTGGAGTTCACATGAATTTTCTATGATTTATACAAGTTTTAGCAATTATTTTTGCACTAAAAATCTATTTCTAATTTATTTTATCTGGTTTTCTGTTCTCTGGACTGGGCGCCAAATACTGTGAAGCGCAGGGGTCTCAGGGTAAAAATTCTTAAGTCTCAGGGCACTTGTAAGTTAGACTGCTGGTTGATTTTCATTTTTCCCGGGGGCTCTTTAACAAAATGCACCCGCAAAGGGGTACGCAGCGCTCTCGGTCGTCCGATCTAAGATGTGTGCACCAGATTAGATCTGACTGCCCGTGAAGCGGTACACGACGATGTTCGTCCGCTCTGCGATCTACGGCGTAGATTCAATTACCCTGGAATTCCCCCGACCCGTCCGATATAATCCAACGATCGGGATCACACGCGTAAAAAGGTAAGCTATGATCTAATCGGGACCGTTCGTGCATCAAGTGACGGCACCAGATCTATACTCTATCTTCCGCCAGGGTAAGCATGGCGGCGGCCGATCCGTGGCCGGATTTGCCCCGCCAGAGACGGTCACCGGCAAACCCAAGCCCTAATCCTAACTTCCGACTAGCGTAGCCTATAATGTAAATAAAGGTAAACCGAGAGGGTTGCATCATACCGTGAATCAAGGTTTGGTGGGTGGTGGCCACGGTGAGAAATTCCCAGCGGCGAAATCCACTCCGGCGAGAAATTCCCTCCGATCCGGGGTCGCCCAGCTTGTCCCAAAGGCACGGATGGATCACCCGGACGTTGGTGCACCCACACGACCACGTGCAGGGGATGGAACACCGGCGCAGAGGAGTTTCACCGGCGACAGACTTCTTTTCGGGTGGACGCGACGGTGGTTTGTGGTGGGGTTAACCGATGTGGGCGTGAGTGGGCGAGAGAAGGGGAGGATTTGGTCGCGTGAGCTAAATTTTATAGCACAAAGCGTCGAGGGCAACGACCGAGCGAATTGGCTGGGCGCAGCCCGATTTTCTCGGCGGCGATCCGCCACAGGCAGCGAGGTGGGCGAGTGCGAGTCTGGTAGCGCGACTCCACCCGTCAGAGGAAAGAGGAGCGACGCGCGTGCGAGTGTATGACTGCCTGGTGGGTCCATCAGGTCGGCGTCGAGTTGTGGAACGGGACCTGGGACGCGCGGCTGTCAAGGCGGACCCGCCTGTCGGCGCCGCGGTGAGGGATGAAGGTTGGGCCGCGCGGGTGGGGATCCTGGTGGGCCGAAATGAGTAAAAGCGGCCCAGCTATTGTTTTTTTTCCTTTTTCTTTCTTTTTCTTTCTGTTTTATTTCCTTTTGTCTTTCTTTTGTTTTCAATTTCCAATTTTAAACCCCTATTCAAATTCAACTTCATAGTAAATTTGTTTCCCTATCACATGTCCAACTTAAACATGACATGGGTGAACTTATTTATTTGTAATATTTATTTAATTAAAGCTAGTGACATGTTTTCTCCAAATTTCTAGGATTCCAAATTTAGGTTAAATGCCCATCTCAACTTTAGTGTATTTCTTTTATCATTATCTTCTTGAGTGAATGCACAAACAAATACCCACAACATGATGCACAAATTATTTTAGGTGTCATTAGTTAATTAATGACTTTTGAGGTATTTGTTCACATGTTATAATAAATGGAGACAAACATATATGTATAAAGCATCTATATTTTCTTTTTACAAAATTTGGGTATTACAAAGACGGAAGATGAAAGGCTTATAAGTACATGTATATATTTTTGAATTCCATATTTTTTGTAAGTAGAGAACTTTTTGTAAGTTGTACATTTGCAGGTGCATGCAAATTTAATGCACTACGTTGACCCAGTTGAGGACAACAAGAAAAAAGGTTGGTCTTTTTGGGACAAATAGCAACCACGTACAACTCCACCATGGAGCCTCCACACCAGCGTACCACCAAGCAGCTCAAGGGTTGTTTGTTCATGAGCAATTAAAATGTTAAATGACAACTACAACTGCTTGTCTATGTCCTAACCAAGTGGATCAGATGATGCCAAGCTGCACCAAACAACAAAGGATAGGTTTCACATTAGACTTGGTGAAATTGAATTCAAGCAAAAGCACATGTGACATGCCCTTCATCATCAACCAAAGTGGTGTGCGTGGCACAGTGCTCTAACTCAAGATGGGAGAAATCGATCTTGACTCAATGTGGAGGGCAATTATAGCTCCACATCGCTTGATAATGTTGAACCACTATACTCTATTGGTCGTGATAGGGCTAGAGCACAACGCAAGGGCAAACGATCAGCAAGGAGCAACAGCAAGACTCCTAACCAGAACAAGACCATACAAAGCAACTCAACATGGCCATCAATAAGTCAGATTATGCAAAATTGTACAAGTAGTTCACCAAAATTGTACTTGAGATGGTGGCACGTATTAGCCATTAAAAAATTGGCCAAACAATTAAAAATAGATGACAAAGAAAATGAGGAGGAACCACTACTGAAATCTGGCTCTTTGCCGAGTGCTTGAGTCTTTGTCGAGTGCTTTTTGTCGGGCACTCGGCAAAGAAATCTTTGTTGAGCGCCACACTCGGCAAAGTCCTACTGTAATGACCACGTTTACCGAGAGCAGGACGCTTGGCACACTCTTTGCCAAGTGCCAAACACTCGGCGAACGACGACGCTCGGCAAAAGGCCGTCAGCAGCCGTCTATTGTTGATGGTCGTTACCTTTTCCGAGCTCTAGACTTTGGCACTCGGCAAAGAATCTACTTTGCCGAGAGTTGCCTAGCTTACAATCGGCAAACTATGCTTTGCCGAGTGACTATCTTGGATACTCGGTAAAGTATATTTTTATTTTTTTCTTTTTCCAACCAAACTTTTTTTGGTTTGTTCCTACAGTATGTAGACTTACATGTTCCATTTTGGCATAATTATAAAAGTGTTTGCTATAACTATTAGATTGTGTTCATTTAATTGAATTTCCTCGGATAATTTAGATTTGAACTGCAAGTCACTCAAAAAATAGAAAACCGTGAATGCAAAAATGATATCCATTTTATTTAGCACAAGTTACGGCTGATTTAAGGAGAAGAACGAAATTTTCGAGCACCATGCTCACGAAACATGATCGTGAACTTGCCATCCAGTTGTTTAAAAATTGTATAAAACACAAACAAAGTCATAAAATCATGAAACTTGATCACATGTCATGATATCATATGTAGAGGCTGTGATAAAAAATTGAAAATGTTTTGTGAAAGTTAACATGCACTATGTGTAGAAACCTAGCTGGTCTACATTGAAGCTCTATGATTCCATGTGTAGAACTCTTATGTTTCTACACATAGTGTCACAACTTTCTCGAAACATTCTCAAATTTTTATCACAACCTCTACATAGAATATCATGACATGTGGACAAGTTTCTTGTTTTTCTAACTTGGTTTGTGTTTTATACAATTTTTAAACAACTGGATGGCAAGTTCACGGTCATGTTTCGTGAGCATGGTGCTCAAAAATTCCGGTCTGCTCCTTAAATTGGTCGTAACTTGTGCTAAATAACATGAATATCATTTTTGCATTCATAGTTTTCCATTTTTCGAGTGACTTGCAGTTCAAATCCAAATTATCCAAGGAAATTCAATTAAACGAACAAAATCTAATAGTTATAGCAAACACTTTTATAATTGTGCCAAAATGGAATATGTAAGTCTACATAGTGTAGGAACAAACCACAGAAAGCTTGGTTGGAAAAGAAAAAATATATACTTTGCCAAGTGTCAAAATAAGACACTCGGCAAAGCATGGTATGCCTAGTGTCATCCGGGCGACACTCGGCAAAGTTTTTTTTTAAATATTAAAACAATCTTTGTCGAGTGCGTTCGTCTACCCACTGAAGTACTCCCGGAACCAGACATTGAGATAGAACCAGACTTGTCCTATCAAGAGTACCCCGTCAAGGTGTTAGATCAAAAAGAGAGATCAACTCGGGCAAGGTCGGTCAGAATGTATAAGGTTCAATGGAGTCACCATTCAGCAGAAGAAGCTACATGGGAGACTGAGGATTTTCTACGCTCTCGCTTCCCCGACTTTCTACCCAAAGGAGTCGATATGTAACCCCAGAAACCCCCCCCCCCCACCTGCCCTTTGAATCCAATTATAAGAAAAACTTAGATAACAAGGATGGTCTAAGTTGTGGATTTAACTTAAGAAGGGCTTCCTTCTGAAGTTGCAAAGAGAATGACATTCGAAGAGCAGTTAACAAGAGAAACTTGAGTATAAAGAAAGAGTAACACCAACACACTTTCCAGCACCCTCCAAAGGACTCTACCTAAAAATCTCGGGACGAGATTCCTTTAAGGGGGGAGGGCTGTAACACCCCAGGTGTTGCCATGGCTGGAACACACCTTGGCACTCAAGACTATGATCACATGTGGAAGAACTTAAGGAGCAAAAGTATAAGGGGCTTTGGGAACTAAGTTTTTACCAAGAGTTGGGAATAACCAAAGGCTTTACCCTAATTGTGTGCAACTATCACCTTGGGAGAGGGAGAAAGAACCCTAGGCCTCTCTTAAACCCTATCTCCCAAAGCCATGGATAAGAGGGGAAAGAGAGTGAGCAAAGGTGCAAAACATGGGTAATCTTTACCCAAACCCTAAGCAACATTATAACCATCAATTAGGGAGGGGAATAATTGCAAAAAGGCCCCTAGGGAAACCCCATTTCAAATCTCCAAGTGGAGAGAGAGCTAGAGCTCTCTAATTCCCCCCTAAGTCCCATTTTAGCCCTAAATCAAAGATCAACCGTGTTCACTTCAAAAATGGCGCCAAAACCACTTGGGTTCTATACCAAAAATGTGCAATACCACTTAGGGCACCCACTGGAAAAAGTTGAGCTCGAGACGCGGACGTTTGACATGCCATGGCATGGCTTTTGTCGTGTTATGCTCAGTATGACACACCTGTTTTGGCACCCGAAGATCTTCCTCCCTAGGCCGTATCTGCCCCGGCGTCTCACAGTCGAGTGACAGCCCTAGGTGCCAGGAAGAGGTCTGCGGCGGACTTTTGCAAAGATTCGCACGTATGCGACCTCTGGCGACATTTGAACACTGGAAGAAACAAACCGCCACGTGTTCGACGCCGTCTGCCGCGCCAGAGCACGCCCGCGCGTGCGCCCGCGCCGCGCCCAAGCCAAGCCAGCGCCCTGGTCCGCGTCCGCGGCTATAAAACGCCCGGGAGCCTCGGCCGTACCCCTCCGCACGCACTCAAGCCTCACCGGAGCTCAGTTCGCCGCCGGTTGCCCATACGCGACGCGCCCGCGGCCACCCGAGCCCCCTGCCACCGTAGACCGGCCAGCCCAGCCATTCCCAGCCCCGTCCAACCCTCGGAGAAGGCTGTGCCCGTCTCCGTGAAGCTCCCCGAGCGAGGAATCGGGCTCTGCTTCACCGGAGAGGCCGGCCCAAGGTCACCGGACTTCAACCGACCACCGGCAACCGTGGACCGAGGTACACCGTGCACCTCTCTTCGATTCCTTGCACGGTTAGACTCCTTAGACCTCCACGAAGCTCCCTATGCCCTTGGATTGAACTATGCCGCCGTGGATAGGCCGGAGCACACGCCGCCGACGAGCTCGCCCGCCTGCTCACGTGGACCGGGCGATTCCGGCCATCTCCGACGACGAGCCGTACCTCGGCGTGATCGCCAGACCCTCCCCGAGCCAACCCTACACTTCGCCGGAACTCCCTCGCCGCCGGTAAGCCGCGCCGCCCTTTCTTTTTCCGCGGCTACTGTTTCAGTTGAGGGAGGGACTGCGGGTGAGAGGGAGAGAAACCCAGGGGGTTAAATGAAAGGTCAGAGACTCAAGTGAATAGTGCCTTAAGGGTAGATCTGCGAGGTTTGAATTGTTTTAAACCCAGGGGCCTCGGCGCAAACTGTTTTTCCAGGAAAACTTAATTAAAACCTAATTTAAATTCAAACAGAAACTTTAAAAACCCATAACTTCTGTTTGGTTTATCCAATTTTGGTCAAACAAATTTTGCCAGACTCTAAATCATGTAACCTATTTAGGAAAAATATAAAACCCCTTGGTGCTGTGGAAAACTTAAAAGTTCTGATTTAATATTAACCTTGGCCAAAAGCTAAATAATAGTAAGAAAAATAGTTAGGCTATTTGACTAAGGTTAGGAAAATGTGGAGAAGTTTATATTCACCTACTAACCTGTTTAAAAATGTTAAACCCCTCTGTCCATCACATTAAGTTAGTTTTAAACCCCTTATTCCAAATATGCTTAAGTTTAAGAAAAATAGGAAAGGTGACAAAAATATTGAACCAGAGGGCACCCCTATTTTTGTTAAGATACTTAGTTAATGTAGTTCACTAGAAAAATATATCATGCCCTGTTTTAGTTAAAATAATTAAGATCTCTTTTAAATTAATAAAACAAGGATAACTTAGAAAAACTCCACAAAAATAACCCCAAGGTGAAAACACCCCCACCCTTGGGATAACTATTGTTTTATCAAAAAGAACCTAAGAAAAATATGAAATCTGCTGTTTGACATTTTTCAAATAATAAGGTAGTAGAAAGTGCCTTTTTGACATTAAACTTGGGAAAATCATAGCTAATTAACCACCCTTTCGTTTCCTGTGATTTTTAGCACAAAGACCTATTATCACCAGAGGATGTCAGCAAAAATAACCTTTAGGACAGAGCCTACCCCTAACTAGGAGGTGTAGTGTAAAGTGCCCCTTTTTACCTAACTTTTGTTATTTTTGTTTAAGGCCTAACTTTTATACCTTAAGCCTCAAATTCTTAAAACAAGCTAAAGTAGCCAGTAACAACCCACTGTAATATTTATAGAATTTTTGGAAATTATTAAAACCCTGTTGTAGTTCAAATCTACCCTAGAAAACCTAAATGGAAATTAAGGGAAGAGAAATAAAAGATATGAATAAAGGTTGTCCCTAAAAACTTTATTTGCTGTCCAAAAAAAAATATATCAAAGCAATACCAAACCAATATTGTTGTCCTAAAGAAAAACCTAAGTCCAAAGAGTAATAAGTCTATCTATGCACCACTAGAAGCCCCGCACAACTAAGAAAAACCTTAAGTTACTTCTCAACTTAGTTTCTTTTGCATAATGTTATTAAATCATGCATAATCATGACATACATGTTCATTGCATTTCGATAGACTGTAATCTTGCTGACGGAGAGTACATCCTCGTGCCGGAGCAAGGAGCTGCTCAGGAGGTAGCCCCAGATCCAGCACCAGAGCCAGCACCAGAGGACCTGCCTGCCACTGCTTTGGAAGGCAAGCCCCGGTTTTATGCATAACCTGTTATTTATGCTATTTTACTTCACTTAATGATTGTAGGTTTGATTGTGCACTTAAGTGTAGGAATTTCTTGAAACCCTAGTTGCATGATCTCAGGAATCCTATTTGAGATGAATACTAGTATGCTAAGTCGAGTAGCTGCTTTATAAAGTAGGATCTCGGTAGAAGTCGAGTGATTTTTCTAGCACTCGCGCGAGGTCAGGACATTGATTGTACCCACTTTCATATCATACTGATGCTGGTGTGTGACAACAATCCATGGGGATTGGTTGTCCACGGGATAAAAGTTGAATAAGGATTAAGGTGTGGTACCGTGAGTCAAGCGTTTGAACGTACTAAACACATACCGAGAAATATGGTAAATCGGTAAGCCTAGTACCTGAGTGAACCTGCCCGCAGACTTTACCCCTCACGCGACCTGAGACGAGGTCTCCCATTCCGGTTATGGTGGGTACAAGTGCGGCCACTGCACGACGGCCAGTCGGGGTCAGTGGGGCATTGTACGCCAAGGCGGTGAGCCCTGATCTGTTGCCAGGGAATCGATGGGGACGGTTGATGTGTGTGGGGACGGAGTGCCCCTACATGTCGTGTGTTTAGGTTTACCTTGCAAGGATAAAAACTCGATTCGAATCGTCTGCTTCTCGCAGTTAATGAGACTGCTTGATCCATGCTGCTACATTGAGTAATAAGTGGAAGTATGATGAGTTGAGATAAGATGTTGATTGTTAATAATGCTTGCTACCATGTATGAGTAGATAGTTCACTTTTAGCCTTAAGAGAGTCACACTTAACTTTGACTAAGTTAAAATCTTGATTTAGAAACTCAGCTAGTGCTTTTGGCAACCAAACCCCACAGCCAAACAGCTGCATGTCTAGAGGTAGAGGAGTAGACTCCTCACACCGGGTAAGTCTAGCTGAGTATTAGTATACTCAGCCTTGCTTGTGGCATAATTTTTTACAGGTTCTCTGGAGGAGATGGTTGCTGGGATAACTTGGCCGACCACCCTGCCACCGGGTTGGACTGTCGAGTGGGACCCTGCCTCGGCCGAGGAGGAGCGTGAGGAGTGATGGGACAGGCTTCCCCATCTCTCTGTTTAATTACCGTTAGTTTTATTCCGCTGCACTTCGAACAATGATGGATACTTTTGCAAAAACTCCAATGATGACGATGGTGATGTAATAATTTAACCTTATGACACGTATGGTTTTATGCTTTATTGTATTTGCTCTGTGACTCACCTTCGAGTGAGATTGTGGTACTTGATCCTGTCAGTGGCCGTGTCGGACTAGATCCGAGGGATTGACGGGTTATTCCCATTTAAGTGTGGTCTAGCCTCTAAGGCGGGACTTGGACACTTAAGTTGGAATAATTCGGGCAGTTCCGCCACAGCTGGTATCGGAGCTTGTACCACCACAGAGGAATCAATAAAATGTAAATACCATCAATTTTCTAAATAAAACTTGATAGAAACAAGTTGGATAGATAGTAGGACAAGCAGGATAGACCTAGGACGCGAAGCCTTAGGTTAATAGAAGGGTAGCTAGGTGGCTAAGTAACTAGGCCCTACAGGCCACTTTTACAGGATGGGAGTTCCTCCCTATTCCTTCTATTTTGTTGTGAGGCCGTTCAGAACGAGCATGCATGCATTCATAATTAAGCAAATGGATAACTGAGTAAAAGACTTAAAAACAAGATAACAACCAACTAGGTCCCTAGTGCCTTTTTACTTGACTAGAGAAAGGCTGAGTTTTATTTTCCTGTTCCTTTTTATATTCTTTTTCTTTTACTTACGCTTAACCGTACACAGATGACTTCCCATGGATCGTCCGATGACGGAAATGCACTGACCCACACGGACGGACTTGCACGAGAGGGTTTTCCCCGCATTCTGTGGGAGGTACTTCAGGGGGCTGGATACACGACACCCCCTCAGTACGCGGTGCAGCAGTTCGAGAAGCACCGAGTGCCCCGCTGTAGGGTGAGGATGACCTTGGAGCCTCATCCCCTGCAGCCAGGCTGGCGCTCCTTGGACTCCGAGTCCTTCGGATACCGAGCGGAGGACACGATCGAGGCGATCGCGCTGCATGGATTGACTACCTTCTGCGGGTTCCATCCCTTGGAGCTGGCTACCCATCCCATTGGCTTGTTCCCCGCTGAAAAGGAGGACGACCCAATGTGGAAGGATCGGGTGGAGCATGCCAAGGACATCTGGGCCATCTACCCAGGACAGACTGCGCACTTGACAGTACGGTGCATGAATGCTCTGTACCGTCTGCAGGTGATGCGCGGTGAGGCCATGTCCCATCTGATGGCACTGCTGGAGGCCACCAAGATCACGTTGGATAACCGAGAGGAGCTTGTGGTCGACTTGTCGCAAGAAATGGTCGAGAAAGATTTGCAAGTGGAGCAGCTGTCTGGTGAGATTCATGAGTTGGAGGAGCTAGTGGGCACCCGGGAGAACACCATTGAGGTCCTAGAGGATCAGCTCCTCAACACTCAGCAGCAGCTGGCAGAAGCAAATGAGCACCTGGACATGCACCACCAGGAGATCCAGGACCAGGAGGACGACGAGGACGTCGACATTGAGGGAGGAGATGAGCCTGCCTCCAGTGTGGACACTGCTGGCTCGGGAAGACCACCTTCCCCCGAGTCCAGTGTTGCTTCGTTCGCTCACTAGGTGTCCAGGGTAGGCTTAGAAGTCGGACAGTCGGACTCCTCGCAACTAGCTTAGCTTTTGCACCCTTGGGGTACTAGGCTAGATAGAGTTGAGTCATTTTGGACACAATTTGATGTAACTGTGTTAAACTATCTTGGGAGCTTGTTTGATGGATGCTATTATTAGCTTAATCTTGGAAGGAAGAATTTATGCCTCTTAAGGAATCCCTTTTGTTGACGTTAGATCTTTCATGCTGTTTTTAACTTTTTTTTCCCCGTGTTGAAATCTTGAAATTGGAACTGTGGTGTTAAGAAAGTATGTGATTTTTCAGATGGCCGGGAGGCAGCGTCGTGGCCAGAACGAGCACGTTCCACCACCACCCCCACCTCCCACTCTGCAGGAGCTCATGGCTCAGCAGAATGAGATTCTGAGGCAGCTGGCTCAACGTCAGCCACCACCCCAGCATTATGGTGGTGGAGACCACCAGCGTCACCCCGCGGTGGCCACCTATCAGGAATTCCTCAGCACCCAGCCTCCACTGTTCACAAGTGCAGAAGACCCACTTGACGCAGATGTGTGGCTGCGAGTGGTGGAGTCCAAATTTCCACTGCTCCATGGAGTTTGCTCAGAGGTCACCAAGGTCAGGTTCGCCACCCAGCAGCTTCGTGGACCTGCAAGGACTTGGTGGGATCACTTTCTGGCTATGCAGCCAGAGGACCGAGAGGTGGAGTGGAGGGAGTTTAAGGCAGCTTTTAGAGGACACCATATACCAGCCGGGATCATGGACAGGAAACTCAATGAATTCTTGGCACTCACCCAGGGCAACAGGACAGTGTTGCAGTATGCCCAGGCCTTTAATGACTTGTGCCAGTATGCGGGATACCATGCAGATACAGATGAGAAGAAGAGGGACAGATTCAGAAGGGGGCTCAGCACTAAGCTCCGGGATCGTCTCAACACCGTCAGGGCCAACAGCTATAATGAGTTGGTAAACATGGCCATCTCCCAAGAGGACTGCATTACCGCCAGGCAGGCAGAGAAAAAGAGGAAGACCCCTGTGGCAGGACCCTCAGCTCAGCCACAGCGTTTCCGGATTGTGTCCGACACCCAGGGTAGGGGACCCCAGCAGCAGCAAGGACGATGGGTAATCCGACCTCAGCAGCAGCAGCAGCAGGCACCCAACCGCAACCAGTTTCCAGCACAGCGGAATAATCAGCAGCAGCAGTACCGCCAAGCCAATGATAACAGATGTTTCACTTGTGGCAACACTGGGCATTATGCCAAGAATTGCCCCAGGAACCAGCAGAGGCAGGGGCAGAATGCAAATCAGAACCAAGGCAAGAGACAAAAGGTGCAAGTGAGGCAGGGCAGGCTGAACTTCACCACCATGGTTGATATCCCAGAGGGAGCACCCGTCTTGACTGGTATCTTTACAGTATTAAATTTTCCTGCTATTGTTCTTTTTGATTCCGGTGCTTCACATAGTTTTATCAGTACCAAATTTTGTTCCAAGTGCCAATTGCCTTTCCACCACACCAATGGGGGTATTACAATCTCAACACCAGGAGGCAGGGTTGCCTCCTATCAGATCTGTAGGCACGTACCAATTAAGCTGGGTAGTCTCATAATCAAAACTACCCTAATGATAATGGGGTTGGATAGTGTGGATATTATATTGGGAGCTGACTGGTTGACCAGGCACCAAGCAGTTATGGATATCGCAGCCAGAGCCATTGAGGTGCACTCACCAACTTGTGGTGAGACCACACTGTATTTGCCCGACCAGGGTTGTACCCGATCTTGTGCCTTTGTTATGATAGAATCCCTGGTGGAAAAGATCCCAGTGGTCTGTGACTATCCAGATGTTTTTCCGGATGAATTGCCAGGAATGCCACCGGACCGAGACATTGAGTTCGCAATTGAGTTGCAACCCGGGACTGCTCCGATCTCCAAGAGGCCCTATCGGATGCCTCCCGCGGAATTGGCAGAATTGAAGAAGCAACTGCAAGAGTTGTTGGACAAGGGATTTATTCGTCCAAGCACTTCACCATGGGGATGTCCAGCATTATTTGTGAAGAAAAAGGATGAGAGTTTGAGGATGTGTGTTGACTACCGCCCTCTCAATGCGGTGACCATAAAGAACAAATACCCGTTGCCTCGCATTGATGTTCTGTTTGATCAGTTGGTTGGAGCCAAGGTATTCTCCAAGATAGACCTTCGCTCAGGATACCATCAAATAAAGATCCGTGCTAGTGATATTCCCAAGACAGCTTTCTCTACCAGATATGGACTGTATGAGTTTCTGGTGATGTCTTTTGGGCTGACCAATGCCCCGGCTTATTTTATGTACTTGATGAACTCAGTATTCATGCCAGAGTTAGACAAGTTTGTGGTCGTTTTCATTGATGATATACTGATTTATTCCAAGAACGAAGCCGAGCACACCAAACACTTACATAATGTACTTCAGAGACTGCGTGATCATCAGTTGTATGCTAAGCTGAGTAAGTGTGAGTTCTGGCTGAAGGAAATCAAATTCTTGGGTCATACAATTTCTCAAGATGGGTATCAGTTGATCCTGAGAAGGTGCAGGAGGTGATGGATTGGAAACCCCCGACTACAGTGAAGCAGATTCGGAGTTTTCTGGGATTGGCAGGGTATTATCGGCGGTTTATTCCAGATTTCTCCAGAATTGCCAAACCAATGACTGAACTGTTGAAGAAGGGAGTCAAATTTGAGTGGAGTCAAAAGTGTGAGGATGCCTTCCATACCTTAAGGCGACATTTGACAACAGCCCCAGTGCTAGCTCAACCTGACAACACCAAGCCATTTGAAGTTTATTGTGATGCTTCTGGTACTGGTTTGGGATGTGTCTTGATGCAAGAGAACAGAGTGATTGCTTATGCTTCCCGGGCACTCAGGCCCCATGAGCAGAACTACCCTACACATGATCTAGAGTTGGCAGCTGTAGTTCATGCTCTTAAGATTTGGAGGCACTACCTGATGGGAGCTCACTGTAACATCTACACTGATCACAAGAGCCTCAAATACATCTTCACTCAGGCAGATCTGAACATGAGGCAAAGGAGATGGTTAGAGTTGATCAAGGACTATGATCTGGAGGTGCATTACCACCCTGGTAAGGCCAATGTTGTGGCAGATGCCTTGAGCAGAAAGGGCCAGTGTAATTGTATGAGCATGGATGTAGGAATGACCACCCTGTGTGATGAGTTGTGCAGATTAAACCTGGAAGTTGTTTCTTCAGGTGACCTAAGTTATATCTCGGTAGAACCCACGTTGCAGGAGCAGATCATAAGGGCTCAAGTTGAGGATAAGGGTGTTCAGGTTATCAAGGATATGATCAAGCAAAAGGCAAAAAAATACAAATGTTTCCGACAGGACAGTAAGGGAATTCTATGGTTTGGAGATCGATTGTTTGTTCCCAAGGACCCTGAGCTCAGAAAGAAGATACTGGACGAAGCTCACCTTTCCAAATTCTCCATGCACCCTGGTAGCAATAAGATGTATCATGATCTCAGATCTTTATATTGGTGGACTAGAATGAAAAGAGAAATTGCCAAGTACATATCCGAGTGTGATACTTGCCAGAGGATAAAGGCTAGTCACTTGAAGACAGCAGGCCCTTTGCAACCCCTTCCCATACCATCTTGGAAATGGGAGGACATTTGCATGGACTTTATAGTGGGATTACCCAATACCTCCAGGCACCATGATTCTATTTGGGTTATCGTGGACAGGTTGACCAAGACTGCTCATTTCTTGCCAGTGCATACCACCCACAGGGCAGAGAGGTACGCTGAGATTTATATTGATCAGATAGTAAGGTTGCATGGTATTCCCAAGACCATTGTATCTGACAGAGGAGCACCTTTTGTGGCACGATTTTGGGAGCAATTGCAAGAGTCACTTGGGACCCATGTCATCCGAAGCTCAGCATACCACCCACAAACCGATGGTCAGACAGAAAGGGTGAATCAAATTTTGGAAGATATGTTGCGAGCCTGTGCACTACATTATGGAAAGGATTGGGACAAGTGTCTGTCTTTGGCAGAATTCTCTTACAACAATAGCTATCAATCCAGTCTGAAGATGGCACCTTTTGAGGCATTGTATGGGAGAAGGTGTAGGACCCCACTGAATTGGTCTCAAGCAGGAGAAAGGGAAATTTTTGGGCTAGACTTAGTACGCGAAGCAGAGGCAAAGGTCAGGGTCATTACCAAGAACTTGGAAGCTGCTCAGGCTAGGCAAAGGAGCTATCACGATAAGAGGCGGAAGCCTCTACAGTTTGAGGTGGGAGACCATGTCTATCTTAAGGTATCACCCACCAAGGGTGTTCAGAGATTCGGGATCAAGGGCAAGTTAGCTCCTCGCTATATTGGACCCTACGAGATCAAGGAGGCTTGTGGACCCGTAGCCTATCAAGTGGAATTGCCACCTCACATGTCGGCAGTTCATAATGTGTTCCATGTATCTCAGCTGCGGAAATGCGTTCGTCTACCCACTGAAGTACTCCCGGAACCAGACATTGAGATAGAACCAGACTTGTCCTATCAAGAGTACCCCGTCAAGGTGTTAAATCAAAAAGAGAGATCAACTCGGGCAAGGTCGGTCAGAATGTATAAGGTTCAGTGGAGTCACCATTCAGCAGAAGAAGCTACATGGGAGACTGAGGATTTTCTACGCTCTCGCTTCCCCGACTTTCTACCCAAAGGAGTCGATATGTAACCCCAGAACCCCCCCCCCACCTGCCCTTTGAATCCAATTATAAGAAAAACTTAGATAACAAGGATGGTCTAAGTTGTGGATTTAACTTAAGAAGGGCTTCCTTCTGAAGTTGCAAAGAGAATGACATTCGAAGAGCAGTTAACAAGAGAAACTTGAGTATAAAGAAAGAGTAACACCAACACACTTTCCAGCACCCTCCAAAGGACTCTACCTAAAAATCTCGGGACGAGATTCCTTTAAGGGGGGAGGGCTGTAACACCCCAGGTGTTGCCATGGCTGGAACACACCTTGGCACTCAAGACTATGATCACATGTGGAAGAACTTAAGGAGCAAAAGTATAAGGGGCTTTGGGAACTAAGTTTTTACCAAGAGTTGGGAATAACCAAAGGCTTTACCCTAATTGTGTGCAACTATCACCTTGGGAGAGGGAGAAAGAACCCTAGGCCTCTCTTAAACCCTATCTCCCAAAGCCATGGATAAGAGGGGAAAGAGAGTGAGCAAAGGTGCAAAACATGGGTAATCTTTACCCAAACCCTAAGCAACATTATAACCATCAATTAGGGAGGGGAATAATTGCAAAAAGGCCCCTAGGGAAACCCCATTTCAAATCTCCAAGTGGAGAGAGAGCTAGAGCTCTCTAATTCCCCCCTAAGTCCCATTTTAGCCCTAAATCAAAGATCAACCGTGTTCACTTCAAAAATGGCGCCAAAACCACTTGGGTTCTATACCAAAAATGTGCAATACCACTTAGGGCACCCACTGGAAAAAGTTGAGCTCGAGACGCGGACGTTTGACATGCCATGGCATGGCTTTTGTCGTGTTATGCTCAGTATGACACACCTGTTTTGGCACCCGAAGATCTTCCTCCCTAGGCCGTATCTGCCCCGGCGTCTCACAGTCGAGTGACAGCCCTAGGTGCCAGGAAGAGGTCTGCGGCGGACTTTTGCAAAGATTCGCACGTATGCGACCTCTGGCGACATTTGAACACTGGAAGAAACAAACTGCCACGTGTTCGACGCCGTCTGCCGCGCCAGAGCACGCCCGCGCGCGCGCCCGCGCTGCGCCCAAGCCAAGCCAGCGCCCTGGTCCGCGTCCGCGGCTATAAAACGCCCGGGAGCCTCGGCCGTACCCCTCCGCACGCACTCAAGCCTCACCGGAGCTCAGTTCGCCGCCGGTTGCCCATACGCGACGCGCCCGCGGCCACCCGAGCCCCCTGCCACCGTAGACCGGCCAGCCCAGCCATTCCCAGCCCCGTCCAACCCTCGGAGAAGGCTGTGCCCGTCTCCGTGAAGCTCCCCGAGCGAGGAATCGGGCTCTGCTTCACCGGAGAGGCCGGCCCAAGGTCACCGGACTTCAACCGACCGCCGGCAACCGTGGACCGAGGTACACCGTGCACCTCTCTTCGATTCCTTGCACGGTTAGACTCCTTAGACCTCCACGAAGCTCCCTATGCCCTTGGATTGAACTATGCCGCCGTGGATAGGCCGGAGCACACGCCGCCGACTAGCTCGCCCGCCTGCTCACGTGGACCGGGCGATTCCGGCCATCTCCGACGACGAGCCGTACCTCGGCGTGATCGCCAGACCCTCCCCGAGCCAACCCTACACTTCGCCGGAACTCCCTCGCCGCCGGTAAGCCGCACCGCCCTTTCTTTTTCCGCGGCTACTGTTTCAGTTGAGGGAGGGACTGCGGGTGAGAGGGAGAGAAACCCAGGGGGTTAAATGAAAGGTCAGAGACTCAAGTGAATAGTGCCTTAAGGGTAGATCTGCGAGGTTTGAATTGTTTTAAACCCAGGGGCCTCGGCGCAAACTGTTTTTCCAGGAAAACTTAATTAAAACCTAATTTAAATTCAAACAGAAACTTTAAAAACCCATAACTTCTGTTTGGTTTATCCAATTTTGGTCAAACAAATTTTGCCAGACTCTAAATCATGTAACCTATTTAGGAAAAATATAAAACCCCTTGGTGCTGTGGAAAACTTAAAAGTTCTGATTTAATATTAACCTTGGCCAAAAGCTAAATAATAGTAAGAAAAATAGTTAGGCTATTTGACTAAGGTTAGGAAAATGTGGAGAAGTTTATATTCACCTACTAACCTGTTTAAAAATGTTAAACCCCTCTGTCCATCACATTAAGTTAGTTTTAAACCCCTTATTCCAAATATGCTTAAGTTTAAGAAAAATAGGAAAGGTGACAAAAATATTGAACCAGAGGGCACCCCTATTTTTGTTAAGATACTTAGTTAATGTAGTTCACTAGAAAAATATATCATGCCCTGTTTTAGTGTAAAATAATTAAGATCTCTTTTAAATTAATAAAACAAGGATAACTTAGAAAAACTCCACAAAAATAACCCCAAGGTGAAAACACCCCCACCCTTGGGATAACTATTGTTTTATCAAAAAGAACCTAAGAAAAATATGAAATCTGCTGTTTGACATTTTTCAAATAATAAGGTAGTAGAAAGTGCCTTTTTGACATTAAACTTGGGAAAATCATAGCTAATTAACCACCCTTTAGTTTCCTGTGATTTTTAGCACAAAGACCTATTATCACCAGAGGATGTCAGCAAAAATAACCTTTAGGACAGAGCCTACCCCTAACTAGGAGGTGTAGTGTAAAGTGCCCCTTTTTACCTAACTTTTGTTATTTTTGTTTAAGGCCTAACTTTTATACCTTAAGCCTCAAATTCTTAAAACAAGCTAAAGTAGCCAGTAACAACCCACTGTAATATTTATAGAATTTTTGGAAATTATTAAAACCCTGTTGTAGTTCAAATCTACCCTAGAAAACCTAAATGGAAATTAAGGGAAGAGAAATAAAAGATATGAATAAAGGTTGTCCCTAAAAACTTTATTTGCTGTCCAAAAAAAAATATATCAAAGCAATACCAAACCAATATTGTTGTCCTAAAGAAAAACCTAAGTCCAAAGAGTAATAAGTCTATCTATGCACCACTAGAAGCCCCGCACAACTAAGAAAAACCTTAAGTTACTTCTCAACTTAGTTTCTTTTGCATAATGTTATTAAATCATGCATAATCATGACATACATGTTCATTGCATTTCGATAGACTGTAATCTTGCTGACGGAGAGTACATCCTCGTGCCGGAGCAAGGAGCTGCTCAGGAGGTAGCCCCAGATCCAGCACCAGAGCCAGCACCAGAGGACCTGCCTGCCACTGCTTTGGAAGGCAAGCCCCGGTTTTATGCATAACCTGTTATTTATGCTATTTTACTTCACTTAATGATTGTAGGATTGATTGTGCACTTAAGTGTAGGAATTTCTTGAAACCCTAGTTGCATGATCTCAGGAATCCTATTTGAGATGAATACTAGTATGCTAAGTCGAGTAGCTGCTTTATAAAGTAGGATCTCGGTAGAAGTCGAGTGATTTTTCTAGCACTCGCGCGAGGTCAGGACATTGATTGTACCCACTTTCATATCATACTGATGCTGGTGTGTGACAACAATCCATGGGGATTGGTTGTCCACGGGATAAAAGTTGAATAAGGATTAAGGTGTGGTACCGTGAGTCAAGCGTTTGAACGTACTAAACACATACCGAGAAATATGGTAAATCGGTAAGCCTAGTACCTGAGTGAACCTGCCCGCAGACTTTACCCCTCACGCGACCTGAGACGAGGTCTCCCATTCCGGTTATGGTGGGTACAAGTGCGGCCACTGCACGACGGCCAGTCAGGGTCAGTGGGGCATTGTACGCCAAGGCGGTGAGCCCTGATCTGTTGCCAGGGAATCGATGGGGACGGTTGATGTGTGTGGGGACGGAGTGCCCCTACATGTCGTGTGTTTAGGTTTACCTTGCAAGGATAAAAACTCGATTCGAATCGTCTACTTCTCGCAGTTAATGAGACTGCTTGATCCATGCTGCTACATTGAGTAATAAGTGGAAGTATGATGAGTTGAGATAAGATGTTGATTGTTAATAATGCTTGCTACCATGTATGAGTAGATAGTTCACTTTTAGCCTTAAGAGAGTCACACTTAACTTTGACTAAGTTAAAATCTTGATTTAGAAACTCAGCTAGTGCTTTTGGCAACCAAACCCCACAGCCAAACAGCTGCATGTCTAGAGGTAGAGGAGTAGACTCCTCACACCGGGTAAGTCTAGCTGAGTATTAGTATACTCAGCCTTGCTTGTGGCATAATTTTTTACAGGTTCTCTGGAGGAGATGGTTGCTGGGATAACTTGGCCGACCACCCTGCCACCGGGTTGGACTGTCGAGTGGGACCCTGCCTCGGCCGAGGAGGAGCGTGAGGAGTGATGGGACAGGCTTCCCCATCTCTCTGTTTAATTACCGTTAGTTTTATTCCGCTGCACTTCGAACAATGATGGATACTTTTGCAAAAACTCCAATGATGACGATGGTGATGTAATAATTTAACCTTATGACACGTATGGTTTTATGCTTTATTGTATTTGCTCTGTGACTCACCTTCGAGTGAGATTGTGGTACTTGATCCTGTCAGTGGCCGTGTCGGACTAGATCCGAGGGATTGACGGGTTATTCCCATTTAAGTGTGGTCTAGCCTCTAAGGCGGGACTTGGACACTTAAGTTGGAATAATTCGGGTAGTTCCGCCACAACCGTGCCCGCATCCTGCCGCCTCACCACCGTGCCCGCGCCCCACCGCCTGGCCGCCACTCGCCTCCCTGCACCCGCGCCCGGCCTCGGTTGCGCCAGCGCCACCGTTCACGTCCTCGCTAGCTCCGGTCATCCCCATCCACCGGTCCCCCGCTCCGGCAAACGTAAAGACAATTTAGTTTCGTTTTTGCTTGATGACTTATAGAAACTAGTAATGCAAGTGTAGGCCTTTATTTAGGTTGAACTTGTGTCATATACAAACTAGTAATGTAGTTATGGATTGGCTAAGTGTCGATTCATAAGCCACACTAGTTATGGATTGGTGAACTATTTTTTGTGTGATTGTGAATTGTGAGAACAAAGATATGTGGATATGTGAGAACAAAGATGTATATCTGGTTATCAAGGCATTCATGTATATGTGTGGATGTCAGCCATCGTGCTGCTACTTTTATTTGCAGGTTTTGGAAACCTCCCCGTGCATGGGAGGTGCTGCCAAATTTTTTTATTGATAGACTTGTGTTATTTTTTTGCACAGGTATTCCTTGCCACTGCGCAAGAACCTGCACCGCGACATGTCGCCACTGCACCGAGCTATCACAACCCCGCTAGCCCTACTCCACTGTCACCCTAGGTATAACCTCTATTTCCTCATCATGGTCGTAGATCACATAAACCAGTTAGGCGTCTCCCGTTCGAAAGAGATACGATGTAGATATGCAGAGCTTTGCATATCCACAAATGTATTTGTATCGAATTGTCCATGTTTTTTAGACAGCCCACGATTGCATAGATGGTGTTAGTTTCCATGTTCTACTCCAGTCCGAGACAGAGTTTTGCCGTCACCTCCATGTTGTTCTCCGGATAGTACACTCTACCTGCCACGACATGTATCGGCGGGGAGGTGCTTCTGAAACTCTGTCTCGGATCGGAGTAGCGCATGGAAACTAACCCCGTCTATGCAACCGCGGTTGGGAATAGGACCTATCCTCACCTATTAGAAGGTAGGAGCGCAGTGTACATGCATTACATGTTTATATTAAACTATACTCGGCTATATATGTTAGAGGATGGAGGACCGTGAGTGGATGACACAGGCTGTGTAGGAAGGAATGATGTCACCCATGAATGGATTAAAAAGACTGATGCTTTCGTGGAACGAGCATATGACGAAGATGCTATAGGAGCGAGTCTAGTCCCATGCCCGTGCAGCAAATGTGCCATCCGAAAAAGAAAATCAAAGAAGGCCATGGTAGAACATATTTGGAAGAATGGATTTACGTCGGACTATACTCGGTGGATCTTCCATGGTGAAGCGCATCGTACAAGAGAAGAGGTGGTGAGACAACGCGTCGAGGATTATGATGCTGATGTCGGGGTAGCGGATATGTTGAACGACTATCACAAGGCACAGTTTGTCAGAGGATGTACGGAGGACGAGTCAGAGCCGACCGCAAAGGCGTTCTACGACATGTTTGACGTGGCATAGAAGCCCCTTCACGGCAAGACAAAGGTTTCTCAACTGGATGCTATTGGGCGTGTAATGGCGTTGAAGTTGTAGTGCATCATGAGTCGAGACGCATTCAATGGCTTGTTGACAGTTATTGGTAGCCTGCTTCCAGAGGATCATGTTCTGCCAAAGAGCATGTATGAGGCACAGAAACTCCTTTGTGCACTCAAGATGACGTATGAGCAGATACATGCTTGTCCAAAGGGTTGTGTGCTATTTAGGAAAGAATACGCGGAGGCAAAGTATTGTCCAAAGTGTAAATCGTCTAGGTTCATGGAGGTAGACTTTGGTGATGGACAGAAGGTGCAGCTCGACATCCCTGTGACAATCCTACGCCACCTTCCATTCATACTGAGGATCCAGCGTCTATACATGACCGAGGAATCCGCTAAACCGATGACATGGCACAAAAATGGCAAACTATACAATCCTAACAAGTTGGTGCACACATCCGATGGTAAAGCATGGAAACACGTTAATGCCATTCACCGTGAGAAAGCCGAAGAGGCTCGTAATGTACGTGTTGCGCTGGCCACAAATGGGTTCAATCCCTATGGAATGAGCGCTGCCCCATACACATGTTGGCCCATGTTTATTATCCACATCAATCTCCCCCTCGGAGTATGCTTTCAAAGACAGAACATATTTGTGTCGTTGATAATGCCCGGACACTCGGGGAATAAAATGGGCGTGTACATGGAGCCTTTGATGCATGAATTGGTCTGTGCTTGGGAGGAAGGGGTATGGATGTATGACCGAGCTACAAAGACAAACTTCAAAATGCATGTTTGGTACCAGTACTCCATGCATGACTTATTACCAACGTATGGGCTATTCTGCGCCTGGTGTGTTCACGGTAAGTTCCCATGCCCATTTTGCAAGGAAGCTCTTAGGTTCATTTGGTTGAAGAAAGGTGGCAAATATTCATCGTTCGATAAACATCGACAATTTCTCCCTCCTGACCATCCATTCCACCTAGACACTAAGAACTTTACGAAAGGTGTCGTAGTGACAAACTGCCCACTTGCAATGATGACTGGTGTCGAAATTCGTCAACAGATAGATGGGCTCGTGGCCATTCCAGAAGTCGGTTTTGTGGGATATGGTGAGCAGCATATGTGGACACATAAGTTGGGCTTGACTCGGCTCCCGTATTATGACGACCTGCTCCTTCCACACAACATTGACGTGATACACACTAAAAAGAATGTCGTCGAGGCACTTTGGGCAACAATTATGGACATTCCTGATAAGTCAAAGGACCTAAAGGCAAGAGTGGATCTAGCAGCGTTATGTGATAGACCAAACCAAGAGATGATGCCGCCTAGTGGTGGAAAGACATGGAGAAGACCTAAGGCTGATTTCGTCCTAAGCAGGGCCCAGAGGAAGGAAGTATTGTAGTGGATCAAGATGTTGATGTTCCCTAATGGGTATGCAACTAAACTGAGTAGAGGGTGAACTTACCTACTCTGTGAGTCTTAGGGATGAAGAGTCATGACTTCCACATATGGATTGAACGGATTCTTCTAGCGATGGTTCGAGGCTATGTCCCTGAGCATGTCTGGCTAGCACTTAAAGAGTTGAGCTATTTCTTTTGCCAACTTTGTGCAAAACAGTTATCTTGGACCATGATTGTAGACTTGGAAAGATTGCGACACGTGTTACTATGTAAGCTTGAGAAGATATTTCCACCCGAATTCTATAATCCAATGCAACATTTGATTCTTCATCTCCCATATTAGGCACGAATGGGGGGGCCGTGCAGGTATGTTGGTGCTATCCAATTGAGAGATGTCTAAAGACTATTCAAAATAAATGTAGAAATAAATGCAAAATTGAGGCTTCCATTGCAGAGGCATACATTCTAGAGGAGGTGTCAAACTACAACTTACTATGGTGACAAATTGCCGAGCATGCGTAATCCACCCCCTCGTTACAACGATGGCGGCAATGAATCGAACCTTAGTATATTTCAAGGTCAACTCGGAAGCGCAAGTGGTTCGACCACGAAGACCCTGAGACATGAAGAGTGGTGCCATATCATGCTATATGTATTGACCAACCTTGAAGAGGTGACGCCATACATGGAACAATTTCTTCATGAATTCTGGCGTCGATCAAGGGACCCAACTCCACAGGAATATGATATCCTTCTTAGAAAGGGTGCGGGAAATGGATTGCCTGATTTCATTTCCTAGTTCAAACATAAGGTACGTGCTTAGTTTGACAAAAAGATCCGTCTATGAACTCAATTTAGCGTCTTTGAACATGCGAATACTTGCAGGGCCAATGAGATCCGTCTATGAGTGCCGAGTTGAGACAAGTAGCCAATGGCTTTGCTTATAGGGTCAGGAAATATTCTGGCTATGACATCAATGGATACTGTTTTCGCACAACAAGCTATGACCAAAGTCGACCCAATCGAAAAAAACGTGTACTATAGTCTTTACGCTCGGCCTTGATGAGGTCGAGTATTTTGGATGAATCGAAGAAATACATGAACTCAATTTTCATTGTTCCAAACATCTTACTCCAGTGATATTCAAATGTCATTGTATTGACCCTGAAGTGACGAGACAGACACATTCTAATTTTGGGATAGTCAAAATTCGATAGGATTCCACCTTACCAGGAGACGATGTCTATATCATGGCCCAACAGGCCACACAAGTGTATTATCTCCCATATGCGTGCAAAAAAGAACATCTTAAGGGTTGGGATGTTGTGTATAAGGTATCACCGCACGGTAAATTACCTGTTCCAAACGATGATGATTATAACTTAGACCCGGACACATATGACAGAGAGTTCTTCCAATAAGATGGGCTAGAAGGGCAATTTGAGATAGACTTAACCAAAGTATCAGAATGGAAGTAGATATTGAAATGGTTGTTGATGAGGAGGAGGATAAGGTGCAAAATGAGAATGACTTAGAAATACTTGAAGGCAGTGACATTAATGACGAACTTGCGCCTTCAAATGGTGTTGACTATGAAATGGTTGATAGTGATGATGAGACTTATGATCCGGCTAACCTGTAACACCCTGAATTTGGTTGGGGGTATAAAATTTCTTTCCTAATATCCACCAAATTCGGGTGTTACTCTCTCTCTTTTCCTTAATTTTATTTTCTTTTCCTAAATAGTGGAGAGTTATTTTGTGTGTGAGTGTGTATATATATATTGAGTGTAGTAAAATAGAACGCTAAAAGGGTCCTTGATTTTTGCATAACATGTCGAGATATTTTATGGTATGTTGAATTGTTGTGGTGGTGCATCCATTCAAACTCAAGAAGTATATTTGAATTTTCGATTCAAAAACTATATTTAAATTCGAATGGAAATAGAAAAAAGATAGAGATGGACTAAAATCAAATAAAAAACAAAAGAAAAACCCTTTTCTCTCTCAGCCTCCCACGACCCAGCGCACCGCGCGGCCCATCCCTGCACCCCGCGCGCCCCTGCCTCTCGCGGCCTAGCTCCCAGCCGCGACGGCCCATGCCGCGCACAGCTGAGCGCCCTTGCCCCTGCCCTCGCGCGCGTCTGGGAGCGCCGCCGCCGCCTGGGCGCGCTCTCCCCTATCGACCTGCTCGCGTCTACGTAGCCGCGCCCTAACCGCTGCAGCCACGTCGTGCATGCCGCTCATCCCTGCCCACGATGCCTTAACCCCCTCCCCCACGCTGGTTCCATTTGGAGCCCCAGCACCCCATTTCCCTCTCCCTCTCCCTCACACGCGCCCACACCTCCGCTGCCACCGCCGTTCGCGCCGTGCTGCATCTGCAACCGCGCCGTCGCCCGTCACCTGGTGCCTCGTCGCGCCGGGCTTGCATCTTCGTCCGCCGAGGAGCCTGCGTGGAGCCATTATCGAGGTGAGTACATCCGCCTTCCTCATGCATGCTTGCCATCCATGGCCGAATAGCTTGTGCTCGTCGTCAAGTTCTACTCGCCCTGATGCCCACTGCGCCCAGCCCGACGTCGCCCAAACCTCCTTCCGTGCAGCCTGGGCGCGGTCGAGCCTCCCCTGTCCCTATGCCTCGGCATGCAGGCCCCGCTCGCCCTCGTCCAGCCCTGCCCTTCCCTGCTCGACCGGCATGGAGGTTGGCCACCAAAAGCTGCGCGCCCACCTCGCCCTTCTCGACCGTCGACATCGTGAAGCTCTGGAGCAGTCGTCCTCGTCTCTATCTCTCTCATCTTCCATGGCCGCCTGCAACCCCTCTCTGGATCTCGCCCTACCCTGCTTTTGCTCTTTCGCCGAGCCGAGCCACCCATGGCCGAATCCATGGCGGATGCATGGCTGCCAGTGTCCGGCGAGGTCCCCCTGCTAGCGCGACCCCTTGACCCCGGTGTGATCCTGTTCCTACGCAGCTGTCCAGGGCTATCCGAGCCTCCCTGCGTGCTGCAGCAACCAGTCCCTTGTGGCTTGCAAGCCCTGGCCATGGCCGGACCCCTCTCCCTCCCACACTGCTGTCTCAACGAAGAAGAAATTGTCGGTTCGTGTGCGTGTTTGAGGAAAAAAGAAAACTGCCAGTGGGTCCCACCCACATGCACGCATGCCAGGCACCAGCCCACTAGAGAAATGGGAACCTTCATCTCGTAGCCGCATGCAATCAAAAAAGGTAGAACACCCATGGCCCCACCTGCATGTTTTCCCTCCATGCGATCTGCTGTTCTGCATGCAAATGCAGCACGTTGATCTTCTATGGCTAAAAACTCTATGGCCCTTTGTATGACTCATTTTTTACCAATGAAATCACGCCACATCACTTATATTTCGTGAGTTATTAAATATTTAATGAACTTTGTCTTAAACTTGTTTTGACCTGTATCAGTTGTGTTAACTTTGTAATAACGTCGCGCACTGTTTTCATGTGTCGTCAGCATGCTATGTCGCGCGTGTCCGTGTGACGTTCTGCACGCTGCCGTGCTGTTTCACGCGTCATAAATTCATCTCGCTTAGAATCTCTTGTTTTAATTAAATTATTTAATTAACTGACATTTGTTAGTGTAGCAGATTAATCGAACTGACTGATGTATAATATTTATATTTGATAATGTTGAACTAAAAGTTATAGTTAATACTTGCTTAGCATTAACGCGATATATTCTCAATCGTAGCTTCGAGTTCGACGTTTCATTTCCCTCACGTGACCGTAGTAACGCGCTCTATTTCGTTTTGCATGTTTTATTATGTTTGTATTTGTATGGTGTAATGTTCTTATGCATATATGTGTTTGTTTGTGCCTGTTTGTATTCGTTGTGCGTCGCGAATAGATTGCGATCCGTTTCTGAGCTTCGAGGGATCGAAGATCAAGCGTTGGCGACCAAGTGATCTGGCTCTTCGAGTCTACAAGGTTGAAGACCCTGAGCATCTGTTTGGTGAAGGCAAGTGTCCCTTGACCCATCTTTGTCCTATACATTATTTAATTCACCTCCCGCATTTCACATTTATGCCTAAGGATTGACTAGCTTTTGTTATCGATGTCCTTGTTTACCTATTTGGGTTGGATTATTATGGTTTAGTTTTATGCTATTGCTCAACTCTAATCAATGAACATGATGAGAATTATCAATGATACACTGTTTTCCCCTCCTTTATTATGATGTTATACTTGTGGTATTCAAGGGGGCTCGAGCGGTTTCTCGGGTGCCTCTCCGTAAGGACCTGTTCATTGGATGACCACCCGGGAAAACAGTGCAACCATGAGGGTGAAATGGGATGCCCTTAGCTGAATAATTAGAGGAACCGGCGTGAAGTTCGCTTAGCCGTCGTGCCGTTAATGGGGCTCGGTGTATGCGGCTCGCTCTGCCACGTTCAGTTCGCCCCTTGGGGAGGAGTGCGGTGCATTTAGGAAACCTAACGGGCGGCTACAGCCCTGGGGAATCTTTGTAAAGGCTACGTAGTGAGACCCTGCCTATTCACCTTGGTAGTATTTAAGGGTTTGATCGGCCCGAGGCAAGAGGGAATCACGGCTTATGGGTAAAGTGCGCAACCTCTGTAGAGTGTTATGAAACTGATATATCAGCCATGCTCGCGGTTATGAGCGGCCAAGGGAGCTCCATTGATTAGTGATACTTGATCAGAGATGTTCGGATTACAGGTGGCAACGAGATTGATGGTTTTTGGTATTGACTCTGGTAATGGTAAGTGGTACTCTTTCCATTTGGAAAGGAGTATGTCTGGGTTAATAACGTGGGTTAACTCTAAAACTTGGCTTTCTCTACTAGTAATAATAATCTGACCAACTAAAAGCAACTGCCTGACTTATCCCCACATAAAGCTAGTCCACTACAGCCAAACAGGACGCTTGCTGAGTATGTTGATGTGTACTCACCCTTGCTCTACACACCAAACCCCCCAGGTTGTCCGCATTGCAACCACTGCTCAGGAGAAGATGAAGCCGTGGAAGGAGACTTCCTGGAGTTCCAAGATTACGTCGAGTTCTAGGCGTGGGTTAGCGGCAACCCCCAGTCGGCTGCCTGTGAAGGCCGCGTACATCTATGTTTCGTTTTCGCACTTTGATTATTGTTAAAGACTATGTGGATGTCTCGGACGTCATGATGTAATCGACTATTATTTCCCCTTTTATGTTATTATTTGAGCACTGTGTGATGATGTCCAGTTATGTAACTGCTGTGTACGTGAATTGCTGATCCTGGCACGTACATGGTTCGCATTCGGTTTGCCTTCTAAAACCGGGTGTGACATAGGTGGTATCAATGCCGTGCTGACTGTAGGACCGCTAGCCTAGAGTAGCATTGGCCGTTTTAAGGACTTATTGACTATTACTTCACATCATCCTTGATGATGCTTCAAAATATTAGTCACATCGACTAATTCTATGTTGTGCTCCTATATATCCCCTTGCCAAAAGTATTTTATTCTAGTATGGTCTATACTTTTCTCAATGTATTAGATCTGATCTCATCCTTGTGCTTGCGACATCTTTGCAGATGCCCCCTAACCATAGCCTTCTTGTCTTTTGGGATTCTTTTCTCTTTCGTCATTAAATTGCTACCATTTGACCATCTTTATTCCCTTGGTATTGACATGCTCGTACCCCTAGATTCTTCAATACTCTTGTTTCAAATACTTACATCTGAATTTCTCCCGCCTACTTAAACACTCCAGTTTGTATGTCCATGACCTTTGTGTCTTTTGAGACCCTTCCCTATTATATTGTTAAGTCGCTATCCTTCGGTAATTTCTATTCTCTTTGTCTTGGTATGCTCATATCCATGGAGTCTTACCTATTCTCATCCTTTTATATATGCTTACCTTTATACCCCTAATGTCCATTTAAAACATTTCAGTTTACATGCCCTTGACCACCCTTGTTTCTCGATGAACCGTGAGCGGTCATTTTATTTCACACATTCTTACTAATCTCGTTGTTCCTTATAACATTCCTCGGTAATGAACTTCTTTACTTCGATCATCCTGATGGAACCTTACTTATCTTATCCTTAATTGTTTTCTGCACTTCATCACTTTGCGAGTCTTGCCTTAACTCTGTCCATGGATTATGTTTTTCATCATTAGCACCTTTATCCTTACACCTCTATATCTTACCTTGATGTTTATCTTATACCGTCCTTTAAAATACCCTCTTTTCCATCTCAATCTGAGCATTGTATTTTACCTACTTTTTCCTTGGTCGTATCCTCTTCTTTGTCGCTTGCGAGTTTTTAACTCCATCCTTTGTTATGCTTTTGTTTGTTATTGCCTTTTCCTTTCCCATCTCTCGATCTTACCTTGGTAATTACATTATGTCTGTTATCTAAAATATCCAATCTCCCATCTCATTTCGGGAATGGCATTTTACTTATCCCACCCTTGGTCATAACCTAATCTTTGCCATGTGCAAGTCTTGTCTTAACTCCATTCATTGTTGTACTCATACCATTGGTTCTTCTACACCTTTATCTCTCCTCTTATACCCTTGTCTGTTACCACCTTTGACCCTTGCGATATATATGTCTTCTACCTAAATACTTACCTTAAACTTATCCTTTAAAAGCCTCCCCTTTCTTTCAACCCAGTTTGAGAGTTGTGAGTTACCTATCTCTCCCCTGATTTCTTTTCCCTCCTTGTCGCCTTACAAGTTTTGTCTTAATTCCATCCTTTGCTATGCGTTTTATTTGCTATCACCATCTCCTTGACATCCATCGATCTTGCCTTGATACTCATATTTATTCTAGCTCTTTAAAATCTCCTCTCTTCCACCTCAATTTGAGAGTGGCAGTTTACCTATCTGGCCCTTGGACGTACCCTCTCATTTTCCATTTGCAGGTCTTGTCTTAACTCCATCCTTTGTGGTATTTATATTCTTGGTCCTTATGCACATTTACCTCCTCTCCTACATCCTTGTATGTTATCACCTTTAAACCCTCGTGATACCTATGCCCTTGCCCACATGCTTACTTTGAACCTACCCTTTAAAGCCTCCACTTTTTCATCGTTGTTTGAGGATAACGCCTCACCTACTTCACCATTGATTGCTTCCCCTTCTTTGATGCCTCGCAAGTTTTGTCTAAAATACATCCTTGGTTGTGTTTGTTTGTTATCACCTTAACCCTTATCATCCCTTGATCTTTACCAAGATGCTTATCTTGCACCTACATTTTAAAGCCTCCTCTCCCATTTCATTTCAAGAGTGATGTCTTACCTATCCCGCTCTTGTTCGTTCCCTTTTTCCTCTATCGCATTGCAAGTCTTGTCCTAACTCTATCTTTTGGTGTGCCTTTTCCTTTCACCTCCCTTACTTTTGTAATCTCTAGATCTTTCCATGATGTTATCTTATGCCTACCTTTTGAAATATCATCTTTTCCATCTCGATTTGAGAATGGTGTTTTACCTATCCTGACCTTGGTTGCATTCTCTCCCTTGTCGGTTACAATCATTGCTTTAACTCTATCCTTTCTCGTGCTCATGCCCCTATCCTGCACGTCTTGTTCTACTCCTTGTCCTTCAACAACCTTAGAGAGTAGTTTCCCCTTGATAAGGAAAGACCACCCTCTAACTAACATTAACGTATAGCAACGAGGTGTTTGTTGTTGTATGCTTGTGCTGTTTGTCTTTGTGTTATGACTGATTTGCTTCTTTGTGATGAGTGTTGATGTGTTGTGGCCCTTGGTCCGCAATGACATCAGTTTACTAGCTGAGTGCCATATAGTTAAGCAATTGGGTTCTCCCCCCTGCTCTCTCTAATCCATCTATACTTACCTTTTCTCGCTATTATTTCCTCTTGCACCTGTCCATTAGGCAACCACCAACTCCTCCAAATCAGTCAAGATCAGAGTCGGCAGCATCTTCACCATGTGCATATCAACGCTCCTGTTAAGGGGGTTAGCCGCTAACCCCGATGAAGACAATGAGATCAACATCAACCAACTAGATCAGAGTGGTGCAGCTGAAGCATGTGTGGGTCCTAACTCACAAGTCCAAGGGATCCTCAAGAATTATCTCAGTGGACCGTGAACATCTGAAGGTCAAAGCAACAAGTGCACAAGTTAAAGTTGCTAGAGTCAAAGTTGAGTTACAAGAAGCTATGAGAGACTGATGAACCAATCTAATTTTCTTGTTAGCCTCTTCATGAATCTGGAGGGCGAGATTCCAGTTAAGGGGGTTAGATCTGTAACACCCTGAATTTGGGGGTATAAAATTTCTTTCCTAATATCCACCAAATTCGGGTGTTACTCTCTCTCTCTTTTCCTTAATTTTATTTTCTTTTCCTAAATAGTGAAGAGTTATTTTGTGTGTGATTGTGTATATATATATTGAGTGTAGTAAAATAGAACGCTAAAAGGGTCCTTGATTTTTGCATAACATGCCGAGATATTTTATGGTATGTTGAATTGTTGTGGTGGTGCATCCATTCAAACTCAAGAAGTATATTTGAATTTTCGATTCAAAAACTATATTTAAATTCGAATGGAAATAGATAAAAGATAGAGATAGACTAAAATCAAATAAAAAACAAAAGAAAAACCATTTTCTCCCTCAGCCTCTCGCGGCCCAGCGCACCGCGTGGCCCATCCCTGCACCCCGCGCGCCCCTGCCTCTCGCGACCTAGCTCCCAGCCGCGACGACCCATGCTGCACACAACCGAGCGCCCTTGCCCCTGCCCCTGCCCTAGCGCGCGTCTGGGAGCGCCGCCGCCGCCTGCGCGTGCTCTCCCCGGCCGGCCTGCTCGCATTTGCGTAGCCGCGCCCCAACCGCTGCAGCCACGTCGCGCATGCCGCTCATCCCTGCCCACGACGTCGCCTTAACCCCCTCCCCCACGCCGGTTCCATTTGGAGCCCCAGCACCCCATTTCCCTCTCCCTCTCCCTCTCCCTCACACGCGCCCACACCTCCGCTGCCACCGCCGTTCGCACCGTGCTGCATCTGCAGCCACGCTGTCGCCCGTCACCTGGTGCCCCGCCGCGCCGGGCTTGCATCGTTGTCCGCCGAGGAGCCTGCGTGGAGCCATTGTCGAGGTGAGTACATCCACCTTCCTCATGCATGCTTGCCATCCATGGCCGAATAGCTTGTGCTCGCCGTCAAGTTCTACTCGCCCCGACGCCCACTGCGCCCAGCCCGACGTCGCCCCAACCTCCTTCCCTACAGCCTAGGCGCGGTCGAGCCTCCCCTGTCCCTGTGCCTCGGCATGCAGGCCCCGCTCGCCCTCGTCCAGCCCTGCCCTTCCCTGCTCAACCGGCATGGAGGTTAGCCACCAAAAGTCGCGCGCCCACCTCGCCCTTCTCGACCGTCGACATCGTGAAGCCCTGGAGCAGTCGTCCTCGTCTCTATCTCTCTCAGCTTCCATGGCCGCCCGCAGCCCCTCTCTGGATCTCGCCCTACCCTGCTTTTTCTCTTTCGTCGAGCCGAGCCACCCATGGCCGAATCCATGGCGGATGCATGACTGCCAGTGTCCGGCGAGGTCCCCTACTAGCGCGACCCCTTGACCCCGGTGTGATCCTATTCCTGTGCAGCTGTCCAGGGCCGTCTGAGCCTCCCTGCGTGCTGCCATGACCAGTCCCTTGTGGCTTGCAAGCCCCGGCCATGGCCGGACCCCTTCCCTCCCACACTACTGTCTCAACGAAGAAGAAATTGCCGGTTCGTGTGCGTGTTTGAGGAAAAAGGAAAACTGCCAGTGGGTCCCACCCACATGCACGCATGCCAGGCACCAACCCACTAGAGAAATGGGAACCATCATCTCGTATCCGCATGCAATCAAAAAAGGTAGAACACCCATGGCCCCACCTGCATGTTTTCCCTCCATGCGATCTACTGTTCTGCATGCAAATGCAGCACGTTGATCTTCTATGGCTAAAAACTCTATGGCCCTTTGTATGGCTCATTTTTTACCAATGAAATCACGCCACATCACTTATATTCCATACTTATATTCCATGAGTTATTAAATATTTAATGAACTTTGTCTTAAACTTGTTTTGACATGTATCAGTTGTGTTAACTTTGTAATAACGTCGCGCACTGTTTTCATGCGTCGTCAGCATGCTATGTCGCGCGTGTCCGTGTGACGTTCTGCACGCTGCCGTGCTGTTTCACGCGTCATAAATTCATCTCGCTTAGAATCTCTTGTTTTAATTAAATTATTTAATTAACTGACATTTGTTAGTGTAGCAGATTAATCGAACTGACTGATGTATAATATTTATATTTGATAATGTTGAACTAAAAGTTATAGTTAATACTTGCTTAGCATTAACGCGATATATTCTCAATCGTAGCTTCGAGTTCGACGTTTCATTTCCCTCACGTGACCGTAGTAACGCTCTCTATTTCGTTTTGCATGTTTTATTATGTTTGTATTTGTATGGTGTAATATTCTTATGCATATATGTGTTTGTTTGTGCCTGTTTGTATTCGCTGTGCGTCGCGAATAGATTGCGATCCATTTCTGAGCTTTGAGGGATCGAAGATCAAGCGTTGGCGACCAAGTGATCTGGCTCTTCGAGTTCTACAAGGTTGAAGACCCTGAGCATCTGTTTGGTGAAGGCAAGTGTCCCTTGACCCATCTTTGTCTTATACATTCTTTAATTCACCTCCCGTATTTCACATTTATACCTAAGGATTGACTAGCTTTTGTTATCCATGTCCTTGTTTACCTATTTGGGTTGGATTATTATGGTTTAGCTTTATGCTATTGCTCAACTCTAATCAATGAACATGATGAGAATTATCAATGATACGTTGTTTTACCCTCCTTTATTATGATGTTATACTTGTGGTATTCAAGGGGGCTCGAGCGGTTTCTCGAGTGCCTCTCCGTAAGGACCTGTTCGTTGGATGACCACCCGGGAAAACAGTGCAACCATGAGGGTGGAATGGGATGCCCTTAGCTGAATAATTAGAGGAACCGGGGTGTAGTTCGCTTAGCCGTCGTGCCGTTAATGGGGCTCGGTGTATGCGGCTCGCTCTGCCAAGTTCGGTTCGCCCCTTGGGGAGGAGTGCGGTGCATTTAGGAAACCTAACGGGCGGCTACAGCCCCGGGGAATCTTTGTAAAGGCTACGTAGTGAGACCCTGCCTATTCACCTTGGTAGTGTTTAAGGGTTTGATCGGCCTGAGGCAAGAGGGAATCACGGCTTGTGCGTAAAGTGCGCAACCTCTGCAGAGTGTTATGAAACTGATATATCAGTCGTGCTCGCGGTTATGAGCGGCCAAGGGGGCTCCATTGATTAGTGATACTTGATCAGAGATGTTCGGATTACAGGTGGCAACGAGATTGATGGTTTTTGGTATTGACTCTGGTAATGGTAAGTGGTACTCTTTCCGTTTGGAAAAGAGTATGTCTGGGTTAATAACGTGGGTTAACTCTAAAACTTGGCTTTCTCTACTAGTAATAATAATCTGACCAACTAAAAGCAACTGCCTGACTTACCCCCATATAAAGCTAGTCCACTACAGCCAAACAGGACGCTTGCTGAGTATGTTGATGTGTACTCACCCTTGCTCTACACACCAAACCCCCCAGGTTGTCCGCATTGCAACCACTGCTCAGGAGAAGATGAAGCCGTGGAAGGAGACTTCCAGGAGTTCCAAGATTACGATGAGTTATAGGCGTGGGTTAGCGGTAACCCCTAGTCGGCTGCTTGTGAAGGCCGCGTGTATCTACGTTTCGTTTTCGCACTTTGATTATTGTTAAAGACTATGTGGATGTCTCGGACATCATGATGTAATCGACTATTATTTCCCCTTTTATGTTATTATTTGAGCACTGTGTGATGATGTCCAGTTATGTAACTGCTGTGTACGTGAATTGCTGATCCTGGCACGTACATGGTTCACATTCGGTTTGCCTTCTAAAACCGGGTGTGACATAACCCCAACACATATGAAGATTATTTTTAATCGATACAATGCTATATTTTTTTATTTCACACCTGTTTCTAAATACATCTTTTTTATATGTGCTTTTTTGCTTACTCTTAATTGCAGGTTGTTGCACAAAGATGGTGGGCAGTGAGATGAGGACGAGGTGGGGGAGGAGGGGCACTCGTGGGACGATGAAGGAGGCACAACACGACAACGACGTTCAGCAGTAGGTGGAGAAGTAGGATGCTGTCGATGCAGCAGCAAGACGACGACGATGCTCAGCAGCACGCCTCAGGTTCTGGTGCCTCAGGTTGGAGAAACGTCTACTTGCAAGGTCCCGCGAGTCTCCCTCAGCGTTAAATACATCATGACATGCATCCGCTGATTCGACCCGATGGGGTGAGGCATGTAACTTTAGATGTTTTCGCTGCTTGTTCATATTATGGGTTTAAGTTCATAATATAAACTAATACTTTTTATTTATCACTTGGACATGTCTTGGAAGATTGTGGAGAATGCAGGGGGTCATGCCGCAACACCAATGACATCCTCGGCCTTCTGTGCAGGGAACACTTCCCTGGACTGGTTGAGTATGCCGGAATGACGGGCCCAGCCTACACCTTCGACCACTACGCCGGCGCCCCTGATGCAGTAGATCGGGACAACCAGGAATTCAACAAGGCGCAGCGGGTGAAGCAAGAGATGTGGATAAGTCTTACTATATTGTAAAATATGTTGCATTCGTTGCACATTCTTAAATAATGTATGGATACATCATCTTTGTATGCAGGATTTCTTCAGATGCGAGACTGGATACGAGGTCAGGGTGGATGTGGTGGCCACCATGAGCTGTAAGAAGCTCGTTGTGGACATGCACTACGAGGCGCGAATCCAAGCCATCGCCAGCTACCACGGCTCTGTCCTTAGGGAGAAGGTGACCAAGCAGGACGTCCGAACCATGTTGTTGACTAGGGACTAGTACTTGCAGGTAAATATAGCACTTTAATATTTGTGACAAATTTTGCTTAATTTTATCTTCTGATATGTAGTATACTTGTTTTACTTTGTAGATGATTCCTTATTGGTACGCCGCACATCCTCAGTGATGGGAGCAGATGGTGGATAGGTGGTGCTCGCCTGAGTGGGACGAGGCGCACAACTCTAGCCGGAAACAATGTCTGATGATGCAAGGTCCCTCCGACCACCAAGGCAGTAGCAGCCTCGATAAATATGCAGAAGTATGGGTACACCCTCTTTTTTATTTAGGTATATAACACTGGATTATATATTATTTCTAAATATCTCGTTGGTTTTCTTGCAGTCGGTGTCACATGGTGGCCAACCTTGCTCCATCTTCTCGGCTTATGTTATGGCCCACAAGGGCAAGGCGACATCTGACGTCACCTACAACCCGGATGATAGGCCCGAGGCGTATAACAACCCCACCATCTACTACCACCTAAGTGAGTACACTGCCATTGCACAGGAGGTCCATGGGCAAGATTACGATCTGAGGACCGATGACATTGACGGAGATGTCCTCATGAGGGACGGAGGAGGCAAGAGGCATGGGCGGTACTGGATTGCCGACGAAGCAACTGGCTCGTCGTCCACTCCCACTCTGTCTCAGGTGTGAGCACGGAGCACGAGCTCGAGCCTGTGGCAGAACCTCCCAAGTTATTGGGCCCACATGCACCTGTCCTTGTCTCAAAGACCTCAGACAACTATGCATGTGCACCAGATAACTTAACAGGATCCGTCCGATTGCCCAAGGACATCGGATAAACCACTTACAACCAGAACCGCGGGATTAAGTAACACAAATCACACACACAACATTTTTGCAGCGGAAATCTTATTACCAAATTTTACAGGTTACAAAAATTTTACAATGTACATGATCGGAGTGATTACAAGGTGATTCAAAGAAATAACTTTGAACTGTTATAAATTATTTATAGTTTTGAAATATATGCTAGCTCAAGTGACCATCCTCAATAAGAAGATAAAGACGGGGTATACTTATATAAGAAGGCCGAGCCCACCGGCACTTAACACCATCAACAGCAGCACAAAACTATAACCTGAAAAACAACAGGGAATAAAACCCTGAGTATGGAATTACTCAGTAAGACTTACCCGACTAAAGAAAAGACTCTCAAGGATATGCTGGATTTGGGAATCAAGGAGAGGCTTTAGCAAGAATCAACTTAGATACTTTTGCAGAAAATAGCTTACTAAAGTGAATCCTTACTTTCAATGTTTTAACGCCGGATTAAATATTAATAGACTCTGTTTGCATCTGGTCTAATTTCACCATCTCATCAATACAACATCATTTTTATTCATGAGGTTCACATCCTTACTTAGGTTGTAGGGCAGTGACCAAGTCTTCATAACCGCGAAGGTACGACGATCCGAATCGATTATACTCAGCTGAGGATCTCCAATCACACGACATATGTAGCACTTAACCCTTGCATATGTCAACCCGCCACCGGGGTTCTTAAGACCAGATCAGGTTCATGCGAACCGAGAGCACAGATACACCACCGTCCAGTCTCTTGCCACGGAGGGTACACGCTACTCTCGCCACCGCTCCACGCCCATTCCGTGTTATCTTATTCTGGCCTTAGTCTGCCCGAGGCAAAGCTTACCCATGACGAGGCATGTGACCAGTTAAAGGGTCCTCGATCATCAAGCCTACATACGCATCCAATCCTTAATCAACCTGGGTAAAACATCACCTGTTCCTAGCCCAAGTTCCGATTTAAGTACTTCCATCCTTAGGATTGTTTGTGTTCCTTAGGATGAAAAGAGCATCACAGGGAACTTTGCAGTAAGATCCCACCATGCTCCCAATGAAAATATATTCTTGTAGGTAGAAGCCATCCTTCCTCAGGATAACCCCTGAGCTAGACAGTATTGCAAAAGACAACCTCTATCCACAAGATTTAAGCAGGGCTAAGCATTTTTGTAAATCATATTTTTGATACTTCACCAGAAGTATCTATAAAGGTATGGATATCAAGGAAGGCAATGCATCCAAGGGTTTCCAAGCAACTCTTATAAACCTAATGCACATTCACTAGACTTAAAGTGTGTAAAAATAATTTAAAAACACAAGGAAGGGGTTGCATGCACCGGAGCTTGCCTGGAAGATACACTAGGTTAGTGTTTGTTAGACGATGAGTATCCTTCGACCGAGCACTTGCTTGATTTAACCATCTTCAGGTTGGTCCATCAGCTTCATCCTGCGGATTAGCCCGCGCTTGGGGTCGACTTGGTTCGGGTTCTCCGCATCACACGATTAATTAACGTACCTGAATGGAATGCATTATGCACATGAATGCATATCGACATGAATATTACAAACCTAAATAGTGCTACGCGATGACGAATTTAAACACCTAGCGGCGAGGCGTTGTACAATTTTGTACGGAATCACTAGTTATTAATATACGACTACACGCAATAATTACGCTTCTCGAACCTAACGCAAACATCACGAACCACAAACTATACACATGAAAGACAATTAGCCTAATCACAACTTATCAATTAATTAATTAAATTCTAAACTTATCCCTTACTTTATAAATTATACTACATCTTTATAAATGATTAAAATATTTCATCAACACGCTAGCACATTAATTTATTTAACGATCGAACTATTCTAAACAATTCATCAGCTTACCGTTTCAACAGCTGACACGAATCCGCGAGATCGGTAGCGATTTTCCGATCCAAGCAATTTGTCGAACGCTTGGGGAATATCGTGCTGCTAGCTTCGTCTTCACCCGATTCTTGCGTAGACCTTTTTCCGAGCACCCGTCAAGCACCACACGGGATTTATTGCTTTATCCGAATTCTCGGGATCGTTCGACGACGCAAGAGATGTCGACCAGTTGGAGACTTGTAGGGTCGAGCACGACAAAGAGTTCCGAGGGTCGACATAAGCAGCACGAAATTGGAAATCAAATCATCGGAGTCAATAAGCACGTCGTGGGCATAACGTGGGTCGACGACGAGGTCCATGACGAGTGTCGCAAGGCATGACAAATGGGAAGGAGGCGATGCACGAATTTCAGAGCATGGAGCTCACGGCGGCTTGAGGGAGACGGCCGTGGGAGGGACTTCGGTGAGCTGGAGCGGGATACGGCCTGGGCGCGACGAAGGGAGCTGCGCGTTCAGAGCGAGCAGGGAGAATCGACGGCGGGCAGTGAGACGGCAGAGGAAATCGAGCAGGCAGGGGAGAGAGAAACAGGACACGCGCGGGAAGGGATCTCGGCTGGGGCGTCGAGCACCGGGGCGCCATCCATGGAGGGGCTTGACCGGGCGCCGGAGCTTGGAGACGGACTGAGCAGGGAGGACGCTAAGCGCCATGGGAGATGGCTGGGTTAGCGGCGCTCGGCAAGGAGAAGCAGAGGACACCGGCGTCCATGGTAGGGGCTAGACGCGAGCACAACAGAGCAGGGCGACAACGCGGTGGAGCAGAGGGTGCGCGCAGGCAACTTCGAAGCCGGGCGAGTGGGAGGGAGAAGACGGGGAGGGAAGTCGGCTGGAGCAAGGCATCCCGGCGAGCTGCGCGCAGGGAAGGCACGCAGGGCGCGGCCCGCGCGACGCAGGGGGAGTTCGGCTGGAGAATGAAGAGGAGCAGAGGGATTCCAAGCGCAGGGGCTGAGGGAGAGAGAGAAGGGGAGCTCGCGGCAGCCATCACCGGCAGAGGAAGCTCCGGCGAGGGAGATCCACGAGCGGGGAAGCAAGGAGATGGGCTTCGAGCTAAGCAGAGCGCGGCGAAGGGCTGCAGCGCTGGGGCTCGACTGGAAGAAGAGCGCTCGGCTGGCCGGAGAGGAGAGCGAGTGCGTGCCAGCAGGGAGAGAGAGAGACACGCGGCATGAGCCGAGAGAGAGGAGATAAGGCCGCGCCAGGGGAGAACGGCGGCGGAATCTCCACCGGCGGTGAGCGGCGGCCGCAGAAAAATCAGGACAGGATGAGAACGATGACGCGATGACGCGTAGGAGATAAGGATGGCTGGAAAAGAATTCAGAGAAGAGAGAGAATAGAGGTAGAGAGGATATTTTCACTCCTATTTTCGTTATTTTCTCTCACGCAAAAACGCCTGCCAAAGTACCATGGTTCCAAAAATTAAGATTTTGAAGAGCCAAACTAGATCAGGCTACAGTATTCGGACAATAATTAAGACAACACCGGTTTAGTCAAAATCGGATAAAAATTCATCCGTTATCTAAACATAGTTGAGTTGATTACCCTACAGTGTGGGATGGAGGATAAATTGGATCATAAACTTGCGCAAGATTTTGCGCGATTCGAATTATTTTGCCCCGCACATTTTAGGAGTTGATCTCAAATTAACTTGTTCGAGATAAAAATCGTCCAAGTGGTTCGGGCTTCCGAATTCGTATTCGCGCGAGCGATGAATTTGAAATAATCACCAGACGCACCAATTTTCGGAACAACTACGTTCCGAATATCACGAAAATTTTGGAAGAGCCTGGATAAATAAAAATAAAAACGATGTCGCACTCGCGACAAACGAAACAGATGCGATATTAAAATCGCGATAAGCGAAGATGATTAAAATTTAAAAATCCGTTTTATCCACTGATATTGCGTGCTTAAATCCTTACTCGTTGTCGAGCGGAATATAAACACCTGGGATGTTACAAAGCCCAGCCATACGACCTCGGCAGGACAACTCACATCATCACATACAACAACTCTAGGTTAGTGCTTCTGTAACTTGTCATTCCTTGAGTTATATACCTTCTCTTTGAGTTATTATAACATTGGGATGAAATATTATAGGCCCAGCTAGAAGAAGAGAGTATGGAACGACAAGAGATGGAGGCGACGATGATAGCGGAGCGGGAGGTAGAGTGGGAGGCCCACTTGGCAGATCAGTAGAGGATGGCGGAGATGTTCCAGTACATGCAGAGCCTTGACGTCACACATGGTTTTGCTCCACCACCACCGTTGTTCCCTCTAGTTGACCCTGCTCAGTTCCATACTCCTGTGAGTATCAAAATTCTAGTCCTGCATGATATATATTCATATATTATAACACATGCAATTTCTTCTCTGTGCAGGGACAATCTGGGGCAGCATCCAACAACCCTCATGGATTGCCCAGCACATCGCCGCACCAGTCCAACCGCCCACCTCGCTGAGATACTTTGTGCACATGATCTTATCTTTGTTAGTGTTGTTAATACATTGTGAGATAACTTGGTCTAAACTTGTTGATGTTGGTAATGCTTTGTGAGATACTTGAGACTTATGTTCTTGAGTGTTGGAGACTTATGTTTGTGTTCGAACTTGTTGCTTTATGAGATTTATGGTCTTTGTGAGATATGCGATGTATATGTGATATCTGTTATGATTATGTGATATCTGTTATGTATATGTGATGATTATGTGATATATCTTTTGTTTGGATGGAATAGCAAAAACAAATAAAAAGGGGTATTCTATTCACTTTGCCGTGTGCAACACTCGACAAAGAGGTACTTTGCCGAGTTTTAAGGTCATAGCACTCGGCAAAGAAGGCACACCTGGGCACCGGTAAAGCCTCTTTGCCGAGTGATGTGGCCTTGGCACTCGTCAAAGAAGCAAGCTTTGCCGAGTGCCCCCTAGTGCACTCGGCAAAGGAACTGACAAAAGGGGCCGCAGGTGATCCCTTTGACGAGTGCTAGTTAGTCAGGCACTCGACAAAGAGGCAGCTTTTGCCGAGTGCCACATAATACGCTCGGCAACCAAAATGGTAAAGAGGCCCATGGGGAGCTTCTTTGCCGATTGTCAGTACAATGGACACTCGAGAAAGAGAGAGCATTGCCGAGTGTCACTCGGTGGGCACTCGACACAGGCTCCGGCTCCGTCGCCGTCACCTGGCGCCGTGATGGCGACTTCTCCTTGCCGAGTATCCAATAAAAAGTACATGGCAAAGAAGTTGTTGCCGATGTACAGTTCGCCGAGCCTTCTTTTCTGAGTGTCACACTCGGCAAAGCCTTCGTCGAGTGTTTTCCAGGTTTTGCCGAGTGCTTCAGACACTCGGCAAAGCAGATGTTCCCGGTAGTGAACTCGAGGAGACAATGATGATAATGAGTAGTTTTTATGGACTATGTAATTTTACTTTTTAAATTTATTGCATTTTATACACTTTATTTAATTTATGTAATTTCATAGAACTATGTATTTTTCGTATTTTACGTACTTTGTTTGAATTATGAGTTAATTTTTAGTCTGTAAAAGAAAGCTGTTCTGAAATCAAGGTGGTTGTAGGATGACAGTAAAAGTTGTGGACAAAGGTTAGAGGTTATGTAGTGGAATATTTGTCACACCCGGATTTAAGGGCAAATCCAGGCATAAATCAAATGTGTGCTAGGATCAAGTCTCACACATATGATGACTCATGGTACAGAAACGAATGTCACATCTTTACTATATAGTAGGAATTCTGTACAAAATAGCTAAATAATTACATCATACGGAGACAACGATCCTCTGCAACCATAGTTGACTGGGAGACGATAGCCTAGACCTCTCACGAACTCATCGCGACATCCTTCATGCTCCTTATCTTGTGGTACCTATCCTTGACCTGGGGGATGTGAGTACAGCAAGGGTGAGCTCACATGCGTTCATCGCTCAACAAGTTGTGGGGAATAATGTGCATGAGCTCACTTATGGTGGGGCTCATGTGAAGTGTAAGGCTTACCAAAGAGAATGGTTAAGGCTAAGCGTTGCTTTTAACAAGTTGGTCAAAATTTTATTTAGCAGTTACTAAGTATAACTAGATACCATCCCCATTAAAAGAGATCACAATTAATAATAAATTCCACAATGCAATGCAAATGATAAATTAAATTTAATTCCATAAATTAATCGTGCGAGAGTCCTGAGTCGCTCTTGACCGTGAGCATGGCTGATATACCAGTTTTACACTCTGCAGAAATTGTGTCCTTTACCCACAAGTTGTGTATCCCATCTAGCTAGGGTTTGCAAGACCCTTAGACACTTCCGAGGTGAATGGCTAGGGATCCACTACGAGGCCTTTACAAAGTTCCACAAGCTTCAGAAAACCCAGTACGATTTCGTGAGAAGCTCGATATTGGAATCCCTTGTCCGAAAAGCCATCGCAGCAAGATCGACCCGAGAACCTCCGAACACTGGCAACACCTTTATCACCCTTGCCCCTTTCGGGTAAGGTAGTCCTCCACTAGCTTTCCTAATTAATCAACCAATGGCGTCCCATTCCACCCTTGTGGTAGCACGGTTATCTCAAGTTAAGCTCCATGTTCCATTTAATCAAAATGATCTTATCATGAACAATAAATAATCCATTAACAAAAATAAGCATGATCATGATTCATATGTATCATAACACACAAAACCACATGGAGCAATAGCAAATTGTACCCATTAATTCATTTGTAAGCAAGGTATAGGGTAGACAAAACTAGGGTAACCTATTAGGTCCCATCAAATTAACCTAAGCATGTCACAGTGATTAACAGAAATATTATTGGGTAAAGAAGAGTGATCAAGGGCACAACTTGCCTGTGACTTGAGATTCCAGGTACTTCACTAAGTTGGTCTTCGGGTTCCACGTGACCTCGCTTCTACTCGTAGCAATACATACAATCAAGCAAATAATGGGTATGGTAGTATTACACCAAAGCATAAGAACAAAACATCGTAAGGATATTCTACGATAGGGTCAATAAACACTAAAATCAGAGTTACGGTTATAAAGATATGGTTTTCGGAAGATTTATGCGATTAAACAAGAAAACTATGTTTTATGTTGATTATTATGAATCATGTGAGAAATATATTCTAACTAATTTCAACCTTAATCTAAGTTATCATGTTTTAGTCATCTTATAATTATAGACATATTAACTTTGATTAGAAGGGTTAATTTACTCGCATAGGTTAAACAAATACCTATCTTTGAAAAACATGTTACTTGGTAAAATAATGTTACTATAGCGTAGGCAATATTATTGCGAAGCTAACGCAACTCTAACAGACTAAATCGGAATTATAATAGAGAAGTTATTGATTTTCTAACTCTTGGAATTTAATTTAGCACTAAAAATTCCATTTTCGGATTAATATCCACAATTCACTAGATTTTTGAATGAATGCACTAATTACACAAAACTCAGGACCTAAATTTTATTCTTTATAACTTTGTTAGGACTGTGGATTATTTAAGAAAAACTAGGGGCTCTTTATGAACTTTACCGTGGTGAAGGGGTATGAGTTTATCTGAGTCGTCCGATCACCCCCAATGGATCAAATTAGATTTATAATCTGCTGAACCGGTACTCCATCTCGGTCGTAGGATATGAAATATTGTCAGGGACCATAATTAGGGGTACCCCCAAGACTCCTAATCTCAGCTGGTAACCCCCATCAGCACAAAGCTGCAAAGGCCTGATGGGTGCGATTAAGTCAAGGCTCGGTCCACTCAAGGGACACGATCTCGCCTCGCCCGAGCCCATCCTCGGGCAAGGGCAGCCGACCCCGGAGGATTTACGTCTCGCCCGAGGACCCTCTCCAGCAACGGACACACCTTCGGCTCGCCCGAGGCCCAGTCTTCACCAAGAAGAAACCTTGGCCAAGTCGCCACGCCGACCGACCGTATCGCAGGACCATTTAATGCAAAGGTGGCCTGACACCTTATCCTGACGCGCGCCCTTCAGTCGACAGAGCCGAAGTGACCGCAGTCACTTCGCCGCTCCACTGACCGGCCTTACAAGGGGACAGCGCCGCCTGCGCCGCTCCGACTGCTGTGCCACTCGACAGAGTGAGGCTGACAGCAGCCAAGTCCGGCCTCGGGCGCCATAGGAAACTCCGCCTCGCCCGACCCAGGCCTCGGACTCGGGCTCAGCCCCAGAAGACGACGAACTCCGCCTCGCCCGACCCCAGGGCTCGGACTCGGGCTCCGTCCCGGAAGACGACGAACTCCGCCTCGCCCGACCCCAGGGCTCAGACTCGGGCTCGGCCCCGGAAGACGACGAACTCCGCCTCGCCCGACCCCAGGGCTAGGACTCAGCCCTGGCCTCAGCCGACGGTCTCCGCCTCGCCCGACCCAGGGGCTCGGACTCGACCTCGGCCTCGGAAGACAGACTCAACCTCGACCTCGGAGGAGCCTCCACCTCGCCCAACCCAGGGCTCGGACCGACCACGTCACAGGAGGCGCCATCATTACCCTACCCCAAGCTAACTCAGGCTACGGGGAACAAGACCGGCGTCACATCTGGCTCGCCCCGGTAAACAAGTAATGATGGCGCCCCGCATGCTCCATGACGACGGCGGCTCTCAGCCCCCTTACGGAAGCAAGGAGACGTCAGCAAGGACTCGACGGCCCCGATAGCTGTCCTTCCGCCAGGCTCCAGCGCTCCTCCGACGGCCACGACACCACACGAACCGGGTGCCAAAACCTCTCCGGCTGCCACGACGGCATGTACTTAGGGCACTAGCTCTTTGCTGCTAGACACGTTAGCACACTGCTACACCTCCCATTGTACACCTGGATCCTCTCCTTACGTCTATAAAAGGAAGGTCCAGGGCCCTCTTACGAGGGTTGGCCGCGTGGAGAAGGACGGGACGGCGAGCGCGTAAGCCTCTCGCTCCCTCCCACGCGGACGCTTGTAACCCCCTACTACAAGCGCACCCGACCTGGGCGCGGGACAAACACGAAGCCCGCGGGTTTCCCCTTTTACGCCTGCCTCCCTCCGGCTTTTTCCCCCTTCGCGCTCTGTCTCGCGCCGACCGATCTGGGCTGGGGCACGCGGCGACAATTTACTCGTCGGTCCAGGGACCCCCCGGGGGTCGAAACGCCGACAAATATACAATCACGATTTAACATAGCGAAGGGGTAAGAGCAATCTAATATTGGCCATTGCTTCACAGATTGACGGTCGTAGATGTGGGATCTGCTCGCCTAGTTATGACCGTTCATCAGTCGTTCAATGGCCAGAGCCACATGCCCCCCACCTAGCGCTCGGCCACGGCAGCGCACAATACTAGCGCTGCGGCAGCTATGGCCGACACGCCCATTCATCACACTAACGCCCTGAACACCAATACGAATAGTAATAATCATAGCAGGGTACTTGGTGAGCACGGTAGGGGCAACTTACCGGTGGTTTGAGTAATGTGGAGTCCAGTCTATGGCGAGATGTGGCTTCACGGTGGCTCCTCCACTCCAACGAGAAATCACCAGCATTTCAGTTGGTGGCTTCGCCCGGGGTGGCCACGGATAGGTGCGGGATGACTTGGCCACTCGCAAGACCACCTGTTAAACTTGGAGCAGCGACGCAGGCGAGAAGATCGTTCGGTGACCATCTCATCTCCCTCTCGGCGGCAATGGCACTCGACGGTAGACAATGGAGCAGGGGTCGGTCTACGCACATATATACACGGTAGAAGTTGGGAACCAACCCCAACAACCCCGCGAAAATCGTAACTACCCAGCTGATGATCCCCCCACGGCCACTACGAGATTCTAGATCGGACAGTAGACGAGCCCACAACCACCATGAAGGGGAAAGAGCTGGCAAGTGGGCCCCACATGGCAGTGATTGAGAGCGACTTGATAGAGACTAGCACCGGGACTCACCTGACAGTGATGGATGCTGGAGACACGGGCACGACCGGCTTGCGGAGTCTAGCCCTGCCCGACCGACGCATAGGGCCCATGTGTCATCCACTTGGGGGAAAAGAAAAGGGGTGAGTTTTGGTGAGCCGGGGCAGGGGTTAAAAGGAGAAATGGGCCTACGGAGCAGACCAGGCTGAAAGCATGTTCCTTTTTTATTTTATTTTCTTTTATTTTTCCCTTGTATTTTTCCCTTGTATTTCAATTTCCAATTTCGAAACGCCGACAGTTGGCGCGCCAGGTAGGGGCCTGCTGCGTGTCAACGAACAGCTTCCCGTCAAGCTCCAGATGGGCAATCTCCAGCAACCTTTCCAGCGCGGGACGGTGCTCCGTTTCGGGAGTCTTGAGTTCATGTCCCTCGACGGCAGCTATGACATGATACTCCTTCCCCCGCCGCGCGACAGCGACAATGGCGGCCGACAACCCGCCCGCCGGCGGCGGAATCGACAACGTCTTCCCCACGTGGCGGAAGAACAACATTTGGATTTGTCCCGCCGCCTCCCCCACCGACGGAGGAGGAGGCGGGGCAACCAAGGCCAAGCAGGAGGCGGCACCTCGTCGGCTGTCGAGCGAGTCGACGGCGCCGGCGCCCCAACGGGGGACACGTCGGGCATCGACCTCGCGTCTGAGACGAAGACGAGTGCCGTTTCCCCGCAACACGCCAACTCCAAGCGGACGGACGATGCCAGCACGCTCGCAAAAGACTTGCTGGGCGTCACCCTCATACCTGAGACGACGGTGCAGTCTGCCCTTGACGTGACTTCGTCACCGCCCGTTGACCAAGAGGTACCGACCGATTCCCATCTCGTGCCTTTTGGATTCAGCCTCGACCCACCAAGCGACTTCGCTTCGGTGGACGCTTTCATAGAGGCGAGTCCAAACCCTCCGGGGTACCGTATGCGGTCACCCTGGGACCGGCTGACAGACGTCTCGACCTACGGGCCCTCGGGTCTCAAGGAAGATGACGAGCCCGACTTTTGTTGGGATTTCTCCGGACTTGGTAGCCCAGTGCCATGCGGGACTTCATGACCGCATGTGACTACTGCCTTTCTGACTGTTCCGACGGTAGCCGCAGCTTCGGTGACGAGGACTGCGGTCCAAGTCATGAATGTTTCCACGTCGATCTAGGGGGTCCCGGCGAAGGCAACCATCTTGGTATACCAGAGAACGGTGATCCCCCTAGGCCTGCGCCTCGCGTTGACATCCTACGGGAGCTAGTTGTGGTCCCAGTCCCTGCGAGGGGTCAGGACTCACAGCTCGAGCAAATCCGCGAGATGCAGGCCAGGCTCGATGAGGGAGCAGGAACACTTGAGCCGTTCCGCCGGAACATCGGGCAAGAATGGGCAGACCAACCTCCGGCCGGAGAAGCGCGTCATCTACCCCAGGGCATCCAGCACCGCATCGCCGACGATGTCAGAGCAAGGCCGCCACCGGCTTCCAGTGGGGTCGGCCAGAACCTGGCTGCAGCGGCAATACTTCTGCGCGCGATGCCGGAGCCATCAACCACCGAGGGGCGGCGTATCCAGGGAGAGCTCAAGAATCTCCTGGAGGATGCCGCGGTCCGACGGGCCGAAAGCTCTGCCTCCCGAAGGCAGGGGTACCCCTCGGAGCATCGCGTCGCGACTTCCCGATTCATGCGGGAAGCCTCGGTCCATACCGGGCGCACGCGCAACACAGTGCCTGCGGTCCCGGGTCGCCTCGGCAACGAACACCATCACCGCAACTGTCGAGCCCACCTCGACGAGAAGGTGCGCTGAGGCTACCACCCCAGGTGTGGGGGACGTTACGACAGTGGGGAGGATCAGAGTCCCTCGCCCGAACCACCCGGTCCGCAGGCTTTCAGCCGGGCCATACGACGGGCACCGTTCCCGACCCGGTTCCAAACCCCGACTACTATCACAAAGTACTCGGGGGAGACGAGACCGGAACTGTGGCTCGTGGACTACCGGCTGGCCTGCCACCTGGGTGGAACGGACGATGACAACCTCATCATCCGCAACCTCCCCCTGTTCCTCTCCGACACCGCTCGAGCCTGGCTGGAGCACCTGCCTCCGGGGCAGATCTCCAACTGGGACGATCTGGTCCAAGCCTTCGCCGGCAACTTCCAGGGCACGTACGTGCGCCCTAGGAACTCCTGGGATCTCCGAAGCTGCTGCCAGCAGCCGGGGGAGTCTCTCCGGGACTATATCCGGCGATTCTCGAAGCAGCGCACCGAGCTGCCCAACGTCACCGACTCGGATGTCATCGGCGCGTTCCTCGCCGGCACCACCTGCCGCGACCTGGTGAGCAAGTTGGGCCGCAAGACCCCCACCAGGGCGAGCGAGCTGATGGACATCGCAACCAAGTTCGCCTCTGGCCAGGAGGCGGTTGAGGCCATCTTCCGGAAGGATAAGCAGCCCTAGGGCCGCCAGCCGGAGGATGTCCCCGAGGCGTCCACTCAGCGCGGCACCAAGAAGAAAGGCAAGAAGAAGTCGCAAGCGAAACGCGACGCCGCCAACGCGGACCTTGTCGCCGCCGCCGAGTACAAGAACCCTCGGAAACCTCCCGGAGGCGCCAATCTCTTCGACAAGATGCTCAAGGAGCCGTGCCCCTATCATCAGGGGCCCGTCAAGCACACCCTTGAGGAGTGCGCCATGCTTCGGCGCCACTTTCACAAGGCCGGGCCACCTGCGGAAGGTAGCAGGGCCCGCGACGACGATAAGAAGGAGGATCACAAGGCAGGAGAGTTCCCCGAGGTCCACGACTTCTTCATGATCTACGGTGGGCAAGTGGCGAATGCCTCGGCTCGGCACCGCAAGCAAGAGCGTCGGGAGGTCTGCTCGGTAAAGGTGGCAGCGCCAGTCTACCTAGACTGGTCCGACAAGCCCATCACCTTCGACCAGGGCGACCATCCCGACCGTGTGCCGAGCACCGGGGAAATACCCGTTCGTTGTCAACCCCGTCATCGGCAACGTCAGGCTCACCAAGGTCCTCATGGACGGAGGCAGCAGCCTCAACATCATCTACGCCGAGACCCTCGGGCTCCTGCGGATCGATCTGTCCTCGGTCCAGGCAGGCGCTGCGCCTTTTCACGGGATCATCCCCGGGAAACGCGTCCAGCCCCTCAGACAACTCGATCTACCCGTCTACTTTGGGACACCCTCCAACTTCCGAAGGGAGACCCTCACGTTCGAGGTGGTCGGGTTCCAAGGAACCTACCACGCAGTGTTGGGGAGGCCATGCTATGCCAGGTTCATGGCCGTCCCCAACTACACCTACCTCAAGCTCAAGATGTCGGGCCCCAACGGGGTCATCACCGTCGGCCCCACGTACCGACACGCGTACGAATGCGACGTGGAATGCGTGGAGTACGCCGAGGCCCTCGCCGAATCCGACGCCCTCATCGCCGACCTGGAGAGCCTCTCCAAGGAGGCGCCAGACGTGAAGCGCCACGCCGGCAACTTCGAGCCAGCGGAGACGGTTAAGTCTGTCCCTCTCGACCCCAGCGACGACGCCTCCAAGCAGATCCGGATCGGCTCCGAGCTCGACCCCAAATAGGAAGCGATGCTCATCGACTTTCTCCGCGCAAACGCCGATGTTTTCGCGTGGGGTCCCTCGGACATGCCTGGCATACCGAGGGATGTCGCCGAGCACTCGGTGGATATCCGAGCTGGAGCCCGACCCGTGAAGCAGCCCCTGCGCCGATTCGACGAAGAAAAGCGCAGAGCCATAGGCGAGGAGATCCACAAGCTAATGGCGGCAGGGTTCATCAAAGAGGTATTCCATCCCGAATGGCTTTCCAACCTTGTGCTTGTGAGAAAGAAAGGAGGGAAATGGCGGATGTGTGTAGACTACACTGGTCTAAACAAAGCATGTCCAAAAGTTCCCTACCCTCTGCCTCGCATCGATCAAATCGTGGATTCCACTGCTGGGTGTGAAACCCTGTCTTTCCTCGATGCCTACTCAGGGTATCACCAAATCAGGATGAAAGAGTCCGACCAGCTCGCGACTTCTTTCATCATACCTTTTGGCATGTACTGCTATGTTACCATGCCGTTCGGTTTGAGGAATGCGGGTGCAACATACCAAAGGTGCATGAACCACGTGTTCGGCGAACACATTGGTCGAACGGTCGAGGCCTACGTCGATGACATCGTAGTCAAGACGAGGAAAGCCTCCGACCTCCTTTCCGACCTTGAAACGACATTCCGGTGTCTCAAGGCGAAAGGCGTAAAACTCAATCCCGAGAAGTGCGTCTTCGGGGTCCCCCGAGGCATGCTCTTAGGGTTCATCGTCTCCGAGCGGGGCATCGAGGCCAACCCGGAGAAAATCTCGACCCACTGACATGGGGCCCATCAAGGACTTGAAAGGCGTACAGAGGGTCACGGGATGCCTTGCGGCTCTGAGCCGTTTCATCTCGCGCCTCGGCGAAAGAGGCCTGCCTCTGTACCACCTCTTAAGAAAGGCCGAGTGCTTCACTTGGACCCCTGAGGCCGAGGAAGCCCTCGGGAACCTGAAGGCGCTCCTCACGAACGCGCCCATCTTAGTGCCCCCCGCGGCCGGAGAAGCCCTCTTGATCTACGTCGCCGCTACCACTCAGGTGGTCAGCGTCGCGAACGTGGTTGAGAGACGAGAAGAGGGGCATGCATTGCCCGTCCAGAGGCCAGTCTACTTCATCAGTGAGGTACTGTCCGAGACCAAGATCCGCTACCCACAAATTCAGAAGCTGCTGTACGCGGTGATCCTGACGCGGCGGAAGTTGCGACACTACTTCGAGTCTCATCCGGTGACTGTGGTGTCATCCTTCCCCCTGGGGGAGATCATCCAGTGCCGAGAGGCCTCGGGTAGGATTGCAAAGTGGGCGGTGGAAATCATGGGCGAGACGATCTCGTTCGCCCCTCGGAAGGCCATCAAGTCCCAAGTCTTGGCGGACTTTGTGGCTGAATGGGTCGATACCCAACTCCCAACAGCTCTGATCCAACCGGAACTCTGGACCATGTTTTTCGACGGGTCGCTGATGAAGACAGGGGCAGGCGCGGGCCTGCTCTTCATCTCGCCCCTCGGGAAACACCTACGCTACGTGCTACGCCTCCACTTCCCGGCGTCCAACAATGTGGCCGAGTACGAGGCTCTGGTCAACGGGTTGCGCATCGCCATCGAGCTAGGGGTCCGACGCCTCGACGCTCGCGGTGACTCGCAGCTCGTCATCGACCAAGTCATGAAGAACTCCCATTACCGTGACCCAAAGATGGAAGCCTACTGCAATGAGGTTCGGCGCCTGGAAGACAAGTTCTACGGGCTCGAGCTCAACCACATCGCCCGACGCTACAACGAGACTGCGGACGAGCTGGCTAAGATAGCCTCAGGGCGAACAACGGTTCCCCCGGACGTCTTCTCCCGAGACCTGCATCAACCCTCCGTCAAGACCGACGACACGCCCGAACCCGAGAAAGCCTCGGCTCAGCCCGAGGCACCCTCGGCCCAGCCCGAGGTACCCTCGGCTCAGCCCGAGGCACCCTCGGCTCGGCCCAAGGCACCCTCGGCCCTCGAGGGTGAGGCACTGCACGTCGAGGAGGAGCGGAGCGGGGTCACGCCTAATCGAAACTGGCAGACCCCGTACCTGCAATATCTCCACCGAGGAGAGCTACCCCTCGATCGAGCCGAAGCTCGGCGGTTGGCGCGGCGCGCCAAGTCGTTCGTCTTGCTGGGGGACGGGAAGGAGCTCTACCACCGCAGCCCCTCAGGCATCCTCCAGCGATGCATATCCATCGCCGAAGGCCAGGAGCTCTTACAAGAAATACACTCGGGGGCTTGCGGGCATCACGCAGCGCCTCAAGCCCTTGTTGGAAACGCCTTCCGACAAGGTTTCTACTGGCCGACCGCGGTGGCCGACGCCACTAGAATTGTCCGCACCTGCGAAGGGTGTCAGTTCTATGCGAGGCAGACGCACTTGCCCGCTCAGGCCCTGCAGACGATACCTATCACCTGGCTGTTTGCTGTGTGGGGTTTGAACCTCGTCGGCCCCTTGCAGAAGGCACCCGAGGGCTACACGCACCTGCTGGTCGCCATCGACAAATTCTCCAAGTGGATCGAGGTCCGACCCCTAAACAGCATCAGGTTCGAACAGGCGGTGGCGTTCTTCACCAACATCATCCATCGCTTTGGGGTCCCGAACTCCATCATCACCGACAACAGCACCCAGTTCACCGGCAGAAAGTTCCTGGACTTCTGCGAGGATCACCACATCCGGGTGGACTGGGCCACCGTGGCTCACCCCATGACGAATGGGCAAGTAGAGCGTGCCAACGGCATGATCCTGCAAGGGCTCAAGCCGCGGATCTACAACGACCTCAACAAGTTCGGCAAGCGATGGTGAAGGAGCTCCCCTCTGTGGTCTGGAGTATGAGGACAACGCCGAGCCGAGCCACGGGCTTCACACCGTTCTTTCTAGTCTATGGGGCCGAGGCCATCTTGCCCACAGGCTTAGAATACGGTTCCCCGAGGACGAGGGCCTACGACGACCAAAGCAATCGAGCTAGCCGAGAAGACTCACTAGGCCAGCTGGAAGAGGCTCGGGACATGGCCTTACTACACTCGGCGCGGTACCAGCAGTCCCTGCGACGCTACCACGCCCGAGGGGTTCGGTCCCGAGACCTCCAGGTGGGCGACCTAGTGCTTCGACTACGACAAGACGCCCGAGGGCGGCACAAGCTCACGCCTCCCTGGGAAGGGCCGTTCGTCATCGCCAAGGTTCTGAAGCCCGGGACGTACAAGCTGGCCAACAGTCAAGGCGAGGTCTACAACAACGCTTGGAACATCCGATAGCTACGTCGCTTCTACCCTTAAGATGCTTTCAAGTCGTTCGTACACCTCGTTCACACACAAAATCTAACCATCAAGGAAGGGTCAGCCTTGCCTCGGCAAAGCCCGACCCTCCCTCGGGGGCTAGAAGGGGGGAACCCCCTCCGCGTCAAAATTTTCCTCGAAAAAGATCTTTTCTACCAGAACGTCTTTCGTGCTTTTCGACTACTTCGAAAGTGGGATCCTGAAAACGACGGAGTACACGTAAGCAGCCAAGGCTGACCGAGCCGAGGGACTCCTACGCCTCCGGGATACGGATACCTCAATCATCACCTTCTGCGATAAGTAACTCACGCTCGGATAGGTGACTCCGCGAACCGAACAAGTCTTCACGCTCGAAAACTCTTCTGCTGAAACGATTTTTCGGGCCTTCTCGACTATATCGATAGCAGAATCCTATGGACGAGTAAGAGTACACGTAAGCGGCAAGGCCGACCGAGCCGAGGGACTCCTATGCCTCCGAGATACGGATACCTCACTCATCACCTTCCGTGAAAAGTAACTCTCGCTCGGACAAACAATTCTGTTACCGACAAATAAGTCCAGATACTCGAAACAAGTGGAAAAGAAACACAGCTTTACAACACGACGATAGTATGTTTGGGCCTCGGCGGCCGCAGAAAACATACGCACACTACAAGATAACCCGATCCTGCAGGCTCGGACCTTGACAGTTGAAGGGAGCAGCAACACCCTCGGCGTCAACTACACCTTCGGCGAAGTCCGACCTAGCCTCGGACGACAACGTGGTCGGAGGATCTCCACTCCGAAGGACGACATCGGCACCGCGCCCGGACCATCGCCGGCAGGGTCTTCTCTAGGAATCCGGCTCGAGCACACAGCTCGGCCGGCCACCCCGAAGCCTCAGCCAGCTGTCCCCCGAGGACATCAGCCCGGCTAGTGGTCACGGCAACTCGACTCCGGCGTCGGTCCCGCCAGTGGACGGCCCGGCCAGGCTCCGACCGATGAAGTCTTCTTTTCAAGCCAACTCCGCCTCTGTCCGTGCTGACACCGCTGCCTCCGGCTTCGGCTCATCGAAGAGCGGCCGAGGGTTCCTTTAACTAAGCAAGAGAAGCCTCGGGCGGCAAGGCCGACCGAGCCGAGGGACTCCTACGCCTCCGGGATACGGATACCTCACTCGTCACCTTCACACGAGGCAACTCACACTTGGTTAGGCGGTTCAGTTAGCCGACAGGCGAGTCCTAGTGCTCGATATGAGGAAAAAACACGGCTCCGTGCCGAAGATACATACATGTTCGGGCCCCTACAGCCATAATGAACAAACACCGGCACTCAAGGTGCCATTACAAACGGAACTCCGGTTCCGCCTCCGCGGGTACGAACAACCCCCCACATTGGAGGGCCCGCGGGGCGATAAGGCTCCAGGTGGCCCGCCGCCGCTTGCTCCAGCAGCAGCGACAACAACCTCCGCTCCAGGTGGCCAAACTGCAGCAGCGATGGCCTCAGGGCGGACGCCGCTGCAACAATGCCCTCGCCCACATCTCCGCTCGAGGGGCGAGGACAAGCTATCAAAGCCAAAGAGCCGGAGGCCCGGAGCGCGGATGGTGGCGGTGATCCCGTCGGCGACGAGGACTTCTTCAGCCGCCACCACCTCAGCGCCGACGACGGAAGCCATCTGCCCACGGGCAGATCCCCACTCGGATCCTCCCGGACGAGTGGAGCACCGACCTCCGCGCGGAAGCGCCGTACCGGGGCAAAGGCCGTACAGCCCCAGAACACGAACGTCGCCCTAGCAGCGCGCGACGTCTTGGGCGGTCCTCCGGTGCACGCGGTGCGACGACCGCTCTTGCGGCAGGAGGAGGCACCGGGAGCCGAGCTAGAGCCAGCTGAGCCAGCGAGCCCAACGCGCTGAAGCTGACGACGCTCGCCGTCGACTAGCCCCGCGTTGTCGAAGTCCGACCATCCCGCTAGGCTGGTGAGCGCCCTCTCCCTCGAATGCTGAGGGAGAAGGTGACCGTAGACCCGCGCAGGAGGCAGAGCTCCGGCTCAGCCCGGCCCCTGCCCCAGCCAGGATGATGAAGATCCTTGAAGCTGAGGGCGGGACCAAGATCGCAGCCCGGCTCGCTTCTCCCCACCATCGAACTGGAGGTCACCGTCTTGGGTGACCACCGGCGAGGGGATGCGGCCGGGCTGCCTGATGAAAATGCTTGAAGCCGAACGATGGCTGAAAGGTTCCAACTTCCGCGAAGTTGCGTTCCTCCAACGACAAGGCGGAAGAACTGCGAGTGTCCCCCATCCGGGGGCTCAGAAGGCGGAAAGACACGATGCATGAGGGGAGCGCGAAGACATGGTTGCCTTTCAAGGGGGTCACCCTCCTTTTAAAGGCAACTCTCCCCACTTGCGTCCTCAGCCATCGCGGGCTGAGTCTTCTCCAACACGCTCCAAGGTCCTCCCCCCACGACACGGGGGCTAGGTCCCACGCGTCATGCAAGCTGGCCTAGGGCAGAAGAAGCCAAACTGTCGCGCACGGCGCGCGCAACTACCCAGCGGTTACAAGCATTCCTCCACTTTCGCCCGGACCAGCGGGTGAAAGGGCGGACCGCCATGCAGGCGGCATGCAACCGCACCAAGTGGGCGCACCCTTCCAACTCCAACGCGCCCAGCATGGGGGCCCAGGCCCACACGTCATGCAACCGGCGCGCCGGTTACTACATACCAGGAACTGCACCGCCACTCGCGCCACTACCGTGCCTCCTCGACTGCGGAACCAGTACCGCGACTCGAGGCAACCCTGCGTATGACCCAATAGTGCCAGCCAGGCACATCGGTCACGGGTCAGTCAGCCACGGGAGAAGGCGCGACGGTCGATACGGCCAGAAATGAGCCGGCAGAAGTGGCGGTGGCAGGCGGGCGGAAGCAGCGGTCACGTCGTCTGCCAAGCTCCCGTCCCCTCCTGGGACAGCGAGAGAACCCTCTCCCACGGCGTGAAGACGGCGCGCCCGTGCTCCGTTCCTCTAACGGCTCGCGCACGCGCAACGGCTGCCCCGCGAACCACTCGTCCCGTCGCATTAACTCTGCGGCGGGACAGGCGGCACCTTTGGCAGGAGAAGCGGGCGACGCTTCGCCTTCGCCATAATGACCGCATCAAAAAAGGTGCGCCATGTCATTCAATTTCGTATCATTTTCCTCTTTCTCTCTCTTGCAACAGGGACCGGGAAAGGGGATACCCCGAAAGGGATCCTTCTCCGCGAAGGAAACGTTCCCCGAGCCCCCTACTGATCAGAGGTTCGAAGGCTGGCCCCTCGGAGGGGTTCAACAGCCGCCTCAGAGCGCTCGGGCTCCGCGCCCGCTACTGGTCAGAGGTTTGAAGGCCGGCCCCTCGGAAGGGTTCAACGGCCGCCTCAGGCCACTCGAGCTCCGCGCCCACTACTGATCAGGGGTTCGTAGGCTGGCCCTCGAAGGGTTCACAGCCGCCTCAGACGCAGAGCGAGGGATGACCCTGGGTACGTTCGATACATAACCAAGGCTCGGGCTACGCTCCCGAGGTACCCTAGGACATTTCCGAGACCAACGGGAACGACTTTGTAACGGAATCCCATCAGAGGGAGGCATCGAGCCCTCGGACCCCGTCAAAAGGGGACCGGGTCCGGCAAGTCACCCGCAGGTACTTTTGGAGCGCGCCTCCGGGCCTCTAGCCGACCCCTAACAAATGGGGCATGGGCGTCCACTCGGATTACCCGTTAGCAGCTCACTGGAGACACCATGTTCGGCGCCCTCCAAGGGCAACATGGCGCTTTTCCCCCCTCCTCTTTGCGGAAAGGCGACGCAGGGGCGTATGTAAAAAAGTCGAGTCTGTCCTTGACCGTCCTCTCGCTCTGTGCGGAGGCTCGGGGGCTGCTCTCGCAAACCCGGCTCTGGCCAAACCGTTGACAGCGTCAACATACCAGCCCGAGAACTTGGGACCCGACCGTGCACTCGGGCTACGGCCAGTTCGCATGAGGGAACAACCAGACCGGCCGAAGCATCGCGAAACGCATTAAGACCTCGAAGGAGTCAAACCACTCCTCCGAGGCCTCGGGGGCTACACCCGGCGGGTGCGCTCGCGCGCACCCACCGGAACAAAACGCAACCGAGAAAGGCCGGTCCCCTTGCAAAAAAGTGCGACAAAAGCCTCCAAGCGAGTATTAACACTCCCTTCGAGGCTCGGGGGCTACTGTCGGGGACCATAATTAGGGGTACCCCCAAGACTCCTAATCTCAGCTGGTAACCCCCATCAGCACAAAGCTGCAAAGGCCTGATGGGTGCGATTAAGTCAAGGCTCGGTCCACTCAAGGGACACAATCTCGCCTCGCCCGAGCCCAGCCTCGGGCAAGGGCAGCTGACCCCGGAGGATTTACGTCTCGCCCGAGGACCCCCTCCAGCAACGGATACACCTTCGGCTCGCCCGAGGCCCAGTCTTCGCCAAGAAGCAACCTTGGCCAAGTCGCCACGCCGACCGACCGTATCGCAGGAGCATTTAATGCAAAGGTGGCCTGACACCTTATCCTGACGCGCGCCCTTCAGTCGACAGAGCCGAAGTGACCGCAGTCACTTCGCCGCTCCACTGACCGGCCTGACAAGGGGACAGCGTCGCCTGCGCCGCTCTGACTGCTGTGCCACTCGACAGAGTGAGGCTGACAGCAGCCAAGTCCGGCCTCGGGCGCCATAGGAAACTCCGCCTCGCCCAACCCAGGCCTCGGACTCGGGCTCAGCCCCGAAAGACGACGAACTCCGCCTCGCCCGACCCCAGGGCTTGGACTCGGGCTCGGTCCCGGAAGACGACGAACTCCGCCTCGCCCGACCCCAGGGCTCGGACTTGGGCTCGGCCCCGGAAGACGACGAACTCCGCCTCGCCCGACCCCAGGGCTCAGACTCAGCCCTGGCCTCAGCCGACGGTCTCCACCTCGCCCGACCCAGGAGCTCGGACTCGACCTCGGCCTCGGAAGACAGACTCGACCTCGACCTCGGAAAAGCCTCCACCTCGCCCAACCCAGGGCTCGGACCGACCACGTCACAGGAGGCGCCATCATTACCCTACCCCAAGCTAACTAAGGCTACGGGGAACAAGACCGGCGTCCCATCTGGCTCGCCCCGGTAAACAAGTAATGATGGCGCCCCGCATGCTCCATGACGACGGCGGCTCTCAGCCCCCTTACGAAAGCAAGGAGACGTCAGCAAGGACTCGACGGCCCCGACAGCTGTCCTTCCGCCAGGCTCCAGCGCTCCTCCGACGGCCACGACACCACACGAACCGGGTGCCAAAACCTCTCCGGCTGCCACGACGGCATGTACTTAGGGCACTAGCTCTTCTCTGCTAGACACGTTAGCACACTGCTACACCTCCCATTGTACACCTGGATCCTCTCCTTACGTCTATAAAAGGAAGGTCCAGGGCCCTCTTACGAGGGTTGGCCGCGCGGAGAAGGACGGGACGGCGAGCGCGTAAGCCTCTCGCTCCCTCCCACGCGGACGCTTGTAACCCCCTACTGCAAGTGCACCCGACCTGGGCGCGGGACAAACACGAAGGTCGCGGGTTTCCCCTTTTACGTCTGCCTCCCTCCGGCTTTTTCCCCCTTCGCGCTCTGTCTCGCGCCGACCCATCTGGGCTGGGGCACGCGGCGACAATTTACTCGTCGGTCCAGGGATCCGCCGGGGTCGAAACGCCGACAAATATACAATCACGATTTAACATAGCGAAGGGGTAAGAGCAATCTAATCTTGGCCATTGCTTCACAGATTGACGGTCGTAGATGTGGGATCTACTCGCCTAGTTATGACCGTTCATCAGCCGTTCAATGGCCAGAGCCGCATGCCCCCCACCTAGCGCTCGACCACGGCAGCGCACAGTGCCAGCGCTGCGGCAGCTATGGCCGACACGCCCATTCATCACACTAACGCCCTGAACACCAATACAAATAGTTATAATCATAGCAGGGTACTTGGTGAGCACGGTAGGGGCAACTTACCGGTGGTTTGAGTAATGTGGAGTCCAGTCTATGGTGAGATGTGGCTTCACGGTGGCTCCTCCACTCCAACGAGAAATCACCAGCATTTCAGTTGGTGGCTTCGCCCGGGGTGGCCACGGATAGGTGCGGGATGACTTGGCCACTCGCAAGACCACCCGTTAAACTTGGAGCAGCGACGCAGGCGAGAAGACCGTTCGGCGACCATCTCATCTCCCTCTCGGCGGCAATGGCACTCGACGGTAGACAATGGAGCAGGGGTCGGTCTACGCACATATATACACGGTAGAAGTTGGGAACCAACCCCAACAACCCCGCGAAAATCGTAACTACCCAGCTGATGATCCCCCCACGTCCACTACGAGATTCTAGATCGGACAGTAGACGAGCCCACAACCACCATGAAGGGGAAAGAGCTGGCAAGTGGGCCCCACATGGCAGTGATTGAGAGCGACTTGATAGAGACTAGCACCGGGACTCTCCCACGGCTGACAGTGATGGACGCAGGAGACTCGGGCACGACCGGCTTGCGGAGTCTAGCCCTGCCCGACCGACGCGTAGGGCCCATGTGTCATCCACTTGGGGGAAAAGAAAAGGGGTGAGTTTTGGTGAGCCGGGGCAGGGGTTAAAAGGAGAAATGGGCCTACGGAGCAGACCACGCTGAAAGCATGTTCCTTTTTTATTTTATTTTCTTTTATTTTTCCTTTGTATTTCAATTTCCAATTTCAAATTCAAATGAAATTCGTTGTTAAATTTTTAGACTCAAACACAGATGCAATAAACAAAAGTCAACATGATGTAAAATTCTATTTTATTTGTTTATTTATGATTTTATCATTTTTTGAAAAATATGCAATGCACAGACATTACTTGTTTTATTTAGAAGGGGATGATGTTTATTTTCTATCAAGAGGTATGAATATCTTGATTCATCTCAAGGAGTACCTCTAATTAAATGTTTTAGGAAGAATAATTCATTCCAGCAAATCAATTAATAATTTTGTTATTATTTGTTTTGGGATTCAAGTTAAATTCTAGTTCCAAAGTTTAGGTCAAATTTTAAGCTACCAAACTTTTTATATTATTCCCTATTTACTTTAGGGAAATAGACCCTATAAAAAAGGGTTCATTTGTTTAGAAGACATTTTATCCGAATATTTTTGGAGAACTTCTACAAATTCCAAAATAGGTTTTTTGGGTGTTTACAGTATTACGGAGGTTAAGAGCTGATATTGGTATATAGAGATCAGTCAATATCGTGTGACATAGGCCATGCTCAGTACAACATATATGGTCGTGTAAATCACTGTTTTACACGGTAGACTGCATTATTTATAAAATGGTATTTGAAATACAGAGTCGGAGGTAGAATACGAAGACCGCTGGATATAGCCTTGAGAGCGAGAATGAGCTAGGTGGTGGAAAAGTAGTGACATGAATGGAACCGTACAAACCCATATGGCAGAGACCAGAGAGGCAGGGCTCCGCTGATGTCATCATCAGGTGCAACAAGAGCCCTGCTAATTCCCTAGTGGTTTATTACTGATGGAAGGTCGCAGTAGCTGGTAGCTGCTCGTGACGACGAAGGAGGATGCAATCCAAAATCCAATGACACAATCAGCAGCACCTCCTAGGGATGCAGAGGTGCCCGGTCATGTGCCAGCTCTCGCCGCCGTCCGGGTACGCGTAGGGGCACGCCGGCGTGTACGAGTCTTTCTTCACCAGCATGTTCCACTGCGCGTTGGGATCATCCGTGGCAAACACCGTCCACGTCGGCGTCGAGTACTCGTAGCGGCTGTGCGTGACCCGGTGGAACTTCTTCACGTCCTTGTTCTTGCTCGCATCCTCCGGGTCGATGTCCACCACGAAGATGTCGCCGTAGGGCCGCACGGAGTGGATGAAGAGCGGCAGCGAGATGGGGTCGGCCGACACAGCGGCGAGGTCGGACGTCACGACGATGCTCCTGCCGTCCGGGCTGAACACCGGGTGGTTCACGTGCCCACCGAGGTCGTCGCCGCTCCGTATCACCCGGATCACCACCGTCGGGTCGCTCGCCTTCACCATGAACACCGCGAAGTAGCCCGGATCCAGGCCGTTGTCCAGTTCCGGTGCGTCCTTGGGTTTGTCCCGCGTTGACGAGAAGACGATCCAGTCCCCGCTGGGCGACCACTGGCAGTGCGTGTCCGTCCACTCCCCGTTGGTCAGCCGCGTCACCGTGCCGTCGCCATACTCGCCCACCTCCGCGTTCTCCGCGATGTACAGGTTCTTGTGCTTCTTGTCGCCGCCGTCCCTGGTCGACCGGAACACGAACCTGTTCCCGTCGGGGCTGCTCGACGGGAAAGCGTTGTTGAACTTGCCCTTGGTGAGCTGTCGGCGCTGCCGCGCGCCGCTGGACACGTTGGGGATGGCGCAGATCTCCAGCGGCTTGCCGGCGTTGAAGGAGGGGCCCATGCACACGTACAGGATGTCCTTGTCGGGGTTCTGGTTCCACATCGGCGAGAAAATGTTGTCGGGGCCCTTGGTCTCGTACACCACGCGCAGACCCTGGCTGTCGGCGACCCACACCGCCTTGAACTCGTTGTCCACGAACGCCAGCTTCGACCCGTCCTTGGAGATGGTTGGGAACACGCCAGACACCCGGAACAGTCCCACGTCCTTCACCGGCGACTCAATCTTGTCGAAGTTCCGCGAGAGCACGTCGTCGCCGGGTTTCACGAGGTCGCTCCTGGCGCGGTGGTAGCCGACGCGGACGCCGTCGTCCAGGACGAAGGGGTTGAAGTGGTCCGCCTTGGGCCTCGTCTTCTGGGTCACCTGCACCGACGGCTGCCCCGCCGCGGCCGCCGTGTCGAAGATCTCGATGTGGCGGTACTGCGCCTCCACGCGGACGTCGCTGAACTTGGACTTCTGCCGAATGGTCGCTACCGCAACCTTGGTGTCGCTGATGGCTGCCGGCGTCATCGCGTCGAAGGCCTCCGGCGTCACCCGCACCGTCTCGTTCGTCCTCGTGTCGTGGCGGAAGACTCCCCAGGTCTCGCCCACCTTCCTGTGGAAGAAGATGACGTCCTCGCTGGCCCACGACGGCCACCCGCCGTTCCTAATCAGCCGTTTCCGCATCGGCGGCCTCTCCACGTTCATCACGAAGATATCAGTCTGCAGGTCCTCGATCTCGCCCTCCCAGCCCTCCGGCCGGAACGTGGCCATGGCCACCTTCTTCCCCGACGGCGACACAGCTGGGCTCAGATCAAATTGACCTTTGGGAGTCAAACGCTCGGTCTTGCCGGTCCTAAGGTTGGTCTTGTACACGACGGTCCACGGGCTGCGTCGCTCTTGCACCGGCTCCTTGGTGGAAACGTAGATGAGCGAGTGGTCCACGGTGCGAGAGCCCACCTTGTAGCCGCCGCCGACGCAGCCGCTATCCTCGAGGCGCACGCCGCTGAAGTCGGCGGCGCCGAAGACGTCAGCCAGGGAGAACACCTTGCAGGCCTGCTCGCCGGAGTCTTTGAAATGCAGGGCCACGCGGAGCGTCTCAAGGCCATCGTCCCGCTCGGAGACGAAGAGAAGGCCGGAGACGCGGCCGCTGTCGACGTCGGCGTCGGTGGCGCCGCCGTCGGCAGCGAGCTTGGGGCGCTTGAGCAGGGACTTGAGCGCGTCCTTGGGGATGGGGCGGCAGTTGTAGTTGTAGGAGACGCCGTCCGTGAGGTGTACCTCGTCGCGGATCGAAGACGGCGGGATGGGCACGGAGAAGATGTCTAGCGGCACTGGTGGCCGGTAGGTGGCGAAAAAGGCGATGCTGCCGCGGCTCTCTCCCATTGTCGACGGCGTCTATATTCCGCTTCACTTCTTCCCTCAGTGATACACTCCTGCGGACTCTAACTGCGAGATGGCACATTTATAGCGATACATCTCATTCTTTCTTCCCTCAGTGATATCTTTCCTGGATACATCTCAGTGATACGTCGACTCTCTAAGGCAAAGTTTTTTTTGAGTTTTGGAAAAAACCATGATATTATAGAATACCATATAATCTTTCATCGTATTTTGTCTCAAGGTTTAAATTACTTTGTTTTCAATATCATGACTTTGTTAGTCACCATAGTATTTTTGGATTATTTAAAATAACTCCACCTAAATCCAAAGTTTTTGTATATGACTAACTTCTTCCACCTGTATGCTAAATATCATGGTTCGGTATACTTTACCTCCAAAACAAGTATTACATGGAGTGAGGTAAAGAATACTATTGTTGTATTTTTGTCATCTTAAAACCATAGCATATTCTAAAATCATGGTTTTTAAAATACTTTGTTTTCAAATTTTCCCTAAGTTATATAACTATTGTTGTTTTTTTAAAAAAAGAGTTCAAACTAATTTTTTAGTAAAGAGATAAAGACCATATTTGTACACAATCTCCAACAAAGGTTTAATCGTGAGGTGTGAAAAAACTATCATGATCTTTATAAAAGTTGTAAGTAATTACGACACCATAAAAAATTGTAGTACGTTTGGTTGAAATAAGTATGAAACATATTCCCTCTCTATTTCTCTGAAATAACATACACGTCTCTATTTGCACCCATTTAGAAATGGAAGAAAACCGAAATAAGGGTCTATAGAATTTTTAGGACGGACGTATTTTAACCAAGATTTAAATCTTTAGTAATAGTTGTCGCTATCTCCGGCTATAACGGTTTGAGAAAAAAATGTAGCTATTTTCAGTATACAATTCGGCTGTTAGCTGCCACTGTAGCCGGCTGCTTTATATATCAGGAAATATATTGCTAAATATCATAGACAAATATTTAAAATGCTGATTTTAAACTCAAAACAGCCAGTGAATAATCGACCAAACTGACACTAAACCGATGTACTGGTTTTTGGGTTTGGCTTCGATTTTCGCATCTACTAAATTCGACTTTGCTCGGTTATGAATCTAAACTAGTACATCCTCGTGTGTTGCAACGATACAAAATATTCAATAAAATGTTAGTGCAAAAATTATATGGATGTATACATTTTGTATACATATTTTTAGGAAAATTAATAGTGTGTTTCAACTTGCGATCAAATATGAAAGTTACAATATAAGTCTATTTGTTTAGTGTGTAGTCGTAAGAAAAGCTGTTGTGGATTGTGAACTATAAAAAACGATAGTGGGTTGTGAGCTGTAAAAATACTAAAAACCATCTAGTGGAAGCCACTAAAAACCACTAAAAGATTTTTTCATATATATTTGCACAATTTTATCTGAAAGCCGCTAAAAGCATTTCTATAGGTGCTTTCAGTTTTGCACTGCGAGAAAGCTGACTTTAAGAGAAAGTCGTTTCCTGGTTCGAACCCTTTGGTTTGGGTTTTGGCTTTTAGAGAGCAAAAACCAAACCAAACACACCCTAAAGCACACCTCTTTTGCGACGGCACATAAGTTATTTAATAAAATGTTACTGTAAAACAATTACATGAAAATAATACATATATTATCATCGATCTTAATATCTCATAATTATTTACCAACAAATAATATGGAACTAAACTAATACAAATCAAATTACACTACAATATGAATGCCAAAAAACAAAGTTTATATTGAGGACTTCTTTGCACAAGTATTTACCATCGTCCTCCCCCTCCCACACCATAAGTTCAAAGGCCATCTCCAGCAGTGTAAGCGGCTGTGCAAATTATTGTTTTGCGTTGTAGATTGTACTATTTGTTGAGTAGAGTTTGAAATAAGGAGTGAGATAGGGAAAAGAATAAAGAGCCCGCTAGAGATAGTCTAACCACTAAAGCTCACAATCATTTGTGTTCGACAAAAAATAGATTTCGTAAATATTCTCAATATAGAAACCGCAGTTAGCAGTAACACATAGGCAATTGTCGGCGTTTCGACCCCGGGGGGTCCCTGGACCGACGAGTAAATTGTCGCAGCGTGCCCCAGCCCAGATGGGTCGGCGCGAGACGGAACACAAGGAGGGGAAAACCGCGACTTCGTGTTGTCCTGCGTCCAGGGTGGATGCGCTTGAAGTAGGTGGTTACAAGCGTTCGCGAGGGAGAGAGAGAGAGCCTGCCCGTCAGCCCGTCCTCCCGTGCGGCCACCTCCTCGTACGAGAGCCCTGGACCTTCCTTTTATAGATGTAAGGAGAGGTTCCAGGTGTACAATGGGGGGTGTAGCAATATGCTAACGTGTCCGGCAGAGAGGAACCAGAGCCCTATGTACATGCCGACGTGGCTGTCGGAGAGGTGTTAGTGCCCTGTGCATGTGATGTCGTGGCTGTCGGAGGAGCGCTTGAGCCCTATAGAAGCACAACTGTCGGGGCTGTCAGGACCTTGCTGACGTCTCCTTGCTTCCGTAGGGGGCTGAGAACCGCCGTCGTCATGGGAGCACGCGGGTTGCCATCATTACTTGTTTACCGGGGGCGAGCCAGATGGGACGCCGATCTTGTTCCCCGTAGCCTGAGCTAGCTAGGGGTAGGGTAATGATGTACCCCCCTGTAGCGTGGTCGGTCCGAGCCCATGGTCGGGCGAGGCGGTGACTCCTCCGAGGTCGAGGTTGAGACCGAGCCCTAGGGTCGGGCGAGGCGGAGACCGTCTTCCGAGGTCGAGGTTGAGGCTGAGCCCTGGGGTCGGGCGAGGCGGAGACCGTCTTCCGAGGTCGAGGTTGAGGCCGAGCCCTGGGGTCGGGCGAGACGGAGACCGTCCTCCGAGGTCGAGGTTGAGGCCGAGCCCTAGGGTCGGGCGAGGCGGAGACCGTCCTCTGAGGTCGAGGTTGAGGCCGAGCCCTGGGGTCGGGCGAGGCGGAGACCGTCTTTCGAGGTCGAGGTGGGGGCCGAGCCCCGGGGTCGGGCGAGGTGGAGCTTCCTATGGCGCCTGAGGCTGGACTCGGCTGCTGTCAGCCTCACTCTGGCGGGTGGCACAGCAGTCGGAGCAGGGCAGGCGGCGCTGTTTTCCTGTCAGGTCAGTCAGTGGAGGGGCAAAGTGACTGCGGTCACTTCGGCCCTGTCGACTGAGGAACGAGCGTCAGGATAAGGTGTCAGGCGATCCTTGCATTGAATGCTCCTGCGATACGGTCGGTTGACGAGGCGATCTGGCCAAGGTGGCTTCTCTGTGAAGCCTGTCCGAGTTGGGCCTCGGGCGAGTCGAGGGTGCGCCCGTTGCTTGAGGAGGCCCACGGGCGAGGCGTGAATCCGCCTGGGTCTACTATTCCTGCCCGAGGCTGGGCTCGGGCGAGGCGAGATCGTGTCCCTTGAGTGGACGGAGCCTTGACCTGAATTGCGCCCATCAGGCTTTTGCAGCTTGTGCTGATGGTGATTACCAGCCGAGTTTAGGAGTCTTGGGGGTACCCCTAATTATGGTCCCCGACAGTAGCCCCCGAGCCTCAAAGGGAGTGTTGGTACTCGCTTGGAGGCTTTGTCGCACTTTTCTGCAAGGGGACCGGCCTTTCTCGGTTACATTTTGTTCCGGTGGGTGCGCGCGAGCGCACCCGCCAGGTGTAGCCCCCGAGGCCTCGGAGGAGTGGTTTGACTCCTCCGAGGTCTTAGTGCCTTTCGTGACGCCTCGGCCGATCTGGTTGTTCCCTCATGCGATCTGATCGTAGCCCGGGTGCATGGTCAGGTTCCGAGTTCTCGGGCTGGTATGTTGACGCTGTCAACGGTTTGGCCGGAGTCGGGTTTGCGAGAGCAGCCCCCGAGCCTCTGCACAGAGCGAGAGGACGGTCAAAGACTAACTCGGCTTTTATCATACGCCCCTTCGTCGCCTTTCTGCAAGGAGGAGGGGGGAAAGCGCCATGTTGTCCTCAGAGGGCGCCGAACATGGTGTCTCCAGTGAGTTGCTAACGGGTGATCCGAGTGGACGCCCGTGCCCCGTTCGATAAGGGTCGGCTAGTGGCCCAGAGGCGCGCTCCAAAAGTACATGTAGGTGATTTGCCGGACCCGGTCCCATTTGATAGGGTCCGAGGGCTCGATGCCTCCCTTTGATGGGATTCCGTTACAGAATCGCTCCTGCTGGTCTCGGAAATGTCCTAGGGTACCTCGGGAGCGTAGCCCGAGCCTCGTCCATGTATCGGACATACCCAGAGTCATCCCTCGCTCTGCGTGTTCTGGGGCGGCTGTCGAACCCTTTGGGGGGCCAGCCTTCGAACCCCTGATCAGTAGTGGGCGCGGAGCCCGAGTGCTCTGAGGCGGCTGTCGAACCCTTCCGAGGGGCCAGCCTTCGAACCTCTGATCAGTAGTGAGCCTGAAGCCCGAGTGCTCTGGGGCGGCTGTCGAACCCTTCCGAGGGGCCAGCCTTCGAACCCCTGGTCAGTAGGAGGGCTCGAGGCCCGCTTCCTTCGCGGAGAAGGATCCCTTCCGGAGTATCCCCTTTCCCGGTCCCTGTAGCAAGAGAGAGAAAGGGGAAGGAGAAAAGGATACGAATTTAAACGATGTGGCACACCTTTTTTGACGCGGTCATCATGGCGGAGGTGAAACGTCGCCCGCTTCACCTGCCAAAGGTGTCGCCTGCCCTACAGCAAAGTTAATGCGACGGGACGGGTGGCTCGCGGGGCAGCCGTTGCGCGAGCCATTCGAGGGACGGAACACGGGCGCGTCGTCTTCACGCCGTGGGAGAGGGCTCCCCTGCTGCTTTAGGAGGGGACGTGAGCCCGTAGACTATTTGACTGCTGCTTCCGCCCGCCTGCTGCCGCCATTACTGCCGGCCCACTTTTGGCCATATCGACCGTCGTGCCTTCTCCCGTGGCTGACTGACCCGTGACTGATGCGCTTGGTTGGCACTGTTGGGCCATGCGCAGGGTTGCCTTGAGTCACGGCACCGGTTCCGCGGTCGAGAAGGTGCGGCATTGGCGTAAGTGGCGGTGCAGTTTTTCGCACGTAGTAACCGGCACGACGGTTACATGACGTGTGGGCCTGGGCCTCCATGCTAGATGCGTTGAAGTCGAAAGGGTGCGTCTCCGTGGTGCAGTTGCATGCCACCTGCATGGCCGTCCACCCTTTCACCCGCTGGTTTAGGCGAAGATGGTAACCGCTGGGCGGTTACACGCTCCGCGCGCGGCGGTTTGGCTTCTTCTGTCCTGGGCCAGCTTGCATGACGTGTGGGACCCACCCCCCGTGTCGTAGGGGGAGGACCCTGGAGCGCGTTGGTGAAGACTTAGTCCGCGACGCCTGAGGACGCGAGTGGGGAGAGTCGCCTTTAAAAAGGGATCGACCCCCTGGGTGGTAGCCATGCCTTCGCACTCCCCTGATGCATTGCTCCCTTCCACCTTCCGAGCCCCCGGATGGGGTGCGCCCGCGTTGCTTTCATCTTGCTGCTGTTGGAGGAGCGCAACTTCGTGGAGGTTGGCACCTTTCAGCCATTGCTCGGCTTCAAGGATTTTCATCAGGCAGCCCGGCTGCATCCCCTCACCAATGGTCACGCAGGAGGGTGACCACCGGTTCGATGGTGGGGAGAAGCAAGCCGGGCTGCGGCCTCTGCCCCGCCCTCAGCTTCAAGGATCTTCATCACCCTTGCTGGGGCGGGGAGCGAGGCGAGGCGGGGCCTGCCTTCGCGTGGCCTGGTGTCCCGCTTCTTCCTCCGGCATCTGGGGGTGGAAACCATCCTCCAGCTCTGCGGAGGAGGCGTCCTCCAGCCATGCGGGGGAAGGCGAACTGCTGCTGCCCGGCCAGGGTGCAGCATTCCGTCCTCTGCCCGGCCGACTGTGGCCGGCCGCACCGGAGGGTCTCACAACACGTCGTACGCAGCGAGGGCGATACTCGTGTTCTGGGACGGTCCCGTTCTCGTTTTTGTGGCGAGGACGGGAGTGAGGACCTACCGGTGCGCTTTGGGGCAGCCGACGCTCGTTGGTGCGGTGTTGGTGGGCAAGTGGACGCCGCCGTCGGTGCTGAGGTGGTGGCAGCCGTAGAAGGCTTCTCCGCCGACGAGATCGTCGGCGCCATCTGCGCTCCGGGCCTCCGGCTCTTTGGCTTTAATGTCTGGTTCTCGTCCTCCGCGAGGAGACGCGAATGAGAGCCTTCCAGCGGTAGCGTTCGCCCTGGGACCATCGCTGCTGCTGCAGAGGTCGCCGGCGAGTCACCCGGAGTTTGTCGTCCCGCAGGCCCTCCGATGTGGGGGTTGTTCGTACCCGCGGGAGTGGAACCGGAGTTCCGTTTGTAATGGCACCTTGAGTGCCGGTGTCTGTTCATTGTGGTTGTCGAGGCCTGAACATCTAGGTATTTGAGTGTAATACCGTGTTTCTTCCTCGTTTCGAGCACCAGGACTCGTCTGTCGGCTAGCTGAACCGCTTAACCAAGTGTGAGTTGCCCTATGCGGAAGGTGACGAGTGAGGTATCCATATCCCGGAGGCGTAGGAGTCCCTCAGCTCGGTCGGCCTTGCCACCCAAGGCTTCTCTTGCTCAGTTAAAGAAACCCTCGGCCGCTCTTCGATGAGCCGGAGCCAAAGGCAGCGGTGTCAGCGTGGATAGAGGCGGAGTCGGCTTGAGAAGAAGCTTCGTCGGCCCAGGAGCAGGTGACTTCCCAGGCCGAGGAGGCGTAGCAGCGGCGGCTGGAACCTGGCCAGGTCGTCCACTGGCGGGACCAACCCCAGAGTCGGGCTGCCGATGCCATGAGCCGGGCTGATGTCCTCGGGGGACAGCTGGCTGCGGCTACGGAGCGGCCAGTCGAACCGTCTGCTCGGGCCGGGTTCCTAGAGGAGACCCTAGCGGCGATGGCCCAGGCGCAGTGCTGACATCTTCCTTCGAGGTGGAGATCCTCCGCCTGTGTCGCCGTCCGAGGCCGGGCCAGATTCCGCCGAAGGTGGAGTCGACGCCGAGGGTGCTGCTGCTCCCCCTGTTGATGTCTGAACCTGCAGGAACAATTTGTCTGGAGTACGCGTATGTTTTTTGCGGCCGCCGAGGCCCAAACATATCATTGTCGTGTTATAAAGTTGCGTTTCTTTTCCTCTTGTTTCGAGTATCAGGACTTGTTTGTCGGTAGCAGAATCGCTTATCCGAGCGAGAGTTACTTATCGCGGAAGGTGATGAGTGAGGTATCCGTATCTCGGAGGTGTAGGAGTCCCTCGGCTCGGTCGGCCTCGCCGCTTACGTGTACTCCGTCGTTTTCAAGATCCCACTATCGAAGTAGTCGAAAAGCGAGAAAGATGTTCTGGCAGAAAGACTTTTTCCGAGGAAAATTTTGACGCAGAGGGGGTTCCCCCCTTCTAGCCCCCGAGGGAGGGTCGGGCTTTGCCGAGGCAAGGCTGACCCTTCCTTGATGGTTAGACTCTATTTGTGTATGTAAAGAGAACGAGTTATATGAACGACTTGAAAACATCTTAAGGGTAAAAGCGACGTAGCTGTCGGATGTTCCAAGCGTTGGTGTAGACCTCGCCTTGACTGTTGGCCAGCTTGTATGTTCCGGGCTTCAAAATCTTTGCGATGATGAACGGCCCTTCCCAGGGAGGAGTGAGCTTGTGGCGTCCTCGGACGTCTTGTCGTAGCCGAAGTACCAAATCCCCCACCTGGAGGTCTCGGGACCGAACCCCTTGGGCGTGGTAGCGTCGCAGAGGCTGCTGATACCGTGTCGAGTGTAGTAAGGCCATGTCCCGAGCCTCTTTCAGCTGGTCCAGTGAGTCCTCTTAGCTGGTCTAGTTGCTTCGGTCATCGTACGCCCTCGTCCTCGGGGAACCGTATTCTAAGTCTGTGGGCAAGATAGCATCGGCCCCATAGACTAGAAAAAACAGCGTGAAGCCCGTGGCTCGGCTTGGCGTCGTTCTCAGACTCCAGACCACCGAGGGGAGTTCCTTCATTCATCGCTTGCCGGACTTGTTGAGGTCATTGTAGATCCTCGGCTTAAGTCCCTGCAGAATCATGCCGTTGGCACGCTCTACCTGCCCATTCGTCATGGGGTGAGCTACGGCAGCCCAGTCCACCCGGATGTGGTGGTCCTCGCAGAAGTCCAGGAACTTCTTGCCAGTGAACTGGGTGCCGTTGTCGGTGATGATGGAGTTCGGGACCCCAAAGCGATGGATGATGTTGGTGAAGAACGCCATCGCCTGTTCGGACCTGATGCTGTTCAAGGGTCGGACCTCAATCCATTTGGAGAATTTGTCGATAGCGACCAGCAGGTGCGTGAAGCCCCCGGGTGCCTTCTGCAAGGGACCGACGAGGTCCAGACCTCACACAGCAAACGGCCAGGTGATGGGTATTGTTTGCAGGGCCTGAGCGGGCAGGTGTGTCTGCCTTGCGTAGAATTGACACCCTTGGCAGGTGCGTACAATCCTAGTGGCGTCGGCCACCGCGGTTGGCCAGTAGAAACCTTGTCGGAAGGCATTTCCAACGAGGGCTCGAGGTGCTGCGTGATGACCGCAAGCCCCCGAGTGTATTTCTTGCAATAGCTCCTGACCTTCGGCGATGGATATGCATCGCTGGAGGATGCCTGAGGGGCTGCGGTGGTAGAGCTCCTTCTCGTCACCCAGCAAGACGAACGACTTGGCGCGCCGCGCCAGTCGCCGAGCTTCGGCTCTGTCGAGGGGTAGCTCTCCTCGGTGGAGATATTGCAGGTACGGGGTCTGCCAGTTTTGATTAGGCGCGACCCCATTCCGCTCTTCCTCGACGCGCAGTGCCTTACCCTTGGCGGCCGAGGGTGCCTCGGGCTGGGCCGAGGCCTCCCCGGGCTCGGGCGTGTCGTCGGTCTTGACGGAGGGTTGATGTAGGTCTCGGGAGAAGACGTTCGGGGGAACCGTTGTCCGTCCCGAGGCTATCTTAGCCAGCTCGTCCGCAGTCTCGTTGTACCGTCGAGCGACGTGGTTGAGCTCGAGCCCGTAGAACTTGTCTTCTAGGCGCCGAACCTCGTCGCAGTAGGCCTCCATCTTCGGGTCGCGACAGTGGGAGTTCTTCATGACTTGGTCGATGACAAGCTGCGAGTCGCCACGAGCGTCGAGGCACCGAACCCCTAGCTCGATGGCGATGCGCAACCCGTTAACCAGAGCCTCGTACTCGGCCACGTTGTTTGACGCCGGGAAATGGAGGCGCAGCACGTAGTAGAGGTGCTTCCCGAGGGGTGAGATGAAGAGCAGGCCCGCACCCGCTCCTGTTTTCATCAGCGACCCGTCAAAATACATGGTCCAGAGTTCCGGTTGGATCGGAGCTGCTGGAAGCTGGGTGTCGACCCATTCAGCCACAAAGTCCGCCAAGACTTGGGACTTGATGGCCTTCCGAGGAGTGAACGAGATTGTCTCGCCCATGATCTCCACCGCCCATTGTGCAATCCTACCCGAGGCCTCTCGGCACTGGATGATCTCCCCCAGGGGGAAGGATGACACCACATTCACCGGATGAGACTCGAAGTAGTGTCGCAACTTTCGCCGCGTCAGAATTACCGCGTACAGTAGCTTCTGAATTTGCGGGTAGCGGATTTTGGTTTCGGACAGTACTTCACTGATGAAGTAGACCGGCCTCTGGACGAGCAATGCATGCCCTTCTTCTCGTCTCTCGACCACGATTGCGGCGCTGACCACCTGAGTGGTTGCGGCTACGTAGATCAAGAGGGTTTCTTCGGCAGCGGGGGGCACCAAGATGGGCGTGCTTGTAAGGAGCGCCTTTAAGTTCCCGAGGGCTTCCTCGGCCTCGGGGGTCCAAGTGAAGCGCTCGATCTTCCTTAAGAGGCGGTACAGGGGTAGGCCTCTTTCGCCGAGGCGCTAGATGAAGCGGCTCAGAGCCGCAAGGCATCCCATGACCCTCTGTACTCCTTTCAAGTCCTTGATAGGCCCCATGTCGGTGATGGCCACGATTTTCTCCGGGTTGGCCTCGATGCCCCGCTCGGAGACGATGAACCCCAGGAGCATGCCTTGGGGGACTCCGAAGACACACTTCTCGGGATTGAGTTTTATGCCCTTCGCTCTCAGACACTTGAATGTCGTTTCAAGGTCAGAGAGGAGGTCGGAGGCTTTCCTCGTCTTGACTATGATGTCATCGACGTAAGCCTCGACCGTTCGGCCAATGTGCTCTCCAAACATGTGGTTCATGCACCTTTGGTATGTCGCGCCTGCATTCCTCAAACCAAATGGCATAGTAATATAGCAGTACATGCCAAAGGGTGTGATGAAAGAGGTCGCGAGCTGGTCGGACTCTTTCATCCTGATTTGGTGATACCCTGAGTAGGCATCGAGGAATGACAGGGTTTCGCACCCAGCAGTGGAATCCACGATTTGATCGATGCGAGGCAGAGGGTAGGGAACCTTCGGACATGCTTTGTTTAGACCAGTGTAGTCTACACACATCCTCCAATTCCCACCTTTCTTTTTCACAAGCACAGGGTTGGCTAGCCATTCGGGATGGAATACCTCTTTGATGAACCCTGCAGCCATCAGCTTGTGGATCTCCTCGCCTATGGCTCTGCGCTTTTCTTCGTCGAATCGGCGCAGAGGCTGCTTCACGGGCCGGGCTCTAGCTCGGATATCCAGCGAGTGCTCGGCGACATCCCTCGGTATGCCAGGCATGTCCGAGGGACTCCACGCAAAAACCTCGGCGTTCGTGCGGAGAAAGTCGACGAGCACGGCTTCCTATTTGGGGTCGAGCTCGGAGCCGATCCGAACTTGCTTGGAGGCGTCGTTGCTGGGGTCGAGAGGGATGGACTTAACCGCCTCTGCTGGCTCGAAGTTGCCAGCATGGCGCTTTGCATCTGGCACCTCCTTGGAGAGGCTCTCCAGGTCGGCGATGAGGAACTCGGATTCGGCGAGGGCCTCAGCGTACTCCACGCACTCCACGTCACATTCATACGCGTGTCGGTACGTGGATCCGACGGTGATGACCCCGTTGGGGCCCGACATCTTGAGCTTGAGGTAGGTGTAGTTGGGGACGACCATGAACTTGGCGTAGCATGGTCTCCCCAGTACTGCGTGGTAGGTTCCTCGGAACCCGACCACCTCGAACGTGAGGGTTTCCTTTCGGAAGTTGGAGGGAGTCCCGAAGCAGACAGACAGATCGAGTTGCCCAAGGGGCTGGACGCGCTTCCCAGGGATGATCCCGTGAAACGGCGTCGCACTGTCCCGGATCGTGGACAGATCGATCCGCAAGAGCCCGAGGGTCTCTGCGTAGATGATGTTGAGGCTGCTGCCTCCGTCCATGAGGACCTTGGTAAGCCTGACGTTGCCGATGACGGGATCGACAACGAGCGGGTACTTCCCTGGGCTCGGCACGTGGTCGGGGTGGTCGCCTTGGTCGAAGGTGATGGGCTTGTCGGACCAGTCTAGGTAGACTGGCGCCGCCACCTTCATCGAGCAGACCTCCCGACGCTCCTGCTTGCGGTGCCGAGCCGAGGTGTTCGCCACTTGCCCACCATAGATCATGAAGCAGTCGTGGACCTCGGGGAACTCCTTTGCTTTGTTGCCCTCCTTCTTGTCGTTGTCATGGCCTTTGCCACCTTCCGCCGGGGGCCCGACCCTATGGAAGTAGCGCCGAAGCATGACGCACTCCTCAAGGGTGTGCTTGACGGGACCCTGATGATAGGGGCACGACTCCTTGAGCATCTTGTCGAACAGGTTGGCTCCTCTGGGAGGCTTCTGAGGGTTCCTGTGCTCGGTGGCGGCGACAAGATCTACGTCGGCAGCATCGCGTTTCTCTTGCGACTTCTTCTTGCCCTTCTTCTTCGTGCCGCGCTGAGCGGACGCCTCGGGGACGTCTTCCTGCTGGCGTCCCTGAGGCCGCTTGTCCTTCCGGAAGATGGCCTCGACCGCCTCCTGACCAGAGGCGAACTTGGTGGCGATGTCCATCAGCTCGCTCGCCCTGGTGGGAGTATTGCGACCCAGCTTGCTCAACAGGTCACGACAAGTGGTGCCGGCGAGGAACGCGCCGATGACATCTGAGTCGGTGATGTTGGGCAGCTCTGTGTGCTGCTTCAAAAATCGCCGGATGTAGTCCCGCAGGGATTCTCCTGGCTACTGGCGGCAGCTTCGGAGATCCCAGGAGTTCCCAGGGTGCACGTATGTGCCCTGGAAGTTTTCGGCGAAGGCTTTGACCAGGTCGTCCCAGTTGGAGATCTACGCAGGAGGCAGATGCTCCAGCCAGGCTCGGGCGACGTCAGAGAGGAACAGGGGGAGGTTGCGGATGATGAGGTTGCCATCGTCCGTTCCACCCAGCTGGCAGGCCAGCCGGTAGTCCGCGAGCCACAGTTTCGGCCTTGTTTCCCCCGAGTACTTAGTGATGGTAGTCGGGGCTCGGAACCGGGTCGGGAACGGCACCCGTCGTATGGCCCGGCTGAAAACTTGCGGACCAGGTGGTTCGGGCGAGGGGCTCTGATCCTCCCCGCTGTCGTAGCGTCCCCCACGCCTGGGGTGGTAGCCTCGGCGCACCTTCTCGTCGAGGTGGGCTCGACGGTCGCGGCGGTGGTGCTCGTTGCCGAGGTGACCCGGGGCTGCAGGCGTTGCGTCCCACGTGCGCTCGGTGTGGACCGAGGCTTCCCGCATGAATCGAGAAGTCGCGGCGCGATGCTCCGGGGGGTACCCTTGCCTTCGGGAGGCAGATCTTTCGGCCCGTCGGACCGCGGCATCCTCTAGGCGATTCTTGAGTTCTCCCTGGATACGCCGCCCCTCGGTGGTGGATGGCTCCGGCATCGCTCGGAGTAGTATTGCTGCTGCAGCCAGGTTCTGGCCGACCCCACTGGAAGCCGGGGGCAGCCTTGCCTTGGCATCGTCAGCGATGCGGTGCTGGACGTCCTGGGCCAGATGACGTGCTTCTCTGGCTAGTGCTCGGCCTGCCCACTCCTGCCCGATGTTCTGCCGGAGCTGCACAAGTTGTCCTACTTCCTCGTCGAGCTTGGCCTGCATCTCGCGGATTTGCTCGAGCTATGTGTCCTGACCCCCCACAGGGACTGGGACCACAGCTAGCTCCCAAAGGATGTCAACGCGAGGCGTAGGCCTAGGGGGGTCGTCGTCCTCCGGCATACCAAGGTGGTTGCCTTCGTCGAGACCCCATAGATCGACGTGGAAACATTCGTGACTTGGGCCACAGTCCTCGTCGTCAAGGCTGTGGCCACCATCGGAGTAATCAGAGAGGCAGTAGTCACATGCGGTCATGAAGTCTCGCATGGCATTGGGGTTACCGAGTCCGGAGAAATCCCAACCAGAGTCGGGCTCGTCATCTTCCTTGGAACCCGGGGGCCCGTAGGTCGAGACGGCCGTCAATTGGTCCCAGGTTGACCACATATGGTACCCCGGAAGGTTAGGATATGCCTTTATGAAAGCGTCCACCGAAGCGGGGTCGCTTGGTGGATCGAAGCTGAATCTAAAAGGCACGGGGTGGAAAACGGATGGTACCTCTTGATCGATGGACGGTGATGAAGTCGTATCGGGGACGGACTGCACCGTTATCTCAGGTACGAGGCTAACGCCCAACAGGCCCTTCGTGAGCGTGCTGGCGTCATCCGTCTGCTTGGGGTTGGCGTGTTGCAGGTAAACAGCTCCCGTCTTCATCTCAAACGCGAGGTCAACGCCCGACGTGTCCCCCGCTGGGGCGCCGGCGTCGTCGACTCGCTCAATAGCCGACGAGGTGCTGCCTCCTGCTTGGCCATGGTTGCCCCGCCTCCTTCTCCTGCGGCGAGGAAGGTGACGGGACAGGCCCGGATGCTGCTCTTCCGCCATGGGGGGAAGACGTCATCGATTCCGCCGCCGTCGGGCGGGCTGACGGCCGTCGTTGTCGTTGTCGCGCGGTGGAGGAAGGAGTTCCATGTCGTAGCTGACATCGAGGGACATGAACTCGAGACTCCTGAAACGGAGCAGCGTCCCGGGTTGAAGAGGTTGCTGGAGACTACCCATCTGGAGCTTGACGGGAAGCTGTTCGTCAACACGCATCAGGCCCCTACCTGGCGCGCCAACTGTCAGCGTTTCGACCCCGGGGGGTCCCTGGACCGACGAGTAAATTGTCGCTGCGTGCCCCAGCCTAGATGGGTCGGCGCGAGACGGAACACAAGGAGGGGAAAACCGCAGATTCGTGTTGTCCTGCGCCCAGGGTGGATGCGCTTGCAGTAGGGGGTTACAAGCATTCGCGAGGGAGAGAGAGAGAGCCTGCCCGTCAGCCCGTCCCCCCGCGCGGCCACCCCCTCGTACAAGGGCCCTGGACCTTCCTTTTATAGATGTAAGGAGAGGGTACAGGTGTACAATGGGGGGTGTAGCAATATGCTAACGTGTCCGGCAGAGAGGAACCAGAGCCCTATGTACATGCCGACGTGGCTGTCGTAGAGGTGTTAGTGCCCTGTGCATGTGATGTCGTGGCCGTTGGAGGAGCGCTTGAGCCCTGTAGAAGCACAGCTGTCGGGGCTGTCGGGACCTTGATGACGTCTCCTTGCTTCCGTAGGGGGCTGAGAACCGCCGTCGTCATGGGAGCACACGGGGTGCCATCATTACTTGTTTACCGGGGCGAGCCAGATGGGATGCCGGTCTTGTTCCCCGTAGCCTAAGCTAGCTAGGGGTAGGGTAATGATGTACCCCCTGTAGCGTGGTCGGTCCGAGCCCAAGGTCGGGCGAGGTGGTGACTCCTCCGAGGTCGAGGTTGAGACCGAGCCCTGGGGTCGGGCGAGGCGGAGACCGTCTTCCGAGGTCGAGGTTGAGGCCGAGCCCTGGGGTCGGGCGAGGCGAAGACCGTCCTCCGAGGTCGAGGTTGAGGCCGAGCCCTGGGGTCGGGCGAGGCGGAGACCGTCTTCCGAGGTCGAGGTGGGGGCCGAGCCCCGGGGTCGGGCGAGGCGGAGGTTCCTATGGCGCCTGATGCTGGACTCGGCTGCTGTCAGCCTCACCCTGGCGGGTGGCACAGCAGTCAGAGCAAGGCAGGCGGCGCTGTTTTCCTCTCGGGTCAGTTAGTGGAGGGGCGAAGTAACTGCGGTCACTTCGGCCCTGCCGACTGAGGAACGAGCGTCAGGATAAGGTGTCAGACGATCCTTGCATTAAATGCTCCTGCGATACGGTCGGTTGGTGAGGCGATCTGGCTAAGGTGGCTTCTCTATGAAGCCTGTCCGAGCTAGGCCTCGGGCGACTCGAGGGTGCGCCTGTTGCTTGAGGAGGCCCTCGGGCGAGGCGTGAATCCGCCTGGGTCTACTGTTCCTGCCCGAGGCTGGGCTTGGGCGAGGCGAGATCGTGTCCCTTGAGTGGACGGAGCCTTGACCTGAATTGCGCCCATCAGGCTTTTGCAGCTTGTGCTGATGGTGATTACCAGCCGAGTTTAGGAGTCTTAGGGGTACCCCTAATTATGGTCCCCGACAGCAATCGACTAGTAAATATTAATGTGTACTACAATATCCTCATATAAAGTTGCATGCTATATAAAGCCCTTACTTTTGCTCCTGATGTGCAACGTCCCCTAAATTTCATCCCTAAAAGAATATTCTCTGTCTTTTACAACACACTCTAAAAGATTATGTCCTCTATATCTTCATCATCTCTAGCAACGTTCTCTAAATTCGGTCCTCTATAGCTACAATGTTACCAGATTACACAATAAACATTGTTTTTATATTGTCCACTTCTAAAAAATTGTTCATATGTCATAAAATTAAAATATGCTACACAATATATATTCATTCTTTGTGCTATCTAAATTGAATTATGTACTAATTAAAATAATTACATTATGTACATATTATATTACTAATATTTTTTCGAAAGAAAAATGCTATTCAAATATGTTTTGTAAAATAAATTCGCATTGGACAAAAGAAACATCACTAGTGTCTTTATTTTGCTTGTCCGACATTTCATTGAATAGGTGGATTGCATGGTCTGTCCTATGCCATGGTGGTTCGAGCAGCGGAGCTTCCTAGGAGGAGCGCGGGTAGGGATGGCAACGGGTACATACCCGTCGGGTAGTACCATTCCATACCCGTACCCACCAAAAAAAATTTACCCGTCGGTTTACCCATATATACTCGCGGGTATAAAATCTTACCCATACACGTACCCGCGCGGGTATTTTTACCCGTCGGGTAACCCGTACCCGCTAGAAAAGTCTTAAATTCCAATATACCAATCACTCAAAATATTAAATAAACATTTAAAAACAACTTCAACTTCACATATAACAAATCATATGATTACATAACTTGGTATCTAGACAAATGATAGCTAGAGAAGGGTTTTATTTTAGTTAAGATGGGCTCTATTAGATGATTATAGTTGTATTGATGCGGGTATATTTTACCCATGGGTAGATGGGTATGGGTAGTTCCAATCCGTACCCGTACCCGTCTACCCAACGGGTAGAGGTTTTTACCCATGAACATACCCGCGGGTAGAGAAATCATCCTGTACCCGCCTTCATATCAGGTAAAACCTGTCGAGTATTCGGGTTTCGGGTACCCATTGCCATCTCTAAGCGCAGGTTGCCAAATAGATCTGTGTAACACCAAAATAGAATCCAAATCAACATGTGAACGATGACATTCTAGGGACACGTGGCATCATTGTGAAGGGTGCCTCAAGGCAAAGCAACTTTGTGTGGAGCGCGTGGCCATCAGATCAAAATCTTAGGAGTTGGTCTATTTGACCCTAGCTAAGTGGATAGGCTCTATGTATCTAGGGATAATTTAGGAAGTAGTAATAACCCTCTATAAATAGAAGGGTGGGCTAGTTGTTTCAGCCATCTTTTTGGCTTACACATTAGCCTCTTGTTTAGAAAACCCTAGCTTTCATTCTCTAGTTTAGCTCGAGATCCACATATGTTTTGAACCCGCATCTGTGTTTATAATCTTCAGTGCTCTATTCGAAGGAAGGGTGGCCGGATCCATCCACAGGGCTAGTTTGACTCAATTGACTCAGTTTTGTCTCCGCTAAATTTTTGAGTTGATTTTGTTCTTGCGTTCTTCCTTTCACTCTCTCTGTGGATTTATGAAGAACCATCGAGTTCTTGAGTTGGGGATTCATTTGGGGATTGTGGGTTTTCATTTGTGAAGAACCATGGGTTGAAGGAACGGATCACTAGCCTTGATCGCTTCTCAGATCCCTCACCTCCTTCACGTCCAAACCTTTTTGTCTTCCCTTGTCCTGAATTCTTTGCCTCCACCGATATCACCATTCTTACGACCCTGTTGAAGGTAAGATCCAAACAGGTAGCTATCTACCGCTGCACCCTATTGCTCAAACCCCCCATAAAGTAGTTTTTCTTCTTTAAGGCCGTGTTGACTTGTTCTATGGCATATTGAGATAGGTGGTTGAACTTAGCAAGGTACTGCATTACAGAGTCATCGCCTTGCTTCAGACAAACAAACTCTTCCAGCTTCATCTGCAGAATGCCATCTGGAATGTAATGCTCCCTGAACGCTTCCTTAAACTCTGCCCATGTGATGAGATGACCTTCAGGCTGAATGGCTACGAAGTTTGCCCACCATGTACTAGCGGGGCCTCGTAGTTGTTGAGCAGCAAACAGGGCCTTCTGAATCTCTGTGCATCGGATCAGTCCAAATTTTGTCCCATCACACGGATCCATTCATCCACCTCCAAAGTTTCTTCTGCATTAATGAAGACATGGGGACAAGTTTCTGAGACTTCCATATAGGTAGTGTCTATTGGAGCTTGATTTTGGCTTCGACCTCCTTGCGAATAGATCTGATTTTCGGCCATCTCCTAGAGAAACCGTGTACTACTAGCAGTAGCGTTCAGTAGGGCAGCATGGCCTCCGCCAGAGTTGGAGGTACATGTGGTGGGATTGGGGTCTCCTCCCCACTACCCTTAGAAGTTCCTGCCCCATCATGACTGCGGGTCCTTATCGACATCTAAAGAATAAAACATGTCTTTTTATTTTACAATATAGTTACACAACCTTTGTTACATTATTCCAAGCTCTTACTTATTACACATACTCAGTCCATACAAACCCACTTTCCTTATTAAGTCTAAGCAAGGAACAACCCACTACTATACTACTCTAATCCTCCACGTCCTTGGTCGCTCCAGATCCACTACTAGCTTCTGGAGGGCGATCATCCACGATGTCCATAGAAGGAGGGGCTCCAAAGATGTCCATCTCTCCATGGGGTCCTCTTTCACCTGCTTCTGCTACCCCAGCCCCCATCTCTGCAACTTTGGGTGGTACATTTGGATGTAGCTCATCATATAACACATGCACCTCCTCGTGCAAGATGTTATTATACACTTGCAGGTTTTCAAAGGCTAGGCTCAGCTCATCCACCTGGGCTCGGGCAGTCGCCTCACAATCCCAGGCTATGGATCACGAACTCATAGCCTAGTCAATAGCCTGATCACGCTCTACAATATCCCGCTGCACACGTTCTACTTCTCCTGACAACTCAGCGATGCGGCGACTAGCACGCACACGCTCCCTACCTCCATGGCGCAACTCCTCAAACACACACTCGACTCTAGCCTCCAAGTCTCCTATGGGATCATTGCTCCCACTGCTGCTCCCCTCATGACGAGGAGCCAACTGATGATGGGGCACACCCTGAGGTCCAATCGCTTTCAAAAGGGCGGTCTTTGTGCGTGCCATGTGAAAGGGAAATAGGGTCAAACCTTTTCCTAAATGATTTTGGTGGTTGAAATGCTCGACACAAATAATTGGACTAACTAGTTTGCTCTAGATTATATATTCTACAGGTGCTAAAGGTTCAACACAAACCAATAAAAAGATCCAAGTTAGGGTTCAAAACAAAGGAGCAAAAGAAACCGAATAGAACCCTGGTCTGGCGCACCGGACTGTGTCCGGTGCACCAGGGGCGATCGACTCAAACTCTTCACCTTCGGGTTTCTGGAGAGCCGCTCCGCTATAATTCACCGGACTGTCCGGTGTGCCAGCGGTGCAACGGCTAGCAAGCGCAACAGTCAACTTCAATGGTCGCCTGCAACGTGAACAGTGCGCAGAGTCAGAGCAGCGCCAGAAGGCGCACCGGACAGTGAACAGTGCCTGTCCGGTGCGGCACCGGACTGTCTGGTGCACCAAGAAGTCAGAGCTCCAACGGTCGAAAGCATCAGAACACTAACGATTGGGTGACGTGGCTGGCGCACCGGACAGTGTCCGATGGCGCACCGGACTGTCTGGTGCGCCCATCGATAGACAGCCTCCCCAACGGTTGGTTTGTTGGTTGGGGCTATAAATACCCCCCAACCTCCACCACCTCAAGTATCCAAGTTTTTTTGACATATCATTCAATACAAGAGCTAGTGCAATAAATACAAGACACAATTCAATAGAATCAAAGCCTCTCCAAGTCCCAAATCCACTCCAAACAAATAGTGACTAGAGAGAGAGTTTTGCTCGTGTTCTTTGAGCCCTTGTTCTTGGATCGCTTTCTTCTTCCTCACTCATGTTCTTCAAGCAACTTGTAATCAAAGCAAGAGACACCAATTGTGTGGTGGTCCTTGTGGGGTCTATGTGACCCGTTTGATTAAGGAGAAAGCTCACTCGGTCTAGGTGACCGTTTGAGAGAGGGAAAGGGTTGAAAGAGACCCGGTCTTTGTGACCACCTCAACGGGGACTAGGTTCATTGGAACTGAACCTCGGTAAAACATATCACTGTGTCATCCGGTCTATTTTCTTTGGTTGATTTGTTTCCCCTCTCTTTCGGACTCAGTTTTACTTCTAACGCTAACCCCGGCTTGTAGTTGTGTTTAAATTTGTAAATTTCAGTTTCTGCCTATTCACCCCCCCTCTAGGCGACTTTCAATTGGTATCAAAGCCCGGTACTTCATTTAGAGTTTAACCACTCGAAATGATGTCGGGAGGATCTGCCAAGAGGGAGATGGAAACGACCACAAGCCGCGGGAAGGCTCCATCAAGGGAGTCCGGCGCCAAAGGAAGGGAGGACTCACCTCCCCGCGTCAAGTCGCATCAGAGTGGCGACAAGAAGAAAAAGATGAAGAAAGTGGTCTACTACGAGACCGATTCTTCGTCGCCCTCCACCTCCGGCTCCGACGCGCCGTCCGTCACTTCTAAGCGCCATGAGCGCAAGAAGTTTAGTAAGATCCCCCTATGCTATCCCCGCATTTCCAAACGCACTCATTTACTTTCTGTCCCACTAGGCAAACCACCAGTTTTTGACGGTGAAGATTATTGCATGTGGAGTGATAAAATGAGGCATCATCTAACCTCACTCCACGCTAGCATTTGGGACATTGTTGAGTTTGGAGCGCAGGTACCATCCGTAGGGGATGAAGGATATGATTCGGACGAGGTTGCCCAAATCCGGCACTTCAACTCCCAAGCCACTACTATACTCCTCGCCTCTCTATGTCAAGAGGAGTTACCAAGACAGGTGGCTCGGTTGCCGTCACCCAGGGCGGCAACAAGAAGAAGAAGAACCGCGGCCACGAGAGGCCGCAATCTGCTGCTCCGGTCGTTGCAGCTGCGACTGGGGGCCAGAACGAGCGCAACAAGCGCCCACGACCATAGGGAGTCAACAGTGGGTCATGCCCTGTGCACCCCAACAGTCACCACAGCGCCTCAGAATGCCGCGAGATCATCAAACTCGCGAAGCGCATCAGCGAGCGGCGTGAGCAGACTTCCAAGGATGGCTCGCCGCCTCGTCGCCGACCTGGCAAGGAGAAGGTCGACGAAGGTGACGCGACCACGGGAGAATGGGACCTCGGGTATCAGTCACCTGAGGGGGTCCTCAAGGACGTTTTCGCTGGAGACTCTGACTTTGGTGACGACAACAACCACCGCGAGAAGCTGTACGTGATGTACGGCGGGAGTTGGGAGCTCACATCCCGTAGGAATATCAAGTCCCTGTGCCAAGGTGTCCTTTTAGCGGTCCCAGCGGTCCCGAAGGCTGCTCCACATCAGCGGTGGAGGAGCACCACTATCTCCTTCGGGGCATCCGACTGCCCCAAAAACATGGCAAGGGCCGGTATACTACCGCTCATCACCGCCCCTGTCATTGCCAACATGCGGCTGCATCATGTCCTGATTGACGGTGGGGCTGGGCTCAACGTCATCAGCCACACTGCATTCAAGCAGCTACAGATCCCAGGGTCTCGACTGGGACCCTCTCGTCCATTCTCCGGAGTGGGCCCACAACCGGTGTATCCCCTTGGGAGCATCGCACTCCCAATAACATTTAGGACCGAGGAAAACTTCCGCACAGAGAACGTCTAGTTTGACGCCGTGGAGGTTAACCTCCCTTACAATGCCATCATTGGCAGGCCGACCCTGTACCAGTTCATGGCCATTGCCCATTACGGGTATTTGGTCCTCAAGATGTCGTCCCCTGCTGGGGTCCTCACCGTGCGGGGCGACCGCGTCGCTGCACTGGCGGCTGTCGAGAAGCTGCACGCCCTGGCGGCAGAAACTGCTCGTTCGGATGACAGAGGGAGGGACCCCTCAACTTCCGGTACCAAGGTGCCTACCAAGGTGCCAAAGGTGCAGCCATCTGGAGTAGATGGCGGACCCGTCAAGGCCATCCAGGTCGGCGTGGACTCCTCCCAGACCACCCGCATCGCGGGCAATCTGGAGGAGAAATAGGAACTCGCGCACGTCGCCTTCCTCCAGGCAAATGCCGACGTGTTCGCATGGGAACTGTCGCAGATGCCTGGGATCCCCAGGGAGGTGATTGAGAACCATCTGAAGATCCACCCTGATGCCAAACCGGTGAGTCAGAAGCCTCGGAGATAGTCCATTGAGCGGCAGGACTTTATCCGTGAAGAGGTCCGGAAGCTGCTACACGCTGGCTTCATCAAAGAGGTTCATCATCTAGTGTGGCTGGCCAACCCAGTCATCGTGCCAAAGGCAAACGGGAAGCTTCGGATGTGCATCGACTACACCAGCCTTAATAAGGCTTGTCCCAAGGACCCATATCCACTTCCACGCATAGATCAAATCGTGGATTCTACCTCCGGGTGCGACCTCTTGTCCTTCTTAGATGCTTACTCTGGTTTCCATCAGATCCAGATGTCTAGGGAAGATAGGAAGCATGCCGCTTTTGTAATAGTGGATGGGCTTTATTGTTATGTTGTAATGCCCTACGGTCTGAAGAACGCCTTGCCAACATTTGTACGGACGATGAGTAAGACCTTTGGGGACCTGATTAGGGACAGGATAGAGATATACGTCGATGACATCGTGGTCAAGACTAAGAGAGGGTCGACTCTAGTGGAAGACTTGATCCTGGTCTTTGACAAACTGCGGGCAACGCGCACGAAGCGGAACCCCGAGAAGTGCGTCTTTGGTGTCTTCGCAGGGAAGTTGCTGGGATTTCTAGTTTCGCACCGAGGCATTGAAGCAAACCCGGAGAAGATCAAGGCAATTGAGGCAATGAGGCCTCTGGCCCGGATCAAGGACGTCCAGAAGCTTATGGGGTCCCTGGCTGCTCTTAGCTGCTTCATCTCACGGCTGGCTGAGAGGGCGCTACCCTTCTTCAAACTCTTACGGAAGTCCGGTCCATTCTCTTGGACCAAAGATGCAGAGTAAGCCTTCCAAGAGTTGAAGCAGCACCTTGTGTCCCTACCAATACTGGTAGCTCCGAAGCCAGGGGAGCCGCTGTACTTGTACATTGCAGCGGCTACAGAGGTGGTGAGCATGGTGCTGGTCGTCAAAAGGACAGAGCAACATTCCCAGGGGAGTCAGGAGGTTCCCCTAGGAGAAGGTGGTGGTCCGACCACCACGGACCTTGAGGGCCCGGGGTCAACCGTAGGGGTCCGGACCATACAGAAGCCGATCTACTATGTCAGCGAGGTCCTCCATGAGGCAAAGGCCAGGTACCTTGAGACGCATAAGCTTATCTATGTTGTGCTTGTTGCGTCCAGGAAGTTGCGCCACTATTTCCAGGCACACAGGGTCGTGGTGATGACCTCCTTCCCGTTAAGGGCTATCCTCCACAACTCTAACGTCGAAAGGATGGAGCAACATTCCTAGAGGAGTCAGGAGGTTCCCCTAGGAGAAGGTGGTGGTCCGACCACCATGGACCTTGAGGGCCTGGGGTCAACCGTATGGGTCCGGACCATACAGAAGCTGGTCTACTACATCAGCGAGGTCCTCCATGAGGCAAAGGCCAGGTACCTTGAGATGCATAAGCTTCTCTATGCTGTGCTTGTTGCGTCCAGGAAGCTGCGCCACTATTTCCAGGCACACAAGGTCGTGGTGATGACCTCCTTCCAGTTAAGGGCTATCCTCCACAACTCTAACGCCATAGGCAACATAGCCAAGTGGGCTGCGGAGCTTGCAGACTTCCAACTGGACTTCCAACCTCGCCACGCTATCAAGAGCTAGGTCCTGGCTGACTTCATCGTGGAGTGGACCCCTCCTCCGAGTGCTCCTGGGGGTCTGGATCCCGATTCGGACCCCACACCTATGGAGTCCAGGGTCCCGGTCTTCACCGAACCCCACTGGACGCTTTTCTTCGATGGGTCTGCCCGCCAGCAAGGTGGTGGTGCTGGAGTGGTCCTCGTCGACCCAAGCGGAGATCAAGTAAAGTACATGGTGCACCTTGAGTTCAAGGCCACCAACAACATGGCAGAGTACGAGGCACTGATCTTCAGCTTGTCTGCGGCCTTATCCCTAGGGATCCGCCAGCTCCTCGTGAAGGGGGACTCCTAGCTGATCATCAAGCAGGTCCGCGGGGAATGTAGCTGCAACGAGCCTAGGCTCGCAGCTTACCTCCTCCATGTAATGAAGCTGGAAAAGGACTTCACGGCCCTGGAACTGCAACGTGTTCCTCGGGCTAACAATTCAGCGGCAGATGAACTCTCCACGAGGGCATCAACTTGGGCACCCGTGCCCGAGGGTGTCTTCGAAAGACGGCTGCTGAGACCTACCACCCAGCCTGCCGAACTAGGCGAAGGGGGTGAGACTAGCACCTCGAAGCTAGCGGTCCCGGTGGCATTACATCTACAAAACCCACCAAGGATTGTGTGTGCTACAGGGGGTCCTACCAACCTTTTAGCGCCACAGCCAGTAGCTCAGAGTGGTCCCGATGCATGGATCTCCGAGATCCAGGACTACTTGAAGGAAAATATCCTTCATGAAGATCATGTGTCCGCAAAGCGCATAGTGCGGTTGGCTAAACGATATGCGGTGGTAGAAGGGGATCTTTACCGCCGTGGCGCCAATAGCATTCTCATGCAGTGCATCACACAGGAGGAGGGCCGTGAGTTGCTCACGGAGATCCATGGAGGTGAGTGCGGAAGTCATTCGTCATCCCGCACGCTGGTCGGTAAGGCCTTCCGGCATGGCTTCTACTGGCTAACCGCTCTCCAGGATGCAGCTAAGTTGGTAAAGTCCTGCAAGGCATGCCAGTTCCATGCAAAGCAGATACACACACCGGCTCAGGCCCTGCAAATGATTCCACCCTCCTGTCCATTCGCCGTATGGGGGTGGATATCCTGGGACCATTCCCCAGGGCCGTCGATGGGTACCGTTTCAACTTCGTCGCTATCGACAAGTTCACAAAGTGGCCAGAGGCCACCCCTGTGGTCAGTATCACCCAGGGTGCTGCTGTTTATTTCCTCATGTCGATTGTCTGTAGATTTGGGGTCCCAAGCTGTATCATTACGGACAACGGGACCCAGTTTACAAGTCAACTCTTCTAGGAGTATTGCGAGGGCATCGGCACCCAGCTCTGCTTTGCGTCTGTGGCTCATCCCAAGAGCAACGACCAAGCTGAGAGGGCAAACACAGAAATCCTCAGGGGACTCAAGACACACACCTATGACTGCTTGAAAAGGCATGGTGCAAATTGGGTCAACGAGCTTCCGTGCGTACTATGGGGGAACCAGACCACACCCAGCCGAGCTACCGGGGAGACCCCGTTCTTCTTGGTCTACGGGGCCGAAGCCTGCCTTCCCCCAAAAATCATTATGGGCTCCCCACTGGTCCAGTCTTTCGATGAGTCTATGCAGGAATAGCTACGGCGTGAGGATGTGGACTTCATCGACGAGCACAGATGGTGAGCGGCGATCCGAAATGCACAGTACAACCAGGCGCTCAGGCGCTACCACCAACGGTTCGTGCATAGTAGGGAGCTCAAGGTCGGGGACCTAGTCCTAAGGCGAGTCCTGAACCGAGAAGGGCTCCACAAACTCTCCCCGGTTGGGAAGGACCCTTCAAGGTGACGGAAATATGCCGACCCAGGTGTGTCTGCCTTGCCACAAATGAAGGAGTGTGCCTCTGCCCAATCCCTGGCATATAGAGCATCTCCGTAAGTTCTATCCATAGAGGCAAAATTGGGGGGTTGAGTTTTCTTCCTTTGTAACTAGGTTGTCCATATATGTACGTCAATCTGGTGAGGTCCGCCCTTGTAAGCCCGACCTGTTGGTCTGCACCCTTGTATATCAAGTTATAAGGAAAGAATTTACCCCCAGAGCAGCTTTTGTGATGTTTCATTCTACTTCAGTTTACGAGTATTATTTTTTATCTAACCCACCCATACAGTTCCCACCCTTGCTGGTATGATGACATCCGAATTGAGTAAGCCAGGCTTGCAGTTCAGGACCCCTCTACTGCTACAGGTGGTCCAGCAACCTGCGGGTCCGGTTCTAGAGAATGGGCGCTCGTTTCCTGGAGTGGTCCGAGGCTGTGTAGCCGCTTAGCCTGGTTCTGTACCCTAAGCCTGCACCTCCAGCACTCTGCAACGGGTACCCTAGTATTTGGAGTTGTGATCCTGTGGGTCCGGACATACGTCTTGGCTTCCTAGGCTAAATCTTGCAGGTCCTGTTGCATGAATCAAAGGATGGCAGATACCAGACGATGGGTTCTATGGGTGTGCTACTAACACTTCAAAGCCGAAGCTGTGTGTAGTTCCAGGTCCCCGTCCAGAGGTAGGTAGTCTTAAACTGTAGAGACTACCCCCTAGGGGCCGGACCACCAACTTTTTCTTTGGTGTACTGGTATCCAGCCTCGACACGTCGAGCCTACATACCAGGGGGCCAGGTACCGGATGGAAGTTGGTGACGCTACACATAACAACGACAAATAGTATACAGATAAGTGATGTTTGATTAATAGTTCTCAAAAGTATCTTACAAAACCAAAAATTATTACAAGCCGCACTCTAGCGGGACCCTTGCCTTGTCTCTATAGGTACAACTACTCGTCGTTAGCAGGATCGCGCTGGAAGTGCTCGGCCACCAGCTCCACGGTGTCTTGTATGCTCTCTCGGGCAGCGTCTTCTGTGGCAGCCACCGGACCCGCGATCACCGGCGCCAAGGATACGGCGGGGTCGTGGCTCCGGAAGCATGTCAAGACATACTCAATCACCGCCCGGCAGAGCTTGCTGCCCTCTGCCTCCAGGCGGGCGCCAAGGATTTCGTCTAGGCATCGGAGGCGATCAGAGGCGGAGTCCAACACCGGGAGTGCATCGGAGATCGACGCCGGTAGCTCCGACACTAGGATGGGGCTCATCCCTAGCGGCACCAGTGTCGTGCTTGCCTCGCCGGCCCACGTGGCAATGCGTTGGACCCCGGTGCGGTGCTCCGCCTAGAGATCTTCAAGGGCCTTCCTGGTGGCCTCCACCACCTGGGAACCCTGCGCCGCCTGTGCCACGTTGAACTGGCAGACTTGCTCCTCCAGCTCTTTTTCTTTCTTCTCCGCCTCGAGCTCGTGCTCGGCCAGCAGCTCGCCTCACCGGGTGAGCATTTCCTCCCGGAAGGCGAGATCTGTCTCCCGCCTGTCTAAGGACTCTCCCTTCGCCTTGAGGTTCTCCTCGGCGAGGGCGGCGTCGCTGGCCTTGCCCTCGAGCTCCTGCTGCCACTGTTGCAGCCTCTCCACAGCCTTCACCTGCTGGACCCGCTGCGCTTCCAGGGTCTGGTCCAGGGCATTCAGCTTGGCCCAAAGCTCTGTTGTGTGGGCCTCCCTCTAGCTCAAGGCCTCCTCCCTCTTGGCCACCTTCTTCTCCCTCCGGTGCGCCTCTAGCTCCCTGGCATACACCTTCTAGAGGTCCTTCTTGTACTCCTTGCGGTCCCGCTCGAGTTGGGACCACTCAGAGATGAACTGGTGAGACATCGTCCTGGTGCGCCAGTCGCTGAGGCGCTGGTGCTCAGCCTCAAGCGCCTCCCACTCCCGCAAAATTGCTGCCACAGTGTCTCTATAGACCTAGTGGGCGCGGGACAGCATGCGGGGGAGGGGGATTGGCGCAGCTTCTTCCTCGGCACCTGACCGGAGCCGTCGCCCGAACACCACCTCCATCTCCTCCTGTGCAGGCGGGGGGTTGGAGCTGGACGCGCCTCCGGTGTCACCCCCAACGTCAGGAGTGGGCGCGATGTCGGAGGCGGGTCTGGATCCCCCAACTGGGATATCCTCTGTCGCTGCGATGCCGCCTGATGCTGGCGCCGCTGCCGCCGGACCCCCGGCTGGGGCATGAGAAGCCGCTGGCGCAGTCTGGACAGCGGCTGGAGGCGGACCGTCGGCACCACTCCTAGCAGATTCGTGCTGCAGATTCCTGGTGCCTGGCGGAGGAGGTGTGGCCTTCGGAGCGACGGAGGAAGAAGCCCTGGCAATCAGACGATGGGTTAAGACCTATCGGCATGATAATTAGACTCGTGGAAAAAGGGGCTACACTTACTTGGGGCCCTGGACTTTCCAGCGACCCTGGAAGCGGGGCGACCACTGCTATTGCTGTTGCTGTTGCTGTTGCTGCTGGTGCGGTTGCCGCTCTTGCTGCTGCTGCTGTTGCTGTTGCTGCTGCTGATGCCCCTGGAGGAGATCACCCCCAGATGGTGGTGGTGGCGGCGGGACCGATGGTGGTGGCGGCAGGACCGATGGTGGTGGTGGCGGCGGGACCGGAGGACTGACGTGCCTCTGCGCGCCGTGGGCCTAGGAGCTCGCCTCCTCGGCCCCGCCTGCTGTCCTCTAGCGCTTCTAGGGAGGCTCCGAAATGAGTGACCCATCAGCGCGATGTAGCCGGCGTCGCCTCTCCTCCTCCGACCCCCCGGAGCCAACTAGGGCGGAGGCATTGCTTGCAGCCCCTTTGCCCTTATCCAAGGGGCTAGGGGCCACGGTGGGGTTGGCGCTGGGGGCCACACCGATGGGATGGGGACCAGCCGGCACACCGGAGATCTGGATCCCGCGGAGGGGATCCCGACCGCCGGTCTGGCGAACTGCCACGCCGCTCTCGTCGAGGGTCGGCAGCATGGCCAAAATCACCGTCCTCAAGCCTAGGTCGTCGCAGAGTGCTGGGGTGGCCTAGGTGAGGATAAGGGACTCAGGGCCGCGCTGGATCCTGCCGATGTCGTTCGGGCCGGTGAACCAGCCCACCAGGACAACCAACTCGTCCCAAGACAAATCGGTCCTTGGCCCGCGCTGGATCCTGCTGATGTCGTTCGGGCCGGTGAACCAGCAGCACAGGCACGGCCTCCTCTGCAGCGGCATGATTTGGCGCTTCAGGAGGTAGCCGACCACGTGCATTGATGTCAGGCCATCCGTGGCCAAGGTCTTGATCCTGTCCAATATGGGCAGGAGCTCTGGCGATAGGGACGGCTTGGTCCTCCACTGCTTGCAGTCGAGACCTACCCATTGGACGGCAGGATGAGGCAGTCGTTGGCCTCGACGCTAGCGATCACCCAGTCGCTTCGCCAGTTCTCCCACCTCGCTCCACCAAGGGTGGGGATGTAGACGACGGCCGGATCTGGCCTCGTCTGGAAGTAGTAGGCCCCGATTTGGTCCCTGGTCTTCTCAGATTTGACCAACACGAAGAAGTAGCGGAAGAGAGAAGTGCAGGGGGCCACACCTACGAACATCTCGCAGAGGTGCACGAAGATGGCCGCCTGGAGGATGGAGTGGGGCGTGAGGTGTTGGAGCTGAAGCTCGAACTCCTCCAGCAGCAGCAGAAAGAAGGGCGAGATTGGTAGTGCCAACCCACAGGAGATGTAGGAGGTGAACAAAATGAACTCCCTGGCGGCGAGATTGCCGAGGGGGACGACGCCGGCGTGGATTCTTCCGGTGAGCCCTAGCGCGCTCCACCCAAGCAGGCCGCGCACCAGATTGAGCGCCTCCTCAGACTGAAAGCGGTCGGGATGGCCAAGCAAAGTCATGGCTTGTGCGGCACCACGAGCGCAGAGCAGAGGAACACGAAGGCAAAGGGACGCAGAGGAGCACGAAGGAAAAGAGGCGCAGTCGATTGGAAGAGAATGCCAAAGGGTAACTGCTGCACGCGGGGTGAATCTTTTTTCAAGGAAACCTGAGTCCTCGTTTAGGGAAACCCTTCTGCGCGCCTCTCAATCGCCGTAGGAGATCACGCGTGACGGGCACCTAGGATCCAGGCAGCCCAGTCTATGACATGGGGGGCCCGAGTCCACGAGTCATGCAGCGTGGGTGCCAGATTTCGGGTGCGGGAACCGCCGCACGCGGTAGCGCGCCTCCTCATTGCTGACGCAAGAGACAATAGCCCAGTCTATGACACGGGGGCCCGAGCCCATGGGTCATACTCCTTGGGTGCCGGATCCTGGGTGCGGAAAGAGCGAACCGCTGCACGCGTAGGTAGTGCGTCTCCTCGGGGTCGCGACAGAAGGCAGAAGGTAATTTTTTAAACCAATGCAGCGGTAACGAGGCGCCCCGCGCGTGGCCCGACGAAACCACCAGGCGTGGGGGCCATGGGTCAGTCAGCCGCGGGGACAGATATGGCAGTTGGCGTGACCGAAGGAGATTGACAGAGGGTACGTCAGCAGACGCGCTGAAACGGCGCGCCAATCACCAATCAGGCCATGATGAAGCAAAGTACAAGTTTTGGCCCCACCTACAGGCTCGTATCCTCCCCTGAGGTGGGCCCGGGGGCCACTGTCGGCACCCTGAAACTGGGGTACCCCTTGCTACTGTATAAAGAGGCAGTACCCACGCGGCTATCTCTTAGTCGCGTGGTAAAGGTGTTGTGTGTGGGACCAAGCCATGACTTGCCCCAGCCTCGGGCGACTACTCTGGGTCCACAACAGTGCCTGACCCCACCACATGGGCGAGTCTGGAGCCGCCACGTGTCCAGAGAAAGTGATATACCCCAAGGCCTCAACAGTGAGTCCGGACCCCCATGGGAGAGTGCCGGACCCCTGGATATACAGTCTGGACCTCCAATATTGGTCCAGGACCTCCACGTGTGCAAGCTAGACCCCTGGAATGGGATCCAGTCCCCCTCGTATGGGGTCCGGGCCGCCCACAATGGGGTCCCAAGGTTCCAGGACAGAACATACTCGTGCCTTGATCAGGATCTAGGTGGGGGTCCGGTGCCGACACGTGTCCAGACCACGTACACTCCTCCTCCTCGCTCAGGCAGTGACCCGATGCTACCACGTGGCGTACTGCGCGCGGCTTAAGCCAATGGGCAGAACCTAGCATGACGCCTCTGGGCCACGCGCGCCTCCGCATTCATTGCGGATAAGACGTGCGCCTGTCCATTCCACTGATAGGCGGCGTGCTCAGTCCACGTTACGTGGGTCGAGCTGTTACTCACCATTACTCGCACGTTTCGGCTATCAATGCTGCATGGACTGTGGTCATCAAGACTCCTGGTGATTGCTCAAGCGTTACTAGCATTAATTACTCACATAATGTATTCCTTCCATTATGCTCCTGGGCCCGCATGTCGGGGCTCAGCATCCTTGTATGTGCCTCCCTTAAACTATAAAAGGGAAGGCACACAACGTTACAAGGACAGGCTCTCAGACTCAATCACACTATCAATACTACTTACACACATTGGAGGTAGGGTATTACGCTCCGGCGGCCTGAACCACTATAATCCCTCGTGTCCTCGTGTGTTCATCCACCATCACCAGACAAGCAAACCGCTTAGGCCCCCTCCTCATCTTAGGATTTGGGCGGGTGCATTCCGCCACCCGTCCGGTGGATTTCTCCCACCGATAGTGTCCTAAGAAATCTGAAGAGCCCACTCAAGCACAAGATCAACCGTCATCTTCCATGCAAGCCTCCTCACCAACTCAAGATAAGGATCAAGCTTAGGATAATGAAGAAGAAGATCAAGAAAATGAGCCACCTCAAGAGGAGGACAATGATCAAGGGGGAGCTAATAATGATCAAGACAAGGAATATGAGCAATAAGTACAGGGTCCAAGACTGCCACACCCAAGAGTCCATCAAGTGATTCAAAGAGATCACCCCGTGAACTCCATCCTCGGTGACATTCATAAGGGGGTAACAACTCGATCTCGAGTCACTCATTGTTGTGAACATTACTCTTTTGTGTCTTCTATTGAGCCATACAGGGTGGAAGATGCATTAAGAGACTCGAATTGGGTGTTGGCAATGCAAGAGGAACTCAACAACTTCACAAGGAATGAGGTATGGCATTTGGTTCCACATCCTAAACAAAATGTTGTAGGAACCAAGTGGGTTTTCCGCAACAAGCAAGATGAGCATGGTGTGGTGACAAGGAACAAAGCTCGACTTGTGGCCAAGGGCTATTCACAAGTCGAAGGTTTGGATTTCGGTGAAACCTATGCACCCGTAGCTAGGATTGAGTCAATTCGCATATTACTTGCCTATGCTACTTACCATGGCTTTAAGATTTACCAAATGGACATGAAAAGTGCCTTCTTCAATGGGCCAATCAAGGAAGAAGTCTATGTTGAGCAACCTCCCGGCTTTGAAGATAGTGAATATCCTAACCATGTGTATAAACTCTCTAAGGCGCTTTATGGGCTCAAGCAAGCCCCAAGAGCATGGTATGAATGCCTAAGAGATTTTCTTATCACTAATGGCTTCAAAGTCGAAAAAGTCGATCCTACTCTCTTTACTAAAACTATTGCAAATGATTTGTTTGTATGCCAAATTTATGTTGATGATATCATATTTGGGTCTACTAACAAATCAACTTGTGAAGAGTTTAGTAGGATTATGATTCAAAAATTCGAGATGTCTATGATGGGGGAGTTGAAGTACTTCCTAGGATTTCAAGTGAAGCAACTCCAAGAAGGCACCTTCATCAGCCAAACCAAGTACATTCAAGATGTACTTACCAAGTTTGGAATGAAGGATTCCAAGCCCATCAAGACACCCATAGGAACAAATGGGCATCACGACCTCGACACGGGAGGTAAATCCGTAGATCAAAAGGTATGTCGGTCGATGATAGGATCTCTACTCTATTTATGTGCATCTCGACCGGATATTATGCTTTCCATGTGCATGTGTGCAAGGTTCCAAGTGGATCCTAAGGAAGTTCACCTTAGGGCCGTGAAAAGAATCATGAGATATTTAGTTTACACACCTAAGTTTGGTCTTTGGTACCCTAAGGGATCCACTTTTGATTTAATAGGATATTCAGATGCTGATTGGGCAGGGTGTAAAATTGATAGGAAGAGCACATCAGGGACTTGTTAGTTTTTGGGAAGATCCCTGGTGTCTTGGGCTTCAAAGAAACAAAATTCAGTAGCTCTTTCTACCGCCGAAGCCGAGTATATTGCCGCAGGCCATTATTGTGCGCAATTGCTTTGGATGAGGCAAACCCTCAGGGACTATGGCTACAAATTGAGCAAAGTCCCCCTCCTATGTGATAATGAGAGTGCAATCCGCATGGCGGATAATCCCGTTGAACACAGCCGCACTAAGCACATAGCCATTCGGTATCACTTTTTGAGGGATCACCAACAAAGGGGGGATATCGAGATAGCCTATGTTAGCACCAAAGAACAATTAGTCGATATCTTTACCAAACCATTAGATGAGAAAACCTTTACCAAACTTAGGAATGAGCTAAACATTCTTGATTCTCAAAACTTTGATTGATACTTTGCACACATAGCTCATTTATATACTTTTGATCATATCTCTTTCTATGTATACGACTAATGTGTTTTCAAGTGCATTTCTATGCTAAGTCATAGATTGAAAGGGAAATGGAGTCTTCGACAAAGACAAAGGCTTCCACTCCACTCTATCGGTATTATTTACCCTTCGCCATCACTCCACTCTCAATTGGTATAATCTTCACTCTTATTACTCATACCAATGGGGTAAAGTAAAAGGGCTCACAAAGACTCCGTTTTTGGCGATTCATGCCAAAGGGGGAGAGAGTATTAGCCCAAAGCAAAAGGACTGCACCACCACCAATTTCAAATTTTTCGAAATAAAGTTTTCAATTGGTATATTTCAAATTAACATTCCTCTGAAAATTATATCTCAATTGGTATCTATATTTCAATTTGATACATAGTGTCAAAGATTTTTTCAATAGGTATCTAAAACTCAAAACCCTCTTGAAAGCTAAGAGGAGAATTTCATTCAGGGGGAGTTTTGTTTAAGTCAAAGGAAAAGCATTTGGAACAGTGGAGAAAATTTTAAATCTTGAAAATGCTTCTCAAAATCTTATTCATGTACCTTTGACTATTTGCAAAAAGACTTTGAAAAGATTTTTCAAAAGAATTTGCAAAAACAAAACAAGTGGTGCAAATGTGGTCCAAAATGTTAAAAGAAAGAAAGCAATCCATGCATATCTAGTGAAAGTATAAATTGGTTTAAGTCCAAGCAACCTTTGCACTTGCCTCATGCAAACTAGTTCAATTCTGCACTTATATATTTGCTTTGGTTTGTGTTGGCATCAATCACCAAAAAAGGGGAGATTGAAAGGGAAATAGGGTCAAACCTTTTCCTAAATGATTTTGGTGGTTGAAATGCTCAACACAAATAATTGGACTAACTAGTTTGCTCTAAATTATATATTCTACAGGTGCTAAAGGTTCAACACAAACCAATAAAAACATCCAAGTTAGGGTTCAAAACAAAGGAGCAAAAGAAACCGAAGAGAACCCTGGTCTGGTGCACCGGACTGTCCGGTGTGCCACCGGACTGTGTCCGGTGCACCAGGGGCGATCGACTCAAACTCTTCACCTTCGAGTTTCTAGAGAGCCGCTCCGCTATAATTCACCGGACTGTCCGTTGTACCACCGGACTGTCCCGTGTGCCAGCGGTGCAACGGCTAGCAAGCGCAACGGTCGACTTCAACGGTCGCCTACAACGTGAACAGTGTGCAGACAGTTCGCGCAGAGTCAGAGCAACGCCAGAAGGCGGACCGGACAGTGAACAGTGTCTGTCCGGTGCGGCACCGGACAATCCGGTGCACCAAGAAGTCAGAGCTCCAACGGTCGAAACCGTCAGAACCCTAACATTTGGGTGACGTGTGTGGCGCACCGGACTGTCCGGTGCGCCCATCAACAGACAGCCTCCCCAACGGTTGGTTTGGTGGTTGGGGCTATAAATACCCCCCAACCACCACCACCTCAAGTATCCAAGTTTTTCAGACATCTCATTCAATACAAGAGCTAGTGCAATCAATACAAGACACAATTCAATAGAATCAAAGCCTCTCCAAGTCCCAAATCCACTCCAAACAAATAGTGACTAGAGAGAGAGTTTTGCTCGTGTTCTTTGAGCTCTTGTTCTTGGATCGCTTTCTTCTTCCTCACTCTTGTTCTTAAAGAAACTTGTAATCAAAGCAAGAGACACCAATTGTGTGGTGGTCGTTGTGGGGTCTAAGTGACCCGTTTGATTAAGGAGAAAGCTCACTCGGTCTAGGTGACCGTTTGAGAGAGGGAAAGAGTTGAAAGAGACCCGGTCTTTGTGACCACCTCAACGGGGACTAGGTTCATTGGAACCGAACCTCGGTAAAACAAATCACCGTGTCATTTGCTCTATTTTCTTTGGTTGATTTGTTTCCCCTCTCTTTTAGACTCGGTTTTACTTTCTAACGCTAACCTCGGCTTGTAGTTGTGTTTAAAGTTGTAAATTTCAGTTTCCGCCTATTCACCCCCCTCTAGGCGACTTTCACCATGTCTCTATAAAAGGGGAGAACACTTAGTATTGTTTGATCATGATGCATGCATGATCCTATGATCATGGAATCAACTACTTATTGATCCCATACTCCCTACATATAACCTAGTAATATGGACTCTTTTGCCCGACTTCTTAAAAGGTAAGTTGCTATAAGAAGGGATCAAGGTAAGGATGAAAGAATATTTAGAGGTAAGTAGTTTTACAACCTTTTTGAAGCACTAAGTAATGTCCTAAGAAATGGGTGCCGCTCTGATATAAGCTGTAACGGAACTTTCCAAGATATTAGGACCGCCTACAACTGTCCTTATCCCAAGGACCTTAGACAGTCATGCAGATGCACCCAATAGCTTGACAGGACCAAGTTCTTTATCTTCTTCATCTCCCAAGAGCGTACATCCCATATCACAAACATTACACAACATTGGAATAAAAGCGGAAAGGATTACAATAACTTAATTTACATTAACAGGCACAATATAGAAAGAGTGATTATTACAATATACAGCTTCGAGTGCTTCTACTTATTACATCACAGGAAGGTAGACACCTTCCATAAGTTTTACTTAGTTTTCATCCTCCTGCTTCGGGACGATCTTGGAAAAGCAGCAACAAAACTCTGCAGTTTCTTCACCTACAACAACATGGGCTTGAAAACCCTGAGTACAGATTGTACTTTTGCAAGTCTTATCCAACTAAAAGAAAAGACTCTCAAGGATATGCTGGTCTTTAGGAGTCAAGGTAGGGTTTAGCAAGAACCAATGACTCAGTGTGCTCAAAGCTTACAAAAGTTGGTCCTTATGAATTCTTTTTACTTGTTAAATTAATTAATTTCTTGAAACTAGATTTTGTTTCCTAATCTAGATCAAGAACTTGGCCTACACTAGCCATCTTTTACCACACCCTAAGTTTACTTGTCACTACGGTGTAGGTCAGTGACCAAGTCTTCATGTCCGAGAAGTAATGGTGATCCGAATTGATTAATACCCAGCTAGGGATCTCCAACCACATGACATATGTAGCACTTAACCCTTGCATATGTCAACTCACACCTAGGTTTCTCAAGACCAAAATGGGTTCCCGCTAACCGAGAGTACAGTTACTCCACTGTCCAGCCTCTTGCCACGGAGGGTACACGCTACTCTCACCATCTCCCATGCTCAGTACGGGCGAGCTGGTATTGGTCTGTCTGAGGGAAAGCTTACCCATGATGAGGCATGTGGCCAGTTAAAAGGTCCTCGATCATCAAGCCTACATAGGCTCGGTCCTTAAACGATTCAGACGGAGACACTACACCGAGACCTCTTGCTCGTTCAAGTCACCCGCTTGGACTCATCTTATCATTTATAATCCAAAATTTGGTACCTGACAGAGGTACTCTTTTCAGGTGTTGAATCCAACACGGTCGTGATGGATTCACCATCATAGGTTTTCTTTGTAAAAAATCCTATTCCAGTGTGAAGCATCACTTTTTTAAAACAAAACATTTTGTTTTCTAAAGCAAGGCTAAGCATCATTAAATGTGTTTGAATAAATCAGGTAACAACGAATGGTACTAAATTTCTAAAGGAAGGAAATGTAACAATAGTTTATCACACAATTCCTATTACCTAATGCATCATTCAAAGTTGATAAAACTTTAAAATACAAGGAAAGGTAAATGCATCGGGGCTTGCCTTGTGTTGTAGGAGTAGCTTCTTCATCACCACAAATGTCGAAGTAAAAGTTATTCTCCACGAGAGGATTCTCAGCCGGAGGAACAACTTCTTCTACTATAGACTCTTCTTCGTGATCTATACGCAATAATATGTATATGAGTGCTGATGCTATGGCATGGTTATGCAAGATTATAGAAAGCAGTGTCTTGAATGCAGCTTTCCTTAACGATGTTTATCATCCATCAGGACTTCCTAGCTAGATAACCCTATTAAGGTTAACTCAACTAGTCTTCTTAGGCTACCAAGTTGTAGCAAATTTATAATTTGCAAGTTTCACTTGCAAAACTACCCTTGAACTCACTTGGTAGTAAAAGGGCTTAATTGTTTGGACTTATTGATTTCCTTGTCAAACAGTGTCCAAATAAGTTCAAATTTTACCCAACGTTTAAAACAAACATATTAAGTCTACCCAAAAAGTTTTATGATTTTTGGGGCTATTAAGATATTTCTAAAATTCTAAAACGCTCTGCTTAAGTACCTTTAAATGCTACATAATTTATGGTTTGAAATAAAAATCTTGGAATTATTTTTGTTAAATACTACCTGATTTTAGGAGTCTAGTAAAATTGGGCCCATGTTTTTTTATCGTTTTTCTACTTATTTTAATGGATTTCACAAGCTACCAGGAAAAAAGAGAAAATAATGGACTGGATCGGGCTTAATTCAGCCAAAATCGGCCCACGGACAGGAAAACGCAGCTGCGCGTGCGCCCTCGCTGACGATTTTGTGCAAAGGCCCCTGATGTTTTAAACAACCAATAAAGAGCCCGCGACACTGTACCACTGTGTCGCTGACAATTTCACATAAGCCCTCCCCTTCTCTGATCTTTACAACTCTAGGTCCCTAGCCATGCGCTGGTCGAGCACCTGGCCGGAGCCGTGCATTCTTGTCGCCGGTGACCCTCCTCGACGGTAGCAAGTACACGAACATCCTCCCGGAGGCTACCCGAGCACTTCTCTTAAGTTAATTTGAATGGCCCCACCCTAATTCATGTCTGCCCACGATGATGCTAGAGCCCTGGCTCCGGTGAGCCCATTTCGAGCTACACAAGATGGTAGAGTGTAACACCTCAAAACCATGAACTAAAAATAATGCATTTAAATTATTAGTAGTGAGTATAGTAAAGAAATTTTCTTTCAAGTGTTTGATCCTATTTACCTTTAGAATGATTTTTTTGCTCATAATTGATTGATGATTGTTTTTATAAAAATTCTTTTAAGAAAACCAAATTAATTAATATGAGAACTTTGGTCCAAAAATAAATACTTTAATCGTAATAATTTTTGGTATCATTATCATGAATTTTTTAGAAGTAATTAAAAATATATTTATATTTTTGGGATATAAGGATAAAAAAGAAGCCAAATCCGAACCGCCTAGCCGTGCCTGACCCCTCACCTCCTTGCACTGGAAACTGTCGGCTCTTCCTCTCCCCACTCATTTCTCCCATCAATGGAGCCGCCACCTCTTCCTCTTCCCCATTCACTCTCCCCTTCTGTAACTCCCGCCATCAATGGAGTTCTGCAGCCCCCGCAACCCTTCTCCTCCCCGACGCCCTCTCACCTCCCTCCTCCCCTCTATAAAAGGCAGCCAAGCCCATCTCTCCCTCCCCTACCCAAGCTCTCTCCCTCACCTCACCTCTCCCTCCCTCACAAAACCGGCCGCTAGAGCTCGTCGTGACCGGTCGCGCCGAGACCTCGCCCAATCCCTTGCCACCCTCACCCGCGTTCGCCCGAGCCCCGACGCCCTCGGCCACGCTCACCCAAGGCCCTATCTCCCCGGCCGAGCCTCTGGCGTCCCGACTGAGCCTCTGTCGTCCACGCCATGCCAAGCCCCTGTTGTTCGCGTCCCAGTCGAGCCCTGCTGTTCACGCCCGGCCGAGCCCTACCGTTCCGCGCCTGCGCCGAGCCCCTACTGTCCCAGCCGCGCCCCACCTGGCCGCCGTCTGTCATCACAAGGTTAAAACAACCCAGATATTTTATTAATTTTTGAAATCACATTTGAGTTAGTTTATGAATTTTTGTAATTATTGTTGTAATATTGGAATGTTGTGATTTGGAATTCATGTGTATGTGAATTATTGGGTAGATATATATGCGTGAATTGTGATTAGTCATGTATTTATTGACAACGATTTTAGAATATTGGAGTAGAAAGAAGTATGGCAAAATTTGATAGACATGTGTTAGTAGTAAAAAAATACTAGATAGATGATTTCGTAATTCTGTTTACGATGAATTTTAGAGTTTACCTAGAAGTTGATAATCATAGGTTTATTTAGGCTCACTAAATAAATAACAGGAAAACTTTCTTAACTCGAAATTAATGAGTGATATAGAATTCATAATAATTGAGCATTTAGACTTGACCAAACCGCGACAGCATACAGACAGCAGGAATTATAGGATAATCAATGGTCTAAATTATTATTAATGTTTTGACCTCTGATTATTATAATAATGTTTTCTTTTAGAAAGAAAGGATCAAACTAAAAGGATATCATTATTCATAATAGAAATAATTAATTGGTAATTTGTTCCTGTAGAATTGGTTAAGTTATTAAACCTAATCTATGCCAGGTGAAAGACTTTCGTAGTCACATATCCATATAATTTTCACCAGTGACAATCCAAAGTAGAGATTTTAGTAGATCAATAAAATTAATATGAATTAGGTTTTATTTTAGGCACTATTTATAAGTATATGCTTGTTCATGTAATGGTGAATGTTATTCATGTAATGGTGTATGTTTATTTATTTGGTGAATGTTTTCTTTTGTATATACGATATGTGAATCTATATTAGAAGCTGACTTTGTGGTAGAAGAACCGAATACATTCGAAGACGACCCGCAGGACACGTTTGAGCAAGGCAAGTGGATTCTCCCTCTGCGTTTCTGTTTGTACCCAATTAATGCATATAATAATGTTTACTTTTCGGATATTTGCATAATTTGATGGGATTTGCCTAAATAGGATTTTCCTAGAAATACCAACCATATTCCTTGATGACCCTGGGATAAATATTATGTTCAGCAATTTGTGCTACTGCTCAACTTGATAATTATGATGTCACTCTTTAAATGATACGACTGTTTCAGTCTTCTAAGAAAAAAAATTCTATTATATTATCTTAAGTTTTTAGTGAATATTACCAAATATTAATTTTACCTAAATAATGTTATTTGCATAAGGATCTTCTTATTTATTCTCTATTAAGAGAAGGTTTCTAAACACATAATCCATAAAGAATAGTTCCATTAATTAAACAATTGATGATCTTCCTATCTTATTATATGTTTTATCCTTTTAAATCAAGTACTTGTCTCAAATTTTACATTCTAACATTTGGACTACCAAACTTTTAGTATTACTATTTATTTACTTTTAGGGAACAATAAAAGAAAGGAAACTATTATTACTAAACATTTTAACTCAAATCTTTTTTGGAGAATTTTGGAAATTACAAAAATATGATTTTGGGTGTTACACCACCCCATGGACATAGTGACACGTCCCATCAGGCTCTTTTGTTCTGTTCGGGATGATGACCCGATATGTGGACGACAGGGTGGACCTCGCAAAGGATACATGGTCACTCCACCCCAGGCTGATAGTTCGCATGAGATTCGGTGCATGAAGTGTTGTATCATCTCTAGACTGTATAGAGTGAGGACATGCCATAACTGACAGATCTTGCTGAGATAACTAAGGCGACCCTCGATGACAGGGAGGGATTCATGGTTGACCTATCCTCTGAGTTTGTGGAGAAGGACCTCCATATCGAGCAGATGGGTACCCAAGTCCATGAGCTCCAGGAACAAGTGGAAGTCAGGGGCAACACCATCGAGGTTTTGGAGAACCAACTCCATGACCTGCAGTTGGAGCTCGACGATGCCAAAGAGCACCTCGAGATGCACCCCAGGAGTAGCAGGCTAATATGGAGGTGGATGAGGACATCGAGGAGGAGGAGGACCCGAAGGAGTTGGAGCCAACTTCTAGCCTAGACACTGTGAGCTTGTTTCGCTCCGGTGGACTGCCTTCACTTAAGTCTCGAGCCGAAACATTTCTAAAATTGGTACCAATTGAAATTTTCAAGATTTGTCAGATTTTACAGCGGATTACAAATTTCAATAAAAAAGATGTGAGTTTGAGACGTTGTAAGCATTGTCATTGTCCCCTGATTTCTTGCAGAGAAGCCCCTGACCTTTATTTTTATCATAGAAATAGGTCTAATTTAGTATTTTGAATTCCAAAACTTGTTTATTTCATATATTTTGCATATGAACTCCAAATTGGATGGTTCAAATTATAAAATTATTCTCTATATGTTTAAATTATTATCTTTCATTGTTTGCATATCTGAATTTTATGACTAGACAATAGGTTCATTTGAAGTGGTGGATTGTTTATTAAAAGGAAAATAAAAAAGAAAACACTAATGAATAGTTAAGTGGTTAACTTTGTGAAATTAATCTCAGGTAATATATGATCCCACCCCTGGAATAACTTTAGTAATTCATTAAGATAGCTATATTTAAGTTATGTAATCCACTGAGATAGGCAGTACTTAGAGAACCACAAACCTCTAGGTGTATTAGTCTACCCTAGAACCTAGATTTCACTCTTATGTTTGTACTTTTCTATTGAACTTGTGTTCACTTGGTTGCACATGTTTGGTGTACTGTTCCTTTGTGATTTCCCAAATGTGTTGAATGGATGATTGCATTGCGTAGACAACGAGCAGTCCGAGGTTTCCAAGTGTGTTGCAGGAGACTTCCCTGAGCAGCAACCTAGTGAAGGCAAGTGTCCTCAGACTCATTATGTCCTATTTATTTTATAATTCACTGTCCCGCATTACATAATTAAAACCTAAGGATTGACTAGCTTTGTATTTACCTTGTCCTTGATTACCTTTTGGGTTATTATGGTTAGCTTCATGTTATTGCTTTACTTTAATCAATAAACATGATGAAAACATTTATGATACAATGATGTTATCCTGATTATGATGATGAACTTGTGATACTTTAGGGGACTTAGGCTGTTTCATGAGTACCTCTCCGTAAGGACCTATTCGTTGAGAGACCATCCTGGATAACAGTACAACCATGAGGGTAGAATGGGACGCTCTTAGCTGATTAATCAGATGAGCTTGGGGGTGTAGTTGGCTTTGTCGTAGGGCCGTCAATGGGGGCCGAGGCATAGTGCTTGTTCTGCTAAGGGTGGGTGCCGAGGTTCATTTGATTTGGTTTTGTTAGTCACCCACCTTAGGGAGGAGTACTGTGTTTGTACGACTGGCGAAACCTAACGAACAACTGCACACTAGGGGAATCTTTGTAAAGGCTACGTAGTGAATCCCTGGCCATTCACCTCGGTAGTGAAGATCGGGTCTGTACAACCCATGTTGGGAAGGGAGCACGACTCATGGGTAAAGTGTGCAACCTCTGAGAGTGTTAGAAACTGGTATATCAGTCGTGCTCACGGTTAAGAGCAGCCTTGGGATCCTCTTTGATTAGAGTAACTTTGGATACTTTTATGATGATGGTAAATTGTGATGATTATAACTATGGTTTTTGGTATTTCCTCTTGAAGGGAGTACTTTTGGGTAATAACTTGGGTTTCTTACTAAAACGTGGCTTTCCCTACTAGTAATAAATACATGACCAACTAAAAGCAACTGCTTTAAGCTTAAACCCACATATAGCTAGTCCACTTTAAGCAAACATGACATTTGTTGAGTACGTTGATGTGTACTCACCCTTGCTTTACAAACCACCCAACCCCATGTTGTCCCCATTGTAATCAGTGCTCAGGAGAAGATGATGGCAACATGGAGGACTTTCAGGAGTTTCAGGACTTTGATGAGTTCTAGTCGTGTTTAGTAGCAAACCTCCAGTCAGCTGCCTGCGAAGGCCTTATCTTTCTACGTTTCGTATCCACACTTTGATTACGATAATGACTATGTAAAGTTAATGACTCTATGGATGTCTTGGACATCTTGATGCAATAAAGTACTATTTCCGCTATTATTTTGAGCAATGTGTGATGATGTCCAACTATGTAATAATTGTGTACATGAGTTTTTGATCCTGGCACGTACATGGTTCGCATTCGGTTTGCCTTCCAAAACCGGGTGTGATATTGTGGGATTGGATTGATGGCCGATGTACAAAATCAATGACAAACTCATTGATTTCTGTAGCCCATTTGCCAATTCTTCTCATTGCTTCCCTATTTATTATGAAATCTTTCCGTGGTTGAGACGAAGGTACAATTATGTTGTATGACTGAAAGTAATGCCGAATCATTCTGGATGCCATGAGTACTGCATATAGAACCTTTTCGATTTCTGTATAATCAATGATACGCTCTATTATGATTTATTATTGTTGGCTTATATATGATACATGTTAAGATCATTTTATTAATTGGCAAAAAGCCAGTATTTTGAACCGCTTAGGCGAAAAACACCTTCCCTTCTGTTCATTCATAATGAAGCATGAAGAGCCTTTTTCCTCTTTTCTTGATGTTGTGATGTGATGGTGCTTGTGATGTCATGATTCTACAATGTCTATATGAATGCTTGAATGCATGCATGTTATGATGCGAGAATGCATATATTTGCTAGAAATGTAATAATAAGAGAAAAAATAAAATAGGACTCTGCATTCCCTTGGGAATGACTTTGTAGCCTTTCCATGTTTACTAGGTGATTTTTTTACTCTGCATTCCCTTAGGAACTACAATGGAGTCTTGTGACATTTACTAGGTGATTTCTTTTTGACTCTGCATTCCCTTAGTAACGACTTCAGAGTCTTGTCACCTTTACCAGGTGATTTCTCCACCTTTTTTGCACACTCCAAGGTGTGGTTCTAGATTTTACATTTTACATTAAAACCTTTCCCCTTCGAAAGCAAAAAAGGGAACCATTAAAAGGAAGAAAAAATTACATGAATTTTACACATAATATCTACGAAGCTCATCTTCATTCCATGATCTTGGAACTTCGTTTCCACCCATGTCCTTTAGCTTGTAAGATCCTGGTGTGCGTGAAAATGCTACCAAAAAGGGTCCCTTCCTATTTTACTTGCAACTTACCTACTGTTTCTAGATTTGCTATCCTTCAAAGCATGAGGTGACCTGGTTGAGTAACTTTAGCTTAACCTTCCTGTCTTGCCATTTGACCGTTTCTACTTGATACTTGTTAATGTGATCAAGTGTTTATAGCATGATCCCTTCTATAGTATCTTTTGAGATTTTCTGAGTTTCTTCATCATCAGGCGAAGCTAGAACTCTAGTTGATCCTGTTTTTGCTTCCCCAGGGGGTTATAGCTTTGTCTCCATATAAGAGCTTGAAAGGGGTGAATCCTGTAGGCCTTAAGATCGAAGTATTGTGATTCCATACCACTTTGAATAACTCTTCTGGCCACCTCCACTTGGGTAGATTGAAAATTCACCTCATAATACCTGTCAAAATAATGTCATTTGCTCTCTTGACCAAGCCATTAGACTATGGGTGTCTAACTGATGCAAAATTTATGCTGGTGCCTACTTGGTTGCAGAAGGTCTTGAAGGCTTCAGAATCAAACTGAGTTTCGTTGTCTACTGTTAAAGTCTTTGGCACCCCCAAGTGACATATAACATTTTGCTAGAAAAACTTTTGGACTATGGCTAAAGTTATTGTGGCCAAAGGTTTGGCTTCGATCCACTTTGAAAAATATTCAACCACCACCACAGCATATCTTAGATTTCGTAGAGTCGGTGGTAATGGAACCAGTAGATCCATTCCCCACCGTTGTAGTGGGCATGTTGGTTGAATCAGTTGCCTTAAGGATGAGGGTTGTTTTGGTCTCTAGAACATCTCTGGCAGTTGTTACATACTTGGACTAGCTCCGCTGCATTCGAAGCAACCTTCGGCCAATAAAACCCTTGCCAGAAGACTTTTCCCAACAACAGTCTGGATCCTATGAGTGAACCACATATCCTTAATGGATTTCTTTCATTAGCTCCTGACCTTCGTTTCTTGATAAGCATTTGAGGAGTGGTGAGCAAACTCCTTGCTTAAATAGCTCCGCTTCTATTATTTTATATGGCCTTGTTCTAGCCTGCATCCTTTTGATATAGACTTCGTCGTATATGGGGTGATTTCCTTAAAGAAAAGAGATGATCTTTGTCCTCTAGTCTTCACTATGCGTTGGTGATATTATCAAGACAGATTTTCCATGTGATCTATTAAAGATTCTTTTAGGACTTCAAAGAATACTTCAGAAAGAAGTAACATCCCCTGGGCTGTTGATTTGGCTAATAGGTTAGCATGTTCTTTACAGAAAAACCTCCAAAAGAAGCTTCCAATCTTTAGACTGCATCTAGGTACTTTTCTAGCTTCGAGACCCTTGTTGTGCTGCTTTTGTCGACATGTCCTATAACTAGCTGGGAGTTAGATTTTAATATTGCCCTCATGATCCCAAAGCTTTAAGTTTTCAAAGGCCCAAAAGCATAGCTTTGTACTTGGCAATGTTTTTTGTGCACTGGAACTCTAGCTTGGTCGCATAAGAAGTTCTTATCTTTGAAGGAGATATAAGGATTGCTATAGCCCCTACTCCGAAGGTGCCCCATGATCCATCATAGAAGATTGTCCAAATTTCATTTTCTTGTACAAATGTTTCGTTCTGATCCTCTGGTGTCCACTCAGTGATGAAGTCTGCCAATGCGTGGAATGAGATTGATGGCCGATGTACAAAATCAATGACAAACTCATTGAGTTCTGTAGCCCATTTGCCAATTCTTCTCATTGCTTCCCTATTTCTTATGGTATCTTTTCGTGGTTGAGACGAAGGTACAATTATGTTGTATGACTAAAAGTAATGCTCAATCATTCTGGATGCCATGAGTACTACATATAGAACCTTTTCTATTTCTGTATAATTTTTCTTAGATGGTCCCAATACTTGTGAGACAAAGTAGACTGGTGCTTGCTTCTTGATTTCCCCTTCGACCTTTTCTTGAACTAATGCTACACTGACTGCATAATGGGATGCAGATACATATAAGAGGAGTGGATTTCCTAGTAAAGGTGGTGATAGAGTTGTTAAGTGGATAAGATACTGCTTCACATCTTCGAAGGCCTGCTATTGTGTTGGTCCCCGTTGAAACACTTCTGTTGACTTAAATACTTCAAAGAATGGTAAGTTTCGCTCTTCGGACCTTGAGATAAATCTGTTGAGAGATGCAAGCCTTCCTACCAGCCTTTGGGCGCCCTTTCTTGACTTCAGCGGCTCCATCCAAAGTATTGCATCTATCTTGCTTGGATTGGCTTCAATCCCCTTGGTTGAGATGAGGCAACCAAGGATCTTTCCCTTCTTGATCCTAAAGATACATTTTTCGGGATTAAGTTTTAGTCCCGCCTTCCTAAAATTTGCAAAAGTTTCTTGTAGATTTACAATGTGGTCCTCTCGCTTCGTACTTCTGACTATAATGTCATCAACATAGGTCAAAACATTCCTACCAATCCGTGTACTTAGTACTTTTGACGTCATTCTACTAAAGCTTCCCCTAGCATTCTTCAGTCCCTCAAGCATTCAGATGTAACAATAGGTACCACTTGTGGTGACAATGTTTGTCTTTGGCTCATCTTCATTTTTCATCCATATCTGATGATACCCAGAATAACAGTCCAATAGGCTCATAAGCTCTAAAGTGACAGCAGTCTGAACAAGTGAATCTATCCATGGCAAGGGAAACTCATCCTTTGGACAAGCTTTTTTGAGATCCATGAATTCAATGCACATTCTCCATTTTCCATTTCCTTTTTCACCATTACAGTGTTGGCAAGCCATTCTGGGTAAGTAAATTCCCTTATTACTCTGACACTTAGAATCCTTTTGACTTCTGCTCTTGCGCCTTCGACTTTATCTTCTGACATTTTTTGTAGTTTTTGCTTTCTTGGTATAGTTGAAGGATCCACATTGAAAGAGTGCTCGATGATTCTTCTAATTACTCCACATAAATCGTTAGCTGACAAAGCAAATACATCTCTATTGTTGAACAAGAACTTTTTAAGCTTTTTTCTTACTCTTCTCACAATTGTGCTCCAAAGATTAATTTCTGATCGGCTATATCTTCATAAAGATGTATAGCCTTCGGTTGATCCATCAAAGCTGCCTTGTCCCTTATGTGCTTCTGCTGATTTTGGGCTTCGACTTCATCTATGTTGTGAATGGCCTTGGAGTATGTCCAATTTTCTTCAGCTTTTCTTGCAGCTTCTTAACTTCCATATATAGAGATTGGTCCTTGATTGGATGGTATTTTCATGCAAAGGTATGCTGAGTGTAGTACGGCTTTGAAAGCATTCAGTGTTCCTCTTCCAATAATTGCATTATAGGGATACTCCATGTCAATTATATCGAATATAACATCCTCAGTTCTTCTGTAATGACTACAGCCGAAGGTAATTGCCGTTGGTATTTTACCGAGTGTTGTTATCTGCTTTCCTCGGAAACCACATAGAGGATATACTGCTTCTTGCATCTTGTCATCTGGTTCTTGGATCTGCCTGAAAGCTTTAGAAAAATAATATCTTTTGCACTTCATGTATCCACCAGCACATTATGGACTAAGAGTTCCTTAATGATACATGATATAACCATCGCATCATTGTGCGGGTAATCCCTCAGCTGAAGGTCCTCTTGAGAGAAGTTAATTGGGATATAGGACCACTTATACTTGATGAAGGGCCCTTGATCCCACACATGTTCCCTTCGTTGAGCTTCTTTCTTCTGTCTTCTGTTATCTGGTTCAGAACTTGAGCCTTTCGTGATCAGGAGGACAGTCTTTTTCAAACTTGCTGACGAAACATCAACACTTGCCATGCTTTTCATCAATGAAATGATGAAGATCGACGTGGTCGTGAAAGGGAGATCACCGGAGGTGGGCACCAATGTTGTGATCTTGTTTTCAATTGCTATATGACATCAAAAACAAGGCAACATAATGTTAAAACAACTGGACCTTCGTCCTTAAGTTATCACTTCATTGAAGTGTTAACTTGAGAACGAAGATCTTTAAAAGGAATTATAAATAAAGTAATATTGAGAATTATGGTGAACATCAAAATACGAAACTCATTTTATGAGCTTTAGCGTACGTTACTATGGTTTTTATATATTATATAGATAGATTTTATTTAAATAGGATAGATATAAACTTATAGACTCTTATTTTTTCCACACTGACGAGATCAGGAACGGTGAGGGATGACGTACTCAACTATAGATGGTCACTAGTCGGTTACCCGTGCGTTGCAACGGCTCACAACAATACCCACGTAAACTATCCACCAAAAAGATCTCAAGATTTTTTATTGATTGTCTCTACTCTCCGCATAATATTTTTTTTTTGATTTGACTAACCGAGTCGACATCGTGGTAAAGGAAAGGTCATGTAGATAGGCGATGCCGAGCCATCGAATGGGTATCATAGACAACAAATCATGGACCCCCATCCCTCGTCTCCCCCACTTCCAAGGTTTCGTAGAGCAGGAAGGAAAGGGAAGAAGCAGTCATACATGTTCGTTGCCGGAGAAGGACACGACGAAGGCATGAACATCTAGAGGCGACATAGGTAATATACCGCTAGATACATACAGGGAGAGAGCACACAAGCGGAGAAAGAAGCCCAGCCAGAGTAGCTCCAAACCGAGAGGCACTCGCACCAGGCGTCAGTCCGAAAAGGGCGAGAGAATGCGAGGGCCTTCAATCCCTGGACTCACCGAGGCGACAAAACACCACCACCAACTCCGTAGCATATGCCGACTGCTACCACGCTATAGGGCTTGGTTGTCCAATATCTCAGATCTGGATTCGTCATCGCCAAGATAACCTAAGCGTGGCAGGCGCCATCGTGTCCTCCCGGCGGCACACACGAAGAAAAGCCAGGAGCAAGACTGACTCACCCGTACCCGCGCCGACGAGCGTCGGTCGGCTCGTAGATGTGACCGTGGGCAGGGGAAGCAGGTTGGGGAGGAATAACAGGGCGAAGGCCGGGAAGACGAACGGGACGCCTGACGACGGCGAAAATGATGGTGTGTGCATGCTGTGACACTCTCGTGGACATGCAATAGCCACTGCGCGGGTCGGTGTCGGGGCTGGTGTCGGACGAATACGGTGATGAGGTGCCTGCTCCCACGCCCTCTGCCGAGAATGGGTGGCGCGGAGGCGGAGGCATGAGGGGAGAGAGAAAAGAAGCAGGATGACGAACGAGGTGGCGGCAACTGAGGCGAGGACCATCATTATCGTGTGGAGGTATAGATGACCAAATGGGACGTGTCTGGCGGGCTGGTTCGGTGCACGACCCATTTAATAGTGTATGGGCCAGCCCGACACGATCGTCGTATCATGCTTGGACCGTAGCCTCGGCCCATAGTGCTGATCCGGCCCAGCACAATTATATATTTTTTATTTTACAAAACTCATATATACATATGTACAATTCATATTCAATATTAAAAACAATTGACCATGATGTTTTATTGGTTAGATGACTTCACTCAGTGTCTTTCACCCTCCTTCTATCAGGGCTTAGGTTCGAACCCCACCTCCTGCAACATTTTTGGGTTAATTTGAGATAGATGTGAGGAGTTATTTGTAAAAATATGACGCAGGAAGACCGTTGAAACTGGTGCATTAAGTATAGTATAGAAATGGATTATGTCTGGTGGGTCAGCCCTAGATATAACCCATTTAATAGTGTCGCGGTCCGGTCTGACACGATTCAATGTAGGCCCGTGTTGTGCCTAGGTCGCCTTCTGAGCCCATAGTGTCAGTATGATATGACATGATTATATTTTAATTTTAAATTATTAGTATACATAATATATATCCATTATATATTATAAATGAACATGCATGAGTTGCACTGGTTAAAAGAAGAGAGGTTAGTCCCTTAGTGGAACTGGTACGGTTTGAATCCTGTATATAATATAAATGAACATGAGCTACACTAGTTAGAAGAAGAGAGGTCAGTCACTTACTGGAACTGCCACAGTTTGAATCCTGGTCACGCTCTAATTTTAGCGATTTTTTTGGTGGGCTCGCTGGAGGTGGGCTCACGGGAGCCAGATGAGCGGACGATGAACAATGAAACTCTTACTTTAAAGGTGCAGAGACTTATGAGGCATGACAAAAGGTGTAGAGACTTGTGGGCCATGAGTAGAGATGGCCAAACGGGCCGTCCGGTCCGGCCCGGGTCCGGTGAAGCACGGCCCGTTTTGGGCCCGGCCCGTCAGGCACGGTTAGAAAACCGGGCCGGGTCTTCTAAGCCCGCGGGCTCGATTTCCTGTCCGAGCTCGGGCCGCAGCGGGCCTAAACGGGCCGGCCGGCCCAACCCGTTTAACATGAAAAAAGCAGACCCAAAGCGGGCTAAGCGGGCCGAAAAGCATGTTTTAGTGCAAAAAAAGCGGGCTCAACATGCTTAGAGGTAAACGTGTCGTGCCGAGCTAGCCCACCGTGCCTAGTTTCTTGTCCGAGCCCGACCCACTTATTCGTGTCGGGCCGGTCCGGACTCGCATAGAACCGGGCCGTGCTGGGCTCGGACCGGGACCAAACAGCGGGCTTCGTGCCGGGCTCGCGGGCCTCGTGCTTATTGACCATCTATAGCCATGAAAAAGTAGACAAGCACATCAATGCCGAGTGCAAATTTATTGTCAGAATGTATGCTAATGTCAATAAAAAAAAGTATGCTCATTAAATACATTAGCACAATATTAATAAAATAGAACGAGTGCAAATTTATCGTCACCATGTTCACTATAACGTGCCTTATGCTAATGTCAATGAAAAAATGTATGGTTATTAAATATATTGACATAATGTTAACAAATCAGAAACATCTATAAAAGTTTTATAGAAGTGGACATAGCTTTGTAGGATAAAACTCTTATGCACTATGTGATACCCAAATTCTAGGGAATAAAGGAAAGAGTACAAAATTATGTTTGGTGAATGTATTTTTACACAAATAAACCATTGTTTTCAAAGCAACTTTACTTTGTGTATCATTGTTTTCAAAATTATGTTTTCAAATAAACCATTATTTTTACACAACTAATAAATAATAAATAAAATAAATCAAAATTGTGTATCATGCTGAACTTTACTTTGTTTGCATTTAAATTGGGGTTTGTGATATAAACTCATATTCAAAAAAATATAACTGAAATTCGAATTCAATGTAAACAAGAAAAGAAAAAAACAAAGAAGGATCATACCTTCGTGGGCCGATTGCTTATCTGTTGGCCCAACTTCCCCTTGAACGCCAGCCTAACATGGCCACCTGCGTGCCGACCGCTGGAGCACCGTCGTCGGCCTCTCGGTCACCCGCACCGCAACACGTGCATCATCGCCATGTCACTGCCAGACGGGTCCCTCACTCCAGACTCTCTCCTAGCCGTCAGCCTGAGTTTGTTGCAGAACATGCGGATCGCATAACGGCCGCCGGCCGTTGCAACCCTCCGGCTAGCATCCATCTATAAACCCTGGGCATGGTTATATATATAGTTTATTAGGTGAGTACCTGTACGTTTTAATGAAAACATATAATACCATGATAATTTATATACAAAATATGTCTTATATTGTTATAAAAAATATTTCATAATTTATTTGTGATCCTAGCCATACATAAATTTTGTTATTTTAATTTAGTTGTTTCACTACTACATTGTAACCATCAGTATCATGCAGACTTCGATATATGTCATGATTTGCATGGTCTCATCATTGGAGAGCACGTGCCACACCTGCCGGTAGAAATTCCGTCATACATCGTTAGTCATCAGGCACGCACCACCATACACACTTGCTTAAACAAAAAAGACAAGTGTGTGTTTGCGAAGAGAATTAAAGTCAGACCGGCACAAAAGCTACCCCGACGATGGCGAGTGGTCATTGTTGTCGGTCCTCCTCTGCTCACCTCCGGCGCCGAGATGACGCCACAATCCTTGATATAGTAGTCGTCGAACGCGCGCGACATGGTGAGTACCGACGACTCTTGGCTGGGCTGCCAAATGAAGTGCACTCCGGGCTCATCAGCGAGGTAGTACACATGGTCGTTGCACCACCGGATGTGCTACTTCTCTACATACATCTTGTTCGAGGACACACAACAGCAACAATGGCCGTCATCCCAGCGCACAAGAATTCATGGCCGATCAGTAGCGACTTACGTAGCAGGTTGGGCTTCAGGTGGATGATGAGCTAGAAAGTATGATGGCGTCGTCGTCGGCTGCGGTGCCCAGAACAATCCGAGAGTCGTCGGCATTGGCGACGACAATGAGGTCCCCCTGTTTGACGATGGACAGCGCGGTGCAGCCGCTCTGGACCGCGAACAAGCGATGGCTGCGCTGGAGCTTGCCGTACACATCGGCGCATGGGCCACGTAGGACTGCTTAGAGAGGTCAAACTGGCAGTCGCCAAGCTTCTTCTCGTCGTCGACGAGCGACACCAAAGCGAGCGCCTCATGCTAGTGGTGTTTGTTTGGGGTTTGCAAGTAAGAAACATGGATTCATCTTTGGCATTGATTTATGAAAATGTCTTATAAGTCAGATCCATGGAAAAATATTACGGAGAATAAATGTCACACATGCAAAAAAAGGAATTTAAGTTGAAAACATTATTCAAACAAAAGAAATTGCATACAAGACTCTTCTTTAAATATTACTCCCTCAATCCAAAAATATAATTTAATAATCTCGATGATACTTATCTACTACTACACATTGTGCAAGGGTAGCAGGTGGGCTTCGGGAGAGATGTAGTATATGTTTTTACTATAATAGATGTAGACATAAACATACATGTGGTGTAGTGGTAGCTACGAGCATATTTGCTTGAGGGGTCACGGGTTCAAATCCCCTTGGGGTTTGTTTTTTTAATTAAATTTTAGCTAGGCGTGGGATATACGTGGGAATGGGAATGGTCTTTGTGGGGAGGGGGGAATGAGAAAGGAAACAGGGAATGATTACCGAACATGAGAATGGACTGTGCGGGGAGGGGGGAATCGGAAAGGCAAAACAGGGAATGGGAATAGGAATGGCAGCCTACCCCTTACTGCCTTAATAAGTTGTACAGGTATATCTAAAGCCCTGGGCTTCCAATAACTAGAGAAAGCCCTGCCTTAATAAGTTGTACAGATATATCTAAAGCTCTGGGCTTCCAATAACTAGAGAAAGCCCTGGCCAGATGAGTCATTCAGTTGAACCGAACTAGGTCTCGGCGTCTATAAAATAAGCCCCAGAGCACTAGGGCTCAGTTTTTTATGCCCCACCTCGATGCACGTGTGACGGCGTCCACCTAGGCGCGCGTGCGACAGCGGCGGTTGCCCGAGAGCGCATGGTGGCGACGGTTCCCAGATTCTGAGGCGCAGTAGTGGAGGCTCTCTGATCCGTAGGAGCGAGCGGCGTCGACCCCGGGGCCCCGAGGTGGGCGGGCATGCGGTGACAACCGTCCCGAGGCAGGCGAGCGACAGTGTCGCACCCCAGGGCCGAACGGCACGGCACACCATAACCCACGAACGACAGTTGCCCCGTCCCCCCGACGTGTGAGCAGCGACGACGACGTAAGAGTCGCGAGGATCGAGCGACATCCACGAAAGGCAAGAGGTGTGCATTGCGATGGTCGCGCGTGACATCCTCCGATCCAGCGTAGTTCGGGCGCCCGAAGTGACGACCTCCCTCCAATCTAGTGTCCTCGACGGCATCCTCTAGCGACTACTTCCTCCAATCCATGTTATGTCTTCGATTATTGTGTTTTATGCCTACCACATGAACTATTTACACTAAAAATGAAGGATTTTATGCTCGAACACGGAGTTCATACATCAGTTTACTCATATTTGTTGCATGCACATTGAAAAGGAAATTCCTTGATTTATGTTGTTCGTAATTAGCATAAAAAATCAAATCAAATCACTTAGGCTGTCTCCAGCAGCGTCCCCTAAATTCCATCCCCTAAAGGAATATTCTCTATCCTTTACAACACACTCTAAAAGATTTTGTCGTCTATATCTTCTCAGTCTCCAGCAGTGTCCCCTAAATTCGGTCCCCTAAAGCTATAGTGTTAACAGATTCCCTTTTTCCATTTCTTTTCTGTTTTCTTTGTTTTCTTCCCATATCACGCTATACAAATGATGCGCAAAATAGTGTATTTATTAATTTTCGAATTGTCAAAATTATTTAACATTGGATGTTATTTTGTGTGTAATTGTTGTCGATAAAACGTCGCATAGTATTTTATCGGTATGCAATTATGTTTTCAAATTCACATGCTTCCACCGTAAGCCACGACACTTCTTCGACAAGCCATCGTCTAGCTTCGTTTGCACGACAAGAGGATGGCTTGTCTCTGAAGCCTACTTGTTTTATAAATAGCGAGTCATCCTTGCATACTTCACTCAAACTTGGCTTTCAAATATCCTGAACAATGAACTCGTACTTAGAATCGAATCTTCTAGTTAGGATGATGGAAGAAATGGAAGGGGAAGAAGAAGAGTTGTAGATGGCGAGGCACATGCTTATTAGGTGGCGTCGTGCACGCAACGAGCGTCGTCATGGTGGTTCCATTCCTGGGCGTGTTCGGATTCATCGTGATCACATGAGCGGTGATGCAAGAATCCGAGCGGACTACTTTAGAGCGCAACCCGTGTACACGGATGCTCAATTCCGTAGGAGGTATTTCATATATTTCGTGCGCACATTCATTTTGACATGTACTTATTTTCATCGGCCCTTACAGTGACACACATTTATTTTATGGTAGGTTCCGTATGCGTCGCCATGTGTTTAAGCGCCTGGTTGATGTTGTGCAACAAGTCGATCCATACTTTATCCAGCGCCCAAACTGTGCGGGTGAGATAGGTCTTTCTGCTCTGCAGAAAGTTGTTGCTGCTATTCGCATCCTTGCTTATGGTATTCCTGCTGATGCGGTCGACAAATACGTACGCATTGGTGAATCCATGGCTCATGAGGCGTTGAAACACTTTTACACGGCCATCCAAACCGCGTTTGGCCCTTACTATCTCCGTGCACCTAATGCGGCAGATATCGCACGCCTCCTCCAAGTTGGCAAGTCACGAGGGTTCCCTGGTATGCTTGGTAGTGTCGATTGCAAGCATTGGGAGTGGCGTAACTACCCAAGTTCATGGAAGGGAATGTTTACAGGTCGCGGTAAACATCCAACCATGATCTTGGAAGCAGTTGTGTCGTATGACCTTTGGATATGGCATGCATATTTTGGACTGCCAGGTAGCTGCAACGACATAAACGTTCTCCACCATTCAAACCTTTTCGAAAGGGCATCTCAGCGGTGACACACCTCTTGTTTCATTCACTGTGAATGGTCACACTTACAATATGGGATATTACCTAGCAGACAGGATTTATCCAGACTGTCCAGCATTTGTAAAGACAATCTGTAATCCCTACGACGTTAAAACGCAACACTTTGCCACAATTCAAGAGTCTGCTCGAAAAGATATTGAACGAGCTTTCGGTGTGCTCCAGAAGCGATGGGGTGTGGTCCGTGGCCCTGCTTACGGTTGGAGTCCTGAACACATTGGGGACATCATGAAAAGTTGCATAATATTGCACAACATGATAGTAGAAGACGAAGGTGCATTGGTGTTGAACACAAGTTTTGAAAACATCGGAGTGGTGGCTGACACTAGTCAAGGTTGATCAAAGGTATAAACAACTGAAAGACCGCATCAAATATACTCAGCTTCAGGTTGATCTTATCCACCATCACTGGGCGCGTCTTGGGTCCAGAGTTGCATAGGAGACAAACTACACAGCTGTGTCTCATGTGTGTGGTAGTGTGTCATGTATGTTAGTTTGTCATGTTTGTTAGTTTGTCTTGTGTCTTAGTGTCTGATGTAACTGCTCCTTCCATTCAATAAGATGAAGTAGTATAGTCATGCATGCAGATGTGTGTGAAAAAATACAGCATTCTCACATGAAGTAGTCTTCAAACAAATTGTTCAAACAAATAACATCACACAAAGCATTCTGATGACAACAACCTGGCAGAAAAAAATTCTGGTACAAACCAGAAACCGGTCTGATAACAACATCCTCACAAAAGCAGTCTGAGCACGCCTCATTCAGAAATGATAAAAACTAAATGGAAAAACTGATCCTCACTTGCTCGATGAGGATGACCCAGTAACTCTTGCCAATATCTCTTGTTGCTTGGCTTCATAATATGTGCGGAGAAGAGGGTTACATTTAGTGAGATCCATGCTTAAGATCATGAACCCCTCTTCCTTGTCCTCCTTCAGTTTCTGCCTTTCCATCCTTAATTTCTCTAGGTTCAACTTCTTTTCTAGGAGCAATTTTTGCCTCTCATTTTTGTTCATTGACTCCAACTTCTGTTCCTCAGTTGTAACAGTTGTTTTGTACACAGATAGGCTCTCCAAAGAAATATCTCCCATCCGTGTCATGAACCCCGAATCTGATGAAGATGCGTCGACAGATTTAGTTCGCTTTGCCTTTTCCTTCGAAGAATCTCGACCAAGTGGCCTCTTGGATGTGAAGCTAGTTGGTACAGACTCCTCTGCATCAACATTGATAGTGTTAGATTGGGTGGGATTAGCGTTGGCATGGTGATTTTGTTGACCCATGTGGTTGTCCATCCAACAATGTAAAAAGTGGAAAAAGGCTTCTTCTCAATAGCTGCAAACCTAGAGGCTGCAAGTGAAGTCTGCAAGAGACAGGCTGGTTAGAGCAGGAACATATTTACAAATACCTAAAATAGTTATGTAATGTTTGATAGTAAAGATGTACCTTGTCTGCGTCAGTTAGCCCACTAGGGTTCTGTCGGAGGACTGTCATCATGTAACCAGCAAAAGTGGAACACTGTGTTTTGATAGTATCCCATCTACTCATCAAAGATTTTGTTGACCTTTCGGGCAATGTTCCTCGTCTTGCGTTGTAGGCTTCAGTAATTCAACTCCAAAATTCTTGACGCTTCTGCCCTGTGTTAATAATGGGATCACAACTGACAGCAAGCCAAGCATGATAAACCCTAGTGTCGTCATAATCAGTGAAGTTTGCTAGCTTTGTTCGTTGATTAGGCTTCTTAGGTACAGCTGGTGTTCTTGATCCCTCGACGTTGGCATCCACTGGAAGTTCATAATGTTGAGTACCCACAGGCTGCTCGTCAATCTGGCTAAGGAAGCTACCATATTGTGACATGACCTGGTTCCAATCACTTCCCATTCTATGCAACAGAAGCAGAACAAACATGTCATCAATGAACTGAACAATTGCTAATGAATTCATGCAAACATACTAAAACATAACTGAATAATAATTGTAGTAGTTCAAATGGTTTTTGTTTACAACGAAGACAACACTCGAAACCCACAAAAGCATGAGAACATTATACTAGATTGGTCATACAAACCATGCCACCATTTGAAGTTTGCGTCATACAGACGCAGCTACCATACATACTAAATTACTTTTATTAAAGTCCAACCTACATACTAGTAGGAATATGTGTCGTCGGTTGAGTAGTCACGACCATCATCGTAGCCGACAAGTTCGTCATAGTTAATTGATGACTCTTCTTCTATCAGAAGCTCGTCTTCTGAAGCATATTCTATCAGAAGCTCCTCTACTGGCTCCTCTTGTCACGGAATTTCGTTTACTTGACAGTTATGCATATTATCAACCTCCCACTGGGTTTGCACTACTACGTCTTCAAGATCCTTGGCGAGGTCGTCAATCTCAACTAATGCTCGGTTCATTTCATCCAACAATGGTGAGTTGAAAGGCTGGAAGGCTGATTTCACGACATCAACGATGTCACAACTACGCTTTTGAACAACTCTGAGCAAAGTAGCCAGTGCTTTTTGGAGCTTTTCGTTCTCCGATTCCAAAAAAACTTGTGCATATACCCCATGAAACACAATGATGATAAACCCTAAAAGCATGGATCTACATACCACCTTGCAGTACAATACACCCTACACTAATCTGGGAGAACACAGTGTGGACACATCGAATTTCTATGTATTTGTGTGCAGAAAACCTATATGTCCAGTTGTTTTGAAATACATATTATAGATGAGTACGAATGAAGACCGTGTTCATGAAACAAGGGTTTGGGATCTGGGAGAACGGACCCAGAAAAGTAGGTTTTCATGGATGATGTGAATGTTGATCAATAGGAAAACACCGGATCTGGGAGAACTGACAGTATCACCGTACCCCGAAACCCTAAATGTCTTGCCCCAAATACGGTATACAAAACACATCACAATACAAAATACGATCATCAATCGGAAGTATACACAATAGATATATGTAGATCGAAACTCGTTCTTCTCGGATCTGGTTCGGTGGAGCGAATCGAAGAGGAAGACGACGGCGACGACGAGTTGCGCTTCCTTTTGTCGCCAAGCTTTGACGAAGTTGGCGGACGACGAAGGCGTTTGCCGATGGCGACTCTCCGACGACGAGCTGGGGGAACCTCGCTTCCAACTTCGGTTGCGGTGGGTCACGACTCGTCGGTTGCAAGAGCAGTCATCTCTACGCCGACAGACCCGCCCGCGCAAGCCCTCTTCTCTCCCACCTGCCTCGATGCCGGCGGCAAAGCACGCCAGATTGAGGGCTCCGCCTCGGGAGATGCAGTCGCCAGCGCGCTGTAACACCCTGATTTTGGGGGTATAAAATTTCTTTCTAATTATCACCCAAAATCATGTGTTACCCTTCCTTTTCTCACTCTAGGCTTTCTCTCTCTCTAGATTCTTTCTACCTTTGTCCTTTTGATTAGAAATAGCTTAAACTAGTGGAGGTTAATTATTTATTTTTGTCAAAACCTTATGAGTCATGACATGTTGCATCATGCTGAGCTTAAAATATTCTTTGGAGTGTTGCACAAGTTTGAATTTATTTAAATTTGAAACCTAGTTTGAATTTGGATTTGAAAACCCTATAGAAAAAGAAATGGAAAAGGAATTAGAAAATCCAGGGAAAAAGAAAAAGCCATTTCGGCCCAAACCAGCCCACCAGGCCCAGTCCCGCGCGCGCCTGCCGCCCCTGACAGGCGGACCCCGCCTGTCGGCGCCAGTCTCTCTCGCGCGCCCTCTTTCTCTTGCTCAGTGCCCAGTGGGGCTGATCTGTCGGCGCCAGTTACTTCACTCGCTCGCTCTCCCTCTCTCTCTCTGTCTCGCAGGACTGGTTCGCTAGCACCGAGCCGTTACCCCTACACGTCCCCTTTACTCTATTTGCACCATGGACCCTCCCTATCAGATCTGCCTTCCTCGCGCCCGCCGTGGACCAGCGCGTGCGCACTCGCGCACGTCGCCGGGTTTCTCGGCCACAACGCCCACCCACGCGCCCAACTCCCTTTTTAGAGCCCCACCAGTGCCCCGCACTCGCCCCTCGCCTCATTTCGCATGCCCTCACCCTCTCTCGCGCTCTGCCCACGCCACCAGCCGCCGCCGGAGACCCGCGCCCGTGTTCCCGGCCATCCAGTTCGTCGGAGACCGCCCCAAGCCTCCCCGAGCTCCGCCCCGAGGTGAGACACCCGTCCCCATGCCCAATTTCTCTTATTGCGCCCTGTGTTCGTCCAATTTTGCCTTCGCCGGTGCTCGACCGCGGCAGTCCGCCGCGCTCGCATGGTGACCGACCAATTTAGCCCGGTCTAGTTCCCCCCACGTTAGTCCCTAAGGTGCATCTGCCTCTGCTGAAGCCAGCCCAGGCCTTAGCGCGCCTTAAGTCCCCTCCCCGTGGCCGGAATCGCTCACCGGAGTTTCTCCGGCCCGCCCGAGACCTTCTCACCGCCATTCTCCCCTCTCTGCCCATGGATTCGTAGCCTCTTCCCCGCCATTGATTTCGCCGTGGCACCCTCTACCTCTCTGCCCAACTCCGGTGACCCCGGAGCCACCCTAGCTCACGCTCACCTCAACGTCATCGACCTCACTGCCACGGAGAGGAGCGGCGCCGCCCGCAGCCGTCTGTTTCCCCGGTCTGATCCCCTCCATCCGATTCAGATCGAACGGCCCGGACCGCCGGATACCGCTTCGCGCATGCGCGCCTGACAATCCCTGGCCCGCCTGTCAGTGCCATTCGCAGCCGCTCGGACCCCCCTTGGACCCGCTCGGACTCGTTCGGGCCCCCTCGGACCCCTCGCCGTCCGATCTTGATCGAACGGCTCGGACCCCCTCGGGCCCCTGCAGCCGCCTGTCAGCGCCCACGTCCTCTGGCGCTGGACTCGCTCGGTCAGTGCGCTCTCCCCCTCTATCGCTGACACCGCCTGTCCCGCCTGTCAGCGCTTGCCCACCTGCGCGCGCCCTCGGCCGCAGATCTAATCTCGGCTGTCGGTTTCTGATCCAACGGTTAGATTCACCCGATACCCCTTCACGTGGCTGTTTTGCTTAAGAGACCCTCGGTTTATTGGAAATCAACCCGCCGTCCCTGGTTTTCAGGCGCAGACCCCTGTAATCTAGCTGATTTAGCCCTGGACTTTTAAATAATCACAGAATTAAGCCTGATTTCATATTTTGAACTCCCAAACTTGTTTATTTCATATCTTTTTCATATGAACTCCAAATTTGGTGATTCAATTTGCAAAATGTTCATAGAATTATTATCTGTTTAAATAAAATAGGTTCACTCACTATCTGCGCACTCTAATTTTTTAGAATTGAATATGAACTAATGTAGATGTAGTTTTATTTATTTAATAAAATAAATAAAAGGAGTACATTAGAGATTCAAACTTGTTTAAACTTGTGAGATTAGTAATATGTATTACATAAGTTCATCCCTGTTCTAAATTTTAGGTCACCATACAATAAGTTGATCTATGATTTTGTACTTGTAAATAACACTTAGGAGAATTAATAATCTATTCTCAAATAAAGTTAATGTGTGCCATAGTTTATGTTATACTTTGAATTCACTATCCTCTATGTAGTATTATGTCTTTTTAAGATTTGTTCCAATGTTTGTACATGTTTGGTGTGATGTTCATTTGTACTTTCCAAATGTATTGAATGCATGCTCGCTTTATTTAGACAACGAGCAGTCCGAGGTTCCTGAGTGTGTTGTTGGAGACCTTCCTAAGCAGCAACCTGGTGAAGGCAAGTGTCCTCTGACCCATTATGTCCTACATACTTTATGATTCACTGTTCCGCATTACTTTATGAAACCTAAGGATTGACTAGTATGTATTCACTTATCCTCGTTTACCTTTTTTGGGTTATCATGGTTAGCACGTTGCTATTGCCTTAACTTAATCAATGAACATGATGTGAACATTCATGATACGATACTATTATCCTGAATTTGTGGATGATGTTGGTGTTACCTTAGGGGACTCAGGCCTTTTTCCTAAGTACCTCTTCGTAAGGACCTGTTCATGGAGTGACCACCCGGGATAACAGTACAACCATGAGGGTGGAATGGGACGCCCTTAGCTGATTAATTAGATGAACTCGGGGGCGTAGTTGGCTTTGCCGGAGGGCCGTCAATGCGGGCCGGGGCGTAGTGCTCGCTCTGCCAAGGTTGGGGTGCAGAGGTTCATTCAAATTGGTTTTTGTTAGTCACCCACCTTGGGGAGGTGTACTGCGTTTGTACGACTGGCAAAACCTAACGAGAAGCTATGCACCAGGGGAGTCTTTGTAAAGGCTACGTAGTGAAACCTTGCCGACTCACCTTGGTAGTGTTTGAGGGTTTGATCGACCCGAGGCATAAAGGGATCACGACTTGTGGGTAAAGTGTACAACCTCTGTAGAGTGTTAAAAACTGGTATATCAGCCGAGCTCACGGTTAAGAGCAGCCTTGGGATCCTCTTCGATTAGAAGAACAATGGTTATTTTTATGATGATGATTAACAATGGTGATTATAATTCTGATCTTTGGTATTTCCTTTTGGAGGGAGTGCCTCTGGGTAATAACTGGGTTATTACTAAAATTTGGCTCTACTTATAATAATAAAACTTGACCAACTAAAAGCAACTGCTTAACCTTTACTCCACATACAGCTAGTCCACTTTAGCCAAATGGGACATTTGCTGAGTACGTTGAAGTGTACTCACCCTTGCTTTACAAACCACCCCACCCCAGGTTGTCCCCATTGCTCTCAGTGCTCAGGAGGTGATGCTGGCAACATGGATGACTTCGAGGAGTTTCAGGACTACGACGAGTTCTAGTTCTTTCTTAGTGACAAACCCCCAGTCAGCTGCCTGTGTAGGCTTAGCATCTACGTTTCGTATTTCCGCACTTTGATAATTATGTTGAACAATGGTTATGTAATAGACTATGTGGATGTCTTGGACATCTTGATGTAACAAAGTACCTTTCTGCTATTTACTTCAAGCATTGTGTGATGATGTCCAATTATGTAATCGTTGTGTACGTGAGTTCTGATCCTGGCACGTACATGGTTCGCATTCGGTTTGCCTTCCAAAACCGGGTGTGACATAAGTGAGAGCACCTAGAGGGGGGGGGGGTGAATAGGTGATCCTGTAAAACTTCAAAACTTAAGCCACAAAAACTTATTAAGTGTTAGCACAATTATGGCCAAGTGGCTAGAGAGGAGTCAAAACACAATAACCACAAGAAATCAATCACAGAGATGACACGGTGGTTATCCCGTGGTTCGGCCAAGTACAAAACTTGCCTACTCCACGTTGTGGCGTCCCAACGGACGAGAGTTGCACTCAACTCCTCTCAAGTGATCCAATGATCAACTTGAATACCACGGTGTTCTTGCTTTTCTTTTCTCAATCCCGTTTGCGAGGAATCTCCACAACTTGGAGCCTCTCGCCCTTACAACAAGATGTTCACAGAGAATCACAGAGCAAGGGAGGGATTAGCAACTCACACACGACAAAAGATCACAGCAAATACGCACACACAAGACCCAGACTTGAGCTCAAGAGACTAGCACACTAGAACGGAGCTCAAATCACTAGAATGTTGAACAAGTGCGCAAGATTGATGTGTGAGTGATCAAGAGTGCTCAAGGAATGCTTGGTGTTCTCCTCCATGCGCCTAGGGGTCCCTTTTATAGCCCCAAGGCAGCAAGGAGCCGTTGAGAACAAATCTGGAAGGCCATCCTTGCCTTCAGTCGTCGGGCGCACCGGACAGTCCGGTGCACACCGGACACTGTCCGGTGCCCGATTTCCTTCCTTAACAGGCGCAGCCGACCGTTGCCGACCGTTGCAGATCTGGCGCACCGGACAGTCCGGTGCACACCGGACAGTCCGGTGCCTCCTTCCGACCGTTGGCCAGACCACGTGTCGCGCGCAGATTCCGCGGCCGACCGTTGGCTCTGCCGACCGTTGGCTCACCGGACAGTCCGGTGCACACCGGACAGTCCGGTGAATTTTAGCCGTACGCCGTCAGCAAATTCCCGAGAGCGGCCTCTTCGGCCGAGGCAGCCTGGCGCACCGGACACTGTCCGGTGCACCACCGGACACTGTCCGGTGCACCACCGGACAGTCCGGTGCCCCAGACCGAAATAGCCTCTTGGCTGTACACAACCAAGTCTTCTCTTCTCTTCTTCTTTCTGTTTCTAACACTTAGACAAATATATTAGTACACAAAAACCAATGTACTAAGGTTTAGAAACATACCTTTGCTCTAGATTTGCACTTTGTTCATCCATGGGTATTGATTCACATTTAAGCACTTGTGTTTGCACTTAATCACCAAAATACTTAGAAATGGCCCAATGGCACATTTCCCTTTCAATAAGTGGTATCAAAGCCTTGCTGACTGTAGGACCGCTAACCTAGACTAGAATGGTCGACCTAAGCACTATAGACCTCTACTCTTACCTTGACCTTAGAGTCTTTTCAAAAGTTGGTTATCTTGACCAACTCTATGTTATTTACTTATCTCAAAAAGTTTCGTCTCACTCTTCTTTCTGTTTACTTTCTGGTCTAATAGTTCTACTCTTACTCTTGTGCTTACGATGTTTTCTGTAGATGGCTCGTATCAGGTGCACTGCACATAAGTCTGTGATCCCCTTTGTGCCTTCTCGACTGGCGGAGCGTCCCGTGCATCACACGGTGTCAGGTCAGTCCAGTCATCTGGAGAGACTGCATCGTCGCCTGCACGAGGAGCAGGAGCGCCGATGCCAGGAGCAGGAGCAGGAGCAGCAGGACTCTTCCCCCTTGCCTTAGCAGGAGGTGGATTCTGAGAGGCCTCCTTCCCCCGCACGTCAGACAGAGATGCCCCCTGCACCACCTCAGGGCATCCCGGCTGCTGGAGGAGACCCTAACGGAGACGGAGACGACGACGACGCCAGGGGCAGTTCGAGCCACGACACGGAGCTTTCGGAGGAGCCAGAGCCGGATGGATGGATCGCTAGACCCATCACTCGTGACGCTGCTCGTGGGTGTCACTTCCACGACGCTCTCGATACCCTGCTGTGTCGGGCCTTCGACCGACACACTTGGTCTATCGAGTACCATTGTGTAGTCTACCAGCATCGTCGCGGGCTATACGCGGACCAGTGGGAGGCTACTTGCTTGGTGCGCCATTCGGACGATGATCTCCGCGGTGCAGAGGCCTTCTCAAAGCACTATTCTATCACTGAGAGGGATACTGTCGAGGCAGCCATGTAGGATGCAGCACGACGAGCACTTTCTCAGTATTGCTCGTTGTTCAGCGGGGTAGCTGATGGTCTTGACCTGAAGTACTACCCTCGCCGTTCGATCGGCAGTGCTAGAGGTGTGATTATCTCGCCAGTTGGTGAGGGCAATCCTAGGCTGAGCAGCATGGTCAACTTGGTCGTCGTTCTCAACATAGAGTTGGACCACGCTCTCGACAAGTTGGGCAAGGTTCAGGTGGAGGTTGCGGAATTGCGTGCTGAATGCGCGGCACGCCACTATCTCGATGGTGGTTCTCCCACCCATGTTGGGATTCAGCACCCTTACCGTTCACCGCCCCATGGTCGCTTCAACTATGGTACCCCAGACTGTAGGACCCATATAGATTTAGATCCATAGATCGATGGAGTCGGAGTCTGTAATAATTCTTACTTCAGTGTCTTAGTCTAGTCAGTCTTAGTTAGAGTTAGTTTGGTTATCTTTTGTTGGATGCTTGTCATGATGAACATGTAATGAAGTTGAATCTTTGTAATGATTGTCACCAAGGTGTGGGTATCCCCTGCAACTTGGTGTAGTTATTAATAAAAGTCAGTTATTTAGTTGGATAATCCATTTACTTCCACTTTCCTCTTTATCTGAGAAGCTGTCAGTGAAGATGGTCAATTATTCAGTTCTATGAAGATTCTCTATACATCTTTTCTTATGCTGAAAGACTGCAGAGTCAGATCTGATATAAGTGTGATTCCTACAGATGTCTGAGAACAGGCACAGAGGTTCGAGGCGTGCTCAACCAGAGCAGCAGGCAACTCCACAGCAGCAGTTGCCACCCCCACCCCTGATGACTATTTAGCAGATGTTCTTGATGCAGACTGAAAGTCGCCTAGATGGGGGGTGAATAGGCAAATCTGAATTTTATAAAGTTTAAGCACAACTACAAGACGGGGTTAGCGTTAGAAATATAATCGGGTCCGAAAGAGAGGGCGAAAACAAATCACAAGCGAATAAGAGTGGATGACATGGTGATTTGTTTTACCGAGGTTTAGTTCTTGCAAACCTACTCCCCGTTGAGGTGGTCACAAAGACCGGGTCTCTTTCAACCCTTTCCCTCTCTCAAACGGTCACCTAGACCGAGTGAGCTTCTCTTCTCAATCAAACGGGACACTAAGTCCCCACAAGGACCACCACACAATTGGTGTCTCTTGCTTTGATTACAATGATCTTGGGAACAATAAATGGGGAAGAAGAAGAAAGCCAACCAAGCAACAAGAACAACAAAAGAACACAAGCCGATCTTCTCACAAGTCCTAAGAACTAGTGTTGAATTGGGGACTTTGATTTGATCGGAGGCTTTGATTTGTGTCTTGGAGTGGTGTGTATTGCTCTTGTATTGAATGAGGAGTAGTGAATGCTTGGATGCCTTGAAGAGTGGTGGTTGGGGGTATTTATAGCCCCAACCACCAAAATGCCCGTTGGGGAACTCTGCTGTCGAAGGGTGCACCGGACAGTCCGGTGCGCCAGCCACGTCACCCAACCGTTAGGGTTCGATCGTTGGAACTTCTGATATGTGGGCCACCGGACAGTCACTGTTCACTGTCCGGTGCGCCTTCTGCGCCTGCTCTGACTCTGCGCGCGTAGTCGCGCACTATTCACTGTTCCTGTAGCTGTTGCAGACGACCGTTGGCGCAGGTAGCCGTTGCTCCGCTTAGCACACCGGACAGTCCGGTGCTACACTAGACAGTCCGGTGAATTATAGCGGAGTGGCTCCCAGAATTCCCGAAGGTGGCTTTTGGAGTTGATCTCCCTGGTGCACCGGACACTGTCCGGTGGCCCACCGGACTGTCCGGTGCGCCAGACTAGGGCAGCCTTCGGTTGTGTCGGGGACCATAATTAGGGGTACCCTCAAGACGCCTAAATTCTCAACTGGTAACCCCCATCAGCATAAAGCTGCAGAGGCCTGATGGGTGCAATTAAGTCAGGGATCAGTCCATACGAGTGACTCGATCACGCTTCACCCGAGCCTAGCCTCGGACTCGGGCAACCGACCTCGAGGGACTTCCGTCTCGCCCGAGGCCCCCCTTTTTAACGGCGGACACATCTCCGGCTCGCCCGAGGCCTTGGCTTCGCTAAGAAGCAACCCTGACCAAATCGCCGCACCGACTGACCAAGTTGCAGGAGCATTCAACGCAAAGGTGGCCTGACACCTCTATCCTAACGCGCGCCCCCCGGCGGAGCCGAAGTGACCGCCGTCACTCTGCCACTCCACTGACCGGTCTGACAGAAGGACAGCGCCGCCTGCGCCACTCCGACTGCAGTGCCACTCGACAGAGTGAGTCTGACAGGCAGACAGGCCTCGCCAGAGGCGCCATAGGAAACTCCGCTCCGCCCGACCCCAGGGCTCGGACTCGGGCTAAGACCCGGAAGACGGCGAACTCCGCTCCGCCCGACCCCAGGGCTCAGACTCGGGCTAAGACCTGGAAGACGGCGAACTCCGCTCCGCCCGACCCCAGGGCTCGAACTCGGGCTAAGACCCGGAAGATGGCGAACTCCGCTCCGCCCGACCCCAGGGCTCGGACTCGGGCTAAGACCCGGAAGACGGCGAACTCCGCTCCGCCCGACCCCAGGGCTCGGACTCGGGCTAAGACCCGGAAGACGGCAAACTCCGTTCCGCCCGACCCCAGGGCTCGGACTCGGGCTAAGACCCGGAAGACGACGAACTCCGCTCCGCCCGACCCCAGGGCTCGGACTCAGGCTCGGCCCCGGAAGACGACGAGCTCCGCCTCGCCCGACCCCAGGGCTCGGACTCCGCCCTGGCCTCTGCCGAACGATCTCCGCCTCGCCCGACCCAGGGGCTCGGGCTCGGCCTCGGCCAAAGAAGACAGACTCGACCTCAGCTTCGGAGGAGCCCCCACGTCGCCCGACCTCGGACGCAGGCCCGCCACGTCAACAGGGAGCGCCATCATCATCCTACCCCGAACCGACTCGGGTCACAGAGGACAAGACCGGTGTCCCATCTGGTTAGCTCCGCCAGATAGGCAATGATGGCGCCCCACAAGCTCTGTGACGACGGCGGCTCTCAGCTCTCTTACGGAAGCAGGGGGACGTCAGCAAGGACTCGACCGCCCCGACAGCTGTCCCTCCGCCAGGCTCCGTTGCTCCTCCGACAGCCACGACATCATGCCAGCAGGGTGCCAAGATCTCTCCGGCTGCCACATTGGCATGTACTTAGGGCGCTAGCTCTCTCTCCGCTAGACACGTAGCACTCTGCTACACCCCCATTGTACACCTGGATCCTCTCCTTACGCCTATAAAAGGAAGGACCAGGGCCTTCTCAGAGAAGGTTGGCCGCGCGGGACCGAGGACGGGACAGGCGCTCTCTTGGGGCCGCTCGCTTCCCTCACCCGCGTGGACGCTTGTAACCCCCCTACTGCAAGCGCACCCGACCTGGGCGCGGGACGAACACGAAGGCCGCGGGACTTCCACCTCTCTCACGCCCGTCTCCGGCCACCTCGCCTCTCCCCCCTTCACGCTCGCCCACGTGCTCGACCCATCTGGGCTGGGGCACGCAGCACACTCACTCGTCGGCTTAGGGACCCCCCGGTCTCGAAACGCCGACAGTTGGCACGCCAGGTAGGGGCTTACTGCGTGCTGACGAACAGCTTCCCGTCAAGCTCCAGATGGGCAGTCTCCAGCAACCTCTCCGGCCCGGGACGGTGCTCCGTTTCGGGAGTCTTGAGTTCATGTCCTTCGACGGCAGCTACGACATGATACTCCTTCCACCGCCGCGCGACAACGACCATGGCGGCCGACAACCCGCCCGCCGGCGGCGGAATCGACGACATCTTCCCCGCGTGGCGGAAGAACAACATTCGAGCTTGCTCCGTCCTCTCCCCCGCCAACGGAGGAGGAGGCGAGGCAACCAAGGCCAAGCGGGAGGCCGCGCTTCGTTGGCCGTCGAGCGAATCGACGCCCCCGACGCCCCGACGGAAGGCACGCCGGGCGTCGACCTCGCGTTCAAGACGAAGGCAAGCGCCGTCCCCCCGCGACACGCTGATCCCGAGCAAGAAGACGACGCCAGCGCGCTCGCGGAAAGCCTACAGGACGTCGCCCTCGTACCTGGGACGACGGTGCAACCAGTCCTCGATGTGACTACGTCGCTCCTCGTCGACCAAAAGGTACCGACTAACTCCCATCTTACGTCATTTCGACTCGGCCTCAACCCGTCAAGCGACCTCGCTTTGGCGGGCGCTCTCATTGAGGCGAGTGCAACCCCACTGGGGTTTCGTATGCGGTCGCCTTGGGACCGGTTGACGGACGTCTCAACCTACGGACCCTCTGGGTCCGAGGAAGATGACGATCCCAGCATCTGTTGGGATTTCTCCGGACTTGGCAACCCCAGTGCCATGCGGGACTTCATGACCGCATGTGACTACTGCCTCTCCGACTGTTCCGACGGAAGCCGCAGCCTTGACGACGAGGACTGCGGCCCAAGCCGCGAATGTTTCCACATCGAGCTAGGGGATCCCTCCGAAGGCAACCATCTCGGCATGCCGGAGGACGGTGATCTTCCTAGGCCAGTGCCTCGCGCCGACATCCCGCGGGAGCTAGCTGTGGTCCCCGCTCCGGCGGGGGGTTACGACCCACAACTCGAGCAAGTCCGCGAGGCGCAGGCCAGGCTCAACGAGGGAACAGGAGCGCTTGAGCCGATCCGTCGAGACGTCGGGCAGGTATGGGCGGGCCAACCCCCGGCCGGAGAAATACGTCACCTGCCCCAAGGTCTCCAGCACCGCGTCGCCAACGATGTCAGGGTCAGGCCGCCGCCCGCATCCAGCGGGGTTGGCCAGAACCTGGCAGCCGCAGCGATGCTCCTCCGCACGATGCCGGAGCCATCGACCACCGAGGGTCGGCGAATTCAGGGAGAGCTCAAGAATCTCCTGGAAGGCGCTGCGGCCCTACGGGCCGAGAGCACTGCCTCCCGAAGGCAGGGATACCCCTCGGAACCTCATGCCGCGACTTCCCGATTCATGCGGGAAGCCTCGGTCTACACCGGGCGCATGCGCAACACCGCGCCTGCGGCCCCAGGCCACCTCGGCAATGAGCACCATCGACGCGATCGTCGGGCCCACCTCGACGAAAGGGTGCGCCGAGGCTACCACCCCAGGCGTGGGGGGCGCTACGACAGCGGGGAGGATCGGAGTCCCTCGCCCGAACCACCCGGTCCGCAGGCCTTCAGTCGGGCCATCCGACGGGCGCCGTTCCCGACCCGGTTCCGACCCCCGACTACTATCACGAAGTACTCGGGGGAAACGAGACCGGAACTGTGGCTCGCGGACTACCGCCTGGCCTGCCAACTGGGTGGAACGGACGACGACAACCTCATCATCCGAAACCTCCCCCTGTTCCTCTCCGACACTGCTCGCGCCTGGTTGGAACACCTGCCTCCGGGGCAGATCTCCAACTGGGACGACTTGGTCCAAGCCTTCGCCGGCAATTTCCAGGGCACATACGTGCGCCCCGGGAATTCCTGGGACCTTCGAAGCTGCCGGCAACAGCCGGGAGAGTCGCTCCGGGACTACATCCGGCGATTCTCGAAGCAGCGCACCGAGCTGCCCAACATCACCGACTCGGATGTCATCGGCGCGTTCCTTGCCGGCACTACCTGCCGTGACCTGGTGAGCAAGTTGGGTCGCAAAACCCCCACCAGGGCGAGCGAGCTGATGGACATCGCCACCAAGTTCGCCTCTGGCCAGAAGGCGGTCGAGGCTATCTTCCGAAAGGACAAGCAGCCCCAGGGCCGCCCATCGGAAGAGGCTCCCGAGGCGTCTACTCCGCGCGGCGCCAAGAAGAAGGGCAAGAAGAAGTCGCAATCGAAACGCGATGCCGCCGACGCGGACCTTGTCGCCGCCGCCGAGTACAAGAACCCTCGGAAGCCCCCCGGAGGTGCTAACCTCTTCGACAAGATGCTCAAGGAGCCATGCCCCTATCATCAGGGGCCCGTCAAGCACACTCTCGAGGAGTGCGTCATGCTTCGGCGCCACTTCCACAGGGCCGGGCCACCCGCGGAGGGTGGCAGGGCCCACGACGACGACAAGAAAGAAGATCACCAAGCAGGAGAGTACCTCGAGGTCCGCGACTGCTTCATGATCTACGGAGGGCATGCGGCGAATGCCTCGGCTCGGCATCGCAAGCAAGAGCGCCGGGAGGTCTGCTCGAAGAAGGTGGTGGCGCCAGTCTACCTAGACTGGTCCGACAAGCCCATCACCTTCGACCAGGCCGACCACCCTGACTACGTGCCGAGCCCGGGGAAATACCCGCTCGTCGTCGACCCCGTCGTCAGCAACGTCAGGCTCACCAAGGTCCTGATGGATGGGGGCAGCTGTCTCAACATCATCTATGCCGAGACCCTCAAGCTCCTGCGCATCGATCTGTCCTCCGTCCGGGCAGGCGCTGCGCCCTTCCACGGGATCATCCCTGGGAAGCGCGTCCAGCCCCTCGGATGACTCGACCTCCCCGTCTGCTTCGGAACGCCCTCCAACTTCCGAAGGGAGACCTTGACGTTCGAGGTGGTCGGGTTCCGAGGAACCTACCATGCAGTACTGGGAAGGCCATGCTACGCGAAGTTCATGGCCGTCCCCAACTACACCTACCTGAAGCTCAAGATGCCGGGCCCCAACGGGGTCATCACCGTCGGCCCCACGTACAAACACGCGTTCGAATGCGACGTGGAGTGCGTGGAGTACGCCGAGGCCCTCGCCGAGTCCGAGGCCCTCATCGCCGACCTGGAGAACCTCTCCAAAGAGGTGCCAGACGTGAAGCGCCATGCCGGCAACTTCGAGCCAGCGGAGACGGTTAAGGCCGTCCCTCTCGACCCCAGTGGCGACGCCTCCAAGCAGATCCGGATCGGTTCCGGGCTCGACCCCAAATAGGAAGCAGTGCTCGTCGACTTTCTCCGCGCAAACGCCGACGTCTTTGCGTGGAGTCCCTCGGACATGCCCGGCATACCGAGGGATATCGCCGAGCACTCGCTGGATATTCGGGCCGGAGCCCGACCCGTCAGGCAGCCTCTGCGCCGATTCGACGAGGAGAAGCGCAGAGTGATTGGCGAAGAGATCCACAAGCTAATGGCAGCAGGGTTCATCAAAGAGGTATTCCATCCCGAATGGCTTGCCAACCCTGTGCTTGTGAGGAAGAAAGGGGGGAAATGGCGGATGTGCGTAGACTACACTGGTCTCAACAAAGCATGTCCGAAGGTTCCCTACCCTCTGCCTCGCATCGATCAAATCGTGGATTCCACTGCTGGGTGCGAAACCCTGTCCTTCCTCGATGCCTACTCAGGGTATCACCAAATCCGGATGAAAGAGTCCGACCAGCTCGCGACTTCTTTCATCACGCCGTTCGGCATGTACTGCTACGTCACCATGCCGTTCGGTTTGAGGAATGCGGGCGCGACGTACCAGCGGTGCATGAACCATGTGTTCGGCGAACACATCGGACGCACAGTCGAGGCCTACGTCGATGACATCGTAGTCGAGACAAGGAAGGCTTCCGACCTCCTCTCCGACCTTGAAGTGACATTCCGATGTCTCAAGGCGAAAGGAGTCAAGCTCAATCCTGAGAAGTGTGTCTTCGGGGTGCCCCGAGGCATGCTCCTGGGGTTCATCGTCTCCGAGCGAGGCATCGAAGCCAACCCGGAGAAGATCGCAGCCATCACCAACATGGGACCCATCAAGGACTTAAAAGGCGTACAGAGGGTCATGGGATGCCTCGCGGCCCTGAGCCGCTTCATCTCACGCCTCGGCGAAAGAGGTCTGCCTCTGTACCGCCTCTTAAGGAAGGCCGATTGTTTCACTTGGACCCCTGAGGCCGAGGAAGCCCTCGGGAACCTGAAGGCGCTCCTTACAAAGGCGCCCGTCTTGGTGCCCCCAGCTGATGAAGAAGCCCTCTTGGTCTACGTCGCCGCGACCACTCAGGTGGTTAGCGCCGCGATTGTGGTCGAGAGGCAAGAGGAAGGGCATGCATTGCCCGTTCAGAGGCCAGTCTACTTCGTCAGCGAAGTACTGTCCGAGACCAAGATCCGCTACCCACAAGTTCAGAAGCTGCTGTATGCTGTGATCCTGACAAGGCGGAAGTTACGACACTACTTCGAGTCTCTTCCGGTAACTGTGGTGTCATCCTTCCCCCTGGGGGAGATCATCCAGTGCCGAGAGGCCTCGGGCAGGATCGCAAAGTGGGCGGTGGAAATCATGGGCGAAACAATCTCGTTCGCCCCTCGGAAGGCCATCAAGTCCCAGGTGTTGGCGGACTTCGTGGCCGAATGGGTCGACACCCAGCTGCCGACGGCTCCGATCCAACCGGAGCTCTGGACCATGTTTTTCGACGGGTCGCTGATGAAGACGGGAGTCGACGCGGGCCTGCACTTCATCTCGCCCCTCGGGAAGCACCTAAGCTACGTGCTACGCCTCCATTTCCCGGCGTCCAACAATGTGGCTGAGTACGAGGCTCTGGTCAACGGGTTGCGGATCGCCATCGAGCTAGGGGTCAGACGCCTCGACGCCCGCGGTGACTCGCAGCTCGTCATCGACCAAGTCATGAAGAACTCCCACTGCCGCGACCCGAAGATGGAGGCCTACTGCGATGAGGTTCGACGCCTGGAAGACAAGTTCTACAGGCTCGAGCTCAACCACATCGCTCGGCGCTACAACGAGACTGCGGACGAGCTGGCTAAAATAGCCTCGGGGCGAACGACGGTTCCCCCGGACGTCTTCTCCCGGGATCTGCATCAACCCTCCGTCAAGATCGACGATGCTCCCGAGCCCGAGGCACCCTCGGCACAGCCCGAGGCACCCTCGGCACAGCCCGAGGCACCCTCGGCACAGTCCGAGGTACCCTCGGCTCAGCCCGAGGTACCCTCGGCTCCCGAGGGCGAGGCACTGGACGTCGAGGAGGGGCAGAGCGGGGCCACGCATGATCGAGATTGGCAGGCCCCGTACCTGCAATATCTCCGCCGAGGAGAGCTACCCCTCGACCAAGCCGAGGCTCGGCGGGTAGCGCGACGCGCCAAGTCGTTCGTCTTGCTGGGCGATGAGGGGGAGCTCTACCACCGCAGCCCCTCGGGCATCCTCCAGCGATGCATCTCCATCGCCGAAGGTCAGGAACTACTGCAAGAGATACACTCGGGGGCTTGCGGCCATCATGCGGCACCCCGAGCCCTTGTCGGGAATGCTTTCCGGCAAGGCTTCTACTGGCCAACGGCGGTGGCTGACGCCACTAGAATTGTCCGCACCTGCGAAGGGTGCCAATTCTATGCGAAGCAGACCCACCTGCCCGCTCAGGCTCTGCAGACGATACCCATCACCTGGCCCTTTGCTGTATGGGGTCTGGACCTCGTCGGTCCCTTGCAGAAGGCGCCCGGGGGCTACACGCACCTGCTGGTCGCCATCGACAAATTCTCCAAGTGGATCGAGGTCCGACCCCTGAACAGCATCAGGTCTGAGCAGGCGGTGGCGTTCTTCACTAACATCATCCATCGCTTCGGGGTCCCAAACTCCATCATCACCGACAACGGTACCCAGTTCACCGGCAAAAAATTCTTGGATTTTTGCGAGGATCACCACATCCAAGTGGACTGGGCCGCCGTGGCTCATCCCATGTCGAATGGGCAAGTAGAGCGTGCCAACGGCATGATTCTACAAGGGCTCAAGCCTCGGATCCACAACGGCCTCAACAAGTTCGGCAAGCGATGGATGAAGGAACTCCCCTCGGTGGTCTGGAGCCTGAGGACAACGCCAAGCCGGGCCACGGGTTTCACGCCGTTCTTCCTGGTCTACGGGGCCGAGGCCATCTTGCCCACTGACCTGGAGTATGGCTCCCCGAGGACGAAGGCCTACAACGATCAAAGCAACCAAGCTAGCCGAGAAGAATCGCTGGACCAGCTGGAAGAGGCTCGGGACAAGGCCTTACTACACTCGGCGCGGTACCAGCAGTCCCTGCGACGCTACCACGCCCGAGGGGTCCGGTCCCGAGACCTCCAGGTGGGCGATCTGGTGCTTCGCCTGCGGCAAGACGCCCGAGGGAGGCACAAGCTCACGCCCCCCTGGGAGGGGCCATTCGTCATCGCCAAAGTTCTGAAGCCCGGAACATACAAGCTGGCCAACAATCAAGGCGAGATCTACGGCAACGCTTGGAACATCAAACAGCTACGTCGCTTCTACCCTTAAGATGTTTTCAAGTTATTCATATACCTCGCACCAACGCAAAGTTTAGTCATCAAGGAAGGGTCGGCCTCGCCTCGGCAAAGCCCGACCCTCCCTCGGGGGCTAAAAAGGGGGGAGACCCCCTCTGCGTCGAAATTTTCCTCGAAAAAGGACCTCTTTTCAGCAGAATTTCTTTCGTGCTTTTTGACTACTTCGAAAAGCGGATCCTGGAAACGACGGAGTACACGTAAGCAGCCAAGGCTGACCGAGCCGAGGGACTCCTACGTCTCCGGGATACGGATACCTCACTCATCACCTTCTGCGATAAGTAACTCGCGTTCGGATAAAGCGACCCCGTGGACCGAACAAGTCTTCACGTTCGGAAGCTCTTCTGCCGAAGCAGTCCTTCAAGCCTCCTCGACTGAATCGGTGACAGGGCCTCATGGACGGGCGAAAGTACGTGTAAGCGGCAAGGCCGACCGAGCCGAGGGACTCCCACGCCTCTGGGATACGGATACCTCACTCATCACCTTCCGCGAGAAGCAACTCTCGCCCACGCAAACATCCCTGTTACCGACGGAAAGTCCAGATGCTCGAAATAAGAGGAAAGAAGACGCGGCTTTACGACACAGCGAGGGTGTGTTTTCTGGCCTCGGCGGCCGTAGAAGGCACATGCTACAAGACAATCTGATCCTGCAGGCTCGGGTCTTCACGCCGAAGGGGGCCGTACCACCCTCGGCATTGACGACGCCTTCAGCGAGGTCCGACCCAGCCTCGGACGGCGGCGCGGTCAGGGACATCTCCGGGAATCCGGCCCGAGCAGGCGGCTCGGCCGGTTACCCCTGGGGCCTCAGCCAACCATCTTCCAAGGGCGCCAGCCCAACCCGAGGCCTCGGCTGATCGACTCCGACGTCGGCTCCGCTAACGGACAACCCGGCTAGGCTCCGGCCAACCAGGTTCCCATTTTCGAGCCAACTCCGCCTCTGTTCGTACTGATATCGCTACCCCTGGCCTCGGCTCATCGAAGAGCGGTCGAGGGGTCTCTTTAACTAAGCTAGAGGAGCCCCAGACAACAAGGACGATCGAGCCGAGGGATTCCTACGCCTCCGGGATACGAATACCTCACTCGTCACCTTGACACGGGGCAACTCATGCTTGGTGAAGCGGTTCGGATAATCAACAGGCGAGACTTAGTGCTCAAAAATGAGGAAAAAACACGGCTCCGTGCCGAAATTACATACATGTTCAGGCCTTGACAACCGCGATGAACAAAACCACTGGCATTCGAAGTGCCATTACAAACGAACTCCGGTTCCCCTCCGCAGGTACGAACAACCCCACTCCGAGGGGGAAGGCCTGCGGAGCAACAGAAGACTGACGAGCGGCTCGCCGCCACCCGTTCTAACCACGACGACAACCACCCCCGCCCCGGGCAGCGAAGCGGCTTAGGCAGCAGCTTCGGGGCAAGTGTCACGACAGGAGGGCTCTCCCCCGCAGAGGACGAGAACCAGCCATTCAGGCCGGGAGACGGAGACCCAGGGCTACTGGCGCCCTACCTATCCCGGCATGGCTGGAGGAAGTCCCCATGGGACTCAAGGATGCCATTCTCCCCCAGGCGCGGGGGGAAGAAAAAGGCAGCCGACCCATGCGGGGGCAGCCCCCCGACTCGCCTCATCTTCCATCTTGGCCTGGATGACGAAAATCCTTGAGGCCGAGGGAGGAGTAGAGGCCGCAGCCTGGCCCTCTTTCCCCACCGTCGAACTGGAGGTCACCATCTTGGGTGACCGCCGGTGGAGGGGTGCGGCCAGGCTGCATGATGAAAATCCTTGAAGCCGAACGATGGCTGAGAGGTACCAACTCCCATGGAGTTGCGTTCCTCCAACGAGGAGGCGGAAAGGCGGCGGATACCCCCCATCCGGGGGCTTGGAAGATGGAAAGACACGACGCATAAGGGAGGAAGAAGACATGGTTGCCTTCTGAAAGGAGTCTCCCTCCTTTTAAAGGCAACTCTCCCTACGTGCGCCCCCAAACGCCACGGGCTGAGTCTTCTCCAACACGCTCCAAGGCCCCCCCCTACGACTCGGGGGCTGGGTCCCGCGTGTCATGCAAACCGGCTCAGAGCAGAAGAAGCCAAACCGCCGCGCGTGGTGCGCACAACCGCCCAGCGGTTACAAGCGACCCCCCACTTTTGCCCAGACCAACGGGCGGAAGGGGCGGGCAGCCATGCAGGCGGCATGCAACCGCGCCAGGTGGATGCGCTTCTCCGACTTCTGACACGCCAGCTTGGAGGCCCAGGCCCCCACGTCACGCAACCAGCGCGCCAGTCGCTGCATGCAAGCAACCGCGCCACCACTTGTGCCACTGTCGCGCCTCTTCGGTTGCGGAGCCTATGCCGCGACTCGAGGCGACCAGCGCACGACCCAGCGGCGCCAGCCTGGCGCGACGGTCAATGCGGCCGAAAGTGGGCCGGCAGTAATGACGGTGGCAGGCGGGCGGGAGCGGCAGTCACGTCGTCAGCCAGGCTCACGTCCCATCCAGGGACAGCAAGAGAGCCTCCTCCCACGGCGTGAAGACGGTGCGCCCGTGATCCGTTCCTCGAACGGCTCGCGCACGCGCAATGGCCGCCCCGCCAACCACTCGCCCCGTCGCATTAACTCCGCGGCGGGACAGGCGGCGATTCCGGCAGGAGAAGCGGACGACGCTTCGCCTTCGCCGTAATAACCGCGCCAAAAAAGGTACGCCACGTCGTTCGATTTCGTATCCTTTTCCTTTTTTCCTCTTTCTCTATCTCTTGCAACAGGGACCGAGAAAGGGGGATACCCCGAAAAGGATCCTTCCCTATGAAGGAACCGGGCTCCGAGCCCCCCCTACTGATCAGAGGTTCGAAGGCTGGCCCTCCGAAGGGTTCAACAGTCGCCTCAGATCGCGTGGGCCCGACACCCACTACTGGTCAGGGGTTCGAAGGCCAGCCCCCCGAAGGGCTCCATGGCCGCCTCAGGCTACTCGGGCTCCGCGCCCATTACTGATCAGAGGTTCGAAGGCTGGCCCCCGAAGGGTTCACAGTCGCCTCAGACACCGAGCGAGGGATGACCAGGGGTACGTTCGATACATAACCGAGGCTCAGGCTGCGCTCCCGAGGTACCCTAGGACATATCCGAGACCAGCGGGAGCGATCTTGTAACGGAATCCCATCGGAGGGAGGCATCGAGCCCTCGGACCCCGTCGCCAGGGGACCGGGTCCGGCAGATCACCCGCAGGTACTTTTGGGCGTGCCTCTGGGCCCCTAGCCGACCCCCAACGAACGGGGCACGGACGTCCACTCGGATTACCCGCTTGCAGCTCACCGGAGACACCATGTTCGGTGCCCATCGAGGGTAACATGGCGCACTCCCCCCCTCCTCCTTGCGGAAAGGCGACGTAGGGGCGTATGTAAAAAGTCGAGTCTGTCCCTAATCGTCCTCTCGCCCTGTGCGGAGGCTCGGGGGCTGCTCTCGCAAACCCGGCTCCGGCCGAACCGTTGACAGCGTCAACATACCAGCCCGAGAGCTTGGGCCCCGACCGTGCACCCGGGCTACGACCAGTTCGCATGAGGGAACGACCAGACCAGCCGAAGCGTTATGCAAGGCATTAAGACCTCGAAGGAGTGAAACCACTCCTCCGAGGCCTCGGGGGCTACACCCGGCGGGTGCGCTCGCGCGCACCCACCGAAACAAAATGCAACCGAGAAAGGCTGATCCCCCTTGCAAAAAAGTGCGACGAAAGCCTCCAAGCGAGTGCTAACACTCCCTTCGAGGCTCGGGGGCTACTGTTGGGGACCATAATTAGGGGTACCCTCAAGACGCCTAAATTCTCAGCTGGTAACCCCCATCAGCATAAAGCTGCAGAGGCCTGATGGGTGCGATTAAGTCAGGGATCAGTCCATACGAGTGACTCGATCACGCTTCACCCGAGCCTAGCCTCGGACTCGGGCAGCCGACCTCGAGGGACTTCCGTCTCGCCCGAGGCCCCCCTTTTTAACGGCGGACACATCTCCGGCTCGCCCGAGGCCTTGGCTTCGCTAAGAAGCAACCCTGACCAAATCGCCACACCGACTGACCAAGTTGCAGGAGCATTCAACGCAAAGGTGGCCTGACACCTCTATCCTGACGCGCGCCCCCCGGCGGAGCCGAAGTGACCGCCGTCACTCCGCCGCTCCACTGACCGGTCTGACAGAAGGACAGCGCCGCTTGCGCCACTCCGACTGCAGTGCCACTCGACAGAGTGAGTCTGACAGGCAGACAGGCCTCGCCAGAGGCGCCATAGGAAACTCCGCTCCGCCCGACCCCAGGGCTCGGACTCGGGCTAAGACCCAGAAGACGGCGAACTCCGCTCCGCCCGACCCCAGGGCTCGGACTCGGGCTAAGACCCGGAAGACGGCGAACTCCGCTCCGCCCGACCCCAGGGCTCGGACTCGGGCTAAGACCCGGAAGACGGCGAACTCCGCTCCGCCCGACCCCAGGGCTCGGACTCGGGCTAAGACCCGGAAGACGGCGAACTCCGTTCCGCCCGACCCCAGGGCTCGGACTCGGGCTAAGACCCGGAAGACGACGAACTCCGCTCCGCCCGACCCCAGGGCTCGGACTCAGGCTCGGCCCCGGAAGACGACGAGCTCCGCCTCGCCCGACCCTAGGGCTCGGACTCCGCCCTGGCCTCTGCCGAACGATCTCCACCTCGCCCGACCCAGGGGCTCGGGCTCGGCCTCGGCCACAGAAGACAGACTCGACCTCAGCTTCGGAGGAGCCCCCACGTCGCCCGACCTCGGACGCAGGCCCGCCACGTCAACAGGGAGCACCATCATCATCCTACCCCGAACCGACTCGGGTCACAGAGGACAAGACCGGTGTCCCATCTGGTTAGCTCCGCCAGATAGGCAATGATGGCGCCCCACAAGCTCTGTGACGACGGCGGCTCTCAGCTCTCTTACGGAAGCAGGGGGACGTCAGCAAGGACTCGACCGCCCCGACAGCTGTCCCTCCGCCAGGCTCCGTTGCTCCTCCGACAGCCACGACATCATGCCAGCAGGGTGCCAAGATCTCTCCGGCTGCCACATTGGCATGTACTTAGGGCGCTAGCTCTCTCTCCGCTAGACACGTAGCACTCTGCTACACCCCCATTGTACACCTGGATCCTCTCCTTACGCCTATAAAAGGAAGGACCAGGGCCTTCTCAGAGAAGGTTGGCCGCGCGGGACCGAGGACGGGACATGCGCTCTCTTGGGGCCGCTCGCTTCCCTCACCCGCGTGGACGCTTGTAACCCCCCTACTGCAAGCGCACCCGACCTGGGCGCGGGACGAACACGAAGGCCGCGGGACTTCCACCTCTCTCACGCCCGTCTCCGGCCACCTCGCCTCTCCCCCCTTCGCGCTCGCCCACGCGCTCGACCCATCTGGGCTGGGGCACGCAGCACACTCACTCGTCGGCTTAGGGACCCCCCGGTCTCGAAACGCCGACAGGTTGTCTTTTGCTCTTTTTATTTGAACCCTTTCTTGGACTTTTTATTGGTTTGTGTTGAACCTTTGGCACCTGTAGAACTCATAATCTAGAGCAAACTAGTTAGTCCAATTGTTTGTGTTGGTCAATTCAACCGCCAAAATCATTTAGGAAAAGGTGTAAGCCTATTTCCCTTTCAATCTCCCCCTTTTTGGTGATTGATGCCAACACAAACCAAAGCAAATATATAAGTGCAGAATTGAACTAGTTTGCATAATGTAGGTGCAAAGGTTGCTTGAAATTAAACCAATATTTATTTCATATGATATCCATGGATGCTTTCTTCATATTTAACATTTTGGACCACGCTTGCACCACTTGTTTTGTTTTTGCAAACTATTTTTGGAAATTCTTTTCAAAGTCTTTTGCAAATAGTCAAAGGTAAATGAATAAGATTTTGAGAAGCATTTTCAAGATTTGAAATTTTCTCCCCCTGTTTCAAATGCTTTTGTTTTGACTAAACAAAACTCCCCCTCTATGAAATTCTCCTCTTAGTATTCAAGAGGGTTTTAGATATTAATTTTGAAAGGGGTTATACCAATTTGAAAATTCTATTAAAAATAAGATACTAATTGAAAAACCTTCTTTTAATACAAATTTGAAAGACTACATTTTTGAAATTGGTGGTGGTGTGGTCCTTTTACTTTGGGCTAATACTTTCTCCCCCTTTGGCATGAATCGCCAAAACGGATACTTGTGAGTGAAATATAAGCCCTTTTACTTCCTCTCCCTTTGGTAAATAAAATAAGAGTGAAGATTATACCAAATTGGAGAGTGATGCGGAGTGTCAGTGAAGGATGAATAATTTGATGGAGTGGAGTGGAAGCCTTTGTCTTTGCCGAAGACTCCATTTCCCTTTCAATCTATGACTTAGCAGAATATACACTTGAAAACCCATTAGTCATAGCACATGAAAGAGATATGATCAAAGGTATATAAATGAGCTATGTGTGCAAACTATCAATCAAAATTCCTAGAATCAAGAATGTTTAGCTCATGCCTAAGTTTGGTAAAAGTTTTCTCATCTAATGGCTTGGTAAAGATATCGGCTAATTGTTCTTTGGTGTTAATATAAGCAATCTCGATATCCCCCCTTTGTTGGTGATCCCTCAAAAAGTGATACAGAATGGCTATGTGCTTAGTGCGACTGTGCTCAACGGGATTATCCGCCATGCGGATTGCACTCTCATTATCACATAGGAGAGGAACTTTGGTCAATTTGTAACCATAGTCCCTGAGGGTTTGCCTCATCCAAAGTAATTGCACGCAATAATGGCCTGCAGCAATATACTCGGCTTCGGCAGTAGAAAGAGCTATAAAATTTTGTTTTTTAGAAGCCCAAGACACCAGAGATCTTCCCAAGAACTAGCAAGTCCCTGATGTGCTCTTTCTATCAATCTTACACCCTGCCCAATCAGCATCTGAATATCTAATTAAATCAAATGTGGATCCCTTGGGGTACCAAAGGCCAAACTTAGGAGTATAAACTAAATATCTCAAGATTCGTTTTACGGCCCTAAGGTGAACTTCCTTAGGATCGGCTTGGAATCTTGCACACATGCATACGAAAAGCATAATATCCGGTCGAGATGCACATAAATAGAGTAAAGATCCTATCATCGTCCAGTATACCTTTTGATCTACTGATTTACCTCCCGTGTCGAGGTCGACATGCCTATTAGTTCCCATGGGTGTCTTGATGGGCTTGGCATCCTTCATCCCAAACTTGGTGAGTATGTCTTGAATGTACTTCGTTTGGCTGATGAAGGTGCCCTCTTGGAGTTGCTTGACTTGAAATCCTAAGAAATACTTCAACTCCCCCATCATAGACATCTCGAATTTTTGAATCATGATCCTACTAAACTCTTCACAAGTAGATTTGTTAGTAGACCCAAATATGATATCATCAACATAAATTTGGCATACAAACAAATCATTTGCAATTGTTTTAGTAAAGAGAGTAGGATCGGCTTTTCCGACTTTGAATTCATTAGTGATAAGAAAATCTCTTAGGCATTCATACCATACTCTTGGGGCTTGCTTGAGCCCATAAATCGCCTTAGAGAGTTTATAGACATGGTTAGGGTACTCACTATCTTCAAAGCCGGGAGGTTGCTCAACATAGACCTCTTCCTTGATTTGTCCATTGAGGAAGGCACTTTTAATGTCCATTTGATAAAGCTTAAAGCCATGGTAAGTAGCATAGGCAAGTAAAATGCGAATTGATTCAAGCCTAGCTACGGGTGCATAGGTTTCACCGAAATCCAAACCTTCGACTTGGGAGTATCCCTTGGCCACAAGTCGGGCTTTGTTCCTTGTCACCACACCATGCTCATCTTGCTTGTTATGGAAGATCCACTTGGTTCCTACAACATTTTGATTAGGACGTGGAACAAGATGCCATACCTCATTCCTCGTGAAGTTGTTGAGTTCCTCTTGCATCGCCAACACCCAATCCGAATCCCTTAATGTGTCTTCCATCCTGTATGGCTCAATAGAAGACACAAAGGAGTAATGTTCACAAAAATGAGCAACACGAGATCGAGTGGTTACCCCCCTTTGAATATCGCCGAGGATGGTGTTCATGGGGTGATCTCGTTGTATTGCTTGGTGAACTCTTGGGTGAGGCGGCCTTGGACCCTCATCATCTTCCTTGTCTTGATCATTAGCATCTCCCCCTTGATCATTGTCCTCCTCTTGAGGTGGCTCCTCTTGATCTTCATCATCATCATCTTGAGCTTGATCCTCATCTTGAGTTGGTGGAGATGCTTGCATTGAGGAAGATGGTGGTTGATCTTGTGCATGTGGAGGCTCTTCGGATTCCTTAGGACACACATCCCTAATGGACATGTTCCTTAGCGCGATGCATGGAGCCTCTTCATCATCTAGCTCATCAAGATAAACTTGCTCTACTTGAGAGCCGTTAGTCTCATCAAACACAATGTCACAAGAAACTTCAAATAGTCCAGTGGACTTGTTAAAGACTCTATATGCCCTTGTGTTTGAGTCATAACCAAGAAAAAAACCTTCTACAACTTTAGGAGCAAATTTAGATTTTCTACCTCTTTTAACAAGAATAAATCATTTGCTACCAAAGACTCTAAAATATGAAACATTGGGCTTTTTACCGGTGAGGAGTTCATACGATGTTTTCTTGAGGATTCGGTGAAGGTAGAGACGGTTGATGGCGTAGCAAGCGGTGTTGATTGCTTCCACCCAAAACCGGTCCGAAGTCTTGTATTCATCAAGCATGGTCCTCGCCATGTCAAGTAGAGTTCTATTCTTCCTCTCCACTACACCATTTTGTTGTGGGGTGTAGGGAGAAGAGAACTCATGCTTGATGCCCTCATCCTCAAGGAAGCCTTCTATTTGTGAGTTTTTGAACTTTGTCCCGTTGTCGCTTCTAATCTTCTTGATCCTTAAGCCGAACTCATTTTGAGCCCGTCTCAAGAATCCCTTTAAGGTCTCTTGGGTTTGAGATTTTTCCTGCAAAAAGAACACCCAAGTGAAGCGAGAATAATCATCCACAATAACTAGACAGTACTTACTCCCGCCGATGCTTATGTAAGCGATCGGGCCGAATAGGTCCATGTGGAGTAGCTCAAGCGGCCTGTCAGTCGTCATGATGTTCTTGTGTGGATGGTGAACACCAACTTGCTTTCCTGCTTGACATGCGCTACAAATCCTGTCTTTCTCAAAATGAACATTTGTTAGTCCCAAAATGTGCTCTCCCTTTAGAAGCTTGTGAAGATTCTTTATCCCAACGTGGGCTAGTCGGCGATGCCAGAGCCAACCCATGTTAGTCTTAGCAATTAAGCAAGTGTCGAATTCAGCTCTATTAAAATCAACTAAGTATAGCTGACCCTCTAACACTCCCTTAAATGCTACTGAATCATCACTTCTTCTAAAGACAGTAACACCTATATCCGTAAAAAGACAGTTGTAACCCATTTTGCATAATTGAGAAACAGAAAGCAAATTGTAATCTAAAGAATCTACAAGAAAAACATTGGAAATAGAATGGTAAGGAGATATAGCAATTTTACCACGTCCTTTGACCAAACCTTGATTTCCATCCCCGAATGTGATAACTCTTTGAGGATCATGGTTTTTCTCGTATGAGGAGAACATCCTTTTCTCCCTTGTCATGTGGTTTGTGCACCCGCTATCAATGATCCAACTTGAGCCCCCGGATGCATAAACCTACAAAACAAATTTAGGCCTTGTTCTTAGGTACCCAAACGGTCTTGGGTCCTTTCACATTAGAAACAACACCTTGGGTACCCAAACACAAGTCTTTGACCCCTTGTGTTTGCCCCCAACATATTTGGCAACTACTTTGCCTGATTTGTTAGTGAGCACATAAGAAGCATCAAAAGTCTTAAATGAAATACTAGGTTCATTTGATGCTATAGGAGATTTCTTTTGAGGCAATTTAACATGGGTTGATTGCCTAGAGCTAGATGGCTCACTCTTATACATAAAAGCATGATGAGAGCCAGAGTGAGACTTCCTAGAGTTAATTCTCCTAATTTTGTGTTCGGGATAACCAGCAGGGTATAAAATGTAACCCTCGTTATCCTGAACCATGGGAGCTTTGCCCTTAACAAAATTAGACAATTTCTTAGGGGCATTAAGCTTGACATTGTCTCCCTTTTGGAAGCCAATGCCATCCTTAATGCAGGGTGCCTCCCACTATAGAGCATGCTTCTAGCAAATTTAAATTTTTCATTTTCTAAGTCATGCTCATTAATTTTGGCACTAAGTTGAGCTATGTGATCATTTTGTTGTTTAATTAAAGCTAGGTGATCATGTATAACATCAACATTAATATCTCTACATCTAGTGCAAATGGTAACATGCTCAACGGTAGATGTAGAGGGTTTGCAAGTATTTAATTCAACAATCTTAGCATGTAAAATAGCATTCTCATTTCTAAGATTGGAAATAGAAACATTGCAAACATTTAAATCTTTAGCCTTAGCAATTAATTTTTCATTCTCAATCTTAAGGCTAGCAAGAGATGTATTCAATTTGGCAATCTTAGCAATCAAATTTGCATTATCATTTCTAAGGTTGACAAGAGAATTATCACTAACATTTAATTTCTCAACCTTAGCAATCAATTTATCATTTTCAAATCTAAGGTTGGAAATAGTGTCATGGCAAGTGCTTAGCTCACTAGTTACTTTTTCACATTTTTCTATCTCCTGAGCATAAGCATTTTTAAATTTAACATGCTTCTTATTTTCTTTAATAAGGAAGTCCTCTTGGCTATCAAAGACATCCTTCTCATGAATAGCAGTAATCAATTCATTCAATTTTTCCTTTTGTTGCATGTTTAAGTTGGGAAAAAGGGTGAGCAAATCATCCTCATCATCACTAGAGCTAGCCTCATCACTAGATGTTTCATATTTAGAGGAAGCTCTAGATTTTACCTTCTTTTTGCCGTCCCTTGCCATGAGGCACTTGTGGCTGACGTTTGGGAAGAGGAGACCCTTGTTGACGGTGATGTTTACGGCGTCCTCGTCGGAGGAGGAGTCGGTGGAGCTCTCATTGGAGTCCCACTCCCGGCAAACATGGGCATCGCCGCCCTTCTTCTTGTAATACTTCTTCTTCTCCTTCCTTCTTCCCTTCTTGTCGTCGCCCCTGTCACTATCACTTGATAATGGACATTTTGCAATAAAATGACCGAGCTTACCACACTTGTAGCAAACCTTCTTGGAACGGGGCTTGTAATCTCTCCCCTTCCTTTGCTTGAGGATTTGGCGAAAGCTTTTGATGATTAAAGCCATCTCCTCATGTCGAGCTTGGAGGCGTCGATGGGGAGCCTACTTGATGTAGACTCTTCTTTCTTCTCCTCCGTTGTTTTGAAGGCAACGGGTTGCACCTCGGGTGTAGAGGTGTCGCCTCACTTAATGATTTGTTTGGAGCCTTTGATCATCAACTCAAAGCTCACAAACTTTCCTATCACTTCCTCGGGAGACATTAGTGTATATCTAGGATCACCACGAATTAATTGTACTTGAGTAGGATTAAGAAAAACGAGTGATCTAAGAATAACCTTGACCATTTCATGGTCATCCCATTTGGTGCTCCTGAGGTTGCGAACTTGGTTCACCAAGGTTTTGAGCCGGTTGTACATGGCTTGTGGCTCCTCCCCATGGTGAAGCATGAAGCGACCGAGCTCCCCCTCGATCGTCTCCCGCTTGGTGATCTTGGTCACTTCATCTCCCTCGTGCGCGGTCTTGAGCACGTCCCAAATCTCTTTGGCACTCTTCAACCCTTGCACCTTGTTATACTCTGTTGGAACTTGCTCTCAGCAGCAAGAAGGCCAACAAGGGTGAACGGTGGTGACTACAGGGTTACGTGCACGGGGGCAATAGCTCTGTTGATCTAGCCTCTCACGGGCACTGTGCGGGGGTATTTATAGGTATCTGAGTGCCCAGCGTCTTGTGTTAAGGACGCATGTGCCCTCAGACACCTATTTTATCCCCAGAATATTCCCATAAAGCAGGGTTACAGACCGTAATTACAAGTATTCCTTTACAAGTTAGGCCCGTAATACAGAGGCGGCCACGCGGGGCCCGTTACAATGGGCCAGATCGCACGTGGGCCTTGGGACTGAACGAGGACGCGCCGTGGTAGGACGTCGCCGCAGGCCTTCGTCAAAGTGCCGAGTCCTGCGAAGGGTGTCCCTGCCCGCTTTGTCTCTGTCGGACCAGCGGCTGCAGCGAAGGCCTCGAGCGAAGGGTGGCGTCTTTGCCTTCGCCCCAACATTTGCCCTCCGAGGGACCAGTTCGACAAAGTCACCTGGTGCCGAAGACGTCGCTAGATGGCGGAGACGCTGCCCTCGCTCAAAGTGGTTCCGCGGGGGTTTTTGATGTGACCGTTGATGGACGGCGTACTGTTGGATTGCGGGTTTTCCGAAGCGTCGCGGCCTGTCGGATTGCGGGTTTCCCGAAGAGCCGCGCCCCGCCTATAAAAGGGGGCGGGGGCGGCGCTTTTTGGACTCTGCCTTCCGCGCTCCGTAAAACCCTAGCCGCCCGCCGTCTTGCTGCTCCTTTTCCTCCGCTGCTCCCGTAGCTCGCCGGCGTTCTGGCTCGAGTGAAGCAGACCGCCCGCCGCCGACGACGGTACGTAGCAATGCCATCCTCTTCTTCCTCCGCCGACGCCGCGTCGCCGGCCGCCGCCTCGTCTGAGGAGACGTTGAGTAACGTGGAGGTGGAGGAGTTGCGCGCCGGCGACTCTGTTGAATTTGGTGTGTCACGGATGACGTCAGCCCGTATTGAAGATATGCAGCAGTTGGGCTACTTTGGCGGCGGGGTCGCCCGTGCTCCGGGGACGGAGGGAGTCCCCGAGCCGGAGGGCGAGTTGGTTGTTTTCGAGGCGTTCTTCGTCGCCGGACTTCGCTTGCCTGCGCACCGTTTTGTCAGCAAAGTCCTGCGTAGATTCAGCGTTCAAATACATCAGCTGACACCGAACGCCATAGTGGCGCTGGCGAAGTATGTCTGGGCGACGACTTCGTACGGCGGACAACCGTCAGTTGAAGTTTTTGCGAAGAATTATTGTTTGCATTGGCAGAAAAGGATGGTTGAGGACGGAGTTGCCCAGTTCGGGTCATGCACATTCACGCCGAAGACCGGCAAGACCACAATGCCAGTAGTGGAGTTGGTCCCGTGCGCCCGCAACAAGTGGGGCAATTGGAATGAATTTTGGTTTTATGTTGCTGAGGCTACTGTCGAAGGCCATGAAGGGCTCCCCGTGTCCTTAATGTGCTCTCACTATTACTCTGCGTATCCACCTTATGAAGTGGCAGAAGAGGATGCAGACGAAGGGGCCCTTCGGTGCGCCGCCGGTTAGAGCAGCGGTCGAGATTTAGTTGAAGAGTTCGTGGCGTACGGGGTCTGGCCCTTGGCGCACGGCTGGGCGCTGGGCGAAGTATGCCCTCGCCAGATGCCCTTTCACGGAGGAAGGGTGGTGCGAAGTCCTGCCTTCGCACTGAATTTGCGAAGCCGTGACCCGGCCGCCTTTGTGCGTGATGCGGAGGGCTTGGCGGTGCGGCTCGTGGGGCGTTACGTGCCGAGGACGGAAGGCCAGCGCAGCTTTGACATCCGCGGGTCAAATGAACGTTTGAACAGGGTCTTCGAATTAAATCAACTGCCGTACGACGGTTACCCTGGTCAAGACGAAGCGGACCGCCGTGGGAAGAAGCCGGCGGTGGAGACTGGAGGCGACCCTGCGCTGGTGGCCGCCGCCTCCTCGAAAAAGAGAAAATTAGGTACTGCGATGGGAAGACTTGGGGTGTCTGATAGTTTCGCTAGAGATTTAATGAGGACGTGTGCGGCCCTGGGGGAGAGGATGTCTTCGCCCGAGCTCCGGGAGTCTTCGGCTCGGATGCTGAGGGTTACCGGGGGTTGTTGGCCTAAAAACATTCCTATCCCCTGCGCGGCTGAGGAGGACTGTTTTACATCTCGTATGGTTCATCGGTGGAAAGTTTTTCCTTATGGGCGAAATATCGGTCATGTTGTGTGGGCAGTGATGGACAAGGATCGCCAAGGCGCGGCGCGAAAACGCCAGGCGACTGTGAGGGTTCACGAAGCCCGGCCGAAAAGGCAGCGGGGAACGGCGAAGGCTGAGGCCTCTAGCGGAGGCAAGCCGCCGCTGCCGACGAAGGTGGGCGCCTCCGCGCCTGGCAAGGCGCCGGAGACGACGGTGGGCGCCGGAGGCCCCAAGCTGTCGAAGGTGGTGCCGTCTATCAGCGGGGTGGCGGAGGCTGCGAAGGCGGCCCGATCGCTACCGCCGCCTGGCAAACGCGTTGCCGACTTCGGCACCGAGATTGATGTGGATGATTATCTTGGGGGTAAGTCTATATGAATATATATATACTTTTTTTTAATTTGTTGACGCGTTGCAGGGTCGGACGAGGGCCCGCTTGCTCTAGTTGTGCCTGGCGCGGCGATCGCGACGGCTGCGCCAGCGCCGAAGGCGGGGGGAGAGACCCTTGGCGCCGGAGGCGAGGTGTCTGCCCTCGCGCTGGTCAGAGACGAGGCGGGCGTGGCGACCCGTCGGCTGAAGGGAGCGACGGAGGCGCTGAGTCGAGCGACGGAGGCGCTGAGTCAGGTCCGCCGAGCTATACATTTTTTTTACACAACGACCTTACGTGTGTTCTGCAGGTGGCTGACTTCACCAGCCGCACTGCGTCGGGGGCCCTTACGGCAGCGTTGTCTGCCGAGGTCGAGAGACTTCGGACGCAACATGCGGACGCTGTCCGTGAGAAGTCGGCCTCCGACAGCAAGTGCCGCAAACTGGCGGAGAAGGTGGCCGCCCTTGAGAAGGAGAAGGCTGACCTCCGGCGCCAGCTGGCGGGGGAGAGGAGGGAGGCCAACGAAGCCATCGCCAAAGAGCAGGCTGCGCAGGCGGAGGCCAGGCTGGCGCGGGCGGAAGGCAATATCGCCAAGGAGCTCGCCGGAGAGCTGCAGCGGCGGCTTACTGCCCAGGAGAGCCGCGCGGAGGGGGCCGAGGCCGCGATGCGAGCGGAGGCCGAACGGACGCGCACGCAGCTCATGACTTCATATCGCGAGCTGGGTGTGCGGACGGGTGACTTCGAGGTGCCGGAGCGAGAGGCCGGGCTTCGCTGCCTGGAATGGGTGCAGGAGGAACTGCAGGAGCTCCCCACTGTCTTGGCGGGGTTGATGGCGTTCACCTCCCTGGTCACCTGCGAGGCAGCGATGAACGCGCTCTCTCGCGAAGGCTGCCGGCACTTTGAGGCCCTCGACCAGGTGGATGAGGATTTTGGGCGTGATATCTTTGAGGTCGAAGACCCCGTGGTGAAGGAATCCGCCGGGGCCCTCTATGACCGGATGTGGGGTTCATACGGTCGTGAGGTGGTCCGGGCGCGGGCCGAGGCTGCGAGGGCTCAGGTAACGTTGTCGTTTGCCCGGCGTCTGCTGGATGCGGTCTGTGCGTGTGTTTGCTGAGTTTTTGTGCGTTTTGTTTTAGGCGGAGCGCGGCGAGCGGGTGGACGACTTCGGGGCGCTGAACAGCGCGCTACCTGAGCCGGAGACGACCCCTGCGGAGGCCGCGACTGGAGTCGCCCCGGGACCGACCCCGGAGACTGCGGAAGATGCACCGGGCGCTCCTGCATCTGCCGCGGCCGGCGAAGACCTTCCCCCAAAGGTGGCCGAAGGCGCGCCAGATGCCCCCGCAGCTGCTGTGCCGAGCGCTGAAGATCCAGCAGAGGCAGAGGCGGAGGCTCCCGCAGCGGCCGGGCCTTCGCAGGTGGCATAGGTGGTGTTTAGGGTTGAGGGATTTTTGGATGTTGTACTGAATTTTGGTTGCTGCGCAGGTTCAAGATTTTGGGCCTGCGCACGCAACCGCTACCACTGAGTTTTTGGCGGCTTCGACCGCGGAAGATGGAAATGAATGTGGTGGGTCTGTTTCTGAGTTTTTTGATGTTACTGACTCTGGGAGCTCGGTTGAGTGGACTGAGGAGTCGTCGGAGGAGGACTTGGATTATTTTGCGGCCTTGGACGTGGCTGCGGCGGAGGCTGCACCACATGCTGCGGACGCGCCAGGCATGCCCGGTCCTAGCACCGGGCACCGACGATGAAGGGCGGTTGCAAAGCGTAGGATTAGTGCGGAGGAAGGGGCTCGGCTTCGCGTTAGTAGGGCTGGCCGGCAGGAGCTGCTGTCTTTGCCAGCCGCCTCGGGTGTAGGGGAAGGGGAGCTGCGAAGCCTTTTTGCGGGTGAGGAGCTTAGGATAATGTTATTTAATTATAGAGAGATGGGGATTATTCCTAAGGTTGAGCCGATGTAGGGCGTGGTGCCCTCGCTTGTGTATGTGTAAAGGCTTGTAAAATGGAGTTGTGTGCCCTCGCGTGCCTGTTCCTGCGAGGGCGCTGTGTACTTTGTCTGGTGTGATTGATTGATTGGTCTTGCTGTCGTTTCTGCTTTTTGTTATACTGTGCTGGCTGCGCCCTTAGGCGGTTCCTGCGATAGACTTCGGATTTTTGCGCGTTTGTGCTTGGTCCGGCTGCACCTTTTAGGCGACTTCTGCGCGGATAGTCTTCGCGATGGACTTCGGATTTTTGCGCACTTGTTGTGCTGAGTCCGGCTGCACCCTTAGGCGACTTCTGCGCGGATAGTCTTCGCGATAGACTTCGGATTTTTGCGCACTTGTTGTGCTAAGTCCGGCTGCACCCTTAGGCGACTTCTGCGCGGATAGTCTTCGCGATGGACTTCGTTTTTTGCGCACTTGTTGTGCTGAGTCCGGCTGCACCCTTAGGCGACTTCTGCGCGGATAGTCTTCGCGATAGACTTCGTTTTTTTCGCACTTGTTGTGCTGAGTCCGGCTGCACCCTTAGGCGACTTCTGCGCGGATAGTCTTCGCGATAGACTTTGTTTTTTGCGCACTTGTTGTGCTAAGTCCGGCTGCACCCTTAGGCGACTTCTGCGCGGATAGTCTTCGCGATAGACTTCGTTTTTTGCGCACTTGTTGTGCTAAGTCCGGCTGCACCCTTAGGCGACTTCTGCGCGGATAGTCTTCGCGATAGACTTCATTTTTTGCGCACTTGTTGTGCTAAGTCCGGCTGCACCCTTAGGCGACTTCTGCGCGGATTGGTCGCACGCGAGGGTGGCTAGCGCTTAGCCTCGCGGTGACTTCGAATTGGTCGAATGCCGAAGACCGTTGTTGCGGTCTTTTTTCGACACATGCTTTTGCGGGGGATTTTTCTCATATATATTACATGGCTCCGCCTCGTTAAAAACCTCACCCCCCGGGAGGAAAAGAGTGCGGGCCGGTACAAGATTGTTTGCGGCGAATTACAAGGGCGAAATCGGCCCTAAATGGGTCAAACAAAAAATTTGCGAAGGTTGTCGACGTTCCAGGAGTGCTCTAGGTCCTCGCCGTTTGGTGTTGTGAGCCTGTAAGCACTGGGGGAAGCTTTTGACTTGACTATGAAGGGGCCCTCCCACTTGGGCTCCAACTTGCCCTTGGACTCCGTCCGAGCTGTTCGGATGAGTACGAGGTCCCCCTCGCTGAACTCCCTCGGGATGACTGCGCGGTCGCGCCATGCTTTGGTCTGGGCCTGATATTTGTTTAGGGCCTGCAGGGCGAAGACCCGGTCTCCGTCAATGAGATCTTTTGAGGTTGGCTCATCCACATCGGGGACGGCTGACGGAACTGTACGCGGGGACCCATGCTTTATTTCTTGCGGGGTCATTGCCTCCGCTCCGTATAGAAGGCGGAAAGGAGTAAACCCGGTCGCCCTGCACTCGGTTGTGTTTAGCGCCCAGGCTGCCTCTGGTAATAAATCGGTCCATCTGCCTTTTCTTTCATCGAGGAGCATCTTTTTGACAGCTGTGAATATTTTCCCATTGGCGCGCTCCACGACCCCGTTGGACTGCGGATGATAGACTGAAGCGAAGGCAAGCTTGGTGCCGATGGAGAAACAAAAATCCTTGAAATCTTGGCTGTCGAACTGCTTGCCGTTGTCGACTGTTAGCTCGGACGGTACTCCGAAGCGGCAAACGATGTTCTGCCAGAAGAATTTTTGGGCAGTCTTTGATGTGATTGTGGAAACAGCCCTCGCTTCAATCCATTTGGTGAAGTATTCGACAGCTACGAAGGCGAACTTAAGGTTCCCCTGAGCGGTGGGCAGGGGCCCGACGATGTCCAGGCCCCAGCGCTGGAGAGGCCATGTATGGGCAATCAACTTTGTATATTGCGAGGGGTTGCCTGACCGAGGGGAGAACTTCTGGCAGGCTTCGCAGGACCTCGTGACCCGATTTGCAGCGCAGATCATTGCGGGCCAGTAAAACCCTTGACGGATCACCTTGGCAGCCAGGGCCCTTGGCCCTGCGTGCGAGCCGCACGTGCCACTGTGGACTTCGCGTAGGATCTGCATGCCTTCGGTTTCAGTGACGCATTTGAGCATTGGCTGACTGACCCCTTTCTTGTACAGTTGGCCCTCGATCAGAGCGAAGTCCCGGCTTCGATGTCTGAGGCGCTTTGCCTCACTGACGTCGGCCGGATGATAGTACCCCTGTAGGAACAGGGTTATTGGTGCCCTCCAGTCTTCTGTCATGATTAGGTTGACTATACGGTGGCCTTCGCTATCATTAGTGATCTAGAGCCCTTCGGGGCTCCGGACAGCCGGAGTGCCGATGGTGTGGAAAAACACGTCGGAGGGCAGGGGCTCGCCCCTGGCGGCGGCCTTGGCTAAGGCATCGGCCTCCTCGTTCTTGGCCCTATCCACATGCTGCAGGGTGAATCCCTTGAATTGTCTCTCGAGACTTCGGATAGCCGCGAGGTATTGCATGAGGGCGGGGTCTTTTGCTGCATAGTCTTTCTCGACCTGACCGGCAACTATCTTGGAGTCTGTTTTGATGATACATGTGGTGACTCCGAGGGCCCTTAGCTTGCGGAGGCCGAGGATGACTGCTTCATACTCTGCTATGTTGTTTGTACATTTGTCGGATTCTAGAGCGAAGCTGAGGCGCGCTGCATATCTGTGTTTGACTCCGGCTGGCGAGGTGACGACTGCAGCGACGCCTGCCCCCGCATGACACCATGCACCGTCGCAATGGATAGTCCAGACCTTTTCTGTGGATGGGTCCGGCTGCGTTACTGGCCCAGTCCAGTCGACGACGAAGTCTGCCAGGACTTGCGACTTGATAGCTGTTCTGGGCTCGAAGCTGATGTGGTAGCCGGAGAGTTCGGCTGCCCACTTGGCAATCCTCACTGATGCCTCCGGGTTCCTGAATAATTCGCCGAGCCCCCTGTCTGAGGTGACTCGGACCTTAAATGCTTCAAAATAATGGCGCAACTTGCGCGAGGACATAACAACTGCGTAGGCAATCTTCTCCAGCTCTGTCATGTTGCATTTGGACGGTGTCAGGACTTCGCTGACATAATAGACAGGGCACTGTCTGACTGCGCCCTCGACTGTCTGCTCCTGTACCAGTGCCGCGCTGACCGCGTGCGGCGAAGCCGCGACATAGAGCAATAAGGGGAGCGAGGAGTCTGGGCTTGTGAGGATGGCCAGCTCCGCCAGGTACTATTTTAATGAGGCGAAGGCCGCTGCTTGCTCCGGTCCCCAGGCGAAGTTTTTCGCGCCGCGGAGTGTTTTGAGGAATGGAAGACTTCGCTCGGCGGACCTGGAGATGAATCTGTTGAGAGCGGCCATCCTGCCTGTCAGGCGCTGGACGTCCCTGGCCGACTGCGGAGGCGACATATCGACGATGGCCTGGATCTTGGTTGGGTTGGCCTTGATGCCCCGGTGGGACACCAGGTAGCCCAATATCTTGCCCTGGCGAACACCGAAAACACACTTTTCCGGGTTTAGGCGGAGTCGTGCATCTCGCATGTTCGCGAATGTTTCTGCTAGGTCGGCGAGATGGTCCTCCTTATTCTTGCTGGCGACGACGATGTCGTCCACATATGTGAATATATTTCTGCCGACCTGCCCCTCGAGCACTGTTTTGGTGAGTCTGGAGAAGGTGGATCCGGCATTCTTGAGACCCTCCGGCATTCTGACAAAGCAATAGGTGCCGAAGGGTGTTATAAAGCTGGTGCTGGCTTTGTCTTCCTCCTTCATGTATATCTGGTGATAGCCGGAGAAGCAGTCGAGGAGGGACATGACCTCGCATCCGGCCGCGCTATCGACTATTTTGTCGATCCGCGGCAACGGGAAATTGTCCTTTGGGCAGGACTTATTGAGACTGGTGAAGTCTATGCACATGCGCCATTTTCCGCTTTTTTCTGCACCATCACAACATTGGAGAGCCACGTGGGGTAAGCCACTGGCTCGATGAATTTAGCCTCCAGGAGGCGATGCACCTCCGCCTTGGCGGCCTCTGTCTTCTCGTCTGACATTTTGCGAAGCTTCTGCTTTTTGGGTCGCACCGAAGGGTCAATCCCCAAGCTGTGCTCAATTATGGCTCGGCTGACTCCGACCAGATCGAGGGCAGACCAGGCGAAGACATCTTTATTCTTGGCCAGGCAGCAGAGAAGTCTCTCTTCTTCAAGTGAGGTGAGGTCTTTGCTGATAGTTACTGTCTGCTTGGGCGTGGCCTGATCGAGGGGGACGGTCTTGGTCCCATCTTGGCACTGCAACTGTGCCTTGTCATGCTGCTTGTCGGTTGGGCTGGCCGGCGCAGGGACCTCGCGCTGGGTCGTGAGACAGTGTACGTTTCTCTGACCGGGCACGAAGTCCCGCTCAATGTTGCGCGCCGTCTGCTGGTTGCCGTAGACTGTGATGGCGCCTAGCGGTCCTGGTATCTTCATACATAGGTACAACCCGTGGATGGCGGCTTCGAACTTGTTGATGGAGCCCCGGCCCATGATGGCGTTGTATGGATATACCATGTCGACAATGTCGAAGGTTACTTGCTCACTTCGGGCATTGGGCGCTACACCGAAGGAGAGGGGCAACTCTATCTTGCCAACTGGAAAGGTGCCCTTGCCGCCGAAACCATACAACGGGTTGTCCGAAGGCTTCAGCAAGCTGTGACTTATACCCATGTGGTCGAAGGCGTGGAGGAAGATGATGTCCGCCTGACTGCCGTTGTCGACTAGGACTTTGTGTAAGTCCCAGCCTGCCACGCTGCAATTGATGACCATGGCGTCGATGTGGGGGGCGCTGCGTAGGTCGACGTCTCGTGCGTCGAAGGTTAGCGGTATGTGGGACCACTTCGTCTGCACGACTGGGCCAGTGACGGCGACGTGGTTGATGCTGCGGTAGTGGTCCCGCTTCTGCCGCTTGGTGTCGAAGTCAGTGCTGGACCCCCCCGTTATCATGTGAATGACTCCGCGATATGGTTGATCGGCGAAGTCTTCCTGTTTTGGGGCGTGGGGGATGTTTTGGTGTTGCTGGTGTGGCGGTGGGGGTGGAGGAGGTACGATTTGTACTTCCTGATGGTGTTGGTAAGCGTGGTGCGGTGGATGCGGAGCGGGAGCGTGGATATATGGTGGAGGGGGTGGCTGGTAATTATGCGCGACAATTCTGGGATTGTCGGCTGGCTGCGCCCGCGCCATTCTGTCTCTGGTGGCCTTCGTCTCGGGGCAGTCTTTGGTCTGGTGGGCGCAGTCTTCGCCGTGGAAAAGGCAATAGAATCGGCGCGGCGGCTGCTGCGCCCGCCCTCGACCCCTGCCGCGTGTTCCATTTCCGCGGCCCTGGGGGGGATATTCCTGGCGACGAGGGGGATCAGCAGCATGCTGTTGATTGACGATGTTGTGCACTTGCTGTTGACTGCGGCCATCTCGACCGGAGTCTGGTTGCGGAGTCCTCGTCCACGTGCGGCTGGACTGCGGGGCATCTTTGGGCTTCCGCTGTGACTCAACCTTGCGCTGGTGGAGCTCTTCGGATTTGGCATATTTTTCGAAGAGCTGATATAGCTCCTGCAAGCTCTTGGGTGGATCTCTGATACAATGGCTGTAGAGGACGCCAGCCCGAAGGCCATTGATGGCGTAGTGGATAGCAATCTGATCGTCGACAGAGGGCAGCTGTGACTTGAGTGTTAAGAACTTGCGGTAATACTCCCGCAGAGTCTCCTTTTCCAGCTGTTTGCAAAGCGAGAGCTCGGCCAAAGCATCGGTGTCTGGACGGTACCCTTGGAAGTTGAGGAGGAACTTGTCCCTGAGACTTCTCCACGAATCAATGGACAGCGGAGGCAATCTGGTGAACCAGGTGAGTGCTGGGCCCTCTAGTGCGATGATGAAAGACTTCGCCATTGTGGCGTCGTCTCCTCCGGCTGATGCAACGACGACTTGATAACTCATGATGTACTGCGCCGGGTCGGTGCTGCCGTTGTACTTGGGGTATGCCCCCGCTCGAAAGTTAGCCGGCCAAGGCGTCACTTGTAGGTGTGGCGCCAGGGGACTTCGCTCGTCGAGGTAGTTAACCCCTTGGAATGGCGTGCCGTGCTGGGAGACGTAGTCGTGCTGGGGGAAACGCGGGTTCTCCGGCTGCGCCCGGTGTTGCAGGGGTGGCTCATGCTGCCGGCCGAGGTGGCCTTCGCGCGTGTCCTCCGGTTGAGTGCGCTGTTGGAGGGGTGGCTCTTGCTGTAGACCGAGGTGGCCTTCGCGCTGCATCAGCGCGATCTCGCGCTCGAGGTCTTGGGCTTTCTGCTCCTCGTCGCGTATCATTTGCCGCACTTTGGCTAATGCGGACACACGCTGGCGCTTGGCCTCCAGTATCTCTTTCTGCCTCTGGAGATTGCGGTTCCTGAGGCGCAGGGCGCGCAGCTGCAGCTGTTCTTCTGTTGAGACGCCGAGGACCTCGCCGTCCTCGGTGAGGTCCGCGCCTTCCAGTGGGGCGAAGCCTGGGGGCGGCTGTGACTGTCCTTCGGTTCCGCAGGTGCGGAAGGTGTCGTCTTCGCCGGTGTGGGGAACATTGTCTTCAGTGGGCTCTTGGTGGGTGGATTGGGTGAGGACGAGGGCCTTGCCCTTTCTTGCGGCCAGCAGTGCTGCCTTCGCAGCCTCGTCAGCCTTGGGGTTAGCTCTCTTGGGTGCCATCGCGGGTGGTTTTGTCGTAGCACGAACGGTGGGTGCCAAATGTTGGAACTTGCTCTCAGCAGCAAGAAGGCCAACAAGGGTGAACGGTGGTGACTACAGGGTTACGTGCACGGGGGCAATAGCTCTGTTGATCTAGCCTCTCACGGGCACTGTGCGGGGGTATTTATAGGTATCTGAGTGCCCAGCGTCTTGTGTTAAGGACGTATGTGCCCTCAGACACCTATTTTATCCCCAGAATATTCCCATAAAGCAGGGTTACAGACCGTAATTACAAGTATTCCTTTACAAGTTAGGCCCGTAATACAGAGGCGGTCACGCGGGGCCCGTTACAATGGGCCAGATCGCACGTGGGCCTTGGGACTGAACGAGGACGCGCCGTGGTAGGACGTCGCCGCAGGCCTTCGTCAAAGTGCCGAGTCCTGCGAAGGGTGTCCCTGCCCGCTTTGTCTCTGTCGGACCAGCGGCTGCAGCGAAGGCCTCGAGCGAAGGGTGGCGTCTTTGCCTTCGCCCCAACATACTCCTCTCGACTTAGAGAGGCGAGGAGTATAGTAGTGGCTTGAGAGTTGAAGTGTTGGATTTGTTCGACCTCCTCCGAATCATAATCCTTATCCCCTTTCTTTGGTACCAACGCTCCATACTCAACAATATCCCATATGCTTTTGTGGAGTGAGGTTAGGTGATGCCTCATTTTATCACTCCACATATAATAATCTTCTCCTTCAAACATCGGTGGTTTGCCTAATGGGACGGAAAGAAATAAAGTGCGTTTTGAAATACGAGGATAGCAAAGGGGCATCTTACTATACTTCTTGCGCTCATGGCGCTTAGAAGTGACGGATGCCGATTTCGAGCCGGAGGTGGACGGTGACGAAGAGTCGGTCTCGTAGTAGACCACCTTCTTCATCATCTTCTTCTTGTCACCCTTCCTTTGGGACTTTATAGAGGAAGAGGATTCCTCCTTGTGCTTGTGGGCGGACTCCCTTGAATGTGTTCTCCCCGAGCTTGCGGACTTGTTGTCGGTCCTGATCTCCCTCATGGCGGATGCTCCCGACATCACTTTGAGCGGTTAGGCTCTAATGAAGTACCAGGATTTGATACCAATTGAAAGTCGCCTAGAGGGGGGTGAATATGCAAATCTGAATTTTATAAAGTTTAAGCACAACTACAAGCCGGGGTTAGCGTTAGAAATATAATCAGGTTCGAAAGAGAGGGCGAAAACAAATCACAAGTGAATAAGAGCGGATGACACGTTGATTTGTTTTACCGAGGTTTGGTTCTTGCAAACCTACTCCCCGTTGAGGTGGTCACAAAGACCGGGTCTCTTTCAACCCTTTCCCTCTCTCAAACGGTCACCTAGACCGAGTGAGCTTCTCTTCTCAATCAAACGGGACACTAAGTCCCCACAAGGACCACCACAAAATTGGTGTCTCCTGCTTTGATTACAATGATCTTGGGAACAAGAAATGGGGAAGAAGAAAGCCAACCAAGCAACAAGAACAACAAAAGAACACAAGCCGATCTTCTCACAAGTCCTAAGAACTAGTGTTGAATTGGGGACATTGATTTGATCGGAGGCTTTGATTTGTGTCTTGGAGTGTTGTGTATTGCTCTTGTATTGAATGAAGAGTAGTGAATGCTTGGATGCCTTGAAGAGTGGTGGTTGGGGGTATTTATAGCCCCAACCACCAAAATGGCTGTTGGGGAACTCTGCTGTCGAAGGGCGCACCGGACAGTCCAGTGCGCCACCGGACACTGTCTGGTGCGCCAGCCACGTCACCCAACCTTTAGAGTTCGACCGTTGGAGCTTCTGACATGTGGGCCACCGGATAGTCCGGTGGTGCACCGGACAGTCACTGTTCACTGTCCGGTGCGCCTTCTGCGCCTGCTCTGACTCTGTGCGCGCAGTCACGCACTGTTCACTGTTCCTGTAGCTGTTGCAGACGACCGTTGGCGCAGGTAGCCATTGCTCCGCTTGGCACACCGGACAGTCCGGTGAATTATAGCGAAGTGGCTCCCAGAATTCACGAAGGTGGCTAGTTTGGAGTTGATCTCCCTGGTGCACTGAACACTGTCTGGTGGCACACCGGACAGTCCGGTGCGCCAGACCAGGGCAGCCTTCAGTTGTCTTTTGCTCTTTTTATTTGAATCCTTTCTTGGACTTTTTATTGGTTTGTGTTGAACCTTTGGCACCTGTAGAACTTATAATCTAGAGCAAACTAGTTAGTCCAATTGTTTGTGTTGGTCAATTCAACCACCAAAATCATTTAGGAAAAGGTGTAAGCCTATTTCCCTTTCACAGACCAAGGCAGTTCAGGCAATTGGTCAGACCTTGGCAGCGATGCAGCAAGCTCAGCGACAGCAACCACCACCTCATCCTCCAGTGCAAGTCCAGATGCCTCAAGTGCCCAGAGACAAGCGGGCAGAGTTCATGAGGAGCCATCCCCCAATCTTTGCCCACTCTGCTGACCCCATGGATGTGGAAGATTGGCTGCGTATCGTGGAGCGTGAGTTGCACACTGCCCAGTGCAACGACCGCGAGAAGCTGTTGTATGGCCCCCGACAGCTGAGGGGAGCAGCACTGTCTTGGTGGGAGTCCTACCTCGCCACCCATGCCAACCCTGAAGCCATTACCTGGGAGGAGTTCAGGGACAACTTCTGTCACTACCATGTGCCCGAGGGACTGATGATAGTGAGGAAGGAGGAGTTTCTCGCCCTAAAGCAAGGTCCCCTGTCTGTTAGTGAGTACAGGGATAAGTTTCTGCAGCTGTCGCGTTACGCCCCAGAAGACGTCAACACAGATGCCAAGCGGCAGTACCGCTTTTTGAGAGGATTGGTTGATCCCCTCCATTATCAGTTGATGAACCACACTTTCCCCACCTTCCAGCATTTGATAGACAGAGCAATCATGACTGAAAGGAAGCATTGGGAGATGGAGGATAGGAAGCGCAAGATTGGTGGACCTCAAGCCGGGAGTAGCAGTCATCCCCGCTACTCAGGCAACCCACCTCAGCAATTCAAGCAAGGTCACCAGCACCAGCATCAGCGTCAGAACCAGGCAGCTCGTCTTCCTGCCCCAGCAACCAACTAGAATGGCCAAGCAGCCCCGGCACAAGTAGGAGGTCGTGTATGCTTCTACTGTAGAGAACATAATCACTGGGAGAAGAATTGTCCAAAGAAAGCAGCCCAGCAACCGCCAGCAGTCAATGCCCCAGCAAGACAAGGAGCACCACAGCAAGCGCTAGGAGTCCGTGGTCAGGCCTACAACCGTGGAAAGGTGAACCACCTAGAGGCCGAAGCAATCCAGGATGCTCAGGACGTGGCGGCAGGTATGTTTCCAGTCGAATCCTACCCAGCAAAAGTATTATTTGATACTGGTGCCACACATTCTTTTGTTTCTGCATCTTGGGTAGAATCACATAACATCCCCATAGAACCAATGATCCCACCTTTGAGAGTTAATTCAGTTGGGGGAAAAGTTCAGTCCGATAGGATTTGTCTGAATCTAAGGATTGAAATAAGGGGGATAGCCTTCCCTGCTAGCCTAGTAGTCATGGGAACTCAAGGGTTAGATGTCATCCTAGGGATGAATTGGCTACACAGAAATCAAGCCACTGTCAATTATGACAAGAGAACAGTTAAGTTGGTGTCCCCATCCGGAAAGGAGGTAGTAAACAAGCTGTACTTACCTGAACTAGAAGAAGGAGCTTGTCACCATTTATTAGTAGACGATAAGGAGTCCAATCCGATTGAAACAATTAGGATTGTGTCAGAATTCCCTGATGTATTCCCTGAGGAGTTACCAGGTATGCCACCTGAAAGGAAAGTTGAATTTGCCATAGAACTTATACCAGTCACCACTCCTATTTCCAAGAGAGCTTATCGAGTGTCCGGACCAGAGTTGGTGGAACTCAAGAAGCAAATTGATGAGTTGTTAGAGGAAGGCTACATCAGACCAAGTACCTCGCCATGGGCAGCCCCAGTGTTATTTGTGGAGAAGAAAGATGGCACGAAGAGGATGTGCATCGATTATAGAGCCTTGAATGAAGTCACTGTCAAGAATAAGTACCCTCTGCCCAGAATTGAAGATTTATTTGATCAGTTGAGAGGAGCTAGTGTGTTTTCAAAGATAGATCTGAGGTCAGGTTACCATCAGCTCAGAATCCGACCTGCAGATATACCGAAGACAGCATTCATCACCAAGTATGGGCTATATGAGTTCATGGTTATGTCATTCGGATTGACGAATGCGCCAGCGTACTTCATGTATCTGATGAACAGTGTGTTCATGGACTACCTTGATAAGTTTGTAGTGGTGTTCATTGATGATATTCTTGTATATTCCCAGAATGAGCAAGGGCATGAGGAACATCTGAGGAAAGTACTTCAGAGGCTACGAGATTGTCAGCTGTATGGCAAGCTTAGCAAGTGTGAGTTCTGGATCAGCGAAGTTCTATTCTTGGGTCATAATATAAACCGAGATGGACTAGTTGTGGATCCAAAGAAGGTAGCAGCGATTCTGGACTGGAAAGCACCGAAAGATGTCCGAGGAATCAAGAGTTTCATTGGAATGGACGGTTATTATCGGCATTTTATTGAAGGTTTCTCCAAGATTGCCAGACCAATGACAGCCTTGCTAGCAAAGAAGGTTGAGTTCAAGTGGAACCCAGCGTGCCAAGAATCATTCGAGATGTTGAAGCAGAAGTTAACAACAGCTCCAGTGTTGGTTCTGCCAGATGTTCACAAGCCATTCTCAGTGTATTGCGATGCTTCGTACACCATACTGGGATGTGTGTTGATGTAGGAAGGGAGAGTAGTGACATACTCATCCCGACAGTTGAAGATTCATGAGAAGAACTATCCTACTCATGATTTGGAGCTAGCAGCAGTGGTTCATGCATTGAAGACCTGGAGACATTATCTTTATGGGTAGAAGTGTGATATCTACACGGACCACAAGATTCTCAAGTACATATTCACTTAGTCAGAGTTAAACATGAGACAACGAAGATGGCTAGAGTTGATCAAAGATTATGAGCTGGAGATTCATTGTCACCCAGGTAAAGCAAATGTGGTTGCAGATGCTCTTAGCAGGAAGAGTCAAGTCAATATGTTGGCCGCTCACCCGATGCCATATTAGCTAGCAAAGGAATTCAACAGATTGAGTCTCAGATTTCTGAACAACACCCAAGGAGTGACAATTGAGCTAGAGCCCACTCTAGAGCAAGACATCAGGAAAGGTCAGAAGGATGATGAGAAAATTAAAGAGATCCGGCAGCTGATCATAGATGGGAAAGGTAAGGATTTCCGTGAAGATGCAGAAGGAGTGGTATGGTTCAAAGATAGACTGTGTGTTCCCGACATCACCTCGATTCGAGAACTGATTCTCAAGGAAGCTCATGAGACAACATACTCTATACACCCGGGTAGTGAGAAAATATACCAAGACTTGAAGAGGAGATTCTGGTGGTATGGTATGAAAAGAGAGATAGCAGAGTATGTGGCTAGAGCGACAGTTGTCAGAGGATCAAGGCAGAGCATCAGAGACCCGCAGGTTTGTTGCAACCGTTGCAGATTCCTCAGTGGAAATGGGATGAGATCGGAATGGACTTTATAGTCAGTTTGCCCTGCACTCGTACTGGTTATGACTCCATCTGGGTAGTAGTGGACCGTTTGACAAAGGCAGCCCATTTCATACCAGTCAAGACCACCTACAACAGTGCAGTGTTGGCCAAACTATACATGTCTCGAATTGTGTGCTTGCATGGTATTCCGAAGAAGATAGTATCAGATAGAGGCACCCAGTTCACCTCTCATTTTTGGCAGCACTTGCATGAAGCTTTGGGCACACACTTGAAGTTCAGCTCAGCTTATCACCCACAGACAGATGGTCAAACAGAGAGAACAAACTAGATTCTTGAAGATATGTTGAGAGCTTGTGCTCTGCAAAACCAGTTAGGTTGGGACAAGAGATTACCATGTGTAGAATTCTCTTACAACAACAGCTACCAAGCGAGTTTCAAGATGTCACCATTTGAAGCGCTCTATGGGAGGAATTGTAGAACTCCATTGCATTGGGATCAACCTGGTGAAAGACAGGTGTTCGGACCAGATATTCTGCTTGAAGCCGAAGAGAACATCAGAATGGTCCGGGAGAATTTGAAGACAGCACAGTCCAGACAACGAAGCTATGCTGACATTAGAAGAAGAGAGCTCAGTTTTGAAGTGGGAGACTATGTCTATTTGAAGGTGTCACCCATCAGAGGAACCAAAAGGTTTGGAGTCAAAGGCAAGTTGGCACCTCGCTATATCGGCCCGTATCAGATTCAAGCAAGACGTGGAGAAGTGGCTTATCAACTCAGCTTACCAGAGAATCTGTCAGCTGTACACGATGTGTTCCATGTGTCTCAATTGAAGAAATGTTTGAGAGTGCTAGAGGACCAGTTGCCAGCAGAGGATCTTGAAGTTCAAGAGGATCTGACTTATATTGAGAAGCCAACTCAAATTCTGGAGATAGCAGATCGGGTTACTCGGAGAAGTACCATCAGAATATGCAAAGTCAAATGGGGTCACCACTCAAAAGAAGAAGCAACCTGGGAAAGAGAAGATGATTTGAAAGCCAAGTACCCTAAGCTCTTTTCTAGCCAGCCCTGAATCTGAAAGGCGAGATTCTTTTAAGGGGGATAGGTCTGTAACACCCTGATTTTGGGGGTATAAAATTTCTTTCTAATTATCACCCAAAATCATGTGTTACCCTTCCTTTTCTCACTCTAGGCTTTCTCTCTCTAGATTCTTTCTACCTTTGTCCTTTTGATTAGAAATAGCATAAACTAGTGGAGGTTAATTATTTATTTTTGTCAAAACCTTATGAGTTATGACATGTTGCATCATGCTCAGCTTAAAATATTCTTTGGAGTGTTGCACATGTTTGAATTTATTTGAATTTGAAACCTACTTTGAATTTGGATTTGAAAACCCTATAGAAAAAGAAATGGAAAAGGAATTAGAAAATCCACGGAAAAAGAAAAAGCCATTTCGGCCCAAACCAGCCCACCAGGCCCAGTCCCGCGCGCGCTTGCCGCCCGTGACAGGTGGACCCCGCCTGTCGGCGCCAGTCTCTCACGCGCGCCCTCTTTCTCTCGCTCACTACCCAGTGGGGCCGATCTGCCGGCGCCAGTTACTTCACCTGCTCGCTCTCCCTCTCTCTCTCTGTCTCGCGGGCCCGATTCACCAGCGCCGAGCCGTTGCCCCCGCGCATCCCCTTTACTCTCTCTGCGCCGTGGACCCTCCCTGTCAGATCCGCCTTCCTCACGACCGCCGTGGACCAGCGCGTGCGCACTCGCGCATGTCGCCAGGTTTCTCGGCCACGACGCCCGCCCACGCGCCCAACTCCCTTTTTAGAGCCCCACTAGTGCCCCGCACTCGCCCCTCGCCTCATTTCGCACACCCTCGCCCTCTCTCGCGCTCTGCCCACGCCGCCGCCGGAGACTCGCGCCCGTGTTCCCGGCCATCCTGCTCGCCGGAGACCGCCCCAAGCCTCCCCGAGCTCCGCCCCGAGGTGAGACACCCGTCCCTGTGCCCAATTTCCCTTATTGCGCCATGTGTTCGTCCAATTTCGCCTTGGCCGGTGCTCGACCGCGGCAGTCCGCCGCCCTCGCGTGGTGACCGGACGATTTAGCCCGGTCTAGTTCCCCCCGCGTTAGTCCCTAAGGTGCATCTGCCTCTGCTGAAGCCAGCCCAGGCCTTAGCACGCTTTAAGTCCCCTCCCCGTGGCCGAAATCGCTCACCGGAGTTTCTCCGTCCCACCCGAGACCTTCTCACCGCCATTCTCCCCTCTCTGCCCGTGGATTCGTGGCCTCTTCCCCGCCATTGAGTTCACCTTGGCACCCTCCACCTCTGTGCCCAACTCCAGCGACCCCAGAGCCACCCTAGCTCGCGCCCGCCTCAACGCCGGCGACCTCACCGCCAAGGTGAGGAGCGGCGCCGCCCGCAGCCGTCTATTTCCCCGGTCTGATCCCCTCCGTCCGATTCAGATCGAACGGCCCGGACCGCGGGATACCGCTTCGCGCACGCGCGCCTGACACGCCCTGGCCCGCCTGTCGGTGCCATTCGCAGCCGCTCGGACCCCCCTCGGACCCGCTCGGACCCGTTCGGACCCCCTCGAACCCCTCCCCGTTGGATCTTGATCGAATGACTCAGACCCCCTCGGACCCTTGTAGCCGCCTGTCAGCGCCCTAGTCCTCTGGCGCTGGACCCGCTCGGTCAGTGCGCTCTCCCCCTCTATCGCTGACACCCCCTGTCCCGCCTGTCAGCGCTCGCTCGCCCCCGAGCGTGCGCCCTCGCCCGCAGATCTAATCTTGGCTGTCGGTTTCTGATCCAACCGTTAGATTCACCTGATACCCCTTCGCGTGGCTGTTTTGCTTAAGAGACCCTCAGTTTATTGGAAATCAACCCGCTGTCCCTGGTTTTCGCACGCAGACCCCTGTAATCTTGCAGATTTAGCCCTAGACTTTTAAATAATCACAGAATTAACCCTGATTTCATATTTTGAACTCCCAAACTTGTTTATTTCATATCTTTTTCCTATGAACTCCAAATTTGGTGATTCAAATTGCAAAATGTTCATAGAATTATTCTCTATTTAAATAAAATAGGTTCACTCACTATCTACGCACTCTAATTTTTTAGAATTGAATATGAACTGATGTAGATGTAGTTTTATTTATTTAATAAAATAAATAAAAGGAGAACCTTAGAGATTCAAACTTGTTTAAACTTGTGAGATTAGTAATATGTATTACATAAGTTCATCCTTGTTCTAAATTTTAGGTCACCATACAATAAGTTGATATATGATTTTGTACTTGTAAATAACACTTAGGAGAAATAATAATCTATTCTCAAATAAAGTTAATGTGTGCCATAGTTTATGTTATACTTTGAATTCACTATCCTCTATGTAGTATTATGTCTTTTTAATATGTGTTCCAATGTTTGTACATATTTGGTGTGATGTTCATTTGTACTTTCCAAATGTATTGAATGTATGCTCGCTTTATTTAGACAACGAGCAGTCCGAGGTTCCTAAGTGTGTTGTTGGAGACCTCCCTGAGCAGCAACCTGGTGAAGACAAGTGTCCTCTGGCCCATTATGTCCTACATACTTTATGATTCACTATCTCGCATTACTTTATGAAACCTAAGGATTGACTAGTTTGTATTCACTTATCCTTGTTTACCTTTTTTGGGTTATCATGGTTAGCACGTTGCTATTGCCTTAACTTAATCAATGAACATGATGTGAACATTCATGATACGATACTGCTATCCTGAATTTGTGGATGATGTTGGTGTTACCTTAGGGGACTCAGGCCTTTTTCCTGAGTACCTCTCCGTAAGGACCTGTTCGTGGAGTGACCACCCGGGATAACAGTGCAACCATAAGGGTGGAACGGGACGCCCTTAGCTGATTAATTAGATGAACCTGGGGGTGTAGTTAGCTTTGTCAGAGGTCCATCAATGGGGGTCGGGGCATAGTGCTCGCTCTGCCAAGGTTGGGGTGCAGAGGTTCATTAGATTTGCTTTTTGTTAGTCACCCACCTTGGGGAGGTGTACTGTGTTTGTACGACTAGCGAAACCTAACGAGCAGCTATGCACCAGGGGAGTCTTGTAAAGGCTACATAGTGAAACCTTGCCGACTCACCTTGGTAGTGTTTGAGGGTTTGATCGACCCGAGGCATAAAGGGATCACGACTTGTGGGTAAAGTGTACAACCTCTGCAGAGTGTTAAAAACTGGTATATCAGCCGAGCTCACGGTTAAGATCAGCCTTGGGATCCTCTTCGATTAGAAGAACAATGGTTATTTTTATGATGATGATTAACAATGGTGATTATAATTCTGATCTTTGGTATTTCCTCTTGAAGGGAGTGCCTCTGGGTAATAACTGAGTTATTACTAAAATTTGGCTCTACTTATAATAATAAAACTTGACCAACTAAAAGCAACTGCTTAACCTTAACTCCACATACAGCTAGTCCACTTTAGCCAAACGGGACATTTGCTGTGTACGTTGAAGTGTACTCACTCTTACTTTACAAACCACCCCACCCCAGGTTGTCCCCATTGCTCTCAGTGCTCAGGAGGTGATGCTCGCAACATGGATGACTTTGAGGAGTTTCAGGACAACGACGAGTTCTAATTCTTTCTTAGTGGCAAACCCCCAGTCAGCTGCCTGTGTAGGATTAGCATCTACGTTTCGTATTTCTGCACTTTGATAATTATGTTGCACAATGGTTATGTAATAGACTATGTGGATGTCTTGGACATCTTGATGTAATAAAGTACCTTTCCGCTATTTACTTCAAGCATTGTGTGATGATGTCCAATTATGTAATCGCTGTGTACGTGAGTTCTGATCCTGGCACATACATGGTTCGCATTCGGTTTGCCTTCCAAAACCGGGTGTGACACGCGCGGAGGGAGGAGGCGGAAGTTTCCTCGTGGCGGGTGGTCGATCCGTCGCGCGGATAGCGCACGGTGGGCTGCCTCCACATTTAGGTTCTCTGGCAGATACTCTAAACTTTAGGGGATGCTTTAGAGGACGTTGTTGGAGCCGTAGGGGACCTGACGGCCCCCTACATTTAGCGGACATGAGCCTTTAGCTGCTCTTGTTGGAGCCAGCCTTATGTTTGTAACTGTCAGATTTTACGTCTACAATAAAACTATCCCTAATTCTCGCGGGGCTGTTAATTGGACCGATATCAGGTTTTTTTATCAATTATGCTACACAATGTAAGTATTTATGAGACATTGTATAAGAATTTATGCTCTGCGTCTCATCTCATCCATTTTTTTCCGCGCATGTTGTGGAAACAAAAAATTCATCTAAAATTTGCGAGCATGTAATGGAAACTCCCACGATCTACAATAACTTTTGGATCTGCATAAAAATAGAAACTGCATACATGTGGTTCCCATAATTTTCGGATCTACCATAAAAGTAGGATCTTGAATACAACGCAGCAGAGTTATCAACCTCTCTCATATTGGCTCGGTATTTACGCTCATAATTGCGGGTTTTTACACTCAGAAATGAAGGTTTTATACTCGAACATGCAGATGCATCCACTAGTGAATTGTATTTTACGTAGTGTACCACATTGCATAAAATAACTACACTGTGCAACATAATTAGTATCATTTTATATCATAAACTAGTTGCAACTAGTCTAGCTGCATGATTGTTAGAGTGATCCTATATTTATGGAGGAAATAAAGTATTTAAATAAGATTTTTTGTTTCCATGCATGTCAATCCATTTCCTGCATCGCACATTCCTGTCATCCTAAATTTTTGCGCATGGAGCTGGAAACAGATTTTTACGCAGTGTACTGTACTACATAAATACCTACACCGTGTAGCATAATTCGTATCAGTATATATCATAAACTTGTTCTAATGAGCCTAGTTGCATGTTTGTTGAAATGATCGTATATTTATGGAGCCATCCAATTTTTGCACGGAAACAAAAATGTCATCCAAAGTTTGCGCTCATGCAATGAAAAATCCCACAATCTGCCATAATTATTGGATCTACCATAAAAATAGGATCTGCATGCATATGGTTGCGGGTGTGCACGGGTCTAGTGGTTGGACGAGGTTTTTATTCCATCTCTATGAACTATTTATGCTATTTTTGTGAACTATTTACACTATTTGTGCAAAAAATAGAACCACAATTTATGGTGTGTGTCCCACGCGGGGGTTAGGATGTTAGACCGGGGGTTTGACTGACGCACGTGGGGGAGGTTTGACCTAGTGCACACAGACGTGGGGTATAAGTTGGGCGCGATGGTATGGTCCAACTAAATTGCAGGGTGGTCGGCCAGGGCTTCCAATATATATATATATATATATATATATATATATATATATATATATATATATATATATATATATATATATATATATATATATATATATATATATATATATATATATATATATATATATATACCAACGCTTGGATGATGTCCCGAGAATGCCCGGTGAGGACACAACGACAGTCTAGGTGTTTTCATGGCATGGGGGCATTCTAGTTCCCCTCCTCTCACGTCGGTGATGACAGCTCCCTCAATATCACGACGTGCTTGAAAAGGTGGGTGCGCGGTGATCCAAGGGAAGTTGTGCCTGAGTGTGTGTACTCAAGCGCCACATCCCTCAAATCATCGCGCACCCACCTTTTCAAGCATGACGTGAGATTGAGGGAGTTGTCATCGCTGGCGTGGGAGGAGGGGGAACTTGAATGCTGCCATGCCATCCAAACACCTAGATTGTCGTTGTGTCCTCATCGGGCATTCTGGGGACATCTTCCGAGCATTGGAGATCTACGTGAGGCATCCACGTGCGTGGACATACACACACACACACACTCAAGCGCCACATCCCTCAGATCACCATGCACCCACCTTTTCAAGCACGCTGTGAGATTAAGGGAGCCGTCATCGCCGGCGTGAGAGGAGGGGGAACTCGAATGCCGCCACGCCATCCAAACACCTAGACTATCGTTGTGTCCTCACCGGGCATTCTAGGGACATCGTTCGAGCGTTGGGGATCTACGTGAGGCATCCACACACATGGACATGATCTGGTAGTCGCGTAATTTCTTGTTGGAATTTCTCCACCAGTGCCCCTATCACCTTCTTTGCCAATGAGAGTCCCATAGAGTCCTAGCCTTCATCTTCTATTTTGCATTGTAACCGATTTACCTCAAATTGTTTTACCTCATATCCGACAATCGATCGTGTGGGGAATCGTGGTCGTAGTCCCGCACTGAGAAGGGAGTGGTGCTCCTTCGCATACATTTTGCACCGAGTAGCGCTGTGTTTTGACACATAGGGCCTCGGTTGGCCCTACTCCGGTGTTCTGCCACCGTGGGTGCGCACCCCGCCGTTCGGTGGGCACCGCTACTAAGTGAAAGTCGACTAGAGGGGGGTGAATAGGCGTAATCTGAAATTTACAACTTAAAACACAAACTACAAGCCGGGGTTAGCGTTAGAACTTAAATTGAGTCTGGGAGAGAGGGGAAAACAAATCAACCAAGAAATAAAGCGGATGAACACGGTGATTTGTTTTACCGAGGTTCGGTTCTAAAGAACCTAGTCCCCGTTGAGGTGGTCACAAAGACCGGGTCTCTTTCAACCGTTTCCCTCTCTCATACGGTCACTTAGACCGAGTGAGCCTTCTTCCTTAATCTCACGGGTCACTTAGACCCCGCAAGGACCACCACACAGTTGGTGTCTCTTGCCTTGCTTACAAAACACTTGAGAGTAAGAATTGAAAAGAAAAAGAAGGCCAAGCCAAGCAAACAAAAGCAACAAAGAAACACAAGAGATCCTCTCACAGGTCCTAATGCACTAGAGTTGATTTGGGGACTTTGAGTGGATCGATTGCTTTGATTGTGTCTTGGAGTAAAGTCTATTGCCCTTGTATTGAATGCAATATTCAAAATGCTTGGATTCTTGGTGTCGTGGTGGTTGGGTGGTATTTATAGCCCCTAACCACCAAATGGCTGTTGGGGAAGGCTGCTGTCGATGGGCGCACCGGACAGTCCGGTGCGCCACCGGACACTGTCCGGTGCGCCGTCACGTCACCCAACCATTAGGGTTCTGACTCCGTCGACCGTGTCCTCTTGTGGCACCGGACAGTCCGGTGCCACACCGGACACTGTCTGGTGCGCCTCTGACTTCTGCTCTGACTTCTGGCACGCACTGTTCACGCGTTAGAGTCGGCCGTTGCGCGAGTTAGCCGTTGCTTTGCTAGTGCACTGGACAGTCCGGTGCCACACCGGACAGTCCGGTGAATTATAGCGGAGGGCGCCTGGAAAAACCCGAGAGTGGCTGGTTTGAGCTGTTTGGTCCTGGCACACCGGACAGTCCGGTGCACCGTTCCTCAGCACACTCTGGTTTCTTTTTCTCTTTTGTATTTGATCCCTAACTTGAATATTTATTGGTTTGTGTTGAACCTTTATGCACCTGTAGAACATGTATTCTAGAGCAAACTAGTTAGTCCATATATTTGTGTTGGGCATTCAACCACCAAAATTAATTGTGAGAAAAGGTTAACCCTATTTCCCTTTCACTAAGGAAGGCAAGGCAATAGTCATAGATTATCGGATAAACGAGCGTGATTAGATCCATAGTTTGTGAAGGGGTATTTTGAATCTAGGGTGTTGATCTAGAAATCAAGGGTCGAGAGTAAAATACAGCGTCGCCGGTTCTAGGCCTTAGATCGTTAATCCAATGGCTATCAATGCGTACTGGTTTGTTTTGGCTATGATCTAATCCTAGCCACTAGAATTAGATCGGATGGCTCACATTCACTAACACCACTTTGATGTGATACTTTGCAAAAGAGCCCTCATGTTTCATCTGATTCAACCCGCCGTCTACCTAGTTCAAAGAAATAACAGTTGGGTCCTCGATTATTTGCAAAACAACCCCTGGTATTTGCGATCAGGTCCCTAGTAGGTGTTTATAGTATAAAATTAATATAAAAATCAACCTAAAACTTGTGAAATTCATATCTAGCACACGATAACTCTGATTTAGTCCATTCCAATTGTGTTAGCTTCATAATAAAATTATATATGCAATAACAATATTATTTGTATCATATCACATACTTTTATAATTAGATATTTGTTTAACCTATGTTTAGTTGATTAATCTTGATAAACAAAGTTAATCCATCTATAGTTATAAGGTGACTAAAATATAAACCTTTAATCAAGTTATAAGTTATATTGAAATGGATTAGTTATCATATGATTTATGTTGATCAACATAGAATATACTTTTACTGTTTAATCACCTAAAACTTCAGAAAACCATATCTTATCAACCAAAATTCCGATTTTAGTGGTTCTCGAACCTATGATCTCGTAGCGATGTGTAGAATACTAATGTGTGGTTTGTTTCCATATTTGGTGTAATGTTACCATATCTATTATTTTCTTATTTTTATGTATTGCTATGAGTAGAAGCGAGGTCATAAGGGACCTGAAGCCGAACTTGAAGAAGTACCTAGAATCGCAAGTAAAAGGCAAGTTGTGTCCTTGATCACCTTTTTGACCTAATAATGTTCCTGTTTCTGGTAAGCACCATTATATGCTTAGGTTAACTTGTTTGGACCTAATAGGTTACCTAATTTTGTTTACCTCATACCTTGCATACAAATGAATTATAGGGTAGTCTTGCTATTGCTCTACCTGGTTTTTGGGTTAATGGTATATATGATTCATGCTCATGTTCCATTATGATTTATTATTATTGTCTTATATATGTACATGTTAAGATCATTTTATTATTTGGAATATGGAGCAACTACCCGAGACAACAGTGCAACCACAAGGACTATATGGCTCTGGACTTTGCCAATTAATTAGGAAAAATAGTGTGGGATAATCTTAGGTGTTGCTGCGAAGTATAGTGTTGGTATTAATTACTGCGATGGGGTTATAGATTGTAGAAAAAGGTCCATGCTTCCTTCGTCCGGAAAAAGTAGCGGATTTTTCTCATGCTAGTGGAACTTTGTAAAGACCTCATAGTGCCCTTATAAAACTGCATCTCGGTAGTGTGGTATTAAGCTTGGCCAGCATATGCGTGTTTGGGTGCAATGTTTTCTGAACTTTTATGCAACTTGTGGGTAAAGATTTGCCACCACTGCGGAGTGTAAAACTGATATATCAGCCATGCTAATGGTCATGAGCAGCTCGAACCCTCACATAATTAATTTATAGAATTAAAACTTAACCTGCTATGCATTGCACTGTGGGATTTATTAGTAATTGTGATCATTTATTAAACTTGGTTGGTATATACTTATACTTAGTATTGCTAATAAATTTTTGACCGACTTGTTTAAAAGCAATGCTCACGCTTAACTATTTTCCTTGGTAAGCCTTACACTACACATGTGCCCCCATCGTAAGTGAACTCATGCACATTATTCCCCACACTAGCTAGCGATGAACATATGTGAGCTCACCCTTGCTATAATCACCAGGTAAAGAACATGTATCGCTAAAGGAGCATGGAGGATGCTACGATGGGTTCGGAGAGGTCTATGCCATCGTCTTCCAGTGAACTATTGTTGTGAAGGATCGTTGTCGTCATATGATGTATTTTACTTCGCCATTTTTGTATACAACTTCTATTATATAATAAATATATAACATTGATTTCTCTACTATGAGTCATCATATGTGTGAGACTTGATCGAAGCACACATTTAAGATGCACCCAAGTTTGCCCTTAAATTCGTGTGTGACACGCTGATTCTAAGATATAGGTGTATTAAAAGCTTTAACACAAAATCCCTACAAACACTGATCTTATAAAAGAATAAGTGCATTTTGATCCATCAGAATTAAAAATTAAAATTCTTAGCTAAAGTTAGTATTTGTTAATCTAAAACATACCTACTAATGAATCTATTAAATATTGTAAATGTTTACTATTATTTACTTTAGGTAGTCCAGAATTTATAATAGATGCAAATACTTTGTATATACCTTAAACTCATTATCTAACCATTTATTAGCATGTGTATGTGGATTTAAACAACCTTCTATTATAAATTACCTATCTAAGAATACTTACTACGTTCCAAACTATAAGGAGTTTTAACTTTTTAGAATTCACACCTTTCTTATGTTCAATTAGATGTATGTTATGTCTAGATACATAGTGACATCAATATATTTAAAATGATCAAAACATATTTTAATTAGAAGAGAGCTAGGGAGTAGCAGCTATTAGTTACTAATCAGCTAATTTTTAGCACTGATAGATGCAAAAAGGCCCTAAAGAGCAACTTACTCCCGCATCCCTTTAACCCTAAATAGCTTCCTCCATCACATATTTTGTGGAACAAGTTAGCTTTGATTTGGTGCTACAAGGCCGCGTTTGTTTCATGTTGGTCACTTGCTTTTGATTACTTCATGGTAACAAAAACAAGGAAAAACAAGTGATATTGTAATATCTTGGCCCACTGGATTGTGTGATATCCTGGCCCAAGGCTTAATAGGATTGATAGAATACTAATACCAACAAGATACATCTTCTTTTTTGGAAGCCTACCTCGAAAGAACCTCTAGAATAAGCGTGCTTGGCCTAGAGCAATCTTGGGATGGGTGACCAACCGGGGAAGTCTTCTTGGGTACACATGAGTGAGGATAAAGTATTCATAAAAGACTCGTGTTGGTTTGTGGGGACAGTCTATAATCCTAGAGGTCTACCAGGAGTAAGTACTACCGGTCTGGGAGTGGACATGGTGTTATAGAAGGTAAGAAGGAGAAATACATATGAACCAATAGTGTATGACAATGTAATTAAAAACGAAGCATGTTACTCATCTCATGTGCCTTAGCACTCTATGTTCCATCTTTCTTCATATATAATAAATATACAAGCGTACCTTTGGCTTCACACGCAAGACAGCTCGACAGCTCGAAGGTACTTCGAAGGCTAAGGGAATCGAAGCTTAGGGCCCTCCAAAAGGTACTTTATGCATGAAACTGTTGACCTATTTATAAGGGAGCGGTACAACTTCGTATGAAATTACATATATGCACACAAAGTTTACACACATAGTTTACAAATATTGCAAGGGCATCGTTGTCTTTTTCTTTTTCTTTCTTGCTACTCAAATCTTCAACGGTTTCCCTTTCCCTTGCTTCGAGTGCGAAGATTTCCTGATGCCGAGGGTGGTGGCTTCGGTGCACACCTTCGTTAGGTGCATGTTCAAATCGAAAACCATTACAGGTTGCTCCGGCCGAAGGCCGGCTTCGTCTGTCCTTCATGTAGCACCTGAAACATGCTTTCTCTAGTCAAAGATAAGGTGATTTGAGAATCTTCGGCAAAGTAGGTCTCAACATATTTCGCTTGCTAAAATTTAGCACTACACTTTTTGCTAAAGTTTAGCTCGTGTAAAACCAAACAAGCTGACTAAAAGTTTTGTGCTAAAATTTAGCACTCATTAGCACTTTAACCTGACCAAAGATGCTAAATTGTGCTAAAAGTGGTCCACACACCGCAATTTCCCTGCCCCATTGAATGCCTCTTCTCTCCTCCCCTATCGACCGGCCGGTTCTTGTGCTGCGACAAGTTTCGGCATTAATTAGGGGTATTGTGATAAAGTTTTGCAAGGTGCTAATCTTTAGTACTATAAAAACAAGTAAGCCCCTAGATCTGTGCATGAAATTATATAGCCAGGCGAATATTTTAGCTTTGTTTGGCACTTTGGATCTCCAAATCAATCCAACGCCCCCCGGCAGAGTAGATATTGCATACTGGGTGAATGTAGGAGGCCTGGGCCGGGCCACGATGCATTATAAACCTGCTCCGCATACGTATATAGATATATAATAATGTTTTCTACGTGCGAACCACATGACGTGTCTGTGGAAAGTTGCACACCACACAGTTGGCTTGGCATTATTAATATATAATAAACTATATACAGTGCATTCAAAGATTAATTATCCAGGCCGGCCCTTACACCAAATTATTGCTACACGTATGTGTATGTGTTTCACGTGGCAAGGACCCGTACGTGAGCACTGTACGTATGCATGGGTTGAATATAATAAACGATACGCACATCATCATGTTTGTTTGAATATATGTGCTCGACGACGACCTCTAGAGCCCTGGACATGCAGGTCAGTGTCGATATAAGAATTTGTCTAATTCTGGGCTGGCGGCAATTGAGCGCGTACGTACATACGTGGCCGATCGATTATTTGAATAGCATATCTACACAACAAACATGCATGGGCGAACCTTATCTTTTACTGGTGTTGGTGCGCTACGCTACAGTTAATCGTGTCTTATTATCAATCCTTTAGGTCGACGATCTCTTTCTGTCATATTGATAGATTGTATATATTGGTACGGTATTGATACAAAAGTCATTAATGTCAAGTCATATGATTACGTGATACATTTCTTATTAGTATTCATATATTGTAGCCACAGATCGCGATAAGCGATAGTGACGATGATCAAGAAAAAAACAAAATATAAGGTCTTGTCAACCACGTCCATGTCTCTTGAAGCAGGACTCTAGATTTTCCATTTGCACAGGTAATTTCGTTCTTAGAAAGGACACGATTGTGACGAGGGAAATACCTAACTATCTTAGTGGTCCAGAGATTCTCGTGAGACTTAAGGATTTAAAAATCGGTTTAAAGGTTTTAGAACCGAGCATAATTAGACTCACAAATGTGGTCTACGAAAATTGCTGTTGAGCACCAAAATGAGTAGCCGGTCGTCCGGACGGTCCACGCGCGCAGAACTTGTTAGGGTTCCGAGTTTCTTGCTACAGTTGTTGGCTAGATTAGCGGAATTAGCTCGGGAAATCTGTTTGTAACGGGTTCAGCCCCCCTCCTCTATAAATATAGAGGAATACAGACGATTAAGCATCAACAATCGAATCAATAATCAATTTATCTCACATTTATTTCTTGTACATTTAGGAGTAGTTCTAGACTAGTTCTATTTTAGCCTTCCAATCTCCAGATTCTACGCTTCTCTTCGACTCTACGTCGATTAGAGGAGTCTAGGTCGGCCTGCCGAGCCTAGACAACACCTAGGATCTCTCCTCCCCGACGGGGTCCCTCCCGGGAGCGAGATCCAGGCGCCGCCGGCGACCGTCACCGCCCATGCGCACGCGTGGACCGTCCGGTCCGTCAGGCAGGAAACCCTAGCCCTGCCCCAGGTCGCGGACCGTCTGCCCCTGGCCGCGGGCCGTCCGCGCTTGTGCAGAGAGCACCGCCGCCAGTTCTCACGCAGTGATTGGCGCCATAAAGGCACCAACAACTGCCTTATGAGAAAGCCTTGATTCGAATACATAACATTGATGTGATGCACCAAGAACAAAATATGGCTGAAAGCATTATCAGCACTTACCTGAATATCACTGATAAAACAAAATACAACCCTAAGGATAGAAAAGACTTGGCCTTAATTTTTAGTCGACTAACTCTGGAGCTAGGAGAGAACGAGAAGAAGTCACGTGCTCCTTTCAGTCTTAAACCTAAAAGGAAGAAACAATTGATGAAATGGTTGAAAAACTTAAAGTTCTCAGATGGTTACGTCGCGGGCTTTAGAAGGTCTGTGAATTCTGAAGATAGGCAAGTTTTACGGGTTGAAGAGACATGACTACCACATAATAATGGAAATACTCCTTCATGTTATGTTCTGTGGTTTTGTAAAAGATGATGTGTGGAAAGCGTTAGCGGAGCTATGCTACTTTTATAGACATCTTTGTGCTAAAGAAATAAAGAAAGAGATGATGGAGAAGCTTGAGCAACAAATACCGGTTTTGGTATGCAAACTTGAAAAAAATATTTCCTCTGGGTTTCTTTAATCCGATGCAACATCTACTTGTTCACCTACCATACGAAGCTAAGGTAGGTGGTCTTGTCCAGTATAGATGGATGTATCACATAGAAAGGACACTAAAGAAGCTACGTGCGATGGTTGGTAATAAGAGACGAGTTGAACGGTGCATCGCTAAAGAATTCAAATACAAAGAGATAGCATCGTTCACGGGCATGTACTTTGTAGAGGAACACAATGTCAACGCACCTGCGTTACGGTATCATGTCGACGAGCCCCCTATCAGTGATCTTAAATTTTTCAACGGAGGGGCAAAACTGTAGGACCCAACACAACATAATGTTTCACCAATGACGAATGGAAGACTGATTTACTCTACATGTATAACAACATGGAAAAAGATGAATCAGTTTTTCCTGTAAGTGCAAACTTAATTTTTAGTCATGATCTCTATCCTTGTTTTTCTTATCCTAATAGGTTTGTTTCCTTGTACTATCAGTGAATTTGATACTCAAAATTGGATGTCTGGTCGTGAACGTGATCAAATTCGTCGAGAAGGAAAAGATGGGGGCCTAATTTCTTGTTTTGGTTTCGAGATTATGTAGATATAAATGACAATATACACTCGAACCTTTGACAATTGTCCTTATGAGCAGTAACTATCATACGTTATTGTCGGTATGGTGTCATTGGTTTCCGTTTCCATTCTACAAGGTTCGAAGATGCTCATCCTCTTGCAACCACAACCAATTCCAGAGTTGTAACAAGGGCTATCGATAATGAAGGGAAGGTGACTAATTATTATGGAGTCATTAATGATATACTCGATGACAAGTTTTTTTGGAGATAAACAACTCAAAGTGGTGTTCTTCGATTGTGATTGGTTTACTCCCAATACAACGCGAGAAAACCAACATGGCATGGTAGAAGTCAAATACAACGATCGATTACAAGGCCACGACACTATAATCCTTGCCAACCAATGCGAGCCGGTGTATTATATGACATATTTGTCTCAGAAAAAGAGTTTGGTTGATTGGAGGGTAGTGTACAAAGTTAATCCTCGTGAACGAATATATGCTCCTAGTGAAGCTAGATATGTTGAAAGTCAAATCAAGAAGGAAGTGGGTATGAACTTGTTTTACTAATTTCGTTATCTCGTGGTTGATTGTATGATAACACTGTTTTTTGCAGAAACGGTACAAGTTGACGGAAGATGGGTCATATGATCTGAACGCTCGTTACATGTTTGAGTATAACGCGAACGATGTCATTGCAGATGCAATGTACTATGCACGACTTTAGGCTATAAAGGCATGGTATGTCACACCCGGTTTTAGAAGGCAAACCGAATGCGAACCATGTACGTGCCAGGATCAGCAATTCACGTACACAGCAGTTACATAACATGGACATCATCACATAGTGCTCAAATAGTATTAAAAAGGGAAATAATAGTCGATTACATCATATGTCTGAGACATCCACATAGTCTTTACAATAATCAAAATGTGAAATCGAAACATAGGTAAATGCGGCCTTCACAGGCAGCCGACTGGGGGTTTGCCGCTAACCCACGCCTAGAACTCGTCGTAGTCTTGGAACTCCTTGAAGTCTCCTTCCACAGCTTCATCTTCGCGCTGAGCAGTGGTTGCAATGCGGACAACCTGGGGAAGGGGGGGTTTGGTGTGTAGAGCAAGGGTGAGTACACATCAACATACTCAGCAAGTGTCCTGTTTGGCTGTAGTGGACTAGCTTTATGTGGGGGTAAGTCAAGCAGTTGCTTTTAGTTGGTCAAATTATTATTACTAGTAGAGAAAGCCAAGTTTTAGAATTAACTCACATTATTAACCCAGATGTATCCTTTCCAAACGGAAAGAATACCACTTACCATTACCAGAGTCAATACCAAAACCATCAATCTCGTTGCCACCTGAACATCTCTGATCAAGTTCCACTAATCACTGGAGCTCCCTTGGCCGCTCATAACCGCGAGCACGGCTAATATATCAGTTTTTCTAACACTCTGCAGAGGTTGTACACTTTACCCATGAGCCGTGATTCCCTTTTTGCCTCGGGTTGTACGGACCCTTGAACACTCCCAAGGTGAGTAGGCAAGGTCTCACTACGTAGCCTTTACAAAGATTCCCTGGGGCTGTAGCCGCCCATTAGGTTTCCTAAATGTACCGCACTCCTCCCCAAGAGGGCGAACCCAAGCTTGGCAGAACGAGCCGCATACACCGAGCCCCATTAACGGCACGACGGCTAAGCGAACTACACCCCTGATCCTCTAATTATTCAGCTAAGGGCACCCCATTCCACCCTCATGGTTGCACTGTTTTCCCGGGCGGTCATCCAACGAACAGGTCCTTACGAAGAGGCACTCGAGAAACCGCTCGAACCCCCTTGAAGGCCACAAGTATAACATCATAATAAGAAAAGGGAAAATGGCGTATCATTGATAAATCTCATCATGTTCATTGATTAGAGTTGAGCAATAGCATAAAGCTAAACAATAATAATTCAACCCAGATAGGTAAACAAGGACATGGATAACAAAAGCTAGTCAATCCTTAGGTATAAATGTGTAATGCGGGAGGTGAATTAAAGTATGTATATGACAAAGATAGGTCAAGGGACACTTGCCTCCACCAACCGACTGCTGCTCAGGGGCTTCTCCTGCGAGTTCTTCGGGCTCCTCAACCAGATCGTTCTCTATGCGAGCGCAAACATACATACATCCATCCATTCGAATTAGGAAACAAACAGTACACCATACAAGAGAATAGATAGATTAAATATGCATAGAGTATGACATACGATATTGCATTTGCCATGGCTAGAAAGAGAAGAAGGAAGGTTTCGCAGTGGTTAAATCTATAGTCGAAGCGTATTACGGGTAGATGCATAACTAGCCATTACGTGCTCTAGTTCCACTTAGTTCCAATAACAAGGATTAGTCACATGCACTAATAGAATCATAACTGTTTTTAGTTGATCAATATTAAATAAGGTAGATGATTAACTACATGAACTAATTAACGTAACCGCTATTACGATTGACAGTCATTATACTCATGCTAAGTGAAAGAATGGACTTAACTACTCCATATCATGTAGTTATACTAATCAATATTTAATATAGGTGTAAAGATAGTCATCATCTAAGCATAATTAATTCCACTCTTAGTTAATGTGTCGCTTCTTGATACAGTTCAATTAGTACTAGCACTTTTAAATGGTGAAGAGCATCGTCGCGCGACAATTTGCGCACAAAGGGTAAATGACAGAGCGTGACATTTAAACGTTGCACGGACGAGCGAGCGAACGAGCGAGTTGCTAGCCGCGCGCTACGTCGTGCTGGGGCTCTGGCCGTGAACCGTGATGCACGCTACGGGCAGCCACGCCGGGGCCGAGCTGCGTGCACGGATGAACAGGCCGCGCGAGCGAGCGAACGAGGCCACGGACCGCTGCTGCGCACTCGAGCGAGTCGCTGCTGCGAACACGCCGCGGATGGGCTGCCACGCGAGTAGGCCGCCGAGCCGGGTGGGGCGGCACACCGCGCCGAAGCCGCGGCAGGGCCACGGTCGCGCGCCAGCAGCCAGGGCGGGCCTGCGCGGGACGCCGGGGATCGCGCCGGACACCACGGCCGAACTCCGGCCGCCATGGCCGAGCCGCGCCGGGGTCACGGGCGGACGCACCGGGATCACGCCACGACGGGAGCGCGCTGTCGTGCCAAGGCCGGACGCAGGCCGAGCCGGGGGCGGGCGAGCCGCACCGCCGCGCCAAGCCGCACCGGGCCGAGGACGGGACGAGACGAGTCGGGACGGGCGCGCGCCGAGGGCGAGTCGGGGCCACCGCGAACCACGCGGGGCGGGCGCCACGGCCGCGCGCCGGCGTGCCGAGCCGCGCCGCACCGGGCCGCGCCATGGCCGCGACACGGGCCGCGCCGGGTCACGAGAGCAGAGGGAAGGGGAGAAGGGGCTGGGGAAGGAAGAAGGGGAGTCGGAGGTCACCACGAAAGGGCGGTGGCGGCGCGGGCGGATGGCGTCGGGGTGGGTCTGAACGGCGACAAGGCGGAGGGGGAGAGAGAGTCGTGCGCTAGGGGGTAGAGGGGAGGAGAGAGAGAAAGGGGGAGGCGGTTTGGGGGGGCTGACGGGTGGGGCCCACCCGGGATGGCGGCGGCAGCGGTTGCGCCCACGCGCGCGATGCGCGCGCAGGACGCGGGGAGGGGGCGGTTGGGCCGCCGCGCGCCGATTCGGCACAAGGCGGGGGGAGGCGAGGTGGGCCGCGATGCGGGGCCGGCCCAAGGGAGAGAGGGGGGCTCGGCTGGGCTGAGGGGGGGAGGGGGCGCGGCCGAGTTGGGCCTCGGGATGCCGGCCCAAGAGGGGGGAAGGGGAATTCCTTTTTTATTTATTTCCCTAATTTCCCACCTTAATCTATTATCAAATGCATTCTTTCACACATCCACTCGACAAACAAAATAAATGCATGGACCGGCATGGTGCAGCAAACAAAATAAAGTATTTTAGGGTTTTGCTTTACACGAGATCTCAAGCCGAGTCACGCTAAAACTTTGGAAAAGGTCAAGGCTTAGCAAGGGGAAAAGGGAAAAGGAAAGGGTAACGCCCAAATTTGGCGAGTGAAGAAAAGGAAAAATTCAACTCCAAAATTCGAGGCGTTACATGGTACTGGACAAGTAATGATGATCGTCCGATGTCGAACACCAAGGTGGAGTGGTCATCAATTTACCTTACGGAGGAGCAATATCTTGAGGTAAACAAGTTGTTGCATCTTAGAACGTTTTTTTGTTGATTCTTGTTTTGGGTACATGTTAATGCTTCTATTTGCTTGATTGAAAACATTTCATATAGGTGTCTGTGCCATGGGTGGCCACCCGATCGGAGGGTTATCATGCCTTGTGCAGGTGGTGGGCTTCCCCTAAGTTTCGTGCCATTTCCGAAAGGAATAGGGGAAACCATGGTACTGAGTCGTTCCACAACTACGACGGCGATGGACATGTGCGCTTAGCTAAGCGAATGTTATGTCAAAGTATGTTGTAACTTCAAATTACATAGAAATGTGTCATTCTAACTTGTATGTACAGGAAGTCAAAACTGGTCGTACGCCCATGGATCTGGAAGCATATATGCAAGGGCATAGGGATTCTGATCCTCAGAATCCTGATGTTTTATGCACTCAGATAACCACCGATTATCTAGTGAGTTTTTGGTACTTTAGTATGTGTTTGTGCATCAATTTTATGGTGCACTTATATTTGGTATGTTTGCCTCCAGGCTTCATTTGGGCAGGAGATGGTTTCGCGCCATGGGCAGTACTATGACTAGAGGAGCCAGCCAATTGACCGTCAGGAAGCATATGCTAGCTCAGGAGGACAATCCCATGGACGGTAATAGTATTTCATTTGGATTTCAAAGTTATGCTCATATAAGTCCATGGTTTAGTCTACTAAGTCCATGGTTTACTATACTAAGTCCATGGTTCACTCTTGTAGGTTTGGTATTTTTTATTCTACGATTGATTCTACGGAGCTGAGAGGTCATGGACAACAATCCACATCCTCGCCTTCACACACATCTCATTCTCGATCATTCACCCAAGAAATAGAGATTGCAGTGTTGCGTCAGCAGGCAGATTATCATCAATCAATTTTGAGGCAACAGAAGGAGTACCAGAGGCAGCAAGTTGAGTACCAGAAGAAGAAGGACAAGTATTATTTGAACCTCCTGGCCAAGAATCAATATCTACTCTTGGTAAGTTAAAGTAACATTTTGTTCGTAACAACTAAAAACACATGATGTGTACCTTATTTTCTCAACAATTTCTTGGATCTAATTTATAGCAAGTGGCATAACAAGCGGGCGTCCCAATGCCAACATATGGGATGCCGTCTCCGAACTTTGCACTGTCGCGCGCCAATGTTGTCGCCTCCACCTCCGCCACAATTCCCTGTGGTATGTACATATATGCGTGTGTGCAATGTTCATATATGCCCTTATGTGTTAAAATGAAGAACTTAGTGGTTACTATTTCATGTGCGTGTGTTATAGGGATTTAAAACACCTCCCGCTTCATTTGCCACAAATGGAGATGCGTCTGGTCAAGACGACGCCTCGACTTCTTGAGTGAACAATATTTTCAACACCCAGAGTCTAGCTGGAGGAAGTGGCTACAACTCCAACCAACCAGGTGACGGATATGTGTGACAATTGTTGAACCGTGCTTGATTTGGAAATATATCAATGTTGATGTCAAAGACTATGTGAATGTCGAACTATGACGATATTATGTGAATGTTGAACTATGAAGATACTATGTGTGACGTATGTTGGAACTATATGTTGATGTCAAAGATTTGTTGCAATGTGTTTGTGAATGTGAGTTGATGTTTGAGAATGTGAATGTGAATTGATGTTTGTGAATGTAATTGTGAATGTCAATGTGAATGTGTGGTTGTATATGAAATATGTGTATATATGAAATCTATGTTTTTGTAAATGTCATAAATGGATAAAAAAAGTAGGGTTTTTTTGCCCCTACTGGATAGTCTTATGTCCGACGACTTTATGTCACACCCGGTTCCAGGGGCAGAACCGAGTGCATACCATATGTGTGCCAAGATCCATTTCCACACATATGTTGACGTCACAAGTGTAATATATCAAAAGACAATGCAATAAAGGCGTAAAGAGAGTAGAGTACTTTATTACATCATCTGAATCATTGTATCTTTAACAAGTATCAACATCAAAGTAGGGTGGAATTAAATAACATGGGTAATCTCCCACAGGAAGATGACCAGCGCATCGTTAGACTTAAAACTCATCATCGTCATCAGCGAAGTCTCCAGCATCACCCTCTGATCAAAATATTAGCAAGGCTGAGCTCACTTATGGTCGGGGCTCAGCAAGTGAGGGAAATTAATGCAAGTTTAACAATGTGAGGCTAAGGTTGAGCAGTAAGCATTTTAGTTGGTCAATATTTTATTAACAACACCTGTCTTACTAATAAGTGTGTATCCCAAGTATTCCCATTAAACAAAGGTATAAGAGTATATCAAAAACATTTAAGTGAAACCACTTAAGCAAACCATTGGTAGATCATCTGATCTCGATTTATTGTCCATCTTTAAGTTCGATTATCATGTGAGGGTCCAGGCTTCTCTTAACCGTGAGCACGGCTGACATATCAGTTTTACACTCTGCAGAGGTGGCGCATCATCACCCATGAGTCGCGATTCCCTTCTAGCCTAGGTTGATCAGACCCGTATTCACTTCCGAGGTGAATGGTTAGGGTCTCACTACGATGCTTTTCCCTAGAGTCCTCAATATGCAAATGCTGGAAATGGTCAAACTGCATAGAGCAAATCTAACGTAACCAACTTATAGTCCAGACTGCAGGGTAAAGCTTTGGGAACTATGCCCGTATCCAATATGCCTGAGTCAAAATATAAGTGCTTGCCAGATGCCCCCGTTCCGGTCGACCACGAGCAGCACCCATAAGAATTCCCTAGTTATTTAGCCAAGGACTTCCCTTACCACCCTCATGGTAGCACTGTTTTCCTGGGTGGTCACTCCATGTTCCAATTAATATGCAATAATTTTATTTAACCATCGGGTTAACATCATCATACCAATTTCATTTCCAGAACATTAATATCAAATAATGAGTGACATCAAATAAATAAGTTGAGTGGTAGCACAAATTTGCAAAGCAGAGTATTTTCCCAGGGTAATCAAGGAATACAGTTGGTAAATCTAGGAAATCCTTAATTAGGTAAATCCCATCAAATTATGCAGTATATCCAAAAAGTAAACATTATTATATTCATTAATTGGGTACAAATAGAATATGCAAAGGGAGAATCCACTTGCCTTGCTCGAATGTGTCCTGCGGGTCGTCCTCGAACGTGTTAGGCTCGTCTAACTCACAGTCCACTTTTAGCATCGATTTGCGTATCACACATATAAAAGAATACGTACGCCAAATAAATAAACATACACCGGTACATGGGTAATCATTCACCATTACATTCACATTCATACATCACACTTATCACACTCATAAATACATCCTAAAGCGTAAATACTTATTAATTCATTATGACTATTAATGCGAGTCATTATTGATGAAATTATGAGTAGGTGCTATAATAATAGTTTTAACTAGTATTAATACGTATTAACATCCTTTATGAAAATAAATGCTAATTATTACTAATAAATAAACTAATATATTTTATTCCTTTTATCTGTAACTAGAATTTATGCGTATAGCTAAAAATGGTTTATTCATGATTCTTCTAACATTAATATTTTAAATCTAAAAATAAATATAACTCACTAATTGGACTTTTATAACATAAATAGGGTTATTTTGATATAAACAAGTATTTATTAATTCTAAAAAGTTAAGTGCTATACTTATGAACATCTTTAATTTGGCTAATAAAAACCTATTTTCATTACGACCAGTGGTATTCTTTTAGTTTTTCTCCTTTCTTTCTAGAAGAAAGTATCACTAAAAATAATCGAAGATAAATCATCTATTAATTTATAATATTTATATTGCCATGAATTCTATACCATTTACTAATTCCATGTTAAGAAAAGCTTCTATCATCTATTAAAATGAACTTGTGATTGTAATCTTCCAAATAATTTCTAAAATTCCTTGTGAACAAAATTAACTATAAAATTACCTATCTAGTGTTTTTATCACCAACATGTGTCTACTAATTTTCGTCATACTTCTCTCTAATCCATCATTCTAAAAGTCCTCGTAAACAAATACATGAATAATCATGGTGCACTACTTATTGCATATACATCTACCAAAAATCCATAGCGCACATAAGCATTAATTCCGATTCACAACATGCTCATATTACAACACAATAATTATAGAATTCACAAACTGAATAAAAAAGAGTTCAAAAATACATAAATTAATTTGGGTCGTCTTCAACCTCGTGACGAACGACGGCTTGGGCGTGCGTCTAGGCGAAGGCTCAGTACGACGGGTGCGTAGCTCCGGCGAGTTCCACGGGCTCCAGCGACGGCGGCAATGGCTCAAACGGCGAGGAGCTTGAGGGAGAGAATGGGGCGAGCTCGGGTAGGGAGGAGGGAGAGAGAGGAGCTCGACATATTTATGACGAGATAGGGGAGAAGGAAGAGGCGGCCGGGGGAGGTCAATGGGCGTCGGCGGGTTCTTCATGGATGCCATTGATGCGTCGGTTTCAAAGGAGAGTAATGGGGAAGGGAGAATGGATGCTTTGATGTTCCTTATTGAAGAGGAAGACGAATGGACGCGGGTGCACGGGGCAGGCACGCGGTCAGGCTCTTGGCGCGGGCGGCATCCTTGGCGCGGCGCGGTCCTGGGCGCGCGCTTGGAGTGGTCCTGGTTGCGGCCGGGCGTCGGGCTCGCAGGCTTGGGGCGCGACGCTCGGCAGTCGGGGTCGCAGGGCTCGTCTGTCCTGGGCGCGTCGGGCGTCTCCTGGCGGCGTGGGTTGGGGAAGCAGAGAGGCAGGGAGAGGAACGGGAGGGCGCGGGTGAGAGAGAGGGGGGTCGGGGGGCCCGCTTGCAAGAGAGGGAAGGGGAGGCAGTAAACAGGATGGTGGTGGCGGCTGGCTTAGGAGCCAGGGGCGCGGCGGCTGGGAGCCAGGGAAGCAGGGGAGGCGGCTGGACACTACATGGGCCCCTAGTGGGCTTTTAGGGTTAAGGTTTAGATTAGGGTTTTTATTTTTCTTTTTTTATTTAATTTCTAAGTTCAAAATATATTTTTAAATAACCCTAAAATTCATAATAATTATACCAAAATTATTTATAAATAAAATATTTATTTTTAGGACAAATAATTATTATATTATTTATTCGGATTTCCATTTAAGAAGAAATGCTATCAAATATCCAAAAATCAATCATGCAAAATAAAAAATTATTCCGAATGCAAATAAATAATGAACACTTAAATAAAACTTTATTACCCTAATTACCATTAATAACTAAATACAATATTTTTAGTTGATGGTTTTTATAGTGTTACACTTTACTAAGCCATCGGACATAATAATGAATTAAGTCCAAGGGCTCCTAGTGGCCGTCGGACATAAGCATGTCTTATGTCCGACGGCTTAACGACTGTCGCGTGTTGGACATAACGCATGTGGGACCAACTAGCGACTGTTATAACTGTTAACTGTGGTAAATACCAATGGCCCTTTACAGCTGTTGGACATAGCTTATTTCCGACGGCGACCGTCGGAAATAATGCTATTTCCGACCCGTTACGACCGAGGGACAGCTACCATCGGATATAAGTCGGTGGCCATCAGATATAAGTTACGTTCGATGGTTTAGATTTTATTTCCAGTGGCTTTGGCCGTTGAAAATTTTATCCTTTACTATAGTGTTGGCTAGCGTGCAATATTAATTTCGTTATGAAAGGGAAATGTACCCTTGGGACATTTCGATAAGATTTTGGTGATTAAGTGCTCCACACAAATGCTTTGAGTAATATTTGTGCCAAAGACTTAAGAAGTGCAAATCAAGAGTAAAGGTATGTTTCTAAGACTTAGTACATTGTTTTGGAGACTACTATATTGTGTCTAAGTGCTAGAAACAGGAAAAGACCAATTTGGAAAAGACTTGGCTGAGCAGCCAAGACTCTGTGCAGTCTGGGTGCACCGGACTGTCCGGTGGTGCACCAGACAGTGTCCGGTGCGCCAGGCTGGCTTTGGCGAACTGGATGCTCTCGGGTTTCGTCGGCGGCGTACGGCTATAAATCACCGGACTGTCCGGTGGTGCACCGAACTGTCCGGTGAGCCAACAGTCGGCCGGGCCAACGGTCGGCCGCGTAATCCGCGCGCGACGCGTGGCAGAGCCAATGGTCAAAAGGGGGCACCGGACAGTGTCCGGTGCGCCAACGGCTCTGAATCTCCAACGGTCGACTGCACCAAAATAGGAAAGAAATCCGCACCGGACTGTCCAGTGCGCCAGACGACAGAAGGCAAGAATTGCCTTCCTGGAATGCTCTCAACGGCTCCTAGCTGCCTTGGGGCTATAAAAGGGACCCCTAGGCGCATAGAGGAGAACACCAAGCATTCTCTAAGCATTCCTAAGCACCAAGACTCCAATTCCGCGCATTTGATTCTTTGTGATAGCAACTAGAGCTCCATTTGAGTAGAGAACTCCTCGGGTTGTGTTGTGAGCTCGAGTTGTGACTTGTGTGCGTGTTTGTGCTCTGATTTTGTGTCTTGTGTGCGTTGCTCATCCCAGCCTTACTACCGTGCTTCTTTGTGAACATCAAATTGTAAGGACGAGAGGCTCCAAGTTGTGGAGATTCCTCGCAAGCGGGATATAGTAAAACAAAGCAAAACACCGTGGTATTCAAGTGGGTCTTTGGACCGCTTGAGAGGGGTTGATTGCAACCCTCGTCCGTTGGGACGCCACAACGTGGAGTAGGCAAGTGTTGTACTTGGCCGAACCACGGGATAAACCATTGTGCCTATCTGTGTTGATCTTCTTGTGGTTATCGTGTCTTGCAAGAACTCCTCTCTAGCCACTTGGCTTTATTGTGCTAACTCCTAATCATGTTTTGGTGACATTAAGTTTCAAGTTTTCACAGGATCACCTATTCACCCCCCCCCTCTAGATGCTCTCAATTGGTATCGGAGTCGTTCTCTTCACAAAGGGACTAATCGCCCGAAGAGATGGATCCTAAGGGAAAGGGGATGGTGGTCAACGATAAGGAGAAGGAGACCATTTTCAACGAGCCGAGGGACAACAAAGCTACTGACTCCGGCTCGAGTCAAAAGAAGAAGGAAGGGAAGAAGAAGAGGCGCATCAAGAAGATCGTGTACTACGACGACAGCGACGAGTCCTCTTCTTTCCAAAAGAACAACGACGACAATGACCACGAGAAAAAGAAGACGGTTAACTCTAATTTTTCTTTCGATTATTCTCGTATTCCTCAAAGTACCAATGCTCATTTACTCTCCATTCCACTTGGTAAACCTCCTCACTTTGATGGAGAGGACTACGGATTTTGGAGTCACAAAATGCGTAGTCACTTGTTCTCTCTCCATCCAAGCATATGGGAGATAGTAGAAAGTGGAATGCAATTTGATAGTACTGATAGTCCCATATTTATCAATGAGCAAATTCACAAAAATGCACAAGCTACTACTGTTCTTCTAGCATCATTGTGCAGGGATGAATACCATAAGTTGAGCGGCTTGGATAACGCCAAGCAGATCTGGGACACCCTCAAGATCTCGCATGAGGAGAACGACGTCACCATGCTCACCAAGATGGAGTTGGTGGAAGGCAAACTAGGAAGGTTCGCGATGATCAGGGGAGAGGAGCCAACCCAAACGTACAACCGGCTCAAGACCCTTGTCAACAAAATAAGGAGCTATGGAAGCATGCGATGGACGGACCACGACGTCGTCCGCCTAATGCTAAGGTCCTTCACTGTCCTTGATCCACATCTTGTAAACAATATTCGTGAGAATCCTAGGTACACCAAGATGACGCCCGAGGAAATACTTGGGAAATTTGTAAGCGGGCGGATGATGATCAAGGAGGCAAGATACGTTGATGATGCGTTGAATGGCCCAATCCACGAGCCTCAAACCCTTGCTCTCAAAGAAATAGGAGAAAGGAAGTGCTACCTAGCAAGGTGGCACAAGTTGAGGCAGCGAGGCTCAATGAGGAAGAGATGGCCCTGATCATCAAGCGTTTCAAGACGGTGCTAAGGGGTCGCAAGGAGCATCCCAACAAGAACAAGACAAAGGGGAAGCGCTCATGCTTCAAATGTGGTAAGATTGGTCATTTTATCGCTAATTGTCCCGATAATGATAGTGACCAGGAACAAGAGAAGAAGAAGGAAAAGAAGAAGGCCTACAAGAAGGCTAAGGGCGAGGCACACCTTGGCAAGGAGTGGGACTCGGATTGTTCGTCATCCGACTCCGACAACGAAGGACTCGCCGCCTCGGCCTTCAACAAATCGTCCCTCTTCCTCAACGAGCATCACACTTGTCTCATGGCAAAGGAGAAGAAGGTAAACACTCGAAAGACTACTTATGCTTCTTCCAGTGATGATGAATCTAGCGATGATGAAATAGATTATGCTAGTTTGTTCAAGGGCTTAGATAGAACTAAGATTGATAAGATTAATGAATTAATCGATGCCTTGAATGATAAGAATAGATTGTTAGAAAAGCAAGAGGATCTTTTGTATGAAGAACATGATAAATTTGTAGAGGCACAAAAATCTCTTGCTCTAGAAGTTAAACGGAATGAAATGCTTTCTTATGAACTATCTACTTGCCATGAGACTATTTCTAGTTTAAAAAGTGTTAATAATGATTTAAATGCTAAACTAGAAGTAGCAAATAGATCTAACTCTTGTGTAGAACATGTTATGATTTGCAATAGGTGTAAAGATCTTAATGTTGATGTTTGTAGTGAACACCTAGTTTCTATTGCAAAGTTAAATGATGAAGTGGATAGTCTTAATGCCCAACTTAAGACTAGCAAAAATGAATTTGATAAACTAAAATTTGCAAGGGATGCCTACACTATTGGTAGACACCCCTCAATTAAGGATGGGCTTGGCTTTAAGAGAGAAGCCAAGAACTTAACAAGTCATAAGGCTCCCATCTCCGCAAAGGAGAAAGGGAAGGCCCCTATGGCTAATAGTGCTCAAAAGAACCATGCCTTCATGTACCATGATAGGAGATATTCTAGGAATATTCATTATGATAGAAGTTACAATGATGTTGTTTCACATGCCATGATTGCTTCAAGTTCTTCTATTATGCATGGTAGAAGTTTGGCTAAGAAAAATGTCATTCATCATGTGCCTAGGAGAAATGTTCATGTACCTAGGAAAATTAATGAACCTTCGACAATTTATCATACTTGCAATGCTTCCTTCGCAATTTGTAGAAAGGATAAGAAGGTGATTGCTAGGAAATTAGGGGCAAAATGCAAGGGAGATAAAACTTGCGTTTGGGTCCCTAAGACCATTGTTACTAACCTTGTAGGACCCAACACGAGTTGGGTACCTAAGACCCAAGCCTAAATTGCCTTGCAGGTTTATGCATCCGGGGGATCAAGCTGGATTATCGATAGCGGATGCACAAACCACATGACGGGGGAGAAGAAGATGTTCACCTCCTACGTCAAGAACAAAGATTCCCAAGACTCAATCATATTCGGTGACGGGAATCAAGGCAAGGTTAAAGGGTTAGGAAAGATTGCTATTTCATCCGAGCACTCCATTTCTAGTGTGTTTTTAGTTGAGTCGCTTGGGTATAATTTGTTGTCCGTTAGTCAATTATGTAATATGGGATATAATTGCTTATTCACAAATGTAGATGTGTCTGTCTTTAGAAGGAGTGATGGTTCATTAGCTTTTAAGGGTGTATTAGACGGCAAACTCTATTTAGTTGATTTTGTAGAAGAGGAGGCCGGTCTAGATGCATGCTTAATTGCTAAGACTAGCATGGGCTGGCTGTGGCATCGCCGTTTAGCACATGTGGGGATGAAGAACCTTCACAAACTTCTAAAGGGAGAACACGTGATAGGTCTAACAAACGTAACCTTCGAAAAAGATAGACCTTGTGCAGCTTGTCAAGCAGGTAAACAGGTGGGAAGCTCTCATCATACCAAAAATGTGATGACCACATCAAGACCTTCGGAGTTGCTTCATATGGACCTCTTCGGACCCGTCGCCTATCTAAGCATAGGAGGAAGTAAGTATGGTCTTGTTATAGTTGATGATTTTTCCCGCTTCACTTGGGTATTCTTTTTGCAGGATAAATCTGAAACCCAAGGGACCCTCAAGCGTTTCCTAAAGAGAGCTCAAAATGAATTTGAGCTCAAGGTGAAGAAGATAAGGAGCGACAACGGGTCCGGGTTCAAGAACCTTCAAGTGGAGGAGTACCTTGAGGAGGAAGGAATCAAGCACGAGTTCTCCGCTCCCTACACACCACAACAAAATGGTGTGGTAGAGAGGAAGAACAGGACGCTCATAGACATGGCAAGGACGATGCTTGGAGAGTTCAAGACGCCCGAGCGGTTTTGGTCGGAAGCCGTGAACACGGCGTGCCACGCCATAAACAGGGTCTACCTTCATCGCCTCCTCAAGAAGACTTCCTACGAACTCATAACCGGTAACAAACCCAATGTTTCATACTTTCCTGTATTTGGGAGTAAATGCTATATTCTAGTGAAGAAAGGTAGAAATTCTAAGTTTGCTCCCAAAGCTGTAGAAGGGTTTTTGTTAGGTTATGACTCAAATACAAAGGCGTATAGGGTCTTCAACAAATCATCGGGTTTGGTTGAAGTCTCTAGCGACGTCGTATTTGATGAGACTAATGGCTCTCCAAGAGAGCAAGTTGTTGATCTTGGTGATATAGATGAAGAAGATATTCCAACGACCGCAATACGCACCATGGCGATTGGAGAAGTGCGGCCACAGGAACAAAAGGAGCAAGATCAACCTTCTTCCTCAACAATGGTGCATCCCCCAACTCAAGACGATGAACAGGTTCATCAAGACGAGGCATGTGATCAAGGGGGAGCACAAGATGATCACGTAATGGAGGAAGAAGCACAACCGGCACCTCCAACTCAAGTTCGAGCGACGATTCAAAGGAATCATCCCGTCGACCAAATTTTGGGTGATATTAGCAAGGGAGTAACTACTCGCTCTAGATTAGTTAATTTTTGTGAGCATTACTCTTTTGACTCTTCTATTGAGCCTTTCAGGGTAGAAGAGGCCTTGCTAGATCCGGACTGGGTGTTGGCCATGCAGGAAGAGCTCAACAACTTCAAGAGAAATGAAGTGTGGACACTGGTGCCTCGTCCCAAGCAAAACGTTGTGGGAACCAAGTGGGTGTTCCGCAACAAACAAGACGAGCACGGGGTGGTGACAAGGAACAAGGCACGACTTGTGGCAAAAGGTTATGCCCAAGTCGCAGGTTTGGACTTTGAGGAGACTTTTGCTCCTGTGGCTAGGCTAGAGTCAATTCGCATATTGTTAGCCTATGCTGCTCACCATTCTTTCAGGTTGTTCCAAATGGATGTGAAGAGCGCTTTCCTCAACGGACCAATCAAGGAGGAGGTGTACGTTGAGCAACCCCCTGGCTTCAAGGATGAATGGTACCCTGACCACGTGTGTAAGATCTCTAAGGCGCTCTATGGACTTAAGCAAGCCCCAAGAGCATGGTATGAATGCCTTAGAGACTTTTTAATTGCTAATGCTTTCGAGGTTGGGAAAGCTGATCCAACTTTATTCACTAAGACTTGTGATGGTGATCTTTTTGTGTGCCAAATTTATGTCGATGACATAATATTTGGTTCTACTATCCAAAAGTCTTGTGAAGAGTTTAGCAGGGTGATGACTCAGAAATTCAAGATGTCCATGATGGGCGAGTTGAACTACTTCCTTGGGTTCCAAGTGAAGCAACTCAAGGATGGCACCTTCATCTCACAAACGAAGTATACACAAGACTTGCTCAAGAGGTTTGGGATGAAGGACGCCAAGCCCGCAAAGACTCCAATGGGAACCGACGGACACGTCAACCTCAACAAAGGAGGTAAGTCCGTTGATCAAAAGGCATACCGGTCTATGATAGGGTCTTTACTTTATTTATGTGCTAGTAGACCAGATATTATGCTTAGTGTATGCATGTGTGCTAGATTTCAATCCGATCCAAGGGAGTGTCACTTAGTGGCCGTGAAGCGAATTCTTAGATATTTAGTCGCTACGCCTTGCTTCGGGATCTGGTATCCAAAGGGGTCTACCTTTGACTTGATTGGATATTCAGACTCCGATTATGCTGGATGTAAGGTCGATAGGAAAAGTACATCGGGGACGTGCCAATTCTTAGGAAGGTCCCTGGTGTCATGGAGCTCTAAGAAACAAACCTCTGTTGCCCTATCCACCGCTGAGGCCGAGTATGTTGCCGCAGGACAGTGTTGCGCGCAACTACTTTGGATGAGGCAAACCCTCAGGGACTTTGGCTACAATCTGAGCAAAGTCCCACTCCTATGTGATAATGAGAGTGCTATCCGCATGGCGGACAATCCTGTTGAACACAGCCGCACAAAGCACATAGACATCCGGCATCACTTTTTGAGAGACCACCAGCAAAAGGGAGATATCCAAGTGTTTTATGTTAGCACCGAGAACCAGCTAGCCGATATCTTTACCAAGCCTCTAGATGAGTCGACCTTTTGCAGGCTGCGTAGTGAGCTAAATGTCTTAGATTTGTGAAACTTGGATTGATTTATAGCATACATGTGTTTTTATGCCTTGATCACATTCTTTAAGCATTTTGTTGATTTATGGTGTTCAAGTTGTACAAACACTCCCCGGACCTCAAAAGTCCATGTGTGAGTGATGCACATATTTAGGGGGAGATGTGTTACAACTTGACCCTTTGAGACTAACCATGTGCTTGAGTTTTCTTAATTTGGTCTCAAAGGAGGATTGAAAGGGAAAAGGTGGACTTGGACCATGCAAGACTTCCACTGCACTCCGATGAAAGAGTAACTAACTCCAAGTTCATCTCCATGCTCTTATTGCCTTTTTAACTCTTAATTGAAGATTTTGGTGAGGCAATGGGGTTCCAGGGCCAAAAATAATCCCGTTTTGGTGCTTGATGCCAAAGGGGGAGAAATTAAGGGCCAAAGCAACAAATGGATCAGCTACCACTGGAGAATTTTGAAAATAGTAGAGTTAGGACTTTTGATTTGTCAAAATTCTAAATGTCTCGTTTTGTCAAAAGTTGATCTCTTGTGGGGAGAATATTTGATTATGGGAAATAGGGGGAGTTTTTGAAATCTTTGATCAATTTCTCTTTGAACAACTCTCTTTATGTCTCAACAAGTGTGTTTGACTTAGAGATAGGAAATTGAGTTTGATTTGCAAAAACAAATCAAGTGGTGGCAAAAGATGATCCAAATATGCCAAATTTGAAACAAAACGAATTCTTGTTTTCATTTGCATTGATGTTGCACTTCTTTTAGTTGTTTTTTTGTTGTGTTGGCATTTATCACCAAAAAGGGGGAGATTGAAAGGGAAATGTACCCTTGGGACATTTCGATAAGATTTTGGTGATTAAGTGCTCCACACAAATGCTTTGAGTAATATTTGTGCCAAAGACTTAAGAAGTGCAAATCAAGAGTAAAGGTATGTTTCTAAGACTTAGTACATTGTTTTGGAGACTAATGTATTGTGTCTAAGTGCTAGAAACAGAAAAAGACCAATTTGGAAAAGACTTGGCTGAGCAGCCAAGACTCTGCGCAGTCTGGGTGCACCGGACAGTGTCCGGTGTGCCAGGCTGGCTCTAGCGAACTGGCTGCTCTCGGGTTTCGTCGGTGGCGTACGGCTATAAATCACCGGACTGTCCGGTGGTGCACCGGACTGTCCGGTGAGCCAACGGTCGGCCGGGCCAACGGTCGGCCGCGTAATCCGCGCGCGACGCGTGGCAGAGCCAACGGTCAGAAGGGGGCACCGGACTGTCCGGTGTGCACCGGACAGTGTCCGGTGCGCCAACGGCTCTGAATCTCCAATGGTCGGCTGCGCGAGAATAGGAAAGAAATCCGCACCGGACAGTGTCCGGTGGTGCACCGGACTGTCCGGTGGTGCACCGGACTGTCCGGTGCGCCACACGACAGAAGGCAAGAATTGCCTTCCTGGAATGCTCTCAACGGCTCCTAGATGCCTTGGGGCTATAAAAGGGACCCCTAGGCGCATGGAGGAGAACACCAAGCATTCTCTAAGCATTCCTAAGCACCAAGACTCCAATTCCGCGCATTTGATTCTTTGTGATAGCAACTAGAGCTCCATTTGAGTAGAGAACTCCTCGGGTTGTGTTGTGAGGTCGAGTTGTGACTTGTGTTCGTGTTTGTGCTCTGATTTTGTGTCTTGTGTGTGTTGCTCATCCCATCCTTACTTCCGTGCTTCTTTGTGAACATCAAATTGTAAGGACGAGAGGCTCCAAGTTGTGGAGATTCCTCGCAAGCGGGATATAGTAAAACAAAGCAAAACACCGTGGTATTCAAGTGGGTCTTTGGACTGCTTGAGAGGGGTTGATTGCAACCCTCGTCCGTTGGGACGCCACAACATGGAGTAGGCAAGTGTTGTACTTGGCCGAACCACGGGATAAACCATTGTGCCTATCTGTGTTGATCTTCTTGTGGTTATCGTGTCTTGCAAGAACTCCTCTCTAGCCACTTGGCTTTATTGTGCTAACTCCTAATCAAGTTTTTGTGACATTAAGTTTCAAGTTTTCACAGGATCACCTATTCACCCCCCTCTAGGTGCTCTCATGTTAGACCTACAGTACATAAGGTCGATCAATTTGAACAACAGATTATACTGCTACAGAGAAGACGAGGGCCAATAATCTATAATCACAACAGCACTGCATATGATTTTTGGCGGTCATTATTATTTTCGGCAGCTAGGGCTCAGCCGGGCCGCCGGCTACTGACAAAGCTGTCAAAAATAAGCTCTTATTTTCGGTGGCTGAGCCCTGGCCGCCAAAAATAAACCTTTTTAAACGGTCGACTTCCTTTCTTCCTCCCTTTCCTCTCGACACCAGCTTTCTCTCTCTCCCAGCCCACCGCCCCCTGCCACGGCAGCTCCCATAGCCTCTGCCTAGGCTACCGTGTCGCTCGCGCACCCGCCCAGGCCGCTCCCATTGCCCGGGCCCGCAATGCCGCCCCTGCCCCGCCGCTCCCGTTGCCCGGCTGCCGTCGAGCCCTCCTCCCACCACCGCTCCACTGTCGAGCCCTTCTCCATCAAAAGTTTAATTTTTCGTATTTTATTTCATATTTTCGGCGGCCGTTATTTAATTTCTGCCTAAATTAGTATATATTTGTAATTGTGTTTTTTTATTAGTGTGTGTGATTAGTATTATTGTTTAGTTCAATTTCATTAATGTAGTAGTGGTATATGTGGTTCAGTAATTAGGGGTATATTGTATTTGTGGCATTACTTTCATATTAATATGTTGTACTATTATATTATTAGTTTTATAAGTACATTATATTGGTATGTAGTACAGTTGCATTATTAGTGGTATGTGGTACTTAGTGTGATTTGATTAATAGCATATTGTTTAGTGGCAGCGAGGTTATGTTGCCGACATTTTCTTTGGGTCCTGCTAGCTTGTGGGTTTAGGACCTATTCTTGCCTATAGATGTAGGACCGATACCCTTGATGAAGTTGAATAATGTTTTTACGATATGGTCCGGTTTAACAGTCTGAAGCATGGCTAAAGATCGTGTATGGATGTACAATGGCTGGAGTAGGAATGGATGTCATTATGATGATTGGGTAGCCAACACAAAAGATTGTGGACCATGAATTATCCTTGTCATTAACCGGCACTGTCAAATGCCCTTGTAGGCGACAAGAAAACAATACATTCCTTAATAAGAATTAGCCTAGATCTTTGTCAGTTTAGATTTATGTCCGGATATTAGGTGTGGGAACATCATGGTGAGGTAGTATCCAACCCGAATGTAGAAGAGGAGGAGAACAATGATTTGGCTGGCGGTGATACGATACATGAGATGCTAGATTTGTCATGTCCAGAGTTAAACCTAAGCTCCGAGGATCCTGCCACACTAGAGGTTTCCAGATTTTTAAACTACTAAAAGACTCTGAAGAGTTGTTGCATGAACATATAGATGTGAGTATACTCGCTTTTGTGACACGACTCATGGACATTAAGTCCAAGTATTTTTTTTCTCGAACAACTGTTACAATGAGATTTTAAAGTGATTTGGAATGTGCTGCCAAAGCCCAATAAGTTGCCTAAAGACATGTACCATTCAAAGACAATTATCAAAGGTCTCGGTATGGATTATGAAAAGATTGATGTGTGCAAAAGTAATTGTATGCTTTTCATGAAGGAGCATGCGGGAGAGAAAAATGTCTGAAATGTGGACAATCTAGATTTGTGGAAGTTGTTAATAATGAGGGTGACAAGGTGATGGCAGATGTTGAACATAAGCAGTTTCGCTACTTGCCACTAACTCCTCGAGTGAAACGGTTGTTTCTGTCTAAAAACTATCATGCACATGCGATGGCACAAAGAAGGCATCCAAGAGAACGATGAGCTAATGGTGCACTCTTCAGATGGGGATGCTTGCAAGGCTCTTGACACATTTGATCCAAACTTTGAAGCTAAACCGAGGAATGTTCAAATTGGCCTCGCGACCGATGGCTTCACACCTTTTGATCAAATGGCATCATCATACTCATGTTGGCCCATCTTTGTTATTCCATACAACCTTCCACCTTCTCTTTGTATAAAGCATGAATTTATATTTCTTTGCTTAATCATACCTGGCCCGGACCATCCTGGAAAGAAACTCAATGTCATGTTAAAACCCTTGATTGAAGAGTTAAAGGAGCTTTGGAAAGGAGTCCAAGCATACGGTGTTTTTAAAAAACAGATATTCAAACTTCGAGTTGCGTATTTGTGGTTGGTGCATGACTTCATGGCGTATGCTATTTTTGTCGGTTGGAGTACACATAATGGATTGGCATGTCCATACTATGGTTCAAATATAGATTGATTCTATCTTGCTCATGGTGGAAAGATCACTTACTTCGATTGTCATCGATGTTGGTTGCCCAGGAAACACCCCTTTAGGAGCGATAAGAAAAACTTTATAAATAACACTGTGGTCACCAATGGACCACCTAAACGTCAGAACGCAGCAGAAATATATGCTCAGCTAAACAACCTTGTCCTAAATGAAAAGGGGGACAAGTACCAAGGATTCGGAGTGGACCACAACTGGACACATAAATGTGGTATGTGGGAGCTCCCTTATATGCCGTTATTGATTCTTGTGCACGACATTAATGTCATGCACCAAGAAAATAATGTTGTTAAAGCCCTCATACACACCTGCATGCATTTTAAAAAAACAAAGGACAATCTGAAAGCTCGAAGAGATCTAGCAATGCTTTGTGACCGACCAACCAAAGTGCTCAATGACAACGGCAAGCCACCATGTGCCTTTTGTCTTACCTCTAAGGATAAGATCGAGGTAATGAGATGGATGAAAAAAATTAAATTTCCCGATGGTTATGTTGCGGGCTTGAAAAGAACTATGAATTTGAAAATGGGAAAACTAATTGGGTTAAAGAGCCATGACTTCCATATATTAATGGAGAGGATTATCCCTATCATGTTTCGTGGTTACATGCCCGACGCAATGTGGCAAGCAATAGCTGAGCTAAGCTATTTCTATAGGCAGATCTATGCTAAAGAAATAAGTAAACATATGATGGAGAAGTTGGATAAAGAAATACCAGTGTTGCTATGCAAGCTAGAAAAATATTCCCATCTAGATTCTTCAATACGATCGAGCATCTACTTATTCACATTCCATATGAGGCAAAGGTTTGTGGACCTGTACAATATAGGTGGATGTATCACAATGAACGTGCACTCAAAAACCTGCGAGCCATGGTTCGAAATAAGGCTAGAGTAGAAGAATGCATCACTAAAGTTTTTTTGCTAAAGGAGGTTTCATACTTCACGAGTGTGTATTTCGTAGAGGAACAAAATGTCTATGCTTCTACGATACGATACAATGTCGATGAGGAACCTCCAATCAGTGATCTCAAAATTTTCCAATGGAGAGGCACAAGTACTAGTATGGGCATGTTCTACCACCATAGCATGGATGAAAGAATGTCTGCATTGCTATACATGTACTCGAATATGGAAGAGATGGAGCTATATTTTATGTAAGTCTTTATTTTGCCCCATAATTTCTTTGCCATGGAGCCATATTTAATTACTTATTTGTCATACAGTAAGTTCGACGAGGAAAATTGGACTTATTCCCATCAGCCTACAAGCAAACAACTAGATACGATGCGACAACTTGGGAGGCAAGGAAGACCTAATTTTGTTGATTGGTTTCGGGATCAAGTAAACTCTTTATATTCCTTACTTTGATGTCATTTAGCCTTTTACGCGAGGTAGTCATTTTAAATCTATATTATTTGAGTGCACAAAGACTCCTAACATGCACGAGGACTTGAGACAACTATCTTATGGGACGGTGACTTGTAGAACCTTTGGTCGATATGATGTGAATGGCTTCCGTTTTCGTTCATACCAATTTGAAAAGTCTTGTCCTCGTGCAACCACACGTAATACTGGAGTTGTGACTAGGGCACTCGATGCACTCGAAAGAGAAACTAATTATTATGGCATCATTCAAAACATCCTAAAGTTTAATTTTGCAAGAAAAAAACTTTAAAATTAGTATTCTTTCTATGTAATTGGTTTGACAGCAATAATGGGATTAGACAAAGTCAATATGGCATAACTGAAGTAAAGCACAAGGAACGACTTCGAGGCCATGATAATTTTATCCTTGCACACCAATGCGAGCAGGTCTACTATATGTCGTACCCAAACCCGAAGTTTAAAGCATGGTGGGTAGTTCACAAGGTGAACCCTAGGGTACATTTACATACTCCTTGCACTACTGGTTATCAATTTGAAGACGACCAGGCCGATGAGGTTTATCAAGAAGAAGAATTGCCAACCACTTTTACAATCGATGAGGGTGTTGCACTCAACTCACTAGTCGGAGACCGTGATGATATCACTGATGATGAGGGTGTTGCATCGAAACGAAAACGAAATCCAAGGAACAAAAAAACCACAATGCGAGCTTTGGATTGAAGAAGACTCCTTGATCGTGATTCTAATGAATTTTCATGTGTAATGCATAATTTACTTTTAGTTGCTTTAAATTATGTGATGTATTATTTGTTTTTATTAACTATATTTAATTTTATGGAGCTAATACCTTTAATGTTTTTCTATTGAACAAGATGAGTGGTAGGAAAACAAAGCACACTGCGATGGTTTCTTATTGCGGCTAACAGGATAGTCCCTGGTGCACATTCCCTTTTCTAAGGGAGTTCTTCTAGCTAGAGCAGACAGTAGGTGTTGCTGAGACACACCCGACCTGAACTGCGTGGTAGACTTATCACTCTACAAAGGAGTACCAATATAAATATTTATGTAATTGATCTTATTTGTCATTCACTTATATATAAATGTGTCTTACATGTCTCTATTTCATGTCCATAGGAAGAGGGGGACGAGGAGGAGGAGGTGCAGCACCACGAGGAAGAGGTTGCAGCCATAGATGCTGGGGTGCGGGGCCATGAGGAGGAGGAGGTCGAGGGCATAGATGTTGAGGCGGATGACGATACCATCGAGGTTCCTGCCTTTCGATGGAGGTGCACTCGGAAGGGCCATTTTGTCCTACCTCCGTCAGCGCCTGCACAATCAGAAGCTCGGGTACTGATCATTCTGGTTGATGATAGGTACTCACGTTTGGGCATTTTTGTTCTTACTTATTTGCATATTTTACTGTGCATTATATATATGACATGATTTTCTTGTTTTTTGTCATGTAGCCAATGGGATGACACGTCTTTCGACGCCCGAGGTCACCATAGACAGGTTAATCAAGTCTTAGGTAACCTATGTCATCTACATAATCCTGGAATTGTGACCGACTCGAAAGGTGTGGTGGTTCCTTGCACTAGCTGGTCGCACTTCGTACTAGCTCCACATGCTACATATGGAACAGCGCAGGGCGCCATCAAGCACGATTTTTGGGTAAGAGTATTGTTTAAAACTAACATTTTATGATTTGTTTCATACTAACTTTATTTTCGATGTTGGACAGAGACGCTATCGTGTGGAACCTGAGGCTCAGGAGCATGCAGACCGAGTTAGAGAAAAATGCGAAGGTGTGCAAGGATGCATTTTCCAATGCTCGTCTACATGTTGTGAACGCATACATGAAGCGCCGAGGTCATTCTATCAACAACTTAGGACAATATTCGGATGTCTACTTGACCGTGGACCAGTACATGGAGGTAAAAATCTAATTTTGCAGCTCATTCAGATGTGAATGTAATTTTGTGCTAACGCTTAAATGCAGGTAACTCTTCCATGGATGGACACCGAACGCAGGCTTACAAGGCTTTTTGTGAGATATGGGCTTCGCCAGAGTAGATTGAGAAGTCAAACATGAATCGACATAGGCAGCGCCATCAGTAGGATGGGGATGATGATGAAATCGTAGTCAACCATACCTATGGGGCTGATGGAATGGTGAGTATGTAGTATTCTATTTTACTTAGAAATGCAATCGGTTTAAACTCATATATTTGTAGGAGGCTCAAACTAGAGTTGTCTTGAGCTCAATCAATGTTTATATGCGAGGGCATAGAGCGAAAAACAGTGAAATCTCCGATGATCTATGTAGTCAAGCGGCCGTTGAGTGTATGGTTAGTAGTTGTTAGGATTAATGTTTCTTACCATATAGCTATACATTACATGTGTGTTGAACCTTTATATTGTATTGCAGAAGACTTACGAGCAGGAGATGGTTATGAAGCATGGATAAGACTATGATTGGCGAGGAGTGCCTACCATCAACGCTGAAGTTGTGTATTCTATTGGAGGAAAGGATCATGAACGGTATAAACTTGTGAATTTTTTTTCAATAATATTGAAACTATGACCGAATAGCTAATTTTCTTGTTTTTCAAAATATTCTATGTTTATCGTTGTGATCGATTCGACGGAGTTGTGGTCTCATAGTGGCTCTTCATCGCAAGCGGGTTGTGGTAGCAGCCTTAGTCGGCGCTCAAGCATGGAGGACGCTATGACTGAGCAGCAAGAAAGATTTCGTGAAGAGCTACGACAATAACAAATGACATTCCTCCAACAATAATCAGAGTACATGGCTATACAACGCACAGGCGCAACAAGCAATGAACGTGTCTTTTTTATTCTCAACACGGTCGTATATTTGTCCTATAACTAATATTTTGTATTTGCAATAGTCTTGGTTTCCAGAGCAGGCACAACAACAACCATTCGTTTTCCCTCAATTTCAGCCGCGGATGCCTCAGTGGGGATTACATGCTCCGCCACCTCCACCTCAGGTGCTTTAATTTTGTTAAGGCTTGTCGTTTGTATTAACCTTTCAAATCTTGACTAAACTTGATTTTGTAGGGATCCGGGGTTATGGGCCACAACACGCCACAACCGGTGATACCAGCACCAAGAGGAGCTTCTGGAGGGGAGGGAGCTACTACATGAGATGTTAGTTTGACAAACAATTCGTTTGAATAATGGTCATATAAACACTGTAGTTATTAATGTCTTCTTTCTTTAGACTCCAAACCAGATAGACGACTTTGTTAATGACTTCTTCACTTCTGGAGCTAGTGGTCACAACTCAAACAACCCTTATATGTGATTATTTGACTCTTGTGATGAATTGTGAGTTTGTGTTATATTGTAATGGACTATGTGTGGTCACAACTCAAATGGCTCCTATTTGTGATGGAATTGTGAGTTTCTATTAGACTATAATGGACTTGTAAGATATTTTGGTGAACTGTGATGTATTTGTGAAGAATTGTGATATTTTGTGTTAAATGTGTGTAATTCTGGAATTGTTGTTTCTGTCATATTATTGTGACTAGTTGAGTGCCCGTGCGTTGCAACGGGAACATATAATGTCACAGTAATTTATGTACAAATATGTGTTATGTTGTTAAGAGAAAAAGTTTCGTAATCTATTTGTGGTTCTAGTGATAAGATGGAGAGCGAGAAAATTCAAGCTACGGAAATACAGAAGATGAAGAACTGGTCGAAGGTTACCACGCTTTCAGTTCTGTGGGCATCAGAGAATCAAATTCAAAATTTGCATATCCATGAACTGTTGTTCAATAATGATCGAAACTTGGAATAGATTGAAGAGAAACCTCATCGCATGGTACAACGGTCTTTACCAAAGCATGTATGAAAGAGGACACCCGAATATTGCGTAGATTACAATGAGGAACCATTTGCTATTTGTTAAGAGATTAGAGAGAGTCAGAGTCCGACGACAAACCAGACCTGCGAACGGGGCTGCCGTGGATGACTCCAGCTTCTTGCAGGCAGAACCGTCTAAGCTCAGGGCATCGATCAGCACAGGCGTGTTCCTTCAGGATGGTGAGACGTAAGTTGTTAGATCAGATCAGATCAGCACAGGTGTGTTCCTACAAGGGGCGGGGGAAGACATAGACACTGAGCTCGCGCGCGGGGTAAGAACCACCTGTCGACTATTTCACCGTTGCCGAGCTGTCCGCTAGTGCCCCTCCCCTAGGAGAAGATATTCCAAGTAGCAAAGGAAGACAAGATCAAGTCACCATAGTCTTGTACCAACAAAGTGTATCAAATAAAGTAAATGCTGGTAGGCCTTCAGTGTTGGTGATGTAGATGATGGCAGTGATGACAGGTGACAACAGGAAGAACAGTATACTACTCAAAAAAGCTGAATATATCTAAACTAATACCAATTAGTTAAGGTGGCTGGATAGAGACATCAACAGCAAAATTCTGATGCATGAAGTCAGTGGCGAATCGTTCCATTTCAGGTGGATCTGTTGGTTATTACAGAGCACTGACCAAACCAGAAAGACAGGTCATTATGTCACAGATTTACAATTTCCTTCGCAGAAGCAAATTCATCCCCTGGTCAGGGGACTCTATGCAGAACACTGAACGCATCGCCTAGCAATTTATTTAACAGCAATATTGAGAAGGAACAAAACGCACAATTAAAAAGGTGAAAAGGGGACCAATATGGCAACTGGCAAAGACGCATATGCATTATTTTTTGGGGGAATGGAATCCTGTCCAGAGAATTAATAATAGATCAACCAAAACTGGAGCATCCCCCTGGCAAATGGTTTGGATCAGTGGAGAAGAATCTCGCCCGATGTCGAGGTATTTCCTCATGTGGCTTCTCAGCGAATCAAACCAAGGGACCAGTCAACGGACCGAGATCTAAGTGGTGGCTCGCGTGCAGGGTTTAAGACCGGTGCGAATCCAACCCAGATCACACGGGCGACGCCCAACGATCGGGCATAAAGCTGAGAGAAGCCAGGCCAAGCACGCACACCCCGTGCCAAGCATCACGGAAACCCCCAATTCCCTGTACCAGGAGCCTAAGAACACCTACACGGATCGAAACTCTGGGTAGCCTACGACAACAAAATCCCCAGGAAGCCGAACCCAATCAGGGTAGACCAACGGAGTGGCAGACGCACGTGAGGACAAATCGAAGCCCAGGAGGTCTGGAGGAGCGGGACGGTGACGACTGACGACGAGAGACAGAGGATCGGGGCAAGGGTGGAGGCGAGCCAAGAGAAGGGGACTCACACTCCGCCTGCTACGCCGCCGGCGACGAGCGACTTGCAGATGGTGAGGATCTGGTGGCCGCGCGCCTTGACCCCCTCGCGCGCGAGCTTGGCCTCCTCCGCCAGGTTGAAGATGGTGGTGACGACCGTGTCGCCCCTGCTCTTGCCCACCACGTCCTCCGATGCCATATCCCCCCGCCGGCGCCGCCTAGGAGGAGGGTGGTGGAGGACGCCGAGTCGGGCCAGGGTTGTGGAGCAAGGTCAAGGACTACGGCGGCGATGTGCCGTCGCGGCCGCGTCTGTAACTGCCTGCTTGCTAATTTGGTCGTTTCTTTCTGTGACTTGCCAGCCATTTGGTTGTTATCAACAATCTGAAAGTAATGATCTGTGGCCTTGGGAATGTGCAGACTACTTCCAACCAGACGATCAATCGGCAGATGCAGGATGGGCTGCAGAATGGGCCGCACCATCCTTGGGCCGCATACACCGCTCGGATATAGGCACTCCTATGGTGTTATTTGATTAGTGCCATATCGGCCACCCAGAGCGTCGAAACGTGACTTATAAGCGTTGGTGTGTATTGTTTGTTGCTCAGACTAACGTCTCTGGTGCCACAGCAAGATGACTTTTTGGCGCGGGGTTGTACGACAGGAGGCAGAACGGGTCGGAGGCAGAACGGCAGAACGAGTCAAAGGCAGACTACTATTACTTACTTAATAAGTAGTAGAGATTATATTATTGTTGAAATAGCTGTTTTTTACATTTATTTTATATTTTTTTTCTTTGAAATTACTTATTTTCGTTGGCTTTGTGTGGGCTGCCGAAAATAAGACTGATAAAATTTTGACGGCGTGTGAGACGGCCGCCGAAAATAAGCTATTTTCGGCGGCCGGTCTCTAGCCACCAAAAATTATTAATTATTTTAGACTAATTTTTTTTGGCGACCAAGAGCCCCAAAAAGTAAATTTTGTTCCTGTAGTGAATTTTTATTCAAGAGTGTCACTATGCTACAATATTCTAGTGTAATACAATAATATTACATGTACATACGTACGGGTACGGGTACGTGTTTCACGAAGTGAGGAGCGGGTCGTACGTGTCCGTTGTATGCATGGGACGAATGTAATGGACGATCGGCATCATCAATTAAGCTAAGCTTGTTTGTATGTGCCCGACGGCGACCTGGACTTGTCGATATATATGCATCGTGCATGTAACGTCGTACGCCGGGATGGCCTGCGACACCGATTAATGCAATTTCGTTAGGCCCACACAGTACATACGTAGTCGTCGATCGATTATTTGAATAGCATATCTACACAACACAGGCATGCATGGGCGAACCTTATCTTGTGTGACGACGATATTGATATTATTGTATTGGTGTTGATATAAAAGTCATTAGTGCTGGACGAAATGCTCGTGGCTCGTTGGCTCGTTCGATTCATGATTAATTCATGGTCAGCTCGACTCGGCTCGGCTCGTTTGACTTTTTTGACGAGCTGAGCTGACATTCTAGCTCGGTTCGTTAATGAGCCAGCTCGGTTCGTTAAAGAGCCAGCTCGTGAGCTAAACGAGCTACCACATTCTAGCAAAACGAAACTATTGTTTACGGAATAATTAATGAACATGTTATATGTATATGAGGTGTTTATGTCTTATGAGTTAAACTAATGATTAATGAATTATATTTATGTGTTAAATTAGTCTATACAAATATAATTGTGGGTTAAACTGATCAACATGTATGTGAATTGTGAATTGACGAGTGATGAATTGTGCTAATTTGATGTTATATTGATGTGGTATGTGAAACTATGAGTATAATTATTATTTTCTATTGTTAAATTAGTTTGAAATTGTCGGGGACCATAATTAGGGGTACCCTCAAGACGCCTAATTCTCAGCTGGTAACCCCCATCAGCATAAAGCTGCAGAGGCCTGATGGGTGCGATCAAGTCAGGGATCAGTCCATACGAGCGACTCGATCACGCCTCGCCCGAGCCTAGCCTCGGACAAGGGCAGCCGACCCCGAGGGACTTCCGTCTCGCCCGAGGCCCCCCTTTAACGGCGGACACATCTCCGGCTCGCCCGAGGCCTTGCCTTCGCTAAGAAGCAACCCTGACTAAATCGCCGCACCGACCGACCGAGTCGCAGGAGCATTTAACGCAAAGGTGGCCTGACACCTTTATCCTGACGCGCGCCCCCCGGCAGAGCCGAAGTGACCGCCGTCACTTCGCCGCTCCACTGACCGGTCTGACAGAAGGACAGCGCCGCTTGCGCCACTCCGACTGCAGTGCCACTTGACAGAGTGAGACTGACAGGCAGTCAGGCCCTGCCAAAGGCGCCATAGGAAACTCCGCTCCGCCCGACCCAGGGCTCGGACTCGGGCTAAGCCCCGGAAGACGGCGAACTCCGCTCCGCCCGACCCAGGGCTCGGACTCGGGCTAAGCCCCGGAAGACGGTGAACTCCGCTCCGCCCGACCCAGGGCTCGGACTCGGGCTAAGCCCCGGAAGACGGCGAACTCCGCTCCGCCCGACCCAGGGCTCGGACTCGGGCTAAGCCCCGGAAGACGGCGAACTCCGCTCCGCCCGACCCAGGGCTCGGACTCGGGCTAAGCCCCGGAAGACGGCGAACTCCGCTCCGCCCGACCCAGGGCTCGGACTCGGGCTAGGCCCCGGAAGACGGCGAACTCCGCTCCGCCCGACCCAGGGCTCGGACTCGGGCTAAGCCCCGGAAGACGGCGAACTCCGCTCCGCCCGACCCAGGGCTCGGACTCGGGCTAAGCCCCAGAAGACGACGAACTCCGCTCCGCCCGACCCAGGGCTCGGACTCGGGCTAGGCCCCGGAAGACGGCGAACTCCGCTCCGCCCGACCCAGGGCTCGGACTCGGGCTAAGCCCCAGAAGACGACGAACTCCGCTTCGCCCGACCCCAGGGCTCGGACTCCGCCCTGGCCTCTGCCGAACAACCTCCGCCTCGCCCGACCCAGGGGCTCGGGCTCGGCCTCGGCCATGGAAGACAGACTCGACCTCGGCTTCGGAGGAGCCTCCACGTCGCCCGACCTAGGGCACAGGCCCGCCACGTCAACAGGAAGCGCCATCATCACCCTACCCCGAGCCGGCTCGGGCCGCAGAGAACAAGACCGGTGTCCCATCTGGCTAGCTCCGCCAGATAGGCAATGATGGCGCCCCGCTAGCCCTGTGACGACGGCGCCTCTCAGCTCCCTTACGGAAGCAGGGGGACGTCAGCAAGGACTCAACCGCTCCGACAGCTGTCCCTCCGCCAGGCTCCGTTGCTCCTCCGACAGCCACGACATCACACCAGCAGGGCGCCAAGATCTCTCCGGCTGCCACATTGGCATGTACTTAGGGCGCTAGCTCTCCCTCCGCTAGACACGTAGCACTCTGCTACACCCCCATTGTACACCTGGATCCTCTCCTTACGCCTATAAAAGGAAGGACCAGGGCCTTCTTAGAGAAGGTTGGCCACGCGGGAACGAGGACGGGATAGGCGCTCTCTTGGGGCCGCTCGCCTCCCTCACCCGCGTGGACGCTTGTAACCCCCTACTGCAAGCGCACCCGACCTGGGCGCGGGACGAACACGAAGGCCGCGGGATTTCCACCTCTCTCACGCCCGTCTCCGGCCACCTCGCTTTCCCCCCTTCGCGCTCGCCCACGCGCTCGACCCATCTGGGCTGGGGCACGCGGCACACTCACTCGTCGGCCTAGGGACCCCCCGGTCTCGAAACGCCGACAGTTGGCGCGCCAGGTAGGGGCCTGCTGCGTGCTGACGAACAGCTTCCCGTCAAGCTCCAGATGGGCAGTCTCGAACAACCTCTCCGGCCCGGGACGGTGCTCCGTTTCGGGAGTCTTGAGTTCATGTCCTTCGACGGCAGCTACGACATGATACTCCTTCCACCGCCGCGCGACAACGACAATGGCGGCCGACAACCCGCCCGCCGGCGGCGGAATCGACGACATCTTCCCCGCATGGTGGAAGAACAACATTCGAGCTCGCCCCGTCCTCTCCCCCGCCAACGGAGGAGGAGGCGGGGCAACCAAGGCCAAGCGGGAGGCCGCGCTTCGTCGGCTGTCGAGCGAATCGACGTCCCCAGCGCTCCAACGGGGGGCGCGTCAGGCGTCGACCTTGCATTGGAGACGAAGGCGAGCGCCGTTCCCCCGCGACACGCCAATCCCGAGCAAGTGGACGACGCCAGCGCGCTCGCGGAGGGCTTGCAGGACGCCGCCCTCGTACCCAAGACGACGGTGCAATCAGTCCCCGACGTGACTATGTCGCTCCTCGTCGACCAAAAGGTACCGACTGATTCCCATCTTACGTCATTTCGACTCGGCCTCAACCCGCCTAGCGACCTTGCTTTGGCGGGCGCTCTCGTTGAGGCGAGTGCAACCCCTCTGGGGTTTCATATGCGGTCGCCTTGGGACCGGCTAACGGACGTCTCGACCTACGGGCCCTCTGGGTCCGAGGAAGACGACGATCCCAGCATCTGTTGGGATTTCTCCGGATTTGGCAACCCCAGTGCCATGCGGGACTTTATGACCGCCTGTGACTACTGCCTCTCCGACTGTTCCGACGGTAGCCGTAGCCTTGACGACGAGGACTGCGGCCCAAGCCGCGAATGTTTCCACGTCGAGCTAGGGGATCCCTCCGAAGGCAACCATCTCGGCATGCCGGAGGACGGTGATCTTCCTAGGCCGGTGCCTCGCGCTGACATCCCGCGGGAGCTAGCTGTGGTCCCCGTTCCGGCGGGGGGTCACGACCCACAGCTCGAGCAAGTCCGCAGGGCGCAGGCCAGGCTTGACGAGGGAGCAGGAGCGCTTGAGTCGATCCGCCGGGACGTCGGGCAGGTATGGGCGGGCCAACCCCCGGCCGGAGAAATACGTCACCTGCCCCAAGGTTTCTAGCGTCGCGTCGCCAACGACGTCAGGGTCAGGCCGCCACCTCCATCCAGTGGGGTCGGTCAAAACCTGGCAGCCGCAGCGATGCTCCTCCGCGCGATGCCGGAGCCATCAACCACCGAGGGTCGGCGAATCCAGGGAGAGCTCAAGAATCTCCCGGAAGGCGCTGCGGTCCGACGGGCCGAGAGTTCTGCCTCCCGAAGGCAGGGATACCCCTCGGAACCTCATGTCGCGACCTCCCGATTCATGCGGGAAGCCTCGGTCTACACCGGGCGCACGCGCAACACCGCGCCTGCGGCCCCGGGCCACCTCGGCAACGAGCACCATCGTCGCGACCGTCGGGCCCACCTCGACGAAAGGGTGCGCCGAGGCTACCACCCTAGGCGTGGGGGATGCTATGACAGCGGGGAGGATCGGAGTCCCTCGCCCGAACCACCCGGTCCGCAGGCCTTCAGTCGGGCCATCCGACGGGCGCCGTTCCCGACCCGGTTCCGACCCCCGACTACCATCACAAAGTACTCGGGGGAAACGAGACCGGAACTGTGGCTCGCAGACTGCCGCCTGGCCTGCCAACTGGGTGGAACGGACGACGACAACCTCATCATCCGCAACCTCCCCCTGTTCCTCTCTGACACTGCTCGCGCCTGGTTGAAGCACCTGCCTCCGGGGCAGATCTCCAACTGGGATGACTTGGTCCAAGCCTTCGCCGGCAATTTCCAGGGCACGTACGTGCGCCCCGGAAATTCCTGGGACCTCCGGAGCTGCCGGCAACAGCCGGGAGAGTCACTCCGGGACTACATCCGGCGATTCTCGAAGCAACGCACCGAGCTGCCCAACATCACCGACTCGGATGTCATCGGCGCGTTCCTTGCCGGCACCACCTGCCGCGACCTGGTGAGTAAGTTGGGTCGCAAGACCCCCACCAGGGCGAGCGAGCTGATGGACATCGCCACCAAGTTCGCCTCTGGCCAGGAGGCGGTCGAGGCTATCTTCCGAAAGGACAAGCAGCCCCAATGCCGCCCATCGGAAGAGGCTCCCGAGGCGTCTACTCCGCGCGGCGCCAAGAAGAAAGGCAAGAAGAAGTCGCAATCGAAACGCGACGCCGCCGACGCGGACCTCGTCGCCGCCGCCGAGTACAAGAACCCTCGGAAGCCCCCCGGAGGTGCTAACCTCTTCGACAAGATGCTCAAGGAGCCGTGCCCCTATCATCAGGGGCCCGTCAAGCACACCCTCGAGGAGTGCGTCATGCTTCGGCGCCACTTCCACAGGGCCGGGCCGCCCGCAGAGGGTGGCAGGTCCCGCGACGACGACAAGAAGGAAGATCACCAAGCAGGAGAGTACCCCGAGGTCCGCGACTGCTTCATGATCTACGGTGGGCATGCGGCGAATGCCTCGGCTCGGCATTGCAAGCAAGAGCGCCGGGAGGTCTGCTCGGTGAAGGTGGCGGCGCCACTCTACCTAGACTGGTCCGACAAGCCCATCACCTTCGACCAAGCTGACCACCCCGACCACGTGCCGAGCCCGGGGAAATACCCGCTCGTCGTCGACCCCATCGTTGGCGACGTCAGGCTCACCAAGGTCCTGATGGACGGGGGCAGCTGCCTCAACATCATCTACGTCGAGACCCTCGGGCTCCTGCGCGTTGATCTGTCCTCCGTCCGAGCAGGCGCTGCGCCCTTCCACGGGATCAATCCTGGGAAGCGCGTCCAGCCCCTCGGACGACTCGACCTTCCCGTCTGCTTCGGAACGCCCTCCAACTTCCGAAGGGAGACTTTGACGTTCGAGGTGGTCGGGTTCCGAGGAACCTACCACGCGGTACTGGGGAGGCCATGCTACGCGAAGTTCATGGCCGTCCCCAACTACACCTACCTGAAGCTCAAGATGCCGGGCCCCAACGGGGTCATCACCGTTGGCCCCACGTACAAACACGCGTTCGAATGCGACGTGGAGTGCGTGGAGTACGCCGAGGCCCTCGCCGAGTCCGAGGCCCTCATCGCCGACCTGGAGAACCTCCCCAAAGAGGTGACAGACGTGAAGCGTCATGCCGGCAACTTCGAGCCAGCGGAGACGGTTAAGGCCGTCCCTCTCGACCCCAGTGGCGACACCTCCAAGCAGATCCGGATCGGTTCCGGGCTCGACCCCAAATAGGAAGCAGTGCTCGTCGACTTTCTCCGCGCAAATGCCGATGTCTTTGCGTGGAGTCCCTCGGACATGCCCGGCATACCGAGGGATGTCGCCGAGCACTCGCTGGATATTCGGGCCGGAGCCCGACCCGTCATGCAGCCTCTGCGCCGATTCGACGAGGAGAAGCGCAGAGTGATAGGCGAGGAGATCCACAAGCTAATGGCAGCAGGGTTCATCAAAGAGGTATTCCATCCCGAATGGCTTGCCAACCCTGTGCTTGTGAGGAAGAAAGGGGGGAAATGGCGGATGTGTGTAGACTACACTGGTCTCAACAAAGCATGTCCGAAGGTTCCCTACCCTCTACCTCGCATCGATCAAATCGTGGATTCCACTGCTGGGTGCGAAACCCTGTCCTTCCTCGATGCCTACTCAGGGTATCACCAAATCCGGATGAAAGAGTCTGACCAGCTTGCGACTTCTTTCATCACGCCCTTCGGCATGTACTGCTATGTCACCATGCCGTTCGGTTTGAGGAATGCGGGCGCGACGTACCAGCGGTGCATGAACCATGTGTTCGGCGAACACATCAGTCGCACGGTCGAGGCCTACGTCGATGACATCGTAGTCAAGACAAGGAAGGCTTCCGACCTCCTCTCCGACCTTGAAGTGACATTCCGATGTCTCAAAGCGAAAGGCGTCAAGCTCAATCCCGAGAAGTGTGTCTTCGGGGTGCCCCGGGGCATGCTCTTGGGGTTCATCGTCTCCGAGCGAGGCATCGAAGCCAACCCGGAGAAGATCGCAGCAATCACCAGCATGGGGCCCATCAAGGACTTGAAAGGCGTACAGAGGGTCATGGGATGTCTCGCGGCCCTGAGCCGCTTCATCTCACGCCTCGGCGAAAGAGGTCTGCCTCTGTACCGCCTCTTAAGGAAGACCGAGTGTTTCGCTTGGACCCCTGAGGCCGAGGAAGCTCTCGGGAACCTGAAGGTGCTCCTTACAAAGGCGCCTATCTTGGTGCCCCCAGCTGATGGAGAAGCCCTCTTGGTCTACGTCACCGCGACCACTCAGGTGGTTAGCGCCGCGATTGTGGTCGAGAGGCAAGAAGAAGGGCATGCATTGCCCATTCAAAGGCCAGTCTACTTCGTCAGCGAGGTACTGTCCGAGACCAAGATCCGCTACCCACAAGTTCAGAAGCTACTGTATGCAGTGATCCTGACGAGGCGAAAGTTGCGACATTACTTCGAGTCTCATCCGGTAACTGTGGTGCCATCCTTCCCCCTGGGGGAAATCATCCAGTGCCGAGAGGCCTCGGGCAGGATCGCAAAGTGGGCGGTGGAAATCATGGGCGAAACAATCTCGTTCGCCCCTCGGAAGGCCATCAAGTCCCAGGTGTTGGCGGACTTCGTAGCCGAATGGGTCGACACCCAGCTGCCGACGGCTCCGATCCAACCGGAGCTCTGGACCATGTTTTTCGACGGGTCGCTGATGAAAACGGGAGCCGGCGCGGGCCTGCTCTTCATCTCGCCCCTCGGGAAACACCTACGCTACGTGCTACGCCTCCATTTCCCGGCGTCCAACAATGTGGCTGAGTACGAGGCTCTGGTCAACGGGTTGCGGATCGCCATCGAGCTAGGGGTCAGACGCCTCGACGCCCGCGGTGACTCGCAGCTCGTCATCGACCAAGTCATGAAGAACTCCCACTGCCGCGACCCGAAGATGGAGGCCTACTGCGATGAGGTTCGGCGCCTGGAAGACAAGTTCTACGGGCTCGAGCTCAACCACATCGCTCGGCGCTACAACGAGACTGCAGACGAGCTGGCTAAAATAGCCTCGGGGCGAACAACGGTTCCCCCGGACGTCTTCTCCCGGGATCTGCATCAACCCTCCGTCAAGATCAACGACACGCCCGAGCCCGAGGCACCCTCGGTCCAGCCCGAGGTACCCTCGGCTCAGCCCGAGGCGTCCTCGGTTCAGCCCGAGGTACCCTCGGCCCCCGAGGGCGAGGCACTGCACGTCGAGGAGGAGCAGAGCGGGGCCACGCCTGATCGAAATTGGCAGACCCCGTACCTGCAATATCTCCACCGAGGAGAGCTACCCCTCGACCAAGCCGAGGCTCGGCGGGTAGCGCGACGCGCCAAGTCGTTCGTCTTGCTGGGCGATGAGGAGGAGCTCTACCACCGCAGCCCCTCGGGCATCCTCCAGCGATGCATCTCCATCGCCGAAGGTCAGGAACTCTTGCAAGAAATACACTCGGGGGCTTGCGGCCATCATGCAGCGCCTCGAGCACTTGTCGGGAACGCTTTCCGGCAAGGCTTCTACTGGCCAACGGCGGTGGCTGACGCCACTAGAATTGTCCGCGCCTGCGAAGGGTGCCAATTCTATGCGAAGCAGACCCACCTGCCCGCTCAGGCTCTGCAGACGATACCCATCACCTGGCCCTTTGCTGTATGGGGTCTGGACCTCGTCGGTCCCTTGCAGAAGGCGCCCAGGGGCTACACGCACCTGCTGGTCGCCATCGACAAATTCTCCAAGTGGATCGAGGTCCGACCCCTGAACAGCATCAGGTCCGAGCAGGCAGTGGCGTTCTTCACCAACATCATCCATCGCTTCGGGGTCCCAAACTCCATCATCACTGACAACGGTACCCAGTTCACCGGCAGAAAATTCTTGGATTTTTGCGAGGATCACCACATCCGGGTGGACTGGGCCGCCGTGGCTCATCCCATGTCGAATGGGCAAGTAGAGCGTGCCAACGGCATAATTCTACAAGGGCTCAAGCCCAGGATTTACAACGACCTCAACAAGTTCGGCAAGCGATGGATGAAGGAACTCCCCTCGGTGATCTGGAGCCTGAGGACAACGCCAAGCCGAGCCACGGGTTTCACGTCGTTCTTCCTGGTCTACGGGGCCGAGGCCATCTTGCCCACTGACCTGGAAGACGGCTCCCCGAGGACGAGGGCCTACAACGATCAAAGCAACCAAGCTAGCCGAGAAGAATCGCTGGACCAGCTGGAAGAGGCTCGGGACAGGGCCTTACTACACTCGGCGCGGTACCAGCAGTCCCTGCGACGCTACCATGCCCGAGGTGTCCGGCCCCGAGACCTCCAGGTGGGCGACCTGGTGCTTCGGCTGCGGCAAGACGCCCGAGGGAGGCACAAGCTCACAACCCCCTGGGAGGGGCCATTCGTCATCGCCAAAGTTCTGAAGCCCGGAACATACAAGCTGGCCAACAATCAAGGCGAGATCTACGGCAACGCTTGGAACATCAAACAGCTACGTCGCTTCTACCCTTAAGATGTTTTCAAGTTGTTCATATACCTCGCACCCGCGCAAAGTTTGGTCATCAAGGAAGGGTCGGCCTCGCCTCGGCAAAGCCCGACCCTCCCTCGGGGGCTAAAAGGTGGGGACCCCCTCTGCATCGAAATTTTCCTCGAAAAAAGATATCTTTTAGCAGAATATCTTTCGTGCTTTTTGACTACTTCGAAAAGCGGATCCTGAAAACGACGGAGTACATGTAAGCAGCCAAGGCTGACCGAGCCGAGGGACTCCTACGCCTCTGGGATACGGATACCTCACTCATCACCTTCTGCGATAAGTAACTCGCGTTCGGATAAAGTGATTCCGCGGACCGAACAAGTCTTTACGTTCGGAAGCTCTTCTGCCGAAGCGGTCCTTCAAGCCTTCTCGACTGAATCGGTGACAGGGCCTCATGGACGGGCGAAAGTACGCGTAAGCGGCAAGGCCGACCGAGCCGAGGGACTCCCACGCCTCCGGGATACGGATACCTCACTCATCACCTTCCGTGAGAAGCAACTCTCGCTCGCACAAACATCCCTGTTACCGACAAAAAGTCCAGATGCTCGGAATAAGAGGAAAGGAGACGCAGCTTTACAACGCAGCGAGGGTGTGTTTTCTGGCCTCAGCGGCCGCAGAAGGCACACGCTACAAGACAATCTGATTCTGCAGGCTCGGGTCTTCACGCTGGAAGGGGGCTAGCACCCTCGGCATCGACGACACCTTCAGCGAGATCCGACCCAGCCTCGGACGGCGACGCGGTCCAGGGACTTCTCCGGGAATCCGGCCCGAGAAGGCGGCTCGGCCGGTTACCCCAGGGGCCTCGGCTAACCATCTTCCAAGGGCGTCAGCCCGGTCCGAGGCCTTTGCTGATCAACTCCGGCGTCGGTCCCGCTGACGGACAACCCGGCTAGGCTCCGGCCAACCAGGTTTTCATTTTCGAGCCAACTCCGCCTCTGTTCGCGCTGATATCGCTACCCCTGGCCTCGGCTCATCGAAGAGCGGTCAAGGGGTCTCTTTAACTAAGCTAGAGGAGCCTCAGACAACAAGGTCGATCGAGCCGAGGGACTCCTACGCCTCCGGGATACGGATACCTCACTCGTCACCTTGACACGGGGCGACTCATGCTTGGTGAAGCGGTTCAGACAATCAACGGGCGAGACTTAGTGCTCGAAAATGAGGAAAAAACACGGCTCCGTGCCGAAATTACATACATGTTCAGGCCTCGATAGCCATAGTGAACAAAAACACTGGCATTCAAAGTGCCATTACAAACGGAACTCCGGTTCCCCCTCCGCAGGTACGAACAACCCCACTCCATGGGGGAAGGCCTGTGGAGCAATGGAAGACCGACGAACGGCGCGCCGCCACCTGCTCCAGCAGCGGCGATGACGACGACTTCTGTTCCGGGGAGCCGAACAGCGGCAGCACTGACCTCAGGGCGGATGCTGCCGCCAGGAGGCCCCCGCCCATGCCAAAACTTGTGAGGCAAGGACGGGCAGAAGGCCGTAGAGTTGAAGGTCGGTCCGTGGCCGGCCTTGGCTATCTCGCCGGCAGAAGAACCTCTTCAAGCTGCCGTGGCGGACGCCGGCGCCGCGAGCGGCTCCGAAGCCACTCGCGTCCGAGAGCCAGGCACGGTGCAGCTGCCAGCGCCACGGACGACGACCGCCCTTCCCTCCGATCACTGAGTGAAGGAGCGGGCCGCCGCCCACGCGGGGCCGACCTTAACTCGGCACACTCCCCTCCCCAGCCCTGGTGATGAAAATCCTTGAGGCTGAGGGAGGGGCAGAGGCCGCAGCCCGGCTCGCTTTCCCCCACCATCAAGCTGGAGGTCACCATCTTGGGTGACCGCCGGTGGAGGGGTGCAGCCGGGCTGCATGATGAAAATCCTTGAAGCCGAACGATGGCTGAAAGGTACCAACTCCCACGGAGTTGCGTTTCCTCCAACGATGAAGCGAAAAGACGGCGGGTACCCCCCATCCGGGGGCTTGGAAGGTGGAAAGACGCGACACATAAGGGAGGAAGAAGACATGGTCGCCTTCCAAAAGGGGTCACCCTCCTTTTAAAGGCAACTCTCCCTACGTGCGCCCCCAAACGTCACGGGCTGAGTCTTCTCCAACACGCTCCAAGGCCCTCCCCTGCGGCGCTGGGGCTGGGTCCCGCATGTCCTACAAACCGGCTCAGAGCAGAAGAAGCCAAACCGCCGCGCGTGGCGCACACAACCGCCCAGCAGTTACAAGCGACCCCCCACTTTTGCCCAGACCAACGGGCGGAAGGGGCGGGCAGCCATGCAGGCGGCATGCAACCGCGCCAGGTGGACGCGCTTCTCCGACTCCCAACACGCCAGCATGGGGGCCCAGGCCCACGCGTCACGCAACCGGCGCGCCAGATGCTGCATGCAAGCAACTGCACCGCCACTTGCGCCACCACCGCGCCTCTTCGGTTGCGGAACCAATACCGCGACTCGAGGCGGCCCAGCGCACGACCCAGCAGCGCCAGCCTGGCGCGACGGTCAATGCGGGCGAAAGTAGGGCGGCAGTAATGACGGTGGCAGGCGGGCGGGAGCGGCGGTCACGTCGTCGGCCAGGCTCACGTCCCATCCAGGGGCAGCAAGAGAACCCCCTCTCACGGCGTGAAGATAGGGCGCCCGTGATCCGTTCCTCGAACGGCTCACGCACGCGCAGCGGCCACCCCGCCAACCACTCGCCCCGTCGCATTAACTCTGCGGCGAGACAAGCGGCGCTTCTGGCAGGAGAAGCGGGCGACGCTTCGCCTTCGCCATAATAACCGCGCCAAAAAAGGTACGCCACGTCGTTCGATTTCGTATCCTTTTCCTTTTTTCCTCTTTCTCTATCTCTTGCAACAGGGACCGGGAAAGGGGGATACCCCGAAAAGGATCCTTCCCTATGAAGGAACCGGGCTCCGAGCCCCCCCTACTGATCAGAGGTTCGAAGGCTGGCCCTCCGAGGGGTTCAACAGTCGCCTCAGATCGCGTGGGCCCTACACCCACTACTGATCAGAGGTTCGAAGGCCGGCCCCCCGAAGGGCTCCACGGCCGCCTCAGGCTACTCGGGCTCCGCGCCCATTACTGATCAGGGGTTCGAAGGCTGGCCCCCGAAGGGTTCACAGTCGCCTCAGACGCCGAGCGAGGGATGACCAGGGGTACGTTCGATACATAACCGAGGCTCGGGCTGCGCTCCCGAGGTACCCTACGACATTTCCGAGACCAGCGGGAGCGATCTTGTAACGGAAACCCATCAGAGGGAGGCATCGAGCCCTCGGACCCCGTCGCCAGGGGACCGGGTCCGGCAGATCACCCGCAGGTACTTTTGGGCGTGCCTCTTGGCCCCTAGCCGACCCCCAACGAACGGGGCACGGACGTCCACTCGGATTACCCGCTTGCAGCTCACCGGAGACACCATGTTCGGTTCCCATCGAGGGTAACATGGCGCTCTCCCCCCCTCCTCCTTGCGGAAAGGCGACGTAGGGGCGTATGTAAAAAAGCCGAGTCTGTCCCTGATCGCCCTCTCGCCCTGTGCGGAGGCTCGGGGGCTGCTCTCGCAAACCCGGCTCCGGCCGAACCGTTGACAGCGTCAACATACCAGCCCGAGAGCTTGGGCCCCGACCGTGCACCCGGGCTACGGCCAGTTCGCATGAGGGAACAACCAGACTAGCCAAAGCATTACGCAAGGCATTAAGACCTCGGGGGAGTGAAACCACTCCTCCGAGGCCTCGGGGGCTACACCCGGCGGGTGCGCTCGCGCGCACCCACCGGAACAAAATGCAACCGAGAAAGGCTGGTCCCCTTGCAAAAAAGTGCGACGAAAGCCTCCAAGCGAGTGCTAACACTCCCTTCGAGGCTCGGGGGCTACTGTCGGGGACCATAATTAGGGGTACCCTCAAGACGCATAATTCTCAGCTGGTAACCCCCATCAGCATAAAGCTGCAGAGGCCTGATGGGTGCGATCAAGTCAGGGATCAGTCCATACGAGCGACTCGATCACGCCTCACCCGAGCCTAGCCTCGAACAAGGGCAGCCGACCCCGAGGGACTTCCGTCTCGCCCGAGGCCCCCCTTTAATGGCGGACACATCTCCGGCTCGCCCGAGGCCTTGCCTTCGCTAAGAAGCAACCCTGACTTAATCGCCGCACCGACCGACCGAGTCGCAGGAGCATTTAACGCAAAGGTGGCCTGACACCTTTATCCTGACGCGCGCCCCACGGCAGAGCCGAAGTGACCGCCGTCACTTCGCCGCTCCACTGACCGGTCTGACAGAAGGACAGCGCCGCCTGCGCCACTCCGACTGCAGTGCCACTTGACAGAGTGAGACTGACAGGCAGTCAGGCCCTGCCAAAGGCGCCATAGGAAACTCCGCTCCGCCCGACCCAGGGCTCGGACTCGGGCTAAGCCCCGGAAGACGGCGAACTCCGCTTCGCCCGACCCAGGCTCGGACTCGGGCTAAGCCCCGGAAGACGGCGAACTCCGCTCCGCCCGACCCAGGGCTCGGACTCGGGCTAAGCCCCGGAAGACGGCGAACTCCGCTCCGCCCGACCCAGGGCTCGGACTCGGGCTAAGCCCCGGAAGACGGCGAACTCCGCTCCGCCCGACCCAGGGCTCAGACTCGGGCTAGGCCCCGGAAGACGGCGAACTCCGCTCCGCCCGACCCAGGGCTCGGACTCGGGCTAAGCCCCAGAAGACGGCGAACTCCGCTCCGCCCGACCCAGGGCTCGGACTCGGGCTAAGCCCCAGAAGACGACGAACTCCGCTCCGCCCGACCCAGGGCTCGGACTCGGGCTAGGCCCCGGAAGACGACGAACTCCGCTCCGCCCGACCCAGGGCTCGGACATCGGGCTAAGCCCCAGAAGACGACGAACTCCGCTTCGCCCGACCCCAGGGCTCGGACTCCGCCCTGGCCTCTACCGAACAACCTCCGCCTCGCCCGACCCAGGGGCTCGGGCTCGGCCTCGGCCATGGAAGACAGACTCGACCTCGGCTTCGGAGGAGCCTCCACGTCGCCCGACCTAGGGCACAGGCCCGCCACGTCAACAGGAAGCGCCATCATCACCCTACCCCGAGCCGGCTCGGGCCGCAGAGAACAAGACCGGTGTCCCATCTGGCTAGCTCCGCCAGATAGGCAATGATGGCGCCCCGCTAGCCCTGTGACGACGGCGGCTCTCAGCTCCCTTACGGAAGCAGGGGGACGTCAGCAAGGACTCAACCGCTCCGACAGCTGTCCCTCCGCCAGGCTCCGTTGCTCCTCCGACAGCCACGACATCACACCAGCAGGGCGCCAAGATCTCTCCGGCTGCCACATTGGCATGTACTTAGGGCGCTAGCTCTCCCTCCGCTAGACACGTAGCACTCTGCTACACCCCCATTGTACACCTGGATCCTCTCCTTATGCCTATAAAAGGAAGGACCAGGGCCTTCTTAGAGAAGGTTGGCCGCGCGGGGACGAGGACGGGACAGGCGCTCTCTTGGGGCCGCTCGCCTCCCTCACCCGCGTGGACGCTTGTAACCCCCTACTGCAAGCGCACCCGACCTGGGCGCGGGACGAACACGAAGGCCGCAGGATTTCCACCTCTCTCACGCCCGTCTCCGGCCACCTCGCTTTCCCCCCTTCGCGCTCGCCCACGCGCTCGACCCATCTGGGCTGGGGCACGCGGCACACTCACTCGTCGGCCTAGGGACCCCCCGGTCTCGAAACGCCGACAGAAATTAACTAAAAACTAATTATTATGTACATATTATTTTTTTCTGCTCTGTCTCGTGAGCTAAACGAGCCAGCTCGAGCTCGTAAACGAGCCGAGTCGAGCTGACTCTGTGGCTCGTTAACTTAACGAGCCGAGTCAAGCTGACTCGTTAGCTTAACGAGCCGAGTCGAGCTGACTCGTTAGCTTAACGAGCCAGCTCGAACTCGGACGAGCCGAGCCGAGCCGGCTCGTTATATAGGTGTACATTTGGGTCGGGCCTGATGGGCCGGCCCGAAGCATGGAAAAAAGCACGGTCCAGGCACGGCACGGTCCAAAATATTTAGTGTTGGGCCGGGTTTAGGCCGAGGTCACGGCTCAAGGGCGGGTGCGAGCACGACCCGTTTAAGGTAGACACAAAATGGCCCATATCTATATCTATATTATACTTAAAGCATATACTTAAAGCACCAGTTTCAACGGTCGTCACGCGTCATGTTTTTACAAATAACCCCTCACAGCTATTTCAAATTAATCTGCTGCACGCCTCGCCTATAGATGGCCAAACGGCGGTCCGGCACGGGCCAGACGCACGCGGGCCACAACTATGGCCCAGGCACGTCATGCCGGCTTGCTGACTGTGTCGGGCCAGCCCGTTAGCCCGTCCCGTTGCCCCATTTGACATGCGGCCCACAACTATGGCCCAGGCACGTCATGCCGGCTTGCTGACTGTGTCGGGCCAGCCCGTTAGCCCGTCGGAAGAAAGGCAGGAGACACTAGGTGAAGCTGTCTAACCAGTAGAACATCGTGCTCAGATGTTTTTATATTGAATATAAATTATATATATACATTTTTTGTAAAATAAAAAAAATATAATTGTGTCGAGCCAGGCCAACACTACGGGCCGAGGCTACAGCCCAAGCACGACACGTCATTCTTGGCTCTTGCAAGCATTAGGTCGTTTCTGAGACCACATTAGCGCAATTGACTCATTAGTGTTTGAGGTTGCTGAATTGGAGGTTGCAACAATAATTTGTCGCACTAACAGTAAAAATGAAAGGTTATTTATTGGTTTTAAACGTTACTAATTGCTACGAAGTAGCATAATTTATATGGAGCGCATCCAGTTTTTATTAATGCCCAACTTTAGCACTTACTCCATATTTTAATTTATCTTTTTTATAAGTTTGAGTTCATGTGACTTATTTTAGAAACTTGAGCTCACAAACTTTATCTTATTTGGTCTCTGTATGATGGAATTATGTTATGTTATAATCTCTGTTCGTTCAATCAGTCGTTGTGAACTCTCTTCTAATCGCTCACTTCATTGGCCATATTGTATCAAGACATATTGGATGGAGTAAACAATAACAAAAGTTAGCCAAATAAAAAAATAGTATACGGAGAGTGGAGACAATCAATAAAAAATCTTGATTTTTTTTGTGGATAGTTTACATGGTATTGTTGTAAGCCGTCGCAACGCATGGGCAACCGACTAGTATTTATTAAAACCACACTTCATTCCACACTTTTGTAACTAGAGATAATGCTAGTTAGATGTTTTTTGTAGCTTTGAATTAGAGTATACGATGTAATTTTACTTTTGTTATGAACGTTAGATAATGAACTGAACTTATGAACTTTGTATAAAGCTAATTATACTCTTTTTCTTTCTAACAAAATGATTTATAAACGAGATAGTCATTGCATAGCTCTGGTAACTTAATACAAATATTAAGTTTACTTTTGGTCAAATTTATTTGTCTTATCTTTTATTTGTTTTATTAAATTTGTTTTGAATTTAGGGCTCTGATGTGAATTTTGGGCCAAAAATTAAATTTTGGGCCCTGATGTGAATTTCGGGTCAAAAATTGAATTTCGGGCTTTTATAATTTCGAGTCGCCCGAAATGAGCCCGGCACGTTTAAGCAATTACGTGTCGAGCCGTAGGTCGAGGGCTAGGCCCGTGGGCCGGCCCGGCACGGCCCGAAATTCAAACGGGTCAGAACAGCCCGAAATTCAAACAATACGAGTCTTTTCGGGTTTGGGCCGTACCGAGCCGGACGGCACGAATGTACACCTATAGCTGGTTATCCACCTCTAAAAGTCATTAATGTCATGTGATATCACAAATACCTCTCTACAACTAACAGTACGTGAAAGACAATGATTATGTGATAACATTTCTTATCAGTATTGATCGTAGCCACAGGCCGCCATAGGCGATTGATGTCATGATAAAAAAAAATTACAACAAAATATAAGGTCTCGTCAACCACGCCCATGTCTCTTGAAGCTGGACTCTAGATTTTTCATTTCCGCGGCGGATGAGCTTTTACTTCCTGCAAGTACCAATGCAAAGCGCTACGTGTTTTCATCTAAATTTTACTTGAATTTAATACTTCTACGACACATTAGCAGATTTGATGACATAAGAAGCTAATTATGAAAAGACAGATAGAGTTTTATAGTTTTATATAGAGAGGATGATGAAGGTACGATGATATCGATATCGCAGAATCTGTGTGCATGCAACACGCATATGGATGTGTTTCACGTGCTCAGGACACCGGAGCGTGACGTGACCACGGTATGGGACCATGCATGGAGCGTATGGGACCAATGCATGGAGCCATCGACAGGGGAAGAGGCAAAGGGGGGCCAAAGGCTGAAACATATATAAGAGAATTATATATATACTAGGTATCACTATCGGAATTTGACTTTTTATCAAGTGCTAAATTTTTTACCGAGTGTTTTTTTCGGCACTCGGGAAAGAAAATATTTACCGAGTGCCACGCAAAATCCTCGATAAAAGTAAACACTCGGCGAAGAAGCTCTTTGCCGAGTGTTTTATTTTTGACACTCGGCAAAGAGTTTCTTTGCGGAGTGTCTTTTTTTGACACTCGTCAAAGGGCTCTTTGCCGAGTGTCACAAATACAACACTCGGCAAAGAGCTATTTGCCGAGTGTTTTTTCCAACACTAGACGAAGACAATTTAAAAATCACATTTTAAAGTAGTAAATTAATTCAAATGAAAAAGTTTTCAACTAAAAATTTGTATAACTCATCATGATGTACAATTTATATATCGAACATTTCTTCATATGATAAAATAAAAATAAATTTGTTCATAAAACATATATCTCTCTCGTAGTTTATGAAATTACGAGAGAGACGTATAGAATTTGTGCATATTGTTAGAATCATCATGTGAGATAAACAAATGACCAAACAACCAAAATAAACTTTGTAGATCTTGAGAAGTTATAGAAGTTTATATTTGACAACTTTTTCATTTGAAGTCATATTGTCAACGAAAACTACATCTGAATTTTAAAAATTTAAAATTTGAATTTTAAAAACGACTTCGAAAGAAAAAACCACCAACATGAAAGTTGTAGGTATTGAAGAGTTATGAAACTTTATAGTTGACAATGTTTTGGTTTGAAATCATCTTTTATGCAAAACTATGTTTGAATTTTGAAATTTGAATTTTTCAAACCACCAAAATAGAAGTTGTAGGTCTTGAAATGTAATGAAACTTTGTAATTGACAATTTTTTTTATTTGAAATCATCTTATCATTGAAAAATTCGTGTCAAGTTTTAAATTTAAAATTTAAATTTTGTAAACGGTCTCGGATTAAAATAAAACTTGTAGATCTCAAAACGTTATGCAACTTTATAGTTGGTCATATTTTCAAATGAACTCATTTAGTACCTTAAATAATCAAATTACTCTCGGTTTGTTATAGTACATGTGGTGTGGTGGTTATCCCCAAATCTCTGGAGCAAAAAGGGTGTGGTTCGATTGTTCGTCCTGCACTATTTTTTTGCGGGCTTTCGACGTGGGGATGGTGGAGCCGTGGTAGCACCAGGTGCCCACATTAGGTTCTTAATATAATAGTATAGATATATATAGTTTAAATTTTGTGTATCTAAATATATACTCTAAATTTTGTGCAGCATAATTAATTAAAAGTTTAATAAAATAGTTAGTAATACATGATCCATAACTCTATTATAGTATGTCAATCAAAGTATAAAAAAGACAAAGAACATAAAATATAATATCCGTTGAACGATCAATCGATGCATGTATATGTCAAACCTAATTCGCTTGTAGACTCTGATATCTGAACCTCACCTCTTTATGATTCATCATATCGTCTGGCTAGGCAACTGTCGATTGCCACTGACCACTTGACTTTTCTCTGTCATAGCCCCACAACCAAAACCCAAAGAATGTGATCACGCGAAGCAGCAGAATAAGCGCCAACAACTTATATATATACTACATTAGATCTTGTGGATAATAAAATTTACAAATGTGAACTAAAGTTGTCACCTGATAGTTGGTGTGTACACGACAAATTTGACATGTACCGACGTAGGTTGACGAATTTTCATGGATCCTCGAGGCTAGTTAGATTTTTGAATTCTCTCATAAATTTGTTAGTTGTGTCATGAATACTAGAGTCATTATATAAAAGTTAAATATCATTAGTCGGATATTCATCGTCACGTCATCTTTATTATTTTGGTATTATTCTTACGTCACAACTTTAGTTTAATATATCAATTAGCTAGAAAATGGACTCATGAATTACTAAAATAATTTATAAAGAACTAGAATTATTATTTCATGTCGAGTGTTTAAACTTGATAATATTATACAAATATAAAATTAATGAATTAATCGGCTCTCTTTATATCGTAATTCTAGCTCCACCTATAGCCATGGACGACCGCTTCGTGCATAAGAGATGGTCGGTTGGCAACTATATGACGTGGTGCCACTGGCCCACAGTAGATTAGAATATAAACAGAGGGAGAGCATGTAAATGGAGCGGTAGAGACCACATGTGGCTGGTTGGACCTTATTTAATCCTAGATGATACACTTTGAGAGCCTAAAAATAAAAATTTGATACCTAAATATGACAAGATACACATGTGGCTGGTTGGACCTTATTTAATCCTAGATTGTAAGTATTTTGAGAATTTACGAACATGATAACACCCCGATACGAGTTGAAAGACTATTTGTACATTTATAATATCTATATCTATACTAATTTATAGTAATCTATTAAAAATTTAACGTAGGCACCTGTTGCTTCACCCTCCGTGCTACCACACCATGCAAAAAATAGTGCAAAGCGAGCACTCGAACCCACACACACCCCCTTATATACTCCAAACATTTAGAGATAACCACCAAACTACATACCTTAGTATTTATAAATAAATAAATAATTAATTAATTATATTTGAATACCCAATACCTATTTATTTATACTTCTATACTACTATATTAAGAACTTAATGTGGACACATGATGCTATCACAGCTTCACCTTCCACATTGATACTTTGGGCCCGCCCCACGCGCCCCATCTCCCGTCCCTCTCTCAGCTACTGTCATGTGGACACACTGACACTCTAGGCCCGCCCCACGCTCTTTGACTAGTTCTCCCGCCCCTCTCTCAGCTACTGCCATATGGATCCCAACGACCACACAACCAACTACTACGCCTGGTCAGCACCCGACCCCACCCACGCAGCTACCACACCGCGCAAAAAAAGTGCAGAGCGAGCACTCGAACTCACACCCCAAGCTCCGGAAATTTGGGGCAAACCACCAAACCGCACGTACCTTAGTATTTATAAATAAACAACAATTATATTTGAATAAATATCTTAATACCTATTTATATGATATATAAAAATCATAGCAAAGTACGGACAACTGGCTAGTCTATTATAAGAACCTAATGTGTGCAACTGGTGCTACCACGGCTTCACCCTCTGTGAGACCACACAGCTGAAAAAACAGTGCAAAGCGAGCACTCAAACCCACAACCCCTTGCTCCAAATATTTGGGGATAACCACCAAACCACATATACCTTAGTGTTTAGAAACAAACAATAATAAATATCTCATAATTGTTTATCTATACTACTCTATCAAGAACCTAACGAGGACATCTGGTGCTACCACAACTTCACCCTCCACGCTGACACTCTGGGTCCGCCCCACACGTCCCGACTGGTTCTCCTGTCCCTCTCAGCTACTGACCTGTGGAGACACTGAGACTCTAGGCCCGCCCCCATCTGACTACTGTCCTGTGGACCCCAGTGCACACGCAACCAGCTATTGTGCCTGCTCAGCATCCGATCCCACCCACACAGCTACCACACCGCGCAAAAAAAAGTGCAGAGCGAGTACTCGAATCCACACCCCCATCTTAGTGTTTTAAAAAAGTGCAGAGCGAGTACTAGAATCCACACCTACCATTTTGGGGTAACCACCATACCACACGTACCTTAGTGTTTAGAAATAAACAATAATTATATTTGAATAAATATCTTAATACCTATTTATATGATATATAGAAATCGTAGTAAAGCACGAACAACTGGCTAGTATATACATATATATACATACATAGATAGATAGAGGCACACACATGTGGCCCAAAAACATGTAGCACTGCCCTGCCTATTATGTCCAATTATAATGCTACCTACCTCCTGTACAAATTAAAAGATCGAATAGTTACATGCACTGTGTGAGAGGCACACACATGTGGGCAAAAAACATGTAGCACTGCCCTGCCTATTATGTCCAATTATAATGCTACCTACCTCCTGTACAAATTAAAAGATCGAATAGTTACATGCACTGTGTGCCTGTTCGGTTGTGGTTCATGTGTTACCTATACCACATTGTTTTACTCGGACGTGCTGTCCACTGTTCCAGCACTGAGTGCTATGGTCCAGTCGAACCCTGTGCTGGATGTAGGATTTAGTCAAAGAATATGCCACAAAAATATTCGGTTACAGTTTGGTAAAATTATAATATACAGTTTGACAATTTTTTGTTTATTCGATAAATTTTTTAAAATTTACAATTTAAAAGTACAAAGACACTAATAAGTAACATAATAAGTTTAAATATTAAGCTGGAAACTACAATCAATTACAATATATATAGCTCAAATACAATATTAATAATATAAAATATAGGCAAAAAAGAGACTTAATATCCTACATGCATGCATGTAACTTTTATACTAGTGTTTTTAGTTGTTGCTTTTTATAGAAGATAGTCTCGACTATAATCATATTCATCCACTTTGAAGAAACAATCAATTACAATATATATAGCTCAAATACAATATTAATAATATAAAATATAGGCAAAAAGAGACTTAATATCCTAAGTGTGTAACTTTTATACTAGTGTTTTTAGTTGTTGTTTTTTATAGAAGATAGTCTCGACTATAATCATATTCGTCCACTTTGAAGAAACAATCTGACTTAATAAATATTACTATACAATCATTCAAATGATTATCACCCATCTTATATATTCTATAAGTTTGTTTTCACTAAAGTCATCATAAAATATCCTCACAAGGTTTAACATCTGATTAAGCTGGTGCGAAGCATTGATTAAACATTTTTTGTTTATATATAATACTATGTAGCATGATGTCTAAATTGTAAATGTGTCGCAGCATATTGGGTATTACCCTATAGATCTATCTATGTCGTACTATGTAGGAGATGAATGCTTTTACCTGCCAAAGAAATGCACATGGTAAGTTGAACTACTCACAGTTAGTCCCACCATCTTAACTACGACTCATTCCAACTTTCTTGAAGAATCAAAGTTTAACTAAGTTTATATAATATATATATATATATATATATATATATATATATATATATATATATATATATATATATATATATATATGACAATGAATAAGTACTATAACATTATTTGTTAATTATTTTTTCAAAACGTATTTTATTTGATGCCATAATTTATAAATCTCACTATAATTTTAATCAAATTTAAGATATTTCCACTATCAAAAGTATAAAATAAATTAGAACAGACAAAATAGTTTGATATAGGCATAATTCTAGTAGCGATTCTTGAATTTATTTTATTAAAAGTTCTCGTCCTGATCCATTTCATAAATTGCACAGTGTGGACCCTATAAACCCAATTTAAGTTATCATGATGGTGTCCATACTTGTGGGCCAGCAGTTATATTAGCTGCCAACCACATGGACGACGGAAGTTGCGGCGTTTGATTTTCAGGGTTAAAGTTTAGTCTCTATCTCCTTAAATATTTGAATATCAATATTAAATATTAAATATAATTTAATTACAAAGCAATTACATTGATAAAGAAAAAAAGCAAGACTAATACATTAAGGCTTAACTAATTCATGATTAACAAATATTTATTGTATCATTAGGGCAAATTATGAACTAATTAGGTTTAATACATTCGTCTAGCTCGTTAGTATAATTAGTTTTATAATTATACTATATTTAATACTTCTAACTAGCATATAAATATAAGATGTAATATAGACTAAAGTTTAGTAGATACAACCAAACAACCCATTAGAGTAAGTATAATAATATGATATAGACAGACAACAAGAATGACGCCGGTGCTAGGGGCTAGTGGAAAGCGATATTTTCACTAGCGGTTATTTTGGAACCGCGAGTGGAAATGTTATTTTCACTGGCGGTTTCCTTAAAAAACCGCAAGTGGAAATAACATTTCTGCTAGCAGTTTGCTTAATATAACCGTTAGTGGAAATGTTATATATATATATATATATATATATATATATATATATATATATATATATATATATATATATATATATTATATTGATATTGAGAGCAACGTGGAATTAAATTCTACCATACATTTATATACATCAAAGTCTTGTGTCTACATCCATCACACATTCTATACATCAAAGTTTTCACCTAATCTCTAATAGTTATCTTGGCTAAGAGATAACCTACTAATTTTTGTGAGTATTCTAAACTCTGGCGTAGCTAATATATCGGTAGTATCATGATATTTCCATTTAACAGGAATGACCTCTTTCAATATGAATGTACATAGGTCCTCAACTATGCCATACAATGCACCTTCAGTCATGTTTTCCGGCTTTCCTCGTTTAAATTCCTGTAAAGTTTATAAACATAATCTATTTACACTCGATAACACATTTGCATCTTTAATGACATAAATGTATACATGCCTATTACTAATAATACCTGGCCAGGGTTCGATGGCTGTGTTGGTATTCAACTAAATTGTGGCACATGCCCCCTTGTATTTTGTGAAATATGGACCTCCAAAATCACCTCCATGCAAGTTGGTTGCGACCAACAGTTCCTGTCGGGATGAAAAATATGTATTTATAACATAAAGCCCACTGGCGGTTGTGTTAAGGTACCGCCAGTGAAAACATATTTCTACGGGCGGTTGACTTAACACAACCGCCAGTAGAAAGAGGCTATTTCCACTTGCGGTTGGTATAAAAGAACTGCCAGTGAAAATGCTATTTTCATTGACACTCGGCGAAGTTAACAACGGTCAGCTATAGACGACTGCTGACGACCCTTTGCCGAGGGTCATATTTCGTCGAGGGTTTGACACTCGACAAAACCATCTTTGCCGAGTGCGCCATGTGTTTCGCCCTCGGTAAACAAGGTTTGTGTCGAGTCGCCGAGAGTGGCACTCGGTAAGTAATACTATGTTGAGTGCCCTATAAAATACACTCGGTAAATAATACTGTCGGGGACCATAATTAGAGGTACCCTCAAAACTCCTAATTCTCAGCTGGTAACCCCCATCATCATAAAGCTGCTAAGGCCTGATGGGTGCGATTAAGTCAGGGATCAGTCCATTCGAGCGACTCGATCACGCCTCGACCGAGCCTAGCCTCGGACAAGGGCAGCCGACCCCGGAGGATTTCTGTCTCGCCCGAGGCCCCCCCTCCGACGGCGAACATATCTCCGGCTCGCCCGAGGCCCTGCCTTCGCTAAGAAGCAACACTAACTAAATCGCCGCACCGACCGACCAAGTCGCAGGAGCATTTAATGCAAAGGACAGCGCCGCCTGCGCCACTCCAACTGCAGTGCCACTTGACAGAGTGAGACTGACAGGCAGTCAGGCCCTGCCAAAGGCACCATAGGAAGCTCCGCTGCGCCCGACCCAGGGCTCGGACTCGGGCTAAGTCCCGGAAGACAGTGAACTCCGCTCCGCCCGACCCAGGGCTCGGACTCGGGCTATGTCCCGGAAGACGGCGAACTCCGCTCCGCCCGACCCAGGGCTCGGACTCGGGCTAAGTCCCGGAAGACGGCGAACTCCACTCTGCCCGACCTAGGGCTCGGACTCGGGCTAAAACCCGGAAGACGGCGAACTCCGCTCCGCCCGACCTAGGGCTCGGACTCGGGCTCAGCCCCAGAAGACGACGAACTCCGCTCCGCCCGACCCAGGGCTCGGACTCGGGCTCAGCCCCAGAAGACGACGAACTCCGCTCCGCCCGACCCCAGGGCTCGAACTCCGCCCTGGCCTCTGCCGACGACCTCCGCCTCGCCCGACCCAGGGGCTCGGACTCGGCCTCGGCCATGGAAGACAGACTCGACCTCGGCTTCGGAGGAGCCTCCACATCACCCAACCTAGGGCACAGGCTCGCCACGTCAACAGGAGGCGCCATCATCACCCTACCCCAAACTGACTCGGGCCGCAGGGAACAAGACCGGTGTCCCATCTGGCTAGCTCCGCCAGATAGGCAATGATGGCGTCCCGCATGCTCTGTGACGACGGCAGCTCTCAGCCCCCTTACGGAAGCAAGAGGACGTCAGCAAGGACCCAACCGCTCCGACAGCTGTCCCTCCGCCAGGCTCCATCGCCCCTCCGACGGCCACGACATCACACCAACTGGGTGCCAAAATCTCTCCGGCTGCCACATCGGCATGTACTTAGGGCACTAGCTCTCCCCCGCTAGACACGTAGCACTCTGCTACACCCCCCATTGTACACCTGGGTCCTCTCCTTACGCCTATAAAAGGAAGGACCAGGGCCCTCTTAGAGGGGGTTGGCCGCGCGGGGACGAGAACGAGACAGGCGCTCCCTTGGGGCCGCTCGCTTCCCTCTCCCGCGTGGACGCTTGTAACCCCCTACTGCAAGCGCACCCGACCTGGGCGCGGGACGAACACGAAGGCCGCGGGATTCCCACCTCTCTCACGCCGGTCTCTGGCCGCCTCGCTCCTTCCCCCCTTCGCGCTCGCCCTCGCGCTCGACCCATCTGGGCTGGGGCACGCGGCGACACTCACTCGTCGGCCCAAGGGACCCCCCGGTCTCGGAACGCCGACAGTTGGCGCGCCAGGTAGGGGCCTGCTGCGTGTTGACGAACAGCTTCCCGTCAAGCTCTAGATGGGCAGTCTCCAGCAACCTCTCCAACCCGGGACGGTGCTCCGTTTCGGGAGTCTTGAGTTCATGTCCCTCGACGGCAGCTACGACATGATACTCCTTCCACCGCCGAGTGACAACGACAATGGCAGCCGACAGCCCGCCCGCCGGCGGCGAAATCGACGACGTCTTCCCTGCGCGGCGAAAGAACAACATTCGAGCTCGTCCCGCCTTCTTCCCCACCGACAGAGGGGAAGGCAGGGCAACCAAGGCCAAGCAGGAGGCAGCGCCTCGTCGGCTGTCGAGCAAGTCGACAGCGCCGGCACCCCAACGAGGGGTGCACCGGGTATCGACTTCGCGCCTGAGACGAAGATGAGCGCCGTATCCCCGCGACACGCCAAACCCGAGCAAGTGGACGACGCCAGCGCGCTTGCGAAAAGCCTGCAGGACGTCGCCCTCGTACCTGAGGCGACGGTGCAGTCAGTCCTCGACATGACTTCATAGCCGCTCGACGACCAAAAGGTACCGACCGATTCCCATCCTACGTCATTTGGATTTAGCCTCAACCCGCCTAGCAACCTCGCTTTGGCGGACGCTCTCGTGGAGGCGAGTCCAAACCCTCTGGGGTTCCGCATGCGGTCGCCTTGGGACCGGTTGACGGACGTCTCGACCTACGGGCCCTCTGGGTCCGAGGAAGACGACGACCCTAGCATCTGTTGGGATTTCTCTGGACTTGGCAACCCCAGTGCCATGCGGAACTTCATGACCGCGTGTGACTTCTGCCTCTCCGACTGTTCCGACGGTAGCCGCAGCCTCGACGACAAGGATTGCGGCCCAAGCCGCGAATGTTTCCACGTCGATCTTGGGGGTCCCTCCGAAGGCAATCATCTCGGCATGCCGGAGGACGGTGATCTCCCTGGGCCGGTGCCTCGCGCTGACATCCCATGGGAGCTAGCTGTGGTCCCTGTTCCGGCGGGGGGTCACGACCCACAGCTCGAGCAAGTCCACGGGGCGCAGGCCAGGTTCGACGAGGGAGCAGGAGCGCTTGAGCCAATCCGCCGGGACGTCGGGCAGGCATGGGCGGGCCAACCCCCGGCCGGAGAAATACGTCATCTGCCCCAGGGTTTCCAGCACCACGTCGCCGACGACGCCAGGGTCAGGCCGCCACCCGCATCTAGTGGCGTCGGCTAGAACCTAGCTGCAGCAGCGATGCTCCTCCGCGTGATGCCGGAGCCATCCACCACCGAGGGTCGGCGAATCCAGGGGGAGCTCAAGAATCTCCTGGAAGGCGCCGCGGTCCGACGGGCCGAGAGCACTGCCTCCCGAAGGCAAGGATACCCCTCGGAACCTCATGCCGCGACTTCCCGATTCATGCAGGAAGCCTCAACCTACACCGGGCGCACACGCAACACCGCGCCTGCGGCCCCGGGCCGCCTCGGCAACGAGCACCATCATCGCGACCGTCGGGCCCACCTCGACGAGAGGGTGCGCCGAGGCTATCACCCCAGGCGTGGGGGATGCTACGACAGCGGGGAGGATCGGAGTCCCTCGCCCGAACCACCCGGTCTGCAGGCCTTCAGCCGGGCCATCCGACGGGCACCGTTCCCGACCCGGTTCCGACCCCCGACTACTATCACAAAGTACTCGGGGGAGATGAGACCGGAACTGTGGCTCGCGGACTACCGCCTGGCCTGCCAGCTGGGTGGAACGGACGACGACAACCTCATCATCCGCAACCTCCCCCTGTTCCTCTCCGACACCGCTCGCGCCTGGTTGGAGCACCTGCCTCCGAGGCAGATCTCCAACTGGGATGACCTGGTCCAAGCCTTCACCAGAAATTTCCAGGGCACATACGTGCGCCCCGGGAATTCCTGGGACCTCCGAAGCTGCCGGCAGCAGCCGGGAGAGTCTCTCCGGGACTACATCCGGTGATTCTCGAAGCAGCGCACCGAGCTGCCCAACATCACCGACTCGGATGTCATTGGCGCGTTCCTTGCCGGCACCACCTGCCGCGACCTGGTGAGTAAGTTGGGTCGCAAGACCCCCACCAGGGCGAGCGAGCTGATGGACATCGCCACCAAGTTCGCCTCTGGCCAGGAGGCGGTCGAGGCTATCTTCCGAAAGGACAAGCAGCCCCAGGGCCGCCCATCGGAAGATGCTCCCGAGGCGTCTACTTAGCGTGGCGCCAAGAAGAAAAGCAAGAAGAAGTCGCAAGCGAAACGCGACGCCGCCGACGCGGACCTTGTCGCCGCCGTCGAGTACAAGAACCCTCGGAAGCCCCCCGGAGGTGCCAACCTCTTCGACAAGATGCTCAAGGAGTCGTGCCCCTATCACCAGGGGCCCGTCAAGCACACCCTTGAGGAGTGCGTCATGCTTCGGCGCCACTTCCACAGGGCCGGGCCACCCGCGGAGGGTGGCAGGGCCCGCGACGATGACAAGAAGGAAGATCACCAAGCAGGAGAGTTCCCCGAGGTCCGTGACTGCTTCATGATCTATGGTGGGCATGCGGTGAATGCCTCGGCTCGGCATCGCAAGCAAGAGCGCCGGGAGGTCTGCTCGGTGAAGGTGGCGGCGCCAGTCTACCTAGACTGGTCCGACAAGCCCATCACCTTCGACCAAGCTGACCACCCCGACCACGTGCCGAGCCCGGGGAGATACCCGCTCGTCGTCGACCCCGTCGTCGGTGACGTCAGGCTCACCAAGGTCCTTATGGACGGGGGCAGCAGCCTCAACATCATCTACGCCGAGACCCTCGGGCTCCTGCGCGTCAAACTGTCCTCCGTCCGAGCAGGCGCTGCGCCCTTCCATGGGATCATTCCCGGGAAGCGCGTCCAGCCCCTCGGACGACTCGACCTCCCCGTCTGCTTCGGAACACCCTCCAACTTCCGAAGGGAGACTCTGACGTTCGAGGTGGTCGGGTTCCGAGGAACCTACCACGCAGTACTGGGGAGGCCATGCTACGCGAAGTTTATGGCCGTCCCCAACTACACCTACCTGAAGCTCAAGATGTCGGGCCCCAACGGGGTCATCACCGTCGGCCCCACGTACAAACACGTGTTCGAATGCGACGTGGAGTGTGTGGAGTACGCCGAGGCCCTCGCCGAGTCCGAGGCCCTCATCGCCGACCTGGAAAACCTCTCCAAAGAGGTGCCAGACGTGAAGCGTCATGCCGGCAACTTCGAGCCAGTGGAGACGGTTAAGGCCGTCCCCCTCGACCCCAGTGGCGACGCCTCCAAGCAGATCCGGATCGGTTCCGGGCTCGACCCCAAATAGGAAGCAGTGCTCGTCGACTTCCTCCGTGCGAACGCCGACGTCTTCGCGTGGAGTCCCTCGGACATGCCCGGCATACCGAGGGATGTCGCCGAGCACTCGCTGGATATTCGGGCCGGAGCCCGACCCGTCAAGCAGCCTCTGCGCCGATTCGACGAGGAGAAGCGCAGAGTGATAGGCGAGGAGATCCACAAGCTAACGGCAGCCGGGTTCATCAAAGAGGTATTCCATCCCGAATGGCTTGCCAACCCTGTGCTTGTGAGAAAGAAAGGGGGGAAATGGCGGATGTGTGTAGACTACACTGGTCTCAACAAAGCATGTCCGAAGATTCCCTACCCTCTGCCTCGCATCGATCAAATCGTGGATTCCACTGCTGGGTGCGAAACCCTGTCTTTCCTCGATGCCTACTCAGGGTATCACCAAATCAGGATGAAAGAGTCTGACCAGCTCGCGACTTCTTTCATCACGCCCTTCGGCATGTACTGCTATGTCACCATGCCGTTCGGTTTGAGGAATGCGGGCGCGACGTACCAGCGGTGCATGAACCATGTGTTCGGCGAACACATCAGTCGCACGGTCGAGGCCTACGTCGATGACATCGTAGTCAAGACGAGGAAAGCTTCCGACCTCCTTTCCGACCTTGAAGTGACATTCCGATGTCTCAAGGCGAAAGGCGTCAAGCTCAATCCCGAGAAGTGTGTCTTCGGGGTGCCTCGGGGCATGCTCTTGGGGTTCATCGTCTCCGAGCGGGGCATCGAAGCCAACCCAGAGAAGATCGCAGCCATCACCAGCATGGGGCCCATCAAGGACTTAAAAGGCGTACAGAGGGTCATGGGGTGTCTCGCGGCTCTGAGCCGCTTCATCTCACGCCTCGGCGAAAGAGGTCTGCCTCTGTACCGCCTCTTAAGGAAGGCCGAGTGCTTCACTTGGACCCCTGAGGCCGAGGAAGCTCTTGGGAACCTGAAGGCGCTCCTCACAAAGGCGCCTATCTTGGTGCCCCCAGCTGCTGGAGAAGCCCTCTTGGTATACGTCGCCGCGACCACTCAGGTGGTTAGCGCCGCGATTGTGGTAGAGAGGCAGGAAGAGGGGCATGCATTGCCCGTTCAGAGGCCAGTTTACTTCGTCAGCGAGGTACTGTCCGAAACCAAGATCCGCTACCCACAAGTTCAGAAGCTGTTGTATGCAGTGATCCTGACGCGGCGGAAGTTGCGACACTACTTTGAGTCTCATCCGGTAACTGTGGTGTCATCCTTCCCGCTGGGGGAGATCATCCAGTGCCGAGAGGCCTCGGGCAGGATTGCGAAGTGGGCGGTGGAAATCATGGGCGAGACAATCTCGTTCGCCCCTCGGAAGGCCATCAAGTCCCAGGTCTTGGCGGACTTCGTAGCTGAATGGGTCGACACCCAGCTACCAACGGCTCCGATCCAACCGGAGCTCTAGACCATGTTTTTCGACGGGTCGCTGATGAAGACGGGGGCCGGCGCGGGCCTACTCTTCATCTCGCCCCTCGGGAAACACCTACGCTATGTGCTACGCCTCCATTTCCCGGCGTCCAACAATGTGGCTGAGTACGAGGCTCTGGTCAACGGGTTGCGGATCGCCATCGAGCTAGGGGTCAGCCGCCTCGACGCCCGCGGTGACTCGCAGCTCGTCATCGACCAAGTCATGAAGAACTCCCACTGCCGCGACCCGAAGATGGAGGCCTACTGCGATGATGTTCGGCGCCTGGAAGACAAGTTCTACGGGCTCGAGCTTAACCACATCGCTCGGCGCTACAACGACACTGCGGACGAGCTGGCAAAAATAGCCTCGGGGGAACAACGGTTCCCCCGGACGTCTTCTCCCGGGATCTGCATCAACCCTTCGTCAAGATCGACGACACGCCCGAGCCTGAGGCGCCCTCGGTCCAGCCCGAGGTACCCTCGGCACAGCCCGAGGCAACCTCAGCTCGGCCCGAGGCGCCCTCGGTTCAGCCCGAGGCAACCTCAGCTCGGCCCGAGGCGCCCTCGGTTCAGCCCGAGGTACCCTCAGCCTCCTAGGGTGAGGCACTGCGCATCGAGGAGGAGCGGAGCGGGGCCACACTTGATCGAAATTGGCAGACCCCGTACCTGCAATATCTCCGCCAAGGAGAGCTACCCCTCGACCGAGCCGAGGCTCGGCGGGTAGCGCGACGCGCCAAGTCGTTCGTCTTGCTGGGCGATGAGAAGGAGCTCTACCACCGCAGCCCCTCAGGCATCCTCCAGCGATGCATCTCCGTCGCCGAAGGTCAGGAACTCCTGCGAGAGATACACTCGGGGGCTTGCGGCCATCACGCAGCGCCTCGAGCCCTTGTCGGGAATGCTTTCCGGTAAGGCTTCTACTGGCCAACGGCGGTGGCTGACGCCACTAGAATTGTCCGCACCTGCGAAGGGTGTCAATTCTATGCGAAACAGACCCACCTGCCCGCTCAGGCTCTGCAGACGATACCCATCACCTGGCCCTTTGCTGTGTGGGGTCTGGACCTCGTCGGCCCCTTGCAGAAGGCGCCCGGGGGCTACACGCACCTGCTGGTCGCCATCGACAAATTCTCCAAGTGGATCGAGGTCCGACCTCTGAACAGCATCAGGTCCGAACATGCGGTGGCGTTCTTCACCAACATCATCCATCGCTTCGGGGTCCCGAACTCCATCATCATCGACAACGGCACCCAGTTCACCGGCAGAAAATTCTTGGACTTCTGCGAGGATCACCACATCCGGGTGGACTGGGCCGCCGTGGCTCATCCCATGTCGAATGGGCAAGTAGAGCGTGCCAACGGCATGATTCTATAAGGGCTCAAGCCTCGGATTTACAACGACCTCAACAAGTTCGGCAAGTGATGGATGAAGGAACTCCCCTCGGTGGTCTGGAGCTTGAGGACAACGCCGAGCCGAGCCACGGGTTTCACGCCGTTCTTCCTAGTCTACGGGGCCGAGGCCGTCTTGCCCACTGACATCCCTGTTACCGACAAAAAAGTCCAGATACTCGAAACAAGAGGAAAAGAGATGCAGCTTTACAACACAGCGAGGGTGTGTGTTCTGGCCTCGGCGGCCGCAGAAGGTACACGCTACAAGACACTCTGATCCTGCAGGCTCGGGTCTTGACGCTGGAAGGGGGCAGTAGCACCCTCGGCATCGACAACACCTTCAGCGTGGTCCGACCTAGCCTCGGACGGCGACGCAGTCCGAGGATCTCCACTCTGAAGGACGACGCCATCGCCACGCCCGGGCAATCGCTGCCAGGGACTTCTCCGGGAATCCGGCCCGAGCAGGCGGCTCGGCCGGTTACCCCTGGGGCCTCGGCCAACCATCTTCCAAGGGCGCTAGCCCGACCCGAGGCCTCGGCTGGTCAACTCCGGCGTCGGTCCCGCTAACGGGCAACCCAGCTAGGCTCCGGCCAACCAGGTTTCATTTTCGAGCCAACTCCGCCTCTGTTCATGCTGATATCGCTACCCCTGGCCTCGGCTCGTCGAAGAGCGGCCAAGGGGTCCCTTTAACTAAGCTAGAGGAGCCTCAGACAACAAGGTCGACCGAGCCGAGGGACTCCTACGCCTCCGGGATACGGATACCTCACTCGTCACCTTGACACGGGGCGACTCATGCTTGGTGAAGCGGTTCAGATAATCAACAGGCGAGTCTTAGTGCTCGAAAATGAGGAAAAAACACGGCTCCGTGCCAAAATTACATACATGTTCAGGCCTCGACAGCCATAATGAACAAAAACACTGGCATTCAAAGTGCCATTACAAACGGAACTCCGGTTCCCCCTACGCAGGTACGAACAACCCCACTCGATAGGGGAGGGCCTACGGAGCAACAGAAGACCGACGAACGGTGCGCCGTCACCTGCTCCAGCAGCAGCGACGACGACGACTTCTGCTCCGGGGGGCCGAACAGCGGCAGCACTGACCTCAGGGCGGATGTTGCTGCCAGGAGGCCCCCGCCCATGCCCAAACTCGTGAGGCAAGGACGGGCAGAAGGCCGTAGAGTTGGAGGTCGGCCCGTGGCCGGCCCTGGCTATCTCGCCGGCGGAGGAACCTCTTCCAGCTGCCGTGGCAGACGCCGGCACCGCGAGCGGCTCCGAAGCCACTCGCGTCCGAGAGCCAGGCACGGTGCAGCTGCCGGCGCCACGGACGACGACCGCCCTTCCCTCCGATCACTGAGTGAAGGAGCGGGCCACCGCCCACGCAGGGGCCGACCCCAACTCGGCACACTCCCCTCCCCAGCCCTGGTGATGAAAATCCTTGAGGCTGAGGGAGGGGCAGAGGCCGCAGCCTGGCTCGCTTTCCCCCACCATCAAGCTGGAGGTCACCATCTTGGGTGACCGCCGGCGGAGGGGTGCAGCCGGGCTGCATGATGAAAATCCTTGAAGCCGAACGATGGCTGGAAGGTACCAACTCCCACGGAGTTGCGTTCCTCCAACGATGAGGCGAAAAGACGGCGGGTATCCCCCATCCGGGGGCTTGGAAGGTGGAAAGACACGATGCATAAGGGAGCGCGAAGACATGGTCGCCTTCCGAAGGGGGTCACCCTCCTTTTAAAGGCAACTCTCCCTACTTGCGCCCCCAACCGTCACGGGCTGAGTCTTCTCCAACATGCTCCAAGGCCCTCCCCTGCGGCGCGGGGGCTGGGTCCCGCGTGTCATGCAAGCCGACTCAGAGCAGAAGAAGCCAAACCGCCGCGCGTGGGGCACACGACCGCCCAGCGGTTACAAGTGACCCTCCACTTTTGCCCAGATCAACTGGCGAAAGAGGCGGGCAGCCATGCAGGCGGCATGCGACCGCGCCAAGTGGACGCGCTTCTCCGACTCCCAACACGCCCAGCATGAAGGCACAGGCCCACGTGTCACGCAACCGGCGCGCCGGATGCTTCATGCAAGCAACTGCACCGCCAATTGCGCCACCACCGTGCCTCCTCGATTGCGGAACCAATACCACGACTCGAGGCGACTCAGCGCACGACCCAGCAGCGCCAGCCTGGCGCGGCGGTCAATGCGGCCAAAAGTGGGCCGGCAATAATGACGGTGGCAGGCGGGCGGGAGCAGCGGTCACGTCGTCAGCCAAGCTCACGTCCCATCCGGGGGCAGCAAGAGAACCCCCTCTCACGGCGTGAAGACAGCGCGCCCGTGATCCGTTCCTCGAACGGCTCGCGCACGCGCGACGGCCACCCCACCAACCACTCGCCCCGTCGCATTAACTCCACGGTGGGACAGGCGGCGCTTCTCGCAGGAAAAGCGGGCGACGCTTCGCCTTCGCCGAAATAACCATGCCAAAAAAGGTACGCCACGTTGTTCGATTTCGTATCCTTTTCCTTTTTTCCTCTTTCTCTCTCTCTTGCAACAGGGACCGGGAAAGGGGGATACCCCGAAAAGGATCCTTCCCCGTGAAGGAACCAGGCTCCGAGCCTCCTTACTGATCAGAGGTTCGAAGGTTGACCCCCCGAAGGGTTCAACAACGCCTCAGATCGCGTGGGCCCTACACCCACTACTGGTCAGAGGTTCGAAGGCCGGCCCCCCGAAGGGTTCCACGGCCGCCTCAGGCTACTCGGGCTCCGCGCCCATTACTGATCAGGGTTTCGAAGGCTGGCCCCCGAAGGGTTCACAGCCGCCTCAGACGCCGAGCGAGGGATGACCATGGGTACGTTCGATACATAACCAAGGCTCGGGCTGCGCTCCTGAGGTACCCTAGGACATTTTCGAGACCAGCGGGAGCGATCTTGTAACGGAATCCCATCAGAGGGAGGCATCGAGCCCTCGGACCCCGTCGCCAGGGGACCGGGTCCGGCAGATCACCCGCAGGTACTTTTGGGCGTGCCTCAGGGCCCCTAGCCGACCCCTAACGAACGGGGCACGGACGTCCACTCGGATTACCCGCTTGCAGCTCACCGGAGACACCATGTTCGGCGCCCATCGAGGGCAACATGGCGCTTTCCCCCCCTCCTCCTTGCGGAAAGGCGACGCAGGGGCGTATGTAAAAAAGCTGAGTCTGTCCCTAATCGCCCTCTCGCCCTGTGCAGAGGCTCGGGGGCTGCTCTCGCAAACCCGGCTCTGGCCGAACCGTTGACAGCGTCAACATACCAGCCCGAGAACTTGGGACCCGACCGTACACCCGGGCTATGGCCAGCTCGCATGAGGGAACAACCAGACCAGCCGAAGCATTACGCAAGGCATTAAGACCTCGAAGGAGTGAAACCACTCCTCCGAGGCCTCGGGGGCTACACCCGGCGGGTGCGCTCGCGCGCACCCACCGGAACAAAATGCAACCGAGAAAGGCTAGTCCCCTTGCAAAAAAGTGCGACGAAAGCCTCCAAGCGAGTGCTAACACTCCCTTCGAGGCTCGGGGGCTACTATCGGGGACCATAATTAGGGGTACCCTCAAGACTCCTAATTCTCAGCTGGTAACCCCCATCAGCATAAAGCTGCTAAGGCCTGATGGGTGCGATTAAGTCAGGGATCAGTCCATTGGAGCGACTCGATCACGCCTCGCCCGAGCCTAGCCTCGGACAAGGGCAGCCGACCCCGGAGGATTTCTGTCTCGCCCGAGGCCCCCCCTCCGACGGCGAACATATCTCCGGCTCGCCCGAGGCCCTGCCTTCGCTAAGAAGCAACCCTGACTAAATCGCCGCACCGACCGACCAAGTCGCAGGAGCATTTAATGCAAAGGACAGCGCCGCCTGTGCCACTCCGACTGCAGTGCCACTTGACAGAGTGAGACTGACAGGCAGTCAGGCCCTGCCAAAGGCACCATAGGAAGCTCCGCTCTGCCCGACCCAGGGCTCGGACTCGGGCTAAGTCCCGGAAGACGGCGAACTCCGCTCCGCCCGACCCAGGGCTCGGACTCGGGCTAAGTCCCGGAAGACGGCGAACTCCGCTCCACCTGACCCAGGGCTCGGACTCAGGCTAAAACCCGGAAGACGGCGAACTTCGCTCCGCCCGACCCAGGGTTCGGACTCGGGCTCAGCCCCAGAAGACGACGAACTGCGCTCCGCCCGACCCAGGGCTCGGACTCGGGCTCAGCCCCAGAAGACGACGAACTCCGCTCCGCCTGACCCCAGGGCTCGGACTCCGCCCTGGCCTCTGCCGACGACCTACGCCTCGCCCAACCCAGGGGCTCGGACTCGGCCTCGGCCATGGAAGACAGACTCGACCTCGGCTTCGGAGGAGCCTCCACATCACCCAACCTAGGGCACAGGCTTGCCACGTCAACAGGAGGCGCCATCATCTCCCTACCCCAAACTGACTCGGGCCGCAGGGAACAAGACCGGTGTCCCATCTGGCTAGCTCCGCCAGATAGGCAATGATGGCGCCCCGCATGCTCTGTGACGACGGCAGCTCTCAGCCCCCTTACGGAAGCAAGAGGACGTCAGCAAGGACCTAACCGCTCCGACAGCTGTCCCTCCGCCAGGCTCTATCGCCCCTCCGACGGCCACGACATCACACCAACTGGGTGCCAAAATCTCTCCGGCTGCCACATCGGCATGTACTTAGGGCACTAGCTCTCCCCCGCTAGACACGTAGCACTCTGCTACACCCCCCATTGTACACCTGGGTCCTCTCCTTACGCCTATAAAAGGAAGGACCAGGGCCCTCTTAGAGGGGGTTGGCCGCGCGGGGACGAGGACGAGACAGGCGCTCCCTTGGGGCCGCTCGCTTCCCTCTCCCGCGTGGACGCTTGTAACCCCCTACTGCAAGCGCACCCGACCTGGGCGCGGGACGAACACGAAGGCCGCGGGATTCCCACCTCTCTCACGCCGGTCTCCGGCCGCCTCGCTCCTTCCCCCCTTCGCGCTCGACCCATCTGGGCTGGGGCACGCGGCGACACTCACTCGTCGGCCCAAGGGACCCTCGGTCTCGGAACGCCGACAAATACTATGTTGAGTGCCCTATAAAATGCACTAGGCAAAGCATCGTGCACTCGGCAAAGAGCCGGATTCTGGTAGTGTACGTTACGTAAACCCACGTCACGACGACACGTCATATTTGATTGAATGATTACTTAACTAACTTTAGGTCAAAATTTCGGTAGAGATTAAAGCACGCCATGCTTGATGCAAACAAATTATTGTAAGAGCAGGATAATAAAAAGGACAGATATTTAGTTTTAGTTCAATTGTATGCTTGGCAGTGACCCTGGGAGGGACGGGAGGAACCAAAACATGAGTGTGGCTTAAGGCAAGCAAGGTGGACGAATATTTGTCATCAGCTCACTGCTCACTCATATAGCAACGGATTATACCTTACTATCAATATACATGATCTGACTTCTTCTCTTGCAATGTTTCTAAAGCATGTTCATCTATTGATTATAAACCTGTATGACACTTGTCTGAATAAAAAATTGTAGCCTATTTTTCTTGTCTCTTATTTATCTCAGCATACACTACCGGAATCAATAGCTTTGCCGAGTGCCTGAAGCACTCGGCGAAGCCTTAAAAACACTCGGCAAAGAAGGCTCGGCAAACAGTGCATCGGCAAAGCCTCCTTTGCCGAGTGCTTTTTGTCAGGCACTCGGCAAAACTCTTTGCCGAGTGCCAGAGAGCACTCGGTAAAGAAAAGTGGCCGTTACGGCGCCGGGTGACGGAGACGGTTTCTTTGCCGAGCGTCTCTTGCGACACTCGGCAAAGAAGTCTGCTTTGCCGAGTGCCTTCCAGGCAGCACTCGGTAAAGAATACTTCTTTGTCGAGTGTCACAAGAGACACTCGGCAAAGAAACCGCTAGGGAGGGTCCCCATGTCAGGTTCTTTGCCGAGTGTCTTAAGTGGCACTCGGCAAAGACGATCTCTTTGCCGAGTGCCAGCGACATAACACTCGGCAAAGAACCTAAGCCGGTGTCCAGGTCTGTGCTCTTTGCCGAGTGTTATGACCCAGACACTCGGCAAAGAGCCTCTTTGCCGAGTGTAACACTCGGCAAAGTGACCAGTATATACCTTTTTTATTTGTTTTTTGTATTCTATCCACACAAACAGAAGATATCACATATATATCATATATATACATCACAGATATCATCACAGACATAAATAGCCAACAAAAACATAAATATCCATCACAAACATAAGTGTTCAACACACGTATTAAACACAAACATAAGTCTCAAATGTCGCAAGCTCTCACATAAGTATCAAACACAGACATAAGTATTATACATAAGTTTTGAAGTCTAAAACAATGAAAACACAACACTCATGGAGGTGGGCGGTTTGACCGGGGCTGCGTTGGGCTGAACCCTTCCGGAGGGTTGTTGGATGTCGCCCCAGATTGGCCCTGCACAGAGAAGAGATTGCATGTGTTATACCAGATGCATTACAAACATGTAACTACAATTTTGATACTCACAGGAGTGTGGAAGAGAGTAGGGTCAACTGGGGGGAACAATGGAGGTGGCGGAGCGATGCCCTGTGCGGCGCCAAGGCTCTGCATGTACTGGAACATCTCCGCCATCCTCTGATCAGCCGCCGCCCGCTCCGCCATTATCCTCGCCTCCATCTCTTGACGTTCCCTCCTCTCTTCTTCTAGTTGGGTCTGTAATATTACAAGCCAACATTATAGTAACTCAAAGAGAAGGTATATAACTCAAGAAAGGACGAGTTACATAAGCACTAACCTCGAGTTGCTGTATGCGATGCTGTGAGCTGTCGTGCCGAGGTCGTATGGCTGGACTCGAACCCGTGCTCCTTGCTCTCACCTGAGACAGAGTGGGAGTGGAGGACGAGTCGATTGCCCCGTCGGCAATCCAGTACCGCCCATGTCTCTTGCCTCCTCCGACCCTCATCAGCACATCGGGGTCGATCGGCTCGGTGCTCGGATCATAGTCTGGGCCATGGACCTCCTGCGCCATGGCGGTGTAGTCATGGAGGCGGCTGTAGACGACGGGGTTGGTGTAGGCCTCGGGCCCGTCATCCGGGTTGTAGGTGACGTCGAACGTCGCCTTACCCTTATGGGCCATAGCATAGGCCGAGAAGGTGGAGCAAGGCCTGCCACCCTGTGACGCCGACTGCAACGAAAACCAACGAGATAGTTAGAAATAATATCTAACTTAGTGCTATATATCTAAATAAAAATGGTGGTGTACCCATGCTTCGGCATATTGGCCCAGGCTCCGGCTGCCTTGGTGGTGGGACGGGCCTTGCATCATCAAACGTCGTTCCCGGCTAGCTGTGTGTGCCTCGTCCCACTCAGCCGAACACCACCTATCCACCATCTGCTCCCAGCATAGAGGATGTGCGGCGCACCAATGTGGAATCACCTGCAAAGTAAACACATAAAGTGCATATCAGAAGATAAAATAAAATTCATGCATGGAGTACTGGTACCAAACATGCATGACTTTACCTGCAGGTACTGCTCCCTGGTCAACGACATGGTTCGGGCTTGAGGTTTGGTCACCTTCTCCCCAAGGACGGAGCCGTGGTAGGTGATGATGGCCTGGATGCGGGCCTCATAGTGCATGTCCACAACGAGCTTCTTACAGCTCGTGGTGGCCACCACATCCGCCCTAGCCTCGTATCCAGCATCGCATCTGAAGAAATCCTGCATACAAAAACGATGTATCCATACATTATTTCAAGAATTTGCAACGAATGCGACATATTTTACATTATACTAAGACTTACCCACAGCTCTTGCTTCACCCGCTCCGCCTTGTTATTGAATTCCCTGCCGTCCCGGTCTACTGCATCGGGGGCGACGGCGTAGTGGTCGAAGGTGAAGGCTGGGCCCGTCACTCCGGCGTACTCCACAAGTCCAGGGAAGTGTTCCCTGCACAGCAGGCCGAGAATGTTGTTGGGGGGGCGACGATGACCCCCAGCATAATCCAAAACCGTCCAAGACCTGTCCAAGTGATAAATAAAAAGTATTAGTTTATATTATCATTTTGAACACATAATATGAACAAGAATGAAGAACATAAAGTTACATACCTCTCCCCTTCTGGCCGAATCAGAGGCCGTCTGTCCCGAAGTATGGGACGTGGCGGGAGATCACGGGGCCTCGCAGGTAGATGCTCCTCGAACTAGAGCCGCCTGAACCTGAGGCGTCCTGGTGCTGGTCGTCATCGTCCTGCTGCTGGTCGTTGTCGTCCTGAGGCGCCGCCTGCTGCTGCGCTGCCTGCTCTGCCTCGTCCTGCTGCGCTGCCTGCTCTGCATCGTCCGCCGTCCTACTCCTCCTCCCCCTCCTCCTCCTCAGGAAACCGCCCACCATATTTGTCCAACAACCTGCAATTAAGAGTAAACAAATAAGCACATATAAAAAGATGTATTTAAAAACAGGTGCGAAATAAAAAGTCATATAACATTACATCGATTAAAAATAATCCTCATATGTGTCGGGGTTAGCCGGATCATAACTCTCATCATCACTATCAAGCATTTCAATCTCAACACCATCGGAAGACACAAGTTCGTCATTAATGTCATTGCCTTCAAGGATTACTAAGTCATTATCATTTTGCACCTCATCATCCTCCTCATCAACAACCATTTCAATATCTACGTCCATTCCGATAGCTTCGGTTAAGTCTATCTCAAATCGCCCTTCTAGCCCATCTTCTTGGAAGAACTCTCCATCATATGTGTCCGGATCTAAGTTGTAATCTTCATCGTTAGGAACAGGTAACCTCCCATGCGGCGATACCTTATACACAACATCCCAGCCCTTAAGATGTTCTTTCGTTTGACACGCATATGGGAGATAATACACTTGTGTGGCCTGTTGGGCCACGATATAGACATCGTCTCCTGCTAAGGTGGAATCTTGTTGAATTTCGACTATCCCATGATTAGAATGTGTCCGTCTCGTCACTTGAGGGTCAAACCAATGACATTTGAATATCACTGGAGTAAGAGGTTTGGAACCATAAAAATTGAGCTCATATATTTCTTCAATTCGTCCAAAATAATCGACATTGTCAAGGCCCGGCGTAAAGACTCCAGAACACGTTGTTTTCCGATTGGGCCGACTTTTGTCGTAGTGTGTTGTGCGAAAACGGTATTCATTGACGTCATACCCAGAATATTTCTTGACCCTATAAGCAAAGCCGTTGGCTACTTGTCTCAACTCGGCACTCATAGACGGATCTCTTTGGCCCTGCAAGTATTCGCAAGTTAAAAGACGCTAAATTGAGTTCAAAGACGTATCTCTTTTACAAACTAAGCACGTACCTTACGTTTGAACCAGGAAATGAAATCGGGCAACCCATTTCTCGCACCCTTTCTAAGAAGAGCGTCATATTCCTGTGGAGTGGGGTCCCTTGATCGACGCCAGAATTCATGAAGAAATTGTTCCATGTATGGCGTCACCTCTTCAAGGTTGGTCAATACGTATAGCATGATATGTCGCCACTCTTCATGTGTCAGGGTCTTCGTGGTCAAGCCACTTGCGCTTCCGAGTTGGCCTCGAAATATTCTAAGGTTCGATTCATTGTCGCCATCATTGTAACGAGGGGGTGGATTATGCACGCTCGGCAGTTTGTCACCATAATAAGTTGTTGTGAAGTTTGAGACCTCCTCTAGAATGTATGCCTCTGCAATGGAAGCCTCGATTTTGCATTTATTTCTACATTTCTTTCGAATAGTCTTTAGACATCTCTCGATTCGATAGCACCAACGTCCCTGCATGGGGCCCCCCATTCGTGCCTCATAGGGGAGATGAAGAATCAAATGCTGCATTGGATTGAAGAAGCCGGGTGGAAATATCTTCTCAAGCTTACACAGTAACACGAGGGCCAATCTTTCCAAGTCTGCAACCACGGTCCGAGATAACTCTTTTGCACAAAGCTGACGGAAGAAATAGCTCAACTCTGAAAGCGTTAGCCAGACATGCTCAGGGACATAGCCTCGAACCATCGCAGGAAGAATCCGTTCAATCCATATGTGGAAGTCATGACTCTTCATCCCTAAGACTCGCATAGTAGATAAGTTCACCCCCCTACTCAGGTTAGCTGCATACCCATCAGGGAACATCAACATCTTGATCCACTGAAGTACTTCCTTCCTCTGGGCCCTGCTTAGGACGAAATCGGCCTTAGGCCTTCTCCATGTCTTTCTGCCACTTGGCGGCTTCATCTCTAGTTTTGGTCTATCACATAACGCTGCTAGATCCACTCTTGCCTTCACATTATCCTTTGACTTATCAGGAATGTCCATAATTGTTGCCCACAGTGCCTCGGCAACATTTTTTTCAGTGTGCATCACATCAATGTTGTGTGGAAGGAGCAGGTCGTCATAATAGGGGAGCCGAGTCAAGCCAGACTTATGTGTCCACATATGCTGCTCACCATATCCCACAAAACCACCTTCTGTATTGGCCACGAGCCCATCTATCTGTTGACGAATTTCGACACCAGTCGTCGTTGCAGGTGGGCGATCTGTCACTACGACATCTTTCGTAAAGTTTTTGATGTCTAGGCGGAATGGATGGTCAGCAGGAAGAAATTGTCGATGTTTATCGAAGGACGAATATTTGCCACCCTTTTTCAACCAAATGAACCTAAGAGCTTCCTTGCAAACTGGGCATGGGAACTTACCGTGAACACACCAGGCACAGAATAGCCCATACGCCGGTAAGTCATGCATGGAGTACTGGTACCAAACATGCATTCTGAAGTTTGTCTTCGTAGCTCGGTCATACGTCCATACCCCTTCCTCCCAGGCACGTACCAATTCATCGATCAAAGGCTCCATGTACACGCCCATTTTGTTGCCTGGGTGTCCTGGAATTATCAACGACACGAATATATTCTGCCTTTGAAAGCACACACCAGGGGGGAGATTGATTGGGATAACAAACACGGGCCAACATGTGTACGGGGCAGCGCTCATTCCATAGGGATTGAACCCATCTGTGGCCAACGCAACACGTGCATTACGAGCCTCTTCGGCTTTCTCACGGTGAATGTCATCAAAGTGTTTCCATGCTTCACCATCTGATGCATGCACCATCTTGTCAGGATTGTATCGTTTTCCATTTTTGTGCCATGTCATCTGTTTCGCGGATTCCTCTGTCATGTAAAGACGCTGGATCCTCGGTATGAACGGAAGGTGTCGTAGAATTGTCAAGGGGATGTCGAGCTGCCTCTTCTGTCCATCACCAGAGTCTACCTCCATAAACCTAGACGAATTACACTTGGGACAGTACTTTGCCTCCGCGTATTCTTTCCTAAATAGCACGCAACCCTTCGGACAAGCATGAATCTGCTCATACGTCATCTTGAGTGCACGAAGTAGTTTTTGTGCCTCGTACATGCTCTTTGGCATAACGTGATCATCCGGAAGTAGACTCCCAATAACCGTCAACAAGCCATCGAATGCGTCTCTACTCATGTTGTACTGCGACTTGAACGCCATTACACTCCCAATGGCATCCAGTTGAGAAACCTTTGTCTGGCCGTGAAGGGGTTTCTGTGCCGCGTCGAATATGTCGTAGAACGCCTTTGCAGTCGGCTCTGGCTCGTCATCCATACATCCTCCCGTGTACTGTGCCTCCTGATAGTCGTTCAACATATCTGCTACTCCCGCATCCGCGTCATAATCCTCGACACTTTGTCTCAACACCTCCTCTCTCGTACGATGCGCTTCACCATGAAATATCCACCGAGTATAGCCCGGCGTAAATCCATTCTTCCAAATATGTTCTACCATGGCCTTCTTTGGTTTTCTTTTCCGATTGTCACATTTGCCGCACGGGCATGGGACTAGCTTCGCCCCTTTAGCAGCTTCGCCATATGCCCGTTCCACGAAATCATCGGTCTTTCTAATCCATTCAGTGGTGACATCGTTCCTTCCTCTACGGCCCGTGTACATCCACTCACGGTCCTCCATCCTCTAACAGAAGCCTAGCAACAGAAAATTTCGGCAGCACCTCCCCTGCACGGGGAGGTTTCAAAATCCTGCAAATAAAACTATCAGCACGATGGCTGACATCCACGCATAATTCAACGGCACGATGGCCGGCAATCAACAATACTACATATTAACCTAATCATGCACGTATATAATTAACTTAATATTAAAACTAATCATTTCATATAAATCATACACGTATAACATAAATCAAGCAATCACCTTGGAGGTTTCGTCGCGGGCGAGCCGACGGGGCGCGGGCGAGACGACGGGGCGCGGGCGAGACGACGGGGCGCGGGCGAGACGACGGGTCGCGGGCGAGGCGCCGGGCGGGCGAGGGCACGGCGGGGAAACGGCGGGGTCACGGCGAGGAGTGCGGCGGGGGCGGTGGGCGGGGGCGGTTTCATGTGTAGTCCTCTTAGGTTTCTACACATAGTGTCTCACAACTTTCTCCAAACATTGTAAAATTTTTATCACAGCCTCTACGTATGATATCATGACACGTGGACAAGTTTCATGATTTTCTGACTTTGTTTGTGTTTTATACAATTTTTAAACATGTGCATGCCAAGTTGACGGTCATGTTTAGTGAGCATGTTGCTCGAAGTTTCCGGTACGCTTCTGAAATCGGTCGTAACTTATGCTAATTAACATGAATATCATTTTTTCATGCACGGTTTTCCAAGTTTCGAGTGACCTGCAGTTCAAATTTGAATTTTCCGAAGAATTTCAAAAAACGAACTAAATCTACTAACGATTGAAAACTATGTTATAATTGTCCACAAATGATACATGTAGGTCTACATAGTGTAGGAACATACCACAAAAAATTTGGGAGACAAAATCAAAAAAATAAAAATACACTTTGCCGAGTGTCTGAATAAGACACTCGGCAAAGCTTCCTTTGCTGAGTGCCAGCTGTGTGGCACTCGGCAAAGAAGCATCTTTGCCGAGAGCCAACGGTTGACACTCGACAAATACTAACGGCCGTCAGCTTTGGGACGGCTGCTGACGGCTTTTTGCCGAGAGCTCCCTTTGCCGAGTGTTTGACACTCGGCAAACCCGTCTTTGCCGAGTGCTGTCCTCTGCCGAGTGTTCAGCACTCGGTAAAGAGTCTCTGTGCCGAGAGCCTGACTTTACCGAGTGCGGCGCTCGGCAAAGCCTTCTTTGCTGAGTGCCCGACAAAAGGCACTCGGCAAAGAATCCAACACTCGGCAAAGACTTGGATTCCGGTAGTGATAAGTCGTGCTTACAATTGTTATTGTAATTATTTTAAGGGCAGCATCAACTAAAAAACTACTAGCGTGTTTGGTTCAAGGAATGAGATAGTCCATCATTTTCTCACACATCACTTTCTTATTTAGTTTGTGGAATGTAACGAGTTGATTTATCACCATTTCAATCCTTATAGGCAAATATATAATTAGTAATAATACGAGCAATGAGTTTGATTCCACCAAATTTGTGGAATTGACTAATGATTCTAGAATGAACTGATTCTTCAAACCAAACGCGCTATACATGATTTATATGTTCTTTACTAGTAGCATCATATCAGTTAAGCAAATTAAATGATTATATAATATGCATGGTACTGTAATTAATGAGGTGAGAGGAGAAAATGGTTTCTTTAAAAGAGAAATGATACATGATTGAACAAAATTTATGTGAATAAATGGACCATTTTGTACTTGTATATATCTACAAGCGTAGAAACTATGAGGTGGTACGTAGTTTCTAGGTCGGGATATGGTCATAACCCAGTTCGCTACAACGTACTGTGCCTTCATAAAAAATAAATTAAGGACACGTGTTTAGTTTTAAGTCTGATATATACCTCCCAGCAGCCACATGTGTACGTGTCGGGGCAAGTTGCACTATCTTGCAGGCTGGCTTGCATTGGCACGTACTAATGTTAATGAGCATTATCCTCCAGCAATATAATGCATATGCCTCCGTGGTACACGTACATATGTGTTTCACGTGGTCAAGAGCGTGTGGTCACAGGGTAGCAGGACAAATAATGGACGAATTTGGAGTCGTCTGCCAGCTAGCGACTCCCGATCCGATATGTATAAACTACGTGGGCCAAAAAAAAAAAAAAAAAACAAGCACGTCAGTGTCCCATATCGCGATCACGCCGCATGCGTTGCTGGTCTTCTTATTAGGCTGGTCTGCATGCGACATCAGTTTCATTTGTTGTTACCCTCTTATTCTCGTAGTCGGACACTACACAATTGACTTTTAGTGTCGGCTCATTATTGTCGGTTGTTCTCTTGATTTTTACTCTGAATGGTATAAAAAACAAGCAACACGATTTAATTAACTTTTTTCTCACTTTTTAATTAATCTTTCTTAAAGAGATTAATTAAATGGAGAAGCTAGGTCACTATTGCGGAATATACAATCAATATCGGTTGGGTGGAACATGCTACAGCACCGGACTTCCACCCGACACTCTATATCCGAGACTAAAGCCCACAAACTTTAGTATCGGTAAGCTAGAAATTTAGAATCGGTTTCTGATCAGATCCGGCATTAAAGGTATCATCTTTAGTACTAGTTCTTGTAAAGAACCGTTTTCGATGAAGGACCTTTAGTAACCGTCTTTAATCACGAACAAATTCTAAAGATAGTATCTTTAGTAACGGATGTATCAATGGACGGGTACTAAAGGTGGAATCATTAGTAACGGTTCCATCAAGTAACCAGTACGTTCTAAAAGTTGTAGCTTTAGTACAAGGTGTAGCTAGGAACCGGTTCTAAAGATTATTCCTTTAATAACGGATCTATCTAGAAATTGGTACTATAATGTGCTAGAACTGGTTCTATTGTGTCCAGTGACGTTTTATTAGACATGTTTACATTGAACGATATTGTACGTAAATGTGTACATTTATATACATTTTTTGTCATTCATAGATGCAAAATGGTAAATTCATATATTAAAAAGGATATATTCAAATGCGTACATTAGTAGTAATTATATACAAATGTGTATTGATTCTCCTAACTTGCTTGACTGGAATAGCAACATATATACATCCTAATTTCTAGAATAAAAATAGGAAACAACCACTCGAGCAGGAATGTTTTCAGCCGAACAACGTATCCTCATTTCTACATTCTTAATACGTATCTTCATCTACTAGGTCCTTAAGAATTTGTCCTTCATCATAATAGAACTATCCTTCTTTAGATAGTACCTCCCTATTTATAAACCCTATTAGCTGTTCTTAGATTGCTTTTATATTATTTTCCCCAGACTTCTCCATGCATCCTAGGTACCTGTCATTTGCCAATAGCATTAATAAAAAGTGTCACTCTAAAAGCAATAGAGGGAACAAGAGACTCAATGCAATCATATTATATGTAGTAAGTAAATAATATATACATAAACTTATACGTAGTAAGTCAAAGTAACGAAGTTATAGAAAATCAAACATAATTCACACTATATTATGATTATAGTTAAAGTAACGAAGTTACAAAAACCAACCAATTTGTATGAATTGACATATTAATCCAAAAGAACATATAGTTAAATAATGTAGACATCAATATAAATATGTGAAATAAATCAAAACATTCAAACACCACAAAATGAAATATTTAAAAGCAATAGAGGGAAGAATAAACTGAGTGCGAGTGGAAAAGCAATTTGAGAGGATGCATACTGATTTAAGAGAAACACTGATGTCACCAATTATACTGGGCTGTTGTCACCCACTAAAAATAAAGAAACATATTTGTGCCAAGTTTAAAGGCATTGCTGTCAGGTGACAGCACACCTTATATATCGGATGCACCCCTGATTGCATTAAACTAAAAGCTAAGATACTTTATTAATATTTAATCAACATAAATATTGTAGAAAATGTTGATGTACCACAATATATTTGGCCTCTAACTTGTGACCTATGAATGTGTGAATAAATTCACAAATGTAGAAACCACAGAGCTTGTACCCTATTTCTGTAACAAACACTGAAATCGAGAAAACAGTTGTGAATTATTGTTACCAGATAACTTGAGGGATCGAGAAAAAGTTTCATCCTAATATCAAGAGTTTCTTTAAGATCGACATGCTTTTTGCGTAGCCGATTTCATGCAGTGCCAAAAAATGAAAAATATAAGTCCTTCGTACAAGCATGATTCAATCATACGGAGGTTTATAGTGAAAGGTTCGAAGGGGAAGAATTACTCTTTTAGAAGGTCGACGTGGGTGGGGCTGCGGCTGGTGGCCGGCGGCGATGGGGCGGCACCGGCGGTGGGTGCGGCAGGGCAGCCGGGGCGGGGCGGCGCCGGCGGGGGCACAACGGGGCGGCCGGGTCGGGGGTGGTAGCGGCGGGGGCGCGACGGGGCGGTCGGGGGACGACGGGGCGGCAGGGCGCGACCGGCGGCTGGTTTCTGCGAGGCGGCTGCTGAGTTGGAATGAAACGACGCAGTTCGGCGGCATGAGATTAAAATCCCTTAAATCCGACGGCTGAGTTAGAAGCTATCGGACTAAGCTTATGTCCGACGACTTCTCTGACAGCCGTCAGAGATAAGCTTATGTCCGACGGCTCCTAACTCAATCGTCGGACATAAGCTTAGCGTCGAAGATATCCTAGCCATCGGATGTTTAGGGTTTTCATGTTGTGAAACCAAACATAGTCTATAGTAGGTAGGAGTTGCATGAATACCCTTTTACCTCCCAGCCACATGTGTACGTGTCGGGGCAAGTTGCACTATATATATAATGTTAATGAGCATTATCCCCCAGCAATGGCCTCCGTGGTACACGTACATGTGTGTTTCACGTGGTCAAGAGTGTGTGGTCACAGTGTAGCAGGACAAATAATGGACGATGCATCATGCATATGTCCGTGTGTGCTCGACACGACTTGAATTGGAGTCGTCTGCTCCAGTCCAGCTAGCGACTCCCGATCTACGTGTGGGCCAAAAATACAAGCAGGTCCCATATCGCGATCACACGCCGCATGCATTATATTATTGGTGATGTGCAATATATAAGCTGGATCTGCATGCAACATCAGTTTCGTTTGTCGTTACCCTCGCATAGTCGGACACTACATAATTGACTTTTAGGGCCAGTTTAGCAAAGCTCCAGCTCCTGCTTATTTAGCTCCAGATCCTGATCCTCGTGAGGAGCTGAACCTCCTGATTCTCCTAGAGAATCAGAATCATTTTTAAAACCGTTTGTCAAGTAAACTGATTCTTGTCTGCTGAGAGTTGGTGGTCTGTGGCGATTGTCTGTTTTACCCTTTGCAGTTCAACTTTGTTACAAACCAATAAGTATGATGCATATACGGAAAAATTATGAAACAATAACATATAAAATATTCCCATCATAGTAGTGCATAAAATGGTCTCAAATGTTTAATCCATAAATTGGCTCGTTATGTTTTTGTCCAATGGCAATTGCGGGTAATTTCGATCAAACTTTAAGGGGAGGTCCATATTTGGTTGGTGAGGAGCTGTTTTAAGGAAGGGTGGAGCAGGTTTTTTTAGATCCCATCTTTTTTCACAAAATTGACTCCCAATCTTTCGGCTCCACACGAGAATCGGTTTAAAAAAATACCCGTTTGGCACGGCTCCTCCAGATCCTCGCTTAGAATCAGGAGCTGGAGCTGTGCCAAACGGGCCCTTAGTGTCGCCTCATTAATTATACTTATTGGTGAGTGATCCAGAATTATTCTGCAAAAATCAAAACCGAGGTGCTATGTCATATGGGATAATAACATGGTTATTATGTGAATCCAACCCGCAATCTGCAATAAGCATTGAGCTCTACTTTTCCTTATCCAAATGAAATTTTCTCTTGACTGTCAAGTTCATTTCCTGGACAACTGGGTCCATTGAGAGTTTATTACCACGCTACGGAATAGCAAAATCTGATGCTTTCAGCAGTGAATCCCTCTCATCCATAAATTTTATAAGTCGTTCGTATCCTTATGCGAATAGGACCAACTAGTTCTTGTCGACAGGCTGCAAACGTTACACTCCTTATGTTTCCCAACCCTGGTGGCTCTGAAATCCTGGACTGGTATGTGGCGAATTACAAGGTGCTACCATGGTAGCAACGTCTAGATAATTTTATTTACTGCATATGCATATGTTCACTTATTTTATAGGCTACTAGTTAGGTAGCGAGCAGGGGGTCATAAATGTCTCCCAAGCGACAATTGTTAGGAGAAATGAAGGTGAGGTTTTGATAGCAACTGCTGCAGTAGTATGGCTGTTATTTTCATGGTTTACAAGAGAAGGTAACATTATTCGTGTGAGGTAACATTATTAGTTAGTATTAAGGGAGGTTTATGGGGTGCTGTTATTGGAGTTAGGCTAAAGATCCAATCGTTACAAGAACGGTGGGCTAGCTTGTTCAGCTGTTATTGGTTCCTACACGACCTATTTTATAGTGTTTTACTATCGAAACACAAGCATGTGCTAAGGATATTCAAAGTTGCCATATCACATGTTACTATAAAAGATATACTCTCCTATATAGCATTATGTGTTGTTTCATAGTACCACAACACAATTAAATGCTATATATATGTGTATGAGATATGAATTGTGGACCTGTAATACCCAATTTGTAATTTGTTGATATAATATAAATGGAGAAAACAAATTCTCTTTATCTATATGCGAATTTGACCATTATGTACCATCACATGTGAACACCATATTTAAAAAAAACAAATAACTATTAAGATATATGCTACCAAAATATGCATCATGCTGGGTTTTCATGTTGTGTGCATTTTTTGACGATATAAAAAAATATGACAAGAAATATATTAAAAAGCCCAAAAGTGGAATTTAAGTTCTAAAGGAAATTTAGAATTTGAGATTTGAGAAAAGAGAAGAAATAATATACAAATGAGATAAAATAGATATATAAAATAACTAGATTTGGTTATTTAAATTTAACCTAAGTATGAACTCCACAAATATAAGCTCAAATTTTGAATTTGAATTTGAAAAGGAAAGAGAAAGAGAAAAGAAAAATAGAATTGAAAAAGAAAAGCCCGAAGCATCTCTTGGGCCGAATTTTCCCTCCCTCGGCCCACCTAAGCAACTAACCCTAGCCAGTCCACGCGCGCTGGTTAGCTTTCTCTGGCGCGTGGCCCCGCCTTGACAGGGTGGGTTCTTCTGCGGTTGCTTAGCTCTGCTGCCACTGTCCTATGGATCCCACGACGTCAGTGCCGTCGTCTTCATCCCAACGAACAGCGAACTCCGCGGCGCCGAACCTGGAGCAAATCCCGCGCAAGTTTGATGCTGGTACGCGGGACCGCGTTGTCGGGGGTACCCCTCCCCACGTCGGCTCCACCGAAAAGCTCGGGGAAAATCCGGGCGGCAGTTCAGCAACGGTTGCGCGAGTTCCGTGGCGGCCACATCTCGTCGGCGACATAAATTCTCCCCTCGTGAGTCCAGCTCCCGTTCCTTCCCCGCTCTTTCATCCTCCTCGCTGCCGTAGTGCGCCTCACTGGATTCGCCTTATCTCGCCCAGTACTCACCCTTCCTCTCCAAGCCGCGCTGCACGAGCTAATTGCCGCCACCGTCTGGAGCGAGGTAGATCGACGATTGGCCCTTGGGGAGGGAATGATTGGAGTCGTGGGCATCTCTTGATGTTGGTTGATGTGTCACGGGACCTGGCGTACCACTGGGGAGCTTCCAATTGCTCGTTGTAGTTCATCGCCATCGTGGATCCGCACCGCGCCGTGGCCGACCAACCCTTCGCCTCATACACCCTTGGTAAGCACTTGAACCAGTTCGGCTCATCGTTGCGCACGAATTAGACCCATCCGCACTCGGGTTGTTCCATCGGGGCGCCGGATCGACTGATTCCGGCTGTCCGCCGCCGTGTCTTGCGGGCGGCGCCACCGTGCTCGACTGGCGGGTTGGGGGAGAGAGGGTGGACCGTTGGATGTGTGAACGATGGTTGGGATTAGATCGCCTAGAAAACTGTTCGACTGATTGATTCGGGCCGTAGGATCGTATTGGATGGCTCAGAGTAGCACAAGATTCATAAAATCTGTACCCTTGTTTCCTGATCGGATGGCCAGTACTTGCCCTTACCCCTTCAGCCGATGAATTTTGCGTAAGAACCCCTGCCTTTTCATTTATTCAATCCACCATCCACCGCAGTTTAGTCTGAGTCTCGGGTATCTTTGTAGTTTAGTCCCTGCGCTCTTTAATAATTGTGCCCCAGTCCAGAGAGTTGGAAAATCAGAGAAAATAGATTAGAAATGGATTTTTAGTGCAAAAATAAATACTAGAACTTGTATTAATCATAGAAAATTCATATGATGTCCAAATTAGTTCATTCCAATTTCTATAATTCTATAATATTATTGTTTATCACGTAGTACCACTGTTTTGACATGAATGTTACAATAAAATTTATATCCTATTTAATCTTGTACAAAACACATAAAACCTGTAGAAATTCATAACTTAAAATATATAACTCCAAATTGATTCATTCCAGTGACATTTATTTTGTTTAAATATTGTTATCACCTGGTATCTTTATCCAACCATGAAACTTGGTTTAAAATTATCCACATGAATAACTCTATTCTAGGCATTAAATAACTTTAGAAAATCATAACTTAATAATCCTAACTCCGATTTTAGTGGTTTTCGAACCCACGATCTCGTAGCAATGCGTAGATCATTATTATTCAGTTTGTTCTTATGTTTGGTGTGATGTTAATTTTATCTATACCATGTTTGCTTGTATTGCTACGACCAGCGCGAGGACACGTGTCATCTGAAAAGCAAGTTGGTACCTGGAATCTCAAGTGCCAGGCAAGTTGTGCCATTGATTCACTTTTGTTACCCAATAATGTTCTTTATAATCATTTACCATGCATAGGCTTAATTTTGATGGGACCCGATAGGTCACCCTAGATTGTTTATCCCTTTACCTTGTTACCCCTGAATCACTTGGGTAGTTTTGCTATTGCTTTACATGGTTTTGGAATAATATTTTATTATATCCATGTTCCAGTTATTTTTTATGTTATTTATGTTCATGTCAATATCATTAAATGTTAATTGGAACATGGAGCTTAACTTGAGAAACACGTTCCGCCACAAGGGTTTAATGGGACGCCCTTGGCCAACTAACTAGGAAAGCTAGTGGAAGAATACCTTACCTGAAAGGGGCAAGGGCAGTAGGGGATTGCATGCAAGGAGGTTCTCGGGTTGATTTTGCTGCGATGGCGGTCAGACGGGGGATTCTTACAAGTGTTCTTCCCATAAACTGTAGCGGGTTTTCGGAAGCTAGTGGAACTTTGTAAAGGCCTTGTAGTGGATCCATAGTCATTCACCTCGGTAGTGTCTAAGGGCCTAGCTAACCCTGGTGACATGGGATACACGACTTGTGGGTAAAGGGTACAACCTCTGCAGAGTGTAAAACTGGTATACTAGCCGAGCTCACGGTCATGAGCGGCTCAGGACTCTCCGATGATTAAATTATGGAACCTAAACTAAATCTGTCATTTGCATTTGCATGGGTTTATTATTAATTTTGTTCTATTATTCTTATTATGGTTTGGTATTTACTTACACTTAGTAATTGCTAATAAAATTTTGACCAACTTATAAAAGCAATGCTCAGCTTTAACCATTCTCTTTGATAAGCCTTACACTTCATGAGCTCCCACCTTTGGTGAGTTCATGTCACATTATTCCCCACAACTTGTTGAGCGATGAACATGTGTGAGCTCACCCTTGCTGTCTCACACCCCCCACAGGAGAAGAACAAGTGGTTCAGGAGGAGCCACAAAGTGAGGAGTTTGATCTGATCTAGGTGGCGTTTCTCAGTTGACATTGGCGCCAACGACGATCCTTAGTTCGTTTTATATTTATATTTTATTTTGTAATAAGACTTCCGCTATGTAATAAATACTCTGATGTTTTATGACATTTATCTCTATACACTCTGTTATTATATATGTTGTCTTCTTGGCGCATGTATGAGATGCACCCGGCTTTGTCCCTTAAAGCCCGGGTGTGACAGAAGTGGTATCAGAGGAAATGTTGACTGTAGGACGAAACCTAGATAGAAATGGACAAACCCTTACCTACTTATCTTACTCTGATTCTTTCTATACTCATCTTGCTTTGATCCTGTCTCACCTTTTGCTATCATACTCTGATTACTCTTATCTTTTCTGCTCTGAGAAAAGATGGATTTCACACCTTGGAATCCTACATTTATGAACTTTTTTTAGATAGGAAACCCAAGACAAAATTAATACTATTTTCTATTAAAAAAATGTTGGTTGATTGTTCTGATGATAAATGCTTGATTTGCTTCTTTGGTTGATTGAAACATTATAGTTGGGCATCTTAGCATGTACCACTATAAGGTAATGTATTAGCTTTAGTAGGTGACACACTAATCTACTTAGCTAATAAATCCCCCGCAGTAACATTTCTTGTAATTACTTGCCTTGTCTACAATCCTTCTTTCTTACCCTGTATTTCTAACCCAGATGGGCTACCCCTATAGTGTTAGAAGAGAGCACTATAGACGTGATCCTTGGTACGTCATGGTTAAGAAAGGCAAAGGCAGTTTATACACTATGCTAAAGGAACCATAGAACTCACCAGTTCTAAAGGAGAAATATTTGAAGTTGGAATTGCAGTAACTACCGCCACCAGACTAGCGACATTCTTAGTAGATGGGAAGTTTGTTGGTGTCAACATCCGTGTGGTTAGAGATTTTCCAGATGTCCTCCCAGATTAGTTACCATGGATGCCACCATATAGGGAAGTTGAGTTTGTCATAGATCTCTTACCTGGAACTGCCCCTACTTTCAAACGGCCATACATGATGTCTGTAGAAGAGTTAAAAGAACTTCAGAAGCAGTTGACAGGGTTGCAAGAGGCTGGGTACATTTAACCGAGTTCTTCACCTTGGGGAGCAACAGTTCTATTTGTACAGAAGAAAGATGGATCGCAAGGGATGTGCGTGGATTATAGGACCCTTAAAGATGTCACTGTGAAGAACAAGTATCCATTACCCCACATTGAAGAATTATTTGATCAGATGAGAGGTGCAAGGGTATTCTCGAAGATTGATCTCTGATCGGGTTATCACCAAATGAAGATTAGGCCATCGGATATTCCCAAAACGAATTTCTCGACCCGATATGGTTTATATGAGTTCACCGTTATGTTATTTGGACTAACTAATGCACCAGCCTATTTTTATGGATCTAAAGAATAAGGTGTTCATGATTTGGACAGATTCGTCGTGGTTTTCATCGATGATACTCTTATTTATTCCAAGAGTGATAGTGATCATGAGAAACATCTGAGATTGGTGCTACAAGAAGCTACGAGATAATCAATTCTACGCTAAGTATAGCAAATGTGAGTTCTGGATTGACTAGGTGCCATTTCTTAGACATATCATTTCTAATGGAGGGATATTAGTGGATCCTGCTAAAGTCAAGGAGATAGTGGCGTGGAGCATACCCACTACAGTTATAGAGATTCGGAGTTTCTTAGGAGTTGCAGGATAGTATCGGAGATTTATTAAAAGATTTTCTAAGATTTCTAAGTCTATCACCTCACTTCTGGAGAAGGAAAGAGAGTTTAAGTGGGATGAAAAGTGCCAAGATAGCTTCGATCAATTAAAGAAGAGATTGATGTCACCACCAGTGTTGGTTATGCCGGATCTACATAAGGGATTTGACATTTATTATGATGCATGTGGCCAATGCTTGGGATGTGTACTTATGCGAGAAGGACATGTGATCGCCTACGAGTCTCGTTAGTTGCGGAAACAAGAGTTGAACTACCCCACTCATGACTTAGAACTGGCAGCCGTTGTGCATGCGCTTAAGATTTGGAGACATTATATTATGGGAAACAAGTGTTAAGTATACACGGATTATAAGAGTTTGAAGTATATATTTACTCGGAAGGATCTCAACCTGAGGCAACACCGTTGGTTGGAGCTTATTAAAGATTATGATTTGGAAATTCACTATCACCTGGGCAAGGCAAATTTGGTTGCAGATGCCTTGAGTCGAAAAGAGCACGTTCATTCAGCTGTTGTTGCCCAGCTACCGATGAGATTGTTGAGGATTTCAGGAGACTTAACCTGGGGATAGTTGCTCACACTGAAGGAGTTACTATTGATGTGAACCTACTTTGGAGCAAGAGATCTGCAAAGGACAAATTGGTGATGCTAAAATACAAGAGATTAAGGATCTGATTACTGAAGGTCGAGGTCCGGAATTTACGGAAGATGAGCAATGCACTGTGTGGTTCAAGGATCGGATATGTGTCCCTGCGATTGAAAGCCTTCGCGAGACTATACTGAAGGAAGCCCATGACTCGGATTATTCTATTCATCCTGGGAGTACCAAGATGTATCAGGATTTGAAGCAGAAGTGCTGGTGGTATGAACTGAAGAGAGATGTGGCTACACATGTGGCTATGTGCGAGGTGTGTCAAAGAGTTAAGGCCGAACACCAAAGACTAGCTGGACTATTACACCCACTAAAGATACCCGAGTGGAAGTGGGAAGAGATTGGTATGGACTTCATTACTGGATTGCCTCGCACCTCGAAAGGATAGGATTCTATATGGGTTATTGTGGATAGACTGATCAAAGTGGCTCACTTCATTCCTGTCAAGACTACTTATAAGGTGTCTCAATTGGCAGAGTTATATATGGCTCGGATTGTGTCTCTACACCGTGTACCGAAGATCATTTTGGATAGAGGATCACAGTTTACCTCTAGATTTTGGAGAAGCTTTCATGAGAATATGAATACAAAGTTGAATTTTAGTACAACCTATCACCCTCAGACTGATGGACAGACTGAAAGGACTAATCAAATATTGGAAGATATGTTGAGAGCTTGTGCCCTTCAGCATGGTAGTAGTTGGGACAAGAGTCTACTTTATGCTGAGTTCTCATATAATAATAATTACCAGGCCAGTCTGAAGATGTCACCGTTCGAAACTCTGTATGGCAGGAAATGCAGGACTCCTCTATATTGGATCATACTGGAGAAAGACAGTTCTTTGGGCCTGAATTGATTCAAGAAGCAGAAGAACAAGTCCGTATAATTCGAGAGAATTTGAGGGTGGCTCAAACCAGGCAAAAGAGCTATGATGATAATAGAAGGAGGCCACTGGAATTTGAAGAAGGAGATTATGTGTACCTCAATGTTTCACCACTTCATGGAATGAGGAGAATTAAAGTTAAGGGCAAATTGTCCCTTCGCTTTATTGGACCATTCATAGTTCTTTAGGCGAGTTGGAGAGATGGCCTATCAACTCGAGCTACCAGATAATCTATCTCATGTGCATAATGTATTCCACGTGTCACAACTGGAGAAGTGTCTCAGTGTCCCTGAGGAACAGTTACCAATGGAGGAGCTCAGTGTTCAGGGAGATTTGGCTTATACGAAATATCCTATTAAGATTATTTACACTTTGACTCGAATTACAAGGAATGAAGTGGTGCAAAGTTAAATGGAGTCACCACGGAGGAGATGAAGCAACATGGGAAAGAGAAGAAGAGCTTCGCATAGATTTTCCCCATCTTTTCCCTCGTTCCTCCTAAATCTCGAGGATGGGATTAATTTTAAGGGGGTAGGATCTGTAATACCCAATTTGTAATTTGTTGATATAATATAAATGGAGAAAACAAATTCTCTTTATCTATATGCGAATTTGACCTTTATGTACCATCACATGTGAACACCATATTTTAAAAAAACAAATAACTATTAAGATATATGCTACCAAAATATGCATCATGCTGGGTTTTCATGTTGTGTGCATTTTGTGACGATATAAAAAAATGTGACAAGAAATATATTAAAAAGCCCAAAAGTGGAATTTAAGTTCTAAAGGAAATTTAGAATTTGAGATTTGAGAAAAGAGAAGAAATAATATACAAATGAGATAAAATAGATATATAAAATAACTAGATTTGGTTATTTAAATTTAACCTAAGTATGAACTCCACAAATATAAGCTCAAATTTTGAATTTGAATTTGAAAAGGAAAGAGAAAGAGAAAAGAAAAATAGAATTGAAAAAGAAAAGCCTGAAGCGTCTCTTGGGCCGAATTTTCCCTCCCTCGGCCCACCTAAGCAACTAACCCTAGCCAGTCCGCGCGCGCTGGTTAGCTTTCTCTGGCGCGTGGCGCCGCCTTGACAGGGTGGGTTCTTCTGCGGTCGCTCAGCTCTGCTGTCACTGTCCTATGGACCCCACGACGTCAGTGCCGTCGTCTTCATCCCAACGAACAGCGAACTCCGCGGCGCCGAACCTGTAGCAAATCCTGCGCAAGTTTGACGCTGGTACGCGGGACCGCGTTGTCGGGGGTACCCCTCCCCACGTCGGCTCCACCGAAAAGCTCGGGGAAAATCCGGGCGGCAGTTCGGCAACGGTTGCGCGAGTTCCGTGGCGGCCACATCTCGTCGGCGGCATAAATTCTCCCCTCGCGAGTCCAGCTCCCGTTCCTTCCCCGCTCTTTCATCCTCCTCGCTGTCGTGGTGCGCCTCACTGGATTCGCCTTATCTCGCCCAGTACTCACCCTTCCTCTCCAAGCCGCGCTGCACGAGCTAATTGCCGCCACCGTCTGGAGCGAGGTAGACTGACGATTGGCCCTTGGGGAGGGGATGATTGGAGTCGTGGGCATCTCTTGATGCTGGTTGATGTGTCTCGGGACCTTGCGTACCACTGGGGAGATTCCAATTGCTCGTCGTAGTTCATCGCCACTGTGGATCCGCACCGCGCCGTGGCCGACCAACCCTTCGCCTCATACACCCTTGGTAAGCACTTGAACCAGTTCGGCTCATCGTTGCGCACGAATTAGACCCATCCGCGCTCGGGTTGTTCCATCGGGGCGCCGAATCGACTGACTCCGGCTGTCCGCCGCCGTGTCTTGCGGGCGGCGCCACCGTGCTCGACTGGCGGGTTGGGGGAGAGAGGGTGGACCGTTGGATCTGTGAACGATGGTTGGGATTAGATCGCCTAGAAAACTGTTCGACTGATTGATTCGGGCCGTAGGATCGTATCGGATGGCTCAGAGTAGCACAAGATTCATAAAATCTGTACCCTTGTTTCCTGATCGGATGGCCAGTACTCGCCCTTACCCCTTCAGCCGATGAATTTTGCGTAAGAACCCCTGCCTTTTCATTTATTCAATCCACCATCCACCGCAGTTTAGTCTGAGTCTCGGGTATATTTGTAGTTTAGTCCTTGCGCTCTTTAATAATTGTGCCCCAGTCCAGAGAGTTGGAAAATCATAGAAAATATATTAGAAATGGTTTTTTAGTGCAAAAATAAATACTAGAACTTGTATTAATCATAGAAAATTCATATGATGTCCAAATTAGTTCATTCCAATTTCTATAATTCTATAATATTATTGTTTATCACGTAGTACCACTGTTTTGACATGAATGTTACAATAAAATTTATATCCTATTTAATCTTGTACAAAACACATAAAACCTGTAGAAATTCATAACTTAAAATATATAACTCCAAATTGATTCATTCCAGTGACATTTATTTTGTTTAAATATTGTTTATCACCTGGTATCTTTATCCAACCATGAAACTTGGTTTAAAATTATCCACATGAATAACTCTATTCTAGGCATTAAATAACTTCAGAAAATCATAACTTAATAAACCTAACTCCGATTTTAGTGGTTTTCGAACCCACGATCTCGTAGCAACACATAGATCATTATTATTCAGTTTGTTCTTATGTTTGGTGTGATGTTAATTTTATCTATACCATGTTTGCTTGTATTGCTACGACTAGCGCGAGGACACGTGTCATCTGAAAAGTAAATTGGTACCTGGAATCTCAAGTGCCAGGCAAGTTGTGCCCTTGATTCACTTTTGTTACCCAATAATGTTCTTTATAATCATTTACCATGCATAGGCTTAATTTTGATGGGACCCGATAGGTCACCCTAGATTCTTTATCCCTTTACCTTGTTACCCCTGAATCACTTGGGTAGTTTTTCTATTGCTTTACATGGTTTTGGGATAATATTTTATTATATCCATGTTCCAGTTATTTTTTTATGTTATTTATGTTCATGTCAATATCATTAAATGTTAGTTGGAACATGGAGCTTAACTTGAGAAACACGTGCCGCCACAAGGGTTTAATGGGACGCCCTTGGCCAACTAACTAGGAAAGCTAGTGGAAGACTATCTTACCTGAAAGGGGCAAGGGCAGTAGGGGATTGCATGCAAGGAGGTTCTCGGGTTGATTTTGCTGCGATGGCGGTCAGACGGGGGATTCTTGCAAGTGCTCTTCCCATAAACTGTAGCGGGTTTTCGGAAGCTAGTGGAACTTTGTAAAGGCCTCGTAGTGGATCCCTAGCCATTCACCTCGGTAGTGTCTAAGGGCCTAGCTAACCCTGGTGACATGGGATACACGACTTGTGGGTAAAGGGTACAACCTCTGCAGAGTGTAAAACTGGTATACTAGCCGAGCTCACGGTCATGAGCGGCTCAGGACTCTCCGATGATTAAATTATGGAACCTAAACTCAATCTGTCATTTGCATTTGCATGGGTTTATTATTAATTTTGTTCTATTATTCTTATTATGGTTTGGTATTTACTTACACTTAGTAATTGCTAATAAAATTTTGACCAACTTATAAAAGCAATGCTCAGCTTTAACCATTCTCTTTGATAAGCCTTACACTTCATGAGCTCCCACCTTTGGTGAGTTCATGTCACATTATTCCCCACAACTTGTTGAGCGATGAACATGTGTGAGCTCACCCTTGCTGTCTCACACCCCCACAGGAGAAGAACAGGTGGTTCAGGAGGAGCCACAAAGTGAGGAGTTTGATCTGATCTAGGTGACGTTTCTCAGTTGACATTGGCGCCAACGACGATCCTTGGTTCGTTTTATATTTATATTTTATTTTGTAATAAGACTTCCGCTATGTAATAAATACTCTGATGTTTTATGACATTTATCTCTATACACTCTGTTATTATATATGTTGTCTTCTTGGCGCATGTATGAGATGCACCCGGCTTTGTCCCTTAAAGCCCGGGTGTGACAGGACCACGCATATTAGTTTCAATCCCTATGATCTCGTGCGTGAGTGGTATCCCTCTCAAGATACTGTTTTATTCTCTTTCCTCTTTACTCACATGCCACATCATCTTTCATTATACATGACATGTATTAAATGACTATCACTGTCCACTAGGAATAGCCTTTGGTTCAGTCGAATAGCCCCAGTACATAGGAGATTAATGCTTTTACCTGCCAAACACATGCACATGATGGTAAGTTGAACTACTAACGGTTACTCCCACCATCTTAATGCTATGTCCAACAGATCGTGCATATGGCCGTGCTAAGCACTGTTTTATACTGTAGTCTGTATTGTTTATAAAGTAGAGTTCATAATAAGAGATAGAGATGATGGTAAGCTACCCGAGATAGACTAACTAAATTAACTTACGACTCATTCCAACTTTCTTCAAGAATCGAAGAATCTTATGTTTAACTAAATTTTTATAATAAAATAATACTAATATTTATGATATTAAATAAACAAGGTGTGCTACATTATTCATGAATTATATGTCTCCAGTGTATCTAGTTGATGTCATGAATCTTTGTAATCTTCTCTATAATTTCGATCAAATTTATATAACATCTTGACTATTAAAAAAATAAAATTACTTACAATTTAAAATAGAAGATGGAGTAATTTGATGTATGCATTAGAATAAAATCTAGCTAGTAGCTTCTTGGATCTACTTTGAGTCTTGTCCTAGTCTAATTTATAAACTGCACAGTGTAAACCCTATAAACTCATTCTATGTTATCGTGAAGGTGCACATGCATGTGGGCCAGAAACTATGTACTCCCTCCGTTTCTTTTTATTTGTCGCTGGATAGTGTAAAAATTACACTATCCAGCGACTTACACTATCCAGCGACAAATAAAAAGAAACGGAGGGAGTACTTAGATAAGATCGCCGAGTGCAAATTGCGATCAAGTTCGCTGTATATATATACAGTACTGTGTATGGGACCAAATTTCCAAAAAAAAGGACACACATTTAGTTTTAGGGCAGATGTAGTACTACGTACTACTCTTTAAATGAATGCTTTCGTTACCTGCCAACCACGTGTACGTATGTCGGAAGGTTTGACATCACGTTCTCCAGCAATGCAGGCTCAACACGTATGGATGTGCTTCACGTGGCCAGGAGCCTGACGTGACCACTGTGTATGGAACCAAATTAAAGATATGTTTGGGACACCTTCGACTCTACAAATATGTGGAATGAAAGCTCTAAGATTTTAGAAGACATTTAGATAAGTCATTTTGTTTATTATTTATATTAAAAATATTTCTAAAACTATTTAAATTGATATTATAAACTACAACTCTACACAGGAGCTGGAACCTGAGCTATCTCCAAACACCCCCTAAATGTATAGACTAGAGATGGCAATGGGTACCCGCAACCCGATACTTGATGAGTATTTACTTTATTAGGGTATATATATGGCCCAAATATTGTTTGTACATCAACTAAAAGTTGGGGAATTCAATAGCTTCAAGCACTATTTACATTTTTTTTTTCTGGACGACAGAGATAGTACGTTGGATATTAATGTTGTTTTTACCTGCCCAATGTATTACGTGGCAAGTTAGACTCAAGTGAGTGCGTATAGTGATTATCATGTATGAACTGCAAAACTATTTGTGTATTTGATGACACAAAACCTATCGTTTCTCACTTGTTATGCCGAGGATTTTTGAAGGATTACATGATTTCGACAAAACATGAAGAGACTAGCTCTTCACCTTATACAATTGGAAACCCTAAGAACATCGATTTCCACTGAAAAGCCCTTTTCCACTAGCCAGCGATTGCTTTAAAAGAACCACGAGTGGAAATATATTTCCACTGACTGTTCTAAAATAATTTGCACTAGCCACAACGTAGGCTAGTGTTGTATTATGTACTCTCTCCGTCCCATAATATTAGTCGTTTTAGATCTTGGTTTTCATGTCTATATTCAAATAGATGATAATAAATCTTGACACATACAAAACACATACATCAATAATTCGTGTTGAGCTGCCCTGTAGCCGCAGCTACTGTAGCTATTCAGACTGCTGCATCTGCAATCTATAGAGACAAAATACTGTAGAAGCCACAACCAGATTAAAGCCACAATAAGCTTCGTTTTATCGTCATAACTGGATATGACAATATATATACACATATAAAAATTTGTAATTATAGGGTAGCGTGCAACATTAATTTCGTTAGGCCTACAGTAGATAAGGTCGATGGATTTGAACAACAGATTATACTGCTACAGAGAGCAGACGAGGGCTAAGCTAGAATTTTATTCAAGAATGTCACTATGCTATAATATTACATGTGCGTACGTACGGGTACGTGTTTCACGTGGTCAGGTCAGGTCAGGAGCGGGACGTACGTGTCCACTGTATGCATGGGGCGACACTGTAAATGGACGATATGCATCATCAGTTAACCTTTGTTTGTATGTTTTCTCCACGACGACATGGACAACGCCAGGTTGTCGATATGCATCGTGCAAGTATCACGCTGGATCGTCCAAGCAATCATTGGTCGTCGATCCATCATTTGAATAGCATATCTACACATGCATGGGCTGGCCAACCCTTATACTTTAATTCATTGGTGCGCTAGGTTACATTCGCCTTGTCAAATCTGTAGGATAATAATCTACTTGTGTGATATTGATATTGTATTGGTGTTGATACAAAAGTCATTAACACAATCCCTCGCTACAACTGTCAGTGATAGATTTGTCAATGAGATCAATGCTTATATTCTAGATTTGTCAATGAGATCGACGATCAAATAGGTAACCACTGTCAGAGACTGACATTGATACAAAGGTTTCCAATATACATCACCGCTGTACAGTAACCCGCCTCGCTGTCCATTCTTTATTTTGTTGTTGGTCGCGCTAATTTCCTGCTCCCGAAGCATTTCCCTCTCTAACTTTTGCCTCCTTGGTTGCGTTTGGTTACCGGATAGCTAGGACGGGGACGTTTCCTGGCGTTCTCTCTCGTCCCTCTAATTTTGAGGGATAACTAGGGCAACACTGGGATAGTCCTATCCCAACCTCTGACCCTGAACCAAACAATCTTATTTGAGGGATCGTCCCGTTCCATGACATCCTGTCATTGCAACCAAACGCACCTACGTGGTCGGAACAGAATGATAAATTTTCGTAAAAATCGGAACACGGGTTACTTTCATTTTACGTGTATTTTTAGATTCTCAAACTTGTTTTTTAGGTCATATAGGCCTTATATTTTGACATGATATTTATAGGTTCATAGCCCGCCGGGATTTGTCATATAGGCCTTATATTTTATATATTTTTAGGTTGTCTTCTATGGCATCACCTATTGTACCATCTATTAACTACACATTGTAAAATAATATTGTCTACAGTGTAAAATAGTGTTTTGTATAGTTATATACACACGATAGGGTAAAGATAGGGTCTAAATAGACCGGATCGATTTTGCAGCTTGACGAGAAGCCATAATCGTTAGATCCACACATAGTTGAGCAAGACAGGATGGACATGAATTTAACTAGCAAAATCAGTCACTCACCCTAGGAAGCACTAGCTTTGGCTTTCGATAGAGGAGGATGAGAATATAAAGAGAGGGAGAGCATCTAAATGGAGCGGTAGAGACCAACACAATGGCTGGTCGGAGCTTATTTAATCCTAGATGATACACTTTTTGAGAGCCTAAAAATAAAAATTTGAGACCTAAATCTGACACAAGGCGACTTTTTGGCTTATTTCCGATAGCAGCCGTCCTTCGGTCTTAATAGGTCGGAAATAGTCTTACGTCTGACGGCTACCGTCAGACATAAATTATATCCAACGGTCGAAAAGGGCCCTCGACATTTGTAACTGTTAATGGTCGCAACGGTCGTTAGTGGGCCCCACACCTTTAGTTCCGACAACCTCCATGCACGTCGTTGGACATAAGGCATGTTATGTCCGACGACTTGCATGGAGGCCATCGAAATGTCACCGATTTAATGTTCGACAACCTTTAGTAGCCATTGGACATAAGAGTTGTCTTATGTCCCACGGCTATTAAAGACCGTTGGACATAACAATTTCCAGTAGGGGCAGAAAAGCCCCTATTTTTGTTCATTTTTCACATTTACAAAAATACACATATTTCATATTTTACAAATTATCACACATACACTCTGATACAGGGAAATCACATTCTAATCCAGGTCTGGATCGGGTGAATCCATAAATCACACTCAATTCTATGGTATGATTAAATCCATCATTTAATCCATATATCTCTCAAAGCTAGTTATTCTTTTGATTCATGGATTCTAATATAAACTTGTAAAATATTTTCATGGATTTGTTCCATACCTAATGAGCTTCATATAGAATCAATGCCTTCCATAGTTTAAAAAATCCCAAACCCTTGGGTTATAATCCATGTTGCCGAATAAAAAATTGAGTAGGCTTGGATTGCTTTGGGGTATGAATTGTGATATGAATTTAATTTTAATGCATGATGTCCAGAGCTTGATTGGTGTAAACGAACTAGGCCTAAGTATTTTAAGAATTTAGGAACTTGAATAACACCACAATACAAGTTGAAAGACTGTTTGTGCATTTACAATATATACATACATACACATACATAGATACATAGATAGAGACACACATGTGGGCCAAAAAACATGGACTACTGCCCTGCCCATAGCGCCCAATTATCGTGCTACCTACCTCACACTACACTAAAATAGTAAACTTTCTAGAGCCTAAATTTTAGGAAGTTAGGCCTAAACTTTAGGAAGTTAGCGAAACTCTCGGAAGTTAAGCCATCCCGTCGGAAGTTTGGCTCTCGATTTTTTTTTCGGAAGTTAGCTTAACTTTCTAGAGGGCTCTAGGAAGTTAACTAACTTCTTATGGCTTAATAAGCCTCTCGGAAGTTAGTAGATTCTCGAAAGTTAGTAGTTTCACGCCGTCAACGTCGTCAGATGACTAACTTCCTATGAGTAACTTCCTACGGCTTACTGTAGCCCCTAGGAAGTTAGTTGACTAACATTCTTACGGCTGACTGTAGCCCCTAGGAAGTTAGCTGACTAACTTTCTACGGCTTACTGAAGCCCCTAGGAAGTTAGCTGACTAACTTCCTACGGCTTACTGTAGCCCCTAGCTAACTTCCTAGGGCTTACTGTAGCCCCTAGAAAGTTAATTTGACCAGCATTACAAATGTTGTTTATATTTTACACCACATTCCACAACATAACAAATATATCAACAGCTATATAGCACAACATATTTTCGCATAAAACATCTCACACACAATCACATAACAATATTTAAATTCATAGTCTCATCAATTACATCACAAAAGTCTCATCCATACTCTGATCAAGTACATCACAAAAGTCTCATCCATAGTCATAATAAGACATATCATCATCCAGTACTAATAAAAGACAATATCTCATACATAGTCATAATAAAAGTTTCAAGTATTAGAACACAATAACATGGAAGCTCACGGTTGCCGATCACCATCGAGTTACAGTGAAGAGTGATGGTCGATACCTCCACTATTGAAGAGGGTTTCGACAAAGTCTAACCCGTCCTCTTGTTCATGCGTCGGCAAGGTAGCTGGAGGGGTCTAATATACATGTACAAATGACATTTGCTGAGTTACATCATAATATAACTAACAACAAGTAATTGATGATGAATATGCATACCCTTGGGTTATAATCCATGTTGCCAAATAAAAAATGAGTAGGCTTGGATTGCTTTGGGGTATGGATTGTGATATGAATTTAATTTTAATGCATGATGTCCACAACTAGATTGGTGTAAACGAACCAGGCCTAAGTATTTTAAGAATTTAGGAACATGAATAACACCACAATACAAGTTGAAAGACTGTTTGTGCATTTACAATATATACATACATACACATACATAGATACATAGATAGAGACACACATGTGGGCCAAAAAACATGGACTACTGCCCTTCCCATAGCGCCCAATTATCATGCTACCTACCTTACAAATTAAAGGATCGAGGCATGGTTGCCTGTTCGGCTGTGGTTCCTGCGTCAGCTATCCCACAATGTTTTACTCTGTGGTGGATATAGGATTTAATCAAAGAATATGCCACAAAAAATTCACATACAGTTTGTTAAAATTGTAATATACAATTTGACATTTTTTTGTTTATTCGATAAAAAATTAAAATTTGGTGCAAAGACACTAAGTAACATAATAAGTTTAAATTTTAAATATTAAGCTGGAAACTACAATAAATTACCATATAAATAGATCAAATACAATATTAGGCAAAAAGGAGACTTACTATCCTACATGTGTAACTTTTATACTAGTGTTTTTAGTTGTTGCTATTTATAGAAGATGATAGTCTCGACTATAATCATCTTCATTCACTTTGAAGAAACAATCTGGCTTAATAAATATTACTAGACAATCATTCAAATGATTATCACCCATCTTATATTTTTTTTGTTTTCACTAAAATCATCGTAAAAATATCCTCACAAGGTTTAACATCTGATTAAGCAGGTGCGAAGCATTGATTAAACATTTTTTGTTTATATATAATACTATGTAGCATGATGTCTAAGTTGTAAGATATGTCGTGGCATACTAGTATACCCTATAGATCCATCTATGTCATTACGTAGGAGATGAATGTTTTACAACGCAAACACATGCACATGGTAAGTTGAACTACTCACAGTTAGTCCCACCATCCTAACGACACGACTCATTCCAACTTTCTTGAAGAATCAAAGTTTAACTAAGTTTATATAATAAAATATTAATATATATGACAATCAATAAGTACTATAACATTATTTGTTAATTATTTTTCAAAACGTATTTATTTGATGCCATAATTTATAGTTCTCTCTATAATTTTAATCAAATTTAAGATATTTCCACCATCAAAAGAATAAAATAAATTAGAGCAGATAAAATAGTTTGATATTAGCATTAAAATAAATTCTAGTGATTCTTGAATTTATTAAAAGTTCTCGTCCTGATCCATTTCAAATTACACAGTGTGGACCCTATAAACCCAATTTAAGTTATCATGATGATGTCCATACTTGTGGGCCAGCAGTTATGTAGACAAGCTGATCAGGCCGAGTGCAGATATAGTACTATTAAATGAATGCTTTCGTTATATTAGCTGCCAACCACATGTGTACGTATGGCGAAAGTTGCAGCGTTTCACACCCGGGTTTCGGGACACCAAGATCCGGGCGTGAACATAATCACCAGGTGTGCTGGAATCAAGTCTCACACATATGATGAATCATGGTATATAAACGAATGTCACAACTTATTATATAATAGGAGTTCTATACAAAATAAATAAATAATTACATCGTGAGGAGACAACGATCCAGTAACCCAAAGTTGACTGGGAGACGACGGTCTAGATCTCTCGTGAACATAACACAACAAGTTTACATTTTCTAAAAGAGACCCTGGGAAATTAGCTTATCAACCCGTCGTCTATCATAATTCAATGAGTACTACAATCAGGCCAAGAATTTTATAAAAGTGATCCTGTAATCCTCATTATTTAACGCCGCAGTCCACAGGATATTAAAATACTGTAAAATGCATTAGAGACAATGAATTTTTACTATAGAAATAATTCTAGGATCTTGTTTAATTCATAGTTATTTCATTTTAACTCCTTTTTATCCATTCCAGTTGCATTAAACCCATATTGATATTGTTCATCATCTAGTAACTTCATTTTATTATGAAACATATGGTTAAAATCATGCACTTAATTTGTTTTATGCCTAAACACCTAAACCTACAGAAAATCATAACTCTTTAACCGTAACTCCGATTTTAGTCGTTCTCGAACCTACGATCTCGTAGCAACGCGTAGATCATTATTCTGCAGTATGTGCTCTTGTTTGTTGTGATGTTAATTTCTCCTACACCATGTTTATTTGTATTGATGTGAGTATACAAGCAAGTGACCGAAGACCCCGATACTCAGCAGGTGGAAAACTTTGAGCAGGAGCTCGTTGAAGGCAAGTTGTGCCCTTGATCACTTTTCTTTACCCAATAATGTTCCTGTTAATCATTATGATCTGCATAGGTTAATTTTGATGAGACCCAATAGGTCACCCTAGTTTGGTCATCCTTATACCTTGTTTACCACTGAACTTTTGGGTAGTATATGCTATTTCTTTATGTGGTTTTGGGTGTTAAGATACACATTATTCATGATCATGCTATTTATTGTCAATGAGTTATTTATTGTTCATGATAAGATTAGTATGCTAATTGGAACATAGAGAACCACCCGGGAAAACAGTGCTACCACAAGGGTGGTATGGGACGCCCTTGGCTGACTAATTAGGAAAGCTAGTGGAGGACTACCTTACCCGAAAGGGGCAAGGGCAGTAGGCGAGTTGTCGGTATAGGGAGGTTCTTGGGTTGATCGTGCTGCGATGGCTTTTTAGACACGGGATTCCTATATCGCTCTCCTCAGAAACCGTAGCGGGTTTTTGAAGTTAGTGGAACTTTGTAAAGGCCTCGTAGTGCTACCCTGCGTCGCCTCCTCGATAGAGGTGTATGGGGTCCGTACAACACCGTGGCAGATGGGTAACACGACTTGTGAGTAAAGATGTGCAGCCTCTGCAGAGTGTAAAACCGGTATATCAGCTGTTGGGGGTCTGCTTTGTCGCCGAAGGTCCCATAAGAATAAACACCTTCGGAAGATCAACACAGAAGCAAAGCCGAAGCTACCATTCGGGGAGCTTCGACATAACGATATGCCTTAAGACGAAGGGTGGCACCGACTTAAAGATGAAAAGACCAATTGGCCGATGATAATCTATGTCATGAATGTAACCGGTTGTAAAGGACACGAATGTAAATCCACACAGGCTGCGCCCTGTGCCTATAAATAGATGAACAGTACCCCCGTACTGTTCATGCTGACCTGTACTCGCTCGTGCATTACGCTTGTACTATTTCCTTCTGTCTAGCTGAAGGTACAAATGTAGTTCTATATTATTACTCTTTATTCATGATATAATAAAGTTGAATTGATAATGTCACATAATTATTCACGTTGCTTTCTATGTCTTACATGTTTCTTCTTTCATTAATGTATACTGCAATCATGAAGGTATGTCCTTCATGACCTTCGTCTGAAGATCATTATGCCCTAAGGGAGATAATGTTTCGAAGGACGAAGGACCTTAACCCTTAACATTTTGTGTTGCCTTGTCTTAATTCGCAGCAATTGAGAACAAGTCCCCAACATTGGTGCCCACCTCCGGTGAACTCACTTCCACTTTTGAGCTAATGGCTTTGTTCAACAATCAAGTCATAGCACCTTCGGCTATGAAGCTGGTGCTCCCGATAACAGACGACTCAAGTTTAGAGCCGGCTAACAAGAAGCAGAAAAAGGAAGCATAGAGAAGGGTGCAACATGTTGGGGTGTAGGGACCCTTCATCAAGTCAAAATGGTCCCACATCCCAATCACTTTCTCTCAGGAGGACCTTCAGCTCAAAGATTACCCTCACAATGATGCTATGGTCATATCTTGTGTCATCAAGGGATTTCTGGTCCATAATGTTCTGGTTGATACAGGCAGTGCAGTGGATATCATATTTGCTAAGGCCTTCAGACAGATGCAAGAGCCAGAAGATAAGATTCATGATGCTACACACCCTCTTTGTGGCTTCGGAGGAAGGCAGATTTTAGCACTCGGCAAAATCACGATGCCAGTGACCTTCGGCTTCGTCCATAATACAAGGACTGAACAGGTTGTGTTTGATATTGTTGACATGAAATACCCCTACAATGCAATCATTAGTCATGGGACACTTAATGCTTTCGAAGCAATACTTCATCCAACATATCTATGCATGAAGATACCTTCGGAACAAGGGCCCATTGCTATTCATGGGAGTTAGGAAGCTGCCAGAAAAGTCGAAGGAAACTGGACAGATTCAAAGGCAATTCACAACATAGATGGAGTCGAAGCCTGTGAACAGTACAAATACAAAAGAGAGAAGGCTGCTTCGGCAGATCAGCCGAAGCCTATGCTTCTATGTGAAGATATAGTAGAGCAAAAAGTACTGCTGGGGTCTCAGCTATCTGAATACCAAGAGAAAACTTTGATAAGATTTTTATTCAACAACAAAGATGCCTTTGCTTGGTCAGCCAATGATCTTTGTGGTGTCAACAGAGATGTCATTGAACATTCACTCAATGTGGACCCATCCTTCAGGCCAAGAAAGCAAAGGCTTCGAAAAATGTCTGATGATAAAGCCGAAGGTGCTCGGAATGAAGTGAAAAGGCTTCTCAGTGCTGGTGTCATCAGAGAGGTGAAATACGCAGAGTGGTTAGCCAATACTGTCATGGTAAAGAAGGCCAATGGCAAATGAAGAATGTGCATTGACTTCACAGATCTTAACAAGGCATGCCCAAAAGACGAATTCCCACTACCAAGAATAGACTCTCTTGTAGATGTAGCAACTTCTTCAGAGCTCATGAGTCTATTGGATTGTTATTCAGGCTATCATCAAATCTGGATGAAGAAAGAAGATGAGCCGAAGACTAGCTTCATAACTCCCAGTGGCACCTATTGCTATATTCGGATGCCTGAGGGGCTCAAGAATGCTAGAGGAAGCTTCAGCAGAATGACAGCCAAGGTCCTTCATTCCCAGATAGGCAGAAATGTGCTGACCTATGTTGATGATATCATAGTGAAAAGCACGAAGCAAGAAAATCACATTGCTAATTTGCAAGAAACATTTGCCAATTTCAGGCAAGCTGGCCTAAAATTAAATCCAGAAAAATGTGATTTCGGAGTAAAGAAAGGCAAGTTCCTTGGCTGTCTGGTTTCAACAAAAGGAATTGAAGCTAACCCAAGTAAGATCGAAGCTATCCTTCGGATGGAGCCACCAAGCACGAAGAAAGGGGCTCAACGGCTAGCAGGACGATTAGCATCATTAAACAGATTCATATCCCGATCAGCGGAAAGAAATCTGCCATTTTTTGAAATACTGAAGTCAGCCGAAGTCTTTCAATGGGGCCCGACACAACAAAAAGCTTTCGAAGAGTTGAAACAATACTTGATTGATTTAACAACATTAACTCCACCCGCGCCAGGGGCTCCATTGCTCTTATATGTGGCAGCTTCGCATTCTGCAGTGAGTGCGGCACTGGTAGAAGAGAAGCTAGATGGTCAGGCTAAAAAGCAAGCTCCAATATACTTCGTCTCTGAAGTTCTAAGTCCATCAAAGAAAAATTACACAGCATTGGAGAAGGTATTATATGATGTGTTAATGGCCTCCAGAAAGCTTCGACAGTATTTTCAAGCATACCACATAATTGTTCCTTCGTCACAACCTCTAAAGGACATCATGAGGAACAGAGAGGCTACTGGAAGAATTGGAAAATGGGCTGCAGAGCTTAATGAATTCACCATTGATTATGTGCATAGATCTTCAATTCAGTCCCAAGCGTTAGCAGACTTCATCGCTGATTGGACGCCAGGGGCTCAGGAAGAAGAGACAAATAAAAATGCTGAAGATTGGACAATATTCTGCGATGGTTCTTGGGGAACCTTCGGCGCAGGAGCAGCTGCTGTTCTAATAGCACCTTCGAAAGTCAGAACATGTTATGTAACCAAACTAGACTTCAGTTGTACAAATAATATTGCCGAATACGAAGCACTCTTGTTGGGGCTTCGGAAGTTAAGGGCAATGGGAATAAGAAGGGCTATTCTGAAAACTGATTCTCAAGTCATTTCTGGCCACATAGATAAAAGTAGCAAGGCAAGAGATCCGAAACTTGAAAAATATCTGGATACATTTTGAAGGTTGGAGGCTTCTTTCGAAGGTTTCTCTTTCAAGAACATTCCAAGAGGGGAAAATGAGCATGCAGATTTGTTAGCCAAATCAGCGGCTCCTGTTGGGGACTTGTTCTCAAATGCTATGAATTAAGAACAAGGCAACATAAAATGTTAAATGATACTGTCCTTCGTCCGTGAAGCATTATTCCTTTGAGGATAATGGGTCTTGGATGAAGGTTGATGAGAGTATTATTACGAAGTTGAACCTTCGTAATAAACTTTCAATAAACATTGTAAAATAATGTAAAATAAAAGGTACAAAATAAATGGATGAATCACAGATGTATCATATTATATTCACTTAATATATTGAATCATTAAATACAATGATACCTATGCCTTGACAAAGGTTGTATTCCGAGAGATGCGATTGCAAATACCAGAATGTGTGAACAGTAATGGAATACTGTTCACTATTTATAGGCACAGGACGCAGCCTGTGAGGGATTACAAGTATGCCCCTTATAAAAACTTACAACATTGACTCAGACCTTTATGGACTAAAAGGTCATTCTATCTTTAAGTCGGTTTCCAATGCCGAAGCTTTACGAAGAGGAACCTTCGGCTATCTTACACAAACAGCTTCATCCGAGGATCACTTCTTTTTATAAGACCTTCGGCGACGAAGCATAGACCCAACAGTAGCCCCTTTCGCGGTGCTAGATCGTTTTTCGTAACGAGCTTGATCCGTGAAAAAAGTTTCTTAAGCTTCGGAGCGCCGAAGGTCTCAAAAAACACCTTCCCTGAGCTCGTTGTCGAGAAACGATTCAATTTCCCTGCGCGTAGCGGCCCCACCTTGCAGAGTTACTGTTCGGTCTCTGCGGTCCACCGTACAGCGAGTGTGAGCGGGTGTCCGCCTGGTGCAAAACTTCTGGCGCTTCGCCTTCTTACCTGCGGCACTATATAAACAGACGAGTAGGTGTGAAGTTACCACAACATTTACTGCTATTTGCACTGTTTTGCTACCAAAATTTTTAACCGTCGCCGAAGCTTGTTTGTCAGAATCGAACGAAGCTCCATCTTGAAGCCTGCTTCGGAGGAGAAAAGTATTAAAGTTTCACAAGTTCATAGTTAAATGGCCAGAGTCCGCTCTACCGCCAGGGTTGAACGTGAGGGGGACGAAACGGAAGCTTCGGAGACTGTCCCTATCTCCGAAGCCATGCAACGATCCGGGCTAGTGACTTCGGAAAAGATTCCTATTGACGATGCAGAACAAGCAATCGCTGAAGCAGAAGGAGAAGATGCTGAGGAAACTGACTCCGAAGATGATTATCATCTTGCCACACCAAGCAAACCCAGCCATTTGGACTTCGGGAAATCTACTGTTTCGAAGGCTGATCTGTCCAAGATGGTAAAGTCAGGCTATTTTACTGAAAATCAAAAGAAGCTATTACGCTTCGGGGGAGAAGAGACTACCCCAAAGCCGGAGAAAGATGAAATTGTTATTTTTAAAAGCTTCCTAAAGGCTGGATTAAGATTCCCCCTTCATGGGATTATTGCAGAGATACTGAAGAATTTCGGAATCTATTTTCACCAGCTAACCCCTAACGCTATCGTTAGGCTTAGTGTTTATATCTGGGCACTCCGAAGCCAGGCGGTGGAACCGTTTGCGGACAGCTTTTGCCGAGTTCACGAACTGCACTATCAGACAAAGGCTAGAAAGGATGGATTACATGACAATTTTGGTTGCTATAATTTTGCTTATCGGAAAACTACGAAGTATCCTGTGATCAACTACCGAAGCAAATGGGCAGCAGGGTGGAAATCGGAATGGTTCTATGTTAAGGTTAATGATGATAAAGAAAAGCTTGTGCAAAGTCCACTTGAACTGACCTTCGGAGAAACCCGCCCCCAGTGCCACATGTTACCAGAGGGTCCGACTCAAAAAGCAATGTATGATTTCAAAATAATTGCAGAGAATATCAGTACAAGGGACCTGGTCCAGGAATTCTTGGCTTTCAAGGTTTTTCCTAGTGTAAAAGAGTGGGAAATGCCGAAGCTGAAGGGGGAGAAGAAAAAAGGTGAACTTGTACGTTTGCCTTACCACTTCAAATTTAAGAAATACTTTAAAACTCCTTGCCAAGAGTGGCTGGATACGATTGAAGTGATGTGCAACGAGATACTTGGCAATTATTCAAAAAAAGAAGATCAATTGATGACCGCAACCTTTGGCACCCGTCCGAAACGAAGGCTAAATCGAGTGTTGGACGCCTTGGGTTTCGAATACCCAGACTACGAAGATCTAAACAAAGGTGCCGGAGGCCAAAAAAGGAAAAGGGTAACTGAAGCCTTAGATGAAGGTGAAAAAGAGCCAATAAAGAAGAAAATTCCAAAGAAAAGGAAAGCTTCTTCTCCGAAGCAACAAATATCCGAAGCAGAAGAAACCCCCGCATCACCTTCTGCTGCTGTTGTTGAGGAAATTCTGAAGGTAATGACTGAATCCTTACCTGCGAAGCTAAGTCCACTGGGTCCTCAACTGACAAAGTTTTTTCAGAAGGACAAGGAGCCCGAGAAATCGAGGAAAACAATCAAGGCAAAGAAACAAAGAATCATTACCGTGACAGAGGTAATTGACAAAACGCCGCCAAGAGCTTCGGCCCAAAAAACACGAACGGCAGCAGAGGGGGCAGATATTGAAATTGCACCTTCGGAGGCCGCAGCCGCCGAAGTTACCTCAACTGAAGATTTGAATTTGAAGAGCACAATTGAACATATTGACCAAATGCTACTAGACATGGCTGCAGAAGAAGCTACCACTGCTGCCGAAGAGGCCGTGACCGCAGCGTCAAAGAAAGGAAAAGAAATTGCTGATGAAGCTTCAGAGGACGAAGCCTTTGCGTTCCAAAACTTAGTTGGAGAACATCTAACAAAAGCTGAAATAGAAGAGCTTAAAGAGTATGCTCAATCCTGTGGATACAAACCTGGGGCACTCCTCTTCGGAGGCGTTGATGATGAGAAATTAGAGTGTATTCGAGACCAAACAGGGGCCAAAGTTATCAGTACCCTGTCCAAGAGTATTGGATTCCCGAAGCTAGAAACAGACATCAGTCGTTACCGACGACAACATGTCGTTGGTAGTTTATTTTACTCCAACTTCAAGGTAAATAACTTGTCCCTTAACTTTTATTGCTTCTAATAAAAACATGTCTGACGAAGGTTGTGTTTGTGTAGAGTATGCTATTGAGCAAAGCCTTGCAAATGCAGCAAGATCTTGAAGATAAAAAGCATGAAGTTATAATTGGAAATTTGGAAAACAAAATAAAGGAGCAATCAGATGCTTTTGAGAAAAAGAACTTTGAGCTCCAGGCAGCCGAAGGTTTACTGGCGGAAGCTGAAGCAAAAATATCAGAACTGAACACGAAGCTTCTCCGCCAGTCTGAGCAGTTCGAACGGGAAAAACAAGATCTCAATGCAAAACTTGAAGCCGAAGCTCAGCAAAATTCGGATTTGAGAAAATTACTGACAAATCTTCAAGAAAAATGTCTGGAATTTAGCAACAAGTGCATTCAATGACTAAGAAAGATTTTTTACTCAGTTGGAGCCAGCAGCGAAAAATTTACCCCCTCAGCTGAAGATCTACCAAAAACCTTCGAACACATTGAGGGGGAGATTGACGAGCTCGACGAAGTCATAGCTGGGCATGGTGACTTCTGTGCCTGGGTGGCTTCTCGAGGGACTGCTGCAGCCTTCCTGAAGGCTGGCTGTGATCATGGGAAAATTGTCAATAGGCCAAATTTCACTTTGTCACCATCAATCCTGGATGACATCCCTGATCTCGCCCGAAGCATCTCGAATCGATTTGTAAAAATGATATGGACAAAAGGTGGTCGAGAGAAAGCTGGAGACGAAGCTCGTAGCCACCTTGATCCAGTAAGAAATCATACCTTGTGCTTACCTTTTCCTGTAAACTTGATTCTGACTTCCAACGACCTTATTCATGTAGGATGACGAAGCCGGAGCTGATGATCAAAAATAACGCCGAAGCCGAAGCTCCTTGGAGATTTAGATAGTAGACTGCAGACAATACTTGAAAAACTTTTGAGATAACTTTTGTAAATGTAAACAAAACTTGTTTTTAATGTATGCTGTTCATACCTTGTAATATATCCTTAACCTTTCACTGATGTATGAGAAATGCTTTGATGTGGACGAAATTTCCTTTTTTGAGCCGAAGGCGAAAAAACACCTTCCCTTCTTTTCGTACGCAACGAAGCATAGAAAACAACATTTTCCTTTCTTCTTTGTGCACGAAGCTCTTTTTTTCCCTTTCTTTTTTCTCTTCTTGCCGAAGCAACCATTTTATGCGATGAAGATGATTATCCTACATATGCCTAGATGAATGTTTATGAATGCAAATGCTATGATGTAATGTGATGTGCAAATGAATGGCCAAACACGTATCCGAAGCCATATTCATAGCCATTATTTTCTTAAAAACAATCACACCTCAGCTCTGCATTCCCTTAGGAACGACTTTGGAGCTTCTTCGCCTTTACTTTTGGCGGAATCAGCGTTGACTTTTCACTGTAAGCTCTGCATTCCCTTAGGAACGTCTTTGGAGCTTCTTCGCCTTTACTTTTGGCGGAATCAGCGTTGACTTTTCGCTGTAAGCTCTGCATTCCCTTAGGAACGTCTTTGGAGCTTCTTCGTTTTTACTTTTGGGCACTCGATGGTGCACTCTCAGCTTTTACATTTACATTCTTTGGGGGATTTTGCTCTTATAATACTAAAAAAGGAAATTACATATGCTGGCCCCATTAAAAACCTTTCTCCCCCTTTGGAAAGGAAAAGGGTGCCATGAAAGAAAAAATAAAAAATATGAAAAATTACATCGAATTATACATAATATCGCCGAAGCTCATCCGCATTCCAAGATCTAGGAATGTCATTGCCGTCCATATCTTTCAATCTGTATGAACCGGGTCTTGACGAAGATGCTACTAAGAAAGGCCCGTCCCATTTCAACTGCAATTTGCCCACTGTTTCCGGGTTGGCCACCCTCCGAAGCACCAAGTGCCCTGGCTCAATATTTTTTAGCCGAACCTTTCTATCTCGCCATTTGACTGTTTCAGCTTGATATTTATTGATATTCTCCACGGCTTGCAGTCTGATCCCTTCTAAAGCATCTTTTTCTATAGAATAAGCAGCTTCGGAATCTGATTCTGCCGAAGCTACTATCCTTATTGATCCGGTGTTAGCTTCCTCTGGAGTTATTGCTTCGTCACCGAATAACAACTTGAATGGAGTGAAGCCTGTAGACCTTGATGTTGTCGTGTTGTGGCTCCACACCACTTTGATTAATTGATCTGGCCATTTTCCTCTGGGTTGATTGAAGATTAACTTCATTATTCCTGTCATTATAATGCCGTTGGCTCTTTCAACGAGTCCATTTGACTCCGGGTGCCTAACTGATGCAAAATGGATCTTCGTACCAATTTGGTCACAGAAATCCCTGAAAGCTTCGGAGTCAAACTGTGTTCCATTGTCCACAGTGATAGCCTTTGGCACCCCGAAACAATAGACAATATTTTGCCAGAAAAACTTTTGGACGGTAGCCGAAGTTATTGTGGCTAAAGGCTTCGCCTCAATCCATTTAGAAAAATATTCCACAGCTACTATAACATACCTCAGGTTCCCTTGGGCCGGTGGTAACGGACCTAACAAGTCAAGGCCCCACCTTTGCAATGGCCAAGTGGGTTGTATGAGCTGTGTTAAGGACGAAGGTTGTTTTTGATCTCTTGCACATTTCTGACAACCTTCGCACTTTTGAACCAATTCTGCTGCATCCGAAGCTGCCTTCGGCCAGTAAAACCCTTGACGGAAAACTTTTCCAAGTAACGGCCTAGATCCGATGTGAGATCCACACAGGCCTGCATGTATTTCTTTCATTAACTCTATACCTTCGGTTCTGGATAAACATTTGAGCAGCGGAGCACAAACTCCATGTTTGTACAACTCCCCTTCTATCATGACATATGGACGAGCTCTTGCCTCTATCCTCTTGTTATAAGCTTCGTCATCTGAAAGGAATTTACCCTGAAGGTAAGAGATGATCTCGGTTCTCCAATCTTCGCTAAAAACAGGAGATATGTTAAGGACTGCTCTTTCAAGAAGTTCCACCGAAGGTGCTTTTATTGTTTCGAAGAACACATCCGAAGGTAGAGGCAGTCCCTGTGCTGCTGACTTAGCTAGCAAATCAGCATGCTCATTTTGTCCTCGAGGGATATTTTTGACAGAAAACCCTTCGAAGGAAGCTTCGACTCTTCGAACCATATCCAGATATTTTTCAAGCTTCGGATCCTTAGCCTTGCAACTCTTGTCAATATGACCCAAAACAACCTGGGAATCAGTTTTAAGTATGGCTCTTCTGATTCCCATTGCTTTTAACTTCCGAAGACCTAGAATCAATGCTTCGTACTCAGCAATGTTGTTTGTGCAATTAAAATCAAGCTTTGCCGCATAACAAGTTTTGACTTTGGAAGGTGAAACCAACACAGCAGCCGCTCCTGCTCCGAAGGTTCCCCAAGATCCATCACAAAACACTGTCCAGGCTTCGCTGTCTTTATTAATTTCCTCCTCCTGAGCCCCTGGCGTCCAATCAGCAATAAAGTCTGCCAGCGCCTGTGACTGAATCGAAGATCTATGAACATATTCAATACAAAATTCATTGAGCTCTGCAGCCCATTTTCCAATCCTTCCAGTAGCTTCTCGGTTCCTCATAATATCCTTCAGAGGTTGTGATGAAGGAACAATTATGTTGAAAGCTTGGAAATAATGCCGAAGCATCCTGGAGGCCATCAAAACAGCATACAGTACCTTCTCCAGCTCTGTATAATTTCTCTTTGACAAACTAAGAACCTCGGATACAAAATATATTGGTGCTTGTCTCTTGACTTGGCCATCAAGCTTCTCCTGAACAAGCGCTGCACTTACCGCTGAGTGCGAAGCTGCCACATATAATAACAAAGGAGCCCCTGGCATTGGTGGAGTCAATGTTGTTAGATCTATTAAATACTGTTTTAGTTCTTCAAAAGCCTTCTGCTGAATTGGTCCCCATTGAAAGACTTCTGCTGACTTCAGTACTTCGAAGAATGGTAAATTTCTCTCTGCTGATCTGGATATGAATCTATTGAGAGATGCCAATCTCCCTGTCAATCTTTGAGCCCCCTTCTTTGTAGTTGGTGGCTCCATCCGAAGTATAGCTTCAATTTTACTTGGATTGGCTTCAATTCCCTTTGTTGAAACCAAGCATCCAAGAAATTTCCCCTTCTTCACTCCGAAGACGCATTTTTCTGGATTTAACTTTAGGCCAGCTTGCCTGAAACTGGCGAAGGTCTCCTGCAGATCAGCAATATGATTCTCCTGCTTCGTGCTTTTGACAATGATGTCATCAACATAAGTTAACACGTTTCTGCCTATTTGAGATTGGAGAACCTTCGCAGTCATTCGGCTGAAGCTTCCTCCAGCGTTTTTGAGCCCCTCAGGCATCCGAAGATAGCAATATGTGCCACTTGGAGTTATGAAGCTAGTCTTCGGCTCATCTTCCTTCTTCATCCAAATTTGGTGATAGCCTGAATAGCAGTCTAACAGACTCATGAGCTCTGACGAAGCTGCTGCATCAACTAAAGAGTCTATCCTTGGTAGTGGGAATTCATCCTTCGGACAAGCCTTGTTAAGATCTGTAAAATCGATGCACATTCGCCACTTGCCATTGGCCTTTTTTACCATAACAGTGTTAGCCAGCCATTCTGGGTACTTCACTTCTCTGATAACTCCTGCACTGAGGAGTCTTTTGACTTCGTTGCGAGCACCTTCGGCCTTATCATCTGACATTTTCCGAAGCCTTTGCTTTCTGGGTCTGAAGGATGGATCGACATTGAGCGAGTGCTCAATAACATCCCTATTAACTCCGCATAGATCATTGGCTGACCATGCAAAAACATCTTTGTTATTGAACAAAAACCTTATCAAGGTTTTTTCCTGCTCTTCGGATAGTTGAGAGCCTAACAGCACCTTCTGCTCTGCTATGTCCTCACATAAGAGCATAGGCTTCGGCTGATCTGCTGAAGCTGCTTTCTCCCTTCTGAATTTGTACTGTTCACAAGCTTCAGCTCCATCTATGTTATGGATTGCTTTTGAGTCAGTCCAATTGCCTTCGGCCCTTCTTGCAGCTTCCTGACTTCCATGGATAGCAATAGGTCCCTGATCCGAAGGTATCTTCATGCAAAGATAGGCAGGATGAAGGATTGCTTCAAAGGCATTGAGAGTACCACGACCAATAATTGCATTGTAAGGGTATTCCATGTCAACAATGTCAAACACAACTTGCTCAGTTCTAGTGTTGTTGATGAATCCGAAAGTCACTGACATGGTGATCTTGCCCAGTGCTACAATCTGTCTTCCTCCGAAGCCACAGAGAGGATGTGTAGCATCATGAATCTTATCTTCTGGCTCTTGCATTTGTCTGAAGGCCTTAGCAAATATGATGTCAGCTGCACTGCCTGTGTCAACCAAGACATTGTGGACCAGAAATCCTTTGATAACACAAGAGATAACCATGGCATCGTTGTGTGGGTAATCTTTGAGCTGAAGGTCCTCTTGGGAGAAGGTAATAGGAATATGAGACCATCTTGATTTGATGAAGGGTCCTTGCACCCCAACATGCTGTACCCTTCTCTGTGCTTCCTTCTTCTGTTTCTTGTTAGCTGGCTCTGAGGATGAGCCACCTGTGATCGGGAGCACCAGCTTCGGGTCCGAAGCAGCTCCAGCTTGGTCGTTGAACGAAGCCATCAGCTCAAAAAGTGGAAGTGAGTTCACCGGAGGTGGGCGCCAATGTTGGGGACTTGTTCTCAAATGCTATGAATTAAGAACAAGGCAACATAAAATGTTAAATGATACTGTCCTTCGTCTGTGAAGCATTATTCCTTTGAGGATAATGGGTCTTGGATGAAGGTTGATGAGAGTATTATTACGAAGTTGAACCTTCGTAATAAACTTTCAATAAACATTGTAAAATAATGTAAAATAAAAGGTACAAAATAAATGGATGAATCACAGATGTATCATATTATATTCACTTAATATATTGAATCATTAAATACAATGATACCTATGCCTTGACAAAGGTTGTATTCCGAGAGATGCGATTGCAAATACCAGAATGTGTGAACAGTAATGGAATACTGTTCACTATTTATAGGCACAGGACGCAGCCTGTGAGGGATTACAAGTATGCCCCTTATAAAAACTTACAACATTGACTCAGACCTTTATGGACTAAAAGGTCATTCTATCTTTAAGTCGGTTTCCAATGCCGAAGCTTTACGAAGAGGAACCTTCGGCTATCTTACACAAACAGCTTCATCCGAGGATCACTTCTTTTTATAAGACCTTCGGCGACGAAGCATAGACCCAACAACTCCCTTTACCTTCGGAAGTATTTTTTGAAACAATAAAGCCACCTTCAGTTGAACTCATGGAGAGAGCAGTGCTCGCCATTTCTCTAGTACATAGTGAAGATTGGAGGACTAAAATCATATATTTTCTCTAGGGTAACTGCCTCTCGGATGACGAAGTTTACAATAAAAGAATGGAAGCAAGAACAAGGTCATATATCATAATAGAAGAGGAATTGTACAAGCATGGAGTTTGCTCCCCCCTTGTCAAGTGTTTATCCAGAACCGAAGGTATAGAACTAATGAAGGAAATACATGCAGGATTGTGTGGATCTCATATTGGGTCTAGGCCTTTGCTGGGAAAGGTTTTTAGACAGAGATTTTACTGGCCGAAGGTAGCTTCGGATGTAGCAGATCTGGTCCAAAAGTGCGAAAATTGTCAAAAATGTGCAAGGGACCAAAAACAACCTTCGTCATTAACTTAGTTAATACAACCAACCTGTCCATTGCAAAGATGGGGCCTGGACTTGTTAGGCCCACTTTCACCAGCACAAGGTAATTTGAAATATGTCGTGGTGGCGGTGGAATATTTTTCTAAGTGGATTGAAGCAAAGCCTTTGGCTACTATAACTTCAGTCACAGTTCAGAAATTCTTCTGGCCAAATATCGTTTGTCGCTTCGGCGTGCCGAAGGCTATAACTGTGGACAATGGAACACAGTTTGATGCCGAAGCTTTCAAAGATTTCTGCGACCAGATTGGCACGAAGATCCATTTTGCATCAGTCAGGCACCCGGAGTCAAACGGGCTGGTCGAAAGAGCAAATGGTATCATAATGACGGGAATAATGAAGTTAATCTTCAATCAACCCAGAGGAAAGTGGCCAGAAGAGTTGATTAAAGTGGTGTGGAGCCACAATACAACTGTATCAAGGTCAACAGGTTTTACACCGTTTAAGCTAGTGTTTGGTGACGAAGCTATAACCCCAGAAGAAGCTAAGGCAGGGTCAATTAGAACAATAGCTTCGGTAGAAGACGAAGCTGATTATTCTGTGGCAAAAGATGCTATAGAAGGGATCAGACTTCAGGCTGTGGAAAATGTCAACAAATATCAAGCCGAAACAATAAAATGGCGTGACAGAAAAGTTTGGCTGAAAAACATTAAGTCAGGGCATCTAGTACTTCGGAGAGTGGCTAATCCAGATACAGTAGGCAAGCTACAGCTGAAGTGGGAAGGACCTTTTCTGGTGGTATCTTCGTCAAGACCCGGTTCTTACAGATTGAAGGATATGGATGGCAACAACATTCCTAGATCTTGGAATGCGAATGATCTTCGATGATATTATGTATACATTGATGTAATCTTTTTCATTTTTCCTATGGCACCCTTTTCCTTTCCAAAGGGGGAGAAAGGTTTTTAATGGTGCCATAGTTTGTAATTTTTCCTTTCTTATCCAGCTCTACGAGAGCAAAATCCCCCAAAAATATGTAAAATGTAAAATCTGAGCATGCACCATCGAGTGCAAAAAGAGAAAAAAAACAGGGAGAAGCTTGAAAGTCGTCCCTAAGGGGATGCAGAGCACGACGAAGCTACAAAAAGTCGTTCCTAAGGGAGCGCAGCGTAAGTTTTCTGCTCAAAAGTCGTTCCTAAGGGAATGCAGGGCCAAATACCGCTGAAATAGAAGGCGAAGAAGTTCAAAAGACGTTCCTAAGGGAATGCAGAACTTACACCGAAAAGTCAATGGTGATACTGCCGAAATAGAAGGCGAAGAAGTTCAAAATATGTTCCTAAGGGGATGCAGAACTTACACCGAAAAATAAGCGGTGCAGCCGAAAAATAAACGACAAAAAGATTTCAGTCATTTCTAAGGGAATGAGGAGTTTTGATGTGGCTTCGTAAGCGTGTGTCTGGACATTCATTTGCACAATACATCACATCATTCATTGCATTCATATACATTCATTTAGACATACATAGGATCATCATCATCATATCATACAGATACAGACAATTGCTTCGGTTATAAGGATAACGCTTCGGCAAAAGGAAAGGAAGCAGATTTATGCTTCGCTGTGTACGAAAAGAAGGGAAGGTGTTTTTCGCCTTCGGCTCAAAAAATACAAGTTTCGTCCACATCAAAGCAGTTCATACATGGACAGAAAGGTAAAAATATATTACAAGGTATGGACAAATTTATAGAGTAGTATCTGATTCTTAAATTACAATATTCTTTACATGGATAATTCAAAAGTTTCTCTAGAGTTTTTTCACAGCAATGTCTTCGGCTTCATCATCATCCGATAAGCTTCGGATCATCCGCTAAGCTTCGGCTCATTGCTCCTCGGCTTCGTCATCCTGTACATAACAAAGCGTTATAAGGTAAATTCAAGTTTCAAGAAAAAGGTAAGCATAATGTATGAGTTTATTACCGGTTTAAGGTGACTTCGAGCTTCATCACCAGCCAAGCTTCGTCCACCCTTTGCCCAAATTTGAGTTACGAATCTGTTCCTAATGCTTCGGGCCAGGCTGAGGATCTCATTTAAGTCCGCTGGTGATAAGCTGAAGTTTGGCCGGTTTACAATATTCTCGTGCGTGCAACCAGCCTTCATAAAAGCGACAGCTGTGCCACGAGAAGCTAGCAGACACTACAGGAAACGCCTAAATTTTCGTGGGCCAAAAACCCACGAAAATAAGCGTACACCGCCGAAAATAGCCGCCGAAAATATGTTCGACAAAAATAGGCAACTATTTCGTCGGTACCGACGAAAATGACCTATTTTCGTCGGCTTCCCCAAGGCCGACGAAAATAGGTGCTCGGATTGGTATTTGCGACGGCCTCGGTGGTCGACGAAAATAGGAGCTTTATTTTCGTCGGCCCCGATGGCCCATAAAAATAGTTAGCGGCCTGGATGTATTTTCGTCGGCCTCCGAACAGGCCGACGAAAATTCATGATACCCCCCAAACAGATTTTTCTGCACCTTTTAATTCACAACAAAATACACATAATCCACAATATCACATATATAGATTTCACAAGCAATACAGATTTCACAAACCACATTCACAAGCAATACCATATACATAGTCCATAGTCCATACATAGTCCATAGTCCATATATAGTTTCAATACCATAATCACATCCATAATAAAGTCTATACATAGTCCATAAACAAACTCACTACTCACTCCTGCGGGCTGTGGGAGTTTTGGCCACTCCCTCCTTCGCCACTAGGAATGTGGCCACTCCCTCCAGAACCATGGACGAGGAAGTCTTGGACGTTGACAGCACCCTCCGATCCATAAGCATGTGACACTGAACCCTGCAATTCATCAATCTTTCAAATAAGGTTGTGTTTTGCTATCCCTATACCTATACATTGCTATGTTTGGTCACTATTTGCATAAAACTAAACATGGAACGTCACATATGATGCATGGTGATGAGAAGGCTATGCATGCATCCACGGGTAGTGTTGTGCTGGCCACCCCTGAGGTGGTGGCACCCACCCCGTCGGTGGTGGTGCCATCCATGCTTGAAATGGCTGAGAGCCCGCCGGTGGCTGGGAGACCGGTGACACCCATTCCGGGACTGGCTGCGATCCTTGGGGTGGTGGAGCCGTCCAAGTGCCTGGAGGTGCCTGCGTCCACCCAACACCGGTCCACAGTGGCTGCGACACTGGAGCTTGTCCTGGCCACTGTCCCCATCCTTGTGCCTGCGAGCCATTTTTGATAATAAAAAAAGAGTTGCTATGGAATTGAAGTGTTTAGATAGTGTTACCTGGGAGGGCGAAAAACGGGCAAGTTCATATCAGGGCCGAGTCGAGTAGTCATTTCCTGCAAATGGATGAAACGTTAGGATCGCAACATTATACTTTGAATTCAATGACACGTGATGAGATAGACGAATTACCTGAAAATAAGAAGCCATATACTGCGTCAGTTGTCCGACCTGCTCCTGCGCTGCTCGAGCCTGCTCCTGTGCTGCTCGAGCTTGCTCCTGTGCTGCCCGAGTCTCCTCCTCCAGCTGAGCCTCTCGAGCAGACCTGGAGGAGTGAGAACTCCCTGCCGAAGACGATGCCTTCCCTTGACCTATTGTCCTGTTATACTCCACAACACCGGTGCCAAAGGCAAACCTACATGATACACATAGTTGAGCCATTAAGTGGACACATTCTTGTTAATGAAATTGTCGAATCAAACACAAACTCCTCACCTGCCATGCTTTCTACCCCCACCACTGTGGTACAACGCCGAGGCATCTAAGTCCGAATGCATCCAGTTGAAGTCAGGCCCATGGCGTTGAGTCATTTCCTCCCCATATGCAATTTGCAAAGAAAGTTAGAGTTGGAGTTAGACACAAAACATGCAATTTAATTCGTAAATACAAACTTGTTTACCATTTTCTCCCTTGCCGCCTCGTTGCATAGCACATCAGGGTTCGCCGGATCAGGGCCACGATGACCAAGGACGTAAACCTCATTAAAACTTGGAGCAACTCCACTTTTAGCTTCCTGCATGAAAAAGAAGAGTTAAACCATAGAATTTTCATAGATGTAACATACAAGTTTGATTTATATACTTACCATGCGGCGTGCGGTACCAAGGTGTCTATCGGCGCCGTACCTGTGCCCCGGTCCTTCAGTGCCACGGTTGGCACGGTGCTTCTGGGACTCTGCAATCCACTCAGGCGACGCCCATCTCTTAGCTAACCACCTCCAGGCTTCCATGTCCTTCGCAAGCCAATCCACATCGCTCTCCAGGTACTGCTCCTCTGTGAGATAGATCTCATTGGCCCCTTTTGATTTGCTCATGTTCTGCCCCTTTATCTTCTTTTAGTAGTAGTTGACGGCCGCGATGCGAGCATTGTACATGACATCCTTGATGACCTTATCAGCGCACTTCCGAAAGTGCCTCTTCACACGTGCCCACTGAGCCTGATCCTCCTCGATCTCATTCGGCAATTGGAACCTCTCCTACATATCAACGGAGATGTTAAGTTAAAGTAAGATTAGGAGAAGCAATAATTCAGTGAATTGCTTATATACGAAAGTAAACTCACCCAGAACTCGTCCCACACAGCCGCCTGACAAGTCCTTCATCTTTGTTCCGAACTTCCCCCTCCGCTACTGCTTTCCCCTGGCTCCCCTGGCTGGACATAGTCCTTCAGACCCCAGTCGGCCCACTGCATAGCCGCGAACCTCTCGCCATTGAGCTCCACCATGCCAGGGTAGTAGAAGCGACAGAGGCTACCTGTTGGGGGCCTTCGGCTTCCGAAGGTCCTCAAAAACATGATTTGACAAAGTTTTCCAAGTGAAATGTGTGAACAAGTATCTTCGGAATTGGGTATGGTCAAGACGAAGCTTGAGTGGGACGGAAGGCGATTGTGACGAAGGATAAGATTATAACGAAGCTATGCGTAGATAAGCTTCGGCATGACAGCAGAAAAGGGGAACCGACTTAAAGATGAAAAGCCAAATTAGACCCTGAAGAGTTACTATAGAGTTACTGATAAATGTAAAGGGCATCAATGTCATTTTACACGGGCTGCGTCCCGTGCCTATAAATAGATGAACAGTACTCTCGTATTGTTCACGCTGACTTGGCATTCGCTTTTCACATCACTCCTGTACCTTTACTTTTCATCAATCCGAAGGTACATTTATAATTTGTCATTATGAATTTGATAATGCAAATAAAGATAAGTTGATGATAATATTTATATTATTATTTGTATTTTATACATGTATTCTTCCTTATTATCTATCGAGGTCATGAAGGTCTTTTTCCTTCATAACCTTCGTCCAGAATTCATTATATCCGAAGGGACATAATGACTTGAAGGACGAAGGACTTTAACATTTAACACTTTTTATGTTGCCTTGTTCTTAACTCTTAGCATTTGAGAACAAGTCCCCAACATTGGCGCCCACCTCCGGTGAACTCACGTCCATTTTTTGAGTTTTGAACAACTTCGGCAAGCGTCACCTTCGTCATGCCGCCGAAGAAAGCTTCAGCCACAGGGGCTGTCACCCTGCAGCCACTGGATCCCAATCCGGATGTCCTTTCTCTTAGGGAGGCCCGAAGCTAGAAGAGGAAGGCTACCAGTCCAACACCTCCGGAGGACGACTTGGATCAAGAAATCCAAAACATGGAGATGCTCCATCAACAGGTTCAACGAAAGAAAGAAAAGATGGCTCGTCTAGCTGATCTACAGAGGCAGATAGATGAAGCTTCGAAAGAAGTTCATCATCTTGCTCAAGATGACCAGAACCGAAGGCCTCCGCGCAAAGAGCTTCATCAGGAGGGCTTCTACAATGAGGACGACTGGTATGAAGATTTCCATCATGGAAATTTTGCTTTTGATGATGCTTCTCCTCTATCAACAGAACTGCAGGCTACACCATGGCCCCAGTCTTACAAGCCACCCCCAGCTCCCCATGTACGACGGTCATTCAGACCCGAAGCAATTCTTGATGAGCTATGAAGCAACCATATCTTCGTATGGTGGCAATACTGCAGTCATGGCAAAGTCTTTCGTCATGGCTGTCAAGAGTGTTGCACAAACCTGGTACTCCTCTCTTCGGCCAGGGACAATCACTTCATGGCAAAAGCTGAAGGACATGTTGATAACCAGCTTCCAAGGGTTTCAAATGAAACCAGTCACTGCTCAAGCTTTATTCCAGTGCACCCAGGACCACGAAGAATACCTTCAGGCGTATGTCCGAAGGTTCCTGCGTCTGAGGGCACAGGCACCAACAGTGCCCAATAAATCGTCATTGAGGCCATGATCAAGGGGCTTCGGCCGGGACCTTCAGCTCAGTACTTTGCCAGAAAGCCTCCTCAAACTTTGGAGAAGCTGCTCCAGAAGATGGACGAGTATATTCGAGCTGATAATGATTTTCGCCAAAGAAGGGAGGAAGCATTAAGGTTCTCTGAAATGACCAGAGGCTTCGGAGGAAGATTCCATCCGAGGCACGTCAGGTCAATTCACAACTCTACTCAAAGTGATGACAGAGGAAGTCAACAGCAAAGGCCACAGTATTCCTCGCAAGCTTCGGGGCAGCAGCAAAGCTCTTTCCGGCCGTCAGCGCCAAGGGGCAGAGGCGCCAGGGGCTTCGGGGGAAGATTTGGGGATCAGCCAAGAAAAATTTACTGCCTATTCTGTGGTGAAGACAAGGGCCATACCACCAGGATGTGCCATGTTACCATCCAGAAGCAAAAGGAGATAGCAGAAGCTGCAACACAACAGAGTCAGCCGAAGCAAGTCATGCATACTGCTTCGTACCATTCGCCTTACATTCCAGAATATGTAGGCAACCACCCTGCAGCTTCTGTTGCTTCGGCAAGTCAACCCCAAGCATCTTGGCAACAGCCTCCACCGCCACCACCAACGCAACGAGGTCAGCAGCCAGAAGGGAGTCAACACACTCACCTTCAGCGGGACTTCAGAGAGGAGTCCGAAGCTCGCACAGTCAGTAGCACTGTGCCAAAGTCGAAGCATATTTACTGACAAATATCCTACCTCGACAGCAGCTTTTCGCATTTTCGCATTTCAGTTTTTCTTTTTAATAAGGAACATTTAATGGAAGTTTACGTGCTTTTTATCGTTTTTTAATCTCTTGTAACAGTTTCGCTTTTTACCATAATGAAAATATATCTTCTCCATAGGCTTAAGTTGCAGAAGCATAAGAATTTATGGTGCCAAGATGGACCTTCGAATTATCAGAAATTTGTTCTAACGAGCGTAGTGCAATTTCTTCGAAGCAGCAAAAAGTCGTTCCTAAGGGAGCGCAGTGTAAGTTTTCTGCTCAAAAGTTGTTCCGAAGGGAATGCAGAGCTTACAGCGAAAAATAAACGCTGATTCCGCTGAAAGTAAAAGGCGAAGAAGCTCCTAAGGGAGGCTTACAGCGAAAAATAAACGCTGATTCCGCTGAAGTAAAAGGCGAAGAAGCTCCTAAGGGAGGCTTACAGCGAAAAATAAACGCTGATTCCGCCGAAGTAAAAGGCGAAGAAGCTCCTAAGGGAGGCATACAGTGAAAAATAAATGTCGACCTTTGGCAAATATCATTTTGCATAACATAACATCATTACATCATTTGCATAGCATAACATCATACATCATAGTGCATCAACAACGCAAGAAGGGGGGTCTCAATATTGATATTCGAAGATCGTTTTGAAGAAATAGTGACACGACACAAACAATAGCCATTGAAGAATGATATCTTCGTCAAACTCTGAAATGGAAAGATCTATTGATTATTGATTTCACGAGGATTGGTTATTGATTTTATGAGAACACGGATATTATTTACGAAGCATGAAAAGAAGGGAAGGTGTTTTTTCGCCGAAGGCTCAAAAAACGGTATGTATATGATGTTTCATGCATCGTAAAGAATAGAACTATAAACAGCTAATATATTACATCTAAAGTTACACAATATTACACATGATTCTCAACAAACATTACATTCAAAATGTCTTTACAACAGCATCTAATCCTCCCTTAGGACTTGTCGGGGACCATAATTAGGGGTACCCTCAAGGCTCCTAATTCTCAGCTGGTAACCCCCATCAGCATAAAGCTGCAAAGCCCTGATGGGTGCGATTAAGTCAGGGATCAGTCCATTCGAGCGACTCGATCATGCCTCGCCCGAGCCTAGCCTCGGACAAGAGCAGCCGACCCCGGGGGATTTCCGTCTTGCCCGAGGCCCCCCTCCAACGGCGGACACATCTCCGGCTCGCCAGAGGCCCTGCCTTCGCTAAGAAGCAACCCTGACTAAATCGCCGCACCGACCGACCGAATCGCAGGAGCATTTAACGCAAAGGTGGCCTGACACCTTTATCCTGATGCACGCCCCCCGGCAGAGCCGAAGTGACCGCCGTCACTTCGCCGCTCCACTGACCGGCCTGACAAAAGGACAGCGCCGCCTGCGCCACTCCGACTGCAGTGCCACTTGACAGAGTTAGACTGACAGGCAGTCAGGCCCTGCCAAAGGCACCATAGGAAACTCCGCTCCGCCCGACCCAGGGCTCGGACTCGGGCTAAGGCCCAGAAGACGGCAAACTCCGCTTCGCCCGACCCAGGGCTCGGACTCGGGCTAAGTCCCGGAAGACGGCGAACTCCGCTCCGCCCGACCCAGGGCTCGGACTCGGGCTAAGGCCCGGAAGACGGCGAACTCCGCTCCGCCCGACCCAGGGCTCGGACTCGGGCTAAGTCCCGGAAGACGGCGAACTCCGCTCCGCCCGACCCAGGGCTCGGACTCGGGCTAGGTCCCGGAAGATGGCGAACTCCGCTCCACCCGACTCAGGGCTCGGACTCGGGCTAAGTCCCAGAAGACGACGAACACCGCTCCGCCCGACCCAGGGCTCGGACTCGGGCTCAGCCCCGGAAGACGACGAACTCCGCTTCGCCCGAACCCAGGGCTCGGACTCCGCCCTGGCCTCTGTCGAACGACCTCCGCCTCGCCCGACCCAGGGGCTCGGGCTCGGCCTCGGCCATGGAAAACAGACTTAACCTCGGCTTCGGAGGAGCCTCCACGTCGCCCAACCTAAGGCGCAGGCCAGCCACGTCAACAGGAAGTGCCATCATCACCCTACCCCGAGCTGACTCGGGCCGCAGAGAACAAGACCGGTGTCCCATCTGGCTAGCTCCGCTAGATAGGCAATGATGGCGCCCCGCATGCTCTGTGACGACGGCGGCTCTCAGCTCTCTTACGGAAGCAGGAGGACGTCAGCAAGGACTCAACCGCTCCGACAGCTGTCCCTCCACCAGGCTCCGTCGCTCCTCCGACGGCCACGACATCACACCAGCTGGGTGCCAAAATCTCTCCGGCTGCCACATCGGCATGTACTTAGGGCGCTAGCTCTCCCCCGCTAGACACGTAGGAGTCTACTACACCCCCATTATACACCTGAATCCTCTCCTTACGCCTATAAAAGGAAGGACCAGGGCCCTCTTAGAGAGGGTTGGCCGCGCGGGGACGAGGACGGGACAGGCGCTCTCTTGGGGCCGCTCGCTTCCCTCTCCCGCGTGGACGCTTGTAACCCCCTACTGCAAGCGCACCCGACCTGGGCGCAGGACGAACACGAAGGCCGCGGGATTTCCACCTCTCTCACGCCCATCTCCGGCCACCTCACTTCCCCCCTTCGCGCTCGGCCTCGCGTCGACCCATCTGGGCTGGGGCACGCGGCGACATTCACTCGTCGGCTTAGGGACCCCCCGGTCTCGAAACGCCGACAGTTGGCGCGCCAGGTAGGGGGCTGCTGCGTGTTGACGAACAGCTTCCCGTGAAGCTCCAGATGGCTAGTCTCCAGCAACCTCTCCGACCCGGGACGGTGCTCCGTTTCGGGAGTCTTGAGTTCATGTCCTTCGACGGCAGCTACGACATGATACTCCTTCCACCGCCGCGCGACAACGACAATGGCGGCCGACAGCCCGCCCGCCGGCGGCGGAATCGACGACGTCTTCCCCGCGTGGTGGAAGAACAACGTTCGAGCTCGCCCCGTCCTCTCCCCCGCCAACGGAGGAGGAGGCGGGGCAACCAAGGCCAAGCGGGAGGCCATGCCTCGTCGGCTGTCGAGCGAGTCGACGTCCCCAGCGCTCCAACGGGGGGCGCGTCGGGCGTCGACCTCGCGTTTGAGACGAAGGCGAGCGCCGTCTCCCCGCGATACGCCAATCCCGAGCAAGCGGACGACGCCAGTGCGCTCGCGGAGAGCTTGCAGGACGTCGCCCTCGTACCTGAGACGACGGTGCAATCGGCCCCCGACGTGACTATGTCGCTGCTCGTCGACCGAAAGGTACCGACCGATTCCCATCCTACGTCATTTGGACTCAGCCTCAACCCGCCTAGCGACCTTGCTTTGGCGGGCGCTCTCGTAGAGGCGAGGTCAAACCCTCTGGGGTTTCGCATGCGGTCGCCTTGGGACCGGCTGACGGACGTCTCGACCTACGGGCCCTCTGGGTCTGAGGAAGATGACGACCCTAACATCTGTTGGGATTTCTCTGGATTTGGCAACCCCAGTGCCATGCGGGACTTCATGACCGCATGTGACTACTGCCTCTCTGACTGTTCCGACGGTAGCCGCAGCCTCGATGACGAGGATTGCGGCCCAAGCCGCGAATGTTTCCACGTCGATCTAGGGGGTCCCTCCGAAGGCAATCATCTCGGCATGCCGAAGGACGGTGATCTCCCTAGGCCGGTGCCTCGCGCTGACATCCCACGGGAGCTAGCTGTGGTCCCCGTTCCGGCGGGGGGTCACGACCCACAGCTCGAGCAAGTCCGCGGGGCACAGGCCAGGCTCGACGAGGGAGCAGGAGCGCTTGAGCCGATCCGCCGGGACGTCGGGCAGGCATGGGCGGGCCAACCCCCGGCCGGAGAAATGCGTCACCTGCCCCAGGGTCTCCAGCACCGCGTCGCCGACGGCGTCAGGGTCAGGCCGCCACCCGCATCCAGTGGGGTCGGTCAGAACCTGGCTGCAGCAGCGATGCTTCTCCGCGCGATGCCGGAGCCATCAACCACCGAGGGTCGGCGAATCCAGGGAGAGCTCAAGAATCTCCTGGAAGGCGCTATGGTCCGACGGGCCGAGAGCTCTGCCTCTCGAAGGCAGGGATACCCCTCGGAACCTCATGCCACGACTTCCCGATTCATGCGGGAAGCCTCGGTCTACACCGGGCGCACGCGCAACACCGCGCCTGCGGCCTCGGGCCACCTCGGCAACGAGCACCATCATCGCGACCGTCGGGCCCACCTCGACGAGAGGGTGCGCCGAGTTTACCACCCCAGGCGTGGGGGACGCTACGACAGCGGGGAGGATCGGAGTCCCTCGCCCGAACCACCCGGTCTGCAGGCCTTCAGCCGGGCCATCCGATGGGCACCGTTCCCGACCCGGTTCTGACCCCCGACTACTATCACAAAGTACTTGGGGGGAAACGAGACCGGAACTGTGGCTCGCGGACTACCGCCTGGCCTGTCAACTGGGTGGAACGGACGACGACAACCTCATCATCCGCAACCTCCCCCTGTTCCTCTCCGACACCGCTCGCGCCTGGTTGGAGCACCTGCCTCCGGGGCAGATCTCCAACTGGGATGACCTGGTCCAAGCCTTCGCCGGCAATTTCCAGGGCACGTACGTGCGCCTCGGGAATTCCTGGGACCTCCGAAGCTGCCGGCAGCAGCCGGGAGAGTCTCTCCGGGACTACATTCGGCGATTCTCGAAGCAGCGCACCGAGCTGGCCAACATCACCGACTCGGATGTCATCGGCGCGTTCCTTGCCGGCACCACCTGCCGCGACCTGGTGAGTAAGTTGGGTCGCAAGACCCCCACCAGGGCGAGCGAGCTGATGGACATCGCCACCAAGTTCGCCTCTGGCCAGGAGGCGGTCGAGGCTATCTTCCGAAAGGACAAGCAGCCCCAGGGCCGCCCATCGGAAGATGCTCCCGAGGCGTCTACTCCGCGCGGCGCCAAGAAGAAAGGCAAGAAGAAGTCGCAAGCGAAACGCGCCGCCGCCGACGCGGACCTTGTCGCCGCCGCCGAGTACAAGAACCCTCGGAAGCCCCCCGGAGGTGCCAACCTCTTCGACAAGATGCTCAAGGAGCCATGCTCCTATCATCAGGGGCCCGTCAAGCACACCCTTGAGGAGTGCGCCATGCTTCAGCGCCACTTCCGCAGGGCCGGGCCACCCGCGGAGGGTGGCAGGGCCCGCGACGACGACAAGAAGGAAGATCACCAAGCAGGAGAGTTCCCCGAGGTCCGCGACTGCTTCATGATCTACGGTGGGCATGCGGCGAATGCCTCGGCTCGGCATCGCAAGCAAGAGCGCCGGGAGGTCTGCTCGGTGAAGGTGGCGGCGCCAGTCTACCTAGACTGGTCCGACAAGCCCATCACCTTCGACCAAGCTGACCACCCCGACCACGTGCCGAGCCCGAGGAAATACCCGCTCGTCGTCGACCCCGTCGTCGGCGACGTCAGGCTCACCAAGGTCCTTATGGACAGGGGCAGCTGCCTCAACATCATCTACGCCGAGACCCTCAGGCTCCTGCGCGTCGATCTGTCCTCCGTCCGAGCAGGCGCTGCGCCCTTCCACGGGATCATTCCCGGGAAGCGCGTCCAGCCCCTCGGACGACTCAACCTTCCCGTCTGCTTCGGAACGCCCTCCAACTTCCAAAGGGAGACTCTGACGTTCGAGGTGGTCGGGTTCCGAGGAACCTACCACGCGGTACTGGGGAGGCCATGCTACGCGAAGTTTATGGCCGTCCCCAACTACACCTACCTGAAGCTCAAGATGCCGGGCCCCAACGGGGTCATCACCGTCGGCCCCACGTACAAACACGCGTTCGAATGCGACGTGGAGTGCGTGGAGTACGTCGAGGCCCTCGCCGAGTTCGAGGCCCTCATCGCCGACCTGGAAAGCCTCTCCAAAGAGGTGCCAGACGTGAAGCGCCATGCCGGCAACTTCGAGCCAGTGGAGACGGTCAAGGCCGTCCCTCTCGACCCTAGTGGCGACACCTCCAAGCAGATCCGGATCGGTTCCGGGCTCGACCCCAAATAGGAAGCAGTGCTCGTCGACTTTCTCCGCGCAAACGCCGACGTCTTTGCGTGGAGTCCCTCGGACATGCCCGGCATACCGAGGGATGTCGCCGAGCACTCGCTGGATATTCGGGCCGGAGCCCGACCCGTCTAGCAGCCTCTACGCTGATTCGACGAGGAGAAGCGCAGAGTGATAGGCGAGGAGATCCACAAGCTAATGGCAACAGGGTTCATCAAAGAGGTATTCCATCCCGAATGGCTTGCCAACCCTGTGCTTGTGAGAAAGAAAGGGGGGAAATGGCGGATGTGTGTAGACTACACTGGTCTCAACAAAGCATGTCCGAAGGTTCCCTACCCTCTGCCTCGCATCGATCAAATCGTGGATTCCACTGCTGGGTGCGAAACCCTGTCTTTCCTTGACGCCTACTCAGGGTATCACCAAATCAGGATGAAAGAGTCCGACCAGCTCGCGACTTCTTTCATCACGCCCTTCGGCATGTACTGCTATGTCACCATGCCGTTCGGTTTGAGGAATGCGGGCGCGACGTATCAGCAGTGCATGAACCATGTGTTCGGCGAACACATCGGTCGCACGGTCGAGGCCTACGTCGATGACATCGTAGTCAAGACGAGGAAAGCTTCCGACCTCCTCTCCGACCTTGAAGTGACATTCCGATGTCTCAAAGCGAAAGGCGTCAAGCTCAATCCCGAGAAGTGTGTCTTCGGGGTGCCCCGGGGCATGCTCTTGGGGTTCATCGTCTCCGAGCGGGGCATCGAAGCCAACCCGGAGAAGATCGCAGCCATCACCAGCATGGGGCCCATCAAGGACTTAAAAGGCGTACAGAGGGTCATGGGATGTCTCGTGGCCCTGAGCCGCTTCATCTCACACCTCGGCGAAAGAGGTCTGCCTCTGTACCGCCTCTTAAGGAAGGCCGAGTGTTTCGCTTGGACCCCTGAGGCCGAGGAAGCTCTCGGGAACCTGAAGGCGCTCCTCACAAAGGCGCCTATCTTGGTGCCTCCAACTAATGGAGAAGCCCTCTTGGTCTACGTCGCCGCGAACACTCAGGTGGTTAGCACCGCGATTGTGGTCGAGAGGCAAGAAGAGGGGCATGCATCGCCCGTTCAGAGGCCGGTTTACTTCGTCAGCGAGGTACTGTCCGAAACCAAGATCCACTACCCACAAGTTCAGAAGCTGCTGTATGCAGTGATCCTGACGCGGCGGAAGTTGCGACACTACTTCGAGTCTCATCCGGTAACTGTGGTGTCATCCTTCCCCCTGGGGGAGATCATCCAGTGCCGAGAGGCCTCAGGCAGGATTGCAAAGTGGGCGGTGGAAATCATGGGCGAGACAATCTCGTTCGCCCCTCGGAAGGCCATCAAGTCCCAGGTATTGGCGGACTTCGTAGCCGAATGGGTCGACACCCAGCTACCGACGGCTCCGATCCAACCGGAGCTCTGGACCATGTTTTTCGACGGGTCGCTGATGAAGACGGGAGCCGGCACGGGCCTACTCTTCATCTCGCCCCTCGGGAGACACCTACGCTATGTGCTACGCCTCCATTTCCCGGCGTCCAACAATGTGGCTGAGTACGAGGCTCTAGTCAACGGGTTGTGGATCGCCATCGAGCTAGGGGTCAGGCGCCTCGACGCCCGCGGTGACTCGCAGCTCATCATCGACCAAGTCATGAAGAACTCCCACTGCCGCGACCAGAAGATGGAGGCCTACTGCGATGAGGTTCGGCGCCTGGAAGACAAGTTCTACGGGCTCGAGCTTAACCACATCGCTCGGCGCTACAACGAGACTGCGGACGAGCTGGCAAAAATAGCCTCGGGGCGAACAACGGTTCCCCCGGACGTCTTCTCCCGGGATCTGCATCAACCCTCCATCAAGATCGACGACTCGCCCGAGCCTGAGGCGCCCTCGGTCCAGCCCTCGGTACCCTCGGCACAGCCCGAGGCACCCTCAGCTCGGCCCGAGGTGCCCTCGGTTCAGCCCGAGGTACCCTCGGCCTCCGAGGGCGAGGCACTGCGCATCGAGGGGGAGCGGAGCGGGGCCACGCCTGATCGGAATTGGCAGACCCCGTACCTACAATATCTCCGCCAAGGAGAGCTACCCCTCGACCGAGCCGAGGCTCGGCAGGTAGCGCGACGCGCCAAGTCGTTCGTCTTGCTGGGCGATGAGAAGGAGCTCTACCACCGCAGCCCCTCGGGCATCCTCCAGCGATGCATCTCCATCGTCGAAGGTCAGGAACTCCTGCAAGAGATACACTCGGGGGCTTGCGGCCATCACGCGGTGCCTCGAGCCCTTGTCGGGAATGCTTTCCGGCAAGGCTTCTACTGGCCAACAGCGGTGTCTGACGCCACTAGAATTGTCCGCACCTGCGAAGGGTGTCAATTCTATGCGAAGCAGACCCACCTGCCCGCTCAGGCTCTACAGACGATACCCATCACCTGGCCCTTTGCTGTGTGGGGTCTGGACCTCGTCGGCCCCTTGCAGAAGGCGCCCGGGGGCTACACGCACCTGCTGGTCGCCATCGACAAATTCTCCAAGTGGGTCGAGGTCCAACCTCTGAACAGCATCAGGTCCGAGCAGGCGGTGACGTTCTTCACCAACATCATCCATCGCTTCGGGGTCCCGAACTCCATCATCACCGACAACGATACCCAGTTCACCAGCAGAAAATTCTTGGACTTCTGCGAGGATCACCACATCTGGGTGGATTGGGCCGCCGTGGCTCATCCCATGTCGAATGGGCAAGTAGAGCGTGCCAACGGCATGATTCTACAAGGGCTCAAGCCTCGGATTTACAACGACCTCAACAAGTTCGGCAAGCGATGGATGAAGGAACTCCCCTCGGTGGTCTGGAGCCTGAGGACAACGCCGAGCCGAGCCACGGGTTTCACGCTGTTCTTCCTGGTCTACGGGGCCGAGGCCGTCTTGCCCACTGACCTGGAATACGGCTCCCCGAGGACGAGGGCCTACAACGATCAAAGCAACCAAGCTAGCCGAGAAGACTCGCTGGACCAGCTGGAAGAGGCTCGGGACAAGGCCTTACTACACTCGGCGCGGTACCAGCAGTCCCTGCGACGCTACCACGCCCGAGGGGTCCGGCCCCGAGACCTCCAGGTGGGCGACCTGGTGCTTCGGCTGCGGCAAGACGCCCGAGGGAGGCACAAGCTCACGCCCCCCTGGGAGGGGCCATTCGTCATCGCCAAAGTTCTGAAGCCCGGAACATACAAGCTGGCCAACAGTCAAGGCGAGGTCTACGACAACGCTTGGAACATCCAACAGCTACGTCGCTTCTACCCTTAAGATGTTTTCAAGTTGTTCATATACCTCGCACCCACGCAAAGTTTAGTCATCAAGGAAGGGTCGGCCTCGCCTCGGCAAAGCCCGACCCTCCCTCGGGGGCTAAAAGGGGGGGAACCCCCTCTGCGTTGAAATTTTCCTCGAAAAAAGATCTCTCCTGCCAGAATATCTTTCGTGCTTTCTGACTACTTCGAAAAGTGGATCCTGAAAACGACGGAGTACACGTAAGCAGCCAAGGCTGACCGAGCCGAGGGACTCCTACGCCTCCGGGATATGGATACCTCACTCATCACCTTCTGCGATAAGTAACTCGCGTTCGGATAAAGTGATTCCGCGGACCGAACAAGTCTTCACGTTCGGAAGCTCTTCTGCCGAAGCGATCCTTCGAGCCTTCTCGACTGAGTTGGTGACAGAGCCTCATGAACGGGTGAAAGTGCGCGTAAGCGGCAAGGCCGACCGAGCCGAGGGACTCCCACGCCTCCGGGATACGGATACCTCACTCATCACCTTCCGCGAGAAGCAACTCTCGCTCGCACAAACATCCCTGTTACCGACAAAAAAGTCCAGATACTTGAAACAAGAGGAAAGGAGACGCAGCTTTACAACACAGCGAGGGTGTGTATTCTGGCCTCGGCGGCCGCAGAAGGCGCACGCTACAAGACACTCTGATCCTGCAGGCTCGGGTCTTGACGCTAGAAGGGGGCAGTAGCACCCTCGGCATCGACGACGCCTTCAGCGAGGTCCGACCTAGCCTCGGACGGCGACGCGGTCCAGGGATCCCCACTCTGGAGGACGACGTCATCGCCACGCCCGGACAATCGCTGCCAGGGACTTCTCCAGGAATCCGGCCCGAGCAGGCGGCTCGGCCGGTTACCCCTGGGGCCTCGGCCAACCATCTCCCAAGGGCGCCAGCCCGACCCGAGGCCTCGGCTGATCAACTCCGGCGTCGGTCCCGCTAACGGACAACCCGGCTAGGCTCCGGCCGACCAGGTTTCATTTTCGAGCCAACTCCGCCTCTGTTCATGCTGATATCGCTACCCCTGGCCTCGACTCGTCGAAGAGCGGACAAGGGGTCCCTTTAACTAAGCTAGAGGAGCCTCAGACAACAAGGCCGACCGAGCCGAGGGACTCCTACGCCTCCGGGATACGGATACCTCACTCGTCACCTTGACACGAGGCGACTCATGCTTGGTGAAGCGGTTCAGATAATCAACAGGCGAGTCCTAGTGCTCGAAAATGAGGAAAAAACACGGCTCCGTGCCAAAATTACATACATGTTCAGGCCTCGACAGCCACGATGAACAAAAACACTGACATTCAATGTGCCATTACAAACGGAACTCTGGTTCCATCCCCGCGGGTATGAGCAACCTCGAGCCTACGGGGCGACGAACATCAGGAGACGAACATCAGCCATGGTCCCGGGTGGACGCGGCCACCGGAGGACTCTCGTTCGCGTTCCCGCTCAAGGGACGCGAACCAGATATTAAAGCCAAAGAGCGGGCCGCTCCCAAGCGCACCGGCAGATCCTCGCTGCCGTCCTCGCCGCGAACGCGAGGAAGAGGGCGGAATGTTGCATCCTAGCTGGCAGCAACAGTTCGCCTTCCCCGGCACGGCTGGAGGACGTCTCCGCCGCAGAGCTGGAGGGCGATTGCCACCACTAGAAGCTGGAAGAAGAGGTGGCCCGCCGACCCGCGCGGGAGGTAGAGCCCCTGCTCGCCTCGCTCCCCGCCCCAGCGAGGATGACGAACACCCTCGATGTTGAGGGCGGGATCGGGATCACAACCCGGATTGCCTCTCCCCATCCAGGAGCTGGAGGTCACCGTCTTGGGTGACCACCAGCGGAGGGGAGCAACCGGGCTGTGTGATGAAAATCCTTGAAGCCGAACGATGGCTGAAAGGTACCAACTCCCACGGAGTTGCGTTCCTCCAACGATGAGGCGAAAAGACGGCGGGTATCCCCCATCCGGGGGCTTGGAAGGTGGAAAGACGCGATGCATGAGGGAGCGAGAAGACATGGTCGCCTTCCGAAAGGGGTCGCCCTCCTTTTAAAGGCAACTCTCCCTACTTGCGCCCCCAACCGTCCCGGGCTGAGTCTTCTCCAACACGCTCCAAGGCCCTCCCCTGCGGCGCGGGGGCTGGGTCCCGCATGTCATGCAAGCCGGCTCAGAGCAGAGGAAGCCAAACCGCCGCGCGTGGCGCACACAACCGCCCCGCGGTTACAAGTGACCCTCCACTTTTGCCCAGAACAACGGGCGAAAGAGGCGGGCAGCCATGCAGGTGGCATGCAACCGAGCCAAGTGGACGCGCTTCTCCGACTCCCGACACGCCCAGCATGGAGGCCCAGGCCCACGCGTCACGCAACCGGCGCGCCGGATGCTGCGTGCAAGCGACTGCACCGCCACTTGCACCACCACCGCGCCTCTTCGGTTGCGGAACCAATACCGCGACTCGAGGCGACCCAGCACACGACCCAGCAGCGCCAGCCTGGCGCGGCGGTCAATGCGGCCGAAAGTGGGCCGGCAGTAATGACGGTGGCAGGCGGGCGGGAGCAGCGGTCACATCGTCAGCCAAGCTCACGTCCCATCCGGGGCAGCAAGAGAACCCCCTCTCACGGCGTGAAGACAACGCGCCCGTGATCCGTTCCTCGAACGGCTCGCGCACGCGCGACGACCGCCCAGCCAACCACTCGCCCCGTCGCATTAACTTCGCGGCGGGACAGGCGGCGCTTCTGGCAGGAGAAGCGGGCGACGCTTCGCCTTCGCCGTAAAAACCGCGCCAAAAAAGGTACGCCATGTCGTTCGATTTCATATCCTTTTCCTTTTTTCCTCTTTCTCTATCTCTTGCAACAGGGACCGGGAAAGGGGGATACCCCGAAAAGGATCCTTCCCCGTGAAGGAACCATGCTTCGAGCCTCCCTACTGATCAGAGGTTCGAAGGCTGGCCCCCCGAGGGGTTCAACAGCCGCCTCAGATCGTGTGGGCCCTACACCCACTACTGGTCAGAGGTTCGAAGGCCGACCCCCCGAAGGGTTCCACGGCCGCCTCAGGTTTGAAGGCCGCGCCCATTACTGATCAGGGGTTCGAAGGCTGGCCCCCGAAGGGTTCACAGCCGCCTCAGACGCCGAGCGAGGGATGACCAGGGGTACGTTCCATACATAACCAAGGCTCGGGCTGCGCTCCCGAGGTACCCTAGGACATTTCCGAGACCAGCGGGAGCAATCTTGTAACGGAATCCCATCAGAGGGAGGCATCGAGCCCTCGGACCCCGTCGCCAGGGGACCGGGTCCGGCAGATCACCCGCAGGTACTTTTGGGCGTGCCTCTGGGCCCCTAGCCGACCCCTAACGAACGGGGCACAGACGTCCACTCGGATTACCCGCTTGCAGCTCACCGGAGACACCATGTTCGGCGCCCATCGAGGGTAACATGGCGCTTTCCCCCCCTCCTCCTTGCGGAAAGGCGACGCAGGGGCGTATGTAAAAAAGCCGAGTCTGACCTTGATCGCCCTCTCGCCCTGTGCGGAGGCTCGGGGGCTGCTCTCGCAAACCCGGCTCCGGCCAAACCGTTGACAGCGTCAACATACCAGCCCGAGAACTTGGGCCCCGACCGTACACCCGGGCTATGGCCAGTTCGCATGAGGGAACAACCAGACCAGCCGAAGCATTACGCAAGGCATTAAGACCTCGGAGGAGTGAAACCACTCCCCCGAGGCCTCGGGGGCTACACCCGGCGGGTGCGCTCGCACGCACCCACCGGAACAAAATGCAACCGAGAAAGGCTGGTCCCCTTGCAAAAAAGTGCGACGAAAGCCTCCAAGCGAGTGCTAACACTCCCTTCGAGGCTCGGGGGCTACTGTCGGGGACCATAATTAGGGGTACCCTCAAGACTCCTAATTCTCAGCTGGTAACCCCCATCAGCATAAAGCTGCAAAGGCCTGATGGGTGCGATTAAGTCAGGGATCAGTCCATTCGAGCGACTCGATCATGCCTCGCCCGAGCCTAGCCTCGGACAAGAGCAGCCGACCCCGGGGGATTTCCGTCTCGCCCGAGGCCCCCCTCCAACGGCGGACACATCTCCGGCTCGCCCGAGGCCCTGCCTTCGCTAAGAAGCAACCCTGACTAAATCGCCGCACCGACCGACCGAATCGCAGGAGCATTTAACGCAAAGGTGGCCTGACACCTTTATCCTGACGCACGCCCCCCGGCAGAGCCGAAGTGACCGCCGTCACTTCGCCGCTCCACTGACCGGCCTGACAAAAGGACAGCGCCGCCTGCGCCACTCCGACTGCAGTGACACTTGACAGAGTGAGACTGACAGGCAGTCAGGCCCTGCCAAAGGCACCATAGGAAACTCCGCTCCGCCCGACCCAGGGCTCGAACTCGGGCTAAGGCCTGGAAGACGGTGAACTCCGCTCCGCCCGACCCAGGGCTCGGACTCGGGCTAAGTCCCGGAAGACGGCGAACTCCGCTCCGCCCGACCCAGGGCTCGGACTCGAGCTAAGTCCCGGAAGACGGCGAACTCCGCTCCGCCCGGCCCAGGGCTCGGACTCGGGCTAGGTCCCGGAAGACGGCAAACTCCGCTCCACCCGACCCAGGGCTCGGACTCGGGCTAAGTCCTAGAAGACGACGAACATCGCTCCGCCCGACCCAGGGCTCGGACTCGGGCTCAGCCCCGGAAGACGACGAACTCCGCTTCGCCCGACCCCAGGGCCGGACTCCGCCCTGGCCTCTGCCGAACGACCTCCGCCTCGCCCGACCTAGGGGCTCGGGCTCGGCCTCGGCCATGGAAGACAGACTCAACCTCGGCTTCGGAGGAGCTTCCACGTTGCCCAACCTAGGGCGCAGGCCAGCCACGTCAACAGGAAGCGCCATCATCACCCTACCCCGAGCTGACTCGGGCCGCAGAGAACAAGACCGGTGTCCCATCTGGCTAGCTCCGCCAGATAGGCAATGATGGCGCCCCGCATGCTCTGTGACGACGGCGGCTCTCAGCTCTCTTACGGAAGCAGGAGGACGTCAGCAAGGACTCAACCGCTCCGACAGCTGTCCCTCCGCCAGGCTCCGTCGCTCCTCCGACGGCCACGACATCACACCAGCTGGGTGCCAAAATCTCTCCGGCTGCCACATCGGCATGTACTTAGGGCGCTAGCTCTCCCCCGCTAGACACGTAGCACTCTACTACACCCCCATTGTACACCTGGATCCTCTCCTTACGCCTATAAAAGGAAGGACCAGGGCCCTCTTAGAGAGGGTTGGCCGCGCGGGGACGAGGACGGGACAGGCGCTCTCTTGGGGCCGCTCGCTTCCCTCTCCCGCGTGGACGCTTGTAACCCCCTACTGCAAGCGCACCCGACCTGGGCGCGGGACGAACACGAAGGCCGCGGGATTTCCACCTCTCTCACGCCCATCTCCGGCCACCTCACTTCCCCCCTTCGCGCTCGGCCTCGCGTCGACCCATCTGGGCTGGGGCACGTGGCGACATTCACTCGTCGGCTTAGGGACCCCTCGGTCTCGAAACGCCGACAGGACTACTTCTGCAGCTTCGTTTAAAAGCTGATCAACAACTTTATCCATGATAGCTTCGGCCATTTGTCTAATTTCGTCATCCCCCTTCGTGTGGGGGCCCGGAGATGGCTCAGCAGGTTCTGAGGGAAGAGTAGATACGGATTTATTACTATTACAAACCGTGAACGAGTTTGAAATCAAAAAATTACAACAAAGAGTCAAAAACCACTAGTTAATACCTATTTGCCCTTCGGGCTCTGCGCTTTTCTCAGCGGCCTCTGCTACTTTTCTAGCATCATGAATGCCTTTTTCGCTTTTTTGAATAATTTCTTGGGCCATTTCCCGGCCGCCATTGCCCCAGATGTCGGTGAAAAATTTTTCACCGACCAGGCTTGCTTCGGCCGAGGGGTCTTTTATATCTTTGGAGGATAAGGCAGTTTCAGATTATGCTAAAGATTTCACATGCTCACAGCCTTTCCTCTCCAAAATAGTAGCAATCCCCCTGGCACCCGAAAAGGCACATATGTCTCCACGGCTATCCAAAATTTCCTCAAAGGCCTCAGCTTCATGACTAATCCATTCAATCAGGCCTTCGGGGTTACCGCTTGTGAAGTTTTCCTCGCTCGAGAATGCACCAACGCTGGCAAAGCTAGTTTTTATTTTCTTAGCGCATTCTATAGATTTGTCATAGCACCTTTTCTTGGATGCTCGAAGCTCTTCAATGTTTCCTTCTAAATGATTTGCCCACTGTTCACTAAGTTCTCGTTTCGTCTCTTCAAGTATGCGCTCTTCTTTAGCTCTGGCTAACTGTTTCCGAAGATCTTCAATTTCGCGCTTCTGAGCCTCAGCTTGAGCTTTAGAAGTAGCTTCGTCTTCCTTTATCTTATCCACCAATGTAAGCAGAATTTTATCTTTTTCCAAAGCTTCGTTCCTCAGCTTAATAACCTCTGTTCGTAGGTTGTTGAAAGCAATATTATAGCTCTCGTCTTCAGCATTCTTTTGCGCTCTCAAAGCGTTGCTAAGTATTAAACCCTATATGAAAAGAATTAGTATAAGAATAAAAGAATAATTTAAAAATTATAGATTTCCAAATATACAATTTTCATACCTTCAGACTATTATATGCAAGGCTATCTGCAAGATCGTCCTTTGTCATAGCGCAGAGGCCAACTTCAAGCTTCGGGAACCCCATACTCCTAGCCATCTCCCGGCAGACAGATAATTCTTTGTTGTCTGGGAGGCAGTATAAGAAGTCATCTTTGTCTGTGCCATTGAATACTAAGGCCCCCTTTGGATACTTCAATTCTCGTGCATAGTGATTAGCTTCAAAAATCTCTTCTTCAGATAATCTTTTTCCCGAAGCATGTCGTACAATATAATCGAGGGCTTTGGAGGATGTTTCGGGGGCAGCAGTGTCAGTTTCTTCAACCAAAGTTGGCTCTGCCATTTTTGTTTCTTCAGCTTCCAAGGGTTTTACCTTGGTGGGCTCTGAAGGCCCAGCTTCAGTTTCAGATTGTTGCTTTGAAGCTTCGGCAACAAAGGCTTCATTATGCACTTCAGAAGTTTCAACAGTTTTGTAAAGCCCAAAAATTGGTAAGAGAAAAAAAAAATAATAAATAAGTAAATTTATAAAGTGGATGTTTCGAGGATCCCTTGATTTTCTCTACATATTCAATCAATGGCATTAAATTATGTAAATAACAAATAAAATAGATACATAAATGTGCATTCCATGAAGTTTCCTTATGAGTTTACACTTTGTATTGAAAATTGTGAAACAAGCTTAAGCTAGGAAACTAGGAAATGTTTAGGAAACCATTTATTCATCCCAATATAAATGAGTTGTGAAATACTCTTTGTTAATTTATATGTTTTGAAGCATGGATAAAATAATTAATATGAACATATGGATCCTTGCACTCATACTGGAGTTTTATGAGATGCATATAATTTTGAAATCTGAACTCTGAAAAATTTGAATTTAAATTAGAATTGGAAAACTGAAATTTGAAGAAAAGAAAATAAAAAAAAAGGGAAAAGATCTCCTTGCGCTTGGGCTGGCTTCTCCCCTCGGCCCACCAGATGAAACCAGCCGCGCGCGGCCCAACTGGGGAAAATGGCGTGCCGACAGGTATGTCCCCACAAATCAGCCACTCAGCCTCCTCTCAACTCCCTGCCGTGTGGGACCCACCGTTGGTCGTCTTCTCCAAGTCCGAATTGAGGTCAGCTTTCGGTCGTTGTAAAACTCCGCCGGGGATCGCGGGATCCTAATCCGCCCTGTGTTGGTTATTGCAACTCGCCCAGGCTATAAAGTCGTGAACCTGGCGCCGCTAGCTGCGCATCTACCGACGTCTTCACGCAGCCACCGAGAGAAAACAACAGAGAGGGAAGGGTGCCGTGCCGAGAGGAGAGAGGAAGATCCGCCGCGAACGAATCACGTGTACACCATCGACGGGGTCCCAACTGCGGGTCTGGGAGCTTCACCGCGTTCTTAGGAATGCGCCCATGGCCGAAACTGGGTGGCGCGGTCATCATGGCGTCCCCAATTGCTCACCGGAGCGATGGGTTCACGGCGGAGCCGCCATGCGTCGTGGCCGGCCTCCTTCGACCCCCTATTTCCGGTGAGTACCCTCTACCCAGGTTCGCAATAAAGTAAGCATCGTGTAGTCCAAACCGATTTGGTTTTGAGCTCGGGGTGGCCGACTTTGGTGCGCCGGTGAGCTCCACGGCCGTGGGAATTCCGGCGGCTCTGCCTTGGTTGCGTCGGATGAAGAAGGGGACTCGTGCGCCGTAGATTATCTGATGAACGGTTCTGATTAGCTTTCGCGTACCGATTCGCTCCCTGTGCACCTCGGCCGTCGGATTTCTGATAGACGATCTAGATTAGAACAACGAATACCCCCTTCGTTTCATTAAAACTGTGCCGTCCGATATTAATCCGATGGCCTGGGTCACTCGCGGGGTTCTGGGGCGTCGGATCTAATCTGAGCCATCCAAATCGGATCCAACGGCTGAGATCGGCCGATACCCCGTCGGCCTGGGTATTTTTTTCTAAAGAACCCCTCGGGTTTCACTAAATCAACCCGCCGTCCATATGTGACTGTGCTCTGAGTCTTAGAAGATTTACGCCGAGCCCCCTGACCTTTCTTATAATTGAGGCCCAGTCCAGTGCGGTTTGAAATTGATTAAATGAAGTAGAAATGAGTTTTTAATATAAAAATAATTCCTAGAACTTTATAAATTCATAGAAAATACATTTTAGCTCCAAATTAAACCATTCCAGTTTCTAAAATTTTGTAATAATATTCTTCATCATTTAGTGCCTCTGTTTTGTCATGAAAACAATTAGAAATTTAATCTCTCACTTAATCCATTTTAAGCACATAAAACTTAGGAAATTCATAACTTAAAATCTATAACTTCAAAATTAATGATTCTTTTTATATGTAGATTATTAATATGTATTTTGGCATACATGTTTGGTGTAATGTTAATTTTGCCTATACACTGTTTGTTTGTATTGCTACGACTAGTGCGAGGTCACGTGTCACCTGAAGATCATCCTGGTATCTGGATTCTCAAGGCCCAGGCAAGTTGTGCCCTTGATCACTTCTTTTTACCTACTCATGTTCTAATTAATCATAATGATCTGCATAGGTTAATTTTGATGGGACCCAATAGGTTACCCTAGTTTGTCTATCTTTATACCTTGTTTACCACTGAACTTTCTGGGTAGTACTTGCTAGTGCTATATGTGGTTTTGGGTATGGAGATACACTATCCATGGTTACATTTTTGTTATCAGTTGTTATTTATTGTTCATGTTGAGATCATTATGTTAATTGGAACATGGAGAACCACCCGGGAAAACAGTGCTACCACAGGGGTTTAATGGGACGCCCTTGGCTGATTAATTAGGAAAGCTAGTGGAAGACTACCTTACCCGAAAGGGGCAAGGGCAGTAGGGGAGAGGTCAGTGCGGGGAGGCCCTCGGGAGGATTTTGCTGCGATGGCGGTCCTGCAAGGGATTCCTGTACTGGATCTTCCTATAAACTGTAGCGGGTTTTCGGAAGCTAGTGGAACTTTGTAAAGGCCTCGTAGTGGATCCCTAGCCATTCACCTCGGAAGTGTCTAAGGGCCTTGCAAACCCTGGCGACATGGGATACACGACTTGTGGGTAAAGATGCGCAACCTCTGCAGAGTGTAAAACTGGTATACTAGCCGTGCTCACGGTCATGAGCGGCTCGGACACTCACATGATTAATTTATGGAACTAAACTCAATTTGTCATATGCATTGCATTGCAGGTGATGTGGTTACTTTTGTTCTACTACTTAATTGGGTTTGGTATTTACTTATACTTAGTAACTGCTAATAAAATTTTGACCAACTTTAAAAGCAATGCTCAGCTCTAACCATCTTCTTTGGTAAGCCTTACACTTCACGTGAGCTCCCACCTTTGGCGAGTTCATGCACATTATTCCCCACAACTTGTTGAGCGATGAACGTATGTGAGCTCACTCTTGCTGTCTCACATACACCACAGGTCAAGACCAGGTACTGCAGGATGATGCTCATGGAGGATGCGGTGATGAGTTCGTGAGAGGTCTAGGTCGTCGTCTCCCAGTCAACTTTGGGTTGCTGGACCGTTGTCTCCTTATAATGTAATTATTTATTTTGTATAGAACTCCTGTTATATATAAAGATGTGACATTCGATCCTGTGCCACTATACATCATATGTATGAGACTTGGTCCCAGCATACCTGGTGTTTATGTTAACCCCGGGTTTTAGACCCCTAAAATCCGGGTGTTACAGAAGTGGTATCAGAGGAATGTTGACTGTAGGACGAAACCTAGATAGAACTGAACAACCATTATCTACTTACCTCTGCTACTCTGATTCTCTCTAAACTTTTCTTAATCTTTCTCATCTATTTCCGCTTTACTCTGATTATTCTTACCTTTTCTTTCTAAAGACAAATGCGGATTTCACACTTTGAAATCCTGTGCCTAAAGTGACTTTTAGGAATAGGAGACCTAATCCTAGGAACAAAAACAAAACTATTTTTATGAGTGTTTATATATTTGAATGTTTGTTCTTATGATACCTGTCTGATTTGGATCTTTGATTGAGTGTGATGGGTTGTGGAGTAATGTCCACAATTGCATCTGTATATACACATAGGTATAAAAATATATTTATAAAGTAACTAGACAACCTAGATTATTCCCCATTGGAACATATCTAGCTTAAGAGATTTATCCTATCCTAAAAGATCTCATTCTAGCCAATTCATCTTATCTTAAAAGATTCTCCCTTGTCTTAATAGATCCATCTTATCTTAAATGATACTCATCTTATCTTGAAAAGATTGTATCTCATCCTAATAGATCTAACTGACCTCAAAAGATTTTATCTTATCTTTATGGATCCATCTTGTCCTAATAAGCATACTTATCTCCACCACCTTGCTTATCTCATAATAGTGTAAATAACAGAGTAACCAACATGATCTATTCTGAAAATAAAGTACATCTTATCTAGTCCATTCTGATAACGCCAATTTAATTCTGACCCCATCTAATCTGATCAGATCTAATCTAATGGACAAACATGTTAGACAATGCTGGTAAAATAAGATTAGATCCTATTCTTATAAATATGTTTTAATCCAAGTTGGACTAAGATTCCAATTTAGACTAGACCACATACAACAACCTAGCCATATGCAACTACCTTAATCATCTGATAGTTGCATAACCCCTCTGTTTTAACCTAACAGAGATTTTTAAACATATCTTGATAAAATACATCCTACCCAGGAAGATCTACCTAACTTTAACTAGTCTCATCTAGCCATATCCAATCTGATCTAGATCCCATCTAACCTAATATGATCTAATCTAAAGTAAGTTACTTAATGGACCAGTTAATACTTGAGAAATAGATTAGACCCTATCCACATGATTTTAACTTAGTTCACCCTACACTAAATAAAGAGTGAGAAACCAACCCAACCAATAGAGTCTTAATGGATTGCATAATCTATCAATCAACACCTGACATCAAACCAGACTTTGGCCTACATCATGTAGTCCATCTCACCCATAACTATTCTAAACCATATTTCCCCCAACTCCGATAATATACACTAACTCCTAATCAAAGAGACAAGACCGAAGAATATGATCAACTTCATCAAGTAAGGATGAGCACCAACTCAAGTCTTCAAGGATCAAGTGAGGTCACCAAGATGAGTCAAGATCCACAATCTTAGATGAAGTCTTTCCTTACCCCACTCTTTCTTACCCAAACCTATATATGCCCTAAAGACATCTTCTATCCTACATAATAAAATGGACATACATATAAACACCCATGCTTTCCTAACCACCAGTTCCACCAAGCTACATAAACATATAAATGAATTACGACTATTTGTAAGCTCTGAGTGTTACTTTAGTTAGTAGATGATATAATATTATTTTAGAAGGAATAATAAGGTCTATTGACCCTATGTATTGTTAAGGAATTATACCTCATGCTGAGATTTCTTTGTTTGTGCATATGTTCCGAGAACAATATGAGTATACATCCTTTTTCTTACAAATCTCGAGGACGAGATTATTTTTAAGGGGGGTAGGATTTGTAAAGCCCAAAAATTGGTAAGAGAAAAAAAAATAATAAATAAGTAAATTTATAAAGTGGATGTTTCGAGGATCCCTTGATTTTCTCTACATATTCAATCAATGGCATTAAATTATGTAAATAACAAATAAAATAGATACATAAATGTGCATTCCATGAAGTTTCCTTATGAGTTTACACTTTGTATTGAAAATTGTGAAACAAGCTTAAGCTAGGAAACTAGGAAATGTTTAGGAAACCATTTATTCATCCCAATATAAATGAGTTGTGAAATACTCTTTGTTAATTTATATGTTTTGAAGCATGGATAAAATAATTAATATGAACATATGGATCCTTGCACTCATACTGGAGTTTTATGAGATGCATATAATTTTGAAATCTGAACTCTGAAAAATTTGAATTTAAATTAGAATTGGAAAACTGAAATTTGAAGAAAAGAAAATAAAAAAAAAGGGAAAAGATCTCCTTGCGCTTGGGCTGGCTTCTCCCCTCGGCCCACCAGATGAAACCAGCCGCGCGCGGCCCAACTGGGGAAAATGGCGTGCCGACAGGTATGTCCCCACAAATCAGCCACTCAGCCTCCTCTCAACTCCCTGCCGTGTGGGACCCACCGTTGGTCGTCTTCTCCAAGTCCGAATTGAGGTCAGCTTTCGGTCGTTGTAAAACTCCGCCGGGGATCGCGGGATCCTAATCCGCCCTGTGTTGGTTATTGCAACTCGCCCAGGCTATAAAGTCGTGAACCTGGCGCCGCTAGCTGCGCATCTACCGACGTCTTCACGCAGCCACCGAGAGAAAACAACAGAGAGGGAAGGGTGCCGTGCCGAGAGGAGAGAGGAAGATCCGCCGCGAACGAATCATGTGTACACCATCGACGGGGTCCCAACTGCGGGTCTGGGAGCTTCACCGCGTTCTTAGGAATGCGCCCATGGCCGAAACTGGGTGGCGCGGTCATCATGGCGTCCCCAATTGCTCACCGGAGCGATGGGTTCACGGCGGAGCCGCCATGCGTCGTGGCCGGCCTCCTTCGACCCCCTATTTCCGGTGAGTACCCTCTACCCAGGTTCGCAATAAAGTAAGCATCGTGTAGTCCAAACCGATTTGGTTTTGAGCTCGGGGTGGCCGACTTTGGTGCGCCGGTGAGCTCCACGGCCGTGGGAATTCCGGCGGCTCTGCCTTGGTTGCGTCGGATGAAGAAGGGGACTCGTGCGCCGTAGATTATCTGATGAACGGTTCTGATTAGCTTTCGCGTACCGATTCGCTCCCTGTGCACCTCGGCCGTCGGATTTCTGATAGACGATCTAGATTAGAACAACGAATACCCCCTTCGTTTCATTAAAACTGTGCCGTCCGATATTAATCCGATGGCCTGGGTCACTCGCGGGGTTCTGGGGCGTCGGATCTAATCTGAGCCATCCAAATCGGATCCAACGGCTGAGATCGGCCGATACCCCGTCGGCCTGGGTATTTTTTTCTAAAGAACCCCTCGGGTTTCACTAAATCAACCCGCCGTCCATATGTGACTGTGCTCTGAGTCTTAGAAGATTTACGCCGAGCCCCCTGACCTTTCTTATAATTGAGGCCCAGTCCAGTGCGGTTTGAAATTGATTAAATGAAGTAGAAATGAGTTTTTAATATAAAAATAATTCCTAGAACTTTATAAATTCATAGAAAATACATTTTAGCTCCAAATTAAACCATTCCAGTTTCTAAAATTTTGTAATAATATTCTTCATCATTTAGTGCCTCTGTTTTGTCATGAAAACAATTAGAAATTTAATCTCTCACTTAATCCATTTTAAGCACATAAAACTTAGGAAATTCATAACTTAAAATCTATAACTTCAAAATTAATGATTCTTTTTATATGTAGATTATTAATATGTATTTTGGCATACATGTTTGGTGTAATGTTAATTTTGCCTATACACTGTTTGTTTGTATTGCTACGACTAGTGCGAGGTCACGTGTCACCTGAAGATCATCCTGGTATCTGGATTCTCAAGGCCCAGGCAAGTTGTGCCCTTGATCACTTCTTTTTACCTACTCATGTTCTAATTAATCATAATGATCTGCATAGGTTAATTTTGATGGGACCCAATAGGTTACCCTAGTTTGTCTATCTTTATACCTTGTTTACCACTGAACTTTCTGGGTAGTACTTGCTAGTGCTATATGTGGTTTTGGGTATGGAGATACACTATCCATGGTTACATTTTTGTTATCAGTTGTTATTTATTGTTCATGTTGAGATCATTATGTTAATTGGAACATGGAGAACCACCCGGGAAAACAGTGCTACCACAGGGGTTTAATGGGACGCCCTTGGCTGATTAATTAGGAAAGCTAGTGGAAGACTACCTTACCCGAAAGGGGCAAGGGCAGTAGGGGAGAGGTCAGTGCGGGGAGGCCCTCGGGAGGATTTTGCTGCGATGGCGGTCCTGCAAGGGATTCCTGTACTGGATCTTCCTATAAACTGTAGCGGGTTTTCGGAAGCTAGTGGAACTTTGTAAAGGCCTCGTAGTGGATCCCTAGCCATTCACCTCGGAAGTGTCTAAGGGCCTTGCAAACCCTGGCGACATGGGATACACGACTTGTGGGTAAAGATGCGCAACCTCTGCAGAGTGTAAAACTGGTATACTAGCCGTGCTCACGGTCATGAGCGGCTCGGACACTCACATGATTAATTTATGGAACTAAACTCAATTTGTCATATGCATTGCATTGCAGGTGATGTGGTTACTTTTGTTCTACTACTTAATTGGGTTTGGTATTTACTTATACTTAGTAACTGCTAATAAAATTTTGACCAACTTTAAAAGCAATGCTCAGCTCTAACCATCTTCTTTGGTAAGCCTTACACTTCACGTGAGCTCCCACCTTTGGCAAGTTCATGCACATTATTCCCCACAACTTGTTGAGCGATGAACGTATGTGAGCTCACTCTTGCTGTCTCACATACACCACAGGTCAAGACCAGGTACTGCAGGATGATGCTCATGGAGGATGCGGTGATGAGTTCGTGAGAGGTCTAGGTCGTCGTCTCCCAGTCAACTTTGGGTTGCTGGACCGTTGTCTCCTTATAATGTAATTATTTATTTTGTATAGAACTCCTGTTATATATAAAGATGTGACATTCGATCCTGTGCCACTATACATCATATGTATGAGACTTGGTCCCAGCATACCTGGTGTTTATGTTAACCCCGGGTTTTAGACCCCTAAAATCCGGGTGTTACAAGTTTGCTTCGGAGTTGTGCTTGAAGACTTAATTGTCTCCAAAACATCCAGCACATTAACCATCCTTTTTCTTTTCGGGGTCACTGCCGGACCCTTTTGGCTTTTTACTGCCTCAATTTTTGCTGAAGGACTTAAAACTTTTGACGTTTTTGTTTCTTCAGTCCTCGGTTCTTCTATCTTTTCTGTTGCTGGCACTTCGACCAGTTCTTCGATTTTTGGCAGCGGAATTGGTTCTTTAGCTTCGGTGGCCGAAGAGGTCTCACCGACAAACTCAGGCACTGTGGCCGGTTCAATATAACGTGGCCGGTGTGTGAGAACATTTACCCTTTTCCTCTTCGACGTCGGCTCGCTAGGAGCGGCTGAAGCAGTTTCCTTCGCAGAAGATGTATTCTTTCTTTTTTGACCCCGTGCTGGATAACGGTAGTCGGGGTAGACAAACCCAATTGCATCAAATACTCGGTTGAGCCTCTTCTTCTTTCGGCCTCCGAAGGCCGCTGATAATGCAGTATCTTCGGCCTTTGAGTATACACCAAGCAATTCATCACTGATGGCCTCAATACTTTTCAACCAGTCATCATCTGGCTCAACGAATTTATCACCGTATTTGAATGTGTATTTCAGCCTGACTAGTCCACCTTCGTCAGTTTCTTTAATGGTCTCCTTCGGCATTTCCCATTTTTCCACAAGTGGCCATACTCTGAAGGCAATGTGTTCTTGGAACAAATCCCTTGTCCCAATAAAAGAGCAAACAACACCGAAGGCTCTCTGGCATTCTTCGGCTGCTTCATTCATTTCCACCTTCGGCCTCTAGAGGCCAAAGCGTTGCCAGATAGGGCGCATAATGATACTTTTAATATCTTCCCGTGATTTCAAGTCATTCTTCACGTAAAACCATTCCGTCATCCAGTCGCCGGGCCACCTCTTTCGAAAGGTTGGCACGGGGCAGCTTGACCCAGACCGGGCACCGAAGCTGTAGCAACCAAAATTGTTGTGATACTGCTCTTTACCCTAGGGTTTTGTCTCATATAATAGCTCATGTATGTTGCAGAAACTTTTTGCATTAGGTTCCAAACCTTGGCTCCTCACGACCCACACAAAGATGCTCATCCTTATGATTGCTTCGGGGGTAAGTTGGTGAAGGTAGATTTCAAATATCTTCAGTATTTCCACAACAAAACTGCTCAAGGGAAATCGTAGTCCAGCCTTCAAGAAGCTTCGGAATACCACGACTTCATTTTCCTCAGGAGTCGGACAAGTCTTCTCTCCTTCGTCAGCCCTCACAACGGACAAGTCCCAAAAATATCTGCCCCTCATATTGACAAGATGATTTTCTTTAATACTGGATTTACCAAAAACCGCATGGCTTGGTCGCCAAGGTCGATCTTCGGAGTCTTCACCACCACTATCCACATCATAACTGTCACTGTCATCAGTATCTTCAGATAAACCCTCCAAAATCTCCCTAGTAATCTTCTCTGTATTAGTCTTCGATATTGATTGAAGAAAGCCCAGATGCATCTCCTCAGAAAGGCTTAGCTTCGAATCACCAACGACTTTCTTATCTTCAGACATCTTTGCAAACGCTGAGAAAGTGCTCTCGAAACCGAAGCTTAAAAATTTAAAAAGCCAAGCAAGTATTGTTGCGCGCAGGCTAAAAGTTGGGTGAGTAAAAGCAGATGGCAAGAGAGCGTGCCAAATAAACTCGTGGTGAGCTCTTATTTATACACCTAGTGCGTTGAAAACTGGAGGGTCCCGCTTGTCAAAGACTGTTGCTATTCTAGCAAAGGGAAGGTGTTTTTTCGGACCTTCGGCTTAAAGCCTTCGTCCATGTCGCAATATGAATTTATCGTTCCAACAAATTAATATTGCGAGGGGCTACTGTTGGGGGCCTTCGGCTTCCGAAGGTCCTCAAAAACATGATTTGACAATGTTTTCCAAGTGAAATGTGTGAACAGGTATCTTCGCAATCGGGTATGGTCAAGACGAAGCTTGAGTGGGATGGAAGGCGATTGTGACGAAGGATAAGATTATAACGAAGCTATGCGTAGATAAGCTTCGGCATGACAGCAGAAAAGGGGAACCGACTTAAAGATGAAAAGCCAAATTAGACCATGAAGAGTTACTATAGAGTTACTGATAAATGTAAAGGGCATCAATGTAATTTTACACGGGCTGCGTCCCGTGCCTATAAATAGATGAACAGTAGCATTCGCTTTTCACATCACTCTTGTACCTTTACTTTTCATCAATCCGAAGGTGCATTTATAATTTGTCATTATGAATTTGATAATGCAAATAAAGATAAGTTGATGATAATATTTATATTATTATTTGTATTTTATACATGTATTCTTCCTTATTATCTATCGAGGTCATGAAGGTCTTTTTCCTTCATAACCTTCGTCCAGAATTCATTATATCCGATGGGACATAATGACTTGAAGGACGAAGGACTTTAACATTTAACACTTTTTATCTTGCCTTGTTCTTAACTCTTAGCATTTGAGAACAAGTCCCCAACATTGGCGCCCACCTCCGGTGAACTCACGTCCATTTTTTGAGTTTTGAACAACTTCGGCAAGCGTCTCCTTCGTCATGCCGCCGAAGAAAGCTTCAGCCACAGGGGCTGTCACCCTGCAGCCACTGGATCCCAATCAGGATGTCATTTCTATTAGGGAGGCCCGAAGCCAGAAGAGGAAGGCTACCAGTCCAACGCCTCCGGAGGACGACTTGGATCAAGAAATCCAAAACTTGGAGATGCTCCATCAACAGGTTCAACGAAAGAAAGAAAAGATGGCTCGTCTAGCTGACCTACATAGGCAGATAGATGAAGCTTCGGAAGAAGTTCGTCATCTTGCTCAAGATGACCAGAACCGAAGGCCTCCGCGCAAAGAGCTTCATCAGGAGGGCTTCTACAATGAGGACGACTGGTATGAAGATTTCCATCATGGAAATTTTGCTTTTGATGATGCTTCTCCTCTGTCAACAGAACTGCAGGCTACACCATGGCCCCAGTCTTACAAGCCACCCCAGCTCCCCATGTACGACGGTCATTCAGACCCGAAGTAATTCCTGATGAGCTATGAAGCAATCATATCTTCGTATGGTGGCAATACTGCAGTCATGGCAAAGTCTTTCGTCATGGCTGTCAAGAGTGTTGCACAAACCTGGTACTCCTCTCTTCGGCCAGGGACAATCACTTCATGGCAAAAGCTGAAGGACATGTTGATAACCAGCTTCCAAGGGTTTCAAACGAAACCAGTCACTGCTCAAGCTTTATTCCAGTGCACCCAGGACCACGAAGAATACCTTCAGGCATATGTCCGAAGGTTCCTGCGTCTGAGGGCACAGGCACCAACAGTGCCCAATGAAATTGTCATTGAGGCCATGATCAAGGGGCTTCGGCTGGGACCTTCAGCTCAGTACTTTGCTAGAAAGCCTGCTCAAACTTTGGAGAAGCTGCTCCAGAAGATGGACGAGTATATTCGAGCTGATAATGATTTTCGCCAAAGAAGGGAGGAAGCATTCAGGTTCTCTGAAATGACTAGAGGCTTCGGAGGAAGATTCCATCCGAGCCACGATGACCACGGACGTAAACCTCCATAAAACTTGGAGCAACTCCACTTTTAGCTTCCTGCATGAAAAAGAAGAGTTAAACCATAGAATTTTCATAGATGTAACATACAAGTTTGATTTATATACTTACCATGCGGCGTGCAGTACCATGGTGTCTATCGGCGCCGTACCTGTGCCCCGGTCCTTCAGTGCCACGGTTGGCACGGTGCTTCTGGGACTCTGCAATCCACTCAGGCGATGCCCATCTCTTAGCTAACCACCTCCAGGCTTCCATGTCCTTCGCAAGCCAATCCACAGCGCTCTCCAGATACTGCTCCTCTGTGAGGTAGATCTCATTGGCCCATTTTTATTTTCTCATGTTCTGCCCCTTTATCTTCTTTTAGTAGTAGTTGACGGCCGCGATGCGAGCATTGTACATGGCATCCTTGATGACCTTATCAGCGCACTTCCAAAAGTGCCTCTTCACACGTGCCCACTGAGCCTGATCCTCCTCGATCTCATTCGGCAATTGGAACCTCTCCTACATATCAACGGAGATGTTAAGTTAAAGTAAGATTAGGAGAAGCAATAATTCAGTGAATTGCTTATATACGAAAGTAAACTCACCCAGAACTCGTCCCACACAGCCGCCTGACAAGTCCTTCATCTTTGTTCCGAACTTCCCCCTCCGCTACTGCTTTCCCCTGGCTCCCCTGGCTGGACATAGTCCTTTAGACCCCAGTCGGCCCACTGCATAGCCACGAACCTCTCGCCATTGAGCTCCACCATGCCAGGGTAGTAGAAGCGACAGAGGCTACCCAACACCATGTTCACCTTGGGACGTCTGCCTGTACCATCCCAAGTCAAGTCTTCCCATGACCTACAAACATTAATAAAACAAGTAAACCAGTGCAATCACGTTCACATTAAAAAATTAACACAACAGAAATAAGCCCCACCATTCTCCATGTGGCCAGATGAGCCTCCTCTCGGCAGGTCTCGGACCAAGCGCATTGCTCTTCTTATACCTAAGTATATACAAGTAAATTCAATATGATGAAATGATTAAAAACTAATATGCATAAGTAAGTTGAATCAACATTAATTAATAATACCTGAAGGACGTAGAACCATCCGACGCGTCGCCCGCGCCGCCTGCCCCCATAGGGTCAACCTCCTCATCCTGCACATGAGCCTTGTCGGCGTTTCGAGACAGGGGGGTCCCTAAGCCGACGAGTGAGTGTGCTGCGTGCCCCAGCCCAGATGGGTCGAGCGCGTGGGCGAGCGCGAAGGGGGGAGAGGCGAGGTGGCCGGAGTCGAGCGTGAGAGAGGTGGAAGTCCCGCGGCCTTCGTGTTCGTCCCGCGCCCAGGTCAGGTGCGCTTGCAGTAGGGGGGTTACAAGCGTCCACGCGGGTGAGGGAAGCGAGCGGCCCCAAGAGAGCGCCTGTCCCGTCCTCGGTCCCGCGCGGCCAACCTTCTCTAAGAAGGCCCTGGTCCTCCCTTTTATAGTCGTAAGGAGAGGATCCAGGTGTACAATGGGGGGTGTAGCAGAGTGCTACGTGTCTAGCGGAGAGAGAGCTAGTGCCCTAGGTACATGCCAATGTGGCAGCCGGAGAGATCTTGGCACCTTGCTGGCGTGATGTCGTGGCTGTCGGAGGTGCGACGGAGCCTGGCGGAGGGACAGCTGTTGGAGCGGTCAAGTCCCTGCTGACGTCGTCCTGCTTCCGTAAGAGAGCTGGGGGCCGCCGTCGTCACAGAGCTGGTGGAGCGCCATCATTGCCCATCCGGCGGAGCTGGCCGGATGGGATGCCGGTCTTGTTCTCCGTGACCCGAGTCGATTCGGGGTAGGATGATGATGACGCTCCCTGTTGACGTGGCGGGTCTGTGCCCTAGGCAGGGTGACGTGGGGGCTCCTCCGAAGCCGAGGTTGAGTCTGTCTTCTGTTGCCGAGGCCGAGCCCGAGCCATGGGGTCGGGCGAGGCGGAAGTCGTTCGGCCGAGGCCAGGGCGGAGTCCGAGCCCTGGGGTCGGGCGAGGCGGAAGTCGTTCGGCCGAGGCCAGGGCGGAGTCCGAGCCCTGGGGTCGGGCGAGGCGGAGTTTCGTCGTCTTCCGGGTCTTAGCCAGAGTCCGAGCCCTGGGGTCGGGCGAGGCGGAGTTTCGTCGTCTTCCGGGTCTTAGCTAGAGTCCGAGCCCTAGGGTCGGGCGGAGCGGAGTTCGCCGTCTTCCGGGTCTTAGCCCGAGTCCGAGCCCTGGGGTCGGGCGGAGCGGAGTTCGCCGTGGCGCCTTTGGCAAGGCCTGACTGCCTGTCAGACTCACTCTGTCGAGCGGCACCGCAGTCGGAGTGGCGCAGGCGGCGCTGTCCTTCTGTCAGACTGGTCAGAGGAGCGGTGGAGTGACGGCGGTCACTTCGGCTCTGCCGGGGGGGCGCGTGTCAGGATAAAGGTGTCAGGCCACCTTTGCGTTAAATGCTCCTGCAATTTGGTCAGTCGGTGTGGTGATTTAGTCAAGGTTGCTTCTGAGCGAAGCCAAGGCCTTGGGCGAGCCGGTGATGTGTCTGCCGTAAAAAGGGGGGCCTCGGGCGAGACGGAAGTCTCTCGAGGTCGGATGCCCTCGGCCGAGGCTAGGCTCGGGTGAAGCGTGATCAAGTCACTCGTGTGGACTGATTCCTGACTTAATCGTACCCATCAGGCCTTTGCAGCTTTATGCTGATGGGGGTTACCAGCTGAGAATTAGGCGTCTTGAGGGTACCCCTAATTATGGTCCCCGACAGTAGCCCCCGAGCCTCGAAGGGAGTGTTAGCACTCGCTTGGAGGCTTTCGTCGCACTTTTTTGCAAGGGGACCAGCCTTTCTCGGTTGCATTTTGTTCCGGTGGGTGCGCGCGAGCGCACCCGCCGGGTGTAGCCCCCGAGGCCTCGGAGGAGTGGTTACACTCCTTCGAGGTCTTAATACCTTGCGTAATGCTTCGGCTGGTCTGGTTGTTCCCTCATGCGAACTGGCCGTAGCCCGGGTGCACGGTCGGGGCCCAAGCTCTCGGGCTGGTATGTTGACGCTGTCAACGGGTTGGCCGGAGCCGGTTTTTGCGAGAGCAGCCCCGAGCCTCTGCACAGGGCGAGAAGACGATCAGGGACAGACTCGACTTTTTACATACGCCCCTACGTCGCCTTTCCGCAAGGAGGAGGGGGGGAGTGCGCCATGTTACCCTCGATGGGCACCGAACATGGTGTCTCCGGTGAGCTGCAAGAGGGTAATCCGAGTGGACGTCCGTGCCCGTTCGTTGGGAGTCGGCTAGGGGCCCAGAGGCACGCCCAAAAGTACCTGCGGGTGATTTGCCGGACCCGATCCCCTGGCGACGGGGTCCGAGGGCTCGATGCCTCCCTCCGATGGGATTCCGTTACAAGATCGTTCCCGCTGGTCTCAGAAATGTCCTAGGGTACCTCGGGAGCGCAGCCCGAGCCTCGGTTATGTATCGAACGTACCCCTGGTCATCCCTCGCTCGGTGTCTGAGGCGACTGTGAACCCTTCGGGGGCCAGCCTTCGAACCCCTGATCAGTAATGGCGCGAAGCCCGAGTAGCCTAAGGCGGCCATGGAACCCTTCGGGGGGCTGGCCTTCGAACCCCTGACCAGTAGTGGGTGTCGGGCCCACGCGATCTGAGGCGACTGTTGAACCCTTCGGAGGGCCAGCCTTCGAACCCCTGATCAGTAGGGGGGGCTCGGAGCCCGGTTCCTTCGCGGAGAAGGATCCTTTTCGGGGTATCCCCCTTTCCCGGTCCCTGTTGCAAGAGATAGAGAAAGAGGAAAAAGGAAAAGGATACGAAATCGAACGACGTGGAGTACCTTTTCTGACGTGGTTATTACGGCGAAGGCGAAGCGTCGCGCGCTCCTCCGGTCAGAGGCGCCGCCTGTCCCGCCGCGGAGTTAATGCGATGGGGCGAGTGGTTGGCGGGGCGGTCGTTGCGCGTGCGCGATCCGTTCGAGGAACGGGTCACGGGTGCACCGTCTTCACGCCGTGAGAGGAGGCTCTCTTGCTGTCCCAGGATGGGACGTGAGCCCGGCCGACGACGTGACTGCTGCGCCCGCCCGCCTGCCACCGCCATTACTGCCGGCCCACTTTCGGTCGCTTTGACCGACGCGCCAGGCTGGCGCTGTTGGGTCGTGCGCTGGGTCGCCTCAAGTCGCGACATAGGCTCCACAACCGAAGAGGCGCGACGGTGGTACAAGTGGCGGTGCGGTTGCTTGCATGCAGCAACTGGCGCGCCGGTTGCTTGACGCGTGGGCCTGGGCTTCCAAGCTGGCGTGTCAGAAGTCGGAGAAGCGCGTCCACCTGGCGTGGTTGCATGCCGCCTGCATGGCTGCCTGCCCCTTCCGCCCGTTGGTCTGGGCAAAAGTGGGGGGTCGCTTGTAACCGCTGGACGGTCGTGCGCACCACGCGCGGCGGTTTGGCTTCTTCCGCCCTGAGCCGGTTTGCATGACATGCGGGACCCAGCCCCCGAGTCGCAGGGGAGGGCCTTGGAGCATGTTGGAGAAGACTCAGCCCGCGGCTTCTGGGGGCGCACGTAGGGAGAGTTGCCTTTAAAAGGAGGGAGACTCCTTTCGGAAGGCAACCATGCCTTCTTCCTCCCTTATGCGTCGTGTCTTTCCATCTTCCAAGCCCCCGGATGGGGGGTATCCGCCGCCTTTCCACCTCCTCGTTGGAGGGACGCAACTCCATGGGAGTTGGCACCTCTCAGCCATCGTTCGGCTTCAAGGATTTTCATCATGCAGCCCGGCTGCTCCCCTCCGCCGGCGGTCACCTGAGATGGCGACCTTTGGCTTGGTGGTGGGGGAAAGCGAGCCGAGCTACGACCTCTGCCCCTCCCTCAGCCTCAAGGATTTTCATCACCAGGGCTGGGGAGGGGAGTGCGCCGAGTTGAGGTCGGCCCCCGCGTGGGCGGCGGCCCGCTCCTTCACTCAGTGATCGGAGGGAAAGGCGGCCGTCGTCCGTGGCGCTGGCAGCTGCAGCGTGCCTGGCTTTTAGGCGCGAGTGGCTTCGGAGCCGCTCGCGGTGCCGGCATCCGCCACGGCAGCTTGAAGAGGTTCTGCTGCCGGCGAGATAGCCGGGGCCGGCCACGGACTGACCTCCAACTCTACGGCCTTCTGCCCGTCCTTGCCTTACGAGTTTTGGCATGGGCGGGGGCCTCCTGGCAGCGGCATCTAGCCTGAGGTCAGCGTTGCCGCTGCTTGGCCCCTCGGAGCAGAAGTCGTCGTCGTCGCCGCTGCTGGAGCAGGTGACGGCGCACCATTCGTCGGCCTTCCGTTGCTCCGCAGGCCTTCCCCCTCGGAGGGGGGTTGTTCGTACCTGCGGAGGGGGAACCGGAGTTCCGTTTGTAATGGCACTTCGAATGCCAGTGTTTTTTGTTCATTGTGGCTGTCGGGGCCTGAACATGTACGTAATTTCGGCACGGAGCCGTGTTTTTTCCTCATTTTCGAGCACTAAGTCTCGCCTGTTGATTATCTGAACCGCTTTACCAAGCATGAGTCGCCCCGTGTCAAGGTGACGAGTGAGGTATCCGTATCCCGGAGGCGTAGGAATCCCTCGGCCCGATCGGCCTTGTTGTCTGGGGCTCCTCTAGCTTAGTTAAAGAGACCCCTCGGCCGCCCTTCGATGGGCCGAGGCCAGGGGTAGCGATATCAGTATGAACAGAGGCGGAGTCGGCTCGAGAATGGGAACCTGGTTGGCCGGAGCCCAGTCGTGTTGTCCGTCGGTGGAGCCGACGCCAAAGTCGATCAGCCGAGGCCTCGGGTCGGGCCGGCGCCCTTGGAAGCCGGTTGGCCGAGGCCCCAGGGGTAACCGGCCGAGCCGCCTGCTCGAGCCGGATTCCCGGAGGAGTCCTTGGACCGCGTCACCGTCCGAGGCTGGGTCGGACTTTGCTGAAGACGTCGTCGATGCCGAGGGTGCTATGGCTCCCTTCGGCGTGAAGACCCGAGCCTGCAGGATCAGATCGTCTTGTAGCGTGTGCCTTCTGCGGCCGCCGAGGCCGGAAAAAACACACCCTCGCCTCGCTTGCGAAGCTGCGTCTTTTTTCCTCTTGTTTCAAGCATCTGGACTCTGTCGGTAACAGGGATGTTTGTGTGAGCGAGAGTTGCTTCTCGCGGAAGGGACGAGTGAGGTATCCGTATCCCAGAGGCGTGGGAATCCCTCGGCTCGGTCGGCCTTGCCGTTTACGCGTACTTTCACCCGTTCATGAGGCCCTGTTCCCGACTTAGTCGAGAAAGCTTGAAGGACTGCTTCGGCAGGAGAGCTTCCGAACGTGAAGACTTGTTCAGTCCACGGAGTCGCTTTATCCGAGCGCGAGTTACTTATCGCAGAAGGTGATGAGTGAGGTATCCGTATCCCGGAGGCGTAGGAGTCCCTCGGCTCGGTCAGCCTTGGCTGCTTACGTGTACTCCGTCGTTTCCAGGATTCGCTTTCCGAAGTAGTCAAGAAGCACGAAAGAAATCCTGCTAAAAAGAGATCCTTTTTCGAGGAAAAAATTCGACGCAGAGGGGGTCTCCCCCCTTTTAGCCCCCGAGGGAGGGTCGGGCTTTGCCGAGGCTAGGCCGACCCTTCCTTGACGACTAAACTTTGCGTAGGTGCGAGGTATATGAACAACTTGAAAACATCTTAAGGGTAGAAGCGACGTAGCTGTTTGATGTTCCAAGCGTTGCCGTAGATCTCGCCTTGATTGTTGGCCAGCTTGTATGTTCCGGGCTTCAGAACTTTGGCGATGACGAATGGCCCTTCCCAGGGGGGCGTGAGCTTGTGCCTCCCTCGGGCGTCTTGCCGCAGCCGAAGCACCAGATCGCCCACCTGGAGGTCTCGGGACCGGACCCCTCGGGCGTGGTAGCGTCGCAGGGATTGCTGGTACCGCGCCGAGTGCAGTAAGGCCCTGTCCCGAGCCTCCTCCAGCTGGTCCAGCGATTCCTCTCGGCTAGCTTGGTTGCTTTGATCGGTGTAGGCCCTCGTCCTCGGGGAGCCGTATTCCAGGTCAGTGGGCAAGATGGCTTCAGCCCCGTAGACCAGGAAAAACGGCGTGAAGCCTGTGGCGCGACTCGGCGTCGTCCTTAGGCTCCAGACCACCGAGGGGAGTTCCTTCATCCATCGCTTGCCGAACTTGTTGAGGTCGTTGTAGATCCGAGGCTTGAGCCCTTGTAGAATCATGCCGTTGGCACGCTCTACTTGCCCATTCGACATGGGATGAGCCACGGCGGCCCAGTCCACCCGGATATGGTGATCCTCGCAAAAATCCAAGAATTTTTTGCCGGTGAACTGGGTGCCGTTGTCGGTGATGATGGAGTTCGGGACCCCGAAGCGATGGATGATGTTGGTGAAGAACGCCACCGCCTGCTCGGACCTGATGCTGTTCAGAGGTCGGACCTCGATCCACTTGGAGAATTTGTCGATGGCGACCAGCAGGTGCGTGTAGCCCCCGGGCGCCTTCTGCAAGGGACCGACGAGGTCCAGACCCCATACAGCGAAGGGCCAGGTGATGGGTATTGTCTGCAGAGCCTGAGAGGGCAGGTGGGTCCGCTTCGCATAGAATTGGCACCCTTCGCAGGTGCGGACAATTTTAGTGGCGTCAGCCACCGCCGTTGGCCAGTAGAAGCCTTGTCGGAAAGCATTCCCGACAAGGGCTCGGGGCGCTGCGTGGTGGCCGCAAGCCCCCCGAGTGTATTTCTTGCAGCAATTCCCGACCTTCGGCGATGGAGATGCATCGCTGGAGGATGCCCGAGGGGCTGCGATGGTAGAGCTCCTCTTCATCGCCCAGCAAGACGAATGACTTGGCACGTCGTGCTACCCGCCGAGCCTCGACTTGGCCGAGGGGTAGCTCTCCTTGACGGAGATATTGCAGGTATGGGGCCTGCCAATCCCGATCTGGCGTGGCCCCGCTCTGCTCTTCCTCGACGTCCAGTGCCTCGCCCTCGGGGGCCGAGGGTACCTCGGGCTATGCCGAGGGTGCCTCGGGCTGAGCCGAGGGTGCCTCGGGCTGAGCCGAGGGTACCTCGGGCTCGGCGAGGGCCTCGGCGTACTCCACGCACTCCACGTCGCATTCGAACGCGTGTTTGTACGTGGGGCCGACGGTGATGACCCCGTTGGGGCCCGACATCTTGAGCTTCAGGTAGGTGTAGTTGGGGACGGCCATGAACTTCGCGTAGCATGGCCTCCCTAGTACGGCGTGGTAGGTTCCTCGGAACCCGACCACCTCGAACGTCAGGGTCTCCCTTCGGAAGTTGGAGGGCGTCCCGAAGCAGACGGGGAGGTCGAGTCGCCCGAGGGGCTGGACGCGCTTCCCAGGGATGATCCCGTGGAAGGGCGCAGCGCCTGCTCGGACGGAGGACAGATCGACGCGCAGGAGCTTGAGGGTCTCGGCGTAGATGATGTTGAGGTAGCTGCCCCCATCCATCAGGACCTTGGTGAGCCTGACATCGCCGACAACGGGGTCGACGACGAGCGGGTATTTCCCCGGGCTCGGCACATGGTCGAGGTGGTCGGCCTGGTCGAAGGTGATGGGCTTGTCGGACTAGTCTAGGTAGACTGGCGCCGCCACCTTCACCGAGCAGACCTCCCGGCGCTCTTGCTTGCGGTGCCGAGCCGAGGCATTCGCCGCATGCCCTCCATAGATCATGAAGCAGTCGCGGACCTCGGGGAACTCTCCTGCTGGGTGATCTTCATTCTTGTCGTCGTCGCGGGCCCTGCCACCCTCAGCGGGTGGCCCGGCCCTGTGGAAGTGACGCCGAAGCATAACGCACTCCTCGAGGGTGTGCTTGACGGGCCCCTGATGGTAGGGGCACGGCTCCTTGAGCATCTTGTCGAAGAGGTTCGCACCTCCGGGGGGCTTCCGAGGGTTCTTGTACTCGGCGGCGGCGACAAGGTCCGCGTCAGCGACGTCGCGTTTCGATTGCGACTTCTTCTTGCCTTTCTTCTTGGCGCCGCGCGGAGCAGACGCCTCGGGAGCCTCTTCCGATGGGTGGCCCTGGGGCTGCTTGTCCTTTCGGAAGATAGCTTCAACCGCCTCCTGGCCAGAGGCGAACTTGGTGGCGATGTCCATCAGCTCGCTCGCCCTGGTGGGGGTCTTGTGACCCAGCTTGCTCACCAGGTCGCGGCATGTGGTGCCGGCGAGGAACGCGCCGATGACATCCGAGTCGGTGATGTTGGGCAGCTCGGTGCGCTGCTTCGAGAATCACCGGATGTAGTCCCGGAGCGACTCCCCCGGCAGTTGCCGGCAGCTTCGAAGGTCCCAGGAATTCCCGGGGCGCACGTATGTGCCCTGGAGATTGCCAGCGAAGGCTTGGACCAAGTCGTCCCAGTTGGAGATCTGCCCCGGAGGCAGGTGCTCCAACCAGGCGCGAGCAGTGTCGGAGAGGAACAGGGGGAGGTTACGGATGATGAGGTTGTCGTCGTCCGTGCCACCCAGTTGGCAGGCAAGGCGGTAGTCTGCGAGCCACAATTCCGGTCTCGTTTCCCCCGAGTACTTCGTGATAGTAGTCGGGGGTCGGAACCGGGTCGGGAATGGCGCCCGTCGGATGGCCCGACTGAAGGCCTGTGGACCGGGTGGTTCGGGCGAGGGACTCCGATCCTCCCCACTGTCGTAGCGCCCCCACGCCTGGGGTGGTAGCCTCGGCGCACCCTTTCGTCGAGGTGGGCCCGACGGTCGCGCCGATGGTGCTCGTTGCCGAGGTGGCCCGGGGCCGCAGGCGCGGTGTTGCGCGTGCGCCCGGTGTAGACCGAGGCTTCCCGCATGAATCGGGAAGTCGCGGCATGAGGTTCCGAGGGATATCCTTGCCTTCGGGAGGCAGTGCTCTCGGCCCGTCGGGCCGCAGCGCCTTCCAGGAGATTCTTGAGCTCTCCCTGGATTCGCCGACCCTCGGTGGTTGATGGCTCCGGCATCGCGCGGAGGAGCATCGCTGCGGCTGCCAGGTTCTGACCAACCCCGCTGGATGCGGGCGGCGGCCTGACCCTGGCATCGTTGGCGACGCGGTGCTGGAGACCTTGGGGCAGGTGACGTATTTCTCCGGCCAGGGGTTGGCCCGCCCATACCTGCCCGACGTCCCGACGGACCGGCTCAAGCGCTCCTGTTCCCTCGTTGAGCCTGGCCTGCGCCTCGCGGACTTGCTCGAGTTGTGGGTCGTAACCCCCCGCCGGAGCGGGGACCACAGCTAGCTCCCGTGGGATGTCGGCGCGAGGCACCGGCCTAGGAAGATCACCGTCCTCCGGCATGCCGAGATGGTTGCCTTCGGAGGGATCCCCTAGCTCGATGTGGAAACATTCGCGGCTTGGGCCGCAGCTCTCGTTGCCAAGGCTGCGGCTTCCGTCGGAACAGTCGGATAGGCAGTAGTCACATGCGGTCATGAAGTCCCGCATGGCACTGGGGTTGCCAAGTCCGGAGAAATCCCAACAGATGCTGGGATCGTCATCTTCCTCGGACCCAGAGGGCCCGTAGGTTGAGACGTCCGTCAGCCGGTCCCAAGGTGACCGCATACGAAACCCCAGTGGGGTTGCACTCGCCTCAATGAGAGCGCCCGCCAAAACGAGGTCGTTTGGCGGGTTGAGGCCGAGTCGAAATGACGCAAGATGGGAGTTAGTCGGTACCTTTTGGTCGACGAGGAGCGACATAGTCACATCGGGGACTGGTTGCACCGTCGTCTCAGGTACAAGGGTGACGTCCTACAGGCTTTCCGCGAGCGCGCCGGCGTCGTCTTCTTGTTCGGGGTCAGCGTGTCGCGGGGGGACGGCGCTTGCCTCCGTCTTGAACGCGAGGTCGACGTCCGGCGTGCCTTCCGTCGGGGCGTCGGGGGCGTCGATTCGCTCGACGGCCAACGAAGCGCGGCCTCCCGCCTGGCCTTGATGGCCCCGCCTCCTCCTCCGTTGGCGGGGGAGAGGACGGTGCGAGCCCGAATGTTGCTCTTCCACCACGCGGGGAAGATGTCGTCGATTCCGCCGCCGGCGGGCGGGTTGTCGGTCGCCATTGTCGTCGTCGCGCGGCGGTGGAAGAAGTATCATGTCGTAGCTGCCGTCGAAGGACATGAACTCAAGAGTCCCGAAACGAAGCACCGTCCCGGGCCGGAGATGTTGCTGGAGACTGCCCATCTGGAGCTTGACGGGGAGCTGTTCGTCAGCACGCAGCAGGCCCCTACCTGGCGCGCCAACTGTCGGCGTTTCGAGACAGGGGGGTCCCTAAGCCGACGAGTGAGTGTGCTGCGTGCCCCAGCCCAGATGGGTCGAGCGCGTGGGCGAGCGCGAAGGGGGAGAGGCGAGGTGGCCGGAGTCGAGCGTGAGAGAGGTGGAAGTCCCGCGGCCTTCGTGTTCGTCCCGCGCCCAGGTCAGGTGCGCTTGCAGTAGGGGGGTTACAAGCGTCCACGCGGGTGAGGGAAGCGAGCGACCCCAAGAGAGCGCCTGTCCCGTCCTCGGTCCCGCGCGGCCAACCTTCTCTAAGAAGGCCCTGGTCCTCCCTTTTATAGTCGTAAGGAGAGGATCCAGGTGTACAATGGGGGGTGTAGCAGAGTGCTACGTGTCTAGCGGAGAGAGAGCTAGTGCCCTAGGTACATGCCAATGTGGCAGCCGGAGAGATCTTGGCACCTTGCTGGCGTGATGTCGTGGCTGTCGGAGGTGCGACGGAGCCTGGCGGAGGGACAGCTGTTGGAGCGGTCAAGTCCCTGCTGACGTCGTCCTGCTTCCGTAAGGGAGCTGGGGGCCGTCGTCGTCACAGAGCTGGTGGAGCGCCATCATTGCCCATCCGGCGGAGCTGGCCGGATGGGATGCCGGTCTTGTTCTCCGTGACCCGAGTCGATTCGGGGTAGGATGATGATGGCGCTCCCTGTTGACGTGGCGGGTCTGTGCCCTAGGTAGGGTGACGTGGGGGCTCCTCCGAAGCCGAGGTTGAGTCTGTCTTCTGTTGCCGAGGCCGAGCCCGAGCCATGGGGTCGGGCGAGGCGGAAGTCGTTCGGCCGAGGCCAGGGTGGAGTCCGAGCCCTGGGGTCGGGCGAGGCGGAAGTCGTTCGGCCGAGGCCAGGGCGGAGTCCGAGCCCTGGGGTCGGGCGAGGCGGAGTTTCGTCGTCTTCCGGGTCTTAGCCAGAGTCCGAGCCCTGGGGTCGGGCGGAGCGGAGATCGCCGTCTTCCGGGTCTTAGCCCGAGTCCGAGCCCTGGGGTCGGGCGGAGCGGAGTTCGCCGTGGCGCCTTTGGCAAGGCCTGACTGCCTGTCAGACTCACTCTGTCGAGCGGCACAGCAGTCGGAGTGGCACAGGCGGCGCTGTCCTTCTGTCAGACTGGTCAGAGGAGCGGTGGAGTGACGGCGGTCACTTCGGCTCTGCCGGGGGGGCGCGTGTCAGGATAAAGGTGTCAGGCCACCTTTGCGTTAAATGCTCCTGCAATTTGGTCAGTCGGTGTGGCGATTTAGTCAAGGTTGCTTCTGAGCGAAGCCAAGGCCTTGGGCGAGCCGGTGATGTGTCCGCCGTAAAAAGGGGGGCCTCGGGCGAGACGGAAGTCTCTCGAGGTCGGCTGCCCTCGGCCGAGGCTAGGCTCGGGTGAAGCGTGATCAAGTCACTCGTGTGGACTGATTCCTGACTTAATCGTACCCATCAGGCCTTTGCAGCTTTATGCTGATGGGGGTTACCAGCTGAGAATTAGGCGTCTTGAGGGTACCCCTAATTATGGTCCCCGACAAGCCTCTTGCTCACCCTCCTCACCCTGCACATGAGCATCCTGCTGAGGAGCCTCCTGCTCACCCTCCTCACCCTGCACTTTGTCTAGACAGTCGAGAAGCTGCTGCTGCCTCTGTCGGCTCTATGAGGTGCCCTGAAAAAGCCCACTGCCCGAGCTGTCCTCACTGGCCGCGCTACCCCCACTCCTCCTCGGTCTCCTATGCCATCAAAAATGAACTCTACAATGTTTTGAAGAACACCGTAATAGTCCACTACTTTTTCATCGTCAACATTTGAACTTGCCAACACACCACTATTGGTGGTGGCTGCCAATGGTCGACTCTTCTCCAATTTCGCGGTTCGGAAGCGATATCCATTTACATCATAGCGAGTATAGTTCCTGACGGACACAGAGGTATGTGCCATTTGCTGCAAGTCCAGGTGCACAGAGTTTTTGGAAACCTATACAAGGAATTAGTATATGCATTATATCTTCCAAGTCCAAAATTCAAAGATTAAGTATGGACAATGAGAGAACGACAATTACTAACATAATTACGAAACCACTGCACGAAGTTTGGGCCACCTTTCAACCCATCACGTCGAAGATTTTCTAATTGGATGGCCGTAGGTTTACTAGTAGATTTCCAACATTCTTCATCAAACATGCTGGACATATTAGAAACATGGAGATTACACACTATAGAAATTATGAGATGAGAAAATGGACGTAACTATGAGGAAAACTTACTTGAACGCCTCTTGTGTGCTGTCAATATTGCTATACATATATAGCATTAGCGTGTTCAAATCTGATGCTTCAATGTGACGTACACTCCCTTTTCCAACTGCTTTACTCGGATTCGTAAAAATTTGAAGGGTGCTTTGGGGTGATTTATTTTCGACATGAAGTCGCAAACACATTGTTGGCTCGAGCGAAATACCTGGTTGAGAATTGAGATATCTCCTTAAGGGCAAAAGCCTCCGCAATACACCCTTCGACTCTAGCCTTGTTGCGAACACACGCCCTGAGCTTTTTCAACGCCCTTTCTATAGGATACATCCACCTGAATTGCACTGGTCCGCCTACCAAAGCTTCCCAAGCCAAATGCACAATTAGATGTTGCATCACATTGAAGAATCCTGGCGGGAAAACATTTTCAAATTTACAAATAAGAATTGGAATTTCTTTCTCAAATTTCTGCATCAACCTCTTCGATACCGTCTTGCGCATACTTCCCTATAGAAGTAACTCAGCTCTGCAAATATGCTCCAAAGCTCATCCTTAAAATAGCCTCGAAACATCACGGGCATCAGCCTCTCCATAATAATATGGTAGTCATGGCTTTTCAAACCGATCAATTTACCAGTCTTCAGATTGACTGCCCGTTTCAGATTTGCCGCATATCGATCTGGAAATTTCAGATTCTTCAACCACTTAAATATTTCTTTCCTTTCATCCGGTTTGAGGCAGTAATCAGCTCGCGGCCTACTCTCATGCCCTTTATCGCTTACATTCAACTCGAGCATCGGCCTATTACAAATTTCAGCCATGTCTTTTCTTGCCTTCATATTATCTTTCGTTTTATCAGTCACATCAAAACATGTGCTTATGATGCTTTCAGCAACGTTACGCTCTTGGTGCATCAAGTCTATGTTGTGTGGCATGATCAAGGCTTTTGCATACGGAAGCTCCCATATTGATGAAATATGGGTCCAGTTGTGGTCCTCCCCGTAGCCTTGGAACCTATCATTTTCTCCTTGCTTCAGACAAGCATGCCATGCCATTATCTGCGGAGCAGTTTGCCTCTTTGGTGGCCCATTTCTGATTTTGGCTCCACTTCTGAATGTAGTAAGTGAACTCCTGAAATCATGCTTGAATGGAGTCCAACGTCGATGAGCATCAAAGAATGACACTTTCCCACCATGCTTCAATCTGAATGCATCCGTATCAGTCATACATATGGGACAGCACAACCGACCATGAACACACCATCCAGACCAATCTCCATACGCCAGTAGATCATGCACTGACCATAAATAAGCAGCACGCATGGTAAACTCCTTTTCAGTATGGCTATCATAAGCCTTCACACCTCTCCACAATTGTTTCAGCTCTTCAATTAAAGGGCGAACAAACATATTCAGCTTTGGCCCTGGATGCTCGGGGCCTGGGATGACTAGTGCAAGGAACATGAACTCTTCTTTATTGACCAACTCAGGAGGAAGATTATATGGCACAATGAAGACAGGCCAACACGAGTAAGGGCTTGCACTGCTATTGAAAGGTGTGAATCCGTCCGTCGATAGACCAAGCCGTACACTCCTAGGGTCATTTGCAAATTCGGGATCAAACTCGTCAAATGCCTTCCACGCTTCACCGTCCGACGGATGGACCATTATGTCTGGATCAGTGACGAGACGTAGACCATTCTTTGGCCACGTCATATGCAGAGCTATTTCCTTGTTGAGGAACAACCTTGAAAGTCGAGGAATGATGGGCAGCCGACGAAGTTGCTTAGCTGCGACCTTCGTAACTACCAATTCACCCTCATCATTTGTCACTTTGACATATCTAGAAGCTTCGCAATGCTTACAACGGTCCAGCTTGTCATCCTCCTCAAAGAATAGCATGCAACTGTTGGGACACACGTCGATCTTCTCATATGTCATCCCAAGACCAGCCAACATCTTCTTTGCGAAGTACATATTCTTTGGCAACTTATGATTCTCCAGGAGAACCTCGCCCATCAATTGGATGATGCCGTTGTAAGCACTGTTTGAAATGTTGTGCTTCGACTTTATCGCCATTAGTCTTGTGAGAGTCCCAAGAACTGACATCTGAGTGTGCTTGTGTAGTCTCTCTTCTCCCGCGGCGAGTAGCCGGAAGAATTCCTGAGCATCGTGTGGAAGCTGCCCCGGCTCCTCAGCGTTCATTTTAACCTCCCTACCAAGATCATGCAACATGTCGTCCATCCTATCATGATCGTCATCAAGTTCCACCTCCTCGTCAACGTGTCCAATAGACTCTCCATGCCGGTACCATACAAGGTAGTTCGACATAAACCCACTTTTGCAAAGGTGTTTCTCCATTTCTTCCATCTTCTGAGGCCACTTGTTCTCGCAGCGATTGCAAGGACACTTCATTAGACGACCAGTTGCATCTTTGAAAGCGTGCTCAAGAAAAGCCTTTGTTACAACCATCCATTCATTCGAATGTGCCCCATCCTTTCTCCACCCGTCATACATCACCCTCTGATCACCATCCATTTCAAAGGCTAAACAAAAGTCAAAGAACATCAAAGATCGTCTGTGGCTTAGGTGAACTCCCTATTAGGTAAAGGCCATAAACCCACCCAAGAGTGTAGGCCGATGCTTGTGATTTGTGACATGTAGCCTATGATTGCCGCGAAATTTCGGCAGCATAACCCCACTGCTCTCCAAGCACACGCCTAAACATGGTGTGTTGGAGAACAATTGGGTTACACAACCGAAATTCCGCGTCAATCGTAAGGCACATGTCACAAATCACAAGCATCCGCCTACACTCTCAGGCTGTCCAAAATACGTGGACAATTCCGGAACAGCGAACCTCACAAGCCAATGTGACGTTCGCCGTTCCCGAACGGGTGACGCATACGGTTTGCTACGGTTAACGATTAAAACTAAACTCTAAACATTAAAAAATAACTCGGAGACAAATATGAATTTGAATTAAAGCAATCAACAGTTAAACTAATCATAACACGACAAGATGACTAATATAAATTAATGACCTCAGGGCCTTGGCGATTATACTTGCCTGATGGCGAAAATGCGGGCGGGGCGCAGGGAGGCATTCGCGATGGAGCGGGCGGGCGGGGCGGCCGGCGACGGCGTGGCGCGCCTCGGCGGCCGGCGTGTGGGCGGCGACACGGCGCAGGGAGGCTGTCGTGACGCTGCGTAAGGCTCCTCGGGCGGTGCGGCGGCGCGGCGAGGGGCGGGCGGGCGGTGCGGCTTGGCGAGCGGCGAGGGGTGCGAGGGGCACGGCGCGGGGTGGGCGGCGAGGGGTGGGGCGTGGGGCGAGCGGCGCTGCGGGGCTCGGCGGGCGGCGTGGCACGCGGTGTGGGGCGAGCGGGCGTCGCGGCGCGGCTCGGCGGGCGAAGAGGGCGCGGCGTGTGTCACACCCGGGTTTCAGGGGTGCAAAGCCCGGGCGCGAACATAATCACCAGGTGTGCTGGGACCAAGTCTCACACATATGATGAATCATGGCACATGATCGAATATCACATATTTACTACATGACAGGAGTTCTATACAAAATAAATAAATAATTACATTATAAGGAGACAACGGTCCAGCAACCCAAAGTTGACTGGGAGACGACGACCTAGACCTCACACGAACTCGTCACAGCATCCTCCATGCGCCTCATCCTGTGGTACCTGTTCTTGACCTGTGGGGGGTTGTGAGACAGCAAGAGTGAGCTCACATACGTTCATCGCTCAACAAGTTGTGGGGATTAATGTGCATGAACTCGCCAAAGGTGAGAGCTCACGTGAAGTGTAAGGCTTACCAAAGAGGATGGTTAGAGCTGAGCATTGCTTTTAAAGTTGGTGAAAATTTTATTAGCAATTACTAAGTATAAGTAAATACCAACCCAATTAAATAGTAGAACATAAGTAACAATATCACCTGCGATGCAATGCATATGACAAATTGAATTTAGTTCCATAAATTAATCATGTGAGGGTCCGAGCTGCTCATGACCGTGAGCACGGCTAGTATACCAGTTTTTCACTCTGCAGAGGTTGCACATCTTTACCCACAAGTCATGTTACCCATCTGCCAAGGGATCGCGACTTCCCATACACCTCTACCGAGGAGGCGAGGCAGGGTAACACTACGAGGCCTTTACAAAGTTCCACTAGCTTCAGAAAACCCGCTACAGTTTATAGGAAGCTCCAATGCAGGGTTCTTGCCTGACCGCCATCGCAGCAAAATCAACCAAGGACCTCCCTACACTGACCACTCCCCTACTGCCCTTGCCCCTTTCGGGTAAGGTAGTCCTCCACTAGTTTTCCTAATTAATCAGCCAAGGGCGTCCATAAACCCTTGTGGTAGCACTGTTTTCCCGGGTGGTCGCTCCATGTTCCAATTAACATAATGATCTTATCATGAACAGTGATAATAAACAGATAATAAAAGTGTGATCATGAATAATGTATCTTCATACCCAAAACCACATAAAGCACTAGCAAGTACTACCCAAAAAGTTCAGTGGTAAACAAGGTATAAAATAATCAAACTAGGGTAACCTATTGGGTCCCATCAAAATTAACCTATGCAGATCATTATGATTAATCAGAACATGAGTAGGTAAAAAGAAGTGATCAAGGGCACAACTTGCCTGGGATTTGAGATTCCAGGTACCAACATGCTCTTCATATTCTCGTGACCTCACTGCTAGTCGTAGCAATACAAACAAATAGTGTATAGGCAAAATTAACATTACACCAAACATAAGAATAAACTGTGTAATAATAATCTACGCGTTGCTACGAGATCGGGAGAACAAGAATTACTAAATTCGGAGTTACGGTTAGCAAGTTATGAATTTCTGAAGGTTTTATATGTTTTGTACAAGATTAAATAGGATATAAATTTTGATGTGACCTTCATATCAAAACAGTAGTACTAGATGATAGACAATAATATTTCAAAATTATAGGAATTGGAACGGATTAATTTGGGCTTAATATGAATTTTCTATGAATTACCCAAGTTTTACAATTATTTTTATACTCAAAATCAATTTCTAAATCTATTTTTATGGTTTTATTTAATTCCTGGACTGCGCCTTAAGTTATATAGAAAGCAGGGGCCTCTGCGCAAGTATTCCCGTGACTCAGGCGAATCCCCATGTGGACGGCAGGTTATTTTCTCAGAACCCCGAGGGTTTAAACAAAAAAAACCTGCCGAAAGGGTGACTACTAACTGTGACCGTCCGATTGGAAATCAGGGGCCCGGATTAGATCACCACACTTGCGAACCGGTACGCACTACTGGCCATCGGATCAAGATCCTACGTCTACGATGAAAACAAAGTCATAAACTCCCATGGCCGTTGATCTGCCACCGACGGACACGATCAACCGATTGAATCGGTAAGCTCTGGTTTAATCCCGATCGTCCGTGTTGGATCCAACGGAACACGCGCCATCGCCCAACACGCCGTCACGCAGCGGTGCAGGGCCTTCCCCGCGGCGGCGCGTCGCCGGCGAGCCAACCCAATCGGTGAAACCACTGCCCCAAACTGGAATCGACTGGAGCTATACTGCTAGGGAAAGACGACGAATACGTAGAGGGGAACTGTACCGGTGATAATGGCGCGCAGACTTGGGGTCGCGGAGGTGTGCTGACGCGAGGTGCTATCCGGCTCCGACGAGCAATTCCCGGTGCGACGCATGCTAATCGAGCTCGGCGAGGCCACAAGCACCATCCCGGTGATGAGCTGGAGCTCCCAGACCCGACACCAGAACCCTGCAGATGGTGTACGCAAGAGTCCATAGTGGCGGCTTTCCCCTAATTTCTCTCTCCAACTCACAGCTCCGAAGGGGAAGAGAACAGGCAAGAAGGTTGCTGGTTCGCCCATCCAGTTCATGGGAGAGGTGGGGTGTTTGGAGAAAATAAATGGGCACGAGAAAAGGGCACAGGGCGCAATGGCCACCGGATTTGGCGCTGCGGAGATCCTCCCCTAGGTTGAGTCCGCAATGCCCGTGGCGAAACGGCAACCGCGCTAGTCCCCAATCTTCGGCTCATCCAGCGGCGAGCACAAGTAGGAAGGGGTTGACTGGTTTCCCCCGGGTCCGACGGCTTGAGGGACGGATCCGTCAACGCGGTGGGAGCGACGAACGTAGAAGCGAGCATCACGACATCGAGTTGTTACAGGGAGGAAGAAAGATCTGGTTCCTGGGGGCCATCTGCCAGCGCCAGCGGAGCAAATACCAAGCGCGTGCGGCTGAGACAGACACGTGGGGCCCGTAGGTCGGCGCTACTCTCACCAACTGGGCTGGTCTAGCGCTTGGGATAGATGGGCCAGGTAGGTTTTGGCCCATTCCGGGTCTAGCTTCTTTTCTTTTTATTATTTTTTTATGTTTTGTTTTTTTCATCTTCAAATCTAAAATTTGAATTCAAATTTCGCAAAAGAATTTGTACTTAATTTAAATATTCAGTTTGGACATATCAGTGGGATGAATTTATTTAGTTATGGATTTATTTTGTGCTCCATAGTATTTCTTCTTTCTCCTTTTTCTCATTTCCATTTTCTTATTTTCCAACTCTAATTTCCCATTTTATTTAGTGCTCTAATTTTGAATTCAATGATAGACCTGTCTTAATTATAAACTTTGTGTTTGATGCACAAACAAGAAAAGGTCCAGCATGATGCACATTTTATTAAGGATTTATCCACTTTATCTATGCCTACTAATAATTATCATGAATGAAAAGGTACCACACATGAAGATTTATTTCTTTCTCTTATTTTCCAAAGTTGGGTATTACAAATCCTACCCCCCTTAACAAGAATCTCGTCCTCGAGATTTGTAAGAAAAAGGATTATACCAAGATTGGCTTGTAATTGAGATTGTAGTTTCTAATTGATTCAAAAATTAAGAGTCTCTTTCTTTTTTTTTAAAAAAAAAATACTATTTAGCAAGTACTTAGAAATGCATGGGTATCTTCTAGTTTAGACACACAGTTAGGTGAGAAGAGAGATGGTCAGAGTGAGGTTAGCTGATGGTAAGAAGAACTTGGTAAGGGAAGACTCCATCCAAGGTGGTAAATCTTGAATCATCTCGTGATCTTATTTGACTCCTATTCTTCCATGTCGAGGTTGATCTCCTCCCTCTTGCTCTTTGGTGTCTCCATCCGGGTTTGGGACAAGAGGCTAGGATAGATCCGTTATGTAGGTCAATTTGTTGGGTATGGCCAAGTTGATCTAGGTCACCAATTTAGGCTTAAGTGAATTTTGGAGTATGGCCTTATCCTTTGTACCAGCATTAAGTAACTCACACTAGATTAGATCATATTAGATTAGATAGGATCTAGATTAGATTGAATATGACTAGATAGACTTGATAAGATTTCATTAAATAGATCATGGTTGTTACTTTAGGATGGGATAAGCAAAAGTGGTTAGGGCAAGATAAGATAAGATGAATCTATTGAGATAAGAGAGAATCTTTTAAGATTAGATGGATCTATGGGTGTAAGATAGAATCTTTCAAGATGAGATGGATATTGTTAGGCTAGATACTTTAATGAGGGGTAATCTAGTCTATCTAGTTATTTTATGATTTTTTTGCCTATATGTATACGTAGATGCAATTGCGGACATTACTCCACAACTCATCACACTCAATCAAAGATCCAAATCAGACAAGTACCATAAGAACAAGCATTCAAGTACATAGATACCTATAAAAAATAGTTTTGTTTTTGTTCCTAAGATTTGGTCTCCTATTCCTAAAGGTTACTTTACTACTGGATTTCAAAGTTTGAAATCCACTTTTGTCTTTAGAAAGAAGAGGTAAGAATAATTAGAGTAAAGTGGAAATAGATGAGAAAAGATTAAAAAAAGAATCAGAGTGGCAGAGGTAAGAAGATAAGGGTTATTCAGTTCTATCTAGGTTTCGTCCTACAGTCAACATTCCTCTGATACCACTTCTGTCACACCCGGGTTTCAGGGGTCCAAAGCCCGGGCGCGAACATAATCACCAGGTGTGCTGGGACCAAGTCTCACACATATGATGAATCATGGCACGGGATCGAATGTCACATATTTACTACATGACAGGAGTTCTATACAAAATAAATAAATAATTACATTATAAGGAGACAACGGTCCAGCAACCCAAAGTTGACTGGGAGACGACGACCTAGACCTCTCACGAACTCGTCACAGCATCCTCCATGCGCCTCATCCTGTGGTACCTGTTCTTGACCTATGGGGGGTGTGAGACAGCAAGAGTGAGCTCACATACGTTCATCGCTCAACAAGTTGTGGGGAATAATGTGCATGAACTCGCCAAAGGTGAGAGCTCACGTGAAGTGTAAGACTTACCAAAGAGGATGGTTAGAGCTGAGCATTGCTTTTAAAGTTGGTCAAAATTTTATTAGCAATTACTAAGTATAAGTAAATACCAACCCAATTAAATAGTAGAACATAAGTAACAATATCGCCTGCGATGCAATGCATATGACAAATTGAATTTAGTTCCATAAATTAATCATGTGAGGGTCCGAGCTGCTCATGACCGTGAGCACGGCTAGTATACCAATTTTACACTCTGCAGAGGTTGCGCATCTTTACCCACAAGTCATGTTACCCATCTGCCAAGGGATCGCGACTTCCCATACACCTCTACCGAGGAGGCGAGGCAGGGTAACACTACGAGGCCTTTACAAAGTTCCACTAGCTTCAGAAAACCCGCTACAGTTTATAGGAAGCTCCAATGCAGGGTTCTTGCCTGACCGCCATCGCAGCAAAATCAACCAAGGACCTCCCTACACTGACCACTCCCCTACTGCCCTTGCCCCTTTCGGGTAAGGTAGTCCTCCACTAGTTTTCCTAATTAATCAGCCAAGGGCGTCCATAAACCCTTGTGGTAGCACTGTTTTCCCGGGTGGTCGCTCCATGTTCCAATTAACATAATGATCTTATCATGAACAGTGATAATAAACAGATAATAAAAGTGTGATCATGAATAATGTATCTTCATACCCAAAACCACATAAAGCACTAGCAAGTACTACCCAAAAAGTTCAGTGGTAAACAAGGTATAAAGATAATCAAACTAGGGTAACCTATTGGGTCCCATCAAAATTAACCTATGCAGATCATTATGATTAATCAGAACATGAGTAGGTAAAAAGAAGTGATCAAGGGCACAACTTGCCTGGGACTTGAGATTCCAGGTACCAACTTGCTCTTCATATTCTCGTGACCTCACTGCTAGTCGTAGCAATACAAACAAATAGTGTATAGGCAAAATTAACATTACACCAAACATAAGAATAAACTGCGTAATAATAATCTACGCGTTGCTACGAGATCGGGAGAACAAGAATTACTAAATTCGGAGTTACGGTTAGCAAGTTATGAATTTCTGAAGGTTTTATATGTTTTGTACAAGATTAAATAGGATATAAATTTTGATGTGACCTTCATGTCAAAACAGTAGTACTAGATGATAGACAATAATATTTCAAAATTATAGGAATTGGAACGGATTAATTTGGGCTTAATATGAATTTTCTATGAATTACCCAAGTTTTACAATTATTTTTATACTCAAAATCAATTTCTAAATCTATTTTTATGGTTTTATTTAATTCCTGGACTATACCTTAAGTTATATAGAAAGCAGGGGCCTCTGCGCAAGTATTCCCGTGACTTAGGCGAATCCCCATGTGGACGGCGGGTTATTTTCTCAGAACCCCGAGGGTTTAAACAAAAAAAACCTGCCGAAAGGGTGACTACTAACTGTGACCGTCCGATTGGAAATCAGGGGCCCGGATTAGATCACCACACTTGCGAACCGGTACGCACTACTGGCCACCGGATCAAGATCCTACGTCTACGATGAAAACAAAGTCATAAACTCCCATGGCCGTTGATCTGCCACCGACGGACACGATCAACCGATTGAATCGGTAAGCTCTTGTTTAATCCCGATCGTCCGTGTTGGATCCAACGGAACACGCGCCATCGCCCAACACGCCGTCACGCAGTGGCGCAGGGCCTTCCCCGCGGCGGCGCGTCACCGGCGAGCCAAACCAATCGGTGAAACCACTGTCCCAAACTGGAATCGACTGGAGCTATACTGCTAGGGAAAGACGACGAATACGTAGAGGAGAACTGTACCGGTGATAATGGCGCGCAGGCGTGGGGTCGCGGAGGTGTGCTGACGCGAGGTGCTATCCGGCTCCGACGAGCAATTCCCGGTGCGACGCATGCTAATCGAGCTCGGCGAGGCCACGAGCACCATCCCGGTGACGAGCTGGAGCTCCTAGACCCGACACCAGAACCCTGCAGATGGTGTACGCACGAGTCCATAGTGGCGGCTTTCCCCTAATTTCTCTCTCCAACTCACAGCTCCGAAGGGGAAGAGAAGAGGCAAGAAGGTTGCTGGTTCGCCCAGCCAGTTCATGGGAGAGGTGCGGTGTTTGGAGAAAATAAATGGGCACGAGAAAAGGGCACAGGGCGCAACGGCCACCGGATTTGGCGCTGCGGAGATCCTCCCCCAGGTTGAGTCCGCAATGCCCGTGGCGAAACGGCAACCGCGCTAGTCCCCAATCTTCGGCTCATCCAGCGGCGAGCACAAGTAGGAAGGGGTTGACTGGTTTCCCCCGGGTCCGACGGCTTGAGGGACGGATCCGTCAACGTGGTGGGAGCGACAAACGTAGAAGCGAGCATCACGGCATCGAGTTGTTACAGGGAGGAAGAAAGATCTGGTTCCTTGGGGCCATCTGCCAGCGCCAGCGGAGCAAATACCAAGCGCGTGCGGCTGAGACAGACACGTGGGGCCCGTAGGTCAGCACTACTCTCACCAACTGGGCTGGTCTAGCGCCTGGGATAGATGGGCCAGGTAGGTTTTGGCCCATTCCGGGTCTAGCTTCTTTTCTTTTTATTATTTTTTTATGTTTTGTTTTTTTCATTTTCAAATCTAAAATTTGAATTCAAATTTCGCAAAAGAATTTGTAATTAATTTAAATATTCAGTTTGGACATATCAGTGGGATGAATTTATTTAGTTATGGATTTATTTTGTGCTCCATAGTATTTCTTCTTTCTCCTTTTTCTCATTTCCATTTTCTTATTTTCCAACTCTAATTTCCCATTTTATTTAGTGCTCTAATTTTGAATTCAATGATAGACCTGCCTTAATTATAAATTTTGTGTTTGATGCACAAACAAGAAAAAGTCCAGCATGATGCACATTTTATTAAGGATTTATCCACTTTATCTATGCCTACTAATTATTATCATGAATGAAAAGGTACCACACATGAAGATTTATTTCTTTCTCTTATTTTCCAAAGTTGGGTATTACAGCGTGGGGCGAGCGGCGCGGCGCGGCACGATGACTGGCGAGGGAAGCGTGGGCGGCGGTGCGGCGGCGTTGATTCAAATGATAGAGAAGGTGCGGGTGCGCGTCCGTTGTTTTAGGTCCATTATTTTCGTCGGTCGGGATGAGACCGATGAAAATACTGGTCGGTCAGAGGTTATTTTCGTCGGCCTCAGCCCCGACCCACGAAAATAGGCCACATTTTTGTCGGTCTCTTGACCGACAAAAATAACTTCTATATTGTCGTGGGCCGGCCGACGAAAATATTCCCTGGCCCACGAAAATACTCCAGATTTTCGTCGGTCGCAAAGCCGACGAAAATAACTGCATTATTTTCGTGGGCCAGCCGACGAAAATATTCCGGCCCACGAAAATTTATGTGTTTCCTGTAGTGAGTGCGCAGAAATCACCATGCCCAACTATGACTTCATCAAGAGCATCAACCTCGCCTTCAATATGATCAAAGATGCCTAGCAGGTTTTCAGCTGAAGGTTTAAACTTTTCAGAACTAGCTCCAGCTGAGTTGAAGACTTCCTTCAGTCGCTGCACGCAACGGTTGCCGAAGTTCAGACATTTATCTTGAAGTTCTCTCAATGACTTTTGCAAGTTCAAACTTTTTGCAACTTCAGCTTCAAGCTTCGCATCGAAATCCTTCTTCTCTTGTTCGAAGCTTTTTGATTTCGTGGAGAGTTTGCTGTTTAACTTAATAATCTTGGCTTGAGCTTCTGCCAACGAAATCTTTCTCCATTGTCTAAAGCATGAAATCTTTCTTCTCCAAAGCAGCTTCGTGCTCTTTAATCTTGCCCTCTAAGCCCTCAATTATAATTTCGTTTTTCTTGTCCTCGAGGTCTTGCTGCATCCTCAAGGTTTTGCTTAATAGTAGACTCTGAAAGAATAACCTTCGTCAGGAGTAACCTTCATCTCAAAAACAATAATAAAGTTCAGGTAAGAACATCACCTTGAAATTAGAATAAAACAAACTGCCGGCGATATGTTGCCGCCGGTATCTGCTGAGGTCGGCCTCAAGCTTTGGAAAGCCAACACTCTTTGATAGAGTGCTGACAACCTTCGCCCCAATCCGGTCCCAGAGGCATCCTAAACTCTCTTCGGCAACACCACCGAAGAGTAATGCTCCTGGTTTATAGCCGCATGATATTGCGTAATCCCTCAATTCTTCCTTCTCAGCCTTAGACAACTTTTTGCCAAGTATGTCTTGAAAATTAAAATCCTCTTCCTCTGAAGTATCTTCGGCAACCTCCTTCTCTTTCCTGGGCACTGGGGCCAGGGTCTTTTCGGCAGCTGTAGCAGCTTCTTCCGCGGCCATGTTCAAGATCATCTTATCAATTTCAGAAAAAGTGCCTTCTAGATTTGTATCTTCGACCGTCTCAGCTTCGGTAGTAACAGCTTCAGCGGGGGCAACCTCGGTTGCTGCGGTATCTTCGGTAGCTGGTGTTTTTGACGCCGAGGCTGTCGGTGGCATTTCTTCAATAGCATCAAAAATAGTAATGATCCTTCGCCTTTTTTCAGCAGGCTTCTTGATTGCTGTAGGATCCTCCTTCTGTAAAAGCTTCATCAGTTGTTGCCCTATTGGACTTAGCTTGAGGGGTAAAGATTCGGTCATTACCTTTAACATTTCCTCCACATCAGCGGTAGGAGGTGTTGAAGGAACTTCTTCCTCTATACCAGCTGTCTTCGGCTTCGCAGCCGAAGCTTTTCTCTTCTTTGGAACAGCCATTTTCGGCTCAGGGCTAGATTTCTTCTTTTTCAAAGCTTTTTCATCGTCTTCTATCATTCTAGCAGCCTGCCTCTTCATTACACTGACAACTCTTTTTCGCTTTGGCCCATCGGCACCCTTGCTTAACCGTTCATAGTCAGGATATTCAAATTTCAGGGCATCCATTACTCGGCTCAGCCTTTGTTTCGGTTGGGTGCCGAAGGCCACGATCATCAATTGATCTTCTTTCTTAGTATAGTTGCCCAAGATTTCATTGCACATAGCTTCAATCGTATCCAACCATTCTTGGCAGGGTTCTTTGAAATGTTTCTTGAACTAGAAATGATAGGGAAGTCGAACAAGTTCATTCTTTTTCTTTTCTCCTTTGAGCTTCGGTATATTCCATTCCTTTAATGTCGGAAACACTCTATTGGCTAGGTATTCCTATACCAAATCTCTAGTACCGATATGCTCAGACACAACTCGAAATTTGCCCACAGCTTCTCGGCATGGTGACCCGTGTAGCATGTCGCACAAAGGCCTAGTTAATCCGAAGGTTAGGTCCAGAGGACTCTGAACTAACTTCTCCTTCTTCTCATCAACCTTAACATAAAACCACTCATTCTTCCAACCGGTTGGCCATTTGGTGCGGTAGCTGACCACCAGATTCTTCATGTCTTTGCGGTAAGCAAAGTTATAGCAGCCGAAATTCTCGTGCAGTCCATCTTCTCTAGCCTTCGTCTGATAGTGAAGTTCATGCACCCGGCAGAAGGCTTCGGCAAGCGGCTCCACTCATTGGCTTCGAAGAGCCCAGATAAAGACGTTGAGCCTAACGATGGCGTTAGGAGTCAGTTGATGAAGATAAATTTCGAAATCTTTCAAAACATCCCCAATCATTTCATGCAGAGGAAACCTCAATCATGCTTTGAAAAAACTTCCGTAAACTACCACCTGATCATTTTATGGCTTCGGAATAGTTTCTTCCCCGCCAAAATGAATCAGCTTCTTCTCGGCTTCCCCAAAGTAGCCTAGCTTTATCATCATGGGCATATCAACTTCGGAGACAGTCGACTTCCCAAAATCCAAGTGGCTGGGTTTGGATGGCATAATGGTGTTATAATCTATCTCTTCTTCACCAGCATCACCCTCTTCAATATCTCCTTGTTCAGCTTTGGCAGCAGGTGCACCTTCGTCAGAGGCGCCCACTGTCACAACCAGTCCCGACTGCCTCATTACTTCGGAGATTGGGGCAGTCTCAGTAGCTTCGGCCTCCTCTCCGTCGCGTGTAATCCTAGCTGTCGAGCGCACTCTGGTCATTTGATACTGAACTTCTCATGGTTTTGACAAAGTTGATGACTTTTTGTAGCTTTGCCGAAGCTCCCTCTTTTGACGAAGCTAAAGCAAAACGATGCTTTGATTGAGAATACGGTGAGTAAGCTTCGGCTGTGGTCAAATTTTTTGGCAGCACAACAGTGCAATAGTAGTAAATGTTGTGGTAACTTCACACCTACCCGTCTTTTTATATAGTGCTGCAGGTGGGAAGGTAAATCGTCAAGCCGCTCGCACCCGCTGAACAGTCGCCCGCACCCACTGAACAGTGGACCATAGTGCGCGAGAAGGCGAATCACCAGATCGCGCGTACCCGTCGTATGGTGGGACCACCTTACACTCGGAATATTTAAATCGTTTCTCGACAACGAGCTCAGGGAAGGTGTTTTTCGGACCTTCGACATTCCGAAGCCTAAGAGAATTTTTCATGGGTCGAGCTTTTTACGAAAAATGATCTAGCACCGTGAAAGGGCTACTGTTGGGGGTCTGCTTCGTCGCCGAAGGTCCCATAAGAATAAACACCTTCGGAAGATCAACACAGAAGCAAAGCTGAAGCTACCATCCAGGGAGCTTCGACATAACGACATGCCTTAAGACGAAGGGTGGCACCGACTTAAAGATGAAAAGACCGATTGGCCCATGATAATCTATGTCATGAATGTAACGGGTTGTAAAGGACACGAATGTAAATCCACACAGGCTGCGCCCTATGCCTATAAATAGATGAACAGTACCCCCGTACTGTTCACGCTGACCTGTACTCGCTCGTGCATTACGCTTGTACTATTTCCTTCTGTCAAGCCGAAGGTACAAATGTAGTTCTATATTATTACTGTTTATTCATGATATAATAAAGTTGAATTGATAATGTCACATAATTATTCATGTTGCTTTCTATGTCTTACATGTTTCTTCTTTCATTAATGTATACTGCAATCATGAAGGTATGTCCTTCATGACCTTCGTCTGAAGATCATTATGCCCTAAGGGAGATAATGTTTCGAAGGACGAAGGACCTTAACCCTTAACATTTTGTGTTGCCTTGTTCTTAATTCGTAGCAATTGAGAACAAGTCCCCAACATCAGCCGTGCTCACGGTCATGAGCGGCTCGGACCCTCACATGAGTAAATTATGGAATTAAACTTAATTGGTCATCTACATCGCATTGTGGTTTATTTATTAATTATGATCTCTCATTTATTTGTGTTGGTATTTACTTATACTTAGGAACTGCTAATAAAATCTGACCAACTTATTAAAAGCAATGCTTTGCCTTAACCATTATTTGTTGATCAGCTTGACACTATACATGAGCCCCCACTATAAGTGAGCTCATGCACATTATTCCCGACACTTGTTGAGCGATGAACTCTTGTGAGCTCACTCTTGTGATAAAACTCTTCCCCCATAGGTGAAGAGAAGGTGGTCGTGGGGGAAGATTACTACGAGGAGTTTGACGAGGTCTAGGAGTCGTCTCAAGTCGACTTAATGGCGTCAAGGAAATAATATTAGTTCGCTTTATTAATTATAATTTATTTTGTATGACATTCTTGTTATGTAATAATGTTTGTGACATTTATCTCTATACACTTGGTCATTGTATGTGTTGTTTTTCTTTGGCGCACATAGGAGACGCACCCGGTTTTACCCCCTAAATCTAGGTGTGACAGAAATGGTATTAGAGGAATGTTGACTGTAGGACGAAACCTAGATAGAACTGGATAAAACCCTTACCTACTTACCTTTACTATGATTCTTTCTATACTTTTCTTGGTCATGTCTCACCTTTGGTTGTTCTACTCTAACTACTCTTATCTTTTCTTCTCTAGAAAGATAGAAAGGATTTCACACCTTGGAATCCTATAACTATGACTCCCTAAAGAGATAGGAGACCTAAGACAAAAATAAATTAATTATTTTCTTTTGTCGATATTTAAGTGTTTGAATTTTTGTTCTGATGATAAATGCTTGATTTGCTTCTTTGATTGAGTGAAATAGTATAGTCGGTCTTTCTAGCATGTACCACCATAGGGTAATGTACTAGTATTAAGTAGTTGGCACTCTAATCTACTGAGTTATGATGACCCAAAAGATCATGACCTAAAATATGGGTGTCTTGTACTTGTTCGTCTTATCTAGAAATCTATCTTACCATGTGTTTATAACCTAGATGGTTAATACCAGGAAGGGAGGTGGTATCGATCTACCTGCTCGTATTTGTCAAAGGAGGGTAGTTATCCAACCACAACCGGAGATGAATCCTCCTCCGAATCCTCCACCGGCTAGGACAGATGTTGTGGTTACTACTCAGATGCAACTACTACAGTAGATGGCAACACCACGGCGGAGATGCAAGCGCAGATCCGTCAAGATCGACAGCAACCACCACCTCCACCACCACTAGCTCCACCCAGGGATAAGCACCGGGAGTTCATGAGCCATAAGCCACATACCTTCTTCAGCTCTCTAGATCCACTAGAGGCAGATGATTGGCTGAAGACGGTGGAGAAAATGCTCAACATCGCCCAATGCATCGACCGGGAGAAGGTCCTCTATGCATCAGGTCGCCTCACTGGCCCCACTGCTGACTGGTGGGACTCATACTGTGTTGCTCATGCCGCTGCGGACACCATCACATGGGCACCATTTTCTGCTAAATTTAGGAATTATCATATTCTCGGTGGGCTGATGAAGATCAAGAAGAAGGAATTCCTCTCCCTCAAGCAGGGTAATATGACATTGAGTGAATACAGGGATAAATTCATTCAGCTGTCATGGTATGCTCTAGAGGCAGTTGATGATGATGATAGAAAACAAGAGCAGTTCCTAGAGGGACTCATTGGGCCACTCCAGTACCAGCTGATGTCTCATACCATTTCATCTTTCCAGAAGCTTCTAGACAAGGCCATAACTCTTGAACACAAACGTGTTTAGCTTGGCGAGATGAAGAGAAAGGCCATCACCTAGGGCCATGGGGGCAGCAACATCCGTCCTCGCTTTGCTCCACCCTAGAGTACACGAGCTTGTTCTGGAGGAGGGCAGCAGTCCTACCAGTGTCCTGCTCAGCAGACACCTCAGGCCACCCCTCAGACTCCGTGTCCTCGTCAGGCTACCCCCACTGGCACCCCGGCGAGACCGGCTCGCCATAACACTGCTACGGGCACCACCTGCTTCAAGTGTGGTGAGGTTGTGCATTATGCCAATGCTTGTCCTGATAGGAACCACAACTTTGCTAGAGACCATATTATAAGCCATGTAGTCAATTATCCTTGCCTGATCTTATCTTGGCTACTGCACTAAAGCTGTTCTCTCCCCTTAAGCTATCTTTTTGTGTGGTTGCCAAATGATTTTGGCCAAGGGTGCAGGAGATATGGTGTATGGAAATATGCACCGTCTACCTACTTGAACCCGAGGCAAAAACTAGGGTTTTGTCATGTCAAAGTGTTTGGTCCCGAGGCCATCTTCTTACATGTGATAGATTAAGTAATTTAGCACAAGTTTGGTAATTGGAGGAAGTCGGTTTGAGATTTAGATCTTAATGAACACTTGAGGTTTTGGTTAGAGGGATGATTTTGAGTTAGAAGAATTTCGGTTTTTCTTTTGCTTCTCTCTCTTATGTGCCTTGTTTGGGAAATTTGCAATTACTTTTTTGGGGTATCACTTGTACTAACTTTTATTAGTCATTTTGTGAGCTTTAACTTTTATCAATGGTCCAATTCATGATTAAGGAATTTGATAGGTTTTCTTGAGCACTTTTGCTTGGTGCTTCATATGGGTCTTAAGAGGTGTACTTAGGGTTTGGTGATTTCTTCCTTTTTGGTGAGTATGATATGGTTAAGGTAGACCTCCTATGATGGTTAACACTTAGTTAGGGCTGACTTTTCCCCATAGAAAACCACATGTCATAATAGGTTTTGTGATTGTGTTGAGTAAAACCCTAGAGCTAACACCTAAGATGTTAGAGCATACCCCCTTAAAAGAAATCTTGTCCTCAAGATTGGAATAGAGTACGTAGGGGTATGGGTTGTGTACAAACACTTTTAGGTAGAAACTCGGGGTAGTTCTTATTCAAATAATCCTCGGTCTCCCATGTAGCTTCTTCTTGTGATTACTCCATTGGACATTATACATCCTGATTGACTTCTTGCAAGTGGTTCTTTCTTTGTGGTCCATAATTTTTGAACGGGTGCTCTTGTTATTATAGGTCCAATTTTATCTCTATTTTAGGTCAGACAGAACTTCTATTGGTACTCGGACACACTTTTCCAGCTGAGACACATGGAAGACATTATGTATTGCAGACATTTTAGGTGGAAGCTTCAGCCTATAGGCTACTGGTCCATATGCTTCTATGATCTCATAAGGTCCAATATCGAGAGGGGCTAATTTGCCTTTAATCCCAAATCTTTGCACACCTTTGGTGGGTGAGACTTTAAGATACATGAAAGGGAATTCGGCTTACACCTATTTCCTAATTGATTTTGGTGGTTGAATTGCCCAACACAAACAATTGGACTAACTGGTTTGCTCTAGTCTATAAGTTATACAGGTGCCAAAGGTTCACAAAAAGACAATAAAAAGACCAAGAAAAGGGTTCAACGAAAAGAGCAAGGGATAACCGAAGTGTGCCCTGGTCTGGCGCACCGGACTGTCCGGTGTGCCACCGGACAGTGTCCGGTGCACCAGGGGACTCCAAGCTGAACACTTCACCTTCGGGAATTCTCAGAGGCGCTTCGCTATAATTCACCGGACTGTCCGGTGCACCACCGGACAGTGTCCGATGCCCCAGGGGAGAGCGACTCTGAACTCGCCAGCTTCGGATATCCGCTCCGCTAAAATTCACCGGACTTGTCCGGTGCACACCGGATTGTCCGGTGAGCCAGCGGAGCAACGGCTACTTCGCGCGCAACGGTCGACTGCAACACATTAAATGCGCGCCTGCGCGCGCAGAGGAGCAGTGCACGCACGGGTGGCACACCGGACAGTCTACAGGACTTGTCCAGTGCGCCACCGGACAGTCAGGCGGGCCCACAAGACAGAGCTCCAACGGTCGGAACCCAATGGCCTGGTGACGTGGCTGGCGCACCGGACAGTGTCCGGTGGCGCACCGGACTGTCCGGTGCGCCCGTCGACTGCAGCCTTCACCAAACGGCTAGTTTGGTGGTTGGGGTTATAAATACCCCCAACCACCCCACATTCAAGTCATCCAAGTTTTCCAACTTCCAACTACTTATAAGAGCTCTAACATTCAATTCTAGACACACCCAAGTGATCAAATCCTCTCCCAATTCCACACAAAGCATTAGTGATTAGTGAGAGAGATTTGTTGTGTTCTTTTGAGCTCTTGCACTTGGATTGCTTCCTTCTTTCACTCTTTCTTGCGATCAACTCAATTGTAACCAAGGCAAGAGACACCAATTGTGTGGTGGTTCTTGCGGGGAAGTTTTGTTCCCATTTTATTGAGAAGAAGAAGCTCACTCAGTCCGAGGGACCGTTTGAGAGAGGGAAAGGGTTGAAAGAGACCCGGTCTTTATGACCACCTCAACGGGGAGTAGGTTTGCGAGAACCAAACCTCGGTAAAACAAATCCGTGTGTCACACTCCTTATTCGCTTGCGATTTGTTTTGCACCCTCTCTCTCGGACTCGATTATATTACTAACGCTAACCCGGCTTGTAGTTGTGATTAAGTTTGAAAATTTCAGATTCGCCCTATTCACCCCCCCTCTAGGCAACTTTCAATTGGTATCAGAGCCCGGTGCTTCATTAGAGCCTAACCGCTCGAAGTGATGTCGGGAGATCACGCCAAGAAGGAGATGGAGACCGGCGACAAGCCCACTACAAGCCACGGGAAAGCTTCATCCGAAGAGTCCCGCAACAAGGGGAAGGGGAAGGAGAAGAAATCCTCTTCCCACAAGTCGCATCGGAGTGGCGATAAGAAAAAGAAGATGAGGAAGGTGGTCTACTACGAGACCGATACTTCATCACCTTCCACCTCCGGCTTCGACGCGCCATCCATTACTTCTAAGCACCATGAGCGCAAGAAATTTAGTAAGATCCCCCTATGCTACCCTCGCATTCCTAAACATACGCCTTTACTTTCTGTCCCATTAGGCAAACCACCAACGTTTGATGGTGAAGATTATGCTAGGTGGAGTGATTTGATGCGATTTCATCTAACCTCACTCCACAAAAGTATATGGGATGTTGTTGAGTTTGGTGTACAGGTACCATCCGTAGGGGATGAAGATTATGATGAGGACGAAGTGGCCCAAATCCAACACTTCAACTCCCAAGCCTCAACTATACTCCTCGCCTCTCTAAGTCGAGAGGAGTGTAATAAGGTGCAAGGGTTGAAAGGTGCTAAGGAGATTTGGGACACACTAAAGACCGCACACGAAGGAGACGAGGTGACCGAAATCACCAAGCGGGAAACGATCGAGGGGGAGCTCGGTCGCTTCCGACTTCGCCAAGGAGAGGAGCCACAAGACATGTACAACCGGCTCAAAACCTTAGTGAACCATGTGCGCAACCTCGGGAGTAAGAAATGGGATGACCACGAAATGGTTAAGGTTATTCTTAGATCACTTGTTTTTCTTAACCCTACTCAAGTTCAATTAATTCGTGGCAATCCTAGATATACACTAATGACCCCCGACGAAGTAATCGGGAATTTTGTGAGCTTTGAATTGATGATCAAAGGCTCAAAGAAGATCAACGAGCTTGACAGCCCCTCCACGTCCGAAGTACAACCGGTCGCATTCAAAGCGACGGAGGAGAAGAAGGAGTCTACATCAAGTAGACAACCAATCGACGCCTCAAAGCTCGACAATGAGGAGATGGCACTCATCATCAAGAGCTTCCGCCAAATCCTCAAGCAAAGGAGGGGGAAGGATTACAAGCCCCGCTCCAAGAAAGTGTGCTATAAATGTGGTAAGCCCGGTCATTTTATTGCAAAATGTCCTATTTCTAGTGACAGTGACAGGGGCGACGACAAGAAGGGGAGAAGAAAGGAGAAGAAGAAGTACTACAAGAAGAAGGGTGGCGATGCCCATGTTTGCCGGGAGTGGGACTTCGACGAGAGCTCCACCGACTCCTCCTCCGACGAAGATGCCGCAAACATCGCCGTCACCAAGGGTCTTCTCTTCCCCAACGTCGGCCACAAGTGCCTCATGGCAAAGGACGGCAAAAAGAAGAAGGTAAATTCAAGATCCTCCACTAAATATGAAACCTCTAGTGATGAGGATGATGCTAGCAATGAGGAGGATAACTTGCGCATTCTTTTTGCCAACCTAAACATGCAACAAAAAGAAAAATTAAATGAATTGATTAGTGCTATTCATGAGAAGGATGATCTCTTGGATACCCAAGAGGACTTCCTTATCAAAGAGAACAAAAAGCATGTTAAGGTTAAAAATGCTTACGCTCTAGAAGTAGAAAAATGTGAAAAACTATCTAGTGAGCTAAGCACTTGCCATGAGACTATAGACAACCTTAGAAATGAGAATGCTAATTTGTTAGCTAAGGTTGATTCAAATGTTTGTGATGTTTCAATTCCCAATCTTAGAAATGATAATGATGATTTGCTTGCTAAGATTGAAGAATTAAACATTTCTCTTCCTAGCCTTAGGATTGAGAATGAAAAATTGCTTGCTAAGGCTAAAGAACTTGATGTTTGCAATATTACAATTTCCGATCTTAGAGATAAAAATGATATATTGCGTGCTAAGATTGTTGAACTTAATTCTTGCAAACCCTCTACATCTACCACTGAGCATGTCACTATTTGTACTAGATGTAGAGATGTTGATGTTAATGCTATACATGATCACCTTTCCATGATTAAACAACAAAATGATCATATAGCTAAATTAGATGCTAAAATTGCCGAGCATGAACTAGAAAATGAAAAATTTAAGTTTGCTCGTAGTATGCTTTATAATGGGAGACGCCCTGGCATTAAGGATGGAATTGGGCTTCCAACAGGGAGGCAATGTCAAACTTAATGCCTCCTATGTTTTAACTAACAAATCGGGCAAGGTAGTTGCCAAATATGTTGGGGGCAAACTCAAGGGGTCAAAGACTTGTGTTTGGGTACCCAAAGTTCTTGTGTCTAATGCCAAAGGACCCAAAACCATTTGGGTACCTAAAGTCAAGAACTAAACTTGTCTTGTAGGTTTATGCATCCCGGGGCTCAAGTTGGATTATCGATAGTGGGTACACAAACCACATGTCACGGGAGAAAAAGATGTTCTCCTCCTACGAGAAAAACCAAGATCCCCAACGAGCTATCACATTCGGGGATGGAAACCAAGGTTTGGTCAAAGGTTTGGGTAAAATTGCTATTTCACCTGACCATTCCATTTCCAATGTTTTTCTTGTAGATTCTTTAGATTACAATTTGCTTTCTGTATTTCAATTATGTCAAATGGGCTACAACTGTCTTTTTACTAATATAGGTGTCACTGTCTTTAGAAGAAGTGATGATTCAATAGCATTTAAGGGAGTGTTAGAGGGTCAGCTATAATTGGTAGATTTTGATAGAGCTGAACTCGACACCTGCTTAATTGCTAAGACTAACATGGGTTGGCTCTGGCACCGCCGACTAGCCCATGTTGGGATGAAGAATCTTCATAAGCTTCTAAAGGGAGAGCACATTTTAGGATTAACAAATGTTCATTTTGAGAAAGACAGGATTTGTAGCGCATGCCAAGCAGGGAAGCAAGTTGTTGCTCATCATCCACATAAGAACATCATGACGACTGACAGACCACTCGAGCTCCTACACATGGATCTATTCGGCCCGATAGCTTACATAAGCATCGGCGGGAGTAAGTACTGTCTAGTTATTGTGGATGACTATTCTCGCTTCACTTGGGTGTTCTTTTTGCAGGAAAAATCTCATACCCAAGAGACCCTAAAGGGATTCTTGAGACGGGCTCAAAACGAGTTCAGCTTAAGAATCAAGAAAATTAGAAGCGACAACGGAACGGAGTTCAAGAACTCATAAATTGAAGGCTTCCTTGAGGAGGAGGGCATCAAGCATGAGTTTTCTTCTCCCTACACCCACAACAAAATGGTGTAGTGGAGAGGAAGAATAGAACTCTATTGGACATGGCAAGAACCATGCTTGATGAGTACAAGACTTCGGATCGGTTTTGGGCCAAGGCGGTCAACACCGCCTGCTACGCCATCAACCGGTTGTATCTACACCAAATCCTCAAGAAGACATCATACGAACTCCTAACCGGTAAAAAGCCCAATATTTCATATTTTAGAGTCTTTGGTAGCAAATGCTTTATTCTTGTTAAAAGAGGTAGAAAATCTAAATTTGCTCCTAAGACTGTAGAAGGCTTCTTACTAGGATATGATTCAAACACAAGGGCATATAGAGTCTTTAACAAGTCCTCAGGACTAGTTGAAGTTTCTTGTGACGTTGTGTTTGATGAGACTAACGGCTCTCAAGTAGAGCAAGTTGATCTTGATGAGATAGGTGATGAAGAGGCTCCGTGCATCGCACTAAGGAACATGTCCATTGGGGATGTGTGTCCTAAGGAATCCGAAGAGCCTCCAAATGTACAAGATCAACCATCCTCCTCCACGCAAGCATCTCCACCAACTCAAAATGAGGATGAGGCTCAAGTTGATGAAGGAGAAGATCAACAAGATGAGCCACCTCAAGATGACGACAATGATCAAGGGGGAGATGCAATTGTTCAAGACAAGGAGGATGAAGAACCAAGACCGCCTCACCCAAGAGTCCATCAAACAATCCAACGAGATCACCCCGTCGACACCATCCTCGGCGACATTCATAAGGGGGTAACCACTAGATCTCGTGTTGCACATTTTTGTGAGCATTACTCTTTTGTTTCCTCTATTGAGCCACACAAGGTAGAGGAAGCACTACAAGATTCGGATTGGGTGGTGGCGATGCAAGAGGAGCTCAACAATTTTACAAGGAATGAGGTATGGCATTTGGTTCCACGTCCTAATCAAAATGTTGTAGGAACCAAGTGGGTCTTCCGCAACAAACAATACGAGCATGGTGTGGTGACAAGGAACAAAGCCCGACTTGTGGCCAAGGGATACTCCCAAGTCGAAGGTTTGGATTTTGGTGAAACCTATGCACCTATAGCTAGGCTTGAGTCAATTCGTATATTATTAGCCTATGCTACTTACCATGGCTTCAAGCTTTACCAAATGGACGTAAAAAGTGCCTTCCTCAATGGACCAATCAAGGAAGAGGTCTATGTTGAGCAACCTCCCGGCTTTGAAGACAGTGAGTATCCTAACCATGTCTATAGGCTCTCTAAGGCGCTCTATGGGCTCAAGCAAGCTCCAAGAGCATGGTATGAATGCCTTAGAGATTTCCTTATCACTAATGGATTCAAAGTCGGAAAGGTCGATCCTACACTTTTTACCAAAACACTTGAAAATGATTTGTTTGTATGCTAAATTTATGTTGATGATATTATATTTGGGTCTACTAACGAATCTACATGTGAAGAATTTAGTAGGATCATGACAAAGAAATTCGAGATGTCGATGATGTGGGAGTTGAAGTACTTCTTAGGATTTCAAGTGAAGCAACTCCAAGAGGGCACCTTCATTAGCCAAACGAAGTATAGTCAAGACATTCTAAACAAATTTGGAATGAAGGATGCCAAGCCCATCAAGACACCCATGGGAACCAATGTGCATCTCGACCTCGACACGGAAGGTAAATCCGTAGATCAAAAGGTATACCGGTCGATGATAGGTTCACTACTCTATTTATGTGCATCTCGACCGGACATTATGCTTTCCGTATGCATGTGTGCAAGATTCCAAGCCGACCCTAAGGAAGCTCACCTTACGGCCGTAAAACGAATCTTGAGATATTTGGCTTATACTCCTAAGTTTGGGCTTTGGTACCCTCGGGGATCCACATTTGATTTAATTGGTTATTCGGATGCCGATTGGGCGGGGTGCAAAATTAATAGAAAGAGCACATCGGGGACTTGCCAGTTCTTAGGAAGGTCCTTGGTGTCTTGGGCTTCAAAGTAGCAAAATTCCGTAGCTCTTTCTACCGCCGAAGCCGAGTATATTGCCGCATGTCATTGTTGCGTGCAAATACTTTGGATGAGGCAAACCCTTAGGGACTATGGTTACAAATTAACCAAAGTTCCTCTTCTATGTGATAATGAGAGTGCAATCCGCATGGCGGATAATCCCGTTGAGCATAGCCGCACTAAACACATAGCCATTCGGTATCATTTTCTAAGGGATCACCAACAAAAGGGAGATATCGAGATTGCATACATTAATACTAAAGATCAATTAGCCGATATCTTTACCAAGCCACTAGATGAACAAACCTTTAACAAACTTAGGCATGAGCTAAATATTCTTGATTCTAGGAATTTCTTTTGATGTCTTGCACACTTAGCTCATAAGTATACCTTTGATCATATCTCTTTTATATGCTATGACTAATGTGTTCTCAAATGAATTTCAAACCAAGTCATAGGTGTATTGAAAGGGAATTGGAGTCTTCGGCGAAGACAAAGGCTTCCACTCCACTCCATAACTCATCCTTCGCCGTCGCTCCGAGCATCTCTCCGTCTTTGGTATAATCTTCACTCATGTTTTTATTTGCCAAAGGGGAGAAAGTCTTTTCAAAAGGGCTTATATTTCACTCCAAGTATCCGTTTTTGGCGATTCATGCCAAAGGGGGAGAAAGTATTAGCCCAAAGCAAAAGGACCACACCACCACCTAATTTCAAAAGTGATTTTCAAATTGGTATCTCATTGTGTTCAAAAGGGGGAGAAAGCAGTATTTTCAAAATTGATATCTTAAAACCCTCTTGAACACTAAGAGGAGGAATTTATTGAGGGGGGTTTTGTTTAAGTCAAAGGAAAAGGATTTGAAACACGGGGAGAAAATTTCAAATCTTGAAAATGCTTCTCGAAATCTTATTCATTTATCTTTGACTAATTGCAAAAGGATTTTGAAAAAGATTTACAAAAGAGTTTGCAAAAACAAAACATGTGGTGCAAGCGTGGTCCAAAATGCTAAAAATAAAGAAACAATCCATGCGTATCTTATAAGTATTTATATTGGCTCAATTCTAAGTAACCTTTGCACTTACAATTATGCAAACTAGTTCAATTATGCACTTCTATATTTGCTTTGGTTTGTGTTGGCATCAATCACCAAAAAGGGGGAGATTGAAAGGGAATTCGGCTTACACCTATTTCCTAATTGATTTTGGTGGTTGAATTGCCCAACAGAAACAATTGGACTAACTGGTTTGCTCTAGTCTATAAGTTATACAGGTTCCAAAGGTTCACAAAAAGCCAATAAAAAGACCAAGAAAAGGGTTCAACGAAAAGAGCAAGGGATAACCGAAGTGTGCCCTGGTCTGGTGCACCGGACAGTGTCCGGTGCACCAGGGGACTCCAAGCTGAACACTTCACCTTCGGGAATTCTCAGAGGCGCTTCGCTATAATTCACCGGACTGTCCGGTGCCCTAGGGGAGAGCGACTCTGAACTCGCCAGCTTCGGATATCCGCTCCACTAAAATTCACCGGACATGTTCGGTGCACACCGGACTATCCAGTGAGCCAGCGGAGCAACGACCACTTCGCGCGCAACGGTCGACTGCAACACATTAAATGCGCGCCTGCGCGCGTAGAGGAGCAGTGCACGCGCGGGTGGCACACCGGACAGTCTACAGGACTTGTCCGGTGTGCCACCGGACAGCCAGGCGGGCCCACAAGACAGAGCTCCAACGGTCGGAACCCAATGGCCTGGTGACGTGGTTGGCGCAACGGACAGTGTCCGGTGGCGCACCGGACTGTCCGGTGCGCCCGTCGACTGCAGCCTTCACCAAACGGCTAGTTTGGTGGTTGGGGTTATAAATACCCCCAACCACCCCACATTCAAGTCATCCAAGTTTTCCACCTTCCAACTACTTACAAGAGCTCTAGCATTCAATTCTAGACACACCCAAGTGATCAAATCCTCTCCCAATTCCACACAAAACATTAGTGATTAGTGAGAGAGATTTGTTGTGTTCTTTTGAGCTCTTGCACTTGGATTGCTTCCTTCTTTCACTCTTTCTTGCGATCAACTCAATTGTAACCAAGGCAAGAGACACCAATTGTGTGGTGGTCCTTGCGGGGAAGTTTTGTTCCCGTTTGATTGAGAAGAAGAAGCTCACTCGGTCTGAGGGACCGTTTGAGAGAGGGAAAGGGTTGAAAGAGACCCGGTCTTTGTGACCACCTCAACGGGGAGTAGGTTTGCGAGAACCGAACCTCGGTAAAACAAATCCGCGTGTCACACTCCTTATTCGCTTGCGATTTGTTTTGCACCCTCTCTCTCGGACTCGATTATATTACTAACGCTAACCCGGCTTGTAGTTGTGATTAAGTTTGAAAATTTCAGATTCGCCCTATTCACCCCCCTCTAGGCGACTTTCAATACACATGATCTCCTACTTAGAACTGTAAAGGCTTTCTTGTCTTATCATTGTAGCTCTTTTGCCTAGCTTGAGTAGCTTCCAAATTCTTTTAGATTATACTGACCTTTTCTTCGGCTTCAGTAACTAGCTCTGGTCCATAGATTTCCTTTTCTCCTGCTTGTGACCAATTAAGGGTGTTCGACACCTTCTTCCATACAAGGCTTTGAAGGGTGCTATTTTCAAACTATCCTGGTAGCTATTGTTATAAGAAAACTCTGCCAGAGAAAGACACTTATCCCAATTTTTTCCATAGTGTTTCACACAAGCTCTTAACATGTCCTCTAGGATTTGATTTACTCTTTCGGTTTGACCATCTGTTTGAGGATGATATGCTGAGCTTCTGATTAGCTTGGTGCCTAGTGAGCTTTATAGTTGCTCCCAAAAACGTGCTACAAATTGAGGTCCTTGATCTGAAATAATCATCTGAGGTATTCCATGTAAACACACTATTTGGTCCATATATAGTTCTACATATTGTTGGTAGGGTATGTCGTGTGCATAGGGAGAAAATGAGTTGTCTTGGTCAACCTATCCACAATGACACATATGGAATCGTGCCTTTGGGGGGGGGGGGTATTGGGCAACCCTACGATGAACTCCATGCTTACATCCTCCCATTTCCATGATGGTATGGAAAGTGGCTGCAAGGTGCCTAAATCCTTGCTTTCGTGACTTGACTTATGGATATTAAGTCCAAGTTTGCGTTCTTGAACAATTGTTACAACAAGCTCTTGAATTTAATCAGTGAAGTGTTTCCACCAAATCACAAGATGCTGAAACACGTGTATCAGTGCAGGAAACTCCTCTCTGGTCTGGGTATGGACTATCACAAAAACGATGTCTGTCTAGATAATCACATGCTTTTCTAGAAGGATCATGAGAATGATAGTAAGTGTCTAAAGTGTGGCAAGTCCAGATATGTAGAGGTTAAAAATGATGATGGTGAAAAGGTCACATCAATGATAGCCCAAAAGCAACTTCGTTACATGCCTCTTGCACCTCGTGTTAAATGTTTGTTTCTTTTGAGGAACACGGCTAGGCACAAGAGATGCCACAAAGAACATGAAAGAGAGGATACTCATGTGATGACACACTCATATGACAGTGATGTGTGGAAGGATCTAGATGGCATCGATCCAGAATTTGCTAGTGAAGCGAGGAATATTAGAATTGGGTTGGCAACATAGAGTTTCACACCTTTCAATACGAAAGCGACATCATATCCTTGTTGGCCTGTGCTTGCAATTCCATACCACCTTCCACCTCACCTTTGCATGAAATATCATTACAGGTTTCTTTGTCTAATTATTCTTGGTTCGCACTATTCAAGGAAAGGGCTCAATGTGATGCTGCAACCCTTGATCGATGATCTCAAAATGTTATGGTAAGGAGTCGAAGCATACAATTGCTACAAAAAGGAGAGATTCACGCTATGAGTTGCATATTCATGGTCCATTCACGATTTCATGGCATACAATGTATTTTCTGGATAGAGCTGCCATAGAATTCCGACATGTCCAATATGTGGCTAGGATACAGATTGTTTTCGCCTTGAGTTTGGTGGAAAGATCAATTACTCTGATTGTCATAGATGCTTAATACCCAACAATCATCCTATAGGTTCGAGGTAAACACCTTTAAGAAGGGCACTATTGTGACAAAAGGGTTGCCCAAGCATCTGAGCGGACTAGAGATTGAGGCTATGCTTAATAATTTCAAAGAGAATGAAAGTGGCGATGGATACGTAGGTTTTGGAACCAAGCATAACTGGACCCATAAATGTGGTTTATGAGAACTCCTATATGTTTAGGCATTGATTCTGATGCATAACATCGACGTCATGCACCAAGAATGTAATGTTGGTGAAAGCAATCTAAGTACTTGCATGAATTTGGGCGACAAAACAAAAGACAATATAAAGGCCAGAAAGGACTTAGCAAAACTTTGTAACCAACCAACTCAGTAACTAGACAAAAATGGAAAAAAGCCACATGCTCGATTTTGTCTAAAACCCAAATAGAAGAAAGAAGTAATGAAATGGTTCCAAAATTTGAAATTCCCATATGGTTAAGCAGGTGGGTGTAGGAGAGCTATGAACTTGAAGACAAAGAAATTAACATGATTGAAGAGCCATGATTATCATATAATGATGGAAATACTCCTCCCTATAATGTTTCATGGGTACTTTAAAGTCAGTATCTGGAAGGCATTAGCTGAGTTAAGCTACTTTTATAGACAACTTTGTACTAAAGAAATAAAGAAAGAGGTGATGGAGAAGTTGGAGACGGAAATTTCTGTCCTTGTGTGCAAGTTGGAAAAAAATATTTCCCTCGGGATTCTTCAATTCAATGTAACATCTACATTTCCACCTTCCTTATGAGGCTAAGGTTCGTGGTCCTATGCAATACAGTTGTATGTATCATATTGAAAAGGCATTAATGAAGTTTAGTGCAATGGTTGGTAACAAGGGAAGAGTTGAAGGGTGCATAGCTGAAGAATTCAAATATAAAGAGGTAGCAACCTTCACGAGTGTATACTTTGTAGACGAGCACAATATCAATGCCGCTACATTGAGGTATGATGATGACAAAGTAGGGACTCACAACAATCTCCAACTATTTTAGATTGAGGGCAAGACTGTTGGAGCATCCATGGGATATCATCCTGAGTGCGAAGATAAGCTGGACGCTTTGCTCTCTATATATGAAAATATGGATGAGATGACTCCATATTTGAAGTAAGATTAAATTTAATTTGTCATATGTGTTTATCTATGTAGTAATCGTGTTCCACACCTCATTTGTTTACTTGTTGTAACAGAGAATTCCAATCGCAAATTAATGAGAAATTGTTCTCGAGGAAGTATGAAAACACGCTTCATGGAAGACATGGGAAGCCCAATTTTATTAATTGGTTCCAAGCTCATGTAAATAACTTAAGAATCCTGTTCTACTTTATATATTATGTTTGAGAAATCTAATTTCACCATCTAATTGGGAGTGTGACAAAATTCCAAATTTAGACGAGGACTTGCTTTAGATGTTTTACGCAATCGTAAAAGTCAGATGCTACAATCATTATGACATTAAGGGGTTTCGTTTTCCTCCGACCAAGTTTGAATCTACTCATCCATTTGTGGTGATAACAAATGCTAGAGTTATATGAAGGGCAGTCGGTGATCGTGGAAGAGAGATGATTTATTATGGAGTTATTAATGACATACACGAGTACGACTTCGTTGGGAGAAAAAATCTTAAGGTGGTGTTTTTCAAATGTGATTGGTTTGATCCCAATCAAGGGACTGTAGAAAACTAATTTGGCATGGTAGAAGTCAAACATGAGATCAAAACAAGTGCATGTAGCAAATTTGTTCTTGCTCACCAAGTTGACCAGGTGTATTACATACCATAGCCATCTAGAAAGCTAGAAGCCACATGGTACAAAGTAAATCCTCATGAATGGTTACACAACAAGGGTGAATGTTTCGAGGCAGAAGTTGAAGAAATTTTCCAAGAAGACAAACTTCTGACCAATTTTAATATAGACACTAAGGTTTTGTCGGAATCATTAGTGGTAGATCTTGAATATGTATGTAAGATAGCATTGTTCTTTTTGTATGAGGCTCCATGTGGCGAGGCGATGTCTAGTTAGCACGGATCGGACTATGACTGGAGGACCTCACCTATTGATCCTCAGGCTATGTATGCAAGTTGTGGAAAAGGTCATGGAAGGTGCAGATTCTACATATCTTATATTGTTTTCATTGATTGAGTACAATACATGTATTTTGAATCTAACGTGATATTACTTGTTTGTAGGTACCCGGTGTTTGATAACGTCATCTACTCGGGCAAAGTGAGGGTTCAGTGTGGAGTTTCGTCGAGATCTGCTGCTCATAGCTCCAGTCGCTCCACTCAAGATCTAGGAGAAGTGGAGCGACTACGAGAACTTAGGCAACATCAGGATTACTTGAGGCATCATGTTGTGCAACAAGAATACTATGCTACTTTTTTTCAACAGCAGCAAGCACTCATACAAGTATGTTCGAAAGATAATAGCTTTCACCTTAAGTTATGTATTGATTTAAAACGCTGATGTGAATGAATTCGACAACTTTGTAGCAACTAGCACAAGCCCAAGGGATAGAGGTCCTTGTGCCCCCACCTTCACCTCCCATACATTATCCTTGGTCTTCACCTCCACCTACCGAACATCAGGTACGCAAATTCATCATTATTTACTTATTATATTACGGTGTAACTTGGCAAATATCAGTTGAACAGGAATATTAGACTCCTCTAGCTACCTTGCCAACGCAACAACGAGATGACGGGTTCGACTTTGTCGAAGCCCTCTTCGCTAGTGGAGGTATAGACCATCACTCATCACTGTACCCCGATGCTGATCAATGGTACTGACCTTCCATTTTATGTGTTCTTTGGTACTTGATACTTTTGTGTCTTATGACTATGGATGAGATGTTGTGTCTTATGACTATGGATGAGACTTTTGTGATATTGTGATGTAATTTATAAGATTATGGATGTCATTGTTGTTATGTGACTATGTGTGAGATGTTTTGTGTGAAAATTTGGTGTTCTATAGCTGTTAATATATTTTTTATGTTGTGGAATGTGGTGTAAAATGAAAATAAACAACATTTGTAATGCTGGTCAAATTAACTTACTAGAGGATTATCGGGGCCTCTAGGAAGTTAGCTAGCTAACTTTTAGGGCTTACTGTAGCCTCTTCCTACAGCTTAGTGTAGCCTCTAGGAATTTAGGCTACAGTAAGCCATAGGAAATTAGGTGGCTAACTTCCTCGAGGTCATTCTAAGCCTCTAGGAAGTTTTCGGGCTAACGGCGCCATGTGCCTTAACGGCGTGAACGTGCTAACTTTCGAGAGGAGTTGTTGCCTCTAGGAAGTTAGCTAACTTCGTAGAGGGCTCTCGGAAGTTAAGCTAATTTCCGACTAGATTTTTCTGAGAGCTTAACTTTCGACGAGTTCACTTAACTTCCAAGGGTTTAGCTAACTTTCGAGAGTTTACAGCTAACTTCCTAGAGTTTAGGCTCTAGGAAGTTAATTGGTTTGGTGCAGTGTAGGGGGGCTAAGTGCAAAGTTAGTGACTCAGGGAAATAGTGTTCTAAGGGCACGGTTTAAACAATTTAGACAGAAATAAGGTAAGGGGGCGCGATGCAAGGTCGTTTTCCTTTAAATCCTTGTTTTATTCTTTTAAAATGTGCACATAACTTCAAAAACTCATAACATGAGAACTATAAGCCGAAAAATTATGAAACCAATTTTGCCCTTAGTCTAGAACTGTTTCAACCATCTAGCCCTGGTTCACAAGCATAAGTAGAGTTTAACCCCCAAATGTGTTTCTGTCCATTCTTTTAGAAAATGGAAAAGGGGAATAAAATGAGAAACAGAAAGCAATCATATTTTTCTTAGGATACCTAAGTGGAGTAGCATCAGGGAAAATTATAGTGAGCCTTAATCCAGTGAAGAAATATAGGGCCACGTTCCAAATGAGAAAACTAGAGAAAACTTTAGAAAATCATAGAAAACCCTCCCTGAATAGAAAAACATCCAACCTTAAGAATGATTTCTCTTGAGCAAACAAAAACTTGGAAAAATTTCCAAAACTATTGTTTGACATTTTTCAAAAAGAAAGTTAGTTGAAAGCACCTCCTAGCCCTAGAACTTTAGAAAACCATAACTAAATCTCCACTAAGTATCCCTTGGTAAAATTTGGCACACGACTATGTTATTGCACCTAAATACTAAGAAAAATGACCATTAGGGCAGTAACCACTTCTAGATAGGAGGTTTAGTGTAATGTGCCCTCTCTGCCCTAGTTTTTGTTATTTTTGTCTAGGACAGATCCTAATTAACTTTGACCCCAAATTTCTATGACAACCTAATTAATTTTGACCCCAAAATTCTAGGACAGTAGGAAGCTACTGTAATTTTACAAGATTTTTTGAAATTTCTAAATTATAGTTGCAGTTCAAACCACCCTTAAAAGCTTAATAGAAAAAGGAAAAAGAGAAGTGTTGGGGGTCTTCCACTGTGCCGAAGGTCCTCAAGACGAAGATCCTACGTAGAAGCAAGAATGTGGAATACCGAAGCTCGATAGCTTCGGTTCAGACCAAGCAAAGAAGGAAAAATGACTAGTTAGACCTTCTTAGTTTAAATTGCTTGTAAACTAATGTTCAAGGACATGGATGTAATTTTACCCGGGTTGCGTCTCGTGCCTATAAGTAGATGAACAGTACCCCCGTACTGTTCACGCTGAATTGTATTCACTCTCTCGCATCCTCGCCTTCGAGCAAGCCGAAGGTATCAATGTAATATTAGCATTGTTAATATTTATATGTGTTTTATATGGAATGAAAGAATAAATGAATTATTAAGATATGATTATCATATTTATTCCTTCGCATTCATACCCTTGTATTGATATGATAAAGGTGTGTCCTTCTTGACCTTCGTCTGAGAAGCATTATACCGGTAAGGAGATAATGCTTCGGGGGATGAAGGTCCTTAACGATTAACAATTGTGTTGCCTTATTCTTGACTCAACATTTGAGAACACGTGACCAACTTTGGCGCCCACCTCCGATGAACTCACTTCTACATTCGCGACAATGACTTCGCAAGTCAACCAAGCTGTGGCACCTTCGGCTATGAAGCTGGTGCTCCCAATCACAGGCGGCTCAAGTTCTGAACTAGCCAACAAGAAACAGAAGAAGGAAGCACAGAGAAGGATACAAAATGTTGGAGTGCAAGGACCCTTCATCAAGTCCAAATGGCCTCATATACCAATCACCTTCTCCCAGGAAGACCTTCAGCTCAAGGATTATCCCGACAACGATGCAATGGTCATATCTTGTGTCATCAAGGGGTTTCTGGTCCACAACGACCTAGTGGACACGGGCAGTGCAGCAGATATCATCTTCGCAAAGGCTTTTAGGCAAATGCAAGAGTCGAATGACAAGATACATGATGCAACACACCCCCTTTGCACCTTCGGGGGAAGACAGATCGTGGCGCTTGGCAAGATAACTATGCTAGTCACCTTTAGCTATGTTCATAACACAAGGACAGAACATGTTGTCTTTGACATTGTCAACATGGACTATCCTTATAATGCAATCATTGGACGAGGGACACTGAATGCCTTCGAAGCAATACTTCACCCAGCATATCTTTGCATGAAGATACCTTCGGAACAAGGGCCCATTGTTGTGCATGGAAGCCAAGAGGCTCCCAGGAGAGCCGAAGGAAGCTGGACGGATTCGAAGGCCATCCATAACATAGATGAAGCCAAAGCTCATCAGCAATATAAGCATAAAAGAGAAAAGGCTGCTTCAACAGATCAACCAAAGCCCATGCTTTGTGTGAAGACATAGTCGAGCAAAAAGTGCTATTGGGATCTCAATTATCTGACGAACAAGAGAAGACCTTGCTAAGATTTCTGTTCAACAACAAAGATATTTTTGCTTGGTCGGCCAATGATCTCTGTGGTGTTAATAGAGATATCATTGAGCACTCACTTAATGTAGACCCAGCCTCCAAACCAATAAATCAAAGGCTTCAGAAAATGTCCGATGATAAAGCCAAAGGTGCACGAAACGAAGTGAAAAGACTTCTGAGTGCCAGTGTTATAAGAGAAGTGGCATACCCAGAGTGGCTGGCTAATACTGTCACGGTAAAGAAAGCTAATGGAAAAATGGATAATGTGCATTGACTTTACAGATCTCAATAAGGCATGCTCGAAAGATGAATTCCCATTGCCAAGAATGGATTCCCTTGTGGATGCAGCAGCTACTTTAGAACTCATGAGTTTATTGGACTCCTACTTAGGCTACCATCAAATCTGGATGAAGAAGGAGGTTGAGCCAAAGACAAGCTTCATAACTCCTAGTGGGACCTATTGTTACATTCGGATGCCCGAGGGGCTCAAGAATGCTGGAGGAAGCTTCAGCAGGATGACTGCTAAAGTTCTTCACTCCCAAATTGGCAAAAATGTGCTGACATATGTTGATGATGTCATAGTAAAGAGCACAAAGCAAGAAAACCATGTTGCTGATTTGTAAGAGACATTTACCAACTTCAGACGAGCTGGTCTTAAATTAAATCCAAAAAATGCGTCTTTGGAGTGAAGAAGGGCAACACTACAGGAATTCACTTAATTCCCGTCGGCCAGAAACCGACGGGAATAAGCATATACCGACGGGAATTACTTAATTCCCGTCGGTTTAGGGCTTATTCCCGTCGGTTTTCAGTCGCCAGGCGTCCCTTGTCGGGGATACGTTTATCCCCGTCGGGTGCCGACGGGAATTATTAATTCCCGTCGGCCACTAACGAGCCGACGGCAATTAATGCTAACTCCCGTCGGTTCACCAGGCCGACGGGAGTTATGAGTTAATTCCCGTCGGTTCACCGGGCCGACGGGAGTTATTAGTTAATTCCCGTTGGTTCCCCAGGCCGACGGGAATTAACTGGGCCGACGAGAGTTATTAGTTAATTCCCGTCGGTTCGACCATAGCCGACGGGAATTAACTGGGCCGACGAGAATTACCCTATACTGCTACAAAAACTGCACTAAATTAGGACACTATTTCTGCACACATAACATATATCACACATAACATAAATAACAGATAACAGCCACATTACAAACACATGCATTCATAATAAAATCACGCATTACAAACATAACATCCACCAACATTTCAAATATAAGTTCAACCACCACATCGAGTCAACGAGTACGACATAGTATTGAAATATAAGTACGACATATGTTCAAGTACGACCAAGAGTCCACGAGTTAAGAAACATGTTCATGTGTTTAGAGATAACCACCACTTGGGTGGTTAGAGCTTTGACCGCTGCCGCCACCACCACCAGGAGGAGGGAACACGAAGAGCGAGCCAACAAATCCAGTCCCTGCTGCGGGATCAGACCCACTACCACCTGCTTCGGGCGTAACCTATGCAAGTTAGCAAATATCATCACGTTAAATGCGAATATCAAAAAAGTATACAAGTATATAAATTAATGGAGAGTTATCAAACGTACCCTATCTCCAGGTGCAGGTATATGTGTCGGAGGGGTGGTGAACTGTGGTGGTGGAACTGGTGTGTTTGCAAATTGGCTCCATTGTGGTGGCGGTGGAAAATTTGATGTCATGCCCTGTTGCTGCATTAACTGTTAAACATATATGTGTTACTACCGAAGATGTTGTATTGAAATATAATAATTTAGAGTTCGGATTATGTGTACTCACTTGATACATCGCTTGGTTATGTGCATTGCAAGCCTCCATAAATTCGCGTTGTTGTCTCATCTCTTCGCGCATCCTCATAATCTCCAACTCCTGCTCGTTCGGTCGACGAGAGCATGAGCTACGGGAAGATGAAACCGTCCTCTGAGATCTCACCGACGACGAGTCAATGAATCCGTCGAAGAGTGCGTATCTATAAGTAATTCAAAAAAATGTGGTTATTGTATAATCAATTTAGTGTCAACCATATAATTTCATAAGTTAGAGCTTACCGTCCATGCGCTTTGCCACCACCACTTGCGTACACCACCGAGGGATCCACCGGTTCATGGCGCCAGTCGAAGTCAGGGCCATGGCGACGAACCATCTCCTCCCCATATGCCGCCTATACATCATTGACAACCTTACAAATGCAGGAATTTATATACTTCGAACGTTTGAACTTTTGAGCCAAAACTCACCAAGCGATCCGTGGCTGTCTGGCTGCAGAGCTGGTCAGGGTTGTTCGGGTCTGGTCCTTTGTGGCCCTCCTGGTAGACCTCAATGTCACTAGGCTTTTGGCCACTCGTAGCTTCCTGTATAAACAAAAAACATTCATAAGCAATCGTATTATTTGCTGATCGACATAGATAGATCAAACTTACCATTCTTTTAGCTTTTCGTATCATGTCATCACCGCCAAACTTGTGGTTAGGATTGGTTCCTCGACATTGTCTGTGATGCGCTGACGCTTTCTGGAAGCCTTCGGAAGCCCAATATCGACACCAAGCATAGTACGCATCAGGCACGGGCGCCATCCATGGAACCATCACCTGCACACACACAATGTTACATATTATCAATCACAACAATAAATATAAAGGGTAAAACAAATTGAATACTAACCTCACGATATTGATCCTCAGTCAAATATATCTTTGAGGACCCTTCCTTTTTATTCAAGGGGCCTGCTTCTTCCGAATGCTTTTGAAAATACAGGTTTGTAGCCTGAATTCTCGCATAGTATATGGCATCCTTCACCAGCTTCTTTGCATTGTTTTGGAAGACACGTTCAGCGTGCCCCATGTAATCCTCTCCGTCAGGCAACCGATATCGAAGCTACAACATAAAGAATACAAATACAATGGTATAAGTCATAGATTTACAATATTAAGAAATGTTGGGGGCCTTCGGCTTACGAAGGTCCTCAAAAACAGGATTTAACAGTATTTCTGGAGCATAATGTGTGAACAGGTATCTTCGGACTCGAGTCGGAATCACAGTAGGAGAAGCCTAAAATAATACGAAGGTTGATACAACGCCGAAGATGTGAGCGGGAAAGCTTCGGCGTGCTAGCAGAAAATGAAACCGACTTAAAGATGAAAAGGCTATTCAGACCTCGGTGGATTACTATAGAATTATTACCAAATGTAGAGGGCATGAATGTAATTTTGTATGGGCTGTGTCCCGTGTCTATAAATAGGTGAACAGTACCCCCGTACTGTTCACGCTGATTGGGATTTGTTTTTACGTCACACCTGTATTTTCATCTCCTTTCAAGCTAAAGGTACATTTGTAATTCGATGTTATCTTTGTTTCTTCACAATAATAATAAGTTGATAATAATATATAACTGTTTATGTTATCCTTCATATTCTTTATGATTCATTCTTCGTCATCGTATGTTGTGAAGGTACGTCCTTCATAACCTTCGTCCGAAAATCATTATATCCTAAAGGAAATAATGCTTCGAAGGACGAAGGACTTTATAGATTAACATTTTCTGTGTTGCCTTGTTCTTAACTCATAGCATTTGGGAACAAGTCCCCAACATTGGCGCCCACCTCCGGTGAACTCACTTCCACTCTTTGAGTTTTTGAACACCTTCGGCGATCATAAACCTTCACTATGGCGCCGAAGAAAGCTTCAGCAACTGGGGCTGCAGCTCTGCAACCGCTGGACCACAATCAGGAGACTGTCTCCCTTCGGGAGGCCCGAAGCCAGAAAAAGGAAGGCTGTTAGCCCGACACCGCCAGAGGATGACCTAGACCAAGAAATCAGAGACATGGAGATGCTTCATCAACAGGTGCAGAGGAAGAAGGAAAAGATGGCCAGGCTAGCTGAACTGCAAAGGCAGATAGACGAAGCCTCTGAAGAAGTTCGTCATCTTACTCAGGATGAGCAACACCGAAGGCCTCAGCACCAAGACCTTCATCAGGAGGGTTTCCTCAACGAAGATGACTGGTATGACAATTTCCATCATGGGAATTTTGTTTTTGATGATGCTTCTCCTCTGTCCGCTGAGCTGCAGGCTACACCTTGGCCTCCGTCCTACAAGCCGCCTCAGCTTCCCATATTCGATGGCCACTCAGACCCGAAGCAGTTTTTGATGAGCTACGAAGCAACAGTATCTTCGTATGGTGGCAATGCTGCAGTCATGGCCAAATCTTTTGTTATGGCTGTCAGGAGTGTTGCTCAAACCTGGTACTCCTCCCTTCAACCAGGAACGATCACTTCATGGCAAAAGCTGAAGGACTTGTTGTTAACCAGCTTCCAAGGGTTTCAGACGAAGCCGGTCACTGCTCAAGCCCTATTCCAGTGCACCCAGGATCACGAAGAGTACCTTCAGGCGTACGTCCGGAGGTTCTTGCGTTTGAGGGCACAGGCACCAACAGTGCCCAACGAAATTGTCATTGAGGCCATGATCAAGGGGCTTCGGCTAGGACCTTCAGCTCAGTACTTCGCTAGGAAGCCTCCTCAAACTTTGGAGAAGCTGCTCCAGAAGATGGACGAGTACATTCGGGCCGATAATGATTTTCGCCAAAGAAGGGAGGAGGCTTTCAGGTTTTCTGAAATGACCAGGGGCTTCGGAGGAAGATTCTATCCGAGGCACGTTAGGTCAATCCATAACTCTACCCAAAATGATGATAGGTGAAGCCAGCAGCAAAGGCCACAATGCTCCTCACAGGCTTCGGGGCAACAGCAAGGCTTCTTCCGACCACCAGCCCCAAGAGGCAGAGGCGCCAGGGGCTTCGGCGGAAGATTTGGAGATCAACCAAGAAAATTTTTTTGCTTATTCTGTGGTGAGAACAAGGGCCATACCACCAGGATGTGCCATGTTACCATCCAGAAGCAAAAGGAAATAGCCGAAGCTGCAGCACAACAGACTCAGCCGAAGCAGGTCATGCACACTGCTTCGTATCATTCGCCTTACATCCCAGAATATGTAGGTAACCACCCTGCAGTTTCTGTTGCTTCGGCGAGTCAACCTCAAGCTTCTTGGCAACAGCCTCCGCCTCCACCACCGCTGCAACAAGGCCAACAGCCAGAAGGGAGCCAATATGGCCCACACCAAAGGGACTTCAGAGAACAGTCCGAAGCTCGCACAGTCAACAGCACTGTGCCAGAGTCGAAGCACATCTATTGACAAATATCCTACCTTGACAGCAGTCTTTTTCATTCAGTTTTATTTTCCGTGTAATAAAGGACATTTTGCAAATTTCATGTAATAGTTTCGTTCTTTGCCACAAAGAAAATATATTTTCTTCACAGGCTTAAGTCGTTGAAGCTTAAAGATTTCCGATAACAAGGAGGACCTTCGAATTATCAAAAAAAAATTCTTCAAAGCAACAAAAAGTCGTTCTAAGGAACGCAGAGTAAGTTTGCCGAAGTCACAAAAAGCCGTTCCAAAGGGAGCGCAGTGTAAGTTTTTTGCTCCAAAGTCGTTCCAAAGGGAATGCAGAGCTTACAGCGAAAAGTCAACGCTGATACCGCCTAAGTAAAAGGCGAAGCGCGAAAAGTCAACGCGAATACCGCTGAAAGTAAAAGGCGAAGAAGCTCCTAAGGGAGGCTTACAGCGAAAAATAAACGCTGATTCCGCTGAAGTAAAAGGCGAAGAAGCTCCTAAGGGAGGCTTATAGCAAAAAGTCAACGCTGATTCAAAAAGATTATGTGTTTTATCGCAGGGATGTGTGTGTATCTTCGGAATAAACACCACTTTACATGGCATAACATCATCGCATCATTTCGCATAGCATAAGCATCATACATCATGCTGCATATGGCAAGAGGCGGACACAATATCGATCTTCAGAAGAATGTTTTGAAAAAGGGGAAAAATCATGCTAAGTCACAAGGAGATACACTATTGATCTTCAGAAGTATAGCTTCAGAAAATATCTTCACGAAGCTTGGATATTATTCAACAGAACACTACGGATATTGTTGTGACAAATAAAAATTCTTCTTCACGAAGCATGAAAAGAAGGGAAGGTGTTTTTTCGTCAAAGACTCAAAAACGGTACGTGTGTAAAATTTCATGCATCGTAAAGAATTGAACAATAAAAATAGGTATATTACATTCAGGGTTACAAAATGTTACACATATTACATTTCAGAAGTTTTTACAATAGTACTTAATCTTCTCTCAAAACAACTTCTGCAGCCTCGTTCAGGAGCCGATTAACAACTTCATCCATGATAGCTTCAGCCATCTTTTTAATTTCATCGTCTCCTTTCGGGTGAGGGCCCGGAGACGCTTTAGTAGGATCTGAAGGGGGACAGGATATGGCTACATTGTTATTACAAATTGCGAACGAAGTTTAAAATCGAAAATTACAATACAATAAAAACCATTAGTTAATACCTATCTGCCCTTCGGGCTCTGCGCTTCTTTCAGCAGCCTCAGCTACTTCTCTAGCATCGTGAATGCCCTTTTCGCTTTTTCGAATAATTTCTCTGGCCATTTCTCGGCCACCATTATCCCAGACGTCGGTGAAAAATTTTCCACCAACCATGCTAGCTTCGGCCGAAGGATCTCTTGCATCTTCGAAGGACAAGGCAGCTTCGGATTGCACTAAAATCTTTATATGCTCGCAGCCCTTTTTCTCCTAAATGGTGGCAATTCCCCTGGCACCCGAGAAAGCACATATGTCTCCGCGGCTATTTAAAATTTCCTCGAAGGCTTCAGCTTCGTGATCGATCCATTCGATGGGACCTTCGGGGTTGCCTCTTGTAAAGTTTTCTTCGCTCGAGAATGCGCCGACGCTGGCGAAGCTAGCTTTCAACTTCTTGACACACTCCATAGATTTGTTGTAGCATCTTTTCTTGGACGAACGAAGCTCTTCAACAGTTTCCTCTAAATGATTTGCCCATTGGTCGCTAAGTTCTCGCTTCGTTTCTTCAAGTATGCGTTCCTCTTTGGCTCTGGCCAGTTGTTTTCGAAGATCTTCAATTTCACGCTTCTGAGCCTCAGCTTGACCTTTAAAAGTAGCCTCGTCTTCTTTTATTCTATTTATCAATGAATGTAATATTTTATCTTTTTCGAGACCTTCGTTCCTTAGTTCAATTACTTCGGAACGAAGGTTGCTCAGGGCAATAGCGCACCCTTCGTCTTCAGCATCTTTTTGGGCCCTGAGGGCATTGCTAAGTATAAGGCCCTGCAAGGAAGAATGTGTGTGCGTCAATAGATTTAAGCAAACGAAAAATTTTGGTCTCAAGAAAAAGTACAAAGATCTCATTTTTTGTACCTTTAAGCTATTGTATGTCAGGCTGTCGGCCAGATCGTTTTTCGACAGCACCGAGAGCCCGTCTTTTAGTGTTGGGAATCCGAAGCTCTTGCTTATCTCCCGACAGACAGAAATCTCCTTGCTGTCAGGGAGACAATACAAAAAGTCCTCTTCTCCACTGCCGTTGAATATTAACGCCCCCTTTGGATACTTCAGTTTTTGGGCGTAAAGCTGGGCCTCTTGCTTTTCTTTTTCCGATAATTTTTTCCCCGAAGCATGACGAACAATATAATCAAGGATTTTGGGGGATGCTTCGGGGGCAACAACACTGATTTCTTCAGCAAGAATTGGCTCTGTTATTCTTTCTTCCTCGGTTTCCAAGGATTTTATTTTCGTGGGCTCCGAGGGCCCAGCTTCAGCTTCAGTTTCTTGCTCTAGAGCCTTAGTATCAGAAATTTCAGATTTCGCTTCAGAAGTTGCAATAGTCTTCTTCGGAGTTGTGCTTGAAGATTTAATTGTTTCCAGAACATCTAACACATTGACCATTCTCTTCCTTTTCGGAGTCACCGCTGGCCCCTTTTGGATTTTTGTTGTTTCAACATTTACTGAAGGACTTACAACTTCTGATATTTTTGATCCTTCAGCTGATCCTTTTGCTTCTTCCATTTTTTCTGACGATGGCGCTTCGGCCATCTCTTTGGTTTCTGATAACAAAATCTTTGGTTTTTCTAATTCTGTTTTTGTTGGCGCTTTGGCCATTTTTGCGACTTCTGGCAGCAAGGTTGGCTTGATTGGCTTTTCAGCTTCGGTGGCCGAAGAAGTCTCTCCGACGAACTCAGGCACCGAGGCTGGTTCAATATAGTGTGGCCGATGTGTGAGGACCTTTATCCTTTTCCTTTTCGGTGCTGGCTCACTAGAAGCAGTTGCAGCTTCTTCTTTCGCAGAGGTTGTGCTTTTTCTTTTCTGCCCTCGAATGGGATAACGATAATCAGGGTACACAAACCCGATTGCGTCAAACACCCGGTTCAGTCTTTTCTTTTTTCGGCCTCCGAAGGCTGCCGACAATGCAGTATCTTCGGCCTTCGAGTAAGCCCCAAGCAGCTCATCACTTAAATTTTCAATGCTTTTTAGCCAGTCATCATCTGGCTCAACGAATTTATCTCCGAACTTGAAAGTATATTTCAGCCTGATAAGTCCACCTTCGTCAGCCTCCTTTATGGTTTCTTGTGGCATTTCCCATTTCTCCGCGAGCGGCCATACTCTGAAGGCAATATGCTCTTGTACCAAATCTCTCGTTCCAATAAAAGAACAAATAACACCGAAGGCTCTCTGGCATTCTTCGGCAGCTTCATTCATTTCAACCTTCGGCCTCCGCAGGCCAAAGCTTTGCCAAATAGGGCGCATAATTATACCTTTGATATCTTCCCGTACTGTCAGGTCATTCTTCACATAAAACCATTCTGTCATCCAGTCGCCGGGCCATCTCTTCCGAAAGGTTGGCACGGGACAGCTTGACCCAGACCGAGAAACGAAACTGTAGCAGCCAAAGTTATTGTGATACTGTTCCTTACCCCAAGGTTTTGTCTCGTATGATAATTCGTGTATATTGCAGAAACTTTTCGCATCAGGCTCCAGACCTTGGCTTCTCACGGCCCACACGAAGATATTCAGCCTTATAATTGCTTCGGGGGTAAGTTGGTGAAGATAGACTTCGAATATTTTCAGCACCTCTACGACAAAGGTGCTCAGGGGAAATCTAAGTCCAGCTTTCAAAAAGCTTCGGTACACTACGACTTCATTTTCTTCAGGGTGCGGACAAGTTTTTTCTCCTTCGTCGGCCCTAACAACGGACAAGTCCCGGAAATACCTTCCTCTCATGTTGACAAGATGATTTTCCTTGATACTTGATTTGCCGAAAACCGCATGGCTTGGTCGCCAAGGGCGATCTTCGGAGTCTTCACCACCACTATCCACATCATAACTGTCGCTGTCATCAGTATCTTCGGACAAACCTTCTAAAATCTCTTTGGTGATTTTTTCAGTATTGGTCTTCGACATTGCTATAAGAAACCCCAGATTCTTCTCTTCATCGAGACTCAGCTTCATCTCGGCAGCAGCCTTCTTATCTTCAGACATCTTCGGAGACACTAAAAAACTGTTTTCAATGCCGAAGCTTCAAAACTTAAAAGCTAAGCAAATTTTGGTGCGCAAGAGCTAAAAATTGAGTGAGCGGGAGCAGATGGCAAGAGAGCGTGCTAAATGAGCTTGCGGTATGATCTTATTTATACGCCCAGTGCGTTGAAAATTGAAAGACCCCGCCTGTCAGTGAATGTTGCTATTCTAGCAAAGGGAAGGTGTTTTTTCGGACCTTCGGCTTAAAGCCTTCGTCCATGTCGCAATCTAAATTTATTATTTTAAAACAAATTAATATTGCGAGGGACTACTGTTGGGGGCCTTCGGCTTACGAAGGTCCTCAAAAACAGGATTTAACAGTATTTCTGGAGCATAATGTGTGAATAGGTATCTTCGGACTCGAGTCGGAATCACAGTAGGAGAAGCCTAAAATAATACGAAGGTTGATACAGTGCCGAAGATGTGAGTGGGAAAGCTTCGGCGTGCTAGCAGAAAATGAAACCGACTTAAAGATGAAAAGGCTATTCAGACCTCGGTGGATTACTATAGAATTATTACCAAATGTAGAGGGCATGAATGTAATTTTGTATGGGCTGTGTCCCATGTCTATAAATAGGTGAACAGTACCCCCGTACTGTTCACGCTGATTGGGATTTGTTTTTACGTCACACCTGTATTTTCATCTCCTTTCAAGCTAAAGGTACATTTGTAATTCGATGTTATCTTTGTTTCTTCACAATAATAATAAGTTGATAATAATATATAACTGTTTATGTTATCCTTCATATTCTTTATGATTCATTCTTCGTCATCGTATGTTGTGAAGGTACGTCCTTCATAACCTTCGTCCGAAAATCATTATATCCTAAAGGAAATAATGCTTCGAAGGACGAAGGACTTTATAGATTAACATTTTCTGTGTTGCCTTGTTCTTAACTCATAGCATTTGGGAACAAGTCTCCAACAAGAAACATAACAAAAATAATAAAGAATTCGTACCCAAAAGTCATTACACACAAGTCCCTGTCTGTCGGTGTGGTTTCGTTCCTTTTTAAACTTGTACTCGTCCCAGGTACTGACGAGCACCTCATCCTCGGTATCACCGTTTGACACCTTCACTATACCCGGGTAGTGAAGGCGGCAAAGAGAACCCAACGTAAGGTTAACCTGAGTGTGGTGTCCCTTGCCGTCAAAGGACAGGTCCTCCCAATTCCTGCATTACACAAAAACATTAACAATACACATAATAGTTATATGAGATAAGTTAATATATTACACTCACCGATCTCCATGTGGCATGATTAAAGTCCTATCAGCCTCTCGCTCTATCGCGTGACAAGGCTTTACTGAGTGGCTTTTTCTTGAGCGACGTGAGCGTGTCGCTGAAGAGCCTCCCGAGCCATCATCCATCGGGTTGTCAGCCGGTTCGCCCTGTTGGCCCCACTGGTCCCACGCCTGTTGCTGCTCTCTCTGGTGGTCCCACTGGTCCCATGGCTGGTGATGCTGTGCGGCCTGGTCCCATGTCACGTGCTCCACCTCCTCATTGTGCTCCACCTCCTCATTGTGCTGCTCCTCCTCAATGTGCTGCTCCTCAGTGTGCTGCTCATCCTGGTACATACAACTCAAGATTTATTTGTAAATATGTAAACAAATTTATTTGTACAAGATATGTTACCTCATCTCCATGTACCGCGCTCAACAGCTCTCGACGTCTGCTGCTGCTCGAAGAACTGCCCTGAAAAAGGCCCAGGCCCTTGAACAGCCCCTTTACTAACTTCTTTGATTTTGGCGGCATCCTGCATAAAAAATAAGAAATTATTCATTAGTGCATAAAAAATGACATAATACTTAAAATATAAACAAATTAAATAACAAAACAACTTCATTTGTTAAATATTATCAAAATCAGGATCTATTTGTTCTCTTCTATGTAGAGGTCGCCATGTTACTTTTCTCCTAACAGGTTGTCTTCTCCTTTTCTCGGGGAAAAGTTAAGTCGTTAACGTCTGCAACTAGTGAATCTAATGCCGGTGCAGGATCAATATGAAAACTAGTTGGCAACTCTTCTTCTTGAAACACCTCATCAACCTGCTCAAGGTGACCAATTTGATATTCGTCCTCACCAGGAGTGTATTGGCGTTCGCGGGGATTTACATTGTACACAACCCTCCATTTAGACAACTTTTTGCATGGATATGTCGAGAAATAAACTTGGTCTGCTTGATGGGCAAGGATATACGTGTCGTGTCCTTGAAGCAATTTTTCAGGTTGGATCTGTGTCATCCCAAATTCGGTCCTATAATACTTCGGGTCATACCATTTACACTCAAAGAAAACTAGCGCTAAAGGCTTATTTCCAGCAAATGTAATCTCGATTATATTTTTGATTTTCCCGTAATAGCAGGCTTCGTGTCCTTCCATGTCGGTTGCCCTAGTAACGACTCCACTATTTTGAGTGGCGGCCATAGGATGACTTGATTCGAAAATGCTTGAACGAAAGCGATATCCATTGACGTCGTAACGTCCATAGCTTTTGGCAGTTACGCTTCCAATAGATAACTGACGTAAGTCATCATTCAAATTCATTTCCTCCCCAAACTGTCAATTATGCCACAAAGTATTAGCAAATTCTGTAATATTAGTTAACTGAAATTAGCTGTCGGAGCCACATAATTAAGACTTACACGATCCCGAAGCCACATAATGAAATTAGGTCGCCCATGCATACCATCGTGTCACAATTTATCTATGTCTCTCGCTGTTGGCCTACCGAGACACCTCATGTTTTGTTCATCAAACTCGCTGTCAAATATTATTGTATGACATGAGATATTTGATAACATAAACTAATTCACATATGAACAATTTAAGAAAATAAGTCTTACACAAAGTATTTCTCCACCTCAGGCATATTCGTGAACATGTACAGTAAAGCAGACTTCCGTTCTTCCATACTGAGGTGATATGCCTTGGGTGGACCAACGGCTTTGCCGTTTGTCTGAAAAATCGAAAGATCACTACACGGAGGCATCTCTCGTTCATCATCATGGTACCTTTTCTTTCGAGCAAATACATTATGTTCTTCTGCAAAGTAACAACTTGTGAAGTGTGCTACCTCCTTTAGTTTAAATTGTTCCGCAATACATCCTTCAACTCTTGCCTTATTGCCCACCATTGCTCTAAGCTTCTTTAATGCTCTTTCTATATGAAACATCCACCTATACTGAACAGGACCACCGACCTTTGCCTCATATGGAAGATGTATAAAGAGATGCTGCATAGGATTGAAGAAACCCGGTGGAAATATTTTTTCGAATTTGCACAAAAGCACCAGTGCCTCTTTCTCCAGCTGTTCCATCACATCTCTTCTGATTTCTTTAGCACACAACTGTCTGTAGAAATAGCTAACTTCAGCTAACGTTTTCCACACAGCTTCGGAAATGTACCCACGAAACATTACAGGCATGAGCCTCTCCATAATTATGTGGAAGTCATGGCTCTTCAGTCCATTCATCTTCATTGTCTTCAAGTTCACAGATCTTCTAAAACCAGCGGCATAACCATCGGGGAATTTAATATCCTTCATCCACTTCATCACTTCTTTCCGTTGCTTAGATTTCAGACAATAGTCAGCTTTTGGTTTGCCTCCGTTTTCTCTAAGCACTTGGGTTGGACGATCACATATCACTGCTAAGTCCATGCGTGCCTTGTCATTGTCTTTCGTTTTATCAGGGAAATCCATGCATGTATTTATGAGGGCTTGGCAAAAGTTACTCTCTTGATGCATGACGTCGATGTTGTGCATCAAAATCAATGACTTAGCATAAGGAAGCTCCCACAAGCCACATATGTGAGTCCAGTTATGCTCCTCACCAAAACCTTGATACCTTTTACCACTCTCGTCTAGGACAAGTTTCATATGCTCTTCTGTAATTTCTATCCCACTACGTCGCTTGGGCGGTCCCTTCGTGACAATGGTGCCCTTCCTAAATTTCTTTCTCTGCCTTCTGAAGGGGTGATTGAAGGGTAGAAAACATCTATGGCAATCAAAGTAACATATCTTGCCACCAGCACTAAGACGAAAACAATCTGTATCTTTAGCACAATAAGGACACGTCAATCTACCATGCACGCTCCATCCAGAGAAAATACCATACGCCATAAAATCATGAACCGAGAACAGATATGCAACACGAAGATTGAATTTCTGCTTCTTGAAGCAGTCATAGGCTTCCACACCTTGCCATAGCTTCTTTAACTCTTCAATCAGTGGTTGAAGCATCACATTGAGGCGTACGCCAGGATGCTCAGGCCCAGGTATAACAAGACATAGGAACATAAACTCATATTTCATGCAAAGAGGAGGTGGAAGGTTGTACGGTATGGCAATGACAGGCCAACATGAATACGACGCAGCGGTCATATTGAACGGCGTGAAACCATCAGTTGCCAAGCCGATACGAACATTTCTTGCATCGCTGGCAAAATCTGGATCAAATTTGTCAAGAGCCTTCCATGCATCACCATCTGACGGGTGCACCATTAACCCATCTTGTCTGTCCATACAATCTTTATGCCACCTCATGTGCATAGCGGTCTTCCTCGAGAGAAACAAACGTTTCACTCTAGGAGTGAGAGGCATGTACCGAAGCTGTTTATGTGCAACCTTTGTCACCACCTTCTCCCCATCTTCATTTACAAGCTCCACGTACCTTGACTTCCCACATTTTAAGCATTTTTGTTCTTTGCCATGTTCCTTCCAAAAAAGCATACAGTTGTCTTGGCAAACATCAATCTTCTCATACTCCATACCAAGACCTTCAAGCAATTTTTTGGACTGGTACATGTCTTTAGGCATCTTGTGACCCGTAGGAAGAACCTCGCTAATCAAATCCACAAGCTCCTTGTAACAATTAATTGAAAATGCAAATTTTGACTTGATTGACATCAGTCGGGTCACGAATTCGAGGACGGTCACGTCAGTGTGCCCGTGAAGAGGCTCTTCTGACGCTTTGAGTAGGTCGAAGAACTTCTGAACCTCTGGTATAGGTGAATCATGATGATCTGGTGCCAGTTCAGGCTGCAGATCCTCAAGCATCTGGTCCATCCTATCAACATCATCTTCATCGTCATCAACTTCTACTTCTGCTGCTCGTTCAGCATCTTCACCGTGGAGATACCAGACCTTATAGCCTGGCACGAAACCATGCGAGCACAGGTGTAGTGTGACCTGCCTCTTGGTGTGGCTCGTCATATTTCTACATTTATTGCATGGACACCTAATATTATCTATTTGTGACAAAGCTGCTGCATGGTCCAGATATATTTGCGTCTTGGCAAACCATTCACTAGTGTGACACCCACCCTTCTTGAAACCTTCATACACCCAATCACGTCTATCACCCATTATTGTGGCTGTGTACGAGTAAAGAGTGTGTGTGAGACAATCACGTTTCTACACATCACACACATATATACATACATATATACATCTATAGGTAAGTAGTAAAACTATATATATACATAAATAATTATATATACACATAAATAACATCAAATTAATCAATATCGAAACATTCATACATCCTAATATTATAAGTTAAATCTAATCAATAAATAACATCAAATTTAACAATTCAATAGTATAAGTTAAATCTACTATAAGAATACAATAAATAATTACCTAACATGAAGCCACACATGTGATATTAAATTAACTATAATCACACTCTAATCACATGTGTTATTAAATTAATACTAATCACATGAAAGTTAACTCCCGTCGGCCATAAAAAACTGACGAAAATAAACATGTACACCCATAATTAACATTCACAATCCAATGCATTAACATGTACACGCATAATTAACTCACGTGGGTGTCGTAGTTGGTTCGGAGATGCGGTCGGGGGCGGAGGCGGCGCTTGGACGCGGCGGCGGCGCTCGAGGAGGCAGCGACGACGCTCTGAGAGACCCGGCGGCGATGTGGGCGGTGTGGGGCACGGCGGAGACGAGCGAGGGCGGGCACGGCCGCGACGGACGGGCGGGCGCGCGGCGGGGACGGGCGGCCGGGCTCGCGGCGGCGCTGACGGGCGCGCGGCGGTGGGGCGGCTGGGCGCTCGGCGCCGCGAGAGGACGGGCGGCGGACGGGCGGCGCCGGGGCGCCCGGGTGCGCGGCGTCGGGCTCCGAGGGGCGGCGTCGGGCGGCGTGGACGGGCGGCGCTCCGAGGGGCGGCGTCGGGCTCGGCCGGGAAGGCACGCCGGCGGGGAGGGGCGGCGGCGCGGCGGCGGTTAGAGGCAGCGGCGAGAATAGCGCAGGCGGCGGCGGCGGCTAGGAAGAAAGACAGAGAAGAAATGAGCCCGCGCGGGCGAACCCGCGCTCATAAAAGCCTAATCCCCGTCGGCCTGCGCTCTGGCCGACGGGAGTTAAGTAATCCCCGTCGGCCTATTTTCTGGCTGACGGGAGTTAAGTTAACTCCCGTCGGCCTACTCTCTGGCCGACGGGCGTTACGTTATTCCCGTCGGCTTCAGTGTAGCCGACGGGAGTTACGTTATCCCCGTCGGCTTTTTCCCTGGTCGACGGGAATTATCCTGGCCGACGGGAATCATTAGGATTCCTGTAGTGCAAGGTTTTGGTTGCTTAGTATCAACAAAGGGTATCGAAGCTAATCCAAGTAAGATAGAAGCCATACTTTGAATGGAGCCACCGAAGTCAAGGAAGGGTGCCCAAAGATTGACAAGGAGGCTGGCATCATTGAACAGATCATTTCAAGGTCAGCACAGAGGAACTTGCCATTCTTGGAAGTGCTTAAGTCAGCCGAAGTCTTTCAATGGGGACTAAATCAACAGAAAGCCTTCGAAGAACTAAAACAATATTTAATAGAGCTGACAACCTTAACTCCACCTTCGTCAGGAACTCCATTGTTGTTGTATGTAGTTGCTTCCCATGCTGCGGTTAGTGTAGCACTGGTGCAACAGAAGCAGAAGGACCAGGCAAGAAAACAAGTGTCAGTTTACTTTGTTTCCAAAGTGCTTAGTGCATCAAAGAAAAATTATACAGAGATAGAGAAGGTACTATATGTTGTACTAATGGCTTCCAGGAAGCTTCGGCATTATTTTCAAGCATACCACAACATAGTACCTTCTTCGCAACCTCTCAAGGACATAATGAGGAATGGAGAGGCCACAGGAAGAGTTGGAAAATGGGCTGCAGAACTAAATGAATTCACTATTGATTTCGTTCATAGATCTTCGATCCAATCCTAGGTGTTAGCAGACTTCATTGCTGATTGGACGCCAGGGGCTTAGGACGAAGAGAAAACAACCGATGCCGAAGCTTGGACATTATTTTGTGATGGGTCTTTGGTAACCTTTGGTGCATGAGTAGCAGCTGTCTTGATTTCACCATAAAAAATCAAAACCTGCTATGCAGCAAGATTGGACTTGAATTGCACAAATAATATTGCAGAGTACGAAGCCCTTTTCTTGGGGCTCTGAAAGCTTAAAGCAATGGGAATAAGAAGGGCAACACTTAAATCTGACTCACAGGTCATTTTAGGTCATGTTGACAAAAGCAGCAAAGCAAGAGACCCGAAGCTAGAAAAATATTTGGATGCAGTCTGAAGGATGGAAGCCTCCTTCGAAGGTTTTTCTGTAAAAAATATTTCGAGAGGAGAAAACGAGCACGTAGATTTGCTAGCTAAATCAGCGGCACAGGGGCTTCCGTTACCTTTGGAGGTTTTCTTCGAAACAATAAAAGCATCTTCGGTTGAGCTCATGGAAAGAGCGGTGCTCACAATTTCACCAATACATAGTGAAGATTGGAGGACTGAGATTGTATCTTTCCTCCAAGGCAAATGTCTTTCGGATGATGAAGTTTACAATAAAAGAATGGAAGCAAGGACAAGACCATATGTAATCATAGAAGGGGAATTATACAAACACGGAGTCTGCTCTCCATTGATCAAGTGCTTGTCCAGAGCCGAAGGTCAAGAATTGATGAAGGAAATACATGCAGGATTATGTGGGGCTCATATTGGGTCTAGGCCTCTGCTGGGTAAGGTTTTCAGACAAGGTTTTTACTGGCCGAAGGCAGCTTCAGATGCAGAAGATTTGGTTCAAAAATGTGAAAATTGCCAAAGATGCGCCAGAGACCAGAAGCAGCCTTCGACTCTAACCCAACTAATACAGCCAACTTGGCCACTGCAAAGGTGGGTTTGGATTTGTTAGGTCCACTTCCACCAGCACAAGGCAACTTGAAATATGTTGTGGTGGTAGTGGAGTACTTTTCTAAGTGGATTGAGGGAAAGCCCTTAGCTACAATAACTTCGGCCACAGTACAGAAGTTCTTCTAGCAAAGTATTGTTAATCACTTCGGCGTGCTGAAGGCTATCACTGTTGATAACGGAACTCAGTTTGATGCTGAAACATTCAAAACCTTTTGTAACCAGATTGGTACAAAAATAAACTTCGCATCAGTGAGGCATCCGGAGTTAAATGGACTGGTAGAAAGAGCAAACGAAATTATAATAACAGGAATAATGAAGTCAATCTTCAATCAACCCAAAGGGATGTGGCTAGACGAATTAATAAAGGTAGTGTGGAACCACAACACTGTTGTTTCAAGGTCAACAGGATTTACCCCGTTCAAGCTTCTGTTCGGTGACGAAGCAATAACACCAGAAGAAGCAAGAACAGGTTCAATAAGAACCTTAGCTTCAACAGAGGATGAAGGTGATTGACAAGTAACAAAAGACACCATAGAAGGGACTAGACTGCAAGCAATAGAACACATCAATAAGTACCAGGCTGAAACAATCAAATGGCGTGATAGAAACATAAAATTGAAGAATATTAGGCTAGGACATTTGGTGCTTCGTAGAGTGGCTAACCCTAATACAGTGGGGAAGCTTCAACTCAAGTGGGAAGGTCCCTTTTTGTGGTTTCTTCATCAAGACCTGGATCTTACAGATTGAAAGACATGGACGGCAACGACATACCAAGGTCTTGGAATGCAGATGAGCTTCCTCGGTATTATGTGTAAACAATGTAATTTTCTTATTTTTTCCTATGGCATCATCTTCCTTTTAAGAGGGGAGAAAGGTTTTTAATGGGGCCATAGGTTGTAATTTTCATTTTTTTGTTTAGCCCTATGCAATACAAGGGCCAACTTCCCCACATGTAAAATGTAACAACTGGGATCGCACCATCGAGTGCAAAAGGCCATAGAGAAGCTCAAAAGTCGTCCCTAAGGGGATGCAGAGCTAACATGCCACCTAAAGAGGTGAAGAAGCTACAAAGTCGTTCCTAAAGGGATGCAGAGTAAGTCACGAAGCTCCAAAGTCGTTCCTAAGAGAATGCAGAGCTAAAATGCCACCTAAATCAAAGGTGAAGAAGCTCAAAAGTCGTTCCTAATATGATGTAGAGCTGTAATACCACCTAAGTAAAAGGTGAAGAGACTCAAAAGACGTTCCTAAGGGGATGCAGAGTCTGGGTGTGTTTTTGGCATACATTTGCATATTTCATCACATCATCCTTTGCATTCATGTGAACATACACTAGACATTCGTAGGCTCATCATCATGGCATACAACATAGACATTAACAGGAAAAATAGGAAATGCCCGTCCTTGACAAGAAAATGCTTGGTTGCATACGAAGAAGCTTCGTCTTCAATAAAATGCTTTGATGCGAACGAAAAGAAGGGAAGGTGTTTTCGCATTCGGCTCAAAAGATTACAAGTATTGGTTTCGTCCACAACAAAGCAATTCACACATGAGCGAAAGGTAAAATGGTATTACAAGGTATTAACAAATATGTACAATATTTTGTCCAAATGTCAATTACAATTTTTAGCCATATGATACAAAGAGTTTCTAAGTCTTTCTACAGATAAATACAAAAGGATATTCTAGAGTCTTGAGTACTTCGGCACAAGCTTCGGCTTAGCGACCTTCGGCGCCATCATCCTGCAGAAAAGACAAGGTATAATGTAATTGGAAAATTATTAAGGAAAAATCAAGGTAAAAAGACAAAGGTAAAGTTTCATACTGAGTGAAGCAGCTTTCGTGCTTCATCCCCAGCCGATTCATGCCCGCCCTTTGCCCAAATTTGGGTAATAAATATATTTCCTATACTTCGGGCCTCGGTTGGAACGTCAACCAAGTCCGATGATGAAAGATTGAAGTTTGGCTTGTTGATGGCCCTCACGTGATTGCACCCGGCCTTCATAAATGCTACAGCTATTCCACGTGAAGCCACCAGAGCACAGAAATCTCCATGCCTAGTTATAACTTCATCAAGGGCTTCAACTTCATTTTCGATATGATCGAAGGCCCCGGGGATGTCTTCGGTAGAAGGGGTAATTTCTTCAGAAGTGGCTCCGACTGAGTTAAAATTTTCCTTCAACCGATTAATGCATCGGGCGGCAAAGTCGGAGCATTTGTCCCGAAGATTCTTAACAGTTTCACTTAGCTTTGCATTCCTTTCAGCTTCGGCTTTGACCTTTGCTTTGAGTTCCTTCGTTTCGTGGTCGAAGCGCTCTGGCCTTTCGTTCAAGGTTGCTCAAGCTTCGTCTATCTCTCCGCTTAGCTTATCATTCTGAGTCCTTGCTTCTAAGAGAGAGCCTTCGGCTGATTGCAGCAGGATGTCTTTTTCTTTTAAAGAATCTTCAAGTTTCTTAATCTTATCTTCTAAGCCTTCAATAATAACTTCGTTTCTTCAATCTTTAGTATCCTGCTGCATTTTCAAGGCCTTGCTTAATAACATACTCTGCAAAACAAGTTAAAATTAGAATACTCAAACCACTACGAAGGTAATATATAAAAAAGAGTTTAGAGAAAAGCCTCACCTTGAAATTGGAATAAAACAAGTTCTCGGCAATATGTTGCCGTCTGTAACAGCTAATGTCAGACTCGGCGAGGTCACGAATGCATCCTAAGATTTCTACACTCTTGGATAAAGTGCCTACAATCTTCGCCTCGGCGAGGTCACGAATGCATCCTAAGATTTCTTCATCGACCCCACCGAAGAGCATGGACCTCGGTTGGTAGCCACAAGACACAGCGAATTATTTTAGCTCTAGTTTATCTTCCTTAGAAAGTTTCTAGCCACCCAGGTGTCGAAGGTCTAAACCTTTCTCTTTCGAAGGAGTGTCACCAATTTTCTTCCCTTTGTCAGGCACTGCGCCCATGCCTCCCTCCTCAACCACACCTGTCTTCTCTACAACCACATCTGGTATAAGTTTGTCAATTTCTAACATTGTGGCTGCGAGTTCTTCAGCTTCGGCTCCACCAGCATCTTCAGTATCCACAGGAATTGCCGCTTTCACCGCCGAAGCTGAAGGCAGCGTTTGCTCAATCGCTTGCATTACGTTCACAATCCGCCATTTCTTTTGTCCTCCAACCTTCTCCTTCGTAGCCGAAGGCACTTTCATCTTCTGTAAAAGGTTGGTCAGTTCGATTTCAGAGGACTTATCAGCTTGAATGGTGGGGATTCAGTCATTACCTTCAAAATTTCTGCCACCTCGACAGCAGTGGGCGACAAAGGACTCAAGGTTTCCTTTGGCACTTCATCTACCTTCGGATCGGCAGAAGGTATTTCATCAAGTTTTCTTTTCTTAGGGGCTTGCGCCTTCGGCTCCAGTGCTACTTTCACCCTCTTCAGAGCCTTTTTGTCTGCTTTCACGGATCGGACAACTTCTCTGCTTAGAATGCTGACAACTCTTTTTCTCTTTGCTCCCTCGGCCCCTTTGTCAAGTCTCTCATAATCTAGATACTCAAAGTTCAGTGCATCCATTACCCGATTTAGCCTTCGTTTTGGTCAAGTGCCGAAGGTAGCAGTCATTAAGTGATCCTCTTTCTTCGTGTAATTGCCAAGAATCTCATTGCACATAGTTTCGATCATCTCTAGCCATTCAGTGCATGGTTTCTTGAATTGCTTCTCAAGCCTAAGTGGAGTTTAACCCCCAAATGTGTTTCTGTCCATTCTTTTAGAAAATGGAAAAGGGGAATAAAATGAGAAACAGAAAGCAAGCATATTTTTCTTAGGATACCTAAGTGGAGTAGCATCAGGGAAAATTATAGTGAGCCTTAATCCAGTGAAGAAATATAGGGCCATGTTCCAAATGAGAAAACTAGAGAAAACTTTAGAAAATCATAGAAAACCCTCCGTGAATAGAAAAACATCCAACCTTAAGAATGATTGATCTTGTGCAAACAAAAACTTAAAATAATTTCCAAAACTATTGTTTGACATTTTTCAAAAAGAAAGTTAGTTGAAAGCACCTCCTAGCCCTAGAACTTTAGAAAACCATAACTAAATTTCCACTAATTATCCCTTGGTAAAATTTGGCACAAGACTATGTTATTGCACCTAAATACTAGGAAAAATGACCATTAGGGCAGTAACCACTTCTAGATAGGAGGTTTAGTGTAATGTGCCCTCTCTGCCCTAGTTTTTGTTATTTTTGTCTAGGACAGATCCTAATTAACTTTGACCCCAAATTTCTAGGACAACGTAATTAATTTTGACCCCAAATTTCTAGGTTAGTAGGAAGCTACTGTAATTTTACATAATTTTTTGAAATTTAAAATTATAGTTGTAGTTCAAACCATGCTTAAAAGCTTAATAGAAAAAGGAAAAAGAGAAGTGTTGGGGGTCTTCCATTCTGTCGAAGGTCCTCAAGACGAAGATCCTACGTAGAAGCAACAATGTGGAACGCCGAAGCTCGATATCTTCGGTTCAGACCAAGCAAAGAAGGAAAAAAGAACTAGTTAGACCTTCTTGGTTTAAATTGCTTGTAAACTAATGTTCAAGGACATGGATGTAATTTTACCCGAGCTGTGTCTCGTGCCTTTAAATAGATGAACAGTACCCCATACTGTTCGCGCTGAATTGTATTCACTCTCTCGCATCCTCGCCTTCGAGCAAGCTAAAGGTATCAATGTAATATTAGCATTGTTGATATTTATATGTGTTTTATATGGAATGAAAGAATAAATGAATTATTAAGATATGATTATCATATTTATTCCTTCACATGCATACCCTTGTATTAATATGATGAAGGTGTGTCCTTCTTGACCTTCGTCTGAGAAGCATTATACCCGTAAGGAGATAATGCTTCGAGGGAGGTCCTTAACGATTAACAATTGTGTTGCCTTGTTCTTGACTCACAACATTTGAGAACAAGTGACCAACAAGAAGTTAAGGATTAACTACCTTAAACTAAAATTATGTCAGCAAACCTACTTAAGCCTTAATAAGATTTTTAGGAGAATAATCTAAGTCTTAATCAACCTTTCTCCTTTTTGGTCAAACCTTAGTTGGACCACTAGATGCCATTTCCTATAAAGGCTTAATTCAACAAATGCAAACTCTCACTTTTCGCTAAGTAATTTAATCTTACTTCACCATGCATCCTCAATAAACTTTTGCATATCATAGCATACATATATCTTATGCATTGCATCCGTTAGATTGCAACCTCGCGGATGGAGAGTACGTGTTGATTCCGGAGAAAGGAGCTAAGCAAGAAGAAGTCCAAGAGCCTGCACCCGAACCTGTTCCAGATGATCTCCCCGCTGCACCAGCACCTGAAGGCAAGCCTCGGTTTTATGCATAACCATTATTATGCTATTTTACTGCAATTATTGTTTGTAGGCATGTATTGTGCACTAAGTGTAGGAGTTGTTTGAAACCCTAATTGCATAAACTCAGGTTCCTTTATGAGATGAATACTTGTATGCTAGGTTGAGTACCTCCTATGCTAATTAAGGATCTCGGTAGAAGAAGAGTGATTTATCTAGAACTCGCTCGAGGTTAGGAATTGACTATATTCATCTAGATAACGAGAATTATGATTATATGTGGACACGGATCCTTGGGGGATGCCCTGTCTATGAGACGGAACTGGACTAAGGATTAATATGTGGTACCATGTGTCAAGCGTTTGAACGTACTAAGCACATGCTGAGAAATATGGTAATCGGTAAACCTAGTACCTGAGTGAACCTGCCCACAAACATTCCACCTCACTGCTCCTAAGATGGAGTCTCCTATGCTAGCTATGGTGGGTACAAGTGCGGGCACTGCACGGCGGCAACCGAGGTTAGTGGAGCATTGTATGACAAGGCCGTGGACCCTATTCTATTGCTAGAGAATCGATGGGGACGGTTGATATGTGTGGGGTTGGAGTACCCCTACATGTCGTATGTTTAGGTTTACCTTACAAGGACTAAAAACTCGATTCGAATCGTCTGCTTCTCGAAGCTAATGAGACTGCTTGATCCATGTTGTTGCATCGAGTAAGAAATGAAATGATGCTTCATGATATAAAATGTTGTTTGCTATAAATGCTTGCTACCATGTGTGATTAGAAGGATGATAACCTAGGAATATTCTATAACTTGAAAAGCTCAACTTGACTTCGACTCAGCTAGTGCTTTTGGCAACCAAACCCCTTTGCCAAATAGCTTCATGGTCTAGAGGTAGAGGAGTAGACTCCTCACATCGGGTAAGTCTAGCGGAGTATTAGTATACTCAATCGTGCTTGTGGCATAATTTTATAGGTCTCTTGCAAGAAATGGTTGATGGTGTGACTTGGCCATGCACCCTGCCACCAGGCTAGACAGTCGAGTGGGATGCTACCTCTACAGGAGAGGACTAGGAGGAGTAGCGTGGCCAGGCTTCGCCATGTTACTCGGTTATCTTCGTTAGTTATTTCCGCTGCATTAAAAACTATGGTTTACTTCTTTTAAAACTTCGATGTATTATGCATTATTGTATTTCTTTGTGTCTCACCTTCGAGTGAGCAAGTGGTACTCGATCCTTGTTAAGTGGTTTTGTTAGACTAGACCCGATGGACTGACATTTTATTCCGATTTAAGTGTGTTGTTGCCTCTAAGGTGAGACTTGGGCAATTAAGCCGGAATAATCTGGGTGGTTCCCCCATATTGCAGGTGCGGGTGCTCATCTGCTCGACCTGAAGATCCTTCTCCACCAACTCTGAAGATAAGTCCACCACAAAAACTTCCTTGTCATCGAGGGTTACTTTGGTAGTCTGTCCTAGGCCAGTCAGGTGTGACATAGCCTCGCTCAGCAAGGCATGTAGGCGATATAGTGCACTCATGCACTGGACCGTCACTCGAGGGGCCTGATCAGGGTGTAGTGCCCACACATTCTTTGCCTGGATCACTCTGTCGTGCCACATTGGATCATCCTTTTGATCAGCAAGAAAGAGACCAAGGGGATGCATAAGCATCTCTAGTGGGTGAAAAATCCACCGAAGGTCATCAAATCCTGCAGGTTGTGGTCTCTGTGGTGTCGTCAGCTCGGTACCAGATCGTCGTGGAGTCCAATGAGTGCCAACCTAGCTACAGGGGATGGGGCTCCAAGGTTAGCCACATCATGCAATGGGCACTCAGTGTTCCTCGTACAACTGCACTGTGTACTGGGGATGTGTGGGGTAGCTAGCTGCACTCAGAATCTCCCACAAGATTGAGGAGAAACCCTCCCGTGAAATGTAGTCGAAGCTGAAACGGGAGTCTCCTCCGTCAGTGGGTGTGGGCGAAGCCATCTGTACAAGGGTAAGTGCAAGTGAATGGGAATACTGGAAGGAAAAGGTGTTGAGTGTGAAAGACTAGAAAATCTTTTAAGTTTTGACCTATCTTGACTTAGTTAAGGCTCTCCTTTAATTATCTTATGTTCCATGGTTTAGACAAGTTTTAATAGGTTTGGGTGACTCTTCTTTTATGCAAGTTTAATAATGATATTTTATATTTATGATTCATGCATTCTCGTCCTGGATGTCCTCTCATCAAACATAGGGGTATAGTATAACCCCATCTATTATAGTAGAAGCATGTACGACATACTTATATAGCCACCTAGCTACCCATCTATTTCCTAAGGCTTCATATCCTAGGCCTATCCTTATGATTATGACAATCTAACCAACACTGAGTTTCTAGCAAATTTTATTTTTGAAAAACATGGTATATATGACTTATTGACTTCTATGAAGTGGTATTCGCTCCGATACTAGCTGTGGTGGAACCGCCCAGATTATTCTAGCTTAAGTGCCCATGTACTTCCTGAGGGGCAACGACACATATAAATCGGAATAACATGTCTGTCCATCAGATCAAGTCCAATGAAACCACTCAACTTGGATTGAGTACCACTTGCTCACACGAAGGTGAGACACAGAGAGATACAATAAAGCATAATACCACAAATTAAAGGAGTACTTAAGAGTTCTTACAACATCAGAGTTCAAAAGTAGTAAATCATAGTTGTGGATGCAGCGAAAATAAACTAACAAAGATACTGAGTAACATGGCGAAGCCTGGCTAAGTAACTCGCATAGGTAGAATCCCACTCGACCATCCAACCTGGTGGCAGGGTGGATGGCCAAGTCACACAATCAACCATCTCCTACAGGGTACCTGAACAATTGGTGCCACAAGCAAGGCTAAGTATACTAATACTCAGCTAAACTTACCTGATGTGAGGAATCTACTCCTATACCTCTAGACCATGAAACTGTTTGGCTGAGGGGTTTGGTTTTCCAAAAGCACTACCTGAGTATAAATCAAATTTTAGCCTTTCAGGTCCTAGAATAATACTTTAGACTAGATGACAGTCTCATTAGCTGTAAGAAGCAGATGATTCGAATCCAGTTTTAACCTTGCAAGGTAAATGCAAACACACATGTAGGGGCACTCCATCCGCACACACATTAACCATCCCCGTCGATTCCCTCGCAACAGAACAGGGCCCACTGCCTTGGCATACAAAGCTCCAATGACCCCAGCTGCCACCGTGTAGTGACCGCTCTTGTACCCACCATTGCTAGCATGGGAGACCACTTCTCATGGTAGTGAAGAGTAAAGTCTGTGGGTAGGTTCACTCAGGTACTAGGCTTACCAATTTACCATATTTCTTAGCATGTGTTTAGTACTTTCAAACACTTGATACAAGTATCCACATGTTAATCCTTATTCCGATTTTGTCTCATAGATAGGTCATCCCCCAGGGATCCATGTCCATAAACAATCGTAAAAACCAATATCAAGATGAATGCAGTCAATTCCAGTCCTCGCGCGAGTGCTACAAAAACCACTCGACTTCTACCGAGATCCATATTAGCATAGCAACTACTCGACCTAGCATACTAGTATCCATTTCATAAAGGAATCTGAGTGCACAATACAAACTGAAAGGGAAATAGGGTTTAACCTTTTTCTATAAATAATTTTGGTGGTTGAATGTCTAACACAAATAATTGGACTAACTAGTTTGCTCTAGATTATATATTCTACAGGTGCTAAAGGTTCAACACAAACCAATAAAAAGATCAACTTAGGGTACAAAAAGAAAGGAGCAAAAGAAACCGAAGTGAACCCTTGTCTGGCGCACCAGACTGTCCGGTGCGCCAGGGCCGTACGAGTCCGAACTTGCCACCTTCGGGTTTCAGAAGAGCTGCTCTGCTATAATTCACCGGACTGTCCGGTGTGCCACCGGAATGTCCGATGCACCAGCGGAGCAACGGCTCCAGCGCAACGGTCGACTGCAACAGAGACCTGCAAAAGTGCTACAGTGCGCGGAGAGTTCACGCAGAGTCAAAGCAGCCGCTAGAAGGCGCACCGGACAGTGATCAGTGCCTGTCCGGTGCGGCACCGGACTGTCCAGTGCCACATGAAGACAAAGCTCCTGTGGTCGAAACCGTCAGAACCCTAACGGTTGGGTGACGTGGCTGGCGCACCTGATTCTCCGGTGCGCCCATCAAAAGTAGCCTGCCCCAACGGTTGAATTGGTGGTTAGGGGCTATAAATACCCCACAACCACCTCCACTCCAACCAACCAAGCATTCACTACTCCTCATTCAATACAAGAGCAATACACTACACTCCAAGACACAAATCAAAGCCTCCAATCAAATCCAAGTCCACAATGCAACTCTAGTATTTTAGGACTTGTGAGAAGATCGTCTTGTGTTTCTTTGTTGCTCTTGTTGCTTGGTTGGCTTTCTTCTTCCTCATTCTTGTTCTCTAAGTGACTTGTAATAAAAGCAAGAGACACCAAGTGTGTGGTGGTCCTTGTGGGGTCTATGTGACCCGTTTGATTAAGGAAAAGGCTCACTCGGTCTATGTGACCATTTGAGAGAGGGAAAGGGTTGAAAGAGACCTGATCTTTGTGACCACCTCAACAGGGACTAGGTTCTTTGGAACCGAACCTTAGTAAAACAAATCACCGTGTCATCCACTTTATTTTCTTGGTTGATGTGTTTTTCCATTTCTCCCGGACTTAACTTTTATTCTAACACTAATCCCGGCTTGAAGTGTGCTTAAAGTTTGTAAATTTTAGTTTTCGCCTATCCACCCCCCTCTAGGCGACTTTCAATTGGTATCAGAGCCCAGTACTTCATTAGAGTCTAACCACTCGAAGTGATGTCGGAAGATCACGCCAAGAGGGAGATCATGACCGGCGGCGACAAGTCCGCAAGCTCGGGAAGAACCCATTCGAGGGAGTCTGGCCACAAGCATAAGGAGGAATCCGCTTCCTCCATCAAGTCACAACAGAGAGGTGATAAAAAGAAGAAGATGAAGAAAGTGGTCTACTACAAGACCGACTCTTTGTCACCCTCCACCTCCGGCTCCGAATCGACGTCCGTCACTTCTAAGCGCCATGAGCGCAAGAAGTATAGTAAGATGCCCCCCGCTATCCTCACATTTCTAAACGCACTCCATTACTTTCCGTTCCCTAGGCAAACCACAATTTTTTGATGGTGAGGATTATTGTATGTGGAGTGATAAAATGAGGCATCATCTAACCTCACTCCACAAAAGCATTAGGGATATTGTTGAGTATGGAGCGTAGGTACCGAAGGTAGGGGACAAGGACTACGATTCGGACGAGACCGACCAAATTCAGCACTTTAACTCCCAAGCCACAACTATACTCCTCGCCTCCTTGTGTCGAGAGGAGTATAATAAGGTGCAAGGGTTAAAGACGGCCAAAGAAATTTGGGATGTCCTCAAGACAGCACACGAAGGAGACGAGGTTACCAAGATCACCAAACGGGAGACGATCGAGGGGGAGCTCAGTCGATATGTCCTCAACCAAGGAGAGGAGCCACAAGCCATGTACAACCGGCTCAAGACCTTGGTGAATCAAGTGCGCAACCTCGAGAGCACAAAATGGGATGACCATGAAATGGTCAAGGTTATTCTAAGATCACTCGTTTTTCATAATCCTACGCAAGTTCAATTAATACATGGTGATCCTAGATATAAGCTAATGTCACCCGAGGAGGTTATAGGGAAGTTTGTGAGCTTTGAATTGATGATCAAAAGCTCCAAACAAATCGTCAACTTGGAGCAAGGCGGCACCTCCACACCCGAGGTGCAACCCATCGCATTCAAGGCAACGGAGGAAGAAAAGAAGGAATCTATGCCAAGTAGAATTCCCATCGACGCCTCCAAGCTTGACAACGAGGAGATGAGGCTCATCATCAAGAGCTTTCGCCAAATCCTCAAGCAAAAGAGGGGGAAGGACTACAAACCCCGCTCCAAAAGGGTGTGCTACAAGTGTGGTAAGCCCGATCATTTTATCACTAAATGCCCTATGTCTAGTGATAGTGAAAGGGACAACGACATGAAGGGAAAGAGGAAGGAAAAGAAGAAGTACTACAAGAAGAAGGGCGGCGATGCCCACGTGTGTTGGGAATGGGACTCCGACGAGAGCTCCACAGACTCCTCCTCGGACGAGGATGCCGCAAACATCGTCGTCAACAAGGAACTTCTCTTCCCTAACGTCGGCCACAAATGCTTCATGGCAAAGGACAGCAAGAAAAAGAAGGTACAAGCTAGAACCACCCCCAAGTATACTACATCTAGTGATGAGGGTAGTTCTAGTGATGATGAAGATAACTTGCTTAGTCTTTTTGCCAACCTTAACATGCAACAAAAAGAAAAATTAAATGAATTAATAGGTGCTATTCATGAGAAGGATGAACTCTTGGATAGCCAAGAGGAATTCCTTATTAAGGAAAATAAAAAGCATGTTAAGGTGAAGAATGCTTATGCTCAGGAAATTATCAATGGAGAAAAATGAAAATTTGACTAAAGAGCTTAGCATTGGCCATAACACCATTTCCAACCATAGAACTGAGAATGTTAGTTTAACTGCTAAGGTTGAAAACTCAAAAGTTTGTCATGATTCAATTATCAATCTTAAAAATGAAAATGCTAGTTTGATTGCTAAGATTGATAAATTAAATGAATCAATTTCTAGCCTTAGGGATGAAAATACTAGATTAATTTCTAAGGCTAAAGATTTAAATGTTTGCAATGATGCTGTTTCCAATCTTAGAAATGAGAATGCTATTTTACATGCTAAGATTGAAGAATTAAATGCTTGCAAACCATCTACATCTACTGTCGATCATGTCTCTATTTGTACTAGATGTAGAGACGTACATGTTGATGCTATCCATGATCACCTTGCTTTAATTAAACAACAAAATGATCACAAAGCTCAACTAACTCCTGAAATTAATGAGCATGAGATAGAAAATGAAGAATTTAAATTTGCTAGAAGCATGCTCTATAATGGGAGACGCCCTGGCATTAAGGATGTCATTGGTTTCCTACAGGGAAGCAATGTCAAACTTAATGCCCCCAAAAGATTGTCTAATTTTGTTAAGGGCAAGGCTCTCATGGCTCAGGATAACGAGGGTTACATTTTATATCTTGCTGGTTATCCTGAGCACAACATTAGGAGAATTCATGCTAGGAAGTCTCATTCTGTTTTTCACCATGCTTTTATGTACAAGAATGAGGCATCTAGCTCTAGTCAATCAACCCATGTTAAATTGCCTAAAAAAACTCCTACTGCATCAAATGAACCTAATGTTTCATTTAAGACTTTTGATGCATCTTATGTTTTAACTAACAAATCAGGCAAAGTAGTTGCCAAATATGTTGGGGGCAAACACAAGGGCTCTAAGACTTGTGTTTGGGTACCCAAGTTGCTTGTTTCTAATGTGAAAGGACCCAAGACCGTTTGGGTACCTAAGAACAAGGCCTAAACTTGTTTTGTAGGTGTATGCATCCAGGGGCTCAAGTTGGATCATTGATAGCGGATGCACAAACCACATGACAGGGGAGAAAAGGATGTTCTCCTCCTACGAGAAAAACGAAGATCCCCAATGAGCTATCACATTCGAGGATGGAAATCAAGGTTTGGTCAAAGGACTTGGTAAAATTGCTATATCTCCTGACCATTCTATTTCCAATGTTTTTCTTGTAGATTCCTTAGATTATAATTTGCTTTCAGTTTCTCAATTATGCAAAATGGGTTACAACTGTCTTTTTACGGATATAGGTGTTACTGTCTTTAGAAGAAGTGATGATTCAGTAGCATTTAAGGGAGTATTAGAGGGTCAGCTATACTTAGTTGATTTTAATAGAGCTGAAGTCGATACTTGCTTAATTGCTAAGACTAATATGGGTTGGCTCTGGCATCGCCGACTAGCCCATGTTGGGATGAAGAATCTTCACAAGCTTCTAAAGGGAGAGCACATTTTGGGACTAACCAATGTTCATTTTGAGAAAGATAGGGTCTGTAGCGCATGTCAAGCAGGGAAGCAAGTTGGTGCCCATCATCCACACAAGAACATCATGACGACCGACAGGCCGCTTGAGCTACTCCACATGGATTTATTCGACCCGATCGCTTACATAAGCATCGGCGGGAGTAAGTATTGTCTTGTAATTATGGATGACTATTCTTGCTTCACTTGAGTGTTCTTTTTATAGGAAAAATCTCAAACCCAAGAGAGTTTGAAGGTATTCTTGAGACGGGCTCAAAATGAGTTCGGATTGAGAATCAAAAAGATAAGAAGCGACAATGGGACGGAGTTCAAGAACTCTCAAATTGAAGGCTTTCTTGAGGAGGAGGGCATCAAGCATGAGTTCTCTTCTCCCTACACACCTCAACAAAATGGTGTACTGGAGAGGAAGAATAGAACTCTATTGGACATGGCGAGGACCATGCTTGATGAGTACAAGATTCCGGACCGGTTTTGTGCTGAGGCGATTAACACCGCCTGCTACTCCATCAATCGGCTCTACCTTCACCGAATCCTCAAGAAAACATCATATGAACTCCTCACTGGTAAAAAGCCCAATGTTGGTAGAAAATGCTTTATTCTTGTTAAAAGAGGTAGAAAATCTCAATTTGCTCCTAAGGCTGTAGAAGGGTTTTTACTAGGATATGACTCAAACACAAGGGCATATAGAGTCTTCAACAAATCCACTGGATTAGTTGAGGTTTCCTGTGACATTGTGTTTGATGAAACTAATGGCTCCCAAGTGGAGCAAGTTGATCTTGATGAATTAGATGATGAAGAGGCTCCATGTGTCACACTAAGAAACATGTCCATTGGGGATGTGTGTCCTAAGGAATCCGAAGAGCCCACTCAAGCACAAGATCAACCATCATCTTCCAATAAAGCATCTCCACCAACTCAAGATGAGGATCAAGCTAAAGACAATTAAGATGGAGATCAAGAGGATGAGCCACCTCAAGAGGAGGACAATGATCAAGGGGGAGATGAAGTTGATCAAGACAAGGAAGATGATCAAGACATTCAGGGTCAAAGACCGCCACACCCAAGAGTCCACCAAGCGATTCAAAGAGATCACCCCGTGAACTCCATCCTTGACGATATTCATAAAGGGGTAACAACTCGATCTCGAGTCGCTCATTTTTGTGAACATTAATCTTTTGTGTCCTCTATTGAGCCATACAGGGTGGAGGATGCATTAAGAGATTCAGATTGGGTGTTAGCAATGCAAGAGGAGCTCAACAACTTCACGAGGAATGAGTATGGCATTTAGTTCCACGTCCTAATCAAAATTTTGTAGCTACCAAGTGGGTCCGCAACAAGCAAGATGAGCATGGTGTGGTGACAAGGAACAAAGCCCGACTTGTGGCCAAAGGATATTCACAAGTCGAAGGTTTGGATTTCGGTGAAACCTATGCGCCCATAGCTAGGCTTGAGTCAATTCGCATATTACTCGCCTATGCTACTTACCATGGCTTTAAGCTTTACCAAATGGACGTGAAGAGTGCCTTCCTTAATGGACCTATCAAAGAAGAGGCCTATGTTGAGCAACCTCCCGGCTTTGAAGATAGTGAGTACCCTAATCACGTTTACAAACTCTCAAATGCGCTTTATGGGCTCAAGCAAGCCCCAAGAGCATGGTATGAATGCCTAAGAGATTTTCTTATCACTAATGGCTTCAAAGTCGGTAAAGCTGATCCTACACTCGTTACTAAAACTATTGCAAAAGATTTGTTTGTATGCCAAATTTATGTTGATGATATCATATTTGGGTCTACTAACAAATCTACTTGTGAAGAGTCTAGTAGGATCATGATTCAAAAATTCGAGATGTCTATGATGGGGGAGTTGAAGTATTTTCTAGGATTTCAAGTCAAGCAACTCCAAGAGGGCACCTTCATTAGCCAAACGAAGTACATTCAAGACATACTCAACAAGTTTGGAATGAAGGATGCCAAGCCCATCAAGACACCCATGGGAACTAATGGGCATCTCGACCTCGACACGGGAGGTAAATCCATAGATCAAAAGGTATACCGGTCGATGATAGGATCTTTACTCTATTTATGTGCATCTCGACCGGATATTATGCTTTCAGTATGCATGTGTGCAAGGTTCCAAGCCGATCCTAAAGAAGTTCACCTTAGGGTCGTGAAAAGAATCATGAGATATTTAGTTTATACTCCTAAGTTTGGTCTTTGGTACCCCAAGGGATCTACTTTTGACTTAATAGGATATTCAGATGTTGATTGGGCAGGGTGTAAAATTGATAGAAAGAGCACATCAGGGACTTGTCAGTTTTTGGGAAGCTCCCTGGTGTCTTGGGCTTCAAAGAAACAAAACTCAGTAGCTCTTTCTACCGCCGAAGCCGAGTACATTGCCGCAGGCCATTGCTGTGCGCAATTACTTTGGATGAGGCAAACCCTCAGGGACTACGGCTACAAATTAAGCAAGGTCCCTCTCCTATGTGATAATGAGAGTGCAATCCGCATGGCGGATAATCCGGTTGAACATAGCCGCACTAAGCACATTGACATTCGGTATTACTTTTTGAGGGATCACCAACAAAGGGCGGATATCGAGATAGCTTATGTTAGCATCAAAGAACAATTAGCCAATATCTTTACCAAGCCATTAGATGAGAAAACCTTTACCAAACTTAGGAATGAGCTAAACATAAGATTCTCGGAACTTTGATTGACACTTTGCACACATAGCTCATTTATATACCTTTGATCATATCTCTTTTATGTCTACGACTAATGTGTTTTCAAGTGTATTTCTATACTAAGTCGTAGATTGAAAGGGAAAATGGAGTCTTCGGCGAAGAAAAGGCTTCCACTCCACTCTATCGGTATCATTTACCCTTTGCCATCACTCCATATCACTCCCAAATTGGTATAATCTTTCACTCATATTTACTTGTACCAATGGGGGAGAAAGTAAAAGGGCTCTCAAAAGACTCCGTTTTTGGGGATTAATGCCAAAAGGGGGAGAAATATTAAGCCCAAAGCAAAAGGACCGCACCACCACCAATGTCAAAATTTTCAAGAATTTTTCAAATTGGTATCTCAATGTATTTGATCTTTTTCAATTGGTATTTACAAAAATTAGTAAAACCCTCTTGAAAGCTAAGAGGAGAATTTTACTCAGGGGGAGTTTTATTTAGTCAAAGGAAAAGCATTTGAAACAGGGGGAAGAAAATTTCAAATCTTGAAAATGCTTCTCGAAATCTTATTCATATACCTTTGACTATTTGCAAAAAGACTTTCAAAATATTTTCCAAAAGAATTTGCAAAAACAAAACAAGTGGTGCAAGCGTGGTCCAAAATGTTGAATAAAAGAAACCAACCATGCATATCTAGCAGAAGTAAAATATTGGTTTAATTCCAAACAGCCTTTGCACTCACCTTATGCAAAGTAGTTCAAGTTTGCACTTATATATTTGCTTTGGTTTGTGTTGGCATCAATCACCAAAAAGGAGGAGATTGAAAGGGAAATAGGGTTTAACCTTTTTCTATAAATAAAAATGGTGGTTGAATGCCCAACATAAATAATTGGACTAACTAGTTTGCTCTAGATTATATATTCTACAGGTGCTAAAGGTTCAACACAAACCAATAAAAAGATTAACTTAGGGTTCAAAAAGAAAGGAGCAAAAGAAACCGAAGAGAACCCTGGTCTGGCGCACCGGACTATCCGGTGCGCCAGGGCCGTACGAGTCCGAACTTGCCACCTTCGGGTTTCAGAAGAGCCGCTCCGCTATAATTCACCGGACTGTCCGGTGCACCAGCGGAGCAACGGCTCCAGCGCAACGGTCGACTGCAACGAACACCTACAAAAGTGCTACAGTGCGCGGACAGTTCGCACAGAGTCAAAGCAGCCGCCAGAAGGTGCACCGGACAGTGAACAGTTCCTGTCCGGTGCGGCACCAGACTGTCCGGTGCCACATGAAGACAAAGCTCCAACGGTCGAAACCGTCAGAACCCTAACGGTTGGGTGACGTGGCTGGCGCACCAGACACTGTCCGGTCAGCAGCCTGCCCCAACGGTTGAATTGGTGGTTGGGGCTATAAATACCCCACAACCACCTCCACTCCAACCATCCAAGCATTCACTACTCCTCATTCAATACAAGAGCAATACACTACACTCCAAGACACAAATCAAAGCCTCCGATCAAATCCAAGTCCACAATTCAACTCTAGTATTTTAGGACTTGTGAGAAGATCGTCTTGTGTTTCTTTATTGCTCTTGTTGCTTGGTTGGCTTTCTTCTTCCTCATTCTTGTTCTCTAAGTGACTTGTAATCAAAGCAAGAGACACCAAGTGTGTGGTGGTCCTTGTGGGGTCTAAGTGACCCGTTTGATTAAGGAGAAAGCTCACTCGGTCTAAGTGACCGTTTGAGAGAGGAAAAGGGTTGAAAGAGACCCAGTCTTTGTGACCACCTCAACGGGGACTAGGTTCTTTGGAACCGAACCTCGGTAAAACAAATCACCGTGTCATCCGCTTTATTTTCTTGGTTGATTTGTTTTCCCTTCTTTTCCCCCCTCTAGGCAACTTTCACAAACCTACAAAAAATAATTGCAGAAAAATAGCAAATATAACAGTTATGCATAAAACCGGGGCTTGCCTTCATGTGTTGGTGCTACGGGGAGATCCTTGATGGCAGGTTCGGAAGCAGACTCCTAGATTTCCTCCCGATCAACTCCTTGCTCCAGGATCAACACGTACCCTCCGTCAGCGATGTTGCAATCTAATGAATGCCATGTATGAGATATATGTATGCTATGATATGCAAAAAGTTTGTTGATGATGCATGGTGAAGTAATACTAGTTAGTAGTTACTTAGCAAAAGTGAGGGCTCATACTTAATAGAATAAGTCTTTAAAGTAGTTTCCATTTATGGGTCTAGATTAAGGTTTGACCAATGGGAAAGGGGTGGATTAAGACTCAAACTTAATTTCTTAAGGCTTAGTTAAGGTCTATATGGGGTTTCATAAGTTGCTAATTTAAACATTAGTTACCCCTTAATCCTTTCTTTATTTCCATTAAGCTTTAAAGGGTGATTTGATCTACAACCTTGTTTTCGAAACTTCTAAAAATTCTGAAAAAATTGCAGTGACTTTCTACATGTTAATATAGGTTGTCATAGAAGTTTGCGGTCAAAAGCTATTAGAGTCTGCTCTGCACAAAAATAACAAAATCAGGGCAGAGGGGGCACATTACACTGCTCCTCCAATATAGAAGTAGCTACTGCCCCAATGGGTATTTTTCCTGGTATCTAGGTGCAATATTAGGGACTTACACCAAAATTCACATAGTGATACATAGTGGTATTTTATTGGTGATTTTCTAAAGTTTTCCCTATTTGACTTAACTAAATAGTGGTTCTATATTCTTCACTCGACTAGTGACTAACATATTTTTCTCTGGTGCTACATCATCTGGGCAGTCTAGGAAAAATATAATGCCACTCTGTATCTTATGTTTATTCCCCTTTTTCATTTTCTAAAAGAATAGGTAGAAACACTTTTTAGTGGATAAAACTTCCCTAAACTCTTCAATCAGGGTGTTGACTATTTTAAAATAGTGTTACTACTGGATAAGTGCTTACTCAATTTTTCTTAACCCCAGTGCAATTATTCTCCCATTTTTCTCTCTATTTCTAAGGTTTTAGCAATTTTTTGATTAAATCAAAACCTTGAGAAAAAGTACTACAAACATGGTGTTTAATATTTTTAGTTGAAAGATTTAATTTTCTGAGTTTAACAAAATTGGTTTGTCAATTTTTGGGTTGGTATTCTTTAAGTTACACATTTTTTAAGTTCCCTATAGAATTAAAAAGGAATTTCTATTTAAAAAGGAAAAGGAAAACTGTTTTGCGTCAAACCCCCTGGATTTTTCAATTGTTTCCCATTCATCTTATGCCCTCGGGCTCCTATTCAACTGAGTCATTGACAGTGCAAAAGAGCCCTAGAGTTTTCAAGGTCTTCAAACCACGCTCCCTCTCCCTTCGCCGGAACAGTGATTGAAACAACGACGAGAAATTGCGGCTTACGTGACGTGGTAGCACGTCGGGGGTGGGTCATGGAGTTCCAGGGTGGTCGGGCGAACTTGGGGCTGGCGGTTATCAGTCGGCGGTGAGCGGAGCCGACCGGTTCACATGCACAGGCAGGTGTAGGTCGCTGGCGAGCTTCAATCCGGGGGCCTAGTGCGATAGAGCTTCAAGGCAAAGCTCGGGGAGCTTGTCTGGGCCTCCGTGAAGCTGTTCCCAGGCTCATATTAGGTGGTGTTGACCTAAATTGGATGGTCCTCGTGCTCTGGCGGTATACCACGAGCGGTTGGCGGTGGCAGTCCCTCCCCGGCGTAGTAGAGTTCAATCTAGCGAGCCTAAGGGCTACAAGAAGGTACGGGGGAATATCATGTGAGATTGGTTGGGCGAGGGAGTGGCTGGAGCGAGTGGCTGCGACGCTCGTCCTTCGAAGGCATTATGGGCAGCGTGTAGCTCGCCGGAGCTGTGGTCTTTCTCGGGACAGTGAGGCGGGGTGCGGAGGGGGTGACCAAGATGGTGGCCGTGCGCTTTTATAGAAGCGTTCAGGCTTGGCATAGGCGCAGGCGCACGGTTGGGTCGATCGGCGCTCAGGATAGGAGCCGGCGTAGGCTGGAGCGCGCTCTAACTTGCTAGCCAAGGCCGAATACGTGGCAACTTTGCTTGAGCCCTGTTCTAAGCTGTGTAGTCACTTATCCTTGTCAGATCTTGTCTTGGCTACTACACCAAAGTTGTTCCTCTCCCTTTAAGCTATCTTCTTTGTGTCGTGGCTGAAAGATTTTGTCCAATGGTGCAGGAGATATGGGGTATGTAAATGTGCACCATCTACCTTCTTGAACCCGAGGAAAAACCAGGGTTTTTTCGTGTCAAAGTGTTTGGTCCGGAGGCCATCTTCTGACTTGTGATAGATTAAGTAATTTGACACAAGTTTGATAATTGGAGGAAGTCGGTTTGAGATTTTGATCTTAATGAACACTTTAGGTTTTGGTTAGAGGGCTGATTTTGAGTTAGAAGAATTTCCGATTTTCTTTTGCTTCTCCCTCTTATGTGCCATGATTGGCAATTTTGCAAATCGCTTTTGGGGTACACTTTTACTAACTTTTGTTAGTTATTTTGTAAGATTTAACTTTTATTAATGGTCCAATTCATGATTAAGAAATTTGATAGGTTTTCTTTATCACTTTTGCTTGGTGCTTCCTATGATTAAGGAATTTGATAGGTGTACTTAGGGTTTGGTGATTTCTTCCTTTTTGGTGAGTATGATATGGTTAAGGTAGAGCTCGTATGATGGTTAACACTTATCTAGGGCTCTAATCCAAGAGTGGGGTGACTTTTTCCCTTAGAAAACTACATGTCATAATAGGTTTTCTGAGTGTGTTGAGTAAAACCCTAGAGCTAACACCTGAGGTGTTACAATAACCCGGTCGGCCCCAAGTGACCACCACGACATTAACTGATCACACCAACCTGCTGACGCCACATTCTCTTCCTTCGAAGCTCTTTCTACTCTTACAACTTTCCTGTGAGCTTTGGGAACTTGATACTTTAGCGTTCCTTAGATGGCTAGGAACCATTCAACTGCCAATCTAACAACTCCTACCTCATCTGAGGCGGCCCAGAGGGACTTTGACGCTCCCGACACCATGGTTATGGGGTCTACAAACATAGTACTGTTTTCCTAAGTCGTGAAAGCATCATTTGAGCAAAAGGATGGGAAGGCTAATGAAGTTGCTGAGGAGAACAATCCCAAGGGGAATGCTTCCGATTGTAGGGATAATGTTGATGAGGAAGAAGATAATGACATTCAGCCGATGAAGCTCGACTATATTGATATCAGTTAGTTTATCGTTAAGCCTAGTGAACTTGACGTTTTGAAGAAACTTGGGTATATTGATGATAATGATGAGATTCGACTTGCTGGCAACAAAACTAACCCGGAAGGCTTGAACCAAAGGAGGATGAAATCGTTGTTTTTAAAAAGCTTCTTCTAGGCTAGACTTCGGCTCTCGATGTCCAAGATGGTTGCTGAAGTTTTGAAGAAATATGAGATTTATACGCATCAGTTAATACCAAATGCTATAGTTAATCTTAGTGTCTACATATGGGCTATGCGTAGCCAGGGTGCATGCGTTGATGCTGAAGCCTTCTGTAGAATACATGAGTTGCATTATCATACAAAGGCTAGGCCTTCAGTCAAGCTACACAACAATTTTGGGTACTATAACTTTTCTTACAAAAAATATATGAGATTTTCCATGCTAGCATACAGGACGATGTGGCCAAGTGAATGGACCAAAGAATGGTTTTATGCGATTCCAAAAATCACTAGTCCTTCACTTTCTTTTTTATTGACTACGACATCTATTGTGCCTATTTTGGTGATGTCATTGTCTGACTTGTCCACTACAAGTGTGGGGGTTTCCTGTTATGCCCCTACCAGAGTTGTAGGCCTTTGGGGCCAAAAGTTCCGACATGCCTATTGATCTTGTGCTTGAGTACGATATTGTGGAGCTCACAATCGGTCTTGCACTGGTTTGGATGGCCTATCAAATACTAAAGCCTGTGGTGCCCCCAAGTTGGGTGATAAGGAAATCTATAGGGATATTTTGGTTGTGATGGTGGCCCTCCCTACATGGGTGGGCAAGCAAGCGGGTAGAATGGTGGATACGTAGGTCGATACATAGGTGGATATGCAGGTGGTGGACATGTATGTGGTGGACATGCATGTGGTGAATAATCAAAAGGTGTTGTCCATGGTGCCCGTGGTGTAGGTGGAACTAGCTGTACTACCTTTTGGGCTAGTTTGGTCGGTCGTGTTTCTTTTTCCTGTCTTTCTAAAGTTGGTGGATGAGGTCGCTTTGTTGGACGATCTATAGGAGTGGTCTTCTTATTGACATATTTAGAAAGAAGCTAATCAAAAATAGGACAAGTACTAATAATCTGACTAGATGCTTTGGATGTGTTTTGTTTCCCCGTACCTATTTCTGATCATCGCAGCCTAAAGGTCTAGTGTCACTAGTGCCTCTGGTCATCCATGGACCATTCGGGCGTTGTAGTCAGACCATCCATGTGGGGTCCAAACCATGCATCCTTAGGTCCTAGGCTATTTGACGTGCGCTGGATAGGTGGTCAGATTGAGTATCTGATCCTACATGCCCCTGGTGCTATTGACCTAATGGTGACCTTTAAAGTCTACTTCCCATCATGCATCTTTTGTGCAATCACTTGTCTAGAAAGAATTCGCCTTCTTTCATTCATGCACAAGGGTCAAAGATGGCAATACCTTTTCCCTTGTCTTTATCGGCCACATCTAGCCGATCCAAGACTTTCTTTCCCTTTACATCTACAATGTTGACAGGAAATGGCTGCCTATCAACTTGCAACTCATGAAAACTTGATGGGGCTTTGTTTGTAGCCTATTGTACTCGTTGACAAAAAATATTGCAATCATTAGTGGCATGAGAAAAGGAATTGTGTCATTTAAAATAAGCATGGCTTTCTAAATCGTCTAAGGGTGGAATGGTATGTGTTATTTTAATGTTACCACTTTTCTATAGCTCATCAAATATTTTATCACATTTTGCTACATTAATAGTAAATTTAACCTCTTCTTGCTAATGCTTTTAAACTGGGTAAAAGGAAGAACACGCTGCAGGTTTGGTCTTAGCTGGCCAAACAACATCGGTAGCATACATATCTTTTGACTCATCATCAGAGTTACAATTATCATAGTTAACAAGGTGCATGGACATGTCGATTTTTGCGTTTCTTTTCTTTGGCTTTCACAAGCCAAACCTCGTTGATGTAAACTGGGCCGGGGAGGGAAAGACCGCCCTCCCGGTATTCCATATAAGAAGAGACCGAAACAATGGTCCTGGCCAAGAAAATCCCCGAACCCTGGCCCCCCACCACTAACGGGACGACGTCAACTGTCCACTCTGCAATGGCCCAACCGAAGGGTGGCGCACAAGACATCGCAACCCGAGAGCGGATGGGGCACAGCGAGGGGATTTTTTTAACCAAGCCTGAAAATTCGCTCCCGATAGGAATCGAACCCAGGACTTGGAGGTGCTACTCAGAAGTCCTTAACCGCTAGGCTAGAGGCCCTTTCGCAACCTCGTTGATGTAATTAGGCTAGTGAGAAAAAATTGGATGCCATCTAATTTTCCTTTAAGTATAAACACAACCCATTAAAAGCTAGACGTACTGTAACACCCCGTCCACTCCTGGATCGGTGGTACTTACTCCAGCTAGCTCTCTAGGATCATATATTGTCCACACAAACCAAAATGAGTCTTTTGTGCACACATTGTCCTCACTCATGCCGTCATGCGCACCCGAGAAAACTTCCCGGTCGGTCACCCATCCCAAATTGGTCCAAGCCAAACACTCTTAACTTGGAGGTTCTTTCAAGATAGGCTTCCAAAAAAAGAAGATGCACCTTGTTGATATGAGTACTCAATTAATTCTAATGCCAATAAAAAGTAACCCATCCAATGGTATTTAACATCCAGAAAATTGCCAACGCGTCCCAAGCAGAAATATCACAAGTACCGCCGCGCCCTAGGCCGTCGCAAGGAAAACTATACCCAAAATCCTTTTTATCCGGCATTAATTTGGAACCGCGTGCATCTAAAGCACCCTTTACTAAAATCAATGTAGTTGTATGCAAACCTAGAGCAATAGCATGATGAACCAAGAAACCCCCAGGTCCTATTGTTAAGAAAAGCGAATTACTATTCTCATTAACAGCATTCAACCATCCGGGCAACCATATGTTTTGACCTGCATTGAAAGCGGGGCCATTCGTTGAAGATAAGAATATATCGAACGCCTTGGGGCAGAATATCACAATCCACCCCACTTAGAAGACCGACGTCCTCGTCGGTCAACCCCAAGCCAGGAACCTCCCCTCTTGGCTATGTCTATGTGTGTCTAGTGTCGTCATATGCCATGCCATTTGACCACACTGAGCCCACATACGCCATGCACCATATACTCGAACCCCTAACCCACACGCGCCCATGAAACCGCGAGGGTCGGCTCTGATACCATTTGTAACACCCTGTCCACTCTCAGACTGGTGGTACTTACTCCTGGCAGCCCTCTAGGATCATAGACCATCCTCACAGACTAATACGAGTCTTTTGTGCACACTTTGTCCTCACTTATGTGCACCCGAGAAAACTTCCCGGTCGGTCACCCATCCCTACTTGCTTCAAGCCAAGCACGCTTAACTAGGATGTTCTTTCGAGATAGGCTTCCGAAAAAGAAGATGCACCTTGTTGATATGAGTACTCGATTAATTCTATTAAGCCTTGGGGCAGGATATCACCATCCCCTGGGCTAGGATATCACACCTTCTAACTATTAGTTCGCGATGTGGATTTGAATGCATCGGTTTCTAGTGTCCTAGAATATCTAGATATATTCTTTAATTGATTCATTGTGTCCCTGTTGGAGTGCTTCTATATCGACTAATTCTATCTCATATTCCCTAGTGGAAAAATGTTCATGAAACTTTTGTTCTAAATCACCCCAGGAGCTAATGGAATTAGGAGGCAGGGTAGCATACCATGCAAAAGTAGTGCCAGTGAGGGACAAGGAAAACAGGCGAACATGGAATTCTTCCCTATTGGCTAATTCTCCTAGTTGTGCTAAAAATTGACCCATGTGTTCATGTGTGCTTTTACCACATTCACCGAAAAATGGAGAACTCTGGTATTCTAGTCCCTTATGGGTATGAAATGGTGTCAAATTGGGGATAATATGGCTTCCGATATGATGACCTTGAGCTAATCATACCTAGCATGTTTTGGAATAATTTTGTTATTTTTCCTAAATTTTATCCATAGTAGCTAGTGGCTCTAGAATGGATCCCACGATGTGAGGCTTAGGTAGTTGAATATTGCTTGTTGGTTATGAGGATGAGCTATATGTTGTGGTGTGAGCCCATCTAACTCTGAGTGGTATTCAGCCTAAGTGTGGCAATGCTTAAGTTTTGATGCACCCAAGGTGGAGGGTAGTGCTACTGCGTCATGGATTGTGGTTGCGTGTTGTGCATATTGTACCGATCTGAGTGTGGAAAATCAGATGCTCTGGCGGGACTCTGGACAGTCCACGGTGAGTTGCCGGATAGTCTACTCTAGGGTCAGATGGTCCAAGCTTGTACACGGATGGCCCAGTTATAGCTAGAGGCACTAACAAGTCATATAGATGTTACGAGGGTAGTTGTTGCCCTGGATATGAGTTCATCGTTATTACCATACAATGGTTGGGACTAAGGAGGCCCATTTGTTGTCGATGAGTTTTGTGAGGTTTCACAACCACGACCTCGTGAGATATAAAATTAGGAACAATATATTTCTCAAATGTGCATGTAATTCTCTTTAATGATTGTTCTATCTTCTCATTTTGTAAATCTACATATTGTTTAAGAGATTAGATGTCATCAAATTTACTTAAAGCGAGCATTGGAGGCAAAGGAAGGAGTCGATCAAGGATGGTCTCTCCTTGTTTGTTGATCTTCTTGTGCCGATATATTGTGAAGTGTGATAGAAATTTTTCCTTTGTCGCTTCATGAGCCCTGTTCATGAGGTCTTTAATCTCCTGTTGCTTGACGGCTGACAAACTTTCCATAGTCAACCTAAGATATTGTTTGGGGAGACACTCGTGTGATCTTTGGGACCGGCCATCGTAGCTGATCTAATAGATCAATCATTTCTCCCAAGTGGAATCATCAAAAAGTGTGTTGGCGCCTTTTTTAGACCAAAGAACAACAAACCCTAGGGCTTGTGCGAGGCAAGCAGGACCTCAGTGTCCTCTCTAAAAGAGCACAGCTCATCCTCGTGGGGAACCGAACCATCCGTGACTATGTAGAGACCTCCGCTCTTCACAGTAGATGCGCAAGTCATTCGCACGTAGGCACCAGACCATCCACGATGTGTCTAGAGAACTCTGAGAAGAACCAAGATCTTGCCTCCCTAGAGGGACCCCATTGGGAAGGATCAACCTTGGGTTGCTTTGGCATGACGGTCCACCCAAAGCTCCTCTCGATGATGTAGAGCCAAAAGAGGCGAAGAATGGAGATTGAGAGGCTACAACTAGAGCTTGAGCTACTCCTAAACCTAATGCATTAAGTAAAAAAAATAAAACTGAGTTTTGGTTCGATTATGTGTTGATTCAATCGGCTATACCCCTTCGTACATATAGGGGGAGGTTTGGACCCGTTCTTAGGCGAAATTCAACAATACCCACGAGTTTGTTAGGATAATCGGGCATGTAATAAGGAGTCCAGTGTGGATTAATATGACTGTGGACCATCCAGGATGACATGTTGGACCGTCCATCTATCCAGGTGTCAGTTTTGGTGCTCAACACCTTCCTCTGATAATCTGAGTCTAAGTTCTTACTTGTGTTTGGATTTTGTTTTTCTTTCTCTTGTTCCCCCTCATCTATTTTTTAGATTTTTTGCTCTTATGGTTTTATGGTTGGTTTGACGGCTTGGAGACATGCAAGGATCCTTAATGAACTTCTCTATCAAGTGAATTATGTAGATTCAACATGAGCTCAAAAATCCCAGCCTTGGAAGTATTTATGAAAAAACCCCATATCTAAAGATGGATATTAGGATTGTAGGAGCATGAGGGATATTCTGCCAACATGTTATAGAACCGTTGGGGACCTGTCTTTACTTTAGTATGATCAAATGTGTTTCAGACATAAAACAAAGGATGGATGAAGGTAACTGTTGGGGGCCTTCGTCCTCCGAAGGTTCTCAAAAACACGGCTAACTATTTGTTTTCAGCATACTATTAAGTATTACAGGAGCTTCGTCACCAGAAAAGCTTCAACATAACTCAAGGAAAGTACGACGAAGAAAACTTCATAAGATCCCTCCCCAAAGGTTCACCTTCTCCTCCTCTGTGTGTAGCTCAGGGCGAAGCTAGGTTTCATTTGCGTGAGCGTTGGAGTGGTGTTGCTCCAGCGGGTCACGGCCGTGGCGGGTGCGGGCGCCACCGTGCCCAGTCTGCCAGAGGTGGATGATGGAGTTTGGATCGTCGATTGACCAAAGAACGACCAAGATTGGGTCGGTGCCTAACGCTTGGCCTAGGAGATCATCGCCGTTCGTTTCGATCGGACGGGTGATACTAGATTTGCCACCATAGAATCTCCATCGTAGGTCTTCGATCGGACGGGTTGCGCTAAATACTGGTTCGATTAAATAACAATCTAAACAATGCCATCCATTGGTGATCCAACCGATATCTTTGGTCCATACCCCTTCATTGTGGTTATTATACTTAAGAGCCCATCGGCTTTTCCGAAACTAACCCGCCATCCTCAGTTAGTGAGAATTCATACGCCTGAGTCCTTGGAATTTACTTTTTAAACCTTGAGCTTTTGAATATTAGTAGCCACAGTCTATTTTCATTGGTAATAAATGAATAAAACCCTGGAAATTGATTTTTGAAATAAAAATGATTCCTAGAACTTTGAAAATCCATAACTTTCTCATTTTAAGTCCGTTTCAATCCATACAAATTGTGTTGGCTTCGTATTAATATTGTCTACATAATAACACCATTTTATTTAGTGTTTTCATAAATAAATAAAGTACTTGTTTATTAGATTGACTTTTCTAATCAAGGGTAATGTGACATTGTAAATCAATCTATGCCTATAGTCTACCTAAAATATGATTCTAATACAATTATAACATAGGATTAAGATGAATCAGTCATTTTATTGCAACATATTAATTAACATAGAGTACACATATACTATTTAATCACCTAAAACTACAGAAAACCCTAACTTCTTTGTTCTAACTCCGAGTTTAGTAATTCTCAAACCCACGATCTTATAGCATCGAATAGAATATTATTATGCAGTTTGTGCTTATGTTTGGTGTGATGTTAATTTTGCATATACCATGTTTGTTTGTATTGCTATGAATAGCAGTGAGGACACGAGAATCTAAAGATCATCCTGGTACCTGGGGATCTCGAGTCTCAGGCAAGTTGTGCCCTTGATCACTCTTCTTTACCTAATAATGTGCTTATTAATCACTGTGACATGCTGAGGTTAGTCTGATGGGACCTAATAGGTTTCCCTAGACTTGTTTATCTCACACCTTGTTTGCCATTAAACTTTTGGGTAGTTATGTTATTGCTCTATCTGGTTTTGGGATTAATATTACATTATGATCATGTTCCAATTATACTGTTGTTTTAATTATTGTTCATGACAAGATCATTGTGTTAATTGGAACATGGAGCTTAACTTGAGAAACACGTGCCACCACAAGGGTGGAATGGGATGCCCTTGGCTGACTAATTAGGAAAGTGTTGGGGACTTGTTCTCAAATGCTATGAGTTAAGAACAAGGCAACATAAATGTTAATGGTTAAAAATCCTTCGTCCTTCGAAGCATTATTTCCCTTAGGATATAATGATCTTCAGACGAAGGTCATGAAGGACATACCTTCATCAGCGCAGTATATGTTAATGAAAGAAGAAGCATATGAAATATAAGAGACAACATGAATAATCATATGACATTATTAATATATCTTCTTTATATTAACATGGATAAACAGAAACAATATTGAATTACATTTGTACCTTCGGCTTGACGGAAGGTAAAAGTCCAAGCGTGACGCACAAATGAATACAAGTCAGCGTGAACAGTACGGGGGTATTGTTCATCTATTTATAGGCACAGGGCGCAGCCTGTGTGGATTTACATTTATGTCCTTTATAACTGGTTACAATCATGACACAGATTATCATGGGCCAATCAGTCTTTTCATCTTTAAGTCGGTGCAACCCTTCGTCTCAAGACATGCCACTATGCCGAAGCTCCCTGGATGGTAGCTTCGGCGTTGCTTCTGTGTTGATCTTCCGAAGGTATTTCTTCTTACAGGACCTTCGGCGACGAAGCAGACCAACAACAGTAGCCCCTTCGCAGTGCTAGATCGTTTTTTCGTAATGAGCTTGATCCATGAAAAATTGTCCTAGGCTTTGGAATGCCGAAGGTCCGAAAAACACCTTCCCTGAGCTCGTTGCCGAGAAACGATTAAAATATTTCGAGTGCGAGGTGGCCCCACCATGCGGCGGCGGGTACACGTGATCTGGCAATTCATCTCCCACGCGCCGTGGTCCACCGTTCAGTGGGTGCGGGTGACTATCGAGCGGGTGCGGGCGACTTGACGATTCACCTTCACACCTGCTGCGCTATATAAACAGACGGGTAGGTTTTGACGAAGTTACCACAGCATTCATTGCCATTGCACTGTTGTGCTGCTGAAAAATTTAACCATAGCCGAAGCTTTCTCATCGCATTCTCAAGCAAAGCATCATTTTGATTTAGTTTCGGCATAAGAGGGAGCTTCGTCAAAACTGCAAAAATCATCAACATTCGTAAGAACTGCAAGAAATTCAACACCTGATGGCCAGAGTACGTTCAACTGCTAGAGTGACCCGTGACGGAGAGGAGGCCGAAGCCACCGAAATAGCCTCGATTTCCGAAGTTATGAAGCAATCTGGATTGGTTGTTACAGAGGGGACTATTGACGAAGGTGCACATACTGCTGAGGCTAAAGAAGTTGATATTGAGGAAGAAAATGCTGATGAAGAGGAAGACTATAACACTCTAGTCCCAGCAAAGCCCAGCCACTTAGATTTTGAAAAATCTACTGTCTCTGAGGCCGATGTGCCGATGATGATGAAGCTTGGTTACTTCGGGGAGACAGAGAAGAAGCTTCTTCATTTTGCCGGCGAAGAAACGACCCCAGAGCCAAAAAATGCCGAAGTAGTAGTTTTCAAAAGCTTTTTCAAAGCTGGATTGCAGTTTCCGCTTCATGAGATGATTGGGGAAGTTTTGAATAATTATGAAATTTATCTTCATCAGCTGACTCCTAATGCTATTGTTAGGCTCAGCATCTTCATTTGGGCCCTTCAAAGCCAGGGAATGGATCCAAATGCTGAAGCCTTCTGCCAAGTACATGAGCTACATTATCAGACGAAGGCCAGAGAAGATGGGCTTCATGAGAATTTTGTCTGTTACAACTTCACTTACCGCAAGGATATGAAGGCCCCGGTGCTAAGCTACTGCACCAAGTGGCCAACCGGCTAGAAAAGTGAGTGGTTCTATATCAAAGCTGATGAGAAGAAAAGAGAGAAATTGAAGACGTTGATAATGAGCCCGTTGAGTTTAAGCTTCGGGCTAACCAGGCCCCTGTGCCGCATGTCGTCGGGGTCACCATGCCAACAGGCTGTGGCAGAATTCAGAATTGTGACTGAACAGATTGGCACTAGAGATCTGGTGCAAGAATACTTAGCCAATGGGGTATTTCTGATGTTAAGTGAATGTAATATGCCGAAGCTGAAGGGAGAAAAGAAAAAGAATAAACTTGTTCGATTGCCCTATCACTTAAAGTTCAAGAAACAATTCAAAGAGCCTTGCCAAGAGTGGCTAGAAATGATTGAGGCTATGTGCAACAAAATTTTGGGCAACTATACTAAAAAAGAAGATCAATTGATGACTGTAGCCTTCGGCACCCAACCGAAGCGAAGGCTAAATCGAGTAATGGATGCGCTGAACTTTGAATACCCTGACTATGAACGATTAAGCAAGGGTGCCGAAGGGTCAAAGAGAAAAAGACTTGTCAGGGTTATGAATAGACAGGCTGCTAGGATGATAAAAGAAGATGAAAAAAATTTGAAAAAGAAAAAATCTAGTCCTGAGCCGAAGGTGACAACCTCGAAGAAGAGGAAAACAGCAACTCCAGAGCCGAATATGGCTGAGATAGAAGAGGGGGATCCTTTGACACCTTCTGCTACCAATGTGGAAGAAATTTTAAAGGTAATGACCGAATCCTTACCTATCAAGTTGCTAAGTCCCCTGGGGCCAGAACTGACAAAGCTTTTACAGAAGAAGGACGAGGCTTCGGCAGCGAAGAAGGCGGTCGGGCGAAAAAAGCAAAGGATTGTTACTTGTCGGGGACCATAATTAGGGGTACCCTCAAGACGCCTAATTCTCAGCTGGTAACCCCCATCAGCATAAAGCTGCAAAGGCCTGATGGGCACGATTAAGTCAGGGATCAGTCCACACGAGTGACTCGATCGCGCTTCACCCGAGCCTAGCCTCGGCCAAAGGCAGCCGACCTCGAGAGACTTCCGTCTCGCCCGAGGCCCCCTTTTTATGGCGGACACATCACCGGCTCGCCCAAGGCCTTGGCTTCGCTCAGAAGCAACCTTGACTAAATCACCACACCGACTGACAAAATTGCAGGGGCATTTAACGCAAAAGAGGCCTGACACCTCTATCCTGACACGCGCCCCCGGCAGAGCCGAGGTGACCGCCGTCACTCCACCGCCCCACTGGCCAGTCTGACAGAAGGACAGCGCCGCCTGCGCCACTCCGACTGCAGTGCCACTCGGCAGAGTGAGTCTGACAGGAAATCAGGCCTTGCCAAAGGCGCCACGGCGAACTCCGCTCCGCCCGACCCCAGGGCTCGGACTCGGGCTAAGACCCGGAAGACGGCGAACTCCGCTCCGCCCGACCCCAGGGCTCGGACTCGGGCTAAGACCCGGAAGACGGCGAACTCCGCTCCGCCCGACCCCAGGGCTCGGACTCGGGCTAAGACCCGGAAGACGGCGAACTCCGCTCCGCCCGACCCCAGGGCTCGGACTCGGGCTAAGACCCGGAAGACGGCGAACTCCGCTCCGCCCGACCCCAGGGCTCGGACTCGGGCTAAGACCCGGAAGACGGCGAACTCCGCTCCGCCCGACCCCAGGGCTCGGACTCGGGCTAAGACCCGGAAGACGACGAAACTCCGCCTCGCCCGACCCCAGGGCTCGGACTCCGCCCTGGCCTCGGCCGAACGACTTCCGCCTCGCCCGACCCCTTGGCTCGGGCTCGGCCACGGCAACAGAAGGCAGACTCAACCTCGGCTTCGGAGGAAACCCCACGTCGCCCTGCCTAGAGCACAGACCGCCACGTCAACAGGAGACGCCATCATCATCCCACCCCGAATCGACTCGGGTCACGGAGAACAAGACCGGCGTCTCATCCGGCCAGCTCCGCCAGAGGGGCAATGATGGCGCTCCACAAGCTCTATGACGACGGCGGCCCCCAGCTCTCTTACGGAAGCAGGACAACGTCAGCAGGGACTCGACCGCTCCGACAGCTGTCCCTCCATCAGGCTCCGCCGCACCTCCGACAGCCACGACATCACGCCAGCAGGGTGCCCAAATCTCTCCGGCTGCCACATTGGCATGTACCTAGGGCGCTAGCTCTCCCTCCGCTAGACACGTAGCACTCTGCTACATCCCCATTGTACACCTGGATCCTCTCCTTACGACTATAAAAGGAAGGACCAGGGCCTTCTCAGAGAAGGTTGGCCGCGCGGGACCGAGGACGGGATAGGCGCTCTCTTGGGGCCGCTCGCTTCCCTCACCCGCGTGGACGCTTGTAACCCCCCTACTGCAAGCGCACCTGACCTGGGCGCGGGACGAACACGAAGGCCGCGGGACTTCCACCTCTCTCACGCTCGGCTCCGGCCGCCTCGCCTCTCCCCCCTTCGCGCTCGCCCACGCGCTCGACCCATCTGGGCTGGGGCATGCAGCACACTCACTCGTCGGCTTAGGGACCCCCCTGTCTCGAAACGCCGACAGTTGGTGCGCCAGGTAGGGGCCTGCTGCGTGCTGACAAACAGCTCCCCGTCAAGCTCCAGATGGGCAGTCTCCAGCAACCTCTCCGGCCCGGGACGGTGCTTCGTTTCGGGACTCTCGAGTTCATGTCCTTCGACGGCAGCTACGACATGACACTTCTTCCACCGCCGCGCGACTACGACAATGGCGGCCGACAACCCGCCCGCCGGCGGCGGAATCGACGACGTCTTCCCCGCGTGGTGAAAGAGCAATATTCGGGCTCGCTCCGTTCTCTCCCCGGCCAACGGAGGAGGAGGCGGAGCCGTCAAGGCCAGACGGGAGGCCGCGCTTCGTCGGCCGTCGAGCGAATCGACGCCCCCGACGCCCCGACGGAAGGCACGCTGGACGTCGACCTCGCGTTCGAGACGGAGGCGAGCGCCGTCCCCCCGCGGCACGCTGACCCCGAGCAAGAAGACGACGCCGGCGCGCTCGCGGAAAGCCTGCAGGACGTCGCCCTCGAACCAGGGATGACGGCGCAACCAGTCCCCGATGTGACTACGTCGCTCCTCGTCGACCAAAAGGTAACGACTAACTCCCATCTTGCGTCATTTCGACTCGGCCTCAACCCGCCAAACGACCTCGTTTTGGCGGGCGCTCTCATTGAGGCGAGTGCAACCCCACTGAGGTTCTGTATGCGGTCACCTTGGGACCGACTGACGGACGTCTCGACCTACGGGCCCTCTGGGTCCGAGGAAGATGACGATCCCAGCATCGGTTGGGATTTCTCCGGACTTGGCAACCCCAGTGCCGTGCGGGACTTCATGACCGCATGTGACTACTGTCTGTCCGACTGTTCCGATGGAAGCCGCAGCCTTGGCGACGAGAGCTGCGGCCCAGGCCTCGAATGTTTCCACATCGAGCTAGGGGATCCCGCCGAAGGCAACCATCTTGGCATGCCGGAGGATGGTGATCTCCCTAGGCCGGTGCCTCGCGCCGACATCCCACGGGAGCTAGCTGTGGTCCCCGCTCCGGCGGGGGGTTACGACCCACAACTCGAGCAAGTCCGCGAGGCGCAGGCCAGGCTCAACGAGGGAACAGGAGCGCTTGGGCCGATCCGTCGGGACGTCGGACAGGCATTGGTGGGCCAACCCCTGGCCGGAGAAATACGTCATCTGCCCCAAGGTCTCCAGCACCGCGTCGCCAACGATGCCAGGATCAGGCCGCCGCCCGCATCCAGTGGGGTCGGTCAGAACCTGGCAACCGCAGCGATGCTCATCCGCGCGATGCCGGAGCCGTCAACCACCGAGGGTCGGCGAATCCAGGGAGAACTCAAGAATCTCCTGGAAGGCGCTGCGGCCCGGCGGGCCGAGAGCACTGCATCCCGGAGGCAAGGATATCCCTCGGAACCTCATGCCGCGACTTCCCGATTCATGCGGGAAGCCTCGGTCTACACCGGGCGCACGCGCAACACCGCGCCTGCGGCCCCGGGCCACCTCGGCAACGAGCACCATCGACGCGACCGTCGGGCTCACCTCGACGAAAGGGTGCGCCGAGGCTACCACCCCAGGCGTGGGGGGCGCTACGACAGCGGGGAGGATCGGAGTCCCTCGCCCGAACCACCCGGTCCGCAGGCCTTCAGTCGGGCCATCCGACGGGCGCCATTCCCGACCCGGTTCCGACCCCCGACTACTATCACAAAGTACTCGGGGGAAACGAGACCGGAACTGTGGCTCGCAGACTACCGCCTTGCCTGCCAACTGGGTGGAACGGACGACGACAACCTCATCATCCGCAACCTCCCCCTGTTCCTCTCCGACACTGCTCGCGCCTGGTTGGAGCACCTGCCTCCGGGGCAGATTTCCAACTGGGACGGCTTGGTCCAAGCCTTCGCTGGCAATTTCCAGGGCACATACGTGCGCCCCGGGAACTCCTGGGACCTTCGAAGCTGCCGGCAACAGCCGGGGGAGTCGCTCCGGGACTACATCCGGCGATTCTCGAAGCAGCGCACCGAGCTGCCCAACATCACCGACTCGGATGTCATCGGCGCGTTCCTCGCCGGCACCACTTGCCGCGACCTGGTGAGCAAGCTGGGTCGCAAAACCCCCACCAGGGCGAGCGAGCTGATGGACATCGCCACCAAGTTCGCCTCCGGCCAGGAGGCGGTCGAGGCTATCTTCCGAAAGGACAAGCAGCCCCAGGGCCGCCCATCGGAAGAAGCTCCCAAGGCGTCTGCTCCGCGCGGCGCCAAGAAGAAAGGCAAGAAGAAGTCGCAATCGAAACGCGACGCCGCAGACGCGGACCTTGTCGCCGCCGCCGAGTATAAGAACCCTCGGAAGCCCCCCGGAGGTGCAAACCTCTTCGACAAGATGCTCAAGGAGCCGTGCCCCTACCATCAGGGGCCCGTCAAGCACACCCTCGAGGAGTGCGTTATGCTTCGGCGTCATTTCCACAGGGCCGGGCCACCCGCCGAGGGTGGCAGGGCCCACGACGACGACAAGAACGAAGATCACCCAGCAGGGGGGTTCCCCGAGGTCCGTGACTGCTTCATGATCTATGGAGGGCATGCGGCGAATACCTCGGCTCGGCACCGCAAGCAAGAGCGCCGGGAGGTCTGCTCGGTGAAGGTGGCGGCGCCAGTCTACCTAGACTGGTCCGACAAGCCCATCACTTTCGACCGGGCCGACCACCCCGACCATGTGCCGAGCCCGGGGAAATACCCGCTCGTCGTCGACCCCGTTGTCGGCAATGTCAGGCTCACCAAGGTCCTGATGGACGGGGGCAGCTGCCTCAACATCATCTACGCCGAGACCCTCAAGCTTCTGCGCGTCGATCCGTCCTCCGTCCGAGCAGGCGCTGCGCCCTTCCACGGGATCATCCCTGGGAAGCGCGTCCAGCCCCTCGGGCGACTCGACCTCCCAGTCTGCTTCGGAACACCCTCCAACTTCCGAAGGGAGACCCTGACGTTCGAAGTGGTCGGGTTCCGAGGAACCTACCACGCCGTGCTAGGGAGGCCATGCTACGCGAAGTTCATGGCCGTCCCCAACTACACCTACCTGAAGCTCAAGATGCCGGGCCCCAACGGGGTCATCACTGTCGGCCCCACGTACAAACACGCGTTCGAATGCGACGTGGAGTGCGTGGAGTACGCCGAGGCCCTCGCCGAGTCCGAGTCCCTCATCGCCGACCTGGAGAACCTCTCCAAGGAGGTCCCAGACGTGAAGCGCCATGCCGGCAACTTCGAGCCAGCGGAGACGGTCAAGGCCGTCCCCCTCGACCCCAGTGGCGACACCACCAAACAGATCCGGATCGGTTCCGGGCTCGACCCCAAATAGGAAGCAGTGCTCGTCGGCTTTCTCCGCGCAAACGCCGACGTCTTTGCGTGGGGTCCCTCGGACATGCCCGGCATACCGAGGGATGTCGCCGAGCACTCGTTGGATATTCGGGCCGGGGCCCGATTCGTCAGGCAGCCTCTGCGCCTCGATCATCAAGGAAGGGTCGGCCTCGCCATGGCGGAGCCCGACCCTCCCTCGGGGGCTAAAAAGGGGGAACCCCTCTGCGTCAAGATCTTTTTAAATCAAAAAAGGGGGGCCTCTTGCGTTCTCCCAGCTACGTCCTCCTGGCTATGTCAGAAGCCGGGTCTCGAGGAGCGAACGCGGGTTCATGAAAATGGCAAGGCCGATTGAGCCGAGGAACTCCCGTACCTCCGGGTTAGGGATACCTCACTCATCACCTGCCACGAAAAATGGCCCAACTCGAGAAGCCACTCTATTATCGACGAGCTAGGACGAACATGCAGACGGAAAGAGAGGAGAGTACGACTCCAATGCAAGAAAGACAAAAGTGTTCAGGCCTCAGCGGCCGTGGTGAGACACACGTTTGACAAGAAACTGTTCAAACGAGAATCAGGTGCCGCCTTGGGAAGGAGCCGCGCCTTCAACTCCACCCCCGCCATCGATGGGGTCCATCTCGGCCTCCGGTGACGTCGCAGGAGGAAGGACCTCCGCCTCAAAAGTGGTCGCCAGCACCGCGCTTGGGCCAGCGGCAACCGCGTCAAGCCGCTGCACCTCCACCAGAGCAGCATCGTCTTCGTCAGGAAGACAGTACCCCTCACTAACCCGCTCCAGATCCACAACGTAGTGAGAAGCGAGCACGGCGAAGGCCCACCTGACGCCATGGTGTAACGCTTCGCGGACTCTGCCGCGGGCGTGACCACCCAAGGCTCGAAGGCGGCTCTGAGGGGAGCTTCCTGAAGGGACGTCATCAGAGCCGAGGGCACGGTAAAAATCCGAGACGGCCTCGGACATGGCCGCAAGGTCCGCCTCCCTCTGCTCGGCGGCTCCAGCAAGCGCCTCAGCAAGCGCCTTGGCGGACTCATCAAGGGCGGACTCAAGCTCTGCAAGTAGCCAGGAGAAATACCTCAAGCACAAGCCAGGGAAACGGACAAGAAAAAGAACTAGGGAGGACCAAGACGTACTCCCGGCTCGGGCACGGTGCTCCGAGGCCGCGACTTGGGTCGCAGCTAAGTCAGCCGCGAGGGTCTCGGCTCGGCTTTCGGCCTCGGCAGCCCGGTCTTGAAGTCGGTTCCGTTCCTCGACGACCCGGGCGAGCTCCGATCGCTGCTGTAGCGCCTCCGCACGCGCCGCTGCCGCCTCGGCTCTCAGGTCGGCGCATAGCAGCTGGAGATCCGCCACCTTGGCATCTTGCTGAGAAAGGCGCGTGGTAGCCCCGGCGAGCGAAGACCTCAGGGATCGCAGCGAGCCCCAGACATCAACCTCACGGCGGATGAACGACGACTTAGCGGCGCTCCGGTCCGTCAGATCCTGGGAAAAGGAAACAGGGCGTCACAGCGAGTATCACACAGGAGGAAGAAAGGGATGCCCGAAACCGCTACCTGGAGGATTTTGGGGACGTCTCTGCAGAAAACCTCCAGCGACGCCCGGAGCGACCCCACCGTCGCCTCTACGCACTCACGGAGCTCACCCCAGGACTGGTCCTCCTGCCCATCATCGAGAACGAAGACGGGGTCCGAGGCCTCGCGGGTCCGAAATCGGAGCAACAGGCGCTGAGCCTCGGGGCTCCGCCGCACAGCGATGAGGCTGTCGCCCGGCTGGACAGATTGCGCGACCGCGCCCACCTCTTCTGGGGTCTTGGGCACCGACGCATCAGCCATCCCGGCGCTGGCGGCGGCTGGACACCCTTCGACAAGGACGGCGGCAACCTCGACGGTGGCAGGCGCCGGCATGACCGGCACGACAGGCGAACTCAGAGCCTCGTGGGCGTCAGCCGCCTCCTCAACCACAATCGCCGCCTCGGCTGAAGAGCCGGCCTCGGGAGCCCGCTCCTCCAAGATTGGCGACGCCCGAACCCCCGATGTCGGGGTACCCCGCGAGAGGGTCGGTTGAATGGCGCTGGCCGCGCAGTTCGGCGCCGTCTTGAGGGCCTTCCGGGGTGCCAGGTCGGTCTGGCCGTGACTTCGCTTGCTGGATAAAAAAGGAAGGGGATCACAACCAAGACATACGAATGGGAGGCCAAGACGAAGACATTCCGAGGTACTCACCCACTCCGGGCCATGATCCACCGCGCCTGGGGAGAGCCTTCTTGGATCCCGGCTCTCGAGACGGCCGCCAAGGTCCGCTTCGCCGGCGCTTGGGGCGCCTGGGAGACAGGTTCCCCAGGCACGGCAGCGACGACCTGAGGGTCACTCCCGTCCGCCACCAGCACAAGCGGCGGCCTCTGGGGAACAGACGCCTTGGTCTGGACCTCCGGAACTACTTCAGCTCCTCCGGCGAAGGGGTCAGGTGGCCTCTCGGTTCGCCCCCGCGCCTCGGGTCGGGAGCCCGACGCCCCGACTTCGGGGGCTGACGAAGTCGGTTCGCTCGGGGGCTGGCTCGACGGCTCTCGGCCACACCCCAAGCCGAGGCTGAGGCCGAGACGGGCGGCCATGCCGTCATCATCATCATCATCGTCGTCGTCATCGTCGTCGGGCGTCTCCGGCGACGGCTCCCTCGGGAGTCCGTCCCTCTCCTGCTGGCGGCGGCGCTTCTCCAAGGCGTCCCGAGCCCGCCTCCGCTCACGGGCCCGGGCCTTCTCCGCGTCCTTCTTTTTCTTCTTCTCCTCCGCGGCAACCCGCCGCGCTGCACGGTCCACCGCGTCCTCCGGGACCCGTGGCAGGGAGGGTTTGTGACACCCCACATCCTAAAAGGAGGGAGAAAAGGAACCCGATCATAAGGACCTGGAGCAACCAGACATACGAAGAAGGGAGGAGCAAACGCTCACCAAAGTCACGCACCCCTGATCGGGGCGCATCCGAAGCTGGGAGTATGCGTGGGGGTCCGGCTTCCCCATCGCGGCCGACACCCGCCATTGGAGGGCGTCGGAAGGGAGAGGATCAGGGGACATTCGTGAGCCCTCCCAGTCGGCTTCCGGGGTCATCTCCCAGAGCGACAGCCGCCGCTCCGCCAATGGGAGCACCCTCCGACGGTGAATGGCGGCGATCACTCCCGCAGCAGTAAGTCCCCCCTCCCGCAACTCCTTCAGGGCCTGGAGAAGGGGCTCGAGATTTTTCTGCCTCTCGTGCGGGGTCCCGTGGCGCCAGGCGTCGGTGGCAGTTGTAACTACGCGTTGGGAAAATGGTGGGAGCAACTCACCGTCGTTCCGGAGGTAGAACCACTGGCGCTGCCACCCCTTGTTCGAAGACGCGAGAATGGCAGGAATGTACTGCAACGCCCGCGACTGCCTCAACAAGAGAATGCAGCCGCCGGCCCGCACCGCTGCACGGATCCTCCTCTCCCCCGTCGACAAGGCGAAAGGCTCGGTGAGGAAGAAGTAAGTCCACAAATCCCAATGGGGAGCAATCCCCAAGTACCCTTCGCATAGCGCTACGAAAATAGCGGCCTGCGAGATGGAGTTGGGGGAGAGGTTGTGCAACTCCACCCCGTAGTGGAATAAGATGGCCCGCATAAAGCGGCCCGCCGGCGCACCAAATCCCCGCTCATGGAAGGAAACGAAGCTCACAACATACCCCGGCGGTGGGGACGGAGCGGCTCCGCCCACAGGAGGAATCCACTCTGGCCGCTGCTTGTCGGTGAGGGGGCGGAGCAAACCTTCGCCGACCAGCTCCTCCAGATCACTCGCCGTCACCGTGGAGAAGGGCCACGGATCGCGCGGGGGGATTATGGTCACTCGGTCCGCCATCACCAAGATGGAGAAAATGGCGGCGCGAGGGGCAGGGAAGGCGGTTTCTCTCTCCTCCGGCTAAAGTTTCCCGGGCGGCGAAAACCTGAAGGGAAAAGAAGGGAGCAGAGTGAAGAACCGTCACCGGGCCCCCTCTCAAACATATGAAGGCCAGGGCGAAACCGTTTCCAGCACGCCGCCTGGACCGGGCGCAGGATTCGAAAAACGCGAAGCGGCACAGCCGTTCCTCGAAACGGCTCGCGCACACGTAACGGCCGCCCCGCCAACCACTCGCCCCATCGCATTAACTCCGCGGCGGGACACGCGGCGCTTCTGGCAGGAGGAGCGCGCGACGCTTCACCTTCGCCGTAATAACCGCGTCAGAAAAGGTACGCCACGTCGTCCGATTTCGTATCCTTTTCCATTTTCCTCTTTCTCTATCTCTTGCAACAGGGACCGGGAAAGGGGGATACCCCGAAAGGGATCCTTCTCCGCGAAGGAACCGGGCTCCGAGCCCCCCATTACTGATCAGGGGTTCGAAGGCTGGCCCCCCGAGGGTTCAACAGTCGCCTCAGATCGCGTGGGCCCGACACCCACTACTGGTCAGGGGTTCGAAGGCCAGCCCCCCGAAGGGCTCCATGGCCGCCTCAGGCTACTCGGGCTCCGCGCCCATTACTGATCAGGGGTTCGAAGGCTGGCCCCCGAAGGGTTCACAGTCGCCTCAGACACCGAGCGAGGGATGACCAGGGGTACGTTCGATACATAACCGAGGCTCGGGCTGCGCTCCCGAGGTACCCTAGGACATTTCCGAGACCAGCGGGAACGATCTTGTAACGGAATCCCATCGGAGGGAGGCATCGAGCCCTCGGACCCCGTCGCCAGGGGACCGGGTCCGGCAAATCACCCGCAGGTACTTTTTGGGCGTGCCTCTGGGCCCCTAGCCGACCCCCAACGAACGGGGCACGGACGTCCACTCGGATTACCCGCTTGCAGCTCACCGGAGACACCATGTTCGGTGCCCATCGAGGGTAACATGGCGCACTCCCCCCCTCCTCCTTGCGGAAAGGCGACGTAGGGGCGTATGTAAAAAGCCGAGTCTGTCCCTGATCGTCCTCTCGCCCTGTGCAGAGGCTCGGGGGCTGCTCTCGCAAAAACCGGCTCCGGCCAAATCGTTGACAGCGTCAACATACCAGCCCGAGAGCTTGGGCCCCGACCGTGCACCCGGGCTACGGCCAGTTCGCATGAGGGAACGACCAGACCAGCCGAAGTATTAAGACCTCGAAGGAGTGTAACCACTCCTCCGAGGCCTCGGGGGCTACACCCGGCGGGTGCGCTCGCGCGCACCCACCGGAACGAAATGCAACCGAGAAAGGCTGGTCCCCTTGCAAAAAAGTGCGACAAAAGCCTCCAAGCGAGTGCTAACACTCCCTTCGAGGCTCGGGGGCTACTGTCGGGGACCATAATTAGGGGTACCCTCAAGACGCCTAATTCTCAGCTGGTAACCCCCATCAGCATAAAGCTGCAAAGGCCTGATGGGCACGATTAAGTCAGGGATCAGTCCACACGAGTGACTCGATCGCGCTTCACCCGAGCCTAGCCTCGGCCAAAGGCAGCCGACCTCGAGAGACTTTCGTCTCGCCCGAGGCCCCCTTTTTATGGCGGACACATCACCGGCTCGCCCAAGGCCTTGGCTTCGCTCAGAAGCAACCTTGACTAAATCACCACACCGACTGACCAAATTGCAGGGGCATTTAACGCAAAAGAGGCCTGACACCTCTATCCTGACACGCGCCCCCGGCAGAGCCGAGGTGACCGCCGTCACTCCACCGCCCCACTGGCCAGTCTGACAGAAGGACAGCGCCGCCTGCGCCACTCCGACTGCAGTGCCACTCGGCAGAGTGAGTCTGATAGGAAATCAGGCCTTGCCAAAGGCGCCACGGCGAACTCCGCTCCGCCCGACCCCAGGGCTAGGACTCAGGCTAAGACCCGGAAGACGGCGAACTCTGCTCCGCCCGACCCCAGGGCTCGGACTCGGGCTAAGACCCGGAAGACGGCGAACTCCGCTCCGCCCGACCCCAGGGCTCGGACTCGGGCTAAGACCCGGAAGACGGCGAACTCTGCTCCGCCCGACCCCAGGGCTCGGACTCGGGCTAAGACCCGGAAGACGGCGAACTCCGCTCCGCCCGACCCCAGGGCTCGGACTCGGGCTAAGACCCGGAAGACGGCGAACTCCGCTCCGCCCGACCCCAGGGCTCGGACTCGGGCTAAGACCCGGAAGACGGTGAACTCCGCTCCGCCCGACCCCAGGGCTCAGACTCGGGCTAAGACCCGGAAGACGACGAAACTCCGCCTCGCCCGACCCCAGGGCTCGGACTCCGCCCTGGCCTCGGCCGAACGACTTCCGCCTCGCCCGACCCCTTGGCTCGGGCTCGGCCACGGCAACAGAAGGCAGACTCAACCTCGGCTTCGGAGGAAACCCCACGTCGCCCTGCCTAGAGCACAGACCGCCACGTCAACAGGAGACGCCATCATCATCCCACCCCGAATCGACTCGGGTCACGGAGAACAAGACCGGCGTCTCATCCGGCCAGCTCCGCCAGAGGGGCAATGATGGCGCTCCACAAGCTCTATGACGACGGCGGCCCCCAGCTCTCTTACGGAAGCAGGACAACGTCAGCAGGGACTCGACCGCTCCGACAGCTGTCCCTCCATTAGGCTCCGCCGCACCTCCGACAGCCACGACATCACGCCAGCAGGGTGCCCAAATCTCTCCGGCTGCCACATTGGCATGTACCTAGGGCGCTAGCTCTCCCTCCGCTAGACACGTAGCACTCTGCTACATCCCCATTGTACACCTGGATCCTCTCCTTACGACTATAAAAGGAAGGACCAGGGCCTTCTCAGAGAAGGTTGGCCGCGCGGGACCGAGGACGGGACAGGCGCTCTCTTGGGGCCGCTCGCTTCCCTCACCCGCGTGGACGCTTGTAACCCCCCTACTGCAAGCGCACCTGACCTGGGCGCGGGACGAACACGAAGGCCGCGAGACTTCCACCTCTCTCACGCTCGGCTCCGGCCGCCTCGCCTCTCCCCCCTTCGCGCTCGCCCACGCGCTCGACCCATCTGGGCTGGGGCACGCAGCACACTCACTCGTCGGCTTAGGGACCCCCCTGTCTCGAAACGCCGACATTACTGTTATGCAAGCAATTGAAGAAACGCCATCGCTGGCCTCAACATCAAAAATAACACTAGCTGCCGAAGTTGCTACAGCTACCGAAGCTGCTACCACCGAAGCTACAACTGCCGAAGCTACAACGGCCGAAGCCACGAATCTGGAGAGCACATTATCTGATATTGATAGAATACTCTTGGATATGGCCACAGAAGAAGCTGCTGCAGCTGCTGAAGAAACCCTGACCATAGTGCATGAAAAAGGGAAGGAGATTGCTGAAGATATTTCGGAGGAAAAAGACTTCAATTTTCAAAATATAATTGGTCAAAAGTTATCTAAGGCTGAGAAAGAGGAGTTGCGGGATTATGCTATATCCGGTGGCTACCAGCCAGGAGTGTTGCTCTTCGGCGGCATTAACGAAGAAAGCTTAGGATGCATCCGAGATCAAACTGGAGCGAAGGTTATCAATACTCTGTCGAAGAGTGTTGGTTTCCCGAAGCTTGAAGCTGACATCAGTCGCTACCGACGACAGCATATCGTCGGTAGTTTATTCTATTCTAACTTTAAGGTAAAAATTTTCCTTCAGCTTTTCATTGTTTTACGATGAAGGTGATTGCTGATGAAGGTTATTTTGCACAGAGTATGCTACTAAGTAAAGCCTTGAGGATGCAACAAGACCTTGAAGATAAGAAAAATGAGGTTATAATTGAAGGTTTGGAAAGCAAAATTAAAGATCATGAAGCTGCTCTTGAAAAGAAAGATTTTGTTCTTCAAACTATGGAGGGTTCACTAGCAGAAGCCCAAGCCGAGATTGCCAGATTAAACAGTGAACTCCTCCTGAAATCAGAAAGCTTTGAGCGAAGAAAGAAGGTTTTTGATACGAAACTTAAAGCCGAAGTCGAAAAGAGTTTGAACTTGCAAAAATCATTGAAGGAGCTTCAGGACAAATGTCTAGACTTCGGCAACCGGTGCGTGCAACGGCTGAAGCCGGTCTTCAACTCAGTTGGAGCCAGCTCTAAAAAATTTGAACCTTCGGTTGAAGACTTGCCCGACACCGTCGAACACATTGAGGGTGAAGTTGATGCGCTTGATGAAGTTATAGCTGGGCACGGTGACTTCTGTGTCCTGCTAGCTTCTTGCGGCACAGCTGTTGCTTTCATGAAGACTGGTTGCACGCATGGGAAGATCGTGAACATGCCAAACTTTAGCCTGTCACCAGCGGATTTAATTGACATCCCTAGTCTAGCCCGAAGCATTGGAAATAGATTCATAACTCAAATCTGGACGAAGGGTGGGCGAGACTTAGCTGGTGACGAAGCTCGAAGTCATCTCAAGCCAGTAATACACTTGTACCAATTGCTTACCTTGTCCTTGAGATTTGTGTTTAACTTACACCGCTTTGTTATGTACAGGATGTCGAAGCCAAAGAGCAATGATCCGAAGCTTGTCGGATAGTGATGAAGTGATGAAGCTGCTGCGAAAAAAGCTCTAGAGAAATTTTTTGAATTAACTTTGTAAAACATACTGTAATTTAAGAATCAAACACTACTCTATAAATTTGTCCATACCTTGTAATATATTTTTACCTTTCCATCTATGTATGAACTACTTTGATGTGGATGAAACTTGTATTTTTGAGCCGAAGGCGAAAAACACCTTCCCTTCTTTTCGTACACACCGAAGCGTAAAATTTGCTTCTTTTGTACTCATCGAAGCCTTGTCATTAGAGCCGAAGCAACTGTCTGTGCGCTATGATATGATGATTATCCTACGAATGTCTAAATGAATGTGTATGAATGCAATGAATGATGTGATGTAATGTGCAAATGAATGTCCAAACACACGCTTACGAAGCCACACCCAGACTCTGCATCCCCTTAGGAACGACTTTGGAGTCTTCTTCACTGTTTATTTTTCGGTGTTCACCGCTGACTTTTCGGTGTAAGTTCTGCATCCCCTTAGGAACGACTTTTGAACTTCTTCGCCTTCTATTTCGGCGGTATAAGTTCTGCATCCCCTTAGGAACGTCTTTTGAACTTCTTCGCCTTATATTTTGGCGGCATTTGGCTCTGCATTCCCTTAGGAACGACTTTTGTGCAAAAAAACTTACGCTGCGCTCCCTTAGGAACGACTTTTGAGCAGAAAACTTACGTTGCGCTCCCTTAGGAATGACTTTTTTGTAGCTTCGTCGTGCTCTCCATCCCCTTAGGGACGACTTTTGAGCTTCTCCCTGGTTTTTTTTCTCTCTGCACTTGATGGTGCATGCTCAGATTTTACATTTTACATTCTATTGGGGGATTTTGCTCTCATAGAGCTAAATAAGAAAGGAAAAATTACAAACTATGGCCCCATTAAAAACCTTTCTCCCCCTTTGGAAAGGAAAAGGGTGCCATAGTAAAAAATGAAAAAAGATTACATTAAATTACACATAATATCGTCGAAGCTCATTTGTGTTCCAAGATATAGGAATGTCGTTATCGTCCATATCCTTCAATCTGTAAGAACCGGGCCTTGACGAAGATACCACCAGAAAAGGTCCTTCCCACTTCAGCTGTAGTTTGCCTACTGTGTCCGGATTAGCCACTCTCCGAAGCACCAAATGCCCTGGCTTAATATTTTTCAACCGAACTTTTCTGTCGCGCCATTTTATTGTTTCGGCTTGATATTTATTGATATTCTCCACAGCCTGAAGTCTGGTCCCTTCTATAGTATCTTTTGCCACGTGATAATCAGCTTCATCTTCTGCCGAAGCTGCTGTTCTTATTGACCCCGCTTTAGCTTCATCTGGGGTTATAGCTTCGTCGCCAAATAATAATTTGAACGGTGTAAAACCTGTTGATCTTGATATGGTTGTATTGTGGCTCCACACCACTTTAATCAACTCATCTGGCCACTTTCCTCTGGGCTGATTGAAGATTAGCTTCATTATTCTCGTCATTATAATGTCATTTGCTCTTTCGACCAGCCCGTTTGACTATGGGTGCCTAACTGATGCAAAATGAATCTTTGTGCCAATCTGATCACAGAAATCCTTGAAAGTTTCGGCATCAAACTGTGTTCCATTGTCCACAGTTATAGCCTTCGGCACGCCGAAGCGACAAACAATATTCTACCAGAATAATTTCTGGACTGTAACCGAAGTTATTGTTGCCAAAGGCTTCGCTTCAATCCACTAAGAAAATTATTCTATAGCCACCACAACATATCTCAAATTGCCTTGCGCTGGTGGAAGTGGGCCTAGCAAATCCAGGCCCCATCTTTGCAACGGCCAGGTGGGCTGTATTAACTGAGTGAGAGATGAAGGTTGTTTCTGGTCTCTTGCACATTTTTGACATTTTTCACATTTTTGAACCAACTCTGCTGCATCCGAAGCTGCCTTCGGCCAGTAGAATTCTTGTATAAACACTTTTCCCAGCAATGGCCTAGACCCAATATGAGATCCACACAGGCCTGCATGTATCTCCTTCATTAATTCAACACCTTCAGCTCTTGATAAACACTTAAGAAGTGGAGAACAGACTCCATGTTTATATAATTCCCCTTCTATTATCACATATGGTCTTGTCCTTGCCTCCATCCTCTTATTATAAGCTTCATCATCTGAAAGGCAATTACCTTGGAGGAAAGATATAATTTCAGTCCTCCAATCTTCACTATGTACTGGAGAAATGGCAAGCACTGCTCTCTCCATGAGTTCAACCTAAGGTGCCTTTATTGTTTCAAAAAATACTTCCGAAGGTAGAGGAAGCCCCAGAGCCGCTGATTTGGCTAGCAGATCTGCATGCTCATTTTCACCTCTTGGAATATTTTTGATAGAAAAACCTTGGAAAGAAGCCTCCAACCTTCAAACTATATCCAGATATTTTTCAAGCTTCGGATCTCTTGCCTTGCTACTTTTGTCTACATGGCCAGAAATGACTTGAGAATCAGTTTTCAGGATGGCCCTTCTTATTCCCATTGCCCTTAACTTCTGAAGCCCCAATAGAAGTGCTTCGTACTCAGCAATATTATTTGTGCAACTAAAGTCAAGTTTGGCTGCATAACATGTTCTAACTTTCGAAGGTGCCACTAGGACAGCAGCCGCTCCTGCACCAAAGGTTCCCCAGGATCCATCGCAGAACACCGTCCAAGCTTCATCGTCTTTGTTTATTTCTTCTTCCTGAGCCCCTAGCGTCCAATTAGCAATCAAGTCTGCTAACGCCTGGGACTAAATTGAGGATCTATGCACATAGTCAATGGTGAATTCATTAAGCTCTACAGCCCATTTCCCAATCCTTCCAGTAGCTTCTCTGTTCCTCATAATGTCCTTTAGAGGCTGTGACGAAGGAACAATTATGCGATATGCTTGAAAATAATGCTGAAGCTTTCTGGAGGCCATTAACATAGCATATAGCACCTTCTCCAATTCTGTATAATTTTTCTTTGATAGACTTAAAACTTTGGAGACGAAGTACACTGGAGCTTGCTTTTTGACTTGGCCATCTAGCTTCTCATGCACAAGTGCCGCACTTACTGCAGAATGCGAAGCTGCAACATATAAGAGCAATGGAGCCCCTGGCGAAGGTGGAGTTAATGTTGTTAAATCAATCAAATATTGCTTCAATTCTTCGAAGGCTTTTTGCTGAGCCGGGCCCCACTGAAAGACTTCGGCTGACTTCAGTATTTCAAAGAATGGCAGATTCCTTTCTGCTGATCTGGATATGAATATGTTTAATGATGCTAATCTACCTGCCAGCCGTTGATCCCCTTTCTTTATACTTGGCGGTTCCATCCGAAGGATAGCTTCAATCTTGCTTGGGTTAGCTTCAATTCCCTTCGTTGATACTAGACAACCAAGAAACTTGCCCTTCTTTATCCCAAAAACACACTTTTCTAGATTTAACTTCAAATCAGCTTGCCTGAAATTGGCGAATGTCTATTGCAAATCAGCAATGTGATTTTCTTGCTTCGTGCTTTTAACTATGATATCATCAACATAGGTCAGCACATTCCTGCCTATTTAAGAGTGAAGGACTCTGGCTGTCATTCTACTGAAACTTCCTCTAACATTTTTAAGCCCCTCAGGCATCCGAAGATAGCAATATGTACCACTGGGGGTTATGAAGCTAGTCTTCGGCTCATCTTTCTTCTTCATCCAGATTTGGTGGTAGCCTGAGTAACAATCTAGTAGACTCATGAGCTCTGATGAAGCTGCTGCATCTACTAGAGAATCTATTCTTGGCAATGGGAACTCATCCTTTGGACAAGCCTTGTTAAGATCTGTAAAATCAATGCACATTCTCCATTTACCGTTGGCCTTCTTCACCATAACAGTGTTGGCTAACCACTCTAGGTATTTTACCTCTTTGATAATGCCAACACTAAGAAGCCTCTTTACTTCGTTCCGAGCACCTTCAGCTTTGTCGTCGGACATTTTCCGAAGCCTTTGTTTTCTTGGCCTGAAAGATGGATCCACATTGAGCGAATGTTCAATGACATCTCTGTTGACACCACAAAGATCATTGGCTGACCAAGCGAAGACATCTTTGTTATTGAATAGAAATCTTAGCAAATTCTTCTCCTGCTCTTCAGATAACTGAGACCCCAGCAGTACCTTTTGTTCTGCTATGTCTTCACACAGAAGCATAGGCTTCGACTGATCCACCAAAGCAGCCTTCTCTCTTTTGTATCTATACTGCTCACAGGCTTCAGCTCCATCTATATTATGGATTGCCTTTGAATCTGTCCAGTTTCCTTCGGCCTTTTTGGCAGCTTCTTGACTCCCATGAATAGCAATGGGCCCTTGTTCCGAAGGTATTTTCATGCATAGATATGTTGGATGAAGTATTGCTTCGAAAGCATTAAGTGTCCCACGACCAATGATTGCATTATAGGGGTACTCCATGTCAACAATGTCAAATACGACTTGTTCAGTCCTTGTGTTATGAACGAAGCTGAAGGTTACTAGCATTGTGACTTTGCCGAGTGCTACAATCTGCCTTCCTCCGAAGCCACATAGAGGATGTGTAGCATCATGAATCTTATCCTCTGGTTCTTGCATCTGTTTGAAGGCCTTAGCAAATATGATATCCGTTGCGCTGCCTGTATCAACCAGAACATTATAGACCAGAAATACCTTGATGACACAATATATGACCATAGCATCATTGTGAGGGTAATCTTTGAGCTGAAGGTCATCCTGGGAGAAGGTGATTGGGATATGGGACCATTTTGATTCGATGAAGGGTCCCTGCACCCCAACATGTTGTACCCTTCTCTGTGCTTCTTTCTTCTGCTTCTTGTTAGCCGGCTCTGAACCTGAGCCGCCTGTTATCGGAAGCACCAGCTTCGTAGCCGAAGGTACTTCGTCTTGGTTGTTGAACGAAGCCATCAACTCAAAAGTGGAAGTGAGTTCACCGGAGGTGGGCACCAATGTTGGGACTTGTTCTTAAATGCTATGAGTTAAGAACAAGGCAACACAAATGTTAATGGTTAAACGTCCTTCGTCCTTCGAAGCATTATTTCCCTTAGGATATAATGATCTTCAGACGAAGGTCATGAAGAACATACCTTCATCAGCGTAGTATATGTTAATGAAAGAAGAAGCATATGAAATATAAGAGACAACATGAATAATCATATGACATTATTAATATATCTTCTTTATATTAACATGGATAAACAGAAACAATATTGAATTACATTTGTACTTTCATCTTGACGGAAGGTAAAAGTCCAAGCGTGACGCACAAATGAATACAAGTTAGTGTGAACAGTACGGGGGTACTGTTCATCTATTTATAGGCACAGGGCGCAGCCTGTGTGGATTTACATTTATGTCCTTTATAACTGGTTACAATCATGACACAGATTATCATGGGTCGATCGGTCTTTTCATCTTTAAGTCGGTGCAACCCTTCGTCTCAAGGCGTGCCACTATGCCGAAGCTCCCAGGATGGTAGCTTTGGCGTTGCTTCTGTGTTGATCTTCCGAAGGTATTTCTTCTTTCAGGACCTTCGGTGACGAAGCAGACCCCCAACAGAAAGCTAGTGGAGGACTACCTTACCCAAAAGGGGCAAGGGTAGTAGGGGAGTTGCGTATAGGGAGGTTCTCGGGTCGATCCTACCGTGATGGCTTTTCGAACGAGGGATCCCTATATTTCCCTTCCTAGAAACTGTAGCGGGTTTTCTGAAGCTAGTGGAACTTTGTAAAGGCCTTGTAGTGGATCCCTAGCCATTCACCTCGGAAGTGTCTAAGGGTCTAGCTAACCCTGGCTAGACAGGATACATGACTTGTGGGTAAAGGGCGCAACCTCTACAGAGTGTAAAACTGGTATATCAGCCATGCTCGCGGTCATGAGCAGCTTAGGACTCTCGCATGATTTATTTATGGAACTAAACTTAATTTGTCATATGCATTGCATTGCGGGTGTTGTTACCAATTTGATATCTTACTTATTTGGGTTGGTATCTACTTATACTTAGTAACTCCTAACAAAATTTTGACCAACTCTAAAACCAATGCTCTACTTTAACCATCTCCTTTGGTAAGCCTTACACTTCACATGAGCTCCCACCTTTGGTGAGTTCATGCACATTATTCCCCACAACCTGTTGAGCGATGAACGTATGTGAGCTCACCCTTGTTGTACTCACATCCGCCCAAGTCAAGGACAGGTACCACTAGATGAGGCGCATGAAGGATGTTGTGATGAGTTCGTGAGTGGTCTAGGCCGTCGTCTCCAAGTCAACTTTGTGTTGCTGGATCGTTGTCTTCGCATGATGTAATTATTTAACTATTTTGTACAGAACTCCTATTATATAGTAAAGATGTGACATTCATTTCTGTACCATGAGTCATCATATGTGTGAGACTTGGTCCCAGCACACTTGGTGATTATTTGCACGCCCGGGTTTTGGTGACCCCTAGAACTCGGGTGTGACAAGATTGGTATGGGTCCCCTTTCTAATCAATGATTACTTTATCCAAATCTTTCTTTCCTCAATTTAAAAGATTTTTAAGGGCAAGTTGAACTACGCCTCTGCTCTAGAGGTTCCCAAAAGTTCTACGAAAATTACACTGACTTCTTACTGGCCTGATTAAGTTTCTCTTAAAATTTGGGATGCAGAGTAGATGTGACCTACCTTATACAAAAATGGCAAGGTCTGGGGTAGGTAGGGCACTTTGAACTACAACCCTTGTGTAGAAGTGGCTTGTGCCCAAAGATTTATTTTTGCTGATGTTTATGTGTAATATTATGCCTTTGTGTCAAATTTTACTCAAGGCAACCTAGTAGTTATTAAATGGTGATTTTCTAAAGTTTGGGGGTTTAGTGGGTGCTCACAACTAACACTCCTTTTGAAAAATGTCAAATAACAAATTTCCCAATTTTTCTAGTTTCTTCTTTGCGCAAGAGAAATCATTCCTAAATTTGGTTATTTTTACTTAAAGCGAATGGGTTGTATGATTTTCCAAAGTTTTATATAAATTCTCATGGGGCAGAGGTGGGGCATGATCTACTGTGCAACTATATCATTTTTATATTTTCCCCCATAGTGTATGACTTAGGCGTTCAGGGAAAAATAAGGTTGTTCAATGTTTCCCACTTTTGGTTTCTCTTTTTATTTTCTAAAGATAATTGCAAAGGTCTAGATTTATTTGTTTATCCTACTTGTCTTGATGTTCTGATGTGGCTAGCACTTTTGTAGTGGTGTATCACTGGTCAAGTAGTTACCAAATTTTCTTAACCTTAGTGCATAGGTCCTACTGTTTTTACCATTATCTTCACTTAATTACTCAAGATCTAAATTAAATAATAAATTCTAGAAACAGTCCTCGGCTAGGGGTTTTCCTATTTTTCCTATGAAGTTTAACTCATACATAACCCAACAAAATTTGTTCGGTTGAATTTGCACAAATATTTCTCAAGTTATGTATTTTACAAGTTCTTTGTAAAATTGGATTTAAATTATTTTAAAGGAATTCAGAATTGCCCATTTAGCGCTCGGTCCCTGGGTTTTCTTCCTCTCTTTAATTACAGGAGGGTCCTCGGAGCACTATTCCCTTGAGTCACGGTCTTAATAGAAAACCCCCTGGTTTTTCTGGATCCCGAACCCGTGGTGCAAGATCAAAGTACCCGGCAGCAAGAAACTGAGCGGCGGGGCTTACCGGCGGTGGTAGAGCTCTGGTGAAGTGGTCAGTGAGGTCGGGGAGACTCTAGCGAACACACTGGTGGTCGGATGACAGCTAGTGATAGTAGGAGTCGTTCGGTCTACAACTCCCGGCGGTCAAAGTTCGTCGACGGTGGCGATCCGGCTAGTCGGCGATGGTTGGGTTCGATTCCTCCGGCGGAAAATCTTCACGGGGTGTCGGGGAGACGATTCCTCGAGGGAATTTGACTGGGTTGGCTGAGGAAGCGAGTCCACGCTCACCGACGGAAACCTTGCTCCGGCGAGGGTGATTGCGTGGCTCTGGCGAGGTGGAGCGCAGGCCGGGGTTTTGGAGAGTTCTAGGGAACCTAGGTGAACAGGGTGGTGGTTCTGGTTAGGGTGGCATGTGACTGGAGATGGTGGTTCATTGTGACCGAGCTTGGGCAGCAATGGCGGGCGACGGTGTTCTTGCTCTCGGCAGAATTCCAGTGAAGGCTGGTGGGGCAATGGTTGGGATGGAAAGGCGAAGGGTGGAGCGACCTTTATAGGTGCGAGCACGAGTGACGCTGCATTTCCCTGCCTCAGCTCACGACAGGAGCTCGGGCCCTGGTTGGCGAGCGTGGAGCGGCCAATGGCACGCTCTACAGCTCACACCAACGGCCGAACGGTTCAGTCTGTGGTGTTTTGTCACTTACAAACGCCTATAGGTCGCGAATCAGGCTGAATTTGGACGCAATCTCTTTGTGTGATGTCCTCCCCTCCCTTCGCTCTATCGAGAGGTGCAGAACCCCAATGGTTTCGTGTTAGGGACTCCAAGTTATCTCTAGCCAAATTTGGGTCTATCAGAAAGGGTAGAACCAAGGCAAAACTCGTGTTTTGTCTTGTCCAAGTGTCGAGTCCCAATTCCATCCTCTGACATGGGTTAGGTTAGTTAATTTGACACAACTTTGTCAATTGGAGTGACTGGATTTAACGTCGATTTCGTAATGAACGTGGGGATGCTCTGATTCGGATCTAAATTTTAGAATATAGTGTGATGAATTTGATCTTCATTTCTCTTACTTTTGTAGCTTGTTTAGGGAAGCTTTAACCAATATTTTTGGTGATGGTTTGCAGACTAACTTGTAGACAAGATTTGGGGTGTTACCTTTTTATGTCACTAGTTCACGTAAGGATAGTAGAGCTTAATTAATTTTTCTGATTTGCTTTTCCTTTGCTCAAGGTATGGCATCTGGGTTTTGGTGATGACTTATGATAACTTGGTATTTACTTAAGGTCTTAGTTCCTGAGTATTACTTCACTTGTTGTATTTGTACTCTACTTGTGAGGGTAAGGCTAGTGAAGGTGCCTGTTGGTCACTTGTTCTCAAATATTGTGAGTCAAGAACAAGGCAACATAATTGTTAATCGTTAAGGACCTTCGTCCCTTGAAGCATTATCTCCTTACGGGTATAATGCTTCTCAGACGAAGGTCAAGAAGGACACACCTTCATCATATCAATACAAGGGTATGAATGCGAACGAATAAATATGATAATCATATCTTAATAATTCATTTATTCTTTCATTCTATATAAAACACATATAAATATCAACAATGCTAATATTACATTGATACCTTTGGCTTGCTCAAAGGCGAAGATGCGAGAGAGTGAATACAATTCAGTGTGAATAGTACGGGGGTACTGTTCATCTATTTATAGGCACGGGACGCAGCCCGGGTAAAATTACATCCATGTCCTTGAATATTAGTTTACAAGCAATTTAAACTAAGAAGGTCTAACTAGTCCTTTTTCCTTCTTTGCTTGGTTTGAACCGAAGCTATCGAGCTTCGGCATTCCACATTGTTGCTTCTATGCAGGATCTTTGTCTTGAGGACCTTTGGCAGAGTGGAAGACTGCCAACAGTAGCCTCTTCGCGATGCTAGATCGTTCTTTCCGTAACGAGCTCGATCTGCGAAAAACACAAAGGCTTCGGAATGGTGAAGGTCCTAAAAACACCTTCCCTGAGCTCGTTATCGAAAAACGATTAAAATATTCCGAGCGCCGAGCGGTCCACTGCACAGCCAGTGTGGGCGGCCTGGCGGTTCGCCTTCTTCCCCTGCAACACTATATAAGCAGACAGGTTGGTGGGGAGTTACCATAGCATTCATTCACATTGCACTGTTGTGCTGTTAAAAATTTTAACCAAAGCCGAAGCTTTTCGGTTTGCTTTTTCCAAACACTCTTTTTCATTCGAAGTCAGCTTCGTTTTAAGGAACCGCGATACTTGAGATGGCCCGAGCAAGATCCACTGCTAGGGTGTCCCATGAGGGAGATGATGCTGAAACAACAAAGACAACGCCAATATCGGAAATGATGAGGCGACCGGGTTTAGTAGTGCCGGAAGAGGCCGTTGCCGAAGGTGATACTGCCGAAGCTGAGCAAACTGTAGCTAAGGACGGGAGTGATAATGAGTTTGAAGACGACAACGGTATTTTGAGCCTATCGAAACCGAGCCATATTGAATTTGGAAAGTCTTCCGTGTCAGCGAGGACCTGGTTATGATGAAGAAGCTGGGCTATTTTGGGGAAGCTGAGAGTAAACTTATTTGTTTTGCTTATGAGGAAGTGGTTCCGGAGCCGAAGGAGGATGAAGTTGTTGTTTTTAAAAAGCTTCTTCAGAGCAGGGCTTCGGTTCACTCTATATGGTATAATAGGAGAGGCTTTGAAGAAGTTTGAGATATAACTTCATCAGCTGACGCTAAATGTCATTGTTAGGCTAAGTGTTTACATATGGGCTCTCCGAAGCCAAGGCATGCGTGCCAATGCCGAAGGTTTCTGTCAAGTGCACGAGTTGCACTATCAGACGAAGGCCAGGGCGGATGGCCTTCACAAAAACTTTGGATGCTATAACTTTGCGTACTGAAAGGACACCAGGGTTCCGGTAATCAGCTACCGCACCAAGTGGCCAACCGGGTGGACAAATGAGTGGTGTTGGGACCATGCTTCGTCGCCGAAGGTCCTGCAGGAAGAAACAGCTTTGGCAAAAGCTGCTTATACGTGATGCCGAAGATACCACTCATGAAGCTTCGGCGTTATAGCGTATCCGAAGATGAAGGATCAAACCGACTTAAAGATAGAATGATCTTTTAGTCTATAAGGGTCTGAGTCAATGTTGTAAACTTTTATAAGGGGTATGATTGCTTACAGGCTGTGTCCTGTGCCTATAAATAGTGAACAGTATTCCTTTACTGTTCACGGAATCCTGTAACTGCTAACGCATTACTCTGGAATTATTACTCCTTGTCAAGGCAAAGGTATAAATGTAATCAAACATCGTGTTTTAATATCTTAATTTGTATTGTAAAATGAATAAATGATATTATTCATTCTTAATATTTTCTAACGTTTCGTGATTCATATTTTATTTCGCATTATTTTATTTTTGACTGCGAAGGTAAAATCTTCGTAGTTTATCATCTATGACCTTCGTCCGAAGCTCATTAAATCCTCAGGGAAATAATGCTTCATCGGACGAAGGGCTTTGATATTTAACATTTTATGTTGCCTTGTTCTTAATTCATAGGATTTGAGAACAAGTCCCCAACATTGGCGCCCACCTCCGGTGAACTCACTTCCACTTTTTGAGCTGATGGCTTCGGTCAAGAATCAAGCTGGAACTGCTTCGGCTCCGAAGCTGATTCTCCCGATAACAGGCGGTTCATGCTCAGAGCCGGCCAACAAGAAACAGAAGAAGGAGGCACAGAGAAGAGTACAACACGTAGGGGTACAAGGACCCTTCATCAAGTCAAGATGGTCTCACATCCCAATTACCTTTTCTCAAGAGGATCTTCAGCTCAAGGATTACCCACACAATGATGCTATGGTTATCTCTTGTGTGATCAAAGGATTTCTGGTCCATAATGTTTTGGTTGATACAGGCAGTGCAGCTGATATCATATTTGCTAAGGCCTTCAGACAGATGCAAGAGCCCGAAGACAAGATCCATGACGCCACACATCCCCTTTGTGGCTTCGGAGGAAGGCAGATTGTAGCACTCGGAAAAATCACAATGTCAGTAACCTTCGGATTTATCAACAACACAAGGACTGAACAAGTTGTGTTTGATATTGTTGACATGGAATACCCTTACAATGCAATTATTGGTCGTGGTACTCTCAATGCCTTCGAAGCAATTCTTCATCCAGCATATCTTTGCATGAAGATACCTTCAGACCAAGGATCCATTGCTATTCATGGAAGTCAGGAAGCTGCCAGAAGGGCCGAAGGAAACTGGACAGACTCAAAAGCAATCCATAACATAGATGGAGCTGAAGCTTGTGAGCAATACATGTTCAGAAGGGAGAAAGCTGCTTCGGCCGATCAGCCAAAGCCCATGCTCTTATGCGAGGACATAGCAGAGCAGAAGGTGCTATTGGGATCCCAACTGTCCAAAGAACAGGAGAAAACCTTGATAAGGTTTCTGTTCAACAACAAAGATGTTTTTGCATGGTCAGCTAATGATCTTTGTGGAGTCAACACGGATGTTATTGAACACTCGCTCAATGTTGATCCATCCTTCAGACCCAGAAAGCAGAGGCTTCGGAAGATGTCTGATGACAAGGCCGAAGGTGCTCGAAATGAAGTGAAAAGACTCCTCAGTGCCGGAGTTATCAGAGAAGTCAAATACCCAGAATGGCTGGCTAACACTGTTATGGTAAAGAAGGCCAATGGTAAATGGAGGATGTGTATTGATTTTACTGATCTCAACAAGGCCTGTCCGAAGGACGAGTTTCCATTGCCAAGGATAGACTCCCTAGTTGATACAGCAGCTTCATCAGAACTTATGAGTCTGCTGGATTGTTATTCAGGCTATCATCAAATTTGGATGAAGAAGGTGGATGAGCCGAAAACCAGCTTCATAACCCCTAGTGGAACATATTGTTACCTTCGGATGCCTGAGGGGCTCAAGAATGCTGGAGGAAGCTTCAGCAGAATGACAGTGAAGGTTCTTCAATCTCAGATAAGCAGAAATGTGCTAACTTATGTTGATGATATCATTGTAAAAAGCACGAAGCAAGAGAATCACATTACTGATCTGCAGGAGACCTTCGCTAATTTTAGACAGGCCGGTTTAGAGTTGAATCCAGAAAAATTTGTCTTCGGAGTGAAGAAAGGGAAATTTCTTGGCTGCCTAGTTTCAACAAAAGGGATTGAGGCTAATCCAAATAAAATCGAAGTTATCCTTCGAATGGAACCACCAAGTACAAAGAAGGGGGCTCAAAGATTAACAGGAAGACTGGCATCTCTCAACAGATTCATATCTAGATCAGCAGAGAGAAACTTACCATTTTTTGAAGTGCTAAAGTCAGCCGAAGTTTTTCAATGGAGACCAGTCCAGCAGAGAGCCTTCGAAGAGCTGAAACAATATCTGATAGACCTAACAACACTAACTCCACCAACGCTAGGGGCTCCTCTGTTGCTATATGTGGCAGCTTCGCACTCAGCGGTGAGTGCAGCACTTGTTCAGGAGAAGCTTGAAGGCCAAGTCAAAAAGCAAGCCCCAATATACTTTGTATCCGAAGTTCTTAGTTTATCAAAGAAAAATTATACAGAATTGGAGAAGGTGCTATATGCTGTTTTGATGGCCTCCAGGAAGCTTCGGCACTACTTTCAAGCATACAATATAGTTGTTCCTTCTTCACAACCGTTGAAGGATATTATGAGAAATAGAGAAGCTACTAGAAGGGTTGGAAAATGGGCTGCGGAGCTCAATGAATTTTGTATTGATTATGTGCATAGATCTTCGATTCAGTCCCAAGCGTTGGCAGACTTCATTGCTGACTGGACGCCAGGGGCTCATGAAGAAGAAACGAGTAAAGATGCTGAAGTTTGGACAGTATTTTGCGATGGATCTTGGGGAACCTTCGGAGCAGGAGCAGCTGCTGTGTTGGTCGCACCTTCCAAAGTTAAATCTTGTTACGCAACAAGACTTGATTTCAGTTGCACAAATAACATTGCTGAGTACGAAGCTCTGCTTTTGGGTCTTCGGAAGTTAAAGGCAATGGGAATCCGAAGGGCGGTTCTTAAAACTGATTCCCAGGTTATTTCTGGTCATATTGACAAAAGTTATAAAGCAAGAGATCCAAAGCTTGAAAAATATTTAGACACAGTCCGATTGAGGCTTCCTTTGAAGGGTTTTCTGTTAAAAATATTCCTCGTGGAGAAAATGAATATGTTGATTTATTAGCCAAGTCAGCAGCACAGGGGCTGCCCTTACCTTCGGAAGTATTTTTCGAAACAATAAAAGCACCTTCGGTTGAGCTTCTTGAAAGAGCAGTCCTCAACATATCCCCTGTCTATAGTGAAGACTAGAGAACTGAGATCATCTCTTTCCTTCAGGGTAACTTTCTTTCAGATGACGAAGCTTATGACAGGAGGATAGAGGCAAGAGCTCGACCATATGTTATAATAGAAGGGGAACTATACAAGCGTGGAGTCTGTTCTTCGTTACTCAAGTGTTTATCTAGAGCCGAAGGTATAGAATTCATGAAGGAAATACACGCAGGCCTGTGTGGATCTCACATTGGATCTAGGCCTTTGCTTGGAAAAGTCTTTCGTCAAGGATTTTATTGGCCAAAGGCAGCTTCGGATGCAGCGGAATTAGTCCAAAAGTGCGAAGGTTGTCAGAAATGTGCAAGAGATCAAAAACAACCTTCGTCTTTAACTCAGTTAATACAACCCACTTGGCCGTTGCAAAGGTGGGGCCTTGATTTGTTAGGTCCGTTACCACCAGCACAAGGGAACTTAAGATATGTTGTAGTGGCAGTGGAATATTTTTCTAAATGGATTGAGGCAAAGCCTTTAGCCACAATAACTTCGGTCACTATTCAAAAGTTTTTCTGGCAAAATATTGTTTGTCGCTTCGGAGTGCCAAAGGCTATTATTGTGGATAATGGGACGCAGTTTGATTCCGAAGCTTTCAGAGAATTTTGCGATCAAATTGGCACAAAGATTCATTTCGCATCAGTTCGACATCCGGAGTCAAATGGACTTGTTGAAAGAGCTAATGACATCATAATGACAGGAATAATGAAGTTAATCTTCAATCAGCCCAGGGGAAAGTGGCCAGACGAATTAATCAAAGTGGTGTGGAGCCACAACACAACAGTAACAAGATCAACATGCTTTACACCATTCAAACTATTGTTTTGTGACGAAGCAATAACCCCGGAAGAAGCCAAAGCAGGATCAATAAGAATAGTGGCTTCGGCAGAAGACGAAGCTAAAGCTGATTACTCTGTGGAAAAAGATGCTATAGAAGGGATCAGGCTTCAAGATGTGGAAAACATCAACAAATACCAAGCTGAAACAATAAAATGGCGTGATAGAAAAGTTAGGCTAAAGAACATCGAACCAGGACATTTGGTGCTTCGAAGAGTAGCCAACCCAGAGACATTAGGCAAATTACAGCTGAAGTGGGAAGAACCTTTTCTGGAAGTATCTTCGTCAAGACCCGGTTCCTACAGATTGAAGGATATGGACGACAACGATATTCCCAGATCATGGAATGCGAACGAGCTTCGGCGATATTATGTTTAGCTTGATGTAGTTTTTCTATTCTTTCTTGTGGCACCCTTTTCCTTTCCAAAGGGGGAGAAAGGTTTTTAATGGGGCCACAACATGTAATTTTTCTTTTCCTTATTTCAATTCTATAAGAGCGATATCCCCCAAAGATGTAAATGTAAAAGCTGAGAACGCACCATCGAGTGCAAAGGAAAAAAGAAAAGAAAACAGGGAGAAGCTCAAAAGTCGTTCCTAAGGGAATGCAGAGCTTACAGCGAAAAATAAACGTTGATTCCGCCGAAAGTAAAAGGCGAAGAAGCTCCTAAGGGAGGCTTACAGCAAGAAATAAACGCTGATTCCGCCGAAAGTAAAAGGCGAAGAAGCTCCTAAGGGAGGCTTACAGTGAAAAATAAACGCTGATGTTGGTGACTTGTTCTCAAATGCTATGAGACAAGAGCAAGGCAACATAAAAAATGTTAATCGGTAAAGTCCTTTGTCCTTCGAAGCATTATTCTCCTTAGGATATAATGGTTTTCGGACGAAGGTTATGAAGGGCGTACCTTCATAAATACACTATATAGTGACGAAGGACGACTTGTAAGGAATATAAAGGACAACATAAACAATTATATATTACTATCATGTATAAACAGAAATAACGTTGAATTACAAATGTACCTTCAACTTGAAGGAGATGAAAGTACAAGCGTGACGCAAAAGCGAATGCCAAATCAGTGTGAACAGTACGGGGGTACTGTTCACCTATTTATAGGCACAGGACCCAGCCTATGTAAAATTACATTTATGCCCTTTACATTTGATAATAATTCTATAGTAATCTATCGAGGTCTGAATAGCCTTTTCATCTTTAAGTCGGTTTCATTTTTTGCTGCCACGCCGAAGCTTTCCTGCTCACACCTTCGGCGCTGTATCAACCTTCGTATTATTCTGGTCTGCTGTGATGCCGACTTGAGTCCGAAGATACCTGTTCACACATTATACTCCAGAAATACTGTTAAATCCTGTTTTTGAGGACCTTCGGAAGCCGAAGGCCCCCAACAGTAGCCCCTCGCAATACTAATTTGTTTAAAATAATAAATTTAGATTGCGACATGGACGAAGGCTTTACGCCGAAGGTCTGAAAAAACACCTTCCCTTTGCTAGAATAGCAACATTCACTGACAAGCGGGGTCTTTCAATTTCCAACGCACTGGGCGTATAAATACGGTCATACCGCAAACTCATTTGGCACGCTCTCTGGCTACCTGCTCCCGCTCACTCAATTTTTAGCTCTTGTGCACTAAGATTTGCTGAGTTCTTAGTTTTGAAGCTTCGGCTTTGAAAACAGTTCTTTAGTGTCTCCGAAGATGTCTGAAGATAAGAAGGATGTTACCGAGATGAAACTGAGTCTCGATGAAGAGAAAAATCTGTGGTTTCTTATAGCAATGTCGAAGACCAACACGGAAAAAATCACCAAGGAGATTCTAGAAGGTTTGTCTGAGGATACTGGTGACAGCGACAGTTATGATGTGGACAGCGGTGGTGAAGACTCCGAAGATCGTCCCTGGCGACCAAGCCATTCAGTTTATGGTAAATCAACTATCAAAGAGAATCATCTTGTCAACATGAGAGGAAGGTATTTCCGGGATTTGTCCGTTGTGAGGGCCGACGAAGGGGAGAAGACTTGTCCACACCCTGAAGAGAATGAAGTCATAGTGTACCGAAGCTTTTTGAAAGCTGGGCTGCGATTTCCCTTGAGAAGCTTCGTTGTGGAGGTGCTGAAAATGTTTGAAGTCTATCTTCATCAACTTACCCCCGAAGCAATTATAAGGATGAATATCTTCGTATGGGCCGTGAGAAGCCAAGGTCTGGAACCTGATGCGAAAAGCTTCTGCAACATACACGAATTATCATACGAGACAAAACCTTGGGGTAAGGAACAGTATCACAATAACTTTGGCTGCTACAATTTTGTTTCTCGGTCTGGGTCAAGCTGTCCTGTGCCAACCTTTCGGAAGAGATGGCTCGGCGACTGGATGACAGAATGGTTTTATGTGAAAAATGATCTGAAAGCACGAGAAGATATCAAAGGTATAATTATGCGCCCTATTTGGCAAAGCTTCGGCCTTCGGAGGCCGAAGGTTGAAATGAATGAAGCTGCCGAAGAATGCCAGAGAGCCTTCGGCGTTGTCTGTTCTTTTATTGGAACGAGAGATTTAGTACAAGAGCATATTGCCTTCAGGGTATGGCCGCTCGCGGAGAAATGGGAAATGCCGCAAGAAACCATAAAAGAGGCCGACGAAGGTGGACTTATCAGGCTGAAGTACACTTTTAAGTTCGGAGATAAATTCGTTGAGCCAGATGATGACTGGTTAAAAAGCATTGAAAATTTAAGTGATGAACTGCTTGGGGCTTATTCGAAGGCCGAAGATACTGCACTGTCAGCAGCCTTCGGAGGCCGAAAAAAGAAGAGGCTGAATCGGGTGTTTGATGCAATCGGGTTCGTCTACCCTGACTATCGTTATCCCATTCGAGGGCAGAAGAGAAAAAACACAACCTCTGCAAAAGAAGAAGCTGCAACTGCTCCTAGCGAGCCAGAACCGAAAAGAAAAAGGATAAAGGTCCTCACACATCGGCCGCGCTATATTGAACCAGCTTTGGTGCCCGAGTTCACCGGAGAAACTTCTTCGGCCACCGAGGCTGAAAAGCCAACCAAACCAACCTTGCTGCCAGAAGTTGCAGAAATGGCCGAACCGCCAACAAGGATAGAATTGAAAGAACCGAAGATTTTGCTACCAGAAACTAAAGAGATGGCCGAAGCGCCATCCACAGAAAAAATGGAAGAAGAGAAAAAACCAACTGAAGAAAAAACATCAGAAGTTATGAGTCCTGCAGCAAATGTTGAGACAGTAAAAAATCAAAAAGTGCCAGCAGTGACTCCGAAAAGAAAGAGAATGGCAAATGTGCTAGATGTACTGGAAACAATTAAATCTTCAAGCACACCTCCGAAGAAGACTACTGCCATTCCCGAAGCGAAAACTGAAATTTCTGATACTAAAGCTCCAGAGCAAGAAACTGAAGCCGAAGCTGAGTCCTCAGAGCCCGCGAAGATAAAATCCTTGGAAACTGAGGAAGAAAAAATAACAGAGCCAACTTTTGAAGAAATCGGTGTCATTGCCCCCGAAGCATCCTCCAAAGTCCGTGATTATATTGTTCGTCATGCTTCGGGGAAAAAACTATCAGAAAAAGAAGAGCAAGAGGCCCAGCGCTACGCCCAAAAACTGAAGTATCCAAAGGGGGCGTTAATATTCAATGGCAGTGGAGAAGAAGACTTTTTGTATTGTCTCCCTGACAGCAAGGAGATTTCTGTCTGTCGGGAGATGAGCAAGAGCTTCGGATTCCCAACATTAGAGGACGGGCTCTCAGTGCTGTCGAAGAACGATCTGGCCGACAGCCTGGCATATAATAGCTTAAAGGTGCAACAAATGGGATCTTTGTATTCTTTGTTGGGACCAAAATTTTTCATTTACTTAAATCTATTGACGCACACATATTTCTCTTTGCAGGGCCTGATACTTAGCAATGCCCTCAGGGCACAAAAAGATGCTGAAGACGAAGGGTGCGCTATAGCCCTGAGCAACCTTCGTTCCGAAGTAATTGAACTGAGGAACGAAGGTCTCGAAAAAGATAAAATATTACACTCATTGATAAATAAAATAAAGGAAGACGAAGCTGCTTTTAAAGGTCAAGCTGAAGCTCAGAAGCGCGAAATTGAAGATCTTCGGAAACAACTGGCCAGAGCCAAGGAAGAACGCATACTTGAAGAAACAAAGCGAGAACTCAGCGACCAATGGGCAGATCACTTAGAAGGAACTGTTGAAGAGCTTCGTTCGTCCAAGAAGAGATGCTATAACAAATCTATAGAGTGCGTTAAGAAGTTAAAAGCTAGCTTCGCCAGAGTCGGCGCATTCTCAAGCGAAGAAAACTTCACAAGAGGCAATCCCGAAGGTCCCATCGAATGGATCGACCACGAAGCTGAGGCCTTCGAGGAAATTTTGAATAGCCGTGGAGATATATGTGCTTTCTCGGGTGCCAGAGGAATTGCCACCATTTTAGAGAAAAAGGGCTGCGAACATGTAAAAATTTTAGCGCAATCCGAAGCTGCTTTGTCCTTCGAAGATGCAAGAGATCCTTCGGCCGAAGCTAGCATGGTTGGTGGAAAATTTTTCACCGATATCTGGGATAATGGTGGCCGAGAAATGGCCGGAGAAATTATTCGAAAAAGTGAAAAGGGCATTCACGATGCTAGAGAAGTGACTGAGGCTGCTGAAAAAAGCGCAGAGCCCGAAGGGCAAATAGGTATCAACTGATGGTTTTATTGTGTTGTAATTTTCGATTTTAAACTTCGTTCGCAATTTGTAATAGCAATGTAGCCGTATCCTGTCCTCCTTCAGATCCTACTAAAGCGCCTTCGGGTCCTCCCCCGAAAGGAGACGACGAAATTAAAGAGATGGCTGAAGCTATCATGGATGAAGTTGTTAATCGGCTCCTGAACGAGGCTGCAGAAGTCGTTTTGAGAGAAGATTAAGTATTATTGTAAAAACTTCTGAAATGTAATATATTGTAACATTCTGTAACCCTGAATGTAATATACCTGTTTTTATTGTTCAATTCTTTATGATGCATGAAACTTTACACGTACCGTTTTCGAGTCTTTGACGAAAAAACACCTTCCCTTCTTTTCATGCTTCGTGAAGAAGAATTTTTCTTTGTCACAACAATATCCAGTGTTCTGATGAATAATATCCAGGCTTCGCGAAGATATTTTCCGAAGTTACACTTCCGAAGATCAATAATGTATCTCCTTGTGACGTTATAATTTTTCCCTTTTTTCAAAACGTTCTTCTGTAGATTGATATTGTGTCCACCTCTTGTGCCATATGCAACATGATGTATGATGCTTATGCTATGCGAAATGATGCGATGATGTTATGTTATGTGAGGTGATGTTTATTCCGAAGATGCACACGCATCCCTGCAATAAAACACATAATCTTTTATAAGCCTCCCTTAGGAGCTTCTTCGCCTTTTACTTCAGCGGAATCAGCGTTTATTTTTCGCTGTAAGCCTCCCTTAGGAGCTTCTTCGCCTTTTACTTTCAGCGGTATTCGCGTTGACTTTTCGCGCTTCGCCTTTTACTTAGGCGGTATCAGCGTTGACTTTTCGCTGTATGCTCTGCATTCCCTTTGGAACGACTTTGGAGCAGAAAACTTACACTGCACTCCCTCTGGAGCGGCTTTTTGTGACTTCGGCAAACTTACTCTGCGTTCCTTAGAACGGCTTTTTGTTGCTTCGAAGAATTTTCGATAATTTGAAGGTCCTCTTTGTTATCACAAATCTTTAAACTTCAACAACTTAGGCCTGTGAAGAAAATATATTTTCCTTGTGGCAAACAACGAAACTGTTTACATGAAATCTAAATAATGTCCTTTATTACACAGAAAATAAGACTGAATAAGAAAGACTGCTATTAAGGTAGGATATTTGTCAATAGATGTGCTTTGACTCTGGCACAGTGCTGTTGACTGTACGAGCTTCGGACTGCTCTCTGAAGTCCCTTTGGTGTGGAGCATACTGGCTCCCTTCTGGCTGCTGGCCTTGTTGCAGCGGAGGTGGAGGCGGAGGCTGTTGCCAGGAAGCTTGAGGTTGACTCGCCGAAGCAACAGAAACTGCAGGGTGGTTACCCATATATTCTGGGATGTAGGGCGAATGATACGAAGCAGTATGCATGACCTGCTTCGGCTGAGTTTGTTGTGCTGCGGCTTCGGCTATTTCCTTTTGCTTCTGGATGGTAACATGGCACATCCTGGTGGTATGGCCTTTGTTCTCACTGCAAAACAAACAAAAGGTTCTTCTTGGTTGATCTCCAAATCTTCCGCCGAAGCCCCTGGCGCCTCTGCCTCTTGGAGCTGGTGGTCGGAAGAAGCCTTGCTGTTGCCCCGAAGCCTGTGAGGAACACTGTGGCCTTTGCTGTTGGCTCCCTCGATCATCATTTTGGGTAGAGTTATGAATTGATCTAACGTGCCTCGGATAGAACCTTCCTCCGAAGCCCCTGGTCATTTCAGAAAACCTAAAAGCCTCCTCCCTTCTTTGGCGAAAATCATTATCGGCCCGAATGTACTCATCCATCTTCTGGAGCAGCTTCTCCAAAGTTTGAGGAGGCTTCCTAGCGAAGTACTGAGCTGATGGTCCTGGCCGAAGCCCCTTGATCATGGCCTCAATGACAATTTCATTGGGCACCGTTGGTGCCTGTGCCCTCAAACGCAAGAACCTCCGGACATACGCCTGAAGGTATTCTTCGTGATCCTGGGTGCACTGGAATAGAGCTTGAGCAGTAACCGGCTTCGTCTGAAACCCTTGGAAGCTAGTTAACAACAAGTCCTTCAGCTTTTGCCATGAAGTGATCGTTCCTGGTCGAAGGGAGGAATACCAGGTTTGAGCAACACTCCTGACAGCCATAACAAAAGATTTGGCCATGACTGCAGCATTGCCACCATACGAAGATATTGTTGCTTCGTAGCTCATCAAAAACTGCTTCGGGTCTGAGTGGCCATCGAATACGGGAAGCTGAGGCGGCTTGTAGGACAGAGGCCAAGGTGTAGCCTGCAGCTCAGCGGACAGAGGAGAAGCATCATCGAAAACAAAATTCCCATGATGGAAATTATCATACCAGTCATCTTCGTTGAGGAAGCCCTCCTGATGAAGGTCTTGGTGCTGAGGCCTTCGGTGCTGCTCATCCTGAGCAAGATGACGAACTTCTTCAGAGGCTTCGTCTATCTGCCTTTGCAGTTCAGCTAGCCTGGCCATCTTCTCTTTCTTCCTCTGCACCTGTTGATGAAGCATCTCCATGTCTCTGATTTCTTGATCTATCTCGTCCTCTGGTGGTGTCGGGCTGACAGCCTTCCTTTTCTGGCTTCGGGCCTCCCGAAGAGAGACAGTCTCCTGATTGTGGTCCAGCGGTTGAAGAGCTGCAGTGCCAGTTGCTGAAGCTTTCTTCGGCGCCATAACGAAGGTTTATGATCGCCGAAGGTGTTCAGAAAACTCAGAGTGTGGAAGTGAGTTCACCGGAGGTGGGCGCCAATGTTGGTGACTTGTTCTCAAATGCTATGAGTCAAGAGCAAGGCAACATAAAAAATGTTAATCGGTAAAGTCCTTCGTCCTTCGAAGCATTATTCTCCTTAGGATATAATGGTTTTCGGACGAAGGTTATGAAGGGCGTACCTTCATAAATACACTATATAGTGACGAAGGATGACTTGTAAGGAATATAAAGGACAACATAAACAATTATATATTACTATCATGTATAAACAGAAATAACGTTGAATTACAAATGTACCTTCAACTTGAAGGAGATGAAAGTACAAGCGTGACGCAAAAGCGAATGCCAAATCAGCGTGAACAGTACGGGGGTACTGTTCACCTATTTATAGGCACAGGACCCAGCCTATGTAAAATTACATTTATGCCCTTTACATTTGATAATAATTCTATAGTAATCTATCGAGGTCTGAATAGCCTTTTCATCTTTAAGTCGGTTTCATTTTTTGCTGCCACGCCGAAGCTTTCCTGCTCACACCTTCGGCGCTATATCAACCTTCGTATTATTCTGGTCTGCTGTGATGCCGACTTGAGTCCGAAGATACCTGTTCACACATTATACTCCAGAAATACTGTTAAATCCTGTTTTTGAGGACCTTCGGAAGCCGAAGGCCCCCAACAGTTGATTCCACCGAAAGTAAAAGGCGAAGAAGCTCCTAAGGGAGGCTTACAGCGAAAAGTCAGCGCTGATACACCGAAAAGTAAATGGTGAAGCCGAAAAATAAATGGCAAAAAGATTTGAGTCATTCCCAAGGGAATGAAGGCTATGATTATGGTTTTCAATATACATTCGGATATTCATTTGCACGATACATTACATCATGACATTTGCATTCATAAACATTCATTTAGACATATATAGGATCATTATCATCATACCACACAAAAAAGGCAGATGCTTCGGCTATGAGGAAAAAATTTCGGAGAAAGAGAAAATTTTCATGATTCGTTGTGTACGAAAAGAAGGGAAGGTGTTTTTCGCTTTCGGCTCAAAAGTGAAATTTCGTTCACAGCAAAGCAGATCGTGCACGAATAAAGGAAAAAAGATATATTACAAGGTATGCACAAATTTACATAAGTTTTTTCTACAATTATATTACAAAGATTTCTCCAGAATTTTTTTGCAGAAGTTTTTTACAGCAACTATTAAGCTTCAGCCTGTCATTCTTCAGCTTCATCATCCTGTACATATTAAAACAAAAAGAGAAAGGTGCAAATTTCAAGGAGAAGGTAAAAGTAATAAGTATAATTTTCTCACCGGCTTAAGGTGGCTCCGAGCTTCATCACCAGCCATCTTTCGCCCGCCGTTTACCCAAATCTAGGTCATAAATCTGTTTCATATGCTTCGGGCTAAGCTTGGGATGTCAACCAAATCTGTCGATGACAAGCTGAAGTTTGGCCTATTTACAATCTTCCCATGTGTGCAGCCGGCCTTCAGGAAAGCGGTAGCCGTGCCTCGAGAAGCTAGCAGCGCGCAGAAATCAGCATGCCCAGCAATAACTTCGTCAAGTGCATCAACCTCGCCTTCAATAAATTCCAAGGTGCTGGGCAGGTTTTCAGCTGAAGGTGTAAACTTATCAAAGCTGGCTCCAATTGAGTGAAACACATCCTTCAGCCGCTGCATGCATCGGCTGCCAAAATTTAAGCATTTCTCCCGAAGCTCCTTCAATGATTTTTCCAAATTTGAATTCTTCTCGATCTCGGTCTTGAGATTTGTTTCGAGACTTTTCTTTTCCTGCTCAGACTTTTCTGATTTTATAAGTAATTCATTGCTTAATTTGTTGTTTTCGACTTGGGCTTCAGCCAGTGAACCTTCCAGAGAATGAATGACGAAGTCTTTCTTTTCCAAGGCAACTTCGTGATCTTTAACTTTGATTTCAAGATCTTGAATAACGGAGTCTTTTTCCTTCAGAGCAGCTTCGTAATTTCTGACTTTGTTGTCTAGATCTTTGATAGTAGCTTCATTTTTCTCATCTTCAAGATCTTGTTGCATTCTTAGCACTTTACTTAGAAGTATACTCTGCCAAAACAACCTTCGTCAGAAAACATCTTAATTTTACCTTGAAATAAAAAGTCGAGATTGTACCTTGAAATTAGCATAGAGCAAGCTACCGGCAATATGCTGTCGCTGATACCTGCAGAGGTCCGCTTCTATCTTCGGCAGTCCAACACTTTTGGAGAAGGTCCTAACAACCTTGGCCTCGGTTCGATTCCGAAGGCATCTTAGCTTCCCTTCATTGACTCCACCAAATAGCAGAGACCCTGGTTTGTATCCACATGATATAGCATATTTCTTTAGCTCTTCTTTTTCAGCGTCTGTTAACTCTTGTCCAAGTATATCTTGAAAATTGAAATTTCCTTCTTCCAAAATGTCTTCAATCTGCTCTTTTCCTTTTTCAGTTGTCGTGATCACCGCAACCACAGCAGCTTCTTCTTCAGCCATTCTCAGAAGTATATTGTCGATATCATCAAGTGTGGTTTCCAGGTTAGGATCTTCGGTAGTCCCGGTTTCGGCTCCGGTGGCTTCGGCTTCAGTGGTTGCTCCAGTAGCTTGGGCTCCGGCGGTTTCGGCTCCGGTGCCTTCGGCTTCAGTGGTTGCTCCGGTAGCTTCGGCCCCGGTGGCTTCGACTCCGGTGGCTTCGGCTCCGGCAGTATCGGCCCCAGTGGTTTCAGCAATGACAATTTTTGACGCCGATATTGGTGGCGGTGTCTGATGAATGACATGTGCCACTTAGATAATTCTTCGTTTTTTTGGCTTTGCGGGACTTTCTGCTATCGAAGCTTCTTTGTCCTTCTGAAAAAACTTCATCAGTTCTGGCGCCAGCGGACTTAGCTTGATAGGCAAAGGTTCAGTCATTACCTTCAGAATCTCTTCCACTTCGGCAGCAGAAGGTGTTGCATGAGCTTCCTCCTCTCGGGCCGATGTCTTTGGTTTTGGAGATGCAGCTTTTCTTTTCCTTGGAGCAGCTACCTTCGGCTCAGGGATCAGTTTTTTAGAAGTTTCTTTTTCCTTTTTAGCCAATTTGGTGCTTTCTTTGTCTAGGGCGCTCGCAATCCTCTTTCTCTTTGGGCCTTCGGCATCTCCGCTCAGTTGCTCATAATCAGGGTAATCAAAATTCAAGGCATCTAGCGCACGATTCAATCTTCGCTTCGAACGAGTGCCGAAGGCCGTAGTCATCAACTGATCTTCTTTCTTAGAATAATTTCCGAGGATATCGTTGCACATAACCTCGATTGTGTCCAACCATTCCTGGCAGGGTTTTTTAAAGTGTTTCTTAAACTTGTAATAATAAGGTAATCGAACAAGTTCTCCCTTTTTCTTTTCTCCCTCCAGCTTCAGCATTTCCCACTCCCTCATTGTTGGGAACACTTTAAAAGCCAGAAATTCCTGCACCAAGTCTCTAGTGCCAATATGATCTGAAATAACGCGAAATTCAGCCAGAGCAATCTGACTCGGGCTCCCCCTTATCATGTTACATCGGGGCCTCGTTTCTCCGAAGGTTAGCTCTAGCGGACTCTAGACCAATTTATCTTCATCTTTATCAACTTTAACATAAAACCATTCAGACTTCCATCCGGCTGGCCATTTGCTTCGGTAGCTTATCACTGGAAACTTCGTAGTCTTGCGATAAGCAAAGTTGTAACAGCCAAAATTCTCATGAAGACCATCTCCTCTGGCCTTAGTCTGGTAGTGTAATTCATGAACTCGGCAGAAACCCTCACCGAACGGTTCCACTCCCTAGCTACGAAGGGCCCAAATGTAAACGCTTAATCTAATGATAGCATTAGGGGTCAGCTGATGAAGGTAAACCCCAAACTTCTTCAAAACATCAGCAATCATCCCATTCAAAGGAAATCTTAATCCTGCTTTAAAGAAGCTTTTGAACACAACCACCTCATTCTTTTCCGGCTTCGGAGTAATCTCCTCTCCGCCAAAACGAACCAGCTCCTTTTTTGCTTCACTAAAATAGCCCAGCTTCACCATTTTTGGAAGATCAGCTTCAGAGATGGTGGACTTTCCAAAGTCCAAATGACTAGGTTTACTTGGCATCCTGCAGCTGTACTCATCTTCGGAACCAGCTTCTTCAACATCAGCTTGTGTTGCTTCGGCAGCAGGAGTGTCCTCTGATGAAATCAGCCCAGAGCGCCTCATTGCTTCAGAAATCGGAACAGTTTCAACGGCTTCGGTCTCATCTCCATCACGCTCAACCCTAGTAGTGGAGCGTACTCTGGCCATTTGATTTTAAATTTCTTGAAAATTCCTTGGAAATTAATAACCTTTTTTCCGAAGCTCTTCTTGTGACGAAGTAGAATTCAAACTGGAGATTCGTTTGAATGCAAAAGTCAAGCTTCGGCTATGGTTAAATTTTTGGCAGTGAAACAGTACAATAGCAATGAATGTTGTGGTAACTTTACACCTACCTGTCTGTTTATATAGTGCTGCAGGTAAGAAGGTGAATCGTCAAGATTTTTGCACCGGGCAAACAGTCGCTCGCACCCACTGAACGGTGGGCCGCAAAAGCCAAGAAAGTGAACCTGCATGGTGGGACCGCTCCGCGCTCGGAAACTGTATCGTTTCTCGGCAACGAGCTCAGGGAAGGTGTTTTTCGGACCTTCGGCTTCCCGAAGCCTAAGAGACTTTTTTCACGGATCAAGCTCGTTACGAAAAATGATCTAGCACCGCGAAGGGGCTACTATTGGGACCATGCTTCGTCGCCGAAGGTCCTACAGGAAGAAACAGCTTCGGCAAAAGCTGCTTATACGTGATGCCAAAGATACCACTCATGAAGCTTCGGCGTTATAGCGTATCCGAAGATGAAGGATCGAACCGACTTAAAGATAGAATGACCTTTTAGTCCATAAGGGTCTGAGTCATTGTTGTAAACTTTTATAAGGGGTATGATTGTAATTCCTTACAGGCTGTGTCCTGTGCCTATAAATAGTGAACATTATTCCTTTACTGTTCATGGAATCCTGTAACTGCTAACGCATTACTCTGGAATTATTACTCCTTGTCAAGGCAAAGGTATAAATGTAATCAAACATCGTGTTTTAATATCTGAATTTGTATTGTAAAATGAATAAATGATATTATTCATTCTTAATATTTTCTAACGTTTCGTGATTCATATTTTATTTTGCATTATTTTATTTTTGACTGCGAAGGTAAAATCTTCGTAGTTTATCATCTATGACCTTCGTCCGAAGCTCATTAAATCCTCAAGGAAATAATGCTTCATCGGACGAAGGGCTTTGATATTTAACATTTTATATTGCCTTGTTCTTAATTCATAGCATTTGAGAACAAGTCCCCAACAAGTGGTTCTACGTGAAGGCTGACGAGAAGAAGAGGGAGAAATTGATGACCATGGTTATGAGTCCTATGCGATTAAGCTTCGGAATGACAAGGTCGTTGTGCCATATGCAACTCGGCTCCCTATGCCAGCTGGCCGAGGTTGAATTCAGAGTGGTGGCTGCCGAAATCAGCACCAGAGACCTAGTACAGGAATACCTGGCAAACAATACTTTTCCGACCTCTAGCGGTTGGGGTATGCCGAAGAAGAAAGAAGGGGAAAGAAATATGAGCTTGTTCGGCTCCCCTACCGCTTCAAATTTGAGAAGCAATTCAAGAAACCATCCACTGAATGGCTAGAGATGATCGAAACTATGTGCAATGAGATTCTTGGCAATTACACGAAGAAAGAGGATCAATTAATGATTGCTGCCTTCGGCACTTGACCAAAACGAAGGCTAAATCGGGTAATGGATGCACTGAACTTTGAGTATCCAGATTATGAGAGACTTGACAAAGGGGCCGAGGGAGCGAAGAGAAAAAGAGTTGTCAGCATTCTGAGCAGAGAAGCTGCCCGATCCGTGAAAGCAGACGAAAAGGCTTTGAAGAGGGTGAAAGTAGCACCGAAGCCAAAAGCGCAAACCCCTAAGAAAAGAAAACTTTATGAAATACCTTCTGCCGGTCCGAAGGTAGATGAAGCGCCGAAGGAAACCTTGAGCCCTTCGTCGCCCACTGTTGTCGAGGTGGCAGAAATTTTGAAGGTAATGACTGAATCCCCACCATTCAAGCTGATAAGTCCTCTGAAATCGAAACTGACCAACCTTTTACAGAAGATGAAAGTGCCTTCAGCTATGGAGGAGAAGGTTGGAGGACAAAAGAAATGGAGGATTGTGAACGTAATGCAAGCGATTGAGCAAACGTCGCCTTTAGCTTTGGCGGTGAAAGCGACAATTCCTGTGGATACTGAAGATGCTGGCGGAGCCGAAGCTGAAGAACTTGCAGCCACAATGTCAAAAATTGACAAACTTATATCAGATGTGCTTTCGGAGAAGATAGGTGTGGTTGCGGAGGGAGGCATGGCCGTAGTGCTTGACAAAGGGAAGAAAACTGATGATACTCCTTCGGAAGAGAAAGGTTTTGACCTTCGACACCTAGGTGGCCAGGAACTTTCTGAGGAAGATAAACTAGAGCTGAAAGAGTTCGCTATGTCTTGTGGCTACCTACCAGGGTCCTTGCTCTTCGGTGGGGTCGATGAATAAATCTTAGGATGCATTCGCGACCGCGCCGGGGCGAAGATTGTAGGCACTTTATCCAAGAGCGTTGAATTCCCGAAGTTGGAGTCTGACATTAGCTGTTACAGATGGCAACATATTATGGGGAGCTTGTTTTATTCCAATTTCAAGGTGAGGCTTTTCTCTAACTCTTTATATATATATATATATTACCTTCGTAGTGGTTTGAGTATTCTAATTTTAACTTGTTTTGTAAAGTATGTTATTAAGCAAGGCCTTGAAAATGCAGCAGGATACTAAAGATAGAAGAAACGAAGTTATTATTGAAGGCTTAGAAGATAAGATTAAGAAACTTGAAGATTCTTTAAAAGAAAAAGACATCCTGCTGCAATCAGCCAAAGGCTCTCTCACAAAAGCAATGTCTCAGAATGATAAGCTGAGTGGAGAGCTAGACGAAGCTCGAGCAACCTTGAACAAAAGGTCAGAGCACTTCGACCATGAAACGAAGGAACTCAAAGCAAAGGTCAAAGCCGAAGCTGAAAGGAATGCAAAGCTAAGTGAAACTGTTAAGAATCTTCGGGACAAATGCTCCGGCTTTGTCGCCCGATGCATTAATCGATTGAAGGAAATTTTTAACTCAGTTGGAGCCACTTCTAAAGAAATTACCCCTTCTACCAAAGACATCCCTGGGGCCTTCGATCATATCGAAATTGAAGTTTAAGCCCTTGATGAAGTTATAACTGGGCATAAAGATTTCTGTGCTCTGGTGGCTTCACGTGGCACAACTACAGCATTTATGAAGGTCGGGTGCAATCACGTGAGGGCCGTTAACAAGCCAAACTTCAATCTTTCATCATCGGACCTGGTTGACGTTCCAACTGAGGCCCGGAGTATAGGAAATAGATTTATTACCCAAATTTGGGCAAAGGGTAGGCGTGAATTGGCTGGGGATGAAGCACAAATGCTGCTTCACTCAGTATGAAACTTTACCTTTGTCTTTTTACCTTGATTTTTCCTTATTAATTTTCCAATTACCTTATACCTTGTCTTTTCTGCAGGATGATGGCGCCGAAGGTCGCTAAGCCGAAGCTTGTGCCGAAGTACTGAAGACTCTAGAATTTCCTTTTGTATTTATCTGTAGAAAGACTTAGGAACTCTTTATATCATATGGCTAAGAATTGTAATTGACATTTGGACAAAATATTGTACATATTTATTAATACCTTGTAATACCATTTTACCTTTCGCTCATGTGTGAATTGCTTTGTTGTGGACGAAACCAATACTTGTAATGTTTTGAGCCAAATGCGAAAAACACCTTCCCTTCTTTTCGTTCGCATCAAAGCATTTCATTGAAGACAAAGCATCTTCGCATGGAACCAAGCGTTTTCTTGTCAAGGACAGGCATTTCCTGTTTTTTTTGTTAATGTCTATGTTTTATGCCATGATGATGAGCCTACGAATGTCTAATGTATGTTCACATGAATACAAAGGATGATGTGATGAAATATGCAAATGTTTGCCAAAAACACACCCAGACTCTACATCCCCTTAGGAATGTCTTTTGAGTCTCTTCACCTTTTACTTAGGTGGTATTTCAGCTCTACATCCCCTTAGGAACGTCTTTTGAGCTAAGCTCTGCATCCTCTTAGGAACGACTTTTGAGCTTCTTCACCTTTGATTTAGGTGGCATTTTAGCTCTGCATTCCCTTAGGAGCGACTTTGGAGCTTTGTGACTTACTCTGCGTCCCTTTAGGAACGACTTTGTAGCTTCTTCACCTCTTTAGGTGGCATGTTAGCTCTGCATCCCCTTAGGGACGTCTTTTGAGCTTCTCCATGGCCTCTTACACTCAATGGTGCGATCCCTGTTGTTACATTTTACATGTGGGGGAATTTGGCCCTTGTATTGCAACAGGCTAAATAAAAAATGAAAATTACAACCAATGGCCCCATTAAAAACCTTTCTCCCCTCTTGAAAGGAAAAGGGTGCCATAGGAAAAAAATAAGAAAATTACATTGTTTACACATAATACCAACGGAGCTCACCTGCATTCCAAGACCTTGGTATGTCGTTGTCGTCCATGTCTTTCAATCTGTAAGATCCAGGTCTTGACGAAGAAACCACCAAAAAGGGACCTTCCCACTTGAGTTGAAGCTTCCCCACTATATCAGGGTTAGCCACTCTACGAAGCACCAAATGTCCTGCCCTAGTATTCTTCAATTTTACCTTTCTATCACGCCATTTGATTGTTTTGGCCTGGTACTTATTGATGTGTTCTATTCCTTGCAGTCTAGTCCTTTCTATGGTGTCTTTTGTTACTTGGCAATCACCTTCATCCTCTGTTGAAGCTAAGGTTCTTATTGAACTCGTTCTTGCTTCTTCTGGTGTTATTGCTTCGTCACCGAACAGAAGCTTGAACGGGGTAACATGTTGACCTTGAAATAGCAGTGTTGTGGTTCCACACTACCTTTATTAATTCGTCTGGACACTTCCCTTTGGGTTGATTGAAGATTGACTTCATTATTCCTGTTATTATAATTATGTTTGCTCTTTCTAACAGTCCATTTGACTCCGGATGCCTCACTGATGCGAAGTGTATTTTTGTACCAATCTGGTTACAAAAGGTTTTGAATGTTTTAGCATTAAACCGAGTTCCGTTATCAATAGTGATAGCCTTCGGCACGCCGAGCGACAAACAATACTTTGCTAGAAGAACTTCTGTAGTGTGGCCAAAGTTATTGTAGTTAAGGGCTTTGCCTCAATCCACTTAGAAAAGTACTCCACTACCACCACAACATATTTCAAGTTGCATTGTGCTGGTGGAAGTGAACCTAACAAATCCAAACCCCACATTTGCAGTGGCTAAGTTGGCCGTATTAGATGGGTTAGAGTCGAAGGCTGCTTCTGGTCTCTAGCGCATCTTTGGCAATTTCCACATTTTTGAACCAAATCTGTTACATCCGAAGCTGCCTTCGGCCACTAAAAACCTTATCTGAAAACCTTCCCCAGCAGAGGCCTAGACCCAATATGAGCCCCACATAATCCTGCATGTATTTCCTTCATCAATTCTTGACCTTCGGCTCTGGACAAGCACTTGAGCAATGGAGAGCAGACTCCATGTTTGTATAATTCCCCTTCTATGATTACATATGGTCTTGTCCTTGCTTCCATTCTTTTATTATAAACATCATCATCCGAAAGACAGTTGCCTTGGAGGAAAGATACAATCTCAGTCCTCCAATCTTCACTATGTACTGGTGAAATTGTGAGCACCGCTCATTCCATGAGCTCAACCGAAGGTGCTTTTATTGTTTCAAAGAAAACCTTCGAAGGTAACGGAAGCCCCTATGTCGCTGATTTAGCTAGCAAATCTGCATGCTCGTTTTCTCCTCTCGGAATATTTTTTACAGAAAAACCTTCGAAGGAGGCTTCCATCCTTCGGACCACATCCAAATATTTTTCTAGCTTCGGGTCTCTTGCTTTGCTGCTTTTGTCAACATGACCTGAAATGACATGTGAGTCAGATTTAAGTGTTGTCCTTCTAATTTCCATTGCTTTAAGCTTCGTACTCTGCAATATTATTTGTGCAATTGAAGTCCAATCTTGCTGCATAGCAGGTTTTGATTTTTTTTATGGTGAAATCAAGACATCTGCTGCTCCTGCGCTGAAGTTTCCCCAAGACCCATCACAAAATACTGTCCAAGCTTCGGCATCGATTGTTTTCTCTCCGTCCTGAGCCCCTGGCGTCCAATCAGCAATGAAGGCTGCTAACGCATGTGATTGGATCAAAGATCCATGAACGAAATCAATAGTGAATTCATTCGGTTATGCATCCCATTTTCCAACTCTTCGTGTGGCCTCTCTATTCCTCATTATGTCCTTGAGAGGTTGCGAAGAAGGTACTATGATGTGGTATGCTTGCAAATAATGTCGAAGCTTCCTGGAAGCCATTAGTACAACATATAGTACCTTCTCTATCTCTGTATAATTTTTCTTTGATGCACTAAGCACTTCGGAAATGAAGTAAATTGGCACTTGTTTTCTTGCTGAGTCCTCCTGCTTCTCTTGCACCAGTGCTGCACTAACCGCAGCATGGGAAGCAGCTACATACAACAGCAATGGAGTTCCTGACGAAGGTGGAGTTAAGGTTGTTAGCTCTATTAAATATTGTTTCAGTTCTTCGAAGGCTTTCTGTTGATTTAGTCCCCATTGAAAGACTTTGGTTGACTTCAGCACTTCGAAGAATGGCAAGTTCCTCTCTGCTGACCTTGAAATGAATCTGTTCAATGATGCCAACCTCCCTATCAATCTTTGGGCACCCTTCCTTGACTTTGATGGCTCCATTCAAAGTATGGCTTCTATCTTACTTGGATTAGCTTCGATACCCTTTGTTGATACTAAGCAACCAAGAAACTTACCCTTCTTCACTCCAAAGACGCATTTTTTGGATTTAATTTAAGACCAGCCCGTCTAAAGATGGCAAATGTCTCTTGCAAATCAGTAACATGGTTTTCTTGCTTTGTGCTCTTTACTATGATATCATCAACATATGTCAGCACATTTCTGCCAATTTGGGAGTGAAGAACTTTGGCAGTCATCCTACTGAAGCTTCCTCCAACATTCTTGATCCCCTCGGGCAACCGAAGGTAACAATAGGTCCCACTAGGAGTTATGAAGCTTGTCTTCGGCTCATCCTCCTTCTTCATCCAGATTTGATGATAGCCTGAGTAGCAGTCCAATAAGCTCATGAGTTATGAAGTAGCTGCATCCACAAGGGAATCTATTCTTGGCAATGGGAATTCATCGTTCGGGCATGCCTTATTGAGATCTGTAAAGTCAATGCACATTCTCCATTTTCCATTAGCTTTCTTTACCATGATAGTATTAGCCAACCACTCTGGGTATGTCACTTCTCTGATAACACCGGCACTCAGATGTCTTTTCACTTCGTTTCGTGCACCTTCGGCTTTATCATCGGACATTTTTCGAAGCCTCTGCTTTCTTGGTCTGAAGGTTGGGTCTACATTGAGTGAGTGCTCAATGATATCTCTATTGACACCACAGAGATCATTGACTAACCAAGCAAAAACATCTTTATTGTTGAACAGAAATCTCAGCAAGGTCTTCTCTTGTTCGTCAGATAATTGAGATCCCAATAGCACTTTTTGCTTGGCTATGTCTTCACACAAAATCATGGGCTTTGGTTGATCTGCTGAAGCAGCCTTTTCTATTTTATGCTTATATTGATGATGAGCTTCGGCTTCATCTATGTTATGGATGGCCTTCGAATCTGTCCAGCTTCCTTCGGCTCTCCTCGCAACCTCTTGGCTTCCATGCGCAGTAATGGGCCCTTGTTGGGTGAATTATTGCTTCGAAGGCATTCAGTGTCCCTCGTCCAATGATTGCATTGTAAGGATAGTCCATGTCGACAATGTCAAAGACAACATGTTATGTCCTTGTGTTGTGAACATAGCCAAAGGTGACTGGCATAGTTACCTTGTCGAGTGCCACGATCTGTCTTCCCCTGAAGCTGCAAAGGGGGTGTGTTGCATCATGTATCTTGTCATCTAGCTCTTGCATTTGCCTGAAAGCCTTCATGAAGATGATATCTGCCGCACTGCCCGTGTCCACTAGGACGTTGTGGACCAGAAACCCCTTGATGACACAAGATATGACCATTGCATTGTTGTGGGGATAATCCTTGAGCTGAAGGTCTTCCTGGGAGAAGGTGATTGGTATATCAGACCATTTGGACTTGATGAAGGGTCCTTGCACTCCAACATGTTGTACCCTTCTCTGTGCTTCCTTCTTCTGTTTCTTGTTGGCTGGTTCAGAACTTGAGCCGCCTGTGATTGGGAGCACCAGCTTCATAGCCGAAGGTGCCACAGCTTGGTTGACTTGCGAAGTCATTGTTGCAATTGTGGAAGTGAGTTCACCGGAGGTGGGCGCCAATGTTGGTCACTTGCTCTCAAATGTTGTGAGTCAAGAACAAGACAACACAATTGTTAATTGTTAAGGACCTTCGTCCCTCAAAGCATTATCTCCTTATGGGTATAATGCTTCTCAGACGAAGGTCAAGAAGGACACGCCTTCATCATATCAATACAAGGGTATGAATGCGAAGGAATAAATATGATAATCATATCTTAATAATTCATTTATTCTTTCATTCCATATAAAACACATATAAATATCAACAATGCTAATATTACATTGATACCTTCGGCTTGCTCGAAGGCGAGGATGCGAGAGAGTGAATACAATTCAGCGTGAACAGTACGGGGGTACTGTTCATCTATTAGGCACAGGACGCAGCCCGAGCAAAATTACATCCATGTCCTTGAACATTAGTTTACAAGCAATTTAAACTAAGAAGGTCTAACTAGTCCTTTTTTCCTTCTTTGCTTGGTCTGAACCGAAGCTATCGAGCTTCGGCATTCCATATTGTTGTTTCTACGTAGGATCTTTATCTTGAGGACCTTCGGCAGAGTGGAAGACCCCCAACAGTGCCAAGCAGGAACCCTAGTAACACCTGGGGTGTTACACCCTCAGGGTCACATCGAATTAAATTCCGCTCAGCCGAGAACGCGCCATCACTAGTAAAAGCATTTTAATTTGTCTGAGCACTGCATGACAATGTTATAGCATTCCTCCTTCGTCTTCAAAGCTCTTCAACATTCTTTTGAATCCTCATCCACTCGATGTTGGATATCTCGTGTTTCGATTGCTCCATGTTGAAATTTTCAGTAACTTCATCAAGTTTCTTTTCCAATCCTGCTACTTCAGATCTATGCAATCCAACTTGAATAGATAAAGCATATTCAAGATCAGCTATACACTTAGCAACTGCTTCTTTTTCTTTCTCAAATTTCAGAAGTTTTTGGTCCACTTCGGAGAATTTGGCCAAGCTAGCTTCGCTTGCCTTTAACCTTTCAACCAAATAAAGCTAGATTTTATCTTTTTCAAGCGCCTCATTCCGAAGAGTTATAATCTCTGAGCGCAAATTCCTGAAGGCAATTTTCATGCTCTCATCTTCGCAATCTTTTTGGGCTTTTAAAGCTTTGCTTAAAATAAGACCCTAATAATAAAATAAATGTTTATTAATACCAGCAAATAATATACTACAAAAGATTACCAAAAGATTGAGAGGGATAGTAAGCACAAACCTTTAGACTATTGTATGCTAAGCTGTCTGCCAGATGGTCCTTCGGCATTAAAGATAGCCCAAGCTCAAGCTTCGGATAACCCATCTTGTCCATCATCTCTTGGTAGACATCAATTTCCTTGTTGTCAGGAAGACAATATAGAAAGTCATTTTCTTCACCACCTTCGTACACTAGGGACCCTCGAGGATATTTTAGTTCCTTGGCGTAATGTTGGGCCTCGGCAACTTGTCTCTGTGTTAGTTGCTTTCCCGAAGCGTGGTGGATGATAAAATCAAGATCTTCGAACGAGGCCGCTTCGGGTATCGGCAGTGTTAACTTCTCTGGTAGACTTTCCTTTACTTGCTCTATTGGCCTAGTTTCTGAAGGTCCGGCCTTAGCGCAGGCAGGAGCAGCGCTTGCAGCGACAGCTTCTCCCAATTCTTCAACTTTATCTTCAGAAACCTTAGTAGGAGCAGGAGTAGCCATCTTCGAAGGTTTCAGCATAGTGTCTAGAATGCTGGCCATTCTCCTCCCTTTCCCAGGAGTCGCTGCTAGAACGGTTGCTGCCTTTGACAACCTTGGCATTGCTGGAGGACTCTGTAGCTTTGGCTGCTGATCGCTCTTAGAGCTTGGTAGAAATGTCTTAACTTATGTTGAGGATATCATCGTGAGAAGCACGAAGCAACAAAGCCACATCTCAGATCTCTAGGAAACCTTCGCTAACTTTCAAAGGGAAGACTTAAAATTGAACCCTAAAAAGTGTGTGTTTGGAGTAAAAAAGGGCAAATTTCATGGATGGCTTGTATCAACAAAAGGCATCGAAGCAAACCCACACAAAATTGAAGCCTTACGTCGGATGGAACCACTGAAGTCAAGAAAAAGAGCTTAGAGACTAGCAGGAAGACTTGCTTCTCTAAACAGATTTGTTTCGAGATCTGCAGAGCAAAGCATGCCATTCTTCGAAGTATTGAAATCAGGAGAAGTTTTTCAGTGGGGACCTTCTCAGCAACAAGCTTCCGAAGAGCTAATGAACTATCTGATTAAGTTCAAAACCCTCTTCCCACCTTCACAAGGGGCTCCACTGATGCTCTATGTATCAGCTTTGCAGTTCGCTATGAATGATGCTCTGGTTCAAGAGAAGGTGGAGGAAGGCATCAAAAAGCAAATGCATGTTTACTTCGTGTCCGAAGTATTGGGTCCATTCAAGAGAAATTATACAAAAATGGAAAAATTCCTATATGCAGTCTTGATGGCTTAAAGGAAGCTTCGACATTATATTCAGTCTCACAACATCATCGTACCTTCGTCCCAACCACTTAAAGATATCATAAGAAATAGAGAAGCTTTGGACTGAACTGGAAAATGGGCAGGAAAACTCAACGAGTTCGTCATTGATTTTTTGCACGGATCATCTATCCAATCCCAAACACTATCAGACTTCATTGTTGATTGGACTCCTAGCCTGCAAGGTGAAGCTAGTTCGTCAAACGAAAATGTTTAGATAGTTTTCTATGATGGTTCATTGTAACACCCCATCCAATCTCGGACCGGCAATACTTACTCTTGGCAGCTCTCTAGGATCATATATTGTCCCCCATAGACCAACACGAGTCTTTTGTGCGCACTTTGTCCTCACTCATGAGCACCCGAGAAAACTTCCCGGTCGGTCACCCATCCTAAATTGCTCCAAGCCAAGCACGCTTAACTTGGAGGTTCTTTCAAGATAGGCTTCTGAAAAAGAAGATGCACCTTGTTGGTATGGATACTCTATTAATTCTATTAAGCCTTGGGCCAGGATATCACAATCCACACCCTTAGAATACCGACGTCCTCGTCGATCAACCCCAATCCAGGAACTTCCCCTCTTAGCCACATCTATGTGTCTAGTGTCGTCATATGTCATGCCATGTGACCACTCGGGCCCACATGCGCCATGCGCCATATACCCGAACCCCTAACCCACACACGCCCGTGAAATCGTGAGGGTCGGTTATGATACAGTTGTAACACCCCGTCAAATCCCGGTCGTTGGTACTTTACTTCTGGCAGCTCTCTACGATCATATATTGTCCCCACAAACCAACACGGATCTTTTGTGCACTTTGTCCTCACTCACGCGCACCAGAGAAAACTTCCCGGTCGGTCACCCATCCCAAATTTCTCCAAGTCAAGCACGCTTAACTTAGAGGTTCTTTTGAGATAGGCTTCCAAAAAAGAATATGCACCTTGTTGGTATGGATACTCTATTAATTCTATTAAGCCTTGGGCCAGGATATCACCATCCCAGGGGCCAGGATATCACATTCATGAGGAAACTTTGGGGTTGGTGTTGTAGCTATTGTTATTTAGTCATCCAAAGTAAAAACACCATATGCTGCTAAGCAGCAATTTTAGTGCACAAACAATATAGCAGAATATGAACCTCTACTTCTAGACTTGAGGAAAGTGAAGGCAATGGGTGTAAGAAGAGCAATATTGAAATCAGACTCTCAAGTCATCACCGGCTAGGTAGACAAGTCAATCGAAGCAAAGAGCCTAGCCTTAGAAAAGTACCTTGATATGATCCAAAGAATGGAGTCTTCCTTCGAAGGGTTCTCAGTGAAAAATATCACGAGGCTGGACCATGAGCATGCCGACATGTTGGCCAAGTCTGTCGCCTAGGGCTCCCTCTACCCCTCAAAGTGTTCTTTGAAATATTAAAAGCACCTTCGATGGAATTTATGGAAAGAGCCATCTTGACAGTATCTTCTATACACAATGAAGAGTGGAGAACGGAGATTATAACCTTTCTTCGAGGAAATCATCCAGTCGATGACGAAGCATACATTAAAATGGTGCAGGAAAAGACAAGGTCGTATAAGATCATAGAAGGGGGACTATACAAGGAAGGTGTTTGTTCACCCTTGTTGAAATGTAATTCTAGAGACGAAGGTCAAGAGCAGATAAAGGAAATTCATTCTGGCATATGTGGATCACATATCGGTCCCAGGGCTCTACTGGAGAAAACCTTTCGCCAAGGTTTTTATTGGTCGAAGGTAGCTTCAGACACAACAAAATTTGTGCAGAGGTGTGACAATTTCCAGAAGTGTGAAAGAGATCTAAAGCAACCTTTATCCTTGACCCAATTGATACAACCAACATGGCCCTTGCAAAGATCGGGGATGGACATAATAGGCCTGATGTCATCAGCACAGGGGAACTTGAAGTATGTAGTGGAGGCAGTGGAATACTTCTCAAAATGGATCAAAGCAAAAGACTTAGCAACAATATCTTCAACAACCATTCAAAAGTACTTCTGGCAAAACATTATTTGTCGCTTCGAAGTCCCAAAGTCTATCACTGTCGATAATGGCACTCAGTTTGACTCTGAAGCTTTCAGATGCATTCTGCAGTCAAGTGGGAACTAACATACATTTTGCTTCGATCAGACATCTAGAGTCTAATGGACTGATCGAAAGAGAAAATTTCATAATTCTATTGGGAGTTACAAAGTCCTTTAGTTGGACTATCGAAGGCAAAGTGGATAGAAGAACTTACCAAGGTTGTGTGGAATCACAATACCTCGATATCAAGATCTATGAGTTTTACACCATTCAAGCTCCTCTTTGGGGACGAAGCAGTCACCCCCGAAGAAATCAAACAAAGCTCAACAAGAGTTGTAGCTTTGGCTCAATATCAAGACAATGAAAAGTTTTGAAGGATACAATAGAAGAATCAAGGCTCGAAGCAATCGAACATATAAGAAAGTATCAAGCAGAGACCATAAGATGGTGGGACATGAAGGTGAAACTCAAGAACATAGCACCAGGTCATCTGGTGCTTTGAAGGGTGGCTAACCCAGATACAGCAGGAAAATTGCAAGTGAAGCGGGAAGGCCCTTTTCTAGTCTCATCTTTGAATAGACCAAGCTCATACATATTGAAAAACGTCGAAGGAAACAAGATTCCATGTGATCATGGAATGCCAATGAGCTCTGAAGATATTACATTTAGCTTCAAGCTTTGGCACCCTTTGCTTCAAGCTTTGAAACCATTTTTCCTTATAAAGGGGGTAATGTTTTTTAACAGGGCCGAGAATGTAATATTCTACAAGAGTACCTAAAGTCAATAAAGGTACATTCCCCCAAAAATGACTACACCGAAGCAGTATCTTCTGGTGCAAAAAATTAAAAGCAGCTAAGGGTTCGTTTCCCAAGTGTTCAGCAAGAAGGTAAGTTTGAAGTCACCTAGTAAAGGTGAAAAATCTCTGAAGTCATTCCTAAGGGAATGCAGAGCTCACATCTGATGATATAGTAAAGGTGAAAAGTGCTTTGAAGTCGTTCCTACGGGAATGCAGAGCTTAATCATGATTGTGTAGTATCTATGAGGACGAAGGTACTGGTTAAAAGTGCTAGACGTTTTTTAAGTTATTCTTGACAAGCATAATGCAAAAGACCATATATGTGGTAGCTATTAAGGCCAAGCTTCGGAGGCTTTGTTTCGAGTGAAAAGAAGGGAAGGTGTTTTTCGCCTTCGGATGATGAGGACATCGCTGCCATTGATACAACCACACCAATGATCACTTCACCATTCGTAGCTAATCAGGGACCAATGACACGAGCTTGTGCACGTAAACTTAATTATAAGGTGAACTCGTTTCTTGCTGTTGAAGCTAATTCTTCTTTAAATGTCGTACTAAAGCCTTGCTACGACTTTATTAAGCTCAGGTGTTTGGGAAGTGATCCATCTTCGAGTGGAGAAGACAACAAGGCAATCAAAGTTGTTGCACCCGAGATAATTTCGTAATTGTATCAAGTACAAGTTTAAATGGGGCATATCTTCCAACTCCCAAGGTCGTTTAATGCAAATAAGTACTTGTTGGAAAGCTCCCTTTGTCTAATTGCTGGTGGATCAAGAATTAATGGGAGATTACACCCGAGGCGTCCAGGAACTACCGAGAGAACTTCATGACTCCACCAGCCCAAGGGGATTTCGTAACTGCATCAAGTACAAGTTTAAATGGGGCATATCTTCCAACTCCCAAGGCCGTTTAATGCAAATAAGTACTTGTTGGAAAGATCCCTTCGTCTAAATGCTGGTGGATCAAGAATTAATGGGAGATTACACCCGAGGCGTCCATGAACTGCCGAGAGAACTTCATGACTCCACCAGAATTCCTTCTTTCTATTTCTCTATTTAAGCAACTAGCAGCCACCAAAGAACGTGGGTTTTGTTTGATGTAAGTTTAGCCTTTGCTACTTCCTTGTAAATGCGTGTGTCGGCTAGACCACCCGAATACTTGAAACAGGACCCCAATTTTATCGGATCCGTGTGTGTCTGCTTGTTATCTTGCTCTTGCTTGTTCTCGATTGCTTGCAGGTTCAAGGCTGTTCTTGGCACGGCAAGAGCAACAACATCAGGAGCTGGTGTAACTATGACTAAGGCGCAGCACCCTTGTGGTTGTTATAGTCAGATAGCACAACGTCGACCTCCACCCCAAATCATAATTATCAGGAGACGGTGTACTTGACACTCAAGGCGCCACACCATATTGGTTGTGGTAGTCGGGCAGCAAACTTTGTTCTCCAACAAGATTTCCACCTCCATCATCTCTCATCGAAAGATCGGGCACCCTTCTACCCGTTGGGTTTATCAAGTGGCATCAGATTTTAGGTTGCTCGGTGAGAGATCTCCATCTTCCTTGTTTTATTTACCTACAATCCACTTTTGCCCAAAGATATATTTAGAGTAGAAATTCACCTAAAACATTTTGAGCCTTTGCTTTACTACTTAGTTTTTGACTTGTTGAATTCACGGTTGCTGCATTTGGGTCGAGTTGCTGGTCTAAAGTTTTCTTACCGCTAGAGTTTTGAGTTCGCGCCACCTTGTTTCAATCACCAGTTTAGACCTCTTGCTGCAATTCAACCAAAAAGAAGAGAAAGCAAAAGGCGAGTGCATAAAAAAGCCGCACTAATCAGCAAAACAAAAAAAGACATGTGCAAAAAAAGAGAAACACCAGTTCTGAATTTTGGTAGATAAAATATGTAAGTGCAACAAAACAAAAGGTAGTTTGTGTGCCTCCTTTTTATAGTTTTAGAAATTAGATTGTTGTTCTGAGCTTTTGGTGATACTATTTGGGTAACGGCTTGCGTCTCTATTACGGTTTAGACTAGGACCAACACAACACCATTGTGGAATGTTTATTCAACTTGTTGTGGCTAACATGGTACTAGCTATTCCTTGGAACTATTGAAATTGCAGCTACCTATAAATCCACAATTTTTTCTACAACACCACCAGGTTGTGCTAGCTGCCACCGTTGTTGTTGTTCTTGCTGTTTGTCGGCACCTCCTGTATTGCGTGATGAGAATTTGTAAGAACTTGTTTAACCAGTTTGAGAGTGAGAGATTACAACAATGATTCCTAGTAGTTTATAGGATCAAAGATATTTTTTATTGTTTCTTATCTTTACTAAACATGGCAGGTAATATGGAGATTTTTGAGGCAACCGAACATTATATTCAAGGCATCATTCAACACTTGCCTTCATATGCAGGTAAATTCGATCCTCATGCATACATTGATTGGGAGCTAAAGGTAGATAAGGAATTTGATGAGCATGATCTATCTCAAAAACAAAAGATTTATATTGCCTCTAATGTGTTAACTGAGCATGCATTGATGGAATGGAAATACATTTGTAGGCACAACAAAGTTCCACAGTCTTGGGAAGACTTCAAACTTCAGTTTAGAGCTGCATTAATTCCTGCATACTATGCTGATCATTTGCTTTGTAAATTAGACACCTTAAAGCAGGGTGCTAGGACTTTGAAAGATTATTATCATGATTTTAAAATTTGTACCATGTTTGCTGGTTTGGATGAATGCATGGAAGATGTAATGACTAGGTTCATGAAAGGACTCAATTCTGAAATTCAGACTATAGTCATGCATGAAGCATACAAACACATTTCTCACTTGTTTTTGCTTGCATGTAAAGCTGAAAATGAGATTCTATTATATAATTATACAAGCACTAAACATGTGAGCCATAGTTCCTATTTTGCGTCTGCTCTACATGCTGATCAAGAACACAAAATAGTGAAACCAGCTGTAGTTTTTCCATCATCACAGGAAGAATTGATTGCTGACCCTTGTGATAGTGAAGATTTGTGGGATAATAATTCACATGTACTAAGGCAACAACTAGTAAATGAACATGTTACATCTGCTATTGAACCAAATGATTTGGCTAAACATGTCATTTGCATTGCAAACAAAAATGAAGAACTGAAGTTGCTCTCTTCTTTAAATACTTGGGGCTATATTGAGTTTGATGATCTTTGTGAGCTCGGTAATTTGGACAATATTTTATTTGATAGATCAACTATGCCTTGTCCTTCTCATGCTATATTTTACTTTGCTGGCAAGTACAACAATACAGGACAATTTTTAGTGCATAGAGTTTATATTTCATCAATATATAGTGTTTCTTCACATTGCACAAATAAGATATTGGCATGTTCTCAAGAAATGGAGAAATTATTGTTTCCATGTACTTTAGTAGAAGTTTCAGGTTTATTTTTAGAAGATCATGATAAAACCTTAGTCATGAACATCAATCATGATGCAAAACTGAGGACACTTTGTTGTCAAGAAGGGGATAATGATGAGAACATAACCTACTCAGATATGACCATGTCAATGGCTCCTGCTGTGAAGGTGAAACTCTTCCACATTATAACTACCATCGATATATTTGAAGAATTGATATTACGCCGTAAAGTGTGTATACTTTTATTTGTAGAACTTCTTACATGGATCAAGTGATGTGTTAAGGGTACAAGGAAGGCTTTGAGGAACAAAAAAGTTGATTGGGGACCAAGTAATGATATTTCCAACATCCCCTAATCAGGCAATCATGTCATCAGAATTGACCACATACTTGGGTGAGGAGTACACGCTAGGGTCGAGGATGACTCTATTGTAAGAAAGGGAGGATGATGAGGACATTGCTGCCATTGATATAACCACACCAATGATCACTTCACCATTCGTAGCTAATAAGGGACCAATGACACGAGCTTGTGCACGTAAACTTAATTATAAGGTGAACTTGTTTCTTGCTGTTGAAGCTAATTCTTCTTTAAATGTGGTACTCAAGCCTTACTACGACTTTATTATGCTCAGGTGTTTGGGAGGTGAACCATCTTCGAGTGGAGAAGACAACAAGGCAATAAAAGTTGTTGCACCCGAGATAATTTTGTAATTGCATCAAGTACAAGTTTAAATGGGGCATATCTTCCAACTCCCAAGGTCGTTTAATGCAAATAAGTACTTGTTGGAAAGCTCCCTTCATCTAATTGCTGGTGGATCAAGAATTAATGGGAGATTACACCCGAGGCGTCCAGGAACTGCCGAGAGAACTTCATAACTCCACCAGCCCGAGGGGATTTTGTAACTGCATCAAGTACAAGTTTAAAATGGGGCATATCTTCCAACTCCCAAGGCCGTTTAATGCAAATAAGTACTTGTTGGAAAGCTCCCTTCGTCTAATTGCTGGTGGATCAAGAATTAATGGGAGATTACACCCGAGGCATCCAGGAACTGCCAAGAGAACTTCATGACTCCACTAGAATTCCTTCTTTCTATTTCTCTATTTAAGCAACTAGCAGCCACCAAAGAACGTGGCTTTTGTTTGATGTAAGTTTAGCCTTTGCTACTTCCTTGTAAATGCGTGTGTCGGCTAGACCACCCGAATACTTGAAACAGGACCCCAACTTTATCGGATCCGTGCGTGTCTACTTGTTATCTTGATATTGCTTGTTCTCGATTGCTTGCAGGTTCAATGATGTTCTTGGCACGGCAAGAGCAGCAATAACAGGAGCCGGTGTAACTATCGCTAAGACTCAGGACCCTTGTGGTTGTTATAGTCGGATAGCACAACGTTGACCTCCACCCCAAATCGTAGTTATCAGGAGACGGTGTACTTGTCACTCAAGGCGCCACACCATCTTGGTTGTGGTAGTTGGGCAGCCAACGTCGTTCTCCAACAAGATTTCCACCTCCATCATCTCTCATCGAAAGATCGGGCACCCTTCTACCCGTTGGGTTTATCACCTTCGGCTAAAAAACCAGTAAGATTTGGTTTCATGCGCAACAAAGCATTTAAAATAAAAAGAAAAGTCAAGTGTTATATTACAACAAACAGTAGTTCGACTCCATAAATGTTCATTAAAAAACAAAAATACATTCGGCCTTATAGTTCAACTAAGCTTCTGTCCCTTCTTACTTCTTCATTTTCCTCGTTTTCTTCTTGGCCTCTTTGCTCTACAAAAAGAGAGAAAAAGTAACTATTAAGGAAAGTTAATGAATAAAGCTTCATCAGTACAAGCTTAAAGACAAACTTTCTTCGTATATGCTTCGGCCTTCGAAGCAGTTAGTTGTCGATTGCCCTTGTCCCATAACTCGAAGAAGAATATTTTTACAGCACCAACCATGCTCTTTGAAACAACATTTATGTCTTCTACAGCTATATCAAAACTAGTTTCTCTTATGGTCTTAACATGTTCACAGCCAGCCTTCTCAAGCACTGACGCCATACCATGTGACCCAATCATCACACAATAATCGCTTCTAGAGATGATTATTGTTTTGACTTCACCTAGATATTTTTCAATCCAAGCAAGTGCTCCTCTGGTGTCCCCACTAGCGTATGAACTTGCCCTCAAAGTTACGCCAACTGAGGAAAAAATCTTCTTCAGAGTGTCACAGCACAGGGAGGCAACGTCAAAGCAGTTATCCCAAAGCTGGCTCAAAGTTTCTAATAATATTTGATTCTCTTTGTCTTTTCCAGTAATATTCTCTTTTGTGGCCTCAAGGCTGGTGTGAAGCTCATTGATGGAGTTGTCTTGCTATTTCATCTTCGTCACATCATCATTATGAATATTTTCCACTTGTTATTTCTCCTTTTTAGCTTTGGCTAACTTCTTTTTCAAAGATGTTATTTCGGTCTCCTTTTCTTCTAAAGAGTTTCAAAGATTTGCAACTTCGTCTTGAAGCTTTGATATTTCATCATCCTCTTTTTCTTCTTCTATTCTCAGAGATTTTCTTAACATTAGCCCCTGCATTATGAAGATAAACAACTTAGTTGAATATAGTTTTTTCCCCGAAGTTGCATCAAAACAAAAATGTTTTCATACCTTGATACTTGTGTAAGCCATGATGTGCGAAAGTTTTCTTTTCTTGACTTTGCTGAGCCAGTCTTCAATTTCTAGGAACCCGCTGCTTCGGGTGATGTTCCTCACAATCTTCGACTCATCAGCATCGGGCACGCACATTAGCATTTTATCCCCCACCAAAAAGCATAGCTCCAAGACCATAGCTCATAGCTTCGGCCTTGTCCTCTAGCTCCAAAGCTTTCTCTTCGCTCAATTCTTCCCTACTAAGATGTCTTAAGAAGAAGTCAAGTTCATCCATCTCTTCACTAGTGGATTGAGTGGGTTTGGTTGTATTTGTTCGAAGGGAAAAATTTGGCTCTCCCCCTTCTTTTTCGTTACCTGAAGATCCATCGCCTTCAATGGCTTTCTTTTCATCTTCTTCCCCTAAGGATGATGAATCTCCAAAAGAAGCGCCTCCAAGACTCTAAATACGTGGGATGTCCACTTCCTCTTCAGACAAGATATCTTTGCCCTTCAAAGATGTCGAAGTCTGGCAACCTTCGTCGGTACCCTTTGTACTAGTCAATAACTAAGTCAGTGTTGGTTCCAAGAGACTTAGAGTGGAAACTGGCAATGGTTGGTTCATTACCTCAAGGATCCACGTACAGCCCAATGATGAAGTGGTTGTAGCACTCCCTTTTTCTTGATCTTGTGCAACTAGAGTTTTCTTCACAAAAATTCTAGCCTTCTTCTTTTCTGGGCCTAAAAGTGGCCCTTTGTCATTCTCAGACTCATCATTCTCTGTTTTGTACTGGATGCAGGATTTCTGTAATCAGGGTACTCAAACCCTATAGCATTCATAACACTATTCATCCAAAGTTTCCCTCAGCTCTCGAAGGTGGACGACATGTCTTCATGCTCCCTTGCGAGATAAATGCCCATAGTTTCATTGCATTTCTCTTCTATTAATCTTAGCCACCCGGTGGAAGTAGCTTTGTACGAAGATTGCTCTTTGAACGCAAAAGCTAATGTGGCAAGCTCTCCATCTTTTGATTTCACTTCCTGCGGCATTTTCCATCTAGTGTAGGTAGGAAAGATATTGTAGGCAAGTGCCTCTTGAATTAGGTCTCAAGATCCAATTTTCTTGATGGTCGTATTGAAAGCTTTATAGCACTCCTCAACATCCTCATTCATTTCACACTTCAGACTCTTTAGACCGAAGCTATTGTTTAGAGGGCTCATTAGCATGCCCTTGAACTCTTCATAGTTTTCATAATCCACTTCTGCATAAAACCATTTCTTCGACTAATCCTCGTGCCACATCATCCGATACGCGAGAACCGGAGCAACTGTGTCCTTGCGGTACATGAAGTTGTAGCATCTAAAGTTGTTGTGAAGGTTGCCTAGGGATTTAGCCTTCATCTGATCTTTAGTCTTAGTCTGATAATATAAGTCATGAATCTCGTAGAATGCATCAACCTCGATGTGACCTCCCTGGCTTCGTATGGCCCAAATAAAAATGAGAAGGTGAACTATAGCATGGTGTTAACTGATGCATATATAACTCATACCTCTGCAGTATCTTTGCAATCAACTGGTACATTGGGAGCTGAAGTCTAGCTTTGAAGAAGCTTTTATAGACGACAACTTCGTATTTCTTTGGACTTAGGGTTGGTTCTTCCCCAAAAAGGCACACATTAACCTTGTCACTGAAATAGCCAAGTTTCTCCATCGTCTACAAGTCTTTCTCCTTCAAAATAGAGCGATCTATCTCAATGTAGTTTGGCTTCGATGGCCTGTCCTTGGGCAGCTCCTTGGCAGGCTTCGGTGATGATGAAGCCCTCATGGCTTCAGAAATTGGCACAGTATCTTGTTGCGCCTTCGAAAAAGTAGGAGTGATCAACTTAGCAGTTGAGCGAATTCTAGCCATCTGAGGGAATTATACCTGAAGATGCTTTTGACGAAGATGGCTTCCAAAGTGGCAGTGGATGAAAAGCTTTGGATTCGTACAAAATTTTGGCAGTAGGTGGTTGAGGGCAGTAAATGTGACCCGCTCCTACTCGCTCTATCACTTTTATACTACGAAGAGGCACGAGTCGAGAAAAGTTCGCGTGCAGGCAATACCACCTTCACCTTCTCCCTGTCTTGTGGATCGTGAGTCTAACTCTTTTTCAATCAAATTGTTTGTTCCACCTTATCCATAACGAGCTTCGGGAAGGTGTTTTCCAGACCTTCGGCGCAAGGCCTCCCAATCATGTTTTTGCGATCTAAGCTCATTATGAAGAAACGAACTCATTCCGCAAGAGGCTACTGTTGGGGGATGTCTTTCCAAAGGTCCACAAAATGTCTTTACTTCGGTATGGTCAAATGTGTTCCAGGCATACAGCAAAGGATGGACGAAGGTAATCTTCGGTCGAAGTAGCGTGCAAAGAAGCTTCGTCTATACACTCGCGTAGCGAAGGTGCAAGCCGAAGGTCGCTAGCCTTGGCGTGGAGAAAGCTTAAACCCTAAATTATGTGTGTGAGCTTTGTGGGCATGTTAGTAAGGTGCAAGCCGAAGCGTGCAAAGAAGTTTTGTCTATTCGAAGGAGAAGAAGTTCAAGACTTGTGCAACATGATAGAAAGAAGAAAGGCAATGATGCCCTTGTAATTTTTGTAAAATTATCTGTGTGAGCTTTGTGGGCATGTACAACTTCCCTGTAAATAGGTTAACAGTGCCATGCATAAATTCACTTTTCGACGGTCTTAAGTTTCGTCTAGCTTAGCCTTCGAAGTACCTTCCAGTTATTCCTCGTGTAAAGCCGAAGGTATGCTTGTAAATTTATATTGTGTGCAAAAGTATGGAAAGAAAAACGCTAAGGCACATAAGATGAGTAAAATGCATTGTATTTTATCACTCGTTTGCTCCTTATTACTCTGAATTCGTTTATATCACTCTCCTCCCTCAAGTTACCCTTCGAAGAAGGGTCGACTAAATGGAGAAGATTCTAACTTTCTAACTTGTGTTGCCTTGTTTTTGATACCTTATGCAAGTGACCAACAAAAACATCCCTACAAAGTTGAGACAATTTCATATTTGACACTAGTGAAGTTCCTAGTTCATTTATTGGTTCTTAAAATATAAATCTTCCCTATTTCACATTGAGTGTAAATTTGGTTCCCTATATGACATTAAAATTAGTTCTGACCTCTAATGGTATTAACTTTGGTGTGAAATTTATTTACCCCTATTGTATAATTATCTAAATAATTATTTATGTATTGAATAATTATCTAATTAATTATTTATGTATGACTACTTATACTAAAAATTAGTGGTATTAAAATAATTATTTATATATGAATAGAACTACACCAAAAATATAAACTTCCTACAGTTTTTAACTTCCTACAGCTTTTATAATAATTATTTATGTATGGATACTTGTAATAATTATTAGACGTATACGTTTAATAATTATTACAAGTATTCATACATAAATAATTATTCAAACAATTTTTAATAAGGTAAAAATCATCTTTTCACTTGAAAATCAACACTCTTAGATGTCAAATTATGAATTTCAAATTATGAAAACTAAAAAAATGGACCTTAAACAATTTAAGATGAAACAAATGGATGACTACATCGTTATAGATCTCTTTGACTACTTCAACTTGATCTAAAATTTATTCTTTCAATTTGATTTAGAAATTATATAAAATTTATATTGTTGTACCTATTTTTAGATGTGCGACATATTGTTAACCGTCTCCAAAAATCGATATCGAAATATATATGGAAAGCTTAGCCGCATTGATCTTTTTTGTTTTAGATTCAAAATGGTTTTTAGGAAATAAACTAAAAGTTGTGTTACGGGAGAAGCTTTTTTGGCTTTTTGGTGTGCTAAGAAGTTAAAAAGTTTTAAAAAAACAAAAGCAAGAAAGTCTACAACTCAAATAAATGGTTGCAAAAATAATACTTTAAGAGGCGGTTAGACCTCCAGTAGGCTCTAAAATAAAGGAGGGTGAAAAGCTTAAGAGCATCTTCAAAGACTAGCTAAATAGCTTGTCAAGCTAAATTTTAGCTACTTAATAGCATAATAGCTCTCCAACATACTATCCATTTAACTTGCTAAGTTATCCGGCTCTCTAAATTAACTCCTTAACTAGCCAAATTTGGCTAGCAACTCTCGCTAGTCAAACTAATTTGTATGTTGGAGAGACTGTTGGAATAAGATGTTATATATAAAATTTAATATTTATGGAAAGACAAATAAAGAGTCAAATAGAGAGTAAAAAATAAAGAGTCTCTTGGAGATGCTCTAACCATCTTTAAAAAACAATGATTTTAAAGGGCAGTTTTGGATCTGTTTATTTTAAAGAAATTGAAATCTAATTAATAGAGTAGGCTAATTAATTTGGAATTGACATCCTACAACTTTCCAAAGTTTAGATATAATCTCATCTTAAATTTAACACCAGACTATAGTTCTACCCCAAAATTTATAACACACTCTTCAGTTCGTTCCTCTATAATAGAAATGTAGCACATATATAGATATCATCATATATGGCCAACTTTAGTATACAAATAGATTCCATATAAAAAATTATATTAGCATAATTGATATGTACCTAGATTATGATTATTAGGTTGTTCGCAGCAGATGATATAAAGTAGTGGATTTGGATCGTAGATTACACTGTTTATAAAGTAATGTTTGAAATAGAGGATAAGATAGAGGGTGTTACCTTATAATGGAAGTCAATTCAAAGGATCAAAGGACTAATTAAAGTTATTTTCAAAGCTGATATTGATAAAAGCAATCTCCATGCCTCTAACATTGGTTTATATAGGAGTACATTTGGTCCTATTTGGAAGCAATGCAGTTTTTAAGAAACTAATTTTTATATTTTAGCTATGAGAAGGTGGCTTCTTCGGTTTTAAGAAACTTAGAATCCAATATCTATAAACTAACGTATAAACTGATATGTTTAGAACCAATCAATTTCTATAAGCCAGTTTATTAAAAACTGGGTGCTTCCAAACATATCCTTAGATCGTCCTTAAATTAACACAAAACTTCTATAGTTTGAATTTTCAAATCCTATAAAAGAATTTCTCTCTTAAATTTATTTAAAATATGCATGCTCAAACGGATACTGATTCATGTCATGCGAATAGAGAATGAAAACAAAAAAAATATTGCGTGTGTGAGGAAGAGGACATCCCAGTATCATATCCTATAGGAGGACCTTCGCCACCCGTTCCCTCACTAATCCTATATAAATGACTGAGGAAGAGCTTCTATTGTCAAGTCATAGAACGGGGTTGCGAGGTAGCCCAATTCTACAGCACTAGTCTTTTTCGTCTCGGTCGCCATGTCCTTCAGCGATGACGAACCGATCATCCCTTCTCCAAACTCAGGTTCATTCGTGAACACGAATAAAAATTGAACCAAATCATTTTTGCTTTGAATCGATTTAGTTTGCGTTGCATTGCTGATATATATCGATGGAGAAGCAAGAAGAGAATGCGTTTACATCCATATATGCGGCTGAAATATTAACAATGGAGATGGGAATGGTGAGATGCAGGGCCGAGGCCGACGCCGATCGTGCCCGGGAGGGTGCAGCTGGTGAGCAAGAACAACAACATGGCTCCACTGGAGGAGAATACCCAGAAGGTGCTGCTTGAGCTGACCGGCGGCGACTCCACCAGCGACCGGTCGGGGCTTGACCTGGTGGCCGTGCTGGACGTGAGCGGCAGCATGCAGGGCGAGAAGATCGAGAAGATGAAGACTGCCATGAAGTTCGTGGTGAAGAAGCTCAGCTCCATCGACCGCCTCTCCATCGTCACCTTCCTGGACACCGCCAACAGGATCTGCCCGCTGCGGCAGGTGACCGAGGACTCCCAGCCGCAGCTGCTGAAGCTCATCGACGCCCTCCAGCCCGGCGGCAACACCAACATCAGCGACGGCCTCCAGACGGGGCTCAAGGTCCTCGCCGACCGCAAGCTCAGCTCCGGTCGCGTCGTTGGCGTCATGCTCATGTCCGACGGCCAGCAGAACCGGGGCGAGCCAGCCGCCAACGTCAAGATCGGCAACGTGCCGGTGTACACCTTCGGGTTCGGCGCGGACTACGACCCCACGGTGCTGAACGCGGTGGCCAGGAACAGCATGGGAGGGACCTTCTCCGTCGTCAACGACGTGAACTTGCTGAGCATGGCCTTCTCCCAGTGCCTCGCCGGCCTGCTCACCGTGGTTGTGCAGGACCTCACCGTCACGGTGGCGCGCATCGAGGATGAGTCCACCCTACAGAAGGTGGCCGCCGGGAACTACCCGCAGACGCCGGACGCAGACGCCGGCTCGGTCACCGTGGCCTTCGGCGACCTCTACAGCAAGGAGGTGCGAAAGGTGATCGTTGATCTCCTCCTCCCCGCCATCGACAGCGACCGTGGCGCGGACATCCTGGAGGTGACCTACTCGTACAAGACGGCAGGAAAGCTGTTCGACGCGCCGCCCGCCACGGTGACGGTGCGGCGCAGCGGCACGGCTTTCCCGGCGGATGATCCGCCAGTGGACGTGCAGACGGAGGAGGCCCGGCTGAAGACGGCGACGATGATCCAGCAGGCGAGGACGATGGCGGACGGCAAGAAGCTGGGCGACGCGCGGGACAAGCTGGCGGAGGCCCAGAACGCGCTGGAGGACGTGGTGGCGCAGTCCGACCCGCTGCTGGACGCCCTCAGGACGGAGCTGCAGGAGCTACTGAAGCTGATGAAGTCGCAGGACGTGTACGAGAAGCAGGGCCGGCCCTACGCCATGTCGTCGGAGACGTCGCACGACAGGCAGCGGTTCGCGGCGAGGGGCGACATCGAGAGCAATCGCCTCTTCTCGACGCCGCGCATGGACAAGTACCTGGAGCAGGCCAAGAAGTTCGACGAGGACCCGGCTGCGCCGCTGCCTTCGGCGGACAAGGACGAGGAAGAGGAGGTCGCCGCCAACCCGCTCGCGCCATTGGTCGGCCCCATCACCTTCTACATCCGGGCCGCCGTCGAGGCGCTGCAGGCCATCGAGAAGCTCATCAACAAGGGAGCCAATTAATGCGATGTAATGAACGGGCACGCAGTCAGATCCAGTCCTGTTTTGTTTACATGGCTATGGCCATCCTCGTCATCCCTTCTTCTCTCTGCTATATCTCGATGAATAAAATCTGCGTGTATTGTGTTTTTCGGGGGATTTCCACGTCACCTTGCTGCCATGTATGCAGCCGGATAATAATATATTTAATTTTGCTGAAATCCTCAGTTTCTCATTGATGTGTTGCACTGGTTTAACCTAAATTCTAGGACATTTAGATTTCACCCACTAGTCTGAACGTGTTGCTCAGATCTACTCCGCCTAAATTCTCTACTCATTTTTCCATCCCACCTCCACACTTTGCTCGCAAATCACCTCATGTCGGTACATTCTTCCATCAAAGGCTCTTACAGGTGGACCCAACACCTTACAAGTGGGACCCGTCGTCCACTCTCCCCTTCCCATACTTCTAGGGGTGAAACGGGTCGGGTATACCCTTCGGGTACCGGATACGGATAGTGTAAATACCCATTTTTCGGATATGAATTCGGGTATTTTTATATTCGGGACGGATACAAGTAATATCCGGATACTGCAACTTTGGATTTGGATCAGATATGGGGGCGAGGACTACCCGGTAAATAACTGGATATTCGGGTCAGATACGGGTACACGGAATTCGAGTACCCGTTTTTTCTTTTTCTGCATATTATAGTTATAAAATCATAACTTTTACATATGAAATCGAATGAAGATAAAGTTCATATGAAAATTATCACACCTGGTTCTGCGGGCAAAACCGAATGCATAGCATATGTGGGCTAGGATCCATTTTCCACACATATGTTGACGTCACAAGTGTAATATATCAAAAGACAATGCAATAAAGGTGTAAGCAGAGTAGAGTAACTTTATTACATCATCTGGATCATAGTATCTTAAACAAGTATCATAATCAAAGTACGACAGAATTAAACATGGACACTCTTCCACAGGAAGGTGACTGGCGCATCGTTAGACTCAAAACTCATCAACGTCATCTGCGAAGTCTTCGTCATCACCCTTTGATCAAAATATTAGCAAGGGTGAGCTCATTTATGGTCGGGGCTCAGCAAGTGGGGGAAATAATGCAAGTTAACAAGGTAGGCTATAGATAAGCGGTAAGCATTTTAGTTGGTCAATGTTTTATTAGCAACACATGTCTTACTACTTGTAAGTGTGTATCCCAAATATCCCAATTAATCAAAGGCATAAGATTATATTAAAAACACTTAAGTGAAATCACTTAAGCAAACCACTGGTAGACCATTAGATCACGATTTATTTTCTATCTTTAAGTTCAATTATCATGTGAGGGTCCAGGTTGCTCTTAACCGTGAGCATGGCTGATATATCAGTTTTACACTCTGCACAGGTGGTATAACTTTACCCATAAGTCGTGTATCCCATCTAGCCTGGGTTGATCGGACCCATAAACACTACCGAGGTGAATGGCTAGGGATTCACTATGAGGCTTTCACAAAATATCCTTAGTACATAGCCACCCGCTAAGGTTTCCACGTTAGTATTGATGGCCCTCTAGGTGAGGTAACATAGCCAAGACTACCACCCCATGTTAACATGAGCTGCCACCAAACCACTGCCGCCCCCTCTTGCCCATCTTTCAGGTAGGGTTGCTAAACACTAAGTCTATAGAGCTAATTACCAAAGCCAGAGCCATTATAGCACTCGTGGTTGCACAGTTATCCTGGGTGGTCACTCCATGTTCTATTTAACACAAAATATTCTTGTTTAACCATCGGATTAACATCATAATAAAACTTCATTTCTGGAACATAGTAACATTAAAAGAGTGACATCATATTTATCAAGTTAAGCAATAGCAAAAATTGCTAAGCATAGCATTTATCCCAGGGTAATTCAAGGAATAGGATGGTAATTCTAGGAAATCCTTATTTAGGCAAATCCCATCAAATTATGTAATATATCCAAAAAGTAAACATCATTATATGCGTTATTTGGGTACAAATAGAAATGTAGAGGGAGAATCCACTTGCCTTGTTCCAAAGTGTCCTGTGGGTCATCCTCGAACGTGTTTGGTTCGTCTACCTCACAGTCAACTTCTAGCATCGATTTACGTATCATACATACAAAAGAATACTTACGCCAAATAAATAAACATACACCATTACATGGTAATCATTCACCATTACATACACATTCATACATCATACAACTGTACTCATAAATATGTCTACCGCATAAATGTTTATTAATCCACTATATATTCCACTTCGAGTTATCATCGGTGAAAATATGAGTAGGTGACTATGACCCTAGTTTATCTAGTATAATATAGATAAAATGACTTATCAAACTTTACCAAAAATAATTATTAATTAATTATTTTCTTTATTACTAATAATAGTCCTTTGGGTTTTATCCTTTCCTTTTTAAATAGAAATTATACGTATAGCTAAAATGTTTATTTCTAAATTACCTAGCATTAATATTCTAAGAATTAATGTAGATTACTAATTGTACTTTTAGTAATATAATCATGGTGATTTTGACATGAATAAATATTTTACTAATTCTAAGTAATTAAGTGTTATAAGTATGAGCACATTTATCATGGCTAGTAAAAACCTATATTTTTAATATGACTAAGAAAATGGGACCTTGTATTTATTTTAATTCCTATATCATTAAAATTGTATTTAACAATCACTAACATAATATTATTTTATATGCTAAAATAAGCAGTTAATCACAAAGGGTTCTAGTACCTAATCACAAGACGTCAATCTATGTATTTTTCAAATTATAAAAATAATATCCATATTCAAAATACTATTGTTGGGGTTGATTCCAAATTTACATGTATACTTCGAGGAGTAGCACATAAGATTATAGGACTTCTTTTTTATACATTTGTAATGCAGAAAATATAGGAATAATTTCTAGAAAACTGGGGGGCAAAACGCAAATCTGTCATCTTCTACCTTGGGCTAATGCTTGTGTGCAGGGAAGAGCTCGGCAGGGGGGATCGGGCGAGCAGGGCGTAGACGGTCCGGCGGCTTGGGCGCGGCCGGGCGGACGGTGCAGGCGGACGGTCCGGCGAGGCGTTTCGGCGGCGTTCGGCATGGCGGCTCGGCGGGCGTGGCTCCGGCGATGTCCGAGCACGACGGATGGAGAGAGAGAGTGAGGGAAGGAGAGCGAGCTCGGGTGAAGGGAGAGAGGAGAGCTCGAACGTCTTTTATAGGGAGGGAGAGGAAGAGGGAGAGGCGCTGAGGGGGGTGAATGGGGCGTCGGCGGCCATTAACGCCATCAATGGCGGCCTCCTTAATGGAGAGGAAATGGGGAGTGGGAGAGAGAGGGAAACGGTCGTCCATTTGCGGCGTAGGGAGACGAGGGGACGCGGGCCGGGGTTGGGGTCGGCTCGGCTGGGCGGGCACCGGCGGCGGCAGGCGCGCGCAGGGCGCGGCGCGGGCGGTGGCGACGTCCAGGGAGGAAGAAGAAGGGGCCCTGACGGGTGGGCCCCACACGTCAGTGAGAGAGGGAGGAGGGAGGAGGGGTGCGCGGCTATTGGGTCGTTAGTGGGCCGGTCGACCGGTTAGGGTTAGGGTTTCTCGCTTTTTTTCTTTTCTTTTCTATTTAAAAATATAAATAAATATATTTATAAATAATACTAAAAAGCATAATAATAATACCAAATGTATTTAACAAAAATATTTATTTTTGGACCAATATTTCTATATTAATTAATTGGATTTCAATATAAAAGAAATTCTATGTAACATCCATAAAGCAAATATGAGTAAACAAAATTATTCTAAATGCAAATAAATAAAAAATCAAATACTTAAAAGAAAAATTCATTACCATATTTACCATTAATAATCTTAATGCATTATCTTTTGGTTGATGGTTTTGTAGTGTTACAAAAATTATAGAGCTCGAAGAGATCTATAACTTTGTAGTACATCGATTTTTTTGTTTAAACACATCTTTATGCCAAAATCATTAAAATAATGTCCACATTTATATCAAATTAATAGACTTTATCATTTTTATGTAGGGGCTTAAGTTTATCTCCATGTGGGAACTTAAGGTTATCTTTTTATAGACTATTTATTAATATTGGTAACTTATTTGCAATTTTCGATCGACGCTACAATATTTTATGGATTTAATTGTATTTTGATAATTTTGTACGATGAGAAATTAATAATACATAAATAGCCTCAAAAATCATGAAATTTTACGGAGGCACAACATATGTCCATATAACCATAAAAATATTTGGATCATAAGATCTATAACATGACCACGTTTCTTCCATTTCACTTTCACTTATTTGTATGAGTTACATGTGAAATCACTGTAAGTATCCAAGTTTCAACATAACCAGTACTTTACTTTATCATTTTCATATGAGAACTTGAGTTATCTTCATATAAAATGTTTATTAGTTTTTATAACTTATTTGCAATTGTTGAGTGAAACTAGAATATTTTATAAATTTTTAATATTGTGGTTTTGATTCTACAATGTTCTTGTGATGAGTAATTTTGAACTTCATTTTGTCAATTTTATTGGTTTCATTTTCTACATTTGATATATCATATACATGATTATGTAATGCTTAATTTATGTGTTTGTTGGATGGTTCGACAATTAATATCATCGGGACAAACTACTCGACAACTATCTGGTACCTACTCAAATAGTATCCGTTATTCGTTTTTTACCTGCCCCAATTTATTACCTGATCTCATCTTGTTTCCGTCCCAAATCTTAGCTACCCGTATTCAGTCACGTATCCGGGAGAAATATATTACGGTAGGATACGGATGACCATGTATTGGGTTGTTGTCCCGTTTTCATCCGTAATTCTCTTCCCAAATCGAATCACACGCGAGCACGCTTCCAGGTTCGCTGGCAGCGGCTGGTCCATCGCTCTCCACCTCTCCCTTCTTCGCGTGCGGCAGTTTCAACAACCTTCACCGGCGTGCAACGAGGGTGGGCCCTTCTCCGGCACGCAGCGATGCGGGCGGGTCCCAAGGGGAACGGCGCGGGTGTCCCAGGCGGCGCGGCGCGGACGGGTCTCCGACGTGTGCTGCACGGCGAATCCCAGGTGTGTGCAGGCGGATCCCCGGCGAGCGCGACGCGCGTAGATCTCAGCATGCGGCAGCACGGGCCGACCTCGGTGTACGCGGCGCGTGGGTCCAAGGCGTGCGCAATGCAGGCGGATCTCTAGCAGCGTGGCCTGATTGTTCTCCGGCGCGGCGCACTCCCTAGCCCTCTTCTCCGGCGGTGGCCTGCTCCACCATCCCTGCTTGAGTGTGTCTCTCCTTCTCCTCCCTGTCTCTGGCGTGCACAGGCTCCAACGACTGGCAGGCACGGGTGGATCCTCCTCCTGCTCGTCCCTATCTCTGGTGCGCGCGCTGCTCAGCTACGATGAGCTCTCCTGTCAACGGCAGGGGCTACGGCGAGCTCCGTCAACTGCGTTGAACATGGAAGACAAAGAGCAGGGAAACATTTGATGTTTGTATCTGAACATTTGGTAGTTGAAATTGAACATTTGCTGCTAGTTGAAACTGAACATTTGTTGTTGCATGTGCCGCTGAATTTTCTAGTTGAAACTGGGACTGTTGTTTGTATCTTGGACATAGCATGTGTTGTTGAACATTTGTTGTTGCATGCCATTGTCCAGAAAACTGAATTGTTAAACATGCACAGGCGTTTAATTGCAGTTGCATGCCTCAATTTGCTGTTGAAACCGAACATGCACAGACGTTTGTATCTTGGACTGAACATGTGGTGCTGAGTGTTGATAAAAACCGATACTGGATTTCTCAAATAAAGTCACTTTATCGCTATACTAGTAATTACCTTTAGTTAAAAGACGCTCTGGTTTCCTCGCTCCACCGTGTTTCACGGCTCTCCTACTGGTTGCGTTTCGACGCGTGTCTGGAGCCGGACCCAAAACTTCTATGCAATTGAACTTTTTTGTGTTCCGCTGGGCGCTAGCGGCACAGCGCTCCACCCCTCATCACTCGTGAGCTCCCTCGCCTCCAGTCCACCGGACTTCCTCCCCGATCCTTGCCTCCAGATCTCGTCCCACCAGCCGTAGCCGGATGAGTTCTCGCGTGAGCGAGCACTACTGCTGTCGTGCTGCAGGGTGATGATAGCTCGGCACTTGAGGCTAGCTTCCGTGTGGAACCCTAGCACGACTGTAGGGCTCACCAGACTCGGCGCCGGTGGCAGTACTAGGACCATGGTGAGGGCGTTGCAGCTTGGTGGTCGCGCGGCCGCCACGCTGAGGTGGTGCACCTGCCACCGTGTCGCCTTCGCCCTCTGTGTGGGCAACCTCGTCGTCGCGCTGCTCGTGGCCCGCGCCATCTAAGCCCCAGGTCCATGGCATCTGCAACCAAGCGTATGTTGTTTTTGCTATCCTCAACTCACTGGTAGCTCATCTGATTGTTTTGTTCGAATTAATCTGTCGATTGGGTTCACGCTTGTGACATTAGGCGGGGAGTTGATGTATTCCAAGGAGTAGATGAGCTAGGTGGAGGAGTCTATTCGGATTCGCCGCGCAGCTAAGCTCGTCGAGCTTATCGAAATGGTATAGCTGTTCTACAAAGCTCGCGTGTCTGGAATTCTATTTGTTGAGTTGTTCCATGGAACCACTGATCTAAAGCTTTTGAGACATTGGGTTTTGGCCTCTGGTGCGAGAAGGTGAAGAGGTCGCGCAAGACCTTCGTGAGGGAAGAGAAGAGGCGAAAGGGCCTACTGCTTGAACTGAAGCAGAAAGTTTCACTTGAGATTTTGCAGAGGCTGCACGATTTGGGGAAAATTCTAATACCACGGAACAACGAGGTTTGTATTTCTGATATTGTTTGATTTAGTGCTGGTAGTTAAGTTTTAGTATTTAGTTGACTTGCCAAGTTGGAATTATTGCCCGGTGCATCTGGATGATTGCCCTGCTGTTTTCAATACTTGGGTTGGAACGTCGTGCTTCTTTCTGTTGTTTTATGTACTTGGGGTAGAATGTCGTTCTCCTTTTAAGATTCAGAATCGTTTCTCCATGTTGCTCTAATATATTTGAGACTTAGAAGATGCATACGGCCAAATAACATTCAGTTTCCTTTACATTTTCTGAATCTTTCGGTAATCATTAATTTCTCTTTTATTCATGGGAGCATGTGTTTTGTTACCAAGATCTGTTGTGTATAGTATGACTTGTCAATGATTTTTAGGTTGTTGTAACTATCTAATATTGTCGGGTACCGTAATTAGGGGTACCCCAACACTCCTAAACTCGGCTGGTAATCACCATCAGCACAAGCTACAGAGACTGATGGGCGCAATTCAGGTCAAGGCTTCGTCTACTCAAGGGACGCGATCTCGCCTCGCCCGAGCCCAGCGTCAGGCGGGAACAGTAGTCCCAAGCGAAATCACGCCTCGCCCGAGAGCCTCCTCAAGCAACGGGCGCACCCTCGACTCGCCCGAAGCCCAGCTCGGGCAGGCTTCATTGAGAAGCAACCTTGGCCAAATCGCCTCACCAGTCGACCGTATCGCAGGCGCATTCAATGCGAGGATCGCCTGACACCTTATCCTGACACACGTGCCTCAGTCAGCAAGGTCGAAGTGACCGCAGTCACTTCGCCCTCCCACTGTCCGACCTGACAGGAAGACAACGCCGCTCGCCCCTCTCCGACTGCTGTGCCACCCGCCAGGGTGAGGCTGACAACAGCTAAGATCAGCCTCAGGCGCAACAGGAAGCTCCGCCTCGCCCGACCTTGGGCCTCGGCCTCAGGAGGAGGTCTCCGCCTCGCCTGACCCCAGGGCTCAGCCCCCGCCTCAGCCTCGGAAGGTGGTCTCCGCCTCGCCCGACCCCAGGGCCCGGCCTCAACCTTGACCTCGGAAGGTGGTCTCCGCCTCGCCCGACCCCAGGGCTCGGCCTCAACCTCGACCTCGGGAGGAATCGCGTACTCGCCCGACCCCGGCCTTGGCCTCAGGAGGAGTCTCCGCCTCGCCCGACCTTGGGCTCAGACCGACCACGCCACAGGGGGTACATCATTGCCCTACCCCTAGCTAGCTCAGGCTACGGGGGAACAAGACCGGCGTCCCATCCAGGCTCGCCCCGGTAACAAGTAATGATGGCTCCCCGCGTGCGTCCATGACGATGGCGGTTCTCAGCCCCCTACGGAAGCAAGGAGACGTCAGCAAGGTCCCAGCAGACCCGACAGATGTGCTTCTACAGGGCTCAAGCGCTCCTCCGACGGCCACGACACCGCATGCACAGGGCTCCAGCACCTCTCCGACAGCCACGTTGGCATGTACACAGGGTTCTGGCACCGCTCTGCCGGACACGTTAGCACATAGCTACACCCCCATTGTACACCTGGACCTTCTCCTTGCATCTATAAAAGGAAGGTTCAGGGCCCTCATGCGAGAGGGTTGTCGCGCGGGAGGACGGGCTGACGAACCGGCTCACTCTCTCTCTCTCTCTCTCTCTCTCTCCCTCGCGAACGCTTGTAACCCCTACTGCAAGCGCATCCCCCCTTGGCGCAGGATAACACGAGCCGTGATTTTCCCCCCTTTGTGTTCCATCTCGCGCCAACCCATCTGGGCTGGGGCACGCAGCGACAATTTTACTCGTCGGTCCAGGGACCCCCTGGGGTCGAAACGCCGACAGTTGGTGTGCCAGGTAGGGGCCTGCTGCGTGTTGACGAACAACTTCCCGTTGAGCTCCAGATGGGTAGTCTCCAGCAACCTCTTTAGCCCGGGACGCTGCTCCGTTTTGGGCGTCTCGAGTTCATGTCCCTCGACGGCAGCTACGACATGGTACTCCTCCCCCCGCAGCGCGATAGCGACAACGACGGTCGTCAGCTCGCCCGGCGGCGGCGAACTCGACGACGTTTTCCCCCGTGGCGGAAGAGCAGCATCCCGGGTTTGTCCCGCCGCCTTCCTCGCTGCAGGAGGAGGAGGCGGGGCAACCATGGCCAGGCAGGCGGCGGCACCTCGTCGGCTGTCGAGCGAGTCAACGGTGCCGGCACCCCAGCGGGGGACATGTCGGGCGTTGCCCTCGCGCCTGAGACAACGACGAGCGTCGTTTCCCCGCAACATGCGAACCCCAAGCGGATGGATGACGCCAGCACTCTCGCGGGGACTTGCTGGGCGTTAGCCTCGTACCTGAGATTACGGTGCAGCCCATCCCCGACGCGACCTCGTCACCGTCCATCGATCGAGAGGTATCATCCATTTTCCACCCTATGCTTTTTAGATTCAGCTTCAATCCACCAAGCGACCCCGCTTCGGTGAGCGCTTTCATAAAGGCATATCCTAACCTTCCGGGGTACCATATGTGGTCAACCTAGGACTGACTAACAGCCGTCTCGACCTACGGGCCCCCGGGTTCCGAGGAAGAAGACGAGCCCGACTCTGGTTGGGATTTCTCTGGGCTCGGTAATCCCAGTGCCATGCGAGACTTCATGGCCGCATGTGACTACTGCCTCTCTGATTGCTCCGATGATGGCCACAGCCTTGACAACAAGGGTTGTGGCCCAAGTCGCGAATGTTTCCACGTCGATCTAGGGGGTCACGACGAAGGCAACCACCTTGGTATGCCGGAGGATGACGATCCCCCTGGGCCTGCGCCTCGCGTTGACATCCTGCGGGAGCTAGCTGTGGTCCCAGTCCCTACGGGGGGTCAGGACACACAGCTCGAGCAAATCCGCGAGATGCAGGCCAAGCTCGACGAGGAAGCAGGACAACTTGTGCAGCTCCGGCAAAACATCGAGCAGGAGTGGGCAGGCCGAGCACTAGCCGGAGAAGCGCGTCATCAGGCCCAGGACGTCCAGCGCCGTATCACTGACGATGCCAGGGCAAGGCTGCCCCCGGCTTCCAGTGGGGTCGGCCAGAACCTGGCTGCAGCGACAATACTACTCCGAGCGATGCCGGAGCCATCCACCACCGAGGGGCAGCGTATCCAGGGGGAACTCAAGAATCTCCTGGAGGATGCCGCGGTCCGACGGGCCGAGAGCTCTGCCTCCCGAAGGCAAGGGTACCCCCCGGAGCATCGCGCCGCGACTTCCCAATTCATGCGGGAAGCCTCTGTCCACATCGGGCGCACGCGGGACGCGACGCCTGCAGCCCCGGGTCACCTCGGCAACGAGCACCACCACCGCGACCGTCGAGCCCGCCTCGACGAGAAGGTGCCGAGGCTACCACCCCAGGCGTGGGGGACGCTACGACAGTGGGGAGGATCGGAGCCCCTCGCCCGAACCACCTGGTCCGCAAGCCTTCAGTCGGGCCATACGACGGGCGCCGTTCCCGACCCGTTTCCGAGCCCCGACTACCATCACCAAGTACTCGGGGGAAACAAGGCCGGAACTGTGGCTTGCGGACTACCATCTGGCCTGCCAGCTATGTGGAACGGACGATGACAACCTCATCATCCGCAACCTCCCCCTGTTCCTCTCCGACGCCGCCCGAGCCTGGCTGGAGCATCTGCCTCCTGCGCAGATCTCGAACTGGGACGATCTGGTCAAAGCCTTCGTTGGAAACTACCAGGGCACGTATGTGCGCCCTGGGAACTCTTGGGATCTTCGAAGCTACCACCAGCAGCCAGGGGAATCCCTACGAGACTACATCCGGCGATTTTCGAAGCAGTGCACCGAGCTGCCCAACATCACCGACTCGGATGTCATCGGGGCATTCCTCGCCGGCACCACTTGCCGCGACCTGGTGAGCAAACTGGGTCGCAAGACTCCCACCAAGGCGAGCGAGTTGTTGGACATTGCCACCAAGTTCGCCTCTGTTCAGGAGGCGGTCGAGGCCAACTTCCGGAAGGACAAGCAGTCTCAGGGGCGCCAGCAGGAAGACATCCCCGAGGCGTCCGCCCAGCGCAGCACGAAGAAGAAAGGCAGGAAGAAGTCGCAAGCAAAGCGCGACGCTATCGATGCAGATCTTGTCGTCGCTGCCGAGCACAGGAACCCTCGGAAGCCTCCTAGAGGGGCCAACCTGTTCGACAAGATGCTCAAGGAGTTGTGCCCCTATCACCAGGGCCCCGTCAAGCACACCCTTGAGGAATGTGTCATGCTTCGACGCTACTTCCATAAGGCCGGGCCCCCGGCGGAAGGTGGCAAAGGCCATGACAACGACAAGAAGGAGGGCGACAAGGCAGAGGAGTTCCCCGAGGTCCACGACTGTTTCATGATCTACGGTGGGCAAGTGGCGAACGCCTCGGCTCGGCACCGCAAGCAGGAGTGCCGACAGGTCTGCTCGGTAAAGGTGGCGGCGCTAGTCTACCTAGACTGGTCCGACAAGCCCATCACCTTCGACCAAGGTGACCACCCCGACTGCGTGCCGAGCCCGGGAAAGTACCCGCTCGTTGTCGACCCCGTCATCGGCAACGTTAGGCTCACCAAGGTCCTCATGGACGGAGGCAGCAGCCTCAACATCATCTACGCCGAGACCCTCGGGCTCTTGCAGATCGATCTGTCCACGATCCGGGCCGGTGCGGCGCCCTTTCACGGGATCATCCCCGGGAAGCGCGTCCAGCCCCTTGGACAACTCGATCTGCCCGTCTGCTTCGGAACTCCCTCCAACTTCCGAAAGGAAACCCTCACGTTTGAGGTGGTCGGGTTCCGAGGAACCTACCACGTGGTGCTGGGGAGACCGTGCTACGCCAAGTTCATGGCCGTCCCCAACTACACCTACCTCAAGCTCAAGATGCTCGGCCCCAACGGGGTCATCACCGTCGGATCCACGTACCGACACGCGTACGAATGTGACGTGGAGTGCGTGGAGTATGCTGAGGCCCTCGCCGAGTCTGAGGCCCTCATCGCCGACCTGGAGTGCCTCTCCAAGGAGGTGCCTGATGCAAAGCGCCACGCCGGCAACTTCGAGCCAGCAGAGGTGGTTAAGTCCGTCCCTCTCGACCCCAGCAACGACACCTGCAAGCAAGTCCGGATCGGCTCCAAGCTCGACCCCAAATAGGAAGCAGTGCTCGTCGACTTTCTTCGCGCGAACGCCGAGGTGTTTGCGTGGAGTCCCTCGGACATGCCCGGCATACCGAGGGATGTCGCCGAGCACTCACTGGATATCCGAGCTGGTGCCTGACCCGTGAAGCAGCCTCTGCGCCGTTTCGATGAAGAAAAGCGCAGAGCCATAGGCGAGGAAATCCACAAGCTGATGGCTGTAGGGTTCATCAAAGAGGTATTCCATCCTGAATGGTTAGCCAACCCTGTGCTTGTGAAAAAGAAAGGTGGGAAGTGGAGGATGTGTGTAGACTACACTGGTCTAAACAAAGCATGTCTGAAGGTTCCCTACCCTTTGCCTCGCATCGATCAAATCATGGATTCCACTGCTGGGTGTGAAACCCTATCATTCCTCGATGCCTACTCAGGTTATCACCAAATCAAGATGAAAGAGTCCGACCAGCTCACGACTTCTTTTATCACACCTTTTGGCATGTACTGCTATATTACTATGCCATTTGGTTTGAGGAATGCAGGTGCGACATACCAAAGGTGCATGAACCACGTGTTCAGAGAGCACATCGGCCGAACGGTCGAGGCTTACATCGATGACATCGTAGTCAAGACGAGGAAAGCCTCCGACCTCCTCTCTGACCTTGAAACGACATTCAAGTGTCTGAGAGCGAAGGGCGTGAAACTCAATCCCGAGAAGTGTGTCTTCGGAGTCCCCCGAGGCATGCTCCTGGGGTTCATCGTCTCCGAACGAGGCATCGAGGCCAACCCAGAGAAAATCGCGGCCGTCACCAACATGGGGCCTATCAAAGACTTGAAAGGAGTACAAAGGGTCATGGGATGCCTTGCGGCTCTGAGCCGCTTCATCTCGCGCCTCGGTGAAAGAGGCCTACCCTTGTATCGCCTCTTAAGGAAGACCGAGCGCTTCTCTTGGACCCCCGAGGCCGAGGAAGCCCTCGAAAACTTAAAGGCACTCCTTACAAGTGCACCCATCTTGGTGCCCCCCGCCGCAGAAGAAGCCCTCTTGATCTATGTAGCCGCAACCACTCAGGTGGTCAGCGCCGCGATCGTAGTCGAGAGATGAGAAGAAGGGCATGCACTGCTCGTCCAGAGGCCGGTTTACTTCATCAGCGAAGTGCTATCCGAGACCAAGATCCGCTACCCGCAAATTCAGAAGCTGCTATACACAGTAATCCTAACGCGGCGAAAGTTGCGACACTACTTCGAGTCTCATCCGGTGACTGTGGTGTCATCCTTCCCCGTGGGGGAGATCATCCAGTGCCGAGAGGCCTCGGGTAGGATAGCAAAGTGGGCGGTGGAGATCATGGGCGAGACAATCTCGTTCGCTCCTCGGAAGGCCATCAAGTCCCAAGTCTTGGCGGACTTCATGGCTAAATGGGTCGACACCCAGCTACCAACAGCTCCGATCCAACCGGAACTCTGGACCATGTACTTCGATGGGTCGCTGATGAAAACGGGAGCCGGCGCGGGCCTGCTCTTCATCTCACCCCTCGGGAAGCACCTCCGCTACGTGCTACGCCTCCATTTCCCAGCGTCAAACAACGTGGCCGAGTATGAGGCTCTGATTAACGAGTTGCACATCGCCATCGAGCTAGGGGTTCGGCGCCTCGACGCTCATGGCGACTCGCAGCTTGTCATTGATCAAGTCATGAAGAACTCCCACTACCGCGACAGGAAGATGGAGGCCTACTGCGACGAGGTTCGGCGCCTGGAAGACAAGTTCTACGGGCTCGAGCTCAACCACGTCGCTCGACGCTACAACGAGACCGCGGATGAGCTGGCTAAAATAGCCTCGGGGCGGACAACAGCTCCCCCGGACGTCTTCTCCAGAGACATACATCAACCCTCCGTCAAGACCGACGACATGCCCGAGCCCGAGGAGGCCTCGGCTCAGCCCGAGGCACCCTCGGCTGCCGAGGGTGAGGCACTGCGCGTCGAGGGAGAGCGGAATGGGGTCACGCCTAATCGAAACTGGCAGACCCCGTACCTGCAATATTTCCACCGAGGAGAGCTACCCCTCGACAAGGACGAAGCTCGGCGACTGGCGCGGCGCGCCAAGTCATTCGTCTTACTGGGAGATGAAAAGGAGCTCTACCACCGTAGCCCCTCGGGCGTTCTCCAATGATGCATATCCGTCGTCGAAGGACAGGAGCTATTGCAAGAGATACACTCGGGGGCTTGCTGTCACCATGCAGCGCCTCGAGCCCTCGTCGGGAACGCCTTCCGACAAGGCTTCTACTGGCCAACCGTGGTGGCCGACGCCACTAGGATTGTACGCTCCTGCCAAGGGTGTCAATTCTACGCAAGACAGACGCACCTGCCCGCTCAGGCCCTATAGACAATACCCATAACCTGGCCGTTTGCTGTATGGGGTCTGGACCTCATCGGTCCCTTGCAGAAGGCACCCTGGGGCTTCTCGCACCTGTTGGTCACCATCGACAAATTATCCAAGTGGATCGAGGTCCGACCCCTAACGAGCATCAGGTCCGAGCAGGCGGTGGCATTCTTCACCAACATCATCCATCGCTTTGGGGTCCCGAACTCCATCATCACCGACAATGGCACCCAGTTCACTGGGAAGAAGTTCTTGGACTTCTACGAGGACCACCACATCCGTGTGGACTGGGCCGCCGTAGCTCACCCCCTGACGAATGGGCAGGTGGAGCGCGCCAACGGGATGATTCTGCAGGGACTTACACCGAGGATCTACAACGACCTCAACAAGTTCGGCAAGCGATGGATGAAAGAGCTACCCTCGGTGGTCTGGAGTCTAAGGACGACGCCAAGCCGAGCCACGAGTTTTTCGCCGTTCTTTCTAGTCTATGGGGCCGAGGCTATCTTGCCCACAGACTTAGAATACGGTTCCCCGAGGACAAAGGTGTACGACGACCGAAGCAATCAGACCAGCCGAGAAGACTCGCTGGACCAGCTGGAAGAGGCTCGGGACATGGCCTTACTACACTCGACGCGGTATCAGCAGTCTCTGCGACGCTACCACGCCCGAGGGGTTCGGCCCCGAGACTTCCAGGTGGGAGACTTGGTACTTCGGTTGTGGCAGGATGCCCGAGGGCGCAACAAGCTTACTCCCCCCTGGGAAGGGCCGTTCATCATCGCCAAGATTTTGAAGCCCAGGACATACAAGCTGGCCAACGATCAAGGCGAGGTCTACAGCAACGCTTGGAACATCCGACAGCTACGTCCCTTTTACCCTTAAGATGTTTTGAAGTTGTTCATATGCCTCGTTTTCTTTACATACACAAATAGAGTCTAACCGTCAAGGAAGGGTCAGCCTTGCCTCGGCGAAGCCCGACCCTCCCTCGGGGGCTAGAAGGGGGGAACCCCCTCTGCGTCAAAATTTTCCTCGGAAAAAGTCTTTCTACCAGAACATCTTTCGCGCTTTCCGACTGCTTCGATAGCGGGGTCCTGAAAACGACGGAGTACACGTAAGCGGCAAGGCTGACCGAGCTGAGGGACTCCTACGCCTCCGGGATACGGATACCTCACTCATCACCTTCCGCGATAAGTAACTCGTGCTTGGATAAGCGATTCTGCTAACCGAACAAGTCTTAACGCTCGAAAACTTTTCTGCCAGAACGATTTTCGTGCCTTCTCGACTATATCGATAACAGAATCATGCGGACGAGTAAGAGTACACGTAAGCGGCAAGGCCGACCGAGCCGAGGGACTCCTACGCCTCTGGGATACGGATACCTCACTCATCACCTTCCATGATAAGTAACTCTCGCTCGGATAAGTGATTCTGCTACCGATGAACAAGTCTTGATACTCGAAACAAGAGGAAAGGAAACACAGCTTTACAACACGACAATAATATGTTTGGGCCTCGGCGGCCGCAAAAAACATACGCATACTATAGACAAACTGTTCCTGCAGGTTCAGACATCGATAGAGGGAGCAGCAGCACTCTCGGCGTTGTTTCCACCTTCGGCGGAATCTAGCCCGGCCTCGGACGGCGACACGGGCGGAAGGATCTCCACCTCGAAGGAAGACGTCAGCCCCGCGCTTGGGCCGTCACAGCCAGGGTCTTCTCTAGGGTCCCGGCCCAAGCAGACATCTCGACCGGCCGCTCCGTAGCCTCAGCCAGCTGTCCCCCGAGGACATCAGCCTGATTCACGGCCTCGGTAGCGTGACTTCGAAGTTGGTCCCGCTCACGGATGACCTGGCCAGGCTCCAGCCGCCGCTGCTGCACCTCCTCGACCAGGGAGGCCACGTGCTCCCAGGCCGACGAAGCTTCTTCTCGAGCCGACTATGCCTCTGTCCACGCTGACACCGCTGCCTCCGATTCTGGCTCATCGCAGAGTAGCCGAGGGTTTCTATAACTAAGCAAGAGAAGCCTTGAGTGGCAAGGCCGACCGAGCCGAGGGACTCCTATGCCTCCGGGATACGAATACCTCACTCATCACCTTCCGCGCAGGGCAACTCACGCTTGGTTAAGCGGTTCAGCTAGCCGACAGGCGAGTCCTAGTGCTCGAAATGAGGAAGAAACACAGTATTACACTCAAATACCCAGATGTTCAGGCCTCGACAGCCACAATGAACATACACCGGCACTCAAGGTGCCATTACAAATGGAACTCTGGTTCCACTCCCGCGGGTATGAACAACCTCCACATCGGAGGGCCTGCGGGACGACAAACTCCGGTTGGCTCGCCGGCGACCACTGCGCCAACAACGTGGCAACGACCTCTGTCTCGGACGGCAAGACAGCAGCAGCGATGGCCCTAGGGAGGACGCTACTGCTGGAGGTCCCTCGCCCACGACCCCACACGAGGGGCGAGGACAAGCCGTCAAGGCCGAAGAGCCGGAGGTCCGACCGCAGGTGGCACTGACGATCTCGTCGGCGGAGAAACCTTCTCTGGCTGCCACCACCTCATCACCGACGACGGCAGCCACCTGCCCACCAACACCGTACCAGCTAGTGCCGGCTGCCCCAAAGCGCACCGGCAGGTCCTCACTCCCGTTCTCGTCGCAAGAACGAGAACGGAACCGTCCCAGAACACGAGTACCACCCTCGCGGCGTACGACGTGCTGTGCGACCCCCCGGTGCAGCCGGCCACAGTCGCCCGGACGGAGGACGGAATGCTGCACCCTGGCCAGGCAGCAGCAGTTCGCCTTCCCCCACAGGGCTGGAGGACGCCTCCTCCGTAGAGCTGGAGGATGGTTTCCTCCCCCGGATGCCGGAGGAAGAAGCGGGTCGCCAGCCCACGCGGAGGTAGGCCCCGGCTCGCCTTGCCCTCATTCCCAGCAAGGATGATGAAGATCCTTGAAGCTGAGGGCGGGGCAGAGGCCGCAGCCCGTCTTGCTTCTCCCCACCATCAAACTGGTGGTCACCATCCTGGGTGACCATTGGTGAGGGAATGCAGCCGGGCTGCCTAATGAAAATCCTTGAAGCCGAGTGATGGCTGAAGGGTGCCAACCTCCGTGAGGTTGCGCTCCTCCAACAACGAGACGAAGGCAACGCGGGCGCTCCCCATCCGGGGGCTCGAAAGGTGGAAGGGCGCGATGCATGAGGGGAGTGCGAAGGCATGGCTACCGCCCGGGGGGATCGACCCCTTTTTAAAGGTGGCTCTCCCCACTCGCGTCCTCAAGCGTCGTGGGCAAAGTCTTCACCAACGTGCTCCAGGGTCCTCCCCTACGACACGGGGGCTGGGGCCCACACGTCATACAAGCTGGCCCGGAACGGAAGAAGCCAAAATCTCCGCACGCGGAGCGTGTAACCGCCCCACGGTTACAAGCACTCCTCCATCCTCGCCGAAACCAGCGGTCGAAAGGGCGGACCGCCATGCAGGTGGCATGCAACCGCACCGCGGAGGCGCACCCCTTCAACTTCGACGCATCCAGCATGGAGGCCCAGGCCCACACGTCATGTAACCGGCACGCCAGTTACTACGTGCGAGAAACTGCACCGCCAATTGCGCCAATGCCGCGCCTTCTTGACTGGGGAACTAGTGCCGCGATTCGAGGCAACCCTGCGCATGGCCCAACAGTGCCAATCGAGCACATCGGTCACGGGTCAGTCAGCCGCGGGAAGAGGTGCGACGGTCGATATGGCCATAAGTGGGCCGGCAGTAATGGCGACAGCAGGCGAGCGGAAGCAACAGTCAAATCGTCTGAAGGCTCACGTTCCCTCCTGGGGCAGCAGGGGAGCCCTCTCCCATGGCGTGAAGAAGACGCGCCCATGTTCCGTTCCTTGAACGGCTCGCGCAGCGACCGCCCCGCGAACCACTCGTCCCATCGCATTAACTCCGCGGCAGGGCAAGCAACAACTTTGGCAGGCGAAGCGAGCATCGTTTCACCTCCGCCATGATGACCGCGTCAAAAAGGTGTGCCACACCGTTTAAATTCATATCCTTTTCCTATTCCCCTTCCTCTCTCTTGCTACAGGGACCGGGAAAGGGGATATTCCGAAAGGGATCCTTCTCCGCGAAGGAAGCGGGCCCCGAGCCCTCCTACTGATCAGGGGTTCGAAGGCTGGCCCCTCGGAAGGGTTCGACAGCCGCCTCAGAGCACTCGGGCTCCGCGCCCACTATCGATCAGGGGTTCGAAGGCTGGCCCCTCGGAAGGGTTCGACAGTCGCCCAGAGCATGCAGAGTGAGGGATGACTCTGGGTATGTCTGATACATGGCCGAGGCTGGGGCTACGCTCCCGAGGTACCCTAGGACATTTCTGAGACCAGCAGGAGCGATTTTGTAACAGAATCCCATCAGAGGGAGGCATCGAGCCCTCGGACCCTATCGAACAGGACCGGGTCCGGCAAATCACCTGCAGGTACTTTTGGAGCGCGCCTCTGGCCCACTAGCCGACCCTTATCGAACGGGGCACGGGCGTCCACTCGGATCACCCGTTAGCAACTCACTGGAGACACCATGTTTGGCGCCCTCCGAGGGCAACATGGCGCTTTCCCCCCTTCTTCCTTTTGAAAAGGCGACGAAGGGGCGTATGATAAAAGTCGAGTCAGTCCTTGATCGTCCTCTCGCTCCGTGCAGAGGCTCGGGGCCTGCTCTCGCAAACCCGGCTACGGCCAAACCGTTGACAGCGTCAACATACCAGCCTGAGAACACGGAACCTGACCATGCACCCGGGCTACGATCAGGTCGCATGAGGGAACAACCAGACCGGCCAAGGCATCACGAAAGGCATTAAGACCTCAAAGGAGTCAAACCACTCCTTTGAGGCCTCGGGGGCTACACCCGACGGGTGCGCTCGCGCGCACCCACCGGAACAAAGTGTAACCAAGAAAGGCCGGTCCCCTCGCAAAAAAAGTGCGGCAAAGCCTCCAAGTGAGTACCAACACTCCCTTTGAGGCTCGGGGGCTACTGTCGGGTACCGTAATTAGGGGTACTCCCAACACTCCTAAACTCGGCTGGTAATCACCATCAGCACAAGCTGCGCAGACTGATGGTCGCAATTTAGGTCAAGGCTTTGTCTACTCAAGGGACGCGATCTCGCCTCGCCCGAGCCTAGCCTCGGGCGGGAACAGTAGTCCCAAGCGAATTCACGCCTCGCCCGAGGGCCTCCTCAAGCAACGGGCGCACCATCGACTTGCCCGAAGCCCAGCTCGGGCAGGCTTCGTTGAGAAGCAACCTTGGCCAAATCGCCTCACCAGCTGACCGTATCGTAGACGCATTCAATGCGAGGATCGCCTGACACCTTATCCTGACACACGTGCCTCAGTCGGCAAGGTCGAAGTGACCACAGTCACTTCGCCCTCCCACTGACCGACCTCACAGGAAGACAGTGCCGCTCGCCCCTCTTCGACTGCTGTGCCACCCGCCATGGTGAGGCTGACAACAGCTAAGATCAGTCTCAGGCGCAACAGGAAGCTCCGCCTCGCCCGACCTTGGGCCTCAGCCTCAGGAGGAGGTCTCCGCCTCGCCCGACCCCAGGGCTCGGCCCCCGCCTCGGCCTTGGAAGGTGGTCTTCGCCTCGCTCGACCCTAGGGCCCGGCCTCAACCTCGACCTCGGAAGGTGGTCTCCGCCTCGCCCGACCCCAGGGCTCAGCCTCAACCTCGACCTCGGGAGGAATCACGTCCTCGCCCGACCCCGGCCTCGGCCTCGGCCTCAAGAGGAGTCTCTGCCTCGCCCGACCTTGGGCTCGGACCGACCACGCCACAGGGGGTACATCATTGCCCTACCCCTAGCTAGCTCAGGCTACGGGGGAACAAGACCGGCGTCCCATCCAGGCTCGCCCCGGTAACAAGTAATGATGGCTCCCCGCGTGCGTCCATGACGATGGCGGTTCTCAGCCCCCTACGGAAGCAAGGAGATGTCAGCAAGGTCCCAGCAGCCCTGATAGCTGTGCTTCTACAGGGCTCAAGCGCTCCTCCGACGACCACGACACCGCGTGCACAGGGCTCCAGCACCTCTCCGACAGCCACGTTGGCATGTACACAGGGTTCTGGCACCACTCTGCCGGACACGTTAGCACATAGCTACACCCCCATTGTACACCTGAACCTTCTCCTTGCATCTATAAAAGGAAGGTCCAGGGCCCTCATGAGAGAGGGTCGTCGCGCGGGAGGACGGGCTGACGAACCGGCTCACTCTCTCTCTCTCCCTCGCGAACGGTTGTAACCCCTACTGCAAGCGCATCCCCCCTTGGCGCAGGATAACATGAGCCGCGGTTTTTCCCCCCTTTGTGTTCCATCTCGCGCCAACCCATCTGGGCTGGGGCACGCAGCGACAATTTTACTCGTCGGTCCAAGGACCCCCCGGGGTCGAAACGCCGACAGATATCGTGTTCTTAGGCTGTTAGTTGGGGGAAAACGCTACATGAATGTTGTTGGTATCCATGCCTGGAGAGCAAAAACCTATGGTATTTATCTTGTGTTTCTCTTCTTTTGATTCAGTTCAGTTATTTCCTTAAATTATATATAGATATGTGTAGTTGGTTGCATCACACTCATTTTATTCACTTTGGTCCGATAGCCAACTACACTTGTATTTCTTTATTAGTGACGTCCTGTGCCTTAGTCCTTGTGATCTACGCAGTATGCTGCTGCCACCAAACGTATGTAGTTAGACAAGCTTAATGTTCAATCTGATAGTGATAGAATATGAGAACTCTGTGGAGGTGTTTCGTGTTCTTGATATCAAAATGTTTTAGTTTCAGTTTTCGTGTCCTCAAGGATACGGATTCTGCCTTCCTGCTCATCCCTAATAGCACATTTTTGTTTGGATTTTTGGATGCTCTCAATTAAGGACCTCCCTAGCTTGGATGGAGCAGACATGTACATTTTGTCCATTTGCTGTTTGCCACCCACAGCACCCAAAAAAGCTTTTGAGATATTAATCAAATGATGCAACAATAGAAAAATATCAAACAGTAAATTGACTCATAAGATAACGCAAAAATACTTGCTGACAGTTGAATACAAGAACTTCAAATCTATTTATTTGGTTTTTAGCTTCATAGTCAGCAGCAAGCACAGAACTACTATAAGTCATTATGGTGGCAGGCAGGCTTGCAGCTCCTGTTTCCAGGCATTTGATTCTTCAAATGTCTTGTATATAGTAAGTATTAATATAATCATGCAAAAATAACTAACAAATACAAAAGGACTGAAGATAACCAACGAAAGCCCAGTATCTTCTCCCTTCTTCAAAGCTTCATCTATCTCTGGGTCACTAGAGTGATTCCTTGCCCCAAACCTGTGTAGTTTGTGGTTATAAAAACATTATGGTTTTAGCACAGGGTCATGGTGAAAGATGGCTTCATGAATTTACCCGCAATTGGCCCACAAATATCTGTACAACAGATGCACTAGCTTGTGCTGCCGCTGCTACTTGTGCGAAAAACAACCTAGAGTGCCATTGTGCAGCAACCTAGATTATTATGCAGCAACCTAGATTATTATGCATAATAATCTGTGCCATTGTATATCACAACGTACAACTTTCAGGTACTGTTTTCCTTTTGAGGTTTCCATGTTATAGAGCACATGCAGGTCAGTTGTATTTCTATCAGGTATCATGTGTTCTGAGAGTGCTTTGATGTCTCTTTTCAAGAAAACTTCGTAGTTTTCAGGTATCGTATGTTCTGAGAGTGCTTTAATGTCTCTTTTCAAGAAAACTTCGTAGTTTCTGAAGCAAAAAATGACTTGGAAGGTGACCTGTACAAATACAGAGTGCTCACACCTCTTTTATAGGTTGATACACTTCCTTTTTAGGAGCACATACGCAACTCATTGGCTGTCACCTGTCTTTTCAAGTGCAGCATATAGTTTTGTAGCGTAGAAGATATTGGTGACACCATGAATGCCTTTGATATAGTTTTTAAATTGATTGAATAGCACTAGATACGAACAAGAAAAGTTGACCTTCAGATAAGGGGAACAAGAAAATAGGCTTTATAGTTTATCTGATACATTAGACTGCATCTTTCTTTACCTTGAACATGGTACTATGCCAATTAGAGACTGGTTGCACCTAGAGCTTGTGCAAGGTGGGTTAGCCTTTGTGTTATTCCTTAGCAGGAGCTAATCACAAGGTGAAGGCTGAATAATGAATACTAATACCAGTGCGAACTAGCTAACATTTGCTTTTGAAATCCATAAGAGGAACCTTGTATACCTACTTGTCGTTTCAATTTTTAATCAGACTAATCTTTATAAGCTCAAAATGTTGATGCCCAAACATCATAATACATGTTCTAGAGGAAGCTATACCATCCTCCAATAATGTCAACTGCTGACTGCATTCTGCCAATGGGTTTAGGCAATAGAAATTTGCAAAGGTTTTACCACCAAAATAGATATTTAAAAATATCCTATTACCCTCTATTGTGCATTGGGCTAATGTGCAGACAGTTGTTTACTGACTTTACTAAGCTAGGGTGAACCTGCTTTGGCGTTTGGAGAACTGTTGAGCTGATGGACCACTGGCAGGAAACTCGTTCCACCTTATCATTTCAAGGAAAAAATTGTGTGTTATGCTCCTCAGTTCAGTGGCTTTAATCAGCATGATTCACAGGAGCTTCTCGCCTTTTTATTGGACGGTCTCCATGAAGACCTTAACGAGGTTAGATGTAAACTGTAAGAAGAAGCAAAGGATGCAAGTGTGGTCGTCCTGATGAAGTAGCAGATGAATACTTGAGCAACCATCTAGCTCGAAATGGTTCTTTTATAGTTGATACATGCCATGTAAGTTTAAACCCCCCTATTCTTCGTTTCTTTGTAGTTTCAACATATTATTATAGGGCACGCAACGCGCGCCTATTGATCTAGTATGTATATGGTGTAGTGGTTAGTCTTGGCTTGTAGGTTCTTCACGTGGCATGTTTGAATCCCTTCTATGTGTCATGCTTTTTGCATTTTGTTGCTAATAGGAGATGTGTCTATGGTTTTGCATCACTATATTCACACTTTTGCATAACCTTGTAATCTATTTATCGCAAGCAACTAGGACCAAATTATGACTACATACCAAATTTCACTACTTTTTTACAATAATTTGTATTTATTTATTTTGGTCTTGAAAAGGCATTTAAACCATATTAGACATGTAGGAAGGGCGTGGGAATCAAACCCATCACCGCCGCACTCCTTGCATCGAGAGCCTCATCAAATCGCAGTGACCAATTAGACAAGTAGGACGTTGGAGTAATATATGCAAATGGACACATCTCTCACTAAATTTCATAACATTCAACTGTAACATCAGTGTTTGAGCAACATTCCTTACTTTTTCTTTGTTTAGCTTCCAAAGTGCACCATTAGTTCATCTAACTGTTATTAACTTACTTCCAGTAAAGATGTCACTTTTTTTAATTATTTACAAATTTATAAGGTTTAAATGACTTTTAGAACCAATAAATAAATAAATACCAAATATGGTAAAAAAATAGAGAAACTTGTTATGGAGTCATAATTCGGTCCTAGTAGTTTGATATAAATAGATCATGAGGTTATGCAAAAGTGAGAATATAGGTGCTTCACAAATTGACACGTCTCTCACTAAGTTTCATAATTTTCAACTGTAACATCACTGTTTGAACTACATTTTTTACATTTGGTCATTGTTTTTGCTTCAAAAGTGCATCATTAGTTCATATAACTATTATTAACTTACTCCACGTAAAGATGCCACTTGTTTTGATTATTTACTTATTTATATAGTTTAAATGTCTTTCCAAGCCGAAAATAAATAAATAAATACTAAATATTGTCAACAAACAGTGAAACTTGGCATAGAGTCATAATTTGGTCCTAGTTGTTTGAGATAAATAGATCATGAGGTTATGCAAAGGTGAGAATATAAGTGCTTTACAAATGAACACATCTCTCACTAAGTTTCATAACATTCAACTCTAACATCACTTACGAGCCACGTTTCTTACTTTTGTCTTTGTTTTTGCTTCAAAAGTGCACCCTTAGTTCATCTAACTGTTATTAACTTGCTCCATGTAAAGATGCCACTTTTTTATTATTTACTAATTTATATGGTTTAAATGCTGTTGGGACCATGCTTCGTCGCCGAAGGTCCTGCAGAAAGAAACAGCTTCGGCTGAAGCTGTTTGTACGTGATGCCGAAGGGTGCAGTTCATGAAGCTTCGGAAATGGAAACCGACTTAAAGATGGAATGACCTTTTAGCCCATAAGAGTTTGAGTCATTTTTGTAAAATTTTATGAGGGGTGTGATTGTAATTCCTCACAGGCTGTGTCCTGTGCCTATAAATAGTGAACAGTATTCCTTTACTGTTCACGCATTCCTGTATTTGCAACCGCATCATTCGGGAACCAATCTTTGCCAAGGCAGAGGTATAATTGTATTCAATGCTTAAATACATTGAATGGATACAATATGATTCGTTTATGATTCATTCACCTTTGACACTCCATATTTTATGTTACTTTATACAATCTGTTATAATTCAATTACGAAGATTTAACCTTCGTAATCGTATTGCCATCAACCTTCGTCCAAAGTTCATTAATCCCCAAGGGAATAATGCTTCGTTGGACGAAGAACATTAACATTTAACATTTTATGTTGCCTTGTTCTTAATTCAGAGCATTTGAGAACAAGTCCCCAACATTGGCGCCCACCTCCGGTCAACTCACTTCCACTTTTTGAGCTGATGGCTTCGATTGATGCTCAAGCTAGAGCTGCTTCGGCCCCAAAGCTGGTGCTCCCGATAACAGGTGGTTCGTGCTCAGAACCAGCCAACAAAAAGCAGAAGAAAGAGGCACAGAGAAGGGTACAACATGTTGGAGTGCAGGGACCCTTCATCAAGTCAAGATGGTCCCACATTCCAATCACCTTCTCCCAAGAGGATCTTCAGCTCAAGGATTTTCCTCATAACGATGCTATGGTTATTTCTTGCGTTGTCAAAGGGTTTCTGGTCCACAATGTTTTGGTTGATACAGGCAGTGCAACTGATATTATATTTGCTAAGGCCTTCAGACAAATGCAAGAGCCAGAAGATAAGATTCATGATGCTACACACCCTCTCTGTGGCTTCGGAGGAAGACAGATTGTAGCACTGGGCAAGATCACCATGCCAGTGACCTTCGAATTCATCAACAACACCAGAACTGAGCAAGTTGTGTTTGACATTGTTGACATGGAATACCCTTACAATGCAATTATTGGTCGTGGCACCCTCAATGCTTTCGAAGCAATTCTTCATCCTGCTTATCTTTGCATGAAGATACCGTCGGATCAAGGACCCATTGCTATTCATGGAAGTCAGGAAGCTGCTAGAAGGGCTAAGGGAAACTGGACTGACTCAAAAGCAATCCATAATATAGATGGAACTGAAGCTTGTGAACAGTACAAATTCAGAAGAGAGAAAGCAGCTTCGGCAGATCAGCCGAAGCCCATGCTCTTATGTGAGGACATAGCAGAGCAGAAGGTGTTGTTGGGCTCTCAATTATCCGAAGAACAGGAGAAAACCTTGATAAGGTTTTTGTTCAACAACAAAGATGTTTTTGCATGGTCAGCTAATGATCTTTGCGGAGTCAACAGGGATGTTATTGAACACTCGCTCAATGTTGACCCATCCTTCAGACCCAGAAAGCAAAGGCTTCGGAAAATGTCTGATGACAAGGCCGAAGGAGCTCGGAATGAAGTCAAAAGACTCCTCAGTGCAGGAGTTATTAGAGAAGTAAAGTACCCAGAATGGCTAGCTAACACTGTTATGGTAAAGAAGGCCAATGGCAAATGGCGAATGTGTATCGATTTTACGGATCTCAACAAGGCCTGTCCGAAGGACGAATTCCCATTGCCAAGGATAGACTCCTTAGTTGATGCAGCAGCTTCGTCAGAGCTTATGAGTCTTCTAGATTGTTATTCAGGCTATCATCAAATTTGGATGAAGAAGGAGGATGAGCCGAAGGCCAGTTTCATAACCCCTAGTGGAACATATTGTTACCTTCGGATGCCTGAAGGGCTCAAGAACGCTGGAGGAAGTTTCAGCAGAATGACTGCGAAGGTTCTCCAGTCACAGATAGGCAGAAATGTGCTAACTTATGTTGATGATATCATTGTAAAAAGCACGAAACAAGAAAACCACATTGCTGATTTGCAGGAGACCTTCGCCAGTTTTAGACAAGCTGGTCTGAAGCTGAACCCAGAAAAATGTGTCTTCGGAGTAAAGAAGGGGAAATTTCTTGGATGCTTGGTTTCAACAAAGGGAATCGAAGCTAATCCAAGTAAAATTGAAGCTATACTTCGAATGGAGCCACCAAATACAAAAAAGGGGGCCCAAAGATTGACGGGGAGGCTGGCATCTCTCAATAGATTCATTTCTAGATCAGCAGAGAGAAATTTACCATTCTTCGAAGTGCTGAAATCAGCCGAAGTCTTTCAATGGGGACCAAGCCAACAAAAAGCCTTCGAGGAACTGAAGCAATATTTGATAGATCTAACAACATTAACTCCACCAACACCAGGGGCTCCTTTGTTATTATATGTGGCAGCTCGCACTCAGCGGTAAGTGCAGCACTTGTCCAGGAGAAGCTTGATGGCCAAGTCAAGAAGCAGGCTCCAGTATATTTTGTATCTGAGGTTCTTAGTTTATCAAGGAAAAACTATACGGAATTGGAGAAGGTGTTATATGCTGTTTTGATGGCATCCAGGAAGCTTCGGCATTACTTTCAAGCACACAATATTGTTGTTCCTTCTTCACAACCGTTGAAGGATATTATGAGAAATAGAGAAGCTACTGGACGGATTGGAAAATGGGCTGCAGAGCTCAATGAATTTTGCATTGATTATGTGCATAGATCTTCGATCCAGTCTCAAGCGTTGGCAGATTTCATTGCCGACTGGACGCCAGGGGCTCATGATGAAGAAACAAATAAAGATGTCGAAGCATGGACAGTGTTTTGCGATGGATCTTGGGGAACCTTCGGAGCAGGAGCAGCTGCTGTGTTGATTTCACCATCCAAAGTTAAAACTTGTTATGCGGCAAGACTTGATTTTAGTTGCACAAACAATATTACTAAGTACGAAGCCCTGCTTTTGGGTCTTCGGAAGTTAAAAGCAATGGGAATCAGAAGGGCCATTCTTAAAACTGATTCCCAGGTTGTTTCGGGTCATATCGACAAGAGTTGTAAGGCTAAAGACCCGAAGCTTGAAAAATATCTAGACACGGTCCGAAGAATTGAAGCTTCCTTCGAAGGATTTTCTGTCAAAAATATTCCTCGAGGACAAAATGAGCATGCTGATTTGCTAGCTAAGTCAGCAGCACAGGGGCTGCCCTTACCTTCGGATGTGTTCTTTGAAACAATAAAAGCACCTTCAGTGGAACTTCTTGAAAGAGCAGTCCTCAATATATCTCCTGTTTATAGTGAAGACTGGAGAACTGAGATCATCTCTTACCTTCAGGGTAACTTCCTTTCAGATGACGAAACTTATAACAGGAGGATAGAGGCAAGAGCTCGTCCATATGTCATGATAGAAGGGGAGTTGTACAAGCATGGAGTTTGTGCTCCATTACTCAAGTGTTTATCTAGAGCCGAAGGCATAGAATTGATGAAAGAAATACATGCAGGCCTGTGTGGATCTCACATTGGATCTAGGCCGTTACTTGGAAAAGTTTTCCGTCAAGGGTTTTATTGGCCGAAGGCAGCTTCGGATGCAGCGGAATTAGTTCAAAAGTGCGAAGGTTGTCAGAAATGTGCAAGAGATCAAAAACAACCTTCGTCTCTAACTCAGCTGATACAACCCATCTGGCCATTGCAAAGGTGGGGCCTTGACTTGTTAGGTCCGTTACCACCGGCCCAAGGAAACTTAAGATATGTTGTAGTGGCTGTGGAATATTTTTCTAAATGGATTGAGGCTAAGCCTTTAGCCACAATAACTTCGGCCACAATTCAAAGGTTTTTCTGGCAGAATATTGTTTGTCATTTCGGAGTACCAAAGGCCATCACTGTAGATAATGGAACACAGTTCGACTCCGAAGCTTTCAGAGAATTTTGTGATCAAATTGGCACGAAGATCCATTTTGCATCAGTTAGACATCCGGAGTCAAATGGACTTGTTGAAAGAGCCAATGGCATCATAATGACAGGAATAATGAAGTTAATCTTCAATCAACCTAGGGGAAAGTGGCCAGATCAATTAATCAAAGTGGTGTGGAGCCACAACACAACAACATCAAGATCGACAGGCTTTACTCCATTCAAATTATTGTTTGGTGACGAAGCAATAACTCCGGAGGAAGCAAAAACTGGATCAATAAGAGTAGTAGCTTCGGCAGAATCAGATTCTGAAGCTGATCATTCTGTGGAAAAAGATGCTATAGAAGGGATCAGGCTTCAAGCTGTGGAGAACATCAATAAATATCAAGCCGAAACAATCAAATGGCGTGATAGAAAGGTTCGGCTAAAGAATATTGAGCCAGGACATTTGGTGCTTCGAAGAGTGGCTAACCCAGATTCAGTGGGCAAATTGCAGTTGAAATGGGAGGGACCTTTTTTGGTAGTATCTTCGTCAAGACCCGGTTCATACAGATTGAAGGATATGGACGGCAACGACATTCCTAGATCTTGGAATGCGGATGAGCTTCGGCGATATTATGTATAACTTGATGTAATTTTTTATATATTTTTATTTTTCTTTTATGGCACCCTTTTCCTTTCCGAAGGGGGAGAAAGGTTTTTAATGGGGCCATCGCATGTAATTTCTTTTTTATTTTTCAGCTTTATAAGAGTAAAATCCCCCAAAGATGTAAATGTAAAAACTGAGAACGCACCATCGAGTGCTGAAAAGAAAAAAAAAGAGAAACAGGAAAGAAGCTCGAAAGCTGTCCCTAAGGGGATGCGGAGCACGACGAAGCTACTAAAGAAGTCGCTCCAAAGGGGGCGCAGTGTAAGTTTTTTGCTCCAAAGTCGTTCCAAAGGGAATGCAGAGCTTACAGCGAAAAGTCAACGCTGATACCGCCGAAAGTAAAAGGCGAAGAAGCTCCTAAGGGAGGCTTACAGCGAAAAGTCAACGCTGATACCGCCGAAAGTAAAAGGCGAAGAAGCTCCTAAGGGAGGCTTACAGCAAAAAGTTAGCGCTGATATGTGATTGATTCTAAGGAAATAACGGTTGTGATTATGGCTTCGGATATGTGTTTGGACATTCATTTACACACCACATTACATCATAACATTTGCATTCATAAACATTCATCTAGGCATATGTAGGATAACCATCATCATAGCATAAGTGGTTGCTTCGGCGAAAAGGAAAAGACTGTCTTTTGTACTTCGTCGTGTACGAAAAGAAGAGCTTCGGAAAAAAGGAAAAGCTGTTTTTTATGCTTCGCTATGTACGAAAAGAAGGGAATGTGTTTTTTTCGTCTTCGACTCAAAAAGATAATTTCGTCCACATCAAAGCACCTCATACATTAATGGAAGGGTAAGAGCATATTACAAGGTATGAACAGAATTCATTAAGAACAGTTTAGTCATATTTACAAAAGTTATTTCAAAAGTCTCTTGAGTTTTTCTACAGTCTACTCCTACTGATCTTCATGAGGCCTCAGCTTCGGCGTCATACTCTTTAAGCATCGGTCTCGGCTTCGTCATCCTACATGAATTAAGTTGTTGGGGGTCAAAATCAAATTTAAAGGAAAAGGTAAACACAAGGTATGATTTCTTACTGGTTCAAGATGACTCCGAGCTTCGTCTCCAGCCTTTTCTCGCCCGCCTTTTGTCCATATCATCTTTACAAATCTATTAGAAATGCTTCGGGCAAGGTCAGGAATATCATCTAAAATTGATGGTGATAGAGTGAAATTGGGCCTATTAACAATTTTTCCATGATCGCAGCCAGCTTTCAGAAAAGCTGCGGCAGTGCCCCGAGAAGCTACCGAGGCACAGAAGTCACCATGCCCGGCTATAACTTCGTCAAGCTCATCAATTTCACCCTCAATATGTTCGAAGGTCCTTGGTAAATCTTCTGTTGACGGGGTGAATTTCCCACTGCTAGCCCCGACTGAGTGGAAGATTTTTCTAAATCGTTGAATACATTTATTGCTAAACTCCAAACATTTGTCTTGAAGGCTTGCCAATAATTTTTTCAAATCTGAATTTTGTTGGACTTCGGCTTCAAGTTTCGCATTAAGTTCTTGCTTTTCTTGTTCAAACTGTTCAGATTGGCAGAGAAGCTTCGTATTCAATTCTGCTAATTTAGCTTCGGCTTCTGCCAATAAGCCTTCAGTTGTCTGAAGCTCGAAGTTTTTCTTTTCAATAGTAGCTGATTGCTCTTTTATTTTGCTCTCTAAATTTTCAATTATAACCTCGTGTTTTTTGTCTTCCAGATCCTGCTGCATTTTCAAAGCTTTACTCAACAGCATACTCTGCACATAAACAAACTTCGTTACAAATGTCTTCATTATTAAAAACAATAAAAGTCAAGGGAAAAGTAGTTCACCTTGAAATTGGAATAAAATAAACTACCAACGATATGTTGTCGTCGGTAGCGGCTAATGTCCGTTTCCAGCTTCGGAAAACCGATACTCTATGATAGAGTACCGATAATCTTAGCTCCAGTTTGATCCCGGATACAGTCTAGTTTTTCATCATCAATACCCCCGAAGAGGAGTGCTCCTGGTTTATATCCGCAAGATTTGGCATATTCTTTAAGCTCTTCTATTTCGGTTTTTGACAATTCTTGTCCAACTAAATTTTGAAACATGAAGGCTTCGTCCTCTGAAGTTTCGTCAGCGATTTCCTTTTCTTTCCCAGACACTGCGGCCATGGTCTCTTCGGCAGCAGTAGTAGCTTCTTCTGTGGCCATGTTTAGCAGCATTTTGTCGATGTGTTCAATTATGGTTTCCAAGTTCAAATCTTCGGTTGAGGTAGCTTCGGTAGCCGCGATCTCCGAAGGTGCGACTTCAATATTTGTTACTTCCTCAGCCGCTGGTATCTTCCGAGCTGAAGCTCTCGGTGGTGTCTTGTCAATGACTTCTGTCACTGTGATGATTCTTTGTCTCTTTGTTTTAGTTGTTTTCTTCGTTTTTTGGGCTCCTTTTCCTTTTGAAAAAACTTCGTCAGTTGAGGCCCCAATGGACTTAGCTTCACAGGCAGGGATTCAGTCATTACCTTCAAAATCTCTTCCACGTCAGTGGCAGAGCGTGATGCGGGAGTCTCTTCTTCGTCGGATACTTTTCGCTTCGGAGATGATACTTTCCTCTTCTTCGGAATATTCTTCTTTTTTGGTGGTTCTTTCTCATCTTCATTTAAAGCTTCAGCTACCCTTTTTCCTTTTCCGGCCTTCGGCAACTTTATTCAGTTGTTCGTAATCAGGGTATTCAAAACCCAAGGCGTCCAGCACTCGATTCAGTCTTCGCTTCGGACGGGTGCCGAAGGCCGCAGTCATCAACTGATCTTCTTTTTTGGAGTAATTACCAAGTATTTCATTGCACATTATTTCAATTGTATCCAGCCACTCTTGGCAAGGTGTTTTAAAGTATTTCTTAAACTTGTAATAGTAAGGTAACCGCACAAGTTCCCCTTCTTTCTTCTCCCCCTTTAGCTTCGGCATTTCCCATTCTTTCAAAGTAGGAAAAACCCTGAAGGCCAAGAACTCTTGAACCAGGTCTCTTGTGCTGATATGCTCTGAAATAATTTTAAACTCAGCCAGTACAGCCCAAGTGGGACCATCTAATGACATTTGGCATCGCGGTCTTGTTTCTCCGAAGATCAATTCAAGAGGGCTTTGTACCAGCTTCTCTTTGTCTTCGTCAACTTTCACATAAAACCATTCCGACTTCCAGCCCGCCGGCCATTTGCTTCGGTAGCTGATTACAAGAAACTTTGTGGTTTTCCGATAGGCAAAATTATAGCAACCAAAGTTGTCATGTAATCCATCTTTTCTAGCCTTCGTCTGATAATGCAGTTCATGAACTCGACAAAAGCTGTCGGCAAACGGCTCCACCGCCTGGCTTCGGAGGGCCCAGATATAAACACTAAGCCTAACGATAGCGTTAGGAGTCAGCTGATTAAAGTAGATCCCAAACTTCTTCAATACATCTGCAATAATCCCATGGAGGGGGAATCTCAACCCAGCCTTTAGAAAGCTCTTGAAAATGACTATTTCATCCTTCTCTGGCTTTGGGGTAGTTTCTTCCCCCCCGAAGCGAAGTAGCTTCTTCTCACTTTCACTAAAATAACCCGACTTCACCATCTTGGAGAAATCAGCCTTCGAGACAGTTGACTTTCCGAAGTCCAAGTGACTGGGCTTGCATGGCATGGCAATTTGATAATCATCTTCGAAATCAGTTTCCTCAATATTTCCTTCTTTTGCTTCGGCAGCAACTTGTTCTGTCTCAGCAACAGTCTGCTCTGTCTCGGCGGTACGGATTTCTTCCGAGGTCACCAGTCCGGATCGTTGCATTGCTTCAGAGATGGGAACAGTCTCTGATCCTTTAGCTTCGCCTCCCTCGCGCTCAACCCTAACGGTAGAATGCACTCTGGCCATTTAACTCTGAATTTTTTGGGAACTAAATATTTTTTCTTCCGAAGCTTTTTCTTCTGACGAAGTAGGCTTCAAACTGGAGCTTCGTCTGATTCTGAGAGTCAAGCTTCGGCTATGGTTAGAAATTTTGGCAGCAAAACAGTGCAAATAGCAATGAATGCTGTGGTAACTTCACACCTACCCGTTTGTTTATATAGTGATGCAGGTAAGAAGGTGAATCGCCAGGATTTTTACACCAGTCGAACAGCTGCTTGCACCCGCTGCACGGTGGACCGCAGAGACCAAATAGTAACTCTGCAAGCTGGGACCGGGACCGCTACCCGCTCGGAAACTGAATCGTTTCTCGACAACGAGCTTAGGGAAGGTGTTTTTTGGACCTTCGGCTTCCCGAAGCCTAAGATACTTTTTTCACGGATCAAGCTCGTTACGAAAAACGATCTAGCACCGCGAAGGGGCTACTGTTGGGACCATGCTTCGTCGCCGAAGGTCCTGCAGAAAGAAACAGTTTCGGCTGAAGCTGTTTGTACGTGATGCCGAAGGGTGCAGTTCATGAAGCTTCGGAAATGGAAACCGACTTAAAGATGGAATGACCTTTTAGCCCATAAGAGTTTGAGTCATTTTTGTAAACTTTTATGAGGGGTGTGATTGTAATTCCTCACAGGCTGTGTCCTGTGCCTATAAATAGTGAATAGTATTTCTTTACTGTTCACGCATTCCTGTATTTGCAACCGCATCATTCGGGAACCAATCTTTGCCAAGGCAGAGGTATAATTGTATTCAATGCTTAAATACATTGAATGGATACAATATGATTCGTTTATGATTCATTCACCTTTGACACTCCATATTTTATGTTACTTTATACAATCTGTTATAATTCAATTACGAAGATTTAACCTTCGTAATCGTATTGCCATCAACCTTCGTCCAAAGTTCATTAATCCCCAAGGGAATAATGCTTCGTTGGACGAAGGACATTAACATTTAACATTTTATGTTGCCTTGTTCTTAATTCAGAGCATTTGAGAACAAGTCCCCAACAAATGCCTTTTCAAGCTAAAAATAAATAAATATCAAATATTGTCAAAAAATAGTGAAATTTGGCATGGAGCCATAATTTGGTCCTATTTGCTTGAGATAAATAGATCATGAGGTCATGCAAAAGTGAGAATATAGGTGCTTCACAAATGGACGCATCTCTCACTAAGTTTCATAACATTCAACTATAACATCAGTGTTTGAGCCACATTTCTTACTTTTGTCTTTGTTCAAAAGTGCACCATTAGTTTATCTAACTGTTATTAACTTACCCCATGCAAAGATGCCACTTGTTTTGATTATTTACTGATTTATATGGTTTAAATGCCTTTTCAGGTAATAAATAAATAAATACCAAATGTTATCAAAAAATAGTGAAACTTGGCATGGACTCATAGTTTAGTTCTAGTTGCTTGAGATAAATAGATCATGTCGTTATGCAAAAGTGAGAATGTAGGTGCTTCACAAATGGACACATCTCTCACTAAGTTTCATAACGTTCAACTATAACATCATTGTTTGAGCTACATTTCTTACTTTTGTATTTGTTTTTGCTTCAAAAGTACATCGTTTGTTCATTTAACTGTTATTAACTTACTCCACATTAAAATGATACTTTTTTATTTAATATTTTATATGGTTTAAATGTCTTTTCAAGCCAAAAATAAATAACAATAATAATAATAAATATTGTCAAAAATAGTGAAAATGGGCATGGAGTCATACTTTGGTCCTATTGGCTTGATATAAATAGATCATGAGGTTATGCAAAAGTGTGAATATAGTAATGCAAAACCATGGGCACATCTCCTATTAGCAACAAAATGCATAAAAGGGGAAAAAGGCACATAGGGGCTAGTTTGGGAACCCCATTTTCCCAAAGGATTTCCATTTTTGCAAGGGAAATTAGTTCATTTTCCCCTGGGAAAATAAAAATCCCTTAGGAAAATGGAGTTCACAAACTAACACTAGAAGGGATTGGAACTCGACACGTGAAATACCTACAAGCTAGGACAAACCACTACACCATTTGCATATTATTGGCATAGGGACAAAGCAACTCTATTTGAGCAATTCAATATCAGTTTTTATCAACATTAAGCACCACATGTTCTGTCCAAGATACAAACGCATGTGCATGTTCGGTTTCAACAGCAAATTCAGGCATTCAACTACAATTTAGCGCCTGTGTATGTTCAACAATTCAGTTTTCTGGACACAGGCATCCAGCAACAAATGTTCAACAACACATTATTTGTCCAAGGTACAAACATCAGTCGTAGTTTCAACTAGCAAATTTAGCAGCACATGCAATAACAAATGTTTAGTTTCAACTAGCAGTTCAACTAGCAAATGTTCAGATACAAACAGTAAATGGTCCCCTGCTCTTTGTCTTCCCTGTTCAACGCAGTTGAGCAGAGCTCACTGTAGCCCCTGTTGTTGATAGGAGAGCTCACCATACAGAGCTCATCGTAGCTGAGCAGAGAGCGTGCCAGAGACAGGGATGGGCAGGAGGAGGATCCACTCGCGCTCGTCAAGCGTTGCAGCCCGTGCACGCCGGAGTCAGGGAGGAGAAAGACAGAAACACTCGAGTAGGGATGGGAGAGCAGGCCACCGCTGGAGGAGAGGGTAGGGAGTGTGCCGCACCGGAGAACAAGCAGTCCGCACTGCTGGAGATCCGCCTATGTCGCGCACATCGAGGTCCTCCCACGATGCCTCACGCCGAGATCCACGCACGTCGCGCTCGCTAAGGACCCGCCGCATACGCCTTGCATCTGTCGTGCATTACACACCAGAGACTCGTCCATTCCGCGCCGCCTGGGACCCACGTGTTGACTGTGAGCCTACCGGACGGTCTTCAGCCGGAGGCCAGCCACAGTAGGTCGAAATCTAGCCCGACGCACAGAAGCAAGTGGCCCAAGTGGCAGATGAGCGTCCACGTCCCCAGTGTCGCGCCAACCCTCGAGTCCAAGTCCCAGAATGGGTGTAACCGCGCGCCGCTCTCTGTGTGTGGGTGGAGTTAAGTTCTCTGTGTGGGTGTTGTGTAAGGGCATCAAACCTGAACATTGTCAACACTACTGAAGAACTCTTGTCTTCATTCTGCCTCCACCTTCTTCTTCCTATTGTCTCCTTCCCTAATCCTACTATCTTCTGTATTCTCTAGTTGTAGCTAACATTGCCACGCTGCCTGGATACCCACGCCATGTCGTGCCCCCTGGGACCTGCCCACGTCACCGCGTCGAAGAAGGGCCCGTCCCCACTGCACGCCCGTGAAGGCCGCTGGAGTTGCCGCACGCGGAGAATGGACCAGCCGCCGCCAGCGAACCTAGGAGCATGCTCGCATGCGATTTGATTTGGGAAGAGAAGCAGGGAAATGGGAGAGTGGAAGGCAGGTCGCACTTGTAAGGTGTCGGGTCCACCTATAACAGTCTTTAACGAGAGAATATATCACTGTGAGGTTATTTATGAGCAAAGTGTGAAGGTGGTAGGTAAAAATGAGTATAGAATTTAGGCGGGGTAGGACCAACGCGTCTAGACTAGTGGGTGAAATATAAATGTCCGTAAATTTTAAACTAAGGTCATCTTTCATAGGGCTTCTCCCAAACCAATCTATTCCGCTTTCTGGACCACGCCATCATCAACGAGGAGTCAGCGGCTGTTGGGGACTTGTTCTCAAATGCTCAAGAATAAGGCAACACAAAATGTCAATGGTCAAAGACCTTCGTCCTTCGAAGCATTATCTTCCTTAGGATATAATGATCTTCAGACGAAGGTTATGAAGGACATACCTTCACCATCTCAGTATATAATAATGAAAGTAGGAACATAAGAAATATGGAAAATAACATAAATAATCACGTTAAATCGTCGGATTATTTATACTTTCATTATCCAATCATGAACAAATATTAACAACAGTAAATTACATTTGTATCTTCGGCTTGACAGAAGGTAAGAAAACAAGTGCGACGTGCGAGCGAATACAAGTCAGCGTGTCCAGTACGGTGCTATTGTTCATCTATTTATAGGCACAGGACGCAGCCTGTGTAAAATTACATCCATGCCCTTGATATTTACTATTGACTTAAGGACAATTTATCGAGGACTAGATAGCCTTTTCCTCTTTAAGTCGGTTTCATTTTCCACCGCTAAGCCGAAGCTTCTCCACGCGTAGCTTCGGAACTGGTTCATCCTTCTCCCAGACCACGCTTTTCATATCGTGTACAGCTTCATTCCAAGGCCGAAGGTCCCTATGAATGTATTATACTTGGAAAACATGTTAGTCATATTTTTGAGGACCTTCGGAAGATGAAAGCCCCCAACAGTAGCCCGGCGCAGTATTAATTTGCTATAACAACGAATTCAGACTGCGATGTGAACGAAGGCCTTAAGCCGAAGGTCCGAAAAAACACCTTCCCTTTGCTAGAATAGCAAAAGTCAATGACCAACGGGGCCCGCCAAGTTGCAAAGCGCTAGGCGTAATAATAGGAACCCACAGCGGCAGCATTTGATGCGCCATTTCTGTTATTTGCGTTATTTTCTCAAATTTTTAGCTCTTGGTCATCAGCTCTCGCCTGATTTTCGAGCTTCGGTTTAAAGACGTGTTTGCTCCATGTCTGAGGAGAAGAAGATGGCTGAGGAGAAGAAGATAACTGAGGAGAAGAAGTTGTATGAAGAGAAGAAAGTTGCGGATCCTTTTATTGCTGGGTTTTATGAGTCTATGGCAAAAATGAATACAGAGAAAATCACTAAGGAAATAATGGAGGGCTTGTCTGAAGATTCTGATGACAGTGATGATTATGATGTGGAAAGTGGAGATGAAGATTCTGAGGACCGGCCCTGGCGGCCAAGCCATACTATCTTCGGAAAATCGACAATTAAACAAAGTCAAATTGACACCATGAGAGAAAGATACTTTCGCGATATATCTATTGTGAGGGTTGGAGGAGACAACACTGTCCCTACTCCTGAGGAAAATGAAGTTGTTGTTTACCGAAGCTTTTTGAAGGCAGGCCTTCGGTTCCCGTTGAGCAAATTTGTGGTTGAAGTGCTGAAGATATTCCAGATCTTTCTTCATCAGCTTGCCCCCGAAGCTATAATTAGGATGGGCTTGTTTGTTTGGGCTGTAAGAAACCAAGGGCTGGAACCGAGCGCGAAGTGTTTCTACAGTATGCATGAACTTTTGTACGAGACGAAGGCGATTGACAAAGAACAGTATCACAATAACTTCAGTTTACATATTCATTGCCCGCTCTAATGCAAGCTACCCGGTGCCAACATACCGGAAAAGATGGCCCGAGGCCTGGATGGAGGAATGGTTTTATGTTAAAAATAATCTGATTGAAAGGGAGGATATTAAGGAAATTATTCACCGCCCCATCTGGTCTCGCTTCGGCCTCCGAAGGCTAAAGGTGGTTATTGAAAGTAACGTCGAAGCATGCCATAAGGCCTTTAGCAATGTTTGTGATTTCATTGGCACAAGAGATATAATCCAAGAGCACATAGCCTATAGGGTGTGGCCACTTGTGGATAGCTAGGAAATGCCGAAGAAGACTACTGCTGAATCCAGTGAAGGTGGCCTAGTTTGATTGAAATATACCTTCAGATTCAGAGAGAAGTTTGATGAACCAAACGATGACTGGTTGAAATGCATTGAAGCTACCAGCGACGAGCTGCTTGGGACATATTCCAAGGCCGAAGATGATGCCTTGTCCGCAGCCTTCGGGGGTCGGGGCAAGAAAAGATTGAACAGGGTGTTTGATGCAATTGGCTTCGTATACCCTGATTATCACTACCAATTGCGAAGGCAAGGAAAGAAGAGAAAAACTGCCGCTTCGGCCACCACTGTTGTGTCGAAGGGCAAGAAAATGAAGGTTCTGACCCACCTGCCGCGATATATTGAACCAGTCGTAGTGCCTGAATTTGGTGAAGGGACCTCTTCAATTGCTGAAGCAAAACAAGCTGCTCCCACCATGCAGAGCGCTGAAGAATTGATTGTAGTGCCGAAGGTGCCTACAGTCAGGCCAACCGAAGCCAAGGATGATACGGCCAAAGAGCCAGAATTGGAAAAAACAACGATGATGCCAAAAAATTTGAGCCCACCGGCAGAGGCAGAATTGCCGAAGATGACAAAGGCTCCTGCCACAACTCCCAAGAGGAGGAGGATGGCCAGCGTGCTAGACGCTGTCATGGAGACCACAAAAGCCTTGACCTCTGCTCCTATTAAGAAAGTTGCCGAGGCTGTTACAGCCCAGGCCGAAGCCGAAGCTGGGCCTTCAGTGCCCATTGAAACGAAGCCTGCTGCATGTGAGGACAAAGCTGAGCAACAAAATCCAGATACCGGCAGGGCAACAAGGCGGGACATGATAGAAAAAGCTAAATCTCCTGCCCCTGAAGCTCTGGTCGAAGATGTTGATTACATTATTCGACATGCTTCGGGGAAAAATTATCCAAAGAAGAAATCTTAGAAGCCAGACACTACGCCCAGAAACTAAAATATCCGAAGGGGGCCTTAGTGTTCAATGGCACTGACGAAGATGATTTCCTATACTGTCTCCCGGACAACAAAAAATATCTGTTTGCCAGGAGATAGCCAAAAGTATGGGATTTCCGAAGGTTGAGGAAGGCCTTTCGGCCATGCCGAAGGATGATCTTGCTAATAGCCTTGCATACAATAGTATAAAGGTACAGAAGTTGTTAACTTTAAAGTTGGGAATGAAGTATTTCATTGTCATGCTTAATTTTTTCTTTTTCTTGCAGGGCTTAATTCTTAGCAATTCCTTGATGGCACAAAAGAACGCCGAAGATGAGAGCTCTACAATAGCTCTCAGCAACCTTCACTCAGAGGTAATTGAGCTGAGAAACAAAGGTTTGGAGAAAGACAAGATTTTAATTTCATTGGTGAGTAAAATGAAAGAAGACGAAGCTAAATACAATGCTCAGGCAGAAGCCCAAAAAGCCGAGGTTGAAGACCTTCGGAAGCAACTTGTCGAAGCCAAAGAAAATTGTGAGGTCGCAAAGGCCAGCCTAGAAATAAGTGAATGGTGGAAGGCCAGACTAGAGAAAAATATTGAGGAGCTTCATGAATCGAAGGAAAGATGCTTCGAAAAATCCTTGGATTGCGTGAAAAAATTGAAAAACAGCTTTGCGAAGGTAGGTGCTTACTCCTCTGAGGAGAACTTCGTTCGAGGCGACCCCGAAGGTGTCATTGAGTGGATAAACGGGGAAGCCGAAGCTTTTGAGGAAATTCTGAATGATCATGGAGATATCTGCGCTTTCTTCGGCGCCCTGGGAATTGCGATTATTCTGGAGAAGGCTGGATGCGATCACGTCAAGACTACAGCCCAAGCCAAAGCTGCCTTCTCCATATACGATACAAAAGATCCTTCAGCCGAAGCGACTTTAATGGGCGGAAAATTTTATTTTGATGTCTGGGTGAACGGTGACCGAGAATTGGCCAACAAAATTATAAAAAAGAATGAGAAAGACACCCATGACGCCCGAGAAGAAGCTAGGCGGACTGAAGAGGCTGCTGAGCGCGAAAGGCGCATAGGTATTGTTTTTTGAATTTTAACTTTGGTACTTACTTTGTGGCTTCGAACTAATAGTTTACCTACTACAGCTGAGCTATCACCGCTGCTGGAACCGTACAATCCCCTGGCTGATCCGGAGATGAAGGAAGCACTGGATGTTATAAGCCTTGCAAACTCCATTATCGACGAAGTTGTCGACAAGCTATTAAATGAAGTCGCAGAAAAGATCCTTAGAGAAGAGTAGACTTTGTTGTAATAATAATTTGTAACTTTATTGTAAGAATACTTTGTAATATTTGATGTATGGAACAATTGATGAGACATGTAAATAACTGTAATATATTTCTTTACGATGCGTGAAATTTGCACACATATCGTTTTTGAGCCTTCATCGAAAAAACACCTTCCCTTCTTTTCATGCTTCGTAAAGAAAGATCCCCTCTGGCAAGCTTGATAAAACTGTATTTCCCGAAGCTTGCTTCGTGCCTCAGCACTTTTTCATTTTGACAAAGCATTTGCCAAAGTTTTGCTTCGTATTCATTTTTGTGTCGTTAATGCGATATGATGTATGATGTAATGTTATGCGAAATGATATGATGATATGATGCAAAATGATGACGATGCCAAAGACACAAACCCACGCGCTCACACTGGAATACACAAGACTCTGTATCCCCTTAGGAACGTCTTTTGAGTCTTTAAGCTCTGCATCCCCTTAGGAACGACTTTTGAGCTTCTTCACCTTCTTTTTCGGTGGCATTTAAGCTCTGCATCCCCTTAGGAACAACTTTTGAGCTTCTTCACCTTATATTTCGGTGGTATTTGGCTCTACATTCCCTTAGGAACGACTTTTGAGAAGAAAACTTACGCTGCGCTCCCTTGGGAATGACTTTTTTGTAGCTTCAGATCATAATTTTTGGCTCTGCATTCCTTTAGGAACGACTTTTGACCAGAAAACTTACGCTGCGCTCCCTTAGGAACGACTTTTTAGCTTCAGAATTTTACTCCGCTTTCTTAGACACTTCTTTTGAGCTTCATAAATCCACGAGGAAGATATATTTCACTCTAGTGTACGCACAATTATTACAAGAAATTGAAATTAAGTTCTTCATTACTTGTTTCTCACACAAAAAATAAAATGGCATAAAAGATAAAAGTACATCAAAAAGTAGGATATTCCTCAGTATATATGCTTCCATTCTGGTACAGTGTTATTGACTGTACAAGCTTCGGACTCCTCCCTGAAGTCGCGCTGCTGTTGGGCATGTTGGTGCCCTTTTGGCTGCTGGCTTCGGGTATGAGTAGGTGGCAATGGTGGTGGTAGTGGGAGCTGGGGCCAGGAAGCTTGTGAATGACTTGCCGAAGCAACAGAAGTTGCAGGTTGATTACCCACGTATTCTGGTATATAGAGAGACTAGCACGAAGCAGTATGTAGAACCTGCTTCGGCTGGTTTTGCCGCGCTTCTGCTTTGGCAATCTCTTTTTGCTTCTGAATGGTGACCTGGCATGTTCTTGTAGTGTGGCCCTTGTCTTCACCACAGAATAAGCAATAGAGTTTCCTGGTGTGGCAGAACCACCCGAATTATTCCAGCTTAAGTGCCTAAGTCACGCCTTAGGGGCCGTAACACACTTAAATCGGAATAACTCGTCAGTCCTTCAGATCTAGTCTGATAGAGCCACTTAACCAGGATCAAATTCCACAATCTCACTCGAAGGTGAGTCACAGAAGAAATACAATAAAATAGGAAACCTCAAATTAAGTGCGGAGTTATTACATAGATCAGAGTTTTTGAGTAGCAAATAAAGTTCACAAAATAAAGCGCAGCGGATAATCGATGTCGTCGGTAATGAGGAAATGGGCAAGGCCTAGCCCACTATTCCTCATGCTCCTCTCCTGCCGGAGCAACATCCCACTCGACCGTCCAACCCGGTGGCAGGGTGGTAGGCCAAGTTACACCATCAACCATTTCCTGAATGGTACCTGCAAAAATGGTGCCACAAGCAAGGCTGAGTATACTAATACTCAGCTAGACTTAACCGGTGTGAGGAGTCTACTCCTCTACCTCTATACTATGCAGCTGTTTGGCTGAGGGGTTTGGTTTGCCAAAAGCACTAGCTGTTTCTAAGATCAATTTTTAGCTTTTCAAATTCTATCATCATTAACTTAGCTAGATTTGCTCCTTCTAAGCATACATGGTGACAAGCATTTAGTTCAATCAACAAGTTATCTCATGTAACCACATTTCACTTCTTACTCGATGCAGTACAAGGAATCAAGCAGTCTCATTAGCTGCGAGAAGCAGACGATTCGAATCGAGTTTTAACCTTGCAAGGTAAACCTAAACACACGACATGTCAGGGCACTCCGTCCCCACACATGTCAACCGTCCCCATCGATTCCCCGTTCGCGTCCAGGCCTCACCGCCTTGGCATACAATGCTCCACTGACCCCGGCTTCCGCCGTGCAGTGACCGCACTTGTACCCACCATAGCTAGCATGGGAGACCCAGTCTCATGTCGCATGAGGGATAAAGTCCGCGCCCGGCTTCACTCAGGTACTAGGTTTACCGGTTACCATTTTTCCCGGCATGTGCTTAGTACGTTCAAAAGCTTGACTCAGGTATCCACACATTAATCCTTAATTCATTTTTCCCGTCTTATGGACAAGGCATCCTCCCTGGATCCAAGTCCATAGACCAAACATATATCCCATTATCAAGATGAATACAATCAATTTCCTGACCTCGCGCGAGCGCTAGAAAATCACTCGACTTCTACCGAGATCCTGATTAGCAAGCAGCTACTCGACCTAGCATACTAGTATTCATCTCAAAAAGGAATCCTAAGTTCATGCAACTAGAGGTTTCAAGAAACTCCTACACTTAAGTGCACATTGCAATCCTACAAGCATTAAGTGTAGTAAAATAGCATAATTAACAGGTTATGCATAAAAACCGGGGCTTGCCTTCAATTGCTGGGGCTGCGGGGAGATCCTCAATAGCAGTCTCTGAAGCCTGCTCCTGGTCCTCCTCTAGGACAGATCCTTGCTCGGGGATGAGCACGTACTCTCCGTCGGCAAGATTACAATCTAATGAATGCAATGCGTAAGATATATGCATGATATGACATGTGCTTTTAGAAATCACAACTTTAAAGGTGCATGATCTTTCTTGAGTTCAACAAGGTTAACTCTACTTATGTAAGACCCTTGAGTGGTATACTTGGTAATTGGTTTAAACTTAGCTAAGGTAAGTAGATTAAATTTTGGGGTTCCACTGAATTCCCTTTAAGTTTTAGTGAGAATTGATAAGTACTCAAGTTAGATTTATTGAGGTGGGGTTTATTTCTTCTTTCCCTTTTTTTATTCTCTTTAATGTTTTGGAGTAGGTTTGAACTACAAGTTGCTTTTATAAAATTCCAAAAATTCTGCAAATATTACAGTGGCTTGTTACTGGTGTGTGTTTCTCTGTCTCAAAATTTGGGGATCAGAAAGTGAATAGTTTTCTCTGGACAAAATTATTAAATTCTAGGGCAGAAGGGGTGCTTTGAACTACAACTACTATTTAACAGTGGGCAATTCTCCAAAACTTATTTTTGCTGGATTTTAGGTGTTATAACATGACTTGATACAAATTTCTAGTCATTAATACCTTTTAATTATTTTTCTATGGTTTTCTCAAGTTTCTAGCCAAATGGGTGCTTTCTACTACCACCATATTTGAAAAGCATCAAACAACAGGGTGCTTATTTTTCTCAGTTATTGTTTTGTGCAAGAGCAATCATTCTGAAGTTTGGCCTCTTTTTGCTTAAGGGAAGGGGTGGTATGCATTATTTGAATTAAATGGCCTTTCTCTTAAATCATTAGCAATTGGTATGAGTTTGCTTCTTTTTCATGTGTTGGCATTTTTCTCTGGTAGTTTATCCTATCATGGGCTTAGCAAATTTTTGGTTGCCCATTATCACATTAATAGGGGTTGTTCATGAGTTATTTGGAAAATGCCTTATTATCACTTTGTATTTATTTTCCTTACTTAAAAAGTTGGGCTGAGGTGCTCTGCATTTTTGTAGTGGGGCTCTGGTGGTTGTAAGTCCACTGGATTTTTATTATTCATTTTGGTTATAGTTTTGCTGCTCTAATAATTGATTTTCAGTCCAAATAAGGCTAAGTAAATCATTTTAATTTAAAACTGGTCCAAATTAATGGTCTCTGTATTTTTCCTAGGTTCTCTGTTACATAAGTAAACTAGGAAAAATAATCTTAATCACTGTTCATTAATTTCTAATGCCTTTCTGGTTTTCTCTAAGTTTTGGGCAAAATAGCTTTAAAGGAATAAGCACATCATAATTTCTAATGCTGTTGTTCCTACTATTTTTAAACAGTGTCTAAATGAGGTTTGAACATCTACAAATTTTCTTAAGTTCAGCACAGAAGAAAAACTAATTTTCCTTAATTAAACAAGGTTTAGTGGGTTTCTGTTTTTAATTTTAAACTCTAAAATTTAGAACAGAAGCATAGGGTTTATTATTTTTAAATGATAGATCATCATATTCAGGAGCTAGCTAAATTGGTTTGACAACTTTTTATGAAAAATTCATCAAGTTATGGGTTTTCTAAGTTCTCTGGTCATTTTAAAAAGAATAACAGAATTGGTTTAATGGAAATCCACTTTGCACTGGGGTCCCTGGCGGGTTTTTAAGTTTTCTTCATGGATCAGTCCTTAAGCTACTATTCACATGAGTCACTGACGTTACAGAAAACCCCTCGGGTTCTACAAATCCTAACCCGAGGTCCTTCTTCTACCTCAAATAGTAACCGTGACGGAAGAAAGGGCGGAGGGGCTTACCGGCGGCGAGATTGCTCCGGTGAAGTGGTCGAGGACGAAGGGGAAGTCTCGGGGATCACAACGGTGTGCGGGACACCGTCGGAGATGGCCGAAGTCGGTCGGTCCACGCGCGCAGGCGGGGATGCTCGTCGGCGGCGAGGAGTCCGGCCTGGTCACGGCGAGATAGTTCAATTGGATGGGTCAGGGAGGTTCACGGGATGCCAGAGAAGATATGAGCGCAAGGGATTGGACGGAGACTCACTGGATAACTCGGTCCACGCGCGGCGGCGGAAGATCGAAGTCCGGTGAGGTCAATCTCGGGCCTCCGGTTAAGTCTGGACGGGTCCGAGGGCTTGTCAAGCTTCACGGGCTACTGGCGGAGCTAGCCAAAGCACTGGCTTGCCCAGAGGATGGCTGGAGTGGGCTGGCCACGATGGCCGAAGCTCTGGCGGCAATGGCGGGCAGAATTGAGCTCGCCGGAGCTAAGGAAAGGGGGCTGGCCGGTGAGGGTGAGTGCGGGGCGAAGTGAGGTGCGCCCGGGGAGGCTTTATAGGCGCGGGCGGGCACGGCCGAGGACGTGGGCGCGCGGCGGACTTGACCGGATGCCGGGGTGAGCGCGCGCGCGGGTTGGGCGAGCTCTGGCGTGCCGACCAGGGTCGAACAAGTGTGCCCGTGCGTTCTGCCCAAGTTCTGGCGCGTGTGGTCGCTCATCCGAGCCTGCTCTCGCCTTGGTCAGTGCACAAAACCTCTTCTCCTCCCTACAAGCTACCAATCTTGTGTGGGGGTCATAGGATTTTGCCTACTGGTTGCAGAGATATGGAGCCAGGAAATCCGGTCTGTCTCCCTGCCCAAACCCGAGGCAAATCCAAGGTTTTGTCGTGTCTAGGGCTCGCGTCCCAATGCCATCTTCTGGCACACGACAGAGGGGTTAGTTAGACACATTTTTGTCAATGGGACCATTAGGATTCGAGTTAGGGATCAAGGTGAACATCCCTGATCTTTGGCTCAAGGTCTGAATTTCAGAATTCTGAAATTCAGAATTCCCATTAAGTCCCCACATGAGAAGCTTGATTTGGGGCTTTATTTGAGTTATCTTGGCTAAGCTTTCTCAACCTTTCTTGTTGCTTATTAAATATACTTCAATTTTTATAATTGGCTCCAGTCATAAATTTAAACTTTTCATCCCCTTTTTCTTATTTCCTTGAATTTTGCTCATGGGGCTCACTTAGGGTTTTTAATTAGGTTTGCACATTCTACCCTTTTCAAGGACTCAATTGTTTTGGTCATGATACTTTTAAGTATATACTTGGTGAATTCTTTATTACTTAAGTTATTTTGATGCTCATACTTACTTTGGTTCACATAAAATAATGGTTCTTGGTTTGGCATTTGAGATAAACCCTAGGTGACACTGGGGTGTCACAGCCTTCCCCCTTAAAGGAATCTCGTCCCGAGATTCGGGCCAGAGTCCTCCCAGGGTGAAGCGAAGGGTGAGACTTATAAGAAATGGGTGATTATTGTTATTATTAGGGTAAAACTACTCTTCAAATGTCATTCTTTTTGCAACTTCAGAAGGAAGTCCTTTTAAGTTTTACTTCATAGTTACTTCATTCTGAATTAAGATCATATTTTTGGAAATTAGGTTCGAAGGGCAGGAGGAGGGGTTGGGGGTGATTACGTACCAGCTTCCTTAGGTAGGCAATTGGGGAAGTTGGATCTCAAGAATTCCTCGGTTTCCCAAGTAGCTTCCTCCTCTGAGTGATTACTCCATTGGACCTTGTACATCTTGATCGATTTAGCCCGAGTTGATCTTTCTTTGCAATCCAGAATCTTGGAGGGGTACTCTTGGTACGATAGATCTGGCTCTATCTCCAATTCTGGCTCTGCTATGATCTCGGTCGGCAATCGAACACACTTCTTCAGCTGAGATACATGGAATACACTATGAATGGCAGACATCTTTGAAGGTAACTTCAGCTTGTATGCCACGGGTCCACATGCTTCTATGATCTCATAAGGTCCAATGTAACGAGGGGCTAGCTTGCCTTTTATCCCAAACCTCTGCACTCCCTTGGTGGGTGATACCTTGAGGTATACAAAACTTCCCACCTCGAACTGGAGAGGTTTCCTTCTTTTATCATGATAACTCTTCTGCCTGGCCTGAGCAGCTTCTAGATTCTTCCTGATTAGCTTGACTTTCCTTTCGGCTTCAGTCACTAAATCAGGTCCAAAAATTTCTCTTTCGCCAGGTTGAGACCAATTGAGTGGTGTTCTGCACCTTCTTCCATAGAGAGCTTCAAAAGGTGCCATCCTTAGGCTGGATTGATAACTATTGTTATAAGCAAACTCTGCCAAGGAGAGGTGCTTATCCCAGTTCTTGCCACAATCGATCGCACAAGCTCTCAGCATATCCTCTAGGATTTGGTTTACCCTTTCCGTCTGACCATCAGTCTATGGGTGGTAAGCTGAACTCCTGATTAGCTTGGTTCCCAAAGACTCTTGCAATTGTTCCCAAAATCTGGCAACAAATTGGGTTCCTCGGTCAGAAATAATGGTCCGAGGTAATCCGTGCAAACACACGATCCGGTCAATATACAATTCCGCATATTTCTGAGCCTTATCAGTGGTGTGCACAGGAAGAAAATGTGCCACTTTCGTCAATAGGTCCACAATAACCCAAATCGAATCATGATGACGAGAGGTGTTGGGCAGACCCACAATGAAATCCATGCTGATGTCGTCCCACTTCCACGAAGGTACGGACAATGGTTGCAAAGCTCCAGCTGACTTCAAGTGGCTTGCCTTTATCCTCTGACAGGTGTCACATTCTGATACATACTGGGCTATCTCCCTCTTCATTCTGGTCCACCAGTACAAAGACTTCAGATCATGGTACATCTTGGTGCTTCCCGGATGCATAGAGAATTTGGAGAGATGAGCTTCATCCAAAATTTTCCTCTTGAGATCCTGGTCTTTAGGAATTACCAATCTGCTTTTGAACCATAACACACCCTTTTCATCCTGACGGAAACAATTATACTTCTCAACCTTCTGATGCAGATTCTTCTTGATAACTTGCACTCCCTTGTCACTGAGCTGGGCCATGATAATCTGGTCTTGCAAAGCTGGCTCAACAGAAATGTGAGACAAGGAACCAGAAGGAATCACTTCAATTTGCATCTTGCTCAACTCATCACACAAGGTGTTAATGCGAGAATCCATCAGAATACAGTTGCATTGCAACTTCCGACTCAAGGCATCTGCTACCACATTAGCTTTCCCTGGGTGATAATGTACCTCCAGGTCATAATCCTTGATCAGCTCTAGCCATCTCCTCTGCCTCATGTTGAGATCAGCCTGAGTAAAAATGTACTTAAGGCTCTTATGATCAGTGAAGATGTTGTAGTGGGTTCCCATTAGATAGTGCCTCCACATCTTCAATGCATGAACCACTACTGCAAACTCGAGGTCATGAGTGGGATAGTTTTGCTCATGAGGCCTGAGTGCTCTTGAGGCATAAGCAATGACTCGGTTGTCTTGCATCAAGACACAACCTAGCCCGGTGCCAGAGGCATCGCAATATACATCAAAAGGCTTGCTTCTGTCGGGTTGCGCCAATACTGGTGCTGTGGTCAGATGCTGCCTTAATGCATGGAAGGCATCTTCGCACTTCTGACTCCACACAAACTTGACTTCTTTCTTCAGCAACTCAGTGATAGGCTTCGCAATTCGAGAGAAGTCCGGAATAAATCTTCGGTAATAACCAGCTAATCCCAGAAAACTCCGAATCTGGCGAACAGTTGTTGGTGGCCTCCAGTTCATTACCTCTTGCACTTTATCAGGATCAACAGCTATTCCAGCCTGAGAGATAGTGTGACCCAAGAATTTGATTTCCTTTAGCCAAAAATCACACTTGGATAACTTGGCATAAAGGTGGTGCTCTCGCAGACGTTGAAGTACTACATGCAAATGCCCGGCATGTTCTTCTTCGTTCTTTGAGTACACCAGAATGTCATCGATGAAAACCACCACGAACTTGTCCAATTCCGGCATGAAAATAGAATTCATGAGATACATGAAATATGCTGGTGCATTTGTCAGCCCGAATGACATCACCAAGAATTCATATAGCCCATATCTGGTTGAGAATGCCGTCTTCGGAATATCACTTGCTCGTATCTTGATTTGATGGTAGCCAGAGCGAAGGTCAATCTTGGAAAATACCTTGGCCCCGACCATCTGGTCAAAAAGAACATCAATACGAGGCAAAGGATACTTGTTCTTGATAGTTACCGCATTAAGAGGGCGGTAATCTATACACAGCCTCAAGCTTTCATCCTTCTTCTTTACAAACAGTGCTGGACATCCCCAAGGCGAAGTGCTTGGGCGAATAAAACCCGTATCCAGCAATTCTTGCAATTGCTTCTTCAACTCTGCCAACTCAGCGGGTGGCATTCGGTAGGGCCTCTTGGAAATTGGGGTCGTTCCCGGTTGCAACTCGATGGCGAATTCAATATCCCGGTCCGGTGGCATTCCTGGCAATTCATCAGGGAAGACATCTGCATACTCACAGACCACTGGGATCTTCTTCAGGGGTAACTCCGTCATAGAGAAAGCACATGACTGAGAAGAACCCTGACTAGGCAGAATCAAAGTGAAATTCCCGCAGAAAGGAGAATTAACTTCCACGGTACGGCTGGCTACATCTAGCACAACTTGGTGCAAGGTCATCCAATTTGCCCCTAGAATAATGTCCACATTTTCCAATCCCAACACAAGAAGAGTGGTTTTGACAACGTGGCTTCCCAGTTGAATAGGCACACTTTGGTTTAATTGATTAGTTGCAATTTTACCCCCAGGTGTGACTATCATGAATGACCCTTTTGAGTGAGAGAATGGCAGTTTGCATTTAGCACTGAACTTTTGGCTAATGAAACTATGAGATGCACCAGAATCAAATAGAATTAAAGCAGGTTGATTATAAACTGAAAAGGTACCGATCATGATAGGAGCTCCTTCTGGTACTTCCTCCAGAGTAGTGAAGTTGAGCTTCCCTTGCCTGACTTGCACCTTCTGCTTTCTTCCCTTGTCTTGATTTGGTGCTGGCATCTGCCTCTGCTGGTTCCTGGGAAAATTCTTGGCATAGTGGCCCACATTGCCACAAGTGAAACACTTGTTCCCATTGCCCTGGCGGAACTGCTGCTGCTGCGGAGGCTGATTGTTCCTTGGGGCGGGAGCTGGGTAGCGGTTGGGTGCCGGCTGCTGCTGCTGCTGAGGTGGCCTGATCACCCATCTGCCTGCCTGCTGCTGAAAACCCCTGCTCTGATTGTGAGAAACAACCCGGAACCTCTGAGCCTGAGAGGATGGTGCTGCCATTGGTGCCTTTCTCTTCTTCTCTGCCCGGTGAGCAACAATGCAATCCTCCTGGGAGATGGCCATGTTGACCAACTCATTGAAGCTATCAGCCCGGACAGTGTTGAGTCGTTCCCGCAGCTTGGTATTGAGACCCCTGCAGAAGCGATCCCTCTTCTTCTCATTAGAATCAGCATGATACCCTGCATACTGGCATAAGTCGTTGAAGGCTTGTGCATACTGCAGTATCGTGCGGGTTCCCTGATTAAGGGCAAGAAATTCATTCAACTTCCGATCAAGAATGCCAGCTGGGATGTGGTGTCCTCTGAAGGAAGTCTTGAATTCCTCCCAAGACACTTCACGATCAGCGGGGAGCATAGCACGGAAGTGGTCCCACCAAGTCCGAGCAGGGACGCGAAGCTGCTGTGCGGCGAAGCGAGCCTTGGCCTCATCAGGGCAGTCTCCTGTGAGGAGGGGAAACTTGGACTCGACGACGCGAAGCCACACGTCGGCGTCCAACGGATCCTCTGCCTTGGTGAACAAGGGCGGCTGCGTGCTCAGAAACTCCTGGTAAGTTGCCATAGCCGGAGGTCGCTGATGCTGGCCTCCACCATGCTGCTGAGGGTGGGGCTGGCGCTGCAAGAGCTGTCGCAGAATCTCATTCTGCTGGGCCATCAGCTCCTGCACTGTGGGAGCTGGAGGAGGCGGCGGGGGAACCTGCTCGTTCTGCCCGCGACGCTGCCTAGCTGCCATCTGAAAACAGAGATTGTCGCCATTGTTATCCCAACTCAAAGTTCGAACGACAAGATATCATCTCATATGGAAGGAAAAATGCCATAATCATAATATTAGGTTCGAAATGAAGATAACATGGTGACAGAAGATCCCACAAATTTCAAAAGTTTACAGGGTTACATCAATCAGGGGAAAGTACCCGTAAGCCTAGTCCAAAATGTGATATTACTAAGCTCGCATGGGTTTCTATCCGCCTAAAAGTGTCGAAGTGACTGCTTAACCCTGAGCGGTGGAAGCGACACTGGATACGGGTGAAGGAGGCATCGCGGAGGTAGTCCCATTGGCACCAGGGGCTGGTCCTAGCTCCTCGGGAGCCTCTTCTCCCTCGCTTCCTGCTTCATTGGCCTCCATCTTCAGGTGGTGCATGTCCAAGTGGTCATTCGCTTCTTCGAGTTCCCTCTGCACATCGTGAAGCTGGTTCTCCAAGACATCAATAGTGTTGTCTCGGATCTCCACCTGCTGCTCCAAGGTGATGCGCTGGTTCAGCCTTTCCACCTGCAGATCCTTCTCCACCAACTATGTGGATAGGTCGACCACAAAATCTTCCCGACTGTCGAGAGTGAGCTTTGCAGTCTGAGCGGTGTTAGCAAGAAGTGCCATAGCATCGCTCTGAAGGGCCTGAAGGCGGTACAACGCACTCATGCACTGAACGGTGACCCTCCCAACCAAGTCAGGATACATTGCCCACACATCCTTCACATGGCTCACGCGGTTACACCACATGGGTTCATCCTTCTTCTCAGCAGGGAAGAGTCCCAAGGGGTGCATCACCATCTCCAGGGGATGGTAGCCACAGAAAGTCGTCAGAGTCTTCATGGCTGCTGCCTCAACGGTGTCGTCCGTCTTGAGTCCAATCGTCTCAGAATCAAGAGAACGCCAACCCGGCTGAAGGGGATGAGCCTCCAAAGTCAGCCAGACCCGACAACGAGGTACCCGATGCTCCTCATACAACTGCACCGTGTACAAAGGGGGCGTAGGGTAACCGGCGGAGTTAAGCACTTCCCACAAGATGGAAGGAAAGCCATCGCGAGAAAGGAAGTCAGAACTGAAACGAGAGTCTCCTCCACTGGCGGGGGTGGGTGAATTCATCTGCGGAAGGGAATCAAAGATAAAGATTATGGTGGAAGGAAAAAGAAAAAGAGAGCTCGGATGGTTTTAGAGAAAGTGGGTTAGCTCAAATTTTAATTCCTCTTTGTGTTTTATAATGCATGCATGCTGGAAGAAACGTTGCCTCTCAAAAAGAAAATAGGGTGCCTTTTAGGGCATCCTCAAAATATGAGTACTGGCCCACGGGGCCTACTTAGTTAGCCACCTATTCCTCCCTCTATGCCTAAGGCCTTTCGTCCTAGGTCTAGCGGTCTAGTCCTGACGATCTGTAGTAGTTTCTAGGCAAGTTTTAGATTTTGAAAATTGGTATTCATGGTTTATTGTCCTTCTCTGTGGTGGAATTTGCTCCGATACCAGCTGTGGCAGAACCACCCGAATAATTCCAGCTTAAGTGCCTAAGTCACGCCTCAGGGGCCGTAACACACTTAAATCGGAATAACCCGTCAGTCCTTCAGATCTAGTCTGATAGAGCCACTTAACCAGGATCAAATTCCACAATCTCACTCGAAGGTGAGTCACAGAAGAAATACAATAAAACAGGAAACCTCAAATTAAGTGCGGAGTTATTACATAGATCAGAGTTTTTGAGTAGCAAATAAAGTTCACAAAATAAAGTGTAGCAGATAATCGATGTCGTCGGTAATGAGGAAATGGGCAAGGCCTAGCCCACTATTCCTCATGCTCCTCTCCTGCCGGAGCAACATCCCACTCGACCGTCCAACCCGGTGGCAGGGTGGTAGGCCAAGTTACACCATCAACCATTTCCTGCATGGTACCTGCAAAAATGGTGCCACAAGCAAGGCTGAGTATACTAATACTCAACTAGACTTAACCGGTGTGAGGAGTCTACTCCTCTACCTCTAGACTATGCAGCTATTTGGCTGAGGGGTTTGGTTTGCCAAAAGCACTAGCTGTTTCTAAGATCAATTTTTAGCTTTTCAAATTCTATCATCATTAACTTAGCTAGATTTGCTCCTTCTAAGCATACATGGTGACAAGCATTTAGTTCAATCAACAAGTTATCTCATGTAGCCACATTTCACTTCTTACTCGATGCAGTACAAGGAATCAAGCAGTCTCATTAGCTGCGAGAAGCAGACGATTCGAATCGAGTTTTAACCTTGCAAGGTAAACCTAAACACACGACATGTCAGGGCACTCCGTCCCCACACATGTCAACCGTCCCCATCGATTCCCCGTTCGCGTCCAGGCCTCACCGCCTTGGCATACAATGCTCCACTGACCCCGGCTGCCGCCGTGCAGTGACCGCACTTGTACCCACCATAGCTAGCATGGGAGACCCAGTCTCAGGTCGCATGAGGGATAAAGTCCGCGCCCGGCTTCACTCAGGTACTAGGTTTACCGGTTACCATTTTTCCCGGCATGTGCTTAGTACGTTCAAAAGCTTGACTCAGGTATCCACACATTAATCCTTAATTCATTTTTCCCGTCTTATGGACAAGGCATCCTCCCTGGATCCAAGTCCATAGACCAAACATATATCCCATTATCAAGATGAATACAATCAATTTCCTGACCTCGCGCGAGCGCTAGAAAATCACTCGACTTCTACCGAGATCCTGATTAGCAAGCAGCTACTCGACCTAGCATACTAGTATTCATCTCAAAAAGGAATCCTAAGTTCATGCAACTAGAGGTTTCAAGCAACTCCTACACTTAAGTGCACATTGCAATCCTACAAGCATTAAGTGTAGTAAAATAGCATAATTAACAGGTTATGCATAAAAACCGGGGCTTGCCTTCAATTGCTGGGGCTGCGGGGAGATCCTCAATAGCAGTCTCTGAAGCCTGCTCCTGGTCCTCCTCTAGGACAGATCCTTGCTCGGGGATGAGCACGTACTCTCCGTCGGCAAGATTACAATCTAATGAATGCAATGCGTAAGATATATGCATGATATGACATGTGCTTTTAGAAATCACAACTTTAAAGGTGCATGATCTTTCTTGAGTTCAACAAGGTTAACTCTACTTATGTAAGACCCTTGAGTGGTATACTTGGTAATTGGTTTAAACTTAGCTAAGGTAAGTAGATTAAATTTTGGGGTTCCACTGAATTCCCTTTAAGTTTTAGTGAGAATTGATAAGTACTCAAGTTAGATTTATTGAGGTGGGGTTTATTTCTTCTTTCCCTTTTTTATTCTCTTTAATGTTTTGGAGTAGGTTTGAACTACAAGTTGCTTTTATAAAATTCCAAAAATTCTGCAAATATTACAGTGGCTTGTTACTGGTGTGTGTTTCTCTGTCTCAAAATTTGGGGATCAGAAAGTGAATAGTTTTCTCTGGACAAAATTATTAAATTCTAGGGCAGAAGGGGTGCTTTGAACTACAACTACTATTTAACAGTGGGCAATTCTACAAAACTTATTTTTGCTGGATTTTAGGTGTTATAACATGACTTGATACAAATTTCTAGTCATTAATACCTTTTAATTATTTTTCTATGGTTTTCTCAAGTTTCTAGCCAAATGGGTGCTTTCTACTACCACCATATTTGAAAAGCATCAAACAACAGGGTGCTTATTTTTCTCAGTTATTGTTTTGTGCAAGAGCAATCATTCTGAAGTTTGGCCTCTTTTTGCTTAAGGGAAGGGGTGGTATGCATTATTTGAATTAAATGGCCTTTCTCTTAAATCATTAGCAATTGGTATGAGTTTGCTTCTTTTTCATGTGTTGGCATTTTTCTCTGGTAGTTTATCCTATCATGGCTTAGCAAATTTTTGGTTGCCCATTATCACATTAATCGGGGTTGTTCATGAGTTATTTGGAAAATGCCTTATTATCACTTTGTATTTATTTTCCTTACTTAAAAAGTTGGGCTGAGGTGCTCTGCATTTTTGTAGTGGGGCTCTGGTGGTTGTATGTCCACTGGATTTTTATTATTCATTTTGGTTATAGTTTTGCTGCTCTAATAATTGATTTTCAGTCCAAATAAGGCTAAATAAATCATTTTAATTTAAAACTGGTCCAAATTAATGGTCTCTGTATTTTTCCTAGGTTCTCTGTTACATAAGTAAACTAGAAAAAATAATCTTAATCACTATTCATTAATTTCTAATGCCTTTCTGATTTTCTCTAAGTTTTGGGCAAAATAGCTTTAAAGGAATAAGCACATCATAATTTCTAATGTTGGGGTTCCTACTATTTTTAAACAGTGTCTAAATGAGGTTTGAACATCTACAAATTTTCTTAAGTTCAGCACAGAAGAAAAACTAATTTTCCTTAATTAAACAAGGTTTAGTGGGTTTCTGTTTTTAATTTTAAACTCTAAAATTTAGAATAGAAGCATAGGGTTTATTATTTTGAAATGATAGATCATCATATTCAGGAGCTAGCAAAATTGGTTTGACAACTATTTATGAAAAATTCATCAAGTTATGGGTTTTCTAAGTTCTCTGGTCATTTTAAAAAGAATAACAGAATTGGTTTAATGGAAATCCACTTTGCACTGGGGTCCCTGGCGGGTTTTTAAGTTTTCTTCGCGGATCAGTCCTTAAGCTACTATTCACATGAGTCACTGACGTTACAGAAAACCCCTCGGGTTCTACAAATCCTAACCCGAGGTCCTTCTTCTACCTCAAACAGTAACCGCGGCGGAAGAAAGGGCGGAGGGGCTTACCGGCGGCGAGATTGCTCCGGTGAAGTGGTCGAGGACGAAGGGGTAGTCTCGGGGATCACAACGGTGTGCGGGACGTCGTCGGAGATGGCCGAAGTCGGTCGGTCCATGCGCGCAGGCGGGGATGCTTGTCGGCGGCGAGGAGTCCGGCCTGGTCACGGCGAGATAGTTCAATTGGATGGGTCAGGGAGGTTCACGGGATGCCAGAGAAGATATGAGCGCAAGGGATTGGACGGAGACTCACTGGATAGCTCGGTCCACGCGCGGCGGCGGAAGATCGAAGTCCGGTGAGGTCGATCTCGGGCCTCTAGTTAAGTCTGGCTAGGTCCGAGGGCTTGGCAAGCTTCACAGGCTACTGGCGGAGCTAGCCAAAGCACTGGCTTGCCCAGAGGATGGCTGGAGTGGGCTGGCCACGATGGCCGAAGCTCTGGCGGCAATGGCGGGCGGAATTGAGCTCGCCGGAGCTAAGGAAAGGGGGCTGGCCGGTGAGGGTGAGTGCAGGGCGAAGTGAGGTGCGCCCGGGGAGGCTTTATAGGCGCGGGCGGGCACGGCCGAGGACGTGGGCGCGCGGCGGACTTGACCGGACGCCGGGGTGAGCGCGCGCGCGGGTTGGGCGAGCTCTGGCGTGCCGACCAGGGTCGAACAAGTGTGCCCGTGCGTTCTGCCCAAGTTCTGGCGCGTGCGGTCGCTCATCCGAGCCTGCTCTCGCCTTGGTCAGTGCACAAAACCTCTTCTCCTCCCTACAAGCTACCAATCTTGTGTGGGGGTCATAGGATTTTGCCTACTGGTTGCAGAGATATGGAGCCAGGAAATCCGGTCTGTCTCCCTGCCCAAACCCGAGGCAAATCCAAGGTTTTGTCGTGTCTAGGGCTTGCGTCCCAATGCCATTTTCTGGCACACGACAGAGGGGTTAGTTAGACACAATTTTGTCAATGGGACCATTAGGATTCGAGTTAGGGATCAAGGTGAACATCCCTGATCTTTGGCTCAAGGTCTGAATTTCAGAATTCTGAAATTCAGAATTCCCATTAAGTCCCCACATGAGAAGCTTGATTTGGGGCTTTATTTGAGTTATCTTGGCTAAGCTTTCTCAACCTTTCTTGTTGCTTATTAAATATACTTCAATTTTTATAATTGGCTCAAGTCATAATTTTAAACTTTTCATCCCCTTTTTCTTATTTCCTTGAATTTTGCTCATGGGGCTCACTTAGGGTTTTTAATTAGGGTTGCACATTCTACCCTTTTCAAGGACTCAATTGTTTTGGTCATGATACTTTTAAGTATATACTTGGTGAATTCTTTATTGCTTAAGTTATTTTGATGCTCATGCTTACTTTGGTTCACATAAAATAATGGTTCTTGGTTTGGCATTTGAGATAAACCCTAGGTGACACTGGGGTGTCACAGCCTTCCCCCCTTAAAGGAATCTCGTCCCGAGATTCGGGCCAGAGTCCTCCCAGGGTGAAGCGAAGGGTGAGACTTATAGGAAATGGGTGATTATTGTTATTATTAGGGTAAAACTGCTCTTCGAATGTCATTCTTTTTGCAACTTCAGAAGGAAGTCCTTTTAAGTTTTACTTCATAGTTACTTCATTCTGAATTAAGATCATATTTTTGGAAATTAGGTTCGAAGGGCAGGAGGAGGGGTTGGGGTGATTACGTACCAGCTTCCTTAGGTAGGCAATTGGGGAAGTTGGATCTCAAGAATTCCTCGGTTTCCCAAGTAGCTTCCTCCTCTGAGTGATTACTCCATTGGACCTTGTACATCTTGATCGATTTAGCCCGAGTTGATCTTTCTTTGCAATCCAGAATCTTGGAGGGGTACTCTTGGTACGATAGATCTGGCTCTATCTCCAATTCTGGCTCTGCTATGATCTCGGTCGGCAATCGAACACACTTCTTCAGCTGAGATACATGGAATACACTATGAATGGCAGACATCTTTGAAGGTAACTTCAGCTTGTATGCCACGGGTCCACATGCTTCTATGATCTCATAAGGTCCAATGTAACGAGGGGCTAGCTTGCCTTTTATCCCAAACCTCTGCACTCCCTTGGTGGGTGATACCTTGAGGTATACAAAACTTCCCACCTCGAACTGGAGAGGTTTCCTTCTTTTATCATGATAACTCTTCTGCCTGGCCTGAGCAGCTTCTAGATTCTTCCTGATTAGCTTGACTTTCCTTTCGGCTTCAGTCACTAAATCAGGTCCAAAAATTTCTCTTTCACCAGGTTGAGACCAATTGAGTGGTGTTCTGCACCTTCTTCCATAGAGAGCTTCAAAAGGTGCCATCCTTAGGCTGGATTGATAACTATTGTTATAAGCAAACTCTGCCAAGAAGAGGTGCTTATCCCAGTTCTTGCCACAATCGATCGCACAAGCTCTCAGCATATCCTCCAGGATTTGGTTTACCCTTTCCGTCTGACCATCAGTCTGTGGGTGGTAAGCTGAACTCCTGATTAGCTTGGTTCCCAAAGACTCTTGCAATTGTTCCCAAAATCTGGCAACAAATTGGGCTCCTCGGTCAGAAATAATGGTCCGAGGTAATCCGTGCAAACACACGATCCGGTCAATATACAATTCCGCATATTTCTGAGCCTTATCAGTGGTGTGCACAGGAAGAAAATGTGCCACTTTCGTCAATAGGTCCACAATAACCCAAATCGAATCATGATGACGAGAGGTGTTGGGCAGACCCACAATGAAATCCATGCTGATGTCGTCCCACTTCCACGAAGGTACGGACAGTGGTTGCAAAGCTCCAACTGACTTCAAGTGGCTTGCCTTTATCCTCTGACAGGTGTCACATTCTGATACATACTGGGCTATCTCCCTCTTCATTCTGGTCCACCAGTACAAAGACTTCAGATCATGGTACATCTTGGTGCTTCCCGGATGCATAGAGAATTTGAAGAGATGAGCTTCATCCAAAATTTTCCTCTTGAGATCCTGGTCTTTAGGAATTACCAATCTGCTTTTGAACCATAACACACCCTTTTCATCCTGACGGAAACAATTATACTTCTCAACCTTCTGATGCAGATTCTTCTTGATAACTTGCACTCCCTTGTCACTGAGCTGGGCCATGATAATCTGGTCTTGCAAAGCTGGCTCAACAGAAATGTGAGACAAGGAACCAGAAGGAATCACTTCAATTTGCATCTTGCTCAACTCATCACACAAGGTGTTAATGCGAGAATCCATCAGAATACAGTTGCATTGCAACTTCCGACTCAAGGCATCTGCTACCACATTAGCTTTCCCTGGGTGATAATGTACCTCCAGGTCATAATCCTTGATCAGCTCTAGCCATCTCCTCTGCCTCATGTTGAGATCAGCCTGAGTAAAAATGTACTTAAGGCTCTTATGATCAGTGAAGATGTTGTAGTGGGTTCCCATTAGATAGTGCCTCCACATCTTCAATGCATGAACCACTGCTGCTAACTCGAGGTCATGAGTGGGATAGTTTTGCTCATGAGGCCTGAGTGCTCTTGAGGCATAAGCAATGACTCGGTTGTCTTGCATCAAGACACAACCTAGCCCGGTGCTAGAGGCATCGCAATATACATCAAAAGGCTTGCTGCTGTCGGGTTGCGCCAATACTGGTGCTGTGGTCAGATGCTGCCTTAATGCATGGAAGGCATCTTCGCACTTCTGACTCCACACAAACTTGACTTCTTTCTTCAGCAACTCAGTGATAGGCTTCGCAATTCGAGAGAAGTCCGGAATAAATCTTCGGTAATAACCAGCTAATCCTAGAAAACTCCGAATCTGGCGAACAGTTGTTGGTGGCCTCCAGTTCATTACCTCTTGCACTTTATCAGGATCAACAGCTATTCCAGCCTGAGAGATAGTGTGACCCAAGAATTTGATTTCCTTTAGCCAAAAATCACACTTGGATAACTTGGCATAAAGGTGGTGCTCTCGCAGACGTTGAAGTACTACATGCAAATGCCCGGCATGTTCTTCTTCGTTCTTTGAGTACACCAGAATGTCATCGATGAAAACCACCACGAACTTGTCCAATTCCGGCATGAAAACAGAATTCATCAGATACATGAAATATGCTGGTGCATTTGTCAGCCCGAATGACATCACCAAGAATTCATATAGCCCATATCTGGTTGAGAATGCCGTCTTCGGAATATCACTTGCTCGTATCTTGATTTGATGGTAGCCAGAGCGAAGGTCTACCTTGGAAAATACCTTGGCCCCGACCAACTGGTCAAAAAGAACATCAATACGAGGCAAAGGATACTTGTTCTCTATAGTTACCGCATTAAGAGGGCGGTAATCTATACACAGCCTCAAGCTTTCATCCTTCTTCTTTACAAACAGTGCTGGACATCCCCAAGGCGAAGTGCTTGGGCGAATAAAACCCTTATCCAGCAATTCTTGCAATTGCTTCTTCAACTCTGCCAACTCAGCGGGTGGCATTCGGTAGGGCCTCTTGGAAATTGGGGTCGTTCCCGGTTGCAACTCGATGGCGAATTCAATATCCCGGTCCGGTGGCATTCCTGGCAATTCATCAGGGAAGACATCTGCATACTCACAGACCACTGGGATCTTCTTCAGGGGTAACTCCGTCATAGAGAAAGCACATGACTGAGAAGAACCCTGACTAGGCAGAATCAAAGTGAAATTCCCGCAGAAAGGAGAATTAACTTCCACGGTATGGCTGGCTACATCCAGCACAACTTGGTGCAAGGTCATCCAATTTGCCCCTAGAATAATGTCCACATTTTCCAATCCCAACACAAGAAGAGTGGTTTTGACAACGTGGCTTCCCAGTTGAATAGGCACACTTTGGTTTAATTGATTAGTTGCAATTTTACCCCCAGGTGTGACTATCATGAATGACCCTTTTGAGTGAGAGAATGGCAGTTTGCATTTAGCACTGAACTTTTGGCTAATGAAACTATGAGATGCACCAGAATCAAACAGAATTAAAGCAGGTTGATTATAAACTGAAAAGGTACCGGTCATGATAGGAGCTCCTTCTGGTACTTCCTCTAGAGTAGTGAAGTTGAGCTTCCCTTGCCTGACTTGCACCTTCTGCTTTCTTCCCTTGTCTTGATTTGGTGCTGGCATCTGCCTCTGCTGGTTCCTGGGACAATTCTTGGCATAGTGGCCCACATTGCCACAAGTGAAACACTTGTTCCCATTGCCCTGGCGGAACTGCTGCTGCTGCGGAGGCTGATTGTTCCTTGGGGCGGGAGCTGGGTAGCGGTTGGGTGCCGGCTGCTGCTGCTGCTGAGGTGGCCTGATCACCCATCTGCCTGCCTGCTGCTGAAAACCCCTGCTCTGATTGTGAGAAACAACCCGGAACCTCTGAGCCTGAGCGGATGGTGCTGCCATTGGTGCCTTTCTCTTCTTCTCTGCCCGGTGAGCAACAATGCAATCCTCCTGGGAGATGGCCATGTTGACCAACTCATTGAAGCTATCAGCCCGGACAGTGTTGAGTCGTTCCCGCAGCTTGGTATTGAGACCCTTGCGGAAGCGATCCCTCTTCTTCTCATCAGAATCAGCATGATACCCTGCATACTGGCATAAGTTGTTGAAGGCTTATGCATACTGCAGTACCGTGCGGGTTCCCTAATTAAGGGCCAGAAATTCATTCAACTTCCGATCAAGAATGCCAGCTGGGATGTGGTGTCCTCTGAAGGCAGTCTTGAATTCCTCCCAAGACACTTCACGATCAGCGGGGAGCATAGCACGGAAGTGGTCCCACCAAGTCCGAGCAGGGCCGCGAAGCTGCTGTGCGGCGAAGCGAGCCTTGGCCTCATCAGGGCAGTCTCCTGTGAGGAGGGGAAACTTGGACTCGACGACGCGAAGCCACACGTCGGCGTCCAACGGATCCTCTGCCTTGGTGAACAAGGGCGGCTGCGTGCTCAGAAACTCCTGGTAAGTTGCCATAGCCGGAGGTCGCTGATGCTGGCCTCCACCATGCTGCTGAGGGTGGGGTGGCGCTGCAAGAGCTGTCGCAGAATCTCATTCTGCTGGGCCATCAGCTCCTGCACTGTGGGAGCTGGAGGAGGCGGCGGGGGAACCTGCTCGTTCTGCCCGCGACGCTGCCTAGCTGCCATCTGAAAACAGAGATTGTCGCCATTGTTATCCCAACTCACAGTTCGAACGACAAGATATCATCTCATATGGAAGGAAAAATGCCATAATCATAATATTAGGTTCGAAATGAAGATAACATGGTGACAGAAGATCCCACAGATTTCAAAAGTTTACAGGGTTACATCAATCAGGGGAAAGTACCCGTAAGCCTAGTCCAAAATGTGATATTACTAAGCTCGCATGGGTTTCTATCCGCCTAAAAGTGTCGAAGTGACTGCTTAACCCTGAGCGGTGGAAGCGACACTGGATACGGGTGAAGGAGGCATCGCGGAGGTAGTCCCATTGGCACCAGGGGCTGGTCCTAGCTCCTCGGGAGCCTCTTCTCCCTCGCTTCCTGCTTCATTGCCCTCCATCTTCAGGTGGTGCATGTCCAAGTGGTCATTCGCTTCTTCGAGTTCCCTCTGCACATCGTGAAGCTGGTTCTCCAAGACATCAATAGTGTTGTCTCGGATCTCCACCTGCTGCTCCAAGGTGGTGATGCACTGGTTCAGCCTTTCCACCTGCAGATCCTTCTCCACCAACTCTGTGGATAGGTCGACCACAAAATCTTCCCGACTATCGAGAGTGAGCTTGGCAGTCTGAGCGGTGTTAGCAAGAAGTGCCATAGCATCGCTCTGAAGGGCCAGAAGGCGGTACAGCGCACTCATGCACTGAACGGTGACCCTCCCAACCAAGTCAGGATACATTGCCCACACATCCTTCACATGGCTCACTTGGTTACACCACATGGGATCATCCTTCTTCTCAGCAGGGAAGAGTCCCAAGGGGTGCATCACCATCTCCAGGGGATGGTAGCCACAGAAAGTCGTCAGAGTCTTCATGGCTGCAGCCTCAACGGTGCCGTCCGTCCTGAGTCCAATCGTCTCAGAATCAAGAGAACGCCAACCCGGCTGAAGGGGATGAGCCTCCAAAGTCAGCCAGACCCGACAACGAGGTACCCGATGCTCCTCATACAACTGCACCGTGTACAAAGGGGGCGTAGGGTAACCGGCGGAGTTAAGCACTTCCCACAAGATGGAAGGAAAGCCATCGCGAGAAAGGAAGTCAGAACTGAAACGAGAGTCTCCTCCACTGGCGGGGGTGGGTGAATTCATCTGCGGAAGGGAATCAAAGATAAAGATTATGGTGGAAGGAAAAAGAAAAAGAGAGCCCGGATGGTTTTAGAGAAAGTGGGTTAGCTCAAATTTTAATTTCTCTTTGTGTTTTATAATGCATGCATGCTGGAAGAAACGTTGCCTCTCAAAAAGAAAATAGGGTGCCTTTTAGGGCATCCTCAAAATATGAGTACTGGCCCATGGGGCCTACTTAGTTAGCCACCTATTCCTCCCTCTATGCCTAAGGCCTTTCGTCCTAGGTCTAGCGGTCTAGTCCTGACGATCTGTAGTAGTTTCTAGGCAAGTTTTAGATTTTGAAAATTGGTATTCATGGTTTATTGTCCTTCTCTGTGGTGGAATTTGCTCCGATACCAGCTGTGGCAGAACCACCCGAATTATTCCAGCTTAAGTGCCTAAGTCACGCCTCAGGGGCCGTAACACACTTAAATCGAAATAACCCATCAGTCCTTCAGATCTAGTCTGATAGAGCCACTTAACCAGGATCAAATTCCACAATCTCACTCGAAGGTGAGTCACAGAAGAAATACAATAAAACAGGAAACCTCAAATTAAGTGCGAAGTTATTACATAGATCGGAGTTTTTGAGTAGCAAATAAAGTTCACAAAATAAAGTGCAGCGGATAATCGATGTCGTCGGTAATGAGGAAATGGGCAAGGCCTAGCCCACTATTCCTCATGCTCCTCTCCTGCCGGAGCAACATCCCACTCGACCGTCCAACCCGGTGGCAGGGTGGTAGGCCAAGTTACACCATCAACCATTTCCTGAATGGTACCTGCAAAAATGGTGCCACAAGCAAGGCTGAGTATACTAATACTCAGCTAGACTTAACCGGTGTGAGGAGTCTACTCCTCTACCTCTAGACTATGCAGCTGTTTGGCTGAGGGGTTTGGTTTGCCAAAAGCACTAGCTATTTCTAAGATCAATTTTTAGCTTTTCAAATTCTATCATCATTAACTTAGCTAGATTTGCTCCTTCTAAGCATACATGGTGACAAGCATTTAGTTCAATCAACAAGTTATCTCATGTAACCACATTTCACTTCTTACTCGATGCAGTACAAGGAATCAAGAAGTCTCATTAGCTGCGAGAAGCAGACGATTCGAATCGAGTTTTAACCTTGCAAGGTAAACCTAAACACACGACATGTCAGGGCACTCCGTCCCCACACATGTTAACCGTCCCCATCAATTCCCCGTTCGCGTCCAGGCCTCACCGCCTTGGCATACAATGCTCCACTGACCCCGGCTGCCGCCGTGCAGTGACCGCACTTGTACCCACCATAGCTAGCATGGGAGACCCAGTCTCAGGTCGCATGAGGGATAAAGTCCGCGCCCGGCTTCACTCAGGTACTAGGTTTACCGGTTACCATTTTTCCCGGCATGTGCTTAGTACGTTCAAAAGCTTGACTCAGGTATCCACACATTAATCCTTAATTCATTTTTCCTGTCTTATGGACAAGGCATCCTCCCTGGATCCAAGTCCATAGACCAAACATATATCCCATTATCAAGATGAATACAATCAATTTCCTGACCTCGCGCGAGCGCTAGAAAATCACTCGACTTCTACCGAGATCCTGATTAGCAAGCAGCTACTCGACCTAGCATACTAGTATTCATCTCAGAAAGGAATCCTAAGTTCATGCAACTAGAGGTTTCAAGCAACTCCTACACTTAAGTGCACATTGCAATCCTACAAGCATTAAGTGTAGTAAAATAGCATAATTAACAGGTTATGCATAAAAACCGGGGCTTGCCTTCAATTGCTGGGGCTGTGGGGAGATTCTCAATAGCAGCCTCTGAAGCCTGCTCCTGGTCCTCCTCTAGGACAGATCCTTGCTCGGGGATGAGCACGTACTCTCCGTCGGCAAGATTACAATCTAATGAATGCAATGCGTAAGATATATGCATGATATAACATGTGCTTTTAGAAATCACAACTTTAAAGGTGCATGATCTTTCTTGAGTTAAACAAGGTTAACTCTACTTATGTAAGACCCTTGAGTGGTATACTTGGTAATTGGTTTAAACTTAGCTAAGGTAAGTAGATTAAATTTTGGGGTTCCATTGAATTCCATTTAAGTTTTAGTGAGAATTGATAAGTACTCAAGTTAGATTTATTGAGGTGGGGTTTATTTCTTCTTTCCCTTTTTTTATTCTCTTTAATGTTTTGGAGTAGGTTTGAACTACAAGTTGCTTTTATAAAATTCCAAAAATTCTGCAAAAATTACAGTGGCTTGTTACTGGTGTGTGTTTCTCTGTCTCAAAATTTGGGGATCAGAAAGTGAATAGTTTGCTCTGGACAAAATTATTAAATTCTAGGGCAGAAGGGGTGCTTTGAACTACAACTACTATTTAACAGTGGGCAATTCTCCAAAACTTATTTTTGCTGGCTTTTAGGTGTTATAACATGACTTGATACAAATTTCTAGTCATTAATACCTTTTAATTATTTTTCTATGGTTTTCTCAAGTTTCTAGCCAAATGGGTGCTTTCTACTACCACCATATTTGAAAAGCATCAAACAACAGGGTGCTTATTTTTCTCAGTTATTGTTTTGTGCAAGAGCAATCATTCTGAAGTTTGACCTCTTTTTGCTTAAGGGAAGGGGTGGTATGCATTATTTGAATTAAATGGCCTTTCTCTTAAAATCATTAGCAATTGGTATGAGTTTGCTTCTTTTTCATGGGTTGGCATTTTTCTCTGGTAGTTTATCCTATCATGGGCTTAGCAAATTTTTGGTTGCCCATTATCACATTAATAGGGGTTGTTCATGAGTTATTTGGAAAATACCTTATTATCACTTTGTATTTATTTTCCTTACTTAAAAAGTTGGGCTGAGGTGCTCTCCATTTTTGTAGTGGGGCTCTGGTGGTTGTAAGTCCACTGGATTTTTATTATTCATTTTGGTTATAGTTTTGCTGCTCTAATATTTGATTTTCAGTCCAAATAAGGCTAAATAAATCATTTTAATTTAAAACTGGTCCAAATTAATGGTCTCTGTATTTTTCCTAGGTTCTCTGTAACATAAGTAAACTAGGAAAAATAATCTTAATCACTGTTCGTTAATTTCTAATGCCTTTCTGATTTTCTCTAAGTTTTGGGCAAAATAGCTTTAAAGGAATAAGCACATCATAATTTCTAATGTTGGGGTTCCTACTCTTTTTAAACAGTGTCTAAATGAGGTTTGAACATCTACAAATTTTCTTAAGTTCAGCACAGAAGAAAAACTAATTTTCCTTAATTAAACAAGGTTTAGTGGGTTTCTGTTTTTAATTTTAAACTCTAAAATTTAGAACAGAAGCATAGGGTTTATTATTTTTAAATGATAGATCATCATATTCAAGAGCTAGCAAAATTGGTTTGACAACTTTTTATGAAAAATTCATCAAGTTATGGGTTTTCTAAGTTCTCTAGTCATTTTAAAAAGAATAACAGAATTGGTTTAATGGAAATCCACTTTGCACTGGGGTCCCTGGCGGGTTTTTAAGTTTTCTTCGCGGATCAGTCCTTAAGCTACTATTCACATGAGTCACTGACGTTACAGAAAACCCCTCGGGTTCTACAAATCCTAACCCGAGGTCCTTCTTCTACCTCAAACAGTAACCGCGGCGGAAGAAAGGGCGAAGGGGCTTACCGGCGGCGAGATTGCTCCGGTGAAGTGGTCGAGGACGAAGGGGAAGTCTCGGGGATCACAACGGTGTGCGGGACACCGTCGGAGATGGCCGAAGTCGGTCGGTCCACGCGCGCAAGCGGGGATGCTCGTCGGCGGCGAGGAGTCCGGCCTGGTCACGGCGAGATAGTTCAATTGGATGGGTCAGGGAGGTTCACGGGATGCTAGAGAAGATATGAGCGCAAGGGATTGGATGGAGACTCACTAGATAGCTCGGTCCACGCGCGGCGGCGGAAGGCCGAAGTCCGGTGAGGTCGATCTCGGGCCTCCGGTGAAGTCTGGTCGGGTCCGAGGGCTTGGCAAGCTTCACGGGCTACTGGCAGAGCTAGCCGAAGCACTGGCTTGCCCAGAGGATGGCTGGAGTGGGCTGGCCACGATGGCCGAAGCTCTGGCGGCAATGGCGGGCGGAATTGAGCTCGCCGGAGCTAAGGAAAGGGGGCTGGCCGGTGAGGGTGAGTGTGGGGCGAAGTGAGGTGCGCCCGGGGAGGCTTTATAGGTGCGGGCGGGCACGGCCGAGGACGTGGGCGCGCGGCGGACTTGACCGAACGCCGGGGTGAGCGCGCGCGCGGGTTGGGCGAACTCTGGCATGCCGACTAGGGTCGAACACGTGTGCCCGTGCGTTCTGCCCAAGTTCTGGCGCGTGTGGTCGCTCATCCGAGCCTGCTCTCGCCTTGGTCAGTGCACAAAACCTCTTCTCCTCCCTACAAGCTACCAATCTTGTGTGGGGGTCATAGGATTTTGCCTACTGGTTGCAGAGATATGGAGCCAGGAAATCCGGTCTGTCTCCCTGCCCAAACCCGAGGCAAATCCAAGGTTTTGTCGTGTCTAGGGCTCGCGTCCCAATGCCATCTTCTGGCACACGACAGAGGGTTTAGTTAGACACAATTTTGTCAATGGGACCATTAGGATTCGAGTTAGGGATCAAGGTGAACATCCCTGATCTTTGGCTCAAGGTCTGAATTTTAGAATTCTGAAATTCAGAATTCCCATTAAGTCCCCACATGAGAAGCTTGATTTGGGGCTTTATTTGAGTTATCTTGGCTAAGCTTTCTCAACCTTTCTTGTTGCTTATTAAATATACTTCAATTTTTATAATTGGCTCAAGTCATAATTTTAAACTTTTCATCCCCTTTTTCTTATTTCCTTGAATTTTGCTCATGGGACTCACTTAGGGTTTTTAATTAGGGTTGCACATTCTACCCTTTTCAAGGACTCAATTGTTTTGGTCATGATACTTTTAAGTATATACTTGGTGAATTCTTTATTACTTAAGTTATTTTGATGCTCATGCTTACTTTGGTTCACATAAAATAATGGTTCTTGGTTTGGCATTTGAGATAAACCCTAGGTGACACTGGGGTGTCACACCTGGGCTGATCCCCATATCTTCCTCCGAAGCTCCTACCGCCTCTGCCCCTTGGAGCTGGTGGTCTAAAAGAGCTTTGTCGTTGCCGTGAAGATTGTGAGCTATGTTGTGGCCTCTGAAACTGGCTTCCTCTGTCATCACTCTGACTGGAGTTGTGAATTGATCTGACATGCCTAGGGTGGATTCTTCCTACAAAGCCCCTAGTCATCTCAGAAAACCTATAAGCTTCTTCCCTTCTCTGGCGGAAACCATTATCGGCCCAGATGTACTCATCCATCTTCTGAAGCAGCTTCTCCAGAGTTTGAGGGGGTTTCCTGGCGAAGTATTGAGCCATAGGTCCTGGCCGAAGCCCTTTGATCATGACCTCAATGACAATTTCATTGGGCACTGTGGGCGCTTGTGCTCTCAGACGCAAGAACCTCGGACATACGCCTGGAGGTATTCTTCATGGTCTTGCGTGCACTAGAACAAAGCTTGAGCAGTAACCGTCTTCATCTAAAACCCTTGGAAACTAGTGATCAGCATGTCCTTCAGCTTCTGCCATGATGTGATTGTTCCTGGCCGAAGAGAGGAGTACTAGGTTTGTGCAACATTTTTGACTGCCGTGACGAAGGATTTCGCCATGACTGCAGTATTGCCCTCATATGAAGATATGGTTGCTTCGTAGCTCATCAGAAACTGCTTCGAATTTGAATGCCCATCATACATAGGGAGCTGGGGTGACTTGTATGATGGGGGCCATGGGGTAGCCTGCAGTTCTGCTGACAGAGGAGAAGCATCATCAAAAGCAAAATTTCCATGATGGAAATCATCATACCATTCATCATCATCGTAGGAATTGTCCTGACGAAGCTCTCTACGTTGAGGTCTTCGGTCCTGGTCATCTTGAGTGAGATGACGCATTTCCTCAGCAGCCTCATCGATCTTCTTCTGTAGATCGGAGAGACGAAGCATCTTCTCCTTCTTCCTCTGGACCTGTTGATGGATGGCTTCGAGGTCCCTTATTTCTTGGTCCAACTCCTTTTCTTGAGGCGTTGGACTTGTAGCCTTCCTTTTTTGGCTTCTAGCTTCGTGTAGTGTTTCTTGGTTGACGTCCAGTGGCTGCAATGCAGCCCCTAGCCCTAAAGACTTCTTCGGCGGCATGACGAAGGTCACAGCTTTGCTGAAGGTGGTCGAATGAGTTCACCGAAGGTGGGCGCCAATGTTGGGGACTTGTTCTCAAATGCTATGAGTTAAGAACAAGGCAACACAAAATGTCAATGGTCAAAGACCTTCGTCCTTCGAAGCATTATCTCCCTTAGGATATAATGATCTTCAGACGAAGGTTATGAAGGACATACCTTCACCATCTCAGTATATAATAATGAAAGTAGGAACATAAGAAATATGGAAAATAACATAAATGATCACGTTAAATCATCGGATTATTTATACTTTCATTATCCAATCATGAACAAATATTAACAACAGTAAATTACATTTGTACCTTCGGCTTGATAGAAGGTAAGAAATCAAGTGCGATGTGCGAGCGAATACAAGTCAGTGTGTCCAGTACGGTGCTACTGTTCATCTATTTATAGGCACATGACGCATCCTGTGTAAAATTACATCCATACCCATGATATTTACTATTGACTTAAGGACAATCTATCGAGGACTAGATAGCCTTTTCCTCTTTAAGTCGGTTTCATTTTCCACCACTAAGCCGAAGCTTCTCCACGCGTAGCTTCGGAACTGGTTCATCCTTCTCCCAGACCACACTTTTCATATCGTGTACAGCTTCATTCCAAGGCCGAAGGTCCCTGTGAATGTATTATACTTGGAAAACATGTTAGTCATATTTTTGAGGACCTTCGAAAGATGAAGGCCCCCAACAGCGGCGAGCCAAGCAACCAAGGTTTTAAATAGCCGGCTAATAGCGACTATTTAGCCGGCTATAGCCTTTCAGGAGGTCTAGAGCTAAGAGATGCACTATTTAGCGCTAATCAAAATTAGCCGCTAATAGCCTTATTTAGCCCGCTAAATACGTAACATTAGCTCGATTTAGCTGCTAAACATGCAATCTTTTTTACTGGCCGAACCTTTGAAACATTGAGGCCCAAAAACAAATTGTGGGCAGGCCCTTTAACTTAATGTTTGTTAAGTAGTGGTTAAATTACTTTTACATGTGTCGTTGAACGTTGAATTTGCATGTATGTTGATTTATTATTGAACATTTGAACTACTAGTTTAAACTGTTAGATTCAAATATTGAACATTTAAACTATCTATAAAGTTATGTCATGTTTTTTTAAAAACCCACTAAATGGATTAGCTCGCAGTTGTAGCCTTTATAGCTTATCCAAAAGCTCGCCCCTAAGGCCCTTAGCCAGACATTTAAAACAGTGCAAGCAACAAGTGGCGGTTGGTGACGCTAAGGGCATGTATAACCCTAAGCCCTTGGAACAGTTTTCCAAATATAGGAGAAAATTACGAGACTGTATAATACAACCTTGAGCCTTTAGATAATAAATGTAGTCAAGACATAACATGTATAGAGACTCATGTAGAGACGGGCTCTTCGCGTAGAGATCGTCTCTTAATTTTTTTCATTTATCCTTTAGAGACCTCTTAAAAGACCCCTCGTTTAATTGGAACATGCATGCACTAATGGACTTGGAGGAGGTGAAGACTGTGACATGGATGTTGCCCATCTAGTGACCACGATCATGTTCTCGGTGGTGTACGCGTAGGTGACCACCTTCATGTTGTCGCAGGCCACCACCATGAACCACTGAATTGTCGACTCCTTCTAGATCATGGCGGGCTCACTCATCATATTCTTCGTCGCCTCCATCCTGCTGATGATGCCCGTGTACAACCGCATGGTGGTGGTGCCTAAAAGGGAAATGTGCCCATGGGCCATTTCTATAATATTTTGGTGATTAAATGTCCAACACATATTAATTAACTTCTTATGTGCTAAATGAGTAAGAAGTGCAAATCATATAACAAGGTATGTTTCTAGACTTAGTAAATTGGTTTTTAAGTACTAACATGTTTGTCCAAGTGTTAGAAACAGTGCAGAGAAAAGAGAAACGAATTTGGAAAAGGATTGGCTGTGAGCAGCCAACATCAGCTCGAGCCTGGCACACCGGACTGTCCGGGGGTGCACCGGACAGTGTCCGGTGCGCCAGGCCGGCCGACGGTGAACCGGCTGGTCTCGAGAAAACGACAGAGGCGTACGGCTAAAATTCATCAGACTGTCCGGTGGTGCACCGGACTGTCCGGTAAGCCAACTGCGCCAGCGGCCAACGGTCGTCCACGCGATCAATGTGCGACACGTGGCCAGCTCCAACGGTCGGCTGGGTGCACCGGACTGTCCGGTGTACACCGGACAGTGTCCAGTGTGCCAACCAGCCCCGAGGAGCAACGGTCGGATGCGCCCGATATGGAAGGAGATCGCGCACCGGACATGAACAGTGGTTGTCCGATGGTGCATCGGACTGTTCGGTGCACCACTCGACAGAAGGCAGGAATTACCTTCCAAGTTGGTCTCCAACGGCTCCTAGCTGCCTTGGGGCTATAAAAGGGACCCCTAGGCGCATGGATCAAGTAACCAAGCCTTCAAGAAACATTCTAAGACTCCCAGACTCTGTCTCCATGCATTTGATTCGCTGTGTTAGTGATTTGAGCTCCGTTTGAGTTGCAAACTCCCTGTGCTGTGTGTCGAGCTCAAGTCTTGGCTTGTGTGTGTGGTTGTGCTGTGGATATGATTCTTGCGTGTGTTGCTCTCCCATCCTTACTCTTGTGCTTTCTTTGTGATCATAACTTTGTAAGGGCGAGAGGCTCCAACTTGCGGAGATTCCTCGCAAACGGGAAGAGGACTCAAAGATAAAAACATTGTGGTATTCAAGTTGATCATTGGATCGCTTGAAAGGGGTTGAGTGCAACCCTCGTCCATTAGGACGCCACAACGTGGAAGTAGGCAAGTGTTACTTGGCCGAACCACGGGATAAAAATCGTGTGTCTCGTGTGTTGCTTCTTGTGATTGTTTTGTCCGCACGAGCGTGTTCCATAGCCACTTGATTTCACTAACATCTTAATAATCAAGTTTGTGGCTATTTAGTGTTTGATTTCACAGGATCACCTACTCACCCCCCCTGTAGGTGTTCTCAATTGGTATCAGAGTCGTACTCTTAATTTAAGGGACTAACCGCCCGAAGAGATGGATCCTAAGGGAAAGGGGATGGTGGTCAACGACAAGGAAAAGGAGTCCATCTTCAATGAGCCAAGAGAGGACAAGCCCACTGACTCAGGCTTGAGTCACAAGAAGAGGGACGGGAAGAAGAAGAGGCGCATCAAGAAGATCATCTACTACGACAGCGATGCATCTTCCTCTTCACCAAGGGACGACGACGACGACTCCTCGTCCAAGAAAAAGACGGTCAATCAAAATTATTCTTTTTATTACTCTTGCATGCCCAATAATTCAAATGCGCATTTACTATCAATTCCCCTCGGAAAACCTCCACACTTTGATGGAGAGGACTATTTGTTTTGGAGTCATAAAATCCGTAGTCATTTATTTTCTCTCCATCCTAGCATATGGGAAATTGTAGAAAATGGGATGCATTTCAATAGCACTGATAATCCTGTTGTTATAAATAAACAAATTCATAAAAATGCCCAAGCTACTACTGTTTTGCTAGCATCTCTTTGCAGGGATGAATACAATATAGTAAGTGGCTTGGACAACGCCAAACAAATCTAGGACACCCTCAAGATATCTCATGAGGGAAACGACGCCACCATGATCACCAAGATGGAACTGGTGGAAGGCGAGTTGGGAAGGTTCGCGATGAACAGTGGAGAGGAGCCAACACAAACCTACAACAGGCTCAAGACCCTGGTCAACAAGATCCGAAGCTACGAAAGCACAAGAAGGACGGATCATGATGTCGTCCGACTCATGCTAAGGTCATTTATTGTAATTGACCCCCATCTTGTCAACCTTATTCGTGAAAATTCCAGGTACACCAAGATGACGCCCGAGGAGATCCTTGAAAATTTTGTGAGCGGGCGTATGATGGTGAAAGAAGCTCGATATGTGGACGATGCACTAAACAGTCCACTACCCGTCTACAAGCCACAGCCTGTTGCTCTCAAAGCAACCAGCAGCAGGGAGGCGCTACCAAGCAAGGTGGCACAAGTGGAGGCTGCCGAGCTCAATGAAGACGAAATGGCGCTTATCATCAAGCGCTTCAAGACCGCGCTAAAAGGACGTAAGGAGTACCCCCAACAAAAACAAAACAAGGGGAAAGCGCTCCTGCTTCAAATGCGGTAAGACTGGTCATTTCATAGCATAATGCCCCAATAATGATAATGACCAGGGACAAGAAAAGAACGGGAAGAGGGAAAAGAAGAAGAACTACAGGAAGGCGAAGGGCGAGGCGCACCTTGGAAAGGAATGGGATTCTGACTGCTCTTCATCCGACTCCGATGATGAAGGATTGGCTGCCTCGGCCTTCGACAAGTCTTCGCTCTTCCCCAACGAACGTCATACTTGCCTCATGGCTAAGGAGAAGAAGGTACGTATTCGAGATTCCCCTAAGTACTCTTCTTCTAGTGATGAGGATTCTTCCGATGATGAAGTAGATTACACTGACTTGTTTAAAGGACTAGATAGAGCTAAGGTAGACAAAATTAATGAATTAATTGATGCTCTAAATGAAAAAGGATAGATTGCTAGAAAAGCAATAGGACATTTTGTATGAGGAACATGACAAGTTTGTTAATGTTCAAAAATCTCTTGCTTTAGAAATTAAAAGAAATGAAAAGCTATCCTCTGAGTTGTCTTCTTGTCATGAATCTATCTCTAGTCTAAAAGATTTAAATGTTGAATTAAATGCTAAACTAGAGGAAGCAAATGCAACTAGATCATGTGTAGAGCATGTAGTGATTTGCAATAGATGTAAGGACTTTGATGTTAACGCATGTAATGAACATCTTATTTCTCTTGCTAAATTAACCGATGAGGTAGCAAGTCTTAATGCTCAACTTAAGACTTGCAAAGTTGATTTTGATAAATTAAAATTTTCTAGGGATGCCTACACTGTTGGTAGACACCCCTCGATTAAGAATGGACTTGGTTTTCGAAAGGAAACCATGAACTTAACGAGCCAAAGGGCTCCCGTTCTCAACAAGGAGAAAGGGAAGGCCCTATGGCTAGTAGTTCCCAAAAGAATCATGCCTATATTTATGATAGGAAATATGCTAGGAATGCTTATAATGATAGATGTTATGATCATGATGCTTATAATGATAGATATTATGATCATGCTGTTTATAATGATTCACATGCTATGTTTGCATCTAGCTCCACTTTTGCTCATGGTAGAAATAGGCCTAGGAGAAATCATGTTGTGCCTCATGCGCCTAGGAGAATGTGCAATGGACCTTCTACTATTTATCATGCTTGCAATACTTCTTTTGTACTTTCATGTAAGAACACAAAAGTAGTTGCTAGGAAGTTGGGATCCAAATGCAAGGGAGACAAGACTTGTATTTGGGTTCCAAAAGTTATTGTGACTAACCTCGTAGGACCCATCAAGAGTTGGGTACCTAAAACCCAAGTTTAAATTCCTTGCAGGTTTATGCTTCCGGGGGCTCAAGCTGGATTATCGACAGCGAATGCACGAACCACATGACGGGGGAGAAGAAGATGTTCACCTCCTACGTCAAGAACAAGGATTCCCAGGATACGATCATCTTTGGAGATGGGAACCAAGGCAAGGTGAAAGGCTTGGGCAAGATAGCCATCACTAACGAGCACTCAATATCAAATGTATTTTTAGTAGAGTCGCTCGGGTACAATCTTTTGTCTGTAAGTCAATTGTGTCACATGGGTTACAATTGCTTGTTTACAAACATTGATGTATCTGTCTTTAGAAGAAGTGATGGTTCATTAGCTTTTAAGGGTGTATTAGAAGACAAGCTCTACTTAGTTGATTTTTCGAAAGAGAATGTCGGTCTAGATGCATGCTTAATAGCTAAGACAAATATGGGCTGGCTTTGGCATCGCTGTCTAGCACATGTTGGGATGAAGAAACTTCATAAGATTCTAAAGGGAGATCATGTGTTAGGACTAACCGCTGTCTGTTTTGAGAAAGACAGACCTTGTGCAGCATGTCAGGTAGGAAAATAGGTGGGAAGCACTCATCACGGCAAGAATGTGATGACAACATCAAGACCACTGGAGCTCCTTCACATGGATCTCTTTGGACCCGTTGCCTATCTAAGCATCGGGGGAAGTAAGTATGGTCTTGTAATTTTTGATGATTTTTCCCACTTCACATGGGTGTTCTTTTTACAGGATAAGTCAAAAACCCAAGGGACCCTAAAGCGCTTCTTAAGGAGAGCTCAAAATGTGTTTGAGCTTAAGGTGAAGAAAATAAGAAGTGACAATGGGTCCGAGTTCAAGAATCTACAAGTTGAAGAGTTTCTTGAGGAGGAAGGCATCAAGCACGAGTTATCCGCTCCCTACACAGCAAAATGGTGTGATAGAGAGTAAGAACAGGACGCTAATCGACATGGCAAGAACGATGCTTGGAGAGTTCAAGACGCCTGAGCGGTTTTGGTCGGAAGTTGTGAACATAGCCTGCCATGCCATAAAATGGCTCTATCTACATCGCCTTCTCAAGAAGACCTCCTATGAACTCCTTACCGGTAACAAACCTAATGTCTCGTACTTTCGTGTATTTGGGAGCAAATGCTACATTCTGGTAAAGAAAGGTAGACATTCTAAATTTGCTCCCAAGGCAGTAGAAGGGTTTTTACTAGGGTATGACTCAAATACAAAGGTGTATAGAGTCTTCAACAAATCATCAGGATTAGTTGAAGTCTCTAGCGACGTTGTATTTGATGAGACTAATGGTTCTCCAAGAGAGCAAGTTGATCTTGATGACATAGATGAGGATGAAGTTCTGACGGCCGCAATGCATACAATGGCGATAGGCGATGTGCGACCACATGAACCACATGGAGAAGATCAACCATCTTCCTCAACAATGGTGCATCCCCCAACTCAAGATGATGTACAGGTACCTCAAGAAGAAGGGCAGGATCAAGGGGGAGCACAGGAAGATCAATTGATGGAGGAAGAAGCACCACGGGCCCCTCCAACTCAAGTCCGAGCATCGATCCAAAGACATCACCCCGTTGATCAAATTCTGGGTGACATCAGCAAGGGAGTAACTACTCGCTCACGATTAGCTAATTTTTGTGAGCATTACTCGTTTATCTCTTCTATTGAGCCTTTCAGGGTAGAAGAGGCCTTGTAGGATCTGGACTGGGTGTTGGCCATGCAGGAAGAGCTAAACAACTTCAAAAGGAATGAAGTCTGGAGCTTGGTGCCACGTCCAAAGCAAAACGTTGTGGGAACCAAGTGGGTGTTCCGCAACAAGCAAGACGAGCACGGGGCGGTGACAAGAAACAAGGCTCGACTTGTGGCAAAAGGTTATGCCCAAGTTGCAGGTTTGGATTTCGAGGAAACTTTTGCACCTATGGTTAGGCTAGAGTCAATTTAGATTTTGTTAGCCTATGCCGCTCACCATTATTTTAGGCTATACCAAATGGACGTGAAGAGCGCTTTCCTCAATGGGCCAATCAAGGAGGAGGTATACGTGGAACAACCCCCTGGCTTTGAGGATGACAGGTATCTCGACCATGTATATAAGCTATCTAAGGCGCTCTTTGGACTTAAGCAAGCCCCAAGAGCATGGTATGAATGCCTTAGAGATTTCTTAATTGCTAATGCTTTCAAGGTTGGGAAAGCTGATCCCACTCTCTTTACAAAGACTTGCAACGGTGATCTTTTTGTTTGCCAAATTTATGTCGATGACATAATATTTGGTTCTACTAATCAAAAGTCTTATGAGGAGTTTAGCAGGGTGATGATGCAAAAGTTTGAGATGTTGATGATGGGCGAGTTGACCTACTTCCTTGGATTCCAAGTGAAGCAACTCAAGGACGGCACTTTCATCTCCCAAACGAGGTACACTCAAGATCTTCTCAAGAGGTTTGGGATGAAGGACGCCAAGCCCGCGAAGACACCGATGGGAACTGACGGGCATGTTGACCTCAACAAAGGAGGTAAGTCCATTGATCAAAAGGCATACCGGTCAATGATAGGTTCATTACTTTATCTTTGTGCTAGTAGACCGGACATTATGCTTATTGTATGCATGTGTGCTAGATATCAATCCGACCCCAAGGAATGTCACCTTGTGGCCGTTAAGAGAATTCTTAGGTATCTAGTTGCTACGCCTTGCTTTGGGATCTAGTATCCAAAGGGGTCTACCTTTGACTTAATTGGATACGCAGACTCCGATTATGCCGGGTGCAAGGTTGATAGGAAGAGCACATCAGGGACGTGCCAATTTCTAGGAAGGTCCCTGGTGTCCTAGAGTTCCAAGAAACAGACATCTGTTGCCCTATCCACCGCTGAGGCCGAGTACATTGCCGCGGGACAGTGTTGCGCGCAACTACTTTGGATGAGGAAACCCCTTCGGGACTTTGGCTACAATCTGAGGAAAGTCCCACTCCTATGTGACAATGATATTGCAATCCGCTTGGCGGATAATCCTGTTGAACACAGCCACACTAAGCACATAGACATCCGGCATTGAAAGGGAAATGTGCCCTTGGGCCATTTCTAAGTATTTTGGTGATTGAGTGCAAACACAAGTGCTCAAATGTGAATCTATGCCCATGGGTGAACAAAGTGCAAATCACAATTAAAGGTATGTTTCTAAGCCTTAGTACATTGGTTTTGTGTACTAATATACTTGTCTAAGTATTAGAAACAGAGAGAAGAAGAAAAGAGAAGAGATGGAGAAAGACTTGGCTGTGTACAGCCAAGACTCAGCTCGGTCTGGCACACCGGACTGTCCGGTGGTGCACCGGACAGTGTCCGGTGCGCCAGGCTGACTCGGCGTGAAAAGGCCGCTCTCGGGAATTCGCCGACGGTGTATGGCTAAAATTCACCGGACTGTCCGGTGTGCACCGGACTGTCCGGTGAGCCAACGGTCGGCCGCGGAATCTGCGCGCGACACGTGGCCGGGCCAACGGTCGGAAGGGGGCACCGGACTGTCCGGTGTGCACCGGACTGTCCGGTGCGCCAACGGCTCCCAGATCTGCAACGGTCAGCAACGGTCGGCTGTGCCGTTTATGGAAAGAAATCGGGCACCGGACAGTGTCCGGTGCACCCGACGACAGAAGGCAGGGATGGCCTTCCAGATTTGTTCTCAACGGCTCCTTGCTGCCTTGGGGCTATAAAAGGGACCCCTAGGCGCATGGAGGAGGACACCAAGCATTCCTACAACATTCCTAAGCACCAAGACATCGATTCCGCGCATTTGATTCATTGTGATAGCATCTAGAGCTCTTGTTGAGTTGTGAACTCATTGAGTTGTGTTGCGAGCTCTTGTTGCGATTTGTGTGCGTGTTGTTGCTCTGATTTTGAGTCTTGTGTGCGTTGTTAGTCCCTTCCTTACTCCGTATTTCTTTGTGAATCTCAAGTGTAAGGGCGAGAGGCTCCAAAGTGTGGAGATTCCTCGAAAACGGGATATTAAGAAGAAAAGCATAACACTGTGGTATTCAAGTTGATCATTGGATCACTTGAGAGGAGTTGAGTGCAACTCTCGTCCGTTGGGACGCCACAACATGGAGTAGGCAAGTTTTGTACTTGGCCGAACCACGGGATAAATCACTGTGTCTTCTCTATGTTGAACTTCTCGTGATTATCATATTGTGCAAGATCTTCGCTCTAGCCACTTGGCATTAACTGTGCTAACGCTTAACAAGTTTTTGTGGCTATAAGTTTAAGTTTTTACAGGATCACCTATTCACCCCCCCTCTAGGTGCTCTCAATTGGTATCAGAGCCGTTCTCTTCAAGAAAGGGACTAACCGCCCGAAGAGATGGATCCTAAGGGGAAGGGAATCGTGATCAACGACAAGGAGAAGGAGTCCTTCGTCAACGAGCCCAAAGATGACAAGCCTACCGACTCCGGCTCGGGCCGTAGACGGAAGGAAGGAAAGAAGAAGAAGACAAGGCGCATCAAGGAGATCGTCTACTACGACGACAGCGACGAATCTTCCTCTTCCCAAAAGGACAACGACGACAACGACTATGACAAACAAAAGACGATTAACTCAAACTTTTCTTTTGATTATTCGCGCATTCCGCATAGCTCAAATGCTCATTTGCTCCCCATTCCACTTGGCAAGCCTCCTCACTTTGATGGAGAGGACTACAGATTTTGGAGTCACAAAATGCGTACTCACCTATTTTCTCTCCATCCAAGCATTTGGGAGATTGTGGAAAGTGGAATGAAATTTGATAGCTCGGATAGCCCTTCATTTATTAATGAACAGATCCATAAAAATGCACAAGCTACTACTGTGTTGCTAGCCTCTTTGTGCAGGGACGAGTATCACAAGGTGAGCGGCTTGGACAATGCCAAGCAGATTTGGGACACCCTCAAGATCTCTCATGAGGGGAATGATGTCACCTTACTCACCAAGATTGAGTTGGTGGAGGGCGAGCTCGGACGATTCGCGATGATAAGGGGCGAGGAGCCGACACAAACATACAACCGGCTCAAGATCCTTATCAACAAAATAAGGAGCTACGGAAGCACGCGATGGACGGATCACGACGTCGTCCGCCTAATGCTAAGGTCATTTACTGTTCTTGATCCTCACTTGGTGAACAATATTCGTGAAAATCCTAGGTACATCAAGATGTCGCCCGAAGAAATTCTTGGAAAATTTGTAAGCGGGCGAATGATGATCAAGGAGGCGAGGTACGTGGACGACGCGCTGAATGGCCCAATCCATGAGCCTCAACCCATTGCTCTCAAGGCAACAAGGAGCAAGGAGGCGCTACCCAGCAAGGTGGCGCAAATTGAGGCGGCCGGTCTTAATGATGAAGAGATGGCCCTCATCATCAAAAGATTCAAGACGGCACTAAAGGGTCGCAAGGGACAGCCAAGCAAGACTAAGACCAAGGGAAAGCGATCATGCTTCAAATGCGGTAAGCTTGGTCATTTTATTGCTAACTGTCCCGACAATGATAGTGACCAGGAACACGGGAGCAAGAGGGAAAAGAAGAAGCATTACAAGAAGGCCAAGGGCGAGGCACATATCGGAAAGGAGTGGGATTCGGATTGCTCCTCCTCCGACTCCGACAATGAAGGACTCGCCGCCACTGCCTTCAACAAGTCATCCCTCTTCCCCAACGAGCATCACACTTGTCTCATGGCAAGAGAAAAGAAGGTGAGTACTCGAGACTCCACTTATGCTTCCTCTAGTGATAATGAGTCTAGTGATAATGATGACATAGATTACTCTAGCTTGTTCAAGGGATTGGATAGAAATAAAATTAGTAAAATCAATGAGTTGATTGATGCCTTGAATGAGAAGGATAGACTCTTAGAGAAACAAGAGGATTTGTTGTATGAAGAACATGATAAATTTGTAGAGGCACAAAAATCCTATGCTTTAGAAGTTAAAAGAAATGAAATGCTGTCTTTTGAACTATCTACTTGTCATGAAACCATTTCTAATTTAAAAAGTGTTAACAATGATTTGAGTGCGAACTTAGAAATAGCAAATAAATCTAACTCTTGTGTAGAACATGTTATGATTTGCACTAGGTGTAAAGACTTTGATATTGATGCTTGTAGTGAACACCTAGTTTCAATCTCCAAATTAAAAGATGAATTGGCTAGTCTTAATGCCCAACTTAAGACTAGCAAAAGTGATTTTGAGAAACTAAAATTTGCTAGGGATGCCTACACGGTTGGTAGACACCCCTCAATTAAGGATGGACTTGGCTTCAAGAGAGAAGCCAAGAACTTAACAAGCCATAAGGCTCCCATTCCCGCTAAGGAGAAAGGGAAGGCCCCTATGGCTACTAGTGCTAAAAAGAACCATGCCTTTTTGTATCATGATAGGAGACAAACTAGAAATGCTTATAGGAGTTATAATGCTTATGATGATTTTGACTCTCATGCCATGTTTGCTTCTAGTTCTTCCTATATGCATGGTAGAAATATGTCTAGGAGAAATGCTACTCATCATGTGCCTAGAAAGAACTTTATTCATGCTCCTAGGAAAGTAGTAAATGAACCTTCTACAATTTATTGTGCTTTAAATGCTTCCTTTGCTATTTGTAGAAAGGATAAGAAAATAGTTGCTAGGAAGTTAGGGGCAAAATGCAAGGGAGACAAAACTTGCATTTGGGTCCCTAAGGATATTTGCACTAACCTTGTAGGACCCAACATGAGTTGGGTACCTAAAACCCAAGCCTAAATTTGCCTTGCAGGTTTATGCATCCGGGGGTTCAAGCTGGATTATTGATAGCGGATGCACAAACCATATGACGGGGGAGAAGAAGATGTTCACCTCCTACGTCAAGAATAAGGATTCCCAAGATTCAATTATATTCGGTGATGGGAATCAAGGCAAGGTAAAAGGGTTAGGCAAAATTGCAATTTCCAATGAGCACTCTATCTCTAATGTGTTTTTAGTAGAGTCTCTTGGATATAATTTGCTATCTGTTAGTCAATTATGCAACATGGGGTATAACTGTCTATTTACAAATGTAGATGTGTCTGTCTTTAGAAGAAGTGATGGTTCACTAGCTTTTAAAGGTGTATTAGACGGCAAACTTTATTTAGTTGATTTTGCAAAAGAAGATGCCGGTCTAGATGCATGCTTAATAGCTAAGACTAGCATGGGCTGGCTGTGGCATCGCCGCTTAGCACATGTGGGGATGAAGAACCTTCACAAGCTTCTAAAGGGAGAACACGTGATAGGTTTGACTAACGTTCAATTCGAAAAAGATAGACCTTGTGCAGCTTGTCAAGCAGGTAAACAGGTGGGAGGAGCACATCACAGCAAGAATGTGATGACCACATCAAGGCCCCTGGAGCTGCTGCATATGGACCTCTTCGGACCCGTCGCCTATCTAAGTATAGGAGGAAGTAAGTATGGTCTAGTTATTGTTGATGACTTTTCCCGCTTCACTTGGGTGTTCTTTTTGCAGGATAAGTCTGAAACCCAAGGGACCCTCAAGCGCTTCCTCAGGAGAGCTCAAAATGAGTTTGAGCTCAAAGTGAAAAAGATAAGGAGCGACAACGGGTCCGAGTTCAACAACCTTCAAGTGGAGGAGTTCCTTCAAGAGGAAGGGATCAAGCACGAGTTCTCCGCTCCCTACACACCACAGCAAAATGGTGTGGTAGAGAGGAAGAACAGGACGCTCATCGATATGGCGAGGACGATGCTAGGAGAGTTCAAGACCCCCGAGTGCTTTTGGACAGAAGCCGTGAACACGGCTTGCCACGTCATCAACAGGGTCTACCTTCATCGCCTCCTCAAGAAGACGTCGTATGAGCTACTAATCGGTAACAAACCCAATGTATCTTACTTTCGTGTTTTTGGGAGCAAGTGCTACATTCTAGTAAAGAAGGGTAGAAGTTCTAAGTTTGCTCCCAAAGCTGTAGAAGGGTTTTTGTTAGGTTATGACTCAAATACAAAGGCGTTTAGAGTCTTCAACAAATCATCGGGTTTGGTTGAAGTCTCTAGCGACGTTGTATTTGATGAGACTAATGGCTCTCCAAGAGAGCACGTTTTTGATTGTGATGATGTAGATGAAGAAGATGTTCCGATGGCCGCTATACGAACCATGGCGATTGGAGAAGTGCGGCCACAGGAACAAGATGAACGAGATCAACCTTCTTCCTCAACAATGGTGCAACCCCCAACTCAAGACGATGAACAGGAGGCATGTGATCAAGGGGGAGCACAAGATGATCATGTGATGGAGGAAGAAGCGCAACCGGCACCTCCAACCCAAGTTCGAGTAGTGATTCAAAGGGATCATCCCGTCGACCAAATTCTGGGTGATATTAGCAAGGGAGTGACTACTCGGTCTCGATTAGTTAATTTTTGTGAACATTACTCTTTTGTCTCTTCTATTGAGCCTTTCAGGGTAGAAGAGGCCTTGCTAGATCCGGATTGGGTGTTGGCCATGCAGGAGGAACTTAACAACTTCAAGCGTAATGAAGTTTGGACGCTGGTGCCTCGTCCCAAGCAAAATGTTGTGGGAACCAAGTGGGTGTTTCGCAACAAACAAGACGAGCACGGAGTGGTGACAAGGAACAAAGCTCGACTTGTGGCAAAAGGTTATGCCCAAGTCGCATGTTTGGACTTTGAGGAGACTTTTGCTCCTGTGGCTAGGCTAGAGTCCATTCGTATCTTGCTAGCATATGCCGCTCACCATTCTTTCAGGTTGTTCCAAATGGATGTGAAGAGCGCTTTCCTCAACGGGCCAATAAAGGAGGAGGTATACGTGGAGCAACCCCCTGGCTTCGAGGATGAACGGTACCCCGACCACGTGTGTAAGCTCTCTAAGGCGCTCTATGGACTTAAGCAAGCCCCAAGAGCATGGTATGAATGCCTTAGAGATTTCTTAATTGCTAATGCTTTCAAGGTTGGGAAAGCCGATCCAACTCTTTTCACTAAGACATGTGATGGTGATTTGTTTGTGTGCCAAATTTATGTCGATGACATAATATTTGGTTCTACTAACAAAAAGTCTTGTGAAGAGTTTAGCAGGGTGATGACGCAGAAATTCGAGATGTCAATGATGGGCGAGTTGAACTACTTCCTTGGGTTCCAAGTGAAGCAACTCAAGGACGGCACCTTCATCTCTCAAACGAAGTACACGCAAGATCTGCTGAAGCGGTTTGGGATGAAGGACGCCAAGCCCGCAAAGACTCCGATGGGAACCGACGGACACACCGACCTCAACAAAGGAGGTAAGTCCGTTGATCAAAAAGCATACCGGTCAATGATAGGGTCATTACTTTACTTATGTGCTAGTAGACCGGATATTATGCTCAGCGTATGCATGTGTGCTAGATTTCAATCCGATCCTAGGGAGTGTCACTTAGTGGCGGTGAAGCGAATTCTTAGATATTTAGTTGCTACGCCTTGCTTCGGGCTCTGGTATCCAAAGGGGTCTACCTTTGACTTGATTGGATATTCAGACTCCGATTATGCTGGATGTAAGGTCGATAGGAAGAGTACATCAGGGACGTGCCAATTCTTAGGAAGGTCCCTGGTGTCATGGCATTCTAAGAAACAAACCTCCGTTGCTCTATCCACCGCTGAGGCCGAGTATGTTGCCGCAGGACAGTGTTGCGCGCAACTACTTTGGATGAGGCAAACCCTCAGGGACTTTGGCTACAATCTGAGCAAAGTCCCACTCCTATGTGATAATGAGAGTGCTATCCGCATGGCGGAGAATCCTGTTGAGCACAGCCGCACAAAGCACATAGACATCCGACATCACTTTCTGAGAGACCACCAGCAAAAGGGGGATATCGAAGTGTTTCATGTTAGCACCGAGAACCAGCTAGCCGATATCTTTACCAAGCCTCTAGATGAGAAGACCTTTTGCAGGCTGCGTAGTGAGCTAAATGTCTTAGATTCGCGGAACCTGGATTGAACTGTAGCATACATGTGTTTATGCCTTTGATCATGTTCATTCTGCATTTTGTTGCTTATTGTGGTGCTCAAGTTGTACAAACACTCCCTGGACCTCACAAGTCCGTTGCAAAGTGATGCACATGTTTAGGGGGAGATGTGTTACAACTTGACCCTTTGAGACTAACCATATGCTTGAGTTTGCTTGATTTAGTCTCGAAGGAGAATTGAAAGGGAAAAGGTGGACTTGGACCATGAAAGACTTCCACTGCACTCCGATGAGAGGGTAACTTATTCCAAGTTCATCTCATGAACTCTTATTGCCATTTGCTCTTAATTGATGACTTTGGTGAGGAAATGGGGTTAAAGGGCCAAAATTGATCCTGTTTTGGTGCTTGATGCCAAAGGGGGAGAAAATAAAGGCCAAAGCAATAAATGGATCAGCTACCACTTGAGAGATTTGAAAATAGGAGAGTAAAGCTTTTGGTTTGTCAAAACTCTTTCATATCTTTTGTGTCAAAAGTTGGCTTCTTGTGG